>NC_082673.1:52614627-55114627 GCF_025265405.1 Mesoplodon densirostris | reverse complement strand
GACTTCAGCCTGGATGATAAATGCTCCTGGGAAATGGAGCTCTGTCTTGCCTCCTCTGGACACCAACCAGTATTCTGCCTTCACAAGCCTAGTGCCAAGACATTGAAAAGGAGCTACGTTTCTCACTAAATTGAATATTGTGAAGCTACTTTACACTTGAGCATTTTAACGTAATTAAAAGAGCGCAGGTTTAGGAGGCAGGCTGACCTGAGTTCCAGTTAAAGCCTAGACAAGCAATGTCCACATCCAATTGTTCAGCAAATCCCATTGGTGTTTTCTTCTAAGTCCATCTAGAATCCGACTTTTCACCTCTGCTACCACGCTGGTCCAAGCCCCACCTTCTTTTGCCTGGACTGGTGCAAAACAGTCCTCCTAACTGGTCTCCCTGCCTCAGCCTGTGCCCCTCTGAAGCGGATGGTGTGCACTGCAGTCAGCAAGACTCTTGTAAAGCTTATACCAGAGCATGTCATTTCTCTGTTCAAAACCTTCAAGAGCCATACTGTAAGCTTCTCAAAGGCAGGTATTTAAGCTTTGTGATTCAATGTGATGCCCCCAGTGCCCAGAGAGTTTGGCACATATTAGGTGCCCAAAAAATAGGTCTTGAATGAATACATTAATCCAAAGTGTGGTGCCTCACTAGTAAAATTCAAAGCCCTCTACCACTGTCCCAACCTCATTTCCTAAAACTTTCCTGCTAGCACATTTCCAGGCAAAATGTTGTAGTTGAAAAAGGCAGACAGATCTGGTGAGCCCTGCTACTAATATGCACTAGCTGTGTAACCACTGGGAAATAGATCTACCTGAACTTCAGCTTCCTTATCTAAAGAGTGGAGGGAATATTACATGCTCATAACGTAACAACTTCCCCGGGTGGTTGTGAGGATGAAATGAGGTGTGATGAAGACAATCTGTGTCTCCCATGCAACAGACATTCAATGAATGAATTATAAAACTACATAATGGAGAGCCAGGCACAGAGCACACACTTCTACCCATAGAGAGAAGGGGCATCTAAATACTCAGGACAATCCTCCAAAGTCATTTGAGCCCCTGCTAAAGAAGAATCGTGAAGTACCCACTGCCAGCTGCACAGAGTCAAACCACCAACTCACATTCATAGCACAAACTTAAACTGCTGTTGGATTAAGAAATATGATCAGCCTATGTCTAAAGACCATAGTCACTGGCTCCTCTAACAGAAATGTGCTTAGTGTCAATTTAAATCAAATGACATTTTGCTTGCAACATAGAAAAAAAAATAAAACGAGATAAAGTTCTGCAAATGAAAATTCTAAACATGTTTTTAGATCCATAAAGAAGGGGGAAAAGCTTTCTGTTTACATATCTCCTCATTTACCAGCAAAACAGTACCAAGTTATTAAAATGATGGAATTCTCTAAATAAGGATCAAGGGACAGTTAGCACAAGTTAGAGAAAAATCAATTTTTAAAAGCAAATGCCCTGAATATCCCCATAGATTTGGTGTTCTACTTGCAAATCATTACTGTACAGGATTAGTCTCCTTCACATTTCAATCAGCCAGATAACCAATGATGTTATATTAAGATAACAAAAAAGTAATCGGTTTGAAGTGAAGAATGCTAAGGCCTCCAAACAGCAACAGCATAGCTGGTGCATGGCTGGCCCTCAGGAGACAGAGCCACCTCCCAGCCCTGGAGAAGTTCAGTTCCCATCCTACTCCACATTCAAGGTTAAGGCCCAAACAGAAGAGGTTAGGAAACCAGTGGTTAAGCAAATACCTGACTGAGCTGCGAAGTCTCTTTTCCACTCTGACATTCTGATTGTCCCTAGAACCTAAGAGAAATGCATGGGACTTCATTCAGTACTAGACCCTGACTTTAGTGTGGAGTTGGAGCTCCCAGGCCACCTGAGTCCACAGACAGGCAGCATGGGGCACAGAAAGGTGTTGGCTGTGGAATCTCAATAAACATTGTTTGATTTCCTGTTCTGCCACCTCTGGCTCTTTGACTTTAGATTAGTTTCCCAATCTCTCTGAGCCTCAGTTTCCACATCTACACAATAAGGAAAAGGGGAATGACCTCATGATTTTGTTAAGAAAATTAAATGAGACCAGGCAAATATATAGGAAGCACAGTTCCTGGCGCATAGTAGGTTTTCAAGAATTGTCTGTTAGCTTCACTCTACATCATTCCACGGACTTCAGTCTGTGCCAATGATTTCCCGGGAAATCCTGTGAGAGAACCAGGAAGGAGGCATCTTCCTCATTCTTCTTCCCTAGGAACCGTAGAACATCTTTGTTTATACGTAATGCATACCCAGCCAAGGGAGAAACACAAATTTCATCTAGCTCATAGAAAAACACATAACTTCTTTCAGCACGGAATAGGCCCTCATTCCAACATAGAGCATATCCAAATCCAAATAAATAGAAATTGTTTCCTCACTTTAAAAATCGAAGGCCAATCAGAATTTTTAGTTTCTGGATAAAGTAAAAAAGCTTTATAAATCTGAAAACTAAATAAAGTTGATACAAAGATGTCTGCATTTATCATTTTAAAATAATAGAATTTATTGTGTATCTCAAATCCAAACTGGTTTCAAAGCTAGGCATTTTAAGTATATAAAGTAACAAAAATAACAACAACAACAATAATAAGACAATAATAATGAGAGCAACACAACAAAGTGATACAAGGTCAAATGCAGGGATCTCATCTTGTAGTGAAACTAGGGCAAATGAATAGCTCCACAGTAATCCTAGCTCACAGCTGTGGCCCTGGCTCAGTGGTTTACAGCACCAGCCTAAGGCAAGCACATGAAATAAACCTTAGAATTGGAGGTGAGAGGGAGGACTCCAGGCTGAGCTGAGTCAGGTCTCATTGAGGTTTTGTCAGAAGATAGGCAATTAGTTACCCCATAAATGTAATGCAACTGCCCAGAAATCTCTTGACCTCCTGGAATTTTTATTAAGAGCTTCAGATAGCACAACAAACTTTTATGGCATTACAGTTTTTCTCTAAAAGAACATAAACTACAGATAATATGTCAGAGTTTTGTCTTTGTTTATGAAATAAGACACATGCATTTCACTTTCATTTTACTGAGGAGAGTAATAATGCTATTGGGAAAATAGTGCCTATGAGAAAAGGTGAAAACAATCTGGCTGGAGTTTATTTTTTGTTATTATCAAATTTAAAGAGAAGTAGTCTGAGAGTTAAAGCAATAAATTGAAAAGGTCAACTGACTGTCCTGCACTTGCACTAAGAGTGGGCCAAAATAAACTAAACTTAGATTAATCCAGCCTTGTAGATAGATTTCCCAAATCATGAATTCTAAAGAACACTATTTGTTAACAAAGTGTATTAACCCAAATGCCTGTTTACTACTCCATTTCAGTACTGTCAGAACTATGTATAAGTACTCTTCTCCATTCTGACACCAATTTTGTAGAGAAAACACAATTTTCTCTTACAGTAAATATACTCAGTTTCCACATATATGCTCTAGCTCATAAATACACTTGCTGTCCAGCTCTCCTTTATCAACAATTCAAAAGAGTGCTGCATTTAGAGATGTCTAATACTGCAATAAACTTGACTAGTATAAGTGCAGTATCTAAATTAAAGAACAAATCATGACATATTAGTATATAAACGGAATGGGATGAGGCAGTAAGCACAGTGGTTAAGCATACGGGTTTTGGGGTTGAGACCTATTTCCACTTCGGACAAGTTACATAGTTCATTATATAATACATAAGCACATTATCACTGATTTTTTTAAAACAGGGGGCACAGTTACACAAAGATTCATTATTTTAGTGAAGTAAATTACAACTACTACTCTTTATAGGCAGGAACAGAAAATCACTTGGAGGAAGATCTTTTGTTCTTGGAAGAATCACTTATATCCTTCTTAGCCATGTAAATATAAAGCAATTAGACAGTTTTGGGGGGCTTTGGGGCAGGGCAACGTGCTTTTTAAAACTCCACCTTGAAAAAAAAAAAAAAAACTCCACCTTGCTAGCCACTTCCCCTTGAGCTATCTGGAGGAACAACCTGGACACTGGGCAGGAGATAAGTCAGAGTGTAAGAGGAGCCCAGGGTCTTCTGGGAGGAAAGCCCAGTGTCCTCACCCCTGCTTCCTTGGACAGAGGACTGGGGATGAGAGAACTGTTGGGTCAGGGTGACAATGGCTAAAGTCCCGGGGCAGGGAAGGTCCTGGAAACCACTAAAATAAAGTGATCTTGAAGAAAGGGGTCTGGGTTATTGACCTGGGCTCAACACAGTGGCGTTGAATCTTAATTCAGGGGAAGGGCTTATTGTAGTCTAGCATGTGGCCAAGTCCAGAAGCTCCTTCAGATCCAGCAACCCTAACAGAGGTTATGATTTAGAGAACTGAGGATGGGAATATTAACAAAGAGAGTTGTAACCTTGCTCCCCAAAATGGGCACCACTGTAACTTAGGGCTGCAAACAATGCCGTGCACCAGCCAGAAGGAGTAGTAGTCACAGGTGGATCCAACCACAGGTTTCTGGAGGAGGACTGACCCATTTGCCCTGAGTCAAGTCCCAGAGACCTCAGGAGGAGATAACAGACTTCCTGCTAATAAGGCCTGTAGAGGCTTGGATGATTCACTCTAAAGGAGATTGAAGGATGTGATCATATTTATAACCTGTGTTTGTGGAGCAGGTCATAACAGTTATAATTTCCATAATTCAAAGTGAACAGTCCTACCTCATTATAATGATTAGGATTCTGTTAGCCAGGAAAATCACTATTAATCATTGCTGAAGTAGAAACGCTGTGACTACTATGGTGTGAAGGCCATTTCTGGCCCTAATCCAGTTTTCCACCCTTATCATCCTGCTTCTACCTCTCATCCTAAGCTCCAGCCACATCACATTTCCTACCAGTCCCTGACCTGAGATGCCATGATATCTCAGATTTCTGGTCCTTTGTAGATGCTCTTCTTCCTATCTAGAATGACCCTTCAACTTTTCCATCTGGCAAACTCCTATTCATTCGACAAAGCCCATCACTAACATTACTTTATCTGGGAAGGCTCCCCTAACTCTAGGGAAAAGTTGGTTGTTCCTTTCTCAGTGTTCTTCTAGAACTACACACGGATCTCTCTGTTCATTTTCAACCACACTTACATGCTGATCTTCCCACTAGACCACTAATTTTCTGAGACACTCGTTTCTCTTTTTCATAACCCTGGTCCAGTACCTGATGTGTAACAAGTGCTGAAAAACTGTTTATTGACTGACTGGATGAATGAATGAGTGAATAAATATATTTATATAAGTATAAATACAGCTACTATGTTTTTGGAAAGTGGCATTGACATATATACACTACCAAATGTAAAATAGATAGCTAGTGGGAAGCAGCCACATAGCACAGGGAGATCAGCTCGGTGCTTTGTGACCACCTAGAGGGGTGGGATAGGGAGTGTGGGAGGGAGATGCAAGAGGGAGGGGATATGGGGATATATGTATACATATAGATCATTCACTTTGTTATACAGCAGCAACTAACACAACAATGTAAAGCAACTATACTCTAATAAAGATGTTATGAAAAATAAATAAATAAATAAATCATACTAGTGACTCTTCAGTTCAGAAAGTTAAGATATACTCTTTTTGTGAAACCAAAGCCCAGTAGCCTAGTTAATTAGATGTGCTTCAACTTCTACATTTGCTTCAGTTGTTAATGCATTTACCTACTTTTGTATCACAGACAGATCTAGTCAAAATTATTACACCAATAGCTCTTGTTGATCAAGTCATTAAATAAATATATTATGGTCACAGAAATCTTTCCAACAGCTAATTGTATTAAATTATAGGTATCTGCATTTTAAGCTCTGACATGTCTCTTTAATTTTTTACTTCAATATTTTTTCTGATTATAAAACAATATATCCTTTAAAAAATGGAAAACTATAAAAAAACTTAGAAAACAGAAACAACCTATAAGCATATTTTATTTCCTTATAATTTTTGTATGCATGCATTTGTATACATATATAAAGAGTGATTTTTATATATAATTTTATACTACATTTTCCACTTAAAAATCATGGCATATGTGGCCTCTATCTATAATAATAATAATCTTCAAGAAAGTGATTCTTAATTTTTTTAGCTATTCTCTTATTGTTGGATATTTAAGGTTTTTATCCTTAGGGCAAGTTCTTAAAAGTAGAAATAATGAGTCTAAATAGTATAAACATATTTAAGGCTCTTGAAACATGTCACCAATGCCCTAAAAAAAGCTTACCAATATATATTCCCACCAGCAGTGTATGAGAATATTCACTTCTACTTAATGTGGAACTTTTAATCTTATCTCCTTAATTTTTATGTCTGTCAATACATTATATTTATTTTTCGATACCACATTCTACTCATTTTCAGCCAAAATAATTACACCACACACATGCACACTCAATCTGTAGTCTAGTTTAACTTGACTGAGACAAATGTTCAGTTTGTATCTGATGCTTGACTAGAGTTAAAATATGTGAATTTGTTTTTCTTATTTAAAATGCCTGATAGTAGGGCTCTTTCAGTAATATATTCCTAAGATAATGTTAGTATCATGTAGGGATCACAAGCTTGATCTAGCTGGAATTTTAAAACATACGATTTCTTTTTCCCTATCGTTATTTAGAGTGTTTTTATCTGCAAGGGGGTAATAGAGAAGCCTGCTTAATGATAGATTTGAACTCTGAATCACACTTCCATTAAGAGTTCTACCTTGCAAAAACATCAAGTGGGGAAGTTAAACAAATAGTGCAATTTTTAAGAAATGATGATAAATCAAGTACAAGTACCAAGACCTCTCTTGCAAATTCACATTCACCAATATGATCCTCTAACTTGCATTTCTTGTGAAGATGGTGCTATCTGAGGGAGCACAAAAGTGTTTATACTTGAATCAGAGATTATCAACAAGCAATGCATCTCCAACAAGCAACTGAGGTGAGAACATTTCTGGGATCCCTTTTCAACACCAAACAACAGATATGAAGCACAGATGTTTTATAATGAAGGCACCATCTTTAAGCTGCTCCTGTTAACTCTTCCAAGTGCCCTTTTTTTTTTTTTTTTGCGGTACGCGGGCCTCTCACTGTTGTGGCCTCTCCTGCTGCGGAGCACAGGCTCCAGACGTGCAGGCTCAGCGGCCATGGCTCACGGGCCCAGCCACTCCGCGGCATGTGGGACCTTCCCGGACCGGGGCACGAACACACGTCCCCTGCATCGGCAGGTGGACTCTCAACCACTGCGCCACCAGGGAAGCCCCCAAGTGCTCTTTTGTAGGGTTATGGTGGAAAGGATGTTATCTACATTTTAAAAGATTTTCCTTGTGTATAAAATGATTTGCAAAGTTATCTAAACTTGTTTTTGACCAATATATTAATCTTAATTTTTCTTCTTGGTTCCATTTAAGTTTCAGTGTTCAGACCACGACACATTTGGTAGTATCAATACCTTACTTTTTGATCCAAAAAACTCATCTTCTTGAGCACTGCTCCATCCTTGGCTACCAAGTGATTGCTGACTGCTCTTGCTAAGGGAAAACCTCACCATGAAAGGAACAAGATCATCCAAATGTCTCTGGTACCCTCCCTCTTCTTTCCATTCCCACCGTGGCTACCATTATTTAAGCCCTTTGAATTGCTGCAGTTGCCAACTAACTGCTTCTTCCGATTCTGTACAACTGCTGCCAGATTTATCTTCCTAAAATACCGCTTTGAATACGTCGCTGGCTAAGTGAAAATCTTTAATCAGTCATCATCTATAGAAGTAGTCCACCTCTAAACTTTTTTGAATATGCATCTCTACCAGTAAAACATTTGAGCATGCATCACATGTACGTATATTTATGAAGAAATGACACATATACAATATTGTCAATACATGCAAGAAATATTAGTAAGAAATTAACACCTTGTTTTAGATAGCGAATAAACATTTTCCTGTACCCAAATGATGGTCCTACATAGTGCCTGGCTTTTGAGGCCACTAGTTTATAGCACAGAGCCTGTCCTGTTTAGTATGGCATTCGAGGACCTATGCAGACTGGTTCCAATCTGCTCCTCCAGACTTGCCTCTTCCAGTCGCCTTCCCAAAGCCTCATTTCCAGGTAAACTGGCCTCTTCATTTTCTTCCTACCTCTGTGCTTTTCCTCCCGCCATTTATTTCCCATCCTCTTTGCCTTTCCTTTTTTTTCTTGATTTACCCATATCCCAACCATCTTTCAAGATCCAGTTCCAATTCCTCCTGCTCCAAATGGAAGAAGAAAGTCTTCTTCCTCTGAACCTCAAAGTTGCTCTTTTCTGTACTAATCATTTGGCAATTAGTCATGACTAATGAACTTTCTGCTCTTGATTTCCACACACAGCCCCTGGTAAATCAAAGAACCCTATACATATTTGTTGATGAATGCATTAGCACATCTAATGGTAATTGTTTTAAATTGAAACAAGACAGATATAGATTAGATCTGTAAAAAGAACTTTTGGACAGAGGACATTTTTAAACATTAAATCAGTTATCAGTTACATTTGCCTAAGGGAGAGTAAAGCCTGGAAATAAAGCTGGGCTTGGACAGGTTTGGAACATGGAAATAGACTGGAATTTTTGAATCTCTGTCAAATCCAGAATATTATAATTGATGACTCTGCAAATACTGAACTCTACCCACAGGGACATGAGATTGACTTGTTCTCTAGAGAAGTTTTTGTCCTTACAGGAGATGTGCTGTTTATCTCAAACATTTTCATTCCTCAATTATGAAAAGTGTGAACATATTTGTATTCTCCAGATAAAAGAAAACTTAGAGAAGACTCAGGGTATTTACGTGAAATTAATGCTTTGTAATTTATGCACCTCACATTGCCAAGGTAATGGATTATCTGACCCCATGGGCCTCTTTTTTTTTTTTTTTTGCGGTACGCGGGTCTCTCACTGCTGTGGCCTCTCCCGTTGTGGAGCACAGGCTCAGCGGCCATGGCTCACAGGCCCAGCCGCTCTGCGGCATGTGGGATCTTCCCGGCTGCATGAACCTGTGTCCCCTGCATCGGCAGGCGGACTCTCAACCACTGCGCCACCAGGGAAGCCCCCCATGGGCCTCTTCCTTTTCCAGGTCATTATGTCACATCTTATATATAAAAGCCATTAGGGTAAGGGAGAAATTTTATATAGTCTGTTAAAGTATTTATAGGCACTTGTAAAAGTTTACTTTAGACTTCAGCAGACTGTCATCTTAGAAAGATTCTCCAAGTTTAACTGCTGCCCTCTGAGGGCCAAGCTTACAAGGCATGTTCAGAGTCTGTGAATACTTCACTTCTGAAATGAAACTAAACCCATGCAGAGTTATGTGCTAAGTGTGGGAAGGAATGTGATGCCTCCATTCTCAGAACTTTTCCCAGGACCCCCTGTCCTCAAACCTTAAAATCAACCTACTAGAGTTCTTTTTCCCTGTGTAGACCGTGACATTTCAACAACATTATTTTCTGTCATGTTCTAACTTATTGATATTTAATGTGCACATATGACGCTTATTAAAACACATCAGCATGGTCCATCTTTGGAGGTATCAACACAGGCATATGTTTAAGAATTCTATTCCATAAAGGAAGAACGTTCTGTAATAGGAGAAGCGAACATACAAATCAACAAATACTCATTTGGACTAACTGTGCAGAAATTAAGAAGAGTAAATGGCATAGTCAAAGCTACTTGAAATATCAGACTGATTCATTCAACAACTATTCCTGGTCCAGGAGTGAGGGGTTTAGGGCTGAAAAAGACAGTCATGTTCTTTGAAACTTACAATCTAGAAGACAAAGTGAGTAAGAAATTCCCACGTTATTCTTATCATCATTGTCATCACCTTTAATCATAATCATTGTTGTAGGTACTTTGAATTTATCTAAAGAAAACTGATTTTTTAGAAATTAAGTTATCATTGCTCTGGATGGAAAATGAGGTTACACCAGAGAGAGACTTAACTAGGTTCAAAGGTAAAATTGGGAGATAGGGCAGAAAGGTAATGAAGAAAATAACTGGGAGGAGAGCAGTGACGTAGCAGTAAAAGCAATCACAGCTTCACCAATGTGATTTTAGAGATGGCCAACATTCAGCACAGGATGGGGACCAAGATTTACATGCACTCAGGACCAGTACCATGCCAGCCACTGTGCCGAGATGTTTCCAGACACTGTATCATATAATTTCAGAAAGATGACTTCATTTAATCCTGCAAAGCAAGTAATAGTGCCTTCCTTTTTTACAAATAATGAAACTGAGAGATACAGAAATTAAGTCACTTGCCCAGTACTACACAGTTGGTAAATGGCACGGCTGGGATTCTAATTTGGGACTGTCTGATGCCCAATCCATGCTCTTAACCACATCCGGCTACTGCCTTCCCAAGCAATAAGCTGCATGGAAAGATCTGACCCATCCTGTGCAACCTCTGCCTTCTTCTGTCTTTTTTTAGGTGAAACTCTCACATTAGAGAATATATTCTAACAAAGTTGATGTATCTGTCCCATTACTCAGAGGTCCACATTAGTGCCTTCAAATTCCATCTAAAACTGTCCAATTTCAAGAGACAGAGTGGCAAGAATATGGTTATAGACGGTTGGTTGGATAAATGTATTTGGTCAGTAGAGGTGAGGACCAGGGGACCAATGCAAAGTAGGATACCTTCTAGGTTGACAGAGATAAGCAATCAGACACTAAGACATGCAGAAGCTGAACAACACTTGAGTATCCAGATTTATAGCAACAGGAATAACAAAAGTCTTGAACTGTTGGGTCCAAAAATCATCACCAACTCAAAATAAGTAGGAGGCCGAGAAAGAGAATACCTCATCTTCTGTGTGGGTTGCTGAAGAGTCACCTGCATTTTGGGGACCTGAGCTCCAAAAATATTGAAATGAAATCTAAGATCTAAAAAAGCCTAGCATCCACTTGGAAAAATTAACAAAATACATTATCTGCAGACAAAAATCAGAGGGCTTTTCTAAAATTGGAAAATATTACTGTCAAGGTTATTGTGAAAAATAAAATCTGGAGGGAGGGCAAAAAGGTGATCAAGGAGTGGATTGGTGTAGAGTGATTCCATCATAGTGAAGGTATTTGCAGCTCCACTGCTCCTGTGTTAGAGACAGCTGGCCAGCTGGTGGGGAGGTGAGGCTGGGGGAGAGAGGAGAACAGGATTTACTGGGTATTAACCATTGTGCCAAACACCATGCTAAGTTCTTTCCAGACATTATCTCACTTAATTTTCCCAGCAATCCTATAGTACCTGGGAGTATTATAATACCCGGGGCTGTTATCCCCAAGCTACAGGTAAGAAACAAAGGCTAAAAGAATGTAAGTGACTTGCACTGTGTTGCAGAGTTGATAAGTGCTAGAGGCTGGATATGAACCCAGTGTCTGGGCCTCCTCAACTAGACCACCCTGATCCAGGCTCCCTTACGTTGAGAACATTCTCTGACATACGAAAGACAAAAATCATTTAGGACAAATTACTAAAGGCATAGGGAGACCACAGTGGCCCTGAACTTCAGTACGATATACGGAGTCATCAGTGTTAGGTCATAGGCATCATCATGGTGGAGAACAAGGCCTGTTTTCAAGTTCTCTATTCACTTCCATTAGGTCCCCACCTTCTAACCTCTCAAGTTTCCAGTGCAACCTTCCTCAGAAAAACAAGGATTGAGATAAATGGAAAGTGTGGGGAAGGAAAGAAGCAGTACAAAGGCAGACACAAAGTATAACAACAAATCAAACGCCACCAGCCTGTTGCTTGCAGAAAGCACAGAAATTATACAGATCACATTGTGAGCTGCAGGCTTTAAGCCACCACCATCCCTATTCCCCCACTATACGCTGCACATGGTGCTCTGAGAAAAGTCACCTTCTATTATAATTTAGCAGGGCCTGATCTCTCACCTGCTTTAATGGATGGATGAACAGATGAATGAATGAAGGAACAAAAGAATAAAAGAAGAGAAGAAAGAAAACGAATCGAGAATTAAGAAAATCCAGAAAGGAAATGACTAGGCTATAGTGATATAGATATGATATAGACATTCTCAAGTCCCATTTCAAAAGATGAAAACCAGAGGGTAACCCCTGTTTCTTTTTATATAGAATAAAGACGTCTTTTTTTTTCCCCAGTAGATAAATAATTCCTTAAATAAACACTGCTGACTATAAACAGCACTGCCACAAACTCAAGATAGGGACACACTACTCTGTGCCTCCCAGCCCCTTCTGCCAACACCACCCTGGTCGGGGCAGCTGTCAGCAAGCCACGCTCACTCCGAAGACCCTGCATCCACCCGCTATGATAAGGAAAAATCAGATATGACATGGAGGAGATGAGGAGGAAAGTGTCTGGACCAAGTAGAAAGAATGCTGGAATTTGTCAAACAGAGACTCCAAGAATCCAGAAATGCAGGTGCCCATCTGGCCTGGCTCTCTGAGGCCTTGGAAGGTGTGTGCTGTGGTCTCTAGAAGGCCAGTACAGAGCCTGTGCACACGGGGAGCAAGTGCCCAGGGGCTGATCTGCGGGGGCCCGAGCAGCTGGCTGTGTGAGGCTGCCAGTGTGCGGTGGCTAGGAGGCTCCCACCTGGACTGTAAAGAGATGTTGTGCACAGGACTGACTGGGATCCAAAGCCAGGGCCACAGCCTAGACCTCAGAGCTGACCAGGTCAACGTGTGAAGAAGTAAATAAGTTACGAGGCTGTAATGTACAGCACAGGGGGTATAGTCAATATTTTATAATAACTCTGTATGCAGTGTATTCTATACAAACATCAAATTACCACATTGTACACCTGAAATACAAACCAGGCAGACTTCCATGGTGTCATGCTCGCCCTGATGTGGACAGGAGAACACCAACTAGAGAATAGAGATGTTTGCTAATGAGGTAAAGTAAAAAGTGAAAAGAAAGCTAGCATTTATTGAGTGCCTATGATGTGCTAAGGCAGTCTGATAAGCACTTTATGTGCTTTAGTTCCTTTAATTTTTCTCAACTGATCCTCACAGGTACACAAGGATGAAGGTATTATTTTTCCTATTTTACAGATCAGGAAACTGAGGCTCAGGGAGGTGAAGGAAGCAACTCACTCGTGGTCACATATACAATAATGGCAGAAGCAGGACTTGAACCCAGGCCCTTCTGATCCCAAAGCCCATGGTTGAAGCCTGTATGGGGGCCCTTCGGTGAGCCTGGTGGGCTGGGGCTGACTCACATGGGGATTAGTCCTGAGGGAAGCAGCACAGGCATCTGATGAAGACGATAACATGCTATCATCGATACACACTCACAAGACTCCGATAAGAAAAATATGTGCTCAGCCAGTCACAAAACTGAAAAGCGAGGAACTCAGTCCAGGAGAGGAGCTATTCTGTCGGCACTAGGCCCACACTGGCTGCAAGTTGAAGGTACATTTGTACACATTTGTATAAGCAGACAGTCTAAAATGTCCAAGCATAAATCAACATAGTATTTCAGGATCTACTGGGCTATGGATCCAGCTTCCCAGTTCTCCTTGACCTGACTCACTACCATGTTGCTTAAATCTATTTTTGCATACTGGGGAATCAATGGTACAAAGTATCAAATCATTCTGGGCAAGTAATTTTGTCTTTAAATTCTTCAAATGACAACTGGCATTAAAGAGGTTTTTAAAAAAATAGAGATGTCAGGCCACTTCCTCAAGGCCTGGACTTCACAAGGACCTAAGGAGGGAGGATGGCTCACTACTGCAGCACCCAGCCACACATACGTTCAAGTGTTCTGTGTGATAACCATGTCGATTTAGTCATTTTTGAGCCTTGAAGCTGGATTACTTTGAGTCAACTGCCTAATCTAAGTCAGACTATTTTACGGTTCCAGCATTAAATAACAGCACCAAAGTGAATCTCTCCAGCACCTAACAGACTACAGGCATTAAATGTTAAATAAACAAGACTTATCCCAGTATTTCGCAGCCCACTTCTTTATAGTATTAAAACTTGCTTCATCCCCCTGAGGTTCCCAAGGAAGAAAAACAGCCTGTTCTTTATTATAAGCAATAACAATTTCTCCTCCCATCTAGAAAATACATGCCATGGCCCAGAATGAAGTCTATTTCAAGAATTAGATCACCTTAGACTGTGAAGCATAACTCTGCTCTGGCTGCCTGAGAAATCACAATCCACTTTGAAAATTTATACACATTTGTCATTTAGAACTAGTTCTTTGCTTTGGCTTTTGAGCAAGTAAAGGATTTTTCTAAGGACAGTGTCAAATAGCCCCATGATGACTCCCATTTTGGTATGCTAATCATTACCTTCCATTATCAGGCTACAGACACTGTCAGTTTTGAAAACAGCCTCTTTATGGAAAATAAAATATGAGTCAGGAGGCAAGCAAGTTCTCAGAGGCCTTCGTGTGTCATTTTATCCCAGGCAGTACCTGTGGCATTTCTGCAGGGTGGGCCTGCTTTCCTCAGCTGCCAGGGGCATCGTGGGAAGACACTAGTTCTCAAAGATCTGGCTGAAAAAACACTACACAGCTTCTGTCAAAACAGTTGGATGCCAAAAATTAAGCCACAGAAAACTGTTGTGTAAAACTCCCAATGAAATAGAAGATTCTGTCTCTCTCAAGAGAAGCCCCTCTCTTTCTAGAACCAGCTGTTATAGACTTCAGTATACCTGGGGTGCGTCTGGTGTTCTACAGAAGAAACTCTTTGCACAAACAAACTCTGGTGGGGGTAGGAGACAGGATTGGGAGCAGAAGTGTGCTTTTTAATGACCAAGGCTGAATAAGCTTTGTTCTGGTTTTCTTTTTTGCTTTTTCATAAAGTATATTTCATGTTTTCTTGCTATTTTGTAGTGGCTTTTTTTTTTTTTTTTTCTAATATACTTAGGTTGCCGAAAAAAAAGCATCTCTGCCCCCATGTACTCTATTTAGTTGAAAGACAAGTTTCAACTATTCCATGCAGGAGAATGAGCCAGCAACCTGCCACAGAGGTCAGGTAACAAAAGGCTCCCTTCAGAGCCTGTCAGCTTCCAGGCTGCGCTGCTCTGCAACCAGATAAGTCGGACCCCTGTGCGCATGAGGTCCTCCCGGGCTGCCAGCGAGGTTGCTGGCATCACATGTCAGGGATCCAGCCATGCTATTTACATTTTAATAAATATTTTGTTTTTATTACTTTTTATTGTTTGTTCCTAGGGGTTCTAAGAAAGGGAGAGATACGGTCATAACCAACTCCTATAGGGTAGAAGCAGCTACATTTGGCTGAACTGCAATTTGGTCTAAGAAATCAGAGCTGGAATTTTTCAAATAGGACAAATATTTAGAAGGCAACAAATGTACTTTGCATAAGCATCAAAAAGCTGCTTAGCTTAGTTTAGGATCTAAGCTATGATGAAACTTTTCTCTCTCGCTATCTTCTTCACACTTTTAAGTGTAAACTTAGGAGAACTTGTCTTTGCTGGCTATTCAAAATGGATTTTAAATTAATCCCATGAAATGATCATAAATTCTCAGTTGCTAGAGAAAAAATTCACAAGCCTTCCCATTCAAACCACGTTTGCGGATATCCTTTCCCCAGCACCATAGAAATTGTTTTGATTGTATTTTTTCTCTTCTAAAAAATAAGTTTCCTTTTTCTCTTAAAATAGAAGAAATTACATTAATCATGGAACGTTTGGAAAATGTGGGAGAAAACAGTCGCAGCTCTATTAACAAGAGATAATCTTTGTTAACATTTTGGTATTTTCCTTCAATTCTTTCCCAATGCTTTTAAACTGCTTTAGGTTGATCCATTACACATGTACATTTTTCATTTTACATTACAACCTGGATGTTTATCTGTGTTATTTCATAGTCTCTCTAAATTGCTATTTCTATTTCAAAATATTTCATTATAAGGATGAAGCATAAGTTAACTGTTCTTCACTTGTTATACTTTTCATTTATTTCCAACTTTAATATTATACATAATATTGTAATGACTATCTTTGAACATAAAGCTTTTTCAGGAATTTGAATTTTTTTGAGGATAGATTATGAGAAGTAGAATTAGTCAAAGGGTAATTTTACCTCTATGATATATACTGCTGAATTGCTGTCCAAACAGTTGGTATCAGGTTATATTCCTATAAACAGGGTATAAAAATGTCTTTTTGTTGTGCTCCTACCAGTATTCTTTTTGTAAAATCACTAATTTAAGAAGCAAAAAAATGTTATTTCATTATCTTGAATTACATGTATTTGATTGCTACTGAGATTTAACACTTTAACCTTTTTTGCAAATTATATATTGTGGTCCTTTGCTCATTTATTTATTGCAGTCCCAGGACTTCTTTCTTATTGCTTTGTTTGAATGCTTTATGTATTAAGGATATTATTGGCTATAATTTCATTGGAATCCTTTGGTGTATTTTGAATTAAGTTCTGTGATTTCACTATCTGTCCTTCTTAATCCTCAATCCTCTTCCTGTTAACATTTCAAAGGATGGCTTTGGATATCACAGAATAAAAATGAATTAGGAGAATTAAAGAAAAAGATGCCAGGACAGTTAAATCCAAAATGTAATTCTGTCTCTAACATTATAAATTCAATATTGCACAACACATACCAAAATTCCTT
The DNA here is from genome assembly GCF_025265405.1 of Mesoplodon densirostris. Classification (NCBI taxonomy): domain Eukaryota; kingdom Metazoa; phylum Chordata; class Mammalia; order Artiodactyla; family Ziphiidae; genus Mesoplodon; species Mesoplodon densirostris. Next base: position 55,097,962 of record NC_082673.1, on the reverse strand, counting down.
CCGAAGTCTGAGTAATAAAGACAGGTGCATATATCCTAGATAACAGTGATAATGATCATCAACAAAATAACATAATAGTACCTCACAGAGTGATAAGATTTAAGGTAGATGCTCCATGAATGTCCCCTCTAACAATGAGAATTATTTTCCCCCCACTTGGTTTGGCATAGTAAGGAACAGTGCAATTTTAAAGGCCCCTTCCAAGCAGAAGTTGTCAATATGTATCCAGGCTTATCTCAGGTCCTTACCAAATCCTTTAGTCATCACATTCACTTGGCAAAGCATGTAGATGACTGCAGATTGAGTTATGTAGCCCAGGCCACCAGGGATATGAAAGAGAGGTAACCCAACAGTGGGAATCTAGCGATGGGGCCTCAAAGTGCAGCAAAGCTGGTTACTGCTGAAGAAGAAGCCAAGGCTTTCAGGCTTCAAGAGGAGTATATAGGTGTGTATAAGTATATATAGTGGGTAGAGTCCTAGGAAGTAAAGTCAAAGAATTGCAGACCAATTATATTCATCTAAAACAAAAACTTCAGGTTAATAACAACTAAACCGCATACAGTGCTCTGAGGTGGTTCCAAAGATTTTAACATTATTTTTCTCAGTTGATCCTTCCAAAAACTTGGGGCCTATGATTATATTAATTTTACTGATACAATAGCTAAGATAAGAGAATTTCATTGAGGTGTCCACAATCATAGAGCTTTTAGCTTGCAGACCAGGGAATCAAAGTCAGACCTGTAAACTATAAGACCAGTCCATTCTTCGACTCATTAATGATTCCTTGCCTTGCGGGTCTTCTGTGGATCCCTCCCTTGCAACCTGAATGGAAAACTCAACTTGTCTTCTCATCCAAACCTTATAAAACTCAGAAGCAGAACCAGCATCTGCTTTCAAGAGAAAGATAAGAGAGTAGAGAGGAAACGTCTCTCTGTTAGAATCTACTGGGCAGCTTGGGAAGGCTTTCAAGTTCTGGCAACAGAAAATTCTTAGGGCTCAACAAAAGGCAAGTAATTTGTATGCCTCACGAGCCTAAAGGGTTCCCCAGAAATACACATCACAGGGGTAACTGGACCGGCTAGGACAGTACTTATGACTATGTAGCCTGGATGATCTTGGCCACAAGTGGATCTGAAAAAAATGAACTATTATAAAACAACCAATCACTTGTCTAGGGATCAGAATTCCATCAATGTCAACGTTCTAGAATACAACCCCACAGGAGAAAGGCTGCTGAGAAAGACAGCCCGTAGTTTTCCTAAAGGCTCATATTTTCCATAAAAGAATCTGGGCTTAGAATTAGACTGACTTTGTTAAAATCTAGGTTGCACCACTGACCATACTAGCTAAAGCTGCATGACCGTGGGCAAGTGACTCAGCTTCTCTAACTTTGCCTCAGGGTCCTCATCTGGAAAATGAAGATGATACAGTAGTACTAGCCTCATGTGGATATTGTGAAGATTATATGAGAAAAATCTTACAAAAGTGTCCCATAAATAGTAAACATTCTATAAATATAAGCTATTATTATTCTAGTATGACTATGTGCTGCTTTAAAGCCAATCCTTTATTCCATAGACTATTCTTATTTATTACCTATTGAAAGTTTCGTAATAAATATAGTTTTTGGGTTGTCCAATAAACAGCAAAGAACAGCAGCAAAGTAAAATGAGCTGGAGGACAGTACAATGACTACATGACGGCAAGCAAACAACTATAGAAGAAAGCTTTATCATAAGACAATGCAAGAATATACCTCTAGTAACAAGGAAAACTTCAGAATTATCTCACATCTCCCCATTCAAAAAAGCAAACATTTTGCCCTTGATGTTCTTTAGCTTCATTATAATGCAAACATAAGAAGTTTCTAAAATGTAATATTGCTTGGCATTCTTTGAACTTTTGTGAATATGAATACTCATGTCTTGACTTATTTCTAGAAAATATTCAGCAATTTTCTCTCTGTTCTCTCCTACTGGGAGTATTTGTTATATTTCAAAATCTTTAATATTTTCAATTCTAATTTTCTTTCTTTTATGCAATTTGGTAATTTTCTAATTTACGTGTTCCAATTCATAAAGGCTCCCTCTGACAGCATTCTCTTTGACTATTGACTATTGACTATTGAGTATCTTCTGTTGAGAGTTTTTAAAGAAAAAATCTGAATGACTATACATTTTTATTTCCAATAATTATAATTGGCTCTGTTTTGTGTCTGGACATTCTAGTTTCATTCTAGTTTCTAGAATGATATAATTTCCATTTTTCCACCATATAATTTCCATTTTTCTTAAGTTGGATTTTAAAATATTGAGAGAAAAGTGTTGAATACACTTTTAAGAAATACAATAGCTTAAGACATATGATAAATCACTTGCTTTACAAATTCAAAAAGCTAACTTTCCCAAGGTAGTATTCATTGTACATTGCCTAGCCAGAGCTTAAGACTTAACCATTGCTCTCAATAACTGTGGGTCGAATAGATGCATGAAGAATAGATGGATGAATAGTAGTAAGTAATGATGAATCCCACAAATGGAAAGGCTCAGTCAAGTGAAATGATCATTAATACCATAACTCTTCAATTACAAGAGCATATTTTTTAACATTTAAGTTTTGGGAATTAGAATTATGATCAAGGTAAACATTCACTGAGAAGGCTTTTTTTTCCTCATGAAAATCTCTTACAGCAAAAGATGCATCTTTCAACTAATGTTGTTTCGAGTTAAAGAAATAGAATATTTTAATACCATAATTATAAAAAGGCATTATACACCTGCATGAACCATAATTATAAAAAGGCATTATACACCTGCATGAAAAGAAAATGATAGCAACAATTTGGAAATTTCTAATTAAATGGGAACAACAGAGACCAATCCCTAACTGAAATGGATAGGCTACGTTATATATAAAGTCAGCAAACATATGAGCTTGGTCAAAACCGGAGGAAAATTAAATTATATGTCTTGAACTCTCTGGAGGAAAATAACCTTTTCCTAGCTCTCTAGGGTCTGTCCATATGAGCAACTTTGACTCTTCTAGCTAACGTGAGCTTTCTAGTAAAAGAGTGGAACCATGTTTATGAGTTTAAGAGGAACTTAATTGGTAGAGAAAAAACTAAAAGGGGATTTCTGAATGCTCTTGATCAAAACTGAGGTATCTCTGGGAGAAACTTTTCCCTTGAGGCTAAGAAAACATTTGAAGAGATTTTCCAAACAGAAGATCTCAGATAAAAGGCAGCAGTCCTGAATAATGATGTAGCCATAAATTCTGATTCTCTTATGCCCTAGCAAGACTGGAGGTGAGTGACGGGAGACCTGGGACCTTTAAAAAACAAGGCCATTGGCTCCTCCTGGTAGAATATTTCCAGATGCTTAGTCTACCTTATTCCACTAGTAGCAAACTAACTGCTTTACTCTAGTCAATAAACCAACTAAGGCTCTGGGGGAAAATGTTAAAGTCTTTGAAAAGAATTATCATTCAGTAAACCTCATTCAATGTTATGACCTAATGATTTAATAATTATTCTTTGCAAAAAACTGGAAACATGGGCATGAAAAATAATGGTCAATAAGATAAACTGCAAAATAAGCATAAGCAACTGGTTGAAAAGAGGAAACAAAGAGTAGATTGTAAAGGAATTAAATAATGTGATACTAAAAAACTGAGAACTCTATTCATAAATATACTAGGTATGGATACTTGTTTGAACTCTAAGATATATATCCCAAAAGACTCATAAGATCAAATTAAATTCTAACTTAAATCTGTGAATTAAATAATGTGATACTAAAAAATTGAGAACTCTATTCATAAATATACTAGGTATGGATACTTGTTTGAACTCTAAGATATATATCCCAAAAGACTCATAAGATCAAATTAAATTATAACTTAAATCTGTTAGGATAAGACAGATTTTATGCTTTGTCTACAGGTATCACCTTGTGAAAATAAAAGCTGAACCTGGGAACTTATTAAGTAGAGAATCACGGAATAATAAACACTTTGAGATGGAAAGAACTTTGAAGGTCATGTAATTTAAAACATTTCCTGGTCTGCAAATCCTTTGTGTAGCTCTGGGACCAAATGACCCCATAGGCCCTGTTTTTAAAGAGGCCCCAGCCACCAGCTGACCCTTTCTTTTCTTCAAAATCAAGTGACCTGAAGCAAAGATTAATGCATCATTACCTCCACATCCTCTTCTCATTCTCACCTCTACTCTTTGTGATCAGACTTCCACTTTCCCTACTCCATTGAATTTATTTTTTCTAAAATCACCAATAGCCCCCACTTTCTGGATTCATGGAACTCATTTCTGTTCTTATCTTCTTGAGTTGTGCTTGGCACTTAACACTGTCGCCCACGCTGCTCTTCCTTCACACCTCTCGCTGGTTCTCTTCTACATATCTGGCTGTATTCCTTCTTGTCTTTTTCAAGGGCCTTTATCCTCTGACCTTCAAATATTGGCCTACCCTAGATACCAAGTAGTGGCCCTTTCTTTTCTCATTCTGAATACTCTATTTGATCTCCCATATTTCCCTGGTTCCAACCACTATCTAAGATCCTAAAAATTCACAAATCTAGATTTCAATTCAAAACTCTATCTGAGCCCCAGATTTAGATATTCAGCTGCCTATTAAACACTGTTATTTGGATACCCCACAGGTCCCTCAAACTCAACCTAATCAAACTGAATGTATTATTTCCCCCCACTTAAATTGGCTTTTCCTGTATTTACACTTTCAGTAATTTATCCAAACTGTATGCATTATTTCCCCCACATAAATCAGCTTCCCCTGCATTTACTATTTTTAAGAGCTTGTTCATTTATTTATTTATTTTTATATTCCACATATAAGAGAGGTTATGGTATTTATCTTTCTTTGTCTGACTTATTTCACTTAGCATAATGCCCTCAAGGTCCATCCATGTTGCTGCAAATAGCAAGATTTCATTCCATTTTATGACTGGATAGTATTCCACTGTGTGTGTGTGTGTGTGTGTGTGTGTGTGTGACAGGTTCTTTATTTATTCATACATCAGTGAACACTTAGGTTGTTTCCATATATTGGCAATTGTAAATAAAGCTGTGATGGACATGGGGGTGCATATATATTTTCAAGTTAGTGTTTTCATTGTCTTTGGATAAATACCCAGAAGTGGAACTGCTGGATCATATGGCAGTTCTAGTTTTAATTTTTTGCAGAACTTCCATACCATTTTCCATAGTGGTTTGTACCAATTTACATTCCCACAGCAGTGCATGAGGGTTTCCTCTTCTCCACATCCTTGCCAACACTTGTCATTTCTAGTCTTTTTGATAATAGCCATTCTAATAGGTGTGAGGTGATACCTCATTGGAGTTTTGATTTGTATTTCCTTGATGATTAACAGTGTAGAGTATCTTTTCATGTACCTGTTGGCAATCTGTATGTCTTCTTCACAAAAAATATCTATTCGGACCTTCTGCCCATTTTTTAATTGGATTGTTTGCTTTTTTGCTATTGAGCTGTATGAGTGCTTTATATATTTTGGATATTAGCCCCCTATCAGATATACGATTTACAAATATTTTCACCCATTCAGTAGGCTGCCTTTTCATTTTGTTGATGGTTTCCTTTTCTGTGCAGAAGCTTTTTAGTTTGGTATAGTCCCACTTATTTATTTTTGCTTTTGTTGCTTTTGCTTTTGGTGTCAGATTCCAAAAATCATTGTCAAGACATACGTCAAGAAGCTTACCACTTATGTTTTCTTCTAGGAGTTTTATGGTTTCAGAGCTTATAGTCAAGTCTTTAATCCACTTCAAGCAATTTCTGTGTATGTAAGTATAAGATAGTGGTCCAGTTTTATTCTTTTTCATTTGGCTGTCCAGTTTTCCTATTAAAGAAACTGTCCTTTCTCCATTGTATATTCTTGGCACTTCTGTCATAAATTAATTGACTCTATGTGTGAGGGTTTATTTCTGAGCTCTCTATTCTGTTCCATTGATCTATGTGCCTGTTTTTAAGCCAAAACCAAACTGTTTTGATTATTATAGCTTTGTAATATAGTTTGAAATCAGGGCTCATGATGCCATCAACTTTGTTCTTTCTTAAGATTGCTTTGGCTATTTGGGGTCTTTCTGTGGTTTCATACAAAGTTTAGAATTGTTTGTTCTATTTCTGTGAAAAATGCCATTGGAAGTTTGATAGGGATTGCATTGAATCTGTAGATTGCTTTGGGTAGTATGGACATTTTAACAATATTAATTCCAATTCTTGAGCGTGGAATATCTTTCCATTTACTTGTGTCTTGTTCAATTTCTTTCATTAATGTCTTGTAATTTTTGATATACAGGTCTTTCATTTCATTGGTTAAATTTATTCCTAGGTACTTTATTCTTCTTGATGCAATTGTAAATGGAACTGTTTTCTTAACTTTTCTTTCTGATAGTTCATTATTAGTGTATAAAAATGCAACAGATTTTTGAGTATTGATTTTGTATTCCACAACTTTATTAGTTTATTAGTTCTAACAGGTTTGTTTTGGGATGGATTCTTTAGGGTTTCCACATATAATATCATGTCATCTGCAAATAGTGACAGTTTTACTTTTTCCTTTTCAATCTGGATATCATTTTTGTTTGTTTGTTTGTTTTTCTTGTCTGCTGTGGCTGTGGCTTCCAGTAAAAATAAAATTTTCAATAGAAGTGATGAGAGTGAACATCCTTGTCTTGTACCTGATCTTTGGCCTTTATTATGTTGAAGTATGTTCCCTTTATATCCCTTCTGTTGAAATTTTTTTTTTTTTTTTTTTTTTGTGGTATGTGGGCCTGTCACTGTTGTGGCCTCTACCATTGCAGAGCACAGGCTCTGGATACGCAGGCTCAGCGGCCATGGCTCATGGGCCCAGCCGCCCCGTGGCATGTGGGATCTTCCCGGACTTGGGCACGAACCCGTGTCCTCTGCATCGGCAGGCGGACTCTCAACCACTGCGCCACCAGGGAAGCATGTTGAAATTTTTTATCACAAATAGATGTTAAATTTTGTTAAATGCTTTTTATGTATCTATTGAATTGCTCATGTGACTTCTATCCTTCAGTTTGTTAATGTGGTCTACCATCTGGAATGATTTCTGGATGTTAACCCATCCTTACATCCCTGAAATAAATCCACTTGATCATATTGTATGATCCTTTTAGTGTATTGTTGAATTTGGTTTGTGAATATTTTGTTGAGGATTTTTGCATCTGTGTTCATCAGGGATATTAACCTGTAATTTTCTCATGAAATCTTTGGTTTTGCTATCAGGGCAATGTTGGCCTCATAAAATGAGTTTGGAAGAGTTCCCTCCTGTTTTATTTTTTGGAAAACTTTGAGAAGGATTGGTATTAATTCTTCTTTGAATGTTTGGTAGAATTCACCAGTGAGGCCATCTGATCCTGGACTTTTGTTTGTTGGGGGATTAGGTTGTTGCAGGTTGATTAGAGATTCAATCTCCTTACTAGTAATTGATCTGTTTAGATTTTCTATTTCATCATGATTTAGTCTTGGTAGGTTGTACGTTTCTAGATTTTTATCCATTTTTTCTAGGTTTCCAATTTGTTGGTGTATAATTGTTCATATTAGTCTGTAATGATCCTTTGTATTTCTGTAGTATTAGTTGTAACATCTCTTTCATTTCATTTATTTATTTGAGTGCGCTCTCTTTTTTTCTTGGTGAGTCTAGCTAAAGGTTTGTTAAATAAAAATGAAAATGCAACATACCAAAATCTATGGGATGCTACAAAAGCCATTCTAAGGGGAAGTTCATAGCAATAAATGTTTACCTCAAGAAACAAGAAAAGTCTCAGATAAAGAACCTAACTTTATATCTTAAGGAACTATAAGAAGAAGAACAAATTAATCCCAGAGTTAGTATAAGGAAGGAAATAACAAATGTTAGAGCAGAGAAAAGTGAAATAGAGAATAAAAAGACATTAGAAAAGATCAGGAAACTAAGAACTGGTTCTTTGCATTTACTATGTTACACAACCATCCATCTAGACACCAAAGTCAGAAAGCTGTGAGTTTCTTAGGTACTTCTCTCGTATTCGGTCATTACAAAAGAAAACCTCCTCATTCTCCTCCTCCTCCTTCTTCTTCTTCGTTATTGTGATCATAACAATATTTATTGAGTGTTTACTGTATGATAAGCACTCTTATAAGCTTTAAAAGTTATCTCATTTAATTTTCACAAGTATTATTAACCCCACTTTACAGATTAGTCAACTGAGGCAGAGATTAGTTGGTAACTTCCCAAGTTAACATAGCTAATAAGTGGTGGACTTGGTTTTCAAATATAGATAGTCTGACTCAAGAGTCTAAGGGTTTTAACCACTATGCAGATTAGTTATCAAGACTGTACAGTTTAATTCCTCAACCTCTTTCAAATATGTCTACTCTGCTCCATCCTTAGAGTAGTGCCCTGTTTACACCCTTATCATTCACTAAACCAGATTCTAAATTCCATGAAGGTCAGGATCATGTGTGCCTTTGTTTATCAATGTCCCCAGTGCTTAGCACGATGATTAGCACTTAGTATATCTTTAGTGTCTGCAGAGGAAACAAGTGAAATATTTTTACCATGTTAATAATAGGAAGATGGCCATATACTTTAGTGTCCAAACTGGGAAAGTTTTGTGATTGAAACAGGGCACTATCAATAATTACTCTGGGTCAACAGGAATAGGTTGGTACTATTCCAGATAAACTGAGACATATCATCACCCTAATAATTGGGCTACTTATGTATGCCAAATTGTTTTTTGCAACTCAACACCATTTTCTCCTTCTTCACTCTCCCTAGTATTATAGGGATTAGAAGTCCGGGAACTACATTTCCAGGAACGTATGCCACCAGGGTTATGAGATGAGATGAAAACAATGAGCTTCATTCGTGTGAGATTTCACAGACAAAAGAAAAATAGAAACCACTATTACTCCTTTGAGGGGGATAGTCACTTGGACCTTGATCGATAGCATATGCGAGATTTTGCCAACAGCTTCCAAGCATCTTCCTACAAATCACTCATTTCGACGCAGGGGAGAACTGAAATCATTGGTGAAAGTTTCCTGTAGTTCCTGTGCTTCAAGATTTTCTGAATACTAGTAGCTGCATTTCTGATATTCCCTCTCCCAGGCCTTCCAATACTTTTATAAATCCCTTTATTTGTAAGGCAATCAACCCTAGCTGCCTCAACAGACAGCCAAAACTCTCAAATCTCTCTGTGTTAGTCCAGTAAATGTTGACTTTTGCTCATGCAAAGTCCAAATACAGGTTGATGAGAGCTCTCTTCTATCTGGTGATTCAGACAACCAGATTCTTCCACCATTTTATTTCCATCTTCTTATATAGCTTCCAGGGTTGCTCCCAGGGGCAGTAAGGGTTAGAAGAGGCATACAAGCTCTTAACTATTTTAGCCCTAGGAAATTAATTCACTCTCCTCCACAGTCCTTTGGCCAGGACCATCATAAGTTCCCAACCTCATAGCAAGAGAGGATGAGAGAACAGTACAATGGTAAGCATTAACTCTTTCTTTCATAGGCTTGAAATCCCTAAATTAAATCCCTTCCTGCTTGAAATATCTGAGGTGGTTTCTGATCTTCTTATTGATACACTATGAAATAATACATAAGTGTAGAACCTAAATATATTAATTTTATGAAGAGGCACTAATCATTAGTTTCCACACCTAAATGTGTAATTATTGGTTTTGCTGTGTATGTATACAAGCATATTATCTTACATAAAATTTTACATACATGCTTATGGCTTAGCTCATATACCTACTGATAGATATTATTTGAATTAATAGATTCAACAGTAAAGACTAAATTGGCATTAATGTCTTAAATAAAGAGAACAAAACGTTGTTGATATGTAACTTATTTATACATATATCTACCATTCCTTTGAATTAAAATGATCTATTTTAGTGAATAATAATGCTTTTGAAATTTAAAAAGGACTGCATCTGTTGTACCTGTGAAGATCAGGGCTCATATCATTATTTTCTTATACCAACATGCCTGATGATGCATAAGTTTGTTCAAAAGTGAGCAAAAGTGGTTGTGAATCAGGACATTGACTCCTGAATTTTGTAATCATTATATTTTCCTAGAAAACTATTAGCTTCTGTTTGACTCTTATCAAGAAACAAATAATACATACACAAACTGACTCATGCAACACAATACCTTAAAACACTTGTGTTAGTGTGATTATAGGTGTAGATGCATATACTGTGCTAAACGTTCATTCTTTCCATTTGAAGGTGATGTTCAATGGACAGGCCCTTGTTTCCATCTCAGTGACTATGGTGAAGATGGGTTAATTTCCAGGGATGATGTATAGTCAATGCAGGTGGCAGAGCTAGCTTACCCCACAGGCAACATTCAATTCCTGCCTGAACTGAGAGATTCATCACTGTATTCTGCCTACTTGTGTCTCTGTCAACAAATGAAGGTCATGTTACTCCCTCTAATTTGTGTTAACAGGAAATGTGGGTACAACAAGCAATCTGAAAGATAAATATGAATTGAGAGTAAGCACTTCAGGTGAGCCGTTCCAGGACTGACGTTTAATTCTGCCACTTTTCATTCAGGTTAATTTATGGAAAAGAAAATGAAGGGAAAGACAGTGAGTGGAAACTCACCTTTACCAAATACTTACTCTGGGCCAGACTCTGTGCCCAATATTTTCAGACATATTTCCTTACTGATTCATCACAACATCCCTTGTAGAAGATATGACTGTTATCTTTATTTTATAATAAGGAGGCCTGACTGTGTCACTTACTGTCTCAAAAATTTTGAGCAAAGCTTCTTTGTCTCTCTCAGCCTCAGTTTTCTCATCTGCTAATACCTACCCTATATCTAGGCGTTCCTCACACTTGGAATTATTTCTTTAACATTTCCCTTCCTTACTAGACAATCAGCTACATGAAGCTTTCAAATGCACACCTGTCTGATGCCAAAGGCCTGCTTTCTGCCAGGCCCCAGAGCCCACCTGTAGGAGGGGCTTTGAAATAAGAGCTCGCTTGGACAAGCTAGAGCCTCCCCAGGCACGTGTGCACCCTCAGGCAGAAGCTGCATTTAGTACAGCACTATGAGAAGCTTATCTCTGCCACTAAAAATACTCAAACATCAAAGACCAAAGAAGAAAAACATCAGAAGAAAAGCGGCTACTGCTGATAAGCAGAGAGGGTCATCCCCCCGTTGATGATCGCTGGCACCCACGCATCAAGGGACCTACAACAAACCTGAGTGAAAGTCAAATGCCTCTAGTCTGTGTACCAGGTACTGAGACTAGGGAAGAATCTACAAAGAAATATCATGAACTTTCGAAGGTCCTCACTTACGACCAAAGGTCAGTAGTTGGTCTGTTGATCTGCTGTGAGTCTTGTGCCTTCTCAGTCATTGAGAGTGGAAAATGAGAACCCAAACTAAAAACTACCACTCTCTACAGAGCCAGGACAAGAACATCAAAGATAACAAGAATCACAGTAACAGCCTATAATTGCTTTAAACTTTTCCCTGTCACTTCATCAACCAACCAATGACTATAGTACATACCCCACTATGGACCAAATTCTGGAGATAGAGCAGTAAACAAGATACATATAGACCTTGCCCATGTATAGCTGACAATCTGGCAGTGAAGGAAATGTCAAGAAATCATTATATGTGTGGACCATGCCTAGACCTAGGGCAGGATTCTTACTCATATTTAACAGACAAGAAGACTGAAGCTGGGACTTGTAAGAGGCGTTGAATATCGTTTTTAAACCAGTAAGTGGCACAGTCAGGCCTCAAACGTGGGCCTTTACATTTGTCATCCAGGGCTCTTTCCATATTGCTATACTGCCTGGCTGTCTGCCTCTAAGGACCACTTTCTATCAAGACACACTGCTTTGAGTCTATTGAAAGCTGAATATGGTGAATACAAACTAGAACAAGAAAACAGTAAATAAATTACAGGTGATTCTGGAGCTGACCTCCAGTCCTCCCCTTTCTTGGCTTTAAACCACAGGACTCTTGTTTTAGGAGGGGTTTTAAAAAGGAGGTAGAAAGCATGTCTTTGAATTGCACTATGATTCACAGAACGTCTGCTTAGGCTAACTATGGTCTTTATTAATTTCCATGAAAAAATCTTTCTATCATCAGGACACCTGTGACATTCCTAGGGCTCACCTGTCACCCAGTCAGTAGATGTCTATGTTGAGCATTTACCATAACACCCATCCTGCAGTTTCCATTCCTCCTAAAAGAGGAGCTTTAGGCGAAACTGTGAACCTCACAACTATACTATTGGCAAGGCCTTTGGGAGACATCCATCTCAACAATAAGAATTAGCTCTTTTTAGAACCATCTCTGGAGAAAAGGGACAAACAAAAATGGTTGTTGAGACAGGTGCTGGAAATGTTTGATCAGTGGAGACTGATTCTGAAGAGGACCTGAACATGAGTGCACTTGAGTTCTGTGTGGCTGTGCTTCTTTCTTCTTCTACCTGCCCGACAGGAGACTGACTATTCAATACGCCATCTAACAGGCCGGGAGTCTGCCGTGTTCTCAGCCTGGCGGTAGGTGCTGGGGGGACTACTGTGCAGAAGACAAAAACTGAGACATTGGAGAATGTGGTCTGATTAGGAAATTGAGATCAAACATGAAACAGAGAATAAAAATGCGCCGAAGGAGTCCAGAGAGAGGAGAGGTTAATTTGGGCTGGAAGAACTGTGGAGCCTTTGCTTCAGACGGGATTGACTCCGTGTTACGGGATGTGGTGCGTTTGACTAGATGAGCTGGAAGAGAAGGGCAGGCTGAGCAGGGCACATGGTGTCAGCAAAGGTGCAGGGGTGGGAGCGAGGAGGGTTTGTGGAGGACACAGTGGCCCATCTGCGAAGTAGAAGATGTGTCTTGGAGAGCAATGGGATTCAGCTGGTGGGTATACTACAGCCCACCCAGGGCTACAAGTCAGAAGACCTGGCTTGGGACACAAACCATGGTCTGTGTCCTGGCACAAGCCGCATTCTCCCTGGGCTTCCCATGAACAATCAGATTGTTCCACTGGATGAAGATCCCCTTCCAGCTCTAGCAACTCTGATCTTTTGATTTTCAAAGCTATGGGGGTCCTACTTCTGGCTAAAGGTCCAGTGGGAGACAGAAAACCAAGGTCACAAAGAACAAACAGGAACATGTCTTATTATTTTTTCTAGCACAGTTGAGACCCCCTGGAATTCCCTAAACCAGAAGGAGGAAGTCTGGGTGGTTCCACATGGAGATGCTGAGGCTCACTATTCTTTTCCTCCCAGGACCCACTGTCCAGGGGTGGTGGGGTTTGAGGAAATCCAGCTCACATGCTCGTTTCTTTTCTCTTCTGCTGCACATGCTTTTGATAGTAAGACATGCTTCACCAGGCACATCCTATAAAACTGGTCACGCACATTTCTTTCTTCAGAATCATTTCCTCTTGAAAGTGCTTCCTCACCAACAAGTTATTCAATGGCCACCGTGGCAGTTTTCATTTAGTGCCTCAGAACTAGGGCCTGCAGAGGGCCTGCCTTCTGTATGCAGGGCTCACAGTGACCAATGACAGCAATCACCTCTGCCGCCTGGCCGCTGAGAGGCATCGTCGTGTGGTGAGCGCGGCGAGGGTCTGTCTCTTGCAGATGGAATTCACACAGCAGATAATCTTGTCATCGTCTCAGCACAGCCAGGGAAAAAATGACATCTTAAATAGGTTCCTATATAAACCAAGGATTGTGCAAACAAACTATTTTGATCTAGATGTATTTCCCTCAAAGAGAATAAATACATAAGCAAATCCATTTTTGAAGACCAAATAAAAATAAGCACATATACACACACTCATCAAGGGAAATCTTCTAAGACTTTGATTTTTATTACTGCTATGCAGTATCCTCAGTTCATATTTAACTGAAGGAGGAGGCATTTCTGTTTGATCATTTTTATCTCCCCCCCTTAGCAAGTAACTGCTTTTTGAATTGCTAGCTGTTCTTAACAAGAAGCAGAATGACCAACGTTTCCCTTTCTTTGTGATGTCTTATAAGATTTCAACTGCTAATATTACTGCTTCCACCACTGAGTCACATGAGATAAATCTTCCCAAGTTTGTGAGGGCAACAACCAAGGTTTCATCAAAGCTGGAAAACAGCATCTGTACTTGGATGTTTCTCACGGTTTCAAGCAGTAAATAATGGGGAAAGAGAAATAAAAAGGCATTTATTGAAATTAAATCATCTGCTCACAAATAGTACATTTTTCCCAGTCTGAAAGATTTGAAAAGAAAACAAAAACCCTGGATGTGTATGAAGTAGAAAGGGGCAAATGCTGATCAGTCTTAAGTAATATATATAACAAAATTTTAGAAATAGGACTTATGTAGAGTAGGAGGTATAAGATTTATTTTAAAAAGTGAATGTAATGAAGTTAATATCACTGAGGAAAGGTAAAAGATTATTTCTCTTCTCTAGCCATCTTTCAGTCAATGAAGGGGAAAATAAGAGTATGTAAAAATTGCATCTGAACATGAAACTTCAGGACAGCTAAACATAACAAAACTACCCCAAAACTGAACTAGTGAACAGCAACCAGAGCCAAAAACAACAACAAGAAAGGTCTGAATCTCTTGGATGTAGATCAACTCTTCTCACACATTTTTGAATCTAAAACAAACTCTACATAGTTGCTGACAGACAGTGTGCAAAGAAATATTACTTCAAAGATGATCACAGCAATTCACAATGACAGGACAACTCCCATCATGGGAATTCACTTCATGTCATTACTTTTTATAGCACTTGGAGAATTATGAAGAATTTGCCACTGTGACCACAACTAATCTCACCACTTGAAAAAATTATTCAATAAAATCTATCTTCTTCCATAAGAGGAAATAAAGGTCACTTTATACATGTGTAGAGCAAAAAGGACTGAATGTAGCCTACGTTAAAAGAAGTTTTCTAAGTTAATATTAGGAAGGACAAAAGAAAAATGATTAAACAATTAAACAAAGACTAACTGATAAACAAAAGGCCAAAATCCAGAGACAGTGTAATGATGGCACCCAGATCAAACAGACATGGATGTGGCCTTCCCACCTGACTTCATGACATGGACCCGAAACTCATTCCTTCATGCTGCTGGGCCTCCCCAAGCCAGGCTACATTTTTACTAGGTTGCACCTCTGGCTTCTTTCTCTCTTCTTTCTCTCCCCTTTAGTCATAGTTGGCTTCCTTGCTAGTCTTGTGTTTCTGAAAGAGACCCAGGGCCTCTGTGGATTGACTCCCCTACTCCCCAAGCAACCTTTCCTCTGAACTTCTCACTTTCCTGGCCCAAAGTATTGGAGTGGGGTCAGTTCTGCTAAATCTGACAGACACTATTATTATTATTATTTTTTTCCCCCGGTACATGGGCCTCTCACTGTTGTGGCCTCTCCTGTTGCAGAGCACAGGCTCTGGATGCGCAGGCTCAGCGGCCATGGCTCACGGGCCCAGCCGCTCCGTGGCATGTGGGATCTTCCCGGACCAGGGCACGAACCCGTGTCCCCTGCATCGGCAGGCGGACTCTCAACCACTGAGCCACCAGGGAAGCCCCAGACACTATTATTGATATTGTCTTCTGTTGGGGGCGGAACATGCAAAGATGAAAAGTCATGCTTAAGGAGCTCAGGTCTGACAGTGGAAACAATGGGTACACATAACATGGGGTGAAGGAGGAGAGGTGAAATAGTATGGCGGATTTAGGGACCTGCAGTAGATGTCACATAAAATACCCTTGAAGATACACAGCAGGCAGCAGCCCCCATGGAGGGGCTTGGAGGACGCACATGTTCCCACTTCCCACATGACTTCTACCTGTGCCTGCTCAGGGACCTACACCCACTCCTTCCAGGCCACTGACCAACAGCGACCAACATCACTCTCCATTCCATTCTCTTTATCCATATTCCCCAGATTTAAATGTATAGCCTTAAGTGTCCTCACTAATATACCTATCCCTCACTGAATGACCTTTTTTCACTATGAAAAAAAGAATGGCACATAGAAGCATATCAGGTAAATTACAAGGCCAGAAGTGTGACTCAAAAGTTTGGATAGGGCTTCCCTGGTGGCGCAGTGGTTGAGAATCTGCCTGCCAATGCAGGGGACACGGGTTCGTGCCCCGGTCCGGGAAGATCCCACATGCCGCGGAGCGGCTGGGCCCGTGAGCCATGGCTGCTCAGCCTGTGCGTCCGGAGCCTGCGCTCTGCAACGGGGGAGGCCACAACAGTGAGAGGCCTGTGTACCACACACACACACACACACATATATATATATATATATATATATATACACACACACACACACACACATGTGACATTTTAACGATAACCACTAAAAGAATAGGAAGAAAATGAGTAAATTTCCAAATGATGGAGGGAAAAATAGCAAAAGAGTGTAAGAAAAAACAATGAATCCAATAGAAAGCAAAAAAAAGAAAAGGAGAAAAAGGAAACAAAGAAGGCAGCTTTAATAGAAAAAAGTTAGAAAGTTACTAAAATATAGGTAACCACAATAAAGAGAAGCAGAACAAACATCTCTGTTAACTGATATTGTGAGACTGAATATTTAAAAATCTAACTATACACTGTTTACAACAGAATCAACTAAAACACAGTGACCTAGATTAGTTGGCAGTAAAGGAATAGAAAAAGAAAGAGTAACCAAAAGAGAGGTAGTCATGATACAGTACTAATATAAGATAAAATAGACTTACAGGGAAAAAACATTAAGGATAAAGAAGGTGTTTAGACTCAACCAGGTAAAGCAACAAAGCTTCAAATTATACAAAGCTAATTAAGCTGATAGAAATTCAAGAAGAAATTTATAAAATCACAATCTTAGTGGGCGATTTTAATATACTGCTCTCAAAAACTGATAAGAGCAACCAGATAAAAAACTAGTAACGATATAGTAGTTTTAAACAGCACAATTAATACCTTTTCTCCAGTGAAAGAATATGTAGAATGTTATTCCCAGAAAAAGAGGTTACATATTCTTTGCAAGCCATAAGAACACATTTTTAAAAAACTGACCAAGTAATAAACCAAAATTTTGTCTCAACAAATACCAAAGAATTAGTATTACATAAACCATGTTTAACAACTACTATGCAGCAAAACTGGAACTCAGTAACTAATATTTTTGGAAACTTAAAGAAAGCTATAATGATTAGAGAGTCAGAGAAGAATCATAATGAAAATCCTAACATGTTTAGATTGGATGGCCATTAAGACACTATTTCAAAACTCGTGGAAAGTAGCTAAACCATTGCTTAGTAAGAGATGTATGGCCTTAAATGTAAATGTTAGAAAATAAGAAAGACTGAACATTAGTGGACCAAACATTCACCTGAAGAAGACAGAAGAAATAAATAAAACACAATAAGCCCACACATGGAAGAGAATAATACCATCTCTGTAAATTCAAAATCACAAAAATGATATAATACTGTTTTTGGATAAATACCCTTACAGAACAATGTTACAACAATCAGAACACGGTTACAACTGCAAGGGGAGAAGGGGATAGATCGTGGAGAGGTGCAAAACAGGTTTCAGCTGTATTGGTAATTTTTAACTTCTTTTAAACTAAGGACAGTTAACAAATATTTGACATTGTTAACATTTATGAGATTTGGGTGGAGGATTGTTAGTGTTTATTATTCTATGTCTGCTTCCAAATATTTGAATTATTTTTTTAAAAAAGGGGGGGCAAAGAAAAAAATTGAAGAGAAACATTAAGAAGAAGAAATAAAAGATTTTCTACTTTTGTAACTTGTAAGTAGCATCAGCCTTAGGCCCCTCATCTGTAAAAGGAATAATAGTGATTTCTACCTTCCAGACTCTGAGAACTGCACATCCAGCATGTAGCTCAGAGCTTGGAACAGCGTGCTCTAGAATGCTAAATGCTGTTATTATTTCATCCTAAAATCAGGATGACTTTAGGATCTTCACATCATTCTAAGAAGACCTGGATGAGAAATCGTTTTTTTTGTTTGTTTGTTTGTTTTTTTTTTGATTCTCCTTCATTTAAGTCCTAAAGCGAGAATATTTACTGCTACTGTTGATTCTTAAGAAAAAAGAAAGAAATATTACACATTTGTAATTAGTAAAATGATGCTACTGTTATAAAACGTTGTAGGACATTATTGAAGTTTTTTCTTACTATAACCACTTTAAAGTTACCTTGTATCCCTACCTCCCAAATCACTTCTCCACCAAAGTGCTCCATTTGAATTCCAGGTCAGTGAGATGGTAACCATCAGTGGCAGCATTGCCACTACAGTTTTCTTCAACATCTGTGTCATGGATTTTTCATCTTTGCATCTTTGTCTGATAGATATGCATTTGCTTACATTGTATTTGATTCATGTAACAGTCCTGCAAACATGTTGTCATCTAGTTTACTGGTGAGGAACTAAGGCTCAGATAGGTCCAATGACCTGCCAGACATAATAAGATATACCTCAGAGGGCTCTTTTGAGGATTAAAAAAGCTCATGTGAAGTAACTGGTGCATAGGAGATATTCCATATATATTGGCTCTCTTCTCTTTTCTCCCAGATGTTCAGTTAATGTTTGCTGATATATTGTTTAATTAATGTCTTATTATATTAAGTGAAAACATATGGTGTTCTTTTGCTATATGTTTTGCATTATTATCAAAAATCCCTACTTTATAAGTTTAATCACTGTTTTTTGTAACAACGTATAGTAAAGTTCCAGAAAGGTAATAATTTGAAAATTCCTCTAACTCCTCATTTGTGGCTAAAAATGACATTCAAATGATTTCATCTAAAATTATTCAACTATAGGGCCTCCCTGGTGGCGCAAGTGGTTGAGAGTCCGCCTGCCGATGCAGGGGATACGGGTTCGTGCCCCGGTCTGGGAGGATCCCATATGCCGCGGAGTGGCTGGGCCCGTGAGCCATGGCCGCTGAGCCTGCGCGTCCGGAGCCTGCGCGTCCGGAGCCTGTGCTCCGCAACGGGGGAGGCCACAACAGTGAGAGGCCCGCATACCGCAAAAAATAAATAAATAAATAAATAAAATAAAATAAAATAAAATTATTCAACTATAAAAGATGAACTCACACTTATATCTTTCACAAAAGAGTAATTCCAGTATGAAGCACTTCATAACACCTTCCCTTGTTCTAATGTGCTGCCTGAAACAAGTGACTATGGGATGGCTAAGTGGATAGATGGTCTATGGTGACACGAACAGAAATATAGCCTTTGAAACACTTCCTGACTTATATTTCCCTATACACATTAACCAAGGCAATAACTCGGAATACTTTCAATTACATTTTAAATGTATTTCTTTTAAAAGATGTCATTATTACAGAGAAAGAACAATAATACAAGCATCAGTGGTCGTTGTCCTCAGTTTTCTATGCATGAGGATCCTCTGAGAATGCCTGGAAATTGTGGGGTTTTGACTATATTAAAAAATAGAAAGACTTCTTGAGAGCTCAGTTACCAGGGTAAAATGTTAAGAGTAAGTACTAGATTTGATTCTTTGTTTTCCCTGCCTTGATTTTTTTCTATATTTCAAACAATTTACTTTGTAGTAAATTATGTTACCCTCAACAGCTATTTCCTGATTTTACTATTTTTTTCTTTGGGGATATTATAAGTCTTTGTAAATACAGCATTACTAGGTTAAGGACACTGGCAGAGAGAGAAAAGGGGATGAAAAACATGAAGATCTCTCCATCCCCATATCTTGTGAGTGTTACTTTAATTCCATGTCACATTTTTGAAGCATCTATTAACTACCCTTCTCTACAGCAATAAGGAGAGAATCAGCCTTATATATACTCTTTTTAAATATACAAATTTATTTATTTATTTACTTATTTTTGGCTGCATTGGGTCTTTGTTGCTGTACACAGGCTTTCTTTAGTTGCGGCGGGCGGGGGCTACCCTTTGTTGTGGTGCACAGGCTTCTCATTGAGGTGGTTTCTCTTGTTGTGGAGCACGGGCTCTAGGCGTGTGGGCTTCAGTAGTTGTGGCTCATTGGCTTTGTTGCTCCATGGCATGTGGGATCTTCCCGGACCAGGGATCGAACCCGTGTCCCCTGCATTGGCAGGTGGATTCTCAACCAATGCGCCACAAGGGAAGTCCCTATATATACTCTTGAATGGTGGCTATACTGGGGTGATGGTTCTTGAGTCTGGCTCATCAGAACCAGCTACTGTTCTTTTATTATGAAGGCTTCTCTGCTTTAGGGATGGCCTTGACCAAGCCCAACTGTGCAAAGAGATATGGACATCAAGTCTTGAGAGACAAGGTTGATCCTGAGATTATACCCTCTGCTGGAATATCCACCCTTGTTGTTTTGGCAATTAACAGGTGTTAATAATAAGAGTTACTATTACTGATGATCTAGTGGGGACCAGACACTGTCTAAATTACTTCAAATCATCCTATAACAATTCAAGATAAATTGTTGCCATTGTAAGGAAGAGGAAACTGAGATTTAAAAGGTTAAAAAAGTTGTACAACATAATACTAAGTAGCATAGAAGGATCTGACCCCAAGATACTCTAACGTGGAGTGTATGCTATTCTACTATCCATGCTACCTTTCATTTGCCTACAGGTTTTGAGTTATTTAGGGGTTAAGGAAGTAGGAGTTCATGGGTTAAAAAGTCCATGAGATCTGGGTCACATGGTACAATCTGGAGATGCCAGTGTCAAGCAAGAACATGGGCTGAGTTCATCATTGATGATTTATCCAATATGAGGATGGCATTAGCAGGATTACAAATAAGTAATGTGACAACAGCCAACTTCATTTAATACTTTATTTAGCTTATCATTTCTGTCACACATCTTGTAGAAACTCTCCATTTCTAGAGCTTGCTTTTGGGGATGTTCACAGGGCTGGTGGTGCCTAAAAATGAACTAAACTAAATCCTTATCTCCCAGGACAATTTAAAAAATCCAGTTAACCATAAAGTTCCAGTCAGATGTTCATAATATATTTTCTGGTTTTTTTTGTTTGCAGACCTTTGTTTTTAGGCACATTTACTGGAACAGAATTTATTCTAAGCTGAGCAGACCACAGCTTTTGCAAAAGGCAGCATTAGCATGATGCAGCGAAGTATGTAGGCGAAGAACACAGCATCCTTGGAAACCCCGTCACTTCCTCTTTGGTATATTTAGCTGGCTTGTCAGCCACATGGCAAATAAAATTTGCTTAGTAACTCCAAAACTGTGGTTCTTCAGGCTCTGTATAGCTGGAATCTCCCCACTCCACTTTCCTGCGTCTCTGTTCTATTCATCTCACTTCTTTACAAGTTAAATGGATAGCCTACCCAGTATCTTTAGAAGAAGTCAATCCCATGTTTAAAATCTTCAATGGCTCCTACTGCCTATAGCACCAGCTCCGAAGTTCAGCTTCGTGTCCAATGCCCTTTACAAACTGACGCTCATCTGCTAAATTCTCACCACTCCTCACTCACCTATGGCTCTAGATTTAGGAAAACATCCTCCACTCCTCAAACTATGTACCTTCATGAGCTCTAATCGTGTCCTTTCTTCTCCTGCTTCCCACCCATGTGAAGCTATTGATGCCTGACTGTGAGCTCTTTGATGGAACGATCTGCATCTTACCCATTTTATTTGCCGGACATGAAGCAGGCGTTCAATATTTATTGTTGAAATAGGAGATCTCCTTGTGAGTCAAGTTGCACAATACTGTGATGATACAGTTCTAATGAGGCAGCCTACATTTTCGAGGCAGCCCTGCTCTGGACTTATATGGATCCCATTCTTGAGTGGAAAGAAATCCACTGGGGCACTATGGATACCATTATTAAGTCTTTCCATAGCCATTCTTCTCCAGGATAAATAGTAGCAACTTTTAAGGCTTCCGTTTCCTTTACCAACACCACATTTCTTAACTTTCTAAGGCATACAGGCCAAATCAAAGCAGATGTTGGGGAGGAAGCTGAACATGCTATGGACAGAGGGGCCCCTGAGACCCTTCCTCTCACAGCATTCATGTGCCACCTCTCCAGATTCTGTCAGACAGGAAGGAATGAATCGCAAGGCTGAATGCCACTGGGCCTGGGTCTTGTCTCCTTTTACACAGAAATGGTATGTTTTAGCTACATGATAAAATAATAACAGCAATATTCATGTAGTCTAAGGCTTTGAAAGGACTACAGAATCTCCCCTACCATGTCCAAACTAAAAGGTAGAACACATTCTAAGTGATTCATTTGTAACAAATCTTACTTTATCTCATGACATACCTGGAAGAACAGTCTACACACAGTTTGTCTTTTTACATACACCACTGGAAATGTCTATGTTAGCTGAATGAGATATAAAGATGCAAAGTGTTTTAGTGAGACTTACAATGTGTTCAAACCTCAAGAAAAGGTCTCAGGGGCTTCCCTGGTGGCGCAGTGGTTGAGAGTCCGCCTGCCGATGGAGGGGACACAGGTTTGTGCCCCGGTCCAGGAAGACACCGCATGCCGTGGAGCGGCTGGACCCGTGAGCCATGGCCGCTGAACCTGCACGTCCAGAGCCTGTGCTCCGCAACGGGAGAGGCCACAACAGTGAGAGGCTCGCGTACCGCAAAAAAAAAAAAAAAAAAAAAAAGGTCTCAGCAATTCCCAGCTGAAAAAATATGTATCTGCCACAGGTCTTAAGGTAAAGCCAGACACTACATACCTTGCCACTAAAGGAAATAACATATTTAAATAAAAAATGAGAAGATCATCCTCTAAGGACCATGAGAAGGAGCTAAAAATGCCCCCTGACTATAAAACTACTTTTAGGAGTTAGAAAAAAAGAGACAAAGCAAGCAAATTCTTAGTTTCTAATTCTTCCATTGTTCTAGGTATTTGCATCACTAAATATAATTATAAAAAGTCAAGACCAAAATTTGTTCAGAAAAAAAAGGCAAACCAGCATCTACAAATTAAAATTCAAATTAATAAAATAAAATTTAATGTTGGCGAAAACATTTTTTTCTAAGACTTGAAACCAGTTAATTTCTTGGACAGTTCCAGAAGCAGACATATTATTTCCTAAAGGTATTGAGGTGATTTTAATAGGAAACCTTTCCCAGCACTGTAAGACTCCCTTCTTGTGTTCACAAAATAATTGTGGAGGAAGAACATCCAAAATGGGAGCAGGGAAGAGTTTGTGGAATGTTTTAAGATCAAAAGTCCTTCTAGAAAAAATAAATCCTACCAAATTCTAGTGCATTGGGGGCCACAGAATAACCTGGCAGAGAGAGCCTTTAGCATATGTCAAACATTCCCAATAATACTACATTTATCTTAATAAAATAGGCTCAGATAGTGCAGAGATGAAGTTATTTGTTGGGTAAAGTTTGCACTTGGGTGGGTACAGATGCTCTTCAGGAATATTCTTGTAAGTAATATAAGAATAATCTCCACCATGCCAGTTAAGGAACCATTACATGGTTCTATCTTGTCAATATTCTGGCAACCACAAGAATCCAAAGACAGCCTAGAAAATCTAGAATGAAAATAAATCCAAGGCCATTTGTACTCAGTTCCATGAAGTATACCTCAGCAAGCATTCTTGGATTCTTGCTCAATTCTGCCAACACCAGTAATGCCCCAGAGCAATGTTTCCCAAAGCACACTTGAGTCATGGAATCACTTTCCCAACAAATGTTTTTTGATGAATAAAGGAATTACCAGGACATGGAAGCAACCTAAGTGTCCATCAACAGATGAATGGATAAAGAAGATGTGGCACATATATACAATGGAATATTACTCAGCCATAAAGAGAAACGAAATTGAGTTATTTGTAGTGAGGTGGATGTACCTAGAGTCTGTCGTACAGAGTGAAGTAAGTCAGAAAGAGAAAAACAAATACCGTATGCTAACACATATATATGGAATCTAAGAAAAAAAAAAAGGTCATGAAGTACCTAGGGGTAAGATGGGAATAAAGACACAGACCTACTAGAGAATGGACTTGAAGATATGGGGAGGGGGACGGGTAAGCTGTGACAAAGTGAGAGAGTGGCATGTACATATATACACTACCAAACATAAAATAGATAGCTAGTGGGAAGCAGCCACATAGCACAGGGAGATCAGCTAGGTGGTTTGTGACCACCTAGAGGGGTGGGATAGGGAGTGTGGGAGGGAGGGAGACACAAGAGGGAAGAGATATGGGAACATATGTATTGTATAACTGATTCACTTTGTTATAAAGCAGAAACTAACACACCATTGTAAAGCAATTATACTCCAATAAAGATGTTAAAAAAAAAAAAAAAGGAATTACCAAGAGGGAGTTTCCCAAACTTATTTGACCATAAGAGGAGGTCCTTTCTAATGGTATCTCCTTTCTAGATCTGGGCTAGTCCCAAGTTGGCTTCAGGCTCTATCTCTAGCTCTATCCGTTAGGTTTCTATTTCTTAGAAGGTTTTCATTTCCCTTACTCAGTTATTCTGGATTGGACTTCCTGAGACTTTTCCAAGAGAGGCTTGACCAGGGCCTGGGAGAAGAAAACCCTCTTCCTGGGTGGATCCCCACCTCTAACAGGGAACCCACTGCATTAGAAATGGCTACATAAAGCTCTAACTACACCAAAGCCTTAGCATGCATTTGGCTGTGTTGCCTGGTGTACTTCTGGGCCTTGGTGACTCCTGCATGACTCTTCCTACTTCCTACCTCTGGCTCTGTAGTTCCTGTTAACAGAGTGTTTATGGTGATGGCAAGACCAAGAATTTTTTTTTTTTTTTTGGCTTTTGAGAGTTTTTTCTTAATTACTAAAGTAACACATGCTTACTACACAAAAATCTAATATTATATATCAGGTAAAAAGAGTATCTCCTGCAATTCCACAAACCCTCTCTTCCCCCCCAATCCCATGACTGTTACTGTCAACAGTTTTCTCCTCATTTTTAATGATACACAAGACTGGAAGCTCTATAATCTGCTGGGAATTCTTCATTGTGCCCCTTTTGCTTCAGGAAATTCTATTTATCTTTATAAAAGAAAGCTCAAATATCACTTTTGTGAAGGCGCCCTGACCCAGCCAAGCCATGCTGGTCTCTCCCTTTATCAGGTGCCCGAAGTAATTTGCACATATTTCAATTACCTGAAGTAATTTGCACATATTTAAATTAAAGATCTAACAACAATTTCATTGCAATTTTTGAATTAAATGTCTCTCCTACTTCAAAGACTTCAAGGACCAGTCTCATTCCTCTTTGTTACAAGGTATCTGGCAACTGACATGCAATCAGTACACAGTAAATATGTGTTGAGTGAATGAGTGAAGAAATATATAAATAAAATATTTTTCTAACATACAGACTTAAAGCTGTATAAAAATCACAGTCAAGATGCTCACATTTAAATTTCTCTTAAAAGATGTTTCACACATATCCAACATTTCAACAACCAGGTAGTACTGTTAATTATTTTTCCCATTTGTTTAGGCCTGAAAACCTAAAATTCTAACTTCATGGAAAATGATAAAGTTGGAAGAATTTGGGGATGGATGGTGGTTTATTATTCAAGTGCCAAATGAACATTTTGAAGCATAAAATCTTTGGCCATAGGCTTTGTCCACTGACACCAGAACATTCCAGGAAATGACATTTCAAATAAACACTTTCAAGTCCAGTAAACCACAAACACAAAAAAGTATTCAATGGCATTTCACAGCAAATAGCCTTCTGTTGACAGTTACTCAGGAATGACTGGTTATATTTGCAAAGCACAGATACCTCTTCTGTTAGATTAATTGAATATGGTTTTAGCTGATGGCTTGGGCAAAAGAGTGAATCTATGAAAGTAGTGAAAGAAGTGAATAAAGGAGAAGAGACATGAAGGATGAATCTTCGAACAATATTTCTAAATATCAGAAAGTCCCACTGGACCAACACTTCAAATTAACAAGCCCCACTGAGGGACTTTGACATGCATTCTGCATGACATATTGTCCAAAGAATAGCAGCCAAAAGGAGTCTCACTTTTCTTGGAAAAAGAGATTGCCATAGAGCTTTCATATTTTACCAACTAAACAGTTTGCAGTCAATGTAATTAAGTAATATAATTATGAACCCATTTCTTGGCCTCTAGCCCAAAGTGTTATTTCTTATTCAAGTATATCATTAATTTTCATCTAGAAAGCATATGTGACACGTTAGGCCTAGTTCTTCATATTAAAACACATACACAATCTACAAACAGAAATCCACAATCTAATTTTAATTTTAAAATTAAAGAGTAAGACTCAGTGGGTGCAATCATAAGATATGAGGTATAGCATGGATTCTAGGCATTCAACTTAAGCAGGAAGTGGCCAGGAGAAATTTAGACTCTTGAAAATCTAGTATGAAAGTGGAAAATAGTGAAGGGGTCAGCGGATTTCCATCATACAAGAGATGGTGACTTAAATAGTAAAGGGAAAGGATATTTAGGGATACAATAGCAGCTGGCCCTAGAGTTACATCAGTACAATTAACATATTAAGTTAGGAGGCAAAGCAGGTGTGGGGTTTAAAAAATTATGGTACTGTCAGATCATGCTTATTAAATAATAAAAGTTAAAATTTATTGTGTATCTGGGTTGGGTTAGGCACTGTTTTAAGTACATTATGTGAATAGATTATTTAATTTTCAGAGCTACCTTATGAGATAGACCCAGGCAGTCTGGCTCCAGAGTGTTTTTTTAACAGTGTGCCATGCTGCCTCTTAACACCTACTCAAAAGAAATATTAGTCTGTATTTTAGAGTTGAATTCATATGTTTACATAGGTTTTCAGAAATCTATAGGAGAGTTAAGTCCTGAATTGAAGGAGGCTGATTACTAGCTATCAAAGGCAACTGAAGTCAGTATACTTTCAGAGCTGGAGAAAGATACTCAATTCACCTTTGCATGGTGTTTGACATTTATTCATGCAATTGAATTCAACTCAATTAACAGTGATTTAGGGTCCCATGCTGAGTACTAAAGAAGTAAGATTCAAAGCGTAGAGGAGACACAATTTTTATGCCAATCTAGAGCAGATAAAAATACTCTGGAAGCTAACAGTTGAACAGAGGTGAAGAAAAAGAAGTCCAGAGAGTTCAAATGACCTGCCCGAGGCCAAAAAAGTGGCTTGTGGCACAGAGGGACCTAAAAATCTAATTGAGGTGAGTCCAGTTCTCTTTTTACACTACCACTCTGCCTCCTGTCAAGCTGGTTGGAACACCTGGGAATAAAATTAACTTCTAAAATAAATATCTTTGCCCTGTAAAGAGGAAACTGTTGGATATTTGCCTGCCTCATCTCTAGAACACACTTCATTCTGGAATGAAGTTAAGGACAGAGAGAACAGATAGCCAAAGGAATATTTTTTTTTAGGGGAAGAGGAGGAGAGCATTCACATATGGAGCCTCCCAGATCTCCTCTGAAGGAATGACTGTTTTTCAGTTTTATTTGCTGGGCAATTTATCTCTCTCAAACCTTACCCAATTCTAAAAGCAGACTTGATATTATATCTTTATTGATAACTATGTGTGTAGGTGCATATGTATGTCTTCAACTATATTCTAAGGGTCTTAAGAACAGAGGACATACTTTAAACCTCTCTGTATGCCCAACTTTTACAAAATGCTTTCACATAGTAGGTGCTCAGTATGGTAATGATGTTAAAAGTATAAGTATATACAGTATAAGGTTTCCAATTAGTTTGTTTCATTTTTTAGAAAACGACCCTGTATTCAGGTCTCCCAGAAAATTTTTAATAGCTTCTTTTAGTGGGTCAGTTTTACGTGCCACCCTTTCCGCCCACAACCTGCCGGGGATATTTGGCAATGTTTGGAGACATTTTTGGTTGTCACAGCTTAGGGGCTGGGGGAGAAAGGTGTTACTGGCATCTAGTAGGTAGAGGCCAGGGATGCAGCTAAACATTCTACAATGTATGGGACCCACCTCACAACAAAGAATTATCTGGCCCCAAGTGCCAATAATGCCAAGGTTGAGAGACACCGGCCTCTTTAGAAGTTAAAAACATGCACAATCACCTTCCCATTTCTCCATTTTTAAAACACAAGTAAGACATAAAGCAAAATGATACACTAAATATTCGCCTCGACCAAGACAACATCAGTAGTCTAGTTAAGATGAACAATTATTTAATGGGCTGATTTAGGATTAGAAGTGTTCATTAAAAGCCAGAGGAAAAGCATGAATTTAAACACATGTGTACTTAAGTAAGCAATGGAACACCTTCACCAAAAGGAATGTTCTGATCTTTACTACATCTGAAACCAAGGTTACTCCACAGTTACAATATAAAACGTTCTGCTGATGAGGCATTTTCAAAACCACCACTGGTCTGATACATACACGGAAGTCTTATTTCAGACTGTTTCATTATTTCTAACCTCGCTCAAAATCCACCTTTTGACCAGCACACAAAGAGGAAATGTATGTTTTTTGTTTGTAAATAGGGTCATCAAAATAAACTGTTTTCACAATTAGTCTTTCCTTTTGATGCCTGTCCCATGTCTAGGTTAACCTGGAAGGTCCAATTTTTCATCCTAGATTCCTTATTGTGGCCAAAAGAATCATTCCTTCAGGCCTACTTTTGTTCCTTGACTTCTATCATGGAAAGACGACTGCAGTAAAGCTATCCTAACAGCTTGATGACGTCTTTAAAGACAAACAAGGAAAAGGAAGTGGGGGAGCTGCTGATTTTTCTTTCCACTTGGTTATGGTTTCCTTACATAATCTCTAGCTGATGTGGTTGCATTTGCTACAGTTTTATTTGCTTGTTCATTTTCCCCAGTGGCTGATCATATTTGATACTTTGGCTGTCTGGTGGACACTTGAATAAAAATTTCTTTCTTTAAGGGGACAAATTAGTTTTTTTCTGGGAATCAACTGACAAAAAACATATAGACCTCAGGAGGATCTTTAAACATTGCATAATAACTAATCTGTTGAGCATTTTGTGTATTGAGTTAAACATGTCACCACTGACACTCTTACACATTAGTTAACGACTTACTAAATATTTACCAAGATCTTTAATAAGCGAGAGTGCTTCCCATGATATAAAGGCTCCTCCACCATCATCCATAGCACCCTGCCCGACATCCCAGCTGTCCAGATGTCCACTGACCAGTACAACCTAGAAAAAATAATAAAAAGAGAAAAAAAATAAAACTAAGCAGAAATGACATCAAAGAAGAAGCAGTCATAGGCATTCCAAATACAGAAATGAAACTTTTATATTTTCTATTTTTACTTCTTAAAAGATGTGTGTCATTACTAGTGGAAAACTTGGTATAGAGGTGTAAGGTCATCTTAATAGTAATAAAACTTCTCACCTTGTACTTCTCTTTATTAATATAATTTTGAATACTAAAAAAAATGGTTTATTATTGACAGATGTTTGACAACTTTATTATATGGCTTAAAACCTAAATGACATAAAAATGGAGCTCAAAACTTCAACCATATTCTCAACCGTCCCAAATTCTAGCAGACAAATAATAAACATGTGTTGGATTCAATTCAAATGAAAAAGTGAGAATAATTTATTTATTTATTTATTTATTTATTTTTTTTGCGGTATGCGGGCCTCTCACTGTTGTGGCCTCCCCCGTTGCGGAGCACAGGCTCCGGACGCGCAGGCTCCGGACGCGCAGGCTCAGCGGCCATGGCTCACGGGCCCAGCCGCTCCGCGGCATATGGGATCCTCCCAGACCGGGGCACGAACCCGTATCCCCTGCATCGGCAGGCGGACTCTCAACCACTTGCGCCACCAGGGAGGCCCCTATTTGTTTTTAATTATTGTGCTTTGTGCATTATAAATCACTCTGGTGTTGAATAAATAAGTATGCTGGAGTTACAAACTAGAGTCTACTTAAACAGAAGAACCTTTAAGAAATATCTCAATTATGTGTTAAATAAATCTGTTGATTATATTATAAATTTTACATCACCATAGGTTTAAATTTTTTCAAGAGTCATTAGTAATTCTCTCCAGGAAAATATAAAAAATATTTCAGTGAAACTAAATTTTATGGACATATTTTATTTTATTTATTTATTTTTTTGTTCTGTTTAGTTCTAATTTTAATTTTTTTTAGCATCTTTATTGGAGTATAATTGCTTTACATTGTTGTGTTAGTTGCTGCTGTATAACAAAGTGAATCAGTTATACCTATACATATATCCCCATATCCCCTCCCTCTTGTGTCTCCCTCCCACCCTCCCTATTCCACCCGTCTAGGTGGTCACAAAGCATGGAGTTGGTCTCCCTGTGCTATGCAGCTGCTTCCCACTAGCCATCTATTTGACATTTGGTAGTGTATATATGTCAATGCCACTCTCTCACTTCTTCTCAGCTTACCCTTTCCCCTTCCCCATGTATGGACATATTTTAAACAAGTTAAAAACCAAGTAAAATGATGCTGGGTTAATAGGATATAGACATGGCAAGTATGTATCTTGATCTCTAGATCATGTAGTATACGAATATCAAGTCAGATGAATTACAAATTTAAATAAAGATGTTAGAGGAAAGCACAGAACAGCTTTGTCAACTTAGAGTAGGCAAAGATTTCTTAAACTGGACAAAAAAGTGCAAACCATAAAAGAAAAAATAATAAATTGGACTTTAAAAATATTAGGAATATTTGTTCATCAAAAGACTCCATTACAGGAATGAAAAGGCAACCCACAGAGGAGAAAATATTTAACATACATATTTTCAACAGAGGTCCCATATCCAGATTATATAAAGAACTCCTATGAAATGGTAACAAAAAGAGAGTCAAATGATAGAAAAATGGGCAAAAAACTTGAACAGACAATTCACAAAAAAAGGACATATCAATACAAATTACTAATAATCATATTAAAAGTTGCTCAGGTTCATTATCATCAAGGAAATATAAATTAAACCACATTCAGTACATATCCACTGGAATAGCTAAAATGAAAAAGATAGAAAGTATTGGTGAGGAGGTGGAGCAACTGGAACTCTCATACATCAAGTGTGAGTATAAATACTTACAACCACTCTGGAAAACTAGCTTATCTACTAAATCTGAACATACACACACCCTAGGACCCAGCAATTCCACTCCCAGCTATACTCCAACAGGAATGAATGCATATGAATGCTTTCACCAGAAGGGATGTACTAGAACATTCAATGAGTATTCATAATAACTCCCATCTCCCCTGCAAAGAAAACTACTCAAATGCCTGTCAACAGCAGAATGAATAGTGTGTTGTATTGGTCAATGGGACACTGCGCGGCAGTGTGAATGAACAAATACAATACACAATAAATACACAAATCTTATAAATATAATGAAGAATGAAAGAAATAATACATCGTGTATAATTCCATTTATGTAAGATAGAAAAACAAGCAAAACAGGAGAGTGGTTAGAGGGGTAGTGACAGGGCGAGGACATGAGTCGAGCTGCTGGGTGCTGGTCACGTTCTGTTTCCTGACCAGGTGCTGGTCACGTTCTTTTTTCTGGGTGCTGGTTACACAGGTGCACTCAGTTGGTAAAAGTTCATCTTGTTATACACTTAGGATTTGTGCATGTTCTCTGAGAATATTACACTTCAATAAAAAAGCTTAAAAAAACCAAGTTCAACAGATTGATTCTACATACAGCATACAGTAAATAAATAAACCGAAGTTGAACAAATCTTCTTGATGATTAACATGAAAATGCCCCAGGACTTTGGGAAAGCAGGATTTTGGGTTTAAAATATCAGGGTGACCCCTTGCACTGCCTCGTTCCCTGAGCAGCTGCAGGATCTCCCACTGACTCTGTATATACAGGCAGACCCAGCTTACTATGACTTCATTGTAGTCATAAACAAGTACAATGCCCCAGACTAACAAATAGCCATGTAATGAATCCAAATGGATTGTTTCTAAGGAAAAAAGGGAAAAAAGAAAAAAATGTGTTGCAATAGCAGGAAATTCTGATTCAAAAAGTGGTGTAATCCCGTGTGGGATGAACAAGCCAATTAGTCAACATTCTAACCCCCTTCAGAACCATTTTCCCAATGAAGTTAAAGTTCCAATGGATAAAAATTGTCAAAATCTGTTTTAATCAACTTTTCTCAGATAACACATGAGTAACTAAATCAAGGCAGCTATTGTTTTAACCTTCAGACTTCCTTCAGAATAACTGAGGTTGTTTTACAATTATATTTCTTTATGTTTTCTGAAATATCTCTGTTCTCTAATCCAGAATTATTACTTGAACTAACAGTTAAAAGATGGAAATGGTTTGATGATAGGAAACTAAATGATATCCCATAGAATGAGGTCTTTGGCACAGTGGTATGGAAGAGAGTTTGTTTTACTTTTTTTTTTTTTTTTTTTTACAAAAACAGAATATATTGGAGGTTACCATGGGGTAATAGTAATTTTAATATAAACTGATTTAAAGACTAGGTGATGACAAAAAGCTACTTCTAATTCAGTAGCATGTTTAATGAACTTGAATTTTCCTAATCATAAAAGCTTCAACCTACACCTCAAAAATAGTAGTGCAGGAGGTCTCATTCAACAGGGTGTCTGGCTAGCATGCTTTAATGCCGCCTCACAAAGGATAACCCAGAAAAACAAAACTAAGGGTCAGGCAGAAATGAACATTACTTGTAACATATTTGGATCTGATTTAAGCAAACAAAACAAAAACAGACAACTCAGAGACACAGTAAACTCCAGATTTATGAAAAAGGATCACGTTATAAAAGATAAGGGAATGCACCAGTTCTGCTGCCAGATGTGCAGCCCCTAGAGCAATAACATGGCCTAGAACCAACAGAGAAGTGGGGTGTCCCCTCATCTACCCTCCTTATGCGCTGCTCCCCGAGGCAGGCAGAGCACCGACCAATCCCCTGCCCTCTAGCTTCCATCTCACCACCATCTCTTCCAAATGCAGTAAAGAGTAAAAATTATTCAAACAACAGCAAGAGCCAAGAGCAGCCACAACAAAACAAATAGGAAGGCAGAAAGGGAACCCTGATGCTCTGAAATACAGAGTTTGCTATTTGTGAGGCACACATTAGCCCTGACCACCAAAGGCTCAGGTCTTGGGGGTGGGGGGAACTTCTCCAGTAGGGCAGAGATGCACTGGATGACAGCCTGCGAGGATGAAGAATCAGACTGGCAGTGGCACAGAAACACCTGCAGGTCAGCTGTGGGTCTGAGAGCAAAGATACACTAAATGAAAGGTAGACAGACAGCAGCCCAAGGACAAGCCCCCGCTTCGTTTGTTATTGGGACATATGGAGATACTGAAGGCAAACCGATTTGCTTGATTAAAAGATAAATAAGAACACAATCGAGGGGCTTCCCTAGTGGTGCAGTGGCTGGGAGTCCGCCTGCCGATGCGGGGGACGCGGGTTCGTGCCCTGGTCCGGGAAGATCCCACATGCCGCGGAGTGGCTGGGTCCGTGAGCCATGGCCGCTGAGCCTGCGCGTCCGGAGCCTGTGCTCCGCAGCGGGAGAGGCCATGGCAGTGAGGGGCCCAAGTACCAAAAAAAAAAAAAAAAAAAAAAAGAACACAATTGAAATGGGACATATGAAAAATATGGCAGAACAAGGGAAAGAGAACGGTATCAGAAGAAGTAGATTCTTATGAAAACAAGCTAATGCAAGATCCTGGAGAAAATGTCATGGTCTTGGGCATTTATGCATGCATTTATTCAACAGCTTCTACTGAGTTTCTCTTATGTGTCAGAGATACAGAAATGGACAAAACAAGCAAATATTCTGCCTTAATGGAATTTATATTCTGGTGAGGGAGACAGGCAATAAATAAATATAATGTAATGGTAGTTTTAAGTATTATAAAGAAAAACAAGGCAGAGGAAGGGAATAGAGAGGATAGTGGCAGGGAGGGGAAAAGTCAGTCAGCTTCCTCCTAAGGTGTAGATAGCCACAGGAGAATTCTGCCCCTACTCTAACAATAAGAGAAATCTGGATAATCTAGAAAATCATAACATTTTTAGGCCCATCAGAGATCTGAGATTGTAATTCAACCAGAGGAACTGAATTGCAGAGGATAACGCGCTCATCAGAGGAGAGGTGGGACACATGAACTGTCTGCCTTTAGCAGCGACAGGAGGGAGAGGCCACAGTCATAAAAGCAAGAATGAAGACAACTGAAATGTTAACAAATTCTTAAAGGGTTGAGTGTGTATTAACTTGAGAGTTTAGAATCCCTGGGAACCTCCCACATAGGGGCTCTAGGTACCTATTTTCTCGATCGTTTCCACAAGCTTCCATCAGGGGCTCACAGGAAATAAAGAGCAGGGCAGAAGCCCTGAGAGAGCCCACCTCATGGTGCAGGGATACATGTGACCGGGTGCTGTCGGGAGCAGGCAGCAAATACACCTACTTCCGGGACCCTTCTCTCATACGAAGCTGAGGCCATCTCCCCCTGGGGGAGAGGAGAAAACTGTCCTGAAGGGCAGTACTAGACAAAGACGGCTACAGGAAAAAGGGTAGAAACTGCACTCCCACCCTGCGCTGACACCTGTCTCCAGGCGAGGGCAGGAAACTTGCCCACGCCCAGAATTCTGCACTGATGTAAAGAGTTCTGCTGCCCCTGGGTAAGGGATGTGGTATGCATCCCCATGACTCATGGCAGAGTTTGGCTTTCACAGGGGGAG
Source organism: Mesoplodon densirostris (assembly GCF_025265405.1). Classification (NCBI taxonomy): domain Eukaryota; kingdom Metazoa; phylum Chordata; class Mammalia; order Artiodactyla; family Ziphiidae; genus Mesoplodon; species Mesoplodon densirostris. The sequence continues at coordinate 55,063,202 of NC_082673.1, read as the reverse complement.
GAGCAGAAATGCTGAGAAAGCCCCACTCATTTTTTTTTAATTAAAAAAAAATTTTATAGGAGTCTAGTTGATTTACAATGTTGTGTTAGTTGCTACTGTACAGCAAAGTGAATCAGTTATACATATACATATATCCACTCTTTTCTGGATTCTATTCCCATATAGGCGATTACAGAGTATTGAGTAGAGTTCCCTGTGCTATACAGTAGGTCCTTACTAGTTATCTATTTTATATATAGTGTGTATATGTCAATCCCAATCTCCCAGTTTACCCCCCCCCACCTCCTGGTAACCATAAGTTTGTTTTCTACATCTGTGACTCTATTTTTGTTTTGTAAATAAGTTCATTTGTACCATTTTTTTAGATTCCACATATAAGCAATATCATAGGATATTTGTCTTTCTCTGTCTGACTTACTTCATTTAGTATGATAATCTCTAGGTCCATCCATGTTGCTGCAAATGGTATTAATTCATTTTTTTTATGGCTGAGTAATATCCCATTGTATATATGTGCCACAGCTTCTTTATCCATTCCTCTGTCAATGGACATTTAGGTTGCTTCCATGTCTTGGCTATCGTAAACAGTGCTGCAGTGAACATCGGGGTGCATGTATTCTTTCATATTATGGTTTTCTCCAGATATATGCCCAGGAGTGGGAGTGCTGGGTCGTATGGTAGTTCTATTTTTAGTTTTTTAAGGAACCTCCATACTGTTCTCCATAATGGTTGTAACAATTTACATTCCCACCAACAGTGTAGGAGGGTTTCCTTTTCTCCACACTCTCTCCAGCATTTATTGTTTATAGACTTTTTGATGATGGTCATTCTGACCTTGTGAGGTAACACCTCATTGTAGTTTTGATTTGCATTTCTCTGATAATTAGTAATGTTGAGCATCTTTTTATGTGCTTTTTGGCCATGTCTTCTTTGGAGACATTTCTATTTAGATCTTCTGCCCATTTTTTCATTGGGTTGTTTGATTTTTGATATAGAGCTGCATGAGCTGTTTGTATATTTTGGAGATTAATTCCTTGTCAGTCGCTTCATTTGCAAATATTTTCTCCAATTCCGTGGGTTTTCTTTTCATTTTGTTTATGGTTTCCTTTGCTGTGCAGAAGATTTTAAGTTTAATTAGGTCCCATTTGTTTATTTTTGTTTTTATTTTCATTAAAGAATAGTCAAAGCAATCCTGAGAAAGAAAAACGGAGCTGGAGGAATCAGCCTCCCTGACTTCAGACTATACTACAAAGTACCGTAATCAAAACAGTATGGTACTGGCACAAAAACAGAAATATAGATCTATGGAGCAGGATAGAAAGCCAAGAAATAAACTCACACATCTATGGTCAACTAATCTATGACAAAGGAGGTGAGAATATACAATGGAGAAAAGACAGTCTCTTCAATAAGTGGTGCTGGGAAAACTGGACAGCTACATGTAGAAAAATTAAACTAGAACAATCTCTAACACCATACACAAAAATAAACTCAAAATGGATCAAAGACCTAAATGTAAGGCTGGACACTATAAAACTCTTAGAGGAAAACATAGGCAGAACATTCTTTGACATAAATCGCAGTAATATCTTTTTTGATCCACCTCCTAGAGTAATGAAAATAAAAACAAAAAATAAACAAATGAGAAAGCCCCACTCCTGAGCTCAGGCACATAAAGCCTGGCTAAGACTGAGGGGCAGAAGCACCAAGAAACCATCCTGTCCCTGCCAGGAGCCTCCAGTGTGTAACAAGCAGAGCAGTAACAGTTCACAGCCAAGGGAAGGGCAAGGGCACATAGAGACCCCTTCTGTGGTGCAGGCATACAGAGACTGCTGAAAGCTGAGGGTGAAGTGAGGCACTGGGAAAACTGCTCTGACAACCCAACCCCTACACTAAAAACAGACTAGCAGCAGCAGCCTGAAGTATGTGAGAGCCAAAAGCAAGAATAGAAATGATACAATCCAAACCTAGCTAAACTCCAAATAGATGGAATGTACCACCCTCACACTAATGGCTTGACAGAAGAGGCGTTCTCATTTTTGAACATGTACACTGTTCATCTCAGGCTCTACTGTTCTCTTACAGATGATATCCAGCTCCCAATAAAAAATTGTGAGTTATAAAATAAGCAAGAAATAAAAAGAATTTTTATCAGGAAATAGAGTACTCAATAGAACCAGACCCAGATATAGCCCAGATATTTAAACAATCAGAGCAAGACTTTTCTCAGAATTCACATAAAAGGCATTTCACAGAAAAGAAATTATGAACAGCCATCAAGCATTTGAAATGACCAAACTCATTATTGATCAGGGAAATGTAAATTAAATCCTCGATATCACTTTGCACCTATCTAATTGGTAAAAAGTTTTAAATCTGACAATATGAAGTCGTGGCAAGGATGCTGAGCAATAGGAATTCTCATCCACTGCTGGCAGGAGCAGGAAATTGTTAAAATCATTTAGGAAAACAATTGGGCATATCCTTTTAGGATGACTACATCTCACAGCCCAACAATTTCACTTTAGGTGCAATTTAGAAGAATTCTGGCAGTTGGGCTCTTGGAGACATGTACCAAAATGGTCATATAGAAACAAGCATAAGGCCTCAAACTACAACCAACCCAAACGTCTATCAACAATAACATGGGTAAACTATGGTAGAGTCATACAATGGAATATGATAAAGTAGTTAAAATTACCTATAGCTACATATATAAATATGTATAAATGAATATAAAAACAGAAATATGAAAGAAAAAGCAAGAACAAATCACAAAAGAAATAGAAGAGTATGATTCCATAATATAAATTTCAAAATTCAGTGAGCTAAGTAATATAATCTTTAGCAATGCATACAGAGATGATAAAATCATGAAGAAAAAGCAAAGTAATGGTAAACCGAAATTAGGACATCATTTATATCAGATGGGGTTAGGGCAGAGAGGGGGAAATCATCATAGAGGGGCACACAGTGGCTTCTAAGGCACTGGTAGCATTCTATCTCTGAAACTGAGTGAGAACACATGTAAACTTTTCATTCTTCTTCTTTAGATTGTACATACATGCTAAAGTCTTTTGAATGAATGCTATATTAAACAATAGCAAGAGTTATCAAAGATAGTTTTTAAGTGAGTTCAAACAAACATTAAAGGTCAGATTTATCTCATTCTATTTCAACTGTTGCAAAGAAAAGAAAAATATGGAAAATGTCTACATTTACTTAAAATCATAATTTTCTTACTAAAACATGAAAAAGGTTGTATCCCTTCCTAAAAACCAACTAGAGAGAAAATATAATTGTAAAATCTAAAATAGTTGTATCTAGCAGCATATTGAAAGCTATTGCAATATAACAGCTCAATGGTCCCCAAAGGCCCATGTAAACTAGAAGTTATAGATATGTAGCAGATAACACAGTCATCCCTCCCTCACTATATTCAGAGTGTTTGGTTCCAGGGTCACCCAACAAATACCAAAATCCATGGATGTTCAAGTTCCTTACATAAAATGGTGTAGTGTATGCATTTAGCTTATGCACAAACTCTCATATACTTTAAATCATCTCTAGATTATTTATAATGCCTAGTACAATGTAAATGCTATGTAAATAGTTGCTGGCTTGCAATAAATTCAAGTGTGGCTTTTTGGAACTTTCTGGAATTTTTTTCCAAATGTTTTCAATCTGCAATTGGTTGATTCTGTGAAGGTGAAACCCACAGACTCAGAGGGCCAACTGTACTAATAAAGGGCTAGTATTGGCTCATCCTTACCTTCTCAGCATGCCTAGCTTTTCACAGTCTGCATTTTAAATTGTGAGTTGTATACGTATTTATCTAAACCTGACCAAGTTCTTGTTGATCAATCTTCAATAAATGAGATGCTCACTTCCTTTGAAGCATGCTTCATCTTATAAATGTCTTGCTCAATCATAAACCAGAAAGACAACTACCTGGTGGTTTTATTTTTTGCTTTTGTGATGTTTTGTTTCGTTTGCAGCTGCTTCATTCTTTTCATCTCATTTTATTTGGTTTATTTTAAGAGCTAGCAGGAGAGACCTTCAAGATGGCGGAGGAGAGAGACGTGGAGATCTCCTTCCTCCCCAAAAATACATCAGAAATACATTTACATGTGGAACAACTCCTACAGAACAGCTACTGAATGCTGCCAGAAGACCTCAGACTTCCCCAAAGGCAAGAAACTCCCCACGTACCTGGGTAGGGCAAAAGAAAAAAGAAAAAAAAACGGACCAAAGAATAGGGATGGGACCTGCACCACTGGGAGGGAGCTGTGAAGGAGCAAAGGTTTCCACACACTAGGAAGCCCCTTCACTGGCAGAGACGGGGGTAGCGGGGGGAAGCTTCCGAGCCACGGAGGAGAGCACAGGAACAGGGGTGCAGAGGGCAAAACGGAGAGATTCCCGCACAGAGGATCGGTGCCGACCAGCACTCACCAGCCCGAGAGGCTTGTCTGCTCACCCTCCAGGGTGGGCGGGGGCTGGGAGCTGAGGCTCAGGCTTCCGAGGTCAGGTCCCAGGGAGAGGACTGGGGTTGGCAGCGTGAACACAGCCTGAAGCGGTTAGTGCGCCACAGCTACCCGGGAGGGAGTCGAGGAAAAAGTCTGGATCTGCCTAAGAGGCAAGAGACCATTGTTTCGGGGTGCACGAGGAGAGGGGACTCAGAGCACTGCCTAAACGAGCTCCAGAGACAGGTGCGAGGTGCGGCTATCAGCACGTACCCCAGAGACAGGCATGAGATGCTAAGGCTGCTGCTGCAGCCACCAAGAAGCCTGTGTGCAAGCACAGGTCACTATCCACACCTCCCCTCCCGGGAGCCTGTGCAGCCCGCCATTGCCAGGGTCCCATGATCCAGGGACAACTTCCCTGGGAGAACACACGGTGCACCTCAGGCTGGTGCAATGTCACACCGGCCTCTGTTGCCGCAGGCTCACCCTGCCTTCCGTAGCCCTCCCTCCCCTAGGTCTGAGTGAGCCAGAGCCCCCTAATCAGCCGATACTTTAACCCCGTCCTGTCTGAGTGAAGAACAGGTGCCCTCAGGTGACCTACATGCAGAGGCAGGGGCAAATCCAAAGCTGAACCCCAGGAGCTGTACAAACAAAGAAGAGAAAGGGAAATCTCTCCCAGCAGCCTCAGGAGCAGCGGATTAAATCTCCACAATCAACTTGATGTACCCTGCATCTGTGAAATACCTGAATAGACAACGAATCATCCCAAAATTGAGGCGGTGGACTTTGGGAGCAACAATATATATACATTTTTTTCCTTTTTCTCTTTTTGTGAGTGTGTATGTGTATGCTTCTTTGTGTGATTTGTCTGTATAGCTTTGCTTTTACCAATTGTCCTAGGGTTCTGTCTGTCCGTTTTGTTTGTTTGTTTGTTTGTTTGTTTGTTTTAGTATAGTTTCTACCGCTTGTTATCATTGGTGGATTTGTTTTTTGGTTTGATTGCTCTCTTCTTTCTTTCTTTTTTCTTTTTTTATTACTTTTTAATTATGTTATTTTTTTTATTTATTTTTTTTTTCGGTATGCGGGCCTCTCACTGTTGTGGCCTCCCCCGTTGCGGAGCACAGGCTCCGGACGCGCAGGCTCCAGACACGCAGGCTCAGCGGCCATGGCTCACGGGCCCAGCCGCTCCGCGGCATATGGGATCCTCCCAGACCGAGGCACGAACCCGTATCCCCTGCATCGGCAGGCGGACTCTCAACCACTTGCGCCACCAGGGAGGCCCTAATTATGTTATTTTTTAAAAAATATTTTTTATTTAAAAAACTTTCTTTTCTTTCCTTCCTTCCTTCCTTCCTTTCTTCCTTTCTTTCTTTGTTTCTCTCTCTCTGTCTCTTTCTTTCTTTCTTTCTTTCTTTCTTTCTTTCTTTCTTTCTTTCTCTTTCTTTTTCTCTCTCTTTTCTTTTGGGCCGTGTGGCTGACAGAGTCTTGATGCTCTAGTGGGGTGTCAGGCCTGTGCCTCTGAGGTGTGAGAGCCAAGTTCAGAATACTGGTCCAGTTACAGACCTCCCAGGTACACGTAATATCAAACGGAATAAGCTCTCCCAGAGATCTCCATCTCAGCGTTAAGACCCAGCTCCACTCAACGAGCAGCAAGCTACATTGCTGGACACCCTATGCCAAACAATTAGCAAGACAGGAACACAACCCCACTCATTAGCAAAGACACTGCCAAAATCAAAAAAAGGTCACAGACACCCAAAAACACACCACTGGACACGGTACTGCCCACCAGAAAGACAAGATCCAGCCTCATTCTCCAGAACACAGGCACCAGTCCCCTACACAACCCACTAAACCAACTTTAGCCACTGGGGACAGACACCAAAAACAACGGGAACTATGAACCTGCAACCTGCGAATGGAGACCCCAAACAGAGTAAGTTAAGCAAAATGAGAAGACAGAGAAATACGCAGCAGATGAAGGAGCAAGGTAAAAACCCATCAGACCTAACAAATGAAGAGGAAATAGGCAGTCTACCTGAAAAAGAATATAGAGTAATGATAGTAAAGATGATCCAAACTCTGGGAAATAGAATGGAAAAAATAAAAGAAACGTTTAACAAGGACCTAGAAGAACTAAAGAGCAAACAAACAATGATGGAAAACACAAATGAAATTAAAAATTCTCTAGAAGGAATCAATAACAGAAAACTGAGGCAGAAAAATGGATGAGTGACCTGGAAGATAAAGCAGTGGAAATAACTACTGCAGAACAGAATAAAGAAAGAAGAATGAAAAGAATTGAGGACAGTCTCAGAGACCTCTGGGACAACATTAAATGCACCAACATTTGAATTATAGGGGTCCTGGAAGAAGAAGAGAAAAAGAAAGGGAATGAGAAAATATTTGAAGAGATTACAGTTGAAAACTTCCCTAAGTGGGAAAGGAAAGAGTTAATCAAGTCCAGGAGGGGAAGAGAGTCCCATACAGGATAAAACCAAGGAGAAACACGCCAAGACACAGGTTAGTCAACTATCAAAAATTAAATACAAAGAACAAATATTAAAAGCAGCAAGGGAAAAACAACAAATAACATACAAGGGAATCCCATAAGGTTAACAGCTGATCTTTCAGCAGAAACTCTGCAAGCCAGAAGGGACTGGCAGGACATATTTAAAGTGATGAAAGGGGAAACCTACAACCTAGATGACTCTACCCAGCAAGGATCTCACCCAGATTCAATGGAGAAATTAAAACCTTTATGGACAAGCAAAAGCTAAGAGATTTCAGCAACACCACACCACCTTTATAAGAAATGCGAAAGGAACTTCTCTAGCCAGCAAACACAAGAGAAGGAAAAGAGCTACAAAAACAACCCAAAACAATTAAGAAAATGGTAATAGGAACATACATATTGATATTGCCTTAAATGTAAATGGATGAAATGCCCCAACCAAAAGCCATAGACTGGCTGAATGCATACAGAAAAACAGACCCGTATATATGCTGTCTACAAGAGACTCACTTCGGACCTATGGACAAGTACACACTGAAAGTGAGGGGATGGAAAAAGATATTCCATGCAAATGGAAATCAAAAGAAAGCTGGAATAGCAATTCTCATATCAGACAAAATAGAGTTTAAAATAAACACAATTACAAGAGACAAAGAAGGACACAACATAATGATCAAGGGATCAATCCAAGAAGATATAACAACTGTAAATATTAATGCACCCAATATAGGAGCACCTCAATACATAAGGCAAATGCTAACAGCCATAAAAGAGGAAACTGACACTAACACAATCATAGTAGGGGACTTTAACACCCCACTTTCACCAATGGACAGATCATCCAAAATGAAAATAAATTAGGAAATACAAGCTTTAAACGACACATTAAACAAGATGGACTTCATTGATATTTATAGGACATTCCATCCAAAAACAACAGAATACACTTTCTTCTCAAGTGCTCATGGAACATTCTCCAGGATAGATCATATCTTGGGTCACAAATCAAGCCTTGGTAAATTTAAGAAATTTGAAATAGTATCATGTGTGTTTTCTGACCACAACGCTATGAGACTAGATATCAATTATAGGAAAAAAATCTGTAAAAATTACAAATACATGGAAGGTAAACAATACAGTACTAAATAACTAAGAGATCACTGAAGAAATCAAAGAGGAAATAAAAAATACCTAGAAACAAATGACAATGAAAACATGATGACCCAAAACCTATGGGATGCAGCAAAAGCAGTTCTAAGAGGGAAGTTTATAGTAATACAATCCTACCTTAAGAAACAAGAAACTTCTCAAATAAACAACCTAACCTTACACCTAAAGCAATTAGAGAAAGAAGAACAAAAAAAAAACCCCCAAAGTTAGCAGAAGGAAAGAAATCATAAAGATCAGATCAGAAATAAATGAAAAAGAAATGAAGGAAACAATAGCAAAGATGAATAAAGTTACAAGCTGGTTGTTTGAGAAGATAAACAAAATTGATAAACCATTAGCCAGACTCATCAAGAAAAAAAGGGAGAAGACTCAAATCAATAGAATTAGAAATGGAAAAGGAGAAGTAACAACTGACACTGCAGAAATACAAAGGATCATGAGAGATTACTACAAGCAACTATATGCCAATAAAAGGGACAACCTGGAAAACATGGACACATTTTTAGAAAAGCACAACCTTCTGAGACTGAACCAGGAAGAAATAAAAAATATAAACAGACCAATCACAAGCACTGATATTGAGACTGTGATTAAGAATCTTGCAACAAATAAAGCCGAGGACCAGATGGCTTCACAGGCGAATTCTATCAAACATTTAGAGAAGAGCTAACACCCATCCTTCTCAAACTCTTCCAAAATATAGCAGAGGGAGGAACGCTCCCAAACTCATTCTACGAAGCCACCATCACCCTGATACCAAAACCAGACAAAGAGGTCACAAAGAAAGAAAACTACAGGCCAGTATCACTGATGAACATAGATGCAAAAATCCTCAACAAAATACTAGCAAACAGAATCCAACAGCACATTAAAAGCATCATATACCATGATAAAGTGGGGTTTATCCCAGGAATGCAAGGATTCTTCAATATACACAAATCAATCAATGTGATACACCATATTAACAAATTGAAGGATAAAAACTATATGATCATCACAATAGATGCAGAAAAAGCCTTCAACAAAATTCAACACCCATTTAGTAAGAAAGTAAGAATAGAGGGAACATAACTTCACATAATAAAGGCCATATATGACAAACCCACAGCCAACATCATCATCAATGGTGAAAAACTGAAACCATTTCCACTAAGATGAGGAACAAGACAAGGTTGCCCACTCTCACCACTATTATTCAACATAGTTTTGGAAGTTCTAGCCACAGCAATCAGAGAAGAAAAAGAAATAAAAGGAATCCAAATCGGAAAAGAAGAAGTAAAGCTGTCACTGTTTGCAGATGACATGATACTATATATAGAGAATCCTAAAGATGCTACCAGAAAACTACTAGAGCTAATCAATGAATCTGGTAAAGTAGCAGGATACAAAATTAATGCACAGACATCTCTTGCATTCCTATACACTAATGATGAAAAATCTGAAAGAGAAATTAAGGAAACATTCCCATTTACCACTGCAACAGAAAGAATAATATACCAGGAATAAACCTACCTAAGGAGACAAAAGACCTGTATGCAGAAAACTATAAGACACTGATGAAAGAAATTAAAGATGATACAAACAGATGGAGAGATATACCATGTTCTTGAATTGGAAGAATCAATATTGGGAAAATGATTCTACTACCCAAAACACTCTACAGATTCAATGCAATCCCTATCAAGCTACCAATGGCATTTTTCACAGAACTAGAACAATAAGTTTCATACTTTGTATGGAAAGACAAAAGACCCCAAATAGCCAAAGCAATCTTGAGAAAGAAAAATGCAGCTGGAGGAATCAGGCTTCTGGACTTCAGACTATACTACAAATCTACAGTAATCAAGACAGTATGATACTGGCACAAAACAGAAACATAGATCAATGGAACAGGACAGAAAGCCCAGAGACGAACCCACATAGATATGGTCACATTATCTTTGATAAAAGAGGCAAGAATACACAATGGAGAAAAGACAGCCTCTTCAATAAGTGGTGCTGGGAAAACTGGACAGCTACATGTAAAACAATGAAATTAGAACACTCCCTAACACCATACACAAAAATACACTCAAAATGGATTAAAGACCTAAATGTAAGGCCAGACACCATCAAACTCTTAGAGGAAAACATAGGCAGAACACTCTATGACATAAATCACAGCAAGATCCTTTTTGACCCATCTTCTAGAGAAATGGAAATAAGAACAAAAATAAACAAATGGAACCTAATGAAACTTAAAAGCTTTTTCACAGCAAAGGAAACCATAAAAAAGATGAAAAGACAACCCTCAGAATTGGAGAAAATATTTGCAAATGAAGCAACTGACAAAGGATTAATCTCCAAAATTTACAAGCAGCTCATGCAGCTCAATACCAAAAAACAAACAACCCAATTCAAAAATGGGCAGAAGACCTAAATAGACATTTCTCCAAAGGAGATATACAGATTGCCAACAAACACATGAAAGAATGCTCAACATTCCTAATTATTAGAGAAATGCAAATCAAAACTACAATGAGGTATCATCTCATACCAGTCAGAATGGCCAGCATCAAAAAATGTACAAACAATAAATGCTGGAAAGGGTGTGGAGAAAAGGGAACTCTCTTGGACTGTTGGTGGGAATGTAAGTTGATACAGCCACTATGGGGAACAGTATGGAGGTTCCTTAAAAAACTACAAATAGAACTACCATACGGCCCAGCAATCCCACTACTGGGCATATACCTTGAGAAAACCATAATTCAAAGTGAGTCATGTACCACAATGTTCATTGCAGCTCTATTTACAAAAGCCAGGACATGGAAGCAACCTAAGTGTCCATCGACACATGAATGGATAAAGAAGATGTAGTATATATATGCAATGGAATATTACTCAGCCATAAAAAGAAATGAAATTGAATTATTTGTAATGAGTTGGACGGACCTAGAGTCTGTCACACAGAGTGAAGTAAGTTAAAGAAAAACAAATACCGTGTGCTAACACATATATATTGAATCTAAAAAAAAATGGTTATGAAGAACCTAGGGGCAGGACAGGAATAAAGGAGCAGATATAGAGAATGGACTTGAGGACATGGGGAGAGGGGAACTGTAAGCAGGGACAAAGTGAGAGAGTGGCATGCACTAATGGACTAATATACACTACCAAATGTAAAAGAGCTAGTGGGAAGCAGCTGCATAGCATAGGGAGATAAGCTTGGTGCTTTGTGCCCACCTAGAGGGTTGGGATAGGGAGGGTGGGAGGGAGACGCGAGAGGGAGGAGATATGCGGATATATGCATACATATAGCTGATTCACTTTTTCATAAAGCAGAAACTAACACACTACAGTAAAGCAATTATACTCCAATAAAGGTGTTTTTTTTTAAAAAAGAAAAGAGCTAGCAGGGAGGAGTATTAGGGCTAGAGTTCAAGACCCAGTGCATTTCCAGACATAGGAAATCCCCGATCAAATTTTCAACAACAAAGTTCATTAAATAGTTGAAACATATGACCTACAAAAAGAGGAGGGAAAATCTCTCATTATTTAGCCTAGAGAAGAAGTCAAGAAGTGATCTCATAATGGACTTCAGCTGTGACCGGTCCCTTCTGTGGCAGATCTGTGCAGCAGAATATAAGGCATAGGAACCAGGTTTTGGCTGCAGCAGTGAGCATTAGGGGTCATATAAACGATCAAGAATTTTCTGATGGAAGGCTTTTGTAGGAGTTAAAAAAAATGGCTAACAGGGGAAAGGTTATGGAAAATTCCATTCCTTGGAGGATTTCTAAAATAGAACGCATTCTTAGGTCTTAGAAGGAAAGCTAACAGAGAAGGAATAAATAAAAACCTTTCAAGGTTCCATCTAGTCCAATATTCTATAACAGTTTTCAATAATTCTTCTTTTATTCAAACCACTTTAAAGGGGGAAATTGTCCTTTGAAAAGTCTCCATAACCTCAACAGACATTTCTCTGAGCATCTCCTAGATCTTCCCACAATTTAGAATCTAAACACAGGTGGACAGGCACTTCTTAAGAAATCTGTTTCATGATTCCTGTCAGAGACAAAGCCTTGGCTTTCAGAGGGCAGTTGCCGAATGTATCATGCTATTGCCTAGAACAGACAAAAGGGGACATGTTTGAACAAATAGCATCCTTACCACGACCAGACTAGGTGGTCTACAGAATACAGCTGGGCTCCTGACACACAGGGTGTTCAGAGACAGCACAGAAAACATCTGAGCTCCTCTTGAATTGTTTTCTTATTATCAAACCTTATTTACTGAAGCTGTTGGGTGTTGACAGCTTGTGGGATACATGCTTCTTTCGCAAGAAAGTGGGCCATCTGTCCAAATGCTCACACATCACAAAGCTGCTCCTGAAAGGGGCTGTTTCCACTCCTAGAAGGCCCCCCCTACTGTGCAGGGCACTCAGATTGGCTTCATAAAGGGAAGATCATGCCTAATCCTGGTTGAATTCTCTGAGCACATTACTGCACTGATCTCAGAGAAAAAAACAAGAAGGGCCTAATTTATCTGTGACTCACAAAAACCAAGCCTCTGGTAGATTTAGAAAATGTGGTTGCGGTGTATTTGGAAGAAATGGCTGAAATTGATTAAACATTGATTTGTGGATGGGGCACAACAGAGAATATCTATGGAAGGAATTCATTCTGATTAAACGGAGGCAACTGGGTTTTATCCAGAAGTCATCACTGGTTGCAACTGGAGATGACATTCTTTTAAGTGAAAGAACTATGCTCCTGCATGCCTTCTCCTTTGGTCTAAGCAACCACAGGATAAGTTGTCTGACTTAAGAGGATGAGAGGAGTAGAAAAGTTGACTTACAACATTGTATTTGAACTTCGTCAGGGGAGGAGAGGGAGACAGAGAGTTTAGGCAACTTCTACCTCAATAATGACCATCTTTCCCATGGTCGAATCCAACTATGGTACAGTGCCCAGCTAGAACTTCGTTTTTCTTACAACCATTCACTCACCACTATATTCCAGGATTCTGTTAGGCGTGGTGTATAGGATTAAAAAAAGAAAGAACGGAGGCATGTGGCACTCTGATATTCTACAGACTCTTTCATGGTTCAACTTAGACAAGCTCACAGAGGTAGTATCACTCATTATAGAAAATGGAGGCTAAGATGCTTCCTACTTAAAGGAACTTTTTAAACCTTTTTTTGGGGGGCCATTTAGATTTATAAGCTACAAGATTCTTCTTGTCCCCTAATGGTTTCTAAAATCCCAGAAGCCTATGCAGCTTAGAGTACTGTCTTTGATGCTTGTTTGTCTATTGATTGTGGAAACTTTCTCAATTATTGAACCTTCTCTGATCGTCTGAACATTCTCTACAGAAGTCAGTCTGCAAGATCAGCTGAAAGCTTCAGTCTATACAATACTCTGCAGGCTCCAGTTCTGAGCCATGAGAAAAAACTGAACAACAGGCCAGGATTTACCTATTCAAATGACCGTCATCATTCTGAAAAGCACAGTTTCTGGGAGGCTATACAATAATTCCTTCTCTACCACCAGTTCCCATAAAGCGAAAGCCAAATTAGCATGGATTAGTATATCGATTTACTTCTGTCTAGTTTTTCCTTAATAGAAAGAAATTTAGTCTGAGGATGGGGGATTTTTAGTTACTTTAATTGTGATGATTAGGGAAGGAAGGAAGGAAGGAAGGAAAGGAGGAAGGAATTAAAGAAGGAAGGAGAGGGGGAGAGGAAAGGACAGAGGAAGAGAAGGAAGCAAAATGGTGACTAGCACAAAAGAGAAGGTGAAGTAGTGAACAGATCAGAAGGGAAGTATATGGCAAAGAAGCTTTCAGAAAGGCAGAGGAAGAAAAGAGAAAGTCAACCCAGGTCAAGATGTGAACCCAGGCTTGTGTCAGGTTGCTGAGGTTCACATGACAAAGTTAAGAGGAAATGTGTCCCCATGTTCTGATGTGCATGGGGCTTGATGTCATCATGGAGCTTGATGTCATCATGGATGTTGCTAAGACTAGGTAAGCTCAGAAGTGGGAAGGAGGCTTTGGAAGTACTACCCAGGCATGAGAGCCTGTGTAATTTAAAGAAAAGTTACCTGAAGTATTTCTACCTCAAACATTCAAGTTATTTGTTGGTTCCTGCCTAACATGTCCGTGGACCACAGTGGTAAGGAGGAATCAGAATTAACCATCCTGTGTCCCAAGACTTGGCAGTGAACTCTGGGGTAGCTGCATGGCTTCCTATGATGTCAGCACTTGAAGACAACTTTAATTTTGATGCATAAATTATAGCTTAAACAAAAGACAGTCAAATAATGTTATAGATACCCCAAGTAGAGGACTTTTCTTTCTTTCTTTCTTTCTTTTTCTTTTCTTTTTTTTTTTTTTTTTTTGGCCTCCCATGCAGCTTGTGGGATATTAACTCTCCAATCAGGGATCAAGCCTGTGTCCCCTGCAGTAGAAGCACAGAGTCCTAACCACTGGACTGCCAGGGAATTCCCAATAGAGGATTTTTCAACGATCTAGTTTTTAGCTTCAGGACAGAGTGTCAAGGAGCCAAGCTTACTTCGAAAGGCTCCATGTCTGCATGAGCCACAGCCTTGCTGTCCAAGCGTAGTACTTCCTGATCTTTAGTCCTCTCATCATACTTGACCTCACATTCTATCAGCTAGGTCATTGCAGTTAATAATCTCTGTATTAAGACTCTAGGGAGAAGCCAAACTTCCATTGGTATATTTTGTTTTAGGAGGAAGATGTTGCAAATATTGAATATTTTATATTCTCGCATCCTTGTGCATAAGAAACTATTTTGCCCATGAATCCTGATTTTGTCTTATTTTTTATTGGAATTTACATGTCCTAGGAAAAAAACCAGAATAGACATCTTAACTACCATTATAACTAATATAAATGCTATAAGATCCAGGGAAAAGTATATGTTATAGATATTTACACAAACTGAAAAACTCTCCCTTTCCATTTAAGATATAACAAATCGCAGCTTAATTTCATTATCCACAGGCAAATAACACATCTACATGAAAAAGAGAAGTGACAATTTTAGTTTCACAAGAATCAAAAGCCATTAAAAGCTAAAGAGCGGGTTAACCTTATGATGTTTGTGCATCACAACTCAAAAGGAATTACCGGGAAGTGATTTCTTCCAAGTCCAAAGCTAACTTGAAGTATGGCCACACTTCGCACAGCACAGAAACATTATCCTCTGCCCTCTTTAGAGTGAACTTCAGGGGTAAGGAGTAGGAGCCCCTTGAATGGCATAATGTTTGGTAAAGGCAGACCTGCTAAACAGAAAGGAATAAAACTGGGCCCTAGCGTCCGAGGGCTCATGAGGAGCGCCTATCGAAAAAAGAACATAATGAGAATACAAGGTAATTTTCAGAACTTAACAGAGGCCACAAAAGGATAATGAATAGTTTAGCTTTTCTCTCTCCAAAATGCAATTAATTAAAAAAAAAGAATATCATGTTAAAAGAACATTCACTTTCTCCATAAATGGATATTGTGACATTATTATAACATTGTGGGCCTAGATTTCTTAATGTCAACACTTATGAGGTTATCTATGGTCCCCTAAGTATTTTGACTTCTCATGAGATTATATTCTCATCAGTTAAATGTTGGTTGTAGCCATGTGGTTTGAAGAGTTAATCATATACCTTGGGGAAAGAAAGGAAGAAAGGCAGGGAGGGAGGGAGGAAGGAAGGAAGGGAGGGAGGGGGAAGATGGACTCTTTCTCCTGAATTGTCCTCTTTCTGAAGAAACAAAAATGCTAATAAAAACAAGTATTTGGACTTCCTTGGTGGCGCAGTGGTTAAGAATCTGCCTGCCAATGCAGGGGACATGGGTTCGAGCCCTGGTCTGGGAAGATCCCACGTGCTGTGGAGCAACTAAGCCCGTGTGCCACAACTACTGAAGCCTGCATGCCCTAGAGCCCGCAAGCCACAACTACTGAGCCCATGCACCTCAACTACTGAAGCCCGCATGCTTAGAGCCCGTGCTCCGCAACAAGAGAAGCCACCGCAATGAAAAGCCAGCACATCGCAACGAAGAGTAGCCCCTGCCCGCGCAACTAGAGAAAGCCCACGCGCAGCAACAAAAACCCAATGCAGCCAAAAATAAATAAATAAATAAATGTTTAAAAAAGTATTTATTAATTTAACTTGTATTTATTAGCACAAACAGTATATTTAAATAGGTTATAAAATTAGAGCAAGATAAAGAGAAATACAAGCATCAATATAAGTCACATATTTCTCACTAAATTCTTAATGTTAGCACTTGCTTAACTGGTACAATCATGTTCAACATTTCCATCAATACCTTAAAAACATGCTTAGGAATTTTAAGATGATAAGAATATAAGATGAATCATTAATATGTTGGGTCAAATCATCAAGACCCAAAAACATCCTGAAGCAGAAATAATAGTTTATAGTCTATAAGATAATTCAGCAGGATAAATATGAAGGTCCACATTGCAATTTGAAGTGGTGGGTTGATTGTAATTCATTTGGGGACAACCAGAAAATTCAGGTGGGCCTATTCATACTGAGCCAATAGTGTGTCTCAGCTATGAAAAAAGTTAACAAAACTTTAGGGTTTGCTGATAAAAATATCGGATTCTGATTATGTGAAGTAAAATACTCACACTTTATTCTAGTTAATCAAACAATTTTCCTCCTTTTTTCCCCACCTAGATACCTAAGCAGATCTGCAAAAAGGACTGTGGTCAGAGAAGAGCTGTCAGGATTTTATGTTTGAAGAGCAACTGAATATGCCACCCTGAGGAAGAGAAGGCTTCAAAGGGCTAAATGCTTCATCTACAAGAAGAGCAAACTTGCCCACAAGGTAAAACCAGGCCAGTGAGTGGAGGGCATAGGCAGATAGGTTTCAGCTCAGTAGAAGAAAAGATCTGAGTGTTCCAACAAGGGGATAGAATCCCCCAGAGGAGTAAGCTGCCAACACTGGCAGTGCTCCAGCAGAAGCAGAAGGGACATCTGTCAGGTAAAGAATGGATACCTGGCCTGAGGTGAGAGTGGGAGCAGGGTGCTGAGCTGGGTAGTCTCCAAAAGGCAATGTAAACCCCAAGACTCTATGATTCTAAAAGGAAAAATGGGCTTATCTTGGCCATGATTCAGTGATATAGTCCTATGATACTAATATAGTTTTGTACTATAAATTTCTATTATCATGTTTTTTCTTTGGATCGAAAACAAAAATTTTAAATTATATTACTAGTAAGGTTTATTATTAAGGAAATATGCCATACTAAAAAGAACATTTTATGATTTTAAAATTTGCCTTCTTGGGCTTCCCTGGTGGCGCAGTGGTTGAGTGTCCGCCTGCTGATGCAGGGGACACGGGTTCGTGCCCCGGTCTGGGAAGATCCCACATGCCGCAGAGCAGCTGGGCCCGTGAGCCATGGTCACTGAGCCTGCGCGTCTGGAGCCTGTGCTCCGCAACGTGAGAGGCCACAGCAGTGAGAGGCCTGCATACCACAAAAAAAAAAAAAAAAAAAAAAAATTTGCCTTCTTGCTGCATCGACTTACACTGGAACCTAGGGGCATACAGTGGGAGGGCATAATAATATGATCATTCTCAATATCATCCTTTGGGGTGAGCTCCACCTCTTATGGTTTCCTTTAATAATCCAAGATGGACCATCATCTCTTCATTCGATTAAATTTTCTCCAAGTTATTTTCATTTTTTGCATCCATGGGTAGAAAATTCCATAAGTCTATCAACCCCACATGGTATTTCCCTTTAACTGCCCTAAGATTACCTTCTCAAGTACATAATACATAAAAACTATGAGTTTGTGGACATTTCTAAATGAGCTATTTTTTTTTCTTTGCAGGGTATAAAGATTGCTACACTCATTATAACAGTCTCATCATACCATTTTGATAGTTCCTTCTGAACTTTCTCCAATTCCACTGGATTTTGGAGATGTGGCAATCAAACTTGTAAAATACAGATGCCATAACTTTTTGTGTGTATTATAGAGAAACTACAACAACCTTCCTGATAGTTCCCAGAATTTAGTCTCTTTAATTGCCTAGAATTACACAAATTAAGAAACCTACCTGACTCTGGATTTCTTTTCAGGCTCCTACATTCATACTCTACTAGAGCAAGATTATGGCCAACACTCTGTTTTTACACAGGGAAGTAAAGTGATCTGCCCAAGCAGCAGGGTCTGAAAATCAAACCCAGAGCTTCTGACCCAGAGCCAAGGGTTATTGCCATCATATCCCTCTGCCTGCTTCATAAGAAATAGTGCCTAGACTACTTTTTTTTTTTTTTTTTTTTTGCATTACACGGGCCTCTCACTGTTGTGGCCTCTCCCATTGCAGAGCACAGGCTCAGCGGCCATGGCTCACGGGCCCAGCCACTCCGCGGCATGTGGGATCTTCCCAAACCGGGGCACAAACCCGTGACCCCTGCATCGGCAGGCGGACTGTCAACCACTGCGCCACCAGGGAAGCCTCCTAGCCTACTTTTGAGTGCTTTTCGCTAATGCATTACCTGTTACTTGACTGTGCTAAAAATTAATCTGCTACTTTTTTCCTTAACACATAGTCTAATGAGTTTATTCAACAATTTATCCTGATCAGCTTGACATGTGTAAGTTCTTTAACCTCTCTAAACCTTGTTTCCGTAGCTGTAAAGTTGGAATAATAATACAAACCTTTAGAGAATATTCTGAGAATTAAATGAGATGAAATAACATGTTCATCACTGTCATGGTCCCTGGCACAGAGCAGTGAACACCGTAAATGGTTGCCATTATTGATTACGCCGTAATTATTTTAAGATGACCTCGATCGCTGCGAACAATTCTCTCCAGGAAAGACTCAGCTGGGAAGCTGGAGTGCGTAAGTGGATTTCACACAGCCCACTGTGGCAGGCACAGGTTTAGGGTACCATGTGCTGCCAGTTTGAATTAGAGGGAGTATCAATCACAAGTACATGTTATTTAGAAATACGACAAATATTCTAAAAATGTTGTTTGGTGAGCCTAATTTAAAACAGCATGAACTTACTCAATTTGAAAACATCCATATACCATGAAATAGCTAACTTACATTTTCATTTCAATAATAGGTTGCAAAGGGGAAAAAAAAAAGTTAGAGCTCAAGCAATCACAAACATGCAGCCCTCTCTAAATAACTCTGCAGTTACTAGGTAACCAGGTAGCACGGGGTGAAAATGAATTCAGGTGTTTGAACTGATGCTGCCCCACGTACCAGAGGTGAGTTTTGTCCTGGCAGTGGCTAATGGAATGAGTGATTCCACTGTCAATTGCATTTACAGAGCTGGCAAGATGGGCTGCACAATAGTTTTCTCCTCAGGGGGGCCTAGAATATAGGGAGAGTCCAGAATACAGCCTTAGAGAAAGCATCAAAAGTCTGGCATGTTTCATGTAGAAATGGGAACAAAAAGCATATCCTGACATCACATTTGAGCATAATCTCTGTAGAGAAGGTATAAAAATCACCAAGAGTGGGGAGTGGATGACAAAGGGCAGATATCAATTCTTCATGTTGTTGTAGACAAATTTAAGGGTAGCATTGTTTAAAGATCAAAGAAAGAACTAACTGGCTTGTCAAAGGAGCATTGTTTCATCTCTTTCGACTCCATACTCTTAACAATTTATGAATTTTAATCTCCATATGTTTCCTCCAGTAAACTGCGATGAGGTACAGCATATTTCAACGTTGTCTTTGTTCCTCGTCTTGCAATAGAGTAGTCAAGATAATTGGCTCTAGAGGTAGAAGGGCGGGATTTGAAGTCTACCTTTCTCACTCACCAGGAACTTTCAGCAAGCTGCTTGGGCTCTTTGATCTCCCATTTCCATGTATCTAAAAACCAACATTAACAACTGTCCACAGCATTGATGTAACAGCAAGCATGAGGAAAGGGCTTAATGCATTGCCAGGCACCAAGTGCAGGCTCCATCCATCTAGTTTCCTAATCATTCATCTTAGCATTTAATTACATGTTTAACTGTTATCAAAATGTCCTGTTGAAATGGTGTCTGTTCTTAGTAAAAATGGCTCTCTCTGATGGTATTCTCAAGCAGTTGGGGGGCAAAGAATAGTACCCTCCCCGGGTGGAAGGGGGCTGGGAAAGGGAAGGACTGTGCAGAGTCTGAAAATAAAAAGGCTCCCATCTCTGATGTGATGCACTTCTACTGGGGAGAGGGAAGGAGTATGCCTTCCATCCCCGTCCCTCAGCCAAGAGACACTATGCTCTCTTAGTGGCAGTTTGCATCCTTCACATGTATTTCTCACAGGGCTTGAAATATGGTAGAGAATCAACAAATCAACAGTTGATTTGTTTCTATTTAGTAATAAAATGTGATTCAGAATCAAGCTAGTTCAGTCCCTTACAGAGAAAGATACTAGTTTTTGTGATCAATACACAATTAAAACAAATTTCCAATTAATTATTTTGACATTTACAATTTAGTCACATAAACTCATTAAAGAAGTTTACTCTCAACTACATATAATGGATAACGTAACTCCCTTTCTCTCAATGATGAGTATAAACAATGAGCACATTAAAAAAAGATTAAGCTTTAATGTGTTCTTCAAAGGTCAGAACCATACAGAGCTATGGACAAGAAATTAGGACTAGAAATAAAGTCATGCTTAAAAGTTAACTATGAGGGGCTTCCCTGGTGGCGCAGTGGTTGAGAGTTCGCCTGCTGATGCAGGGGACACGGGTTCGTGCCCCGGTCCGGGAGGATCCCACATGCCGTGGAGCGGCTGGGCCTGTGAGCCATGACCGCTGAGCCTGTGCATCCAGAGCCTGTGCTCTGCAACGGGAGAGGCCACAACAGTGAGAGGCCCGCGTACCGCAAAAAAAAAAAAAAAAAAAAAAAAAAAAAGTTAACTATGAGACTTCTGGTCAACACGGTACAGCAAATTCACATGTTCATGAGCCTCCTCTGTTCCAAACATGTGGCAATTAGAGATGAAATACAAAAAGGGAAAACCAAAAGGTTGTAATTTGGCTCCAAAAGCCAGATAAACATCTCTGTGGACTAGAAATGGATAAGAATCACAAGGCAGTGAGTGGGTCTGAAGCCAGGGGACCTGCAGGGCTCCAGATACAGAAGCCAGCCATGACTGCTTGGCATTCTGTCCCTGTAGGCAGACAGAACCTAAAATTGCTTCACTGGAAAGAGGGAGACCTAAGCCAGGCTAACTGTGTGGAAGCAAGCAAGAGGGTTGAGCTCAGGAGAGGAGGCTGAAAACAAAAGAAAGATGCCAAGAGGTAAAGCTTTATAAAACATTTGAGCCTGTGGAGGAGAAATGGACAAAGACATGAATCAGAACCAGGCACTGAATCAAGCCACCTGTGCTGGCTTTGTAACAGACTATGTGATCCTCATTATCACCACTAGCAAGGGTGGCTGATACAACATAATAAAACCTGGTTCTCAACTGGCAGTGTTGCAGGCCAGGTGAAAGCAATCATAAAATCTCGAGAGAGAGAACTGAACCCAGAGGGAGAGAAAACAATACAAATAATAACACAAACTGAATTTTAAAACATCTCATTCAAAATAAGTCAGCAAACCCAAATTCCAAAACACATGAAGGAATATAGTGCTAAAAATGTCAACAAAATCAGAAACTGAAATAAAACCTCCACTCCAGATTAATTTGTGGAAAGACTGTATCACAATTTTTAAAAATTATACTTAGGGTGATCAAAGGATTAATTTTCTAGAAAAAGAAAAATCACCAAAAGTGACTCAAGAAGAGATAGAAAACATGGAAATATCAATAAATATTAAGAAATTCAATCAAGACTCAGAAAGTACTCTCCTTCTCACACACACACAAACTAATCCACCAGACTCAATGGGTTTTACAGGTGAGTTTCACCCAATTAAAAGGAATAGAGCATCCTCAGACTTAGCCACCTCATTTATCAAGGTGTTACACTGATACCAAAAAAAAGACAGGGACAGTACAATAAAGTATATTACAGACCAATCTTATTCATGAATAGGATGCAAAATTATTAAACAAATTATTAAACATGATGCAAAACATCCTCCAATTTTAATAGATAAAATTAGAAAACAAACAGACAATCAAGCTGGCTCCAAAATGTGAAATATAAGTTAGTCATTCTCTATGAAAAAATAAAATCCATAATACTTCTGATTATACACATGGTGGGGTCTGTAGATTTGTTCACATAGACATGTCATCTGGAATGACCAACTCCAGGCTGTTGCCTGAAGATTAAAGAATTAAGTTGAGCAGAAAATGAGCACACTAATTCATTTACTTCTGCTTCGCTACCCACATCTAGAAAGCCTAACAGCACGGTACCCCAGCACCACAGTTTACATATTTTTATTTCAAATACACACACTACTGTAGTATCCGTGAAATAGTCAACCATTGAAAATGAAAACAAAGCCAACAGTAAAACAGAAATGTAGGACTGTGTTGCATTCTGTCTCCTGTGCCAGACAGGAGCCCTGAAGCACTAAGTGCCTGCCCTGCCCACAGGCTTCTCCTTAGGAAAGCAGCCTCAGGAATAGAGTTGTTAGGGCTCATGCCATGTGTTGTGAGAAACCAGCTCTGCTTCAATGGTTACAAATAATTATCTCAAAATCATCTCCTGGGCTTTCCTGGTGATGCAGTGGTTGAGAGTCCGCCTGCCGATGCAGGGGACATGGGTTCGTGCCCTGGTTTGGGAGGATCCCACATGCCGCAGAGCGGCTGGGCCCGTGAGCCATGGCCGCTGAGCCTGCGCGTCCGGAGCCTGTGCTCCGCAACGAGAGAGGCCACAACAGTGAGAGGCCCGTGTACTGCAAAAAATAAAAAATAAAAATAAATTTTAAAAATATATAAATATATATATATATTAAAAAAATCATCTCCTAAGTCAAAGTAACATAGGTAATCAGACATGAGAGAAGCTTACCTTTGGCCTGGACTGGCTCAAAAACCTACTCAAGAGGGGTGAGTTACATTGGATGGCAATAAATGAGGGGGACACAGAGAGAGGGACAGGGGAGGGAGGGGTCTCCTGCACCCTCTGGTTAAGCCTATTGTATAATACAATCTTAAAAGTATAAAGACCATTAATTACTGCAAAGCTAAAAAGGAAATTACATACCTGACATCCCTATGTTCTTGTATATGTGCAGTAAATCATTATACCCCAGGTTAATCTGGGCATATTCCATCCCTTCTGAGTTCCCCCAATTATCTATCAATCAATCTATCTAAATATATTTAGAAAATGCTATACAGTCTAGAGAAACCTGTTTAGCTTTACCCATTTCCAAAATGTTTTATCCATGCATTCAGCAAGCATTTATCAATCCACTGCTAGACAACATACTATGAACTTGACAGAGAAGGCAATGAACTTGACAGATAACTTGACAGATAAGGCCTCTGTCCTTCTGAACTTACATTCTAGTTGAAGGACAGGTGATGACCAAGTGAACAAAGATAACTCCAGACAGTGACATATGCTGTGAAAAAATAAAATCGAATGATGTGTCAAAGAATGGTGAGAGGCTCATTGGCCAGAAAAATACCGCTCCAAGAAAGTAGAGTTTGATTGAAATCTAAATGGTAAGAGCTGGCTCCGTGAAGATCTGGGAAAGAAAACTCCAGCCAAAGGGAACAGCTGATGCAAAGACCTGGGGGTTGGAATGAGTTTGAGTGGTTAAGTCTTTCTTCACAACAACCTGTGAGCATTCAGCAAAACAGTGAATCAGGGAACCACATTTAGGAAATACTTGAAGTACCAGAAATACTGGTTTAATCTGAATTTAGGAATTATGAATGGAAATGCTGATTTAGGAAACTAAAGAAATTACTTAAATGCTCATAAACAAATCCATCTGGAAATGATAATAATTCCCTTTCAAGTAAGGAAATGCAACATATTAGATCTAGAAGTCCCAGGAAAGATTTGATATAGCAAACTAAAATGAGATTTTCTAGAATTGTTTTTCTAATCATAGACAGTCATCAAATAATTTTGTTTTGGAGATGAAAGTAATGCAAATGTCTAATTGTCATAGAAGTCCTGTGGAAGGGAACAAAGAGGGAAGGATCACTTCTGGGAAAAAAATCTATCTACCAGGGAAAATTGGGGAAGGAATGGGCACTGAAGATGGAATCAAATGGAAGAGGAGTTGGACAAACAGAAGATCTAAGCAGACATAGACCGTTTCACAGTCAGTTGGAAAGCCAACATCACTGAAAGCAGCCCTAATGGGAACGGTCTGTGGTACTGGTGGCATCAACCAGGCAGCAGCAGCACATGAAATGAGCAGCCACTGCTCAAGGCAAGTCACCTGGAAGCCACTTGGGCTGACCGCAATTCACAGTGTCACAAGTGATGGACAGACAGCAAACTCAGGGGAATCTGAAAGCAAACTAATAGTGTGGAGAACCTGGTCAAGAAGAGGACACAGTTAAGAACACATGGAAACCAGTTAAGGAAGAATTCACACAGTGTAAATAAGATGAAATGGGGACGAGTGAACAAGTTAAAGAGCAGGGCTGTGTTTTGTGTTTTATGGAATATCGTACCATTGCAACAGCTTATCTTTCAGAAATGTAAGTTCCTCCAATTTCAAACCTAACTTGAAAAGGGGGCTAAATTGGATTTATGTGCAAAAAATAACCATGCTGATGGGGACTCTTTCATCTTGAGAAAAAAACATGCTCAATCAAATCATTTATGGAATGCAGTGTTCCGATTAAATCAATTTCCTGGTTAGATAGGATTAGATTTTTAAAATATAGTTGTCAATCTTTCTTAAAGATATCAGCTAAGATCAGTGGAACAGAACAGTCCTGAAGCAGATTTGTGTATGTCTACAAAATATGGAGAGGCCAAGTCTGTGGCTCAGAAGCCAGGTACCTGGGGGCGAGGCCTCCTCCCTCTCACCTGAGCGAGGTTGGGCTGGGCCTGGGCACTTGCGGGTCTCAGATTCCACACCAGGAACCGTTTTAGCCAGCCTGGGGCTGCCTTTGGAGTCGCAGCTGCTTCCGCATTCTCTCCCGAGAGCCATTGGCAAGAGAGACCTTCAAGATGGCAGAAGAGTGAGACATGGAGATCACCTTCCTCCCAACAGATACATCAGAAATACATCTACATGTGGAACAACTCCTACAGAACACCTACTGAACGCTGGCAGAAGACCTCACACTTCCCAAAAGGCAAGAAACTCCCCACGGACCTAGGTAGGGCAAACGAAAAAAGAAAAAACAGAGACAAAAGAATAGGGACGGGACCTGCCCCTCTGGGAGGGAGCTGTGATGGAGGAAATGTTCCCACACACTAGGAAGCCCCTTCACTAGTGGAGACGGGGGGTGGCGGGGGGGAAGCTTCAGAGCCACAAAGGAGAGCACAGCAATAGGGGTGCAGAGGGCAAACAGGAGAGACGCCCACACAGAGGATCGGTGCTGACCAGCACTCACCAGCCGGGGCGGGTGGGGGCTGGGAGCTGAGGCTCGGGCTTCAGAGGTCAGATCCCAGGGAGAGGACTGGGGTTGGCTGCATGAACACAGCCTGAAGGGGGCAGGTGTGCCACAGCTAGTCGGGAGGGAGTCCAGGAAAAAGTCTGGACCTGCCTAAGAGGCAAGAGACCATTGTTTGGGGGTGCGCGAGAAGAGGGGATTGGGATCACCACCTAAACGAGCTCCAGAGATGGGCACGAGCAACGGCTATCACCGTGGACACCAGAGATGGGCATGAAATGCTAAGGCTGCTGCTGCAGCCACCAAGAAGCCTGTGTGCAAGCACAGGTCACTATCCACACCTCCCCTGCCTGGAGCCTGTGCAGTCCACCACAGCCAGAGTCCCATGATCCAGGGACAACTTCCCCGAGAGAACACATGGCACACCTCAGGCTGGCGCAACGTCACACCAGCCTCTGCCACCGCAGGCTAGCCCCGCATTCCATATCCCTCCCTCCCCCTGGCCTGAGTGAGCCAGAGCCCCCTAATCAGCTGCTCCTTTAACCCCGTCCTGTCTGAGCAAAGAACAGATACCCTCAGGCGACCTAAACGCAGAGGCGGGGACAAATTCAAAGCTGATCCCCAGGAGCTGTGCAAACAAAGAAGAGAAAGGGAAATCTCTCCCAGCAGCCTCAGAAGCAGCAGATTAATCTCCACAATCAAGTTGATGTACCCTGCATCTGTGGAATACCTGAATAGACAACGAATCATCCTAAAATTGAGGTGGTGGACTTTGGGAGCAATGATATATATATATTTTTTCCTTTTTCTCTTTTTGTGAGTCTGTATGTATATGGTTCTTTGTGTGATTTTTTCTGTATAGCTTTGCTTTTACCATTTGTCCTAGAGTTCTGTGTGTCCGTTTCTTTTTTTTTGTTTTTTTTAACTATAGTTTTTAGCCCATGTTATCATTGGTGGATTTGTTTTTAGGTGTGGTTCCTCTCTTCTTTCTTTTTTTTCTTTTATTTTATTACTTATAATTTTTTTAAAAAATTATTATATATTTTTAATTTTAATAACTTTATTTTTTTCTTTCTTTCTTTCATTCTTTTTTTCTCCCTTTTCTTCTGAGTCATGTGGTTGACAGGGTCTTGGTGCTCTGGCCGGGTGTCAGACCTGTGCCTCTGATGGAGGAGAGCAGAGTTCAGGACAGTGGTCCACCAGAGACCTCCCAGCTCCATGTAATATCAAATGGCAAAAGCTCTCCCAGAGATCTCCATCTCAATGCTAAGACCCAGCTCCACTAACAACCAGCAAGCTACAGTGCTGGACACTGTAGGCCAAACAACTAGCAAGACAGGAACACAACACCACCTACTAGCTGAGAGGCTGCCTAAAATCATAATAAGATCAAAGACACCCCAAAACACACCACTGGACACGGTCCTGCCCACCAGAAAGACAATATCCAGCCTCATCCTCCAGAACACAGGTACCAGTCCCCTCCACCATAAAGCCTACACAACCCATTGAACCAACCTCACCCATTGGGGGTAGACACCAAAAACATCAGGAACTACAAACCTGCAACCTGCAAAAAGGAGACCCCAAAACACAGTAAGTTAAGCAAAATGAGAAGACAGAGAAAGACACAGCAGATGAAGGAGCAAGGTAAAAACCCACGAGACCAAACAAATGAAGAGGAAATAGGTAGTGTACCTGAAAAAGAACTCAGAGTAATGATAGTAAGGATGATCCAAAATCCTGGAAATAGAATGGAGAAAATAAAAGAAACGTTTAACAAGGACCTAGAAGAACTAAAGAGCAAACAAACAATGATGAAAAACACAATAAATGAAATTAAAAATTCTGTAGAAGGAATCAATAACAAAACTGAGACAGAAGAACAGATAAGTGACCTGGAAGATAAAATAGTGGAAATAACTACTGAAGAGCAGAATAAAGAAAAAAGAATGAAAAGAATTGAGGACAGTCTCAGAGACCTCTGGGACAACATTAAATGCACCAACATTCGAATTATAGGGGTCCCAGAAGAAGAAGAGAAAAAGAAAGGGAGAAAATATTTGAAGAGATTATAGTAGAAACCTTCCTAAATTGGGAAAGGAAATAGTTAATCAATTGCAGGAAGCACAGAGAGTCCCATACAGGATAAATCCAAGGAGAAACAAGCCAAGACACATATTAAGCAAACTATCAAAAATTAAATACAAAGAACAAATATTAAAAGCAGCAAGGGAAAAACAACAAATAACATACAAGGGAATCCTCATAAGGTTAACAGCTGATCTTCAGCAGAAACTCTGCCAGAAGGGAGTGGCAGGACCTACTTAAAGTGATTAAAGGGAAAGACCTACACTCAAGGTTAATCTACCCAGCAAGGATCTCATCCAGATTCAGCAGAGAAATTAAAACCTTTACAGACAAGCAAAAGCTAAGAGAACTCAGCACCACCAAACCAGCTTTACAACAAATGCTAAAGGAACTTCTCTAGCCAGGAAACACAACAGGAGGAAAAGAGCTAGAAAAAGAAACCCAAAACAATTAAGAAAATGGTAATAGGAACATACATATTGATATTATCTTAAATGTAAATGGATTAAATACTCCAACCAAAAGACATAGAATGGCTGAATAGATATAGAAACAAGACCCATATATATGCTGTCTACAAGAGACCCACTTCAGACCTAGGGACATATACAGACTGCAAGTGAGGGGACTGAAAAAGATATTCCATGCAAATGGAAGTCAAAGAAAGCTGGAGTAGCAATTCTCATATCAGACAAAATAGACTTTAAAATAAAGACTATTACAACAGACAAAGAAGGACACTACATAATGATCAAAAGATCAATCCAAGAAGGAGATATAACAATTGTAAATATTAATGCACCCAACATAGGAGCACCTCAATACATAAAGCAAATGCTAAAAGCAATAAAAGGGGAAATCGACACTAACACAATCATAGTAGGGGACTTTAACACCCCACTTTCACCAATGGACAGATCATCCAAAATGAAAATAAATAAGGAAACACAAGCTTGAAATGACACATTAAACAAGAAGGACTTCATTGATATTTATAGGACATTCCATCCAAAAACAACAGAATACACTTTCTTCGCAAGTGCTCATGGAACATTCTCCAGGATAGATCATATCTTGGGTCACAAATCAAGCCTTGGAAAATTTAAGAATTGAAATCATATCAAGTATCTTTTCTGACCACAACACTATGAGACTAGATATCAATTACAGGAAAAAATCTGTTAAAAATACAAAGACACAGAAGGTAAACAATACACTACTAAATAACCAAGACATCACTGGAGCAATCAAAGAAAAAATCAAAAAATAACTAGAAACAAATGACAATGAAAACACAAAGACTCAAAACCTATGGGATGCAGCAAAAGTAGTTCTAAGAGGGAAGTTTATAGCAATACAATCCTACCTCAGGAAACAAGAAACATCTCAAATAAACAACCGGACCTTACACCTAAAACAATTAGAGAAAGAAGAACAAAAAAACCCCAAAGTCCGCAGAAGGAAATAAATCATAAAGATTAAGAAATAAATGAAAAGGAAATGAAGGAAACAATAGCAAAGATCAATAAAACTAAAAGCTGCTTCTATGAGAAGATAAACAAAATTGATAAACCATTAGCCAGACTCATCAAGAAAAAAAGGGAGAAGACTCAAATCAATAGAATTAGAAATGAAAAAGGAGAAGTAACAACTGACACTGCAGAAATACAAAGGGTCATGGGAGATTACTACAAGCAACTATATGCCAATAAAATGGACAACCTGTAAGAAATGGACGCATTTTTAGAGATGCACAACCTTCTGAGACTGAACCAGGAAGAAATAGAAAACATAAACAGACCAATCACAAGCACTGAAATTGAGACTGTGATAAAGAATCTTCCAACAAACAAAAGTCCAGGACCAAATGGCTTCACAGGAGAATTCTATCAGACATTTAGAGAAGAGCTAACACCTATCCTTCTCAAACTCTTCCAAAATATAGCAGAGGGAGGAACACTCCCAAACTCATTCTACGAGGCCACCATCACCCTGATACCAAAACCAGACAAAGATGTCACAAAGAAAGAAAAGTACAGGTCAATATCACTGATGAACATGGGTGCAAAAATCCTCAACAAAATACTAGCAAACAGAATCCAACAGCACATTAAAAGGATCATACACCATGATCAAGTGCAATTTACCCCAGGAATGTAAGGATTCTTCAATATATGCAAATCAATCAATGTGATACACCATATTAACAAACTGAAGGATAAAAACTATACGATCATCTCAATAGATGCAGAAAAAGCTTTTGACAAAATTTAACACCCATTTGTGATTAAAAAAACCCTCCAGAAAGTAGGCATGAGGGAACTTACCTCAACATGATAAGGGCCATATATGACAAACCCACAGCCAATATCGTTCTCAATGGTGTAAAACTGAAATCATTTCCACTAAGATCAGGAACAAGACAAGGTTGCCCACTCTCACCACTATTATTCAACATAGTTTTGGAAGTTTTAGCCACAGCAATCAGAGAAGAAAAAGAAATAAAAGGAATCCAAATTGGAAAAGAAAGAGTAAAGCTGTCACTGTTTGCACATGACATGATACTATACATAGAGAATCCTAAAGACTCTACCAGAAAACTACTAGAGCTAATCAATGAATTTGGTAAAGTAGCAGGATACAAAATTAATGCACAGACATCTCTTGCATTCCTATACAATAATGATGAAATATCTGAAAGAGAAATTAAGGAAACACTCCCATTTACTACTGCAACAAAAAGAATAATAAACCTAGGAATAAACCTACCTCAGGAGACAAAAGACCTGTATGTAGAAAACTGTAAGATACTGATGAAAGAAATTAAAGATGATCTAAACAGATGGAGAGATATACCATGTTCTTGGATTGGAAGAATCAACACTGTGAAAAGGACTCTACTACCCAAAGCAATCTACAGATTCAATGCAATCCCTATCAAGCTACCACTGGCATTTTTCACAGAACCACAACAAAAATTTTCACAAAAGACCCCGAATAGCCAAAGCAATACTGAGAAAGAAAAACGGAGCTGGAGGAATCAGGCTCCTGGGCTTCAGACTATACTACAAAGCTACAGTAATCAAGACAGTATGGTACTTGTGTAAAAACAGAAATATAGATCAATGGAACAGGATAGAAAGCCCAGAGATAAAGCCACGCACATATGGTCACCTTATTTTTGATAAAGGAGGCAAGAATACACAGTGGAGAAAAGACAGCCTCTTCAATAAGTGGTGCTGGGAAAACTGGACAGCTACATGTAAAACAATGAACTTAGAACACTCCCTAACACTATACACAAAAATAAGCTCAAAATGGATTAAAGACCTAAATAAGTCCAGACACTGTCAAACTCTTAGAGGAAAACACAGGCAGAACACTCTATGACATAAATCACAGCAAGATCCTTTTTGACCCAGCTCCTAGAGAAACGGAAATAAAAACAAAAATAAACAAATGGGACCTAATGAAACTTAAAAGCTTTTGCACAGCAAAGAAACCATAAACAAGATGAAAAGACATCCCTCAGAATGGGAGAAAATATTTGCAAATGAAGCAACTGACAAAGAATTAATCTCCAAAATTTATAAGCAGCTCATGCAGCTCAATATCAAAAAAACAAACCACCCAATCCAAAAATGGGCAGAAGACCTAAATAGACATTTCTCCAAAGAAGATATACAGATTGCCAACAAACACATGAAGGAATGCTCAACTTCCCAAATTATTAGAGAATTACAAATCAAAACTACAATGAGTTTGATCACTATCAGCTCACACCAGTCAGAATGGCCATCATCAAAAAATGTACAAACAATAAATGCTGGAAAGGGTGTGGAGAAAAGGGAACCCTTTTGCACTGTTGGTGGGAATGTAAACTGATATAGCCACTATGGAGAACAGTATGGAGATTACTTTAAAAACTGAAAATAGAACTACTGTACGACCCAGCAATCCCACTACTGGGCATATACCCTGAGAAAACCATAATTCAAAAAGAGTCATGTACCACAATGTTCATTGCAGCTCTATTTACAATAGCCAGGACATGGAAGCAACCTAAGTGTCCATGAACAGATGAATGGATAAAGAAGATATGGCACATATATACAATGGAATATTACTCCGCCATAAAAACAAATGATATTGAGCTATTTGTAATGAGGTGGATAGACCTAGAGTCTGTCATACAGAGTGAAGTAAGTCAGAAAGAGAAAGACAAATACTGTATGCTAACACATATATATGGAATTTAAGAAAAAAAATGTCATGAAGAACATAGGGGTAAGACAGGAATAAAGACACAGACCTACTAGAGAATGGACTTGAGGATATGGGGAGGGGGAAGGGTAAGCTGTGACAAAGTGAAAGAGCGGCATGGACATATATACACTACCAAACGTAAGGTAGATAGCTAGTGGGAAGCAGCCACATAGCACAGGGAGATCAGCTCGGTGCTTTGTGACCGCCTGGAGGGGTGGGATAGGGAGGGTGGGAGGGAGACGCAAAAGGGAGGGGATATGGAAACATATGTATATGTATAACTGACTAAATTTGTTATAAAGCAAAAAATTTAAAAAAAAAGAAAAAAAAAGAAGATATGGCACATATATACAATGGAATACTACTCAGCCATAAAAAGAAACAAAATTGAGTTATTTGTAGTGAGGTGGATGGACCTAGAGTAGGTCATACAGAGTGAAGTATGTCACAAAGAGAAAAACAAATACCCAAGTACTGTATGCTAATACATATATATGGAATCTAAAAGAAAAGAAAAGGTTATGAAGAACCTAGTGGCAGGACAGGAATAAAGATACAGATGTAGAGAATGGACTTGAGGACATGGGGAGGGGCAAGGGTATGCTGGGATGAAGTGAGAGAGTGGCATGGACATATATACACTACCAAATGTAAAATAGATAGCTAGTGGGAAGCAGCCGCATAGCACAGGGAGATCAGCTCCGTGCTTTGTGACCACCTAGAGGGGTGGGATCGGCAGGATGGGAGGGAGACGCAAGAGGTAGGAGATATGGGGATATATGTATATGTATAGTTGACTCACTTTGTTATAAAGTGGAAACTGACACACCATTGTAAAGCAATTATACTCCAATAAATATGTTAAAAAAATAATTAAGTATATTACAAAGAATGCTTCACAACACCAACATACTATGTGCATTATGAAATATCCACAAGAATAGAAATTTGAAATGAGATAAACCTAAGTTTTATATTTTTTCCCAACATCCTCAAGGATCTCTTTGTACCCACTTTGGAGATTTCTTTGCTCTCTGCCCACAATGACCTTGGCTGAACTGCAACCATGACCTCCAGGATGGCAGGGCCCATGGATGCCTTGCTCATCCTATAATCTCCATTACCTTAGAGTACTCATTGAGTATTAGTTCTCCCTTGAGCCCTTTCCTTCCTGGGGGGCTGACACTAGACAGGTGATACTAGTTTCTCTGTTATCTTTAAGCAGTCTAATTCTATAACTTCTGGGGGGCACTAAAGAGAACTTCTCCACCCAGTGACAGAATGACAAGCACTGGAATGTAAAGTGAGTCCCTTAGCCTAAGGCTACTGATGAAAGTGAAGGAGAATTTTTATACCCTCTAGGAAATGCAATCCATTAAACCATTAAAAAGAGGAATTTGAGGTATTTCCCCACTACCCAATGGCACTGGAAGAATTTTTAAAGTTGAAGAGTAAATACGGGAACACTGTAACCTTTCAGAAGTACAACTGTTTAAAAAGAGCATACTGGGAAGCTGCTCAAATATTCTAAAACAATGAGCAGCTTGACATTTTTCAAACAAATATTTTAAAACTCAGGTCCACACGTGCACTGGAAATTAATGCCATTTGTTCAACAATAATAGACTTGGTTCACATCCACTCTTGTACGTTGGATTATATTTGCTGATTTCATTAAACCTTCAAAAGGTTACAGCGGTTGACATATGAAAAACTCCACACCTCTAGAAGAAGGAATTTTGTCCCAGTCCTCTTTTTACAAAACCTCTCTTCAGAAAGAAATGATAAAGCATAGGACTCTGTTCCTCACTATCCCTGATTATATATTCAAACTTCTTTATCTACAGATATACTAACAAGGAAACAGAAACATGTGGTCATGAACAAACTTGGGACTGAGAACAAGGCCAGTACCATGGGGAACTCCAAGAACTGCCTGAAGGGACGTTGTAGGGAGGCCCAGAGACCTGGCTCCTCAAGCAAGGGTCACAGGATGCAAAACTGGGCATGAATGAGCCCACCTCAGCACTCAACTGGTGGGACCAGGGGGCATTTTGATCATAGACAGGACTCCAGAATTCAGTACTTAGCAATGTCAATTGTCTTCCTATCTCTTCTTTCCAGAACACTAAACAAAAACACACAAACAAACAAACAAAAATCCTCCAAAGGAATTTCAGCAGGACCAACAGAAGGGCTGTATAACTACAGAGAGATTGAAGTCATCCCTTAAATATGCTTTATAAAGCTACTTGAATTGGAAAAAACTTCTTGACCATGCCAGAATCATATGATCAATGTGGGTTAAATTAGGGTTTCCATAATCATGACAGTAATTTCTGCAATAAGATCTTTAACAGCTACTAATGTACAAAATTCTCCAGCCTAAAAGGCTTAGTGACACAAATAACTATTACACTGCCAAATCCTGAGTAACAATAAAAGTCCTGGAATTAACCCCAATATGCATTAAAGGCTGCAGTTACTATATCTGTGGCCTAGATACATTTCTGAAAAACTTCAAAAAAAAAAAGTCTACAACACTTCTCACTAGTGGTTGGGCTGTAGCCCTATAATGTCCTTTATGTATTTATTTCCTTTCTCTTTTGAAAAAGAAGGCTTCTTCAGATTCCTAGTTTCCTTAACCGTTTCATTTTAACTTACACAAACCAAGAGGGCCAGACTGCTATTCTCCAGTTGTACAAGTTCCTTAACTTTCTTGTGCCTTGGTTTCTTTTCTATAAAAGCAGAATAATAATAACACAAAGTATTGGTTATTATGAGGATTATCTGAATATATGCAAATCATTTAGGACAAAGCCTGGTCCATGGTAGTCAATTATCAATTATTTGTATTACTTTTATTACTTGAGTGGTTTATATAGATTTATGAAAATAGGTCCAACCATGATATGGGGCAAACTTTCAAATTTTTGATAATTTACTTCCAGGTCATTCAGCTCTCCTATTTAAAATTCCAGCCTATGAGTATCTCTTATTCTACACTGGAGTACTAGAGGGCTTTCCAAAGGAACAGACTTTGGGTAGGTCTGGAAGGCTAGCAGCTTTCAATTGAAGACTCCAGCTTTCAATCATTCAAACCACAGGACAGTACATGGGTCTGGTAGGAGAGTTCCAGAAAGCAGATCTCCCATAAGTAATATATTTAATGCCCTCTCAGGTAGAGTTCAACCATGTTAGATAAAAGTACATCTCAGGGATTCCTGGTCCCAGCTACAAGTGGTGACATTAAAAGGGTCATATTCAAACTTACTTCCTGAATCAGAGAAAGAACAAAAGGGAAGAGATGATAAGATGCACCAGGTTGGCATTTCTCTAAGTGTGGTCCTCAGAATACCAGCATCAGAATCATCTATGACATCTGTAAAAATGCAGATTCCTGGGTCCCATCCTGGACTTACTGATCTGAATCTGAGCATGGGTCCGAAGAGTCTACATTTTTATTAATCACCCGGATGATTCCTGTGCATGCTAAATTTTGAGAACCAGTCCAAGAAATTCGACTCAGGTTGTGGGACTGAGCCATAAATCTGTGCTGTTGGTGAGGGATCTTCTGTGTCAACTAGAGGAACTGTGGATTGGTTGAGCTCTGGCTTACCGCTCTTATATCCCAAGGGTCCCTTTCATTTGCTTCATCCCTGCACTTATCCCAGCCTCAAACCGAGAACCCAACTCTACAAATCGTACTGGGACCAAAAGAGGCAAATGGGCAGAGCTTGCCATCCTCAGAACTTGGCTCCAACAATGACTTTGTAGTATTCCTTCCTTAATGTGGCTTCTGGCAAGATTATCAAATTTCCATTGAAAAAAACAACCATATAAGTTCAGGGTAGGACAGTAAGGCTTGAAAAAAAGAAACAAAAAGAAAGAAAGAAAGAAAGAAAAAAAAAACACTCAGCTCCTCCCTAACAGGGATGAAAGAAGAAAATGGAATATAGAAAATGTACCAAATAATTGCTTTTTGTGGTTTACTTGTGAAATCAAGTTAGGCAGTCTTTCGAAAGACAATGCTGTATAAGGTTCTGCTAACAAGAGTAACCA
Source organism: Mesoplodon densirostris (assembly GCF_025265405.1). Classification (NCBI taxonomy): domain Eukaryota; kingdom Metazoa; phylum Chordata; class Mammalia; order Artiodactyla; family Ziphiidae; genus Mesoplodon; species Mesoplodon densirostris. The sequence continues at coordinate 55,027,145 of NC_082673.1, read as the reverse complement.
AATTGTTTCTCTAAATTATAAATCAGTATATATATATACTCCTATGCTATTTAGACATTGCAAAATAAGTTATCTTCTCTAGAGAAAAGGAAAGGGGGAAAGGATAAGGATAATAAAGCATTCTAGCACATATATCAACATTAAAGAAATTCAGTATTTCAATAGTAGCTTGAATGGCTAAACATCTTCCTCTTTAAGTGTTAGCTGCCTTATTCTCTCTTTTTATCAGTTCAGTTTTCTTGCATTTGTATTTTTTTTAATTAAAATTGTTACATTTGATCCATAGGAATGAGGACATCTGATGCACAATACACGTATACATGTGCAACTGTGCTTGCTCCACTACTGGGAGGGCACAGAAGGGTATTGTACACTTTCACTCCAGTCGTTTTAGAATCATGGATCTCAGTTATGCTCGTGACGTCCCTAGTAGGGCAAGGAAAACGTCACCTCCGGCAGGAGTGGAATGGGGGACCTGGAGTGGCTTGGCAAAATCTCCAGCGTCCCACAGCACGCTGGCCAGGAAACTCTCAGTTGCGAGCGTCTCAGTCACGCTGTCAACTCAACCCTGTGCGGATGCTCAATCCCAACTCATTACTACTAACAGCAGCCATATTGTCCAGTGTTAAGGTACACGGCCACACTGTGGACAGGAGCCTACAGAGAAAGAACTTGTTATGGAGTGTAAACTGGGGGAGTATTTAGGCAGCTGAAAGTCTGACACTTATTTACATGCAAGACAGCCAGGCCAAAAGAGGAAAGAAACTAGGGACCCAGGCAAATTCAGCTGAGCTCTGGAATGCAAATAAAGTTTACAAATGAGAAAGGTATCAAGGTTATAATAGTAAGAGTGCAAGGCCAGCACACGTTCAGCCAATCCCAGCAGCTTGTTAAAAGCAGTTCTGCCCTACCCCACTGCATGTGCTTCCTGATTTCAAAGTTACAGAAGCCCATCTGTGGCAGGCAGCACCAGCACTGCACTCCATCTATTACCCACGTTCCATCCAGCTAATTAGCAAGCGCCAGACATACTTCTGTGGGAGAGGGCTGAGAGCAATTTTGTAAGTCCCTGTGTTTTCATTAATGTGAGTTTCTCAGCCTTTCTAGGTCAGAGAAATGCTGGGTGATTACAAGCTCTTACTTGTATGAAAGGGGGAAAAAGCATGCTGGTACATTATAAGGAGCTGATGCCAGTTCCCAAGATTTGGGGAAAGAAGATGGAGTGCTTGAAAGAATGCAAAGGTATTTTTTCTTAAGTAAAATAAATTGATAGACTGTTTTACATCTCCCAAAGGAATCAATCAAGAGATCATGTAAGGTGCTTTGAGTATTAAATTACAAAAGAAGATTAACTCCAGTAATTAAAGGTGGACTAGTTGATGGGAATTCAACTTCTTGTAGTTCTTCCTAAACTACGAGTGAACTGAAAACTCTTTGTGGTATTCATTCATTCATTCATTCATTCATTCAACAAATGCTCAGTAAAGCCTACCTCATCCCAGGAACTGAGATGGACTCAAGGGACACAGAGGTCGAGTTTCCTCCTTTGTACTCCAGAAGCCACCTGTCCCCTCATCATCATCCCATTTGCAAGCTACTCAGGAATATTACTTTGTCTTTTCCACTAGATTTTTAGCCAGTCAGTTAATGAACACTTGAGGAAAGAAAGATAGAAGAGTGTGAGAGAGAGATGGAGGGAGACACAATTCCTTTCAAAAAGCACATAATCTAGTTTGCTGTGAAAGTCAAGGTGGGCTGGAGTCTCGTATAAAGGGACCACGGAGAACTGTTGGCTTTTTTTCCCTCTTTGTGAGCTAAGTCCTCCATATGGGACTAACCCTAACCTTTGGCTGATGAATCATAATTTTATGTGGAGCTCTATCAGTATCACATTCATTTTAGAGTTGGGAGGAATTAAAAAACCCATTTGGGATATTTGTTTCCAATGTATTAAACTGTGTAACTGTCAGGGAACAATGAGGGAAATCAAATAGGGAAGGAAAGGGAAAACAATTTTTCCAGAGAAAAGTAGAATTCATGTTTTAGAATACCCAGGTTAAAAATATTTATTATGATAACAGAGTCAGACTCTCATTACACTTTCACTTGGCATCCCTGAAAAAAGTATTAGTGGTAAAAATTAAGACACCTGAAATTACCAAGCATTGGGGAAGACAGGGGACAGCCAGAACTCTTACGTACTTCTGGTGGGAATGTAAATTGGCACAATCCCATTGAAAACAATTTGGCATCACCTAGCAAAGCTGAATATGTGTAAACCCCTTGACCCAGAAATTCCACTCCTGGGTATATGCCCTAGAGCAACTTTTGCACGTATGTGCCAAGAGACATGGACAAAAATATGTTCATAAACTACACTGTCTGAAACAGCAAAAACTGGAATCAACCCAAAAGTCCATCAACAGTCAAATGGGGAGGTAAGCTATGGCATAGTCACACAATGAAGTATTATAAAATGTGAAAATAAATGAAGCACAGCTGCACACGTCAAAATGCATGCTATGCTTTTAAAAGAGCAAATTATGGAAGACTACATACAATTAAAATAGTTTTATAAAGCTTTTAAAAAAGCAAAACTATATAATATATTGTTTAGAGATACATATATGGAAAACCTATTTTAAAAAACATAAAAGGATTAACACAAAAAATCCAGACTAGCATTTTCAGGGTGAGGGGACACAGAGAGACTCTAGGAGTGGAGCCCAAGGTAGAGTCAATGGGACTAGTGATGTTAGGTTGAGACCGTTTCATTATACAGATGATCGTTTCATTATTAGGCTTCACAGTGTACACAGATGATACATATTCTGTTGTACAGATCCACTGTGACATATATAAAATATTTAAATTCTGGTATAGCATATGATGGAATACTACACAGCCATTAAAATAAGTTAATTAGATCCACATGTTCTGATCGGAAAAGATCAAGACACATTGTTTAGGTTAACAAAAGACCAAGACAGAACAATACCATAGCACACTCGCATTTCTGTAACAAGTTAGCCAAGATATTAAAAGCTCATATAACTATGTGATAAGTATATATTTGTACAAATACCTTCTGCTTGGCCCTCCAACCCACCCTCCACCCTGCACTCTGGCTGAGGAGGTTGACCTAGATGGACCCCATCAATCAGTTTTCCTGCTCCCTGGCTTCCCATAGGGTTCAGTCAACAGGGAGCTTCAGCAGGAGAATGGAGGGAGGGAAAAGAGGGAGGTCAGTGCTTATTCCCAGCTACCTCTCTGTAGGTGTGGCTGCGTCCCTCCATCAAAGGTCTCAGCACCATCAGAGGGTCCTTTCTGCAGCACGTTCCCTGTGTCCAGGTATCCATGAAACTCCCTCCCCGTGCCCTTTCAGGGCTAGGGATAGTAAACACTGTCTCCTGTGGCTTCCCTCCACCATCTCACACTTTGTAAATAGTCCCTTTATTAAACTCAAATTATCCTAATTTGATTCCACCATCTGTTTCCTGCTGGGACCCCAACTGATACAATTATACATGGATATACAAGCATAGAAAAAGGACTAGAAATATACACAAGAAAGGCAATCAGTGGTTAATGCTGGTGAAAGAAGCTAGAATTAGAGGAAGAAGGAACCACGATGGGCTTCCCTGGTGGCGCAGTGGTTGAGAATCCGCCTGCCGATGCAGGGGACACGGGTTCGTGCCCCGGTCCAGGAAGATCCCACGTGCCGCGGAGCGGCTGGGCCCATGAGCCGTGGCCGCTGAACCTGCGTGTCCGGAGCCTGTGCTCCGCAATGGGAGAGGCCACAACAGTGAGAGTACAGCAAAAAACAAAAAACAAAAAACAACAACAAAAAAAGAAGGAAACACTACAGTTTTGGCCTTTATATTTTTGTATCATATAACTTATTTCTAAGAGGCAAGTATTCATGTATTTGAGCAAAACAAATTTTACGAGTACCAGAAGAAATAATGTTTTAAATGCAAAGCTGGGCAGTTTAGTTAAAGGACCAAATCAGGTCCCTTCATCTCTATATCCCTGGTCCCCAGCACAGTGCCAGCCACACAGTAGGTGCTGATAAGAAATGCTGACACTGTAATCCAGTGAACCTTAGACTTAAAGGATTTCTCAGAAGCAAGGTTAGCTTCTATGGAGTTAAGTAATAAAAGGGAAAGAAAAAACACCCGCTAGAGTAGCTCCACAGAGGCTTCCTAGAGGCATGGGTAATGGTGGACCCAAAGACTATAGGTTCAGGCAACAACTGGGCTATAAGCCTGGTTCCTGGCCTGCACGGTGTGCCCACGGCTGAGGCCCCAGGCCCTCTGCACTGAGCTGGGCATGAGAATTGCACATAACCATGCTTATGGCGGTGTCTCTCCAAGGCCAGACAGACTTCAGTACTACTATCTCCCCTCTTGGTACCCAGGGTCTGGATGCTTCTCTAGACTATGAACTCCGTGGTTAAAACCCTTTGGCTACCAGGCTATGACCACTAGAGTGGATGCCATCTGGGCAGCTGAGGCTGCGGGTGGCCACCAACACCTGTCTGAGCCCAGGAAGGAGATTAAACCCAGGTCCAGGCTCCCCCCAGGCTGGCCCACACAGCCATAGAAAACCAGGTCTGGTTAACTCAAATTGTCCTTCAAAACTCAGTTCCTCTGAGAAGCCTTTCCTGATTCCCTGAATTTGAGTTAAGTGCTTTCCTTCTTAAATGGTCCATAGATACTGTGTACTTCCTCTATCATAATATTTTTTATACTGTTGATATATTGAAATCACCCATTTACCTGTGAGTCTCTCTCACTAAAGTACAACCTCTGAGGACAGGGGCTGAGTCTTAGTCACCTCTGTATCATAAGGGACACTGACATAGAGTAGGGATTCAGCAAATACTGGAAGGGAAAAAAAAAAAGGAAGAAGGAAGAGATGGAGTGAGGAAACGAATGAAGGAAGGAAGGGAGGGAGGGAGGAAAAAAAGAAACCACACGCTGTGGGATCCATAGATATGACAACACAAAATAGATCACCCTGTTTTGCCTACTCTGATGACTTAAAGCAACGGATATTCAAGAGTCCCTGCAGAGATGAAGCTGTTGATTTATCACATACTTACTGAGAACCTCCCTTCCACCAATTACTGTGCTAGGGGCCAGTGATATAATGGTGAGAAGAAAAACAGATCATAGTCCCTTACTCATCCCCTACCCCCGCACACATATGTGGGGATATTTTGTTTTTCAAACTTCTGATGTTTCTAAATGTTCTGAAATATTTTCCAAAGATCTCTTGAGATCTTTGGAGTATTTAGATATTTCTGCATATTTCTAATAATAGTTTTCAGGCAAGAGATTTTGTGAGTTAATCAGCATTAGGTACAGCTATCAGAGACCTGTACTGGTTCCTCTGTGCCGAATTATCTCAAGAATTCTTTGCCAAAGAAACAAAAATGAATGTTTAATTTTGGCCCCCCTCTGTCTTTGTGATGGCTTTACAGAATCCTGTGGTATTTGAAAAGCATCAGGAAAAATAAATAATGAAGGTTTGGTGTTCCTTTTTAAAACATAAATGAACCCATTAGGCAAATGAGTCAGAAATCATATGAGAACATTAGGAATTAAAACAGACTTGAAAATGATTTCTAAAGGACCTAAGGCAAAATTCTATTCAATTCCATCCAGAAATACTTCATTAGTCCCACCACACGGATCGTTGCCACCTTCTGATTGCCCCTCACCACCCTTACCTCCTTCTAATATGTACCCATTGCCACATGCATCAGGCAAAGAGAATGCAAGAACTTCATTCTTAACAAACAGGTCCAGGGTTTTCTCCAAGCACATGAGAAGTGTACCAAAAGACCATGAAAAGGAGAGAAAGAATAAAACCAACACACAAAATTATAATTTTCTATTGGATGTTCACTACTTGACTTGGGTTCATAAGACATTGGTCATGCTCATTAGAGAGGTAAGCAGTACATGGTAAGAAAAGAGGTAGAACAAACTGGGATGCACAGTCGACTTTCAGTCATCCACATGTGGTTAACCAGTGGAGACCTTTCCATCTCAGGCTGATTTCCTGGGCCACTATCAGGATAAGACTTTTAAGTGGATGGAGTAGGCTGTTACTTTGTGCTATGATTTGGGAGATCCTGCAAAATCCTAAAATCCAAACTCTCCATATTCTCCAACCCCCTCACAGGCCTTTCCACGGTACACAAAATTCCCATGTTATACACATCAGAACACTGACAGGCCTTCACAAGAAGGCAAACTCTACCAGGGATATAAAACCTTAAACCGTTATCAGCCTGTGGTTGGTTATGGGGCTGATGCATGGGTGGGTTCACACACGCTGGCTCAACATCCATTTCCCCTGCTTTTGAAAACAGCAACCTGGTTTTGTCCTGGGGACAATCTTTACCCCACTCTCAGTCCATGGTCTGGGGGAAACCGACCGTGACCCCTGGCTCCGGTACAGCACCCTAGTGAGTGCTGGACAACCGCAGACCAACAAACCCCCATCACAGTGAAAGGAGGCAAATGACTCAAGTCAGACTAATGCAAGTTCTATCCAGGACTTCTGCCAGAAAAAAAAATTTCCCCATTTCTTTTAGGATGCTAAAATGGTAGAATATAAGCCTGGTGCTATTAAGGCCTTTGGGACCCCATTTCTCAGTTTGCCTGAGAATGAAGCATACCAAAAAAAGTAGAGCCTTGTGAAGGAGAGGCAAACAACTGATATGTTCTAGAAACCTGGATTCAGCCCTACAAAAATTCTTTAGTTACACGAGCCATGACATTGCCCTCTTATTAAACCAGTCTCACTAAGTTTCTGAAACTTAAAACTCCAAGACTTCTGATTCATACATAGGTATTGATGCCCTAATCAGAATGCATGGTGGAGAAAAACTCAAGCTGCAGAGTGGAAGGAAAAGAACATAACTGGAGATCACAAAGATCTGGATCTATCCCTAAATACTTAACGTTGGACACATCCCTTCATAAAAACAATGGGGGGGGGTGGATGATAATGAACTCTAAGCTCCCTTTAAGCTTTGACATACCATGATTACAGACATACTTCTGAGAGTGGGGAGAAGAACCACAGAAAGGCATACTTTGCACGCTTGCAAAGGGAGGTGGGAGTCGGGGGCTTGTTTAGCTAAGCTAATGGGAACCCACAGGCAAAGAAGATGGGTTGCTGACAGGAAAATGAATGATCGTGCAACAAACTTCAATAACTTGACAAATTTGCCTGAACCAGTCCTGACTATCAAAGAAAGAAACTTCTGAGTCAAAGTCAAGACCTGTGTATTAACCATTCCCTCCAGGAGTAAGGCTGCCCTAGAGGTTAGGAGATGAAGGATGTGGTTGCCACACTGATGTGTGATTGGGCCCTTTTTGCTCCACTGAGACCCTGCCAGGAACACCCTCTTCACCTAGCACTTCCTGTCTGAAGCCTACCCGACCTTCGACACCCAGCCCAAGGCTCTTCTCCTCCATGAAGTCTCCAGCAGCATCGCTTCACACAGTGATCTCTCTGTGGTCCTTAATCCTAGGTCACTTGTTATGTGTTCCTCTCACTTAAAAATTACCTGACTTGTGGATGGGCCTTGCTGCAATGATGGGAGACCCCAGAGGATGCCAGAGACGACATGCCCCCCAGTGACAGATGCTGGGTGAGAACTTAGGTCCCCAGCCTCCACACTTAGAGCTCTTCCCTCCACATCCACCCGTGACACCTACTGCTGCCTTCTCATCCTCTTGTTGCCTTTTCACTGAAAGTTCACTTCAACCCTGTTGCCCCTGCAACTTCTTTCTGAATGCCTCCTGTGTACGAGGCACTGTGTTAGGTTGCTTGTGAACATTTTCTGTAATCATCACAACCATTCTGCAAGTACACATCACCAGTCCCATCTCAGACACGAGGTGCAGTAAGGCTGAGTGACGTGACCAAGATCACAGAGCTATGAACAGGAAGGGCTAGGATTTCAAATTAGGACTATCTAGTTGTGAGGCCATTTTTTTCCCTCTCTATCATCATCATCACCACCAACACCACATTAGCATCACTGGTACTTAGCAAAGAGCAGCTAAAGATATTACTTTATTTTTTTTTAATTTTTTTTCTCTGAATTTTTTTTTACATCTTTATTGTAGTATAATTGCTTTACAATGGTGTGTTAGTTTCTGCTTTATAACAAAGTGAATCAGCTATACACATATACACGTTCCCATATCTCTTGCGTCTCCCTTCCTCCCACCTTCCCTATCCCACCCCTCTAGGTGGTCACAAAGCACCGAGCTGATCTCCCTGTGCTATGCGGCTGCTTCCCACTAGCTATCTATTTTATGTTTGGTAGTGTGTATATGTCCATAAAGTAATAAAGATATTACTTTAAATCCTCCCTGCCTTGCCATGTGGATATTAATCTTATTTTCCAGATGAAGTCACTTCCTCCAGGAAGCCACTGCTGACCACCACCTCTAGTTGAGCTTAGCATCCCTCCTAAGTGCTTCTCTTCCATCCTATGCTTCCTCTCTGTTTTTAGCATTTAGCTACTGCCTTGAAAACCTCAGCTTTCTGTCTCCTCCACTGAATTAAAAGCAACTTGGAGGCAGGGACAATGTCTTGTCAGTTGCTTATTCAGTAAATAATTGTGGAATAAATAAGGTTGACAAAAGTTCACAAGAAGCCTCTGCTGATGGTACAGGACACTTTCCATGTCACCCTGGCCCCTCCCCCAACTCATTACAGGAGGGCACATTCACTTCCATGCAGAGCAAGAACAAACTGGCCCTGGGCTGCCAAGAACAGCAGCATCAGGGGAAAATTATCTCCCTGTGACTGGGGCTACACACTTGGCATTTTCTCACCAAATCTGGTGTTCATGACTTTGCTGAGGCCTAGTCAAAGACAAGTCAAAGCTACTTCCAAGAGACAGATGGCAGGGCTTCCCTGGTGGCGCAGTGGTTGAGAGTCTGCCTGCCGATGCAGGGTACACGGGTTCGTGCCCCCGTCCGGGAAGATCCCACATGCCGTGGATCGGCTGGGCCCGTGAGCCATGGCCGCTGAGCCTGCATGTCCGGAGCCTGTGCTCCGCAACGGGAGAGGCCACAACAGTGAGAGGCCCGCGTACCGCAAAAAAAAAAAAAGAAAAAAAAAAGAGACAGATGGTAAAAGAGCATAACCTGAGCCAGACCTCTCAAACCACCAATTTCCCCTGGCAAGAGCTTTTGATGGCTCTTTGCAAACATCCAGTGGTCCTCACTGAGCCATGCAGAAGGACTCTACAATCTGAAAGAGTTGACAAAAATCATCTCTTTAATCTATTGTGGCAATTTTTAAAGAATAAACCAATCAGTGAGAAATCAGTGGTTGCTGGAGGGTGGTGTGAAATTTTTAGAAAGGCCTTAATACCCTCTGACATGCATTCAGAATCACCCTATTCCACAGACACCTCCTTTCACCATAAGCAGTCATTCATCTAACCAGTAGTTACTGCATATCTGTTTAGAATCAAGCACTCTCCTAGATGCTGGAGAGATAATGGTGAACAGATGAAACCTGGTATCACAAATGAGCTCTTACCTGGAAGTGGCTGCTCATCAGACCGTTTGCATCTAACCACTGGGAAATGGGTGCATGCAAGTTATATCTCCAGTAAAATAGATGGTTAAAACTAAAAATCTCCAAAGAATACCATTCTTCCTGCCAGAGATATAACTTTTTGGTAATTGTGTTTGTGAGGGTTCAACTTACACTTTAGAAACAGCTAGGCAAAGAATCAAACCTCTGAAACAGTCATTCTATGGACTTCAAATGCGGAGCCAGCAAGCGAGAGAGATTCTCTATTCCAAACAAACTCTGCACAAGTGAACAGGATTAACATTTCAATACGTCCAAAAAAAATCACTCCCTCTATATATTTTAAAAATGTAACAGTTCTCTTAACTCCTCATCCAATGAAGATATAAGGAGTTCCAATTGCTAGCCATCTGCTGAGCTAAAAGAAATACGTGTCCCTCTTTGCTCTGTGACTTTCTATGTATTTGATTCCTTGATCTTGGGCTCATGTGAAGCTGAAGGCTCTTAAGGAGAGAAGATAACACTGTATTTTCCCTGTTCATTTCTGTTGTCATAGAAACCCCTATAGTTTCTGAATACGTTTCAGGAAACCTGTATCTCCCTCTTGATCTCGTAGCAGTGAAGTTTGGGAAGGAAAAGCTTTCTCCCCTCTTGGTTTTTGACGCTCCAACCGAGGGTGTTTCTTGATAACCCTCCTGACTTGAACACAGTGCCCCTTGAGTTCTCAGAACACAGAAAAGGCTGTTTTCAAAGCATAGCAATTTGTAAAGAAACTTTTGCCTCTGAGACACAGACCTAAGTGAATTCTCTACCCACATTTTTCAGTGGATGCTTTCAGTTGGAAGCAAGCACGAGTAACTGTACCTGAGTATAACTCATTTGTGTGTTTATACACACACTCCTGAAAATAAGAGAATAGAGTGAAAGTACATTTGCAACCCAAACTCTACAGTGTAAAGACACATGTCGGAAAAATTAAGCATGTTTCAGAGAGAGAGTCAGAATCGGTGAGAAGCCATGCTTTGAACCATGCTGAAGAAAACTGTAGGAATATCCACTTGGATTTCTGAAATGAAGCCAAAGAGGGGTAACTTGAGAGGGGACTGCATTCTGATTCTCTAGGATAGGACCTCAGAAACTGGCATTCGGGGAAGCATACAAGAAAGCCTAGAAAGACAAGCATTTTTGCTTACTCTCATAAAGCAGGTCAAAAGAGCCCCGAGCACAACTTCTTTACAGAATGACATGCCACGTTCAAGCAAAGCAAAACATCCTACCTGCTACATTCCTTCCAATACAACAGGTCGCTTCAGTAAGGCCTTCCTCATGGGAACAAAACGAAAGTTACACATTTTATTTCTTTGCCTTGGAAAGGTTCTCTCTAGGAAGTCTTAGTCCCCTGTCCCTCCCCAATAAACAGAAAGAAAGAGTGCACTTGGGATTTTAAACTCTCACTCATTTAGGTCAGAATGATCTTCCATCATTCAAAAGGCTGCCCAAGCTCTAAGATAAATGCTTGTTAAGAGTTCATTACAAAGTCATGCCCCAAAATGAGGCTGGAAGGGGAGAGCATCTTCTCACTGGGAATAAAGGATAAGAAAAATACAGGTTTTGAAATAATTCACAATTCCTTGAAAGCGACCTGGATTGAAGTTTGGTTTCTGTTTGTTTTCAGACTCAGCAGAAGGCCTTCAGGCCCTGGACTCCTCAAATTACAATCAGACACCAATCCAAGCAAATGGTTTCTTCTGACTTGCCGCCCTCGGATTTGCAGCATCATTCCCCTTCCTCAGGGCCTGAACTTCAGAAGCCCATCTTGCAAGCAGCTTTCAGCCCACAAATAAAGTGAAGAGACTTCTGCTTTTCAGCAGGAGAGTCAGTGATGTGGAGAGCCTGGGGGCTCTTCAGAGCACAGCCCGGGTGGGTGCAGTCTAAACACAGGGGTGTTTGCTGTCTGCTCAGGAAGTGCAGAGTACAGAGGTAAACTGCCTAACCATGTCTGCCCGTTCAGAATACCAGAGTCAGGAAAACCTGATTAAGAGGCCTGTAGCCGGCCAAAAGATAAACATGTGATAAACGTGCATCACCCACAAGTCACAGGGCTGTGTTTCTGAGGCAACACACCAGGCCAGCACCTCTCTCTCTCTCATGTAATCCTCTCTTATACCAAGACCTAACTTTTGGCTTATTCTTAATTCAAAGTAGGCAAGCACTAGACAGCTCATACGAAAGGAACGTTAACCCCTGAATATTGAATTTCCTGACAACTGATTTATGCCACCATGCCAATGTTAACTCCATTTAATTTAATTGCTTTGGTTTACGTTCGTTTCAAAAGCACAAAAGAGGAAGGTTATTAGTGTATAAATGCTCCAGGGTTTGAAACTGAAAGAGCACTTTTCATTCACTCCCTGTCTTACGATATTAGAAAATGCTTCCTGAGAAAAAGAGATGGGTGTGGTCAACCCACAAAATGAATTGAGTAATTAGTTGGCTGTAGAACACCATGATGACCTTGAGCTGTACAGGACTTGCTGATCCGGCCCTACATGTTTTCATTGCCTGTGTCTGTTTTAAGGTCAGTGCGGTTGCAGAGGGCACAACTACCTCCTGGCATGATGTATATCACGGGATAAAGCAGAGTAGGTTGGAGGAATAAGCCAGAATTCATCACCAGAGTGCAAATTTCATTGCACTGAGAAACAGAATTAGAAGGAATTCATATCATCTCAGGGCTGGGTTTATTTGAAGGAGAGGAGGACCTGGGGTCTAAGCAGGCAAGAGAGGATGATGGTGGGAACATCTTAGCTAGGTGGGTTTCTGGAGTATAAAATGCCTCTGTGATGTGTTTCTAGGTTGGGGTTAAGTGGAACCATGTTCTGGTTCCCAGGAAAGAGTCCCTGGGACCCCTGACTTTTCCTCTGACGGGACAGCATAGAGTTTCAACACTTCTCCAGTACCAGTTCTCTCATGGATGCTCGTCTCCACTGTACCCAGGGCCAGTGCAACCCCATGACACCCTCTGGGGACACCATCCTCCTGATGTCTATGAATGCAACTCACTGGGGTCACAACAATGGGAATGGAGCCTCCAGAGCTTCACAGCTCAGCAGCCCTGCCGTCTTCTCCTTGAAAAAGCCTTGGAAACCCATTTAAGGCTAGTGTGACCCAGACCTGCCTTTAATGTGCTTCATTTCCCAGCAAAACCTTCAATGTTAGGGAACTGGCATGACCAAGCACTGCTGGACCAAGAGTCTCCTGGGAGACCCCAGCTAGCTGCTGGCATCACGGGGAACAATGCAAGGGGAAGCAATCTTGTCCATCTTCCCCTCCCCCCAAATTATCAAAAGTCAAGTATCTTAATCATTCAGCCTGGCTTCATTTAGGGACGTACAATGACTCAGAAGGAACTCTGAGAAGTAACTTAGGACATTGCCCTCTGCCCTCAAGGCGGTATATAAATGGAGTCACATGAAAGTATGTCCTATCTAAAGTTTTGAGAAAAGATTCCACAGCCTTACTCAGTAAACTGTCCCCAAAGTTTCATAGTCATAACTCTGCTACATAAGTTTCTCATGTTGAAGCTTAAGCCCATTTGGTTTCTTACTGTTCTAGCCTAGATAACCTTTTATGTAAGAAATGTGGCATATTAAAACAAAACAGAATTTACTCATAGAAGTGAAGATCGACTTTCAAATCTTCCTAGGAATCTGTATGTTTACTTCCATTGACGTAGCCCAGTGCCCAATACATAGTAGTCATTCCTTAAATTTATTTTTGAGTGAATGGATTGTTCAACTATTTTTAAAAAACTTATGGGGAAGGTTTATTTTCCCTAAAGCAGTAGAAACAGGAAGAATAGTTTGAAGCTACAAAGAGATAGACCTGGATCTGAACTGTTCAGAGCTGCCCAAAGATGGATTAGCCTGCACTGGGGAATGACTTCCATGTCACTCGGGGTATTCAAGCTGGACAACCAGAATGTTGTCAGAAGTATCTAGGAATTGGAAGAGTGGTTGGGATAGTCCATCTTCAAAGTACTTTGATTCAGACTACAAGCGCAATTACAACTGTCTTTAAGAGGTATAAACAAGGTTTCCTGGGTCTTCACAGAAGGGAGCAAACATATCCAGGTAGGATGGTGGTTCTCCATCTTGGCTGCACATTGTAACCACCTGAGCTTTTAAAAATGCAAAGGCCTGAATCCCACCCCCAGCAGCTCTGATTTAAGTAATCTGGGGGGAAGCCTGGGAAAAAAAAAGATTTTTAACAGCTCCCCAACTATATCCAAGTATAAGAAGCACTGAATTGGAAGAAATTGGAGAAGATTCATTAAAGAAGGAGAATTTATATCTGGGCCTTAAACGCTGGGTAAGATTTGAATAAATGGAGAGGAAAAGAGAGGAATTCCTGGTATAACTTGGTATATGTGTTTGATAAACACGTGTTATAACATGTTATATATAACATGTTATATATAACATGTGTTTATGCCTTATAGAACAGCCACAAATGAAGGCCAAAAGAAGGTTAATTTACTAATTTTTGTTAGAGTTCATGGGCATTTGTTCTTAGATATAAATTCCAAATGAATTTCTTTCATGCATTCAATAATATTTCCCCTATATTAGTTACTCACAATTACTTTTGTCCTCAGCCCAGGGATGTGCAGTGTAGAAATGATTAAACAAAAGGGTGGGTGGCTGTGTTTAAAAAAAAAAATGACAAGGCCAATTCAATTACAAAGGATTAGTAAACATCTTTTTAATGGACCCAAGGTAGATGACATTCAAACCCTGACACTTGAAAGTATTAATAAACACGGAAGTTTCCTTATTATTTAATGAATTCAATGGTACGTGGTAAATTAAGCCCACCAAACAAGCATGCAAAAATAAGTCATTATATCTAGTCTGGTTTCAGACCCATCTCTTTTTTTCTGAAAAGTGGGCTGAATCAAATATTTCTCTCCCAACTTTCCATGTATAGTGTCTGCTTACTAACACACCATAATTGGAGAGTGAATGGGTGATAAAATAAACTGCATTAACCATTAGAAGAGTTATGCTACATGGATGTAACCATCCTTTGTAAAAAAAAAAAATCATCGCACAAGAGTTGTGAAATATTCTTTTCAAATGATAGATAATAAACTGAATGGGCATGATTAATGTCAGCACAGGGAAATTTGCAGTGGTGCTTTGGGTTGCAATATTTTTCTTGTCTGCATAAATCTGCTGAAAAGAGGTTGTAGAGAAAAGGGAAGCTATATATATTCAGGAAATGAGTAAGTCCAATTCTAAACATAGTGCTGTGTTTCTGCACATGAAATTGAGTAAATGTCCACTCTGGTAAACTTTACTGGAAAATGGAAAACTCTCATGCATTTCTATTTAAGGCAGTTAGGATGGCCACAGAGGTTGATGCAGATGCTATGGATACCTCATCCCACAGTCTCTGGGCCCCCCTCTGGGCTCACTTGCAGCCTTGGTGAACAGAACCTGTTCATGCCTCTCTTCTCTGCTTTTATACCCAAGGGCTTTCTCAGGCATTAAAAGCCTACAAGGAGGGAATCCTAAAAAAATGCCAGGGATTTAATGCCCCCAAGGTAACTTTCAACCAATAAGGACAAAAGTCAGTGGATAAACCTCTCAGCTTTCCCATCTTTCAGTAGGATAATTCTGAAGCGTGTTCTACAAATTTTCTAAAAAAAATCTCCAGCAGGACTGAGCCCAGTTGGCCATAGCAATTACCCATGTCCTAATGCATCCTTTATTGTTTTTTTCCCCCTTTCTTTCTCCCTCTTTACTTCACTTCGGCTTCCTGGAATCACCTATCAAATAAACTACTTGCACCGAATTCTTTATTATAGGTTCTGCTTTTGAAGAATCGAACTACGATCAGAGCACCTAACATTTCATTGTCTTCTTAGGTTGGCCAGGGAAATAATGTTTTGAGAATATGCCTTGCATGCACACAGTCATTATTCAATAAATGATGGATGGGTGGATTGTTAGATGCATGGACTAATGGAAAGATGGATGGATAGATGAATGGGTGGATGGACAGACAAACAAGAGTATGTTATTGGGGACAACAGAAAAAATAATAAGATTAATACTGGGGCCATGGGAAACAATAACATTTGAAGGAAAGAGAGAGAAATAGAAGTTGAAGAAGGAGACTGAATTGTTCCCATTGGCCAGCTTCTAGGATCTAGTTGAATGATTCTGATGGAAGAGCTGTGCCAGTGTAAGGATGAGAAGGAGTATTTCATGGGGCACAGCTGAGAGCTTTATCTGCTGACTCTTGTCCTCATTGGTTGATAGTTACCTTGGGGACATTAAAAAGGTACTCTCTCTTAATACCCAGACCATGTATTTAACTGGATAGCCACTGATGATTCAAGTTCATATTTTATACCGTTTCCTTATACTTCTTTGCATCATAACCTTAACAGCTTCAGTTTAATATTTAATGCATTACTTTTAGCCTCCAGTTTAGCATTCTGATTTCCAATGAGATGATCCTTTAAAAAATCAAGTGAGGATAATATAGAAGCCAAGGGAATAAAGAATATTAGAAAGTCAACCTGGTTAAGTGTGCCCTGTGCCACTGTGAGGGCTGGTATGATCTGGACTGAGAGGTCTTTATCCCTGTAGCTCAGTCTTGGCTAAGATGACTTCAGCATCCAGTGGCAACGGCTCACGGAGATATCATCGAAAAGTTTGCAGGCTACTACCTTCTACTTACTTCTGGACCAAGGAAAGATGGAGATGCTCTGGTAGAGGCAGATCTTCCAACTCCCCTATCCCGACAGGGAATTTATCCTCACTGAGACATATGGAAATGGACTGAGGGGAGGGGTCAGTGTTAAGGAGTGGTCTCAGCTGCATAGCCCTGCTACTACCTCAACTTTGCAGGTCAGCTAATCTTATAGGGTGCATCACCCAGTCAAGCACCAGAGGACTGATCTGACCCTGCCTTGGGTGCTCTGAGCTCTCTGCACACCATGGGGTGGTCTAATCAACACCAACCATGTATGCATTCATCTAAAGAGATGGGCTTTTTGAGCATATTATGATCTGTGTTAAGTATTCACTTTTTAAGAGGCATTTCTGCATTGGATGTAACTATAAGGAATTTGGTTAAAATTATGATAGATAAGTAGCACTGTCCTATTTAATCAGAAAAGGATGAAATATCTAAAAGCCTTTTAGGTTCAGAGAGACATTGATTTGAAAGTTGTAATATATTTTTACTTCTTTTTAAACAAAACAAAACCCTATTGCATAGGGTCATGAAGAAGAGAAAAACAACGAATTATCCCTGCCTCATGTTTCGGCTACTAGTCAGTCTCCAATTCTGTTTGGCAGCTCAGGCTGAGTACATGGAATTCATAGCAGTCTATCCCTTTCCAAAAGGAAAAAGAGAAATAAATTAGGGGGTTAATCCTTGCTGTCTGATGAACTCCCACTGTCCGAATCACATGCTGCTGAACAAACAGATTTAAAGCCTCTGTTTGCAAAAAGCATTTTGATTATCATCCAAAGTTGTTTTTTTTTCTCCCCCAAACCCACTACTTATGTCATCTTGTAAAACAGACAGTTGGGAAAATATTAAGGGTTGATCCTGGTTAGGAAGAATGTGTTGTCATAGTTACTGTTTTATAAATATGGGCTCTGGACCAATTCCAATACTGATCATAGTTAGGAAACATCTTTCTAATTAGATGGCTAGAGAATTAAAGTTACATACTCTGTGTTGTCTCACAAGAATAACAAAGGTCTCTGAAATTTAAAATTTTAATTTAATTTAAAAATATGATTGAAAAAAATGATTGCTACTCCTAAGGAAGAATCAGAAGCGTTCTCCAGTTCTTGAGGTAAAATTTTTAGTGAAAAAAATATAATGCACACAAACTTCTTTTAAATTGTAGCCTAAAAATAACAGGAAAGAAATCCCAAATCAAAGTTGTTACTTGAATGTCCCCTCCGTCTCTTCACTTCCCCCAAGATTCTTCCCCCAAGATTCTTCCATATATGAGCAAACAGTTACAGCTTTAATGATGAATGACTATGATAATAAACTAAGACTGTATAAGGCCAATAATATCAGATGGTTTACTATATTATTTTGAGGCAAGTTTCTTCAAATTTCCATAGAAATCTTTCTGAGAATGAAGGAAAACGTTGAAAGTTTAATTTGGGGGCGGGGGAAGGTATACTTTCAACACAGCAAAGAACCAACAGTGTAATCTCACGAAAAGGAGAAACCTCCCTGACTCAAGAGCCAACAGTTTTCTGTTCAACCACATCCCTCCACACCAAACATGTCAACTCCTACTTGAAAAGCAGGTATCCAGACTCGGGGCTCATAACAGGTGCTCAATACTTATTTGTGGAATGAATGAACGGCTAAAAGCTGATCTAACCACAGAATGGCTTCAAAGCAAAACAAAAACAAAAACAAAACAAAACAAAGTATGTCAGTATTCCATTCTTCACTTTCAGTGGAACAATGACAGAAAACTGAAAGGCATTAGATTCTGGAAGCTGAGTAATAAATAAAAATACTCTTTTCAGATTTGGCAAGTTTGCTGTTATCTTCATCCCAGCATTAGGCAGAAATCTACCGTCACCAGTGGATAACCCACCAGTGGTAACCCACCAGTGGTAACCTGTCAAAACTCTCTTATAACAAATCCAGTGCATAAACTACACTAGGAAGAAACAGGCGCACATTCTACACTCATGGTAATGCAGAGAGATAAAGAGAAGGAGATTTCAATCGAATAGCCTGCCTTCCAATTCTACCCGCCCCCTGAGCAGCTCTGTGTTTGTACAAACTCTGAACAAGCACTTCATCTGTAAAATGGAGTAAATAATAACACTTATTTTAAGGGCTGGCTTAGATTCAAATGATGTGTGTGATAAGTGCTTTATAAACTACAAGGAATAAAATAAAATCAGAAATTCCAGAGTGAATTTTGCTACTCAATGCCAAGTGTGTTAGTTGGCGAGGGCTGCCATAACACAATACCACAGGGTAGGTGGCTTAAACCACAGAAATTTATTTTCTCACACTTTCTCACAGGCTATGAGTGTAAATCAAAGTGCCAGCAGGTTTGGTTCCTCCTGAGGCCAGTCTCCTTGGCTTGCCGATGGTCTCCTTCTCTATCTCTTTACACGGTTGTTCCCCTGTGAACATGCACCCCTGGTCTCTCTGTGTGCCCATTTCTTCTTAGAAGGACATCAATTATATTAGATTAGGGCTCACCCTGAAGGCCTCATTTTAACTTAATTACTCTTTAAAGGCCCTATCTCTAGATATGGTCACCTTCTGAGGTACTGGGGGTTAGGGCTTCCATGTCTTTGGGGAGAAGAGAATTTAGCCTATAACACCAACTAAATACGTTTTATTTTTATTTTTTAAAGGGCTTCAAATGCTTGGTTATTTATTTATTTATTTATTTATTTATTTATTTATTAGCTGTGTTGGGTCTTCATTTCTGTGCGAGGGCTTTCTCTAGTTGTGGCAAGCGGGGGCCACTCTTCATCGTGGTGCGCAGGCCTCTCACTATCGCGGCCTCTCTTGTTGCAGAGCACAGGCTCTAGAGCGCAGGCTCCAGAGCACAGGCTCAGTAGTTGTGGCTCACGGGCCTAGTTGCTCCACGGCATGTGGGATCCTCCCAGACCAGGGCTCAAACCCGTGTCCCCTGAATTGGCAGGCAGATTCTCAACCACTGCACCACCAGGGAAGCCCTAAATACGTTTTAATATAAAAATGTGGTGAGAGGATGAGATACTGAAACAACCCTGAAGGCTGATCTACTGACTAATTAGCAGAATGCCAGAGGTAAATGATAGCATTTGGAGAGAACAATATATTATAATTGTTAAGAAAACAAGTTCATTACCGAATAACACAATGACTTACACCAACGACTTCACAACATTAACAGCTAAATGGAGTAGCTAATGGACTTCAGATCATAAGAAATGATTCGTATAGCTGCTCTTTTTCTTGGCTGCTAGAACACAATCTTTCAACTTAACAGGATTCAGGGAAGAAAGTACCGCTGCCTGCTTAGACTGCAAAATCTCCAGTGCTCTATCCCCAAACCACACCCCCCAATTTTTTTCCCTAAACTTTTCCAAGTAATCTTAGACAACTATCCAACACTTGCTTGGCATTATATTAACTGTCATGATAGATAATAACAAATATAGGTAATACTTATTGAAAGCTTATGATGTCAGGTATTATGCTAAGTGTTTTATATGCATTATCTTGTTTTATCCTCATACAACCCTCATAAACCAACAATAGGTATTATTACCCCAACTTTAATGTGGAGAAACTGAGGCCCAGAGAAGTTAGTGACTTACCCATTTGGGCAGGGAAGGAGCTAAGGTTCAAACTTAGGTGTGTCTAACTCCAGAGCCCATATTCTTAATTACCTCATGTGGCTTTCTTGTCTTAGCCCTAACTGGACTTCCGTTGCTGAACGGATTCTTTCTAAAGGTTAGGCCATATGAACATCACAGCAAATCTACACAGAAATGATATTAAAGTATGAGAGATGTGTCTACCTAATCAGAAAACTCTAGTTCTTTTGGCAATCTCCCCAATTATTGTGTCCTCAGTTTCCTACAATTCTTCCAGGTCACCCCAGAATACCTCCCAGAGGCAGTACAGTTTGGGGGCATAAAACTGAGTTAATACTTGGGAATGTAAGATTCTAGTACATCCCAACATTATCCCTTAACTTCTCAAATGATGCCTGAGCAACCAGAATGTATTTCAGAGCTTTTAGTGCCTGTTCACAGTTAATGCAGCAAACACAGTGCTGTTCACTTATTTTTATATTCAATAAGCAGGTACTGACTATACCCAGCAGAGTCAGGCCAGTGCAAGGCTCATGGTACACACCGAGTGAGATGTGGTCCCTGCCCTAGTGGGGCTCATCATCTAGTGGGGAAAATGAACAGATGTATTGCAACAGAGTGCTGTATGACATGTGCCCTGACAGAGAGACGGTCAGAATGCCATGGAAGCCAAGAACAAGGTAATCTACTTTGCTTGGAGGAGTCAGGAGTATCTTTTCCAAAGAGATAACATGAGCTGAGGCTAGAGGGGGTCATAGAAAATGTAGATCAAGTGTGAGACCTCTTGTTTAAGTTGGGGGTCCCTTTTCTATTCAAAATCACCCCCCGCAAAACAACCCATAGCCCACGAAATACAAACACAAACTCCATCTTTGATGAAATTTAAAGACATCTGTAACACTGAAACACATTAACTGAAGGTGTAAAGCAGATATACAATTCTTACTGACTTGTCAGAGTAAAGCAAGAGGAGCCCATGTGCCTGCAGACAGTATATCTAAGAGAACCAAGCTACATTACTGCAGAGAACCAATGGAAGGTTCAGGAATTAGAGGTACCAGGTACCTCTAAAGCAGGGGTGAGATGTCATATTAAAAGCAAGAAGTTTGCTTCAAAGTATTTATGAAAAGCTGGTACACCCCCAGGTTTCTACTCTTCATGCCCACTCAAGCAACTGCAACCTGCCTTCTCCAAATGCCAGCAAACAGGAGCATAAGTCTCACAGAGGGTGACTCAGAAAGTAAAACAATAAGACTCCCACTTTCCTTTTCCATCCAGTTCCCAGATACCCATGGCCTTATTCCTGGCTCTGCATACTTATTCTCAATGAAGTATCCCAGAAAACAGAGGGTCCTGGGAGGTGAGGATGAGTGCTAAGAAGAACTGAAAATTATTTAATAAGTTTGATCACGTGGGAAAAAATGTAGACTGCAAGACAGCTATAGGTACAAAAAATGAATTAACTACTAATTCTAGGATTTTTTTTTAATTAACAAGAAAATAAATAATGTAAAAACTAAGTATTGATTTAATTTAAAAAACTGTGAAATAACTACGTTATGAAGAAATTGGTCAGGGGAAGGAGGTGAAATAAAGTTAAATCCTCATCTACAATAATAGGAAAGCAGTGGATATTGTTTAAAATTGATGTCTCAATAGATAGCTGTAAAGCACATTATTTAGAATTGTGAATACAAATAGCTAACAGGTGAATGTTGCTCTTGGGAAACAGGTCAAGATGGAGTAAGAGGAGGGGACTGCTATTTTTTAGCTATATATGTAGTCCTTGGATAAATATAAAACATAATTTTAAACAGATTATATTTTAAAATTGTGCAGCTGGGAAGGAATGAAGATGGCGGAGTAGGAAGACCCTGAATCACCTCCTTCCATGGGCACACCTAAACTACAACTACTCACAGAGCAACTTTCTATGAGAACAACCAGGGGATAAGCAGAAAAGATTTTCTACAACTAAAGATATAACAAAGGAACCACAATGAGATGGGTAGGAGGGGCAGCACTCCCCAAGGAGCAAAGGGGCTGAGTGAGCCTTGCATTGGGCTTCCCAACCCGGGGTCCTGTACCAGGAAGATGAGGCCCCAGAACACCTGGCTTTGAAAACCAGCAGGGCTTATGTTCAGGAGAGCTGGTGGGGGGGGTATAGGAAATAGAAACTGCTATTAAAGGGCATGTGAAAAACCTCACACACTCCAAGTCCCAGTGCAGAGGAAGTAGTCTGAAAGGCACCTGGGTTGCTGATCTTGGAGATTCTTCTGGAGAGGCAGGAGGCAGCTGAGACTCCCTTTGGGGACTGAGACACTGGCAGCAGACATATTTGGGGACCTCATTCTACCGCGCTGACACCGGCACTGGCAAGTGCCATTTTGAAATGCTCCTTCCAGAGTATTATTGAGGGGGCCTTCCCTGCTCACCAGCAAACTTATAGCAACCACACACAGATGGGCCACACGGCCAGTCATGCTAGGAGCTGGTGCCACCCACCAGTGGGTCCACAGCAGCTGCAGAGCCTCACAGCTGGCTAAACGAGGGCCCAGTCTCACTACCAGCATGCCTATAATAGTTGGCCCCACCACAAGAGAAGGGTCCGTGCAGCCCACATAGGAAACACTCCAGGAGAATCTACCTCTGATAACCAGAAGGAAGCATGATGCTGGGCCCCAGAGGATGTCTCCTACATAAGATCACTTCTCCAAGATCAGGAATAGAAATAAAGACACAGAATTAGGCAAAACAAGAAGACAAAGGAATATGTTCCAAACAAAGGAACAAGAAAAAAAACTCAGAAAAAGAACTAAATGGAACAAAGATAGACAATCTACCCAATAAAGAGTTCAAGGTAATGATCATAAAGATGCTCACTGATCTTGGAAGAAAAATGGATGAACACAGAGAGAACTACAACAAAGTTAGGAAATATAAAAAAGAACCAATCAGAGCTGAAAAATATAATAACTGAAATGAAGAATACACTAGAAGGAATCAACAGTTGATTAGATTATACAGAAAAACAGATGAGCAATCTGGAAGATGGGGTAGTGGAAATCACCCAAATGGAAAAGAAAAAAGAAAAAATATTTTTTTTTGTATGAGGATAGTTTAAGGGACCTCTGGGACTACTATTCACATTATAGGGGTCTGAGAAGGAAAAGAGAGAGAGAAAGGTGCAGGCAATTTATTTGAAGAAATAAGAGCTGAAAACTTCCAGGTCCAGAAAGCACAGAGAGTCTCAAACAAGACAAATCCATAGAGGTCCACACCAAGACACACTGTAATTAAAATGTCAGAAATTAATGAGAAAGAGAGAATCTTAAAAGCACCAAGAGAAGAGTGACTAGTTACATATAAGGTAACTCCTATAAGACAATTGGTTGACTTTTCAACAGAAACTTTGCAGGCCAGAAGGTAGATACACAATATATTTAAAATAATGAAACAAAAAATCTATAACCAAGAATACTCTACCCAGCAAGGTTATCATTCAGAATTGAAGGAGATATAAAGAGTTTCACAGACTAGAAAAAGTTAAAAGAATTTATCACCACTAAATTAGCCTTAAAAGAAATGTTAAAGGGACTTCTCTAAGTGGAAAAGAATAGGCCACATTTAGAAATAAGAAAATTATGAAAGGGAAAAATCTGAACAGACCAATTACTTAATGAAATTGAATCAGTAATCAAAAAACTCCCAACAAACTAAATAAAGTTCAGGATCAGAAACCTTCACAGGACAATTCTACTAAACATTTAAGAATGAGCTAATACCTATGCTTTTCAAATTACCCAAAAAATCTGAAGAGGAGGGAATGCTCTGAACTCATTCTAGTAGGCCAGCCAGCATCACCTTGATTCCAAAACCAGATAAACACACTCAAAAGAAAAAAGGAAACTTATAGGCCAATATCACGGATAAACAGGGATGCAAAAATCCTCAACAAAATATTAGCAACCTGAATTCAACAATACATTAAAAGGATCATACACCATGATCAAGTGGGGTCTATCCCAGCGATGCAAGGATGATTGAATATCCTCAAATCAAACAATGTGACACACTACATTAACAAAATGAAGGGAAAAATCATATGTTCATCCCAATAGATGCAGAAAAAGTTTTGACAGAATTTGACATCCATTTGTAATAAAAACTCTTAACAAAGTGGGTAGAGAGGGAACATACCTCAACATAATAAAAGCTGTATATGACAAAGCTACAGCCAATTTCATAGTCAATGGTGTAAAGCTGAAAACAATTCCTCTAAAATCAGAAATAAGATAAGGATGCCCACTCTTGCTACTTTTATTCAACGTGGTATTGGATATCCTAGCCATAGCAATCAGACCATAAAAGAAATAAAAGGAATCCAAATTGAAAAGAAAGAAATAAAACTGTCACTGTTTGCAGATGACATAATACTATATATAACACACCCTAAAGACTTCAATAAAAAAAACTATTAGAACTTATAAATGAATTCAGTAAAGTTGCAGGATATAAAATTAATATACAGAAATTTGTTGTGTTTATATACTTTAACAACAAACTATCAGAAAGAGAAATTAAGAAAATAATCCCCTTTACAACTGCATCAAAGAGAATAAAATACCTAGGAATAAATCTAACCAAGGAGGTGAAAGACCTGTCCTCTGAAAACTATAAGAATTGATGACAGAAACTGAAGATAACACAAGCAAATGGAAAGATATACCATGATTAGGGACTGGAAGAATTAATCTAAAACAAAGGAGATGAGAATATATAATGGGGAAAAGATAGCCTCTTTAATAAATGGTGTTTGGAAGACTGGACAGCTACATGCCAAAAAATGAAACTGAACCACTTTCTCACACCATATACAAAAATAAACTCAAAATGGATTAAAGACTTAAATATAGGACTGAAAATAATAAAAGCCCTAGAAGGGAACATAGGCAGTATATTCTTTGACATCGGTCTTAGCAATATTTTTTTGGATATGCCTCCTCTGGCAAGGGAAACAAAAGCAAAAGTAAACAAATGGGACTACATCAGTCTAAAAAGTTTTCGCACAGTGAAGGAAACTTTCAACAAAACAAAAAGGAAGCCTACTGAATGGGAGAAGACAGTTGCCAATGATATATCCAATAAGGGATTAATATCCAAAGTATATAAAGAACTCATAGAATTCAAGATCAAAAAAACAAACAACCAATTAAAAACATGGGCAGAGGATCTGAACAGACATTTTTCCAAAGAAACATACAGATGGCCAGTAGGCACATGAAAAGATGCTCAGCATCACTAATCATCAGGGAAATCAAAACCACAGTGAGATACCACCTCACACCTGTCAGAATCATCAAAAAGCCAACAAATAACAAGTGTTGGCAAGGATGTGGAAAAATGGGAAACCTCATGCTCTGTCGGTGGAATTGTAAATTGGTGCTGCCACTATGGAAAACAGTATGGTGGTTCCTCAAAAAATTAAAACTAGAACTACCATATAATCTAGCAATTTCACTTCTGGGTATTTACCTGAAGAAAACAAAAAGAAAAACAAACTCAAAAAAATATATGCACCCCTATGTTCACTGCAGCATTACTTGCAATAACCAAGATATGGAAGCAACCTAAGTGTCCATCAATAGGTGAGTGAAGAAAGAAGATGTGACACACACACACACACACACACACACACACACACTAGAATACTATTCAGCCATAAAAAAGAATGGAATCTTGCCATTTATGACAACATGAATGGACTTCAAGGGCATTATGCTAAGTGAAATGAGTCAGACGGAAAAAGACAAATACCATATGATCATATTTTATATTTGAAATCTGAAAAACAAAACAAAAAATGAAAACAGACTCATAGGTACAGAAAACAAATAGGTGGTTGCCAGAGGGGAAGGGGTGAGGGGATGGGTGAAATTGGTGAAGGGAATTGAGGTACAAACTTCCAGTTACAGAATAAATATGTCACTGGAACGTAATATACAGCATAAAGAGTATGTTCAATAATAATGTAATTATTTTGTATGAGGACAGATGGTTTCTAGACTGATTGTGGTGATATTTCATAATGTATTTAAATGTCAAATCACTATGTTGTATCCCTGAAGCTAACATGATATTGTAAGTCCACTATATTTCAATTAAATACATATATATATATAATAATGTGAAACAACCCCACTGCAGAAGGTGGAGGAATAGGTGTTCACCTAAGTAACTCTGGAAATGAGCAGAGTCCATACTGTAAAATGAACTGCACTATAAGCACTGTACTCTAGTTGATAAAGTTGTTTTCTACAGGGGTACAAGTTAACAATGTTGAAACAACAAAACATGTACACTGGAATTGAACAATTAATTCAATGGATGGTGGCTGGTGCCACCAATGAGCCAGTTTTCTCATTGTTGGGTGGGAGGTTACAGAAAAGCAAGTGGATAAGGCTGAAACATGGTAGAGGATTAGAGCTGGAGACATCAGTATGAATCACGTTTAGAGTAATATAGATACAGATGTTTATACACAGAAATATTTATGGATATGTATATACACATGGTTTGGTATATAAACACATATCTCCTTGCCCTGTCAGCTGAGAGAACCTAGAACCAATGACACCCCAATAGCAACAAGCAGACCTAGGGCCAGATCTTTGTTTTTAATGCCATTCTCCAATAAAAAGAACTAGGGTTCCTTGGAGAAATGGCTGATTCTTGAACTGGGGCAAGAAATATGCAAGATTAGCCTAGAGTATCTTGTAGTGTCAGAGAGCAAGGAGGTGCCTAAAAACAGGAACAAGAACAACCTGCACTACAATAATGGGAGTCTGTCAAAGGGACACAGGAGCCAACTGAAAGAGTTCCCAATGGCCAAAGGTGTAACAATATGAGCAAAAAAATAAATAAAGTAGTTTTGAATTATAACCTAAAGTATAGAATAAATATCTATGCATCCATTCTAGCACAAATAAATGATTGAATAAATAAGTAAATAGATAAATAAGAAAAATAGTCAAATCTCCTGTGCAGAAGAATTCCAAGTAATTTACATAGATGGTCCACCCTTAAGAAGGTACAGCATAACTCTCCAAATCTTTAAGTGTGGGCTGCACATAGTGACTTCCTCCCAAAGAATACAATATGGAAAGGGAAAAGAAAAAACTTTAAAGTGGAGAAAACTGTCAAACAAGGTCAATGTCAACAGTGATAAGTCATGTTGTTAATATGTACCCTTGATATGGTGTGATGAGAATGGCACTTTACCTCTGTGGTCTTCCTCCCCAAAACACATCACTCTAGTCTATTCATTAGCAAAATATTAGACAAATTCCAGTTGAGGGGCATTCTATAAAATATCTGATCACTACTCTTAAAAACTGTAAAGGACATCAAAAACACGGAAAACTGAGAAACAATTACACAAAGAGGAGTCTAAGAGGTGAGACGTCTAAATGTAGTGTGGATTCCTGGATAAGATCATGGAACAGAAAAAGGACATCAGGGGATAACTGAAGAAATATGAATGATGTATGGATCAACATCAATATTGGTTCACGAATTATGACAAATGTACCATACTAATGTAAGATGTTAATAATAGGGGAAACTGGGTGTGGGCTATATGGGAACTCTGTACTATTTTCACAATAATTCTGTAAATTTAAAACTGTTCTGAAATAACAAGGTTATTTAAAAAAAGATAATAGTCACACATTTCCATAATTTCTGCTCTAATTCTCCATTTTAAACTCACAAGTTTCTAAAACTCTTGGGAGAAATGAAGCAGCATAAGGGAGAATATTATTTAAATTCATATCCAAGATCCCTTTGAATTCTGAAACTTTCTTAACTGTAGGCAACAACCTACACTATGCTTTCTGCATGCTGCATGCAATCATGACATAAATCGGCAGTGAAGATGCAGTATGTATCAGGATAGTTTGTCAGCAAACAACAGCCGATTTTGGCCAGTTGGGACAAAATAAAGGGATTTATTGGAAAGATATGAGGCAGTTCACAGAATCTTAGGTAAAGCTACCCAGCTAGGCTTCACAAAGGACAGGTAGCAGGCAGCTCGAAGGCAGGCAGCAGGATCTCCTGTCTTCTCTTCAGAGAACTCCCTTGAGAGAAATCAGCTCTAATGAGTTTTCATTCTAAAGGGAACTCTGCTCAAAGCTCAAATTCTTAGAACAGAGATAGAGAGTCTGGGTGACCTCATTTGAATCACGTGACCACTTTCAGGCATAGTAGAGCAGAATATCTTAATTGGGATGCTACTTAGCCTGCACGCAAAGTGGGAGAGTAAGTTCCCCCAAGTAAGTAAGGTATTTCCAGAAGAAGAGGAAGCAGATGCTCCGTAGGCCAAAATATCAGCTGTCCAACCACAGCTGTTTCTTCAGGGAACCTAAGATGCAAAGGGAAGGTTGAGGCAAACAGCGTATGTAGACCCAAGCATCCTGAAATAGAGGACAGAGGTGGCAAGTTACAAAGCAGAGAGGTGGGGCCCTCAAGAGAGGAATCTTCAAGATCCATCCTTAACACCGGCAGCACAGCGATGGAGGAGAAAGAGTCAAACAACTGTGAGGTCCTCTGGGAAGGGAGCATTCAGTGAGAAATAAGTATGGAAAACTCAAGTAGGTGACTTACAATTCATCAATGTAGACAGCAGCCCATTTTGTCTACATAGGTGGGTGGTGTGTTTTCTCTTATTTCTTCTTTTGCAAACCTTATTTTTAGTGATTTTTTTTTTTTTTAGAATATGCACGAATCCATGAATGAAAAAGAAAAAGTATATTCAGTCACTGGGACGCTTCCAGTGAACAGCTCTAGATATTTTCGTGTTTCACCCTTTAGCCGCAGACTTCTAGGTACACGATGCGCATGATTCTAGAGAAGGATGTTACCAACACTTCAGGGGGCTTGTCTCCACCTCCCGGGTGTGCAGAGAGGCTTGCACGCAGGAGGAATACTGGAAAAGAACCCTCTTAGGCCCCAACTCTTAAAAATCATAGGCCCCTGCATTGGGCAGGATGGAAAGGGCACTTCAGGCGTCACATATCATTGGGCAAGTCAGCACTAAGGACCACTCAGCAGTTCCTGGCTCTTTAGTTCTCCTCCCCTTTTATGCTACGTGAGGCAGGTAAAGCAGATAACCCAGGAAACCAGCCTCCTGTGTCACAATCCATCTTTTCTGACAACTTAGAACATTTCCCTCTGATTACTCCATCAGTGATTTCAATGCCAAAAAGCCAGCTGCAGTAAGTAATTTCTCCCATTTTGACTGCACAATGGACCATAATTGGCAGAAATGCATCCCACAAGTCAGTCTCTAACCCACAATTCAGGCTTACATCAACAAATTCCTCCGATCTGCCAAGTGTTATTCCATCTGAGCAATCGCCTTATTCCTGGCATCCTGGCATGCCACCTCCTGTTCTGTATGCTGGAGGTGGGGATCATTTATGGCTAGTTGGAGTCAGCAAAGTCGCTTTGAAACTAGCTTGGTGGAATTCTGACCAAAAATCCCTTACTATAATTTAAAAATAAACCATCCCCAAATGACAAAGCAGAACCAAGGGCTATGTTCCCCTCACTGAAAATGAAAAAGTTTAATGGAAAATAAAATGGCAAAGCTGCAGGGAAAATTAGTATGGCAAAAACTGCATTTCAGATTTCTGAGCACAAGTCAATTATATTTCCTAAAGCTGTTCAAAGGATGGATAAAATGCCAGCTAACCTCGCGGTGTGTATATCTATTAATTTCCTACCAGCAATACCTGCTGAAAGTACCACAAAAGGATTCCAGAGCTCTCCCTGTATAGGGCCTCACTCTAGTCCTTTCACGATCTTACTACCCTTGTTATAAACCACTCTGTGAAGGGTGCATTCAAAGAATGAATCAAAACTATTTTTTCCTCATATCTAGGTTGTAGTGAGTAACTACAGCTGCCTTTTTACAGCTATAAAGTCCTAGGGATGGTGTCTCCTTTCACAAAACTAATTAAAACAAAAACCAAAACCTCAAACCCAACAAGAGGTGAAGTTTCCTTATGACACATTGAAGGTACTCAATAAATGTTTGTCAAATTTAAAAATGAAAGTATAAGTAGCACTAATACAATTTGCCTGTTGAAAAACAATTAAGTTTTGTCTTGGCTATGTCCCCCAACTTACCACCATGGTCCCCAAACACACACGTGGCACAATTATGTAGAGACGCTTGAACACAATGAAAGGAATAAAAGTACTTTTCTTTAAAAGCCATTTATGATCACTTTGTAAACCTAACATGTGTTTAGGAAGCATTATTTTGTGATTTCTTTTCAGTGGCATTCAAGGTAATCATGTGGGTGTGCAAACAGCAAAGTAATGGCTGAGAAGTAAATGACCATAATACTGGGTTGTTATTTTTTCTTTCTTTTCTTTTTTTTTTTTTTTTTTTTTTTGGTAAAGTTTTCAGCAATCAGCAAGACTTTAGACTGAACAATAATAATTTATAAATAGCTGGACAACCAAAACAACGTCCCTTGAATTGCCTCTTTGAAATTTTAGGTGATGAGGAATTCTTCTCAGAGATGGGAAATAGGACATTTACAAAATACAGACAGTTTACTCTCCATCCTGAAATCACAATTCGGAGTCTTGACTAGAAAAGGAATTGGAAAGTATCATCCCATACAGCTTGAAAGCTTATAACGGGTGAGGGTCCAAAGCCCTGAGTTGAGGGAGGAGAGTCCAATCCACTTAATTTTCTCTTCTGACACCCCACACATGCCCCTTTTCCATGCACGAGTAGGGTTATGGCAAAGCCCACTGCCCCTCCCTCTCATCTGGAATTAACTTCTCCACCACTTTGTGCTAGAGAAGCACATGGAGTTCACGAGTTGAGAGCAGACAGATATTTGCTCTCCTGGAAACAACATAAGGATGCTGTGGTTGGATCAGCAAGACTTCGAAAGCCAGAGCAAAAAGCAATGGACAATATGTGTTATAACCATTCTTTAAAATGCTGCCAGCCCTGCCAGCAGCGTGGACAATGGCCCATATGTAAGGTACATCTGGAGCTACATGTGGTTGCCTGATTGCCTTGCTCAACGCTTCTGCATATTTAGTAGAATCAAAGGGTTTAATACAGAGTCCTCTTCATATGGGAAAGTAATGGTAGCTTGTGTATGTTATGGGAGGAGAGGAACAAGAGGAAAGTGGAGGAGGAGACAGCGGGCCCTGGCCTCGCAGGGTCGGGGATGTCATGATCAGAGGAGCCATCTGTGTGTGGCACAGCTTGCACGCTCTCCTCACCAGAGAGCTTCTGTCCCGCTGCTTCTACTCACATGGGCTCTAAAACAGCCTGTTTACAGATAGAGAGGAGGAGGGTTCAGAGCAGAGCATATGGAATCATTCTATGTAGCTGAGGCAGATTTGATCTCTGAGACTATTTAAAGATTCTAAGCCTGCAGCAATACAACTGGGTTGTTTCTCTTAGTACTCCTTCGAGGTAGGTCAGATTCTGCCGTTTCCTTCAAAGAACTGGCAGAGGAATTCACATTCCTTTACTTTAGCATTATTTCCGTAAAACCCTAAAGAAAACCCTACATAAAGTCACAAATTTGGCACATGCCTGATTTCATACATTTATGAAACAATAGTAACCAGTTTATATGTCCCCATGTCTTCAAAAATAGCCTTATCATTTAATGTACTTTTTAATAAGCATTTTGTAGTTATTATTGCTACACTGGAACTTAGAGATTTTTCTGACATTAAAAAACTAGATTAAAGCAAACAATATGCTCACAGAGATGTACTTGGCACGTAAAGGATATTTTCACATTCATTTGCAAGGTAACAGAAAGAATGCCTTTCTTGCTGTCTCCCTCAGAGTGAAAGGATAAGAAATGAAAGTAACCTGGAGTGAAAACTTACTGATGTTATAAGACTTGGCTTCTGAAGTAAGGTACAAAGCTTTAAAAATAATATTTTTTAATCTTTTCCATACAATGAATGCATTTCAAATGTTAAAAAGAATCCTGAATGACCTTTGTCTAGCTAAAGCTTCCTAATGAGGAAAAAACATCACAAGTGAACCATTCACCTGGTTCTGGGGAGCAAGGCCAGGCAAAATGCTGTTCTTGAATTAGAGCACTTTGCACGGGGCAGCTCCTTTGATCCTCACAGCACCGGCAGGTGGCGGAGACCATTACTGTCACTTTACAGATGGGGAAAGTGAGGCTCAGAGAACTCACGTGACATCGCAGTTAAGCTGCAGAGACAAGACTCGGCCCCAGGTCTGGCTGACTCTACAGCCCACGCTGTTACCTTCTGAGTAATGCTGCCCCTGTGCTGCTTTATAAATCTAGATTCGGGAAAATGCCCACCGAAATAGCAGAAGTAATGGTAAAATCATACTAAATCAGGTTACATAGGAAAACCGCAGGATGTCAATATTTACATTTTTTAAATGTGCGTGGTTTTCTACATATGGTCAATAGAAGGGTTTCTGAGATGAAAAGATTTCGTTTTATTGCCGGAAAGAACTGCTTTTCAGTAAGTCTGCTTATTATATGGTGGGCCTGGATGGCTCAGTGACAGCAGGATGGGGGAGCACAGGCCTCACCCAGAAGAGGCCAGATGTAAGTGAAACTCGCTGCCATGTCATTACCAACAAGTATCATTAGCCACAGTGTGAGGGACAGACAAAACACATGGCCCAGGGACTGGGAAAGTGCAAAGGGACTCCTCATTTGATAGGGCACGGGGACAAAAAGGTAAGTACAAGGCCCGCAGACTGTTCTCCTGCTGAGCTCTCAGGTGCCCTTTTGAGAACATGCACCAGCTTTACCCTTACTGGCCTGAACCTGAACTTGGCAGGGACAAATGACTCAGATGGTGTCCTCATTTATGAGCTGCATTTCTGAAGAAGCAAACTACTCATTCACATGTTGGAGCAAGGGCCTTTCCTGGTTGCTGTCCTGTACGTTTTTCGGGGGAGGGGGTTGTTTTTTGCGGTACGCGGGCCTCTCACTGTTGTGGCCTCTTCCGTTGCGGAGCACAGGCTACGGACGCGCAGGCTCAGCGGCCATGGCTCACGGGCCCAGCCGCTCCGCGGCATGTGGGATCTTCCCGGACCGGGGCACGAACCTGTGTCCCCTGCATCGGCAGGCGGACTCTCAACCACTTCGCCACTAGGGAAGCCCTGTCTTGTATGTTTTGTTTTGTTTTGGTTTGGTTTGGTTTTATAATTAATTCCTCCCAATGGAAGCCTACTGTCTCTTGCTTGACCTCTGTATTTACCCATGGGGTCTGGTGGCTCGAAAGCACATGGGTCACTAAAATATTAATATAACTCAAGAAAACTGTTTTGGTCTCCTTGCAGCATCCTCATCCTAAAAAGTCCTAACCGCAGCTACTAAACTATAGATAATAACATTGATTCCTGTTTGTTCCATCTCTCAGTCCTCTCCTCCACGTACTGGCACAACAGTGAGCATCCACTTAGAACAGAGTGAAGCCCACACCGTGAAGGTGCACAGACCTGGGCTCAAGTCCTCACTCAGTCCTCAGGGACCCCCCAACAAGATGCCTGGCCATTCAGAGTATCCATTTCCCCCAACTGTAAAGTAAGAGCAATGATAGGATTATAACACTACTTCACCAACTGCAATTAAATGCCAACATTCATTTTAAAAAGTACTTTACAGATTAAAAAGTATCATACAAGTGATAACGATTAAGGTTATCATTGTATAAAATACAATGGGTGACAAGGAAGGGAAAGGCAGCAACAGGTCTAGATACGACCTAGTGAGAAAAAGTCTTAGAAAACATGACTCCCAGTTCCAGGTCGCCGTTCCCCAGATGTACAACACTGGGCAAGGCATTTAACTTCTTTGAACCAATACTTCTTCATCTGTCATAAATGTGAATGGAAGAAAGGGAAGAAAACTATGGGCCACACAGTGGACTAGGATTTCCATGTTCTCTCTCATTTCATCCAAACAGTAGGCTTCACAAGAAGCGTCATGGTAGCCACTGTTACAGATGAAGAGACTGGTGACACCGAGAACTTTGTGAAAAGAACACAGAGCACACCTGGTGGCTCCCAATTCAAACCCTGCTCTGCTGACTCCAAAGCACATGCTCAACCTGGTTAAGTACCACACAGAAAAAGTAGAGTGACCAGGGCTTTGATCGAGGTGACTTCTAAGGATTTCTTTTAATTCTAAAATACCATGAGTCTGAAACTTGGTGATGTTCCATTTAATTCAAAATAAAAGCCTAAGTAATGCAAAGTTAAATATCTCTTCAGTTCCTACATGAACTCCCTCCACAAATATTCCCTTGTTTTTCAGGGTCAGGAAAACTGTCTACAAGTGGGCTGATCAAAGCTCCTCAGATGTCCACTCCCAGCTCTTCTCTAGGGGATGGATGTGACTCATGTCATTGGGCTAGCTTCTCACAAAAACACAGGCTAATAACAGCAGAACAATCAGACCACTGGCTTCCAACACTGTGAGAAAGATCTGCCCACACATCCCAGCTCCATGGACAGAAAAACAGCTCTTTCTCTCGCTCAAAGAAAATTGCTGAATTTATAGCATGATAAGCTCATGGTATGTATATTGAGAAGAAAACAGAGAAAAATCACTGAGGAATTCTCCTCTCTGACCAATGTCTGCAACAGAAGAAGGGTGTTACAGGAAGGCTGCCTTGTGTTAAGTACAAGGCCTCTAACTCCATTTTATTTCCACCATTACTGATGTAATTGTGAATTCCTGCTGCATTTATAATTAAGAAACAGATGGTAATGCTTAGTATTAAGCACTAAGGAGTGGCCATTAAAACAATCTAGAATGCTAGCAGTTGTATATGATATCAGAGGTTCAGTTTACCATAACAAAGTTTCATATCCATGGGAAAAGAGGCCGAGAAATTAAGGCCCTTTTTTCCATCACAAATCCATTCACATCACAGCTGCCCCTTCATTGAAGGCACACTGCACATCACAGGC
Organism: Mesoplodon densirostris; assembly: GCF_025265405.1. NCBI lineage: Eukaryota > Metazoa > Chordata > Mammalia > Artiodactyla > Ziphiidae > Mesoplodon > Mesoplodon densirostris. Next base: position 54,992,144 of record NC_082673.1, on the reverse strand, counting down.
AGACTCCTGGACACATTCACTGCTGGACACAAAATAGGGCACATCTTGGTTTTATTATAAATTTCCATCACAAGTGGCAAAACACAAAATTCAAGATGGAACATTCACCGAGTTATGGAAATGCAGTTGGTGAGGCACTAGAGAATCACTAAAATCACTTGGGGGATAGGGAAGGCTGATGGTAGAGGGAAGAATTCCAGAATGCTGTGGGAACGTGGCCGGCAGCCTAGATCTCCTGGAGAACATAAGAGGCTATTAAATTCTGCTGCAAAAATAAAACAAACCACCCCTCCCCCAAAATATATGTGTATATGTGGGGGGTGTGTGTGTGTGTGTGTGTGTGTGTGTGTGTGTAAAAACTGAAGGGAGAAATGGCTGAATAATTTTTCCAGTAAGACAAGCTTTAACGACCATGTCAGCTAGCTGTTAGGAAAGTAATCTATCTCCCATTCTCCATTTATACACGAGTGTTTTTGCCTTTAGTAATCGGAGCTTCCTGAACAATTTCTCAGCTCAACCTGCCTTCAGATTCTTCTCTGAACTAATTTCATCTCACTGGAGTCACACCTCAGTCTCACAGGGATCCAGTTCCCACAGTGGCGGCAGGTCATTCTCTGAACCAACATCCCTATTCCGGCAGCAGCTCTCACTCACATCAATCTGCTCCTATCCTCCTTAACAGTGTCTGTCACCTACCAGCCTCCAGTCTAAGTCACTAATCTTGCAAGGTGCATGGCAGCGGAGTGGTTTCACCTTTAGAATATCCCAAGGCAGCTAATTATAAGACCTTCCTACTATGAACAGTGCTATACATCACAAAATAATGAGGAACAAACTAAGAATTCTGAACTATATTGTCATGTTGGAACATTCTCTCCCCCAACTTCTTTGCCCCACCTCCAACAGAGAGGGGGAGAGAGAGAGAGTGAGAAATTCAATAAGGAGGTAGTATAGAACAAAGACAGTGCAGGGACAGGTGGAGTCTTGGGAACCATTGGTAAAAGTGTTGAAAAACTGTGAACTCATTTTCTGCTTGGATGATCCTTAAGAAAACGTCCTTGATGTTCAGAGCCTCCGATTATGTGACAACAGTCACACTTGAGATTCATTTTGTCACAACTGTCAGAAAAGCAAATGGGGGCTTCCCTGGTGGCACAGTGGTTGAGAGTCCGCCTACCGATGCAGGGGACGCAGGTTCGTGCCCGGGTCTGGGAAGATCCCACATGCCGCGGAGCGGCTGGGCCCGTGAGCCATGGCCGCTGAGCCTGCGAGTCTGGAGCCTGTGCTCTGCAACGGGAGAAGCCACAACAGTGAGAGGCCCGCGTACCGCAAAAAAAGAAAAAAAAGAAAAAAAAAAGAAAAGCAATGGAAGACAATTCAAACCAGTGCTTTTGCCAACATTTTCCAACCAACAGCACATTTACTAACTGTTCGACAGGACTCAACAAGTCTTTTCTCATGACCTGCATAGGATACAGGAGGAGAACCTAAAATTGAGAAAAAGGAATGCCAGCATCCACATTGCCCAGAATAGCACACAGGCATAGCTGGATGCTAGGAGTGATGTTTTAGACAGGATGGGAACAGCACATCAAAGGAAAGAGGATACTCCACAGCATAGCAGCCAACTAGTGAAGCCAGGAAGAGCAGTGATTGGCTCCACTTCTAAAGTTCCATATACCTTTCCTGTGGCAGATACTGCTAGATAGTCACCAACTCTGTTCTCCTCTCCTTCTATAGCATTCATAATAGAGGCATAGCTGGGTATGTTGCTATTCAGCAAGGCTACATCTCCCAGCCTCCCTTTCACTTAGGCATGGTCAGTGGCTTGTGAATGGAAGTGATATGGGCCACTTTCAGGTCTGAACCGTAAGATATTCCACATTCTCTTTCCCTTTTCCAGCTGACAAGCCAGCTGCTATAATACAGATGATGACACGGCCCTAGGTTATAAAAGAGCAACAAGATGGAAGGAAACTGTTCCCTGAATGACAACGGGGAGGAGAACTACTCAGCAGACATGGACCACTCATACTAGCCTGCGCCCTGAGCAACAAATAAGTCTCTTGGATATTTGAGCCACTACATTGTGGAGTTTCTTACAGCAGCTAGACTTTAACTAATACCTTCCCCAAATAGGATCAAAATATATTACACAGACAAAATATAGTATAAATATAATTCTTTGGTCAGTGTTTGTTTTCCTTATCTACTGCACTCCCTATCTCAATCTGCCTTGGCAAATTCTCCTTCTACATTAGTTTGGCAGATCCTATTTTCTAATAGCATACAGATATAACTACGAGCAGTTTTTTTCATTTTGATATTCTAGAAATCTTTCAAAGGCTTCTAAGCAACCTAGATCAGATTAGGGTACCTTCCATACACATATTCCTGTGCTCCATGCTGGCGGTGGGAGGTGGGTTTACAGAAGCCCATGAAATAGACTTTTACTCATGTAGACTTCTTTTCTAAGTAATTAGCCATCTCTTTTATTTACACAGTTTATTTTGAAATATTTTTCTAAGACCTGTGATTTTAGTAGGGGAAAGTATCTATTTCTATTACATGAAAGGAAACTAAGGCTCAGAGGAGTTAATTCACAAGAAGTACAAATCTCTATTCTGGGACAGACATCACCATCCTTCCTCTCATTGCCTAGGACAGCGTTCTCAAAATGTGGTCCCTGGATGCTCATGTGAAATGCAGAGCTCAGGTGTCCCCTCCAGACCCGCTGAATCAGAATTGGCTAGAGATTTGGCAGGAACCTGCACTGCTGACAAGTGCCTCAACTGATTGTCATGCAAATGAAGCAAAATACTGTCCTAGATAATGGACACACCTCAAGGCAGCTCAGAAACGTCTTCTCAGCTTGTGAGAAAAAAAAATTCATTTATAACATTTAATGTAATCAAAACTGAATCCCAACTTTCTTCCGCCAGAATTTTAAACTTGCACTTGTGTCCCTGATTATTTACCAACATAACCTGGCTTCTGGCAGTTACTGTGATATCTCTACACAGGCTTAAGTGTAAACAAATCTTTTTTTTTTTTTCTAATTTGGTTAAGAAAAGGTTGGATTATTTTTTCAAAAGGAACTTCACAATACACAAAGAGAAAACTAAGCCAAAGAACCCCCAAAGAAGAGAACTTAATTGGCAACTAAAAGCTTCTCTAGGCTGGGAGAAAGCCTTACCTCTTTTCCTCAACTCAACCCTGTTTGGTGAACCCTGACCCAAGGCCCACCTTTTTTGGCCAAGCTGCCTTCAATACCCTGCTTTCTTCACAGATCTATTCCTCATCTCAGATGGGTGCCAGACGTAATGTGGGAGAGAATCTGATAACCAGTTTCCCGTGGGGCAATGTTCATTAGCTGTTCTTAAGCTGCCTTCCACTTGCCTATCCTATTGTCATAGCTACTGTGCCTCCATGGTTAACAATATGCTTCTGGGCCACCGTCCATTCAACACCTCACTCCTCTCTAATGCCATAAAATCAAAGAATACCCATGCTTGGAAATGACCATCTGCAGTAATCAGCTCCCACAGGGCTGCTGCGTCACACAACTCTAAGGGGCACCAGTCACATCCTGGCCCATGGGAACAGGGTACGTGGAGTTCATACAAGCAGACGGCACCCCTGGAGTTGTGCTACCCTCAGTACTGCATAAGGTTGTTCCACAACTGTGCATCAGAATAACCTCAGGGGCTTGTTGCCATTATGGATTCTAGGCATCTGCTCCTTCTCCTCTCCTTTCTCTTCCCTTCACTGGAATTGTGAATAGGCCTAAGATGGGGCCCTTTTTAAAAAACATCAGTGGTGATTCTGATGATCAGCATGGTTTGGGAATAAATAATCTCACCCAACTCTCCCATTTTGGAGGTGAATGAACTGAGTCCCCCAAGGACTAGATGACAGATAAGTCACACACAGCTGGTAAGCCAGAGCTGCAGTCAGGTCCCAAATCTCAAGACTTTCAACAAGGTCCTTTGTCTCCATTATTTAAACAACAATAAATAACAAAAACAAAGGAAAGCTAAACAACAACAAAAACATTACTAGAAGGGTAAAAAGTGGCGAGACATCTCAAAATAAAATATGAAATGCTATTTGTATTCTCCTCTGGGGGGATCTTCTGTACCACAACTTGCTTCCATGGCAAACATGGTCCTGTTTACGCATGAACACAAAACTCTGGGGATGTATTGAGAAGGGAAAGCTGAGAGGTAAGAGCTTTAGAGTCAAAGGAATAATTTTAAAGAAAACTTGGCTCCCCTAAGGACACCTATCAAGAAAGGTATTGAGGGGGGCTTCCCTGGTGGCGCAGTGCTCGAGAGGCTGCCTGCCGATGCAGGGGACACGGGTTCGTGCCCCGGTCCGGGAAGATCCCACATGCCACGGAGCGGCTGGGCCCGTGAGCCATGGCCGCTGAGCCTGCGCGTCCGGAGCCTGTGCTCCGCAACAGGAGAGGCCACAACAGTGAGAGGCCCGTGTACCGCAAAAAAAAAAAAAAAAAAGAAAGGTATTGAGGAGGAAGTTTGCTGGCTGCTCTGGGCTGGGTGACCTCCAAAAGATCACCGCGTTCAGGGTTTGGCTCTGCCAGGCAGACTTAGAGGACAGAGTCACGCCAGTCCAATACTTAAAAGCATGATCAAGGAGCCATAGGGCCCACTTACTATTTTACAGTGGGATGTCTTCTTGGCTTGAGATGTATCAACAGTCTGCTACCCAGGAATGGGCACTTCTTCCTGGGAGGCAAGGACATCCCAAACACTAGCAGCTGGCTCCACCAGAAGCTGCTTTTGGAGCAAATTAGAACAAAGGGAATAAGATGCTTTCATACCATATTTTCTCTCCGTGTGGCTTTTCCCTGCTTCAAATAACTTCCTTTGATAAGGAACTTTGTAGAAGACAGCAGAAGGTATCAGTTTTGAGTATAGGCTTCCGAGTTTGGCAGCCCTGGGTTTGAATTCTGATTCTAGCACTCATTAGCTGCTCCACAGTCACTTCTCTGAGTACCTTAAAGGAGTAAATGAAAAACTATGCACCATTTAGCATGGTGTCAGGCATATATTTAAGAGTTGAGAAAATGGTGGCTATTTCTGCTGTTGGTAACATGAAGAGGAGTGGGAGACAGGTGTAACAGACAGTAAAGCAAATGTGATCTCTGATCAGCCTATTCAGGGACAGAAGAGCTTCACTCCTAAGATCCCCTCCTCCTTTGCAAGTGTTCACATTGTGGTAAAATGAACTCCCTAAGTACTAACACTTACTGTTAGTCATGATATCAACTTCCAGTTTATGCTAAACATGTTTTTCAAAGAGTCAATGTCCTCTTTGCCACTGAACGATGAAGTATTGCTGAGACTTCTCTATTTGTTCTCACTTTTTAGCCCAGGCCCACTTCCTTAGCTTGGCTTTAATAATTTGGGGGGTGGGGGGAGGCAGTAAACCCAGAAGAGCAAGAGTTATAAAGAAGGAAAGGGGCACCAGAATGCCAAGCAATGCCAAGTGAAGTATGACTATCACTTCAACGTAAGCCACAGAGCGACACAGGTCCTCAGGCAGGTGAATCCACTTGACACAAGGGACTTGTCTAGATGTTCTAGAAAGAAAAACCTGTGCCTCAGAGTCATTGCTGGGGCACAAGCAGGTGATGGGAGTTCTCTGGCCACCTCCCGCCTGCCCCTTGCTTTCCTCTGGTCATATTTCACCCCACAGGGAGTTAACTCTCCTTCATTTCTGGACTGTATCATCCAGGTTCTTCTGATGCTCTTGGGGCCTCATCCCAGGCCCCATGGTTTGGTATCTCATCCAGGTCCTGAAGTGGCAGCAAGAGCCAGAACCTCTGAGGAGGGGAGTGGCTGGCCAAGCAGCATAGTGACAAGCAAGGGCAAGGGCCCATTCCTCCCAGGGCAGTTGATTGGGTGATTCCCTGGGCTGTGAGTGCAAGATGCAGTTGGCCCAGATGGATCTGAAAAGGCATAGAAAATGTGTGTCTGACATACCCATCTCCTCCCCTCCCACATATTCAGTCTTGGCTTTTCATCAAGGAGAGTTATAATATATAAGAAGCTTCTGCCTCAGAAGCAGGTATGTAAGCAATAAGCAATATTCAGAAGAGCATGAACTTTGGGAAAAGACTACCTGGGTTTGGAGCCAGGTTCAACCACTTAAGAGCTATGTGACACTGCACAAGTTTTCTGACCCCTTTGTGCCTCCGTTATCTCATCTGCTAAATAGGTGTGAATGATCAAGCCTACCTCATACCATAATAAGCACACCTACCTCAGAGACTTACTGTGAGAATGAAATTACTTACACACACAAAACGATTAGAACAGCACCTGACACGTAATAAGGGACACAGAAAAAACATTTGCTGTCACTAGACATCGGTTCCACAGTCGTATATCTGATTTCCTAGGCCCACTGGCTTGGGGCCCCATCTCTTTCTTTCCACCCAGTCTCCTGCTAGCTTCCTGGTTCTGAGATGAACTTAACCCGGTCTGTCTCCCTTTGCCTTAACTGACCTTCCCCTTCTTGGATATCTCCTGTTGTCGATGTACAGTTCTCATCAGCCTCTCCATTGTCACCAGGTTCTCAGTCCTGGCCTGCTCAGTTCTGTTACTGCCAAATTCCTGGGATGACAAATATGAAATTTTTGACATGTTTTTTCAGACAGCGCAAGTACTACCAGGACAATCTTATGCAGGTCTTGGAGCTCACAGCTCTCCCAAAGTAAAGAAAAATGCTAATTGGCTGTCTGACTACACCTCTCAAATCTCATGAAGAAAGCCCATAGCTCTGCCACTTGACATCTCAAAGATGAGCTCATTAGGAAGCTGCCGATGAAGGATTACAGCTATGAAATGACGGATCGCTGTGACTAACCATTTCAGAGCTGAGTCACTAGTGGCTAATTCACTTATAAGGGGCAGCAGTACCTATACAGGATATGATGCTAAAACAGTGCCTTAGTCCACACAATGAAAGGTGATCTTCATTTGGATTCCAAGCTACCTCCCAATTCCCTTACTCCTCACCCTGATTTAATAATAAACTGCTACATGGCTTAACACCATCAGAGTCAAAACTCTGTGACATTCAAAATGTAGTGGACACAGAGATGCTAAATCAAAGACATTAAAGGAACTCTTAGACAAACCATTGTCAAAATAACAAGCAATAAATGTCCACTATCGATAGACAAGCACGAGGAATATGTGGACCTTTATAAAGCGGTTTCTGTAATTTCTCTTTGTGATATTTTACTGTCAATACGTCTAACTAGCCAAGTTCAGTATTCTAATCATGAGTAGGCAACCACTTCACTACTTTCAATTCATGAGAAAGTTTCTCTACCTCTTATGATCAGAGAAGAAAAGCTTGAAAATTGTTCTAGAAACTTGTTAGGAGAAAATCCAGTCCCATGTACTCTGTCCTTCATAAAACCCACACACAAAGAAAATCACAGAGCCACAAGGCAATTGCTTGTGGCTATCACCTTCTATGGGTCCCCTCTTGTGCCTTGTCTCACATCTTCTTGGTCCAACTTTTAGACCCATGAGTGCTGCAGCAACCAGTTGTGTGCAGGTGTAACCTGACAGAAGCTCACCTCAGCTGCGCCTGGAATCTCTCGCCTTCTGCCCAGGGCCTTCAAGTGCTTGCCTCCTGGGAAGGTGACAGGCACTTTCTCAGCAATTCTGGGACATTCACAAACCTGGGCCTGAAAGGGAGTTAACACCTCATGGGGCAAGTCTTGACCAATGGAGATCAGGAGCTGGTGGATAAATGCTCTCCTCTTTCATCTTCTGGCAGACAACTCTACCTCGCTTCTCAGAGGGTCACAGGGAGAGTGTACCCCAGTTGCCCATAGTGGTGAGTAGCTCAATAATGAGCCCTTAGGTTGGCTTTCCCTCTTTTACTATTTCCAGTCTTCCACTTCTTTTCCTTGGGATAATTTCTCAAAATAAACTACTCACATGTAATCCCTGTCTCCAGCCCTACTTTTGAGGGGGTACCTAAGTTAAGACACCTCTACTGAAAAATTTTTCTCTCTACTATATCAGCTTATAGTAATGAAACTTAATTTAAAATATTCTTCAAAGCCAAAAGTATTATGATCATATAAAAGATTACACTAGGTACCCATACACTCCAGAAGCCCTACCGAAGTGTCTAGGTCCATAAACAAATTGGAATGGTTCATGAGAAGACTTGAAGCCACACATTACAGATTGGGTTACCCAGAAGGCAGATTGCACCAGAGTTTGACATGCAGACTGTTTATGCCCTTGGGTTGAACACCTGAGAAAGGGAGGGGAAGGACACATGAAGGAATGGATGGAGAAGTCAAGTTGTAATGCAGCCCAGCAATGGCCTCACCTGACCCCACTGGCAGCCGTAAGACTAAAATGGCTTGCCAAAATTGTCACATATTGGACTGACATAACCAGGCTTTCATACCCTCATATGAATCGGTCACTGGATGTGGACCACTCCAGGACAGGGTGTGACCTTGGATGAATGGCTCTCTGCCAGTGAAACAATCCCTGAAGGGGATGACACTGGAGGCCATCTGCTGAGTGCATTCCCAGAATCTGGGCCAACATCTTCCCTGAAGGAAGAGGTCCCCCAGGGAAATGCTGAAGAGCTGGAGAAGAAACTCAGCCCAGCAAAGAGAAAATCAGGAGAGACATGGAGGCTGTTTCCAAATATGTGATGAGCTCTCATGTGGAAGAGATATTGGGCTTTGTCTTCTACGGATAGAACTAGGAACAACTGGTGAACATCTGCTTACAAGTAGGAAGATTTCACCTCAGAAGTGAGATCTTTCATGTAGAGAGAGCTATCTAAAGGACTGGGATGTGTCAGTAAGGATTTCATGCAGATGTAAAGCAAAGTCTGCATATACAGCAAATCCAAGACAGAATATTAAGTTCCTTTCCAACCTTGAGATTTTCTGGTTCCAAGAGTCAGAGCAATGCTCATAATACAAAATTGTCACTTATGCATCATTCACAGGCGGCATTATCAGCCCTTAGGCACAAAAAATAAATATGAAAGTTCTATCTGTCATAGCTACATGAAGAAATACCGTTGCTAAGCAATAGGAATACTGACTAGTGACTGCAGATACTTCCCAACTTCCAAACACCCAATTCGCCAATAAACATCTATGCATCTACCTACATACCTACCTAGGTAGCCAGCTGTCTCTGTCAATGTATCCACCTATTTATCCTCCACTCTTCTGCAGCAAATGAAACACTCCAAGTATAGCCATCTCCACCACTGGGCAACAAACCAAGATTTCTCTTGTGACCAGACAGCAGGACATAGCTAGCCCAAGGCAGCTCAAAATCTTCATATCTAAAACCAAGCTCACCTCTCCTTTGTCCACACCCCCACTCCATCCCATTTTCCTTCTATAATCCTTTATTTTGTTAATGTTGGTCTATTAACTCAGACATTCCAAGCCAAAAATGTTGGAGTTCATGAGTTTTAAAGACATACTTGATTATGAACCTGACTTTTCCCATTTACTTATTATATGGACATAAGCAAGTTACATAAACCCCTCCAGGCCTCATTTTTCTCAGTTATATCGTTGGGATAATACCTATTTCATTGGGTTGTTTCGCAACAGGAGGATTCTGTTCGTGAGAAAGGTTACCAGGAACTGGAAGAAGACAAAAAAGAGGAGCTATCAAAGATAACATCATTTCTTTTCTTTCTTTTTTTTTTTTTTTTTTTTGCCAAGAATTGGCCCAAAGTCCCTAGATGATAGAGGTAAGTCTCCTCCATCATCATGTGCTCTCATACTGACTTTCTCTTACCCTTGTACCTTGTTCTGGTACAACTAATGCTAGAAGATTAATTAAACAATCATTTTCAGCCTCATTTCTATTGGAGATGCATTCGAAATTCCAAACAGCCTACTTTTTGTACAATGGCTGGTAAATTAGCAACTGTTCAAATCTGAAATAATACAACAAAAAGTCACTTTAAGTAGGTATGTAGCAGCACCTATGGCTTCTAATACTCTCTCCAAGCCCCTATGCTAAAGATCAAAGATACACATTTGATCAAAACTCCCCCATCACTTCACATCAGTGTTCCATCAGCCAGCAGGATCCTTTCTTTTCCCATCACAGCACCCTAAAATTGCCCACAACCTTTCATCGGCTGGAATATACAAAGTCTTGATCCTAGGTTTCCTTAACACAGATGCCTCCTGGACATCTCATTTATAATTCTCTATATTCTTATCAAATCCAATATGCACCGTTTCCCTTTTGAAGTTCTCACCACCCATAGCTGAATGCTGATTAACATGCGGGAGTCTCACCATAACTCTATTCATTAAAAGAGGGTCTTGGCCACGGGATGGCTAGATGGCTACTCCTTTGTAGACTACCATCCTTCTTACTCCCTCCATGTCCCCCTCCAAACCCTCACCCCCAAGAGACCATTGATTTTGTAAGAGTGAAGCACTGTGAGTTTTAATAGCAGTGCTATAACAAAGCCGCAGTGCATCATCCCAGAGTTCACAGTCACCCTGAGCATCTTTTGCTAACTCATCATGTGAATGGTTGGATGTTCTTCTCAAGCACCGTTAATAAGTCTGTGTATGCTGTCTCCTCAGTAGTAAGAGTCTACTTCTGCTTTTCCTTCTTTAGAGGAAAAAAGAAGTGTCCCCAGGACTACTAATCTCAAAGTGTGGTAACCATAATTCATTGAATAACAACTCTGTGTTAAAGCTTTCAAGGACGATATCTCACTGAACCCTCAAACAACTCAGTGAGGCACACGAACCCCATTTTGCAGAAGGAAAACCTGAGGCCCAGAGATCCTGAACTGTGCAGGGCAACATCATGGATGACTCAGCCCCAACCTCCTCTGGCCCTGTGTGTCTCTGCTCAGGTTTGCAGTTCTTAGTAGTGGGAGCTGGCAGTCCACCGGAAGCAGAGATGTTGGGAGAAGGACCATTCCCAAAAGAAGGAATCCTGGGCAGACACATCTTTCTCAAGCTCTAATTCCTTAACTAGAGGCCCCCACTTATTCTTAGCTCCTCTACCGACTCTGCTTCAGTATGGTGTACAGATTCCAGTGGAACCTCCAACCACTAGGAACAGCACAGTTGCTTGAGATTTCCCCTTTCTGTGATTTCAATAGTTTCCCGCAAAAAGAAAATCAAGCCCAGAGTCTTATTCATCAGTCATAGAGCTAAGGTTTAATCTGCCCACCCCTCACATTTACTAATCCAGTGGGCATGGACAAGTTGCCTAATCTCTTTAAAATTCCCAGTCCCTATCCATAAGATTAGGGGATAAAAAGTACCTGATTCATAGATTTCTTTGGAAAGAGATGAGAAACCAGACAGGAAAATCCCTGACACATGGTGAACACAAGCTGATGGTTATGATGATTGCTTTGATGGCTCACTTCTATTAGGAACTAATCAAGGTACCTAGCTCTTACTCATTGTTCAGAATAAATGGTTTTTCCAAGTTACTTAATCTTCTATGTTTTTCTCACCACTCAGGTTAATATATTTGCCTTTTTCAATGCTAAAATAGGTGATTGGCCCTCTGAAAGTAGAATCTTCCTATTTAGTGATGTTCTTAAAACACTATGTCTTATAATGAAAAGCAATGACAAAGTGTAAGACTGCCTTTGACAACAATATCTAAATAATGTAGAATGTGGTAGCATGATGGAAAAAAAAGCACTGATCTGGAAATCATAAGATGGGGATTCCATACATTCCCTTTTCTGTTGGGATGATCCAATATGGAAACCATATTGGGGTGTTTCATAGATTCGAAACCCATAACAATCTTAAATTTCTATCCCAGTTTAACCATTTTATTTTAGTCATTAGCTTCTCCTAGTAGAGAAGGCAAAACTTTTCTTTCATTCATCTACCCATTCATTTTTTCTTTAATTCAAAAAGAATTTTTGAGTGCTTACTGTATACACATCAATGAGGTATAGACTTGTGACAAAAGAGAAGCATAAAAAAGACCAATGGAAGTTCTGAAGAGAGAAACATTGCATAGGGCTGAGATTAACTATCCTAACTGGAAAGACTTTTCTGGGGAGGTGGCATTTGTCATGCAACTGGTGCTCAGTAAATACTTATTAAATAAATTAATGTTACTGAATCATTCAATTAAACAGTGAATTAGAAAGAGTAGATAAGAGTTCAACGGGTGGATGCAGAAAAGGGGATCAGTATGGGGAAGGCAAAGAGACAGGGAAGTGATAAAAAACACATGGGACAGAGAATCTTCTGGGCTTCCAGAACACAGATTACCTGTGCAAAAAGGTATGACCAGTATAATAGCTTGTAGATGCAAGTCTTTAAGTGACAGATTTAAGGAATACTGTCTATTATCTTACAGGAAGTAGGGAGCCATTGACTTTTTAAAATAGATGGTAGACAGAGACATACTTAAGGAATAAGCATAAAGGCATACTTGAGGAATATTGGTTGGGTGGCAGTATACTGGACACATGGAGAGGAGAAACACCAGAACAGAGATATTAAGATGGCATCTCTATTGTCCACACAATATCCCCTGAAGGATTAAAAAAAAAAAAAGAAAAAAGTCTGGACCCAGTACCCCGTTTTGCATTGTGTCTTGTGCTCTCATATCCAGGCCCACTTCTTAGAGGCTTATTATGAAAATACACAAATGGTGGTTTATAGTATAAACTCAAAAGTCTTCTGATATAAACACTGAGGAAAAATAGGAGAAAGTGCTACTTACTAACCTGGTCAGAATAAATTTGGAATGAAATATTGTAATTTTGCAAAGAGATGAGGCATGACTAAAGAAGAACATGCATTAACTGGCCATAATTGCTGCTAAAAATTCACATGACATTAAATTAAGTTAGTTTAACCCTAAATTAAGAGTCAAGAATGTGCATAGAATAATAACGTTCTTCCTCCAATCATATAACTATGATGGCACTTTCCACACATGGCCACACAGTCATCTTAGAACTTTCCAAAGGCAGCTCTTCTGGCAGAGAGAGAAGCCACATTAATCCTTTCCTAAGCTTCCCATTGATTATTATTTAAAATTACCCCATGGTAGCAAAGCCCATAAACAGTTCAAAAGACAACTTCAAAATTCCTTAGCTGCATACTTATTTAGCTATAACATCATTTTTACTGAAAGATTCATGTATAACCAAACATCTAATAACAGGTTAAGTAAATTATAAAATACCCATTTGTTAGAAGAATTTAAATAACTTAAAAGATACTAAAATTTCTATTTCAAGGGATATTTTGCCTGATGTTAAACAAAAGTTTCATCTGACAACATCTATAAAATATAACTGTATAAAATATTCATAGAAGAAAATACAGGGAAGGACATGCAGCAAGATGTTGACAGCAATTTTCTGAGCTAGTGTGTTTCTGAGTCAAATTGTTTTCATTTTTCTCTTTTTTTTCAAATAAGTAGGTATTAATTTTTTTAAAACATCTTTATTGGAGTATAATTGCTTTACAGTGGTGTGTCAGTTTCTGCTTTATAACAAAGTGAATCTGTTATACATATACATGTATCCCCATATCTCTTCCCTCTTGCGTCTCCCTCCCTCCCACCCCTCTAGCTGGTCACAGAGCACAGAGCAGATCTCCCTGTGCTATTCGGCTGCTTCCCACTAGCTATCTATTTTATGTTTGGTAGTATATATTAGTCCATGCCACTCTCTCACTTCATCCCAGCTTACCCTTCCCCCTCCCCGTGTCCTCAAGTCCATTCTCTATGTCTGCATCTTCATTCCTATCCTGTCCCTAGGTTCTTCAGGACCACTTTTTTTTTTTTTTTTTAGATTCCATATATATGTGTTAGCATACAGTAAATAAGTAGGTATTAATTTTATATTAAAGTCCAACTTAAACAATAAATGGAGTCCTTCTACCAAGGGCTGCTATTAACTCTAGAAAACAGTGGAGCTGGAACTGGGATTCAAAGAGATTTCTGCAACACAAATATAAAGGTTTGGTTTATGAGACTGTCACAGTGGGTAACACATGGATAGCACTCAATAAATAGTCAGTGAATGAGATATAGCATAGAATAACAAGTTGACTTGAGCTATTCCCTTTTATAAAATTTCAGTTGGTTAGCATGATGCCAAGCAAAACACATAATTGGTTATAGAATGTTAATTTCTACCTGATTGTTGTAACAGAACTGGAGGAGCAAAAGCCTGGGGAAAATCCAGGTGTTCTTCATTAGCTATTTCTTGGCCCTACATTTAAGCTTCAAATTTTCAAAACACAGACCCAGATACTCTAGTGAAGTTACAACATAGGGAGGTACCTATTCTGGATAGCCTGAACTCCCCCTTTCACTAAGGATTTATACAGTACTTTTTTGTTTTAATTTTTGACATAAATACTTCAGTGTTTTAATTGCTTTCCTATCTTCTTAAATAGTACAAATGGAACTTTCTTGTAGACTCAACTCACTCTTAGGAACATTAGTTACTACATTATCACGTAATATAGTAAGTTCTTAAAGAGATTCTCATACCCCAAATGCTATGATTTTTGAGTTGTGAGATTTGTTTTGTCCTTTACTTGCAGTTTCTAAAATGTGCCTTGCAGTGTCACACTTTTATACTTTTTTACACACATTTTCTCTTTGCCTAGAACACCTCCCAATAAATTCTTGGTCCACCTATTAAATTCCTACTCATCTCTCTCAACTTTCAGTAGCCAGCTTTCCTGACAGCTCAGACTCAGTTATTCCTCTCTGTGTATCTTATACTCCTTGATTGCTATATTAGCTAACCCCAAAACCTAGTGGCTTAAAGCAATACATATTTATTATATCACACAGTTTTTGTGGGTCAGGAATTTGGGAGTGGCTTAGCCCGGTGGTTCTGGCTCAGAGCCTGATAACATTGTGATCAAGATGTTGGCCAGGGTTGCAGTCATCTGATGGCTTGACTAGAGCTGTTGGATCTATGTGCTGGCTAATTTGGGCTGGTTGATAGCAGAAAGCCTCAGTTCTTCACCAAGTGGACCTCTCCCCCGGGCTGCTTGAGTATCCTTACAACATGGCAGCTGGCTTCTCCCAGAGCGAGTGATCCAAGAGAAAGAACAATAAGAAAGCCACATTGCTTTTATGTTCTAATCTCAAACATCACACACTATTATTTCTGCCACATTCTATTCATTAGAAGTAAATCACTAAGTACAGCCTACACATAGGGGAAGAGAGGCCAGCTTGATCTTTTAGAGGGAGATTAAAGAATTTGCAGGCATATTTTAAAACCACCAAGATTGTTATGGCATTATAATTATTTATTTGAACACTTTCATTTTTAGGTTGTTTTGTAGGACATCCTTAAAGCATTTATTTTACCCTAAATAAACTAGAGATCTGGGCAGTGACTATAGGAAGTTATAGAGTATTCAAACTTTGAATTTTATCTTCCACTTATTAGATGTGTGTCTGACTTTAGTCAAGTTATTTCCTCTGAATCTCAGCTCCCTTGTCTTCAAAATGGGAATCGTAATCATCAGCCCTGTTGTTAGGATGAGGTGGAATAATACAGGTGAGAGTCCACTGCAAACTGCAAGGTACTGTATGACCACATTAGTACTGATCCAGCCAGGATGCAGTCAGTACTGCAAGCCCTGTGTTCGCAGAGTCTGGCTTCCAGAATTTACCACCTAGTTTACTTATCAGCCACCATGCAAGGGCCCCTTTATCGTGCCTCCTCTCCTCTCTGCCTCAGAATATCTCCAAGCTTATAATACAGAGTTTTGCACATAGTAGCTAATCAATAAGCGTTTGTTGTTGTTCACTATGATGCTGACAGTTCTCCTGGTTTTCTTTTCATTTAGGGTAAAACAGAGGAAACTTTTAAAATGGCAGTATTTCACAAACTAGAATAGAAAGTTACTAAGACGTACGGGATAATGAATTGTTAAGAAAGAGTACACACTCTGCGAAGGGACAGTCTTGAGTTAAACTCTGCCACTCAGAAGCTTTGTGAATTCTGTGAACTCTTTAAGCCTGTTTGTTCATCTGTAACATGGGGATAACAGCACTGATTATATGACAAGGTCATAATGAAGATCAAAGGAGATAAGACATGAGAAGCATCCAGAATACTGCCTGTCACATAGTAAGTACTCCATTAAGTGTATTATTATTCATCACAGGATTATGATTATTATGAAATGGCTCCATCATTAATATGGGAAAGGTGTTCAAACCCATGAAGGATGGCATCCTCCTGCTTGCAAGTCCCATTTTACCCACTAAGATGACATTGAGTCCAGGAAAAAGTACTCTTTAAGGCTTGCCTTGCCTACCTGGGTGGCTATCTAAAACAGCCTGTCTGGCTTGAGCTATTTCCATTTGCTGTCTTTATGAGCCCGGAGGCATGCACAGCTATGAGCACATTCCAGAAATTTGAAAAATAAACAATGAAATGTCTCATGCTTGCCACACATGTATTTTTCCTACCATGATTTAGGTTGGCTGGTTCTAAACCATAAAAAGTTTATAATAAGAAAGAAAATGAAATTTGCCAGTTTAAAACTCTAACGCCAGCCCCCCAAACTTTCCAACTCAAGGTTAAGATGTGAACCAATGTTCCAATATGTTCATGAAAGATTTAATAATTACTTTGCTTATGAAAGTTTAAACAGCTGCTTAAGTGAGAAAAAAAGGTTCCCACCCAGGCAGAATAACTTGCTGTACCCATTAAGAAGGTTTTACAAATCATCAGACTACATATTCAGATGAAAGGAAAGCCGCATCTGCTGCACAGCCTCTAACTATTCAATTATGTATGGAATGAATTTGTCCACCAGGTCAATCAGGTTTTGTTTATTCCTTCAACAGGGCGCTTGACAGCATCAGTGTTAAGGCAGTTTCCAAAGGGATTGCTGAGCTTTTCAATAATGTATTTTTAAGAACACATATACATGAACTAGGCCATGACTTTTTTTTTTTTTTTTTTTTTTTGCTGTATGCGGGCCTCTCACTGTTGTGGCCTCTCCTGTTGCGGAGCACAGGCTCCGGACGCGCAGGCTCAGCGGCCATGGCTCACGGGCCCAGCCGCTCCGCAGCATGGGTGATCCTCCCAGACCGGGGCACGAACCCGTGTCCACTGCATCGGCAGGAGGACTCTCAACCACTGCGCCACTAGGGAAGCCCCAGGACTTTTTCTTTAGGTTATTTTACAGCTCAGTTCCATGAATACAGGGCTCATTATCAAATGGATTGGGAAATTATAGGAGGTCACATCACATTCCTTAAAAGAAGAGTAACCCTACTTTTTGGGTTTCATATGCATTACTCCTTCTGCTTGGAATATTCCCCATCCCAACTCCATCCCTGTAACTTTTAGCAGGTTAACTCTTCATGGATAACTACTCGTGCTGTGGGAATAAGTTGGATCTCTCCAGAAAGCCTTCCTTGGCCTCCTTGACCAGGATGGTTATCCCCATCATACCACTTTGCTACCATATTATGGCATTTACCACCTGTTACGGCAGTTACTTGTTTAACTGCCTGTCTCTACCATGAAACCCCAAGTGCTGTGAGGGCAAATTAATATACCAGCATATGGTAGAAGCTCAGTAAATTCCTGTAGAATTAATGAATAAATTCTCCAAATCACCCAAACTGAACTTTTTTCTTCTTTTTCTCCTTCTATCCAAACTTTAACAACTCTTGCCAATTTTATTTCCGAACTATTTCCTGGATCCTTCTCATCTTTTCCAACACTATTTCAGCTGTCTCAGTTCAAGTCCAGCTAATCTCCTGGCTGAACTGCAGTTTTGCCCTGTGAATATATACAGTGGGTAGAGTGAACCAAAACGAAAAATCCACTGCTAACCCAACCTTTCAGTGATTCCCTGCTGTCAAAGGACAAAGGACAAAGGATAAAGCCGGGCCCTTCGAGTAGCATGCCAGGCCTCTGTGGTCAGTACCTCCTGATGCGCCCCTCCTATTTCTCAATTCCTTACTTTTGCATAAGCTCTCCCCTCTCCAAAGAAGGCTAATGCTTATTGAGGGTCAGAGAGGCAAAATAAACTATCAACATAAGATAAGAAGCAGAATTTGAATTCTACAGGCTATGTTTCTAACCACAGTGCTGTGCTGTCCACCCAGTGCTATTGCTATAACCCTAGTGCTTGACACACACCCCATACTCCATAAATGTGTGTTGAATGAACGAATGAATAGTTGGGGGGAAAAAAGAATATAAAAAACACCAAAATATAAACTATCCAGTGGATCTTATGCCTCTTTTCTCCTGTTTCTCAGAAAGTTTGGGGAATATTGCAAAACGACCTCTTAAAAGATTTCCAGTGCACATTAGCACATTAAAGGCTAAGAAGTGCCTCAAAAAATGGCATTTGTTTAACTTTTTTCAATAGAAGAGTTCCTAACTGTATTTGAACAGAGAATATTTTTTTAAAAAAGAAAGGAAAGAAAGAAAAGAACACTACCAACACCCCTACTCTGTGAGAGAGTGAAAGGGCTCCCATCCAAGAGTATACAGTCTGCACTGTCAGTCTCATAATATCCAAGTATTTTTTTTTACTAATGGAATTTTCAGGATGGAAATGACCTTTGAGCTTTTCCAGACAAAGTTCCCCATTCTATAGTTGAAGGATTAAGTGGCCCAAGGTCACTCAGCTTATTTGTGGCAGAAATAAAACCGGAACCAAGGCCTGTCAACACCCACCCAGTGGGTCCTTTCCCTCGCTCCACACCAGTGATTCTCAATGTGCAGTGACCTCTGTCCCTCAGGGGACGTTTGGCAATGCTTGGAGACATCTTTGATGGTCACGGCTGTGGGGAATAAGGGAGAGGCGGGGGATACTGGTAAATATTCTACAGTGTACATGATAACCTCCTACAACAAAGAATTATCTGGCCCCAAATATCAATAGTGATGATGTGGAGAAACCCTGCCCCACACTAAACAAAAGAAAAAGCAAATTCTCCGGTGAACAGGCTAGAGCTTTCATTTCAATGTTTCCCACTAGCCTGCACAGTGCTGCATTATATTTGAAATAATACTGGCATATGAAACTGAAATTGTTCTTTGAATCCCTGAAAATAACTGCTGTTGGAAAAAGGCTTAGATTAAAAAAACACAACAATTCCCCTCATCAAGGCTTTAGGAAAATGGGTTTGGATATTATCAACCAAAAAAAGAAAAAAAATCCAAAACACTCTTCTTTTCCATACAATTTCCTCAGAAGAATTCTTGACTAAATTAACATTTTTAAAATATTGCATTTACTAAGCAAGACCTCAGAATAAGGCCTAGGAAATCACTGAGGAGCAATAGCAATGGGCCAGCCCTAGAGCCAGCATGAGAGACTCTCTTCTCAGTGAGTCTCTTTCCCACAGGTGCCCTGTACCCCTGGTCCCAGGTAATTTCCCCTCTCGTCAGGTCAATTTGAGCACAGCCCTCCTTCTGTGTTTGCTTGTTTGTTTGAGTGAGAGACCCTGGAAGCATCATAAGCTAAGCCTGGGAAAGGACTATCTAGGGTAACGTCAGGATGGGGCCCCAGCTACACTGGGGGCTACACGGAGGATGCCCACAGGCAGCCCCTGCTTTCCAAGAAAGCAGCTCACTCTTGGGAGTGCCTTCTGAGAGTTTCCCCACTGGGTTCATGTGCCATAGTTCTGTAAGATGTCATCACTGGGGAAGCTGCTCAAAGGATACACCCAAGCTTTCTGCACTGTTTTTGCAACTTCTTGGGAGCCTAAAATTATTTCCAAATAAAAAGTGTTTTTTAAATGATGTGATTGGTAGTAGATCTATTTTGGCTTTGTTTGTGGTCCTTTGCTAAAACAGAAAACACCTGGTTACCTGACTGGTGAGGGTGAAGGTGTATGCAAAGGGGCACAGGGGAAGAGGGCATCATGAAGCGTCACTAACACCGAAGAAGTGCTGCATCCGTCAGACCCTCTTCCAAAGGGACAAGGAGCTAAGGAGGAATGAGACCCAAATCAGACTTGATGGAGAGAGGATGAGTAGGAGGAATGGACCAAGCACCGGTGGGTTTCCCTGGTAACGACCCTCATGGGTGCTCTAACGAAGCTGTGAGACAACAAGGGACAGTATATTTGAGAGTTCTTCGTGCCTAGGAAAGCGATATCAGAGGAAAAAAGCACAAGAGAAAGACACAAGTAATGACTTAGTAGGGTTAGCATGACTTGAATCCCGAATCAACAAAATCCCACAGATTTAAATGCTATCCATCCAGCTAAAGTGTGCCCAGGCATAATGGAGTGTCTTTGAGGTAGAAAGAAATGGGAGTCAGGAAATCTGGAGTCACATTCCAGATGTGTCCTATCAGGCATTTGTTGTGTCTCCTTGGTCAGCTCACTCAGATTCAGTTCCCTCATCTGAAAGTCAGGGAATTGGTACTAAATTGCTAAGATCCTTATCTGTCTGCCTCTGCCTGTCTAAGACTATTTATTCTAAGAGGTAGGATACCCTCTATTGATTTAATAAAAAATAAAACCTATTCATGGATGGCAACTAGTTTCCTATAAATTTTCCAAGGCAAATTAGCTGTTTAATAAATGGTAGTAGAATAACATGGCAATTTTAGTGCCAGGGAGGATCAGCTCAGAAGTCAAAGAACTCTCGTTTCCACCCTCTCAGACTCATTCTCAACCATGGATGGGCCTCACAGATACAATGATTTCCCAGGAAAAAAGCTGTCTTAGAGAAAGGAGTTGCAAAGCCTAATGTCAGGGCTTCCAGAGGCCTGCTTTCCCCCAGTGAAATGCACCCCCTCTAAGTGTTCAAGGTCTGCTGAATCCTGTACAACATGCCCAAATCACAGAGGAGCAGTTTCAGAAGAGGTGGAGAGAGAATTCTGTGCCTGGAGGAGCCAGCTCGTGGGGTTTTAGGAAGAGGGTAGGATTTATGTCTATAATACCCTTATTCTGTCTTTTTTTCTTTTTTTTTTTTTTTTGCAGTAGGCGGGCCTCTCACTGTTGTGGCCTCTCCCTTTGCGGAGCACAGGCTCCGGACATGCAGGCTCAGCGGCCATGGCTCACAGGCCCAGCCGCTCCGCGGCATGTGGGATCTTCCCGGACCGGGGCACGACCCCGTGTCCCCTGCATCGGCAGGCGGACTCTCAACCACTGCACCACCAGGGAAGCCCTGCCTTTTCACATACTGAAACCCAATAAAGTATTTGTATGTTTGGCATCTTTTAAAAGCCTGTGGTTAATTCAGTCAAGGCTTATGTCTGGATTATGCAGTAGGGTTCTGAAATATGTTAATGCTTCGTTAATCACATATTCACTTTTCCAGAGCTGAAATTCACCACATGTTGTCCATGGATCTCAGGCCAAATCAGAAGGATTCTTTACGTGTTAACTGCTTCCCTTTCATCAAGGTGCTGTGCATGTAAGGGGTTGTGCTGGGCGTCACCACCCAAGAGTATCAGCCACTGCCTGAGCATTAGCTCACTTTCAAGTCACCCAGGACGCTTGGCTGCAGGAAGAATAATGGTGATTTCAACATAACCTCTTCATTTTTATTTTTTTATCTAAAAAAATTTTTTTAATTAATTTTTATTGGAGTATAGTTGCTTTACAATGTTGTGTTAGTTTCTTGCCCTACAGCACAGTGAATCAGTCATACGTATACACATATGCACTTTTTTAGATTTCCTTCCCATTTAGGTTACCACAGAGCACCGAGTAGAGTTCCCTGTGCTATACAGTCTGTTCTCATTAGTTATCTATTTTATATATAGTAGTGTATATGTGTCAATCCCCATCTCTCAATTTATCCCATCCCCCTTTTCCCCTTTGGTAACCGTAAGTTTGTTCTCTACATCTGTGACTCTATTTCTGCTTTGCAAATAAGTTCATCTCTACCATTTTTCTAGATTCCACATATAAGTGATATTATATGATATTTGTTTTTCTCTTTCTGACTTACTTCACTCTGCATGACAATCTCTAGGCCCATCCACGTCTCTGCAAATGTCACTATATCGTTGCTTTTTATGGCTAATATTCCACTGTATATATGTACCACACCTTCTTTATCCACTCCTCTGTTGATGGACATTTAGGTGCTTCCATGTCCTGGCTATTGTAAATAGTGCTGCAATGAACATCGGGGTGCATGCATCCTTTTGAATTATGGTTTTCTCTGGATATATGCCCAGTAGTGGGATTGCTGGGTTCCTCTTCCATTTTAGAAATAATTTCCACTCCATCTAGTTTGCTCAGCATTATTTAGTGCTATTCTTTAGTATAAAAAGGAGCAAGGTAGCAAGGACATGTCAGGGATAAGTTAGTCAACCTAAACTATCAAGACCAACATTTATGTCATTCAGCATATTTATTATTTAAAATAAAGTTGAATGATTTTAGAAAAGTTTGTCAGAGTTTAGGAGAGCTGAACTCCTTCACTGGCCAATGAAAGAATGGGTCTTGGGCTTCCCTGGAGCAGTGGTTGAGAGTCTGCCTGCCGATGCAGGGGACATGGGTTCATGCCCCGGTCTGGGAAGATCCCACATGTCGCAGAGTGGCTGGGCCCGTGAGCCATGGCTGCTAAGCCTGCATGTCCGGAGCCTGTGCTCCGCAATGGGAGAGGCCACAACAGTGAGAGGCCTGCGTACCGCAAAAAAAAAAAAAAAAAAAAAAAAAGAATGGGTCTTAGTTGGTACTGAATCTCCATCATACACTTCCTTTCCCTCTTTCTTCATTCTAATTTTCTGCTCATTTATAAATAGTACTATATTATTTAACCATAACTTCCTCCTATTTAACCCCCCCAAACGCCCCCCTTCATGGTCTCTTTTCTTCCGTCTTCTTCACCTCTGGACACTTACCTCAGTATTTACCTAGATCATAACCTTTATCTTATAAGGAACAGGAGAGGGGACCTGAGAGCATGGAAACACCATTTTGAGATTGGTGTTTTAAAAGATAACTGAACTGCATTGCAAAAATGCAGAAGCAGAAAGAGAACAGAAGAAAAGAAAGTCAGGAGGGAAATAGCTAGGGCCTGAATTAGAACAGTAATGACAGTAAAGACAAGACAGGAACAGATTTTTTTTCTTAATAGGCTGATAGTAGACTGAATAGGATATGGTTCCTGACTGTAGGATAGTAACAAAGAGGAGAGAATGAAAAACAACTTGAAGTTTCTGAACTGTGCTGATAGGTAAATATGGTTCCTTTAACAGAGACAAGAAACCAAGGCGAGGTGTTAGGTGTGAGGGAGTTGATGGACTCGAGTTTAGCCATACAGAGTGCATTCACGGGTGATGTCCAGTGTGCCTATGGACAACCAATGTTCCAAATGGGCAGGAAAACTTCTGGATGTAAAGAGAATAGAGATTAAGAAAATCTTCTACTTGTTTTCTTCCTTTATTCTTCTCTTCATTTTACTGAATTAAAATATGCATTGAGAAGCTACTGCCTGCCAAATTCTGGGATAGGCATTAGGGACAAAAAGAAAAGAAAGTAAACAGAATGCTCAGGGCATCTGCAAGCTCTGGTGGGAGACGACAGCATAACAATGGCATAAAGTGGTGGGATGAGGGGAGGGTTCCCAGAGGAGGCTTTATCAGGGATGGACGGTGCTTACTAAGCTTCATTAACTCACCTCACACCTGGAGGGGCGAACACAAGCTTTCCACTTCCCTTCGTGGTCTAGACATGTCCTATGGTTCCAGGCAGGCTATAAGGCAGATTCCCCCCCAAACACAGCCACATGGACTTCACTTCACTGCACTCACCCACATTCCTTCTGGGCAAGTGATGCCGTGACTTCTTTGTGGGAGACCTTTTGTTAATCTTCTATCTTTTACATGTAGGCAACAAGGTATTTATAACTAACTCGTGGAATGCTGTGCAACGTTATGATAGAGGTAAAAGTTTAATCCTGATTCCTGGGACAGCTCTGAAACTGTCCATCACTCTCCCGGAGAAGGCGCTTCCCCCATAGAATACAGAGGTTGAAGCATCTTGACAGAGATTAGGGTGCTTAAGATTCAGGCCAGCCCCACAATTCCACCTCTAGGCACCTACCCAAGGAGGAATGAAAACATACGGCCACAGGGAGACTTATACAAGACTTATACAGGAATGTTCACAGACACTTTATTCATAACAGTCAAAAACTAAAAACCACCTAAATGTCCATCATCAGCAGTGAATGGACAAACACACTGTGAAATGTGTCTTGGGCTGCAGCAGCTGGAGGGTTGAGGTGATGCTGTGAAATATTACCCAGCAGTATAAAGGCATGGACAGCAGATACAACAACATGGATGAACCTCAAAAGCATTATGCTGAGTGAAAGAAGCCAGCCTGGAAGACCCCACTTACATAATTCCCCCCATATGAAACTCTCGAGAAGAAAAAGCTATAGTTCCAGAAAGCAGATCAGTGGTGCCCAGGGCACAGGGGGGTAGAGGAGGAGATGGACTGCACAAGGGAACATTTGGGGCGATGAAAATACTCTCTGCTATGACTGGGCTTACATTACTGGATTACATTTTTCAACACTCATCGAATTGTACACTTAACTTTGGTGAGTTTATTTTATGTAAATTATACCTCAATAAAACTGATTGGAAAAACAGTCACGCAGGGCTGAGGAGGAGGCCCGAGCACGCTCAGCTGGGAGATGCCGGCGGTTCCCGGGAAGCTCTGAGCCAGCATACCTCAACCCTCCAGCTGCTGCAGCCTGAGAACGCCTCTGTTTTAATGCTTTGACCTCAGACCCCAACACTGACTGGCCATTTCAGATTAGGGTTCCAATAACTCGCTCTCACCTTGCCACCCACCCTTAGGCCAGAATCAGCCTGCTCATCCAGACTACTGATAATATATAATCCTAACCTCCTCCCACCCTGGACTGGGGATTACACTCTAAGGGTCCTGACTACTCAGTACCTGAAACGTGGACTCTTGGCTCTTCTGTTGTTCTCGGTTTCCTAAAGAGACAAGGGGCTGGGCTTATTTGTTTTCTCAACATTTAAAACTACAGTTTCTCTACACTGTGACTTTCATGGTCCTACTGAGATCTTGCTTTTCTGTTATCCCTGCGGCCGTAACCCCAGGGTTGATGCATGCCCAGGTCCAGGGAGCAGGTCATTTAGGAAGGGAGAAAAGGGTCCCAAGACATAAAACACATCTTTACTGCAGCACAACCCTTTAAGTGTGAGAGAGGCCCTGAGTCAGGATACGTGCAGAAGGACTGTTTCTCCATTACTGTGTGCCTGTTCCTTCATCCCACTGACGTTCTTTTTTTTTTTTTTTTTTTTTGCCACACGCAGGCCTCTCACCGTTGTGGCCTCTCCCGCCGTGGAGCACAGGCTCGGGACGCGCAGGGTCAGCGGCCATGGCTCACGGGCCCAGACGCTCGGCGGCATGTGGGATCTTCCCAGACCGGGGCACGAACCCGCGTCCCCTGCATCGGCAGGTGGATTCCCAACCGATGCACCACCAGGGAAGCCCCCACTGACGTTCTTAAACAAAATAAAAGTCTCAACTGCCCAAACAGCTATATTTTTAAGTGCTATTTTCAGAATTTCAATAACTACTAATAAAGAAGGTTTGTACCAGAAACCTTATGAAAACCATCTTTTGTACACTTGATGTCATAGGAAGTAAACTGACATACCATTTAATGAGTGCATGTGATGCGACAAACGCTATAGTAGGAGGCTATCAGATATGCATTATCTAGTCTAGCCCTCACAGTAATCCTGTTCCTTACATACACCATCCCCGTCTTTGTAGATAAATTCTCTAAGACTTAGAGAATAAGTAACTTGCTGAAGTCATTTAAGCTTCGGCTAGTATACAGTTTGAATACGCATCTAAGACTATTTGAAGTTTCAAAAAAAAAAAAACCCTCTAAAGATTTCACATAAACTGTGGTCTATAGCTTGGATTAATATTCACAAGGTCCTGGGTTTGAGTCCTTTCTCAGCCATTTACTAGCTGTATGGACCTTAGGCAAGTGAGTTTCCTTTAGGTTAATTTCCTCACTTGCAAAATGAAGAAAATAGACTTAGTTCACAGAGCTTTGAAAGGATGAAGGAAGATAAGTTACACAATAAGCATGCTATCAACTATTGGTATGATCTCAAATGCCAAGTGGTTCCAAATGGAAGAAATACAACACATATGGACAAATACTGCCCTCAACTATTCGGAGTTGAATTTCCACACAGTGGATCATACTCTGTCCTTCAGTTAGTCCCGCCCTTCTTCGGTCAAAGTAGTAAACTTTTGAAGGCAAAAAAAAAGTGTCTGCCTTTAAGGAGTCTATGAAGACCATCTCTGCAGACTCATTCTCTCTTTCCTAAACTGTCTCTAAAAACTAAAACTTGGGCTTCCCTGGTGGCGCAGTGGTTGAGAGTCCGCCTGCCGATGCAGGGAACATGGGTTTGTGCCCCGGTCCGGGAAGATCCCACATGCCGCAGAGCGGCTGGGCCCATGAGCCATGGCCGCTGAGCCTGCGCGTCCGGCGCCTGTGCTCCGCAACGGGAGGGGCCACAGCAGTGAGAGGCCCGCGTACCGCAAAAAAACAAACAAACAAACAAAACAAAACAAAACAAAAAAAAACCCTAAAACTTGACCACAACACCTTATTCCCAGACAGCCCATCCCTTGCCTTCACTCACCTGCTCCGGATACTTGCTACCAATGATCTCTGCTACAGTGTTGAAGGAATCAGCATCTGGGTAGTTCTTTGCCCCCATCTTCAGCTGAATGACAATTCTGCTCCCACGAGAAGCCATTCTTGACATCATCTCTGCATCTTCCACCGTAATACAAGCTGTTGGGATCTTTGGCACACCATCCTGGTATTCCTGAATACCTGTGTGAGGGCTTGAGAAAAGAAGCCACCAGGTTACCTTGAAAGTGGAAATGGACCCAAAGTATTTTTTAAAAGACTTTCACTGATCTTTGTTTTCATGTGAGGAAGGGAAAGGGTGGGCAGTATTGGTTTACTTGCTTTTGATGTGAATGTAATTTTTCTTTTTGATAAAAATAACTTAGAAACTTCAATTTAATAATAATTTCATTGATAACATTACATGAAGTTTATTACTTCATTACATAAAGTCTAGGCTGCAGACTAGAAGGCCCACATGGCTGGAAGAGAACAGGCCCAGGTACAACCAGCTCTCTGGTCACTGACTGGCTCGAGAGCTACTCTCTTCCCACCCAAACACAGAGGTCTGCATAGGTGGCCCTGCATAGGGTAGAACACTGGGTACGAAAACCATAGAACAACATCTGGGGAAATGTTTGGATCCCCAGGAAGAAAAGTGCCGGATAAACCCAGATCTGTGATTTCACTGCCACAAGAAAAAGAAAACTATTATGATTTTGGCATGAAGGGGGAAATATCACCCCAAATGGTCAAGGTTTTTCTGCTAATTTCCAGATGCTTCTTACATCACTGGAAACACGTGTAATTGACGTTGATATTAATCTACCATTGATTCACCCTCTCCCCATGCTAACTGAGTTTATCAAATTCACTTTCTAGAACTGTTCTTTCAAACTGTCCCCTTTTACCTCTGAGGTAAAACTCCAAACCACACCACCACATCTCGCTCAGGACCACAGCTTCTGAGCGCTCACCACATCCCATCAGTCTGTTCCCGTCTTCTGTGGAAGCACAAGCTAACAGCCTCCCTTTCCAAATTAAGTTTTCTTTTTGTACTTCCATACTCGTTTCAGGTTGTCTCATATTCAGGGAAAAGCCTTTTTCCTCCTTTGAGCCATAACACATTTTTCTCCTGTACAAATGACTCCAATCTGCACATGCATAAACACGATGATCCAGTCTTATCACTGATTTCTCGGTGTGACGGTTATTGCTGTGACCATGTAACAGGTGACTATTTACTGACTTAGAGAAATCGCATGACAAAGTGATTAAGAATACAGGTTCTGGAGCAAGACTGTCTGGGTTCAAATCTGGGCTGTGCTACTTATTGCTAATTGGCCTTGGGCAAGTTACACGTCTTTGCTTCAGTGGCTTCAGCTATGATTGGCGATGGTAATTATAATACCTATTTCATAGTTATTTTGCAAATTTAGTTAACTTATACAAATAACTCACTTCCCCTGGAACATAGTAAGCCCTTAATAAATGTTAAATGTTTATTATACTAACTTATCTATTACATTAACCCTGCAGAGAGAGACTGTGTAATCTCAAGTCCTTAGACTCAGACCATCTACATATATCCTTTATGGACATTTCTTAACTGCTGACTGAAAATTATATTCTTCATTAGAGAGAGACAAATGACTTAGAAATTCAAAACTTATAAAACAGAAACCCTGAATCTGAATCCCTGTTCTGGAATATGCCTAATCCACTCTCAGTTCCAGTTTAGGTCACATCCTGGCTCTACCATTCTCCACCTGCCTGACACCAAGCAACTTAGATTACCTCTCTGTTTCTGAGTTTCCACATCTGAAAAGTAGAGAATAATATTAGTATTGACCTCATAAGATTGCTATGAGGAATATAAGAGATAGTATATGTAAAGGATTTTAAAGTGCTTGGCATATAGGAATTACTTAGCAAACATTAGTTGTTATTATTATTTCTTCAGTGTTAATTTTCCCCACTGAGTTGGTACAGTGGTTAAGGACCAAAAGTATTTTGAGACATGTAGGAAGACAATCTAAATATTTATTATTCATATTACCTTACGTGATGTCTAGGATTCAACAAACTCTCCTTGTTCTCAGGCTCTCTGACTCAAAAGGAGGTCAGTGTAACACCTCTTAATAGGCTCTTTTAAATAATGTTTCTAAACAAATTGGAACTATTAAGTTAAAGGTAAGACTTCTTAATTTGGGGACAGTGAATTGGGCATACACCAATGGCTCCACTGAGGAAAATGGCATTTTCCCACTGTGGTTCTGAATTCAAGATATAAAAAGCTTCTAATTTGTTTCTACAATTAAGCATGTTCTCCAGTGTTTGAGTATTCAGCATTGTTCAGTAGAAGTCGGCAGAGTGAAGACTCAACAGTTCTATTTAGAGTCCTGTATTTTTACTGTCAATTGTCCTACAGGAGGTGATCACCATAAACATCACCTTCCTGGCCCCACTTACAAGCTCCACTTGCATTTAACAATAGCAAATGGTAAACTACAAAGGAAGCCATAAAAAATCAAAACAAGAACATTTAAAGATTAATCGCAATCCTTCACAAAGTCTTTGAAAAAATACAAGAGGAAGGAACACTTTCCAACTCATTCTACAAGGCCACTGTTAATAAGAACAAAACTAGACATAGACCCTACAAGAAAAGAAAACTATAGACCAATATCTCTTATGAATATAAAATGCAAAAAACAAAATCAGCAAAATACAAATTGATACAGCAACATATGAAAAGAATTTTACACCATCATCAAGTGGTATTTACTCCAGAAATGCAAGGTTGATTTAACATCAAAAAATCAATCAATGCAGTGTATTATAATAATATAATAAAGGATAAAAACCACGTGATCATCTCGATAGAGGCTGACAAAGTCTTTGACAAAATCTAATGCTCCTTCATAATAAAAACACTCAACAAACTTTGAATGGAAGGGAACTTCCTCAACCTAATAAAAGGTACCTATGAAAAACCCACAGCTAACGTCATACATAGTGGTAGAAGACTGAATGTTTTTCCCCTGAGATCAGAAACAAGGCTAGGATGTCTGCTCTGCCCACTTCTATTCAATGTTGTACTGGAGGTTCTAGCCAGGAAAATCAGACAAGAAAAAGAAATAAAAGAAATCAAGGTTGGAAACAAAGAAGTAAAACTATCTCTGTCCACAGATGGTCACGTTTATAGAAAATCCTAAGGAATCCACATGCCCACACACAAAAAACTATTAGAACTAATTAACAAGCTCAACAAAGTTGCAGGATACAATATCAATATACAAAAATCAATTGCACAGTAGTAATAAACAATACAGTGTAGTAGCAATACAGTAGCAATGAACAATCTGAAAGTTAAGTAAACAATTGCATTTCCATTAGCAACAAAAAGAATAAAATACTACAAATAAATTTAACAAAAGAAGTGCAAGATTTGTATAATGAAAACTGCAAAATGTTGTTTAAATAAATTAAAGAAGATCCTAATATATTGAAAAGTGCCCCATGTTTATGGATTAGAAGACTTTACATTCTTAAGATGGTAATACTCCCCAAATTGATTTACAGATTCCATGCAATTCTTCTCAAAATTCCACCTGCCTTTTTTGAAGAAATTTACAAGCTGATTCTAAAATTCATATGGAAAAGCAAGGGACTTAAAATAACCAACACAAGTTGAAAAAGTAGAACAAAATTGGTGGACTCACACTTCTAAATTTAAAAACATACTACAAATCGATAGTAATTAAAAAAGTGGTACTGGTATGAGGATAGACACATAGATCAATAAAATAGAATTGAGAATACAGAAATAAAGTTTATAAGATTGGTCAATTCATTTTCAACGAGGGGGCCAAGATAATTCAATGGGGATAAAAGAGTGTTTCCACAAATGGTGCTGGGGCCAACCAGATACCCACATGAAAAAGAGTGAAGTCGCACCCCTACATCACACACAAAAACATTCAAAATGAATCACAGACCTAAATGTAAACTGGCACACATATGTTTATAGCACTACTCAGAATAATCCAAATGTGGAAACAACCCTAATGTCGATCAACTGATGAATAGATAAACAAATCTGGTATATCTATACAATGGAATAGTATTCAGCAATAAAAAAATAATGTTCTGAAACATGCTACAACATGAACGAACCTTGAAAACCTTGAACCTTCTTTCACTTCTTTCCTAAGTGAAAGAAGCCAGTCCCACAAGACCACATATTGTAAAATTCCACTTATAAGAAATGTTCAGAATAGGCAAATTCACAGAGGTAGAAAGTAAATTTTAGGTTGCCTTGCACTGTTGGAAGGGACAGGGAAATGGGAAGTAAATGCTAACTGTTAGGGATTTCTTTTCAGGATGATGAAAATGTTCTAAACTAAAATTAGACAGTGATGGTGTTTGCACAACTCTTTGAATATACTAAAAAACACCAAACTGTGTGTTAACGTTAAAATGGTAAATTGTATGGTTTGTGAATTTACCCCAATAAAACTTCTATTAGAGGTTTAAAGAATCAAAATAAAAATCTTAAGCTTCCAGATTCCTCTTTAAGAGGAAAATCCTGGTATCTTTTTCATTCAAAAATCATGTTTCTATGGCTCTGGTTTATGACATGTATGAAAACAAAGCCTGCTGGTCTCTGTGCTTGCAAGAGAGTATACCCAAAATATAAAATGAACATGGAAACTGTAAGTCTTAATAAGCTTTTCAAATTTTACTAAATTTCTTGTGTATGTTTTGTAAAGTGATATAACTTGAAGTCAGCTGAATATTGTCTTTTATCTACATAAAATAAGTGCAAGGTTTAAACAAATACGTTTTGACATTTCCCACCTGATTACCACACATCAGTCAAACTCCCTTAATGCTAGTCACTTTTCACTAGCTCTTTATAAAAGATACCAGGCACTTTGTTTCTGAGCACTTCAAAATTTGCAAAGCCCATATCAACCATTGGAACTGGGTGTCAGCTTGTGATGTTAAATATCCAACATGAGGAAAATTAGGTATCCTTACTGAGGAATATGTAGGTTTTCACAGGGGCATAGAAGACATTGATTGAAGTAAAAATTATTCACAACACAATGAAGTCTTGGAATGTTTCCTAAAGAAAGAGTCTAGAGGTGGGAATGATTATGAGGACTGGGAGCTTTTGAAGCTATAGTCTCTTGTTTCTATGAGAGGTTTTTTTTAACTTCCTTATTAGGATGGTTAAAAGAGCACCTATTCTGTTTATCAGAAAGGCTTGTTTGCTTTAAAAATCAGTTTGATTGAAAATAACTCTCTTGGAAAAGTTACAACTGACTTTATTAAATTTTTTTGGATGTAGCACTTTAAGAGTAAATTCATCTCAGACTTTTATACTGTCATTAACAACAAGAGTAAATTGATCTCAGGCATTTATACTGTCATTAAGAATACAAAAGCAAAATGATTCATTTACACCATAATTTCGCAAAAAAGGAAACCCTGAAATATTTCCAACTCCCACAGGTTAAAAATAAAAAACAAAAATAACCTGACCAGGAGAGAGGAGGTAGGACTAAATTTCATTCCTAATTTCTATAATTCAGTTGAAATGGCAGAAGAGAGAGAAGAAAAAGTCAAATTCTTGAATTCTATTCCATATTGATGACAGACTTCACATGAGCAAAACTCAACCAACATGTTTAATATCATATTCATGGGCAGATCTCAGTAAGGAGACTATTACAGACACAGCATCAGAGAGATGTACCTTCTTGCAAAACAGAGGAACCCAGCCAGCTCCACAAGACTGTGAGAAAGAAGGAAGATGGTCAAAATGCTTAGAGGAATAAAACCGTGCGATTTTTTAACATCCACAGCATATAAGAAGGGCTTTCGGCTAATTTCTCTAAGACACAAAAATGTAAAGAGCTGCCTGTAAAATAAATAGAAAAGAGAATTCAATATACCTAAAAAAAATTTATACTTAATATTTTGTTACCTAGAAAGTACTGCATAAATACTAGTTTCATTATTATTAGATATTTTGTAACCCAAAGTAATCATCAAAAATATATTTGTTCCCTTTTTTCCTTTCTGATCTTGTTCTTCTGTATAAGTTACAATTTTCTGCTAATGTACAGTTATTTCATCATCTTAATTTGTTTTTTTCTTATATGCTCCTCCAATCTTTACAATTTCTAAAAGGAATTATATATTAAGTAAGATGAAAATCTACCTTGGAATAACAAAAATGTTACAATAGATAATTTCTTTAATAAATATGATAATAATGATAAAGATATGGAGCAACATAAAAATCATTGATAAATGAAGATGGTAACTTTAACCAACAAAATGCTCTATCCATTTTACCAACTAAATATTGTTTTGAGTTTAAGCCTCAATGGGAAACATTTCTGATTAACTGGACTGGAAAGTATTTAAAGATCATCTGACCCAAGATCTCTGTCTTCTCAGTCAGAAATATCCTAAGTTTCTATTATTAACTCTGTTAAACTATGTTAATCTCTCATTACCCTCAGAGCCCAACATCCTCTTATTAGAACAGAACTGAAGATATAACTAATAGCACATGGTATAGACTGAATGTTTGTGTCCCTCCAAAATTTATATGTTGGAATTCTAACCCACCACTAGAATAGCTATCATCAAAAAGTTTACAAATAACAAATGTTGGAGAGGATGTGGAGAAAAGGGAATACACTGTTGGTGGGAATGTAAATTGGTGCAGCCACTATGGAAAACAGTATGGAGGTTCCTTAAAAAACTAAAAATAGAACTACCATATGATCCAGAAACTCCACTCTTGGGTATATATCCAGAAAAAACAAAGGCACTAATTTGAAAAGATACATGCACCTCAATGTTCACAGAAGCAGTATTTACAACAGCTAACACATGGAAGCAACCCAATATACACACACACACAATGATACATACACAATGGAATATTACTCAGCCATAAGATAGAATGAAATATTGCCATTTGCACCAACGCAGATGGACCTAGAGAACATTATACCTAGTGAAATAAGTCAGAGAAAGACAAACACTGTATGATATCACTCACATGTGGAATGTAAAAAGTAATACAAATGAATCTATATACAACACAGAAACAGACTCACAGACATAAAAAGCAAACATAAGGCTACCAAAGTAGAGGGAAGGAGAGACAAATTAGAGGTATGGGATTAACAGTTACAAACTACTATATACAAAATAGATTAGCAACAAGGATTTACTGTATAGCATAGGGAATTATACCCAATATTTTGTAATAACATAGTAGAATATAATCTGGAAAAAAAACTGAATCACTATGCTGTACACCTGAAATTAACACAATATTGTAAGTCAACTATACTTCAATCAAAAAAATTAAAAATTTTAAAATTAAAAATAAAGCATCAGCTAAGTACTGAAGGAAACACTAGAGCCATGTTCTCAAGGTGTTTTCTTCAGAATACTAGGTCTAAGAAGCCTTGTAAGGGGCAAAAGATTCCCTGTTGAGATACAGTCATGAAACATTGAGTATTATTTCCCTGTTTTGAGGAGTCAAGAAGCACATTAGGCTATTTATAGGCTCTGAGAAGTAACATAGTTAAGAAAAATGTTTGACTAACTATGCATTCCCAAACTTAATTGACCATAGAAACTTTTTTTGGTAATACTTTTATCATTGCATAGTCTTATCTAAGAAATACATTGATTCACTCTCCTTAAAGGAGGACCAAGAAAATGCCTGGGCATTTTCCTTCAGTGATCAGTTCAAATAGCCCTTTCTCTGTAAAGACTTTTGAATACCACTAAGGCAGAGTTGGAGACTCACTCCCCTGTGTACCCCTGCTTCCCCCTCTATACTTCTGTTTATAATCCTAATGATATTGTTATATTCATGTGTTTAAACACCCTCTACTACATATGAGCTCCTCAAGAATCTTGACCATGTCTAATTATTCTTTGTACAGCAAGAACATGTAGCTTCTACCATATTTTAAGTATTTATAGTTTCTACCATATTTTTAAGTGTTCAACAAATACATATATTCTGTATAAATATTTGTTGAACACACACACACACACACACACAGACACACACATATATATAGCTCCTATTGGTTCTCTTTTTCTAAAGAATCCTGACTAAAAGTTAAATTTACTTTTATTTGCAGCCAAATATACTCCCAACATTTGTAACAACCAAAGTAGAAAAATCAGTATATTGTATATTTAAAAATTATAAATATTAAAACTTTTCTTTTAAAAACATACAGCTCCATATCAAGTAAATAAATCCAAATTACTGAAAGAAGGCATTATAGAAGACACTAGCAAACAGAATTCAGCAGCATATTAAAAGGATTATACACGATGACCAAGTGGGATTTATTCCTAGAATGTAAGGATGGTTCAACATACAAATTTGATTGGTGTAATATACCACATTAACGGAATGAAAGAAAAAGCCCACATGATCACCTTATTTGATGAAGAAAAAAACATAACAAATGTTAAGACTCTTTCATGATAAAAACACTCAACAAACTAGTAATAGAAGGAAACTACTTCAACATAACTAAAGCCATATATGAAAAACCCACAGCAAACATCATACTCAACGGTGAAAGACTGAAAGTTTTTTCACTAAGATCAGGAACGAGGCAAAAGGACACTTGCAATTTCTGTTTAACATAATACTAGAAGTTCTTGGCAGAGCAACCAGGCGAGAAAATAAATAAATAAATAAATAAATAAATAAATAAATAAATAAAAGGCATCTAAATTAGAAAGAAAGAAGTAAAATTATATCTGTTCACAGATCATATTATATGTAGAAAACCCTAAAGATTCCACAAAAAAACTATTGGAAATGAATTCAGCAAAGTAGCAGGATACAAAACCAACCACAAAAATCAATTGCATCTCTAGACATAAACAATGAACAAGCTGAAAAAAAACAATTCCATTTACAATAACATCAAAAAGAATAGAATACTTTGGAATTAACTTAACCAAAGAGTTGAAGACTTGTAAAATAAAAACTACAAAATATTGCTGAATGCAATTAAAGAACACATAAATAAATGGAAACACATTCCATGTTCATGAATCAGAAGACTTAATATTGTTAAGATGTCAATACTACCAAAAGCCATTAGCAGATTCAATGCAATCCCTACCAAAATTCCAAGGATGTTTTGGGCAGGAATAGAAAAAATCATCCTAAAATTTATATGGCATCTCAGTGAGCCTGAATAGCCAAAACAATCTTAAAAAAGAAGATTAAAGCTGAAGAACTCATGCTTCCTGATTTTAATACTACAAAAGTACCACAATCAAAATAGTGTTATGCTTGCATAAAGACAGGTATGTAGACCAATGAAATAGAATAGAGAGCCCCGAAATAGACCTTTGCATATATGGGATTTTGGGCAAGTGTGCAAAGACCATTCAATG
The DNA here is from genome assembly GCF_025265405.1 of Mesoplodon densirostris. Taxonomy (NCBI): domain Eukaryota; kingdom Metazoa; phylum Chordata; class Mammalia; order Artiodactyla; family Ziphiidae; genus Mesoplodon; species Mesoplodon densirostris. The sequence continues at coordinate 54,955,964 of NC_082673.1, read as the reverse complement.
GTGAAAGGGCAGACTTTTCAATAAATGGTGCTGGGAAAACTGGATATCCACTTGGATATCCAGGAATGAAGTTAGACCCTTACCTAATATCATGTTCAAAAATTAACTCAAAATGGATCAAAGATTTAAATGTAATACCTAAAGCTATAAAATTCTTAGGAGAAAACATAGGGCAAAGGCTTCTTGACATTGGATTTGGCGATGATTTCTTGGATATAACACCAAAGGTAAAACGACAACAAAAACAGACAAATTAAACTTGATGAATATTAGAAAATTTTGTGCATCAACAGACAATATCAACAGGTAAAAAGACAATACACAGAATGGGAGAAAATGTTTACAAATCATATCTCTGATAAGAGATTAATATCCAGAATAAATAGAGATCTCTGAAAATTCAACAACAAAAAACCAAACAACACAATTCAAACATGGGAAAAGGACTTGAACACATATTTCAGCTAAGAAGATATACAAATGGTCAGAAAGCACAAGAAATGATGCTCAACTTCACTAATCATTAGGGAAATGCAAATCAAAACTTCAGTGAGATACTACCTCACACCCATTAGGATGTCTACTATCAAAAAGCAGAAAATAGCAAGTATTGGTAAGGACATGGAGAAACTGGAACCCTTGTGTCCTGTTGGTGGGAATGTGAAAGGGTACAGCCTCTTTGCTTGTTCCTCAAAAAATTAAAAATAGAAATACCATATTACTGACAATTCCACCTCTGGGCTTATTCCCAAAATAATTAAAAGCAGGGTCTCAAAGAGATATTTGTACACCCATGTTCATAGCAGCATTATCCACAGCAGCTAAAATGTGTTAGCAACTCAAGTGACTAGATAAACAAAATGTGGTGTATACATACAATGGAATATTTTTCAGCCTTAAAAAGTAAGGAAATATTGGGCTTCCCTGGTGGCACAGTGGTTGAGAGTCCACCTGCCGATGCAAGGGACACGGGTTCGTGCCCCGGTCCGGGAAGATCCCACATGCCGCGAAGCGGCTGTGCCCGTGAGCCATGGATGCTGGGCCCGCGCGTCCGGAGCCTGTGCTCTGCAATGGGAGAGGCCACAACAGTGAGAGGCCCACGTACCGCAAAAAAAAAAAAAAGTAAGGAAATTATGACATATGCCACGACGTGGATGAATATTGAGGGCATTATGCTAAGTGAAGTAAGGCAGTCAAAAAAGACAAATATTGTATAATTCCACTTACATGAGGTACTGAGAACAGTCAAAATCATAGAGGCAGAAAGTAGAATGGTGGTTTCCAGATGCTGGGGGAAGGGGACACTGAGGAGTTATTCTTTCATGGGTATAGAGTTTGAGATTTACAAGGTAAAAAGAGTTATGGAGATGGGTGATTTGATGGTTGCACAACATTATGAATGTATTTAATACCACTAAATTGTACACTTAAAAAATGGTTAGGTGTGGTTAATGGTTAAATTTTAAAGCCACTACATACATAAATTATTAATAAAATAAAATCCAATATTGTGTAAATGGTGAGGGAAAGTATACATATATCCCATGCTGATGGTACTGTAAATTAGTTTGATATTTCTATAGTGTGATATCCCAGTATGTAGCAAGAACTATAAAAATTCTTACTTTTTTTCAGTTATTCTGCTTTGGAGAACAAACTCCATGGCAATACCACAAAACAAAAAAATAATAATTTATACTAGGATGTTCCCTGCCTCTGTGTATAAATGTGAACATCTAGAAACAGTCCAGCAGAGGAACTTCAGGAGAGGTAACAGGAAAATGAAAGGGTAGCATGGCAAGTAAATGGCCAAAAGCTATACATGGAAACATGTAGATAAAAATAATGTTAAGTTAAATAAAACTATGTGCGTGATAAAGATTGATATATATTGAGTCAAGAGTCACTTGATTCATTGAGAAATTAGTCATCCTGTTAGACTGAAATCATGTGAACTGCAGCATTACCAATAAACAGAATTAAATCCTTAAAAGTCTGTGCCACAGTCTGTAAAATAACGTGGAAGCAAAGCCTGAAGCTATCATAGTAGCAATTTGAATACTTGAAATTCCAGGTCACGGGCATTTGAGCACCTGTGGCAAATTAATAGAAAAATATCTGTTGAAATTTTCTTTTCTTCCACCATCAATTACATGAAATCCTTTCAGCTGAATCCTGCTGCAGTGCCAGTCTATCGACGTGCCATCTAGGCAGAACTTCAAAGCTAATATTTTCTTGATGTCAATCACATTTGTGTTCAAGGGCTCTTCCTGTACATCTGGTAGTGTTTCAACTGTTTATTCACATTTGTGTATATCTTCTCAGCCTCTGAGTCAATAGGTACATGTTTTTAGTCTTCTAATCTTTAGAAAAGTCATATATGAGATCTCCATGCCACAATGATGTAGAGGAGCACAGAATGAATTCTGAAAGGGCTGCTGGCACAGATAGGAAATCAGCACTCAGTCACTTCAAAGGAGGAAAATAATGTCCACAAACAACATCTATGCATCATTATCAGTAAGTCTGCTTAGATAACACATTTTGATGAAATAAAAATGGATGCTCTGCCATTGCATTTAAAGATTTCCTTCCCTTGGCCCTTTTTAAAGCTTTACTTTGGTATCAGCTTTTTTCCTCTTATTTTAGGCACCATGAAAAGACATTTACTCAAATAGGTAGTGGAGCTTTGAACCCTACAGTATTAAGGAAAGTGATCTTCTTGTTCCATGGATCCCTAAAACATAAACCCTTCTATCAAAAATGACAAAATACCATGAAGAGAAGTTAAACTCTCTAACAGAGCAGTCCATGGAATGTTCCAAAGAATTTAATGATAATAATAGCTAGCACTTACTGAGAACTTGCTATGGGGCTGGCAGTGTGCTGAGTGTTTTACATGCATTAATTCATTTACCAGTCACTACTACCCTATGAACTAAGGACTTGTCCCCACTTTACAGATGAGGAAGTTGAAGCACAGAGAGGCAAAGCCCACAGTCTCACAGCTAGAAGCTGACAAAGCTAGAACTGAACCCTGGCAGTCTGTCTCAGGTCCATCCTCTTAAACTATATAGAATCTGTATTATTTTGTCACACATCACACTAGTAACAATGATGATGAAAGGCTGAAATTTTTTTAAAATTTATCATTTTAATGATGATTACTGTTAATAGCAATAACTACTATCTATTGAATATGAAGACACATATTGAGCTAAGCAATTTCATACATTACCCTTATTTAATCTGCATCTCAATTCTGAGATAGGTGCCCATATACTCATTTCTGAAGTGAACTGACAAACACAGAGTTCGTGAATAGCTCAAGTGCTCTGGGTAAGAAATAGTGAACTTTGAGACCAAGATGGGTTAAGTTATACTATGAAAACAAAGAGCCCCTAAGATTCTATTCATTAAAATGATAATTTTTTTTTAATTTCAGCCTTTTAGAAAGATATAATTGACATAGGAAATCATAAGATATTTAAATATTACATCAAGATGATTGACATATGTATACATTGTGAAAGGATTCCCCCCTTAAGTTAATTAAAATATCCATCACCTCACATATTTATCCTTTTTTTTTTTTTATTTTTTGGTGAGAACATTTAAATTCTGCTCTCTTAGCAAATTTCAAATATATAATACCGTTGACCCTTGAACAACATGGGTTTGAATGTTCAGGTCCACTTATATCACGGATTAGTTTTCAATACATATGCACTACAGTACTACACAATCAGGAGTTGGCTGAATCCTCAGATGGGGAATAACATACATAGAGGACCAACTGTAAAGTTATACGCAGATTTTCAACTGCATAGAGTCAGTGCCCCTAACCCTGGAGTTCTTCAAGGGTCAATTGTACAGTGTTATCAGTTACAGTCACCGTGCTTTACATTAGATCCTCAGACCTTACTTATCTCACAGCTGAAGGTTTGAAGCCTTTTACCAACCTCTTCCTATTCCCCTTCACCCCCACACACATGGGCCCTCACAATCACTTTTCTACTCTCTATCAGTTAGACCTTTTATTAGATTCCACATATAAGTGATGCATGCAGTATTTGTCTTTCTTTGTCTACCTTATTTCACTTAGCATAGTGCCCTCAAGATTCATTCGTGTTGTCACAAATGGCATGACATCCCTCTTTCTTACGGCCACATAAGATCCCATTGTGTGTGTGTTTGTGTATACACACATATATATATACACACACATATACACATATACCTATCAACATCTTTATCCATTTATCTGTTAACAGACACGTATATTGTTCATATATTTTGTCTACTGTGAATATTCTTGCAAGGAACATGTGGTTTTGGATATCTCTTTGATATCCTGTTTTTATTTCCTCTGGATGTATACCTAGAAGTGGAATTGCTGGATCATATGGTAGTTTTAGTTTTAGTTTTATGAGGAACCTCCATACTGCTATTCATAGTGGCTGCACCAATTTACATTCCCACCAACAGTGAAAAAGGGTTCCTTTTCTCCATATACTTACCAACACTCATCTCTTTTCTGTTGGATGATAGGTATTCTAACAATACCTCATTGTGGTTTTGGTTTGCATTTCCCTGTTGGCCATATGTATGTCTTCTTTAGAAAGAAATCTATTCAGTTCCTCTGCTCATTTTTGGCTATTAACCCTTTAACAGATACACAATTTGCAAATATTTTCTCCCATTCAGTAAACTGCCTTTTCATTTGTTGATGGTATCCTTTACTGTGCAGAAGATTTTTAGTTTGATGTAGTCCAACTTGTTTATTTTTGCTTTTGTTGCTTTTGCTTTTGGTATCAAATCTAAAAAATCACTGGTAAGACCAATGTCAGGAGCTTACCACTTATATTTTCTACCAAGAATTTTATGGATTCAGGTCTTATGTTCAAGCCTTTAATCATTTTAGTTGATTTTTGTGTATGTGGTCTAAGACAGGGACCCAGTTTCATTCTTTTGCATGTGGCTGTCCAGTTTTCCCAACATTATTCATTGAAAAAAAACTACCCTTTCCCCATCATATATTCTTGGCACCATTGTGGTAAGTTAATTGACCTTACATGCATGGGTTGATTTCTGGGCTCTCTATTCTGTTCCAGTGATCAATGTGTTTGTTTTCATACCAATACTGTACTGTTTTGATTACTATAGCTTTGTAATGTAGTTTGAAATCAAGCCATGTAATGCCTCAGGCTTTGTTCCTCTTTCTCAGGATTGCTTTGGCTATTAAAGGTCTTTAGTGGTTACATACAAATTTTAGGAATTTTTTTCTATTTATGTGAAAAGTGCCATTGAAATTTTGAGGGACTGCATTGAATCTGTAGATTGCTTTGCAAAGAATGAGCATTTTAACAATACTAATTCTTCTAATCCATGAGTAAAGAATATCTTTTCATTTGTGTCTTCTTCAATTTCTTTCATCAATGTCTTATAGTTTTCTGAGAACAGGTACTTACCTCCTTGGTTATACTTATTCCTAGGTATTCTGTCCTTTTTTATACAATTGTAAATGGGATTGTTTTCTTATTTTCTTTTTCTGATAGTTCCTTATAGTTCCTTATTAGTGTGTAGAGATGAAACTGATTTTTGTATATTTATCTCTTATTACAGTCTTTGGCTTATTGTCTGATATCAGTCTATATTGTCTGATGTCAGTATTGCTACTTCTGCTTTCTTCGGTTTACATTTACATGAGGTATATTTTTCTATCTCTTCACTTTCACTCTATTAAAGCTAAAGTGAATCTCTTTTAGGCAGAATATAGTTGGGTCTTGTTCTTTTTGTTTTGTTTTGTTTTTTATCCATTCAGCCACTGTATGTATTTTAATTGGAAAGTTTAGTCAATTTACATTTAAAGTAATTATTTATAGGTATACTTACGGCCGTTTTGTGAACTGTTTTCCGGCTATTTTGTAATTCTTTTGTTTCTGTCTTCTTCTTTTGTTCTCTTCCTTTGTGATTTGATGATTCTCAGTAATGTTATGCTTAGAATCATTTTCTTTATCTTCTATGTATCTACTACAGCTTTTTGCCTTGTGGTTACAGTGAGGCTTACATAAAGCATCTTATATTTATAACAGTCTATTTTAAACTCATAACAGCTTAACTTCGAACACATACTAAAGCTTTACATTTTTACTCTCTCCCCCGACCCACATTTTATTTTTGATGTCACAATTTATATATTTTTACCTTGTGTACACATTAATCAATTTTTGTACTTATAGTTATTTTACGACTTTTGTCTTTTAACCTTCATAATGGATTTATAAGTGATTTGCCCACCACCATTACAACACTGGAGTATTCTGAATTTAACTATATATTTACCTTTACCAGTGAGATTTATACTTTCTTAAGTTTTCCTGTCACTAATTATCATCTTTTAATTTCATCTTGAAGAATTCCCTTCAACACTTCTAGTAAGGCTGGTCTAGTGATGATGAACCCTTTCAGCTTTTGCCTGTCTAGAAACTCTATCTTTCCTTCAATTATGAAGGACAACTTTACCAGGTAGTGTAGTCTTGGTTGACAGGTTTTTTTCTTCCCAAATTTTGAATATATCATGCTACTCCTTCTGGCTTGTAAAGTTTCTGCTGAAAACTCTGCCTTTAATCTTATTGGGGTTCCCTTGTACATAACAAACTGTTTTTTTCTTGCTGCTTTTAAGATTATCTCTTTGGCTTTAACTTTTGACAGTGTGATTATAATGTGTCCCAGTGTGGGTCTCTTTAGATTCTTCTTCTACAGAGCAGCTCTCTGGGATTCCTGTATCTGGATGTCTGTTTCTTTCCCCCCAGTTAGGGAAGTTTTCAGCCATTTTTTATTTGAATAAGCTTTCTGCCCTTTTCTCTCTTCCTCCTCTTTCTGGAACTGCTATAATGCAAACATTGGTCCTCTTGATAGTGTCCCATAAGTCCCTTAAGCTGTCTTCACTCTTTTTCATTCTTTTTTCTTTTTGCTGCTCTGACTGGATAAATTTCAGTGCCCTGTCTTCAAGTTCACTGATCCCTTTTTCTGCTTGATCTTGTCTGCTATTGAACCCCTCATAGAAATTTTTAGTGGAGTTATTGTATTCTTCAGCTCTGTGATTTCTGTTTGGTATTTTCTTACATTTTCTATCTCTGTAGAAATTCTCACTTTATTCATGCATTGTTCTCCTGACCTCAGTGAGGGCTTTATGACCATTGTTTTCAACTCTGAATACCACAGAGAGCCAAGAGGGACTAAGGAAAGACAAAAGGTAGATGGGAGTCATGAGGGGACTGAGACTGGGCACCATAAGAAGATAGGAAAAACAAAATAAAGGATGGTAAAATCACACAAATAACGATGCAGCCATTAAACACTGTATTTTGATGAATATTTAATGATACAAGAAAACAGTTAAAACATGTTTCAAAAGTGTGCATATACCCTAGCCCCAACAGTATATATGCAAACTTATGCAGCAAAAAATGATTCAAAAAATAGATGAAAAGGTAAAAGTTTTTTTATCCTCTGAACCTGAATATAAAGTGTAAGCTTTAATATTGCCTTATTCCCCTCTTTTTTCTACTTCTTTCTCCCAATATACCTTTCTAAATTGTCTTAAACTGATTAATAATGATGAGTTAAGCAGAGAGATTTTTCAAAGGATTAGATTATGCTGCTGAGTTTTGAGGAATTAATGGGTGTTCCTCCATTCATTTTACATAGTTTCAATTAATAATCTGGCTTAAGAAATTGGGAAATTAAACTTTTCTTTCAAAGAGAGAATATATTTTGAGTAAACTAGGAGAGCTAGTGCAGGTACAAGAAGTATTACCAAGGACTTAGCATTCACACAAAATTCCACAAAAACAGGCTGAATTCTTGTCAAATGTGGAGAAAATAGGTGATGATATGGAATAAGTCCCTTTAAGGCAGAAGGGTGGGGGTGAAGGGCTGAAGAACAGCTTGAGTATAATATTTAGTTGATGTAAAATACTTTCATCTGGTACTTTGAAGTACACAGATTTTTTTTTTTTTACCACAAAGTATAAACAGGACATTAGTAAAATGGCATTTTATAAACATCTGGATAATGTGTTCCTAAGGCCTAGGCCTGAAGATTCAGGAATCAGCTGGCAGTAATTCCAAATCTAACACTGATTAAAACACTTTTCAAACATCAAATCTCTAGTACTTGCTATGGTTTAAGAGTGCACTGGAACATTCCATATATTTTAATCAATTTCATAAACACTACGTTGAGGTATTTAGCCTTAAATTTATCATTTTAATTTTAAAGGTAAGGGTAACTAAAACCATTGAAAAGTAGATGGAAGTTACTCTAAAAAAATTAGTAATCAAACAGAAACTATTATTTCTACTTTTAGAACTATAATTAAACTTCTGTGAGAAATTAATATCTATTACTCTTTTAAATCATAAAAAAGTCATCAAATTGCTAATAGATTTCCCATAATCTTCCCTCTTTTCATGTAATTCCTGCTGTTAAATAAAAAGATAGATGTAATTTTTAAAGTTATTTTCCTAGTTGTCTTACAAGAATCTTATATAACCTAATAGGTCTCATTTGCTGGGAACTTTTCCTAAGCAACCTGGTATAATGTCTTAAAACAACCAACAGATTTGCAGAGCTTGCCACAGCCTTCTGCTTTTATTAAAAATAAATCATTCACCAAACCTGTGACTAAGCACAATCATTAATTACCAGAATTTAAACATTTGGCTACCAGGTTGACTTTGGCAACCAAAATTTTCTAGCTCACTAAAGGGAGTAAAAAGAGCTCATGGGTTAAATTAACTCATTCTGGCCACTTGATCATGTAATTAGAATTATTAATAATATAACATATTATAATAATACAATATGAGAAATATTATTAATAAGTCATTTCACAAAACATCTTGGGTACTCAGCTAAGCCAAATTCTGTGCTAAGTCAAAAGAGATAGGCTGCAACTGTGAATAAAACAAATGTGATTCATGTCCTCTAAAGAAAAAAAAATTCATATTTTTGCAAAAGATCATTGAGCATTTATTTCCCAGACTAACCTGAATGCCACCCTCAGGCTCTCTACTTCACCCTCTAGCACAGGCATTATTTATATATTTATCTCTATATGTCTAGCATTTAGTATGCACTACAATGCACAGTAGGCTTTTAATAAATGTTTGATGGATAAATGAATGAAAAACTATACATTATTATATCCATGATTATGTCCCTTACTAGGGGATGATGAGTTTACTACTGACAACTTGAGTTTAGGAAAAACTTAACCTCTCCTCATCTGTACTCTAATTGTTCTCAAACCCCATGGGTCTATTTAAAATCAATATCATCTGAACTTCTAAGTCTGACAAAGAATCAGTCACACAGCAACTCTAGAGAAAGTGCAGCTTAGGAGGCAAGGGCATGTTGCAACCCCTCAAAAGTCAAATGAACTGAAGTTGAATGGAATAGGAATTCAATAAATGGCCACCCTCCATAGGGCAGCATATCGACCACACACCTGCTGGGCTCTTCTCAGATGCACTTGTTAAGGAAAGGGATACCTGGGTATCTCAGCACATCATCCATGTGCTGCTCAAAGCTAAGTCGGATCTAGCAGAGCCTCCTTCTCTGCTCCTTTCCCCAAAGATAGACCTAGCTTGCCATGGTGACTTACTCTCAACACCTGCCTCTCTACTCTGGACAGACTCACAGCGTTTTGCTGAGTGAGACAGCTAGCATTTTGAAGCATTCAAACTGGATAGAGCTCAGCTGTCATTCAGGGAACCGTTGATTCCATGTTGAATCCTGGAGAGGCAGGGTCAACATATGAGCCAGAGCAACCAGAGTCAAATCCAGCTTTGACACTAACTAATGGTATGACCTAGAGTAGCTTTCACAAGCAGGCTCAGCCTCAGATTTCTCATCTGTGAAATGGAGGTAATATCTAGCTCAGAGTGTTAGTGAGTCTTCAGAATAGCTATACAAAATTCCTGGCCCACTGTAATTTAAAATGGCAGCCATCATTATCATTCTACTTTTTGGAGCCACTTGCCTTTCTACATATCCAGAGGCCCAAAGCCCATACATTCCACACAAGTTTTGCACTCATGCCTTCCTCCATGGATCCCACTCCTTGGCAGTGCTCCAATTGTTAGTATTTTACTACATTGCTGTTAGCATCAACAATAACATCTAACATTTGCACTGTCACTTAGAATTTACTAAGCAGGAAGCAGGTCCTCATAAATGTTTTTTACTTTTCACAACAATCATATAAGGTACATATTGTTACTCCAATTTTTTTAAATGGAGAAACTATGGCTCAAAGTTAAGTAATTTGCTCAATATCACACAACTAGTAGTTAAAGGAAGTGAAATTTGAACCACGATTTTGCCAATACCTATGTTTATGGGGAAGACATGCTACCTCTCACTCCCCATTCTATGCCTCATTCCTCACCCTATCGCTCCAGTTAGCTATTGGTGCTCATTTCCTTATGTTTGAAAATACAGAGAGGACAGGTAGATCTAGGATGCAGTTTTAAATATTTCTGAAATAAGAATATTTACCCAAAATTCATTTAACAAATATTTATTGAGGCACTCCTCTGGGTTTAGATGATAAAACAGCAAATGTGATATTTTGTTATCAAAAAACCCTTTCGGGTTTCTTATGGTCCATAACTCTGCATTGTTTCATCTTTCAAATCATGGAACACTAGCTGTTTTGGATACTGCTGCTCAGACCAAAACTCTGTCCCACAATTCCTGTAACCTTTACACACACAGACCTGCACCTTTAGAGTCCTGATGAGTGCAGATAATCAAAATTTCTGGAGTTTCTGTGGTCTACAGCCTCCTTCTCTCCTGCTGAGAGGAAAAAAAAAAAAAGCTTTCAGCGGGGTCATACATAAAGTCTCAAAGAACTTTCAGGAAATCAGGGAACCACAGATGGCAGTATCTTCCATCTTCTCCAACTGAGAGAATATGGTTGGCCCTGGAACATGGAGACTAGTGCAGGTAGACCCACTAGGTCCTTTGGTGGGCTTGACTGGGGGCAAGGCACTCTGGGCCTCCAGCTCTAGAACAAGCTGGTTAAGAAATAGGAGGGGAAAGGTACGCACCTCCTCCAACGCTTTCTCTTGGCACAAGCCATCCTTTCCCTCACATTTCTCAATATTATCCCTCTTGCAGCTATCCCCACAAATGCCTGGTGTGTGTCCAGGCAAAAGTAATACTGGCTACTACCAGTTACAGCCAGTTACTGCATGACCTGTTATCCTGAAGACCGGTAACAATTATGCATACTATTACAATGTGTAAAATACAATTTGTTATTCATTTTATTTGATGCCAACACTAAAAACGTTCATGAGTTCTCAGCGTCCAAGGTTCATTGCTTAAGCAGCATGATCATCTGCTCACTACTTTAAAAGCCATTAAGTAACTTTCCAACCAAGACCATCCATCCTCCATGGAACTCCTTGGCAATTCTGTCAGTGAGACATTTTGGTACATAGCTGCTCACCTGAGAAGAGCCTACTGAAGCTGTAAGCAAGCATTAAAAGCAGAAAAGGGCTTCCCTGGTGGCGCAGTGGTTGAGAGTCCGCCTGCCGATGCAGGGGACACGGGTTCGTGCCCCGATCCCGGAAGATCCCACATGCCGCGGAGCGGCTGGGCCCGCGAGCCATGGCCGCGGAGCCTGTGTGTCCGGAGCCTGTGCTCCGCAACGGGAGAGGCCACAGCAGTGAGAGGCCCGCGTACAGCAAAAAAAAAAAAAAAAAAAAAAAAGCAGAAAACAACTCCATAGGCTGGAATGAAAGGCCTCCCTTAAACACTCAACAAAATAGCATTTTATTCATTAACAAATAAACACATATAATCAGTACCTCCTTGACTGTGAGTAACCAGGGAATTCCTTTTCCTCTCCCACATTTCCTGCCATGTACAAAAGAAATAAACCTCACCATCCAGTCTCAATTCTTCTTCCTTTAACGCTCAACCATCAATATGCATCTCCTTCTACCTAACTTTCCTATCTCTGTTGCCTCTGCCACCCCCTGCCCCGTGAACAGAGAGCTCATCCAGTGTCAGCCTTCAGTTTTTTGCACTCATTTTACACTCTTTCTACATTCTTCTTCCTTGGAAATTTCATCCCCTCCCGTATATTCAATTATCAGAGCTATTTAGAGGCCTGGTTCCCACTTCAAGTCTATATCTCCAACTCTGACCACTCTTCCAGGCTCCTAACATTGGTTTCTAATCATCTGACATCTCCGTCTGGATTGGACCCTAAACCAAAAGCATCATCCTTCCCCTGTTCCAAACATGTTTCCTTTACATTCCTATAACTGCCATTGGCTTGAACTCCTAGAAAGTAAACTCCTATTCATTTTCCCCTCCATCTCTGAGTTGGCTAGGATTAGATTCTACTGCAAGTAACGGAATCTCAAATTTTCAGTGGCTTCAATAAGAGAGTTTAATCCTCTCTCATGTGGAAGTCTGGTGGAATTAGTCTAGGGCTAATATGACAATTGTGGCCTGTGAATTCTTCTGGGACGCAGACTCCTTCTAGTTTACCTCTCTACTATTCCTAGGATCCAAATGAGCACCTAGACCTATCAAGATGGCAGATTATCTAAGTAGCAGAATAGAAGAAGCAATGGAAAAAAAGGATGTGTGCCAGCCATCTTTTAGGCATACTACTGCATGATATTTCTGGCCAGAACATAGTCACACAGCCCCACCTAGCCACAAGGAAAGATGGGAAAGATATTCTTTGTTTTAGATGGCCATGTTTACGCTAAAAATTGAAAGGAGAAAGAACAGATACTCAGGTGTGACTAGTAGGGTCGGACACCATTCTCCATGACTAATTGTGCTAAGCTTTCACATCTTATCTCTACAATGAAGCTAGCATCAGCATGGCTATCAGAATAAAATTTCCAATTCTAAACTTTAATCATATCACCTAGACAAAACTTTTCAATGGCTCTCCAATGTTTGCTACCATTTATTGAGAGCCAAAGATTTACATAGATTAGGACCAATCTTCACCAAAAAAAAAAAATCAAACACACACAGAAAACCAAAAAACCAATATTACTGTCCTCATTTTAAAGATGAGGGAATTGATTCAGAAAGGTTAAGTAACAGGGGCATAGTCCAATATTTATGAGCAGAAGGGATCTGAAGACATATCTGTGTGACCCCAAAGTACATTGTTTCACTGCATCCTCCATCCCTACCCCCCACCCCATAACACACCAATAGTCATCATACAAGCTCTACTTCTAAAGCTTTGTTCTGCTGTTACTTCACACCTAATGTCCATATCCTCCAGCCCTGCTGAGATCTATCACATATTGACATTTAAAGCATCTTCCATGATAGGTTAAAATACTCTCTCCTTCATGAAAACTTCTCTGATTTTTTTGCCTTCCTCCCTCTACTCAATTTCCCAACAACCAGAAGTACTTTTCCCCTGAATGCCCACAATAGTTTGCTCGTATTTCCTTTAAAGTCTTAATCATATCCTATCTTTTATCATGGTTGGCTATATCCCAGCCTGCCCTCCCTCGAGGCTTCTTAGTCTCAGAGTGCTGGACCAGAGTGTTTGTCATGTACATCCCCAGTGTGGGTAACACTGGGTGCCAGGCATTCTGGGGAACCATCTAATTTTTGTAAAGTAAATAAATCTGAATTTAAACATATCAAGTTTTCTTAAGAATAAGCACACCTGTTTAAGATGTATCTCCATACACTGTTGAGCACATTCTCTGCAACAACTCTGATGCTAGAATTAGCAAAGGGAAGTGAGACTGTGAAGAATTTACCACACCCCAGTGATATCCTTGTCACGCCCTTATGTCTTCAGGGTCACGATGTACTAATTGGGAAATAGAAGATCTTGTAAGCTTAGTGACCTAAACAACCTTCCTCTATTCCTTATTTTTTTCTCCTTCTGTTCAAATTTTGTCCTCTCAGCTCTGTTCCCATTAACTTCTTGCCTCTTTCATTGTTCTTCTCATTTTTCTACTTAGTGTTAGTCATAAGATTCTGAATTACTGGTAAAAAGCAGTGCACTTTCTTAGACAACTGGCTGTGCAATTTTGATCCCAAATGGAGTATTTGTTTGGTTTCTATTTTCTACACTCTAAGATGTTCATGCTGGCTTAGAATTCAATCTAGGCAATTTTTATGACACAGCACCAACAAAAGTATCACAGTCTTATTCATTTGTCTATCACTAATGCAAAGCCCAATGTCTAATGGATACGAGGATTTTAATAACTGCTTAACCAAGAGTGAATAAATGAATGAGTCTAGAAAACAGACTGCTTTATTTCTGACCCCTTCTCCACTATATTTCAAAGAATTAAAATGACATCACTAAATCAAAATCCAAATTTTTTAAATTCAAAATAAACTAGCGTGTATTACCAGGAAAACTCACGTTGAAAACCCATTTGCTAGTTTTAAAAGTAAGCACTACAGCTTATTTCAGTACAATAGAGAGTCTATGAATGCTGCCTAAAGCTAAGCTACTGCAAAGGAAAAAAGGAATAAGGAATTTTCCTTTAGAATTTTAGCTTAAGTGTCCAGAGCCCTGAGACTTATCCCTACCTCCTATCTATTCAGCCAAGAGCTTAATTCTACCCTGGAGTGAAAGGAGATCCAAGATAACTATCCCAGCAGATCTATCCTATGAACTGGAGGAGCTCCTACAGGCTGAACACATTTGCGCACCCCATGTTTACTGGCTCCAACCCTTCCCACTGCTCAATACCAATAAATGCCTAGAAAAAGCTACTTTCACACCCTCTGTGCCCTGGCAAGAAAAGGAACTGCTACTGGGCCAAGGAGCGTTAGGGAATCTAAAAAGGTATTCAAATGCACTGAGTGAACAATCCAAAGGATGGATTTTACAGCAAGCACATGAAAAAAATCACTGATATGAATAAAGAGCAGTCCCCACAGCTTTGAAGCAGTGGCCAGTATCCTCTCAGTGCAGTAATAGCTAAGCCTTCCACCTGGGGAATTGCCTGCATCGGAAATAAGCTATTCTTGGTGATTTTTTTTTCTGCTGTCTGTCTCCTCAGTGTTGATATCACTCCCCTGGTGTCTTAGAGAATATGTTGAACTATTGTAATCCACTGCATGATCATCTAACATGCTGTAAAAGTTCTGAAAGTGCCCTCAGGAGAGCATCAGGGTCAGAGTGGCAGTGGCAACATACGTAAGCCCTCAGTGTGCTCAGTGTCTCTGAAAGAGTTAATAGGCCTCTCCATGTTCCTAGTGGAACTATTTGGTACTAGATCAGATGCAGAGCTAAAAAGTATTGATCTAGTTGACAGAAAGCCTCTGAGAATCTAATTTAAATTGTTTTGGAGAACAATTTGGTAATCTCTATCAAAATTAAAAATCCGTATTTTTCAATCCAGAATTTCCAGATATTAGTAATTGCCATACACAAATAAGTACACAAAGATGCATGTACTTTAATTTTAATTGCAAGACTGTAACAATGAAAAACTAGAAAAAATAAGCATGTCCATAAAC
This sequence comes from Mesoplodon densirostris, assembly GCF_025265405.1. NCBI lineage: Eukaryota > Metazoa > Chordata > Mammalia > Artiodactyla > Ziphiidae > Mesoplodon > Mesoplodon densirostris. The sequence continues at coordinate 54,940,402 of NC_082673.1, read as the reverse complement.
AGGGAGATGGTTAAATAAACTATAGAAGATAGTATATCATGCAATGAAATAATCTGTAGGAGTTAAAAACAAGGAGGGAGAAATTCTACTTCTGGGTATAATGAATTATTCATAGCAGGCCAACTTTCCCACTATAAACAATAAGAAAAATCAAATAAATTACAAAAATCATATATTTAAAGATATTAGAGCATTACTGAAGCAAAGAGAACTGAAAAAGTAAAATTCCAGAAAGAAAGAAAGGTTTCAGAGATGACCTCAGTTTAAGCAGCTTCCCATGGGGGTCATTTGCTACTCCTGAGCTGGCTCATTCTAAAGGGTCTAGAGGATAGACTCAGGGTAGGCCCAAGCAGAGGACAGCAACTAGGACAGAGAAACCATCAGATCCTCTGGCAGTCATTTGGACTTCAGTGACAAAACTGGAGATGTGAGGGGCCTTGACCACAGAGTTGGTCTCCCCATCAAGTTATTTGTCAAATTCTGAATTTGCACAGGGCATAAAAGTAGCCAGTTAAGCCAAAATATCTCAAATGCATACCAGAAGTTCTGCATTCTCTCAGAGCTAAGGAGTCAAAGGTCTACCAGTGTTTTGATTGAAAGCCCTAGGGGGCCATGCTTAAAAACAGGGAGAACCAGAAGTAGTCTGAGTCTTAACAAAATTGCAACCTATCCTCATGAAACTTAGTCTGTGGCTGGATTAAGGAGATCAGTCCCTCAACTTGAGCTGTCTAGCAGAGGAAAGGTAAATCTATGAAGCCTCTATAGCTTTTTTAAAAAAATGTCTGGCATTCATACAAAAATTATTAGGCATACAAAGAGAAAAACATAAATGACAAGAGAAAAGAAAGGAAAAATAAAAGCAATAAAGTAGTACTACATGTACTGATATAAAAATATTTCTAGGGACTTCCCTGGTGGTGTAGTGGTTAAGAATCCACCTGCCAATGCAGGGGACATGGCTTCAAGCCCTGGTCCAGGAAGATCCCACATGCCACAGAGCAACTAAGCCCATGCGCCACAACTATTGAGCCTGTGCCCTAGAGCCCGTGAACCACAACTGCTGAGCCTGCATGCCACAACTACTGAAGCCCATGCACCTAGAGCCTGTGTTCCACAACAAGAGAAGCCACCGCAATGAGAAGCCCATGCACCGCAACAGAGTAGCCCCCACTGGCCACAACTAGAGAAAGCCCATGTGCAGCAACGAAGACCCAACGCAGCCAAAAATTAATTAATTAATTAATTTAAAAAATATTTCTAAACAAAAAACTAAGCAGTTACAACATCTGGAAAATTAGTGAGCCAGCAACCTATTTGCCTTGACAGGATAAAAGGAAAGAAGCTGGTAGAAGGAGTAGAAAGAGCGGGAGATCTCTTCTTAACTAACTACCCTAGCAATGGTGATTTTTAACATTTTCTTTTAAATTTATTTATTTATTTATTTGTTTATTTATTTATTTATTTATTTATTTATTTATTTATTTATGGCTGCATTGGGTCTTCATTGCTGTGAGCGGGCTTTCTCTAGCTGTGGTGAGCTGGGGCCACTCTTCATTGTAGTGTGCAGACTTCTCATTGTGGTGGCTTCTCTTGTTGCGGAGCATGGGCTCAAGGCATGTGGGCTTCAGTAGTTGTGGCACGTGGGCTCAGCAGTTGTGGTTTGCGGGCTGTGGAGCGCGGGCTCAATAGTTCTGGCACACGAGCTTAGTTGCTCTGCGGCATGTGGGATCTTCCCGGACCAGGGCTTGAACCCGTGTCGCCTGCGTTGGCAGGCAGATTCTTAACCACTGCACCACCAGGAAAGTCCGCAATGGTGATTTTAGTTATACTCATTTGTTAATACAATTTTGCATTAGTGATTTTCATTTGGGTCGGAAAAAAAGAGTAACATTCAGGATGTTTGACCCTACTGTGCAAATAACTCAGAAGTTAAGTAACTGGAAACAAAGGGTAAACTCAAAGCAGGTAGAAGATTATCTGATAAAAGCAAACATAAGCACATGTACCAGTCTTGATGAGGTCTGCCACAAGCTAGAGAAAACTAATAATCCAAGAGGAATACTCAAAATTAAAATCTGGGGAAAGTGTACAGAAGGATATCACCTAGTAAGGCCTGGATTCCCCCAAAAGTATGAATATCTCTCTCCCTTGTGTTCTCACAAGACTGCATATTTCCCTAAGTACATGCTTCCTTGAGATATAATGTTCATGTTCACATCTTTTCTGCACTCAAAACTGAGGCCCCAGAGGACAGATAGTGTGTCAGGTGGATCTCAGTATCCTGCCTCACTTCTAGCAGAGGGTCCATACATGGTCGGTTCTCTACACTTGTTTATGATCTAAACCAAAATGAAGAGACCTCTGACCGTAGTGCTTCGCAAGAAAACATTCACTCCACGGGGCACCATTCACTGAAACCATCAAACCATTCATTATGAATTGAGTATCTACTGTCTGCTTAGCACTTTGCTAAGTTCACACTTCCACTGCATAAGAATTGCCATGACTCACCTCTTCCCAGTCTGCTTTCTGACCAGCTTTGCTTTTCCTTTCCTCCTAAAGATACTAAATGGGTCAGTGATCTTGAGTTATGAAAAACACAGGCACAGGAAGAGTAACAAGAAGGCAAAGTGTGAGGAATGCTTCCCAGTGGAGGCCCAGTATACAGGAAGCATGAATAAATATTTATCGACTACCTGACAAACAAAAAGTCTGTTCTGGCTAAAATGAATACAGTAGTTTGTAAATGGACAAGTGAAAAATGCTGTGCTACCAAAGTATTCCATGCTTACTCCAGTCAGGGAAGATTTTTCAGTTTTCGTTTTGATAGCTGACCAATAACCTAGTGAAAATTTTCCCCTGACTGTGCGTCCTTATCTGAGGGAAATGATTGCTTAAGGGCAAACAAAGCTCATTTGAAAATCTTCTGTTCAAAGCAGATGCCACAGAGGAAATGATTTCATAAGAGGAGGTCTAAGTGTGTTCCTTTAATAGAGGAAGAGGAGGCGTTTTCTTTGCTTTTTAATAAACATACAGATGCTCCTCAGATCCCTTTGGGCACTATTTTCTGGCACTCCATGTTTATTGGCCTAAGTGTATTCCCCTTCCAGATTTAATTCTTCCCTACTGACCTTAAGGCACTACCTTCTGCTACATTTGCAGCAAGGCTGTGTGTGGCTGCACGAGTCCATAGGTGGACTGTCCATGCCTAGTAACAACCAAAGCCAGGGGAGCAGTTAATATAAATATACAGGTCTGTCCAGGAAGAGATCCACAGGCTTAAAGTATTGCTGACCTACAGGAGAAAGGAGAGGCTTGGCCACTTTCCTTAGCTGGTCACATTGCACAGATAACAAAACAGGTACCTAAGGCACACCAGGAACCAAGCATGGGTTCCAGGCATGACCTGTATTTCCTGGGGACATATTATCTGCTTAGCACTGTACAAAGAATATAAGACCTAGACCTCGCTTTCATGGAAGTTACGATCTAGTGAACATATGCAGAACAACAAAAAAACTAAAGAAGATGTGTTTCCTTAACCACCCTGTTTATCCTTTTTTCAACACAGCACTTATCAAAATCTGAAACAACTTGGTTTACATGTTTGTCATCTATCTCTTCCACCAGAATGCAGGCTACATGTCTGTAGAGGTCATTTCTTTCTTGTTCTTCTTTGTACTTCAGCCTTAAGACAGGCCTGGTCCATACAAAATATTCAATCAATATTTATACATGCACACATTCAAGGCATCAGGCAGTGTTGTAGATGCTGAGGGTAAGGCAATTCCTTAGTATCTAATAAGATAAGCGAGGTTCCTTCTTTCACTGTACCTATAGCCTGGTGGGAGGAGAAAAACAGCAAAGAAGTATACAAATAAATAAACAAGATAATTTCTAATTAAAATAAATGCTATTAAGAAACTAAAACCTAACATTCACCTCTGAATCTTTTATTTTCTTCACCTCCCACATCTAATCCATCAGCAAGCCCTGAAGACTCTGCCTATTTAACAGCCAAATCTGACCATGGCCCAACATCTCCACTGCTATTACCATAATCCAGGTATCATAATGTCTCACCTGGACACTTGCAACAGCTTCCTAAATGTCTGGTCTTCTTACTTCCATTCCTGCTCTCCACAATCCACGTCCCACCCAGAGGTCAGTGATTTGCTAAAGCATAATCAGATTATACTACTCTTCTAGTAAAAACCCATTTCCATTAGGGTAAAATGCAAGCTCCAAACCAAGGCCTCTATGACCTTTTATGAAGATGTGGCACTGCCAACCTCTCTGCTAGCCACTTCCTACCTCTCTCCCCCTTGCTCCCTCTGTTGCAGGCACATCAGCTTCTGTTCAGTGTCTAGAATAGGTCAAATGATTCTCCCTGTTGTGCTATCACACTAGTTGTTACCTCTGCCTAAGAGTCTCTTCCCCCAGGTTTCTGAATGGACAGTTTCTTCTCATCACTCAAATCCAAGCTGAATGTGATGTTCTAGAAAGGTCTTCCCTGGCCAGTATAGCTAATGTAACCACCACTGTGTCCAAGTCTACACTCTACTGCATTAACCTGTTTTATTTGTTACTGCATATAACACTATCAGAAATTACATTCTTTATCTGTTCATTTGTTTCTATCTGGGCCCATTATTGTATAAGATGCATCAGGGCAGGGTCCTTGTCTGTTACCCACAGTCACTGTTGAATCCCCAATGCCTTTCACAGTGTAGGCCCTCAATAAATATTTTTTAATGAATAAATGAGAGCAGCTGAAAGGACTACTTTAGACAGTGTCTAGGGACAGCCCCCCAAGGAAGTAATATATGAATTCAGGCTAGAATTTAAAAAAAAAGAATGAATGAATGAATGAATTATATAATTTAGAAGCTAATCTACCTATTTCCCAGAACCAAGCATTCTCCTATCAGGGCTGGATTTACTGTCTTTGCCCTGGACTAGTGGGCCCATGACATGATACCATCCGTCTCCTTTTCCTGGACCTTCTCAGCAGCCACCTGTTGTCCAGAGATAGGAAGACATCTCCCTATCTCTGTCTCATCAGACAGCCCTGATGATGAGAAAGAGGGCTGAGGTGGTTGACTTTATGTGTCAACTTGACTGGGCCATGAGGTGCCAGATATTTGGTCAAACATTATTCTGGGTATTTCTGTGAGGGTGTTTCTGGATAAGATTAATATAAGCGGGTCTCACCCAATCAGCTGAAGTTCTAAATAAAATAAAATGACAGACTCTCCCCAAGTGAGAGAGAATTTCTCCTACCTGATTGCCTTCAAACTGGGACATCAGTTTTCTCCTGCCTTAAAACTTAAACTGAAACATTGGCTCCTCCTGTGTCTTGAGCCAGCAGCCTTTGGGTTGGAACTATATCATTGGTTCTCCTGGTTCTTGGCCCTTCAGACATAACTCTCCTGGGTCTCCAGCTTGCAGCTCTTGGGACTTAATCAGCCTCCATAATTGCATTAGCCAATTCCTTGTACTAAATAAGGTTAGACAGATGACGATAGATGATAGATAGACAGATAGACAGATGATAGATCCTATTAGTCCTGTTTCTTTGGAGAGCCCTGATCCTCTTCCTTTCTTGCTACAACACTTTTACTGGGCCTTCAGTTCCCCTACTCCGTTTCTTAAAAAGAAGACACAATACAACTTTTCTGGGTGACTCAATGTTATCCTTATGAATTTCCACCCTTGTAGGTATGGCAATCCAGTTTTGTGGCTACACTTTAGTTTTCTTGTCTCTTCCCTCAATGTCAAAAATGTCCTCTATCATTACTACATCTGTTAATCTGGTATGTCCTTAAAATCAATAAATCTAAACTTCTCAAAAATAAAGTATTAAGAATAACCAATATAATATTGAAGGAGAACAAAGCTGAAGGACTGACACTACTCAACTTTACGACTTACTACAAAGCTACAGTAATCAAACAGTGTGGTATTAATGCAAGAACAGACAAACAGACCAATGGAACAAAATAGAGAGCCCAGAAATAGCCTCATAAGTATAGTCAACTGATCTTTGACAAAGAAGCAAAGGCAATACAATGGAGCAGATAGCCTCTTCAACAAAAGGAGCTAGAACAACTGGACATGCACATACCAAAAAACTGAATGTAGACACAGACCTTATACCCTTCACAAAAATTAACTCAATATGTATCATAGACTTAAATGTAAAATGCAAAACTCTAAAATTCCTAGAAGATAACATAGGAGAAAACCTACATAACTTTGGTTGTAGCTATGCTTTTTAGATGCAACATCAAAGACATGATCCATGAAAGAAATAATTGATAAACTTGACTTCATTAAAATTAAAAATTCTGCTCTGTGAAAGATAATACCAAGAGAATTATAAGACAAGACACAGATTGGGAAAAAAAGACACATATGATGAAGAATTGTTATCCAAAATATACAAAGAATTCCTAACACTCAACAATAAAAAAAAAACTCAATATAAAAATGAGCCAAAGACCTTAACAAAAACCTCAGGTATACAGGTGGCATATGAATATACGAAAATATTCTACTCATCGTCATATGTCATCAGGGAAATGCAAATTAAAACAACAATGAGATAACACTATAAACCTATTAGAATGGCCAAAATCTAAAATACTGACAACACCAAATGCTGGCAAGGATATGGAGCAACAAGAACTTTCATTCACTGCTGGTGGAAATGCAAAATGATACAACCACTTCAGAAGACACTTTGGCAGTTTCTCACAAAACTAAATATACTCTTACCACACAATCCAGTGATCACGCCCCAAGGTATGTACCCAAAAGAGTTGAAAACCTATATCCATATGAAAACCTGCACACAGATGTTTATAGCAGCTTTATTCATAACTGCTCAAACTAGGAAGCAACTAAGATCTCTTTCAATAAGTGAATGGATAAACAAACTATGGGACATACAGACAATGAAATATTATTTAGCACTAAAAAGGGATAAGCAATTGAGCCAGGAAAAGACATGGGGAAAACTTAAATGCATATTACTAAACGAAAGAAGACAATCTGAAAAGGCTAGATACTGTATGATTCCAACTATATGACATTCAGGAAAAGGCAAAACTATGGGGGTACTAGAAAGATCATGGTTGCCAGGGGTAGGGGCAAGGAGAGATGAATAGGGAGAGCACAGAAGATTTTTAGGGCAGTGAAAATATTCTGTATGATATTGTAATGATGGATATCTGCCACTATATATTTGTCCAAACTCACAGAATGTACAATATCAAGAGTGAACCCTAAGGTAAACTCTGGACTTTGTGTGATAATGATGCGTCAATGTAGGCTAATCTTTGGAGAAATTTTTACCATTCTGGGGAGTGATGTTGCTCATGGGGTGGGTTATGCATGCATGGGGGCAGTGCGTATATGGGAAATCTCTGTGTATCTCCCTCTTTATGGTTGCTGTAAACCTAAAACTGCTCTTAAAAAATAAAGTCTTTAATAATAATAATAATCATGGGCTAAAGTCCCAAAAGCTCTTGGAGAGAAGAGCAGAAGTACAATGTACTATCTTGCAACATGGGGGTTGTGACAGCTAGATGGGGTTGCTCACAGGTCTTTTTCTCTGATTTCCATCTTAAGTTATTAGTGAAAATTCAACCTCCAAATAAATATGACATTGCCATCAACTGCCTTTGCCCCAACTATGGGGTTCCTAATACCAAGCAGATATATCATTTAGTGCAAAAATAAATAATAAAGAAAAGTGTGGGTTGTCTACACTATTTGGTACTTTATTTCTTCACTCACAATAAGCCTTTTCTATGAATAAATTTCATCACTGAATTAGCAACAACATCAAACCTCCAAAACATGTAAATTCAGAGCCAAAGCTTACAGGCTGGAAAAAATAAAGGTTCTCATGTGAACCAAATATTGACCAAAAAAAAAAAAAAAAAAACTGATGCCCACCATTAGAAACATCTGCTTTGTGTGTGTACTTAAAACATTAACTTGTGTTGCTCCCTCCGAAGGCCTAAGTGACCAGTAACAGCACAGTGCAAGGTTGAGGGAAAGAATTTCACTGCAAACATAAGCAAACAGCAAATGCCACATGAATTACCAGTGTTCAGAGGAGAAATTCCCCCTGTGTCTACAAAGGTTAATCTTTCTCTTCCTGTTCTCAGGGTATGTTAAGAATTTAATGATTCATAGATTACAGCCTGCCACAGTGCCCTGGCCTTGAATTTTACAATGTTTTACATGCACCAAAAAAACCTCACCTGCCACTAAATACCTTCCCATGACATTTATGTGTCCATAGGTACCCGGTCTGGCAAGTGAGAGCCAAAAAAAAATCAGTCTTACTGGGAGGCAAATGGGGAAGAATATTAAGAATATTGCTCATATCTTGGCAAGAAGTGCCAAAAGTAGCCATGGTTGGGGATTGCCCAAAATGTCAAAATTTTTGCAGCTCAGATAATAGGCCTGTTTATTAAACAACTAGCAGAGCTCACAACAGAGGCTTCTTCAAATATGTGCCCAAACGGGTCTGGGAAGCATCAGTAATAAAAAGCATATATAATGGGGGGATATAGACTTGTTAGTCTGAGTCACTATCAAACTCTTTTTCTTGGCAACTTCCAAGAACAACTTCATTTGTATTTCAAGGTTTCCATTTTGGTCAACAGTGAACAAGTAAGAACAGGGGAGAGAGAGACAGAAAGGCCACCTGGAACGTGAGCTGGGAGCCTGATAAGAGCCATCTTGTGTGTCCTGGCACTTGTCATCCAAATGGCTGTTTTCCTCAACAAGTTATTTTCCCCCAGACAGTTCAGCTTAAATGAGCTCATACTGTCTATCTGACACTTGTCAAAAGAAGAGTGAAAGATTTCTCTAAGCTGTGATTGAAGAAAGAGGGAGTCTGAGAGAGAGAGAGAAAGCTAGCAGGAGCAAGAAAAGGGCAACGAGAAGGGATACGTGCAGAGTGGGAGCCCTTTCTTGGAGGGCCAGTGTATTTTTATCTTCACCTGTAAATCTCATGCCAGACGGTGGGAAAAGAAGAAAAAGTACCACTTCCAATCATATTTGTTAAGACAAATATGATTGAACACATGAAATATGAAAACAGTACAAACTACCTTTGTGCTCACCTTGTGTCATTTTTTTTTTTTTTTTTTTGGTCTGATCGTTGTGTGAGGTGTTTTGTTTTTAGCTAAGAAAGGAAGAAATAGCAGTGGAGAAATCTGATCTGCTTTTGACAGCATGGTCAATGCTCTTTTCCATCCCAGCTGGAATAGGATTCAGTAACAGGCAAGGGCAAGTGATTTCATTAACTAAGTCTTGATTTTGAGGTTTGCATATCTACAGATGTGTTTTTGCCTCCCTAAGTCTTGGGGAGTTGCCAATATTATGGACAAAAGGAGTGATGGTAATGGACTGAAGCGGCCACAGAGCAAATCTCTGGAAGGGGAGATATCATAAGTAGTTGCCAGGAGGGTACTGCCTGTGCCTCTCTGCCCTCCAGGCTGGGAAGTAACAGGGAATCTAATTTAGGAACTATTATTTGCCAGCAGGTATTGAATAAAGAGAAGGAGAAAGGGGACAAGAGGAAGAGCAGGAAACAAATGAGCCTCACAGAAATACGACCAAAGGTGTCTTTAAAAATCCACATTCCAAAGCAAAAGGGCCCAGGACAGCAGAGGCCTCTTCACTGTCATTAATGCTGGTGTTCATACATTTGTGGGTCATTTTCCTCCTTTCATTCTCTCGACCTGATCTTCTCAACTGAAACACATGGCTTGGTCTCTTTTGCACCTGTACCAAAGTGACCTTACAAAAACCCTTATCTATATATTACTTTCTCTATTTCCAGTTTAGTTACATCAAGAGGGTCATTCTTAAGTTGGCAAACAGAAGATCAAATAAACCTTTTTCAAAATGTCCTAGGACAAAATCTTGATCAAGTTACTCAAATATAAAATGAGTCTAAAGCTCCCTGCCTCTCAAGGCTCTCATAAGCGTTCTCAACTGATTTGATAGATAGATAGATAGGTAGATAGATAAAGCACTTAATATTTAAAAGCTGTTAAATACATGTTAGCTCTTTTCTCTTCCCCGCTTTGAATTAAGACATTCCTAGAACTTATAGCAGAAAAATCCACATCACTGATGGGCATTATTTGGGCATACATCCATAAACTTAAGTTTTCTCAGGGGAATAAATCCAATTAAAGATAAAAATTGGTATACTTTCACAATGCCTATTTGGGGTATTTATGAGCATCAGAGTCCCTTTTAACAATTATTCCAATGGAGCAGTATTTTAAATTCACTATGGTGTTATGGATATAGCTGGTGCTAAGCAACATAAGGCACGTAAGCAATAAAGATCTATTTCACAGCTTCTTTCCTTAGCAAGAGAAGAGATGACATTTTGCTGGCCTCGCCTCCCTGGAGATTAAAAACCAAGCCCCAGAGGAAGGCCAGGCAACTGACATACAGACTCTTTCCCTGCTGAGGAAAGGAAAACACAAAGCTCGTGGAAAGCTTACCTCTTCACAAGGTGAGTTTCCATTTCCTGCAAGAGTATTCATGATACAGTGCACTTTGCTGAAGGTCCTATCAAAATGAGCAAAGCAAACCTATTATGTGACATTTTAGAAGCAAAGGTCAGGAACAAGACAAGGAGGTCCACTCTTGCCACTCTTATTCAACAAACTTTTGGAAGTCCTAGGCATGGAAATCAGAGAAGAAAAAGAAATAAAAAGAATACAAATTGGAAAAGAAGAAGTAAAGCTGTCACTGTCTGCAGATGAGATGATACGATACATAGAAAATTCTAAATATACCACCAGAAAACTACTAGAACTAATTAATTAATTTGGTAAGGTTGCAGGATACAAAATTAATGCACAGAAATCTCTGGCATTCCTATACACTAAAAATGAAAAATCTGAAAGAGAAATTAAGGCAACAATCCCATTTACCACTGCAACAAAAAGAATAAAATACCGAGGAATAAACGTACCTAAGGAGGCGAAAGACTTGTACTCAGAAAACTATAAAATATTGAAGAAAGAAATCAAACATGACATAAACAGATGGAGAAATATTCCATGTCCTTTGGTTAAAAGAATCAATATTATGAAAATGACTATATTACCCAAAGCCATCTACAGATTCAGTGCAATCCCTATCAAACTATCAATGGCATTTTTCACAGAATGGGAACAAAAAATTTTACAATTTGTATGGAAACACAAAAGACCCCAAATAGCCAAAGCAATCTTGAGAAAGAGAAACGGAGCTGGAGGAATCAGGTTCCCAGACTTCAGACTATACTACAAAGCTACAGTAATCAAGGCAGTATGGTACTGGCACAAAAACAGAAATATAGATCAAAAGAACAGGATAGAAAGTCCAGAGATAAACCCACGCACATATGGTCACCTTATTTTTGATAAAGGAGGCAACAATATACAGTGGAGAAAAGAAAGCCTCTTCAATAAGTGATGCTGGAAAACTGGACAGCTACGTGTAAAAGAATGAAATTAGACACTCCTTAACACCATACACAAAAATAAACTCAAAATGGATTAAAGACCTAAATGTAAGGCCAGACACTATCAAACTCGCAGAGGAAAATATAGGCAGAACACTCTATGACATAAATCACATCAAGATCCTTTTGGACCCACCTCCAAGAGAAATGGAAACAAGAACAAAAATAAACAAATGGGACCTAATGAAACTTAAAAACTTTTGCACAGCAAAGGAAACCATGAACAAGACAAAAGGACAACCCTCAGAATGGGAAAAAATATTTGCAATGAAGAAACTGACAAAGGATTAATCTCCAAAATTTACAAACAGCTCATGCAGCTCAATATAAAAAACACAAACAACCCAATCCAAAAATGGGCAGAAGACCTTAATAGACATTTCTCCAAAGAAGATATACAGATCTCCAAAGAACACATGAAAGGATGTTCAACATCACTAATCATTTGAGAAAAGCAAATCAAAACTACCATGAGGTATCACCTCACACCAGTCAGAATGACCATCATCAAAAAATCTACAAACAATAAATGCTGTAAAGGGTGTGGAGAAAGGAAACCCTCTTGCACTGTTGGTGGGAATGTAAATTGATACAGCCACTATGGAGAACAGTATGGAGGTTCTTTAAAAAACTAAAAATAGAACTACCATACAACCCAGCAATCCCAGTACTGGGCATATTCCCTAAGAAAACCATAATTCAAAAAGAGTCATGTATCACAATGTTCACTGCAGCATGATTTAGAATAGCCAGGACATGGAAGCAACCTAGGTGTCCCTCGACAGATGAATGGATAAAGAAGATGTGGCACATATATACAATGGAATATTACTCAGCCATAAAAAGAAATGAAACTGAGTTATTTGTAGGGAGGTGGATGGACCTAGATTCTGTCATACAGAGTGAGGTATGACAGAAAGAGAAAGACAAATACCATATGCTAACACATATATATGGAGTCTAACAACAACAACAAAAAAAAAACAGTTCTGATGAACTAGGGGCAGGACAGGAATAAAGACGCAGACACAGAGAATGGACTTGAGGACACAGGGAGGGGGAAGGGTAAGCTGGGACGAAGTGAGAGAGTGGCATGGACATATATACACTACCAAATGTAAAATCGATAGCTAGTGAGAAGCAGCCACATAGCACAGCAAGATCAGCTCGGTGCTTTGTGACCACCTAGAGAGATGGGATAGGAAGGGTGGGAGGGAGACGCAAGAGGGAGGAGATATGGGGATATATGTATATTGATGTATGGCTGATTCACTTTGTTATAAAGCAGAAACTAACACACCATTGTAGAGCAATTATACTCCAATAAAGATGTTAAAAAAAAATGAGCAGAAGACCTAAATAGTCATTTCACCAAAGAAAACATACAGATGGCCAAGAGGCACATGAAAAGATGCTCAACATCACTAATCATTAGAGAAAAGCAAATCAAAACTACAGTGAGGTATCACCTCACACCGGTCAGAATGGCCATCGTTAAAAAATCTACAAATAATAAATGCTGGAGAGGGTGTGGAGAAAAGGCAAACCTCTTGCACTGTTGATGGGAATGTAAATTGATACAGCCACTATGGAGAACAGTATGGAGTTTCCTTAAAAAACTAAAAATAGAACTACCATATGACTCAGCAATCCCACTACTGGGCAAATACCCTGAGAAAACCATAATTCAAAAGAAACATGTGGGTTTCCCTGGTGGCGCAGTGGTTGAGAGTCCACCTGCTGATGCAGGGGACATGGGTTTGTGCCCCGGTCCGGGAAGATCCCACATGCCGCAGAGTGGCTGGGCCCATGAGCCATGGCCACTGAGCCTGCGTGTCTGGAGCCTGTGCTCCACAACGGGAGAGGCCACAACAGTGAGAGGTCCGCGTACCGCAAAAAAAAAAAAAAAAGAGACGTACCACAATGTTCACTGCAGCACTATTTATAATAGCCAGGACATGGAACCAACCTAAATGTTCATCAACAGATGAATGGATAAGAAGATGTGGTGCATATATACAGTGGAATATTACTCAGCCATAAAAAGAAATGAAATTGAGTTATTTGTAGTGAGGTGGGTGGACCTGGAGTCTGTCATACAGAGTGAAGTAAGTCAGAAAGAGAAAAAGATATACGTGCTAATGCATATATATGCAACCTAAAAAAAAGAAGAAAAAATGGTACTGATGAACCTAGTGGCAGGGCAGGAATAAAGACATAAAGACAGACAGAGAATGGACTTGAGGACACAGGGTGGGAGAGGGGGAGGTGGAAGCTGGGATGAAGTGAGAGAGTGGCATGGACATATATACACTACCAAATGTAAAACAGATAGCTAGTGGGAAGCAGCAGCATTACAGGGAGATCAGCCCGGTGCTTTGTGTCCACCTAGAGGGGTGGGATAGGGAAGGTAGGAAGGAGGCTCAAGAGAGAGAGGATATGGGGATATATGTATGCATATGGCTGATTCACTTTGTTGTACAACAGAAACTAACACAGTATTGTGAAGCAATTATACTCCAATAAAGATCTATTTTTAAGAAATAAATAAAGTACAATTTAAAAATAATTAAATTCTTCTCCTAGATGTCAAATACTTAATTTATAGAGCAGCAACTGGTGCAGAAACAGACATTCATTGAGCTATTACTATTACCCTTTGACTCACTAGCCAAGGTTGGTTAACCCTTCACTACCCCTGATGACGTGGGGAAGTTGGAGTGGGTAGATACTTTAGTTTTCTGTACTACACCACAGAAGCTAGGTAAACTCCTCCTGAATAAACATCCTTGTAGGCCTCTGCAAACCCACACTGAGACACTTACTTCTCCTGGAAAGGGCTCTTTGAGAACACACTCCTCAACATCACCACTACGTAGCAAAAAAGAGAAAAGAAAAGAAAAAGAGAAGAAACTCTGGAGAAACAGTTGCTGGATTTGAGATTTTTGCTCATTTATTTCAACAATTAACAGCAAATATGTATGGGGTGAAGGATCTTCATTCACATATGGTACACACTGTTAATGGTAGACTCTAAAAATAATTTCCAGAGTTATTAGTCTAGAGCTCACACTGTTACTGAGAAACTCCAGAGGAAATGGTATTGATTACACCCTGCTAATTAGCTGACTTACCTGGGATAGTTTGGGTTCCTTTGGATAAAAAAAAAGTGAAATCATTTCAATGTTTCAAACATTCAAGGTCATCATAAAATATTATCTTTGACATTTAAGTGCTTTGAGATTGTTGATGCTTTATCAAAAAGAATGACAGTAGGGCTTTCCTGGTGGTGGAGAGTCCACCTGCTGATGCAGGGGACACGGGTTTGTGCCCCGGTCTGGGAAGATCCCACATGCTGCGGAGCGGCTGGGCCCGTGAGCCATGGCCGCTGAGGCTGTGCGTCCAAAGCCTGTGCTCCGCAATGGGAGAGACCACAGCAGTGAGAGGCCTGCGTACAGCAAAAAAAAAAAAAAAAAAAAAAAAAAAAAAGAATGACAGTAATTTTAATATATATGCTTCTAAAATTCCAGGAAGTGATACTCAGAAACAATAATAGAATAAAGGTGGAAGCTCTTACTCACAAAAACATGCCAGTTAATAAATGTACATAATATGAATAACTGAATTAGGAAACCTCTTGTAACTGGCAATGTAATGACTGATTCAGGCAAGGATCGTCAACACATGCTAAATTTTCACTGGATGAAATTTTGTTGAGGAATATAAGATTCACAAAGTCTCAAAGCATCTCACCATAATTACAATGTATTTCCCCTACAAAGAGGAAAAGGTACCTCTCTAATGAAGAAATCCTGAGATACTGCCTTAGACAAGTGATCAAACTTAGTCTCACTCATAAGGAAAACTGGTATTATTCATTTCCTTACATAATGCAATAGGAGGGACACAACATCATCCATATAGAATTCTTGCCAAAAATATTTAACTTGAATCTAATAATGAGGAAATAACTCCAAACTGAGGGACACTGTGCAAAACAGCTGCCCTATACTCCTCAAAAATGTCAATGCAATAAAATATTAAAAAGACTAGGGAACAATTCCAGACTTAAGGAGACTAAAGATACATGAAAACTAAATGTAATGTAATATCCTTGATTGGGTTCTGGATTTTTTTTTTAAAAAAAAGCAGGGATGGCCTTCCCTGGTGGCGCAGTGGTTGAGAGTCCGCCTGCCGATGCAGGGGACGCCGGTTCGTGCCCTGGTCCGGGAAGATCCCACATGCCCACATGCCGCAGAGTGGCTGGGCCCATGAGCCATGGCCTCTGAGCCTGCGCGTCTGGAGCCTGTGCTCCGCAACGGGAGAGGCCACAACAGTGAGAGGCCTGCGTACTGCAAAAAAAAAAAAAAAAAAAAAAAAAAAAAAAAAAAGCAGGGACATTAATTATTGAGAGTGGGGGATAATTGGGATCTGAATATGGATGGAATTTACATTATATAATATTTATATGACAATGTTAAATTTCCTAAGTATGACAATGATACTGCATTATGTTAGAGAAGATCCTTGTTCTTATGAAATACATGCACATATATTATGGTTTCATGGCTGTACCTACCTTATTTTAAATTGATTAATAAAGTGAAAGACAGAGAACAAATGTGGCAAAATGTTAAATAATGAATGTAGATGAAGGGTATATAAGGGACACAGAAAGCAACTAAAAAAATTGATGTTAAAATTCTTCAACGTTTAAAACTTCTCCTCATCAAAATTAAGCTAAAAACAATAAACAAAAAAGAACAGGTAAGACACCAACTGAGAGAAAATATTTGCAAAACATTTATCTGACAACGGACTTGCATCTAGAATATATAGACAACTCCTACTACTGAATAATTTAAAAACAACCCAATTATAAAACAGGGAAAAGATTTGAGCAGACTATTCACAAAGAAAGATTCAGAAATGACCGATCAGCATGTGAATGCATGTTCAACATCATCAGTCATCAGAGAAATGCAAATCAACACTTCACCGAGATTCAATACATACGCACCAGAATGGCTAAAATTAAACGGACTGACAACATCAAATTTCAGTGAGAATGTGGAGGACTCTGAACTCTCACACATGGCAGATGGCAATGTGAAATGGTACCACCTCTCAGGAAGAAGTTAGGCAATTTCTTACAAAGAGTATATGAGTCATCTAATATTCTTTCAACTTTACCACGGATTGATATTTTACCCCCAAAAAAGTTGTGGCTTCAGAAAATAGACATGAGTCAGTATATATCCATTTATAGTTGGTTCTCTATTCTTCTGATCTTAGATGATTTTTTTTCTTTTTTGCGGTACGCGGGCCTCTCACTGTTGTGGCCTCTCCCATTGTGGAGCACAGGCTCCGGACGCACAGGCTCAGCGGCCATGGCTCACGGGCCCAGGCGCTCCGCGGCATGTGGGATCTTCTCGGACTGGGGCACAAACCCATGTCCCCTGCATCGGCAGGCGGACTCTCAACCACTGCGCCACCAGGGAAGCCCTTAGATGATTTTTTAATAGTAACTCATTCAACAAATATCTCTTGAGTACCTCCCATGGGCTGACAATCCCCTGTGTACTGAGAGTATAATGGTGTACAAGAAAGGCAGTCCAGTCGTCATGGAATTTATATTCTCATGGAGAGACACATATTGAACAAGTAGAGAGAGAGAGAGAGAAGTTACCAAATGTTATTAGGCCTCTGAGCATACAGAGGAGGTGTGAGGTAACAGAATTTGAGGGAGAGTGTTACTCTACTCAGGAAAGTCAGGAAAGGCCTGCAGGGAGAAATTTTCACTTGCCATCTGAAGATTGAAAGGGAGTCAGCCATACAAAAAGCTGGGGGAAATACATTCCAGACAGAAGGGTTAGTGAGCGCAAAGGCCCTGAGGTGGAAAATAGATTGGATGGTGTTTAAATAGAACACTGTCTGCATGTTGGTCAGCTGGCCATTGATCACAGATCTGAGTCACTATACCTTTGGCACTACATGCAAGAACAGTATGGAACATTCAAAGTGAGGTCAAACATAAATCACAGCAAGATCCTTTTTGACCCACCTCCTAGAGAAATGGAAATAAAGACAAAAATAAACACATGGGACCTAATGAAACTTAAGAGCTTTTGCACAGCAAAGGAAACCATAAACAAGACCAAAAGACAACCCTCAGAATGGGAGAAAATATTTGTCAATGAAGCAACTGACAAAGGATTAATCTCCAAAATTTATAAGCAGCTCATGCAGCTCAATAACAAAAAAAACAAACAACCCAATCCAAAAATGGGCAGAAGACCTAAATAGACATTTCTCCACAGAAGATATACAGACTGCCAACAAACACATGAAAGGATGCTCAACATCTTTACTCATTAGAGAAATGCAAATCAAAACTACAATGAGATATCATCTCACACCAGTCAGAATGGCCATCATCAAAAAATCTAGAAACAATAAATGCTGGAGAGGGTGTGGAAAAAAGGGAACACTCTTGCACTGCTGGTGGGAATGTGAATTGGTACAGCCACTATGGAGAACGGTATGGAGGCTCCTTAAAAAACTACAAATAGAACTACCATATGACCCAGCAATCCCACTACTGGGCATATACCCTGAGAAAACCATAATTCAAAAAGAGTCATGTACCAAAATGTTCATAGCAGCCCTATTTACAATAGCCCGGAGATGGAAACAACCTAAGTGTCCATCATCGGATGAATGGATAAAGAAGATGTGGCACATATATACAATGGAATATTACTCAGCCATAAAAAGAAACGAAATTGAGCTATTTGTAATGAGGTGGATGGACCTAGAGTCTGTCATACAGAGTGAAGTAAGTCAGAAAGAGAAAGACAAATACTGTATGCTGACACATATATATGGAATTTAAGAAAAAAAATGTCATGAAGAACATAGGGGTAAGACAGGAATAAAGACACAGACCTACTAGAGAATGGACTTGAGGATATGGGGAGGGGGAAGGGTAAGCTGTGACAAAGCGAAAGAGCAGCATGGACATATATACACTACCAAACGTAAGGTAGATAGCTAGTGGGAAGCAGCCGCATAGCACAGGGAGATCAGCTCGGTGCTTTGTGACCGCCTGGAGGGGTGGGATAGGGAGGGTGGGAGGGAGACGCAAAAGGGAGGGGATATGGGAACATATGTATATGTATAACTGATTAAATTTGTTATAAAGCAAAAAAAACAAAAAACAAAAAAAAAAAACAAAGTGAGGTCAAAGAGGATAAAAAGAGCAGAACAGAGTTTTAAGCCAAAGACTGAGGGAGTCTACAAGAGTAGGTTCCTGAAATCGGGAGATAACCGGAAGCAAGGTCTCTGGAGCACACAGTGAGGAGAGTTCCGGAGCTACTGCTTTTTAAGATATTTCAGTTCATGTCCACCTACCTGCTTAGTCCTGTCATTATCCAATGATGATAATAACGATGGTAACAACCATGATTAAGATAAGATGTCAGTTATATAATTCACTGATTGCTTCCCACGTGTCAGGGTCTACATCGAATGCTTGATTCTATATAATTCTCTCAACAACTCTATGAAGTAAACAGTATTCTCCCCATGTTACAGACGAGCAAACAGGTTCGGACATTTAACAATGTATGTAGACTCAAACAACCTCTAACTGGCTAAACCTGCATTTGAATCTAGGTCTGTCTGATTCCAAATCCCACTCTCTATATTGTTACCTTTGTTAATCTCCAGTCTTCCTGGCAGTACCTTCTGACTGGTACTTTCTCCAGGGGGCTAAAGAAGCCAAAGGGACAGTTGGATACAAGAGGACCTTTGGAATGGTCTTCAGCTATGATGAGAGAGAGAGAACAAAAGCACATGCAATAGTAAAAGGCTGACTTGAGGCTACTGGGGATTCTTTTGGTTCATATGCTACACCAGACATTTTTCAAAGGGCACTGCATAAGCAGACAACATTGCCATAATCCTGAAACCTGAATTCAAAATGCATTAATTTCTTTCTACCACTACAGATCTGGAAAAACATGATGTGGTTCTTAAGCTTGTGCTTTCGAAAATCAGAAAGCTGGAAAATAGAAGGTGAACACTTATAAATATTTTTAAATTATGAATGCAAAATATCAACCGAGAATAAATTTTTATATCAAGGTTATAAGCAAATGAAAAATGACAGTCCGTCCTAAAAAGCAAACAGAACATTAATTATAGCAGCCTTACAAAGCACCAAAGTAATAGCAGTTTGCAATTCTTTACCAAAATTTACATAACTATATAGTCTCCTTTCAGATTCCAGAGATTCTATTTTTGATAAGTAGCAATTCAAAAGGTTAGTCACCTCATCTATATTATTATCCAATTTTTATGAATGTGAAATGGTGACACCTTGAATTTACATGTTAGCCAAACCTGATAGGTTGCCTCTAACTCTTTTTATTCATTCATTCCAGCAATACTGTGTGCCAGGCATTGAGCACAGCCTGGAGACACTGAGATGAGTGAGACACACAGTATGTCCCCAGGAGAACTTCCAATCCAGAAAGAAAAACAGAGCAGTAAACACACAACCCCAACAGAGTTCGAATAGGCTAAACAGATGGAGATCAAAATGGCAATACGATGTTAAGGGTTGTCTCCCAACCAGACAGCAGCAATTACAATACTGATATTAAGTAAATAAGTTCTTCTTTCTCTCTCTTCCCTCCCTCTTTCCTACCAGTCTTCCTTCCTTCCTTCTGTTCTTCTCTTTCTCCTTCCCTCCCTCCCTCGCTCCGTGTTTCCTTCCCTTTCTTCCTCTTTTATTCAATAAGCATATCCAGTCATTACTTAGCAAGACTATATAATAAGAGTACTTTACATGTATGCAAAACTTACTGTGTCAGGCAATAATATCTCATTTAATTCTCACAAATGTCTGGATTAATCCTCACATTTAATCCTCACCCCATTTTACAGGTGAAACTGAGGTTCAAAGAGTTTACATGATATGCCAAGGTCACACATCTGTCAAGAGGCTGAGCAAAGACCCAGGCACTGTGACTCCAGAACTGAGGCTCTGAGGTATACTGCCCGAGTGTGTCCATTACGAAGTTGTATACCTGTCACACTACCTGAAGCAATAATAATTCAGTGATTAAAGGACATTTTGGAATTTCTAACAGAGGCCTTCTAAACAAAGAATCTGCCTTTCAAAAATCAGAGAGAGATAGGGCTTCCCTGGTGGCACAGTGGTTAAGAATCTGCCTGCCAATGCAGGGGACACGGGTTTGAGCCCTGGTCCGGGAAGACCCCACATGCCGCGGAGCAACTAAGCCTGTGTGCCATAACTACTTAGCCTGTGAGCCACAACTACTGAAGCCCACGCGCCTAGAGCCCATGCTCCGCATGGGATGCCACTGCAATGAGAAGCCCGCGCACCGCAACGAAGAGTAGCCTCCGCTCGCCACCAACTAGAGAAATCCCGTGCACAGCAACGAAGACACAATGCAGCCAAAAATAAATTAATTTTAAAAAATCAGAGAGAGAGAGAGGAAAAAAAGGATGATGAGAAGAAAAAAATGCAGTGTTCAGTGTGGTTCTTCTCTGGTTTCCCCCCTTGGGAGCACAGTGGCCCTCCACC
The DNA here is from genome assembly GCF_025265405.1 of Mesoplodon densirostris. Classification (NCBI taxonomy): domain Eukaryota; kingdom Metazoa; phylum Chordata; class Mammalia; order Artiodactyla; family Ziphiidae; genus Mesoplodon; species Mesoplodon densirostris. The sequence goes on along the minus strand of NC_082673.1, from coordinate 54,919,229 downwards.
TGCATAAATGATGAGAATTGGCATTCTGCTTGATTACTGTGCATCTGTTATGAGCCTCAGAGTGAATTAAGCAAAAACAAAATAAGGAAAGAAAAGAACCTACTAATCAAGGCTAGCCCAGTTTTACCATTTTGAGTCACGGTGATATTTTCCTTATTTTGTAATCACCAGCAGGCACATATGCCCCCAAATTGCAAAAATATTTCAAAACAACTTAAATCAAGCTTGATAGCTAATTATGCTAAGATCACACCGAAGAACCAAACCACCAGGACATCAAAGATCTAAGACAGTCTAAGTGTAAAGTAGCAGCGTTAATTTTTCTCTCATTAAAAAACAAGGGGAGGGGGACAAGATTTTTTACTCTCTGAGAATAAACTGGCTTTAAAAAATCATCTAAAATAGACCTCTTAAGACATTTCACCTCTGCTCTGAACGTTTTAAACTGGTCCTCTGATTACAAAAATGTTCATGTTAAAATCTCACCAAGATGCTTTCTTAAGATGAAGAATGTGTTATAAATTGTAATGGTTTTAATCAGAACCCTCTTTGAAGCTCTTTAACTCTACGATGTAGCCCAACCATTGCTCCAATTATGCCACTTATCGACTCTGTATTAATTAAGTATCATTATAGGGACTGATTTATATACTTTCTCACAGCTCTCTCACCAGATGGTCTAACATTCTCCATAAACATCACCTGGATTCACTCATCTTTCTCTCCAGCTGAATGTTTAATCAGATCTTATCTTCAAACTGGATTGCTTCTCTATGCCTCCTTATGCCTCCTCTTCACTGTATGTATCAATACAGTACACAAAGGCCAAGTGGTATAAGACATAAACTAGTAGTAGTTACAAAGACAAGTTCTATCCACAGCTCATTCCCACCTCAATGCATTCTTACCCAGTATGGTGATGCAATCATTCCCACCTCAATGCATTCTTACCCAGTATGGTGATGCAATTTTCACAGTAAAGTGAAAGGAGAGCCTTTTGCGTCCTTAGCTGATTACAACTTATAGCCTGAGTTCAATTATCTGGGGCAGTGGAGAAAATAACTAGGAAAAAAATGTATATTTGGCAATGGGAGTGCAATAGGCAATTTGGCCTCAGTAGAGTTACTTTCTGAATTATATTTTGTTTGGTCTAATATAAAAATTACTTTGCATGCTTGAGCTCGCAGGTTGAGAAAGCAGGAGGCATAAGTCCCAAGGTGTACCTCACTGCAAGGAAGCCAGCCTAGAATTTTAAATTGCCTTGGGTGATCCAAAAAGTAGATAATAGAGAAATGAAAATGCTCAACTGTTTTCCTTACAAAATATAAAAGCCAGATTAAGGGGACTATCTCACAGCCACCTCCAACTCCAAATGTCTAAAAAACAAACTGGTCATGTTGCCTCCATATGGGTTCCCTCTCCTGACCCCTCTGTCTCTCATCATTCTCTAGTCCCCAAGCTGGGTACACGGAAACCTGGAAACTGCGGCAGACTGCAGAAGGCACATCCCATCAACAGAAAGGACTTGGTGGCTGATCCACTAGGCTGAAGTTCGCCTTACAGAAAATACAAGACATCACCCCCAGCTATAGTTCTTTCTCTAAAAACCACAAACCACTATTTTTACATAAAACTCATGATTTTTTTTTTTTTTTTTTTTTTTTTTTTTGCGGTACACGGGCCTCTCTCACAGTTGTGGCCTCTCCCGCCGCGGCACACAGGCTCCGGACACGCAGGCCCAGTGGCCACGGCCCACGGGCCCAGCCGCTCCGCGGCACGTGGGATACTCCCGGACCAGGGCACGAACCCACGTTCCCTGCATTGGCAGGCGGATTCTCATCCACTGTGCCACCAGGGAAGCCCAAAACTCATGATTTTTAAATATTGGTCTGGACTGAATGCAGATTCAGCCTTTGGTGTTCAGTCCTTGCCTTACTGTAAACTTTGACTCCTCCTTCCCCCCTTCAAATGCAGCCAGTCCGCAAGTTTTGATAATTTTTGCAAGCTGTTCTCTTGCTCTCTGTACATCCCCTGCTCGACCAGTCCCTGCTTCACCAACGCCTACTCAAATGACTATCCAATTCACCTAATCATAAGGCTCAATCAGCAACTGCCTAAGTGCTTGCCTCCCGCCCCAGCTTCTGGTTTCTCTGGTAACTGATGAGCCAACCTGACATCAGGTCCCCCTGTAACTGGTAGCCTCCTCTCCCCGCAAGTAGCAAAAACTGCTGCCCTGTCCTGCCTGCTGTCTGCCGTACACAGTGGGGTGTCACTCCAGCACTTTGCTTCAGACTTGTAAGACTTGCTATCCAATAAACTGTGGTGGTCTCTGTTGCTGTCTCTGGGCTTTTTCTTCAGCCTTGCAGCTGGGCAATTGCAAGGCCTGCTGGGTGCAGCCCCACACCCTCCTGCTGTCTCTTTCTCTCCATTCCCATTGTCATCATCTATGTCCTCATTATGTCACATCTACATTATTAAATCAGTGTCCTGGCTTACCTTCTCAAAGCACATCATCTACAGTCAGCAGACTGACCTTTCTGAAACAGTTCCCAAACTTTTACGTACATCAGAATCACCTGGAGGGCTGTTTAAACCACAAACCCCAACCCCAAGCATGTTTTAATTTAATGGGTCTCAAGTGGGGCCTGACAATTTGCAAATCAATAAGCTCCCAGGTGAGGTTGATGATGTTCCAGGGACCATACTTAGAGAAACAATGCACTAAAACGTCCCCCTCCAACTCTAACACAATCAATGATTCCTCATTTCCTCCACATTAAACTTAATTAAACTTAAACTTCCCAATCTGGTACTTTGGATTCTTCATAAATCTGGTCTCTTCCTCTCACCTCAAAATTTCATTTCTCTGATCTCCTATGAAACCTTGCTCCAGTCAAACTGGTCTACTTGTGTATTACCCAGTGCATGATGCACTCCCGCTTTCTTGTCTTGATCAGGTATAGAATGCCTTTCCACCTCCTGCCTCTTGTTCAAGTTCAGCCTTTTCAATGAGTACACCCAAAACCTACATTCTCAATGTAGCCAGCCCCCATCAGACTTCTGCTACCTCTTCTAGACTCCTGTAGCATTAGCTCTCCAGCTAAATCTAAAGTGCATGAAATCTAAAGTGCATGGCATTTAGAGCCAAAGGCTCTCTGGGTATGAATCCTGGTTCTTTCATTAGCTGTGCAACTTAACTAGCCATTTAACCATTCTGAACCTGTTGCTCCCTCAGTAAAAGAGCAATAACAATATCTATTTCTATTGGGTTGCATAAAGAATTAATTGAAACAAACGATTTAAGCCTTTGGAGAAGCATAAACAAAGTAGGTGTTTAATAAACATCAATTTCCTTTCTTGGAACTTCCCTGGTGGTGCAGTAGTTAAGAATCCGCCTGACAATGCAGGGGACGCAGGTTCGAGCCCTGGTCCAGGAAGATCCCACATGCAGCAGAGCAACCAAGCCCATGCGCCACAACTACTGAGCCTGTGCTCTAGAGCCCGTGAGCCACAACTACTGAAGCCCGTGCGCCTAGAGCCCATGCTCTGCAACAAGAGAAGACACTGCAATGAGAAGCCCGCACACCACAATGAAGAGCAGTGCCCGCTCGCCACAACTAGAGACGGCCCACATGCAGCAACAAAGACGCAACATGGCCAAAAATAAATAAATTAATTAATTAAAGTAAATAAATAAATAAATAAAATTTTTTTAAAAATTTCCTTTCTTTGTCCCTTTCTTCAATCACGCATTTAGCACTAAATATAAAATATATTACACTAATCATGTACATTTTAAGCTTACCCTCCTCTCTTTTAGCCAGACAATATTTCTGAGGAACCAAAAACATGTCTAATTCATCTTAGCAACCCTACCTGGCAACTTCTGAGCAACTGGTAAGCTCTCAATAAATATTTACTAAAAAATATGATTAATTTGAGAAATAATGTAAGGCAAGTGGTTCCATAGAGCAGCTTTCCCCTGCAGAAATTAAATCTCTTACAATTACATTTATCCTTAAAGTATCCTCCTATGACAAAGGTAAAATGTATTTTACAAACAGAAAAACTAAAAAAGATCTAATGGGAGTCCCCATTAGATAGTCCCCACTTGACACTTAATATTGAACAAGAGAAAAGTCATTATAAAAGCATCAATGAAGGAAAAATCTTCTCTTTGAAGTAAATTTGAGCCCCAAAACACTAATAATGGGAATACAGAGAAATAATGACAAAGAATCTGGAGATAATGCTGGCAACAAGTAATGGACTGCCTTTTGAGGACATGTCATGTAAGCATGTGACTGTTGTACTTCTAAAATGGCTGACAAATATTGATAAGTGCATTGACAGGTGTCAAGTCACATTGGTAAAACACATTTCCTGTCCTTTAGCAGAGTCTCTAATTTTGAAATCAAGCAGCAACAAATTTCTATTCTGTTCTCCAGTGTTCCTGACTTCTACGCTTTTCCTAAACAGGATCCAGCATAACCCATTGCCATAGAGCTAAGGGTGACCCAAAAGATCATTGTGTGTGAATACTGTGGCAGAAAAAAAGGTATAATCTGGCCTATTGGCATCTGGATGTTTTCCTCCAAATACAGAGCAAAGTGCCCCAAAAGTTCAAGCTGATTTCAATTCACTATACAGAGGCTACACGGTCTGGTCAGAGAGCACTAGGAACCGGGTCACCTGCTTTGTTGTAAGAACCCTACCACGACTGATCACATAACCTCAGACAAGTGGATTCCTCCAACAGTCATTTCCAGAGTAACCATCATGTATCAAATATCATACAAGATGATGGGGACACAGAGGTAAAATGTGTAATCCATGATTTCCTGGAACTTACAGTCTAGTGTTGAGTCAGGCAATTGGAGCAGACTGCACAGTTGTTCACCAAACTCATTTTTCTTTCACCACGAGCATGAAGATAGACCAAATTTCCTAGCCTCCACGTAACTGCACTGTGGCTGGTGGAATGTAAGCGGTGAGGTATGCCATACCCAGGCCTGGCCACAGAAAAGCTCTCCCTTGATTATCGACTTTCTCTCTCCAGTTCCTTATTTGCCAGCTGGATGCAGGGCACCCTGCAGAGGACTCTGATTTCTTAGAGGTGATGGAGCCACAGATGGAAAGGGGCAAAAGTCCACCTGCTGAACACCCTCCTGGAACTATTATGTGAGCAAGAAAGAGATTCCTATTGCATTAGGTGTCTAAGTTGTTTGCTACAACAGTTAGTCTACCCTACCAAAGCATGAACCCAAACTACCTCCAAGATACTATGATACAGAGTATGCACAGGATGACATGGGATACCCAAAAGAGGCAGCTCACCTGGGCTGGACTTGGATATCAGGCAGGGCTCCCCAGAAGAAGAAACACTTAAGATGAATCTTGAAGGACAGTGTGAGATAGTGAAGAAGGGAATAGAAGGTTGCAGAGGAGAAAGCATTTGCAAAGTCGTGAAACTTGGAGGAAATGGGGTGCACTGGGGCAGCCTTGGTGATTCCTGACTAGTAGAGTGTGGAGTGATGTTGGGAGGTGGAGGTGCTCAACATGCATTGGCTGAAATGACTGATAAAGAGCAGAAGCTAGGAGATGTCATAGCTCCTAGAAATGATGGATAAGGGAAGAGGAAAAAAGTAATCAAGGACCATCTAATTTATAAGGCAGAACAGATGGCATTCTCTTCACTGAGATAGAAAATGCAGGAGAAAGAGGTGAAAGAATGAGTTCAATTTTGAAAAAAAAGGAAGAGAAGAGAAAAGAAAGGAAAAGAAAAGAAAAGAAACTGAGGTAGCTATGGAACACCCAAAAGATAAATCGACAGGTAGTTAGATGTATGGACCTAGAGCTCAGGCAGTGGACAGAAGAGGTGGGTTCGGAAAGGGTCACCATGCTTAGGGCTGAAGTCATAAGCATGATGGGATTGCTCAGGTAGAATATTAACAGTGAGAAGCCAGAGAAACAGGGAAGAAAAGGGAAAGTGGGAAAGAGGGAAAGTGCAGGAGCTAGAGAAAGAGAGATTATGAGAAAGTCATAGAAGCCAAGGAGAAGAGACTGAAAAACAATCAATAATAAGGAATACTTCAGAGTGGTGAAATAAGATGATGGCCTGAAAAATGTCCATTATATTCAACTAGGCAGCTATTTGTGACCTTAACAACTTCCATTTCAGTATTTGGAAGAGCCAGGTTAAAGTGATCTGGAGAGTGAATGAAGGATGAAAAATTACAGATAGGAATAGAGAATACTCTTTAAGGAAAATTGGCTCTAAAAAACAAATTAGCCTGAAGGGGACAAAGAGACAGTTTGTTTCGTTTTGGTTTTCATTTTTCAAGATGCAAGACTTAAACATGTTAACATGCTGAATTCTCTGAACTTTTCTTTCTTTATCTTAAAATGGGGATAATAATGCCCCTTCTCCTTGGTCCATTGGATTGTTGTCAGAACAAATAAGATGACGTATGTGAAAGATTCTAAAGTACTGTGTAAAGAGCAATGTTATTTTGTATTCATAAATGTTGAAAATATGGAGTTATAAAAGTTAAGAGTCCACTGAAATATGTCTGGCTATCAAATCAATGAAAAAATTATAATCAGTCTGGATCTATAAATATTAAGAAAAATGTCTTGAATGCACACTACATGTTGGCAACCCTAAGTCTTAGAGGCTAACGACAGATTTCTAAGTCCTTTGCTGGATGAAATTCTTCTGGTGCTCCTAGGTTACAGCCTGGGCTTCCAGATGTCTTCATTATACCAGGAAAAAAATGTCAGTGAACACTGGCAGATTACTGTGCATTAAGTCATCTGGGAGTTATTAGTCTTATGAGTAGTAGTTGTTAAATAAATATTTCTGGCATTCACCCAGTTTCACAAAGCAACAGAGTAGCTCCATAATTTAGAGCTCAGGACCAGTGAAATCCTGGTGAACGGCCACAGCTTGCTGACTGTGTCATTCTAAGGGGTGATTGAGGTATTCTGGGAAGTAAGCTAGCCATTTCAGGACTTCCCTCCTGGGAAAAGTAACCATCCAAAAGAATATGGTCCAATCATTATTTCACTAGTCACCAAAACTTTAAAGACTCTACAAAGAACATTATTCTTAGCACTGTGACATCAGTGTAACTAGGTTGTCTCTCATAAAACGTCTAACAAGTGATTTTAGCATGCCCCATCTTCCTCCCCTGGGATGATACCTTATCCCCATAAAAGAAAAATGTCCCTTTCCTTTTCTCTGCCCTTTTGGACAACTCCTCTGACTGGGTTTCCTAGTTGCTGATGCGTCCTCAGTTATTTTTAAGGGTGTAGGGTGCTAATTATTTAAGGTCAAGCAGCTGTGACTCCAGCTCCAAAGAGCAACTGTGCAGAATAAAGAATGCTTCCTTTACAAAAGATATTAAAGATCTAGTCTTGAGACTCAAATAAACCCTATTTGCAATTATTTTTACTTTTTTTTTAATCTTAGAGAGACCAGGCCACAACACTAAAATGGTGCTTCTTTTATCCATGTTTCTCAAATATATTATCCTTGATACGTGACACTACGATATGTAGCTACTAAACTAGGCCCAATGTCTGCAGGTCAATTTTTGGACTTTTTATCCACTGCGATGCCGAATTTCCTCACACAACTGAGGATCAATAAAGCATGTTGCAATTACCTCAATCAGAAATACAAAGAAAAAGACAAAACTTACGCTGCCCTCAAAATAGACCTTCGTAAATATCAAGTATCTTTCATAAGTTTACCTCATTCAAATTTTGTAAATGTATTATTGTTAATTATCACCAATTAATAGAGAAGAATGCTGAGGCGCAAAGAGTTTTAAGAACATTCCCAAGATGGTATGAGATTAACAGATACAAACTACTATGTATAAAATAAATATGGAACAAGAATATATTGTATAGCAAAAGGAATTACAGCCATTATCTTGAAATAATTTATAATGGAGTGTAATCTGCAAAAATACTGAATCATTTTGCTGTATACCTGAAACTCACATAATATTGTAAATCAACTATACTTCAATAAAAAAAAAAAAAAGAACATCCCCAAGGCCTCACGGTTCTTCAGAAGCAGAAGCAGGTCTACATCCAAGGTCCTCTGCTGCCTCAACTCTTTCCACTACACCATAGATGGCCCCTACAATGTAACCTGCTTTATTTGTATTTCACTTCTCTAGCAACAATGGAAAAAAGCCTGGCTGCCTCTGAAGTCTTTAGGAATCTTTGATGAAATGCAGACGTGAATTCAGTTCTCCCTCCAATGAAAATATATAAAATAAACTGGTTATATATGGAATGTTATGGGATCATCGTGGATGTGGAAAGCTTTGTAAAGGAATGCACAAATGATGCTTGGAATCCTGAAAAGGCCAAAAAAGATATTACAAACAAATGAACAAATGTAGAATGGGGGAAAAGTTCCATGAACAATCAGTATTTTCTTTTGACTGGTTTGTTTTTATTTCAAAAGGGCTTCTCTTTGACGGAAAACCCTGGTTTTTGAAAGCATTTCAAATGAACATAATGACCAACCTGTAGATGGAGAAGGAAGCCACTGATCGAATGAGGGATGCCAAAGCCCCCACTTTGGCAGCTTCCACCGCCCCCTGGATGCGGTATTGCACTGCCCTCGAGTAGTTGGTATAAGGTTGATTGTAAACGACAATCTTCCCTCTTGCTTCTGGGGCCCTTCTCTGCAGTTCATCAAAAGAGGTCACCACCAGAACTTCTGCTGTAATGCCTACAAATAAAAGTCATACAAGGTTAACATATGGTTTCCGATCAGCCAGGGTGAATTGGCACACAAAAGGTCACACATGTTCTATCCACTACATCTGGCAAACTGGTTTGCAAAGATCAAAGTTTCAGAGCCATTTGCTATGGGAGAAAGATTCTGGGGGTTAGCCAGTTTCCCAAGAAAGAGAAAAGGCATTCAAAAAATATACGACTCATAAGGTTTTTCAACTCACTTGACCAGCTGCTATTAAATCACAAATTGCTTGAAACGATGTCTTTTTTTTGCCTCTTTCCCACAGTATGACAGTAATTATTTATTTTTAAAAATGCATTTTAGAAAGCTCCCCTTGGGATTAATGAAACACATATTTATCTTTTCATAAAACTATTTTGATATGTTGCTAAACAACCTTCATTGACATCATACAAAAGATGGCCGTTTATAAAGAATGTTCTTAGAAGCCAATGATCTTCATAAATCCAACTTTTAACAAATGGTTAACGTAACCCTTCTCAAGAGCCACAAAAAGTCAGCTTGTTTTCTTTTCTTCCTTGTACCAAACCCTTTTAAAGAATGTGGAAACTTCCCATGCCTCTTGCTTTGTAGTACTTGTTCATCACCAAACATATCACTATTCTTCAGATAAAAATTCTGAAGATGTTGTATAATTGTCCTATAATCCTGTTGTCTCACTTAGAAAGATGTGGCATATTTCTTCATACCACAAGACTTGCCCAGATCTTCCTGATTAGGGAACAGGATTTCACAGCTTGCACGAAGTCATTCAAAAACTGCCAGACCACTGAAGATTCAATTTGATGGAGTAGTTAGTGTGACAAGAAAAAAATATTTAGCAACAAAGGCCAGATGCAGTAGCTAAATATAACGATCTAAAATAAAGTGTCAGGCACCTACTGTTTTATGGTTTTAGCCATGCAGTCGTGAAATATGTCAGTAAAACCCAAGTATCAACATAGATTTGGCATACTTCTTTAATTTTGCAAACTAGAGAACTGGGTTCTTCTGGAAGCTTAACACACGTCATTAAAATAGTAACTGTTACTTGGAAAATCCTTTTAAAATGCACTGCAGATATGAGATAATTCTTGCTTTCAATATGGACCCCATCACAATGGATTCTTTGGGCTGGCTCCTCTCCAACTTCCACCATCCGGACTGAATTTGTACTTTCACTTTAATGTGATTGACTACAGATCCATAAGCATGTCTCCACCAACATTTGGAACTCAGAATTTAATTTATAATCTAAAGAAAGCAATGTACAATCATGAAAAGTAAGGATGCCACTAGCTTTTTCACATGATAAATATGTGTAAAAATACAAATAAGGGTTCAGCTAGACAGATGTTGAGATTCATAACTTTCTGAAACCTGGAGTTACCTTGAAATTTGACTGGTGTTATTGTTGGCATAGCACAGGAATTTTGTTGATGGTTTTCAGCTGTTCCTAATGAATAACAGATTCAATGGTCCACCCAAGGGGTGTCCCAGCAATAGGGTAATTTTGGCATCTGGATTGGAGCCACTAGAAATGAAGCCAAATTTCTATAAATTTTCATAGGCCACTGCAAAATTAAAGTCATACAAGGGTAGAGCTTCACTATAGTTTGTGGTTCAAGTTCTTTTAACAAATGTGAGTGACGGAGTCCTAAAGAGCCAAAACCTAACCTAGACACCAGTTGCCAATGCAAAACACTGGTAGCAGCTATAGGTCAAAACCTATCACCATGAACTTGGAAGAAGTGTTCTAATGAATCTGTTTTCCTGAAAGCTTAGCGTCATGTCTGATTCCTCTGTCTCCTTCATCCTCCACATCTCATCGGTCCTCAAATACTGATAATCTTCCCCCTTAAGTGTTGACTGAAAGCACGTCCTCTGCTCTACCACATTAACACCCTCTCACATCAGGCCCTGGTTATCTCTCTGTTGGACTGCTATGAATTCCTCCTCCTCTACCCACCACCTCCACTGTCCCAGCCTCCAGCCCAACTCCCTCAAATTTAACTGCCACAGAGCTGCCAGGGCGAACAACTTGAACTGCTGAAAAGTCAGATGAGCCGATGTCACCATCCCCCTGCCCCCTGTCCCCTCTGCTGATTACCCATCCCTTCAACATACCAGTCAAAGCTTATCTATCTCTATAGACACAGGTTCCCTTTTATTTTAAATTCTATCAGTACTAAACTTAAAAGTTCCCACTGGCACCATGCCAGTCCACTTCTCAGCATCTTTGTTCATGCTATGGCACATCATGTCTTGTTGACCCCATTCTCCTAACTTTGCCACGTGACTAACACCTATTTATCCCTCAGGATGCCACTCCCTCCAACTCTACTCCATACTCTGTAATAACCTATATGGGAAAAGAATCTAAAAAAGAATGAATATATGCAGATGTATAACTGGTTCACTTTGCTGTACACCTGAAACTAACATAACATTGTAAATCAACTATACTCCAATGAAAAAATAAAAGAAATAGACGGGGGCTTCCCTGGTGGCGCAGTGGTTGAGAGTCCGCCTGCCGATTCAGGGGACACGGGTTCGTGCCCCGGTCCGGGAGGATCCTACGTGCTGCGGAGCAGCTGGGCCCGTGGTCCCGTGGGCCATGGCCGCTGGGCCTGTGCGTCTGGAGCCTGTGCTCCGCAACGGGAGAGGCCATAGCAGTGAGAGGCCCACGTACTGCAAAAAAAAAAAAAAAAAAAAGAAATAGACGGAAAAAAAAAAAAGAATCACTAGGGAGCATTCCCAAGGCCTCTGGCCTCTTGTCTCATCCCCCTCCCTCCACCTGCAGGAAGGCTGGTTCATGCACCACTCTCCTCTGGACTTTCAGAGGCAAGTTCATACCTGGGCACTAGACAATGAAACGGTTTATTTATGACTCTCTCTACCACCTAAACTGTGAACTCCTCAGGGTTTGGGGCCATGTTCACTTTTGTTTGTATCTCCTGGGCCTAGCATAGTGCTTGGTATATGTGTAGGAAGTCAGTCAATAAACTTTCCTTAAATGGCACTGCTCCAAACAAGGGACCATTGACTGGATCTAAAGCATTTCCATAAAAGTGCAATTTACCTTTAAAGTTTGATAGCGCTTCTCCCACAATAACTCAAGAGTCTGACTCTCTGACCACCCAGAGCACAGCTGTACCAGAATAACCAAGCAAAAAAAGGTCCGGGGGCAGTCAGAATAGAAATATAAATTCCAAGTATGAAAACTCAGATACTTGAACATAAGAAAGCTCTTCCGCTCTTAGAGCCTAGTTACCCTTACTTTATATAAAATTCTACATCTAGTGTTTAAACCTATGAACTATAAGAGACAACAAATCAAAAAGAAGAGAGAGGTTTGGAAGCTGATAGCAGTACCACAAAAAACGATGTCAGAGACAGGAACATGAGAAATAACAAATACATACTTACAGACTTCTTTGCAATGTCGGAAATGTTCTGTATCTGGGCTAACACAGTAGCCATTAGACACATGTGGCTACTGAACACCTGAAATGTGACTAATGTGACTCAGAAACTGAATTTTTAAGGTCATTTATTTTGATTAATTTATATTCACATTTAAATAGCCATATGTACATAGTGGCTGCTATGTAGAACTCACAATCACTGCAGGTTCAGCCATTATGTAGGCAAGTAGGCAAAAGCATCTCTGCTGGCCCTGAGGGACTTGCTTCACAACAGTTCAGTAACAGAAGTGGTCACAGTCCAGGCGGACTATATGCAGTACCCATTGTTTGGGAAGGCAGGGTGTGTACAAAATACTTAAGGAAGATTTTGGCTCAAATTTGAATAAAATAAAACCAGGCCATCTGGAAAACTTCACTCTTCCATATTAGTTTGTGTTTCAACACATTTTACACAAAGGAAATGCTTCTGCTCTCCTACAAGTCAGCAGCCTCCTATTCTTTTCTGTCCTCTCATCCCCCTTTTTCCAATGCCCTCCTTCCAAAAGCTAGTACATGAAAACCTCAAAGAACACAAAACCAGTTATCAGATGCCCCGGCCTCCTTATTAATAATTATAACCCACTCCCAACCCCCATCCCTCTTTTCTGTTTTAATTTTTCCATATCAATTATCAGCTTCCAGTTGCATCCACTACAGTAATGTAAGCTCCATGGGGGGTGAAAATTCTTGTCTGTTTTATTCATTAATGTTATCAAAGTGCCTGAAGTGGTGCCGACATGTAATATGTGAAATTCACTCACACACACTTATAGGCACAAATACACACATGTACACATGCATATATTGAATGAATAAAAAGAAACCCAAAATAAAAGTATAATAATACCCCATCCCTACTCACTTCTCAAAAATGTATACTTCCAAGGAACTTGGATATGTCTGTAGGTCAGCATAATTGATAATAATAATAATAGCCATATTTGAATATCTAATGTTTATACTTGTGTTCACAACAACTCTGCAAAGTAGTTATTAGGAAGACACTGAAGTGCCTAGAAATAAGTTTACACAACTATGAGGTGCTGAAACTGAGAGTTGTTGGTGGTCTGAACCCAAGGATCACGTTCCTCCTATTAACTGCATTGCTATCTTCTTTCACAGACGTAAAATATATCTAAAGAAAAGCTCAGGGGGCTTCCCTGGTGGTGCAGTGGTTGAGAGTCCGCCTGCCGATGCAGGGGACACGGGTTTGTGCCCCAGTCCGGGAAGATCCCACATGCCGCGGAGCGGCTGGGCCCGTGAGCCGTGGCCGCTGAGCCTGCGGGTCCGGAGCCTGCGGGTCCAGAGCCTGTGCTCCGCAACAGGAGAGGCCACAACAGTGAGAGGCCCGCGTACCGCAAAAAAAAAAAAAAAAAAAAAAAAAAAGAAAAGCTCAGGATTTTCATTTTAAGAGGAATAAGAAGAAACATAAATAAGTATACAAAAGCCTGCCTACGTTTTCAGTTATTTTTTCTCAGTCTACTCAGGGTCTTGCTCGTAAATCAGAGCGCTGTTATCACACTAGGTCCCAATCTACTCATAGGGGAGTTTGGAAGGGATGCTTCACTCTAAGACAAGAGTCATCAGACTTTTAGAGTAATGAAAAGGATTACGGCAGTTCATTCTGAAGAAAATGTAAGACTGAAGCTATAAATATTCATATTATAAAGTGACTCTCTTGGCTACAGCTGATTATATCACAAAAATAGTATAAAAATTCTCAGGTTCCCTTCTATTCTCCACTCCTAATTTTCAAAATTGACCAATTTATTTTTTTTTAAACGACTTACCCCGTGCAACAGATGCTGACTGCTGTGGTGTTGGCTCGGATACTTACTCTATGGAGAATCTGATACGCAGACTTTAATCTCAGTCTCTTCTGACCTGACTCCTCCCAAGAACCGTTACGAACAGGAAGATAGTGAAGTGAGAATTTTATAATGTTTTCTACTATTAAAAGCCTACAGACAGAAAAACATGTCTCTGGGGCTCAGTTCAATGTGGTTAAGTCTTAGGAAATTGATTCTGATTTCGGAAGACTTCACCCGAAGCAGGAGTTACTCCAGCCCCACCCAGAAGGAAGCCTAGTGTCTTACTCTTACCGCGTAGTCTTTTGCCAAATGCACCATACAAGATAACTAGGTCCAATGCAATGGCTGGTTTCCCTGAATTCAGTTATGGAGAAAGGGTAAGAGGCGTTCTCAGAAATTCAGTGTTTTGGCCTGAAGTGGTAAGGAAATTGCAAATTCGTGGCAAGGCAGATAAAATAACCTCAGAACAGTACTTTCTGGGTGTCTATTTGTTTATGGAATGTATTATGATTGTGCAACACCCTTTTCATGGAAGAACTAGATTTAAAGATTCAAAGTCATTCAACAAATGTACAGCCCTCCTACAGGGTGGGCTTTGTGCTGAGCACTGGGGATGACATGAATCTGATCAGTTCCACTCCTATCCTCAAAAACTGTATAATCTGGGGAAGAAAAATAGGTAAGCAATAACTTTAAAAAAAGCACAGAATGTCACAAGTGCTAAATGAAAGTACAAAGTAAAATTTTACACACACACACACACAAATTAACATAAATCAGTATCAATTCTGACTGAGGGAAATCTAGAAAGTTTCCAATAAGGTAAAATTTTAAGTGGGCCTTAGAAGATTTTAATAGCCTGATAATAAAGAAAAGGGCATTCCCAGGTAAAGAATAAAGAAGGGAACACAAAAACAGATGAAACATCTAACATCTATTCCTTTACAGTGAATAGGAGGCTTCCTGCCAGGCCCCAAAACAGACAGTGGGACATTCTAAAATCTTCTAGTTTTAACCAAGACATTTATGGACCCCTATCATTCTTTGAATTCCAAGAAGGCAAGCAAAATAGTCTCCTTGAAATAATTTTCAGGAAAAGATGAATAAACTCAGCTATTAGTTGAGTCAAAGTTAGAAGAGCAAGAGGCAAAGTACAGCTGCAAACAACTGTGACCCACCCTCTCCAAACTGGATTCTGAGAGTGGGCTCAAATCAAACCTGGTCCGTCCACCTTGCAAGCGAGCCCAGACCAGACTTCATTACAGTCCACGGAGACAATAAATTATCATCATCTCTAGAAAGGCAGCTGTGTGCCCAGCGAAGCAGCCTGCCACAAAGCCGTCTTTCCATACTAACACTTGAGGACGAGCCACAAGCAAGGTAGCTTGTCTACCTTGACCTCTAAAATACAGAATTTACACACTTTGTCATTTGCTGGAGAGGTGCCTACCCTAGGACCATTATGTTTTTTTTTTTTTTTTTTTCTTTTTGCTGTATGCGGGCCTCTCACTGTTGTGGCCTCTCCCGTTGCGGAGCACAGGCTCCGGATGCGCAGGCCCAGCGGCCATGGCTCACGGGCCCAGCCGCTCCGCGGCATATGGGATCCTCCCAGACCGGGGCACGAACCCGTATCCCCTGCATCGGCAGGCGGACTCTTAACCACTGCGCCACCAGGGAGGCCCTAGGACCATTATGTTTGAGTCAACATGTAATGTAGGCCACTCAAGTTGTCCAGAGATCCAGTTCAGCAACATCCAGCAGCCACAAGCACAGGGAACAGACCAATCCTTAGCAATTTGATCAGTTAGAATCCAAACTGCTTCCACAGCAGGAAAGGCAGTCACACTTTCAGGTACCTTGATTAATTTTAGCAATTATCAGAGGGAGCATTTCTAGTCTAAAAATGAGGTGTATTGTGTTTGAAACACAGTTGCTTTGAAACATGGTTTGTTAGAAACATGTTTGAAGTGGTTGCTTTCTCACCAAACACTGGATATTTCTTTGTAACAGGGATGAGCGAGGGCTTTTGCAAAAACCACTGTCATCCAATATATCTGGTAAAGTGAGCAGCCGTAAGGTACTGGGTACCTCGGTCAGCTTCCAGCAGTATTTAAGGAGTAAAATCCACAGGCCTTAGTGGTAGTGGGGCTACAGAGGTGAGTTTCTGTAGACTGAAACAGGACTTGTTACCATGGCCCAGGAGGCCTCGCCAGCTTTGCTGAGAAGGTGAGATCCAGAAATGAGTGTTAACGGGCTAGGGGACATTGGCAGGGAGGCTGGGGGGAGGCGGGAGGGAGGAGAGCACTGAGATTACAGTAAGCAGAGAGTGAGGGAGAGAATGGCATGAGAGGAGGCTGGTGGTGTGTAGGTGATGTCACATGGGAGCCCTGTAGCTGTACTAAGGAATTTGGGTGGGGATAGAGAAGTCAGGCACATTCAGATTTACATTTAGAAAATATCACTAGGCTTAGTGTGATGGAAGGAGGCTTGGAAGAGGTAAAGAAAGGAGGTGGGCTTGGAAGAGGTAAAGAAAGGAGGTGGGCTTGGAGGAGGGCTATTTAGGGGACCACTGCCACATTCTGGCTGGGAGGTGACAGTGGCTTGGAGTAAGGCAGGGCAGTAGAGAAAAAGAATAGTGAACCACTTTGAGCGATAGTATGGAAGGGACACCATTTACTTTGACGGGGAAACTGATTTCGTGGAGTTTTGCATTCCACTAACCACACTGCCCCATCTATTAATGATTGTTTTCCTGGGGAAAGTTGTACGTAAACTTAAATTTAGTGACCAGATCATTCAAAATGAAGAGGACAATTTTTTTTTTTTTTTTTTTTTTTTTTTTTTTTTTTTTGCGGTACGCGGGCCTCTCACTGTTGTGGCTTCTCCCATTGCGGAGCACAGGCTCCGGACGCGCAGGCTCAGCGGCCATGGCTCACAGGCCCAGCCGCTCCGCGGCACGTGGGATCCTCCCAGACTGGGGCACAAACCCGCGTCCCCTGCATCGGCAGGTGGACTCTCAACCACTGCGCCACCAGGGAAGCCCGAAGAGGACAATTTTTAAATTTGTTTTTGTTTTTTAATTTTTATTGGAGTATAAATTAAATAAATAAAAGCTGATCTACAACATTGTGCTCATTTCAGGTGTGCAGCAAAGTGAATCAGTTATACATCCACTCCTTTTTAGATTCTTTTCCCACACAGGTCATTACAGAGTATTGAGTAGAGTTCCCTGTGATATACAGTAGGTCCTTGTTTATATATAGTAGTTGTGTATTTGTCAAATCCAATCTCCCAATTTATCCCTCCCCCGCCATAGCCCCTGGTAATGATAAGTTTGTCTTCTGCATCTGTAACTCTATTTCTGTTTTGTAGATAAGTTCATTTGTACCCTTTTTTTAGCTTCCACATATAAGCAGTATCATATGATATTTGTCTTTCTCTGTCTGAATAAGGTGAACCTTATTGGTAAAACAATTATCTTATTCTCAAACATTTTTACAAACAAAAGTATTTATATATTACATTATGCATTCTTCAAGATATACTTAAAACGGGGTATTTTCTTTATCAGTAACAAAAAGTGTCCATCATTATGTCCTGGCTATAAAGCTCACTAGTCTTTGATCCTGAATAATTTGCTTAACTTTCCCCAGCCTATAACATGGGAATCACAATGACGTTGATACCACCAGGATTCATGGGAGCATTGTATGAGATGATAGAGGTAAAAATTGCTCTGTGTGTTATAAAGCATTATAAGACAAGAGTAGGTATGCAAGGGTTCTGGACACATAGAATAAGTATAAGCAATAAATACATGATTTATTTAAAATTCCATTTCAAGCAATTACCAGGAATAAAACAAAAATAGTGGCTATGACTTCAGCAAATATGGAGCCTCCTGGCTCAGAGCAGAGCTAGTCTTCATCAGGTCAGACAGCTCCAGAGGCTGTGTGACTTCTTGTCAGTTTTGACTAAAGCAGTAACTTAGGCAGACCCCACATCAGGCTGTGCAGAGAAGCTGAGTAGGTTTCATGGGCCTACTTTGGCAGCAAAGGGTACAGAAGGTGAGAGGAGCAGGGAAGGGACTTTTTTGAGTAGCATCAGAAGAACAGGCCACTATAGAAAAAGATACCATGGACCCTACCTAAACTTACATCTATGTTATATTCTACTATTTTCTCTACCCTTCTCTATAAAAGAAGGAGACATGCCCATCAACTGCCTTGAAAACTGCAGGGTCTCTCTTGGAACACAGTGACACTGGGCTTGCCCATAAGACTCTGGCCAATGGAATGTGAATGACTGGTGTGTGTGGTCACAGCTGAGCAGGAACTTTAAGAGCCACTGCAAGTTTTGACTGTCGCTAAGAGCCCTTTATGTTTCAGCCACAAGAATGGCATGTTCCAGATGGGGGTTTCTCTTTCAGCCTGGATCCTGGAGTGAAAGAGATAACTGAGTCAGAAGCAAAGGCACTACCAACTTTATATATATATATATATATATATATATATATATATATATATATATATATATATATACACACACATACACACACATATATGTCATATATATATATATATATATATATATATATATATATATATATATATATATACATGACATAAATCTTAGTGGTTGCAAGCCATAGAGATTGGAGGTTGTGTGTTATCCCTGCATTACTGAGGAAAAGCTGAGTAATGCAGGAGCCCTGAATTCAAAGTTTTTATCAGGGCATTTCACAATCTGCAGCTGATGACAGATAAGATATAGAATAAATATATTTAATAACTTAGGGAAGACTGTTCAGTGAAAATTACATAACTACTGTCTTCCTCCTATCACACATCAAAGCGATCAAATGATTAACACCAAACAGTAGAAAACAAACAAATCTGAAGAAGAATTTAGCAAGACTCAGTGATTTAACACACAGAGACTAAATGACAAAGCATTTTAAATAGGAGATAAACCCTAGAGATCATTAAAATACAGTCTTGGCAGCTCAGTTGGCTAACCTACCTGATGTCACTTCTAAGGAAACAAGCAGCCCTGTTGTATGTTAAATAATTCTATATACTTTTGATAGATTTCAATATTTCATATCTAAGTGCATTTTCCCTCTAAATCCCACCTTCAAAAACCAAGGGCAAAAATCATAGAAACTGGTGTTCTTATGTTTGTATCAAGTACAAAATAATGTTATTGTAGTGTTATATCAGAGAGATAAAATAACTCTGTGACAGCTTGGCATTCCACAATGGGCTTTGTTTAAGCTATGTTTTGAAGTGTTAACTGTCCTATGCTCTTCTTAGAGAAGTAAAACTTGGGGGAAAAAATACTGGAACCAAACAGAATTTCTGCCCTCAATAATAAGAAACCTGGCTCAGTTTCATGATTCAGTTTGACACAGCAATTTGCCTCCAAAAGAAGTTTCTAAAGACACGAAGGAAATATCAGAACCATATGAATTACACAGGAAAACTTCCTGGATGCCATTTATTAAAGTCCATTGGCTGGAAGGACATAAACTCAACTATCAATGTCAATCCCATTACAATTACACTTCAAATCCATCACCATACAGTTTAAACAGGAGAGATTTAAGCACAAGGGCAGTAACCACATTTAACAGGTGAGAAAATATGAAGTTTCAGGAAGGTACAGGAAAGTTCAAATATCTTATCAAACTAGAGAGTGGCAGCGCTTGAATATGAATCTAGGTCAGATGGACTCCAAATCCATGCTCTTCTCAACCCATCCCACATAGCTTCCTTCCTAATGAACTTAAGTCAGCATGTACTTGTATGTTTTCTTGGACTCTCTCCTCAGGCAGCCAATGATCTTCCAAGGAGCCCAACATCCTGTCCTATTCCACAAATCCCTGGATTTAGAAAGTGGAAAGGAAAGGCAAAGATGTTCTGAAGGCTCACAAATCAATGAGTATCATTAATTTTTCAAATATTCAGAGATCTTGTGTTGCCTTCAAGATACCCAAAGTCACATATTCCCTGCTTCCTCTCCCCTATCCCTACCTGTTTTACAAATAACCCACCTTTCTATTCTCAGCCAAATATCTATTTGATTCAGCAAATAGTTGAATCAAACTAGACTCAACTTAAATAACTGACATTAAGGTGGGAGAAGTGTATTTCCATTTTAAAAGAGATTCTCACCTACAATAATTTATTCATTCAAGAAATGTATTTGAGCCCTTCTGATATGCCAGGCCATTCCAAAGTGCTAAAGATACAGTCAATGATATAGTGATTTCACTAATGAAGATTACATTCTAATGGGGAGGACTGGTACCCAGCAAACATATTAATATATAATTACAATTTAATAAGTGAAATACATGATGCTCCAAAATTGGAATCCTTGGGATTTGATCTAGTCTGACAGGATCTTGAAAATCTTCTAAGAAAAGGAAACACTGAGTTAAGAAACTGACGAATGAGTAGACATTAACTAAATGGAGCAGGAGTGGAAAGGGAGAAATAAAATATTCCAAGCTGATTAAATAACATACTCAAAAGCTCTGAAGTGAGATGAAGACCAAGCAACTGAAAGACACCAGGGTAGAGTGGTAGAGTGATACACGATGAAGATGGAGAGGTAAGGAGGAACCAGTTTAGGCAGGACCTTTAGGGCCTCTTTAAGGAATTTGGCTATTTATCAATGAGTAGTTGGAAATAATTGAAAGGTTTTAAGTGGGAGCAGTAATAATCCATCTTCTAATTTTCATCATACAGGACTCCATCCAAGGTGGCAATGGCCTTGTAAATTTATGTATCAGGCATTAAATCAGAACAAAAAAAAAAGGTTGCTCACTGTCACAACTTCTATTCAGCAATATACTGAAAATCTTAACTAATGAAGCAAGACAGGAAAAGATATCAAATGGCTAAGTTGGAAAGGAAGAAACAAGTTGTCCTTACTTGAGAATGACATAATCATCTGTAGATAATCTGAGAAAATCTAAGAAAAAAAATCTAAGAAAATATTAGAGAAATCAGCTATGCTGCTTACACAATATACACAAATCAAAACAACGTATATACCAGGCAAACCCCGATTTTTAAAATGTAACAGAGAAAATTATGTTATTATTAATGTCAGCAGAAGTTAACTTTAAAAAACTGTAAAAATATCAGAGAACAAAGCATCCATTTTTGTGTCCATATTGAGAATGGAGGCCAAAAATAGCCAGGAATATCTCAACATCAACAACAAAACACAGAGAGGGCATGACCAGACAGTAAGACTTATTACAGAGCTTAAATAATGAAAGAAATGTAATGTTACTACGTGAAAAGAAAAATAAATAAATAGAGTCCAGAAATAGACCCACTCAGCTATGAAAACTTGGTATATGATACAAGATGATATGGAATACAGCATTCCAAATCAGTGGGGAAATAATACCTTATTCAATGAACTATCCTAGAAAAATATAAAACTGCTCTCTACCTTCCAACATATAGAAAAATAAGTTATAAAGAGATCAAAGACATGACAAATGAAAATCTTTAAAAGTTTTTCAAATTCAACATAACCTCTATCAAAATCCCAATAAAATGTTTTGCAGAAATAGAAAAATTCATTCTAAAATTCACATAGAACCTCAAGGGACTCCAAACAGCCTAAACAATATTTAAAAAGAAAAACAAAGCTGGAGAATTCATATATTCAGATTTCAAAACCATATTAGAAATCCACTGTAATCAAAACAGTGTGGTACTGGCATAAAGCCAGACATATAGGCCAATGAAATAGAATAGAGAGCCCAGAAAAAAACCCTTGCATGTATGGTTAACTGATCTTTGACAAGTGTGCCAAGACAACTTCATCAACTGGTGTTGGGAAAACTAGATATCCACATGTAAAAGAGAAATTGGAAGTTTATATTACACCATATACAAAAATTAACTCAAAATGGATTAAAGACCTAAATGTAGACATAAAACCATAAAACTTCTAGAAGAAAATATAGGGAGAAAGCTTGATTACATTGGACTTGGCAATGATTTCTAGGGTATGTTACTAAAAGGACAGGCAACAAAAGCAAAAATAGACAACTGGGACTACATCAAATTTATAAACTTCTGTGCATCAAAGGGCACAATCAACAAAGTGAAAAGGCAACCTACAGAATGGGAGAAAATATTTGCAAATCATAACGGGTTAATATCCAGAATATATAAAAGACTCCTACAACTCAACAACAATAACACCAAAACATAAAATAACCTGATTACAAAATGGGGGAAGACTTGAATACACAAAAACCACCCTGAGGTATTACATCACACCCATTAAGATGGGTACTATCACAAAAACAAAAGATAACAAGTGTTGGTGAGGATGTGGAGAAACTGGAACTCCCATTCACTGTTAGTGGGATTGTAAAATGGCACAACCAAAATAGAAAACATATCACCATTCCTCAAAAAATTAAAAACAGAACTACCATATGATCCATAAATCCCACGTGTAGGTATATATTCAAAAGAATTGAAAGCGGGATCTCAAAGAGATATTTGTACACTCATGTTCATAGCAGCACTATTCACAATAGCCAAGAGGTGGAAGCAACCCAAATATCCATTGATAGATGAATAGATAAACAAAGCATGGTATATACATACAATGGAATATTATTCAGCCTTAAAAAGGAAGAAAATCCTGTCTCATGCTACATGGATAAACCTTGGTATATTATGCTAAGTGAAATAAAACCATCCCCAAAAGTCAAATATCATAAGATTCCACTTATATAAGGTATATAAAATGATCAAATTCATAGAAACAGAAGGTAGAATGGTAGTTATCAGGGGCTGGGGGGAGGAGAAAAAGAGGAGTTATTGTTTAATGGGTTAGTTTTTCAGATTTGCAAGATAAAAAAGTTCTGGATACCTGTTTCACAATAATGTGAATACACTTACCACTACTGAACTATACACTTAAAAATGCTTAAGGTAATAAATTGTACATTATATGTTTTTACCACAATAAAAAAAAGTTTTTGAAGAAACTATAGTAATATTTATGTCATCAGAGTAGGAAAGGAATTTTTTAAAAGACACAAAAAATGCAAACCACAATGAAAATTTTATTAAATTTGACTACAGTGAAATATAATAACATAAAAACTTCTGTTTGAAAAACACCTAGTAAACAAAGTAAAAGTGCCACAGACTTGGAGAATATATTTGCTCTTCATACAATTAATAGAGGATTAGTTTCCAAACTATATAAGGAACTCATGGAAATCTATAAGAAACAACAAACAATCCAACAGAAAAATGGTCAACAAATATAAATAAGCTGTGTGTGTAGAAGTAGAAACCCAAAAGACCAGTAAACAAAAAGGCATTAAACCTCTAATTATTCCACAGTGAAATAATATTTCACATCTATTAAATTGAGGAAAAATTGAAAAGTCTGGCAATACCAAGGGTTGGCAAGGATTTGAGGACAACAGAATCCTCATATATTGCTAATGGTAATGTAAATTGGTACAAACATGCTACAGCATGTTAGCAATTTCAAGTAAAGTTCAAGAAGTCCTAATATCCAACAATTCACACTGAAGTATTTAAATACTTTAGAGAAATTAGAGAAACTATCACACACGTGCACTGTGGAAATAAGGTACGAAGATACTTTATCATTACTTCTAATCGAACAAAAGTGTAAACAACAAAATAAAAGTATAAAAGATGAACAAAATGTCCATCAATAGGAAAAAACATGTAAATTATTATATATTCATTCAGAAGAATACAGCTGTTGAAATAAATGAACTAG
Organism: Mesoplodon densirostris; assembly: GCF_025265405.1. Taxonomy (NCBI): domain Eukaryota; kingdom Metazoa; phylum Chordata; class Mammalia; order Artiodactyla; family Ziphiidae; genus Mesoplodon; species Mesoplodon densirostris. Next base: position 54,895,371 of record NC_082673.1, on the reverse strand, counting down.
ATCCCCATGTATCAATATGGATAAGTCATAAGAATAAAAGTTTTTTAAGAGAAGCATTTTTCAGAACAAGTTGTTCCATTAATGTGTCATTTAAAAACACACAGAATACAATCGTATGTGTAGTCTGTGACACATACATAAAAAGCAAAGAATAAATACATGCAGGGAGAAATAAACATCAATTTCAGACTAGTTATTATCCTTGAGAAGAAACAAAGAAAAAGGAATTGGTGAGAAGTACAAAAGGAGCTCAACTGTATAAAAAATTATTTATTCCTTATTTTAAAAAGTATATATGAATGTGTTTGTGCCTGTGTGTATGAAGCAAATATGCCCCAAATTAACAATTATTAAATCTTAGTAGGGAATAGGTCTCTGCAAGTTTTGAAATATTTAAAAAATTCACTCCATTTGAGGGAATTGGGGAGTGGAGATGCTACACTTTCCATATATCCTCTATCTTGTCCTCCTATGAACAAGGCACAGAGGAATGCCACTATAATCACACACACTTATTTTTTGCAACTTAAAAAATATATAGGTTGTTCAACAACCTAATTAAAAAAATGGGCAATAGATCTGAACAGACATCTTACCAAAGAAGACATATATATGGCAAGTAAACATATGAAAAGATGTTCAACATCATATATCATTAGGGAATTGCAAATTAAAACAGCAATGAGATACCACTGCACACCTATTAAAATGGACAAAGTCCAAAACACTGACAACACCAAATGCTGGTGATGATATGGAAGGACAGAAGCTCTCATTCATTGCTGATGGGAATGAAAAATGGTTTAGCCACTTTGGAAAGCAGTTCCACAGTTAAGCAACTGATGTATGGATTTTTTTAAAGTGTATATTGATACAATAGAATATCATCTGGCAATAAAAAGTAATGAAATACTGATGCATGCTAAAATACAGATGAACCTCAAAAGCATTAGGATAAGTAGAAAAACCCAGTCACAAAAGATCTCATTTTGTATGATTCTGTCTATTTAAAATATCTAGAACAGACTAATCCATAGAGACAAAATAGATTAATGGTTGCTAGGGGTTGGGGATGGGGAGTGACTACTAATGGCACAGTGTCTGTCTTGAGGGTGATGAAATGTTCTAAAATTTATTGTGGTGATGGTTGCATAGCTCTACGAATATAATAAAAATCACTGAATGGTATACTTTAAGTTGTTTAATTGTATGTTAAGTGAATTTAGTCTTAATAAAGCTGTTTTTAAAAAGCAGAGAGAGGAGGAGGAGGAAGGAGAAAAGGGGAGGAGGAGAAAGAGGGAGAAGAGGAGAATATTAAAAGGAGAGGGTGCAAATGGATGCAGGGGAAAGGAACAATGGCCCCACAGTTATACTTGTGGTAAAATGTACTCGACTATTATTATATCACATGGCATTTTCTTTATAATGGCCCACAAAATAACTTTCTTGTAGGAAATTTGTACTCCTGAGCAACTGGCTTGTTTTCCTATCGTGGGCACTGTGACTCTTGTGTCTGATTATGTTTCACTCTTTATTTTGTTTGCCAGGCACTTTGTAGCTATACTTATGGTGATCCTTGGCAATACACAAACTTTATGATATGTACCTTTTTCTATAATATTAATCCTGGCATTACTTTATTTTATTGCACCTGTTTTCTCTACTTTCTTTCTTCATTTATTTTTATTTTTTTCAGTGTATTTTTGTAAGTCTCTTCAAAGTCTTGGTAATAAAGTAGGAAACAAGTAAAATACAATTTAAAATAAATAAATTAAATACCTTGTATTTAATGAGGGTATTAAAAGTATCTACATCATAGAGCTGTTGAGAGAATCAAGAGTTAATTAAAGTAAAACATTTAAAACAGTGTCTGGCATACTGTAAGAACTATATAAATGTTTATTCAGTATTTTTTTTTTTTGGTGGTATGCGGGCCTCTCACCACTGTGGCCTCTCCCGTTGCAGAGCACAGGCTCCAGACACGCAGGCCCAGCGGCCACAGCTCACGGGCCTAGCCGCTCCGCGGCATGTGGGATCTTCCCGGACCGGGGCACGAACCCGTGTCGCCTGCATTGGCAGGCGGACTCTCAACCACTGCGCCACCAGGGAAGCCCCGGTATTTTTATTATAATTGAATCCTTACTGAAGTGACCATCAAGTAAACCTGCTTGAAGAGATAGTCTTATCCACACTCTCAAAATAGGCTAAATGAAGAGGTAAAAGATAAAGTTACAGATTTAACGGCCAATCATCAACAATTACTCTATCTGTAGATTATAATCTATGTAGCAGCTAGTAAATGCATGTGCTATATAAGATAATATGCTAAAAGTCTTGGAAGATATGGCTTCTAAGACATTTTCGTATGTCCGGTAGTTAGGCAACTTGTAGATACAAACATATGGCTGATTGACTAGATGAGGATTCAATCACCAGAAAGACCGTTGCTCTCAATCTACCTTTTTCAATGTTAGAGACAGAAGGTCTCCATCAGATAGGTCTGAGTTTGAATCTGTATCTACAGTATACCAAACTCTGTGACCTAGGTCAAGTCTCAGTTTTCACCTCAGTAAACAGGGAGAGCAATACTTACCACATAGGGACATAAGGCTTTCCTGAAATAAAGCATGTTGAAGAGCTTTGCATGATACCTGGCCAGAGTATGCATATAACAGTTATTCCTGTTATTAGTTTCTTGCAAATCTTTTGAACTGAAGAATTATTGCCTTTCATCGCTAGGATTTTTATTGAATATAGACAATATCCGATTTTTTTTCTTTAAAACATCAGCCCTAAAATCTGATGGAAAGTCTTAAATTTTTACTTTTCATCATGAGATTGTATAGGATAGTAGCTTCTTAGAAATGGTTCAAGGATTATAAACGGGCCACATGAATTCTTGGGAACCATGCCAAGCTATGGGTTCCTGTTGCATTAATGTTTCTATTACCATAGCATTTCTGCTTAAGTTTCTGGTATAGATTAATAAACTATTAATGGTGTTAAATGGATGCCTGGTTTTCATTAATTCGTAGCTCTTCAGAAGCTCATCAAAACCTTCCCATTCACTTTGTTGAATTCAATTGGTTGGGGATGAATGGCCTGAGAGGCTCTTTACTCTGCCAGAATGGATCCTGAAAACACGGTCAATTTAATTCAACTCAGCAAACACGTACTGAATTCAGAACATGGGAAAAGCACTGTGTACATATTGTGGCAATATCAAGAGATATCCTCTGTGGTGACCATCTGTTGTTTGCTACCCGGCATCCATCTCCCCTGTATCTGGGAGTGGGTGAAGGCCACCCATTCCCAGACATACGATTTGGGTGGGATTGGTCCCTCACCTAAGTCTAGAGGTGGGCCTTGCTTGGCTTAAGTTAGTCAGCACGTCCCATCCCCAAGACCATAGCACTGGATTCAGAGTGGGCACATAACCCGTGAATCATAAACAGACTTGTTTCCTGGGGTTTCTCTTTCCCATGGGAACTGTTGGAAGAGATAGGTTCTCTTTCCCTGGGCAGTATATACGGTGTGAGGTATGGGAGAACCTGCAGCTGTGAAGGAGCGGAGTACCACACAGATGCTGAAGATGAAGGAGGGCAGTGCCAGAAACCAGGAACTACGTGAGACCAGCCCTGCTACTGGTCACATGAGCCAACACACTTCCTTAAGCCAACTGGAAATTTCCTTAAGCCAACTGGGGCTTTCTATCACTTAGAAGTATAAGAATCCACAGTTCTCTGACCTCAACAGTTAGAAAAAAGATTCATGGTAGGTGCAACTCAAATGTTACTATTATTCTAGAATACTGATTCATATCTGTAATAAAACTTGATCCAGGGATTAAATTACTATAGAAACAAAATTAACCAATGACATACATTTACTAAAATGCCTTGAGAGAAGGGACCATAACTTTTACTTACCATTGGGTCTTCTAGGACCATTCCTCCATAGTTAAGCTCTCAGTATATGTTGATTGAATATGTGAGCTCAACCCTACGCTAGGCTCTGTGCTTCCCACATATAGGAGACCTTCCCCATTGGGGCATTCCTGATTACAGACTTTAATGGCCACAGCCTCTTTCTTCTGAATCCATTTTTTAAAATAAATTTATTTATTTTTGCTGTGTTGGGTCCTCGTTTCTGTGCGAGGGCCTTCCCCAGCTGTGGCGAGCAGGGGCCACTCCTCATCGCAGCGCGCGGGCCTCTCATCGTCGCAGCCTCTCTTGTTGCGGAGCACAGGCTCCAGATGCGCAGGCTCAGTAGCTGTGGCCCACGGGCCCAGTGGCTCCACGGCACGTGGGATCCTCCCAGACCAGGGCTCAAACCCGCGTCCCCTGCACCGGCAGGCAGACTCTCAACCACTGCACCACCAGGGAAGCCCTATTTTCTTAATTAATAAATGTTATTTTTAGAGAAGTTTTAGGTTCACAGCAAAACTGAGGGTAAAATACAGAGAATTCCCATATACTCACTCCCCCTACACATGAATAACCTCCCCCACTATCAACATGCCACACCACAGTGGTACATTTGCTACAACTGATGAATCGACATTGACGCATCATTATCATCCAAACCCACAGTTTACATTGGGGTTCGCTCTTGGTGGTGTACATTCTATGGGTTTGGACAAATGTATGCTGACATGTATCCACCATTGTAGTGTTGTACAGAGTAACTGCCCTAAATAGCCAGTGTGCTCTGCCTAGTCATCCAGAATGTCATACAGTTGGAATCATACAGTATTTAGTCTTTTTAGATTGGCTCCTTTCACTTAATAATATGCATTTAAATCTCCATGTCTTTTCATGACTTGATAGCTTTTTTTTTTCTTAGCACTGAATATTTGTAAGTAACACAGTTTATTTATCTACTTACATACTGAAGAAAATCTTGGTTGATTGAGAGTTTTGGCAATTTTGAATAAAGCTACTATAAACATCTCTGTGCAGGTTTTTATGTGGACATAAGTTTTCAAATCCTTTGGGTAAATATCAACAGGTACAATGGTGGATCATATAGTAAGAGTATGTTTTAAGCCAGTGAGGACTGTAAGCCCCTGATGTCAGCAACTGTACATTACTCATTTCTATAGCAACAGCATCTGCACTGAACTGGCATATAGCAGGTGTTCAAAAAAAGTTTATTCAGTGAATAAAGGAATGATAGAGGTTCAAAAATCACTTATTGAAATAAGTTATATATTGAGGGCAAAATTTAGATAAATGCAAATAACTAGATTCAGGTTAGTATATTTATTCATTAGCCCTTAGATAGCCCTAAAAACTAATCTTACCAAAGCGAATAGACTACTTCCTTCAATGGAGCCTGAATTTCTTAACTTGGAATGAAAACTCCCTGGGAGCATGTATCCACCCAGAGTCCCTTCACAGTACTGTGTCAAAAGCCTTTGGCAGTGATCTAATCTCATACTTTTACATCTCCCTGTCCAGTTTTCCCAGCACCACTTATTGAAGAGGCTGTCCTTTCTCCACTGTACATTCCTGCCTCCTTTATCAAAGATAAGGTGACCGACCATATGTGTGTGGGTTTATCTCTGGGCTTTCTATCCTGTTCCATTGATCTATCTTTCTGTTTTTGTGCCAGTACCATAACGTATGCTAACACATATATATGGAATTTAAGAAAAAAAAATGTCATGAAGAACCTAGGGGTAAAACAGGAATAAAGACACAGACCTGCTTGAGAATGGACTTGAGGATATGGGGAGGGGGAAGGGTAAGCTGTGACAAAGCGAGAGAGAGAGAGAGAGAGAGAGAGAGAGAGAGAGAGAGAGAGAGGCATGGACATATATACACTACCAAGCGTATGGTAGATAGCTAGTGGGAAGCAGCCGCATAGCACAGGGAGATCAGATCGGTGCTTTGTGACCGCCTGGAGGGGTGGGATAGGGAGGGTGGGAGGGAGGGAGACGCAAGAGGGAAGGGATATGGGAACGGATGTATATGTATAACTGATTCACTTTGTTATAAAGCAGAAACTAACACACCATTGTGAAGCAATTATACTCCAATAAAGATGTAAAAAAAAAAAACCTTTGGCTTTCCAGCTTCTAGTCTTTCTAGTGAAAAATCTGTTGTTTCCAAAATAATCGGGGGTGGGGGGTGGGGAAAGGCACTTTGTTGCATTTGCAGCACTCACAATCCCTAATCTAAGTGATAATGAGTCCCTGTATTCCACGGAGGGTGGTCAGGGAGAGCTTAAGGAAAAAATAGATTGATTTGTTTAAAAACTCAAAGGCTGAGCTTCCCTGGTGGCACAGTGGTTGGGAGTCCACCTGCCGATGCAGGGGGCGCGGGTTCATGCCCCGGTCCGGGAGGATCACACGTGCCGCGGAGAGGCTGGACCCGTGAGCCATGGCCGATGAGCCTGCGCGTCCGGAGCCTGTGCTCCACAACGGGGGAGGCCACAGCAGTGGGAGGCCCGCGTACTGCAAAAAAATAAAATAAATAGAAGACATTTCTGGTGACAGTCTGGTAGCCTGATTTCCTCACCTAATTCCTACTTGTCCTTTGGGATTGGCTCCTCCTTCTAGAAACGAATAAATCAGTTCACACTTGTCCTGATCTGTGAGTAAAATGACAGCCCGGCATTGAGAAATGTCACGTTATCTGAACACATTCACCTGGACAAGCACTGTTCTCTCACCTTGGAAAGATTCTCAGAGTGGGCAGCCCCCGAGTTCTCCATGCACCTATGACTCAGTGATCAGAGTGCTAATCTCTGTTAGAGCTCCCAGGCCTCGCTCCCTTCCACCCTTAGCTTATTCTCTCCTTCCCACCAGAGATGCCAAGAATATTTTGACTAGATAAAAGAATGGCTGAGCTACAATTGATATTCAACTTGTAAAGCAGTAAAAGTTATGCGGAGGTTGGAGCCAAATTCTAGAAGGCCTCCACCTGCCACCAACACTGAAGTGTTTGTACTTTTTTTTGTCTTCCTTGTGGGGAAGGGGGCAACACCGGAGGTTTCTGAGTAGGGGATGAACAAAATGAAATCACCGTTTATTTTATAACCACATACTTCTGACCTAATCTACAGTACCAAACACAGCACCAAAATCACAGGAAGAAGTCTCTCAGTCTGAGTGAGGGCCCAAATCACTGTCAACCTAGACGACAAATATTTTAGCTTTCTTGAAAACTGGCGTGGTTTTTTTTTTTTTTTTTTTTTTTTTATAAAGAGAAGCAATAACATATGGCCAGAGAACCAGACATCTGCTCAGCTTGAGAGGACAATCTTGATGGGGACTCAGCATTTTCTAAGAACAACCTCTTATTTGCCTCTTGGCTGGTCTAGTAGCAACGCCATCCTTTCCTCTTATGTGACTGGTGCTGAACCAGCACTTAAGGATTTTACAAAAGATCAAGAAAACCCATTCCTGTCTCAAAGACTCCATTACCTAAGGGTCTCTTCTAACCATTCCTGTCATTCCTCGACCTTGACAATACTATTCCAGTTTTAGATTTGCACCTGAGATGTTCAAAACAGTCTGGCTACGAGCAAAGATATTACCTCCCAATCACTAACATTTCAATCCCTCCAATAATATTTTACAGCAATTACTTTCAAACAGGGAAGTTCTTTATTATGCATGAGGTGAGAGACACAGACTAACCACATTTTGTTCAATAAACAGCTATAAATTAATACATGCTGTTCGGTGAATAGGCACATCATTTTTTATTTTTTTTATTTTTTTTATTTTTTTGCGGTATGTGGGCCTCTCACTGTTGTGGCCTCTCCCGTTGCGGAGCACAGGCTCCGGATGCGCAGGCCCAGCGGCCATGGCTCACGGGCCCAGCCGCTCCGCGGCATATGGGATCCTCCCAGACCGGGGCACGAACCCGTATCCCCTGCATCGGCAGGCGGACTCTTAACCACTGCGCCACCAGGGAGGCCCGAGGCACATCATTTTTGAAGGTGCTTTCAATCCTTTTAAAAATTAATGTAAATTTAAATGTAATTAAAGATGAATGGCTAAGAAAACATACTTGCTATGGCACATAACCCAGTAAGGATTCCAAACCATCTTGAAAGCACGCAAAGTTCTGAGAAGTTATGGTGCAGCCTTTTTTTTTCTGGAGGTAGGGGAGGGTGTGAACAGGAAAATACCTGTGCAAGAAAGCTATACTGGCATAAAGTATTGCTCCTAAATGCAAATACGGTCAGCCCTCCATATTCACGGGTTCTACATCTGCAGACTCAACCAACCACAGATCAAAAATATTAAAAAAAAAAAAAAGGCAGAAAGTTCCGAAAGGCAAAACATGAATTTGCCATGTGCTGACAACTATTTACATGGCATTTACATTGTATTGGGTATAAGAAGTAATATAGGGATAATTTAAAGTATATGGGAGGATGCGTGTAGGTTATATGCAAACACCATGCCATTTTATTAAACGCGCTTGACCACCCCAAATTTTAATATCTGCTGGGCGTCCCGGAACCAATCCTTCACAGATACCAAGGGACAACTGTATTGCTATATTAGAATACTGAAAATAACCCATTTAGAAAAAATGTAATATTTTTCTTTGAGTACTCCAAAGAGAATTGCCTCATAAGAGTATATAATCGTATATGAAAATAATAATCTACAAAAAAAGGAATTATTGAGTTAATATCCTAACTATCAGAGTCACTAATGTGGATTTCAAAATAAAGCCCATAAACAAATATTTGGTTTCTATCCAAGTTCCTCTTTCTTTCCACTTCCCCCAATTTATATAGTCACTCATGGGAAACATCGATTTATGTAAAGCAAATAAGCACAAGTACTGGATTAATTCCCCCAATATTTTCACATCCTAACCAAAAACACATTTGGATAAATATCTATAAATGCCACAAGAAGTTAGTGGCCCTTGGCATATCTGGAAAGTTAAGCCAACAAGTCAGCAAATTATTTTAAATTACTTACCAAGATTAGAACATAGGTTTAAATCACCTTGAAATAGAAATTCACTTATTAAAAATGACAGGGGACCTTCAAGTTGGCAGAGGAGTAAGACGTAGATCACCTTCCTCTTGACAAATACATCAAAAATACATCTACATGTGGAACCACTCCTATAGAACACCTACTGAACGCTGGCAGAAGACCTCAGAACTCCCAAGAGGCAAGAAACTCCCCACGTACCTGGGTAGGGCAAAAGAAAAAAGAATAAACAGGGACAAAAGAATAGGGATGGGACCTGCCCCTCTGGGATGGAGTTGTGAAGGAGGAAATGTTTCCACACACTAGGAAGCCCCTTCACTGGCAGAGATGGGGGGTGGGGAGGGAAATCAGCTTCGGAGCCATGGAGGAGAGCACAGCAACAGGGGTGCAGAGGGCAAAGCGGAGAGATTCCCACACACAGCATCAGACACTGGTCTGCTCACCTGCCAGGGTGGGCGGGGACTGGGAGCTGAGGCTCGGGCTTCAGAGGTCCGACCCCAGGGAGAGGACTGGGGTTGGCTGCGTGAACACAGCCTGAAGGGGGCTAGTGCACCACACCTAGCCAGGAGGGAGTCTGGGAAAAAGCCTGGATCTGCCTAAAAGGTAAGAGACCATTGTTTTGGGGTGTGTGAGGAGAGGGGATTCCTTCCCTGTGTGCCCACAGAAGGCAGAGCACTGTCTGAGCAAGCTCCAGAGACAGGCGTGAGCCACGGCTATGAGCTCAGACCCCAGAGATGGGCATGAACTGCTAACACTGCTGCTGCTGCCACCGAGAATCCTGTGTGCAAGCACAGGTCACGACCCACACACCACCCTCCCCCTGGGAGCCTGTGCAGCCCGCCACTGCCAGGGTCCCGAGATCCAGGGACAAATTCCCCGGGAGAACACACAGCGCACCTCAGACTCTTGCAATGTTACGCCAGCCTCTGACGCTGCAGGCTTTCCCTGCATTCCAATTATGACTACCGTACCCCTCCCTCCCCCTGGCCTGAGAGACCAACAGAGCCCTAATCAGCCACTGCTTTAACCACCTCCTGTATGGGCGGGGAACAGACGCCTGAGGGCAACCTACATGCAGAGGCAGGGCCAACCCAAAGCTGAGCCGCAGGAGCTGTGCGGACAAAGAAGAGAAAGGGAAATTTCTCTATGCAGCCTCAGGAGCAGCAGATTGAATTCCCACAATCAACTTGATGAACGCTGCATCTGTGAATACCTGAACAGACCACGAACGTTCCCAACATTGAGACAGTAGACTTTGGGAGCAACTGTAGACCTGTGGTTTGCTGTCTGTGACTGATCTGTTTCTTATTTTTATGTTTATCTTAATTTAGTTTTTAGTGCTTGTTATCATTGGTGGCTTTGTTTATTGATTTCATTGCTCTCTCTTTTTTTAAATGTTTTTACTTTATTATTTTTTCATTATTTATTTTATTTTATTTTATTTTTTCTTCCTTTTTTTCCTCACTTTTCTTCTCAGCTGTGTGGCTGACAGGGTTTTGGTGCTCCAGCCAGGTGTGAGGCCTGAGCATCTGAGGTGGGACAGCCGACTTCAGGACGTTAGACCATGAGACCTCCCAGCCCCATGTAATATCAATCAGCGAGAGCTCTCCCAGAGATCTCCATCTCAATGCTAAGACCCAGCTCCACTCAACGACCAACAAGCTCCAATACTGGACACCCCATGCCAAACAACTAGCAAAACAGGAACACAACCCCACCCATTAGCAGAGAGGCTGCCTAAAATCATATTAAGTTCACAGACACCCCAAAACACACCACCAGATGTGGCCCTGCCCACCAGAAAGACAATATCCAGTCCCACACACCAGTATACAGGCACCAGTACCCTCCAACATGAAGCCTACACAAGCCACTGAAACAACCTCATCCACTGGGGGCAGACACCAAAAACAACAGGAACTACGAACCTGCACCCTATGAAAAGGAGACCCCAAACACGGTAAGTTAAGCAAAATGAGAAGACAGAGAAACACACAACAGATGAAGCAGCAAGGTAAAAACCCACTAGACCAAACAAATGAAGAGGAAATAGGCAGCCTACCTGAAAAAGAATTCAGAGTAATGATAATAAAGATGATCCAAAATCTTGGAAATAAAATGGAGAAAACACATGAAACATTTAAGAAGGACCTAGAAGAACTAAAGAGCAAACAAACAATGAGGAACAACACAATAAATGAAATGAAAAATTCTCTAGAAGGAATCAATAGCAGAAAAACTGAGGCAAAAGAACGGATAAGTGACCTGGAAGATAAAATACTGGAAGTAACTTCCACAGGGCAGAATAAAGAAAAAAGAATAAAAGAATTGAGGACAGTCTCTGGGACAACGTTAAGCGCACCAACATTCAAAATATAGGGGTCTCGGAAGACAAAGAGAAAAAGAAAGGGTCTGAGAAAATATTTGAAGTGATTATAGTTGAAAACTTCCCTAACATGGGAAAGGAAATAGTTAGCCAAGTCCAGGAAGTGTAAAAAATCCCATACAGGATAACTCCAAGGAGAAAAACACCAGGACAAATATTAAGCAAACTATCAAAAATTAAATATAAAGAAAAATATTAAAAGCAGCAAAGGAAAAGCAAAAAATGACATACAAGGCAATCCCCATAAGGTTATCAGCTGATCTTTCAGAAGAAACTCTGCAAGCCAGAAGGGAGCAGCAGGGCATATATAAAGTGATGAAAGGGTAAAATCTACAACCAAGATTACTCTACGCAGCAAGGATCTCATTCAGATTTGACAGAGAAATTAAAACCTTTACAAACAAAAGTTAAGACAATTCAGCACCACCAAATCAGCTTTACAACAAATGCTAAAGGAACTTCTCTAGGCAGGAAACATAAGAGAAGGAAAAGACCTACAATAACAAACCCAAAACAACTTAAAAAATCATAATAGGAACATACATATCGATAATTACCTTAAATGTAAATGGATTAAATGCTCCAACCAAAACACACAGACTGGATGAATGGATATCAAAACAAGACCCGTATATATGCTGTCTACAAGAGATGCACTTCAGACCTAGGGACACATACAGACTGAAAGTGAGGGGATGGAAAAACATATTCCATGCAAATGAAAATCAAAAGAAAGCTGCAGGAGCAATTCTCGTATCAGACAAAATAGACTTTAAAATAAAGACTCTTACAAGACACAAAGAAGGACACTACATAATGATCAAGGGATCAATCCAATAGCAACATATAACAATTGTAAATATTTATGCACCCGAAATAGGAGCACCTCAATACATAAGGCAAAAGCTAACAGCCATAAAACGGGAAATCGACACTAACATTACTAAAGTAGGGGACTTTAACACCCCACTTTCACCAATGGACATATCACCCAAAATGAAAATAAATAAGGAAACACAAGCAATAAATGACACAATAGACATGATGGACTTAACTAATATTTATAGGACGTTCCATCTGAAAACAACATAATTCACATTTTTCTCAAGTGCTCATGGAACATTCTCCAGGATAGATCATATCTTGGGTCACAAATCAAGCCTTGGTAAATTTTTAAAAATGGAAATCATATTAAGTATCCATTCCAACCACAACGCTATGAGACTAGATATCATTTGCAGGAAAAAAAACTGTAAAAAATACAAACACATGGAGGCTAAACAATACACTACTAAATAACCAAGAGATCAATGAAGAAATCAAAGAGGAAATCAAAAAATAGAAACAAATGACAGTGAAAACAGGATGACTCAAAACCTGTGGGAAGCAGCAAAAGTAGTTCTAAAACGGAAGTTTTTAGCAATACAATCCTACCTCAGGAACAAGAAAAATCTCAAAAAAACAAACTAACCTTACACCTAAAGCAACTAGAGGAAGAAGAAAAAAAAAAAAACCCTCAAAGTTAGCAGAAGGAAAGAAATCATAAAGATCAGATCAGAAATAAATGAAAAAGAAGGAAATGATAGCAAAGATCAATAAAACTAAAAGCTGGTTCTTTGAGAAGATAAACAAAATGGATAAACCGTTAGCCAGACTCATCAAGAAAAGGGAGAAGACAAATCAACAGAATTAGAAATGAAAAAGGGGAAGTAACAACTGACACTGCAGAAATACAACGGATCATGAGAGATTACTACAAGCAACTATATGCCAAAAAAAATGGACAACCTGGAAGAAATGGACACATTTTTAGAGAAGCACAGCCTTCCGAGACTGAATCAGGAACAAATAGAAAACATAAGCAGACCAATCACAAGCACTGATGTTGAGACTGTGATTAAAAATCTTCCAACACAAAAAGCCCAGGACCAGATGGCTTCACAGGCAAATTCTATCAAACATTTACAGAACGGATAACACCTATCCTTCTCAAACTCTTCCAAAATATAGCAGAGGGAGAAACACTCCCAAACTCATTCTACGAGGCCACCATCATCCTGATACCAAAACTAAAGATGTCACAAAAAAAGAAAACTACAGGCCAATATCACTGATGAGCATAGATGCAAAAATCCTCAACAAACTACTAGCAAAAAGAATCCAACAGCACAGTAAAGGATCATACAACATAAGCAAGTGGGGTTTATCCGAGGAATGCAAGGATTCTTCAATATACACAAATCAATCACTGTGATACACCATATTAACAAATTAAAGGATAAAGACCATATGATCATCTCAATAGATGCAGAAAAAGCTTTTGACAAACTTCAACACCCATTTATGAAGAAACTTCCCAGAAAGTGGGCATAGGGGGAACCTATCTCAACATAATAAAGGCCATATATGACAAACCCACAGCCAACATCATTCTCAATGGTGAAAAACTGAATCCATTTCCTCTGAGATCAGGAATAAGACAAGGTTGCCCACTCTCACCACTATTTTTGAACACAGTTTTGGAAGTTTTAGCCATGGCAATCAGCGAAGCAAAAGAAAAAAAATGGAATCCAAATGAGAAAAGAAAAAGTAAAACTGTCACTGTTTGCAGATGACATGATACTATACATAGAGAATACTAAAGATGGTACCAGAAAACTACTAAAGCTAATCAATGAATTTGGTAAACTAACAGGATACAAAATTGATATGCACAGAAATCTCCAGCATTCCTATACACTAATGCCGAAAAATCTGAAAGAGAAATTAAGGAAACACTCCCATTTACCAATGCAACAAAAAGAATAAAATACCTAGGAATAAAACTACTTAAGCAGACAAAAGACCTGTATGCAGAAAAGTGATGAAAGAGATTAAAGACGGTACAAACAGATGGAGAGACATACCATGTTCTTGGATTGGAAGAATCAACATTGTGAAAATGACTATATTACCCAAAGCCACCTACAGATTCAATGCAATCCCTATCAAACTACCAATGGCATTTCTCACAGAACTAGAACAAAAAATTTCACAATTTGTATGGAAACACAAAAGACCCCGAATAGCCAGAGCAATCTTGAGAAAGAAAAACAGAGCTGGAGGAATCAGGCTCCTGGACTTCAGACTATACTACAAAGCTACAGTAATCAAGACAGTATGGTAATGGCACAAAAACAGAAAGATAGATCAATGGAGTAGGATAGAAAGCCCAGAGATAAGCCCACACACATGGTCACTGTATCTTTGATAAAGGAGGCAAGAATATACAATGGAGAAAAGACAGCCTCTTCAATAAGTGGTGCTGGGGAAACTGGACAGCTACATGTAAAAGTATGAAATTAGAACACTTCCTAACACCATACACAAAAATAAACTCAAAATGGATTAAAGACCTAAATGTAACAGCAGACACTATAAAACTCTTAGAGGAAAACATAGGCAGAACACTCTATGACATAAATCACAGCAAGACTCTTTTTGACCCACCTCATAGAGAAATGGAAATAAAAACAAAAACAAACAAATGGGAGCTAAGGAAACTTAAAAGCTTTTGCACAGCAAAGGAAACCATAAGCAAGATGAAAAGACAACCCTCAGAATGGGAGAAAATGTTTGCAAATGAAGCAACTGACAAAGGATTAATCTCCAAAATACAAGCAGCTCATGCAGCTCAACATCAAAAACACAAACAACCGAACCCAAAAATGGGCAAAACCTAAATAGACATTTCTCCAAAGAAGATATACAGATTGCCAACAAACACATCAAAGGATGCTCAACATCACTAATCATTACAGAAATGCAAATCCAAACCACAATGAGGTATCACCTCACACCAGTCAGAATGGCCATCATCAAAATATCTACAAACAGTATATGCTCGGTGTGGAGAAAAGGGAACTCTCTTGCACTGTTGGTGGGAACATAAATTAATACCGCCACTATGGAGAACAGTATGGAGGTTCCTTTAAAACTAAGAATAGAACTACCATATAACCCAGCAATACCACTACTGGGCATATACACTGAGAAAACCATAATTCAAAACAAGACATGTACCACATTGTTCATTGCAGCACTATTTACAATAGCCAGGACATGGAATCAATCTAAGTGTCCATCAATAGATGAATGGATAAGGAAGATGTGGCACATATATACAATGGAATATTACTCAGCCATAAAAAGAAACAAAATTGAGTTACTTGTAGTGAGGTAGATGGAACTAGAGTCTGTCATACAGAGTGAAGTAAGTCAGAAAGAGAAAAAGAAATACCGTATGCTAACACATATATATGGAATCTTAAAAAAAAAAAAAGGTTCTCATGAACCTAGTGGCAGGACAGGAATAAAAATGCAGATGTAGGGCTTCCCTGGTGGTGCAGTGGTTGAGAGTCTGCCTGCCGATGCAGGGGACACGGGTTTGTGCCCCGGTCTGGGAAGATTCCACATGCCGCGGAGCGGCTGGGCCCGTGAGCCATGGCTGCTGAACCTGTGCGTCCGGAGCCTGTGCTCCACAACGGGAGAGGCCACAACAGTGAGAGGCCTGCGTACCGCGAAAAAAAAAAAAAAATGCAGATGTAGAGAATGGACTTGAGGACACGGGGAGGGGGAAGGGTAAACTGGGATGAAGTGAGAAAGCAGCACTAACATATATACACTATCAAATGTAAAATAGGTAGCTAGTGGGAAGCAGCAGCATTGCACAAGGAGATCATCTCAGTGCTTTGTGACCACCCAGAAGTGTGGTGTAAGGAGGGTGGGAGGGCGACGCAAGAGGGAGGGGTTATGGGGATATATGTATATGTATAGCTGTTCACTTTGTTATATAGCAGAAACTAACACATTTTAAAGCAATTATACTCCAATAAAGATGTTAAAAAAATAAAGATTATCTTGCAGGACAAGATTCCTTTGGAAAATAAAATAAAATAAAAATGACAATAATACAGAGAATTTTTTGCTGTCTATTATAATTCTATCTCATAAATTTAAATATCTGCATAACATACTTTACCAGTAAAATATTTCAGCATCTCTCACATTTTCTTGTCAATTTCATTTGTTTTTATTTTGAGGCTGAAAACAGTCATAATATCTAAAATATTATTTTGATGAATTCTTAATATACCTCAAAATTTATACATCTAATTAGGTTTTCTCCCCTTTTGTTCCAGAGCAATATCAATAAGGTTAGTAAAAACTAAAAATGATGTGTCTATCCAATTAGAGTAGGTCAAGGGCTTAATGCTTGATCTATTATCTACATATAAGGCATAGTCCCCATTCTTTCTATAATCAAGGTAAAAATATTATTTTTTCAAATAAAAATGTCTATGAAATGCTAGAAAGAATGCCACACAGATAACATACTGTAGTTCAGATTTCAAAACTTTTTGGAAATGGATCTTAGACACAGTGAAATTCATTAGTGTTTCAAAGTTCCAGATGAAGACATCAGTAGACATCCAAAGATCCAGGGGATTTTTATTAGCTTAAACTTGGATGGTTTCTGTGGTAACGCAAAATTATTTAAACAGACTAAAAATGAGATATAATTACAACTTTATTTTGAAATCTAGCATTCTTAAAGAAAACTGGATAATATTTCTCTAGACTTCTATGGTAAGCTCTACTTGGTTTGTCATTTTAACATTTCTGGGTACACTGCTTTCTATTAAGCATTGTAGAGGACCCAAAGATAAATAAGACAAGAGCCCTGTCTTCAAAAATTTTACAGATTTGACAAGACTATAGATGTCTCTCACAAGCAGAGGAAGTTCTAACTAATGCCACAAGGAGTCAGGTAAACAAATCAATGTGATGCTGAGTGAGCCCAATCTTAAACCATTGAAGGTGAACAGACTTTACCTATTTGATTTGGTTTTGCATCACTATATCCCAGAGCTGAGATATGATGCCCTTCCAATGAAACAAAATAACTCATGAGTGCAAACTGTGTCACTCTGTAGAGTACTTTCCCATACATCCTCTTATTCATGTCTCTCAGCAACCCTACTCAGGAGATAGGACTATTTCCCTCATTTTCTCTACCAGAAAGCTAAGGCTGATACATTAAACAACTTATCCAAAGTTCTTCTAACCACTGAGAGATTGGGTTTGAACTAGATCTTTCTTCTTTTCCGATCTTTTCACAGTCTCACACTGCCTGACCACACTTCCCTGACATACTTACATTCATTCATTCATTCTCGTTTACCGACAACCAGCAACATGCCAGGCCCTGGGGGTAAAAGCATCTAAGATATGGTACCCAACCTCTAAAAGAGTACCATGTTTTGGGGAAGTCAAGTCCATAAAGAGCTAATTATAGTGTAATCTGGCAAGTGTTATGACAAAGCTAACATTAGACGGCGATACCCCAAGGTGTCCCAATATTTAGAGGTAAGGAAACATCAAGGAAAGCCTGCAGAAGAAGGTGAATTCCAAACTGAATCTTCAAGGGTAGACAGGAGTTAGCTGGGTGAGGGAGAGCGGAAGTAAGAGCCCCAGGGGAGGACACGAGAGGAAAGTCTTACAGAGTCTGAAAGTAGTCTTACTATTCCAGCCAAGTGTTCAGCATAAGCAAATGATAGCAGAAGAGAGAAACAATACCTTGTGTATGGAAGACTTCACAGCAAGTTTGGTATTACTAGAGATTAATGCTCAACGTAAGAGATGAGGCTAGAAAATGTATTATTGAAAGGCTGAAATTGAAATATATAAACTATAAAGGGGATATATTTTGATTTGTAATAGAATGTTCCTCCTTTCTCTTTCAACACTACATTTTCTATTTTTTCATGAGCAAACTTTTTAACTACTTCAATTTTTAATCAACATTTTTGCTGAGGTATAATTTACATACAACAAAATGGGCCAATTTTCAGTATATAATTCAATGAGCTTTAACAAATATATAATTATGTAACCACCACCACAATTAAGATATAGATTATTTTCATCACTATAGAAAGTTCTCTCATGCCTCCCATTCCTTCTCCCATCCTGGGCCCCTGGCCACCATTGATCTTTCTGTCACTAACCTTTTGTCTTTTATAGGATTTTATATAAATAGAATCATAGGGTATGTAATGTTTTGTGTCATCTTCTTTCACTTAGCATAAAGCTTTTGTGATTCATCTGTGTTGTCCTGTCCACTCACCATCCTCCCTTTGTATTGCTCCACTGTAAGGATGCACCACAGTGTGTTTATTCAGTTCACCCAGTGATGAACACGTGAGCCACTGCAAGTTTTTACCTGTTATGGATACTACTAAGATGAATATTCACAGACAAACCTTTGTGTGGGCATATGTTTTCATTTTTCTTGGGTAAATGCCTAGGAATGGATTTGCTGTGTTGTATAATAAGCATATGTTTAACTTTATAGGAAACTGCTTTTTAAATAAGTGAAACGGGGGGTCAATAACTATTTATTCTCATTAAAGGATCTTTTGGTTAAACAGCCCAAAGCACTTCTCAAATGTCCTGCCCAAGGCATGTATTCTGCATTAATAGCACAGATTTATTACTTATAGTTTTCAAAGTACATTCACATGGATGACCTATTTTACCCTTACAGCTGCTCTGTAAAATAGTCCTGGTTGATATTCAGCTGGTAAGTGTCAGAGACAACCTTACCAGATGTATATGGCATCTGTCTGATAGACCAACAGCCAGGCCACACTGGCTGTCAGATATTTTATTTTATTTTTTTAATATATTTATATATTTATTTATTTATTGGCTGCATTGGGTCTTCGTTGCTGCGTGTGGGCTTTCTCTAGTTTCGGCAAGCAGGGGCTACTCTTTGTTGTGGTGCAGGGACTACTCTTTGTTGTGGTGTGCGGGATTCTCATTGTGGTGGCTTCTCTTGTTGCGGAGCAGCCACTGCACCACAAGGGAAGTCCCAGATATCTTAAATATCACTTTTGAAGTAGGTTCTATGAGCCCCATGTGAAGATGAGGAAACTGAGTCTCAAAGAAGTTAAGAATCTTGGGCTTCCCTGGTGGCACAGTGGTTAAGAATCTGCCTGCCAATGCAGGGGACACGGGTTTGAGCCCTGGTCCAGAAAGATCTCACATGCTGTGGAGCAACTAAGCCCGTGTGCCACAACTACTGGGCCTGCGCTCTAGAGCCTGCGAGCCACAACTACTAAGCCCGCGTGCCACAACTACTGAAACCCGTGCACCCAATGAAGAGTAGCCCCCGCTCGATGCAACTAAAGAAAACCTGCGTGCAGCAACGAAGACCCAACACAACCAAAATAAATAAATAAATAAATAAATTTTTTAAAAAAAGAAGTTAAGAATCTTGACCATCATGAGACCCTGGAAAAGCATAAAGACAACAAGCTCCCACCTAGATCGTCTAAGCTCCTATCCTTTCCACATCTTATAGGCACCCAAAGGAGTAAACAGGTGGGTTTAGGGGATATTGGAACTATAATTAAATAAAGAGGGTGCCTTTCCTCCCACAGGCTTTGCATGAGAAGTTTGTCTTTTGAATTTCCCAAATTCAACTCTAGAGAATTTTAGCAAAAATACATTGGATTTCTCTCTCTAATGGGGGACAGGAATAGAAAACAATATCAGAAATGCTAGAAGCCTCCACCACGTTTGAGAGGAGAGGGCTGTAAGCCAAGCTGTGTGATGACAAGGATCAGGGACTTTCCATGCTGTGTGTGTCCAAGCTCTTTGTGATCCCACAACAAACTCTCCCAAAGCCAGGCCAGACACCTGGCAGCTACAGCTCAGCTACCAAGACCCACTTCACTGTTCATAATTTTATTTTTCTTTCTTTAGCTCAAAAAAAGACATAGGTAATTTAAAAGGCATTTTTCCCCCATTTTCTTAAAATAGAACTATATTGTTACAATCTTACCAATCTTCCTAAAAATCACTAACTAATAAACAGTTTGGTAAAACTGAATAGAATACAAATGAGGACAAAATTAACATTATCTGGATTCAACAGCAACGCCAAGATGCAGTCATGGTCTCGGTAGAGTGACTTGAAAAATTAACAACAGTACCAAACCCCAGCTTTGCCCAAGGCCAAAAAAAGTGAACTTTTCCTTAAGGGGTGTGAATCCCTCACATATGTTCACCCTGCCATTGTCTGTGGTCCCAAGCTTAATACATTCAACTGTTTGACAAACTAAACTGGGAAAAGAAACTTTCAAATGTGAATATAAATATACTTTGTTTTCACGGTTGGTCTGAGTCTGAGCACAAACTATCTTTACAATTTAGTATCTAAAACTGATCCTGTGTATTCTAGATCAATGATTCCAAACTTGAACTTTAAAGAAACTATGGTTGCGGTATATATATACAATGGGATACTACTTAACCATAAAAAAGAATTAAATTTTGCCATTTGCAGCAACATGGGTGGACTTGGAGGGCATTATGCTATAAATGAAATAAGTCAGACAGAGAAAGACAAATATTTTATGGTATCACTTATATGTGGAATCTAAAAAATACAACAACTAGTGAATATAATGAGAAAGAAGCAGACTCACAGATATAGAGAACAAACTAGTGGTTACCGGTGGGGAGAGGGAAGGGAGGAGGGGCAATATAGGGGTAGGGGATTAAGAGATACAAACTACTATGTATAAAATAAGCTACAAGGATATATTGTACAACACGAGGAATATAGCCAATATTTTATAATAACTATAAATGGAGTATAAACTTTAAAATTTGTGATTCACTGTATTGTACACCTGTAACATATAATATTATACATCAACTATACTTCAATTAAAAAAAAGTAACTATGGTTGTACCTACCTTCATGAAGCACAAGTTTCTTGAGAAGAAATTGTCAGAAAGTATAGGATGAATGATCTCCGAGATATATACAGTTCAGTGAAAAGAGCAAAGATCATTGACTGTGCAGGTAGAAAGGGAATGAATATACAATATGCTTCTATATCACAGACTGTCATAAGAAGGATTCATGGGCAACAGCTAGTGGTTTCCTCTAGTAAAGGGAACAGGAACCAGAGATCAGCGGTTCAATAGAGACTTACTTTCCCTTGTGTTGCTGGAATTTCTTTTTATTGTGGTCATATATTAATTTCTTCTGCCCTCTCTTCCCCGTTTTAGTAAATCATGAAATATGTTAATCATATAAAAAATATTTACATCTTAATATTTTGTGGTCTTTATTTCAGTTCTTTTTTCTCCTTAAATAAATATCCATAGAATACAAATCTGCAATGTTTTATCTCCCCCGTCTCATTCTTTTTTTCTCCAGAGATAACACTTATTATCTAAATGTGGTGTTCAAACTATACATGTGTTTAAACCTCCACTATATATAAACATTTAAATATAGAATTATTTGTGTGTTTAACTAACTTCCTATAAATTGTATGATACATACCTATAATTCAACAACTCACTTTTTAACATTCAGTGTTGATTCAGGCTGATACATGTAACTCTAGTTCATCTGTTTGAACTGCTTTCTAGTACTCCACTGTCTAAATCTGCCCCAATTTATTTACCCACTCCCCTGTTATAATAATTCCTTATTATTACAAGCAGCAATGCAATAAACATTCTTGTACAGGTCTCCTTAAGTACTGTGTGAGAGTTTCTTTAGGGTGTGTGTCTAGAATCAGGATTTGCTCATTTGCATAGCAGTTCTCAAGTAGCAACCCATACTCTGGTAGTACTTGGAGTTTCCGCAGCCCCAGAGCATTTTGCTAGAGTCAAACTTTTAAAACTTCGTTAAACTTAAATATTATCTCATTTTTATTATACTTTCAATAAGTATATAAGTTGGAAATGGGGGAGGAATAGCGTGAGGCTCTAGGGCACCACGAAGATACAAGAAGACAAACACACTGCTGAGCCAATATCTCCAACTAAAATAAAAGCAAAGTTCATTAAAGCTATGCTAGCTTCATCCCCTTGTCCATCCTACCTCATGCTGGTAACATCTGACTCCACTCCCTAAATCCCAACTTTGTTCCATCCCCAGACTTCAGTACCCTGTTTACAAGGGCTCTGGTGGCCACTCAAAATCCTATGACTGGCCCCATTGCCAGCCGTGACTCAGATCCAGCCTCTAGACCCATGCAGAAGGCCAAGTGCATCTCTGCTACCAGCCCCATCCAGCCAGGTCTCATTCCTACCAAGTCCTATTGTGGAGGGCATGAGAGAGAGTAACATCGCTACAGAAATAAACCCCATGTCAACCAAGTGAGGTCATGTGGTGTGACCAAAGCCATAGGAGGGGGACAACTGAGAGAAGTCCCAAGTGTCAGAAATCCATGGAAAAACTCCCACAAGGGACAACCTACAATGGGGTTTGAGTCTGGCTCAGCAGTTCTTTCTTGTAATTGAACTAGACACACAAATCAATAATTGCACAGAAGGAATCTGGTAGCACCAATTGTGTCATGTAGCTTAGCAAATAGTACAGACAGAAATAAACATTACAAACAACTGAAATATCCTATAATGAAGGACTCAGATAATAAAACGCTATGTGGCAGGCACTGAATGCTCTAAATGCATTGTCTCACTTTATCCTCATTCTAACCCTATGAGGGAACACTATTATCACCATTTTGCAGAAAACACAACAGAGCCTTTGGAAGGTTAAATAATTTGATACAGGTCATGTTGCCAATTAGCAGTCGAATCACGAGACAACCTCAAAGCCAGGTTCTGAACAATTATACTATACAGACATTAAAACAAGGAGAAATGTTCACAATGTCCTGTAAACACATATAAACATTCAAATGAAAAAAAGATAGGGCTTCCCTGGTGGCTCAGTGTTTGAGAGTCCGCCTGCCAATGCAGGGAACACGGGTTCGTGCCCCAGTCCGGGAGGATCCCACAGGCCACGGAGCGGCTGGGCCCGTGAGCCACGGCCACTGAGCCTGCGCGTCTGGAGCCTGTGCTCTGCAACGGGAGAGGCCACAACAGTGAGAGGCCCGCATACCACAAAAAAAAAAAAAAAAAAAAAAGAAAAAAAGATAGAGTATGTATACAGACCAAAATGATCTTAGCTCTTACTTTTGGGCAATAGGATTTCATGTTATTTTATATTCCTACTTGTGCTTTTCTTTACTTTTCAAATTTCTACATCTGAAAAGAAATGCACTACTTTTAAAATCAGGAAAATACTGTTTTAAAAGACCATATGGAACTTACACTTCCAGCTTGCACATCATTAGCTATTTAGTTTTTGTCCAGACCAGTATATCACCTGTGGTACCCACAAATGAGTGCTTAGTAAATGCTCTTCAGGATGAAAATAATGCATAAATGCAGTCTGACGGCAAATGTCCTGTTCCATGAACTGAGAGAGACAGCCAGCAGCCTTCTCAGAAAACAAGACCCTGAATGTTTTGTGGTAATTTCCCCCAAATTAAGTAGAGAAAATCCACTTGAAAGGTAAGGTAGCACAATATGGCAGTCTGAATAAAAACACACTTTGCAAAGCATTCTTTTACTAAAAGCCATATTAGCTTTAAAGTCATTTGGATCATAGTAAGACTGACAGAGATATATGACAAAATGGCAACGTAAAGGAGGAAGCGAACTTCATTTAGTAAACAATGAGATTAACAGTGGCCTGTGAAGGTGAGACTGGAAATTATTTCACTGATCCTGTATGATCAAGAGAGCATAAGCTATTGTTTGGTTCAGCAGATTTTTGAAAACCAAAAAACTAGATATCCTACTAAAATAACTCAGGAATTCTCATATCAAATACAAATTATGCAACTACTAGTAATATTTATAACCAAAGAAACTCACCCCAAATCGTTCAGCAAATTTTTTTAACTTTGCCCCGGTCACATGATATAGTAGCAAAGATTAAAACTCAAAACTCTTTACAGCTAGTTCTTTATGCTTGACTAAGAGATACCAATTTAGGCTACCATCTAATCTCCCTTCCCTTCTTTCCTCAGCCTAGAAATAATTTCTGTCCTAAGAAAGGTAAGAATACATAAGATGACCTTAGCAAGGTTTTCTTCAGTCTACCTTTGTAGCTTTCCAGTCCTATCACCACCCACTTATTTCTTCTCTCTATAAACATACTCCTCCGGTCATAAGGTAAATTCATTGGAAACTTTTACACCCTCATGCCTCTGCTCTTCTTTCCTGTCCTAAGTATATGTTTTCTTGCTTCTTAGCCCGAATGAATCCTTCATCCTTCAATGTCATGTCCCTCTGAAGGCTTGTTCAACCCACACATGCAACTAATCCCCATCTTCTCTATGTTCCCATCTTATTTACACCAGTGTTTTTCTCCTTGTTTGACTCATCTGGGTATCATCGCCATCTAACCCTGGGCTGGGCATACAGTGGATGCCAATGCAATAACCAATTACTGAGCGCCTGCCATGTGAGAAGTGCTACCTTAGGGGCTACAGAGACAGAGATTATAGGCAGCTCTTTTCTGAATCAAGCTCACAATACATTGATTTGACAGCTAAGTAAACATGAATCACTGTTATGGCAGTATCAACAGAGAATTCAATCGTTTGTATATAGAATTTAACTAAAGAAAATAAGAAATGCCACAAGAGTGGAAGTAGTGACCACCCTGGTCCATTGTTAACATTTTGTGGCATCTGGGGATGTTCTATAAGAGGACATGAATGTTTTCTATGGAATCAGCCTCAAAAGGTCAGTGTATTAAAAAGTAACCCTATTATCCACTGTCTTCAGCCAACTTCCTTCCCCAGCCCTCTTCTTTCTCTCTGTGATATCACTCTGGTTTTTCTACTAACTCAGACTTGAAAGCTCTGTAATCTTTGATTCCTCCCATTCCTGATCTCTCATATATAAAAGACATTCATTGATCTTTATTTACTAATATCCATGGGGGAATTTTCTGGCAGTCCAGTTGTTAGGACTCAGCACTTTCACTGATAGGGCCTGGGTTCAATCTCTGGTCAGGGAACTAAGGTCCTACAAGACACATGGCATGGCAAAAAAAAAAAAAAAAAAAAAAAAAAAATTCTTGTCTCCATTTCTGAGGCCATTAGTCCAAACTATTAGTCCCTCAAGTCTGAACTCCCTATGATCTTTCTCCTTTCCATCTATTTGTCACAGAGCGAAGAGAATGTTTTCTGAAAAATGTTTATCCAAAAATTCCCCTATTTATAAGTGTATACCAGTTCCCACTGGTTATAAATCTGATCTGGTCCTATCTTAGGTTTCCACCATTATTCAGACATCACCTTCTGTCATCTGTATGCACCATTCATAAGTGCCCTACACATTACCTTGTCATATACAAGGATGAAATAAAGAAGTTATGATCACCAACAAAATGTACTTCTCAAGGTCTTCTTGGAAGAATTCCTAAGCAAGGTGGTCACAACGCTGATAATCCTTGGGCTCAGTGGCAACTAACAGGGATTAACTGCAATTTAATCAAGTTTTGACAGTTTCACCCTCAACTTGCTTCAAAAATAGTAAGTGGATGACATCTGGTCCCAGGGGGTTATTTATCAGCCACTTTGTCAATCAGGCCTTGAGGACCCAATGATTTACCAGTAGTTGATCTAAAACCTTTAAGCCATCTACTTCTAAAGAGGACAAATCTTAATATTTCCTCAGGAAAATGTTTCAATTTGATGATATAAAGTTCTGAAACGTCCTGGAAAATTTACATGCAATGTTTTCAGACAAAGAAAATCAAGAATGTAAGGAGTCCTAGAAGCCTTGGCCTATTGACTGCTCCTGGAGAAATCAAAGTGGCTTCAGCTAATTGATATTATTGATGCATTTTTTCCAACAGCCATGAAAATGGCACTGATTGTTAGGAAATCACTTTCAAAGTGAAATGCATCACAAATTTTTTCTTTACTGTTATAAGAGTACAAAACATGTGCTTACCAACTTGCTTCAAGTGACTGTAATTCTAAGAACACAATGAGGCTGTCAAAGAGGACTTTTACAGACTAAGAAAAAGATAGAAGTTCCAATTACATCTAGAGCAATAACCTGACATAGCTGCAGAGACATCAGCCTTGGACTGTTGGTGAGGCAATGAACCAGAAACTAGAAAGTAGGAAACAAAAAGGCAAAATGAAAAGAAAGAGTCCAAAACAAAAAAGAATAAGAGAGAAATAAAAAGAGTAATAGAGAAGGGCAGAGATGGTTAGTACAGAGAGGTACAGAGAAAGAAACACACAGAGATACAGAGCAAATAACAGAGATACAAAGAGAAAGAGAAATAAAGAGACACAGATTCACAACTATTGAGAAGAAATATCTAAGTTTCCTAGTTCTACATGATGAAGTTCAATACTAATTGCAGTCTTTTGATTATTGAACCCATTTTTTAGATTCACCCACAACATCAGTTATCAAAAACCTACAGTTATTAAACAATGATATTTTTCCATTAGTAAAAAGGAGTCAGAGATTTGCTAAAGGAAAGGAAGGGATGAAACGTAAGCTGGAGAAAGGTGTTTTTTAGAAAGGATAACTGGGTACTATCAACCTACATTATTTCATCATCAAGTCTCCAGGGAACATTATCCATACTTTTAGATTTAAAAAGAAAACCTCTTCCTAGAAGATTTTCTGAAAAATTAAACTAATGTGATTTAAAGGTCTTACTATACTGAAGGCTACACAAAGCAAATGAAAAGAGACATCATCCCTGCTTCCAGAGCTCTGAAAGTTAGAGGATAAAAATGACAAAGATATGTATTACATGAAAACTAAAACATATAAGTAAAAAGTAAAGATTTTACATTGTATAAGCATAAATCGAAGTGATTATCATAAGATTATGGATGAAGAGGTAACTGGATAATGTTTAAAAAGTAAAAGAGAAGTGGTTTCCTTTCCTCTTGGAGAATATGACAAATTACCCAAATACCTACCTTAACCTCATGACTCATGGACTGACAAGTGGATTTCTGTTTTTAATATCAGATACAAAGTGCTGGGCTAATTATACTCCTTAGTTCATAGCATACCATCTTCATTGGCCTATTCAAGGCAAGTATCTTGTTTTATTTTCTTGTTTTTAATTTATTTATTCTCTTTTATCCCCATCTTCATTCCTACCTCCAACCCATGTCCTGGGTAGGCGACCATTCTAAGATATTTTTTGCTTATATGCCTTCTTGTAAAATGTGAACTATAATTCTGAGTGCATGCAAAAATTGTATGTATATGTATGCAACTGTATTATATATGTCACTCTATTTTTTACCTTTATTATCCAGCTTTATACATGTAAGATACATCCACGTTGAGATATATATATATATATTCCTTTGCTATATATATTAGTCTGCTGCTTCCAACTTCTGTATAACATACCCTGAGGAGCATCTACCACATTTACACGTCTACTCTCCCAGTGATGGACCTCCAGATGGACACTACCCCCCAAAATTAGGCCATAATAATCATCCTTGTTATGTACCCTTAGGGACCTCTGTGACAATTTCTTTGGGAAATATACTAAGGAAGTGAATTATTTGTTCATTGGGTATGAAAATACATTTAAGTGGGCTAAATATTACCAGTTCGCTCTCCAGAATTGTGGCACCATGCTTCATGCCCACCAATAAATGTATAAGGAAGGGTTCCTATATCACCACAGCATCGCCAATGCATTTTACATCTCTGCTTTAAAATGATCTCATTTTTAAAACTTGCATTGTTCTGATTGCTAATGAGTTAAGATCTCTTTATTCACTTGTTAGCATTCAGGCTTCCTCTTCTTTAAACTGCTTATTCAGAGCCTTTGTCCATTTTTCTATTAGGGTTACTGCCTTTTTCTTTTGATTTCTAGTCATTCATAGCCTACATATTAATCTCATAATGATTTTAGACAGTGTTAGTATCTTCTCCCATTTTTCCATCTGCCTAACAGCTTTGTGCATGGTATCCTTCATTGAACAGAAATTCTTAATTCTGATGCAATCAAATTCGGTAATTTTTTGTCTTGTGGTTTGTGCTTTTTAAGTTGTGTCTGTGTGAAAGTGTAAAGGCACACAGGAGACAGATGTGGTGGCCCTATTCTTGAGGAAACAGCCAAGAGGAAAATAGATATACCTGCAAGATGTGGGCAGAAAGATCCACCATGAGGCTAGGTGAAAAAGAAGGCCATTGGGAAGGTATGACTTAGGACATGACTCTGCCACATATTATACGCTGTGTTACCTTGGACAAAGTGCTAAACCTCCCAGAGCCTGCCATCTGTCCAGTGTGAACAACACCTATCCCAAAAGACAATGTAAGTAAAAGAATCTGCACAATCACTAGCATATAATAGACAGGCTCTCAATAAATGAGTTCCTTTGCCCCTTTCCTCCTCATTTCCAATCCTGATTTGATGCTGAGAGAGGGAATTTGCAACCTGTGACATTTTGGAATCAGATCCTTCAGCTGACCCCACACCTCCAAATTCTAAGTATCATCTGTGGATATAGGCTCCTAAGAGCACTTCTGCTCATACTGCAATTAGATATCAGACAAATATTAAGCCCTGAAAAAAAAAAACAGTGAAAATGCTGTTTTCCTGATGAGACCAAAGGAGGAAAAGAGGACTGGGTACAAATAACTAATTATCTGATGATGGGACATTGGGCGTAAATTCGTTAGCATCTCACTAAGAAATGGATCAAAGTATTGGCTGTAGAATGTCTTCGTTTGGTGGATGTGCTGGGAGTATGCAGGAAGGCTATTTTAGGTTTCCATACGATTAAAACAGTGAGATTTTGGAATAAGCTTAAGCTGTAGCTTTCTGATCCATGTTGCTGAAGTTTTCAGAAAGAATTGACTGGTAAACAACCTCATTGTGATTTGACTGACGTTCATTTATCCTCCTCTTTCCTATGTGCCTTCACTTCAGATGCAAACCAAAACTTATTGGTATTTGGATATGACATAAAGACCTATGGAAATCACATAAGGCTAAAGGAAGCTTGAGTATGAATAAGTTTTGGGGTTTTTTAATTAAGTTTTAAAATATCCTTTTCAAATGTGTGATATGTATCACAAATCTACCCATCAGGTCAATAGCTATTTAATATGCATTTGTATTGCATTACTAGGTACAGCATTAAATGAGATACAAAGATAAATAAGATGTGGCTTTTACCCCAGAGGAGGTCACAGTTTCTCAGAAGAGATAACCATGTGAACAATCAACTACAGTAAATTATGATCATTGTATAATATAGGCAAACAAAGTGCTATGAGAATGGAGATGAAAGAACAATTACATTTATTTAGGTTTAGGTTCAAGAAAGACTTTAGAGAAAAGATCCACTTTAAATGAGTCTTTAAAAATGAGCAGGGATTTTCCAAGCAGAGAAGGGTTAGGTTGGGCTGGGATTAGGGTTGGGTTAGCAGAGCTCCAGGAAGCAGTTTGTAAGTCAAGGAAGTATGAACGTGTCCAGGCAAGAGCAGCTAGGACCATGGTGTGTGGCTAGGGAGGAACTAGACATAAGCCTAGAAGCACAGCCTGGGGTCACTTGTTTAAAGGTCATAAGAATTTGAACTATACCCTGAACAGTGAAAAGATTTTAAGTATGGGAGTGACATAATGAGATCTATATTTTACAAAGACAATTGAAGCAGCAGTGTGGAAATTGATTAAAATGAGACCGGAGTCAGGAGGATCAGTTAGGAAGCCACTGTAACACTGTAGGCAGGAGATGTTAGGTCCTGAACTCTGATGTGAGAGTGAGAATAGAAAAATGGAGTCATTTGACATTTAAGTCTTGGTGACCAACTGAATGTTGGAGTGAGATAAATGGAAAGACTCAATCATTCAACGAATATTTCTCAAAACTTTTCTGTGTATGAAACATTATGTTAAGAGCTAGGGCAGAGTTTCGCAACTTCAGCACTACTGGCATTTTAGAATGGATAATTATTTGATGTGGGGGAAGGGGAGGGCTGTTCTGTACACTGTGGGATGTTTAGCAATATTCCTGACCTCCACCCACTAAAGGCAACTAGCACCCCCTCTCAGTCATGACCATCAGAAATGTGTCCAGACATTGCCACATTTCCTCTAGGGAGCAAAACTGTCACCAGTTGAGAACCACTGAAACTGGGATCTCTGATTTTGAGAGGCTTATTATCTGTAGAGAAATGCTTATGACATAAGCAAGTATAGGGCACAAGAAAAGCAGAAAGGAGGAAGTTGTCAATACTTCCTTGGGGATGAACAAGCATAGGAAAAGTCTCCATAGAGGAGGAGACATTCAAGCTGAATCCTTACATAAGGGCATACCTGACGGGACAAAAACATGAAAGCAAGATACCATATCAGATACTAGCAGAATTTTGAGGCTCTGAGCCTGAGCTCTTGGCGGTTGGCACTGTCATTAATGAAGATGAGAAACACAGACAAGATGCTGAATTTGTGGGGCTTGCAGGACATCCAGTAGTTCTTGGGAATGCAAGGAGGAAGTCTTCTCCCAGCTCTCCACAGAGAGCTCACAGACACCTAACCCGGGCACACAAATAAACTAATACACACTGTAATACTCAAGTCTAGAATTGGAAAGTTTAAAAAACTTCGCTCTGGTTACATAAGGAATCTGCTACATAGCACATGCCTAGGAGAATATTGCTCTTGTGATCTTGTGATCATCTCCACTGATCCCTTGTGGATTCTCAGAAAAACCACGACCTTTCTAATCTAGAAATATGTTACAGATGCATTTGTCAGCCATCTCTCATTTTATAGGTGACAAAATTAAGGCCCATAGAGATGAAATGACTGGGCCAGAGTCACACAACTAGTAGGTGGCTAAACCAAGGATATGACATGGGTTTCCTGGGAGATGAGATCTGCACCTGTACCTAGAGGTCCCTTTATGCAGACTTTACCCTATCTCCTGTGGGAATTTTTCCACACCTGGTCCAGCCTAACTCCCCAGTCTCCTTAGAGCTTAAAATAGCCCAGTTGCCAGACAATTGTTTATCTACCTTGAGCTCCATGGAATGAAGAATGGAGTGAAAGTGAGTCTTGGGACACCACAATAGATTCCAGTGAGTAAAATGCACTTCCCCTGGGTTTTTAAGGGCCCAGGAGCAATCAGTAACTTGGCTCAGCTTTCCTGGGCAGATAGCCAGGGAAGAGCAGGCCCAGTGACAGAACCAAGAAATGAGGATACGAAAGAAAGGAAAATGAGAAAAAATGTCCAAAGGTACAGATACCAGTATCATCCGCAGTATAAGTACCAGCAACTTTTGAGACAGATCTGCTTCAGTCAAATGGATAAAAAGGGAAATCTTATAAATGAAAATAACATTAAAATATCTGTATGTGAGGCAATATAGTCTAATGACTAAAAGCACAAAGTCTGGAGTTTGACAGCTGTTCATACCTGAACTTGGTCTCTCACTAGTTGTGTAACCCTGGGCAAATTACCTAATCTCTTGTAGTCTGGTTTTCTCGTTTGTTAAAATCAAATCAAAACAAAACAAACAAACAAAAACCCCTAGACCTTTAAAGATATTGATAGTTAGGAGGGCTAAAAAGGAAATAAATATGTATATATGCTGGTGTCTAACACAGATTAGTGACAACAGAAGGCAATTAAACAAACTCCTGGTTGACAATATAGAACCCAAGCTGAGGGGTCCCTAACACCTTAGAGGACTCTACCACCTATTCACACAGCCTCAGAGAGACCAAAACTAGCCATCCCAGTGGTACTTCCAGAATGGTACAGTGAGAAACTTGGCAGATCTTCCTCCCTACAAAACATTTAACTGGTAAAAAATATTTTTTAAAAATCACTTACAGTCTCTCAAAACTGTCCTAAGGGCATACAGCAAGTGGAGAAACATTCATTCAAGAAAATATACTAAATCTAAGTTAGAATAATGAGAGTCTGTAGCATTTGGCCATAACCTGCTTCCTTCTCCCGTCCCCAACTGCATGTTATAGAAACTCTATTATGGCCACTCCACTCCAAGAAGACTAGGTCCCCATTCCTCTACCCAGCCCCTACTTGTATGGTGGAAGCCCTACCCCAAGTATAGCTATGAGAAAACTGGGACCCTGATCACGGCTATCTTAGCTCATTCATAGGCAGAGGTCTCATGCTGAGAGAGGCAAGCTGAAAAGACCAGTAGCTACCACCATCCCCTTCTAGCACCTGCCAGGGATATCACTCTGGGGAAGCAGGCCACTATCACTATGCCTAGCTCCTGGGGACTCCCAGGGAAGAGGCAACCCAGGAGGATGAAGAGCTTTGCAGTTCTTAACCAGGGTAGTGACTTTATTGGGAACAGAACATAGAGAATTCCATGCCTAAGGGTGTTGTTGGAAACGATGGAGAGCTTGGTAGAGAACAAGTTACGGGGTACTGGTAGCTTTATGATACTGCTAACAACAAGCAAAATGGCAGAACAATCAGAAGTTTAACAAAAACAACCAGGGAGGAAAAAGCGACCAAGAAAAACCCTCCCTAGATCACAATAAACCCTGGGGGTTGGGAAGGCTATCCACATGGTCCTACTTAGGAACAATCAAAAACAGGACATGGGTCAGATTGAAAACATTTTCCAAGCTGCACACAGATCCATCAACAAAGGGCAGAAGCCTTACTGGCACAAGAGGCTCAAGCACAACCTCTAACCAAATACTGGCTGAAAAATAAGCTATTCTGACACAGGGGAAAATATTATTAAGCTAGGCTTAATAGATAGATTGATACAGATTATGCAATCTGAAGAACAGAGAGAAAAAAAGTGGAGAAAAACGAGCAGAGCCTCAGAGAAATGTGGGACACCTTTAAGTGCACCAACATACTCATAATGGAAGTCAGAAGGAAAGGAGAACAAAAAAGGGGTAGAAAATATATTCATAGTAAAAAAAAAAGCTGAAAACTTCCCTAATTGATGAAAAATATTAATCTATACATGAAACTCAACAACCTCTAAGCAAGATAAAAGCAAAGAAATTCCCATCTACATATGTCAAAATTAAAATGTTGAAAATGAAAAGTAAAGATAAAATTCTTGAAATCAGTAAGAGCAAAATGACTTGTCACAAGGAGCATACCTCATTTTACTGTGCTTTGCAGATACTGTGTTTTTTACAAATTGAAGGTTGTGGCAACCCTGTGTTGAGAAAATCTACTGGTGCTTTTCCCAACAGCATTATTTTTTAATTAAGGTATGTACATTGTTTTAGACATACTGCTATTACACACTTAACAGACTATGGTATAGTGTAAACATAACTTCTATAAGTACTAGGAAACCAAAAAATTCATGTGACTCACTTTACTGAAATATTCACTGTATTACAGTGGTCTGGAACCAAACCAAATATCTCCAAGGTATGCCTGTACAGGGGAATTCCAGTAATATTAACAGCTAGCTTCTCATCAGAAACAATGGAAGCCAGAGGACAATAGAATGACAAATTCAATGTGTTGGAAATAAAAAGCTGTGAATCAAGAATCTTATATCCAGTAAAACTGTGTTTCAAAAATGAAGATTAAATAAAGAACTAAATATGGATGAAAGCTTAGAGAATTCTCTGCTAGTGGACTGGCTTTGAAAAACAAACAAAGAAACTAAAGAGAGTTATTCAGGCAGAAAGCAAATGACACCAAACAATAATTTGAATCCTTATCCTCACAAAAATAAAAATAATTGTAAGTGAATACTATAAATAACTGTATGTCAAAAAAATTGCATAATTTATATAAAATTAACAAATTCCTAGAAAGACACAAACTACTAAAACTGACTCAAAAAGAAACAGAAAATCTGAATAGATCTATACCAAGGAAAAATATTGAAGTAATAGTTAACAAATAGTTAACAAAGAAAATCCCAGAACCAGATGGCTTCACTAGTGAATGCTACCAAAAACTTAAAGAATTAATACCAATCTTTCACAAACTCTTCTGAAAAACAGAAGACAACATAATACTTTTCAACTTATTCTTTGAGGCCAGAATTACCCTGATACCAAACCAGACAAAGACATCACACAAAGAAAATAAAACTACAGGCCAATATCCCTTATGAATATACATGTAAAACTGTTCAACAAAATACTAGTAAACTGAATTCAGTAACATATAAAAAAAGATTATACACCATAACCAAATGGGATTTATCCCAGGAATGCACGGTTGGTTTAACATCTGAAAATCAATTAGTGAAATACATCCAGTTCAATGGGGAAAGAATAGTCTTTGCAACAAATGATGCGGAGATAACTGAATGACCACAGCAAAAGAAAAAAGTTGGACTCCTACCTCACACCTAAAATTAACTCACAGACCTAAATGTAAGAGCTAAAATTATAAAACTCTTAGAAGAATAAATAAAACTCTTAGGAATAAATCCTTGTGACCTTGGTTTAGGCAGTGATTTTCTTAGCTATAACACCAAAAGCATAAGCAACAGAAAAAAAATTAGATAAATTGTGCTAATTCAAAATTAAAGACGTTTCTGCAGCAAATACTACCATCGAGAGAGTTTTAAAAAAAACCCATAGAATGGGAAAGAACCTTAGTAAATCACACTGATAAGAGACTTGCAACCAGAATACATGAAGAGCTTTTACAATTCAAAAATAAAAATTCAAATAGCACAATTAAAAACTGGCCGAAGGATTTGAGTATACATTTCTCTGAAAAAGATACACAAATGGCAAATAAGAACATGGAAGGATGCTCAACATCATTAGTCATTAGAGAAGTGCAAATAAAAACCACAATGAATATCACATCATACCCACTAGGGCAGCTATAACCAAAAAGACAGATAACAATTGTTGACAAGTACGTGTAAAACTTAGAAAACATCAGTGAAAATGTACAATGGTACAGTCACTTTGGAAAACACTTTGGCAGTTCCTCTGAAAGTTAAACACAGAGTTATTATATAACCAAGCAATTCCACTCCTTGGTACATACCCAAGAGAAATGAAAATATATGTACATACAAAGACTTATGCATGAATGTTTACAGCAGCATTATTCATGATAGCCAAAAGGTGGGAAAAAAATATTCATCAACTGATCAATGGATAAATAAAATATGGTATATCTGTAAAATGGGAAATTATTCAACAATAAAAATGAATTAAGCACTGATACATGCTACAACATGGATGAACCTGGAACACATGCTACATGAAAGAAGCCAGTCACAAAAGAAAATATAGTGTATTATTTCATTCGTGTGAAATATCCAGAATAGGCAAATCCATAAAGACAGAAAGCAAATTAGTGGCTACCTAGGGCTTAGGAGGGTGGTAGGAAAGGGATGGAGCATAACTGCTAATGAATATAAAGTTTCTTTTGGGGGTGATGAAATGTTCTCTGATTAGATAGTGATGGTGGTTGCACAATTCTGTGAATATATTAAAAACCACTGACGTGCACGTTTCAAATGGGTGAATATTATGGTATGTGAATTATATCTCAATAAAGTGGTTTGTTCTTTGTTTTTGGGGGGTTTTGGGCTGGGCCGTGAGGCATGAGGGATCTTAGTTCCCTGCCCAGGGATTGAACTCTTCCGTACCCCCTGCAGTGGAAGTGCAGTCTTAACCACTGGACCCCCAGAGAAGTCCCGATACCTCAATAAAGATGTTTTTAAAAAGCTGACCATCTGCTTCTCTACTGGGTATTTCTCTTGGCATTAGAGAAGGCCAAAAGTTTCTATAAACTTTTTAAAGAAGCTCAACTAGCTTTTTTCTAGAAACTAAAGTTGACCCTTGAACAATGCAGGTTTTAACTGCACAGGTCCACTTACACGTGGATTTTTTTCAACAGTAAATACAACAGTAGTACATGATCTACGGCTCGTGAATATGCAGATGCAGAAACTCATGGATACCGAAGAAGCAAACAGTCTATATGGAGGCTGGCTGTAAGTTATACACGGATTGTCAACTGCGTGGAGGGTTGGTGCCCCGACTCTCGTGTTGTTCAAGGACCAACTGTAGTTCCTTTGCCATAGGAATATAGTCCGTGAATACATACACAGTCCATGAATAGTCCAATACCAACTGATAGCTCACTGTTGACTGGTTTTATATCCCTGATCTAAGCATTTACATTGACTGATGAGGCTGAGCCAGAGTGCTGATAAGTAAAGATAGCACGCCACCCTAGACAACCCCTTGCATTAGAGACCTCAGGTTCTGTAAAAATAATTACCTCAAATCAATTCAATGTGCAAGGCTCTGTCCCATATTTCATTAATTCTAAGAAATTCTGTACACTGAGGCCACTTGGAAGAAGTCATAGTTTTTATAACCTATTTACATATATCTCAATTCTCTACAGAATGATACTAATGTTATACTAGATAGAAATTATTAAGTGATACAGTTCATAAGTATCATGGACCAATAGCTGTAGAGGCTTCATTTTAAAAAGTGACACTTTCAGAAAAGAAAGAGAGGGAAAAAAAGAAGAAAAAAAGAGTATAAGAGTAAAGAACTGAAGCCAATGGAATGCAAAATGATTATATCTTCCTTTCTTTCACCCAATTATAATATGAATCATGCACACTATAATCAGTTATGTCACATGGCATTAGTTTTAATAAAGAACACAGCAAATTGACTTGAAAAGGCAAATAATACCTTCTGGGGGGGTCCCAATGCTGCTGCCAAGACCCAAAACTGCCATCTTGTGAATTCTCGGCTCCAGCATCACAGCAGATTCTTCTCCCCTTTCCCAGTGGGGTATTTTGACAGGCTCCAGGTGGACATTCTCCAGCCCATCTTCCTGCAGGTTTTGGTGCATGATTTGGATGGCTTTTTCTAGGCTCTTGGAACCACTGAGTCTGGGTCCAACAGTATCAACCAGAAGAGCCAATCGCTCATAGGATCTGTTCTGGGCTTTACCATAAACAGCAAGGTTGATGATTGCTTTAGCAACATCTCCATAGCAGGCTATTTCTTCTTTTATTTCTTGAAAAGTCCTCTGAGAGATGCCATTCCCATATACAGCTTTCCCAGAGTTCAGGGATAAAAGGTGAACAACAGCAACAAATACGAAGACATGGAACTTCATTATTTTTCCCAGTCTGTTTTCTTCCTAAAATAATCTAGGTAAGTAAGAAATACGTGTTAGGGGAAAAGAATCTCACAGCTATCTGCCCATAACCCAGGGACTGCTTTTCAAACAAGATTCCCCTTCCCTTCTCAACGGTTGCCCAATTTCTACCATCAAATTCAGGCACAATGAATTTGATGAAGGAAGAAGGAATGAAGAAGAAATGAAGGAAGGAATGAAGGAATGAAGAAGAAAAGAGGCAATGATTGGCCTTATTGACAAGGTAGCATGTAGTAAAACCACAAAACCACATGTTACCTAGCAATCAGTTTAAAATATGCTAAAAGATTAAAATAAGAATATAACTAGGAAAGAGAGGAAGAAATAGAGGTAGCAGTGATAGGGCTAGGGCAGTGTTACCCCTTCTTCTAAACACAGTATGATCCAAAGGTGTTTCAGAGTTCCCTCTACCTGATATGCTCTCTCCTGTTTGCCTATTGAACTTATCCTTCGAGGCCCTTTCAGAGACGTCATCTCTTCTTGATGCTCTCCCTAACCCCACCCCTTCCACATTTAATCCTCACAACAGTTCTATGAAACAGTTTCTTATTATTGCCTTCATTTTAGAACTGAGGATCCTGGGGTAGCGAGAGATTAAGTAACTTGCCAACGACACACAAAGCCTTTCCAGCTCTAGAGACCATGCTGTAAACAGTGCTAAAAGTATGTTTGTGGACCCATGCCAGTCCACAATTGTTTTTCACAAGTCCATGAAAGACAAACACAAAGATTAAGAGTAAACATATTCAGTAATGTGCAACACAGTAGCCAATAGTCCAATGTGGTTATTACAATTTAAATTAAATCATTGGCTTCTCAGCCATACTAGCTGCATTTCAAATGCTCAGTAGCCACATGGGCTAGTGGCTGTTGTATTGGGCAGCACAGAAAGAATATTTCTATCATCATAGAAAGTTCTGTTGAATAGCACTGGCTTAGACACCTTTGTAGATAACTGATAGAACAACTATACATTTGTCAAATCTAATGACTAAAAAATGATGCTTCATTTTACTTTTCTACTTCACTATTATATTTTTCAAAAGTATCAGTCTGCAACAAATTCTAAATTTAAAAATCTGGCCCTTCACCAAAGATAATCTGAGAAGCACGGTCATAAACTACTATATTATAAGTATAAACTCCAAATTCAGGCAGCATACAAGGCCTTTCAAAATACGGTTCCAACAACCACTTCAACCTCATCTCTCCACCTGCCCCTCTAGAGTGAACACATTTTCATTCTCATTCTCATTTCTTCTCTCTCTCCCTCTCTCTTCCTTTCTCTCTCTCTCACAGGCACACACACATAGCACTTGAAATGTGGCTAGTCTAAATTGAGATGTTTTGTACATGTAAAATATACACCCGATTTGATCTTTAAAATCAACTACTTCATACTTAAGTATAAAAAAAAATAAATATTTCAGATATATTGGATTAAATAAAATACATTATTAATCTCACCTATTTCTTTTTACTTTTTAATATAGCTATTAGAAATTTTTAACTTACATAATATTTATATTTGTATTGGACAGTACTGTTCTAGCTGCACTGAACTGGACCCTGTTCTTCGAATACCCAGGCCCTTTTATAACTCTGGGTCTCTACATATGTTCATTCCCTTTTATTGCAAGGCCCTTCTCTTCACCCTGGCAAACGCCTATAGTGAGAATGCATTAAAAATCACCTCTTCTGTGAAGCCTCACCAAACAATACCCCAGAGGTATGTGCACCATTTTCTGTGTTTCTACCATAATTCACTATATTATCAACAAATATATTTGTTTATAAATCTGTCTCTACTGCTCTCAAAGTCAAATAGGGTAAATTATTCATCATTGTACTCATATATAGGCACTCTATACCTTTTTAAGAAGGAATGAATAAGCATTTAATCTCTCTAGGTCTCACCTCCCTAGAGTATAAGAGTACTTATCTTGCCTCCTTCACAAAGAAGCTGTAGGAATTAAAAACTTGCGATCATATTTAAAATATTTTGAAAAGTTATAAAAACTATATATTGCTGCTGCTTTCTTCTTTATTATAACTATAGTTGACCCTTGAGTGACACAGGTTTGAACTTCCCAGGTCCACTTCTACACAGGTTTTTTTCCCATAAATACTACAGTGCTACAAGATCTGAGGTTAGCTGAATCCGTGGATGCAGAACCGGATATGGAGTGCTGACTATGGGACTTCAGCATCCACAGAGGATCCTGCAACCAACACCCCTCCTTGTTCAAGGGTCAATGCATAGATTTTTCGTTTCTACAGTCACTATACTGATGCTTGTTTTAAAAGCTAAATTTTATTAAGCAATTAAAATATTTCACCAGATTGCAATTTATTCTTGAAAGTACATTTTTCCAATATATTTGGAAAAATGTTCTTGGGGCAAAAAAAGAAAAAAAGGTTAATAAGCCATCTATTAATTGACACTAAACACAAGTATCTACTTCTCATTAAAAGTTCTCTAAGCCTTCTGCAAACATTAATTAACGATTTCATAATACATTTCTAGTGATGGATTAGAATCATATTATGACAACACTGTAGAGATACAGGAGAGCTTAGGGATCCCTAGTCCATATCCTTGTTTCGTAGGAAGTTAATCAAGGCCTGTGTTGTGATTCCCAGGCAGCAGAAAAACCAGCAACTACAATTAACCAGGTAAGTGGACCAGCTAGCACATACTTTCTAAAGGATTAAGAATAGTTTTCTTCTAGGAAACTATATGCATTTACATATAATAGAAATTCAATGAAGGATACCCAAATGCAGTCTGAGAAGCAAATACCTATAATAAAATATATGTATACAGAGTAGCATCTGAACGAAGAGAAGAACAAAGGGGATCATGAAAAACTATAGAGAAGACATAACATCTCAGGACAGGCTCAAGAAATGGCTCTGCAGGCAGAAAAGAGTGAATGGTATCCCTCAGAGCTCCACTAGAACATCATCTGTATGTCACATCCTGGTTAAAAGATATGTCCAGAAAATAACAGTGCCTGAGTCTATCATCTTTACATCTTTTTGCGTATATGTCAATTGAATTAACAGATAACACATCATTTTGATAATAATATTTAATGCTTCTTAGCAAGGTCAGTTAAATTAATTTTGACACTAAAAAATGATATAATTACTTTAAAACAGAATTCAGTATCTGCGAGTGTTGTTCTGAGTATCTTAACTACACTGTTAATTCAAATCCCACAAATGCAATAAGTGCTTATTTTTAAAAGTAGGTTAATTTAAAAGGTGATGGTTTATTACCTTTCAATGGATCAGTTTTTCCCTGAGTATAAAGTTTACTAAGATCAAAGGCACAAAACAATGCATTACATGAGATATCACCTAGAACACTTGACACAAGTAAACACTAAATACATGTTAGTTGACTCTAAACCTAGTTTTCTCTGGAATATAATCTCAAAATTACCTATGTAATTCTTGGCTAGAATGCATAATTATATATCTCTCCAATGGAGCACTACAAGAATCCTTTTTTATTATTATGACTTTTAGAAAGGTACATTAGTCCAGCTAAGATGTGTTTTCAGTAATAAATAGTAGAAAATAATAATTATAACTAACAGTCTATATTTGAGGAGGTAATAAAAATGGAACAAGATATTGCTATATCAAATTCCACTCAAGAAAAAAAACAAAATATAATATGTAATTTAAAAACACAGGGACTTGGGCCTCCCTGGTGGCGCAGTGGTTGAGAGTCCGCCTGCCGATGCAGGGGATGCGGGTTCGTGCCCCGGTCTGGGAGGATCCCATATGCCGTGGAGCAGCTGGGCCCGTGAGCCATGGCCGCTGAGCCTGTGCATCCGGAGCCTGTGCTCCACAGCGGGGGGGGCCGCAACAGTGAGAGGCCCGCGTACCAAAAAAAAAAAAAAAAAAAAAACACAGGGACTGTACATAATTTGTACATAATTTGTACAAATCTGATACATAATTTGTACATTCCTAGCAAGAAATAGAAGATTATAATAAAAATTAAAATAGTGAAATATACAGACAGAATAAGATTAAATAAAAGCCAATAATCAAGGAAAACTTGAAGAAATTCTCTCCTAATTCACAGATTTAGGATCACCATACAACAAGCAATTCATTCTAGAACTGGAGTCAATCCAAGTGAGAAGGATGATCAAAGACACCAGTATATTTGCATGAAAGGACTAAAACACTAGCCCTCCGCAGTGTGAAAAGACAGGCCAAAAGTAGAACTATTTTGTTGTATAAAATCAAGAAGGGTTTGGAAAACATGAATACAGATTTACTCGCCATATCTTTTCATACTTGTACCAGGGGATAGCCCTAGTAGCTCAGAGCTAATTTTAGGAAAATCAAAATGTACAGTTTTACACAGTAAGTGATAAACATGTAAACAGTTTACCTAAGAAAAAAAGAGGGTTTGGATAAAATCATGAATGGAGCTGAACCCATTCAGCTGAGTCATTGGAGCTGAACCCTTTTAAATCTACCACACAACATTGGCACCACACTGAACTAAGTATAGTCTCCTACGGGATCACCAAGAGGGTTTGCTGATCTGAAAGACTGTTAGTCTGCCCTAGCTCAGAGATAGAAAATGTCCCTATACAGTCATTTCAGTCAAATAAAATTAAGCAAGCTATAGTATTTTTCTACAGTCTGCAAAGGGAGCAAACAATTTTATGGTGATCAACAAAGACAAATAGAATTACTGATCTCAAACATTTCCCCTTTATAATTGTAAATGGTGCTTTGTTTTGGGTCATAACTTCATTTTTCCAGTCATTTAACAAAAATGTATTGAGCA
This sequence comes from Mesoplodon densirostris, assembly GCF_025265405.1. Classification (NCBI taxonomy): domain Eukaryota; kingdom Metazoa; phylum Chordata; class Mammalia; order Artiodactyla; family Ziphiidae; genus Mesoplodon; species Mesoplodon densirostris. Next base: position 54,853,096 of record NC_082673.1, on the reverse strand, counting down.
CCTTACCTACTAAGCACCAAAGACACAATTTATAAGATAATATCCATACCCTCAAAGAGCCGCCAAGTATAATAGACAGATAATGTGAAAACCCTACAACTGAGGTGGTTACAAGCTTCTGTGAAAACAAACTGGAGGAGGGGATTAGGAGGAGATTCCTGATGGCATGTGAAAAAGGCGAGAGTGGCACTGAAGGAAAGATAACCCAACAGAAAAAACAAACCATGCAAAGACACAGAGGCTTTACAAAATTTGGGCTATGGAGAAAATGGCAAGGAGTTGGATGATAAGTAGCGGGAAATGGTGGAAGATACAGCAGTGATGGAAGGAATTATTCCCCAAGGTCTGACTAAAAAGGTCTACTGTGTGAAGCTTCAACATGGAACACAAACCCCCAGGGCACTGTAACAGGGGACTTAATGAACAGTTCCCACCCCTTATGCAGCCAGGAAAAGGAAAGAAGGAAGGGATTGAGGGAGAGAGGAAGGGAAGAAAGAAGGAAGCAAGGAAGGAAGGAAGGAAGGATAGTTTTCTTTCTGATCTTCACTATGACCTGCTCCTTAGCACAAAGAATCCACACAGATTCCACATCAGGACAAGGACAGCATGTGAAGTTCCTCAAAATCCCCAAACAAGCCACTACTTATTACCTATGTGGTTATTCCTTGGAATTTCCAGAGGGAAAAGTAAACCATGGTTACAAAAGACGCATTAGTCAAATAATTCACTTACAAAGACACTCAAGATTTTATTTAAAATCCCTAAAATACTAAGAATAACCCAATTGACCAAAAAAAAAAAATCTAGCACACTCTTGAGCAAATTATAGGACACTTGAAATGTCTAAACTTAAACTGTAAAACGTTTTTTAAAAATACTCTTTATTTTTATACACAGAAGGTTTGAAGTCATGTTTCCTTTACTTCAATTCAAACTGGGGGAATATTAAATGTTATACTCTTCAAAATCTTAAACAACTATTTTTAAAACTCATGCTGTATCATGCCTTTGAATTCAGAAAGTTATATATTCAAAGGAAACTTTGGAGCACTATTTGAAAAAAAGACTTTCTATTCATATATTGTGTTCATGATCCACAGTTACAGATTATCTTTTTCACAAAAGAGATAAAATTGAAATGTCATTTTCATTCTTTTCTACTTAAATTTGGAAAGAAACTTAAGCAAAACCAACTTTTCTTCTGCTGTGAATTACATTCTAATAATAGGTTTATATTTTGAGGAAACAAAACAAAACCCTTTGCTTCTATTTCTAAATCTTTTTCCTAAAATATTATTGTTTGAAAATGTCTCAGGCTATGATAGAAATGCCAGGATGAATAGACTAAGTGACGTGGAAAAGGACACAATGAAAAGAGAACGTGCTGAAAGACAGAAGGAGTAAGATTTAGGGACTGAGATTTTTATTGACGTTTTTCTTGTGTCACTTTTTTAAAGACTGCATATACTACTTACATGAAGACTTAGATATTTCCCCTAAACCTACCATTGCTGAAAAGGATTCACTGATATAAACTTAACTCTTCGTCTTCAGCCTAGATTGTGTAACAGATATAATGGCCAGAAATGCCAAATCCTAGCGCAGACACTGGCACATCGAAGTTCACTTCCTGACTAACGTTCCTAGATTTATAATAATTAGCCCTTTAACCATCTTAAGGAAGATTCTTTCCTTTATTAAATTCAAAGTTCAAACAAGAGTGGGCTTCTACTTTCCAAAGCTTATATCCCAATTATTCATTCAGTCCCTCAAGAAAGCTCACTGAGAACTTACTATCTGCCAGGAACTGTGAAAGAATTTGGAGAAGATATAAAATTAAGCAAGACTCAGTTCCTACTATTAGTAGGCACTGTTAATTATTTAATATCGATCCCTCCCTTTTCTTGCTAACCAAACCTGGATTTTTATTTGGGGTCAAAGTTTCCAGCCCAATTAACCTAGGCCAGTTGTTCTTAATATGGATGGTAGTAGTCCTAGGAGATGTTCTGTATATGCCGTGGGGCGGGGAGCATTTTTGGTTGCTACAAAGGTGTGGAAGTCCTACTAGGAATTAGTTGGCAGAGGCCAGGGACACTAGACATACTGCTATGGGGGGGGAAATCCTGTCTACTAAGAACTCTCCCATATTCCATAAAGATTTTTTTTTTTTTTTTTCGGTATGCGGGCCTCCCACTCTTGTGGCCTCCCCCGTTGCGGAGCACAGGCTCCGGACGCGCAGGCTCCGGACGCGCAGGCTCAGCGGCCATGGCTCACGGGCCCAGCCGCTCCGCGGCATATGGGATCTTCCCAGACCGGGGCACGAACCCGTATCCCCTGCATCGGCAGGCGGACTCCCAACCACTTGCGCCACCAGGGAGGCCCCATAAAGATTTTTTTTAATGTGAAAACCTATTATTTGAGACTTGACCCTAACTCTATTGTACATACAAATATGTACAAAAATAGTTCCTGTGCAGTTTTAATGCAAGTCGACTTTTTCAAGAAGCAACTACCATGTATATCAAGGGAGGACTATACGTGTTTTGTTCAGGATTTTACCAAGAGCTGTTCATCATTTCAGTGAAACGCTGATGACTACACTGCCCCTGGTACTGGAAACACCGTCACCACGCCCCTGGGCCCGTCTGCATTTGTTGCTGTCACATTCACCATGCAAGCATCTGACTACTTCATTATGTCATCTAGTGCAGTCATGCCTGGGAATGTATGTTTTGAAGTACTTTATTATAAAGTACTTTCCTTTAATGGTTCCTTTACATGACAGTTAGGATAGCACACTGATTTACTTGAAAATATGTGGAAGCATATTATCTATGATGCTTAATTCAGGATAATAAAGCAAGCATTATAAATTATTTGTTTTGCTTTTTTTTTAAAAGAGGCACTGCATCTAATAGGATGGAGAACTAGTGATATAAGTGAATTCAACAATTCTCTTCCCTCACTCTTCCAGCCTACCTTTTAGCCAGAGGAGGCCCCGTGACCCAGTTCTACTCAAAGATACTCAAACAGAAGCAGCTGACAAGAAAATAGCCACAATTCTAGAGCTGCATCAGCTACTTTGTAACCATGAGGGCAAGTCCAAGAGTAATGGTCCTGACATCACTGAGCAGCTAAACCAACACCAGCACCACCAACTTATCTGTTACATGAGAAAAATAAACTCCATTTGTTATAGCCACTGTTAGCTGGATTTTCTATTCCTTATAGCTGTGATTATATTTCCAACTGCTATAGTACTTTCAGGCCTCTTGGGGATCCATAATTAAATATAGTGTTTATACTAATTAACACCATCAGTGTAATAGGGAAGAACAAATCTGACTCCATATTGGATCTGTTTCTTTTACTTTAACCTTTGTGTTCTATTGCTTTTTCTTCAAGTTAAGAATGTCGCCTATAGCCTAAAATATACAGGATAGCCCATTCTCAAGGTTCTGACCTTTAAAGGTTTAACACTTTTCCATTCACACAGAGATAAATGCAGAACAGAGAATAACACTTGTCTTGTTGGAGGTTTACAGGAACACTGTGACCTGATCTAAGAAGGCAGCTGCAAGAACAAAGGATTCCGACAGCAAGAAGTTTGCAGCGACCAACAACACCCCCTCCCTTTTGAGTATAAAAGAAGCCTGAATTCTGACTCCGGTAAGACAGTTCTCTGGGACACTAATCCACCACCTTCTTGGTCTACTGGCTTTCCAAATAAGGTCACTAGTCCTTGCCCCAGCAACTCTTCTCGATTCATTGGCCTGTTGAGTGGCGAGAAGTACAAGCTTGTACTCAGTAACGTAAGCAAGGCCTAGGAGCCAGCATATGGTCTACCTAGACGTCCCATGTGCTCCTAAACTCTAAATATCCAACGCCAAACTCAGAATCTTCCCTTCCAAACCTGCTTTTGTTCCCCGCCTCTAGTCAGTAAGTTAGAAACTGTGGTGTGTCGTTGGATTCTTCCCTCTCCCTCAGGGAAACAGGTGAACAGTTGGCAAGTCCTGTAACTCCACCTTCAGATTCTTTCTTGACCCATTTCCCTCCTCTCCACACTTACTATCACTCCCCTAGCTCAGAACCTCATTATCCTTCATGTGAAACCCTTCCTCTTGCATCTCCCTGCCTTAAACTCAGGTCCCTTTCCAATCCGTGTTTCATACTGCCGCCAGCTTTATCTAGGGAGCCAACTCGAATGACTCTTTGGCTAAAAGCATCTGTTGCCCCGTTTACTGTTCAGTGTTCTGGATGTGGCTTTCCTCACAGTCCTTCCCTGTTGTTCCTCTCCCCTCCGATGGTGCAGCCCTAATGGGTGTTTACCGTTCCTTGAAGTCACAGAACACTCTTTACACCTAATTTTGCTCATGCTGTTGTTCCCTCTGCCAAGAATGCCCTTTCATCTTTTCTCCACTTGGAGAAACCATGGTCATGACCAAGGTCCTGCTCATCTGTCCCCAGCTCCAGACAGAACCATTTGCTGCCTTTTCAGTAGTGTACTGTGTGCTACAAGTCTTTGTGTCTGTCACCTTGCTGGGCTATACGTCACTTAATAGCAATAATATTTTATTTTATAAAATTCACCAAGCACAGTCTCTGAATGTGTTTTGTATACTAAGCAAATAGCACAATACTTGTCAATAAATATTTATAGAATAAATGAATAAATTCATCAAACAAGTAGCTATATTTCACAACAGAAGTATATGGCTATGATTCATCACTTTAATGATTACTTTTCCTGCATCAGACACTAGAGTTTCCACCTTTAAACTACAGCATATTCACAACTTTCTTTCATAAAGGGAGTCAAGAGACCTGGGACTTGGTCCTGGCTGTCCCTCTCTAGACGCATGGATGGACCTTGAACAATTGATTCGAAGTCTCTCTTTATGTGTTAAATAAAGGGTTGCATTCCAGCTCTAACATTCTATTATGGATTTTCTTAAATATTTAGTATCAATCACACTTTTCTTTACACTCCATATTAGCACATGAATAAATCACCTTATCCCATTTTGTCTCCTCCCACCAGCCAACTGAAATTGAACTCACAAAGGTCATTAAGGATGCCCTTGTTCCTGAATCCAATAAAAACATTTCAGTTCCTATCGTACTTAACATCTGGAACATTTAACATTGTGGACCGCCTCTCCTTTTCCAAATACTCTTCTTTCTATATTTCTACTCTCCTTCCCAATCTTTTTTGTAGGGTCCCTTTTTTCCACCTATCCTTTAAAGTTTATTATTTCCTAGGGCTTTCTCCCATGAGCCACGATAATAAGGCTTCATTAAATGTCTCTGCCACTTAACATGTCATCCTGAATAAGGTGTGGGCATTGAGGAAACATGGGAGGAGGACTGAAGGAAGAGAGACAAATCCTAACAGCTGTGCAAAGAACCCAGTATATGATATTCCTCTTTCTTCTGGCAGTTAGTACAGTAACAGTGGGTTAGTGAGTTAATTAGAGCAGGGCAAATGGTACACTGACTGGCAGTCCCGTTCGCAGAGGGAATCCCAGGAGCTCTGGGATGGAAGGTGTGGGAGTAACAATCTGCTGAGAGAGGTCTACCAGTAGACCTTTCTCCTCCCACTGGCCACACTGAATACCCATGGCCCCACTGTACAGACGTCAAGTGACCCTCCCTCTCTTATCCTGTCTCATCCCACCAGGATAAGCCAGAGGGCTGACTCACTTTGTGTCCCTGACATTTTACTGCTTACCAGTGAGCAGTTTTGAGAAATTGTAAGAAAATCAATTGGGCTCACTTTGTTAATTCTTTTTCCGGACTTCTTTGTCCCTTTCTTGAATATATAAAACAATGAAGCCTAAATTCCTACTGTTCTCAAAAGTAGGCATCTTTGTCCCACAGCCGAATGTAACTGACTTTTGACCTACATCATGATGGGACTAAGAGGAATAAATACGAAGCTCCCTTACATGCTACTTAAGTGAAACCATATGATTAAAATTCCAATAACTGAAATCAACCATGAATCTAGGATAAACTTCGTATTCTTGGCTTGCAAAATCCTACTGAAACCCCAAATGTATATGAGACAGCTCTTGGTCCCTTTGTTAGCTGAGGATGCTGGGCTGACAGTGAGGGTGGAGGCCCTTGAGAACAGAGGTCCCTGATCTGTGACTGCCACATGTGCACACATCTGCAGTCAGCAGCCATACCAAGCACATACAGTCAACAAAAATACAGACAAATCACGAAGAATGCAGTTCATACCCTTTGGGGCCGAATACAAAGTAGGTAACCACAGACACAAGTAATTCTGAGGTCTTATGATCTGAGAGAACTGAAAAAAGGGACAAAAGGAAATGGGATTTTAGTCTCATAAAGTCCCAGTTTTCTAGAACTTGGACCCCTAACATAAGAGTAATAATAGGAAGTGCTTTATTTCTGTCAATAAAACCAGTGAAGCATTTGTCTTCTATCTGGTAATATTACAAAACTATTACAAGGCACAGCAGTCTCTTCCAGAGGCAAAGGAGAGAATATGGCCCTCCTTGAATCAGACAAAATACAGAAGTCTTCTAGAGACTCAACCTCAGAAAACTATAAAGCTAGAGATATATAGATTTAATTACTATTTGCCAATATAGGTTTACAGTAAATTGACTGTATTAATGTGCTTTTATTGCTAAAGAGCATGTTTCCCCCATGTATCTTCCCCTGAACTAGTTAATAACAAGTTCCAAGGAACACTCTGGTAGAGATATTAGTAATTTCCTTCAGAACATGCCTTTTAGTTTCCCTCGCTTTAGCCAGGCCCCCCCATTCCATAAACACAAAAGCAGAAAGACCCTCATTGAATCTTGCTGCAAACACAGTTCTTATCACAGCCCAAGCCAGGGAGGCCTGTTCAGCAAGTCACTTACTGTAAAATTTGCTATTAAACCCGTCAAACAGACATGTATGAAAACGTGGCTTCTCTGTTAAGTTTCACGAGCTTAAAAAGAAAATACCATCTAGCTATACACTGTTAGCTCAACAGAGACTCACCATTCGGTTTTAAAATCTGGTCTGCCAGTACACTTTTCCCTAAATCCTAACATTTGCTCTCTGCTATGAGATGGCTGCCACAAGGCACCATCAGCAAACAGAGGCTGAGAGTGTGCGCGCACACACACACACACACACACACTTGACAACAGTGTGTGCTCCCTCCTCCTGCAATGGGAGCATGCAGCATCTGTTACTTCAGGCTCCTGCACAGGGAAAAGAGCACCTCTCAGTCATGTAGAGAGGAAATTAATGCACAGATCCCTCCCTGTCCCAATGGTCAGATATTAATCAACGGTGGCAAAAGAAAAGAGGTAAGCCAAATAGATTCACAGTAATGGAGCTAAAACAATTAGTCAAAGTGCTTAATCGGTCAATGTAAAATAAAACTCTTGTAGCACTCCATCAGTGCACAGCCAGCCAAACTATCCTACGGAGAAAGAACATTCATAAAACAAGTTTTCTCCAAAGTGGAGAAAGCAAGGTGATACAGCAGATGTTTGACAGCAGGAAATTAAAAAGGTAGTTTTAAAAAATAAAAAAAAGGAATTAGCGAAACACTTAGAGAGAGGTGAGTTTGGAGTGTGGAACAAAGACAGTGGGGAAAATATATCCCAGTCCAGAGGTGAGAAGGGAGGAGAAAAGAACCATAAAGAGGCATGGGACAACAGCTGAGAGCGACTTTTCTTAACAGGCAATTTCTAAATCCAAAGAGTAATTTTTAAAAAGATAATCACACTTATCAGGATACTGTATGATTTAAAGGATCATGTAGACAGACTTAAAGAAAAGATTCTTGGATCCCAGATAGAAACCGCAGAAGAAAAAGGGAGAAGAGAACCAGTTACCTCTGGGGAGAGACGAAAACAGCTTGGGAGGAAGACAGAGAAATAAAAGGTACCACAGCTTGTCTCAATTTTGGTGATTTTTTTCCCCGATATCTGACTCAAATGATGAAAAACCCACAGTCAGGTCACTCAAGTCATTGTTATGGGAAATGAGGTGAGGAAACACTAAGTTGGGAATAATCGCCCATAATTGCCTAGAGGTCTACTAAATCCGTGAAGGATCAGACTATTTCCTAAATGCAGTGCGTTTGATTTCCCTCCAGAGGATGCAGGAAATTGTACCCTTTGAAACAGATGAGAAGTTTTGGATAACATCAGATTCTATTGGAAAGCCCCGGGGGTAATGAGTCGGCAGCTCGCAGTCTGCACAATAGTGTCTGATACGTTTAGTAGCAGATGAGGGGAAGTTTGTTGCGACAGCTGTGCAGAAAAACAAGTCTGAAGGTTAGGTGGATTTGCAACATGAGAAGGTGGTTTGGGTTTGGAAAAAGCAAAGGCGTCTTCAGATGGGAAGAGCACACAGAAAAATGAACAAGAGAAAACGCAGAGCAGCAGAAGTAAAGGTGCCAGTGGTATGGAGTTCTTGGCACTGTTTCCGCATCAGAAAGGCCTGCTCACCAGTCAGAATGTCCCACAAACACAGTTAGTTGTACCATTCACTTTTATGGCAGTTAAGGCCTAGCCAAGAGTGGGAATAATGTACTACTTGCAAGATACCTAGAAACAGAGTGAACCTGAGTTATACTCGAAGATGATTCTCCTCTCTGCTTGTCCTCCCCTGAGACCAGCCTCCAGGCCTCTGTTCTCTCCCCTGTCCCTAAGGCAATCTCCTCTCACGCTCCGCACAGATGATGGCTGCTGCCTGCCCTCCCCGGCTGGTGTTCTGTTCAGCACAGCCCTCACAGCCCTCGGTGCTACATTTGTTTCCCATTTTCCCTCTGCCACCACCACTTGCTCAGAGGCCAGCCACTTCCCTAACGAAGTGTCACAGGCAGGACAAGAAAGACCTTGTGTTGTACATGAGTATGGTCCAGACGAGCATCAGAGGGAAAAGACCCTAATGAACTGGAAGCAGGAAGATAAACACCAAGTGACAGATATGATGGCTGAAAACCCTCCAGATATAACCTCTCTGTAGTCTGCTACGGAAGTCAAGTTCCTGACTTGATGCAGGCAGGAGGGAGGAAAAAAGGAAGGAAGAAAACCATACTGACCCTTGCCCTAGCAAAGGACTGGGCTACGTGTTTTCATATATATCATCTGATTTAATCCTCAGAAGCAACCACTGAGGGAAATAATAATTACTTCCAAAATGGAGGTTCAGAGAACATAAGTGATTTGCTTATGGGATTTGAGTGATTTGCTCATGGTCATCTGGGTATTAAGAAGCAGAACTTTTCCTCGGCTTCTTTGAAGAGGTAACTCTGCCTCAACTTCCCGTTGCGGAGCACAGGCTCTGGACGCGCAGGCTCAGAGGCCGTGGCTCACGGGCCCAGCCGCTCCGCAGTATGTGGGATCTTCCCGGACCGGGGCACGAACCCGCGTCCCCCGCATCGGCAGGCGGACTCTCAACCACTGCGCCACCAGGGAAGCCCTGCCTCGACTTTTGGAAAGCCTTTGCCTGACTTGAAAGTTTGGGTTGGGTGATCCTCCTACAGGTCCCAGTGCTACTCTGTCCCAAGTACTTTCTCCATGGTACATATCACTCTGCATTATAATTGCCTGTTTCTCCATCTCCACCTCTAGGCTGAAGGCTCACCGAAGGCAAAGGCTGTGGTTCAGTGTCCCTCAGTGCTAAATACAATGCCTGCTGTCTATGTGCTTGAGGGATGCTGGCCAGAAATGAGAGTCCCCACCCCATGCTGTCTCTAAATAATAGTGCCTGGAATTTTAATTTAGCCAAGTGCTTAGCAAAATGAAAAAGAGAAGTTACAAGGACTAAATGTGTCCTACTTTCAAGTTCCACTGTATAGTCTCAACGGTACTAATGCTATTATGTGGAACATGGTTATGGACTTGTGAAAGAATAGGGTGTTTAAGTGCAAGTGACTATACAACACTGCAGTACTTGCTATTCCCTGGTTGACAATGAATGTTAGGTGGAAATGTTTATGCCTGACAGTAGGTTTTTTCCAGGTTCTTTTCTGTAGAGTACTGAGAAACACTGGTAAGCCCTGCTTTCACTCTTGGAGTCACACAGACACCAATCATTCACACTCAATATCACAACTTCAAAATGTTTAATGTGCTCTGAACTTTGGTGGGTTCTTTCTTTTAGAGATGGAAACAAGAGAGCCAAATTACCTTAGCCCATGTTTTTGGAAGACATTCTGGTTTCTGCACTGTAGAACCCGTGCAACTGTTCCAGCAATCCTATTCCAATGCCTGTTTCCAAAGTAAAAACTACATGACTTGACCACCAGGAATGTGTGTATGTACTACGTCCAAGTCCAGAGCAGTGGCTCTGCCTGAGCTATCACCCCTGATGCCCCATCAATTGATAAAGTCTAATCAACTCAGAAAACCAGAGAAAAGAGGTCAGCCGAACAACTAAGTCCAGACTGAAGCAAATCTGCTTCTAGTTACTTTTCTCTCTTATTCCAAACACATCTAGGTACAGACATTAATAAAGGCATGTGCAGAGGCTGGTTTTACTGAATTCCACACCCAGTGGGGATAGCAAGTCGTGGACTTAAGAAAAGTAGCCTCTAGCAACTAGAACCAACGCTGAACATGCATTTAATTCAAAGGTACTGAACTCTACGAAAAAAGCTCAACCTTTCTCAATTTGTCTTGGCATTTTGTGGTTCCATGCTGTATTCCAGGGCTACCAACACAATAAGGACTCTCTTCTCAGTCTCCTGACTGCCTGGATTGGGTATTTCCTAAAGTATACAAGAAAGAGTCACTCGAATGCTGTTGGGACAGTGGAAATTCTAACAGGCCTGAAAGCTGATTGCTATACTCTTGTATTTTTCACCTTATTCTCTGAGTCTTCATACCATTAGTCCACTTGTTTTCAGCCACTGTTTAAAGCAGGTTTATTGAGGTATAATTAACATACAATAAACTGCACATATTTAAAATATACAATTTGATAAGTTTTGACATATGTTTAAATTCATGGGACCATCACCACAATTAAGATAATGAACATATTCATTCAAACTCCCAAAAGTTTCTTCATGTCCATTGATAATCCCTCCCTCCTACTCCACCTTGAACCCTTTTACCTTTGGCCCAAGGAAACCACTGATCTGCTTTCTGTTAATATACATTAGTTTGCATTTCATAGAATTTTGTATAAATAGAAGCATATAGTATGTATTCTTCTTATGTCTGGCTTCTATTACCCATCATAATTATTTTGAGATCCATCCATGTTGTAACATGTACAAATAGTTCATTCCTTTTTATTGCTGAGTAGAATTCCATTGTAGGGGTATATCACAGTTAAGGTATCCAACCGTCTGTTGATGGATATTTGGGTTGTCTCCAGTTTAGGGCTATGACAAATAAAACTGCCATAAACATTTGTGTAAATCTCTTTATATGAATATATTCCCTAGTAACAGAATGGCTGGACCATATATGTATGTTTAACTTTTTTTAAAACTGCCAAATTGTTTTCCAATTTGGTTGTGCCATTTCACATTCCCACTAATGATATGTGAATGTTCTGGTTCTGCCATATCTCTGCCACACTTGATATGGTCAGTCTTTTTTTATTTTCCAAATGGTGGCATTGTGGTTTTATTTTATATTTCTCTAGTGACTGACAATATTGAGTATATTTTCATGTGCTTATTCGCCAGCCACATAACACTTTTTTTTTCTTTTTTTTTCTTTTTTTTTCTTTTTTTTTATTTTACAAATTTAATCAGTTATACATATACATATGTTCCCATATCCCCTCCCTTTTGCGTCTCCCTCCCACCCTCCCTATCCCACCCCTCCAGGCGGTCACAAAGAACCGAGCTGATCTCCCTGTGCTATGCGGCTGCTTCCCACTAGCTATCTACCTTACGTTTGGTAGTGTATATATGTCCATGCCGCTCTTTCACTTTGTCACAGCTTACCCTTCCCCCTCCCCATATCCTCAAGTCCATGCTCTAGTAGGTCTGTGTCTTTATTCCTGTCTTACTCCTAGGTTCTTGATGACATTTTTTTTTCTTAAATTCCATATATATGTGTCAGCATACAGTATTTATCTTTCTCTTTCTGACTTACTTCACTCTGTATGACAGACTCTAGGTCCATCCACCTCATTACAAATAGCTCAATTTCATTTCTTTTTATGGCTGAGTAATATTCCATTGTATATATGTGGCACATCTTCTTTACCCATTCATCCGATGATGGACACTTAGGTTGTTTCCATTTCCGGGCTATTGTAAATAGGGCTGCTATGAACATTTTGCTACATGTCTCTTTTTGAATTATGGTTTTCTCAGGGTATATGCCCAGTAGTGGGATTGCTGGGTCATATGGTAGTTCTATTTGTAGTTTTTTAAGGAACCTCCATACCGTTCTCCATAGTGGCTGTACCAATTCACATTCCCACCAGCAGTGCAAGAGTGTTCCCTTTTTTCCACACCCTCTCCAGCATTTATTGTTTTTAGATTTTTTGATGATGGCCATTCTGACTGGTGTGAGATGATATCTCATTGTAGTTTTGATTTGCATTTCTCTAATGAGTAAAGATGTTGAGCATCCTTTCATGTGTTTGTTGGCTGTCTGTATATCTTCTGTGGAGAAATGTCTATTTAGGTCTTCTGCCCATTTTTGGATTGGGTTGTTTGTTTTTTTGCTATTGAGCTGCATGAGCTGCTTATAAATTTTGGAGATTAATCCTTTGTCAGTTGCTTCATTTGCAAATATTTTCTCCCATTCTGAGGGTTGTCTTTTCGTCTTGTTTATGGTTTCCTTTGCTGTGCAAAAGCTTTTAAGTTTCATTAGGTCCCATGTGTTTATTTTTGTCTTTATTTCCATTTCTCTAGGAGGTGGGTCAAAAAGGATCTTGCTGTGATTTATGTCATAGAGTGTTCTGCCTATGTTTTCCTCTAGGAGTTTGATAGTGTCTGGCCTTACATTTAGGTCTTTAATCCATTTTGAGCTTATTTTTGTGTATGGTGTTAGGGAGTGATCTAATCTCATACTTTTACATGTCCCTGTCCAGTTTTCCCAGCACCACTTATTGAAGAGACTGTCCTTTCTCCACTGTACATTCCTGCCTCCTTTATCAAAGATAAGGTGACCATATGTCCGTGGGTTTATCTCTGGGCTTTCTATCCTGTTCCATTGATCTATCTTTCTGTTTTTGTGCCAGTACCATACTGTCTTGATTACTGTAGCTTTGTAGTATAGTCTGAAGTCAGGGAGCCTGATTCCTCCAGCTCCATTTTTCGTTCTCAAGATTGCTTTGGCTATTCGGGGTCTTTTGTGTTTCCATACAAATTGTGAAATTTTTTGTTCTAGCTCTGTGAAAAATGCCATTGGTAGTTTGATAGGGATTGCATTGAATCTGTAGATTGCTTTGGGTAGTAGAGTCATTTTCACAATGTTGATTCTTCCAATCCAAGAACATGGTACATCTCTCCATCTATTTGTGTCATCTTTAATTTCTTTCATCAGTGTCTTATACTTTTCTGCATACAGCTCTTTTGTCTCCTTAGGTAGGTTTATTCCTAGATATTTTATTTTTTTTGTTGCAATGGTAAATGGGAGTGTTTCCTTGATTTCACTTTCAGATTTTTCATCATTAGTATATAGGAATGCCAGAGATTTCTGTGCATTAATTTTGTATCCTGCAACTTTACCAAATTCATTGATTAGCTCTAGTAGTTTTCTGGTAGCATCTTTAGGATTCTCTATGTATAGTATCATGTCATCTGCAAACAGTGACAGCTTTACTTCTTCTTTTCCCATTTGGATTCCTTTTATTTCCTTTTCTTCTCTGATTGCTGTGGCTAAAACTTCCAAAACTATGTTGAATAAGAGTGGTGAGAGTGGGCAACCTTGTCTTGTTCCTGATCTTAGTGGAAATGGTTTCAATTTTTCACCATTGAGGACGATGCTGGCTGTGGGTTTGTCATATATGGCCTTTATTATGTTGAGGAAAGTTCCCTCTATGCCTACTTTCTGCAGGGTTTTTATCATAAATGGGTGTTGAATTTTGTCAAAAGCTTTCTCTGCATCTATTGAGATGATCATATGGTTTTTCTCCTTCAGTTTGTTAATATGGTGTATCACGTTGATTGATTTGCGTATATTGAAGAATCCTTGCATTCCTGGAATAAACCCCACTTGATCATGGTGTATGATCCTTTTAATGTGCTGTTGGATTCTGTTTGCTACTATTTTGTTGAGGATTTTTGCATCTATGTTCATCAGTGATATTGGCCTGTAGTTTTCTTTCTTTGTGACATCCTTGTCTGGTTTTGGTATCAAGGTGATGGTGGCCTCGTAGAATGAGTTTGGGAGTGTTCCTCCCTCTGCTATATTTTGGAAGAGTTTGAGAAGGATAGGTGTTAGCTCTTCTCTAAATGCTTGATAGAATTCGCCTGTGAAGCCATCTGGTCCTGGGCTTTTGTTTGTTGGAAGATTTTTGATCACAGTTTCAATTTCAGTGCTTGTGATTGGTCTGTTCATATTTTCTATTTCTTCCTGATTCAGTCTTGGCAGGTTGTGCATTTCTAAGAATTTGTCCATTTCTTCCAGGTTGTCCATTTTATTGGCATAGAGTTGCTTATAGTAATCTCTCATGATCTTTTGTATTTCTGCAGTGTCAGTTGTTACTTCTCCTTTTTCATTTCTAATTCTATTGATTTGAGTCTTCTCCCTTCTTTTCTTGATGAGTCTGGCTAATGGTTTATCAATTTTGTTTATCTTCTCAAAGAACCAGCTTTTAGTTTTATTGATCTTTGCTATCGTTTCCTTCATTTCTTTTTCATTTATTTCTGATCTGATTTTTATGATTTCTTTCCTTCTGCTAACTTTGGGATGTTTTTGTTCTTCTTTCTCTAATTGCTTTAGGTGCAAGGTTAGGTTGTTTATTCGAGATGTTTCCTGTTTCTTAAGGTGGGATTGTATTGCCATAAACTTCCCTCTTAGAACTGCTTTTGCTGCATCCCATAGGTTTTGGGTCGTCGTGTCTCCATTGTCATTTGTTTCTAGGTATTTTTTAATTTCCTCTTTGATTTCTTCAGTGATCACTTCGTTATTAAGTAGTGTATTGTTTAGCCTCCATGTGTTTGTATGTTTTACAGCTCTTTTCCTGTAATTAATATCTAGTCTCATAGCATTGTGATCGGAAAAGATACTTGATACAATTTCAATTTTCTTAAATTTACCAAGGCTTGATTTGTGACCCAAGATATAATCTATCCTGGAGAATGTTCCATGAGCACTTGAGAAAAATGTGTATTCTGTTGTTTTTGGATGGAATGTCCTATAAATATCAATTAAGTCCATCTTGTTTAATGTATCATTTAAAGCTTGTGTTTCCTTATTTATTTTCATTTTGGATGACCTGTCCATTGGTGAAAGTGGGGTGTTAAAGTCCCCTACTATGATTGTGTTACTGTCGATTTCTCCTTTTATGGCTGTTAATATTTCCCTTATGTATTGAGGTGCTCTTATGTTTGGTGCATAAATATTTACAATTGTTATATCTTCTTCTTGGATTGATCCCTTGATCATTATGTAGTGTCCTTCTTTGTCTCTTCTAGTAGTCTTTATTTTAAAGTCTATTTTGTCTGATATGAGAATTGCTACTCCAGCTTTCTTTTGGTTTCCATTTGCATGGAATATCTTTTTCCATCCCCTTACTTTCAGTCTGTATGTGTCTCTAGGTCTGAAGTGGGTCTCTTGTAGACAGCATATATATGGGTCTTGTTTTTGTATCCATTCAGCCACTCTGTGTCTTTTGGTGGGAGCATTTAGTCCATTTACATTTAAGGTAATTATTGATATGTATGTTCCTATTCCCATTTTCTTAATTGTTTTGGGTTCGTTATTGTAGTTCTTTTCCTTCTGTTGTGTTTCTTGCCTAGAGAAGTTCCTTTAGCATTTGTTGTAAAGCTGGTTTGGTGGTGCTGAACTCTCTCAGCTTTTGCTTGTCTGTAAAGGTTTTAATTTCTCCATCAAATCTGAATGAGATCCTTGCTGGGTAGAGTAATCTTGGTTGCAGGTTTTTCTCCTTCATCACTTTAATTATGTCCTGCCCCTCCCTTCTGGCTTGTAGAGTTTCTGCTGAGAGATCAGCTGTTATCCTGATGGGGATTCCCTTGTGTGTTATTTGTTGTTTTTGCCTTGCTGCTTTTAATATGATTTCTTTGTGTTTAATTTTTGACAGTTTGATTAATATGTGTCTTGGTGTATTTCTCCTTGGATTTATTCTGTATGGGACTCTCTGTGCCTCCTGGACTTGATTAACTATTTCCTTTCCCATATTAGGGAAGTTTTCAACTATAATCTCTTCAAATATTTTCTCAGTCCCTTTCTTTTTCTCTTCTTCTTCTGGAACCCCTATAATTCGAATGTTGGTGCGTTTAATGTTGTCCCAGAGGTCTCTGAGACTGTCCTCTGTTCTTTTCATTCTTTTTTCTTTATTTTGCTCTGCAGCAGTTATTTCCACTATTTTATCTTCCACCTCACTTATCCGTTCTTCTGCCTCAGTTATTCTGCTATTGATCCCATCTAGAGTATTTTTTATTTCATTTATTGTGTTTTTAATCCATGCTTGATTCATCTTTAGTTCTTCTAGGTCCTTGTTAACTGTTTCTTGCATTTTGTCTATTCTATTTCCAAGATTTTGGATCATCTTTACCATCATTCTGAATTCTTTTTCAGGTAGACTGCCTATTACCTCTTCATTTGTTAGGTCTGGTGGGTTTTTATCTTGCTCCTTCTCCTGCTCTGTGTTTTTCTGTCTTCTCATTTTGCTTATGTTACTGTGTTTGGGGTCTCCTTTTTGCAGGCTGCAGGTTCGTAGTTCCCGTTGTTTTTGGTGTCTGTCCCCAGTGGCTAAGGTTGGTTTAGTGGGTTGTGTAGGCTTCTTGGTGGAGGGGACTACTGCCTGTGTTCTGGTGGATGAGGCTGGATCTTGTCTTTCTGGTGGGCAGGTCCACGTTTGGTGGTGTGTTTTGGGGTGTCTGCGGACTTTTTATGATTTTAGGCCACCTCTCTGCTAATGGGTGGCGTTGTGTTCCTGTCTTGCTAGTTGTTTGGCATAGGGTGTCCAGCACTGTAGCTTGCTGGTCGTTGAGTGAAGCTGGATGCTGCTGTTGAGATGGAGATCTCTGGAAGATTTTCGCCGTTTGATATTATGTGGAGCTGGGAGGTCTCTTGTGGACCAGTGTCCTGAAGTTGGCTCTCCCACCTCAGAGGCACAGCACTGACTCCTGGCTCCTCAATTTGGGATGATTTGTTGTCTATTCATGTATTCCACAGATGCAGGGTACATCAAGTTGATTGTGGAGCTTTAATCCGCTGCTTCTGAGGCTGCTGGGAGAGGTTTCCCTTTCTCTTCTTTGTTCTCACAGCTCCTGGGTCTCAGCTTTGGATTTGGCCCCGCCTCTGTGTGTAGGTCGCCGGAGGGCGTCTGTTCTTCGCTCAGACAGGACAGGGTTAAAGGAGCAGCCTCTTCGGGGACTCTGGCTCACTCAGGCCAGGCGGGAGGGAGGGGCACGGAGTGCGGGGCGAGCCTGCAGTGGCAGAGGTCGGCGTGACGTTGCACCAGCCCGAGGCGCGCCGTGCGTTCTCCCAGGGAAGCCGCCCCTGGATCCCGGGACCCCGGCAGTGGCAGGCTGCACAGGCTCCCGGAAGGGCGGTGTGGACAGTGACCTGCGCTCGCACACAGGCTTCTTGGCGGTGGCAGCAGCAGCCCCAGCGTCCCACGCCCGTCTCTGGGCTCCGCGCTTTCAGCCGCGACTCACGCCCGTCTCTGGAGCTCCTTTACGCGGCGCTCTTAATCCCCCCTCCTCGCGCACCAGGAAACCAAGAGGGAAGAAAAAGTCTCCTGCCTCTTCGGCAGCTCCAGAGTTTTCCCGGATTCCCTCCCGGCTAGCTGTGGCACATTAGCCCCCTTCAGGCTGAGTTCTCGCCGCCAGCCCCAGTCCTCTCCCTGCGCTCTGACCGAAGCCCGAGCCTCAGCTCCAGCGCCGCCCGCCCCGGCGGGGGAGCAGACAATCCTCTCGGGCTGGTGAGTGCCGCTCGGCACCGCTCCTCTGTGCGGGAATCTCTCCGCTTTGCCCTACCCAGGTATGTGGGGAGTTTCTTGCCTTTTGGGAGGTCTGGGGTCTTCTGCCAGCGTTCAGTAGGTGTTCTGTAGGAGTTGTTCCACGTGTAGCTGTATTTCTGGTGTATCCGTGGGGAGGAAGGTGATCTCCACGTCTAGCAGCCACATAACTCTTTTGGTGAAGTATCTATTCACATCTTTTGCCTGTTTTTTGTTGGGTTATTTTCTTATTAGTTAGATCTCAGAGCTCTTTATATATTCTGGATATAAGTTCTGTATCAGATCTATGACTTCCAAATATATATATATTCCCCATCTGTGATTTGTCTTTTTATTTTCTTAGCAGTGTCTTTTGAAGAGCAGAAGTTTTCAGTTTTGAAAAAGTCCAATTTATTAATTTTTCCTTAAAACTTATTATAAAGCTAATGTAATCAAGACAGTATGGTATTAGAGTAAAGAAAGACTAATAGATCAATAGAGCAGAATAAAGACTACAGAAATGAACATTTATATGGATGGACAGTTGTTTTTCAGCAAAGGTACAAAGGCATTTCAGTGGAGAAAGGAGGTTCTTTTCAGCAAACGATGTTAAAACAACTGAATACACATACACATACACACACACACAAACACACACAACAGGAAAAAAGAACCCACTTCAATCCATATATTATGGGCTCAATTATTTCCCCCCAAAAAATTCATATGTTGAAGTCCTAACTCCCAGTACTTCAGGATGTGACTGTTATTTAGAGAGAGGGTCTTTAGAGGGGTAATTAAGTTAAAATGAGGTCATATGGGTGGCCCTTAATCCAACATGACTGGTGTCCTTATTAGAAGAAGTTAGTTCACAGATATGTACAGGGTGAAGACCATGTGAAGACACAGGGAGAAGACAGCCACCCACAAGCAAAGGAGAAAGGCCTCAGAAAAAAACCAACCCTGCATACCCCACCCTTGGACTTCTGGCCTCCAAAATTGTGAGGAAAAAAATTTATTGTTTAAGCCACCCAGTCTGTGGTGCTTTCTTATGGCAGCCTTAACAAACACCATAACTCTCATCATACACAAAAATTGACTCAAAATGGGTCATAGACCTAAATTTAAAACTTAAAACTATAAAAGCTTCTATAAGAAAATATTTGTGACCTCGGGTTATACAAAGATTTCTAAGATACAATACAAAAAGTAGGATTCATAAAGGAAAAATTGATGTTAGATTTCAACCACGTTTTAAGCATTTTTCCTTTAAAAAGTCTAATGCAGAGCCCCTATATATATAGAACAGGTATAAACAGAGCTGCTTTTGAAGGGGCAAGGATTCTGGGTGGTTTCCTTAGTCCTTCTATCACCTTCCTTTGTGGTCTCTAAGACGGCTCTGCAGAACACAGGGCCCAAAGAATAAAATGTGGAAACCACTGGATTTTATTAACAGGATGTTTGGATCTGCCCAAAATAATAACCACTAGCTTTTACTGAGAGGCTATTTATGTGTTATGTAATGTGATAGCTGCTTTTTTATATTTTTTCTCTTTTAATCCCATGAGGTAGGTGTTATTTACATTCACGCATGAGGAAAATTAAGGCTCTCAGAGCTGGTACATTTCACAGCTGGAATCTGAACCCAGTTCTGACCCCCAAGTCCATGATCTTTCAGGGGCACCTCACAGTATCTTAAAATCAAACATAAAAGATAAGAACCTGGGCTTTGTGTGGACATAAACCAGTTGTACAAAATAACTGTCAATTCTAAAAAATGAAATTATTTCCCTAGAAAAATAAACTCTAGCTAAAAATAATATATTATAAACATCCAGATATACTTCCTATAAAGCCACATCAGCAAGTGATAGTGTGCTATAGGGCAAAGTATTTTGGTAAGCCCCTCTCCCAGATACACACATGCCTTCCCTGCTATTAAGCAAGTGGCACATGGGGGGCTGCAGCTGATAAATTCCATTTGTTTAAAGGCCTAGGTAGTTTACTGTGCTCTGTTCAGAAGACGAGTAGGATAGCAGAATGGTTATGAATATATTAATATCATACAAAGAACAAAGAGACTGAGCCCTGATTAGGTTTGATGCTATTAGTAGAGGTAACAGTTAAAACAATATCTAATCCCTATCAAGTCCTAAGGACTTAATATCACATTATTTCATTTAATTCTCACAACTATGTGAGCTAGGTATCAATAATGTAGTGTTATAGATGGTAAAGAGACTTAGGATAAATGATGAGGTCAAGGTCACACAGTAAATGAGGAACAGAGTCACAATTTGCACCCAGATCTGTGACTGCAGAGCTGGTTCGTTGAACAACTGCTGTAATCTACCTCTGTCAGGTAGAGTAAGAGCAAAGAAAACAGAAAAGCTCTCCACCCTCTCCATTGTCCCTCCACTCCAGTTCCCTGGGGTAGGGTAATCACTCCCCTGGTCATCCTACAGACCCTACAGAGGGGGCTCCCCATTGGAGAAGTCAATCCAGTGCTGCTGGGAGAGGAAAATGAGGGGTGCTGGATGGATGGTGCAGACAGCCCTGACCCCTGGAGGTGGTGAAGTCACGTCTGTGGGCAATTTGTCTGTATGGCAGTTTATCTGCATATGATGGCATCACAGATTTCAGGCCGGCTTGTGCATATCAAGCAGACAGGCTGCCTTCTTCCCATGAGCCAAAAACCCAGCCTGGCCAGCCCTTCTTGCTCAAAATCACCTCACACCAAAAAGGCCTTAGAAGGAATGGGGAAATGCTGGTCACCCACAACTTCTGCACTTTGTCAACAGATCGTTGGAGATTCAGAAGGCAGGTTTTTACCTGAGGGTCATTAACAGCTGCTTCTTCCCTATGAAGTTTTAGGCAAAATCCTCAGCCACACAACAGTTTAATCAACACACATCCTGAGACTTTTACAGCTTTAGTTTTTCTCGTTAGAAGATTTTGCCTCTCTCCAACATAATTACAAGTTCCATATTTTTGCCCTAAGGCTAAAATGTAAATCATTTCCTGGTATACCACAACTTCCCAGCACTGACTATGTAAGGCAAGGCTGCATAGCATTTAAAATTAAAAACATCATTTTCCTGAATGTGTGTGTTATTATGATGTTTACCAATGTGTTTTTGCTGGTTAAGTCCCAGTTCTTATGCATTTCATTTCAGGCAAAGGCCTGCTGGCATCAGGATATAAGCTAAGCAATTTACCCTAAAACTTGCCAGTTTTTCTTCTCTTTGGATTCTCTGAGTTCCCTCAGAGCATACTTTATGGGTCTCCAGAATATTGATTCTAACGCCTATAACCCTATAACCAGCAGGGGCTAAATTCATCTCTGTTGGTTAAAGTCCTCCGTTGGGCCCTGAGAAATACCGCTCCCACTCAATTAGCCCTGAGAGCAGCGCCACTGACAGGCCTGGGTAAAAATCCTGACCCCTCCACTTAGAAGCTCGCACAAACGTCTTTCACCTCTCGGAACCTGTGTCTCCTCCTTCACAGTGTGGGAATGATAATATCAGACTCACAGAGTTCTCAAGAGTGACACAGGTTTCTAACAGACACTGGGCATAAAACCAGTGCTTAGTAAATGTTAGCTCCTTTCACCTTCTCTGCGCTTCTTATTCATGCAGCTCCAAATTCTACCCCTGACAATAGACCCCAGATCTGCAGGAGTCGTAAGGAGGAGAATGAGGTTTGTAATCACAGCTCAGGAAATCATTAGAAATGGAACAGCCTTTTAAATGCTAGACTGTGTTGAACATCCTCACAGGCTCTGTCCAATAAAACTAAGAGGGAGCCAAGTGGCTAACAGTTTGGCTTATGAAATCAGAGAAACGTAGGTTCAAGCTGCAGCCCTATCAGTACTAGCTTTGTGACCTTGACCAAGTTACCTAACCTCTCTAAACTGTGTAGTTGGGGGAGATAATAGTAGTGGCCTGCTCTGCAGCGTTAGAAAGAGTATTAAATGACAACATGAATATAAAGGGTCTAACACAGTAGCCAGCCTGCTGTAAATACTCAGTGTTAGTGAGCATTTCCTTTACTAACAGTGACAGGCAGCACACTCTTGTCATACTAGCCAGAGACATGGCTCCTTGTCAGCATGCTGCCACCTTACTCACGGCATGACTCTGGATGAGTCACATAACTGTTCTGCACCTCAGTCTCCTCATCCATAAAATAGGAATGAGATGGGCTTCCCTGGTGGCGCAGTGGTTGAGAGTCTGCCTGCCGATGCAGGGGACACGGGTTCGTGCCCTGGTCCGGGAAGATCCCACATGCTGCGAAGCGGCTGGGCCCGTGAGCCATGGCCGCTGAGCCTGCGCGTCCGGAGCCTGTGCTCCGCAACGGGAGAGGCCACAACAGTGAGAGGCCCGCGTACTGCAAAAAATAAAAAATAAAAAATAATGGCCATAAAGCACCATGAAAAATATGGTATAGAAATTTTAGAAGTTATGATTATTATCATACAAAATGCTATAGAAATGCTAATGGATGCTAATCATAAGGTTCTTAAGTTCATCCAAAAAGCAAGTTGGTCTGAATAGGGCTTAATTGAGTGCAAAAATCAATCAATCAATCAATTAACCCAGAAGCAACCATTAGTCAGGAAATCACACTCAAAGAAGGGTTTTAATGCTTCATACATATTTATGTGGTCTATTTCTGACTTTGGAATTCAACAGCCCATTTTTCTAATACTAAAATCTCTTATTCTCTCATTGGAGCCTCGGGGGAAAGAAAAGAAAGGAAACAAGAGAATAAGTTGAGCCCTGTGAAGGCAGATTAAAGGTAGGACAGGGATGGAACAAGGTGAGCCAGCCCATCCCGCAGAGCCCTGGAGCAGCACACTTACTGGCTTTGTCCCAGGAGAAGCAAGGGGATGAGGCCTCCACAGTAGGTGCCTGGGTTCCAACTTCTCCTTAGGAAACATTACTCAAAGCTTTCCTTTTCCAGGGTTTAGCTTTGGTGGGAGAAAGAGAAGTAGGAGCTCATTTATATCCCCTTCAAGAAGCTTATCAGTAAGTATGTATTGAACATCTACTGTATGGGAAATACGGAGAATTAAGACTTAGCTCTCACCTTCAAGGAAGTAGCTCACAGTCTAATTGGTGATTCAATACCTGAGACAATCATCAATGCAAGTGATAAGCGGGATGTGGAAGCAATAAGAAGACTGGTAAAGGAGTTCTGGTGTGAAAACGTTGGAAGATAACCCAAGATGAGTTAAGTGAGAGAGAATTCAGCCCCTGAGAATGAATTAAAAACACAAAAATAAATACAAAATATGAAAAGCTAATAATAATAGTAACAATAATAATAATAACTAAAGAGAAAGCCAAAAGCCACCTGAGATCCCTAACTCATCAAAATTTAGTAACAGGCTAATGACTGGTCTTCTTAGCACGGTAGTAGGCTAGATGTGCATGATAGGGCTTCTCCTCACTTCTCATTATAAAAACCACACACACACACACACACATAATGACTGGCAAAGTACAGAAGCCAAAGATCAGAAGGAAGAGTCATTCACTGTGGATGTAAAAATTCCATTTAATACAGCCTCAGTGGGAGTGGGTTAGGAAGAACATCCTTAGACCGTACATCACAGGCTTCATCTTCACAACCAGACAGAAAGAATGGTCCCAAAGAACATAGGCAAAGACCTCAATCACCTCTAGAGTCAGCACCAAATTTCAGAATACAGGGGCTTCGGCGGTCAGAAATATGGTCAGCAACAGCATCCAGTTCTGTGAGAACTCTCTTTTCTGCAGTCATGGACTCCTACCCAAACCACTCTTCCCGTCCTATCAGCTCTGCTTGCACTACTTTGCTAAGAGACCTCGGCTCTCCTAACCTAGCAAGATTATAGATATAGGTGGAAGCACAGTTTTTTAGAAAAAGTATTACAAATAGGAGCAAAGACAGGAAGAGTTCACATTCTGGGAGAGCATGTTAAAGACTATTTAACATTTTACACTATTTAAATAACTGCATATCGCATGTAACCTTATCGTTAAAAAAAATGCAAGGGTTGTATTAAGAGGATATTAACTGTCCATCTAAATCCTTGATAGATGAATGCCTGCTAGACATAAAAATAAGAAATAAAGAAAACATGAATTAAAATTTTACATTAAATCTGAGCAGAACAATGTGAACAGTTAAGTGGAGTGAAAAATGATTCATCTATTCTTTTTGTGAATAAAAACAAAGGCTGGCTAGATCTCACACAATTCAAGAAAAAAAGGAGAAAAAGAGGGCTTCCCTGGTGGCGCAGTGGTTAGTAATCTGCCTGCCAATGCAGGGGACTTGGCTTTGAGCCCTGGTCCGGGAAGATCCCACATGCCGTGGAGTAACTGAGCCTGTACACCACAGCTGCTGAGCCTGCACTCTAGAGCCCGCGAGCCACAACTACTGAAGCCCACGCGCCTAGAGCCCGTGCTCCACAACAAGAGAAGCCACTGCAGTGAGAAGCCCACACACCTCAACGAAGAGTGGACCCCACTCGTCACAACTGGAGAGGGCCCACGCTCAGCAAAGAAGACCCAATGCAGCCAAAAATAAATAAATAAATTTTTAAAAAAAGTAGAAAAAGAGCCAGTAATGGGCTTATGAAAAACAAAAAGCCTCCAGCAAAAGAAAAATGAATAATATCCTAAAACTGCAAAGAAAGAGAAACTAAAAACAGTTTTCTACAAGTGAAAAATTAAATCCTATTTTGTCATCTTCATAAAGATATAAAAGGTCACCATCTCTATGAAACAAGATCAGAACAAACTCTCAGATTAGAGAACAAGCTGCCAAAAGACTTGGCTAAAATATGAAGATATAAGAAACCCAAAATGCAATCAGGGATTTTAAAACATACTAACAACAATGGAGAATAGAATGACATTGCAGAAAATAGAATTTGTGATAGAGTAGCACTTCTCAAATTTTCAAGTGCTCATGAATCACTTAAGGGCCTTGTTAAAATATAAATTCTGATTCAGCAGTTTTGGAGGGGGACCCAAATTCTGCATTCCTAACAAGCTCCCGATGATGATGAAACTGCTGCTGCATAGACCATGTACATGGCAAAAATACAGAGAACAAGCTTGAAAAATTCTCCCAGAATACAGAGAAACAAAAAACTACACAAAGGAAGGTGGTAGGTAGGACGAACACAGAATATATATCCAAGGTACTGTAGTTATGCTAGATTAAAAAACAAAAAAGATTAAAAGCAATAATCAAATAAAACTTGTATCAACTTTAGAATAGTAGTCGATAAAATAAAAAGACAGTGTTCTGGTTTGACCCAAAATCATTGAGAAAAACCATACCTAAATAAATTACACACACACAGACATATACACACACATATACCAGATCCAGGCAACAAAACATCTGCTACAAAGGCAAACAGGGAGGGAAAAGGAAGGAAAGAAGCAAAAGGCTGCTCTCAGACTTGCCCACCCTAAATATAAGGAACAAAAAAGGTATCAATTTACACACAGATTTTAGAGAAAAAAATTGTGCCCAAAGAATATGACACCCAGACAAGCTACTGTGTGTGTCGCAAAGCAGTAGAACAATATTTTCAGATGTGAATATGCTTAGCAAAAACATGACATGTCCACACTCCCTGAGAATGCTACTTAAAGACATTCTGGGGCTTCCCTGGTGGCACATTGGTTAAGAATCCACCTGCCAATGCAGGTGACATGGGTTCAAGCCCTGGTCCAGGAAGATCCCAGATGCCGTGGAGCAACTAAGCCCGTGCGCCACAACTACTGAGCCTGCACTCTAGAGCCTGCAAACCACAACTACTGAAGCCCGTGCACCTAGAGCCCACGCTCCGCAACAAGAGAAG
Source organism: Mesoplodon densirostris (assembly GCF_025265405.1). NCBI lineage: Eukaryota > Metazoa > Chordata > Mammalia > Artiodactyla > Ziphiidae > Mesoplodon > Mesoplodon densirostris. Next base: position 54,827,139 of record NC_082673.1, on the reverse strand, counting down.
CCACTACAATGAGAAGCCTGGGCACCGCAATGAAGAGTGGCCCCCACTCACCGCAACTAGAGAAAGCCCACGCACAGGAACAAAGACCCAATGCAGCCAACAATTAATTAATTAACTAATTATTTTTTAAAAGACATTCTGCCTTAAGGGTCTAATCAAAATTAAGAACTGATTAATAGGAAAGTCACAGTATTAAAGGACTGTTAGTGAGCATTAATCCAACTCAAGGCTGCTTACAAATGACAAATCTAAAAGAAAATGAGGTATAAACTAATAGGCTGAATAAAGCTATACCAGGCAAAAGTAGAAAAAGAGAAGGGAAAGATGGTATTGTACATACAAAACATAAAGGAATTCAAGACAAAAATTATTAACTAGAAAGAGGGTTACTTTCTGAAGGTTTTCTTTCCTTTTTGTTTATGGTTTCCTTTGCTGTGCAAAAGCTTTTAAGTTTATTAGGTCCCATTTGTTTATTTTTCTTTTTATTTTCATTATTCTAGGAGGTGGATCAAAAAAGGTCTTGCAATTTATGTCAGAGAGTGTTATCCTTATGTTCTTCTCTAAAAGTTTTATAGTATCTGGCCTTACATTTAAGTCTTTAATCCTTTTTTTTTTTTTTTTTGCGGTACGCAGGCCTCTCACTGTTGTGGCCTCTCCCATTGCGGAGCACAGGCTCCGAACGCGCAGGCTCAGCAGCCATGGCTCATGGGCCCAGCTGCTCCATGGCCTGTGGGATCCTCCCAGACCAGGGCACGAACCCATGTCCTCTGCATCGGCAGGCGGACTCTCAACCACTGCGCCACCAGGGAAGCCCCCTTTAATCCATTTTGAGTTTATTTTTCTGCATGGTGTTAGGATGTGCTCTGATTTCATTCTTTTACATGTAGCTGTCCAGTTTTCCCAGCACCACTTATTGAAGAGACTGTCTTTTCTCCAATGTATATCCTTGCCCCCTTTGTCATAGATTAGGTGACTATAGGTGCGTGGGTTTATCTCTGGACTTTCTATCCTGTTCCATTGAACTATATTACTGTTTTTGTGCCAGTACCATGCCATTTTGATTATTGTAGCTTTGTAGTATAATCTGAAGTCAGGGAGCCTGATTCCTCCAACTCTGTTTTTCTCTCTCAAAATTGCTTTGGCTATTCAGGGTATTTTGTGTTTCCATACAAACTATAAAATTTTTTGTTCTAATTCTGTGAAAAATGCCATTGGTAGTTTGATAGGGATTGCACTGAATCTGTAGATTGCTTTGGGTAGCATAGTGATTTTCACAATATTGATTCTTCTAATCCAAGAACATGGTATATCTCTCCATCCATTTGTGTCATCTTTTATTTCTTTCATTCAGTATCTTATAGTTTTCTGAAAGAAAATATTTCCAAACAAAGCAACTGACAAGGGAATAATCTCCAAAATATACAAACAGCCCATGCAGCTCAATATCAAAAAAACAAACAACCCAATCAAAAAATGGGCAGAAGACCTAAATAGACATTTCTCCAAAGCAGACATACAGATGGTTTCAAAAGCACATGAATAGATGCTCAACATCACTAATTATCAGAGAAATGCAAATCAAAACTACAATGAGGTAACACCTCACACCAGTCAGAATGGCCATCATCAAAAACTCTACAAACAGTAAATGCTGGAGAGGGTTTGGAGAAAAGGGAACCCTCCTACACTGTTGGTGGGAATGCAAACTGGTACAGCCACTATGGATAACAGTACGGAAGTTCCTTTAAAAAATGAAAATAGAGCTACCATATGATCCAGAAATCCCACTCCTGGCCATATATCTGGAGAAAACCATAATTCAAGAAGATACATGCACCCCAATGTTCATTTCAGCACTATTCACAATAGCCAGGACATGGAAGCAGCCTAAATGTCCATCAACAGAGGAATGGATAAAAAAGATGTGGTACATATATACAGTGGAATATTACTCAGCCATAAAAAAAGAACAAAATAATACCATTTGCAGCAACATGGATGGACCTAGAGATTCTCATACTGAGTGAAGTAAGTCAGACCAAGAAAGACAAAAATCATATGATATTGCTTATATGTGGAATCTAAAAAAAGGGTACAAATGAACTTATCTACAAAACAGAAATAGAGTTACAGATGTAGAAAATAAATGTATGGTTACTGGCAGGTAAGAGGAGGGAAGGATAAATTGAAAGATTGGGATTGACATGTACACACTACTATATATAAAATAGATAACTAATAAGTACCTCCTGTATAGCACAGGGAACTCTACTCAATACTCTGTAATGGCCTATAGGGGAAAAGAATCTAAAAAAGAGTTGACATATGTATTTGTATAATAGGTTCACTTTGCTGTATACCTGAAACTAACACAACATTGCAAATCAATTATACCCCAATAAAAATTTTAAAAAAAGAAAAAAGGTCACTTAATATTGAAAAAAATTACAATGCAGATTTATTTCCATATCAGAAAGCACACTACTTACAAATAACACTTTTTCCTCCTGCAAGCCAACTAAAATGACAATTTCAAAAAGTACAAAAGAAAATAAAAGCAAAAAGTAACTGAAAAAATAATAGAATAAAAACTTTCAAACCTGAAGATATGTCTTTAGGTTAAAAGAATCCAGAAATGTTCACCAGAATAAATACAAAAAGCAATTCTTAGCTACATTTGACAAAATTCACAATACTGAAGTTAAAAAGAAAGTATTAGAAACTTCCAGAAGGAATAATTCAGGTTACCTAGAAAGTAAAGACAATCAGAGTGGCAATCAGACTTTTTATCAGGAATGGTACATGCTAAAAGACAAATGAACAGATAAAGGAGCAATACTTTCAAATTGCTAAGAAGAAATTATTTTAAATCTAGGATTCTATACCTAGCAGAATATCAGTCAAGCATTAGGTCAAAACAAAGACATTTTCAGAAAAGCAAGGACCTAGAAAGTTTATCTTTGATGTACCTTTCCTGGAAAAAGCGAATCACTTGAATATGAACTGCAGGGGGAAAAAATGAAATAAAAAGAGAGGAATATACAGGATGTAAGGAATAGTGGAACAAATCTAGAAGTGAAATTAAATAAAATTCCATGATGCTAGCTACAGACAGACCTAAAAAATGTCAACACATACTAAAGCATTCAACAAATACTATGACTAACAGTTGCAAGATACTGGTATATGGTAGAGAGGCATGTGATTCTTTTGTTAAGAAAAAAGACAATTAGAACTCCAAAAAGAAAAAGCAAAAACATTTTCCAAGAATGGTCCACATATGAAACAAGTTACAAGTCTGAGTAATAGATGAAATACTAAAAGAGAAAGAATCCATTTAGCCTTGACCTTTGGAACATTCCCCTTCAAGGGGTGTAGATGTTGAATTGCACTGCCTTCTCTACATATTCAATATTTCTACCAAATATGCAGTGAATATTTACATAACTATTATATTAAAATGCCATCTATCAACTTTTAACTTTCAAAGTCAACCTATAGACAAAGTATGGAAGGTTTATTATAACTAGAGAACAAAATGCTCTAAACCTTCCCCAAATAAAAATGATAAACATATTTGGATGGTAGAGAAAGAGAGGCACAAAGAATGTTAAATTGGGAAATTCATTTCTTCATCTTAAATAACAGAGTCAAAAAATGTTTAAAACTAATGAATCAAGAACTTGCAGTTTATTTTTTTAATTATAAAGGTTGTTTAAAAATTAAAATTAGGAGGAATTTGAGGAGAGGTAAAGGTAGTATAAATAATTTAAATCTTAATCTTTTATATTGAAAAATCAATATATAATATCAACAGTTAATAAATTAAGAATGAAAGATAAAAACATATTATTAAAGTTATGGAAGTAACCACTAGAAGAAATAAAAATAGTTTTAAAATATTCAAAAATAATTACCACTTAAGTGTGACATTGCGGGTGGGGAGTCTGAAAAAATATTTTACTTTTCATTTGATTTCCTTCTCTATTACTTGACTTTTTATTTCCAGGTAAAGGTATTACTTTTAGGATTTTTCTAAAGAAGTAAAAGTTAGAATCTAGAATAAATATATAGAAATCATTAAGCTTTATGTGCCAAATATTATGGAATAAAATATAAAACAAAAATTATCAGGAATATAAATAAAAATTGACAAAAGTTCAGTTTGAAAAAGAAAGTAATTTACTACTCTATAATAATATATCAAGTAAACCACAATAAACAAAAATTGTTTTGAATTAATAATTATATACTTTGGGCCTCTAAAGCCAATACAATTTAAAATATCTATGAAATATTTATAAAAATTGACCATGTAATTGATCACATGATGAATATCAGGACTTTCCAAACAGTATAAATTATAGATTACATTTTCTAATCACAATGCAATAAAAACAGAAATTAATAACAAAATAATTTAATATCTTGTGAAAAAAGAGTTTTAAAGCTATAGTCCAATTATTGTACCAAATGAAAAATTAAATTAAAAGTAGATCCTCTACAAAACAGAAATAGAGATACAGATATAGAAAACAAACTTACCGTTACCAGAGGGTAAGGAGAGGGGGGATAAATTGGGAGACTGGGATTGACGTATATGTACTACTATATACAAAATAGATAACTAATAAGGACCTACTGTATAGCACATGGAACTCTACTCAATACTCTGTAATGACCTATATGGGAAAAGAATCTAAAAAAGAATGGATATATGTATATTTAAAACTGATTCACTTTGCTGTACACCTGAAACTAACACAACATTATAAATCAGCTATACTCCAATAAAAAAAATTTTTTAACATAGATCCTATTTAAACCTAATGAAAATAAAAACTAATTATAATTGTATGCATTCCTGACAAAGCCACTTAGAGTAGCTCTGGAACAAAACATAAGGAATTGGGAACTGTAGTTGTTTCCTGATGAGTAGACGACTGGGGCAGGGGAAGGAAGGAGAATCAATTTTCTGTGCAAGTCTTTTTGTAAACTTTGAATATTGCACCATGTATATAAAGGAACACAAAATATGTAACTTTTAAAATCAAATTAATAGATTTAAATATTTTTATTACTAACCAAGAATTTTGTTTAAATGAACTATTCAATCAACTTAAGAAGCTAGAAAAGAAAGAAAAAAACAACTGCAAGAAACACAGGAAGAATAAAATAGCAATCTAAGCAGAAAACTAATGAATTTTAAAAGAATAAAATAAATAGATGGATAAATAGGTGGGTAAATAGATAAGTAGAAGGGGTGATTAGTTGGGAAAAATTGACAAAGTTCTGACAAACCTAAATTAAAAAGAAAGAAACAAAATTAGAAAGGAAGTAGAAAATAAAAGAATTCACCATTTACAAAGTGCCATACACTGTGTTTCAAATATTTGGCATAGATCATTTCTTTCTATTGTATTTACCAACACATAAGTAAACATGTCTTAAGAATTAAAAAGAATTCTACACATAATTACATTTTAACAAAATTAGAAATCTCAATAATGTGAACAATTTTCTAGAAATACGAATTAATAAAATTTATTCAATGGAGTAAGAAAGCTGAATATCCATGGAAGACATTGCAAATGTTATCAAGAGATAATCTGTAAAACTGGCTCTAGAACCAGACAGTGCTATGGGCAAGACCTTGAAAGTTTTCAAGAGACTGAATAACGTCCATATTGTATAATCTATTCCAGAACATATAAAATTATGAAAAGCTATCCCAATTCACTTTACGAGGCTAACTTAACTCGAATGCCAAAATATGAAAATGACTAGTATATTCCAAAGACAGCTCTGTGGACATTAGTGTCACTTTCTGAGAGGGAAGGTCTAATTGTGGACTAGTTTGGAAAACACTCTCAGAAATTTACAGCATGTATTAGCATATTAAAGTCTCTCAGAGGCCAGAAGCAAAGAAATTCGTTTAAATGTTTTAATCTGTCTTTCTCAAATGTGTTTGACCATCGAACCCCTTTTTTTCCCTCATAATATTCCTTTTTAGAAAACACTTCAATTAATGGTACTCCAGACATGAGTCATTTATGGATACAGTTGTGAAAATCCTAAATGAGGAACCAGTGAAATTAAGTCAAGTATATTAAAACAATAAGCCAGCACAATCAAGTAGGGATTACTTCAGGAATACAGGATTATTTAATATTAGAAAGTATATTAATATAACACATTAAACAACACGAGGTCAAATGAGAAAGAGCGCATAATTATCAAAAAGGACAAAAGATCATTTGATAAAATTCAACATCTTTTTTTCTGATTTTTAAGCCTCCTAGTGATCTAGGAAGCAAAGTGTATTTCTTAATCTCTCAGACCAACTGCCAATCCCTTTTAGCAGCAAATTACTAAAATTCCTCTCATTAAAATCAGGAAGGGGCTTCCCAGGTGGCGCAGTGGTTGAGAGTCTGCCTGCCGATGCAGGGGACGCGGGTTCGTGCCCCGGTCCGAGAGGATCCCACGTGCCGCAGAGCGGCTGGGCCCGTAAGCCATGGCCGCTGAGCCTGCGCGTCCGGAGCCTGTGCTCCGCAGCGGGAGAGGCCACGGCAGTGAGAGGCCCACGTACCGCAAAAAAAAAAGAAAAGAAAATCAGGAAGAAGGTAAGGATGTCCAGGATCACTACTAACATTCAAGAAAAGAAAAAAGATATATAAATATTTGAAAAGGGGATTGCACTCCCTTCGGCAGCACATATACTAAAATTGAAAATAGAATAGAAATAATAATTATTTGCACAACATGACTATTTTCCTAGAAAAATAAGAGAATCACAAAACTATTAAAACTAATAATAACACTCAACAAATTGGCTACGTACAAAATATATATTCAAGATTCAGTTTTCTATATACTAGCAATAACCAATTAGAAAATGTAACGAGAGGAAGGTCTAATTCACAATAGCTACAAACTATAAATTACTTAAGTAAAACCCTGAGAGATGAAACAGAACAGAAAATTTAAAATGTTTTGGAGGGTAGACTAAATAATGGAAAACGTCAATTATTCCCAAATAAATATATATTTCTGGAATAATGCCAAGCATTGAGTATGGCAAACGTTGTGCATGAAGATAGTTATGGTAAAAAAACAAAAAGTAAAATCAGTGGAAATGTACCCAAACCAGATATTAAATTGTATAATTATCTTTTAATAATTAAAACAGTATAATACCAATGTAAGAATCAATAGACAGATCAATGCAACAAAACAAACAGGCCTGAAATAGACTCATATATATTATAACTTAATATATGACAAAGTACACATCACAAGCCCATATGGAAAAAATGGATTACTCTATAAGTGATTTGTGCAAAACTAACTACTTCGGAATAAAAAAATCAACTTATGGTCTCGCTTCAAACCATACAAAAATGAATTTCCAATAAATTTTAGAATTAAATGAAAATATATTTTTGAACAGAATAGATCAATATTTGCCAAATTTTAGAGAGGAAGAATTTTCTAGACCTTGTAGCCACTGGAAGGGCTCACAGGATGATGAAATGACATGGGATCATGAAACCTGACTCTCAAAACCTTTAATGAAATGAGCAAAAATAATTTAATGACCAGCCAGAAATCGCCAGCAACACCCAGAAAAAGGAAGGGGCACAACCTCACACTAAGGAAGGCATGGAATCTCATAAACTGGTGTCTGAGAAGTGAAAACCAGGGAAGGAGAAAAGATCTCAAGAAAAACTAAAAACAGCTGTCCTGCAGAAGCAGTTCCAGTGGAAGAAGATGAAGGAATAAAATTCAGAAAAATATCCCTGATATTAGCTAATAATGCCAAGTTGGGAGTAAAGTTGCTTGCCTACTCTTTCACTCATTTAATTTGCTAATACATATGATACATTTATTCTATTCCAAGTACTATTCATTCAATCTAGAGAATACCAATCTGAATGAATTATCCTTTCTACAGGTAACAATTTTGAAAAAAATTATCATCTGTTTATAAGTGAAGCATTATATGCTCTCTGTAGAAAATTTGTAACATTAAGATAAATCAAAAGAGGACTTCCCTGGCAGTCCAGTGGTTAAGACTCCACGCTTCCACTGCAGGGGGCAAAAGTTCCATCCCTGGCCAGGACACTAAGATCCCATATGCTGTGCCACAGGGCCAAAAAAAAAAAAAAAAAAGAAAAGAAGATAAATCAAAAGAAAAAATTTCTCAGTGTACAACTCCCCATAATAGTTTGGTCCACATATACATAAATATATATGTTTTACAAAAATTAATCATAATCCGGGCTTCCCTGGTGGCACAGTGGTTAAGAATCCACCTGCCAATGCAGGAGACACAGGTTCGAGCCCTTGTCTGGGAAGATCCCACATGCTACAGAGCAACTAAGCCTGTGCACCACAACTACTGAGCCTGTGCTCTAGAGCCCACAAGACACAACTACTGAAGCCCACGAGCCACAACTACTAAAGCCCGCAAGACACAACTACTGAAGCCCACATGCCTAGAGCCGGTGCTCCACAACAAGAGATGCCACCGCAATGAGAAGCCCGCGCACCGCAAGGAAGAGTAGCCCCCACTCGCTGCAACTAAAGAAACCCCGTGCACGGTGACGAAGACCCAACACAGCCAAAAATAAATTAATTAATTAAAAATAAATTAATCATAATCTACCCATGGTTTCATGGACAGCTCTTTTTTTAGTATTGATTTATTTTATTTATTTATTTGGCTGCACTGGATCTTAGTTGCGGCATGTGGGATTTCGCTGTGGCATGTGGGATCTTTGTTGCGGCATGCAAGATCTAGTTCCCTGACCAGGGATCAAACTGGGGCCCTCTGCATTGGGAGTGCAGATACTTAGCCACTGGACCACCAGAGAAGTCCCCATGGACAGCTCTTTTTAATATATCATGTACCTCTTTCCTTTTCAATAAATATAACTCTACATTATTACTTAAATGCCTGTGTAACATTCCCCTGTATAGATAAATCCATTTATTTGATCAGTTCTCTATTTTTGGACCTTTAGATTGATTCCAAATAAATATCTTTATACAAACATCTCAGATTATTCCATTACGAAAAATACTTAAGGAAAAAAAAAAGGAAAAAGGAAAAAAAAAAGGAAAATTCTTAGAAGTGGAATTGGTGAGAAAATTAAGTGTAAACACGCATAAGATGTTTAACACACACTGCAAAACCGCACTCTAGAAAGGCTGTACCAATTTACACTTCTGTCCTCACCAACAGTGTAAGCTGCCTCTTCCCTCACACCCGAGCCAACTCCCAGTACTAAGATACTTTCTTTTTTTTTTTTTTTTTTGCGGTACGCGGGCCTCTCACCGTTGTGGCCTCTCCCGTTGCAGAGCACAGGCTCTGGACGCGCAGGCCCAGCGGCCATGGCTCACGGGCCCAGCCGCTCCGCGGCATGCAGGATCCTCCCGGACCGGGGCACGAACCCGTGTCCCCTGCATTGGCAGGCGGACTCTCAACCACTGCGCCACCAGGGAAGCCCTAAGTTACTTTTTTGACTACTGTGCCCTTACATTTCCGTTATTCTCAAGCTCTTTACCAGACCTGAACTAAGCCTCTTTCCTGAGTTCCACACTGGCAGCGAGCACCCCTTCCAAGCTGTAGGCTTCCTCCCTCTTCCTTCTAGTCCTAGAAGGTCTGTACTGTTTACTGACAAATCATCTCAGCAATTTTTCAGGTCAGAATGAAAGATTATGAATTCCTGAGTTCTGATACTTACTAATTGAGATACTCAAACACTGGCCCCAATCCAGACTTGAGACAGACACAAGTCTATTAAATTAAGAAGGTAGTTCCAAGCTTTTCAAATAGCCATCATCACATCACACTCAATACGTGAAGTTTTCTTGATTGCTCTTTGACAGAGTTAAACTATTTCCCAGAGCAAGGAGAGAAGTTAGATAACTTGGCCAGTCTATCATTGTTAAGTGGGTACCTATAAGATCCTGTGTTCCAGGTACTACAAAATAAGGTAAGAAGGATAAATTTCTTAAAGAACAAATATCTTAGTCAAAAGAAATTTTTCATTTTACATCATTTATTGAACATCACTTTATGCCAGACCCCATAGAGGCGCTTAGGTATAAAGCAGAATAAAAAGCATAACCTAGCAAGAGAGACAGAAACAGAATAATAATAATTATAGTTAGTGTTATTATGTTCAATATGAATTGTAAAAAAGTATAGACAAATATCCCAAGTAACATGGAAAATATATAGGAGAGAGTACTTCATCGGATCTGTAGGCATCAGAAAAGGCTTCACAGAGAAGGTGAAAAGTCCACTGAGTCTTGAACAATGAGTAGGAGTTCTTCAAGAAGAGAAGCTTCAGAAAAGCATTCCAGAAAGAAAAAAACCACAGGGACACAGACCCTGCTACTTCACAGAGAACCCTGGTGCTGCACAAACTGAATCAAGGTAGTTTATTGTTTAAGCCATGAATGGCAATCTGGTACAACAAATCTTTTTCCTAAGGTAATATATAGGATATTCTTAATTTTAAGTTATTCTTGCATAAAAATGTTTTGGTACTTTTTTCCTCCAGTTTTATTGAAATATAATTGACATATAGCACTGTATAAGTTTAAGCATAATGATTTGACACTACATATACCATGAAATGATTACCATAATAAGTTTAGTGAAAATCCATCATAGACACAAAAGAAAAAGAAAAACTACATTTACTTGTGATGAGAACTCTTAGAATTTACTCTCTTACCACCTTCACATATAGCACACAGCAGTGTTCATTATATTGATCACGTACATTACATCCCTAGCACTTATTGATCTTATAACTGGACATTTGCACATTTTGTCTGCCTTCATCCAATTCCTTCTCCTCCTACCCTCTACCTCTGGTAATCACAGATCTGATCTTTTTCAATGAGTTTGTTTGTTTATTTGTTGAAGTATAATTGACCTCAACACTATGTTAGTTCCTGGTGCACAACACAGTGACTCAATATTTCTGTACATTTCAGAATGATCCCCATGATAAGTCTAGTTACCATGTGTCATCATACAAAGATATTACATACTCTTTGTAATACCTTACTCTTTGAATATATTACTATACTCTCCACACTGTACATGTTACCCCCATGACTCATTTATTTTGTAATTTGGAGGGTCTTTTTAAAGTTTTATTTTATATTGGAAAATAGTTGATTTACAATGTTGTGTTAGTTTCAGGTGTACAGCAAAGTGACTTAGTAATACATATACATATATCTACTCTTTTTCAGATTCTTTTCCCATAAGGATTATTACAGAGTATTGAATAGAACTCCCTCTGCTATACAGTAGGTCCTTGTTGATTATCTATTTTATATATAGTAGTATATATATGTTAATCCCAACCTCCTAATTTATCCCTCCCTCACCTTTCCCCTTTGGTAACCATAAATTTGTTTTTTAAGTCTGTGAGTCTGTTTCTGTTTTGTAAATAAGTTCATTTAGATCATTTTTTAGATTCCACATATAAGTGATATCATAGGATATTTGTCTTTCTCTTCCTGACTTACTTCACTCTGTATGACATTCTCCAGGTCCATCTACGTCTCTACAAATGACCCAATTTCATTCCTTTTTATGGAGGAGTAATATTCCATGGTACATATGCACCACATCTTCTTTATCCATTCGTCTATTGATGGGCATTTAGGTTGCTTCCATGACCTGGCTATTGTAAATAGTGCTGCAATGAACATTGGGGTGCATGTTTTTTGTTTTTTGTTTTTTTTTTTTTTTGCAGTACGCGGGCCTCTCACTGTTGTGGCCTCTCCCATTGTGGAGCACAGGCTCCAGACGTGCAGGCTCAGCAGCCATGGCTCACGGGCCCAGCCGCTCCGCGGCACGTGGGATCTTCCCGGACCGGGGCACGAACCCACGTCCCCTGCATCAGCAGGCGGACTCTCAACAACTGCGCCACGAGGGAAGCCCGCATGCGTCTTTTTGAGTTATGGTTTTCTCAAGGTATATGCCCAGTACTGGGATTGCTGGGTCGTATGGTAGTTCTATTTTTAGTTTTTAAGGGAACCTCCATACTGTTCTCCATAGTGGCTGTATCAATTTACTTTCCCACCAACAATGCAAAACGGTTCCCTTTTCTCCACACCCTCTCCAGCATTTGTTGTTTCTCGATTTTCTGATGCCCATTCTAACCAGTGTAAGGTGATACCTGATTGTAGTTTTGATTTGCATTTCTCTAGTAATTAGTGATGTTGAGCAGCTTTTCATGTGCCTCTTGGACATCTGCAGATCTTCTTTGGAGAAATGTCTGTTTAGGTCTTCTGCCCATTTTTTGATTGGGTTGTTTGTTTTTTTAATATTGAGCTGTTTATATATTTTGGAGATTAATCCTTTGTCCATTGATTTGTTTGCACATATTTTCTCCCATTCTGAGGGTTGTCTTTTCATCTTGTTTATGGTTTCCTTTGCTGTGCAAAAGCTTTTAAGTTTCATTAGGTCCCATTTGTTTATTTTTCTTTTTATTTTCATTATTCTAGGAAATGGATCCAAAAAGATATTGCTGTGATTTATGTCAAAGAGTGTCCTGCCTGTTTTCCTCTAAGAGTTTTATAGTATTCAGTTTTACATTTAGGTCTTTAATCCATTTTGAGTTTATTTTTGTGTATGGTGTTAGAGAGTGTTCTAATTTCATTCTTTTACATGTTGCTATCCAGTTTTCCCAGCACCACTTATTGAAGAGACTGTCTTTTCTCCCTTGTATATTCTTGCCTCCTTTGTCATCAATTAATTGACCATAGGTTCATGCATTTATTTCTGGACTTTCTATCCTGTTCCATTCATCTATAAGTCTGTCTTTGTGCCAGTGCCATACTGTTTGATTTACTTTTCTGAAGTCAGGGAGCCTAATTCCTCCAGCTCCATTTTCCTTTCTCAAGATTGCTTTGCCTATTCAGGGTCCTTTGTGGGAGTTAATTTTCCTTGTCTATTCTTTTGTACTTGTTTCAAATTTTCTAATAGCAAGAAGTAGCAAACAGTAAAAATAAATACACAAAAATATTAAGTAAAAAAATTAAAAAGCCAAAGCAAGCACTAAGTCTAGTGCTTGCTTTCTTATAAATAAATCCTATGGTTTAATGTTTTAGCATATTTTCTATGAATAAGGTTGTCTCTGGATCCAATGATGAAGTAAAATATAAAACTATTTCATATTAAAAAAAAATTAGGAAAAGGATGACTGACTCTAGGTAATCAGCTACCTGCACTAGTTTGAGAACCAAAGGATTCTTAGATGGATGAATGGTGAAAATTTGGGAGATAAAACTACAAAGGTAAGGTATGAGGCAGTACTTGAAAAGTTCTAGTAAGCCATGCTGAGAAATTGTGTTTTATAACACAAAGAAATAACATATCAATTGTGTGAGGGACTTCTTTGCGTTTGTTATTTTACAGACAACAAAACCCCTGCAGATAATAGCATAAAAGATGAATTTGCATGAGAAGAGATTGAAAGTTACTGTAGTTATGCAGGAAAAAAAACAGTACCAAAGCAGATAAGTTGGGAGAGACAGACATAAATAATGAAAACTATATACTGTCGTCACATACTAATTAGATGATTTCTGGCAAATCTAAAACTAGAGTCTTTGACATTAAAGAAGAGCGATCAGTTGTGGCCGACAGGTATATGAAAAAGTGCTCAACATCACTAATCATCGGGGAAATGCAAATCAAAACCAAAATGAGATATCACCTCACACCTATTAGGATGGGTATTATTGAAAAAGACAAAGATAAATGTTATCAAGGATGTGTAGAAAAGAGAAACTTCACACAGTGTTGTGGGAATGTAAATTGGTGCAGCCACCATGGAAAACAGTATGGAGTTTCCTCAAAAAACTAAAAACAGAACTACCATATGATCTAGGAATTCCACTTCTGGGTATTTATCTGAAGGAATTGAAATCAGGATCTCAAAGAGATATCTGCATTCCCATGCACTGCAGCATTTTTCACAATAGCCAAGATATGGAAACAACGTTAATGTCCATGGATAAAGAAAATGTAGTATTTACAGTCAATGTAATATTATTCAGCCTTACATGAAGGAAATCCTGCCATTTGCAACAATGGAAATAAACCTGGAGGACATTACACTAAGTGAAATAAACCAGAGACAGAAGAATGAATACATGATTCTACTTATATGAAGAATCTAAAATAGTCAGCCTCATAGAAGCAGAGAATAGAATGGTGGTTACCAGGGGCTGGGAGAAGGGGGAAATGGGGCAATGTTGGTTCAAGAAGACAAAGTTTCGGTTATGCAAGATGAGTAAGTCCTAGAGATCTACTACTGTACAGCATAGTGCTTAGAGCTAACAATACTGTATTATATACTTAAAAATCTGTTGAGAGTGTAATCTAACATTGTGTTCTTAGGAGGGAGGGGTGAAGGAAGAGAGGAAGGGAGGAAGGAAGAGGGGAAGGGAGGAAGAGGAAGCTTTTGGACGTGATGGATACATTTACGGCACTGACTGCTGTGATGGTCTCAAAAGTGTATGCTTATCTCCAAACCCACCAAGTTGCATACATTAAATATATTCAGCTTTTGTATGTCAGAAAATAAGTTTTATACACAAAAAAAGAGGAGTAAGGAAATCTCTGCCAAAAGTAAATCCATAATTGCTATCTTTCTTTTTTGTCTTTCTCACTCAGAAAATCATAGGACGTCAAAGGTAGAAGGAACCTCATTCTGAGGTGCTCAAACTTCAGTGCACATGCTTGGTCACCTTGTTAAAAGGAAGATATCTGAGTCCCATCCCCAGAGGTTCCAATCCTGTAGGCCTGTGTGGAGTCCAGGAATCTCGACATTTAACAAGCCACCCTAGTAATTCTGATACATATCCAAGGAGCATACTCCAAGAATCACTGATCTGGTACAAGCCCCTCAACTGCCAGATGAGAAAGCTGAGGCCAGGACAATAAAAGTCATGAATCTAACCTCGGGAAGTTCCAGAATTCAAACCCTAGGTTCCCAATTCCCAGCAATCTTTACACTACACATCTCTTCCTGCCCCAAACAACCCAAAGTCACTGTGGGCCAACTAGATGAAACTGAAATAACCAATCTATAAGAGACATAGGGTCAAATTCTGAAAGCAAGAATTTTTGGGGGGTGGCTTTGGTCTCATGCATGCAGGTGACAGCACATTCACCTCAGCAGTAAACCCTTCTCAAAGTGTGTTCACATTCTGGTAGGCTGTTCATAGCCATTCATCTTTCCATGCCTTGGGCAGCACTTGGGTGGCCCATTCCAACAATGAGCTCAGAAAATTGCAAATACCCCAAACCCCAGGCATCAGCCATGTCATATAACTTAAACTCTTAAGAGTCAGAAACTGGTGGGAAATATTTTGCAAAACAGCATTTGACCGTTAGAGCTGTGGGGTGGAAAGATGCTAAAACTGCAGCTAACTACTTACAATTCACAACCCCCTTATGCCTCAGTTTCTTCACGTATCAAAAGGCCATAATGAGACCTTTCCTACACACCTCAAAGACATGCTGTAGGAAGCAGGTAGCTGTGAAACTGCTTGTACAAGTTTTAAAAGGACTATACGAAAAGGTAAAATCCTTTCTTGTCTACTTCAGCTGCCCCTATTGGATACTTTGAGAGGTCCAGGCACAAGGAGAAGCATCTGGAAGAAATCTGCTTTTGGCTGGGCTTTAAAAGAAGGAGAAGTGATTACTGATGGAGTGACAGTGAGGATAAAGAAAATAAGGTGGACAGAAGCAGAGACCACAGGGCGGGCAGTCTGATAAGACTGCTGACAGAAATTAACTTTTTTTTTTTTTTTATTCCTATGGGCTCTTGGCCTTCATAGGGCAGAATGTACCAAGAAAGTAAGACACAGAGGAAAGACCTTTTTTCTCTAATTCTGGCTACTTACTAAAAGCTATCTATAAGATAATATTTCATTTTTAAAACATTGTATTTAAAATTAGGTATGGCTTGATTGTTAAAGGTTTTAATGTGAGGAGGTGTGTTGATATTAAAGGGAGATTCTCAGTGATTGCATCTCTTGACTCCAGCATTTCAAAATAACAAACCTCACGCTGCACTCATGTTTTCACTCTATAAAATACACATGACTTGCTTTTCTCCTATCTAAACAAGTCAACTTTCATCAAGTCATCATCAAACAGCATTTTATTAAGCCACCACCTGTGCACATCATATAACACTGCAGTGAGTTAAGGAGCCTGAGTGAAGAAAGGACAAGTTCACATCGCAGCTACTTCCAAAAAGTAGGGAGAGTTTTGAAAAGCATACACTTGTTAAGCTTTGGCACAGTTTCAATAAGATGTTGGAAACTAAACTAGACCTTACTGGTCATCTAATTCAAGCATCTGTTCTTTTATTTTAACATCTTTATTGGAGTATAATTACTTTACAATGGTGTGTTAGTTTCTGCTTTATAACAAAGTGAATCAGTTATACATATACATATATCTCCATATCTCTTCCCTCTTGAGTCTCCCTCCCTCCCACCCTCCCTATCTCACCCCTCTAAATGGTCACAAAGCACCGAGCTGATCTACCTGTGCTATGTGGTTGCTTCCCACTAGCTATCTATTTGACATTTGGTAATGTATATATGTCCATGCCACTCTCTCACTTTGTCCCAACTTACCCTTCCCCCTCCCCGTGTCCTCAAGTCCATTCTCTAGTAGGTCTGCATCTTTATTCCCGTCTTGCCCCTAGGTTCTTCATGACCATTTTTTTCTAGATTCCATATATATGTGTTAGCATACGGTATTTCTCCTTCTCTTTCTGACTTACTTCAGTCTGTATGACAGACTCTACATCCATCCACCTCACTATAAACAATTCAGTTTCGTTTCTCTTTATGGCTGAGTAATTTTCCATTGTACATATGGGCCACATCTTCTTTATCCATTCATCTGTCGATGGACACTTAGGTTGCTTCCATGTCCTGGCTATTGTAAATAGAGCTGCAATGAACATTGTGGTACATGACTCTTTTTGAATTATGGTTTTCTCAGGGTATAAGCCCAGTAATGGGATTGCTGGGTCATATGGTAGTTCTATTTTTAGTTTTTTAAGGAACCTCCATAATGTTCTCCATAGTGGCTGTAACAATTTACATTCCCACCAACAGTGCAAGAGGGTTCCCTTTCCTCCACACCCTCTCCAGCATTTACTGTTTGTAGATTTTTTGATGATGGCCATTCTGACCAGCGTGAGATATCTCATTGTAGTTTTGATTTGCATTTCTCTAATGATTAATGATGTTAAGCATTCTTTCATGTGTTTGTTGGCAATCTGTATATCTTCTTTGGAGAAATCTTTATTTACATCTTCTGCCCATTTTTGGATTGGGTTGTTTGTTTTTTTGATATTGAGCTGCATGAACTGTTTATAAATTTTGGAGATTAATCCTTGGTCAGTTGCTTCATTTGCAAATATTTTCTCCCATTCTGAGGGTTGTCTTTTCATCTTGTTTATGGTTTCCTTTGCTGTGCAAAAGCTTTTAAGTTTCATTAGGTCCCATTTGTTTATTTTTGCTTTTATTTCCATTTCTCTAGAAGGTGGTCAAAAAGGATCTTGCTGTGATTTATGTCATAGTGTGTTCTGCCTATGTTTTCCTGTAAGAGTTTGATAGTGTCTGGCCTTACATTTAGGTCTTTAGTCCAGTTTGAGTTTATTTTTGTGTATAGTGTTAGAGAGTGTTCTGATTTCATTCTTTTACATGTAGCTGTCCAGTTTTCCCAGCACCACTTACTGAAGAGGCTGTTTTTTCTCCATTGTATATTCTTGCCTCCTTTATCAAAGGTAAGGTGACCATATGTGTGTGGGTTTACTTCTGGGATTTCTATCCCGTTCCATTCATCCATATTTCTGTTTTTGTGCCAGTACCATACTGTCTTGATTACTGTAGCTTTGTAGTATAGTCTGAAGTCAGGGAGCCTGATTCCTCCAGCTCCATTTTTCTTTCTTAAGATTGCTTTGGCTATTCAGAGTCTTTTGTGTTTCCATACAAAATGTGAAATGTTTTGTTCTAGTTCTGTGAAAAATGTCAGTGGTCATTTGATAGGGATAGCACTGAATCTGTCGATTGCTTTCGGTAGTAGAGTCCTTTTCACAGTGTGGATTCTTCCAATCCAAGAACATGGTATATCTCTCCATCTACTTGTATCATCTTTAATTTCTTTCATCAGTGTCATAATTTTCTGCATACATGTCTTTTGTCTCCTTAGGTCGGTTTATTCCTAGGTATTTTACTCTTTTTGTTGCAATGGTAAATGGGAGTGTTTTCTTAATTTCACTTTCAGATTTTGCATCATTAGTGTATAGTAATGCAAGAGATTTCTGTGCATTAAGTTTGTATCCTGCTACTTTACCAAATTCATTGATTAGATCTAGTAGTTTTCTGGCAGCTTCTTTAGGATTCTCTATGTATAGTATCATGTCATCTGCAGTGACAGCTTTATTTCTTCTTTTCTAATTTGGATTCCTTTTAGTTCTTTTTCTTCTCTGATTGCTGTGGCTAAAACTTCCAAAACTATGTTGAATAATAGTGGTGAGAGTGGGCAACCTTGTCTTGTTCCTGATTTTAGTGGAAATGGTTTCAGTGTTTCACTATTGAGGACAATGTTGGCTGTGGGTCTGTCATATATGACCTTTATTATGTTGAGGTAACTTCCCTCTATGCCTACTTTCTGGAGGGTTTTTATGATAAATGGGTGTTGAATTTTGTCGAAAGCTTTCTCCGCATCTGTTGAGATGATCAAACGTTTTTTCTCCTTCAAGTTGTTAATATGGTGTATGACGTTGATTGATTTGCGTATATTGAATAATCCTTGCATTCCTGGGATAAACCCCACTTGATCATGGTGTATGATCCTTTTAAAGTGCTGTTGGATTTTGTTTGCTAGTATTTTGTTGAGGATTTTTGCATCTATGTACATCAGTGATATTGGCATGTAGTTTTCTTTCCTTGTGACATCTTTGTCTGGTTTTGGTAACAGGGTGATGGTGGCCTTGTAGAATGAGTTTGGGAGTGTTCCTCCCTCTGCTATATTTTGGATGAGTTTGAGAAGGATAGGTGTTAGCTCTTCTCTAAATGTTTGATAGAATTCGCATGGAAGCCATCTGGTCCTGGGCTTTTGTTTGTTGGAAGATTTTTAATCATAGTTTCAATTTCAGTGCTTGTGATTGGTCTGTTCATATTTTCTATTTCTTCCTGGTTCAATCTTGGAAGGTTGTGCATTTCTAAGAATTTGTCCATTTCGTCCAGGTTGTCCATTTTATTGGCATATAGTTGCTTGTAGTAATCTCTCATGATCCTTTGTATTTCTGCAGTGTCAGTTGTTACTTCTCCTTTTTCATTTCTAATTCTATTGATTTGAGTCTTCTCCCTTTTTTTCTTGATGAGTCTGGCTAATGGTTTATCAGTTTTGTTTATGTTCTCAGCAAGCATCTGTTCTAAAGTACAACTTATCACTCAAAGTAAAACTCCCACTGCCATAGCCTTAATTTACGACTACCCTCTCTCTGCTTGGAAATGTCCAAAAATGGGATGCTTACCACCCCAAATGATAGGTCATTATACTTTTTATCAATTTAATTAAAATAATGTTCTTGTATTTGCTGTTTACCCGTTCACCTCCCTGCAATATAACTTAATGAAAAAAGCAAGAGTTTTAGAGTCATACAGGATTGAGTACAATCCCCAATTCTGCCATTTACCAGTTGTTTGACCTTGAGTATCTTCTTTAAGCTCTCTGATCCTCAATTTCCTCACCTATAAAATGAAAACAATAACCCCCTACCTTAGTGGTTTGTTGTGTGAAGTAAACTATGTAGGTGAAAAGTGAATTATACGTGAAAAGTGTTTAGCAGTGTACACGGCACTTAACAGCTGTTCAGTGAACAAAGTATTATTCCACTCATTTGTTCTAGCTCTGTCATTTGCTGCTAATGTTTTAATTCCTCTTTTATATGCATATAAGAGTTGTTTAAACATATGATGATGGTGAATGTCTTCTTTCCTGACACTGGTCTTTAACCATCTCCAGTTCCTGCCTTGTGTTCTGTTGCCATTTAATCCCAAGTCACTACCCTGTTGGGGTCATAGGGATAGTCCAACATAATGGGCTATAGGTAGGTGACTGGGTTATTCAGTGACTTGGAACATCTTTCAACCAAAGGATATGATACAATCCAGATCAACACTTCAAACCATGACAAGACAGAAGAAATAAATCCAAATACAGGCATAACTCATTTTATTTTACTTTGCTTTACTGCACCTCACAGATACTACATTTTTCAAAATTGAAGGTTACTCTGCATCAAGTAAGCTCTATCAGTGCCATTTTTCCAATAGCATTTACTCACGTCATGTTTCTGTGTCACATTTTGGTAATTCTGATAATATTTCAAACTTTTTGATTATTATTTGTTACGGTGATCTGTGATCAGTGACCTTTGATGCTACTGTTATAATTATTTGGGGGCATGACAAACTGTACCCACTTAAGATGGCAAACTGACTTAATAAATGTTGTGTGTGTTCTCACCGCTCCAGACTCTCTCCCTTTCCTTGGGCCTCCTTATTCCCTAAGACAAAACAATATTGAAATTAGGCAAATTAATAGTCCTACAATGGCCTCTAATCACTTGTTCAAGTAAAAGGAAGAGTTGCACATCTCTCACTGTAAATCACAAGCTAGAAACGATTATTATGCTTAATGAGGAAGACACATCAAAAGCAAAGAGAGGTCAAAAGCTAGGCCTTGGGGCTTCCCTGGTGGCGTAGTGGTTGAGAGTCTGCCTGCCGATGCAGGGGACACGGGTTCGTGCCCCGGTCCGGGAAGATCCCACATGCCACAGAGTGGCTAGGCCCGTGAGCCATGGCCGCTGAGCCTGCATGTCCGGAGCCTGTGCTCCGCAAAGGGAGAGGCCACAACAGTGAGAGGCCCGTGTACTGCAAAAAAAAAAAAAAAACCTAGGCCTCTTGCACCAGTTAGCCAAGTTGTGAATGAATGCAAAGGAAAAGTTCTTGAAAGAAATTTAAAGTGCTACTCCAGTGAACATACCAATGATAAGAAAGTGAAATAGCCTTATTGCCGATATGAAGAAAGTTTGAGTGATCTAGATAGAAGATAGTATCAGCCACAACATTACCTTAAGCCAAAGCCTAATGCAAAGCAAGGCCCTAACTCTCTTCAATTCTGTGAAGGCTGAGGCAGGTGAGGAAGCTGCAGAAGAAAAGTTTGAAGCTAGCAGAAGTTGGTTCTTGAGCTTTATGGAAAGAAGCCATCTCTATAACATAAAAGTACAAGGTGAAGCAGCAAGTGTTGATGTAGAAGCCGCAGAAGTTAGCTAGAAGATCTAACTAAGATCATTCGTGAAGGTGGCTACACTAAACAACAGATTTTTAATGCAGGTGAAACAGCCTTCTATCAGAAGAAGATGCCATCTGGGACTTGCATAGCTAGAGAAGAGAAGTCAATGCCTAATTTAAAAGCTTCAAAGGACAGGCTGACCCTCTTATTAGGGGCTAATGGAGCTAGTGACTTGAAGCTGAATGAAGTTTAAATGACCATTTCAAAAATCCTAAGGCCCTTAAGAATTATGCTAAATCTATACTGCCTGTGCTCCTTAAATGGAACAATAAAGCCTGGATGACAGCACATCTGTTCACAACATGGTTTACTGAATATTTTAAGCCCACTGTTGAGACCTACTGCTCAGAAAAAAAGATTCCTTTCAAAATATTACTGTTCATTGACAATGCATCTGGTCACCCAAGGGCTCTTATGGAGATGTATCATAAGATTAATGTTGTTTTCATGTCTGCTAGTACAACATCCATGCTGCAGCCCATGGATTGAGGAGTCATTTCCACTTCCAAGTCTTAACTATTTAAGAAATATATTGTAAAGTTATAGCTGCTATGGGTAGTAATTCCTCTGGTGGATCTAAGCAAAATAAATTGAAAACCTTCTGGAAAGGATTACCACTCTAGATGACATTAAGAACATTCGTGATTCATGGGAAGAGGTCAAAATACCAACATTCACAGGAATTTGGAAGAAGTTGATTCCAATCGTCATGGAATGACTTTGAGGGGCTCAAGACTTCAGTGGAGGAAGTAACTGCAGATGTGGTGGAAATAGCAAGAGAATTAGAATTAAAAGTGGAACCTGAGATGTGAATAAATTGTTGCAATCTCATGATAAAACTTTCACAAATGAGAAGTTGCTTCATATGGATGAGCAAAGAAAGTGGTTTCTTGAGATGGAATCTATTCCTGGTGAAGATACTGTGAAGATTGTTGAAACGACAACAAAGAGTTTAGACTGTTACATCCACTAAGTTGATAAAGCAGCAGCAGGGTTGGACAGGATGAACTCCAGTTTTGAAAGAAGTTCTACTGTGGGTAAAATGCTATCAAACAGCATTGTATTTTACAGAGAAATCGTTCCTGAAAGGAAGTGTCAATCGATGCAGCAAACTTCACTGTTGTCGTATTTTAAGAAATTCCCACAGCCTCCCCAGCCTTCAGTAACCACCACCCTGATCAGTCAGCAGCCACCAAAACTGAAGCAAGACCCTACACTGGCAAAAACATTACAACCTGATGAAGGCTCAGATGATGGTTAGCATTATTTAGCAATAGAGTAATTTTTAATTAAGGTAGATACATTGTTTTTGGAGATATAATGCTATTATTGAACACTGAACAGACTGCAGTATAGTGTAAACCTAACTTCTATATGCACGGGAAAGCCAAAAATTTCATGTGACTTGCTTTACTGTGATATTTGCTTTATTGCAGTGGTCTGGAACAGAACCCGAAATATCTCCAAGGTATGCCTGTATAACGTTAATCACAATCAATGTAAATGGACTTGACTATCTGGTTAAAAGACAAATATTGTCAGACCGGAGTAAAAAGTAAAATACAACTCTAAGTTATTTGTGAGGGACACATCTAAAGCTTAACACACATAAATTTAATGTAAAGTTTATGAAAAAGATATATCAAAAAACACTAATTAAAAAAAATTGGTAAAGGTGTATCAATATCAGACAAAACAGATTTAAAGGCAAAAGGATTACTGATATGAAGAGATTCATTACCAAAAATGCTCAGTTCACTAGGAATATATAACGATTTTACATGTATATGCACTTAATTACATGGATTCAAAAGTACATAGAGCAAAAAAAATGTCTGAACTACAGAGAAATGGGCAAATCCACATAATAATGGAAGATTTTAACATACCTCCTCAGTAACTGACATATCGAGCAAAAACAACAACAAAATCAGTAATGATATAAAAATCTGAACAACACAACAAACTTGATCTACTGTGTACCTATGAAACAAGACATTCAACAACTTGAGAATATACATTCTCTTCAAGCACACATGGTTATAAAAATTAACCACATTCCAGGCCATAAAATAGATCTCAAAAAATTTCAGATTCTCTTATCTCACATACTATGTTATCTGAAAGCAAATAGTTAAATTAAAAATCAGTAGCAAGGGCCTCCCTGGTGGCGCAGTGGTTGAGAGTCCGCCTGCCGATGCAGGGGACACGGGTTCGTGCCCCGATCCCGGAGGATCCCACATGCCGCGGAGCGGCTGGGCCCGCGAGCCATGGCCGCGGAGCCTGTGTGTCCGGAGCCTGTGCTCCGCAACAGGGGAGGCCACAGCAGTGAGAGGCCCGCGTACAGCAAAAAAAAAAAAATCAGTAGCAAGAAGAACTATAAAAGGAAATTACATATTTGAAATCCAAAAACACACTTCTAAATTACCCAGTGGTTATAGAAGAATTAAAATTAGAAAATACATAGAACTGAACGATAACAAAAATACTACTGATCAAAACACATGAAATGCAGCTACAGACATTCATAACTTTGGAATAGTGTAGAATGTACTTAAATGAGATTTTAGAAAGCAGAAACCATAAAGGAATAGATCAGTTAATTTCCTATGTTAAAATTAATCATCTTGATTCATAGAAAGACCATAGAATCACTGAGGAGTAAAAAAGCCACAAACTGGGAGAAAATATTAGCAATACAAATACCATCAAAAGCACTAGGACCCAGGGGCTTCCCTGGTGGCGCAGTGGTTGTGAGTCTGCCTGCTGATGCAGGGCACACCGGTTCGTGCCTGGTCTGGGAGGATCCCACATGCCGCGGAGCAGCTGGGCCCATGGGCCATGGCCGCTGGGCCTGCGCGTCCGGAACCTGTGCTCCACAGCGGAAGAGGCCACAACGGTGAGAGGCCCGCATACCACACAAAAAAAAAAAAAGGCATTAGGACCCAGAATACAGAAGAATCCCAAAGAACAAAAGAGGAAAAGATGAACAATCCAACAGAAAAATGGCAGAAGTCACTTCATAGAAAGGGAAACAGGAATGGTGAATTAAAAAATTAAAAGATGTTCACCTTCATTAGGAATCAGGAAATTGTAAATTTAAATCACAAGATACCACTCACACCATAATACTGGCAAAAACACAAAAGTCTGATAATAAGTATGTGAGATAACATGGAACAAAAGAAGAATTCCTACACTCTGGAAAACAATTTGGAATTATATGGTAAATTTGAACATGCACATACCTATAACTCCCTTTCTGGCATGGACAACTGAGCAGTGTTACTGAACCAGTACCACTGCATACAGCCGTGTGCCTTGTAATTAGTACCTGTTAGAGGTATACAGTATCCCTACATGTAAAAACATACAGAGCAAGCCTGTCAGTGACAATTACTGGACTGGAGAACACCAGAGAAGACTTGGGGAGAAAAATCATCAGTTTATATTTCAACATTTTTCACAGAGAATACAGTCTAGTTAAAACTAAATCTAAGCTCACAATTCTATACTCTTCTTACTCAGAAATTTTTTCTATGAATAATATAGTCACTAGCTACATTTAGCCACTGAGCACTTGAAATATGGCTACTGCAAACTGAGATGTGCTATAATTGCAAACTACCTCCTAGATTTCAAAGACTAAGTATAGAGGAAAAAAAAAGAGTATGAAATACCTCACTAATTATTTATATTGATTACATGTTGAAATAATATTTTTACATTGGATTAAATAAAATATACTACTAAAAATGTATTTCACCTGTCTCTTTTTATTTTTTTTTTAATGTGGCTACTACAAAATTCAAACTTAGGTATGGAGCTCACATGCTATTTCTATTGAACGGGGCTGTTCTCAGAACTATCTGAACCATGTATTCATTATTCTCCATGTCTTCATTAAGTAATGATGGATTGAAAAAGTTCATTGTTAAAACTGGTGAAAGGGAAATAAAAATGTGTCTCACACTGAAAAGTCAGGACCATAATAAAGGAAGTCATTTGTTAATTGCATGCAAAGTGAGGAACTGAAATCCCTGTACTCCGCAAATTTCACCTCTTCACCAACAGAGAATAGTCACAAGTGCACAGAAATTGAGATGTCACCAATGTCTTATCTTTGGTAGGAATGGAAGAGACTTTTAAATGTCCTGGCAATGAGGAGGTATAACAAAAAGGGAGTTTAGTGATATTACGCTAAAACTTAAGTCCTGTCTTTAAAATAGGTTTGAAACAGAAGTCTTGTGCTGAGATTCGAGGAAGTCTGTATAAAAGACTCTATACACCACTCTGCCCCAGCCGTCAAATCTGTACCTGAAGTTCTGAAAATGCCTTTGTTAACAGATAGATGCATTAGTTGGGGTTTACAGGGGACTTCTTTTCAAATGTGTATACTCACAGCACGATAAAACACTGAGTCCTACCACTGATCTCACATAGAACTTGATCTATCTTCATCAAATTCTTTCCTCAGACAACTCACTAATACTGAGGCATTAAAAAAAATTTTTTTCTCTGGAAGGAGAAATGCTAAAAAAAACATTGGCTTGCAGGGGGTGTTCTCACTGGGACACTATGGGCAAGTGAACTCTGACAGCAGAGCCACATGGGGGCCCTGCTCAGCACCTGGATGTGAGTGGAGGTGTGCCAGACAGCACGGGGATACAGGAGGATAACATGAGAAGAGGCCGCCGTAGAGACAGCATCACATTTTGCCAGAAACTGCCTTGGTTTCCATTTCAAATTAGCAAAAGATTTTATGGTCCCAAATAAGCATTTTCCACTTTGTACTTCTTGGAAGTGTGTTTTGTCATCTGTCAAGAACAGAAATAAACAATACAACTACTATGTTAAAGTGGATTAGCAACCAAACTTACATATTTTGGATAATAACATGTCAATAAGATAATTCAAAAAAAAAATTTTAGGGGACTTTCCCTGGCAGTCCAGTGGTTAAGACTATGCGCTTCCACTGTAGCTAGCACAAGTTCGATCCCTGATCGGGGAACTAAGATCCCATGTGCCACGTGGCACGGCCATAAATAAATAAATAAATAAATAAATAAGTAAATAAATAAATAAATAAATAAATAAAATCAACCATTCTAAAAAAAAATTTTTTTTAACAGACTAAAGATAATCCACAGTGAGCCCACCAAACATCCTAATTGGCCCAAACACCTATTTTAATAGGGTGCTATTCCTCCATTTATCCAGACACCAGAAAGAAAAGGTTCTTCACTGTGAACGCTGAGGAAACTAAAAAGCATTTTTCATTCTGTAGAGGTCGGGGGTGTGCAAGGAACATGATGTGGAAATTGATGTCAGCTTGTGAATGATAAACAGGAAATACCACCTACGGCCATGTTGAGACTTGAGAAACACTAGTTCAGTGTCATGGAGACAGGGCCAAACCCAAATGAGTCTTTGCTTTAACAGATTTTAGACACTTTTGATTTGTGTGTTCTACTCAACATTATTCAATTACAGATCATCTAACTTTGTAATTCCCCAAGCCTCTGACTTCTCTGTCATCTCCCTGAACGCGTCCAGTCATTTCACTACTTGTCAAAGTCTGGGTGGGAAGAAGGAGGGCGAGGAGGAAGCTAAGTTCATATCAGTCAATTACACTTCGTAGCAACCCTGTAAAATATTCACAAAGGAAATAGTGAGGTGTCTGCATTACCTGGGAGTTTTGTTTAACCACATTGGAATACCAAAATGGGAAAGAATATGTTTGTGTTTTTACATACCTGCTTCAAATTCCACTGTTCTTTAAAAAAAATAAATTTCATCAAAAAATACTCCCTCAGGCTTCCCTGGTGGCGCAGTGGTTGGGAGTCCGCCTGCCGATGCAGGGGACACGGGTTCGTGCCCCAGTCCGGGAAGATCCCACATGCCACAGAGCGGCTGGGCCCGTGAGTCATGGCCGCTGAGACTGCGTGTCCGGAGCCTGTGCTCCACAACGGGAGAAGCCACAACAGTGAGAGGCCCGCCTACCGTAAAAAAAAAAAAAAAAGTGCTCCCTCATCCATGAACCTGCACCTCTGTCTGGTCCACAGAGATCCCCTTCCCACATCAAACCTCCCAATCCCCGGCCCATCCACCACCACCATTTACAGACCCTCATACCATTTTCATTCTCATGAAAACAGGTTTGTGCCTGATTCCCTCTCCACTGATTATCTCAGTTCATTCAAGTTACAGAGTATTTTCTGAGACATTTCATGGAAGCTCCTGGCTTCTCCTTCGTCATTCAACAAGGAACAACTCCTCCCCCACCCCATCTGGTCCTATGATGCTACAAGTCAATCAAGAATTTTGGACCCGTCATATGTAGAGGGAATCCGTGTTCATCCTACAGCACAAGTACAATATAAAGGTAACTGAGAGTTCCCAGATTAAACCAAACCATCAGTCCCATGCCAGAAGAGACCTGAAAGCTTATGGTGGATTCGAGGAAAGGCTGAACTATCCAAGGAGCCAACCTCTATTAAGAGTACACTAGCTTATATCCAATGTTCGTTTTCGTTAACAAGTTGTGAGACAGGTATTATCTCTAACTAAGAGGTAAAGGAACTGAGGGTCAGAGAGTTTAGCTATAGTTGTCCAAAGTCACACAGTTAATAAGTGACAGAGACACGGTTCAAATCAAGGTCTA
This sequence comes from Mesoplodon densirostris, assembly GCF_025265405.1. Lineage (NCBI taxonomy): Eukaryota > Metazoa > Chordata > Mammalia > Artiodactyla > Ziphiidae > Mesoplodon > Mesoplodon densirostris. The sequence goes on along the minus strand of NC_082673.1, from coordinate 54,799,036 downwards.
GATGGTTAAAATCCAGTAAACTCTAGATTGGTGATTTTTTTTGAAGTCTTCCTCTTTGGAGCTTAGCTCTAGGCAGATGCTGCTATAAGGAGGAAGTGAGAGTTTGGAAAAAATTAGTAATGCAGGTGGTAAATGGTGCCCAATGAGCAAGGTTTCAGAACTATCTTAGATGAAGAACCTCCACTTCTATCTTTTTTATGCATTGGAATTCCATAAAGTTTAATGGAGGTGGGGGAGACAACTGAATATGTCTTTTCTTTTTTTAAAGTTAATGTATATACAGTTTATTGCTCTAGGTCAGTAGGTCTCAAACGTAGATGCACATTGAATCACTTGGGGAGCCTTTAAAAATCCTGTTGCCAGGCCTCCCTGGTGGCGCAGTGGTTGGGAGTCCGCCTGCCGATGCAGGGGATACGGGTTCGTGCCCCGGTCTGGGAGGATCCCATATGCCGCGGAGCGGCTGGGCCCGTGAGCCATGGCCGCTGGGCCTGCGTGTCCGGAGCCTGTGCTCCGCAACGGGGGAGGCCACGGCAGTGAGAGGCCCGCGTACCGAAAAAAAAAAAAAAAAAAAAAAAAATCCTGTTGCCATGGCCACATCTGAGACAAATTACATCAGAATTTCTGAGGGTGGGACCCAGGCATCAGTTTTTTAAAGCTTCCCGTGTGATACCATTCAAGTTTCAGATCCCCTGCTCCAGGTTAGGAATGCTAAAGATTGAGTAGTTTTCCAAAACCTTTAAGATTAGAAAGATTTTACAGGCCCTCTGACAACCACCAGTCTTTTGGGGGAAGGAGAAAAGAGATGAGTTGGACCCTCTCACTGTTTCCCTCCCTGTACTAAGCTTTCTTCTTTGGCTGTGTTCATCTTCCCAAGTCTAATCTCCTAATGTCTGTCCTCTGCAGTTGTCTATTCCAAATTTGGTTTCTTGCTACCCCCAAGAGAGATGAGCTGACTTCAGGAGAGGAGAAGAAACTCAAGGTGTCAGGCCACTGGTAATTTTCTATGGCCTTCTCATAGCTTTAGTTTCCTTTCATCTTCCCGTCTCTTTAACTTGTTCTATTCAGGATACCTTATTTAAAATATATGTTCAGTAGGATCATTATATCCTCAAGCTCTGTGCTATGGCCTAGCAAAGAGAAAAAATTAGCTGATTCTTTCTGAAAGGACTATGGTCCTGAGTGTTCACATGAGTCTGTCAGTTCTGACAGGGAGCAAGACACAGGAACATGCAACACTGCCACTGCCTTTGTGTATATCTTCCTCATTATCCGAGGCCCTGTGTGTACAGGGTCTCCCAACTGCTGCCAATCTCCAGACCCAAGGCCATTTTCAATATCAAATAAAGCATCAAAACTCATCCTGAAATATCAGACAAATTCAGGAGATGAGACATGGTATAAGCCAACTGGCTTGCCTCTTCAACAAGTCAATGTCCTGTGTTCACACAAACAAACACACACATACACACAAAAGCAAGGATGAGGAAAGACTGTTCTAAGCTCAAAGAGGCTTAAGAGACATAAGAATGAAGTGAAAGGCACTAGCCCTGATTAGATCCTGAACTGAACAAACCAACTACAAAAGATACTTTGGAGACAAATGGGAAATTTGAATATGGATTAAGTATTAGATGATATTAAGGAATTTCAGCTCATTTTAATAAGAGCAATAATAGTATATGGTACTGCAGGAAATAGTCATATTTTTAGAGAAATATGTAGAGATGATATAACACTAGCAATAAAACAAAAATGATGAAGCAAATATGGCAAAATGTTGACAATTATCAAATCCAGATGATGTGTATATAGATATTCAGTATTATGTGCTAACTACTTTGTTTGAAATTTTTCATAATAAAAAATAATTTTAAAAATTCTCATCCCTGAAAAATAGGCACAGCTAGAAAATACTCTTTCCTATAATGAAGATTTCCATAGGAAAATGCTCAGGAAATGTGAAACCAGGATGTACAAATATACAAGGTGTGTAAGGCAGCCATAGGATGAGTGTCTACACTATGCCCAGTACAACTCTCTCCACCCTTTGACCCACTCTGCATGGGAAAAGTGTTGTCTCAAGGTGCACACGCATGGCTTCACACCTAACAAGGAATCACACAGAGCTCTTTAGCATACTCAGAGTTCCATGGAGGTCCACCCCAGCTCCGTCAGCTATAAGACTCCCTGTCATCTCCCAGATTTCTTGGAAGTCATTGGTTTCCACTGGTTATTTAAATTTGTGTGACAGGTATTACACCTGTTGTGATGCAAACGTTCTCCCTATATGTAGGTAATCTAGGTGCTGATTCCATCCACAAATGACATAATACATCCAACAGGACACGCACTTTGAGTTCCTTTTTCGCCTAGTGATGAGGGATTTCTCACTCTCTAATCTGATTCTTCTTGAGCCTGAAACCATACATTTGCCAGACAGGCTGAGCCAGGAGTCCCTCCTTTGGCTTAGTTAACAGACCTGTATGGGGATTAAACACATGACTCTGTGCTCTAATGAACTCCACTAGCTCAATCTCAGGGACCACATCTATAATCCCACACCTGGAAGACCAGCACAGCTGGCTCAGAAAATATTTCTGATACTGACTCAAGAACAGAGAAAACTCTGTGATTTATAAAGTGCTTTCTTAGTTTTCCAAGATGATACTGACCACATCTACCCTCAGAATGTGTCAAATAATCCCAAGGAAAGCAAAGGTTTTCTGTTTCAAGAAGGCTATGCCCAAAATGCTCAAAAGCCTAAAATCCACAAATCAAAAGGTAGAGAAAATTCTAAGAAGGTTAAACACCTTTTTTTATAAATTAAAAAACCTGACTGCTCTTTAGCCTATCAATCTATTAGGATAAGAGGAAGAAAAATCCAACTTCTAATTACACTTGAGTCACCTGATTCACATTAGAGCACAAGGAAGCACAGAAACCCTAAAGGGCAAAGAGGCTTAAGAGTCGCTGAATCATAAAATGCTGGCCTCTTTTACTTTTCCAACAGTTAAAAAAATATATCCTTCCATATAACATTTCTCTTCTACTAAAAGTATCATAACAAGTCAGGCCTCCCAAGCACCAGCATTTGGTAAAAGTACTTAAGACAAGCAGTAAGGCTAAGTGCTCAGACATTGTCCTGCCTGTTTTCAGTACCAGATGACTTGGAAGTCAAGGTTAACACGACAGCCATTTCAATGAAGTATCACCCCAACAGGTAGGTGACACCCGGGTAGGAACAGCAGAATAGGGGCTGAGACCAGGCAGTAGCCAAAGCACAAGGCAGATAAGCCAGACTTTGAGGCAGAGGTGACAAATGAGTGATCTGTGGGCTGCATCCAGGTCAGATACATTCTGTTTGGCCTGCACAGTGTTTTTCCAAATATCAAAACAATTAGTGACATTAAAAGGTCAGGAGATTTCACATAAAAATCTGGATTTATATTTTTTTCTGGAAAAATCAGAAGACCTGGAGCAGCCCCATGAGAAGTGGCTAACTGGTCATCAGGTCACCATAGTCCCGCTTCTCCTGATGGTGTCACACGAATCCTGGGTCACTCATTAGTGTTCCCATCCTGGATCAAATAAGCATTTGCATGTGTCATCCCTGGTTCAAGGAGCCCTCAGCTGCCAAAGGTGAGAAAAGACCAGGTATCTGGAAGTCAGTGAGTCTGTGAGTTACCTTTTTACAACGTTTAGCTGCAAGCTAAGGGTCTTTTGAAGCCAGAAAGCTAGGTGAGATGTAAAAGAACTGTCAGGACTCAAGGAGCTAGAAAAATCAAGACAGCAGCACCACAGAACACAGCAGTGAGACTAACTCTGAACAGGCACTAACGGTGTTTTTATACCAATGTCAGAAGCAGGACCTGCTAACAAGACCAATTCAAAATTCTGTCCTGGAGATGCCAAAAACAGTGGTTTTCACTCTTCAAGGATACTACAAAGGTGCCCATATAGAGAGGGAGGAATGGGGTAATAAAATAGGGACCAAGTAGATAGGGATCCAGCGCTAGCCCTCTTAAACCACAGCAGCTCCCTTTATGTGTTCTATAAATTGAGCTTCCTCCTAAGATTTCATTTGTTGGAAAGACTTCATTGCTTATAACAAACAGAATGAGGGGAGCAGAACTTAAAAGCCACCAGTTTAAATAACACTCAAGTAAGAGGATAAGTTTTCAGTCTACAGATCTTCGTCAACTTCCTCAGCTTGGGTTTAGGTCCTGATAAACCGATCATAAACTGAAAATATCTTAAGTCAAAAATGCATTTAAGGGCTTCCCTGGTGGTGCAGTGGTTGAGAGTCCACCTGCCGATGCAGGGGACACGGGTTCGTGCACAGGTCCGGGAAGATCCCACATGCCGCGGAGCACCAAGGCCCGTGGGCCATGGCCACTGAGCCTGTGTGTCTGGAGCCTGTGCTCCACAACCGGAGAGGCCACAACAGTGAGAGGCCCGTGTACCGCTAAAAAAAAAAAAAAAAAAAAAAATGCATTTAATATACTTAATCTACCAAACTCATAGCTTAGCCTTATCTACCTTAAATGTGCTCAGAACACTTACATTAGCCTAGAGTTGGGCAAAATCATCCAACACAAAGCCTATTTTATACTAAAGTGTTGAATAACTCATGTAACTTATTGAATACTATACTGAAGGTGAAAAACAGAATGGTTGTCTGGGAACAGAACGACTGTAAGGATATCAATTGTCTATCCTTGTGGTTACATGGCTGACTGAAAGCTGCCCACGCTACCGCTGCCCAGCATCACCAGAAAATATTGTCCACATATCGCTAACCCGGGAAAAGATCAAAATTCAAAACTGAGTGTATGGTTTCTACTGAATACATACTGCTTTCACACTACTGTAAAGTCAAAAAATCATAAGTGGAACCACCATAAGCTGGGACATACACATAAGGGTTTATAAAACAATCCCCTGTGTCAGGGAGATCATTCAGGTCATTTAAAACATTGCTATATTTCATTTAATATGCATGATTGACATATTCTTGGACAATTGTGTCAACTGAATATTTTTAAATAAAATCAATTTTTTAAAACCATTAGATCTTGATTTTAAAAGAAAGTGATTGAATTATTTACTTTAAAAAAGATATGGATTATCTGTAAAGAATGGGCATGGCTGTGTTTCAATAAAACTTTATTTACAAAAACAGCCAGCCAGCCAAATCTGGCTGTAGTTTGTCAACCCCTGCTATAGACATTTAAACTTTTCTTTTATGATCTCTGGATACACAGCCTGAAGAAGTGAAGATTAAGGAACCACAATAGCTATTCTGTATATCTGAAGAGCAGTCAAATGAAAAAGGAAATAAGCATGATCTGTTTATCTATTCATTCAACAAATAAATATTAACAGAATGTCTATTCATGCACCAGGCATTTTATAAGCATTGTGGATACAGCACCAGACAAGACAGATCAAATCCCTGCCTTTATACAGCATATTTCCTAAGGGAGTAAAGAGGAAAAATAGAACTGTTAAATAATTACACTCAGCTAGTGTATGCAGCATAAAGAAGGGGTTCTGTCCTGGTACAAGTATCTCGCACTTCTCAAAAGTTCACTTTATACCACTTTGCTTTTACAAAAGACCTACATTAGTACCGGTTTTTGCTAACCAAAAGAAATTCAAAGAGGAATTTCACCTTTATGAGAAAAGGCAAAAAGCAAAGGTTCAGCGCTTGTTTTGCAGCCAACTGTTCTAGAGGCGGCACGCACCCAAGCAGCGCACGCGGAGCAGCGAGTGGCAGCGCCAAGCTCCTTCCGTGGGAACTGCACTCAGCATCTCAGCATCAGGCCGCCATAGCTTTGAACCGTGTCTGTGAGCATGTGTGCTTTATCCCAATTTACTTTGTGCATCTGTTAGTAAGATACGCTGTAACTGCCTTTTTGCTTTACGTCATTTCGGCTTCATAGGTTTCATAGGAATGCTCTACTTTCAGATAGCAGGAAACCTATATTGGCCTTCCAGAAAAAGATAATTCTGTGCTGCAACCTAAAGAAAGAGCAGGAGTTAGCCAAGTAAGGTGGGAAGTCAGGGATGTGGGGATTCCAGACACAGGAAAATAAACATACGAAGGCAAGGGACACCAGTGCATAATTGACAACTGGAAAAGATCAGTGTGCCACATACAAGTGTTCAAGATAGGGCAACAAACCCCAAAGGTGGAGAGGAAGATACGGGATGAATCAAAGAGGGAGGACCATGAGTCACTTTAGAGATTCTGAACTAAGGGTAATAGAATTACCTAAGGGTAATTTTATCCTAAGGGTAATAGAATTCCTAAGAAGGGTTTCCAACAGTGAAATTACAGAAGAGATTGGTGTTTTAGAAAGCTCCCTCTGGGCCTCCCTGGTGGCGCAAGTGGTTGAGAGTCCGCCTGCCGATGCAGGGGTATGATACGGGTTCGTGCCCCGGTCTGGGAGGATCCCATATGCCGCGGAGCGGCTGGGCCCGTGAGCCATGGCCGCTGAGCCTGCGCGTCCGGAGCCTGCGCGTCCGGAGCCTGTGCTCCGCAACGGGGGAGGCCACAACAGTGAGAGGCCCGCATACCGCAAAAAAAAAAAAAAAAAAAAAAAAGAAAAAAAAAAAGAAAGCTCCCTCTAGAAGTTGTATGGGGGCTGAAAGTAAGGAGACCAGTAGACTAGTTAAAACGCTATTGTTTTAATCCTAGGGCAATGATTATCACCTGTACTAGCTATGGATGGGGACTAAAAGAAGTAGAGGAAGGATTTCTGCTTCCAACAGAAGTCAGAGAAACTGGAGTTACTGGTACAGGACTGACCCTCCCACCATTGCCACAGAACCATAAAACTGAATAAGGGCAACAGTTTTCAGACACTGGAAAAGAAGCAGTGCAAGACTGCAACCTCTGAGAGAAGACAAATTTGCAAGGTGTCCCCAATTGTCCAGCTCTTTGCCTAGGAACAACTTAACCAGAAACAGCAAAGTGAGCTAGAATCCAAGCAGAGCACAGCAGGCTCACGGAATTGAGAAAACACAGTTCTGAATTTGAAGAGTTGGACTCTGCAAGGCAGGGCACTAGAGAGAAGGAAGCTATATAACAAGGGGCCCTGGAAGTACATATGGTGTCCCTGCAAATCCTTAGCTGAGGGCTGGACTGTACAGCCCTGGTGAGACTACCTAAAGCTTCCCAGAGAGTAGCTGCCATAGGTTTGAAAAAGAAACAAAAAAACTAGAGCTTGAGCCTTGGTGGAAGACACTGGCATTCTGGCACAGCCCGAGAGGAAAAAATCTCATTATCACCTCATAAATCCCCTGGGCATCCAGCAGAAACACCAAAAAGGCTTCACCTTACGAATAGGGACCACACCCTCTGACATGTACGCTCAACAAGGATATCACCAAAAGGGTGAAAATTAATTCTGGGAGGAGAGGGGGAGTGAAAAACATCCTAGATATTACACAGCTCGTAAGCAGGTATATAGTTATATCTGTGGTATTAAAACTTCACAAGAGAAGTGGGGAAGTGGGGGCAGGGTCAATGACGGGGGAAAGGAGTGAAAATGTCTAAAAACTCTCCTTGACGAGTAATAATTTTAAAAAGATTGAGAAACACTGCCTTAGAGTACAGACTACTCTAGACCTTCCCAAGAAAAGCCTAAAACTAAACCTTAACAAGGTCTTCAAAGGAAACAGAGTTTATAAACTAAGTCCCAGTAAGTTAAGAGAGGCTTAGGTAACACATAGAGCTTTCCAAAGAACCATTCTAGCAAAGCATAACCCAAGCTTATCCAAGTTCAAGGTGATCAAGTGACTTCTAAAAAAAACACTGCAACTGCCTTCGAAAAAGAAAAAATACTCCTCAGAGGAAGATATTTTCAGAGGAAAATAACAGACCACATAATATCTAAAATGTATCACCTGCAATATCTAGCATACAATCAAAAATTGCTAGGTCTGGAAAGAAAAAGGAAAATGTGGTCCATAGTTAAGAAAAGAGTAATCAATAGAAACTGACCCCAAGATGGCCCAGGTGTTGGATTTATCAAAAACTTTTAAATAATTATTATAAACGTGTTCAAGAAATTAAACGAAAATATATATGCTCAGAGAATTCAAGAAAAAAATATGGTTTTCATTATTAAACAAATGAGACTATAAGTAGAAGAATGGAAACTATTAAAAAATTTTACATTCTAGGACTGAAAAGTATCATTACTAAAACGAAAAAAGTAGACAGACCTGAGAGATATTTTAGGAGTTGTATATTTTAGGATATCTAATAGTGGTGAACAGAGAGACAGGACTCTGAAAAATTTTGCTCAGACAACTGTGTGGGTGGTAGCACCATTTCTTGGATAGTAACACCATAGGAAAAGTATGTCTACATTGTTCCAGAAGTCAGAACCAGAGGGCTACTGTGTAGAGATGATAAAGGACCAGATGATAGGATGACAAAACAATTAAAGCTATACAACAGTGCAACTGATTTTGTTGCTAAGTAGGGAGTACCCTTCATAGGAAACTATTGACAGACACTAAATGAACTATAGATTCTATAGAATAAAATAATACTTTACGGGATAGAAGATTGGGCTAGGTATCATATAAGGTCCCTTTTAAAGTTAAATTTCTATTGTTCTCAAATCATTATGAGAACTGTACTGTGGTGAATGAAAAACAGGTATAGGCTCAACAAATAATGTGAAAAAGATGTATAGGGCTTAGCCTGCCCTTTCACTAGATGGCTCCATATTCACAAGACGTTGTGGTACGCAGAATAAAGCACGCCTAAAGATGTCCAACTCTTAATCTCTAAACCTATGAATATGTTAGGTTACACAGAAAAGGGGAATTAGGGTTGCTAACCACCTGACTTTTAAACAGGGAGAGTATCCTGGATTATCCAGGTGAACCCAGTGTAATCAGAAGGGTCCTTAAAAGAGGAAGAGAGAGACAGAAGAGGAGAGTCAGAGGGAAACAGAACTATGGAAGAAAGGGACAGAGAGATGTAACACTGCATTAAAATGGAGGGAAGGAGCCATGAACCAAGGAACGTGGGCTGCTTTTAAAAGCTAGAAAGAGCAAGGAAATGGATGCTCCCCAGAGCCTCCAGAAAAGCAAGCAGCCTTGCCAGCACTTTGATTTTAGCCCCGTGAGAACTATGCCAGACTTCTAGCCCACAGAACTGTAAGAAAATAAAATCGTATTGTTTAACCCACTAATTTTATAATAATTTTTTAAATGCAGCAATAGGAAACTAATACAATGATCTAGAACTGTGCCATCTAAGATAGTAGCCACTATGCACATGTGATTACTTAAGTTAATTAAAATGAAATAAAAATTAAAATTCAGTTTCTCAGTCACAGCAGCCACATGGCCAGTGGACACTGTACTGGACAGTGCAGACAAACACTTCTGTTATCACAGAAAGTTCTACTGAACAGCACTGATCCCCTCAGTGACTCTCTTCAATTATGCTTTCAGGCCTATAACTTTGTGCAGGGCTGTTTTTAAAGCCATAAGCCTCCTTTTCTTTCCTAGGTCAAAAGTAAAAACTATATGTTTCCAGGAGAAAATAAATAAAATGTCATAGATATAACTAAATCAAATAAGTTCTGGGCCTATTACAAAAAAGGAAATGCCATTCTGGTTTTACCGAGTCAAACCATGGGCTTTGTGGAAGATATTTTCATTGAGCTCAAAGGTTTTTATTTCAGTTTTCTCCTATATTTGTGGTTATTCCAGAAGGTTATAGTTGTAAGAAATAGGCAAATTGAGTAGCAAGATCACTATTGCAATTTAAAATTTGCAAAAATGTAAAAGGGATTTAAGTAATCACTATTGAATAAAAAAAATCAAAATCACATCCTCCTCTATAACTTTTCTGGGTTTTATTCACAGTACTAATATAATGAAACCTGAAGATGTAAAGCAAGTTAGTGTCGATGAATAAGGTCATGTTATTCAAAATTATACTACTGCTTATGAATCATAACTACCCATTTTAACATTAGGCTGTCATCTTAAATGTATGCCTTCAAATGTTTTAAGAATTGGTCTTCACTCATGTAGACAGAACTTCATATTCATCTTGATTTGAAATCAGTGAAATTTATTTTGTTGAAAGTCCCCCTCCAAAGTAGCCCCTGAGACTCTCTACCCCAATACCCTCCACACACTCACCCCCTAACCCTCAAAAGCTAAGCTCCACTCTTCTCCAGTCACACAGGTCATGCTGATGCTTTTCCCCAAAGCTAACAAAATGCCCAATCATCCAAGTCACTCTGGAGATGAGAAACATAACAGGCAGCACAAAAGATAGCAGGCAGAGGCTGAAAAACACAGAGCTGGCTTAAAAGAACAGAGGCATTGGTTCAAAACCAGGGACTTAAGAAAAATTCCACAGGTCAAGAAAGCATAAAATTCTACAGGTTAAGAACAAAACAGTAAGTCTGGAGAAAAGAAAATTCAGTCAGCAAAGATCATGAATTAAAGCAGAGTCCAGGCAACAAGGACTGGATCACTAGCTGACAGCCAGGTTTCAATATTACAGCTGTTGCTTCAGCCCAGGAAAAAGAGCCGATCTCCAAAACTGGACATGGCAGGCTATGCCTGCACAGACAGCCCCGCGGGAATGAGGAATGATGGGAGGGCAGCATGGCCCACTCACCTTCGCACATCGATCATATTAGCATTATTAGAGCCATTATCACAGAGAATACAGAAACCTCATTCATTACCAAAGGTAAAAATTGCATGAAATGAAGTAATATATTTCAGAATGAAACATGGAGAAGAGCATCACTAACCATACAAAAATATAATTAAAACCTGAGTAAAATAATGCCTATAACTGTGAAACATACCCCTGGGATTCTTTGCGCAAAGGAAAAAGAAGGCTCCCTATAAAGTTAGGGAAAGTGGCAGTACACAATCAAGAAGGAGATGGAGGACTTCCCTTGGCAGTCCAGTGGTTAGGACTCTGCGCTTTCAGTGCAGGGGGCATGGGTTCGATCCCTGGTCCAGGGAACTAAGATCCCTCAAGCCACGCAGCACAGCCAAAGAAAAAAGAAGAGATGGAAAAGAGAGAAAAGGCCTACTGGTAGACCTGAGCAGGCCAGCGTTCTGAGGTGGATACCAAACTCTGATGCAGCAGCTTCTGCAAATAACTTCTAGCAGCCATAGGTCTTAGGGTAGGAGCAAATCCATGCAAAGACACCACAGATGAAGAATTTGGATTCCTCTGCCCCCAGAAAGTTTCCCATATGCTTGCTGATACCTGAAAGTCACCGTTTCAGTTATAGACAAAATTCTTAAAATTAAGTGTCTATGGTTGCCATACAGAGAAGCTATGTGAGAAAAACTCTGCTTTCCGTTCTTATTCATCTTTCCTAAGGAGGATCTTTATTCCCACTCAAACACAAACATATTCCTTAGCTACTAAGCTGTCAGTGTGCTAGATGATAGGGTCTCAAGCATCTAGTTTTAAAAGACAAAGTCCCGGCTCTCAAGGACAATAGAAGGAATGGACAAGAAAATGAATCATTAAAATATGGTAAATTGGGCTTCCCTGGTGGCGCAGTGGTTGAGAGTCCACCTGCAGATGCAGGGAACACGGGTTCGTGCCCAGGTCCGGGAAGATCCCACATGCCGCAGAGCGGCTGGGCCTGTGAGCCGTGGCCGCTGAGCCTGCACGTCCGGAGCCTGTGCTCCGCAGTGGGAGAGGCCAAAACAGTGAGAGGCCCGCGTACCGCAAAAAAAAAAAAAAAAAAAAAAAAAGGTAAATTAAGTTGAATTCCAGTAGAGAGATTAGGCTCAAGGTAGATGCAGCTATCTTTGGGCAACTGACGACAAAACTGTTTAGAGAGGCTATAGAAATTGGTGTAAATAACTCAGCCCCCCCTGCTTTTAAGATTCTTCCCTGTTCAACCTCTTTGTCAAGTCTTTAAAGTTGAAGTTTCCCAAGCCTGAGACTCTCTTTTTTAAGTCTATATGCTCTCCCTAACCAATTCATCAATACCCTTGACTTCAAATACCATCCACAGGGCTGTCACTCAAATGTGTATATTCACTTCAGACCTCTTCTCTGAACCCAATAATATGTATACACAATTGTCTATTTGACATCTCCAACTGGAGATGTTTTACAGGTACTTCGACTTCAAGATTTCCAAAACGGAATGCCTGATCTTCAGAACCACAAAAGGTCACACTTGTTTGTCTCCCTCCAATCTACAGAGCCACAAGATTGATTTCCTGTTTACAGTTCTTCAGTTGCTTCCCACTGCTCATAGGATAAAACTTTAAATCCCTACTCACAGCCTGAAGTCCCTCAATGTCCTGCCCTGTCCTACCTTTATAGGCTCTTCTCATGTATTCTCCTACTCTTGAGCTCCAGATATGTTGACTTTATCTCACACACTCCAACATGCCATGCTTTGTCCTGATTCCTCTGCCTGGATTATACCCTCCGTGCTGCCTTCCGTCAATTCTTACTTCTTCAGGGTTCAGTTCAATCAGCATTTTCTTAAAGACACATTCCTGATTCCCTGCACTAAGTCAAAATGTCTAGGAATACACTTCATAGCATCACCACAATTGTAATTAAATAAGAACAAACATTTATTAAGCACCCACTATTAGACCAAACACTATTCTAGGTGATGAAAATTCAGCAACAGGAAAACAAGGTCTCCACTCTCTTGGAGCTACATATCTATAGGAAAAGAGAGACAGACAATAAGCAAATAGACCCCTCGAAAAGGAAGATAATGTTATGTAATAATATGGGGACAATAAAACAGGTGATGTGAGAGAAACTGGCTGGGTTACGAGCAAGGCCAAAGGGGAGAGTACTTCTCTAATCAAGATTGTTCAGGGTCTGCTTTTCCTGGAGGAATGTAAACTTCAAAGGGCAGAGGCTTTGTCTGTTGTTATATCCCAAATGCCTGGACATAACAGGTACTCAATGAATATTTAAGGAATAAATTAAGAAATGTATTGCTTTCTACATAGGACTATTTTCCAATATGCCACAGAACAGCTGCAATCTCAGGGAAGTCACATTTTTTATATTATAAATTACATCACCAAAATACTTGTTCAACATACTTGTTGAATACATGAATTAATGAAACAAAAATATCCACTTCCATAGGTCCCCGGGCATTTATAAGGTTCTTCATGGGCCAGAATCCCTTACATAATCTACCTCTCCAATTCGGTGATTCTTGACCTCTGAACCCAACAACAGCCAAACAGACTACAGGATATCCACACAAGTAGCTGATAACCTCTTTGTTTATCAAACTGCTCTTGGTAAGTGAATAGTGCACTCTTATCCAAGCCAAATGGACCTTAATCTTATCAGACAGGACTAAGGGAAATAAACAATCTATACAGCAAACCACAAAATTCCATTCAGAAAGTCCCAATAGTCAGATTGGGAAACTGGATTATATACTATATACAAATAGTATATAATCAACTAGAAGGCAACTTAAAGGTTTATGGCTTACCTCAAAAGAAAGAAAATATTGATTCCCAGATCAATTCATGTATTTCTCAAGATGTCGAATACTAGACTAGGTTATCTTGTAGATATGAAGCACTCACTTATTCATTTATGCACTCATTCATTCAATAAGCATTTACTGAGCACCAACCACTTGCTAGGGACCATGTAAGATATTGTGTATGGGATTTTATGAAGTGAGGAAACAAAACCTATATAGCATAGTGTCAGTGTTTAGCAAATTGACAACATGGCTTAGAATGATGGCTGTATGTCTAGCCAAACTTAGATGGCAAGGAGATATCTGTTATCCTCTTTGCCAGAAAGAGATATATAATCGAGTCTCATTATTCATAGTAGTTACGGTCTATAAAGTCGCCACAAACACTGAACCATAGCACACTGAATCATGGCTCCTAGGGAGATACAGGGTTAGGTTCCTGTGACCCTCCGGTTACAATGCTTTTGTCAACTTATCAATATACAACTTTGTTTTATGTGTGTTTCTTTTAAAGGCACCACATATAACGCCTATTGATGCATTCACATTGAACTTACAGCCAATAGCACTATAACTCATGCCTGAACAAAGCTTATCTAACACGTGTACTTTCCACGTAAGGCCTCCTTGCACTTAGGAACACTGGACAGGACTTCAGCACTACACTTGAGGGCCATTTTAAACAGTGTAATCACCCCCCGAGAGAGCACAAAAATGTGAAAAATATGGCAGGAAATAGACCACAAAAGACACTTGTTGACAGTATGAGTGAAGAGAGAAGGAAAGGGAAGGAAAGGGAGGGGAAGGGAAGGAACCGACCGTCCCCAGGCAGAAGGAGCCTTCCTGTGAACTCCTCAACTCTGCAACTGCCCCTTCCCATGCCAGCAAGGGACTAGAGCACTGCCATCTTGCCAGCACTTCAGTTTTCAGTGGGTCACCAAAGAATCCAGGCTCCAGACAAAGTAAAGAGAGAGACAAGAGCCAGGTGAGAATGACAATGGTAAAGCAGGGGCCTTCTCAGAGCAAACCTCCCACGTGCATGGCTGAGCTAGAGGATGTGGAGAGGAAGTCTGAGCCAGGGCCAGTCAGTAGAAGGGAACAGATACAATGGCCATCACACAAACAAAAGTTCCTTGGGTTGGGGATAGGGAAACGGTCGGGAGCAAAGACACTCAAGCCAACCCCAAGTGGCAGGGCTTTAGCTGGCAACATGAAAAGCCCCTCCTGCCAAGGTTGCCAAGGAACACGCTTGCAAAGCTGAGAGCATGTCATTCAGAGCATCTTCCCAGTGAAACGTGTGTGGCACATTTGCAGGCTGGCAGAAGCCCGGCCTCAAATCTCCTCTTTGGAGCTTCCTCATCTCTCTGATCAGGACAAGAGGTCCTTTTTCACGGTCTTCATAGTATTAGATTCCAGTTAGATACGTTTAAACTTCCAAATTCAGCAGAAAAATGCTTTGAAACTGTACTGCCTTCATTGAAAAAGATAGTTTGCGATTTAGAAAACATCAAAAACTTAGCAGATTCGACACGTCTAACTAACTGCAAACGATATTTGACAGCTACATTGGCCATTAGTTCTTGACTTATCACATCTGTCTCGAGTTATAGTAATAACCACCTTTCAAGGATCTATGCTGTGGCCATCACGCTAGACACTTCCTAGAACTTACTTCATTTCATCTTCCCCCAAATGTCTGGGAGGTTGACATTACAACCCATCCCCATTTCACAGTGAAGAAAACTGGGTGGAAAGTAATTTGCCAAAAATCATGTGGAAAGTAAGTGGTTGAGCAAGGTCCCAAACCCAAGTCAGCCTGACTTTAATATCTATATCCTTTCTATTATACTTTATATAACCAGGTAATTGTATGGTCTGCACTCAGTGGAACACGGACTTGAGATGTGTTATTTTCCCCAGTCCCTCCTGCCAGTTGAGCTGCAAAGCACCGTAACTTACTGTCCCTTAGTAACATCTGGGTGGATTCCACAACTTTCCAATCGTTTTCAGTTATTAGAAGAGTCTCATTCCAGTTTTTAAGATTCAGACCTATTTATTTTTTGCGGTACGCGGGCCTCTCACTGTTGTGGCCTCTCCCGTTGCGGAGCACAGGCTCCGGACACGCAGGCTCAGTGGCCATGGCTCACGGGCCCAGCCGCTCCGCAGCATGTGGGATCTTCCCGGACCGGGGCACGAACCCATGTCCCCTGCATCGGCAGGCGGACTCTCAACCACTGCGCCACCAGGGAAGCCCCTATTTACTTTTTAGATTCCTGTTTCTCATCCAGTTTAAAGCGCTCCCTCTTCCATCTTCCCAGGGCCAGCCCCACTTCAGGGCAGGTAGGGGCTTAGAGGGAACAGAGGCCCTGGTCTGCTCTTCCCCCCTCTCCACGCTCCTGGGAGAGAGGAGACATGCTCAGCGCCCAGGGTACCTCCTCCCTTCCCCACCTCCCAGGCTTCTGTCGGCCAGTGCTTCGGAGCAGAGAGAGTGAGATCCATGAAGTGGCGGGGCTTGACTGCTCAGGCCAGCTGCCTGTGAGAGGCGGACAGCTTCAGGAGTCTATTCGAGTGTCCAGTCTAGTGAGTCTGGTTCTCTCTGCTGCTGGTGGTCTTCGCTAATTTGGCAGTTTCTACCAAGAAGGTGCATGTGGTTTACTTGCAGAGATGCCTTGCTTCACTTCATCTCCGTCTGTGACCGAGAGTGCTCTCAGAGAGTGGGGCAACTGTGTTTCCATGTTGTCTTTGTCAGGGGTCCATGCCCCCAAGCATCTGCCCCATCCCCTAACTAGATGTCACCTGATCATCCCAAAACTCATGCCTCCCATTCTGCATTCTATGCTTCTTCTGTGAAGCCACAGGAACCATGAAAATCCTCTTCCAGGCCTTCCAGGTAGGGTGGGGGAGTTCCTCTGCCTTCTTAGACACCTTACCCTGTGGTGTCTCTATGAGCTCTGGCAGACTACCGGAGCCAGGCAAGCAGCAGCCATCGGTCTCCAAGTTCACATATGCCCCTACACTTCAGGGAGCCATGCCAGCCTCTCTCCTTCCTCCCCCACACTTAGCTCCACTCCATGCTAATGACAGCACCAAGGAGGGCCTCTGCTGCCCCATCTCATCCACCATCTAGCCAGGGTGAGAAGCCAGTCTCCTGGGACACCCCCAGGCTCTCATCAAGTAGTCCACATTTCACAGGGCTTTGAGGTCAGCAGGAAGCCGCCATGGGGAAGGGAGGGAAACACCGTAACATTTGTATATTTGGTCAGCAACTCATAACTGTAACTTTCCCCTCTCTACCCCATATCTTCTTTTATCATTTGGGAAGGGATGGGGGAGGTATGAGGTGATAGTTTAGAATGGGAACAGTTTGGCCACCTCTGACTGAGCTCTGGGGAAGTGTCTGACTCCACTTATTTGCATCTCACTTTAAAATAAGAGGTGTTTGATACGTGGGCCCTAGTTACCAATTCCAAGGTAATAGGAAAAGTTCCACTCAATACATTGCAACATAAATTCTGACCAATTTCCCCATGCCTTTCAAATTTTGGTTGAATTTAGTGGAGTACAAATATGAAGCTGTGGTTATAGATTATTGCAAAAGATGTTGAAAGTCTAGTACCTCAGTGAAAACTGTATTTTAATGTTGTCAATTTGTCAGCGGAGTCAGAAGAATATCACTCAAATTGAAACTGACGAAGACAAATCTCCATCATAAGTGGTAGTCCCAAATAAAGCCAGCCATCAAAAAGCCAAAATGGCCACACAAAAGGCATCCTCAGCCCTCATTTAACAGGGCTGACAGACTGGTGGCCAAGGGCCAAAAACTGCCAACAGGCATTTTTGTTTGAGTCACACAGCATTTTCAAAAATTGGAAACAAGTGCCAATTCATCAGGAGGTTTCATGTAAATTCCAAATCTCCCAGGATGGGCAATACTGGCCATGCATCCCCACACAGTGACAGCTGCAGAAGCCGAGTCGTGGCTTTCCCCTTTAGCCTGGGCAGGAGTTCTCCAGTTCATGACCAACCCTCTTCAGTCACTGGTGCTATCCTGGCCCCCAGAGATGTTTGTTTGTAGATCACGGCACTTCTCCTTTGCCTGTTCCCTCTGCACATGCTTTTTTTTAACTCAATTATTCTTGCATCAAAACTCTAGTAATCAGGGCTTCCCTGGTGGCGCAGTGGTTGAGAGCCCGCCTGCCGATGCAGGGGATACGGGTTCGTGCCCCGGTCCGGGAAGATCCCACATGCCGCGGAGCGACTGGGCCTGTGAGCCATAGCCGCTGATCCTGCGCATCTGGAGCCCGTGCTCCGCAACGGGAGAGGCTGCAACAGTGAGAGGCCCGCGTACCGCAAAAAAAACAAAAACAAACAAACAAACAAAACTCTAGTAATCAAATAAACTCAACCCATATTTTCCTTCAATATCTTCCTTGGCCTCCATTCTCTACCAGAATCATATCTCCCAAAAGATTAAACCTCTTCCATACAGCAGAGCCCAGAAGACCCTGACCCCATACTTTACCGATTCTGGGGGTCAAGGCTCTGCTCTCCCCTTCCCTGGCATTTTCACTCACAGAACCACCCCTGAAGGAGACATCCACGGGGAGAACGTTCCTCTTCCTGCCAAGTAAACTCAGCCCTACTTGTCCAGCGCCTGTCTACCTTGGCCAGTTTCATGGCACCCCTCACTCTTACATCTCTAGTCCCTGTCTCCAAACTGTTGCCTTCCACTCTCTCACCTGGTGCTACAAATCTTCTCTGCCTGGTAACAGAGTTACTTGACTGGACCACCTGCTCGACTTGCCATTCATTCCATTCCTTCCTTTTATTGCCACGCTTCTCACTATGGCTCCATTTCCTCCCCACCCTCCTCTTCCTAATTCTCCGCAATGTGCCTTTCAAGGCCCTCCAACCAGTCACACATCCACAGGCTGTGATGTGTTATTAAACATCAGAAACTCCTGGTTGCCAAAAGGCCCTTCTCCTGACCTCTCTGAGCTATGGGCTTTATGGGTCAATCATGCTTCTCAAAATTTTCTCCTACTGGGCCTCCCTGGTGGCGCAAGTGGTTGAGAGTCCGCCTGCCGATGCAGGGGATACGGGTTCGTGCCCCGGTCTGGGAGGATCCCATATGCCGCGGAGCGGCTGGGCCCGTGAGCCATGGCCGCTGAGCCTGCGCGTCCGGAGCCTGCGCGTCCGGAGCCTGTGCTCCGCAACGGGGGAGGCCACAACAGTGAGAGGCCCGCATACCGCAAAAAAAAAAAAAAAAAAAATTTTCTCCTACTTTCACGCCAATGACACCAATCTATCCTGGTTCTCCCATCTCTGGTGGCTCCTTCTCTGTATTCTTAACAGACTCCTCTCTGTCTCCTTCCTTCCCTCAATCCACCTTTTTTAACCCTATTAAGGCCAAGTCTCACAACAAAATGAATGGTGGCTCTCACTGTGAAGTATGGTAAAAACTCACAGGCTATGGAAGGCTCACCCTTTATTAAGAACTACAACTTCAGGACTTTCCTGGTGGTCCAGTGGTTGGGACTCCAGGCTTCCACTTCAGGGGGCATGGGTTTGATCCCTGGTCGGGGAACTAGGATCCTGCATGGCATGCAGTGTGGCCAAAACAACAACAACAACAACAACAACAACAACAAAAAACTACAACTTTATTCAGAATAGTCCTAATATTCACTTACAAGTAAGTACGCAATCTTGCACTTCTACTGAAAGCCTGAAGGAGTCAGCCAGACCAGACCATTCATTTCTTGTTTCAAGCTTGTCTTAGGTACATTCCTGCCTTTACTAATGTCACAGTCACTGTTGGAATGCCCTCTTTCTCAGTCATATTGTACCCTTCCGTTCAGATTCAGCTCAAGATTCATTTCCCAGAGACAACTCCAACCACAGAGACCTTGCCCATCTCCAAAATTATAGGACTTATTAATAGCATCACTGTCTTACATTTAATCATATGCAATTGTGTGTTTTTATAAATCCCAGCTCCTTCACTGGTTTCCAAAGGAAATCCACTCCACAAACTTTTATCATGAGTTTTATGGTTTTACTAATATATAGAGAGAGAATAAGGAAGGGTCACAGTGCAGAGAACACAGAATTTCACATGAGAAATAGCCATTTGGCTTTCCTTTCCCTAAAGCCACCTCTCATAACACCATCGATGACCCTCTTGACCATTCTGCCTTTTAAATTCATTCTTGCAGAAACTTGAGGACTAGCCCGGCCTTGGAGCCTAATCCTTGTCCAAGCTTATCAAAGCATCATCTCAAAAAAGACATTTCTCCTAGCAAAGTAATTCTTACACCAGTTCCCAAGATGCTCCACTTTTTTAACTTATTTTTTAAACTTGTATCATTGTTCAAATATAGTTCTTAAGTCCTCAACTAAATTATAAACATCTTGAGGAATACTGGTAATTAGTAGTAGTAGTAGTACTAATGATACTAATAGTGATAGTAAACACTCTGAAACCTCTAGAACAGTGTTATTCACAAAGGTAGTATTTTGTAAAGGTCTGAACGTACGAAGGGAGGTGATGCAAATAGAAACACCAGTGTAGTGGATTAAACCCCAAAAAGTTTTGTACATATCTTAACACCCAGAACCTAACTGAGACCTTACTTGGAAAAAGGACCTTTGTGGATATAAAGTTAATAAGGATCCTGAGATGAAAGCAGCCTGAATTACTTGGGGGGTCTTAGATTTAATGACAAGTGTCCTCATAAGAGACAGAATAAGAGATGCAGAACACAAAGGATAAGGCCACGTGAAGATGGATGTAGAGATGGGGAATTCCGTAGCCACAAGCTAAGGAATGCGTGGAGCCACCCAAAGCTGGTACCTGCAGGAGGATTCTCCTCTAGAGTCTCGAGAGGGAGCACAGCCCTGCCAACACCTTGATTGGAGACTTCTGCCCTCCAAAACTATAAAGGAATAAATTTCTGTTCTTTTGAATCACGAACTTCGTGGTAATTTAGCAGCTCTAGGAAACAAATACAACCAGCTTCTACAGATTTATTCTTCCACTAGAAAAATATTCCTCAAGAGGTTGTTATATACAAAATAGACACTGTGCTAGCATTTTAGATACATAAAGATGTCTTACACATGGATCTTGCCTTGGGAAAGTTTATATTCCTAAAGCAATTATGGTTACCTCCTGGATTTGGGGTGTCAGTTGCTAGCAGGACATTTTATTTTGTGTTTCATAAAAGGCCACAGATACAGTCATATATTTATGTCATGAGAACAGGAAGTCATAATGTGGCTCTTAAAAGATACGTGGGAAGAGTACTCTAGGCCAGCTTTTCCTAATTCCTGCCATTATCAGGAGAGGCCGTGAGAGTCTGAACAAGTCAACAACTACAGCATCCAAAAAAGCAGGGCACACATCATTCCCCTTGCATTAGACGTGTAAACCTGTGTCACAGCTCAAACAGGGGTACAGAAAGATGTCAAAGAGAGCACTTGTGGCTACAGATCTGAGACAAAACCAGCAGAGGACAGTTTTCCAAAGTGCTGCACCCTGATAGAAAAAAACCTCTTGCTTGTAATGAATAGTAGAAGCATGAAGTGGCAGCAGATTTCCTGGACCAAACTTAGCACAAAAGAAAGAAGGTGGCTGAGAATAAATAACAAGTTAAATATACAAGCCATATTTTCAGAAAGCTAAAGATGAAGGATTGGGGAAGAAAGTAAAAGCTAAAAAACCATACTCACCCATAAAATCCCATGTCACAAAGGACAATAGCTGTCAGCCTGGAACATGGCATTAGTCCCTCTCCCTTACAAACCTTATTCAAATAACTGATCCAGAAAGCACACACCTCATTTAAAGATGACGATAAAAAAGAAGGGAAGGGAATTCCTTGGCATTCCAATGGTTAGGACTCAGCACTTTCACTGCCAGAGCCTGGGTTCGATCCCCGGTCAGGGAACTAAGATCCTGCAAGCCACATGGCACAGCCAAAAAAAAAAAAAAAAAAAATTACATAAAAGCCACAAAGGAGGAAAAAAAAAATATTGCCACAGAACAGATAAAAACTGTGGCCAAATATAAAGTCACAAAACCAAAACTAAGCAAATGCCTCTATAAAACAAAAACTCAATGTAAATATACAAGAGCTCAAGTTAAATAAAGGAAATAGAAAGAGATGAATTATGTATTGATAAAATTCATAAATAGAAGAGAAAAATAAAACCATCAGAGAAATGAAAATCGTATTCGAGACAGCCCAAAGAGACTGCTGAAAACAAAGTAAGGATCATGAAGGACACAAATGAGAAAAGTGATCAGAATGAAATGTAAATGCAAGTTAAAAATAATTACAACAAAAATAAAAAAATTTAAATGGTTACAGCTAAAATGAAATATATGGAATTCAAAAAATGGAATCAAACATATGCATAGCTAGTGTCGCCAAAGAGCATAATCAAAACAATGGAACAGGATTCAATCCATATTTATTTCCCTGTCTAGAGAAAAATTCTCAAGGAAAGACATTAAGACCAAGTATTTTGTATCCACAAAACTGTTGCTGAAGTATAATGACAGCTGACAAACATTTTTTGAGCGTGCAAGGACCCAAATAATTGATTCCCTCCCTCCCCTTCACAATCCCTAGAAGAAATGCTAGTACATTAACTTCAGCCAATCAAGAAATAAATGAAAAAACTCTGGCAAAAATGACTAATAGTAGTACTGAAGTCACAACAAATAAGACTAAAAAAAATATACAGATTATGGTTATAGGGTAGAATGAATAAGTTATAAGCCCTAATATGTAGAAATTTATAATCAACAAGTTAAGAAAACAAGGGGGCAAGAAAATGGTAATATCCTTCTGCTGGTTTCCTCATCTTAAAGAGGCAGGGATAGCAGACACCAATGTGTAGGTCCCACCTACACAAATCTATCCTCCCCTGCTTCTTTGTTGGTAGAGCTAGGAGGGGCTCTCCCCTGATCCAGGGAACGGATCTAAGCCAGGCTTTGTAAGTCTATTTGCCTTAACAATAATGCTTTAGCATGAACATGTGATTTAATTCTAGCCAATGAGGCATGAGGAGACATTTGTTTCTTTGCTCTTATGAAGAAATTTGAGAAGCCGAAAGAGCACATTCTTCTCTCTCTTGCCATAGCTTCATAGCTACCCCATGCCTATAATCGAACCAAAAAGAGATAACCATGAAGATTAAGCCTACATGCTCAGAATTGCAAAGTGGAAGGATGGAAAAACCTAGGTACTGAAGACACTATTGAGATATTAGAACTATCCTTCCTCTGGACACTTATTATTGAGATAACAAATGTCTTTATTGATTAAGCAATCATTAGATGGATTTCCAGTTACTCATTGATGAAAACATTCTGATATACTAGCAGTCAAAAGATATCTTTTAAAACCGATAAATCGAGCATTGGAATTATACGTTTTAAATGTATGAAATGTATTTAAATGTAGAATTATATTAAATGTAAAGAGATAGACACAAAGAAATATAATGCCATCAATTTGGGGGTGGAGGTAGTGGAAAGAAGCAGAAATTGCCAAGTTCATCAGTGTTCATAGTGAGAAGAGAAAGAACTATGTAAAGATATGGTCATAAGGGTAACTGTTAGAACAAAAATACAAATCTTCCAAATTATCATAAAATACACACATACCCATAAAAGCAGAAATACAGTTCATATTGTAAATTTAAAAACAAACAAAAAATGACAGAACTGAAAGCAAACATTTATTTCCAAAAATACACATGGCCCAAGCATAACTATTAAAAGAAAAAAAGGACTCAGACTGAATCTCAAAGCAAAATCGAACTATCTGCTGCATATAAGAGGAAGTTGAAAATAAAAGGAAGGGCAAAGGCTCTCACAGTCCATAGCAAATAAAAGAAACCAAGGTTCATGATATTAATATCAGATGAGTTTGAATGTAGAGTAAAATGCATTAAATGAAAAAAATAAGCTTTATAATGTTAAACAGTACAATCCAAAATGAAGATTAATTGTTACACATATCTAAGTACCCAACAATATAGCATTGCTATAAAGAAAAACCTACAAAAAATTCAAGTTTTAAACTAGAAAATATAATCTCAGCAATAGGAAACTTAAATTCTTTTCTTTCAGTACAGCACAGAACAAGCAGACAAAATATATCTCAGAATAAAGAAAACATAAATAAGATAATGTATTCCTAAGTGATATACTTTGAAAATAGAGAATACACCTTCTTTCCAAGTTCCCATGATACATTTACAAAACTGACTATCTGGAAACAAAGAAAACTTTAGCAAGTTCCAAAAAAGGAGAAGCAATATAGACATCTGTGATCCCAATGCAGTAAAACTTTAAAATAACAAAACTAGAACATAAAAAATACTCTACCATGAGATATTTTTAAATTCTGTTAACTTTTGGAACCTTCCTACACTGTAGGTGGGAATGTAAGTTGGGACAGCCAGTATGGAAAACAGTATGGAGGCTCCTCAGAAAACTAAAAATAGAATTACCATATGATCCAGCAATCCCACTACTGGGAATATACCCAGACAAAACTATAATTCAAAAAGATACATGCACCCCTATGTTCATAGCAGCACTGTTCACAATAGCCAAAACATGGAAACAACCTAAACGTCCATCAACAGATGAATGGATAAAGATGTGGTACATATATACAATGGAATACTACTCAACCATAAAAACGAATGAAATAATACCATTTGCAAAAACGTGGATGAAACTAGAGATTATCATACTAAGTGAAGTAAGTCAGAAAGAGAAAGACAAATACCATATGATATCACTTACATGTGGAATCTAAAACATGGCACAAAAGAACCTATCTACAAAACAGAAACAGACTCATAGACAGAGAACAGACTTGTGGTTGCCAAGGGGGAGGGAGAGAGCTAGAGGGATGGACTGGGAGTTTGGGGTTGGTAGATGCAAACTATTACATTTAGAATGAATAAACAACAAGGTCCTAATGTATAGCACAGGGAACTATATTCAGTATGCTGTGATAAACCATAATAGGAAAGAATATTAAAAAAGAATGTATATATGTATAAAACTGAGTCACTTTGCTGTACAGCAGAGATTGGTACAACACTGTAAATCAACTATACTTCAATATAAATAAATAAATAAATAAATAAATAAATAAATAAATAAATAAAATTCTGTTAACTTTTGCATCAAAGATGAAATTAAAACTGAAGGTGTAGAATATCTAGAAGATAATGATAGAAAAAGAACTATATAGATTTAAAACACTATATAGAAGAACAGGATAACTATATTATTTAGAGGATATAGCTAAAAATATTAAGAAACAAGGAAGAATGAAAGAGATGATTTAAGCACTCAACTCAAGAAGGTAAAATAAAGGAAAGAAAGAGAAAACAGTAGGAAGAAATTAATAAAAATAAATATTGAAATTAATGAATTAGAAAAACAGAACATGGTAGAATTAACAAGTAAACCAAAGAACTGTTTCTTGGGTGAAGGGGAAGGGGGGAATACAAAAGAAAACCTTTAACTTGCCTAATTTTTTTAGTTAGGAGGAAAGAAACAATGATGAGAAAAATCACAAAACATAAGAAATTAAAAGAATCCTAAAACACCATTTTGCTAATTCCATGTGAGTAAATTTGAGAACTAAGATGAAATAGATTATTTTCTAAGAAATCTCACCCCAGATGGGAATGAAAATTTAACAGACTAATGTCCACAGAAAAAGTAGGACAAGTTGTCAAACATTTACTCCTACCAAAATAGTTCAACACACAGCTGGTTTCACAAGGGGAATCCTGCCAAATCCTTAAGAAACAGATAACCCCAATGCCATTTAAAGTGTTTCAGCGCATAGACAAAGAAGAAAAGCCTCAAAATTATATTTATGAAGATATAAAACTCCAATAAAGGTAGTGTAGAAAAAAGAAAACTACAGCCCAAACTCATTTATGAATTCTGATGAAAACTTCTAGATGAATACTTGCAAACAGAATCCAGGATCACATTAAAGTATATTAATACCACTACCAAGTGGAGTTTATTCCTAAAATAAAAGAATAATTCAAAACTTAAAAATTGATTCAATAATTTTCCATTTTAATAATAAAAAAGAAAATTAAATGACCATCTCCATAGACTGTGAAAAAGCTTTTACTGCGGTGCAAAGGAAATCCTTGGAAAAGGAGCTCCAAACAAGAAAGCTCAGTGTAGTCAAGCAGGATTGGTAGCAGCAATAGGACCCAAAGTGAACTTCTAACAGCATTCGGGACAATGAGAAACACAGGAATGGTGCCCTGAGAACCCTCCTGAGTTCACTGTTTTCTCACCAGTTTGGAGGGCCATTGAACCAAGGCAGCCCTAGAGGCCCCTTGGAAGGGACCTTACCAAGTGGTCATGACCACTGACACTGCTGTGAAACTAGTGGCCATGACCACTGACACTGCTGTGAAACTAGAAGCTTTGCGTATACATCTCACAGCTAAAGAAGGCTTCACCTGACACCTGTACAAACTCTGAAGGCCTCCGAATCAAATGACAAGGAAGAGAAGTAGCTGACATCAAGGTAGATTGATTCTACCCAAATGTTGGGTCAATTTTTCATACTTTAACTAAACATGAAACCCTTTCTTCTTTTTCTTTCCTTTATTCTGGCACTGACCTGAAAAAATAATGCCATCATCTGTATCTCCCAGGGCACTGCTGGGGGATGGGGGAGGGGTAACCTCTGGAATTTAGCATAACACTTTATTTCAGGCTAGGGAAAATCTAACTGACCCCAGACTCGAAGGGGCAATCATGCCCTGACAGGATTTATCTTTGTCTGGGGTGGTTAACATTCTCCTTGAACCTAGATGGTTAGTGCACAGCTGGACAATGCCTTTTAGGTTATCTAGCTGCGCCCCTAACTGTTCTAGAAAGGACCTATTGGGATGCTTTCCATGATTCAAGGTTCACTAACCTTGGTAGGGCCCTACTTCCCTGGTTAGGAGTTAATACAAATGACAATATAATCAGGAACCCTTCCTTAACTCTTAGAGACATTGTAGATTCTGTTGCTAGACACTAGCTGCCTAACAAAAATCTTTAAGATTCTCTGGCTAAGGGTGTTCTTGATAATAAGATAGGCCTTGATTCTCTTTTAGCTGAGCAAGGAGGTGTCTACACTGTGGCCAACACCACCTGCTGTACCTGGATTGACACTTCTGAGGAAGTTGAAACTCAGTGTCATAAGATCATGAAACAACCCACTTGGCTTGAAAGAGTGACTTCTTCAGTAGGGTCTTCCTTTGATTGGTTTGAGTCTTAGGGACCATGGCTTCAAAGTGCATGAGAAACATAGGGAATTATCCTGCTTCTTATAATCATGATAATCTCCCTGGAGCACTGTATTCTCTCAAAAACTTTAAATCTATGTTCACGGCCACTAACCACCAGGCAATGATCTCCCTAAGACTGGAACATTGGAAAAGGAATGAAGAGAATGACCAACTTAAGACATGTGAACCTGGAACTGTGATCTATGGATGTCATGGGAATTAAGCAAAAATACCATGCCACACTAAGGATCAACAAAGCTTCAGAGTGGTAGCTGAGAGTGATGCTAATACCTTAATTTTTTATCACATCTCTCAATCAAGCTGACAGTTTGACCAAAAGGGAGGAATAATTAAAGAGAAAACCATAGGCCCAAAATGGTGTTACTTGTGCCAAAGCCCACATCAGCAAACCAAGACTTAATACCTGATTTAATTGCAGTTTCAACCTTCCCCAGGAATGTAATCTTAATCAACCAGTCTGAAATTTTCCCGTGAGAACCAAGGAGGTAATCTGTCATACGTGGGCCCTTCCCAGTCCACCCCTCACCACCACCACAGGAAGAAGAGTCAATCTGCATGACAAAACCCTTGACAATCCCTTGCCCCACAAAAGAAGGTGTCCTGACCTAAAAATAATCCTTTCTTTTCTTTTACTAATAGCTTCCCATGCCCCACCTTTCCTGGGAGCACTCTTCTAGTTTGCTAGATGGGATGCCATCAGATTCATGAATTGTTGAATAAAGACAATTAGATCTTCAAAAAAAAAGAAAGGAAGAAAAGGAAGGGACGGAGGGAGGGAGGGAGGAGAAAGAAAAGTTTTTGCTAAAATTCAACATCCTTTTTGACAAAAATTCTTACTGTATACTATACTAAGAATAGACGAATTCTCACTTAACATGATAAAATATCCCTATTGCATCTCAAAAGCCAGCATATCATGCTTAATGAAAACACTATTAGTATTCTTATTAAAGTCAAGTTGAAGACAAGGATGTCTACTATGACCACTATTAATTTTTTTAGGGTCTTGGATAATAAAATATAAAAAAATATTATCCAATATTTGTAGACAATAAAAAATAATTAGGTATAAAATTTTAAAGCACAAGGTAAAATTATCATTATTTTCAGATAATATGATTAGTTACCAGGACAACACTGGAGAACCAACTGAAAAACTATATAATCAATAAGAGAATTCACTAAAGTAGATAAATGTAAACATAATATAGTGACATAACTACTCTTCATATACACAGACAAGACTGATAGGAGCTTTAAAGGAAGAGTACATTGCAACCAAAAGTTAAAATAACTAGTTTCAGGTGTACAGCAAAGTGATTCAGTTATACATATACATATACTCATTCTTTTTTTAGATTCTTTTCTCATATAGGTTATCACAGAATACTGAGTATATAGTAGGTCCTTGTTGATTATCTATCTTATATATAGTAGTATGTGTGTGTTCATCCCAAGCTCCTGATTTATCCCTCCCCCCTCACCTATCCCCTTTGGTAACCATAAGTTTGTTTTTGATATCGGTGGATGTGTTTCTGTTTCGTAAATAAGTTCATTTCTATCTTTTCTTTTAATTAGATTCCACATATGAGTGATATCATATGCTATTTGTCTTTCTCTATCAGACTTACTTCACTCAGTATGATAATCTCTAGGTCCATCCATGTTGCTGCAAATGGCATTATTTCATTCTTATTTATGGCTAAGTAATATTCCACTGTATAGATGTACCACATCTTCTTTATCCATTCCTCTGTCAATGGACATTTAGGTTGTTTCCATGTCTTGGCTATCGTAAATAGTGCTGCAATGAACATTGGGGTTCATGTATCCTTTCAGATCATGGTTTTCTCAGGATATATGCCCAGGAGTAGGATTGCTGGACCATATGGTAGTTCGATTTTTAGTTTTTTAATGAACCTCCATACTGTTCTCCATAGTGGCTATACCAATTTACATTCCCACCAATAGTGTGGGAGGGTTCCCTTTTTCTCCACACCCTCTCCAGCATTTATTGTTTGCAGATTTTTTGGTGATGGTCGTTCTGACCGGTGTGAGGTGATACCTCATGGTAGTTTTGATTTGCATTTCTCTAATACTTAGCAATGTTGAGCACCTTTTCATATGCTTTTTGGCCATCTGTATGTCTTCTTTGGAGAAATGTCTATTTAGATCTTCTGCCCAATTTTTGATTGAGTTGTTTGTTTTTTGACATTGAGCTGCATGAGCTGTTTGTATATTTTGGAGACTAATCAATCCCTTGTCGGTTGCATCCTTTGCAAATATTTTCTCCCATTCTGTGGGTTGTCTTTTCATTTTGTTTATGATAATGCTTTTAAAAAGAGACAAAAGATATGAACAGACAGTTCACAGAAAATACAAATGGCTCTTAAATTTAGGAAAAGATGCTCAACATCATTCATGATGAGATAAAAACCAAAACAGTATACAATTTCCCTCCATCAGATTGCTCAACATCATAAGCTTTGGTACACATGGTGGTGACAAGGGAATAGGGAAATAGACACAGTTACATATTGCTGCTGGGAGTGTACAATTTCTATAGAGAGCATGCACTTTTTTACACAAGAATTCCTCTTCTAGAAATTATCCTACAGATATACTCAAACAAAATGATCTATACACAAGGATATTCATTTTTATATAGTTTATAATAGCAAAAGTTTTTGGAAAAGCCTATATGCCTGTGTATAGCAGACTAAGTAAATTAGGGTACATCGTAAGGTAAAACATGAAGCTATTAAAAAGAATGAAGTGCTCTCTGAACAAATATTGAACAGCCTCAAGATGAAATGTCAGAAAAACAAAACAAGGCACAGAAAAAAAGTGTATAGTAAGCTACCATTTAACTACCAAAAAAAAAAAAGAATATGCTATCTCCTGAAGGATACACAAGACACTGATAACAAGGGGTACCTCTTAGAACAGGGGGCGCCTCTCAGGAGAGTAACCCAGCAGCTTAGAGCAGGAGGAAGAGGAAAAGTGACATTTCACTACACACCTTTTTTGAGTGGTGTTCCACTTGCATATATTGCCTCAAAAACTATAAAAATTTAAAGCCTTCTTTATATGCTTTCTTTTATCTGGCATGTATCTTCTCAAATTCTCAACAAATACGCACTTAGTGTCTGTTCTTCTAAAGAGGGTGTCACCTTTGTGGGTATCTTGTTTTGTTCCAGGGACAGGCCAGATAAATTCCATGTTTAAGGGTATCAGTGTTTCAATTTTCAGTGTGATTATGATCTCGAGGATAAAAAAAAAAAAATAGACGATACCGTCTCTTTTTTAAAAGCCCATTAAACCATTTCCGTTCTTAAGCAAATCTGTTGCCAAACATCAAAAGATGTCTTTCTACCTTTACATCCAAAGATAAACTGTTTTTCAAGGGCACTCCTTATTTTACTAAAAACAAAATAAAAATCAAGATTCCCACTTTTGTGGGATGTAGCTGTATCAGGGTACAAAGGGAATGTCTCCTTCTTCAAACAAAAGAAAAGAAAGATTTTGTTCACATTTTGTTTGAATCTCTTTCTTCTTTAGAACTGCTATGCCAAGTTTCAACCCGAAAATATGTGCCTGTCATGGATGTGCTGACAGACCTTTATCTAGAGAAATGTTTATCTAATGCAAAAATTCTTAGTCAAGTAAGACAGGTAGTTTTTCATCATTTTAAAGGCTCTGCAAACATTCCTTAAGGTAACTTATAACCTTGGTACCACTAATTCAGGGTAATATAAAATTTTACCTGGGTCATGAAGTCTTAGACACTACAAAACAGTAATATTCAACCATGTAGATCTGACTTTAATGAGATTAAACAATCTCCATAAATCCACAAAAGTGTTTTAAACACAATATCATTAAGGGAAAAAATTAAAAGTTCAGAAAATCCACACATTTCAGTCCCTTCTACTTCTCAGACTCCTTCCTCTTGCAGAACCTCTTCTGTTTCCAACTGGATTTTCCAGTTGGAGGAATCCAAGCTGTAACAGGTATTCTGGGTATTTTGCGATGTTGAAAATTTTAAGATACCATGGTAATGGTTGGTATATTATTGTTTTACCTACTAAAATAGATCTCCTATGATCAGTTTCATTGTTTCTAGTCCAACAATTATTTTAGATACAAGACTGCTTTCATTACAAGACTCTTATCTCCGACTCCTCCACCTCCACTATCTTAAAAGTAACAGAGGGCTTCCCTGGTGGCACAGTGGTTGAGAGTCTGCCTGCCGATTCAGGGGACACGGGTTCGTGCCCTGGTCCGGGA
Organism: Mesoplodon densirostris; assembly: GCF_025265405.1. NCBI lineage: Eukaryota > Metazoa > Chordata > Mammalia > Artiodactyla > Ziphiidae > Mesoplodon > Mesoplodon densirostris. The sequence goes on along the minus strand of NC_082673.1, from coordinate 54,767,855 downwards.
AGATCCCACGTGCCGCGGAGCGGCTAAGCTTGTGAGCCATGGCCGCTGAGCCTGTGCGTCCGAAGCCTGTGCTCTGCAACGGGAGAGGCCGCAACAGTGAGAAGCCCGCGTACCGCAAAAAAAAAAAAAAAAAAAAAGGAACAGAAAAGTCTCATCAGGTGTTGTGTATGTGTGGTTCTGGGTTTTTTTTTCTTTTTTTCAGTCTAACCACCCTTTTCCCCAGTTGCAGCCCTAACTTAGCATTTTATTGCTAAGTTGCTTCACTGTGGTATTTGAGCTGCTTCCTTACTAGCAAGGCAAATGTGGTACTCACACCAAAGCTAGCTGTCAAACAGGACGTTCCCCTGCTTAAAGCCCTCAAATTGTTCCCCATCTCGCTCAGAGTAAGAGGCAAAGTCCTCAGGATGCCCACAAGGCCCCTGCTACTTTCAGACCTCTTCTCTACTACTCCCTCTCTCTACTCCAGTCACTCTGACCTCCTTGCTAAAGTACAAGGTTCCCACCTCAGAACCTCGGTACTAATTGTTCCCTCTGTCTGGAACACTCTTACCCAGAAGGAACATAGTACCTTCAAGGCTATGCTCAAAATTCCCTTTTCAGTAAATCTTTCCTTGACCACCAGATTCAAAATTCCCATGACTCCCTGCTCTAGCAGTCCTTTTCCTCCTCCCTCAAATTATTTTCTGCATAGAACATGTCACTTCTCAACATACTATAAAATTAACTTACCCATTTAGCTTATAGTCCATATTCCCAGTCTAGAATGGAAACTCTATGAGGGCAGGGATTTTCATCTGTTTTATTCACTGCTGTATCCCCACTACCTAGAACACTATCAGGCACATGGTAGGTGCCAGGGCTGCTACACAGAATGGAGCTGACTATGTAATACATGACCTCAGAGGACATCATTCACATGGTCTAGGAGTGGCGCAATGGTGCAGTCCTGTCCAGGTACCTGGAGTTTGTTAACTACTACCTGCTTTGTGATCTGTAACACAGCAGCTTTCACAAATGGCTTCAGATGTCCCTAAAGCTTTATTTTTGCCTCCTTTTTACTTTTATGGTTTCATTTTTATTATGTGGTAAGCTGGTATTGGATACTGCATAGAAAAACAATTATCTGGTTCTATAAAAGCAAAAATCTTCATCTATTACACTTAAATCTGTAAGAATTACTCTAAATCATAAGATCTGATAGAATATATTTTTCTGCCACATCCCTGAATACCAGAGTAGTGAATTACCACTCTAGCTAAAACTTAGTTGTTTTAACTAGATCAAGAAAATTAACTAATAATTAGGAAATAATCTAAAATGCTAAACTTTCATATACTCCATAAATACAAGTCAAGAAAAAGTTGGCAAGAATTTTATTTTCTTTTTTTCCCTAATTTTTGGAAATGAGTTGTAGATTCTTCATTCATTTCAAGCTCTAGAATTACTTGGAAGAATTCTTTTAAATGTAATCCATTACAATAAACCTCAAATTGATAGGTTCCTTGTTGCAGCTGCCAAACCTTAGCTAGGCCATTTGTTTTTCTTTTGTTTTCCATAATTCGTATGGATTTCACAATACAATGGTTAGTAATGTAGTGAAGCTACATATCCTGAGAGAGGGTATTCTTCTTGGCAAGTTAAGAGCTGAATAGGATTACAAATGCCACTTTACACTACTGTATAGCTCTTACAATTTACAATGGAACATTGAAATATTGAAAAAGAAGAATTATGTCCACTCCCTAAGACATACTTGCACATGCTTTTCACAAACACACACACACTCACTCACACTTTAGTTTGTATATACTGTAAATTGGATGCCTCTATATTGTATTCCTAATCATTCCAGCCACCACAATGCTGATTGATTTTCAAATACTGAATCAGTCTTGATTCCCAGAATAAACCTTCCTTGGTCATGATGTACAGTTTTTTTTTTTTTCTGTGTTGCTGAATTCTATTTGCTAATATTTTGTTAAGGATTTTGTGTCTATATTCATGAGGGACATTGGTCTGTAGTTCTCTTTTTTGTACTGTTTTTGCCATTTGGTATCACAGTAATACTAGATTCATAAAATGATTTGGGAAATGTTCCCTTCTATTTTGGGGACTGACGTGAATTCTTCTTTAAACATTTGGTAGAATTCTCTATAGTGAAACCATCTGGGACTAGAGATTTCTTTCTTGGGAGTTTCTAAATTATCAATTCAATTTCCTTTATAGTTATAAGGCTATTCAAATTATTTGTTACATATTGGGTAAATTGTGGTAGTTTGTGTTTTACAAGGAAGTGGTCTGTTTCTTCTACACTGTCTAATTTATGTATGTAAAATTGCTTGCAGTATGTAGTCCCTTATTAACCTCTTAGTGTCTGCAGTTGGTGATTTCCTGCTTCACTCCTGGTACTGCTATCTGTGTCTTCTCATTTCTGTGCTTTTTGTTGGTAATTTTACTGTTAAAATGGCCTCAAGCATAGTGCTGAAGTGCTGTCTACTCTTCCTAAGTAAAAGAAGCTATGATTTGCTTTACAGAGAAAACATGTGCTAGATAAGCTTTGATCAAATATTAATCACAGTGCAGGTGGCAGTGAGTTCAAAGTTAATGAATCAACAATATATACTCAATAAGGTGTCTTTAAACAGAAACACATAAAACAAGAATATATATTGATTAGTTGACAAAAATGTGAACAGAGGCTCACAGGAACCTAGCCCTGCATTTCCCTTAGAAGCAGCAGTTCAGTATTTGCTAATTCAGCATGCATAGTAACTTTATTAGCTACCAAAAATAATGATAATCAACTGTTTATAATTTTCCATCCTTTTATTTTCAACCTGCTCATATTGTTATATTTGAAATGAGTTTCTTGTAGACAGTATACAGTGGAACACATTTTTTAAAATTGTCCCTGCCAGTCTCTGTTTTTTAATTGCTATATATATATATATATATATATATATATATATATAGACCATTTACATTTAATGTAATTCCTGATATGTTAGAACTTAACTCTGCTGTTTTACTTTTTGTTTTCTATTTTTCCTCTCTGCTTTTTGTTTGTGTTTTTTTTTCCCCTTCCTGCCTGTGGGTTACTTGAACATTTTTTAGAATTCCATTTTTACTTATCTGTAGTGTTTTCAAGTATACCTCTTTGCACAGCTTTTTTAGTGCTTGCAATAGGTGTAACACCATATATATATACATCATCTATATATCATATATATATCATCACTGGTAAAATATTTTACCAGTTTGAGTGACGTATAGAAAACTTACCTATTATGTCCCTTTACTTCTCCATGTTTATAATATAATTTTCTTAAATATTTTCTCTACATACATTTAGAATCACATTTAGAGAGTGTTAACAGTTTTCACCTCAATCATCAAACATAATTAAGAAAACTCAAGAGGAAAACAAAAGCCAATTGTATTTACTGACATATTTGTTTATCATGTTCTTTCTTTCCTTCCTAATATTCCTTCTTTTAGCATTTCCTTTCTGTTCAGAGAACCTCTTTTAGCCATTCTTTTAGGGTAGGTCTGCTTACGGTTGTTTCTTTTACCTGAGAATGTCTTAATTTTCCCTTTATTCCTGAAGGATATTTTTGCTGGATATAATATCTAAGTTAACAGTTATTTTCTTTCAGCACCCAGAAAATACTGTGCCATCATCTTCTGACCTCCATAATCTCTAGTGAGAAATATACTCTCATTCTAATTATTTTTCCCCTATAGGTAAGGTGTCATTTTGCTCTGGCTGCTTTCAAGGTTCTTTTCTTTGTCTTTAGTTTTCAGAAGTTTAATTATGCTGTGTGTTGGCAGAGATCCAGTAAAGTTTATCCTGTTGGAAGTTTGCTCAGCTTCTTGAATCTCTAGGTTTATGTCTCTTATCAAATTTGGGAAGTTTGCAGCCATTATTTCTTTGAGAGTTTTTTTCAACTCTGATTTCTTTCTCCTCTCCTGAAACACTGACAGCATGAATGTTAGATCTTTCTTATAGTACAATGGCCTCCTGAGGCTCTGTTCCTTTTTTTTTCCAGTCTATTTTTTCTCTGTTGGTCAGATTGGGCAATTTCTATTGCTCTATCATCCATTTTACTGATTCCTTCTTCTGTTGCCTCTGTTCTGCATTGAGGCCATTCACTGAGATTTTTATTTTGCTTATAGTATTTTTCATATATAAAATTTCCATTAGATTTTTCTTTATATCTTCTATTTCTTTACTGAGACTTTCTATTTTTCCCTGAGGCTTTCTATTTTTTCATCTGTTTCAAGCATGTTTATAATTGCTCATTAAAGCATTGTTATCTTGTTGTGTTAAAGTCCTTGTCAGATAATTCTAAGATTTCTGTCATCTTGGTATTGGCATCTATTGATTTTCTTTTTTCATTCAGTTTGAGATCTCCCTGGCTCTTCTGTTATGACAAGTGATTTTCAACTGAAACACAGACATTGCTGCATTATGAGACTCTGGATCTTTTTGAAACCTCCTATTTTAGCTGGTTTCTTCTGATACCACTGCAGTGGAGGAAGGGGGTAGGAGATGTTGCTGCTGCAACACTGCCAGTGGGTAGCAGTGCAGGTTCCCCACTTGGCCTCTACAGACACTCAAAGAGCGGGGTCTCCTTATAAATTCTGAAAGAGGATGGGAGTTTCAGATACCCCAAGTGGTCTTCACTAACTAGTGAGAAGGTCTCACTACTGCTGACAATGGTGAAAGTCCTGACTCTCCAGGATATCCCCTCTGACACCATGCCAGCAGGGAAGTGGAGGGGTACATTGTTGCCAAATGGGTCATAGTCCCCGCTCCCCACATGGTCTCTACTTACTCTACAGGTGGGGCTGGGGGTGGGGACACTCATTAGTGGCTGGTGGGTATGAAAGTCCGGACTCCCTGCTTGGTCTTCTGTGACACCACCCAGGAGGCATGTTGGAATACCTTGCCTAAGCTATCCACTCAGTCTTTGTTGAGTGGACAGATGGGTAGAAGTCTAAGCTATCCACTCAGTCTTTGTTGACATGGGTGGGTCACACAGTGGGCTATATATTTTTCTGTAATGTTTGACTGGAATAGAGTGATTACTTTCTAAAAGTTTTCTGTCTTGCTAGACTCTCCCTTTCCTGGTCCTTTGACTAGAGAGAGCAGGCTTTTGTTGGGTTTTTTTGTTTGTTTGTTTGTTTTTTGTTTGTACTCATTGGCATTTCCAAGTCGCCAGCTTTTTCAGCTCCAAGTCTGAGATATATGACACAAAAAGAAAACCCAAGGAACTCGGGTCCCAATGTCCCTAGCTGGTCTACCATCTTTCCTCCTTTCGGAGTCTTATTATGTTTGAGCAGGTAGGTGGGTAGGTAGGTAGATAGATAGATATATAGACAGACAGACATAGGTTTTTAAATTTTTTTAGTTGTACTTAGCAGGATAAATAGGAAAAAGTACATCTACCCCATCTTCCCAGAAGTGGAAATTCTCCAGCATGTTAATTTTTAACAACACACTGTGTAAAATACAAAATTGTAACAAAGCGATCAAGAGTGTCAAAGCCACCTCCCTGCCCACTTCATTTTTTTCCTGAATGTTATCTCCTCTGTGAATCCGTTCCTGAACTATCAAGTCAGAATGAATTGCTCCTTTCTTTGTGTGTCCACAGCATACTATTTACTTTTCTATAATGCCTTATAATCAACCAATGATGTCATCGTTGGTCATTTAAGCAAAGCAAATTAAGGATGTGGACCATGTGGACTTCTCTGGTGGCACAGTGGTTAAGAATCCACCTGCCAGTGTAGGGGACACGGGTTCAATCCCTGGTCCAGGAAGATCCCACACACCGTGGAGCAACTAAGCCTGAGCACCACAATTACTGAGCCTGTGCTCTAGAGCCCACGAGCCACAACTACTGAAGCCCACATGCTTAGAGCCCATGCTCCGCAACAAGAGAAGCCACCACAATAAGAAGCCCGTGCACAGCAACAAAGAGTAGCCCCCACTTGCTGCAACTAGAGAAAACCCACGAGCAGCAACAAAGACCCAATGCAGCCAAAAGTAAATAAATAAATTTATCAAAGAAAAGGATGAGAACCATGGCAGAGTCATGTTTTGATTCTTAATGTCTGAATGTCTAATAGGTTACATGTATTACAATAACTCACACAGTGTGGGGCATATAGTGGATACTCAATAAATATTTGTTGACTGAATAAGTGAACAAATGAATATTTATTCAGCACTTGCCATATGTTCCAGAACTCAATAAGGGTTTGTTAAATTGGACTAAATTGTTTCCACATCTGTCAGTCTAATCAATCCACAATTATTTCTTCCTATGGGGAAAAGAGAAGCTCACTAAGCATATCCAAAGTGCAATTATTGCAGGTTAGCACTTTTTCCCAATTAACAAGTAATTAACTACCAACTATTTATTTAAAGCTATATGACCAGAACTATGCATGGTACAAAGATAGTGAAAGTCAGGATTCCTGCCCTCAGAAGTATAAAATACATTGTGGAGACTAAAAGATGAGCAAAAATTAAAGAGTAAGTAATCAGTAGTGAAAAAATGAAGTATAAGGAAAGAAAAGAGAATATGGGTAACCTGAATAATTAAAAAGGACTTCATAAAAGAGGCGGGACTTCAGTCAGGCCTTTAAAAAAATGGTTAAGATTTAGTTGCCAGGAGAAAAAAGAGAAGGGCATTTTAGGTTTAGGAACAGTATAGAAAGATAGAACCAAATGTGGGCTAAGCATGGGGATAGAGAGGAATTCACTTTAAAAGAGGAGATAAGGCTGAAAATTAGAGTTTGGAAAAGACTTAGAATTCATATAGCATAGAAAGAGAAATAAAGAAACCACCATTATCTGAACATTAGAGTTTACAAAGATTTTTTCAAACAAGCACTTTCTCATTTAAGCCACAAAATGTCTCTAATGAAATGCAGAGGAGGAACATGAAGTGACTTGAATTTAGATCTTCAGACATTCACCCTTTTGTCATGTACACACCATTCTCTCTATATAATGTTCAAATAACTGGGGGTAGGGAGGTGATCCTGGGGAGCAGGAGGTGATTTTTCCCCAGTGAGATATATCTGACAATATGAAGAAAGATGGATTAAAAAGAAGAGATTAGAAAAGTGATGAAGATCCTAACTAGAATGTCAGCAGCAAATATGCATGAGAAAGGAGTAAATCTAGGAGAGATTCAGAAGAGGATAGATGACTTGAGAGAGGGAGGAGGAAAGGAGTCAAGAAAAAGCTACACTTTTTGTTGTAAGCATTGAGGAAAACACTGGTACCTAGTCAAAGGGATCGGAAAACATAAATAATGAGTTTACATGTGGTCACTGAGTTTCAGGAACTCTATAGGCTTGTAGAAATGCAGGATAAAGGAAAGGTGTCAAGCCAGGGAACAGTGCATGTTGTGCAGTGAGAGCTGCTAAGGCAAAAACAAACCCCTAACTTCTCTGAAGTCTAGAAGCCCAGAGCCACATTTGAACTGCCACCTGCTCAGCTCAACCACGATGGCTACAGGCATCTTGTAGTAGACTACAGTAGCTATAGTTTTTGGCTTCCCAGTACACTTTCCCACTTTGTTTTCTTTCTCTTTAAGTTTATCCTCTGGTCTAGATTGGCTGTCAATCACAGTACCATTCCTTACCCCACACTCCATACCCAAACTACAGAGACAGGATGACTCAAGCAAGGCCAATCAGAATCTTCCCTGATATTGATATACAGTAAAATAGCAACTACAGTTTTTTATTTTCTGTATTCTTGATGCTCTGGCATCTTGGACCTCACTGAGTGGAAGAACTGCCCCCTCCCAGGGTTAGTTAATTCTTAATGAACACTCCTTTCACATGCAAACCAACCAATCTAAAGCCCATACTGTTCAATCACTTCCTTTATCTAATTCTCACAGGCCAAACCAATTTTTCCCTGCTCTAATCAACCCAGGGCCAGGTACCAGACAACTTGGGATAGTTCTAATACCTGAGAAAACCCAATGAAATTTTTCACACTAGCCAAAGCTAAGCCTGCTTACCCAGTCTAACCCATTCTTTCTTGCCAAAACCACAATAGAGTCTTTTGCGCGTGCTTTCCCTTCATTCCTTTTGCCTCCTAACTGACCCCACTGCTTCCCTATGTGACCTTGCATGGCATGGCATGCCCCTCCTCCTGGGAACTGTGAGCAACAAACTACCTTTTCAATGGCAATATTTTCCTGATCTGTTGGCCTCACCATACCTGAAAAATAATAAAATAGATTTTAAAACATACAGATGTTGCAAATTAAAGTTGTTACTGGAAGTCCTAGCCACAGAAATTAGGCAAGAAAATGAAATGAAAAGCATTCAAATTGGAAAAAAGAAGTAAAACTGTCAGTATTTGTAGATAACATGATATTGTATATAGAAAACTCTAAAGACTCCATCAAAACAACTGTTAGAATAAACAAATTCAGTAAATTTGCAAAATACAAAATCACACAAATCTACTGCATTTCTATACACTAATAATGAATGAAATATCAGAGAGAGAATTTAAGAAAACAATCCCACTTACAACTGCATCAAAAAGAATGAAATACCTAGGAATAAATCTAACCAAGGAGATGAAAGACATGTATATTGAAAGCTATAAGATATTAATGAAAGAACTGAAGAAGACACAAGTAAATGGAAAGATATTCTGTGTTCATGGATTGGAAGAATTAATACTGTTAAAATGTTCATACTACCCAAAGCAATATACAGATTCAATGCAATCACTATTAAAATTTCAATGGTATTTTTCACAGAATTAGAACAAATGATACTAAAATTTATATGGTACCAAAAAAGACCTCAAATAGCCAAAGCAACCTTAAGAAAGAAGAACAAAGCTGGAGGTATCATGCTCTTTGATTTCAAACCATATTATAAAGCTATAGTAATTAAAACAGTATGGTATTTGCATAAAAACAGACACATAGATCAACAGAACAGAATAGAGAGCTCAAAAATCAAACCAAGCATATATGATCAGTTAATTTACAACAAAGGAACCAAAAATATACAATGAGGAAAGGACAGTCTCTTCAACAAACAATGTTGGGAAAATTGGACAGGCACATGCAAAAGAATGAAACTGAACCACTATCTTCACCATACACAAAAATTAACTCAAAATAGATTAAAAACTTGAACATAAGACTTGAAACTTAAAACTCTAGAGGAAAACAAAGGCAGTAAGCTCCTAGATTAAGTCTTAGCAATGATTTTTCATATCTGACAGCAAAAGCAAAATCAACAAAAGCAAAATAAACAAGTGGGACTACATCAAACTAAAAAGCTTCTATACAGCAAATGAAACCATCAACAAAATGAAAAGGCAATCTACTGAATAGGAAAAATATTTGCAAATCATAGGGCTAATATCCAAAATATATAAATAACTCATACAACTTAATAACAAAAAAACAAACAATCCAACTAAAAAATAGGTAGAAGACCTGAATAAGTATTTTTCAAGGAAGACATACACATAGCCAATAGGTCCATCAAAAGATGCTCTACATCATTTCATCAGGGAAATGCAAATCAAAGCCACAATGAGATATCACCTCATGCCTGTTAGAATGGCCATTACCAAAAAGACTAGAAATAACAAGTGTTAGCGAGGATGTGGAGAAAAGGAAACCCGCGTGCACTGTTGGTAGGAACGTACATTGGTGCAGCCACTATGGAAAACAGTATGGAGGCTCCTCAAAAAATTAAAAATAGAACTATCATATGATCCAGCAATTCCACTTCTGAGTATTTATTTGAAGAAAACAAAAGCACTTGATATATGCACTCCCATGTTCATTGCAGCACTATTTACAATAGCCAATATATTGGAAACAACCTAACTGCCCACCCATGGATAAATGGATAAAGAAATTGTGATATATATGCAATGGAATACTCTTCAGCCATAAAAAGGAATGAAATCTTACCATTTTCAACAACGTGCTTGGACCTCAAGGGCATTACACCACGTGGACAGAAGGACAAGATGGCAGAGTAGAAGGACTTTGAACTCACCTTCACTCTTCAGCACACCAAAATCACAACTAACTGCTGAACAACCATTGACAGAAAAGACTGAAACCTGCCAGAAAAGATATTTTACATCCAAAGACATAAGGAAGAAACCCAACAAGACGGTAGGAGGAGTGCACTCATGATATAATCAAATCCCATACCCCCCTCCCCCATGACTGACCCACAGACTGGAGAAGAATTATACCACAGAAGTTCTCCCACAGGAGTGAGAGTTCTGACCACCCCCAGTAGGCCTCCCAGCCTGCGGGTCTGGCATCAGGAGAAGGAGCCCCCAGAGCACTTGGCTTTGAAGGCTTGATTGCAAGAACTCCACAGGACTAGGGGAAACAGAGACTCCACTCTTGGAGGGCGCACACAAAATCTTGTGTGCACTGGGACCCAGGGCAAAAGCAATGACTTCATAGGAGCCTAGGCCAGACCTACCTGCTGGTCTAGGAGGTTCTCCTGGGGAGGCAGGGGGCAGCTGTGGCTCACTGTGGGGACAAGGACACTCGTAGTGGAGATATCAGGGAGTAATCAGGCGTGAGCTCTCATGGAGCCTGCCATTTTGGACCAAGACCTGGCCCCACCTATCTGCCTGTGGACTCCAATGCTGGGATGCCCCAGGCCAAACAACTAACAGATAGGGAACACAGCCCCACCCATCAGCAGACAGTCTACCGAAAGACTTCCTGAACTCAGAGTCACCTCTAGACACACCCCTTGATGCAGCCCTGCCCACCAGAGGGCCGAGGTCCAGCTCCACCCCCCAGTGGGCAAGCACTGGCCCCTCCCACCAGGAAGCCAGACACCAGAAGCAAGAAAGCTATGATCCAGCAGCCTTCGAAACCAAGTTCACAAACACAGATCAGAACCTACCCTGGGGGGACTTCCCTGGTGGCACAGTGGTTAAGAATCTGCCTGCCAATGCAGGGGACACAGGGTCAAGCCCTGGTCCGGGAAGATCCCACATGCTGCGGAGCGACTAAGCCCATGCACCACAACTACTGAGCCTGCGCTCTAGAGCCTGCAAGCCACAACTACTGAGCCCTCGTGCCACAACTACTGAAGCCCGCGTGCCTAGAGCCCATGCTCCGCAACAAGAGAAGCCACCACAATGAGAAGCCCTCTCACTGCAACGAAGAGTAGCCCCCGCTCACCGCAACTAGAGAAAGCCTGCACGCAGCAACGAAGACCCAACGTGGCCAAAAATAAATAAATAAATAAATCTTTTAAAATATATACATATATGTATATTAAAAAAAATAATAATAACCTACCCTGGAACCAGCTGGTCCCTGGGCCTTGGGTGAGGAGAGGGGAGTGTACTGCTAGAAGACATAGGACATACCCTATAGACAGCCACTTCTCCAAGGTCAAGAAACATAACTAACCTTCCACATACATAAAAATACAAACAGAAATTTAGAAAAAAATGAGGGCATTATGCCAAGCGAAATAAGTCAGACAGAGAAAGACAAATGCATATGATCTCTCTTACATGTGGAATCTTAAAAAAATAAATTAAATTTTAAAAAAAACAAGCTCATAGATATATAGATTGGTGGTTGCCACAGGCAAGGGTTTGAGGGTGGGAGAAATGGGTGAACTATTTTTTAAGTGTAAAAAGGAAGGAAGGAAGGAAGAAAAGAAGGAAGGAAGGAAGGAAGGAAGGGAGGGAGGGAGGGAGGGAGGGAGGGAGAAAGAAATAAGAACCTCTCCTTGCAGTTAAATGATATGAACTCAGACATGTCTCTATCACTGGGATTTGTTTTCTAAATGTTCCCTTTGTGCTGACATTAGATGCCTCTAAAGATCTACTGAGTTAATTTTTTTGTTATTATTCTCCTACCCAATTGCTTTTCTCACCCACCTTATTCAGTGTCTCTTTGAATCTAATCCCAAAGCCTGTGTTTGTCTTCTCAGACCAAACCTACGGTCGGCATCTCAATCTGTTGATGCTTTCAAAGCCTACCTAAATTCATAACCCCTTTTCCTCAACGTCTTTCCTTTCTAGATTCCCTATTTCTGATAGAACACACCATCCTTCCACATATAAATTCTCAGAACTTGGTGGGCAGCCTTCCCTTCTTCTTTCTTCCTCAAAATCCTGCACACAGGTAGGTCCCTGCATTGCTTCTGCCCTACCTCTGTGCAGCCCTGGGGCCTCCCTCCTGGACCAGAAGCAAGCCTCTCTGCTCTGTGGCTCTCAGTCTTCTGCTCATTTTCCTCCAGAGGATCACTGCAGATCATTCTGAGTATTATGTATGCATGATTGTCTCTGACACTAGACCATGACTGTCTTGAAAAAAAAGAGCTTTGTTTCATGTATCTATGTATTCTGATTTCCTCCACATTTCAGTCTGGAATCAAAAAGTTGCTCAATAAATGCTGGTTGAATTACTTCTTAATTGCATTGACTGCAGTAAATGCAATGGCAAATGAAGACAATGTAAACACAATATTTAAAAGGGAGGATTTTCTTGAGTCTTCTGATTGGTGAAAATTAACGGAAAAATATGATGAGTGGGGTGTGATTAGAATGGCATAAATATATAAAGGGGTAAAAATTCAAGGAACTTGGTAGAAAGATGTTAAAAATGTAGCAAGTTTCCTAGATTGATGGAAATAAAATAAATTTGGAAAATACAAATGTCTTTTAACTTCAAATTATTGGAAGACAATTATAGTATTTCTGTCCCTCAATCAGACTACACTGAAGATTGGACATTTGAAATTATTTGTTTTTAAAATTATAATTGAGAAAAGGTAAAATAAAGTCTTTGTGTATAAAATTAGAAATAAAAAAGTTGTTTCCTCTGGGATTGCTAGGATGCAAATCTATAGCTATAGGTACCCATTTTGCCTACTGTGTGCTGAGAACCTGTCTGCAAAATGAAACTAAGCAGGACAAGCTAAGCCAAGAGATACAGACAACAGGGATAGAGATGGACCCATATCACATCATTTGTATCCTGGATCCTGCCATGCCTAACGCCAGCTGTATCTCTGAACTTTCCAGTTATGAAAGTTACAGATTTCCTCTTTTGGTTTAATATCATTTTAGTTGGATTGCTTTCACTTATAATCAGATGTTCTGATTCAAAATCTCCAAACTCATCATCTTCCCCAAAATCTCCTCTAACCCAGAAAGAGGATTTCCCTCTTTCTGTTAATGAAAACATAACTGTCCCTATCATTCAGTCTTATCTATTCATTCTCCCACATATTCAATCAGTCACTAAATCTCATCATTCTATCCTCTTACATCTCTTTCTTCTATCCCTACCAACAAAAATTTTACCACTTTAATTCAGGTCTTCTTTATTTCTCTCACTTGGCAATAGTATCATACATCACGCATCTCAATGCTCACTTTCTCTCTGGAACCTTTTTTTATCTGCCCTGGCCAAAGCAATCCTCTCGCTCTGCTTTTTCTCCACCCCTACTCTCTTTCAATCATCCTTTTTTTTTTTCCTGTCACATAATTACCATTTCTTTTTAATGGTGAAAACATTTAAGATCTCCTCTCTTAGCAACTTTCAAGTATACAGTACAGTTGTATCAGTTATAATCACCATGCTGTACATTAGATCCCCAGAACTCATTAATCTTATAACTGAATGTTTGTACCCTTTGATTCAGTATCTCCCCATTTCCCCCCCCCCCCCAGCCCTTGGGAACCATGGCTCTACTCTCTGTTTTTCTGAGTTCAGCTCTTTTAGATTCCACATATAAGTGATATCATACAGTATTTGTCTTTCTCCGTCTGACTTATTTCACTTAGCATAATGTCTTCAAGGTTCATCCAAGCTGTCACAAATGGCAGGTTTTCCTTCTTTCTCAGGCTGAATAATATTCCATTGTGTGTGTGTGTTATGTATATATGTGTATATATGTATAATGTATATATACACTTATACATTATATCTTCTTTATCCATCTGTTGACAGACATTTGAGCTGTTTCCTTTCAAAGCCACAAGAGTCTTTCAATCACCTTGAGTCAACTCAGGCATGGTTTTTTCCAGGATGCTTTCCCTGACCTGGTTCTTCTTCTCACAGGTTGTGTTGAATGTCCTCTTCTACAACTTTCTAGCACCCTCTGCTTACCTCCTTCAAAGTTTACCACAATCTGAATCGAAATTATCCAGACTATCTCACTAGTCGTAAAGCTTTTCAAGGGAAAGATCAATGTCTTTCCACCCAGTATATAGTAGAAGCTCAATAAATGATTTTGAACTTTTAAAGTGAACTGTGTTTTCTTCATCCTTGTATCCCCACCACTCAGCACATGTGTGGCACAGAGAAGCAGCTAGATTGACACTGGCTAAGTGAAGAGCCTCCTGCAATAGACTGAATGTGTCCCCCTAAAATGCAAATGTTGAAATCCTAACCATAATGTGATGGTATTAGGAGATGGAACCTTTGATAGGTAATTAGGTCATGAGGGTAGAGCCCTCATGAACGGAATTAGTGACCTTATGAAAGGGCACCTTCTTCTTTTGCCACGTGAGGACACTATGAGAAGGTGCCAGTTTGCAACCCAGAAGAGGGTCCTCAGCAGAACCTGACCATGCTGGTACCTTGAACTCAGATTTCTAGCCTCCAGACTGTGAGAAGTAAATTTCTGCTGTGCATAAGCCACCCAGTCTATGGCACTTTGTTACAGCAGTCAGAACTAACTAAGATACTTCCTTGTCTCCAGTCTGACTGTACTTCTATCCACCCAACTCACCATTTCAGATTAATCTTGGTTCAAAACCTCAATTGGGGGCTTCCCTGGTGGCGCAGTGGTTGAGAGTCCGCCTGCCGATTCAGGGGACATGGGTTCGTGCCCCGGTCCGGGAAGATCCCACATGCCGCGGAGCGGCTGGGCCCGTGAGCCATGGCCGCTGAGCCTGCGCGTCCGGAGCCTGTGCTCCGCAACAGGAGAGGCCACAACAGTGAGAGGCCCGCGTACCGCAACGACAACAACAAAAAAACCTCAATGGTAATTAATGATTCCAACAATGCTTTCATTAGCACCTTAGAATACCTTTGCTTTTCCTCCTCACCCAAGTTGCCAATTCTTCACAACTAATTGTGAATCTTCTCCGTACGTGCTCCATAACACCATCATGAACGTTTACTTAATCCTGCCAAATATCTCCATATGAACTAAAGGCTGTCTGACCTCAGCTGGGTCCCTTGCATTGCTCAGCAACCCTTATATTTATCTTCAACTGACTCCTATCAAATTCCCCACAGCAGCTGCTACAAAGTTTTTCCACTCTCCTTAAGCCCCGGATTCAACCCCTACTCCCCTCATGCTCAGCAAAAGCTCTCCTCTTCTACATAACTGAGAACACGATATTATGACCATGAGATGACTTGGCTTTCTTCATCCTCAACTCAAAACTCTTCTATCCTTTTATCTATACAGCTCTTCTCAGCTCACGTCCCAGTGAAAGAAGTGCCCACCCTCCTTTCCAAAGCCAAATTCTCTATCCATACTGTACCAATTATACTGAATACTGAATAATATAATAATAATTATTATTATTATTAATTATAGTTAGTATTAATAATACTAATAATAATTAATATTATTATGAATAATAATACTAATAATATAATAATAATATACTGAGATCCTGAATAATATCCTCCAAATTGACAAGGAACTTTGAGATAGAAAAACAAAGCAGGTAATTCCATAAAGTGCAATGATGAAGTTTGTCATGGGTAACCTACACACAGGCAGGAAGGATCAGGCTGACGGGATGATCCAGAGGCATTCGCAGCTGCATTTTGCACCACGGAAAGGGGCATTGGGGGATATAAAGGGGCCAAAGCTAAACACGGAATCTGACTACCAAGTGAGAAGCATGACCACACCGACGGGGACCGGGGATTTTCCCCTCCCCCAGGGATCTCAGGACCATTAACCATCTGTATCAGCATAAGGCATTCTTCCAATTTTCACATCAGATGAAGACAAGGGTAAAAGTTGATGGGGAACCTATCCTTGTAAGTTAAGCTAAAGCTGAGTCACACAGAAAGGGGAGGGGGTAGGGCTGTGGACCTAAGATGGAGATGACAAAATGGAGTCAGTGTGGTTCAGCCACACATGGCCATGCCACGTGGCTTGCCCATCTTAGTTCCCCAACCAGGGATTGAACCTGGGCCACGGCAGTATAAGCACTGAGTCCTAACCACTGGGCCACCAGGGAATTCCCTTAAGAAGAATTTTGTCTGAACAAGAAGGACAAGATTGGGTCCAGAAAGGAAGAGCATACAACAGTATCAGCTGAAACTCCTTCCCCATCAGAAAGTCCAGGCTGACACCAGGTCCTCTGAGGAAGTGTTTAATTGGACAATTTTGAGAATCTAATGTCATGTATGCAGATGCAAATGTTTGAAATGTTTGAGTTGTTTACAGTATAGTTTGTGCCAGACAGGCTCCCATGCCAAGCCAGAACACAGCCTCCCATTATTCCTCTGGGCTCAGTTTCTAAAGATGTTTCAGGGCTCTCTGAGACTTGTAAATTTCCACATCCAAAGGCTCATTTGTGTTTTCAAGGCAGAGTCATTCTTCCCCTCATGAGCAGACATCAGTCCTTCCCCTGCCAATCTCTGTTACTGCCTGCTCTGGTTCAGAAAAGGCTTTGGAGAAATTATTTGAGAGGTAATTACTCCATCTCTAGAAATTTTAGTAGTTTGGGGAAAACTAAAACAAAGGAAAAGTCAGACTCTTGATCCCTGCCTGGAAATTGGGTCTTAGCTGATGTAATTATTTCGAGAACTGTTTCTGTTATTCACTGACCCAGGAAAACACAGCTTATCATTAGCTCAGCGAATAGACAATTCCACCTTAACATACCCCCTATAAGGCAGCAGTTCTTGATCGGGAGGATAAACAAGGATACACCACAAGTGGACACTCGGGAATCCGTTCATCTTTAAGAATTGAACCATCCACACTCTGCCTTGAAAATGCAACGCAAAAAAAAAAAAAAAAATTGTCATTATCACAAATTGTTAATGATGCCTTCGCTATATCCTCTTCCTATTATCAAATACCTTCTTCAAGAAAAAATTTTACGTTTAAAATTCTAAATTGGAAATACACATGAAGACTATTGTTCATGTATCATGTTAAGGATACTCAATTCAAGAATAAAACTTTGCCACTAGTTTTACATTTGATAAGCTTATTTGTTTTATCCAATGGTCTCCATTGGATAAAAAGTCATAAGAAAGTTATTAGCATTTATTAATGAGTTCATTCATTTATTCATACTACAGACATTTGATTGATTACCTATTATGCTAAGAGCAACTGCAACTGTTTCAGATATACAGAGATAAAGAATATGTCGTCCTAGGCCTTAGGAAGCCAGTGAAAGAGGAAGGCAAATGACTGCAATACAAAGACAAAAGGAAACAGATTCTCAAGTACTAACAATAAAGTACAGTTGACCCTTGAACAACATGGGTATGAACTGTGTCTGTCCACTTATAGGTGGATTTTTTTCAATAAATACTGCAGGTACTACAGGATCGAAGGTTAGCTGAATCTGAGGATGCAGAACCACAGATAGGTGGGGCTAACTGTAAAGTTTCTCTCGGATTGCCGACTGCTGTGGGGTTGGTGCCCCTAACCCCCAAGTTGTTCAAGGGTCAAGGTAATGATAAAGTATTTCAGGATTATCACAGGAGAGAACAAGGAAGCAATAACGGAGAAGATAATATTTCAGCTCAGCCTTGCAGGATACATGAATTTGCAGAGTTGTATGGTGGGAAGGGTATTTAAAGAACAACCATGAGCAAAGATGTGAACATTTATAACATGTTCCCCAGAAATGATTTAAAAAAAAAATTCTGGCGTATAAAAAGCTGAAGTATTATAAAGCACCAGGGAGAAATTTAAACACACACATGCATACAAGAAGTGTATTCCCAGTCCCATTTCAGACATAGTGATTCAGAACCCACAGAGTTAGATGGGGACCAGGAATCAGTATTTTTCAAATCTTCCCAGGTCATGATGTGCACTCATGATGTGATCTGATACACATACATAGAATACATGGAGGAACCTAGTAGGTGTCATGGGCTGAATCGTGCCCCACCACAGTTCATATGTTTAAGCTCTACTACCCAGTGCCGCAGAATGTGACTATATTTGGACGTAAGGACTTTAAAGAGGTAATTAAGTTAAAATGGGGGCATGGGGGTGGGGCTAATACAATCTGACTGAGGTCCTTATAAGAAGAGGACATTTGGACACACAGAGACACCAGGGATGCACACGAACAGAAAGTAAATGACCATGTGAGGAAACAGCAAGAAGATGGACATCTGCAAGCCAAGGAGAGAAGCCTCAGAAATCAAACCTGCTGACACCTTGATCTTGGAGGTCCAGCCTCTAGAACTGTGAGAAAATACATTTCTACTGTTTAAGCCACCCACTCTATGGTATTTTGTTTTGTCAGGCCTAGCGAACTAATACAGTAAGTGAATGCACCAGGAACGTACTGAGAAATACATTTTAATGCCATATTAGGAGTTTAGACTTTCTTAGGAGTTTAGACTTTATTCCGCAGACAATTTCTCAAAATGTAGGTCTTTTGAGAAGGGAAGTAATATGATCCAGCCTATGATCCAACTCTTGAAGCAGTGTGGAAGACGAAGTAATTTAAAAGATTCTGCCTGGCCAAGGCAAGAGACAATAAGGGATATGACTAAAGTCATGATAGAAAGGATGGGGGGATAAAAAAAACAGAAAATTTCAGGTGCTATCACAGGTAGACACAACAGCATCTGGTGACTTAATAATGTGGGAAGATGAGGAAAAGGAAGAGTTAAGGCTAACCTCCCAGATTTTGACCCTGTTTTGTACCCTATATTTCAGATACGTCACATTACCTACTATCTCATAGACTGAGATGCCATTAACCAAAATAGAAAACCCAGAAAGCATATTTGGGAATGAAATTGATGGGTTGAAAACCGGAGAACAGAAATCAGAAGGACGTCAAGTGTACAGCTAGAGATCTCTTGAGAATAGAGGAGCTCTTTAGAGCCACATGGCAATGAGAGCACTGAGCTCACTTCCGTCATCACTCCCGTCCTTACAGCAACAAAGAAAATGAGCAAACTGAAAACCAACGACTCTCCTTGGAGCAGAGAAGTGAGGGTGCAAAGCAAACCACCACTCTAAAGTCTAGAGAGACAGGAAAATCCAGAGAGTCACAGCCCAGATCTGCTTATCTGGAGCAGAAGCCACTGGACCCATAAAGTCTAAGAATACCTCAACAGTAACTTTAACAAATTGCTGGAGACTGAGTATGGCCTACCTTGAGAGTGAGAAACTCCTAAGGCCACAGGCTTGGGGAAGGACGGGGGTGATTTCCAACAATTTCAGGTAATCACGAAACAGCTATTACAAAGGTGCAAAGACAGGAGGGAACACACCAATGAAAAAAGTAATAATGATAGTGGCTAATATTGACTGAGCAGGCCTGTCCTAAATGTTTATATTTCTTAACCCTACAGCAAACCTATAGGATAATGCACTGGTTTTCT
This sequence comes from Mesoplodon densirostris, assembly GCF_025265405.1. NCBI lineage: Eukaryota > Metazoa > Chordata > Mammalia > Artiodactyla > Ziphiidae > Mesoplodon > Mesoplodon densirostris. Next base: position 54,748,209 of record NC_082673.1, on the reverse strand, counting down.
ATTGCTGCTGTAACAAATTACCACAAAATTGGTGGCTTAAACAATACAAAGTTATTATCTTACAGTTCTGTAGGTCAGAAATCCAGCACTGGACTCACCAGGTAAAATCAAAGTGTTGGCAGGGCTGCATTCCTTCCAGGGGCTCTAGGGAAGGATCTTTGCCTTTTTCAGATCCTAATGGCCACCCATATTCCTTGTCTCATGGCCTCCTTCCTCCATCTTCAAAGCTGACAACATTGCATCTCTCTGGCCATTCTTCCATAGTCACATCTCCCTAACTCTCTGATCCTCTTCTGCCCCCATCTCCCACTGTTAATTAGGCCCACCACACAATCCAGGATATGGATTTCAAGTCAGATAATGAGCAATCTTAATTCCATCCACAGCCTTAATCCTCCTTTGCCACATAACCTACCATATTCACAGGTTCCAGGGATTAGGGCATGGGCATCTTTGGGGGAGGACATTATTCTGCCTACCACTGATAGTTAGAATTATTTTTCCCATTTTACAAAGGAAGAAACTGAGGCATAGAGAGGATATGTAATTGGTCCAAGGTCACACAAGTGTTGGTGACAGAGCTGAAATCTGAACCCAAGAAACTGACTTCAGATCCTATTTTCTTAACTGTTAAACTACAGCAAATATAGGGTGCTAGTGAGTGGTTAGTTTAAGTGGTAAACCCTAAAATTTAGGCTGAATAAGTAGTGAAATGAAGTCTGAATAGTGCTGACTTCCATGATTTGCCCTCTGCTTCCCAAAGAACTAAATTGGGGTTTGTGATCCTCCATTCATTCCCTAGTCCTCCTATGGCCCCTGGTTTTCTGTAAGTCTTATCTCAGAAAAGCTAATGAAAAGAAAAACCCTATAAAAGAACAGCCAGATGTTTCAGATGGTAAATTTTGCGATACAATACACACGGTATTAATGATTTAGAACATTTAACCAAATGTAACAAATGCATCTTCAGATTAGTCACAGATAACATAGATCCAAAGTATTTTGATAATGGTAAAAGAACCTCAAAACGATGTTCTGGGAACAAAAAGGACATATGAAGGTGGAAGATTAATTATATGAGCCACTTGACAGCATGGTGAAAGAGAAGATGTTTTCTTTTTACCATTTCAATCAATTACAAAGCTAATTGAAAACATGGCCTAAACCAGAGGATCAAAGCACAAGACCAGCAGGACTCTCAAATTCACTGAATTCTTCGTTAAACTTTTTTTACAATCTTTCATAAATGTTTGAAGAAGAAATGAGTTTTCTGTGAATAAGAGACCATATATATACATATATAATCATATATCTTACACATATATATTCATATACAACATAAAGAATTTTTTGATAAACATTTAATACACCGTATTATTGAAACTTTCTATATCCCTGTTCACCCTTATGAATTATATTCTTCAACCTCATGAACTATATTATTCAAATCTTACCATTTGTCTTTTGTACGTTACCATCTGGCTTTTGTCTGCTTGATATGTCATATAAACAACAGATCTTAAAGTGTCCTATAAATTGTTTTGGTCAAGTCAGACAGAGAAAGACAATTATCATATGATATTGCTTATATGTGGAATCTAAAAAAAGGCTACAAATGAACTTATTTACAAACAGAAATAGAGTCACAGATGTAGCAAACAAACTATGGTTACCAAGGGGGAAGGGGGGAAGGGATAAATTGTAAGACTGGGATTGACATATACACACTATTATATATAAAAGAGATAACCAATAGGACCGACTGTATAGCACAGGGAACCCTACTCAATACTCTGTAATGACCTATATGGGAAAAGAATCTAAAAAAAGAGTGGATACATGTATATGTATAACTGATTCACTTCGCTGTACAGCAGAAACTAACACAACATAGTAAATCAACTATACTCTAATAAAAATTAATATTTTTAAATTGTTTTGGTCACTTTCTCATACTTCTGACCATTTCCTTTATATTCTTTGAAGATAAATATGTTTAACTGCCTGGCCCATAAAATGTCCCAGCTATTCTGTCTTCCTTGTAGATTTTATCTTTCATCAACTCTAGATCTGGTATAATGCTCTTTGCTTTGAATTACACTTGGTTTCTTTTTAATAATGATGTGGAGCTCAAGGTCCATAAACGTTTCTGGTTTTCCCACCCCGGCCCACTATGTTGATGGATTTACACTGATGACTGTCTCTTGTGGGTCCCACCAGGGGCAGTGCCAGTGCTGGGCTTATCTCTCCATTTCACAGCTGAGCTGTGGCCAGTGTCCTACCTGTAGGTGCTTCAGAAGAAGCAAAGGTAGCTAGATGGATTTAATTGAAAATCATTACATTCAATGTGCTGTAAATGGCCTCAAATAATTAGGGGATCCAGGTCCAGATCCCCATTTTCTTATTTGATACTCAACGTGGAAAAGTCTTCACATATAATACAATCAATGTAGACGTAGCTTACTGCAGATGTATCTTGCTTTAAGCAAACCCCATATTGAAAGTCTGGACTCATCCAGATAATATGTTAAGGAATGATTAATAGTTCACTTTGTAAAGGGGTTATTTGCCTCTTGGAAGATTTAATCATAAGATTTTTTTATATTGCAGACTCTCCTATTACATTTTAAGTATTATTTGATTTCCACAGCAATTCTCTATATACAACCCTTCATAACCATCCCTACTGCACATAGCAGAGTTGGTGCTGAGGATCCTTTCCATCACTGCCTGTCTCGCCAGAGATCTTGGCTCTGTTGGCCTTCAAATATCATCTGCTTTATTCTTACTTTTACATGATGGACATGGTGGGAGGTGGAGGGGACTCATTGTAAACCGCCAAGGTTCCGATACAATGGACAGAGCAGTGGGCTGAAACTCCGAAGGCCTAGAGTTCTTGCCAGTTATGGGATCTGAGGCAAACTACAGCCTCCTTAATACCCAGATTTTTAGTTTACAAGAGAAAGATAATAGTGCCTGCCTGCACATGCTTCTGAGGGTTCATATAAAAATTATTTTTAAATATAAGGTGCTATGCTAATATATCCTTTTTTCCAAGCAAGTCTAATGCCACGACCCTAAGAGAACACTACATCAGTTTAACTTTTTCTCTGTTAGCAACTGTTTCTCACAGAATTCATTAAAAGTTCTGAAAATTCCTCCTAATCATTATCCTTTTCATTTTATCTTACTCTACATCTGTTATTCTTCCCTTAGTTCAAAGTCTCCCAACACTTTCTCTGCAAAATAAGATCAAACCCTCTGCACAGCACCTCTAAACAATCACCTATTTGTCTCTCCCTGACAAGCTGAATAAGATGAGAAACCAAAGCTTGTGATACCCTTACCACTAAAGAAATACGTCATTTGGAAGGGCCAGCTCAAATTTCCTCTCTGCATTCCAAATCTGCCTATACCTGTGCTTTAAGCAACCAGTCCTCTCTGCTACACTCCTGTCATTTGCTCATCTTTGTTCCTTTCAACCACTCCTGTCTGTGTTGCTCTGTTTTGATTTTTCTTGATGGTTTATAAAAACCCCTCATTGTCTGCATATCTAACTTTGTTCCTTCACTAGAACTTACATAATATTTAGAGTTCTAAAGATCTCACCTGAAATATAAGGGTCATTAGTTAAGTCTCATGTGGTTTTTTTTTCTTCTTTTTAAGTGTTTTATTGAATTGATTTGTCTTTTTAGACTGTGGACCTGTCATAAAGTTTGGCCAGTCTTGGCTATATGACGTCACAGTGCAGCTACAGTCAAGGCTGTACACCAGGGATCTCCCCTGGATGTTCCAAAGTTGTCTCACTGTCTTTCTGCCAAAACCTCTTCCTCATCTGGTGTGTATTACCCTCATTAGTGGCATCTCCATCCACCCAGGTAAGCAATTCCAAAGCCTCAGAATTATTTTCAACCTTATTTCCCACATGCAGCTAGTCATTAAATCCTGCCTTCCCTATATTCTGAATATCTCTCAGACTTAATGCTAGCTTAGACCTTATCCTATTTCGTTTGGACTATAGCAACAGCATCCTCATTTTCTTCTGGCCTCCTGGCTTTTCCCTCTCTAGTTCCTCTGACATACTATTGCTGGAGCTATTTTCTAAAGGAAATCCAATCATAGCACTCCTCTGCTTAAAAATTCAGCTTAAAAACTCTTAAAGATTATCTAGGCTGTGATAAAGCCTGAATAACATGACATTCAAGGACCTTTCTTCTCTGGCCCCAACCTCACAAGACCTCTTTACTACAGATGCACCCAACCCCTATCTCCCGCTGGGAGTGCCACGCTCAGACTGCCACCATTTCTTTGCCCATGTAGTTCTCTGTGCTTAGAACAAACACACTTCTCCCTCCTCTTGGCCTTCAGGCTTCGAAATCCAGTTCAAAATTCACCTGCTCTGTGAAGTCTTTCTAAGTTCTCACCACACCTCTCTCCTGGGAGAATGAGTGGCCACTACTTCCACATCACCCTGTGCTGCAAGTATTTGTGGATGGATCACTTTCCTACGTAAACTCGGTATCTCATTCATCTTTATCTGGCACACAGTATGCACTCATTAAATGGTTACTGACATTAATATGCGCTGAGTAAAAGAATAACTAAAGAAAAATTCCACAGATCTAGAAGCACACCGGTCCTCCTTCTTAGCTGCATTAAAGAAACACGGCCCAGGGATAAAGGAAAGGACTGATAATCTGATGTAGCAAACACATGAATGGGTGGTTTGTTTTTAAAACCGAAGTGGTTTAGGGAGGGCAGGGGGAGAAGAAAGTATATTTTAAAGCTCGAGCTCCAGGGCAAGTAAGAAAAATTGTTGCTTTAATGTTTTTTTCATAATATTGTGAGCAATGGGAAGGTCTATTCCATCACACCCGCCTTCAGGGCAGAAAGTTTCAGCCTCCTGAGCTAAATCAAACTGGCACCGGCTCTCTCTGTTTTTCAAGCAGTCGCAATTGGTCTCTGCCTTCTAGGAGACTAAACTTGACTGCCAAAGAAGACACAAAATAATTTCCCAGTTACTTTATGGGCCTCTCTTTTCCTCTTTTGCTCTTGTCAATTAATTATAAGAGTGCTGGAAATTCATCTTGCATTTCTGCCCCTACGTTACACTGAGGTAGGCATTGTACTTTGTCTGCGTTAGGAGTTGTCATTAGGCTGGGAGGCAGCAACTAGCCCAAGAAACAACACTCTTTGGTACTCAGAGTTTGAAGCCCTTAGGAGCCACTCACCCACATAGCTTTTGATGTCATCCTTTTTACACTCCCTGGATTGTTAAATCTGAACACGTTTAAAATTAGGATGCATGTGCATCTAGGTCAAAATATCAGAGTCTAGAGTACCAATGGAACTCAATAATTTGCAAAATGATATAACAAACAATTCTCTATAGTTCAGTCTTAATCATTCCACCCCTGAGTTCCCATTCTAAATTTACTTACCCACAATGCCCAAGAGTTTAATATACTACCTGGAACACACACAGAGACCACATTTGACAACATTACAAGGCTTTCCTAGCAGGAAATGTCTATATTTCTGGCAGAAACCCTGCCTCCATCTGCCTGTGTTTTGAATGCCTGACTTTCCCATTTCCCAAGCACTGTTTCCATTTAGGAAGGTTCAATAGGGATCACAATTGTACCTAGCACTTGGGTTTATAGTGAGGAATACATGGGGCAATACAAGTAAAAAGGTTAAATATAACAGTGCTTGGTGAGTGGTCAGTGCCCCATAAATATCACCTCTGTTACATTCCATGCCGGAACCACATGTGACCCCATAATTGGACCTTTGAGAGAAGAATCAGAGAAAGTGGGTCTTTTTCACCAAGCACCATGTTTGACTTCACTTCTCCCAATAGACTTGAAAGAAATGAAGTAGGCAACATTAATTTTACTTTACTTAACATGTTTGGGACTTTGTGTTTGTGAAATGTAGCATGCAAGAAATATTTCAATATGTATGTAAAATGACTTTTTAAGTGCCTTTAAAAAATCTCTAAGGACCTTCCGTTTCCAAAATGTTGTATCTATGATAACTAATCTCAAATGCAGGCAAATTAATAGTGATATAACTCCCTAGATATACTGAAAATATATGGCATTGTCAGGCTGGTTGTATTGGAAACAAGTTAGAGCCAGGACCAGGAACCTGGGGCAATGCACAAAACAATCTTGCCCTTCTTTCTCCCCTCCAGCCCAGAGTCTATAATTCTCATCTCAAGCTCCCAGGTTCTTTTGTAGCAGATGTGGAGAGGATGAGGAATGTGTTGGAATTTGCAGAGAAAACAGTGGAGCCAAAATTCTACAGAATCCCAAGTAGAGCAGCTGAAGTGAGCAGGCTTCATGAAATCACCTGCAATTTCGCCTTTTAACTGATAAAAGAGAATCCTAGAAGTCTAACTCAAGAAGGGGCCCTACCTAACCTCCTGCATCTTGGAGAGTAAGAAACTGAGACCTAAAGAGATCAAGTAACACGTCTAAAGTCATCCAGCTTTTCTGAAACCTGGGTCTGGAAACCTAGAAGTGATGCAGTGACCAATCGAATTAAAGCAGTCTCAACCTATGTCACTTCCAAAGGGTCTGCACACCGATAAATGCCTCTCTTTTCCTCTCTGAACTATATTCAGCCTTCTTCAGTCACCCACAGACCAGCCAGCACTTGTCTCAGGAAGACAGACACGATCCTCCACAATCCTGAATTCAAAGAGACATCTGGTTTTACAAACAAGTTACTAAAAGCAGAGTCATGTGGTACTACCTTCAGATTCATCCTTATCTTTCAGAAATACATTAAATAATATTATAGTAACAATGATTCTCCAACGTAGAAAACAAAACTCAAGAAAAAACAAAAAAAGCCTAGGCATACTTTGCTTTAAGCAATGCATATAGGAAAATCTACTTAGAGTGGAAATATGAGGGGGTGCTTCTGGTGATTATTTTCTTTTGAAACAGCATAGAATAGAACTTTTAAGTAGCCACAGTCAGAATGACTCCATTTACAAGAGTGCCACATTCACACAGCTTTTGGGAAACTACCAGAAGAGAAGAGCTGTAAGCCTGTGTCTCCACTGCCTCCTCGTCGTGTGTATTTATATCCATTCATGTATTCCTTCATTCAGCTCTACTTCATGTGTACTCATTCATTAATTCACCAGTTCTCCCTCATAGGAACTCACTCATTCATTCAATTGCTCACTTGAGTACTACCGAGTACCTGAGAAGTCCGACAGGGGCTCTGCCCCCCGTGTAACTTAAGAGCCTGCGTGGAGCCTAGACGTACACACCAAAAATGAAAGTACAAGATAAAAGGCGAAAAGAACCACAAAGGAGACCCGATAAAGCAACCTGGAGGCTCAGGGAAACTCGGTGCTAGTTCCAGAAGCGGGCGAGGAAGCTCCTGGGCGGCTTGGGGCGGGGCACCTCCCCTCCCCGAGACAAGAGGGAAAGGAGACATCACGCCCGGCTCGCTGCCCTCCGTGCACAGCATCTCCCTCCATCCCGGCGGCCGCACGCGTCTTCCCCATTGCTGGGCCCTTGTCGCGGAAGCCGCACGCCCGGCCCGACTCCCGGTGGCCTCCCTACCCTGTCCGTCAGTCGCTCCCACGAATGGGTGACTTGGGAAGTCCACACCGGGGCCGGCACCGCCTCGGCCCGCCCGCCGGGAGGAGCCGGGCCCAGCCGCCCGCAGGCACGGCCCGGCCAGCGGCGCACGCACCTGGTCGGCTGTTCGGGCTGCGGCGGCGTCGCCGGCGGCGCCCAGGGTCACGCTGCCGGGTATCCGCGGTCCTGCCCGCTGCGCACTGGGCGGGAAGGCGGGGCGCAGCGGCCCGGGACGCTGGGCGCGGGCGGGAGGGCCCGGCGCGGCGCCGCCTCCACCACGCCCGCGGGCCTCGCTGCGCCTCGGGAGACCTGAGGGCCGCGGGCCGAACAGCTGGTGCCTCACCTTCTGGCTCTGGCTCCTGTTAGAAAATCAGTGTCCCACCCTGGGTCCTGGGCCCCGCGGCCTTGCTTTATTTAGGGGCCAAAGCGCCCGTGCGTCGCCCTCAGGCCCTCGCGGGTCTCTGGGCGGCGGAGGTTTCAAGAGCTGTAACCTCCGGTGGGCCGAAGGGCTTGGCCAAGGTGTCCTGTGCTTTCATGAGTGGCCGTGCAGGTAGGGAAGGAAGGGGTTGTGGAGCTGAAAGGAAAGCGTGAAAGGTGTTTTTCTGTCTCTGCGCCTGCATAAGGGCGTCTGGAAACCCCATGCTTTGTAAGCGTGGATAGGATACGCGTTTATTAAACCGTTATTGTCCCATCCTGCTGGGCAGGATTGTCAGAGAGGCGGTGACGATGGAAGGTGGACAAGAGGACCCGAACTGGGAGATCAGAAAGAGTCCTGTCTCTTTGGTTTAGGCGTTAATTATATGAGACTCGCCTGATTACCCAGCGTAGCTTATCTCAACGAGTCACTCGCATCGCTGGTCACAAGTTTCAATGTTTTCTGTTTTGATAAATTTGAATTCCTTTGTTTAACCACACTCTTATCAAATACAAACAGTTATCTTTGTGAAACACGGAGCAATTCAGGTCTCCTCTTTAACCAGGGGAGAAAAAAAAAAAAAAAAAAACCTTTTAATTAAAAAAGAAAAAACACGTGCTCACTGGGAACTTAAAAAAGTACAAAACTTGCAATGTCCATTTACCTGCATACACTTGACCCCCAGTTAACAATCTCTCTAAACTTTAATAACCCCGTTGCCCACCGAATAAAGTGTGAACTCAGACATTCAGAGTAGTTCTTCACAATGTGACCCTGGCCCACCTTTCCAGGATCATCTCTATGGTGCTATATCCAGCTCCATTGAATTACTTTTTTCTCAAACTATCTGAGGTAAAGGACAAGTTTTATTATTTCCGATAAGTTATGGACTGTCATTCTTGTAATATAAATTAAAAACTTGCTAGAAAAGTGAAAAAAGACATAAAAAACTACAAGCCCCAATTTTCATTACAGGTATATAACAGGCATACAAAAATAAAATCACTGTCAATTTATTTTTGTGTTCTTTTAATGTCTAAGTGTTTACTCTAAATTTCTATATTTATCTCATCCCAGGCCAGTAAAAACTGTTCATAGATTCAAACTGATGACCATACGTAAAAGTGCCTTTTGACCTGCTGTTCTTCAAATGCGTCAGATGCTTTTTGACTTTGGGGCCTTTTATTCCTTCAGTGCCAATCAAAGTTCTTCTCACTCAAGGTTCAATTCGTAACGTTATAATAACAATAATGGCTTCACATTTATTGGGTACTTTATGCCAAGACTTTACATGCATTAACTGTGAATTCTTATCAACTCTATGAGTTAGGTATTATTATTATTCCCACTTTACAAATGAGGACACTGAGGATTAGGGAAGTCAAATCACAAAGCTAGTGAGGTGCAGAGTTAGCACTCTGACCTGAGCAGGCCTATACTGTCAACCTTGAGGTGAGCCCTCCTCCATAAAGCCTCCTCATTTGCTTTGGAGTTGAAATGAATCACCTCTTGGTCCCTCTACTACAACATTTTTCCCCCATTGGTTTGTGGTTTTTGTTTTTTGGAGGTTTTTTGGCCACACCACGCGGCTTCTGGGATCTTAGTTCCCCCACGAGGGATTGAACCTGGCTCCAGCAGTGAAAGCCTAACCACTGGACCGCCAGGGAATTCCCCTCCACCCCCGCATCCCTGTCTTTTATTGATGTCTGGCGTTAAGCTTTAAGCTCCTGAGTCAGTGTCATTTGTGTATCTCCACACCTTTCAGTGCTGCGTTCTCCAACTGGAATTTCCTTTATGCTTTATAACCGGTCCAGCAGAGTAGGTATTATTTGATCACCATTTAACCCATGAGGAAACTGAGGCACAGAGAAGTCACTAGTAAGATGCTAGTAAGTCGCGGAGTCAGCCTTCCAAGCCAGGCGACCAGGCTCCGGAGTTGATTTCTGAACCGCCATGCTATGCTGATTTTCCACTGCACCATGAGGTCTTCCTGCTCAAAACACTTCAGTGACTTTCCATGACTCTTAGGATAAAGCCGAAACTCTTTAGTGGGACCTACAAAACTCTGTGTGGCCTCCACCCTGCAGGTGCCTCTCCCAGCAAGCTTCCTGGTTCCCGTCTGCCACGCTTGTCCTATTTCCCTTGCCTCTGGGGGTCATGTTCCCTCCAACCATAGCACATATTGTTCCCTGAACCTGGAATGTCCCCTCATCTGGTTCCTTCCTAAACCTAAACTTATCCTTCATCCAATTTTAGCTCAGGAAATCCTTCCTAGACTAGGTCAAATATCCTAGTATAGATTTTTAAAGCGTTTTTAGGTCTTAACATAATTATCATTTTAAATGTAGTTTATGTGGATATTTGACTAAGGTCAGTCTCCCCCGTTCAACACTGTCAGCTCCATGATGGCAAGGATTATCTTATTTTCCCACCTTTCTATTCTCAGCGACAAGAACAACATCTGACATGCAGTAGGCAGTGGGTAAACATTCACGGAATGAATGAAGTAAATGGTGTTCCAAATGTTATGAAAATATAGGAGGGGCACAGCGTTGTTCCAGTAAATGCTCATTGATCAGTTAAAAAAAAAAATCCAGGTTTGTACCATTTGTCAATTTCCCGGATACGAATACTCCCACGATGGCCAATTTCGAGATGCCAACACTACATCCCACAATGCTGAAACCGGGACGTGAGGTGAACAATCGGCTTTGAGAGCCTGTTCCAGTTGGCTCCAGTACACCCCTGGAAGGGCACCAAAGTTAGTGGGACAGAGAGTGGCTCACAAAGCCCAGGCAAGCTGCCCGGAGATCTAAACTAAGACCTCAAGTATGAATAGAAGACAGGTTTGGGAGGTGGATGTGTGTGGGGGACAAATAATTGGCAAAGTGGGTGGGACTGGAGAAGAAAAAGGAGAAAGTTCAGTAGGCCTGACATGTACATTTGAGAAGAGCCTGGTAAATCTTGATAAGAGGTTCAGACTTCATCTTTATGGGAAGCACCAGACTGGCTTAGGCAGGTAAGTGGAACAATGAAGTTAGCATTTTGGAGAGATTGCTCTGGCTGCCTTTGCCAAATGGATTGGGCATTGTGCAGTCACCCAGAGGAGAGATGCTGGTGAACAGAACCAGGACAGGGATGAAGAGAAAGTGCTGACAGCTGTAAAAGAGAGCCCGGTAGGAGGTTTTTGATGTGGAGATTTGGGCAAAAGGGCAGTCTGGCAGTGACCAGACCTACACTACAGCCTGAGTTTCAACAGGTGGGACCCCATGCCCCAGGGAAGGGAATCAATACAAGTCTGGAGACACAGGGACAACACCTGATTATAAGCACAGGCTTTAGAACCAGGCAGCAAGGCTTGGGTTCTGGTTGAGTCACTTACTACCTGTGACTGGTCAATTAAGCTCTCTGGGTTTTCAGTTTTCTTATCTGTTAAAAAAGAGGGGGTACAATAAAAACACCTCATATGGTAATTCTGCTGATCAGATATGTCAAAGGAACTAATATAGTGCATGAAACATAAGTAAACAACGAATATTTTTACAGTTTAACGGGAGAAAAAGAAATGTCAGTCACCCCTTTGTTTACAAGAGCCGTCTTCAAATCTGAATAATGTTCCCTTGGGGGACCACAAGGGGTACTTGATGGGGTGATCAATACTATCCTCCAAACTGAGATACTTAGAGCGTGACATCAGTGCTGTTAAGAATTACGCCAGGACGACAGGCATGAACTGGAGTGTGTAGTCATCTTAGTGCTGAAGGCATTTCTGAGTGACAGACAGGCATGACGAGTCTTAAGATCCAGAAGCTTAAGAAAGAATTCCTCTCACATATCCCACACCTCCCTAAAGTGCATTGTCCTGAGGGAAAAGATGTCCCAGAGGCCAAGCTAAGGGACATTTTATTTTAATATATACATTTATTTATTTATTTATTTTTGGCTGTGTTGGGTCTTTCTTGCTGTGTGCGGGCTTTCTCTAGCTGCAGCGAGCGGGGGCTACTCTTCATTGCGGTGCGTGGGCTTCTCATTGCGGTGGCTTCTCTTGTTGTGGAGCACGGGCTCTAGGTGTGTGGGCTTCAGTAGCTGTGGCACATGGGCTCAGTAGTTGTGGCTCGCAGGCTCTAGAGCACAGGCTCAGTAGTTGTGGCACACGGGCTTAGTCGCTCCGCAGCATGTGGGATCTTCCCGGACCAGGGCTTGACCCTGTGTCCCCTGCATTGGCAGGCAGATTCTTAACCACCGCACCACCAGGGAAGTCCTAAGGGACATTTTGATAATGCCCTTAATCAGAGTTCTATAGATCCCCATGACCCCCATCTATCTCATGAAGATTCATTTCCAATATCTTATATTTGTGTTCAATAATTATTGAATGTGTAATATATTTATGTTTTAATAAATTATGAACTACTAGTAATTAATAATGATAATTCAATTCAGAAAAAAATTTTAAACAAGACCTTATTCAGAAAAAAATTTTATGTGTATTCATTATTGTAGAGAAGTATGATAGGACAACAAACAAAATATTTTGAAGCATAAAAATTAGGGGGATAAAATCCTGGAATAGGGACATTGAGATGGAAAAATAACTTCATGGAAGGAAAGGAACAGTGTAAATTTATAACTATTGTGAGTTTTTTCAAGTATTTTTTTTTTAAATGGACTATGGTGAGTAGCCAATCAATGTGAAATTTAAATGCCTTTGGGTACATTTAGAAGAGTGATATAACAGTTTTATTTTGAAATGCCAATATTCACAATGCTGGAAATTCTTTGTAACTACTATACTTACAATGAAAACTATAGAAGTAATTTTTTTTAATGTGGCAAGGAATATATTAGCAAAAACATTTGAAGACCATGGGTCTACATGACCTAGAAGTTAAAGTCTGGCTCTGCCATTTGTTAGCTGTTAGCCACGGACAAGTTGTTTAACTTCTCTAAGAGTTAATTTTTTTATCTATAAAATGGGAAATAATAAACCTGCTTTGAGGATTAGATTGAATAAACTTTATAAAAATTCCTAGCAAGCCTGGCACTCCAGCCTGGTACTCAGTAAATTGTACACAATGGTACTCAATGTTAACAATAGCTAATATTTCTTAATCACTTACTATATGCTAAGCACTGAGCTAATGCAATTTAATTTTCATATGACTCTCTGAGATAGGTTTCTATGAATCATAGATGAAGAAACTGAGGCACAAAACAGTGTCACTTTGTTTTTTAAGTACTTTACAAAACAGTTGTTTAATGATAGAGTCATCATTCAAAATCAAGTAGTTTGACTCTAGAGCCTTCCCTGGAAATTACTAGACCTTACTTTTCCTCCCTAGAGGCTCCTCTTGCCCGTCCAGGAACCTGGGTTACTATCAGGATTTAAGAATAATTCTCATTTATAAGTGGAACTTTTCAGTGTGCTAGGGGTCTCTTACTATTTTTTCTCATTACTGACTTTCCAACCCTTTGTACATTACTTCACACAGAGAAAATGATATCTGCAGGAAACAGTGGATTGAAGGATTGAGGTATCTCACTGTAGGAGTGACCAGCCCAGTAATCTCATTCTCTTCAAGCCTGGCTTGACCACCCTTGAAGGTTGAGTAGAACCCGTGCCTCCCTACACCTGTAATGCATTCCCAGCATGCAGTGTGCCAAGGCACACAGACTGGGCAGCTCTACTACAGGCACTACTGATGAGAGGTCTACACCTTCTTTTCCCCTTGACATGGGCTTTCAGGAATAACAGTTGGGTCCTTATTTTGGTGGGTCCTGATCAACTTGGCATGATGGAAAAGTGTTTTTCTGTCAAAGTTGGCATTACCAGAATATTGCAATTAGGGAAGATGTTATAATCAAATTCTATCTGTCAGCTAGAAAAAGTCAATGTTGTTTTGATTCTTCAAAGAATGCAATAAGAAGCATTGCTTATTCTCTTTCATCACTCACTCCTAACTACTCTCCCAGGTATGTGAGAAAAGAAGTCTACCTAAATATGAATGACTGAAACTTGTACCAAGACACTTATCTTGTCTACTGAGAATCCAATTGCAAAAAAAAAAAAAAAAATGCATGTCACAGTAATTAAAAGCAGTACAGGATCAATGGATTTTGATCATATTTTTCTGTTTCTATGCAATCATTTTTAAATAAGACTACATTAAATAGTATAAAGAGTCTGCTGGTAATTATGAATGCTAAATACCTTTATAACTCAATGACTTTTCAAAGTGAACACACCTGTATAATTAACACAAAGATCAAGAAACAATATTATCAGTAGCACCAAAACTCCCTTCCTGCCTTTTCCAGTTACCACCCACACCCACAAGGATACCCCCTGACTTCTAACACCATAGGTTAGATTATTTTTGAATTTTATGTAAATGGAATCATACAGTTTATATTATTTTCTGACTCTTTTTATTTAAAAATGTTTGATGGCATAGGGACAGACTTATAGACAAATGGCTTAGAACAGAAAGCCCAGAAATAAATCATCATGTATATGGCCAGATGTTCTTTGACAAGGGTGCTAAGACAACACAATGAGGAAAGGACAGTCTCTTCAACAAATGGTGCTGGGAACCTGGATATCCACATGCAAACAAATGAAATTTGACTATTACCTTATACCATATACAAAAATTAACTCAAGATGGATTGAAGACCTAAATGCAAGACATAAAGCTATAAAAATCCTAGAAGAAAACACAGGGAAAAAACTTCATGACACTGGGTTTGGCAATGATTTCTTGGATATGACACCAAAAGCACAGGCAATAGTAGCAAAAATAGATTAATTGGACTTCATCAAAATTTAAAACTTCTGTGCATTGAAGGACACAATCAACAGAGTGAAAATTTATCCCTGAAGAACAGGAGAAAATATTTGCAAATCATATATCTGATAAGGGGCTCACACCCAAAATGTATAAAAACTCCCATAACTCAAAAACAACAACAACAAAACCAAATAGCTGGATTTAAAATGGGCAAAGAACTTGAACAAACATTTCTTCAAAGATAATGTACAAATGGCCAATAAGCATATGAAAAGATGCTCAACATAACCACAATGAGATTCCACCTCATACCCATTAGGATGGCTACTGTTTAAAAAAACAAAAACAAAAAACAGAAAATAGCAAGTGTTGGCAAGGGTATGAAAAAATTGGAACTGTTGTGCCATGTTGGTTGGAATGTAAAATGGTGCAGCCACTATAGAAAATGGTTTGATGGTGCCTCAAAATGGTAAAAATAGAATTACCATAAGATCCAGATATCCCACTTCTGGTTATATATCCAAAAGAATTGAAAGCAGAGTCTCAAAGAGGTATTTGCTCACCCATCTCCATAGCAGCATTGTTCACAAGAGCCAAGAAGTGAAGCAACCCAAATGTCCATCAAGATGAATAAATAAACAAAATTCAGTATATACATCCAATGGATATTATTCAGCCTTAAAAAGGAAAGAAATCCTGTCACATGCACAACACGAATGAACCTTGAGGACATTATGCTAAGTGAAATAAGCCACTCACAAGAAGAAAAATATACGTAAGATTCCACTTATATAAGGTATCTAAAGTAGTCAAATCCATAGAAACAGAAAGTAGAATGATGGTTGCCTGGGGCTAGCAGAAAGGGGAAATAGGGAGTTGTTTAATGGGTACAGTTTTTCAGTTTTTGCAGGATGAAAAAGATCTGGAGACATATTGTGCAACATTGCAAATACACCTAATGCTACTGAACTGTACACTTAAAATGTACACTTAATATATTTTGTTACATGTTTTTTTACCATAATTTAAAATTTTTTTTTTTTTTTTTTTTTTTGCGTTACGCGGGCCTCTCACTGTTGTGGCCTCTCCCGCTGTGGAGCACAGGCTCCGGACGCACAGGCTCAGTGGCCATGGCTCACGGGCCCAGCCGCTCCGCAGCATATGGGATCCTCCCAGACCGGGGCACGAACCCGTATCCCCTGCATCGGCAGGCGGACTCTCAACCACTGCGCCACCAGGGAGGCCCTAAAAAAATTTTTTAATGTAAGTATGTTTGGGAGATTCATTCATATTATTGTACATAGCTATGATTCACTCAGTCTCATTGCTATTCCATTATATACATATACCACAATATATTTACTTATTCTACTGTTGATGGGCATTTGGGAAGTATCTAGTTGGGGCTATTGCAATTAGTGTTACACGTATTTTAAAACAAGGAAAATAAAAACCAACCAGATTTTTAGGGCTTAGAAGGCATTCAGAGAACACTCATAATGTATTTTGAATACGTTAATGTATCCTTACTCTAAGTTTGTATATCCAACTGCTAGCTACTCCACTTGAATATCCAACAGATGTCTTGAACTTATTGTATCTGTGTCTGCTTTACCTGCAGCCTTCTTCACATCTGTTAGCAACTCCATCCTTCTAGTTGCCCAGGCCAAAAACTTTGGTAACATCTTGACTCCTTTCTTTCTCTCACACCCACATCCAAGGCATCAGTAAATAATGATGGCTCTACTTTCAAACTAAATCCAGAATCTGACCACTTTCTATTATCTCTGCTGTTATCATCCTGGTCTACACCACTGTCACCTCTTGCTTAGATTAACCTCTTGGATAGTCTGTCTTTGGCACCTGCCACTCCCATCCTTCCCCCAACCACCCAATCTATTCTCATCACAACAGCTAGAGGGACTCTGAGGCATATTTTCCAAAGATAGGAATAATAATAATACCTCCTATCCCACATATTCTTTTGCAGTGTGAGCTTTGCCATTCTCCCACAAGAAGTGGAGTCTAAAACAACTCTAACAAATCTGGGCTGACCTCAAAGACTTGCTTGAACAATGGCAGAAGTAACATTCTGGGATTTCCACAGCTAGCTCATAAGAACCCTTGCTGCTTTGGTCTTTGGAAGTCTTGCCTTTGGGATGCTTCCACTAGGAACCTACCTTCCATGCTTGAGAAGCTCAAGCCACATGGAGAAGCCACATGTGGGTGTTCCAATCAATACTCAAGGTGAGGACCCAACCAACAGTGAGAATCAAATGTCATCTGACTGAGAGAACTCAAGGAAGAACTGCCCAACTCAGCCCAGTCAATTCACAGAACCATGAGAGATAACAATAAATTGTTTAAGTCACTACATTTTGGGATGGTTTGTCACAACAGTAGATAATGCGAACAGAACTTCTAAATAGTGAAAGTCAGATAATGTCATTCTGTTCAAAATCCTCCAGTGGCTTCCCATTGTACCCAGAGAGTAAAGGTTCTTATAACAGCCTATAAGATGCTGCATGATGTAGCTTCCATCCTCACTTCCTTTCTTCAGGGTACCTCTGCTCCAGCCATACTGCTTTCTTTTTTTGCCACTTCTTAAACACTCCCACATTAGGAACTTTGCACTAGTTGCTCCTCTTTCCTAGACATCTACTTAACCGACTCTCCTCGGTCACTTCAAGTTTTGGATCCAATCTCATCTTCTCTATGAGGTTAACCCTGACCATGTATTTAATACAGTAACCAGCCCCCAATCACCCTTACCCTGCTCTACTTTTTTTCCCATAGCACTTATCATTTTCCAACATACTATATAATAATATTTATTTATTATGTTTATTGTATACCTTCTGAAAATTCCTCAAGGGCAGGGAGTTTTCCTTTTTTCCTTTTTTACCTACTGTATTCCCAGCGCCTAGACCACTGTCTGACACATAGTAGGCACTCAATAAATATTTGCGTTGTAAGTCCTAGTAGTAGTTAAGACTGAGCTGGCCAGGATAACCGGGAGAGTAAAGTAAGTTGACTGCTGGCCATGTAAGAACAGAGAGGTAAAATTAAGTATAAGGGAATGGATTATACTTCCAGAGTCCTAATCACCAGCCGTTCCTCCACTCCCAGCAGAGGACAGCACTGTGGTAGAAACCATGCTTGAAATAAAGCATTCAGCTCATGTACGAAACCCAAAATGGTAACGTGCCCCATAAATCAAAGCCAATGTATGAGTTGAGCTAAACTTCACTATAATACTGTTCCTAATTATAGTGAATTGCAGCCAAATTACATTCCCCAAAACCAAATAAATATAGAATATACCAGGTGGTGGCCCTGTTTTCCAACACCAGAATTTCAAAGGAATTGCTTGATATTTATTTTGAATGTGCTATTCTGCAGTTATCTGATTAACAATTTAGTTTTCCCAGAATTGCAGGATCAAATCCAGTTGGGTTTTTTTTCTTGGTCTTGTTGGTCATGATATATTACTATACCTTTAAAACATAATGATAGTTTAGGATCTTCTAAAATATTAGCCAAGAAAACTAAGTCTGACTCTCCAGGTCAATAGAGTATTAATTTCAGATTGTCTATAAACTTGTAGATTGGAACAATGAAGTGCATCAAAGAAGGAAAGATATATTTGAGTGCTTTAAAAAATTATATAACTTCCATACTTGAAAAACTTCCTAAAATGCAAATGATTAATAAACAAAAATATTCAACTTCACTGGTAATCAAAAAAGGCAAATTTAATAAGGAGTCTTTTCAAGTAAGATGGTAGACATATTTTTAACGTTCACCATGGTGTGGGCTTTCTCATACATTGCAAATGAGAATATATATTATCAGTACCTTTTAGACAGCAGTTTAAAAATATATACAAAAATAACAAACTGTACAAAGATATTTTAAAGTGTGTATTTTTTGTTAGTCTGACAACATTGATCCAAAAATGTATAATGGCTCAAACAAAATAAAAGTTTTCTTCTTGTTCACATGATTTTCCTGAACTGCTTCAGGTCTTAGTTGTGTGTGTGTGTGTGTGTGTGAGAGAGAGAGAGAGAGAGAGAGAGAAAGATAGATGCTCCATACAATCACTCAGGATCCTGGAAATTCATGGATCCTTGGCCCAATTTAATGGAGATGTTGAGAGTCATTCTACAGAGTTGGAGAGAATACATAGAAGTCTGCATGTAATGTTCTATGGCCAGGCGTGGAAGTGGCTCTCATTCCTCTGGCCAGAACTCAGTCACATTGGCACACTTCACTGCAAGGACGGTCGGGAAATGTATCTGGCTGTGTCCAGGACGAAGGGGCAATGTGTTTGCTGAACAGCTCACAGTGTTTGTCGCCCAGTAATGCACTTCTAGAAATCTCTTCTAAGGAAATGATTATACAGGCAGCAGATTAATTTAGTATAATAAAACACTGACAATATATCGGATGACTAATAATACCAGAATAATTCACAAGTTTATGTACATTCACAAAGTGAAATATCATACAGCAATTAAAAATTAGGCTTAAAAAATAATTTTTCATGACATGGGAAATATCAGCATATAATTTTGAATTAAAAAGCTTGATACATGGCCATATTTACAATGCTTTAATTATATAAATATATGTATTTCATCATATATCATACATCTACCCCCAAACAAGGATATGATTAAGTAGGCAATACTCTCATAGCTGTGTAATAATATCAATATTATGAATACACTTATGCCTAATATTACACTTAATAATATTACACTTAATATTATATTCACAAGGATTAAAACAGTGGAAATGCTTTTGTTATAATATTAAAGCAAGAAAAATGCTTTATATGATTATAACTGTGTAAAAAAATCCTGAAAAACTTGGAAATGAAATGAACCAAAATATCAACAAATGGTTGTCTCTGTATGATGGGTTGAATGTGTATATTTCTTCTTTTTTCTTGCATGAAATTTCTAATTTTTCTAGAACTAACTTTTATTCCTTTTACATTGGAAAAAATTTACATCCTCAAACAGATTGATCAGTCAGAGGACATCCTTTAATAAAATTGAGTCTCTACTGGAAGGTTGTGGTAACAATCCTAGAAACAGAAGGTAGAGCTTTCTTGCATCCTCTGCCTCTTAGGAAAGAGGAAGGGAACAATCACTAGTCATCGGCACTGATCTTATCTCCCTGAAGAGCTGGCTGTACAGGAACCCTTGAACCTGGGAGTAGGGGGAGGAGAGGACACCAAGGAAACGTCAGTAACTGGTACTGAAAGATCCCCCAAATGTTGGAATAGGGCCTGAGCTATGAGTGTCCTGCCAGAGCCCCTTTGCTGAACCTCTCTGTCCTGTTCCTGTGAAAAGGGGTGGTGGTATTGGGAAGCAGAAAAGGAGAGCACATGGCTTTTCCCCAACATCACCAAGGAATCTAGCTGCCTTATTTGACTTCACAGTGATTGCTTGTTACAGTAGAACAATAACTAAGCTAACTCTCAAAAGACATGAATTCTGACTCTACTACTAACCCTTAGCTGTGTGGTTCCAGCTGCAACTCCAGTTCTGAATTGCTGATATTCGTGCAACATACCACAGCACTCCAGGCCTCTGTGTCTTCATTTCCCTAACTTCTGGAAGTACTGCTGGCAGACAATCAGCCTGCAGCTGTTAGCCCTCTTCCAGCATTTCCTTTGTTGCAGTTGCCTTATTCACGGAGTGCTTCCTTACTTTTTAGCACAAAAAGAGGGTGTGATGTATTAGGGAAATAAGGAAGAAATTATAAGGACACTGGGATTGAGGGGCTGTGCAAAGTCCATAGACAGTGGTTGAGAATGATTAATGTATAATCAAAAGATAAGTGTGAAAGCCAAGAGTGCTCCTTTGGTGGCATATAAAGAGGTTTCATTGCTACACAGGAGAGCAGTAAAAGCTGATGACCCTCCTTAATCATTAGAGAAGAGCTTCGAAGAAGATAAAATTCTCACCCTAGGCAGGTTTCCTATGCAAAGGTCAGGACTCTGGTTGGGCTGTGCTGGACCTTGTACAAGAAGAAGGGATTATTCCCAGAGTTGAGGCAGGATCTGACTATTATGTACCAACAGGAGCTCGATCAATACGGTACTGTCCCTAATGATGCAGGATCAAGGAGGGCAGAACACAGAGATAAATAAGAGAGGGTTTGTCGGGCTTCCATGGTGGCGCAGTGGTTGAGAGTCCGCCTGCCGATGCAGGGGACACGGGTTCGTGCCCCGATCCCGGAAGATCCCACATGCCGCAGAGCGGCTGGGCCCGCGAGCCATGGCCGCGGAGCCTGTGTGTCCGGAGCCTGTGCTCCGCAACGGGAGAGGCCACAGCAGTGAGAGGCCCGCGTACAGCAAAAAAAAAAAAAAAAAAAGGAGAGGGTTTGTCAACATGGTAGCACTTTCCCCTGAGATAGGATTTAACATATGGCAAGGACCTCACAAGAGGATACTAATATGCAGCTGGGTTAGTTTTTTGGGAATCTTGGAAAAAGTGATGCTCCACACTACAAGTGCCAGATCTGCCAAGGCAGATGGTTTAGGAAGGGATCAAACGTCCAGAGAGGTGGGCATACTAGATAGATTACCTAAGGCTAGAAAGTCCACCAGCCAACCATTTACCAAAGCAGTAAGGATGGGCTGATGATTGGGGCAAGAACTCCAAGATAATAGAGGTCAGGCAGCTGCAGTTAAATGTCAGAAGGAGGTGTGTCCAATTGTCAAAATATGGCAGTAGGTTCAGAGTGACACAAAGATCTACAGGATGTAGGGGTGGTGGTCCCCCCTGTATCTCCATTTAATTTTCAGCCTGGTTCCCTCAAAAATTAAATAAAGTTAGAGGATGATGGTGCACTGTTGTAAACTCAATCAAATAGTAACCTGAGTGAAGCTGCTGTTCCATGTGGTACCTTTGCTTGAGCAGATTATCATGGCCTTAGACATGTGGTATGCTGCCATTAATCAGATGCACATATTCTCTTCCATTCTCATTAGAAAGGAAGATGAGAAAAAAAGTCATGTTCATTTAGAACGAACAGTCTTACCCCAGGGCTACGTTAATTCTACCATCCTCTGTCGTAATATAGTACAAAAACACGTAGGCCAGCTGGACATCTCACAGAATTTTGCACTGGTCCACTATAGCAATTACATGATACTCCTTGAAGAGGATGAGCAAAAAAGGCTGAGAGGTAGCAATACTGTAAGACACATGAGCTCTAGAGAGTGGGAAGTAAACCCAAACAAGATGAAGGGACCCACTACATCAGTAAAATATTTGATGAGTGGCCTGGGGTATGCTGGGACATCCCTCCAAAGTAAAAGGCAGATTATTGAATCTTGCATTTCCCACCACAGAGAAGAAAGCACAATGCTTGGTAGACTTCTTTGGTTCCTTGAGTCAACATTTCTATAACTAGGGATTCTCTAACTCATATACTGAGGGACAAAAAACACTGCCAGGTTTGAGCAGGACCAGAGCAGGAAAAGGCTTTTCAGCAGATCCAGACTGCAGTAAGCACTGCCCTGAAGTTGGGCCACACAACCAGGCAAACACTATGATACTGGATTTATCAGTGTGGGAAAACACACCATAGAGAATTTATGGAAATTCCTAATGAAAAAACCACAACATAGTCCCCCAGGATTCTGGAACAGGTCTATGTCACCTTCAAAGAAATATAATACACACTTTGAAAACAGATGGCCTTCCCAGACCACATTCCTAGTGAGGAAAACTGGAAAGAGCCATCCTAGCTTCAGAGCTTCCCATAGATTTAGCTTCTATCTTATCCTGCTTTCTTCCCTGCCCTTTTTTCCACAGGTGTTGATCCCTCCAGCCCTCCCTTATAATTTTTCTGCATGGTAATTTCTCTCTTAGAGTCTGCAGCCTGGAAAACCCAACCCGTGATAGGTGTTGTGTTGGTTGGTTTTAAGCATATTGTATGATTTCATTATAACCTCTGCAAATGATTCCGGTTAGACACTGGTTGAACAAACAATGCTGAGTTTAAATACTTTTCTGCTTCCTTTGAAAATTCTTATGGACAGTATGTCCTGAATCCAAACAAGAATTTACTTAAAACATAGAAGCAACCACCTCATATGTCATACCCTTAAGTATGTCAAAAAAATAAAAATATTAGAAAGAATGTGGAGAAATTGAAGTTTTCATGCACTGTTGGTGGAATGTAAAATGATAGAGCCATTATGGAAAACAGTATGGTAGCTCCTCAAAAAATTACAAAATAGAATTACTATATGATCCAGTAATTCTACTTCCAGGTATTCAAGGGGATCAGAATGGAGGTTCCTCAAAAAACTAAAAATAGTGTTGCCATATGATCCAGCAATCCCACTCCTGGGCATATATCTGGCCAAAACTATAATTTGACAAGATGCCTGCACTCCTAGTTTCATGGCAGCACTGTTTACAATAGCCAAGACATGGAAACAACCTAAGTGTCCATCGACAGATGAATGGATAAACAAGATGTGAGATATATATATACAATGAATATATATATATATATATATATATATATATATATATATATATATACACACACATATATGTGTATATACACAATGGAATATTACTCAGCCATAAAAAAGGATGAAATAATGTCATTTGCAGCAACATGGGTGGACCTAGAGATTATCATACTGAGTGAAGTAAGTCAGACAAGGACAAATACCCTATGATATCACTTATTTGTGGAATCTAAAATATGACACAAATGAACTTATCTATGAAAGAGAAACAGACTCATAGACATAGAGAACAGACTTGTGGTTGCCAAGGGGGAGGGAAGGATTTGGAGTTTGGGATTAGCAGATGCAAACTTTTATGTATATGTAGAACTGAATCACTTTGCTGTACATCAAAAACTAACACAACATTGTAAATCAATTATACTTCAATAAAATAAAATTTTAAAGGAAAAGAATGTGCTACCAAAAAAATATGCCACTTTAGCATAAGGATTAATTTGAGCTGAAGACAATTGACATACAGCAAGTGCAGGGGAAAGCTCTCTACCTTCCCCTTTCTGCCTAAAAGGAGGGTACAAATTTTCCTTTGTGAAGAAGTCCCCACTCCCCTCTCCTGTACCAAGAGAAGGAAAACAACCTTCATTGCTAGAGATGGCACTAGAACAAACCTGCACACACAAACCTTATTAAAATAATACTTATCTTCCATTAGCTTCCTGCATCTATTTACCGTCCTACAATTTACCTCCCCACAAATCCAAAACCTCTTTTCTTTTATTTTGGCAAGTCTCCACAAATTTATTGCTCTTTGTTAAAATAGTATACAAGCCCCTGGGTCTAACTGCTTCTTTGGGTCTTCATTTCTTTTCTATGAAGTCCTTACTATGCATACATAGTAAACCATTTCTCTTGTTAACCTGTCTTTTGGCAGTTGAATTTTCAGGGTCCCAGTCACCAAAGAAGGTAGAGGAAAAAGATTTTTTTCCTCCCCTGAAGTTTATACCCAAGATAATTGAAAATAGATTTTTATATACCCATATTCATTGTGGTATTATTCACAGTAGCCAAAAACTGGAAGCAACCCAAGTCTCCACTGACAGATGAATGGGTAAACAAAACGTGTTGCATAAATAAAGTGAAATATTGTTCAGGCTTAGAAAGAAGGAAAATTTGATGCATGCTATAAGGATAAACCTTAAGGACATTATGCTGAGTAAAAAAAGCCAATCAGGGCCTCCCTGGTGGCGCAGTGGTTAAGAGTCCGCCTGCCGATGCAGGGGATACGGGTTCGTGCCCCGGTCTGGGAGGATCCCACATGCCGCGGAGCGGCTGGGCCCGTGAGCCATGGCCGCCGGGCCTGCGCATCCGGAGCCTGTGCTCCGCAACGGGAGAGGCCACAACAGTGAGAGGCCCGCATACCGCAAAAAGAAAAAAAAAAAAAAGCCAATCATAAAAAGAAAATTACTGTATAATTCCACTTACATGAAGTACCTAAGGTACAAGCTCATAGAGACAGAAAGTAGAATGGTGGTTGCTAGGGGACGGGGGTAAGGGAGAATGAGGAGCTATTGTTTAAGGAGTATAGAATTTCAGATTTGCAAGAGGAAAAGCGTTCTATGGATGAACGATGACGATGGTAGTAAAACAATGTGAATGTACTTAGTGTCATTAAACTGTATACCTAAAAATGGTTAAGATGGTAAATTTTGTGGTATATGCATTTTATGACAACTAAAATTTCAAAAAAACAAAAACATAGTGGCAGCCCTTAAGTAGTTGGTAGGAGCCTGGGGATCATGTACAGTTAAAATCCTTCTCTTATTGAGGGAAAAGAGCCTCTTCTTAAAGATGCAGATGGATTTCTTAGTTTAGGAATGTTTTAAGTGATTGCTTGATATCTCATGCTTTTGTTTAGTATTCACTTCCTGCAGGGATTGTCCTCTGCCTAGCATTGTGCTGGATTCCAGGAATCAGGGACAAATGAAACACTGTCCCTGCTCTCAAGGAGATTAGAGGCAGGTGGAACAGACAAGCATGTGAAAAGATGGTTTTAATATGATGTGACAAGGGCTAGACTAAAGGTGAGCACATCTGAGGGGGCATCTAAATCATACTGGAGGGCAGAGAAAGCTTCCTGAAAGAGGTGATGTTTTGCTTCATCTTGAAGAATGATTAGAATTAATTAGGCAGAGGAGTCAAGACATTCTAGGAAGAGGCTGCAGACATGGAGGTGTGAAACACGACGACCTATGTGGGGAGGGAACATCATGAGTGTGCAGAGGAGATACAGTGGACAGTTAGGCAAGGATCAGATCCAAGACTGTTTGGAGATCAGTTAGAGTGTGGACTTTATCATAAAATCAACAGGGAGCTTTTATAAGCAGAATAATTACATCCCCATTTCAGGACAATGCAATATTTCCACAGTGGATAAAAAGTGTTCTAAGAGATTGTTTCAGCCAGCTATTGATGTATAACAAACCATCCTAGCGTCTTAAAACAACTCATTTATTCTTGCTCACATGTCTTCGGGTTGGCCGGGCCTATACTAGGCTGGGCTTAGCTGGCTTCTCTGCTTCAATCCGCAAGTCTGTCTGGGCTCAGTTCCTCACTGTACGTGGACCTCACATCTGCTCCATGTGTGTTAATTCTGGGACCTGGGATAAAGGGGAAGTACTACCTATGGGGGCTTCTTCTCATCCTCCTTGGTGCAGTTGATCATCCAAGGCATCTTCTTTCCATGGCAATGGCAGAAGCCCCAGAGAGAAGGCAGAAACTGTGATTTCTTAAGGCCTAGGATCAGAACAGGGACATAATGATGTCCACCCACATTCCATTGGGCAAAGCAAGTCATATAGCTGAGTCCAAAGTCAAGAGGCAGGGAAGTACACCATGCCTCTAGTGAGAGAAACTGTAAACTCACTTGTAAAGAATGTAGATACAAGGAGAGGTGAAAAATTGGGGTCAACAGTTCAATCCACAATAGAGGCCATTTTTACTCAATATTTAGAGACTACAGACAGACTATTATTTAATATCTCTGTGGCCTTCTACAAGTTATTTAAAATTCTCTAGACATCAGTTTTCTCATCCATAAAATCTAGATTTGTATCTCCCCCATCTTGTGATTGCAAGACTTGCATGTGATATTGTCCATGGACTTTGCATTTTGGGCACCACTGCTAGTTATATGTAGCATGCCATGACTCTATGGATAAGAACTGTGGGGAGAGAGATCAGTGGTTTGACTTTGGTGCTGCAAAGTCAACATATTGGAGAGAAACAAAAATTCAGTAGAACCCAGAATATAGCATTGCCCTAAGATGACTATTAACACCCTCTCTGCTGGCAACTACAACTTTTTGTCTTTGGGGAAAGATGTGTCTCCCAGAAGAAAGCCAGCCAAATGATATGTGTTTGGTCTGACAGTTCTTTTACACATCCACTTTATTCCTTGGCAGTTTGAATTTTTGGTGTCTAGGACAAAGTTGGGCAGGAGGCAGGAGGAAAAAGCACCTCCTGGCATTGCTTTAGAGATGTTCTCCCTGAGTCTGTAGCTACTGCTCTGTCCAGATGGCCTCCCTTGGCTGAAGCATTGTGCCAAAGACAATACGCAAAGTGTTCTTATTTATCTTCTCAGATTGAGAGCAACTGGCCCAACATCACACAGCTCTTCGGACCCAATTCTCTTGAATCCCACTGCAATGCTCTTTCTCCTATTGGTATAAATTAGATAGGCAAAAGGCTAAGCTGCTGTATAAAAGACACCACAAAACATAGAAATTCAGATAATATTGACATTCATTTCTCTCTCATATTGTCCAGAGATGGGCAAGCAGTCAAAATGGGTTGGAGGCTGAAGTCCAAGTGGACACCCAGGAATGCAGGTTTCTTTTATTTTCTTGCTTCAACATCCTCAAGCAGCCCTTCCCAATTGAGAGAATTAAGCTTTAATGCTTTAAAGCATCCATTGTGGTAATGAATTAACCTTTCTCTTATGTATCTGGAATAGTATAGCTTTGTACCATCTTTGGAATAATGAGATAAGAGTTACTTAAAAGCAGAAACTAACACACCATTGTAAAGCAATTATACTCCAATAAAGATGTTTTAAAAAAGAGTTACTTAAATCATTGTCTGTAAGGTTTATTTCCCTTACAGGAACCCCATTTGAGATAGGCTGCTAGAGTGAGGTTCTTACCCCGTGGGGGAAGCTGGACCCCAGCACCACATCTGTACATTCTAATCCATGGGGAGACAAAAAACGTGAGAGAAAGGGGATTTTTCTTTTTTTTCTCATTAAACTTTTTTAATGGGTCTCAAATTCTGTGACAGATTTTTGGTCAAGTTGTTTCCATTAAAAAGTACTGATTTTAAAAACGAATAACTTAAAACTGCCACACACAAAACAAATGGTCCACAACACATTCTCCTTTCCTTCTGAAGGTTTTACGATGCATTGTTATCATTAACCAGTCTTTTGTTACTAAACTTAAATGGCCAATTGAGACAAACAGTCCTGAGACCGTTCTTCCACCACTGATTAAGACTGGGGTGGCAGGTATTGGGGATAATATTCATTTAGCCTTCTGAGCTTTCTGGGCAGACTTGGTGGCCTTGCCAGCTCCAGCTGCCTTCTTGTCCACTGCTTTGATGACTCCCACAGCGACCGTCTGTCTCATGTCACGAACAGCAAAGTGGCTCAGAGGAGGATAGTCAGAGAAGCTCTCAACACACATGGGTTTGCCAGGAACCATATCGACGATGGCAGCATCAGCAAATTTCAAGAATTTGGGGCCACCTTCCAGCTTTTTCCCAGAACGACGATCAATCTTCTCCTTCAGCTCAGCAAACTTGCAGGCAATGTGAGCTGTGTGACAATCCAGCACAGGTGCATAGCTGGCACTGATTTGGCCTGGATGGTTCAAGATAATCACCTGAGCTGTGAAGCCAGCTGCTTCCATCGGTGGGTCATTTTTGCTGTCACCAGCCACATTGCCACGACGAACATCTTTGACAGACACGTTCTTGACATTGAAGTCCACATTGTCCCCAGGAAGGGCTTCACTCAAAGCTTCATGGTGCATTTCAACAGACTTCACTTCAGTTGTCACATTGACTGGAGCAAAGGTGACCACCATGCCAGGTTTGAGAACACCAGTCTCCACTCCACCCACAGGGACAGTGCCAATACCACCAATTTTGTAGACATCCTGGAGGGGCAAAAACAAGGGTTTGTCAGTTGGGCGAGTTGGTGGCAGGATGCAATCCAGAGCTTCAAGCAGTGTGGTTCCACTGGCATTGCCATCTTTATGGGTGACTCTCCATCCCTTGAACCACGGCATGTTAGCACTTAGCTCCAGCATGCTGTCACCATTCCAGCCAGAAATTGGCACAAATGCTACTGTCTTGGGGTTGTAGCCAATTTTCTTAATGTAGGTGCTGACTTCCTTTACAATTTCCTCGTATCTCTTCTGACTGTACGGTGGCTCAGTGGAATCCATTTTGTTAACTCCAACAATTAGTTGTTTCACACCCAGAGTGTAGGCCAGAAGGGCATGCTCACGGGTCTGCCCATTCTTGGAAATACCTGCTTCAAATTCACCAACACCAGCAGCAACAATCAGGACAGCACAGTCAGCCTGGGATGTGCCTGTAATCATGTTTTTGATGAAGTCTCTGTGTCCTGGGGCATCAGTGATGGTCACATAGTACTTGCTGGTCTCGAATTTCCATAGGGAGATATCAATGGTGATACCATGCTCGCGTTCAGCGTTCAGGTTGTCCAAGACCCAGGCATACTTGAAGGAGCCCTTCCCCATCTCGGCAGCCTCCTTCTCGAACTTTTCAGTGGTTCTCTTGTCGATCCCACCACATTTGTAGTTCAGATGGCCAGTAGTGGTGGACTTCCCCGAATCTACGTGTCCGATGACAACGATGTTGATGTGGGTCTTCTCCTTTCCCATTTTTGCTTAGGTTTAGTGGCGGTTTTCACGACACCTGTATCCTGGCGGCAAACCCGTTGTGGAAAAGAGAGAAAGGGGATTCTTAATCAACTGACCTGGGAGTTGCCTGTATTACTTCTGCTCACACCTGATTGGCCAAAATATAATTTCACAGCCACATTTAGTTACAATGGTGCTGGGGAAAGTAGTTTATACCTTGGCAGCCATAGGCACAGCTAAAACTTTTGGGGATTCTTTTACTAATAGGAGAAGGATGGAATAAACAGGGAGACAATGATCAGTCTCTGCCACATTTGACTATTATTCACTAGAGAGTAAGTTTCATGAGAGCAGGAACTGTGACTCATTCACTAAGGACAAATAAATAAGTATATATGTTTTTAGCATAGTATCCAATACGTAGAAGATTGAATTCCTTTTATTTATATCACATTAAGGTAGTTCAGAGGACTGTCTGAAATGATAATTTTCAAAAGACCCAAGGACTAAATACTTCAGTGAATACTTACTCAACATTTATTTTTTTTGGCAGGGGAGGGAGGGTAAACTTGATGTGCCCTGAGGTAAGTTTCTCATTGTTAGTTTTTTTTTTTTTTTGGAGTAGAATTGCTTTATAATGTTGTGTTAGTTTCTGCTGTACAATGAAGTGAATCAGCTATATGTATACCTATATCCCCTCCCTCTTGGACCTCCCTCCCACCCACGCCCCATGTTAGTTTTAATTATTGATTACTTTGACTTTCAAATGTTCAGGATCAATTTTTGGACTTTCATAAACCTGCAGAAGAAACACTCTTTCCTCAACTGTGACACAAAGGGGACTGTTAGGATGTGAAGGTTATGTGGAATAAAGGAGCTGGTATTTGTAAAAAGCACTTAAAATGATGCCTGGTACATGGTGAGTGCTATATAAGTGTTATAGATGATAGAAGATAAATGATGATAGATAGATAGATAGATAGATAGATAGATAGATAGATGGAATGAAGGAAACACAATGAGAACCAACCTGATATTATCTGCCTTATTTGTGAGTATATTATAACGTTTTCTACTAAAGGCAGAAACTGTCACTAGGCCTCTTCGGCAGGAGACATCTCACCAGAAACCTGAAGATTCATTTCTTTGCTTGGCCAAGCCTGGATGTACTTTGCCTACTACATGTACTAGAGTCAAGGTAACTCTTACCGATCTCTTTGTGGACACTAAAATGACAAGCAAAAGTGGATGAGAGTGGACATTGGTTTAGCAGGTAGAGACAGCGCCTGACTCAGAAGGAGGCCAGTGCCATAGCAAGAAACTCTAGGAGTCCTCAGACCTAGTCTTCTGAGGTCATTCTCGGGCACATTAGAGATAATCTAGCACACAGACTACTTCAGGACAAGATGACCTGGACATGTAAAATGTGTCCACCCCTGGTTTTGGCAGAGCTGTCTGGAATGGATGCATGGTTTGGCCCACCTTCCATGTATCCATGCTCCATTCCTCTGACAACAGCACTTTGCTGCCCTTCTAGGGATCCACTGCTCTCTCTTTCCACATGGTTTTCGTACAGTTGTGCCCACCCCTCCACCATACCCAGAATGAGTACGCCATCTTCCTAACCATGTGACTGGTTTGGGAGTGGGTATACGACTCAGACTGAACTAGAGTCTTCCTTAAAATGTAATGCAGATGCTGGAAGAGAGAGGGTGGATTCTTCTGGACAGATAAAGGAAAGTGGAAGTTGATCTATTTGAAAACATCTATCCTAGTGCTAGAAAGGACATATGTGGTGAAAAAATGCAGCCAAACCAAAGAGGGAGGCAAGGTTGAGCCGATATCAGTTGGAAAGTACTGATACAATTTGAACGCCAAGATCCAGTTGTTCCTGAAGCTAGATTTGCCCCTTTCAGCTACATGCACCAACAACTTCCCTTTTTTTTTTTTTTTTTAATTATTTATTTATTTATTTATTTATGGCTGTGTTGGGTCTTCGTTTCTGTGCGAGGGCTTTCTCTAGTTGCGGCGAGCGGGGGCTACTCTTCATCGCGGTGCGCGGGCCTCTCACTGTCGGGGCCTCTCTCGTTGTGGAGCGCAGGCTCCAGATGCGCAGGCTCAGTACTTGTGGCGCACGGGCTTAGTTGCTCCGCGGCATGTGGGATCTTCCCAGACCAGGGCTCGAACCCGTGTCCCCTGCATTGCCAGGCAGACTCTCAACCACTGTGCCACCAGGGAAGCCCCAACTTCCCTTTTAATTTAAGCTTATTTTAGCTAGTGTTTCTGCCATTTGCTTCTAAGAGATTCCTGATTCATAGAGTACATGCTTTGGTTGGATTACCCTAACAGGTGTAAGGACTAAGCTCACCCATGGCTGAGACTGCTGAGGACCTAGAGACAGCTCCTAGTCATGTCCCACTGGTTCAGAAAATTGCCCAGGTTCCACTTTGTACTATCCACTCTAAAATTTCTTCCCTGGTTCCTTATCTCTACTTCTGTCCTGTGGTCTGGTACCTGGATCTCTTTGGATTGACACTTCATGGTACATTGAGCCTGGCCGCCTATTTCAGTCTCACCCTGAATGCAGTTCCTCCAAAAACCCTGGGCTGCACCCTTTGTATCCCATGGGCCAATGTCTCCAACCTCTGCACCCGGCCCATGACCCCTGAGCCAGACCTCTCTCTATAAGCGAGAACCACCAAGTCATTTTGCTTCCATTCTGTTGGCCCTTTGTTTCCTTGCATGGGTCCCTTAATACATGTTCCCCTTCTTTTGGTGGTGTTGCCCTTGGCTTTAATTTATGTTGTTCAGGAAACCCAAAGGTCAAAACGTCCTCTATAGCTGAACAAAATATTCAGACTATTTTCCCCAGATTTGTTAATAGGGATTTTTGATGGGAAAGGATAAGAAAGAATAAGCTTTTACAGAGAGGTTAGTCATTCAAATAAGGAAGTCTTAAAAATCTGTATTGCATAAGGCACTCTGGCCACTTTTAGCCTTACATAAGACTTTTAGCCTATGGGAGTATGTTCCTATTGTAGACTCAATTGTGTCCCCTTGAATTTCTTCCTAATCCCCAGTGCCTCAGAATGTAACTGTATTTGGAGATAGAATCTTTAAAGAAGTAATTAAGTTAAAAGGAAGTCATTAGGGTGGGCCCTAATCCAATATATCTGGTGTTCTTATTGCAAGAAGCAATTAAGACAGATAAACAAAAGGAAGACAAAGTGAAGACATGGGGAGAAGACGGCCATTTCTAAGCCAAAGAAAGAGGCCTCCAAAGAAACCAGCCCTGCAGACACCTTGATCTTGAAATCCTAGTCTCCACAACAGTGAGAAAATAATGCCTGTTTTTTAAACCACCCAGTCTGTGGTACCTTGTTATGGGTTCCCTTGCAAACTAATCAGTTCCCTGCTAATTATTAGCAAACTGGCATCACTCTTCACCAAATTCATTGGAAAAGAACAATAGAAATCTTTTCCTGGCTCTCTCTCTCTCAAAAAATATCCACAGAAAAGAAACGCATGGTATTTGTGGAATTACTACTAAACACTTTCTTATCCAGCCAGTAATAAAGGTGTGGATCTGGGGTCTTGATCATTGGTGGGAGAGGATGATACTACAGTATTCTCTTCCTCCAGTGTCAATTGTGGCCCCTCTTCCTTCTCTTCTTTCCCTTCCTGTCTCCTTCCCTAACAATTTATGCAACAGCCATTAGATAGAGCTGAGCAAGTAAAGTGTGTATGTGTGTGTGTTTAGGGCCTAGGGGGATGGTAAGCTGTGGTGGCCCAGAGGAGGGTGCTAGTGTCTGAGTGGAAGGAGGAGGGTACCCACACAGGGGCTTAAGCCTAGCACAGGGTAGTCTGGCCTGGGAAGGGTGAAGAGGGCATTTATGTCGATGAGCTGCCCGTGTAAGGAGTTGAAGGCTGAGTGGGGTGAGGCAAGTCTCCATGTGGGAGGGTGACCCCGTGTGGGGTGTCATGGCCAGAACAAGGTGAGAAGGATGTCTCTTCCCCACAGAGGTGCAACCCAGTGTAAGACATTAAAGCCTGAGCAGAGTGAGGAAGATGTCCACATTGCGGGGGGTGGAGGGGAGGCTGGGACGGGGTTGGAGCCCCAGTGGGGTGAGGAGGATGCCCAGACAGAAGGGCGAGGTGGTGTGAAGTGGCAGGGCTGGAGCTGGGTGAAGAGGACATCCACATGGAGCCCAAGAGGTATAAGGAGGAAAGATGAGAGACTGGTTACACAGAGGTAGGTTGATTAAATAAGAAAATGTATTAAGGACAAGGAAAGCTAGATGCCTCATGGTTGGAGAAGGACATTACAAATATGGAAAAGGGAAGACTAGAGTGAACCCTGTGGTGCTGGATTAGAGTTGGAGATGATGGTGTGAACACATAGTTTTCAAGACAGATATATAGAGGATAAACAGATAGATAGATGACAGATAGATTGTTGATAGATGATAGATAGATAGATAGATAGATAGATAGATAGATGATAGATAAAAAATATAAATGTGTACATGCACAAATACACATTCCCTAGCTCTGTGCACTGAGAGGATCTGGGAGTAGTGATACTCCAATATCAGTGAGCATCCTAAGTACCTAGATTTTGGTTTCTAAACACTATTCTCCACTAAAAGACACCAGGGATCCTTGGATAAAGGGCTGATGCCAGAGCTGGGCTAGGAAAAGTACAAGGTAACCCTGAAACCTCTTTTTGTACCAGAGAGTTAAAAAATGATCAAAGAATTGAGAGACACATCACATCAAAAAGACACAGAAGCCAGCTTGAAGGGACTCCCACTAGGCAAATATGGAACAATAATAAGCATGAAAATAAAGATAGTTATAGATTATGACCCATTAAATAAAAGAGGAATTCATGAACCTATACTGACATAAATAAATAACAAATTGAAGGTATGATAAGAAACAGGATAATGAGGGGCTTCCCTGGTGGCGCAGTGGTTAAGAATCCGCCTGCCAATGCAGGGGACACAGGTTCGAGCCCTGGTGTGGGAAGATCTCACATGCCGCGGAGCAACTAAGCCCGTGCACCACAACTACTGAGCCTGCGCTCTAGAGCCCACACGCCACAGCTACTGAAGCCTTCCTGCCAGAGCCCATGAGCCACAACTACTGAAGCCCGCATGCCTGGAGCCCGTGCTCCACAACAAGAGAAGCCACCACAATGACAAGCCCATGCACCACAAGGAAGAGTAGCCCCCACTCGCTGCAACTAGAGAAAGCCCACACGCAGCAACGAAGACCCAACACAGCCAAAAATAAATAATAAATTTATTTTAAAAAAAGAAAAAAAGTGGGCCTCCCTGGTGGCGCAAGTGGTTGAGAGTCCGCCTGCCCATGCAGGGGATACGGGTTCGTGCCCCGGTCTGGGAGGATCCCATATGCCGCAGAGCGGCTGGGCCCGTGAGCCATGGCCGCTGAGCCTGCGCGTCTGGAGCCTGCGCGTCCGGAGCCTGTGCTCCGCAACGGGGGAGGCCACAACAGTGAGAGGCCCGCATACCGCAAAAAAAAAAAAAAAAAGAAAAGAAAAGAAAAAAAGTAATAGGATAATGAGATATTTCCCTAGTCTTAAAGTGCCTCCCCATTAGATACTGACTAATTACAAAGAGAAAGATGCCTGGGTGGCAGACACTGCATTAATGCTTATTGTTAACAGCATCAGTAATGGGACAAACCTAAATCTTAGGACACCTGATGGGATGTAGTGAGAAGAATGCAACATCAGTTCTGTGATATTTCTGCCAAAGATACCTAGCCTGAATCTAATCATGAAGACACATCAGACAAATCTAAGTGGAGGGACATTATACAAAATAACTAGCCTCCAATCTCCACCAATGTCAAGGTCATGAAAGCCAAGGAAAGATTGAAAAATGTTCCATATTAAAGGAGACTAAAGAGATGAGACACAAAAACTCCACACGTTATTCCAGACTGAATCCTTCATCTGAAAGGCTTTACTGGGGTAATTAAAGAAACTTGAAGGGGGTCTGAAGATTAGATGGTAGTGATGGATCAGTGTTAATTTCCTGATTTGATGGGGGTATTGTGGTTATGTAGGAGAATGTCTTTTTTTATAGGAAATATACACATAAATGTTTGGATGTGATGGGGCATCATGTCAGCAACTCACTCTCAGATACTTCAGAAAAAAAAATACAAATTATTTGTACTGTAACTTTTCTGTAAATTTACGATTGTTTCCAAATTAAAAAAAAAAAAAAAAGGTCAAGGATGCAGGACAACTGGCCCAGTCTCTTCAAAGAATCTGTGTCATGAAAACAGGGATAGATTAAAAGAGGCTTATGGGACATGACGAGCAGATGCAAACACGGTCTTGGATGAGATTCAAATTTGGATAAACAGCAACAAAGCACATTTTGGAGATGATTGGGTAATGTAAATATGGTTTATTATTAGATGAGATGAAATGTGTTGAAATGGAAAAATGGACATCATTGACCAGAAAAGAAAAAAAAAAAGCAGGTAATAGAACAGTGGTAAGCATCATGTGATCTGATTTTGTGGAAAAAAGAGAAATACAAGTCAAGTTCTAGAAGGATAAATACTAACCTTAGTACTAGTACTCATTGAGTGGCGGGAATACATTTTTATTCTCTTATTTTTGCTTGTCTTTATTTTCTAGTATACAGCAATGTCTATGCCCTTTTTCTGTGGTAGTAAAAGATAATTTTTAAGCAAAATTTAAATAACAGAATTAGGGGGAAAGCATCAATGGGGTCAGTGTATACAACTTTGAATAACCCACATTTTTATCCTCTGGGACATGTTAATGTTACAGAAGACGTTTGGACAAAGTCCCTGAAGTATCTCCTTGTCTCTGGCATAGGGTCATCACCTTGGCTCCATGTGTCTGAGAGGTGCCTAAGGGTGTGTCTGACTGTACCAGTCCATTTTAATACCATATAGAAACGTTTCAGTTATCTCACCTGTAAAATTGGAACTAATGCCCTACCACAGAAAGTTATTGGGAGTACTAAATGAGTTAATACATTTGTAAAGTGTTAAATAAATTATTAATAGATACCAATAGCACCTCATTTATACAACTACAAAATTTGTGATCATCTCATTTTTTTGTTTCATAGAGAGAATAAAAGGAAACAGATATAGCCTCCCAGTTCAGATCAGAACATGGCATTTATTTTAATTCATGAACTCTTATATTATACCTTCTGTATGCTAGGCACTATTCTAAGGGCTTTACAAATAATACTTTTTTTTTTTTTTTTTTTTGTGGTATGCGGGCCTCTCACTGTTGTGGCCTCTCCTGTTGTGGAGCACAGGCTCCGGACGCGCAGGCTCAGTGGCCATGGCCCACGGGCCCAGCCGCTCCGTGGTATGTGGGATCTTCCCGGACCGGAGCACGAACCCGTGTCCCCTGCACCAGCAGGCGGACTCTCAACCACTGCGCCACCAGGGAAGCCCCAAATAATACATTTTTAATCCTCATAATAATCCTATGAGGAGGGTAATCCTATTACCTTCCTCATTTTATAGTTGAAGGAATTGAGCCACAGAGAGGTTCAGTTGTGTAAAGTCACACAGCCAGTAAGAGGTAGGGACAGGGTTAGAACCATGCAGTCCATGCTCTTAACCTCAACCCTTGTAGCTGCTCTTACCACCACATAACCAAAGTACAGGAGTTGCTGGTACATTTATGCACGAGTTGCTTTCCAAAAGTTCACTTGTAAGCTAGTATTTCAAGTTGAATGCATTTCCCACCAAAACAATACTGCAAATTAGGTTTGGTTCCTGGGCCAACCTATTTAAATAGACCAAACTTTTTTAACAACATAGCTGATTCAGAGCAACTATGACCTCAAGACCAGTGTCCCGCTGGGCAAAGGATAGTGAATAGGTTTTATCTCCCAACTCAATTCCAATCAATGACTGTGGCTGCACAGAACTCAGATCACTGTCTGGAGAAGAATTCTGAGATTGGCCTTAGCAGGAAAGGATACCAGTGTCAATTAATGATGTCTTCCATGAATGGAGAAGCAGGAAGAGAGGTCCCAAAGCCAGGCATTTGCCATCTCTGCTCCAGACCCTTTTACATCCTGACACTAAGCTGTGAGGTAAGGCTTGCGACCCTGTCTCTGGATATGTCTCAATCTAGAGCCCAGAGGAATCCAGGGAGTGGAAGAAAGGGACAGGGAAGGGATTCTGAGAGCAGAAACTGCTTGAGGCTTCTGTTGACAGCGTGTGGGGCCTGGTGAAACTAGTGGCTGAGATGCCTCTGATGGGGTGACAACAGCTGTTCAGAATTATGGGTAACTTTGCAAGTTGAAAATTTGTGTGTCAACCACGCTGGCCTAGCCCTTCCTCACACTCACAAACATCACCCCAGTGATCCACACACCAGCAAGCCCAAGGGAGGCAAGTCTTTGTCTATTCTCGTGGCATTTCAAGAAGTTGTCAGAATGGTTAAATGATTTATTCCAGGTCATACAGTGAGATCAGTCATGAGTTATATATAAAAGCAATGTCAGAGTAGAAAGAAAATGAGTACATAGAACCCAGCAAGATGATCCCACAAACCACCAGCTTACGTACAGGGCTGTTAAACTAGGGTTTGGGATGGGTGGATCCTTGCTCATACTGCTGAGGTTTTCAGAGAGGGACATTAGAATGTGAAATAGACTTTGCATGTGGTTTGCTGAGGACTTATTTCTCAAGATAAACTAGAAAAAGTTAATTATATAAAGCTAAAAGTGAGTCCCAGGCTAGGTTGCATTTGAGAGAGTACTGTAGCCCAGCAGGCCCCCAAAATGGCATGTCAGCTTTCGAAGGCATTTCACAGTTGCTTCAACAGCACTGTTGGAATAAAGCCAAGCAGCTTTAGAAGCAGCCCAGTCCCTTAGACACAGATGACAGTGCCAAGAACAAAATAAAAAAGGGCCATGGCATCTGGGTCCTGCAGCGGCCAAATCACATCCATTCACCATGCCAAAGTCATCCTCAGAAAAATTCCCAGTGAGAGGCCCAGTGGCCCAGCAAGCTACAAAATCGCCTATGATCCAGGCAAGCAGTGGGTTCCAGTTCTCCAACTTCTGCCAAGATTGCCAGGCAGTCCTGATTAAGCAAGTCAGTAGGATGATTTCTTGTTCATAAAATGGACACTCCACTCCTAGTGTGTGTGTGTGTGTGTGTGTGTGAAAGAGAGAGAGAGAGAGAGAAACAGACAGACAGACAGACAAAGAGACAAGGAGAGACAGAGAGTGCACTAGAAGTCAATGATAAAATGAACAAAAAAATTTTTTAGGGAATTCCCTGGCTGTCCAGTGGTTGGGACTCCATGCTTTCATTGCCGAGGGTGCAGGTTCAATTGATCCCTGGTCGGGGAACTAAGATCCTACAAGCCACACAGCTTAAATAAATAAATAAATACAGTTTTTTACAAATTGTCTGGAAGATAAGGTTAACATGATTAAACGAACTAAAAAGAGGAGTGGGGAGAGAAAGAAGATGCTGGCCATCTCCTTAAGCCTTCTCCCAGTGCAGCAGGAAACTGACACAGGGACTGAAATCCCTCCCTGAAGGAGGGAAAGTCATGCCTTCCTCTGCTGGAGAGGTAAAAGAAAGCAAAGCAAAACTCAGAAAAGGTGGCCAAGCCAGGCAGAACCTTCTCTCCCACCTGCACATCTGCCTTGGGCTTTTCTTCTTTTCGGATTGTTGCAAGAAAACAGATGACTGTAGAAGGCTGAATTTTAAATTTATGAATGGAAATTTGAACAGATGTTAGCAATCAAGATGGCATATAAGAATTTTCTTTCATACCGTGTTTACAGCCCAGCCTCCTTCGCATAAATGGGAGAGGGGGTCATAAAAAGGGTAGTTTTTGATCTCAGGACAGCATAGATCCAGCTTGGTGATTATATGGCACAATAACGGAAATATTGAGAGAACAAAGCAAGAAAACACTAATCAACTCCCTGTATAAATGCTAAATATTTATCTACAAGATGATAAAATATATCTGCAAGAAAACCATTAACCCATCAAGAGCACATTCTGTGTTTTAAGTGGGGGATGTTCAAGCCCAGGGTCTTAACAAATATCTGTGAATACCTAGTTGCTTGGATTCTGTTTAGATTTTTGATGTGATATAGATTACTTGCTTTGGTTTGGTTTGGCTGAATGTCCCAGACATATGGGGCCTTACTAAATTTCAGGGAGGAATTGAGTAAGAGCTAGTAAGAGATCTGATGATATGGGCATTCATCCATCATCCAATGCTAGGAACTGGGCTAGGTGCTCAGGGTGGGTGGGAAGCCACAAAATGAATCAAACCTGATCTAGGCCCCACACACAGAGAGCTGAAGGAAAAAACAGGTATGTAACACAAGGCTGGAGCAAGGTATATGTTGAAGGTTATAGTAGTGAAAAGAAACGAGTGGGGTTGATTGGGGAATAGATCATGACCGTGATTCCTGATATCCTAAGAAGGGAAGAGTCAGGAGCTTGCGGCCATCTGGTAGAAGACCATCACCCAGGCTTTGTTAGCAATTTCTGTTGACTACACCTTCAAAACATGGGGTGGCCATAAAGTCTGGGAGCATGAATCATATAATGTGATCAGGTGTTATAATATAATGTCAATAAACCATTTATTATGTATTCACTTGGATTTCCAGACTTTGCAGCCACTTTGGCTCTCCAGAATACATCACTTCTCACCACTGCCATCCACCGTGGTTATCTCTCTCCTGGAGGACTGCAACAGCCTTGCTAGTCTTCCTGCTTGTGTTTTTGCCTACATCCATCACCCACAGCCAATCTATCCTCAACACAATAATCAGAGCAATCCTTTTGAAGCAGTGGTTCTCAAAGTGGGGTCCTTGCTGGGAAAGTTGTTGAAAAGGCAAATTCTTGGGTTCTCTTCACCTCTAGAATCAGAAACTCTGGAGGTAGGGTCCAGAAATCTGTGTTTTAAAAAGTGCTCCTGGTGATTCCGATGCGTGCTGAGGTTTGAGAGCATAGGTGAGGTAATGTCACTCCTTGGCTCAAAATCCTACAACTCTCCAAGGCCATTACAAAGCTACAAGGCCATCCATATACCGTCTGGCCTGTGGATCTTTCACTGACTGCCCATCACTCTAGTCTCTAGCTCACTTGCTCCTTGGCTATACTCAAGGTCTTGGCATTTACTGTTCCTTTGGTCTGGAATGTTGCCCATTCCCCAGGCCTCCTACCCCACCTATCATGGCTCAAACCCTCCTCACCTTCCCCCCCTCACCTCAAATGTCACTTTCTTGTTGATACATTACATATCCATGGTCTGTCTCTTCCCACTAGAATGTAAGTTACTTGAGAACCAGGATGTTGTTTTGTTGACTCCTGTATTCTCA
The DNA here is from genome assembly GCF_025265405.1 of Mesoplodon densirostris. Classification (NCBI taxonomy): domain Eukaryota; kingdom Metazoa; phylum Chordata; class Mammalia; order Artiodactyla; family Ziphiidae; genus Mesoplodon; species Mesoplodon densirostris. The sequence continues at coordinate 54,707,534 of NC_082673.1, read as the reverse complement.
GGGCTGGAACTGTGTACCTGGTACATAGTGAGTATCCAGGAAACAGCTGGTGAAGGAATGAATAAATGATCCTGTATTGAGGTCCTACCAGATGCCAGATATTGTTCTAGGTGCATCACCTCATTGAATGTGCCTCACTGAATTCCAACAAGGCATATGGTGTATGTTATCATCTTTATTTTACAGATGAAAAAGTGAACTAAATGCAAAAAAGAAGAGTGACAGATACTAAAAAATTAAAAAAGGAAAGGACTGAGATACGAGGTTATCAGAAAAGGAAACTTTTCATAATCCCCAAGTTCTGGGTTTGACATGGAGCCAAATCCACCTACATTTTGTACCAACTTTACTGTTTTTCCTTGAAAGTGGTCTGGGCAGAGGACATGCAAGCTTACTCTGGTATTTACCTAAGCAGAATGTAACTAAAGAGGTAAAATCCTGCTTTCAATGATCCCAGGACAAGGCTACAAGTAGGAGAATTGCTGCTCTGTTTGCTGATATTTTCCCATTGGAAACACAGATATTTCCTGAATATTCAAATAGTTCTTACTCTTCCTCCCAATTACTTTTTTTCAGTTTTAAAAACAGTTCGTATGTTGTTAATGACCTGGTAGAAGTGGATACTTGAACATGCTTATTAATGTGCTCGAAAATGAGCTCTCTATCAAGCCTCATGGGGATTTTTTTTCCCCCGGCCGTTAAACATTGTGTTCTCTGCTAAACATCTGCCAAAACGAAAATCCAGTCCTGTGACCAGTGCTGAAGAGTGAATCTGGTAGTGGTTCATCTACAAAGAAAGACTATGCGAGCAGGCCGACCCAGGGCCGTGGTCCTTCTCTATCTGTGCACATCTCCAGATGATCTCATTTAGTCCCATGGCTTTTAACACCATCTACATGCTGTTCGCTCCTGTGTCATCAGTCGGGGTCCAGGAAGGAAAATAGAACCCATGCCGGGTAACACAATGGAAGGAATTTATCCAGGGAATTAGTTACAGAGATGTTGGAAAAGCTGTGTGGGTAAATGGGGGTGGTGGTGAGATAACCCAGAGAAGAGCAACAGCAGGAAGCTGTGACCCTCCCTGAGGTTGGAGAGACAAAAGGGCCACAGTGGTGTTTATGAGAGTTTAGGAACAGTCGGAGCAGGGAACTTGGAAGAGAGTCAGACCAGTGGGATCTCAAACCATAGAGGAGACTCATTAATGCTACAGACGCTGCTCAAAGCAGGGAGAGGGGAAAGAACGCTGGCTTTTCCATTCCTCCTGACCTTTAGTGTTCTGCCAGTACCTTCCATCAGCCAGATTTTCCCAGGAGCCAGTTGGCAGGGAAGCTTGGGAAATGTAGTTTGCATAGGTCACCCCCACTTCAATACAGAGCAGAGCAGGGAAGAGAGGGAAATGAATCAGAGTGCCAACAGGCAACGATGGACACTGTTCCCAAATTAACTTCTCCAGCTCAGACCTCTTCTCTGAGCTGCAGGTTCTTACATTCAGTTGTTCACCTGACACCTCCACTTGGGTGTCTAATAGTTCTAACTTAACAAGGTTCAAAAGGAGCTGGTTTTACCCGCCAACTCCCCCCGATATTCTCCTTCTCAGAATGCGGATCACCCAGCTCAGCCAGAAATACGGGTGATCTTGGATTCCTTTCTTTCCTTACTCCGTATTCCCTCCAACCTTTTAGCAAGACCCACTGATTCCGTCTCCCAAACGGTACCTCTCCAGTCTTCTGTGCCTTCACTATCACCACCTTAGGCCAAGCCACCATCATCGCTCTGACAGGGAACAATAATGACATGCTAACTGGCCATGGTACTCCACTCCCCACCCCGTCTCCTTCCAACGCATTGTCCCCCCCGAAGGCCTGGGGGGCAAGTGTAAGGAGTCAGGACTTTATTCTAAGTGCTTTAGGAGCCACTGAAGGGAATGACATAAATAATTTATATCATAAAGAGATCAGCTTAACTTCTTTGTGGGAAATAAAACGTAAGGGCCAAAAAGTGGAAGGAAGACTAATTAGGAGGCAGTTACACGTCTCAGCCCTCTTACCCCAGCTCTTCCACAGCTATTCACTTGCTTGGCAGCCACTCCCCTTCTCCCTGTGCCTGCGACATGCCAAGCCCTTTCCCTCCTTAAGGCTGTCCACAGCCTGGAACACTTGTCTTGATGTTAGCACAGCCGGCTCCACATCATTCAGTCCCTACCCTCTCAGAGAACTTTCCTGACCAGGCTGTAGTAATTACAGCTGTTCGCAAACGTCCCATCTCTCTACATAGGGGCACAAAGTAGGATTGCACTTCTCTGCGCCTGGGCAGTTAGTTGTAGCCACGTGACTTGCTTTGGCCAATGAAATGTGGGTGGAAGTGATATACAGCTCCACTGGGTGGAAGCCTACGAGTCACTGTGTGTTTCACCACGATTTTTCTTCGGCCACAGAGACTGGCAGCGTACCAGATGATGGCTCCTCCACTGGCCTGAGACCCAGACTTAGGATGATGATCTTTCAGGGCAGAATTCTCTGCCAACCTACGGACACGTGGCATGAGCAAGAAATCAATGTTCCCTGTTTTAAGTTGCTGAGGCTTTGAGATGGTGACTGCAGCATACCTAGCCCATCTGGGCTGAAAGAGTCCCTCAGTCCCTTACATCAACCTGCTTCAAGGCCATCGTGGAAATACCACCAAGTGATCATTTCTACTTGCTGGTTTTATTCATTTATTTTGTTTCCCCTCTGCACCCCTCTCCAAACCCCATGAGAGCAGGATCTCTGTTTACCTAGCTTCTAGAAGAGAGCCCAGTACAAGTCACTAGGCAAGTATCTGTTGATTAAACCTCCAGTGCCTTGCACCTAGCATTTGTGCCTTATGTGTTAGTTTGCCAAGGCAACTGGAATGCATGGGTCTTGTACTCAGCACATCTGAAGCATCGAGGCCTAAAGCTTCACTCTGCTATTTACCGGTTAGGACAGTTGCTTGGGTTACACCCTTCCCAATTCACAGGAAACCAAGTTTCCCAAAGTCACCATGATTCCTTAGTCAGAAAAAGCTCTGCTAAAGACCACATGCAGCAGATAAACAAAAAGGAATGAAATCTTGGAACCATAAATCATGAGAGTGAAGCCGCCCAGAGTTAGGAGACAGAGTGGAACAAAATTCATTTTGATACTATTTTACCAGTGTTACTTGGCAGACAGTTGCTCTATCTTTTTTACAATTTTCTATGCCAGCTAAATCTAATTCCCCAGAAATGACCAAACCTCCAATTTCACTCTGGTCATAAAATACTGGCATTGAAAAAAAACTTAGTGATTACTTAATTCAGACAACTCCATTTATCAGCTGGCTTGACTCCCTTTATTTGGAAACCTCTTAGGGTCTCACTGTTTTCTGCCAGAGGCTTAGAACGTAAAATTCAAGTTAGAGATTGTTTTGTTTAACGTCTTTACCTTTTTAAACCAAATAGATTTTAAAACATTTTTTTTCTAGCATTCCATTATATAATTATAATAGAGCTGTAAAGAAGATCCTGATTATAAAATTAACCCTGCAATATTTTTAGGTTTTATATTTTTGCTCCTCACTTAAAATTTTTCCTTAAGGTTTCAAAATGTCTGAGATATTGAAGAAATAAACTCTTAAAAACTACGAAGTTATTACTGCATCTGTTCTTTCAGGAACTAGCACCCTTTGGTTCTTTAGGGCAGCCAGAAATTAATTATGTTCTACTTATTTAGCTTAGTCTCTTAGACCCTAGACAAACAGGCTGCATCCTCAGGAAGCAAGTGCATTTTGCCCCAAAAAAGAGTAAATATCAATTCACTAAACATTTGATCTGAAACTATCAACTTTTAATGTTAATAGAAGGCAATTTCTGCAATCTTGTCCAAACGAAATTCAATGTTATTAACCAGGTCCTAATCCTGAAGTTCAGGTACTAGGCACTTGCAGGCGAAACTTTTTTTAAAAAAATGAGCTCATACCATTTCCCCCACATGCTGAAAATGGGACAGTTTGAATATTGCAAGTCTCTCAAACAAAGCCATATTCATTCACATGCAGGAAATCATTTAGATGTGGTTAAGGAAACAGGAAATTTTTGCATTGGCTTTAATATTTATATTTTACCAAAATTTTTCTGAACTTGGTAATCATTACTAACACTTCTTATAGTACTGTTTACTGCATCTTAAAAATAAAATAACTAAGCAGAAAATGTACAGCTGAAGAAAACTGGATGTCAGTCTAAACAATGATTTTTTACTTTCAGCATGACAGACTTTATTTTGGCACTTTAACAAATATTTTGCTTTACAGCAGTGACAAAATATTTGCCAGAAATCTCCTTTTCCTGGCATGGATATTCCAAGCAGTTGTTATTCTACGAACTGAATTTCACTATGCTTTGCACAGTTAGAGGTATACCCACTACATTCTTAACCTCCGTAACCGAGGGACATTGTGCAGCTTTAAGAAGGTGCTATCACTTCCTTTTAATCACTTCAAAGTGGACTGATTGTGCAAGTGACTGGACAGGAATTTGAGAATTAAGGCCATTAAGAATTGACGTAAACACTGTTCCGAGTGCTGCATTAAAAAAAATTTTTTTTTAAATGAGTTCTGTGGCAATTCTGGGGAATGTTCTCTAAATGAAGGATTCATACTTCATTAAAAGTAAATTACGTGTTGTAAAGGTTGCTGTTTTTGCTGTCTTCCTACTTTGGCCACTCACAGTTTAAAACAAAATTGGTGGTAAAATAGAAAAAGGAAATGTTCAGTTAGAAGGCAGTCCCCAGATAGGGTACTCTCATATTTCCAGCTCTTGATCAGGCATCGCTGCTTTCTGGCAATTGCATTCCTAAGCAGTGAGGCCCTCCTTTTAATGCACAGAGCCTCCCTGCCTGACTCTTCTTCCCTACAGTGTGAACTATGGTATTCCATCTATTATCTCTTCGGTTAAGCTTCAGGAGAGATTTGGAGCAGTTTCGAAGGTAAAACAATCTACAGGACTAAACCATAGACACCGATGTCAGGAAAGCCCCCTTTAGTCCTTGGGAATTTATGGTCCTAAAAGTTATTTGCAAGAGCAGGCATTCGTCTCAATATTGCCATCAGCTATCTCCATAAAGGTTGCAAAAGTCACAATTCCCTCTCTGGCGGCCTTTCGATATCTACATTCAAACATACACAGGATGATGATACATTCAGATTTCCTCTGGCCAATTCACAAGTGAATCTGGTAATAAACAGCCTCATCACTGAGCTCTTTGGTTTTTGATTTACAGACACTGTGGAACACTCAGAAATCAAACCCACATCATCCTTGAGAGCAGACAGTCGTTAGCAAAGGGGAGGTGTACATTTGACCGAAAATGTACAAAATTTATAACAGTGACATTTTCAATATTAGGCCACATGATTTATTCAGTAGTTTTTATGTTCCCAAATTACAATTTACGTCTATTCGTAAGACTACAAAAGTTACCATTATAATCGTCTGTTCTTATAAAATACCAACTTTTTTTTAAACTGTTATATATACTCATTAACACCAGTCTGCGAAGAGTTACATAGAATCATAGGCACTTCAAAGGCTTAAAAAGATGTTTACAACTTAAATGCGTTTTTAAGAACAAAAACTGATTTTTTCCTTAAGTCCCTACTCGTACCTTCAAATTGCAAGAAATTAACAAATACAGTGGCCAAAGGAATCTGCAGCAACTTCTCAAAATACTGTTATCATCTTTGGGTTTGCTGAGGCTTGTCAGTAACTCAAATCCTCCCAAAAGAAGATCTGATTAGACAGACATGACTAAACAGTTTTGTGGTGATAATCCAATTTTACACATTAATTTGCTGTTGCAAATCTGCCTGAAGCTACAGGTAATGAAAAACAAAGCAAGTGTAAAACGGATAGTCTGACACTTAAAAATTTATACAAAATGGAAGTTAAAGTTTATATATTTGAAAATCACATATACACTAAATTACCATTATCTGAAATATCCAAAGACAAACTGCACCGTAACAGCTACAAAAGGCATAGAGTTTTGTTTTCTTTTCAAGGGGACAAGAGGGGCAAGCAGAGGAGAGGGAAACAACAGATAAATTAACAAAGTAAGACGAACTTGGTAAGGTCAATCTGAGACATGCAGACTCAAACGAAACAGCTTTCATCTTCAAACCGTAGGATAAAAACAATCTTTTCATATTTGCACATAAAAGTTTAGACCGATTCCATGAACATTGAGGGTTTTTAGAACATAATATTTTGCCACTGCTATTCACAGAACACTGCAGATGTTAAATGTGAATTTTATGTTGTTCTAAAGAAATACATGAGAAGTTTTAAATACAATGGGATTTTATCATTAAAGTGCCAGAATGGCTCTTTAATGAAAAAAACAAAAAAAACAAAAAAACAAAGATCTTCATTATTCTATGCAAAAGCTTTATTTTTAAAAGTTCAGTGATCTCATAAATAGAGACACTCAATGGGAGTTTTCACGCATAAAACTCCTTAGTAGGTGCCTTCTGATAAGCGGCACTGGATGGTTTGCGCTCTCCAAGGTCGTAACTTCCTTCATCCTTCTTTCTCATGCGATACACCAACAGCAGGATAAGGAAAATTGCAAAGAGAAAGCCGATAACTCCGCCAGCAATGACAGCTGAAACACACCAGAAGGAAGATTACTCTCAGAAGAGATTCAAGGGTGGCAGAAATTAGCTTTGTCAAGCCCAATCTATCTACACTTTCATAAAAAGCTTAATTTAAAAACCCCAAAACTGGATTCAATGAAGCAACCAGGTAATTATGCAAATCTGACATTCCTCAGGAGGTATAATACTTTCTTTGATTAATATTAATAACATCCCCCAAAAGCCTCAATAAGAAAAATCTGGCTGTGACCTCAACTAATTCCATACTTTAAAACTCTTGAGTCTCTTCGGTATTCACATTTTGTAGTCTAATCTTCTAATTGCTTTTTTCAATGAATACACAAAACATGATATAATTGACTTAAATTCTGTAAAGGAAAATAAATATGAGGGGCTTCCCTGGTGGCGCAGTGGTTGGGAGTCTGCCTGTCGATGCAGGGGACACGGGTTCGTGCCCCGGTCCGGGAAGATCCCACATGCCGCGGAGCGGAGCGGCTGGGCCCGTGAGCCATGGCCGCTGAGCCTGTGCATCCAGAGCCTGTGCTCCGCAACGGGAGAGGCCACAACGGTGAGAGGCCCGCGTACCGCAAAAAAAAAAAAAAGCATGCAAATTTCCTTTCTAGTCTTGGATTTGGGACTATCCTCTTCCAGGGATCAAGTGTTGTACAGACATAGAGAACAGATTTGTGGTTGCCAAGGTGGGTGGGGAGAACAGATTTGTGGTTGCCAAGGGGGGTGGGGAGTGGGGGAGGGATGGACTGGGAGCTTGGGATTAGCAGGTGCAAGCTAGTATATGTATGTCTAACTGAATCGCTTTGCTGTACATCAGAAACTAACACAACATTGTCAATCAAATATACTTTAATAAAATAAAAATTTTTTTAAAAGGATTAAGTGTTCTAAAATCTTGCAAATCTTCCCCTTTAAAATCCTTTCATCAGTAAGTTACGATTAGAGACAACATCCTTTAATACCTTGGGCACTATATCAATGGCCCTCCCCATAAAGAACCTTTCCTTCTCTTAAATTTGTTTTGAAATCAGGATGAATGACTTGGATCAAGACTGATCGATTTTCATATTCTGCCACCCCCAACGCCCCACTGTTCTGGACCAGCTCAGGCCTTAACTTTCTTCTTCCTGCCTCTCCCCACCCTGCCCAAAAGGCTGGCCAAGGGGGAGGCTGAGGGAGCTGACAGAAAATAAAGACAACATTTGCCTAACTCTTGTCTCTCACTCTGGAATGAGACAGGTGCTCAATATGGTGCTAAGGTAACATCCAGCAAGCTTTGCCGATACCTCTGAATATCACTTAGGCAAATGCTGGCCTACTTAAGGACGTGCCACCTGATCCCCACTGGGCTACTCACCTGCCAGGACTTCTGTTCGTTTAAACAGATTGTCTGAGTGCTTCTCAGTATACACATTTGTAGCCTCTTCAGCTGGGTCCATTTTCCTTTCTGAGTCAGAGAGGTGAACTTTTTCCTTATCAATTTCTTCAGGTGACTGGGGAAAAAAAAAAAAGATTATGAAGATTTTCTTTTAATGTGCTGGAAAGAAGAAAAGTAGATAAGCACATTCCCAAGTTGGTTCTTTTCAAACACTGAGTTCAGGAAAGAATTGCAATCATCGCTTTGTGTGATGTGCATATCAGTGGGTGAGTCCTATGGTGGACCCACGTTGTTCATGGTTTTATATAACACCCATCACATGCATAGGCAAAATGGATAGTTAGTGAGTTCATAATAATCCTAATGACATGGTTAGATTGTTTGAGTCGACATTTCGTAAGATCTCTTTCTCACCACCCTTTGGACTTTAGGCCACCATCCCCCTCTGGCTGCTCCAACCCAATAGCACTGCCCCGATTCTCCTCACTCCTTTATCATCTTTTTGCTACACAGGGCACTGTGATGACAGCTTCCTTGTTGGCATTCTCTCCAAGTGTTCTCCCAGGGCTCTGCCTGCTACCAGTCTGTGGCGAGCAGCCCCCAGGCTTCGTCTGTAATGCTCCCCTCTATTTATTCACTCTTACAACACCTTCACCAAACCCTGGATGACAAAGAACTTCAGGGGGCCTGGGTTCTGCAAGTAGCTCCTATGTGGTCCTGATCAAGTCATACCACTTTTTTGGACTTCGTTTTCTATATCTGTCCAATGAATGGCACTCTCAGGTTCCTGAGTATTCTGCAAGCCTAAAGTACACTCTTCTCGTAGAAAGCCCATCGCTATTTGGATACCTGGTAGAAGGACAGACAACTGGACAGATGAGAGAATGAATTATCTGGGTTCTAATCTAGGAGCCTTTTCACTATGCATTAGCAGTCGGGGAAGGGTTAGGAAAGGGAAGAGAAAAATAGGTTAATACTCAGGTTTTTGACTAGGGAAAGAGGAAAGCAAGTTCTGGTGGCGAATGAGGTGAGCATAAGTAGCTACTGTGATATTAGAGACTGAATTTAACTTATCCGTATCATCTTTGTCCCATTATTATGACAGATCGCATGAGTCCCCTCAGGTTTTTTCAGTCCCTAAGATCATTTGAGAGAGTTGACCTTCCCTCTGACTCAGCTTCTGATCCAGCAGCCAGGAAGGAGCTTGCATTTCAGGGGGTCTGCGGGTGTGGGGACAGGAGGTCTCCATAGAACTGGGGCCACCACGTACTCACAGGAATGGTCCACCAGTGTACAAACTTCCAGGTGCTCTGGATGGAGCATTCACTCTTTAAATTTAAAAGTTTTATTGTATGAAAGTAAGAGCTTGACTAATAAGAATTCTTCCAATAGTATAGAACTAACCTGAAATACCTTAACTCCTGTATAGATGTACAAAGTGAAAGTACGGAAAGGCAGCAGAGATAATTAAATTAGGCCAATTAAAGATCTGTCACATCCATGTCTGGTTGTTTGGATGCCATGGAAATGTGATGGAAGTAAAAGATGATGAGCAATGCTCTGCTTGAACAAGCAACTGTGTTCCTTTTATTCTGTCCCATAACAAACTAGACAGAATATCTATAACAGTGACATTAATGCCACAGTGACGCCCATTCAAAAGCAAAGTCTACTTTAATGGTATCCTAGAGGCAATGTTTAATTTAGCTGTGCCATGTAACGACAAAATAGAAAATTGAATCACCAGTATTAATATTATTCATTATCAGTATTATCATGATAAGTACCTTGAAAAGTGTTTGATACAATGAGTAGCACTCAGTAAATCTCCCACAAATGGATAAATTTTTATTATTACTACATCGAACACAAATGATACCAGGAATGCAGTAAAAGATTTGGGGGTCCTTAATTTCTGAGCTCATCTGCCAAACATCTGTCTTCTTTATTTTAATCTGACACAATTATTTCCTTAAAACCAATTCTTAGGGCTTCCCTGGTGGCTCAGTGATTGAGAGTCCGTCTGCCAATGCAGGGGACACGGGTTCATGCCCCGGTCCGGGAAGATCCCACATGCCACGGAGCGGCTGGGCCCGTGAGCCGTGGCCACTGCGCCTGCACGCCCGGAGCCTGTGCTCCGCAACGGGAGAGGCCACAACAGTGAGAGGCCCGTGTACCGCAAAAAAAAACAGAACAAAAAAACCAAACGATTCTTAAAAACTTCAACCAATTTTCAATTCATTGTTGTGAACTGACCAGAGAGCTCTACGTCAAACTAGGTTTTGCTTAGGATAAACTCCACCATGAAAAGCCAAAACTGAATTTTTTTTTTTTTTTTTTTTTTTGCAGTACGTGCGCCTCTCACTGTTGTGGCCTCTCCCGTTGCGGAGCACAGGCTTCGGACGCGCAGGCTCAGCAGCCATGGCTCACGGGCCCAGTTGCTCCGCGGCATGTGGGATCCTCCCGGACCGGGGCACGAACCCGTGTCCCCTGCATCGGCAGGCAGACTCTCAACCACTGCGCCACCAGGGAAGCCCAACACTGAATTTCTTGTCTCACGCTAGCGAGTCCTAATGCTTCTTAACGGTTCTTGACTTCAAGGGATTCAGTTATGACATGTGGTCAAATAAACAAAGCCAGATGCATCTTTCAGCAGCCACACTGGATGACCTACCCTCAGCTGCACCTGTTACTTTTCATTGCCCCTCTTCTCCCTTCTTCCTTTCACTCACTGAACCGAATCCATTGCTGGAGCAGCTACCGTGCACGGAGCCAGGTGTGTCTGCCTCAGTGCTCAGAGCTTCTCCCTCCTTTCCTGCTGCCTGGCCTGTGAAGTCAGTCTACTGCTAACGGCAACGAGCCCTTCTCCATCCCACAAACAGCACTCCCGTCTGGAGAGGGCTGACCTGACCGCTCCACATCTGCAGAAACCCATCCCGCCTGTCCCTCACCACCCTGTGCCCAGGCACCGGGAGGACGGCGGGCGAGGGGAAGAACAGCTGCACCCTGGGAAGGGGAGGCGCATCAGTGGGCAGGAAGCCTGCGTGCGTTCCGGCCTGCAGAGGGGTGCTCCTTCCTCGGGAGAAGGCCCGTCCCTACCTTCGTGACACAGCCTTCCACAGCCTGTCTGCTGCTAAAGCTTAGCAGCACCTCATTTCTAACCAGCAGATGGGTGAGCTCCAAAAGGGGGCACTTGTGTTTCCAAGTTCTCATAAGCAGCATGCTACCCCCCAGGCCGCCTGCAAAGCCTCCTGCTTTGTCACTCCACAGGCTCACTTGGTGAACTGCCTCGGTCTCTCCTGCTCTAACCAAATTCAATAAAGGCTTACAAAATGCTTACTGGCTCTCAGGTGCCACGCTGCATGCCCTCACATGTAACCTTCTCAAGGACCCATCAGGAATGCGCTCAGAGAAGCTAAGAAACTTGACCAGATCTAGGATTTGAAACCTAGGCCTTCTTCAGACTTTAATATGCATTTTCCAACTTAAATAGCTTACCTAGTAGTGGGTAGTCAGCTAGTTGCAGCAGCATGCTAATAAGGCCAAAATCATTGGTCTCGCAGTTTCCATGAACTAGTAGCCTTGCTCTGTTCTAAGCCCAAAGACCTTATTTCTTAGTAAGTCAGCTCTCAAAATGAATATAGGGATGTACCCGCATGCATCATTATCATTGGAAGAGGTCAGGGTTTACGTACCACTGAAGGTGGGCCTGAAAAAACTCTGGGAAAACACGTATTGAGACTAGTACCTGGAGGCTCCTTAGTCCATAACCTGTTTCAGCAGATGTAAAAGTTCACAATGGTTTTAACTCAGAACAAATTCTTTACGAAATAAAAACAAATTTTCTTAGCATAAGCCAAATAAACTGAAAAGGTTTTGCTTCTTAACTGGGCTATGAGGTCCTTAAGAAGGAGTACCCTGTAAAAAAGATTTGTTCATAAGCTACGCCTGGGTGATAAAAGTACTAGGTAGAATTAGCTATCAAGCCATGAACAGATGTGGAAGAACTGTAAATGCATGTTACTAAGTGAGAGAAGCCTATCTGAAAAGGCTACAGACTGCATGATTCTAACTATGCAACATTTTGGAAAGGCATAACTATGGAGGCAGTAAAAAGATGAGTGGTTTCTAGGGGCTGGGGCAGGAGGGATGAATATGTAGGGTACAGAGCATTGTAGGACAGTGAAACTTTTCTGTAGGCTACAATAATGGTGGGTACATGCCCATTATATATTTGTCAGAACTGACAGGATGTACATCACCACGAGTGAACCCTAAGGTAAAACTCTGGACCCTGGGAGACTATGACCTGTCAGTGTAGGTTCATCAGTTGTAAGAAGTGTACTCCTCTGGCACAGGATGTTGATGGGAGGAGGCTGTGCATGTGGGGGAGTCTCTGGGAACTCTCTGTACTTCCCACTCAATTTCCTGTGAACCTAAACCTGCTCTGAAAAACAAAGGCTATCTAACAGCAACAACAAAAAAGCAGTAGGTGGGCAAATGTCAAAAGGATCAGAAAGAGTAAGGAAGAGCCATTTACGATACAATGAAAAGACCCTTTGTCCTTACACAGTGTTAAAGGGCACCTCTTAAAAGGTATAGTCTGGGGCTTCCCTGGTGGCGCAGTGGTTGAGAGTCCGCCTGCCGATGCAGGGGACACGGGTTCGTGCCCCGGTCCGGGAAGATCCCACATGCCGCCAAGCGTCTGGGCCCATGAGACAGGCTGCTGAGCTTGCGCGTCCGGAGCCTGTGCTCCGCAACGGGAGAGGCCACAACAGTGAGAGGCCCGTGTACCGCAAAAAAAAAAAAAAAAAGCACAGTCTATACAATTTTTTAAAAAGGCACCTTTACAATAACCTGAGAACGTAATGGAAAAAAAATACACCTTTGTCTGAGCGGGGATCTTATTCTGTATCTTGTTCAGAGTCGTGGTTTCCACTCTCGGAGCAGCACTGGTGAATGAGATCTTTGGAAGCGGTCGAGATGTGCTCAGCTCTGGACTCTCTCCGTCCTCAGCAGCTCCTGGAAAAATAAGCGAAGATGAGCTAAGCCCACGAATCAGGACACAGATTTCTACAGTATCAGACAACATTGTCTAAGGCTGACGATGACAGAGCCATGTTCTCTCAAAACACCTGCTCCTCAAGAACTTAGCACAAACCTTCCTGCAGTCTTCATAGCAGTGAAGAGTGATTTCAAGGTGGATCTGTGGGGAGCCTGGCATTTTTTTCTATATTATTATTATCCTGAATGCTCTCAAGTAGCCCTTCTTTTACTTCCATGTTCAGTCTGTCCTACTCAAGAGATTTCTTCCCTTCTGTGCTGAAAGGTGCTACATTTTCCATTTTAAAACATATCCACCACAAAAAAGGAACACGGACGCTTTATCTGTGTGAGCTGCTGTCCTCTCTCCCCATTTTACAACCAGATTTTTCTAGTGGTGGCGTGCAGACTCACCAGCCTCTTCCTTCACCATCTACTCCACTCTGTGCTCTACTGCCCCTAGTCAGGTGTCCCCTGTCACCACACTACTGGTACTGTTTTGTGAAGGTCACCATTCCCCTCCACGTTCCATAGCCAGTGGCATTTTCCAGAGTCCTCATCTAATTGAACCTCCTAGCGCCACTGGACGCTTGTCAACTCTCACCTCCTTCTTGATATACTACCTTTGGGTTTCTATGCCTTTGACTTCCTGGCTTTCTCCCCTCACCTCTCTGGCTATTTCTAAGTCTCCTTTGCAGGCTCATTCTCTTCTACCTGGACACAAAATATGAAGAGTTCCTTAAGGCTGAGCCCTAGGCTGCTTCTTACTCCACACTTCCTCTCTCACCCATGGCTTCAATTACCATCTAAAGACAAATGAAACCTAAGTTGACATCATTAGCTTCTACCACTCCTCTGAAATGTAGACCTACATATCCACTGGCCTACTTAGCATTTTCACTTGAATGACTCAAAGGTACCATATACATCTCTATCATGTTCAAAATACAACTCACGGAACAGACTTGTGGTTGCCAAGGGACAGGGGGGTTGGGGAGGGAAGGATTGGGAGTCTGGGATTAGCAGATGCAAACTATTATATAGAGAATGGATAAACAACAAGGTCCTACTGTATAGCACAGAGAGCTATATTCAATATCTTGTGATAAACTATAATGGAAAAGAATATTGAAAAAGAATGTATGTGTGTGTGTGTGTGTGTGTGTATCTAATTATATACTGAATCACTTTGCTGTACAGCAGAAATTAACATAACATTGTAAATCAACTATACTTCAACAAAATTAAAAAAAAAATAGAACTCATGATCTCCTTGCCTCTCCCCTCTACAAACCTGGTCTTCTCCCCATATTATCTTACAGTGAATGGAACCCTCCATTCCTATAAATCACAGCTCTGGCCACTTCCCCTCTTCCTTACCACCACATTGAATCCATCACCCAGTTCTGTGGATTTTACCTTTTTATTATGTCTTCACTCTTACACCTTTCTATGGTTCCAGGGCCACCGCCCTCATCCAAACCACTGTAATCTTCCTATCAATCACTGTACCTACCTTCTTCCTAACAGCTCCCTTTCAGTCCACTGTCCACAAACTGGCTGTGACCACATCATCCTCCTGTTTAAAGCTATTACAATGGCACTCCACTGATTTCAAGATGAATATAAAATGCCTCAACCTAGCCTTGTGTGGTCCAGCCCTGGCCTACCTTTCCAGCTTCCTACAGCATCATTTTCCCTGCTGTCCCCTGTGCTCCAGCTGTGGTCCCCGATCTCTGGCCAGAAGCCTTTGCTTAGTTAATTCCTTCTCACCTCCAGACCTCAGCACAAATGTCATTCCTTGGAGAAGGCCTCCCTTCCATATTAGATTAGAGTCTTCGTTAAGTGGTTTTTTAACACCACCTTTCTTACCCTAAGATTGCATTTATCAAAAGTTTGTAATGATGCATTTGTTTGTGTAATGATTGACTGAAGTTTCCCCTACAAGACTGAAGCTCCATATGGCCAAGGGATTGTTCGCCAAGTGCCTAACAGAGTCCCAACACCTCCAGACTCTGACCCAGTATTTGTGCAGTAAGGACTGACAACTGACTGCCAGCTGGGCACTATGTTTTTTGTTCATTTGTTTTGCTTTTTTATCAGAAGAATTTGAGAATTTCTCACATTCAAATATAACATTCTTTTTTTTTTAACATCTTTATGGAGTATAATTGCTTTACAATGGTGTGTTAGTTTCTGCTGTATAACAAAGTGAATCAGTTATACATAAACATATATCCCCATATCTCCTCCCTCTTGCGTCTCCCTCCTACCCTCCCTATCCCACCCCTCTAGGTCACAAAGCACTGAGCTGATCTCCCTGTGCTATGCGGCTGCTTCCCACTAGCTATTTATTTTACATTTGGTAGTGTATGTATGTCCATGCCACTCTCTCACTTCGTCCCAGCTTCCCCTTCCCCCTCCCCGTGTCCTCAAGTCCATCCCCTACGTCTGCATCTTTATTCCTGTCCTGCCCCTAGGCAATCTTGAGAAAGAAACACAGAGATGGAGGAATCAGCCTCCCGGACTTCAGACTATAACATTCTTTTTAAGCTGACCATTAGTCAAATTTGTAACAACTGAAAAAAAACTCAGTCTGTAACTTGAGCTAACCTGCTTCCTCGGACAGGAACAAATGATGAATAGCCCCAAATTCCTCACAGAAGCATGTTACAATAACAAGCAGTTCAAAAAGCAAGAGGTAAGATACTGGGAATAGTGCAAAGCTATGAATAAGGCTCATTTTAAAAATATTTTGATATATCGACTGCCTCTGGCACATACACTCATTATACAGAGAAGAAATGGTGAGGGTCTATTGGAACAAATGTTGGATTTGGCATTAAACAAACAGTACTGATTCTGGCATTTATTTTCTCTGTGACCTTGGGCACATAACGTTTGAGTCAGTTTCTTCACCTGTAAAATGGGGATAACAACAACTAAGTCTCAGAGGTGCAAATATAATATGTATATTTGAAAGCATTCTGTATACATAAAATGTTACATAAATGTAAGTCATTAATAATGATGGCTCCAAATACACTGCTCTTTCATATCAGTCTCCCCAATTTTCCATCAAAGTTTTATACATAATATGATTAATTTGCTTCTTACAAAAAAAATTCAATGAGAAATGAAAAATTTTCAATTAAGGGCTTTCAAGACTCCCTTGGCTCACAAGAGTTACAAATACGAACTGCCAAATTAGGAGTGTGGAGAATTTGTTGTGAGAGAAGAGATTTTGTAAAGTAGAAAATTCCCTCAAGTTGGCACTTCTTAAATTAGAGATAGGTGAGTGACCCACCTCAGAGGCTCCTCCACTGCATTTATTATCTTTATTAAAAAGATTGACCCTCCTGCCCAAACCAGTAATCTGGGGACCCCCTTTCAGCCCGCTTTGCCTGAGACATGCTAGCCCAGAGCCCAAAGCTCGTTTCTACCTGGGAAACTCCTGCTTACACTTTTATGCCCAGAATCAGTGTCATCCCCTTTCCATCCATTGTGGAACTGTTTCTTTCTCTATGTTTCCACTGTTCACTAATTCTCTTCTTTTTTAAAAAATAACATTTTCTTCTACTTATAAAAAGAATACATATTTTTAAAAAATACATTTTTCATGGATGATATTGGGAAACAGAAATACAGGAAGGAATAAATAAAATTATTCCACCACCAGAGAAAGCATCATTAGATTTTATTTACTGAAGTGTTCCTAGCACCTAGAATGTTGTCTGTTCCCCCGTGTTATGGGTCATTATTAAATAGTTGAGGAATGAATTGAATAAATATCTGCATATCATCTCCTAATGAGTTTTTCACCTCTTAGATGACAGTTCCACTCTCCAAGGACTCTTGCACTCTCAGAATGTTCCTTTTTCAAAGTATCCTCTTCTTGTTTCAACATTAAAGAGCCTTATCTCTCCAACTGTAATAAGTTTTTCTGTAAGTTCTCTTCTCACTGTGAGTTTCTGTTCTCTTCCAATTTGGGGGTGTGGGAAGGTCTCTATCTTTCAGAAGTTACAAGTTCTCCTGTAAATGTCTGGGGAGCCTTGGTTGTCTTCTTGTATTTAAGAAGGAAAGGCTGAGAAGCTGACTGGAAGTTCTGAGCACACAGGAGAGGTCTGTCAAATGTTAGCATCATCAGTTAGATAGACTTGTGTGTTTTGTTGGAGAAATTGCCAATGCCAGTATCTTGGAGTTGTTTCCTTTGAGTTGGTCCAATTTCCTGGAGAGGGTAAAGGCCAGCCCATCAGTGTTCCAGGAACTGACTGGGAGAAGACAACTGGGAATATCTCTGCATTAAATAACTCTTAATCTGAGAACTTGTATTTCCTGTTTTCAGTGTGGGGTCCCTTGCCCCATCTGTGCCTGGTACACTCCCAGTCCAAAGACCCTCTGTTTTATCTTCCCCAGATAATAAACCTCCAGTTTTCTCCTGAGGTTGGGAGCATCAGTCCCTTTGCTGCATTATGGTGGGAAGGAATTAGGAAATCTACCTGCATCTTGAACAGACTTCCAACTAATCATCCTGAGTTTAGTACCATTTTCACGCTCCATCTAGTGCCATGAATTCTGGGGCCCTACGAGGATTCTACCGTGTAAAGTGGTTGCCTCTTGGCTCTCCTCACCCCCACTACTGGCTAACTCAGCTTTCTCACGTCTGCCAAGTCTGTTACTACTAGCCCATCTGCTTCCCAGCTTTCAAAACATTGTGGCGTTTGTCTCCTGTACTGTTTTGTTTGTCCTTGTGAGTTTAGGCCCAATTCCTTTATTGTTGGTTTAGTTGTGTATTGAAAGGTATGTGTGTTCAATCTGCCATCTTTAACCAGAACTCTGCATTTCACTCTTACATTTTTGTTTTATAGCACCTTCTTGTGTTTATCACCCATGACAAGGTATAACAATGATTTTTTTCTCATTTCTACATTTTTCTCATCAGACTCTTGGTTCCTTGAGGACAAGGACCTAGTTTTTCATCTGTGTCCCAAGAACATGGCCTAGTGTCTGGTCCACAGTGAATGCCCATGAAACATTTAAGTGAATGGTTGAAGTTTTCATGTCTGCCAATGTCCACCCCTGAGTGCACATATATAGTCTGGTACCATCTTCTCAGCTGGGAAGCATCCTCTAGGCCTCTGGCCATTTCCCTCCAGTCCCTTTGCTCTTCCACTGGATAGCATGACGGGAGTGAGGACAGAGGGAACGAAACCCTCTGGCCAAAATCCGGGGGATCCCAGGCTCCAGCTGGGACTGGGCATCAGTTAGGCAGGGTCTCCTCATTCTGGAGTAGAGTTTTGAGACACAAGGAGGCAGTAGATCAAAGGAGTGGAAGAGAACACACTCCCAAGCCCAACTCCCTGGCCCCTATCCCAGCTCCATTTCTTTCCAACAGTGTGATCTGAGGCAAGTTATTCAATCTCCCTGAGCCTCAGGGTTTTTCATGTGAAAAATGGAGATAATACAATCTCTCTTTACAGAGATGTCATAAGACTAGGAACAGTGCCTGACATGCAGTAAGGGCTGTACAAATTTTAGTTACAGCTTCTATTACCTTTAAGCTGAAAATCAACATCCCCAGTGCACTGCAAGGAGGTTTCCAGAATCCAGAATGATACACTTCTTCTTTTTTTTAAAATTAATTAATTAATTTTTAAAATTTATTTCATTTTTGGCTGCGTTGGGTTTTCGTTGTTGCGTGCGGGCTTTCTCTAGTTGTGGTGAGCGGGGGCTACTCTTCATTGTGGTATGTGGGCTTCTCATTGCGATGGCTTCTCTTGCTGTGGAGCATGGGCTCTAGGCGCACGGGCTTCAGTAGTTGCAGCACACGGACTCAGTAGTTGTGGCTCACGGGCTCTAGAGTGCAGGCTCAGTAGTTGTGGCGCAGAGGCTTAGTTGTTCTGCGGTATGTGGGATCTTACCAGACCAGGGCTCAAACCCGTGTCCCTGCACTGTCAGGTGGATTCTTAACCACTGTGCCACCAGGGAAGCCCCAGAATGATACACTTCTTTGTAGCAATGATCTGTCTGAGGCTGGAGCCAAGGTGGAAGCAATATGGGACCACAGTTAAGCCTCAGCTCGATCCATCTGACGAGTGGTTCAGGATTTCAAATGATCCACTCCAATCCCCTTTCACCTGGATTGGGGGGAGTGGGGGAGGAGAGGTGCTGCCAGAGGAGCAGGACTGAACCTGAGTCCTTATATTAAACTTAGGGACAATCTTGGGAGAAATCAGCAAAATGACTTGGACAACCTCCACAAATTTCTAACAACTCTTAGATTCTAAGATCTGTGAAATGGGGACCAAAATGTATACATATTTATTATTTCCTGGGACATTTTGAAGAGGACAGTTACAAAGCACTTTTGAGGTGCTAACGAAAAAAAAAGAAGTGCTATGAGTGAACGTTATTAATAGAGTTGTGGACTATGGAGAACAACTTTTCACACTCTTCCTGCATGTGCGTTATATACCACTTTCCCCAGAATAACTAGTTTTACATGAGGGCTATTTTTACATGAGGACTGCATTGTAAGCTCATTGTTACTAGGTCAGCCACCACCTCTCTTGTCTTTCTCAGACTTGCTGTTTTCCAACCTAAAACGCTCACTTTTATGTAGCTAGAGCTCTCCCAAAGACACAACTGATTTTAATTTCCTCTGGGTCATTCTGAAGCCCAGGCCGATCTGATTGTGAGACATCTACATTCAGCGTAACTTTTACCAAATGTTGAACAGAAAATGAAAACTCAGATCAAGGAAGATCCTGGATAAGACTTGCCTAGCATGCTGCTGACTTCGAGTTCCTGACTGGATCATTAACATATGCACAAGCTCTTCTTTCTCTGCTGCCTGGGGTCCAATCCTGGCACAGGTGAAACATTTCCCAGGTATGGTAGACTGCAAAATTGGCCAAATCCTTTATTCCCCCTTGTATCCACATCCTCTGCAATGTGGCCCTGCAGCTCTTTTCATTAAGAGGCGGACTCTGGCCTCACCTTATAACTGGCTCTGACCCATCAAATATGGTAGTGAAATTGTGCCAGTTCTAAGCCTTGGCTTCAGAAGATTTTGCTCACTCCTGCTTGTTGTCTTGGAATCTCTGCCTCCTCCCTGTGGACAAATGGCTGGCCTTATGGAGGATGAGAGACTGCATGACCAGAGCCAAGTCTGTCCCATTGTCCCAGAGATATGACAGAATCCAGAAAGATCAGCAAAGCTGCAAACCCAACCTGCAACTGACAATTGACATGTGAAGGAGCCCAGTCAGGCCAGCCTAAATTTCCACCCTGCAGAGTAATGAGCTAAATAAAATGACTGTTGTTTTTAGCCACTACACTTCGAGGTGGTTTGTTACGAGTCATTACTTCAGTGATAGATAACTGATACACCACTGGAGTTGAGGATATCACTGTACAATCATTTTACCTGGCTACTACGTTCTCCCTCCTACGCTTGAGCAATAAACTAGGAGTAAGAAAGTATAACTCTTCTCGGTCTCACCTATAATATTTAAGGTAGGGTTGGCAGCTGTATGAAACCATTGTCTCAGGGATCTCTTTCAGGGTGGTTTTCATGACATCACTCTGAAAGCGTTAATAATAAAATTAAAAGCTAATGTTGACAGAACACTGACTACATGCCAAGCAGCATACTCTAAGAGCTACAGATGTGTCAACCCCTTGAGCCTCACGACAAACCTATGTGGGAGGGACTATTATTACCTTCCATTCTATAAATGAGGAAACCGAGGTTCAGCCAAGTTAAATACATTCCCAAGATCTCACAGCTCAAGTGGCGGGGAGCTAGAATTCACACCCAGATGCTGTGACTCCACAGAGCATGCTCTTAACCATTGTGCATACCTCCTGTCTCCTCGAAGTAAGTTCCACTAGTGTGTGTGTGTGTGTGTGTGTGTGTGTGTGTGCATGCGTGCACACACACACGTGCTTACACAAGCGCAGAGAACAGAGGTGAGTGTGGATGTAGCCTGCCTTACCCGAGCCTGATGCAGAAGCATAGTCATCGTCATCAATAGGATACACTCCTGAAGCTTCTTCAATGGAGCTGTTGTCAAGGTACATGTCTTTATCAGATGTCAGCTCTGCCCGCTGAGAAAGGAGAGAGAAGGGATTCAGGATGGTGAGAAATTAGGAAATGAGCTTATTCAACTCACTGTGCAGGTTTACACCTCGGCGACTACCCGTCCCTCTCCCCTGTTCCTTGGAACCCACATTTCTGGCCCTACCCCTCCTTAGGACACCCTGACAACTCATATTACGTCAAGGGCTGACCACAGACAAATGCCCCTGAGGGAAGCCTACAGAACCTAACTCAGTAACATGAAGATGGCTCAGAGGCCGAAGCACCTATCACGGGCTTATCTCCTTATGTCCCACTAAACCTGTCTGAGTTCCAGGGCCCCCCAGTGCTAGTGGGAACTATCTGAGGCATTCCTGTTGTCACAAAGTCACCGTGAGGCTCCTTTACTGGAAAAGATACAAGACATTCAAATCATTTAAGACTTTCTTGGGGATGTATTAGGGTGCTTGGGCAAAATCACCACCCAGGGATCCGTCAAGGCCCCTTGGATGTTTGCAGGCCTGGCCACACTCAGAGAGGCATCACCGCAGCCAGGAGCTTGTGGTGGCGGGCAGGCTGTCACAGGGCTTCCTGCCACAGCCCAGACGCATGCAGATGCCAGCACCATACCCCTTGAGGAGCAGGGCCTGTGAGGCTCATGGACCAGGGCGACAGCCCACCGTGAGCCGCGTCTGGGGCTCACGGGCTTAGCAGAGCCTTAATGACAAATGCAGATAAACTCACATGAGCACATTCTTTTTATATTCCTGGCACTTGGTAACAGCAAATCACACAGTGAATATGGAGAAGGATCATTCACTAAGTTGACCAGTTCCACAGCTTCTTAGCTCTTCGGTAAGAATTTTAGTATTACAATTCAACCTAATCCTACCAAGAAAGCAAGTCGCATGAATTGGAGGCCGAGTAGATGTATAAATTTTTTCTTAAATGGTTTCAGTAAATTGATATTTTACCACCAGTATCTCATGAAAGCCCAGAAACAAATACAGCAATCTGTCAGCTTCTAAAACAACATCTGTGTTTGGAAAAAGGCAACACTCATTATTGTCCTATTTTTTATTTATTTTTTTATTTTATTTTATTTTTTTATTTTTTTGCTGTACGCGGGCCTCTCACTGCTGTGGCCTCTCCCGTTGCGGAGCACAGGCTCCGGACACACAGGCTCCGCGGCCATGGCTCGCGGGCCCAGCCGCTCCGCGGCATGTGGGATCTTCCGGGATAGGGGCACGAACCCGTGTCCCCTGCATCGGCAGGCGGACTCTCAACCACTGCGCCACCAGGGAAGCCCATGTCCTATTTTTTAAAATCCAATGGAATGTCTCTTCCTAATAGGAATGACAAAAAAATGTTTCCCTCACGACAGAGGCTTTCATTAGATTTCCTTTAAAGCCTTCTGTTCCAGCTGTCACTGGCACTGGAACCTTCCTAGGAGGATGCTGGCCCCGCCCCCCATCAGAGCAACACCATCTTCCCTCACGTTTCGGCCGCTGGCTGGAGAGGCTGAAGTGTCCTAAACCCGAGTCTGTGTTCTCTCCAGGAGTCAGGGACAACTGACGGGAAGGTATGGGCGCCCACTCTGTGTAAGCGGCCACATCGGCACATTCTGAGAACTGAGACTTTAATCGGGGACTGGTTTCCCAGTGGCCCGGCCTGCAGACACTGAGTGACCACCCTGATCCAAGAGTGTGCTGGAGTTTTCCTACTAGAACAGTCAGAGCTTAACTCCGCCCCCTGAGGCCATTCTACGTGACACAGGTCTCCAAGGCTCTCCCCAGTCCAGGCCTCGGGTGTTTTCCCAAGCTTGTGAACCGACCGTATCAGGATCCCTGGTTTCCACAGCCCCACCATCAGCGTCACTGAGCCACAGTATGCAGTCAGCTCCTTTGAGGGCGAGGACCGCACCTTATACATCTTCAGTCCACCCCAACTCCCCACAATCATGTATCTGGCGTATAGTACATGCTCAGTAAACACTGCTTGGGCTGTTTCATGTGTTGTCCTGATTGTATTAAACTTTGTCCTGTGAACTTCATCTTCAGGACCCTGTCGTTCTTTCTCTCAAATCCTGTCTACAAAACAGGCTCTGACTTCTTCAGTCCTTCCATGTCCTCTCGTTCCAGACTACTATTTTGGATTTTGTAGCCTATGAACAGTTTAAGACAAACTCTCAGTGTTATTTATTTTTTTATATATATACATTTTAAATTTTTTATTTATTTTATTTTTTGGGCCGCGTTGGGTCTTCGTTGCTGCGCGTGGGCTTTCTCTAGTTGCGGAGAGTGGGGCCTACTCTTGGTTGCGGTGCGCGGGCTTCTCATTGTGGTGGCTTCTCTTGTTGTGGAGCATGGGCTCTAGGCACGTGGGCTTCAGTAGTTGTGGCATGCAGGCTCAGTAGTTGTGGAGCATGGGCTCTAGAGGACAGGCTCAGTAGTTGCGGCGCACAGGTTTAGTTGCTCCGCAGCGTGTGGGATCTTCCTGGACCAGGGCTTGAACCCGTGTCCCCTGCACTGGCAGGCGGATTCTCAACCACTGCGCCACCAGGGAAGCCCTCAGTGTTATTTTAAATTGTTGCCCCTCAGCAGAGCACACTTGGAGAAGGCAGGGCCTCAGTGCCCTGTGTGTGCTCCCCGGGCATCTAAGACTGCATGGGGACTCAGTAAATATTTGCCAATTGAGATTACCTAAAACAAATTGGCCTTTGACTCAGGCTTCAGAGATAACATGTGTCATAAGACCCCTAAAGTTGAAATCTTTCCATCTGAAGCCTGGGAGATCACTGGCCCCAAACCTCCCCCACACATGGCATGGCACCTGGCTTAAGTGACCTTGAGTCTTAAAAGCAGAAACCCGTTTGCCTTTTCTTAACATTGAACGCCTTTTTCCTCCTGGCTCCGTCAAAGAAGTTTGAGGTGGCGCCGGCCACACGAAGATATTTAATCCCTCCTTGTAAACTGAATTTCTATTCATTAGGTGACCCAGTTGTCGGACAGACATGTCTGTCACACTCACAGGCAGATGGGCCAAAAACGTCTCCCAGAGGATTCTGGCCACCGCACAGTTCAACCACACGGGGAGGCTTGACAGGCAACTCACTTCTCCAGTACAACCGGCTCCTTAGGAAGAAGCTGTCAGACCTGAATTACTATAAGACTTGGGGTCAGGATGCATGCAGAGAAGCTGGCTTGCCCTCGGGCTCTGCGGGGCTCCAGGGTGGTCCTGCGGCTGACGGGATGTTTAATGTGCTCAAAGGCAGCTAAAAGTATTTGTTCCTCCAGCATCCGGTGCGGTGCAAATAGTGATGACCTCACACTAAAAGTTAACTCCTGCTCTGATGTCAGGGGCACCAAGCACCTAAGAGGAATTACCAATATCCATCCTTCTATAGATTCCAATTTAAGCAGACTCCTTTTCACTCGGTAGCAGATAATGCTCAAAGAAACACCTCCACTGTCTTTCCTTTTAAACAAAAACCACCTTCACAAACATGACAATTCCTTTGGTGAAGCCTCCGCAGTCTGTGGAAAGGATTGCTGAAGTTAACATGCCCGGAGAGGGAAAAGAATTCTGCATTGACATTCCCTGGGGGCAAGATGTGCATCTCTAGAAAGCCAAGAGAAGGGGTGACTCAAGACTACTACTTCTACACCAGCCAACTGCGAAGTGCCTCACTCAGCAGAAAACCCCAAGACACACAGAACGCTCTCGTGTTCGATGAGACAGAGCCTCTGGATGAAAGGAACCAGGAGGAAACGGGCAGAGGCACAGCCCAGGGGGTGGAGATGCAGCCTGATGGTAGGATTTCCTAATGCATTTGTTTCACTTGGGACCAGTCATCTCTACGGGGCAGCGCCAAGACTGTTGGCTAACAGGGCTCAGAGCACGAGTTGGAAGAAAAACAAAGCTGGTCTTTCAGACCCTTCCCCCCTTGGCTGATGCAAGACATGCATGCAGGAGAGCAAGGGGAAGTTGTAGAGAGCAACTGGGTACACGAGAAGGAAAACTGACTGCAGGACCAAATGGAGGTTCAACCATGGAAACTGAGCACTAAGTTGCCTTCATCGAGGAAGCAGCTCCTCCCAGAGGAGAAGGCCCGCTGCCTGAGTGCTGGGTCCCCACATGCCTGGAAGGCAGGCAAGATACACGTTTGTCTCCCAACTCCATCCCTTCTTTTCTAGCCTTCGAACTGCAGCAACCTCATCATGCTGGGTCCAGACCGTTACAGAGGCCTCCGTACTTAGTCACCCCTCAAGACATTGTCTTTATTTTTATTTATTTATTTTTTTAATTATTAATTAATTAATTTATTTTTGCTGTGTTGTGTCTTCGTTTCTGTGCGAGGGCTTTCTCCAGTTGTGGCAAGCGGGGGCCACTCTTCATCACGGCGCGCGGGCCTCTCACCATGGCGGCCTCTCTTGTTGCAGAGCACAGGCTCCAGACGCGCAGGCTCAGTAGTTGTGGCTCACGGGCCTAGTTGCTCCGCGGCATGTGGGATCCTCCCAGACCAGGGCTCGAACCCATGTCCCCTGCATTAGCAGGCAGATTCTCAACCACTGTGCCACCAGGGAAGCCCAAGACATTGTCTTTAAATCCACTGTCTGCTGAGGTACTCTTCTTAAAAAGGACCACATTGCTCCCCTGCTGAAGAAAACCCTTTAGTGGCTCCCTATCACCTATAGGATGAAAGAAAAATGCCTTTTCCTTGAAAGAATAGCATATGACCTCACCTGCATTTCCCGTGTCAGCTGCTGCCACTTCCTCCGCCCAAACCCTGGGCTCCATGGCAAAAAAAACTCCACTCAGAGACCTGGTGACACCAATTTCCTTTATACAAAACCCCTAAGAGGGGCTTCCCTAGTGGTGCAGTGGTTGAGAGTCCGCCTGTCGATGCGGGGGACGTGGGTTCGTGCCCCGGTCCGGGAAGATCCCACATGCCGCAGAGCGGCTGGGCTGTGAGCCATGGCCCCTGAGCCTGCACGTCCGGAGCCTGTGCTCCGCAACAGGAGAGACCGCGACAGTGAGAGGCCCGCGTACCGTAAAGAAAGAAAGAAACAAACAAAAACCCCTAAGAGGAGATAAACTCCCCTAAGGACAGAAAATTGAGGAAAACAATGGTGATCTAGGCCTCATATACTTGAGAATGGTGAAAACTAATATTCTGACAAGACGGTTTGGCCCAAACATACATGGTATTTGTAATAAAAATGAACAGAGAAAATGCTGATCCAGTGCCTGGAAGACCCCAAGTGCACCAGTCTCGATTTTAGTAAGCAATATCACAAACCTGCCCACTTTCTCAGCAAAGAAAATCGTGGGATGGCAACTGAACAAATCTACTTGTTGGTTTTTTCTTGTGAGGTAAAGCTTACATCAAACAAATATCATGTTTCAAACTGCCAGGGTGGAAATCTGTTATTTAGAAGTTAGAGGTCTTCCTTGAAAGATACACTGCCTTATCTACTAGATGAATGTCCTCTAAATGCCTTAAACTAGTGCAACCGATAAACAGTGGTCAAGATAATTAAAGCTCAAAGCAGTAGGTGTTAAATTCACCTTATGGTGGAAACTTAGGTTGATAACAAAGTCAGAAAGTAGAAAACCTAATTATTTATGGATACCACTCCCAGACCCAAGCTTCAGAAAATTATCCTTTGGACATAAAATTTAAATATTCATGTGGCCTGCTATGACATTCTAAATCATATCTTAGATAACAAACACCTGGATGGTGTCTCAGTTTTAGGATAAAGGCACATCCAGTCCTGACTTAGACTCAAATATATATTAACTTTTATGGTGATTACAAAGCACCAAACTGGCTGTAACTTTAGCTTATTTTTCCAGAGGTGACTCAATAAACTATTTTATTACTAGCTAACACACACTGTAAAAGAAATAATAGTTAAAATTTTCTCCCACATAGTCCCACAGAGATGATACACTTGCCCTTAAGATGAACTTGCCAATTCTGGCTTAGGTAGAGCCCAAAGGAACATATAATTTTAGAGCTTGACTGGACACTACAGGTATCTAGATAACCGATTTATTTCAAAAGTGAAGACACAGAACACCACAGTGGCAAAGTCACTTAAAATCACCCAGTCTAGTTGATGGCCAAACTAGAGCCCAAAACTTTTCCCTCCTAATTTTTACTATTGCACTGTAATGTCCTACAACATGAAGCTATCAGAGCCAGTCAGCCTGGGGTTCAAAAGGATTAGCTGTAGCTAATGGTTAAGTGTTTATTATGTGCCAGGCATTCTGTGCTAAGTGTTTTATAAGCACTGGCACCTTTAATCATCTCAACAGTCTCCACTGCCGACCAAGGAAATGAGGCTTGTCCAAAGACAGACAGCTCAGAAGTGGGGAGGCAGGGGCTCACGTCCAAATCTGGGCTTCAAAGTGTGTGGTCATTGAGAGGGCTGGCCATGCTGTGCCTCCCCCCAGCCCCCCTGGTGATTCACACACAATAAAGGTCCTGAGAAGAATTGTAATAAAGAGTCCTGTTGAACTCTGCTTGATCCAGGACCTTCAAACTTTGGCCACGGAAATTCTCCAACCACCCCCCTCCCCGAAAATCTATTTAACATCTTTTAGAACTAGTATTCTTGGCATCATAGATGGGGGAAAAGTCTGTGTGAAGAGTTAGAATTCTAGCTTAACAATTTCTTCTCTGCCTAACTTCTTGTAAACTGCCCATGTGAAGGATGCCAACTGCCATTCATTCATTTTTAGTAATACCTTCATCTCTATCAGATGTCCCATCCAAACCAAAGATGTAATGGAAGGAAAGAAACCTATGTTTATTGCTGGGAAAAGATATTGCTGTCCTTGAATATGTGAGATATGACTGCATTATATATTTCCAGGCAAATGCTATTGTATTTACCAAGCACCTGTTTACAGAAAACTACCTGGTACCTAACAATGTCCTAGGCATATTCTACTATCCTGTATATAATTCCCACAAAAGCTGAGGTCAAAGGTGAGGTCACACATGAAAGCAAATTCTTAAATCCTTACTTAAGAAATCCTTAAGAAAGATCTTTAGCTCAGACCTGTTTCAAACACCTAGACTAGTCCTTAATTACTAGTCCTTTTAGCTTTTTGCTAAAGTCTCTAACTTTAAGAAACACTTCAGCATACCTTCCATAAAGTGGGGATTTAGTTTAAATTATTTACTGGTGCATAGGAAAATAAATCCAATTCTGAAAAGAAAAAATCAGGTTTATGAAGGTGGAATCACATTTGGGTGTGAATGAGACAAAAAGATGACTGGGCTGCTCATAAAAACGACACATCAAAAAATAAATTCTAAAAAAGTCAAATCATCGGCAACCGTGGAAAATTTCAACTAGTTCCATGAACCTTTTGAAACAAACCAAAGCATGACAGATGACAGAATTCCTACCTATCTATTTACAATCCTTCAGGTCTGAACCACTCATTTGGAATTCACCAGTCATGGCGGATTTTCCTGCTGGACACTGCATACAGAGTGGGAATCTTATCTCACCACTTAGAATGTACGTTCCTTGAAGAGGTCCAGGAACCAGGAGCAGGTCTGATGTTTTCTGTATCCCCTACTGCTTTAGAGCCAGCACACGAAAAAGGTTCAACAAAGAGTAGGAGAGGTCACATTTTTCTGAAAGGCTAAACCCAAGCTTTAAGCCATTTGGTGAAAGGAAATAACCATGTATTTTAAATAAGTTAGCTGGTTACCTCGCATCAAGGAAAACTCAACCGATGTACTCTTACTAGGTCTCTTTTTAAAAAGGGAGATCTGGAATTCAGCCTTTTACTGTGAGGAGGACTAACAGAAAGATAAGTATGACCTTAGAAGAACCCACCAACTCATTAAGAATGCCTCCAATGAGCCGGGTACAACACTAGTCTCTGGAGAACATTAAATGGCTGAAAAGTGTTTTAAAAAGTAACACTGAGTTAGTGTACTTCACAGTAGAAATTTTCCTCTTTGTTTAAAAAAAAGAAATGAATGTGGTTCAAAGTACTTAGATTTTCTAGCCAACAAAGCTCAAATAAAATCTTTCTCTAATAAAATGCTCAGTCCAATAATCAGCATGTTAAAAAAAAACAACAGCAAAATAATCTTGCCAAAGGATTACTTGACTCATCTCAATTTATATTTATGATTCAATAGAATCCATATCATTTTCACCAAACATGCCTCACTGTAGGTATATTGGTGTAGCTGGAGCTTCAAAATTATTTTTCTCCCTGCAACGTTTGTCTGTTGAGTCTACAGTACGGTACCTGGCTCAGTAAGTGGTTTGTTGGGTAAATTTCAACCAGCCTCTCAGATAGGAGGACCCAGAAAATCCTGCACGCTTATTTAACTGAATGATGCAACCCTCCTCTGCCCCCAAGCATTACGACACACAGAACAGGCAGGAGGCTGGTCCCCAGTCCCATTTCTCTTTAATCTGTGAACAGCCCTGATTACACAGACTCGTTGAGAATATGCGCATCTACCAATAATCATACCACTGGCCTATCCCTCTACAAACCCCCATGTTCCAAAGCCCTTCGTTTCTATAAGCCACCACTTCATGAAGAAAAGCCCTCAACTAAATAAACCAAGCCGAAAGAAATCTAAACCTTGCACCCAAATTCTTGACATACTTTATGCTTTGGCACCTAGAGAAACTACAGGGACAACTAATTAAATGCAAAATCTCTCACCTGGAGTTTTCACTTTATGTCCTTTCATAACTTTTGAATTTTGAAACATCTATACTACAAAATTCAATCAATATATATATATATTTTTTTAAATCCTCTTCCTGAGATTGGTTTACTGCTAATAGTAAACAAAAACCAGTCTTCCTCTTTGGGAGCAAGGAAGTCAACCGGGAGGTAGGGGGTTAGGGGTAGGTAGTGGGGGACAAAAGCAGAACACACCAAAACTTTTTACTTCTGTCTGTGGTAAAGCGTTCGGATTCTTGATCCAGAGAGAGAAGGGAAGCCACCTTTGTCTTGAATTAAATTTGTCGGCTACAAAAACAGGGCTCTATGAAGCAATGTACATTAAAGCAACGCCTGGGATGCGGAGTGGGATTATGTTGAATATGCATGACACACAAAAGGAAAATGTTCATGACTTACAGATGTGCTCCAAGTTGTGCTTTCTTCCTTTTTTGGAATATCAAACAGAGGGAAGCCAGAGGTTTGCAGCCATGTTATTACAAGCACTGTTGCCTCTCCCCCTCCCAAACTAGAATATTCCAGTTTTTATTTTGCCATCCATATGACCACAGTTTAGACTAGGGTAAAAATAGAAGCTGTGTGGGCCTAACCTGAAAACTCCCAAGTGCTGGAGAGGGTCACTATTAATATATTCTAACTGAAATAACGAGATTCTGTTTCCTGGTGGCGTTTGACAGGAGAGGGGGGAAAAAAAGAGATTTGGAATTTATTTCTCATTCAGAAGTGTTTTGTAAAAACTACCATAATGGAACAGACTCCAAATCAAGCACAGGAAGCCAACAGGCTCTGGTTTAGATTTAATAATTCACTCTAAAGGCTTTTCATCTGCTACAATTTTAGGCCCCAAGGCACAACCACATATACTCTCCACCCTATACGGGAGCTGACAGAGTGCCACAGGATGCCTACGGGACAGAAAAATGGGAAAGACCGGTCCAAAGGGCACACCACGCCCTTCTGGGCTCCAGCTGATGCTGGAGAATGAACCTGCTCTTGGCAGTGAGCAGCGGTTGGTGGATGGAATTTCCAACTGAGCCTGTATTTCAGGTCTAAGCTAGCACTTAGTTTGAACGTTGATAGGAATATGGGAAGCTTTACTGTGAGCCTGTCAAGAGAAGCTTTATTTAAAAGATGCCAACTAACAGAAATGGGCACAAGTCCTTTGGGAAGCACACTGGCAATGTGTTTTACGAAGATATGAAACCTTTCTTACCATCTGACCAGGTATTTCTACTCTCAGGAATTACCCTAAGGAAATATTCTAAAAAGAAGGAGAGGTGGGGTGTTTACTACTGCATTAAAGCGAACACCCTGAGACAACCTAAATGCAACTCTAGAGGGGTAGCTATGTCAATTGTGTATGATACGTTAATTTCTCAACACAGCCATTAAAAAGCATATACCACAGAACAATGAGTAAAAAGTTTAGACAACACACTATGTTTAAAAAGCATATATTGCTTTAATGTTTTCTAATATTACAACTCTTAAAATTTCATATCATTTGGTTAAGCATTGAAAGGGGAGTGGAAAAATGAAGAGAGTTAATTGGTGAGGGTGGTGGCTTGTGAATGATTTCATTCCTAATTGATATTATTGTTATATTTTCCAACATATGTATGCTGCTAAAGGCACAGAAAGCACAAGATCAATGGAAAGGGCCAGGGACCAGCTTCCAAACATCAACAGTAACTTTTAACAGTTAATGCATTCAAACAGACAGGTACATACATATATAAAGAACCTAAAGGAAGCATCATGGAAGTATATGGGTGTATAAGTGACAAACACTAACAAAAAAAGTGCACACTTCAGAAAAGTGCCACAGAATCATACCACAGTGCTTGGGCCGCTTCCCATCCAGTTTAACCGAAGCCATAAAGGCAAAACGTATAGTAAAATGGATATTTAATCACAAGATTCTAGGTTTGAAAATGTCCTGGGTCTAATTACCCATCTTATTAGCTACTCTTTGCTCTTGAGTTATTTAAAGAAAGGAAGACACTCCACATCAAGGTGAGGCTGCCGGTGCCCCAGTCAACAAGCTCCCTTCCAGCTTAGTCCCCACCTGCAGTGGCCACTACCTGACCTGGGAGCACTGTGCCCCCGACACACTTCCAGGGCTGATGTGCCAGTGAGCCCCCAAGATGTTTTGCGTTGTTCCTGGTTTTCAGAGTCCATTCTGTTACACTGATCTCGTCTGTCTGCAAGGGGAGCCTCTTGTTCTATCTCTCCTTCTGCTGATTCCAGAGAGCCTTGGATTGGCACAGTGACTACCTGATCTAGGAGACTTTTTCAATGAAGAAAATGACATGCGGCTACTTCCTTACGCTGGAAGACTGAGAATGTGTCAGCACTTATCTAAATAAAAGGAACAAAGCTACACAGAAAGGGACACACCCAAAGGGGATGAGAACACGGACTTCAAAAGTGGAGTCAAGCTGTTCTGAACATGGGCTTTTTAAAATTTTTAATTTTATATTGGAGTATTGTTGATTAACAATGTTATGTTAGCTTCAGGTGTACAGCAAAGTGATTCAGCTATACATATACATGTATCTATTCTTTTTCAAATTCTTTTCCCATGTAGGTTGTTAAAGAACATTGAGCAGAGTTCCCTGTGCTATACAGTAGGTCCCTGTTGTCTATTTTAAATATAGCAAAGCGTACATGAACAGTGGGCTTTTAATACCTAGTGCCAAGTCACAGCGGCGGCTGCACCGTGTGCTGAAGGATTATTCATATTCTTGATTATCTACTGGAAAAACACTCTGTTCTGCCCAAGGCACATAGCCCCTGGCCCTGTATTTCTTCTTGTTATATAAAGGAACTGTTCTTGACCAAACTTTCCAACCAGTAAACAATGAAGGCCAAGCAGCTTTTAAAGAAATGATTTCCTTGATAGAGGAAGCGGGAAAAAGTTTAAAGGTATTAGAGTCCCATTATGAAATCCACTGTGGACCCTGCATGGAATTTCCCAAGAAATGAAGCCTGAGCTCCCAGACAAAAGCACCTGTTTCACAAGGACTGTTTACAGTCACGTGACCTGTGCCATCTCTCAAGCGAACGCATTTTAGAAAGCGCTCCTGTTGGTGTTCTCAAGTGTTGTTTATGAGTTATTTATCTGAAGATAACATTTACAGTCTTGCCATAGGAAGAGGAAAGGAGATGTGTGGATAGTCATATTTTTTCCCCAAAACAATAAACACTTTATTGGCTGTTCAAACTAACATGTGAGCAAAGCCTTCAAAAATCCAAAAGGTAACCTAATCCACCCCAGTGCTGCCTGTCTTTCTGATCTGCCTCCATCAGAATCTATCTATGAAGACATTCTGACATTCTGCTGATGGAATCGTAACTCTGATTCTTAAAATACGAGGATGTCAAAGATGAAGGGAAAAACAGAGCCTGCAAGATGGTAAAATTACATACTCAGTTAAAAAATAATATTTAAGAAGCTCTTTAGAGAATATATTGAAAAGAGCCTGTCATTATTTTTTGCACCCAAATGAGGCCAATTCATGATAATTCGCTAGTGATAATTAAAAGTCTCAGCTGGAACACACATTCATAAGTACCATTTCATAGGAGACATAGCACTTAGTTTTCTAAAAATATGGGAGATAAGGAAAAGCAAATAGTTAGGAGTCAAAAACACATCAGATCATCTCAAGGAATTTTTTTTTTCTCCAGGTGAATCCAGTAATAAAAGCAGCTTACTAGCTGATTCCATCAGTTCTGAAGCAAGCCATACCAAAAGCCTGAGGTGATTTAGCACCCAAGTGTGCTAAATTATTTTCTAAAAATTCCCATATTCCCCAGGATCCTTCCTTCTTCCCAAATTAATGGGCCACCCCATGCCTGCAAATGCCTTCTGCAAAGCAACCAATGGCAAGATCTTTGTAGAAAGCCCTGCCCTTTCGGATGACAGCCGCCTGGAGCTACTTGTTACATCTTCATTTCCTAGAGAGCACAGGGTCTTACTGAGAATTAAAGCCCGGGGAGCCCAGTCCACATTCATGGTCTCTCACTTGGGTCCTGTCACACACAGCCTTTTGAGATGGGACCGGTTTCGAATAGATGGAACTGCTCCGGGCACCCTGCTGCCATATAGCGCCTCTGCCCACAGAGTAGAGTTTATTATTTAATTGGTACAAGATCAGCAGGCAGGCTGAGAAGAACTCTCTCCTGGGGCTCAAGAGTAAGAGACCCAAGGAAGATGCGTCCACTCCTCACCGGCCTCCAGGCCACAGCTGAGGATGTGGAAGCTCGGGGGCTATCCGTTTCTATCCTTCCTAACTTGGACTGGACCTACCTGCCTTTGGCCAATGGAACAAGGTATATGGATACTTCCATCTCTCTCTTCCAGCCGCTTACACACGGCTGGTAGAAAAACCACTTGCTTCTTGCCCCTCCTGCTTTGGAGGCTGAGGAATTCGGCTGAGTGATGTCAGCTGCCAGGGTAACCTCTTTGGCATGCAGGCCAACAGCCCCTCACCTGATAGCCTTTCCCTGCCTGGCCGCCCTGGCGCGCCGGTGCGGCCACAAGCCCTTCATTCAAGTGGTCACACGGCAGCGCAGCCCCCGTGGAAACCCGCTTGGAACTGTTCCAGCTCATACCAAAGAAGGAGGCTTTTAATACAGATTGTTCTTTTAAAATCCTTTACAAAAACAGCTGTAATCAATCGTGCTGGGGGGCTCCGTAAAAAGCTGCCACTCGGAAAGCCCTAATATTGATTCTTTCCCCTCGCATGGCTTTTAAGCAAACAATCCCATGGAAGAAACCGTAATCAATTTCTTGAGACTTTGCTAACACGAAACAGTGTCTAAATTAAAATATACTTTTCAAAATTAAAGGAAAACCATAGTAAATATAAGAAATCCATCCGTTATCCTGCCTTTTATTCAAGGGCCAACGTGTTTGTTTCCAAAGAAAAGTCAGTTGAACAAATGCAGTAATTATTAAACACTGATTAAATCTCAGCAACTCTTCTAAGAGTTGTTTAGCAGGTGACCCTAGCCGAAAGATTAAAGGGAAATCTGTCTTCATTTGAGGTCTGGCATTTCCCATTCTTCATTTGCAAGATAATATACTATTTTCTCTGTGCCTATTCTTAGGGAAAACTATCAATTCTAAGCCTGTGTTTACAGACAGTCATGATTCCAAGTGGTCACATCCTGAATGGACGTCC
Source organism: Mesoplodon densirostris (assembly GCF_025265405.1). Classification (NCBI taxonomy): domain Eukaryota; kingdom Metazoa; phylum Chordata; class Mammalia; order Artiodactyla; family Ziphiidae; genus Mesoplodon; species Mesoplodon densirostris. The sequence continues at coordinate 54,672,427 of NC_082673.1, read as the reverse complement.
AAATACCAGAATATTTTAAGCCTTTTCATAGGAATTCTGGTAGATATATTATGCTGTCAAATTTGCCTTTCCACATGAGGCCCTCTTAGAAACCCAAGCATGTCAAAAGGTGAAAAGTCAATATTTAAAGCTACAATGTGCAAACAGAGCAATTTGGTGTTTTCAGTTGAAAATTATATTAAAAACTCTCACCAACATCAACAGCCAATTTCCAGATTAAGCATTAAGGAAAAGCACAATTTCATATAATGTCTGTTATCTGTACTTCTATTTAGAAGAAAACAACCTGAAGACTTTATTAAAATGCCATACATACAATGCATACAGAATTGAAATCTAAGTAGACTGAAGAAACCCATAACACTGTGTCAGCATGGCACTTACCACGTGAATGAAATTAGATCTGATCACATCCAAAGAGCTGGCAAAAAAGAAAAAAACCAAGAAAACTTAACTGTCATTTGCTTTGCTCCCAAATAAAAGTAATCTCAATTTCAAGGGAATGAGCTACAATTTCTGTGGCAAACATCTGATATTTGTTCAGGTTTCACATTCCTGGCATCCAAGGACCATAGGCGTTTACTCAGGGGTGGGTGTACAATTTGCAGATGTATTAGTTGAGAAGTTTAACTCCCTCTCCACACCCAACCCAACCCCTCAAATTAGAGAAGGCCCCTGCTTTTTCACCAAACTAAATAAGTAAGAACTCAGAGTTCTATAAAACTCCGTTAACACTAGTTGATCAAGGGATTAAAGCTTTGGCAAGCTAGGCCTCCTGGGGTTGTCACACAAGAAGGATTTCACAGCTTCACTGGCCTGGGCAGCCTTTTTATCCCCAGTAAGTTATTTTAAGCAACTTTTCTCCAGCAAACAAACCTCTGGTCTTCCTCTCTTCCATTGTAAAATTGTTACAGCTCAGAAACAGCTAAGCATTAAGGAGAAACCAGAATCGGCCTGATCAACTCATGTCAATCCCCTCCTTCCATTTGAATGCTCTAGATCAGGGCTGTCCGATACAATTGCCTGTGATGATGACAATGCCTTGTCCAAAATGGGAGCCACTAGTCCCATACAGCTATCGAGCAATTGAAATGTGGCTGGTGCAACGGAGGCACTGAATTTTTTTATTTTATTTACTTTTAATCAATTGAAACTGAAATAGCCACACGTGGCTAGTGGCTACTACAATGGACAGCGCAGTGCTAGGAAGAATGTTTAAACTGTTGCTGGAAGCCTGGGCATATCAAAGCTGTCTGCAGCTGCTGGGCTAAGCCGCTGTGGGGTTAAATGCTCTCTCCTTAAACAATAACTGCATATGAGCAGAAATCAATGCCTAACACAGAATTGCCTTTTCCATCACAACACTCCCTTTGCACTACACACCTGTCAGAAAAAGTAAGGATTCAATCTAACTAAGTCATTTAACAACTACTGATTTACCAAACATCTACTATGTGCCGGAATGTTCTATCATCTATTTAAAAATAACGACGACCTAGAGGGGTGGGATAGGGAGGGTGGGAGGGAGGGAGGCTCAAGAGGGAGGGGATAGGGGCATATATGTATGCACATGGCTGATTCACCGTGCTGTACAACAGAAACTAACACGGCATTGTGAAGCAATTATACTCCAATAAAGATGTATTTTAAAAAATAGATAAATAAAACAGTAAGCTTTGTGGATAAGCAAAGTGTGGTAGAGCCAAACAGTGGAATAGTATTCAGCGATAAGATAAAATGAGCTATCAAGCCAGTAAAAGACAAGGAGGAAACTTACATGCATATTACTACGTGAAAGAAGCTAGTCTGAAAAGGCTACACACTGTACGATTTCAACTAGGTGACATTCTGGAAGAGGCAAAACTATGGAGACAGTAGAACATCAGGTGTTCAGGGGAAGGAGGGAGAGATGAACAGATGGAAAGTGAGATCTTTAGGGCGGTGAAACTATCCTGTGTGAAGCTGGAATGGTAGATACATGACATGAAGCATTTGTCAAAACCAACAGAATGTACACCACGAAGTGTGAACCTTAATGTACACCGTGGACTATAGCTAATGATAATGTACCAATATTGGTTCATTAATTGTAACCAATGTATGCAATAATAAGGGAAATGGGCAGGGGCCTGCGGGATATATAAAACTATATACTATCTGTTCAATTATTCTGTAAATCTTAACATGTACTCCCCCAAAATAAAGTCTATTAATGATCATGACGTCCAAATCTCTGGTGAATTCCTAAGGCCTGCCCATGTACCTGTGCTGAGCTATGCTCCTTTCTAGAATAAAAACACACGTTTTTTGGCAAACCAGCACACACAAGATGGTTCCTGGGTACTAACAACGTGTGTATGTGGCTGCCTCACACCAATGACAATTAGGTTCATGAAAGAAATGAGACCTTCCAGACTTCTAGGAGTGATAAGTGGCCCATTCACAGTGGTGATGGGTGTCTGCATTCATGCTTATTCATTCACTTTTGCCTACACTTGCTGCATCAAGCAAGTAAGGAAACTGCCAACAACAGACAGGCAGATGCAGACTTCTCCTGGGGAACTGTCTACATGATTAACAATGTCTGCACCACTGTTCTATCCACTGAGCCATCACAATCATCCAAATACTCTGATGCATTAATAAACTACCAGGAATAAAAACTCTAGTATACTCTGTTTTTTTTTTTTTTATTGTAAAAGACATTCTTAGGACAACTGGGGAAAACTGAATGTGGACTGGATATTAGAAAATATTATGGAGTATTAGTTCGTCACTAATGGGCCAAGAAAGTGCTATTTTCCTAACAAGGGGGAAGAGTGAACTGCACTTGACTGAAAATTACACCAGCCTGTGTTAAGTTGGCTTCAACTAAGTGGACCCACAGAAGACAGCATGGGAGGAGGGGAGGTGATCGGACAAATCTTCTAGAAGAAAAGAAGGCCATGAACTTGAGAGATAAACTACAGCCCTAAAGAGTTTCCACCTCTGAAGACAGAAAAGGGGAAGACATAGGGGTAAGAGAGGCATTGTCATAAGGGGGGGGAAATCCAATCTAGGTAAGGAACTCCCTTATCAGAACCACGTGTGCAGATAAACTCTTTGGGGTCCTTTCTTCGGACAAACAAGTAGGACGGGAGCAGGCCACCTTTATATGTGGGGGCTTCACTGGAATTCATCTGTGTATTCAAAAGGCTAAAGCAACAGAACTGGAGACAAAAGTTACAGGCTGTGAGCACCAGGAAACAAAACTTGGCCTTCTTGAGCATGTGAGTAACGGGGAGGTTATTAAACAGCTGTGTCAAGAGAATGGAATTCAGAACTTCATTCCCAACTCCATCCTCACTGACCCCTTCATTTAATTCAATGAGAAATTGGTGGTGGCACCAAATCCTATTAATCATTATATATTAATATATATGAAAAGGGCAACTTGCAAATTCAAGCTGGGCACTTCTGATTTGTGTCCTTTGCTGATGGCGTTATACTTCAGTAAAAAGTTGACTGAAACACACCAGCAGAAAGAGAGCAACCTATGTCTTAGAGAATAAATCCTTTTCCCTGGTCACAGCCTTCTCTTTCAGAGAAGTCTGCATTTCCAAGATCCATAACAGGTGGATCGTGGGGTCCTTTTTCAGGCACTTCTGTATATCTGAGCACGAAACTCAGAGATGTCAACACTTGCTTGGGAACATATTTAGCAGGTTTTGCATCTTTTTTTTGTGGGGGGGACAAAGCAAATCCCCATAGTTCTCATGAAGGAGAGAGGCTTGGATTTCTAGTGGTTTCAAACATACATGTAATGCAATAAGTTTTCCATGCTTCTTGAGTTTTCCAGAGCATAACATATGGAGGGAAGCATTAAATGTCTTTCTCACAAAACAATAAGACTAGACTAACGCCTCACAACCTTCTGTGGAAAGCTGTCAGATGACTCTGGACAAGTGTGATTCCAGCCACAACAGGGTAAGCGCCTACGGCCTGTAGGGCCAGCAGGCCTGGCTTTGTCACTTTTCGGCTGATGGAGATGGTAGGCCTGGTAACCATGGATAATCACTCAGCTGGTTGTTGATGGGGTGGGGGTGGGGGGAGGATGGCTGCTTCTGCAGGGAATATTTAGGGACAATTATGATGTAAATTCTGAACAGTCAAATGGCAACTCTGGATAAATTCCTGGTGGGACAGCTGCTGCTGTATATACTTGAACCTCAGGTAGGCTTTCTTGCTGTGATAAAGTGGATGAATTGTGGTGACAGTGACCTCATTTCTCTTCACCCCAAGTTCCCAGGGGCAGACTCCAGGCCTCCTGCTGGCTCAGCTACCAACCCAGGGTCTTCCCCTGAAGATCCAGTCTGCGTCCAGCCTTGTTAACCCCCGAGAGACACCGGAGACGTGAGAGGACCCTGGGCTAAAGATGCTGGCCACGCAGTATCCACTGAAGCCAAGAGTTAACTCGTTCACTTCTTGAGCACCTACTGTGTGCAGGATGCCATGTGAGGTGCTGAGACCACGAAGCTGAAGGTGGGTTGATACCAGCTAGGCATGGCAGCAGGGGGGATCTGAGGGGCAGGAGGGAAGACGGGAAACTGGGGACAGAAAACCAAGACATTTAGGGGACCCAGACAGGATGGGGAATTACTCAGAGGAGCCCCAGTTCTGCATGGTGGAGGGTAGCGTGTGTGTCCAGGAACAGGAATGATAGTGAGATGAGGCTATGAAAAGGGTCAGGTCATGAAGGGCCTTTGGGGAGAAACTAAAGAATTTATATTTATTCTGTAAGCAAATGAGGGACTTCAAGGAGAATTTCAAATTTGTGCTTTTGGAAATATGAGGCTGGATATAGTGCAGATGATGGATTAGAGGGGCTGGACTGGAGCCACGGTTGATGAGTCAAATTATGGCAGCAATTATGTAAGAAGTCCAAGGCAGAGAGATTGGAAAGGACAGAGTCGATGGTATTAATGTGGGTAGAATCTGCAGGACCTGCCAATTGATTGAATGAGGGGAAAGAAGCTATAATGATATTTTAAAAATGACAACAGTAGCTGCTATCCTTGTTGAGCATTTGTGTGCCAAATGTAGATGGATGAGACCCCAAAATACTCTCAACACCCAATAAGACAGGTATTAGCCCCATTTTACAGCTGTGGAACCCTGAGCCCTAGCGATCACATGGTGTGTCCACCATCACGCACCATATGATCCTAACACCCAGGTTTCGTCAAATGAGGGGTCGAGTCTTTCAGTGACTCAGAAATACAGGAAGAAGCAGGCATGCGGCTCACACAGCAAGGTGGTTTGAGACATGATGAGTTTGGTGACCAAGCAAGCAGGACATGCCAGTGGGAGTTACTAGACAGAGAATCAGAAATACTTGATGGATGATGGGTTCCTCCCATTATGTTGAATGACCAGATTCTTAGAGACCACTGGGCCACGTGCCAGAAAGTTAGGCAACATGTGAGTTAGAAGGGGCTGAAGAGAATCCAACCTGAAGTCAGCACACCTGGACAGAAACTCGGAGGCTGAGCCTCCTTACCTGTAAGATGAGAAAATAACAATGCCCATCTCCCAGGTTTCATGGGAAGATTAAAGAGAGGCAACGTGTGAAACAGCCACTGTAAACTGTAAAGTAAAAACCCAATGCATGATTATTTATAATTGTGTAGACACATTTGCTCTTTTAGGCAGATCCGGTACCCTGTTAAAAAAAAAAATGACTGTTCTTCAAACTCAAGCTACTCTGGGGAATCACACAGCTTTCTTAGTCTGTGTCATAATGAAGCCTGGGGGTCACAATGATCTGGCTAACTTTGATATAAAACAAACCAAATGAAGCTGATCAGGACTGAAGAATAAAGGGAAGGCTCTGTTACTACCCTAAACCCAAGTCCACCTTCATATAAACTATCCATATAAGGAGTTCCTCATGTGGTTAGAAAGTGGTGAATGAATGTAGTTCATGACTTCTATTAGTTGGCCATTTGACAGTAAACAAAGATGACACAACAGTGACCCCACAGAAACAGATCACAATATGCAGAGTTGAGAGATCTTCTAGGAATTATGGGACAGATTTTTGCTTTGTGGCTCAGATATCAATAATTACATAACATGCCTCTACTGTTCTTAGAAAATTAGTGTGCACAGCACCTAGGCTGGAAAAGATGTCTACTCATCCCAGGGGAGCACAACGCATCCAGTCAACTTTTAAAACTCCACATAGCCTGAGGAATCCACATTCACCTCTTCCCCTCACACCACCTGAGATGCCCAGAGCCACTTAGAAGCGTTTGGTTGGGGAGTTCAAACAGAACCCAGACCACTTCCACAAAAGACCAGAGTCCAAGGCGGTAATCATTATTTCTGGCTGAACCCACTGGTCCCCAGCAGGTGGCCAGAGAGGTTTCAAAGCCCAAAGAATGTTTTCACCAGATGAAAGATTTTAGGTATTAACCATCTCCCCCTCTAATATGAACAAACATTTTTCATCAGGGGTTCTGGTATCAAAGACTATTAAGAAAAAGAGTTGTCCCGCAGCACCTCCCATGGGGTCTCCTTTCATTGTCCCAGGCCCCCTGCTCCAGGAAAGGTTGTAATAACATAATGAGGCCACCAAGGTGGGTGCGGGATGCAGAGCCCGGCCGCGAGACGACCGGAGCCAGCACCAACGGCCTTTAATACGTGGATAAACCACCCAACGTGCCTTCCTAACAATCCTGCCCTACGGGGAAGGCCAATCCTTCAATTTTCTTATCCTGAGTCAAGCCCTTTCCAGAAGGAAAAGTCTCCCTGTGCAATAATAATAAATGCCCACAATGACTTGATAGAGACAAGAGATCCAAAGGTGCTAATGATACTATTATCTTTCCCTCCACGTTCCAAAAGCCACAGAGGTGACAAAGACAAAGGTTTATAAAACAGGAAACATTCAAGAGACTGCGTTCAGAATTTTTTATGATTTGTGACAGTGTCAGTTTGTGGCCAGCTAGGTTTTCTTCCATTTCAACACAGATTTGCTATCGGGCATAGTGCTCTCAAGCTCTCAGAGGAAGGGTGCTGTCCTCTGAGGCGCCCATCAAAGAACAGGTAATTAGAAACAATGAAGTGCATTCTTTTTTTTTTTTTTTTTTTTTTGCGGTATGCGGGCCTCTCACTGTTGTGGCCTCCCCCGTTGCGGAGCACAGGCTCCGGACGCGCAGGCTCAGCGGCCATGGCTCACGGGCCCAGCCGCTCCGCGGCATATGGGATCCTCCCAGACCGGGGCACGAACCCGTATCCCCTGCATCGGCAGGCGGACTCTCAACCACTTGCGCCACCAGGGAGGCCCTGAAGTGCATTCTTTGCTTGCAGAAAGGGCATAACAAATCCCAATATTAGGTTCAATCAGATGAAATTGCCATTTTGTAGGTCAGAAATGTTAGCAGTTTTGTATGGTGTTGTCTATACAGACTTTGCATTTTTTTTCTTGCTTTGCTTCTCATCTCAAGTTGAGCAGAAGAAGTATCTGAACTCTTCACCATGGCTCATAAGACTCTGCATGACCTGGGACTCCCACTGCCATCCTCATCTCACCTGCCTCCCCAGGCATTCAAACTTGTTCCCACCCCAGGACCTTGGCACCAGCTCTCCATCTGACTGAAACTCTTCCCTCATGCTTCTGTGTGGTCAGTTCCTTCTCATTTCAGAGGACTCATCTTTTCTTTTTGAAGATCTCCTCAAAAAAGCCTTTCCTGACCATCTTACCCACCACTCGCTATCCCAATATAGTCCAATAAGAATAGAATGCGAACCATGCATGTAATTTTAAATTTTTAGTAGTCAGTGGCATTAAGTACATTCATATTGTCAAGTAACTATCACTACCATCCATCTCCAGACTTTTTTCATCATCCCAAACTGAAACTCTGTACCCATCAAACAATGATTCCCCATTTCTTGCCCCTCCAGCCCCTGGCAACCATCATTCTACTTTCTATCTCTAGGAATCCAATTATTCCTCATGTAAGTGGAATATACAATATTTGTCCTTTGGGGCCTAGCGTATTTCACCTGTCATTTATTTAGTATATTTTATTTCATCTAATACATAAACAATTTATTTTAAGATGTACTCAATGTAAAAATTGAGATATTGATAATTTTTTTCATATTAAGTCTCTAAACTGCAGTGTGTATCTTACACAGCACTTCACAGTGTGGACTGGCCACGTTTCTAGTGCTCAATGGGCACGTGGCGAGTGGCCGCCATAGTGGATAGTATAGGTCTATCACATCACCTTTTAAACTTTTTTCACTTACTTTTCTCTAGCCAAAATTATTTTTTTCTTTATATATCCATGTGCTTTTTTGTCTCCCCTCAACATAATATAAGTTCCTCAAGGCAGGGCCTGTGTCTTCTGTTTTTTGTTTTGTTTTGTTTTCTGCTCTAAGCTAAGCATATATATATATATATATATATATATATTTTGCACTTTCTTTTATTAGTTTTTGCTTTATAACAAAGTGAATCAGTCATACATATACATCTGTTCCCACATCCCTTCCCTCATGCATCTCCCTCCCTCCCACCCTCCCCATCCCACCCCTCCAGGCGGTCACAAAGCACCGAGCTGATCTCCCTGTGCTCTGCGGTTGCTTCCCACTATCTATCTACCTTACATTTGGTACTGTATATATGTCCATGCCTCTCTTTCGCTTTGTCACAGCTTACCCTTCCCCCTCCCCATATCCTCAAGTCCATTCTCAAGTAGGTCTGTGTCTTTATTCCCGTTTTACCCCTAGGTTCTTCATGACATTTTTTTTTAAATTCCATATATATGTGTTAGCATACGGTATTTGTCTTTCTCTTTCTGACTTACTTCACTCTGTATGACAGACTCTAGGTCTATCCACCTCATTACAAATAGCTCAGCTTCGTTTCTTTTTATGGCTGAGTAATATTCCATTGTATATATGTGCCACATCTTCTTTATCCATTCATCCGATGATGGACACTTAGGTTGTTTCCAGCTCCGGGCTATTGTGAATAGAGCTGCAATGAACATTTTGGTACATGTCTCTTTTTGAATTACGGTTTTCACAACATCATTAATCATTAGAGAAATGCAAATCAAAACTACAATGAGATATCATCTCACACCAGTCAGAATGGTCATCATCAAGAAATCTAGAAACAATAAATGCTGGAGAGGGTGTGGAGAAAAGGGAACACTCTTGCACTGCTGGTGGGAATGTGAATTGGTACAGCCACTATGGAGAACAGTATGGAGGTTCCTTAAAGAACTACAAATAGAACTACCATATGACCCAGCAATCCCACTACTGGGCATATACCCTGAGAAAACCATAATTCAAGCATATATTAAATAGAACAGAATCATTTAAATATTTCTAGACTAATGTCTTTAGAGCAGATGCTTTTACAAATGGAAGAATCCATCTCCAAAATATCACCGAGATCCTCTACTATCTGGAATAGGAGCATCCCTGGAGACCACCAGTAATCAGGTGTTCCCTTTTACAGGAAGACTCAAGGCAGCATGGATAGTGGTTAAGAGCCTGGACTCAGCCTTGTCTGGCCCTGCCACTTACCACCTATGGGTCCTCCCTGAGGCTCAGGTTCCTCATCTATAAAGTGGGGATGATCGTAACAGTGCCGACCCCGTAGGGTTGCTATGAGCATTAAATCAGTTAATATTTGTAAAGCACTTTGAACAGTGCCTGGCACATAGGAAGTGCTCTGCCTGTTGGTTAAGGCAATAAATCACGCTGATATGTCTTGCCAGTGCCGTGTGAGGGATGACTGCCCTGCTCCAGGCATCTCCCTCCTTTGCACAGTGCATCTACACAGCAGTGCCAGGATTACTTTACACGGGCACACACTCCCCTGCTTAGAGCACTGACAGCCTCCACTGGCTCCAGGAGCTAGTCTAAACTCCGAAGCAGGGCAAGCAGGGAGCAAAGTGGGTGAGAACAAGACTCTGGATCCAAAAGACTAGGGTTGGGCCAGGCTCTGCACTTATAAGCAACCTGTGAGGACCGATTCAACTTCTGTGCCTCAAGTTCTCCATCTATAAAACAAATAGTACCTACTTCCTGGGTTGTTGAACAATTAGAGGTGTTAATACAAATCAAGTCCTTTTATAGTGCCTGGCACATAATAAGCATTCAGTAAATATCTATTATTATTACAGGGCCCTCCCCAACTGAATTCCAACCTTTACAGCTTCATTTAGCAAATATTTAAGCACCTACTAGGTGCAGGGCCCTGTGTCTACATGGACTTTCTCTCACAGGAGCTTACAGTCAGGTAAGAGTCACTTATAATCCAGGGGGTAGCTGTCTGCTATGGGTGGTAAACTGTACTCTAGGACCCCACACAAGGGAATCTAACCGAGTCCTGGGATGTGGGGGTCAGGGAAAGGCCTTCATGGAGAAAAGGATAGCTAGGCTGAGATAATAAGAAGGAAAAAGGGGGATTGAGAACGAAAGGACATTCTACCTAAGCACCAGCCACATGTAAGTCCTCATCTTTCCCTGGTCACATAATGACTTTTCATTACTCCTTATGACTTTTACTTATATTACACTCTGATTTACGTCTGCCTACCCCAACAGATGAAGAGTTCCCCTCGTCACCTGCTTCCCTACTAAGCACAGAAAAATTCAGTAAATGTTTATTGAATGAATTCACTTCTCCCCTATTTTTCCTTACGAGTAAAGACCCACTTTTCCAAAATGGCAGCCTAAGCTATGGTCCTAGAGCAGGGCTACACCAATCAGCTCCTGGCTTCAGCAGACCCATGCTCAGTTTACAGTGTCAAACCAGTTCACATTCTACAAACCTGCAGATACAAGAAAAGATGGCTCTAACTCAATCACTGTGGCATTTATTTCTCACCTATGAATCCAGAACACCAAGTGAGAGTTCCACCTCCAGGTTTTCCCTCAGGCAAGTGATTGAACCTCTCTGACCCAGATACATCACCCCCTCCAGCCACGCTGCTTGTCCAGCTAATACAGACAGAGCTTCAGAGTTCTATCAACACGTACTAATCCAACCATTTTAGCAACTGGACGATTGTTTAGTATCTTCAACAAGTTCTGATTACGTTTTAAAGGTATATTATGAAAAACAAATTCGTTCGAGGTGCTTCCCCCCCTTTTCTTTAAACCAACTTGTTGGACTGGCTAACAATTTTATTCATTATAGTTACCATTTCATTTTTCACCCCCAAAAGACGTATTCTTTCACTATAAGATGTGCCAAATGTAATCAAGAACTTCTGAGGAAGAGAGGAAAAACCCACAGGCTTCGTTGCAGACAGAGGGTTTACCTGACCCCTAACTCATATAACTTTTAAGACAAAGCAAAGAAAACTGAGACAATTCTCCTTTAAGTGTAGAATAAGCTTTACTGGCATATTAGATAAACAGTTGGCAATTTATGTCTTTACAAGGAAACAGTGGGAAAAATATGGACATTCAGTGTGCAGGAGACCTAGGTTTGAATGACAGCAAGAGTTCACAGGAGTTTCCCCTGCTAAAAAGTGAAGATTATACCCCTACAACGGTAAAATGACACCTGCACATAAAGTGTCTTAACAGTGCCTGGCACATAGTAGGTACTCAAAAGATGTTACTTCCGCTCCACTTCTCAGAATACAGTTGGGAAATGAGGAGTTTATGGCAAAAATAAGTTTAGGAAAAAATATCTATGACAACTAAATTATCCTTGTGAACACTCAATCAGATTAAAGATGGCAGAATGTGCCAAAACTTAAGACTTTCATAACAGGACACCATTTTCTCTTCAAACTACAATTGAGAAATGAGAATTCTTCCCTATCTTTTTGCTACTAGAATTCTTGAAGCCAGCCTTTGATGACATTTGATAGATATACTTGAACATACACACACAAACACATATACAGACCCCCTCCCTAAATATAAATGCTTACAAAGGGAAGTATGAAGATAATGCCCATGCTTCTCAAATTGCAAGGTCAGAATGACTTTAAAACAAAACAAAACAAAAAACAAACATCTTAGGGAAAGTAAGATCAGCAAAAACATTTTCTGGTATGTTATATATGCTTATTAATTGTCTTTCACATAAAACTAATAAGTACAATAGTTATTATAAAGGCTTCTTTAGACATGTAAAATATGCTCAGGTAAACTCTATTATGGTTCACGTTTCATTATTTTCCCAGACATGTTGTGAGTAGAATGATTGAAAACCCTTTCACAATATTCCTTATCATTCTAATGAATTAGCTGTAGCCTTTGCTTTCAGAGCCATAATAATATTAATGGTTTTATAACTCCAAAGCATTAGGATGAATTAAATGCTCTTAAGTAATCAAGAAATAATTAAAGGCCAGGAGAGAGTTTAAGTGTTTAAGTTCACGAATTTACCAAAGTCAACTCTGATGCTCTTACATGAAATGTGCTTTTAAATTAAAATCCCATATTTCTTTAAGAGAAAGCATCTAAGAAACCCACAATAAAGTCAGCCAATATAATACACATATAATATAACCAGGACAATTATCATGATAAACACCAGACATTGCATTTGGCTACTTTATATCCATGCCACACTTTCATGTCATCCAGGGAGATGCTCCCCACACCCAGGTAAGGTAGTCAATGCTCCCAGCACCCAGATGAGTCAGACCAGGCAGTGAGCATCACTGACATCAAAAAGGGTGCCCTCTCTTTTTTTCCGCCATCCTGGTGTGTGCAGTAGAATCTGTTCCTCACCAGGTCTACTCAGAAGATTTTCAGGATCAAGCGATTCCTAGCCAAGAAAGAAAACAGAGTTGTCCCAATTCCCCAATGGATTTGGATGAAAACTCGTAATAAAATCAAGTCCAAGTCCAAGAGGAGACACTGGAGAAGAACCAAGCTGGGTCTATAAGGAGTTGCTCATAAGCTGGCACACATATTTATGCTGTTACCAAGGTCACTTGTATCTTAACGTATCACTCTGAAAACATTGCTACTATCTGGACAGCCGGATGTACTTTATTGGGAAAATGATTTTTCTCTTTGTTTCAATGTTTCTGCACTAGTGGGCTGGTTGGTAATAAATACGTGAAGACCTTTCGTTTGGAAAAAAAAAAAAAGAATGTGAGTCTACAGAGTCCTACTCAAGTTCGCACAGCTACAAAGTGACATAAGAGGCAGGAAAGAAGGCAGACTCAAGCCCAGGTCTTCAGGGCGCCACGCCCACGGTATTCTTCTCTCACAGTATGAGTCTTCTGGGGGTAACAACTCAGATATTTCAACTGGCTGCAGAACTTCAACTCCACAACTTCTGGGTCATTGATTCCTCAATTTTCCACCCCTGGACCCTTCACCTCCTGCCCCCAGGGGAAACGTCATTACATTTTAAATGTCTCCAATTTCTTCATGGCAGTTATCTATGAGGCCTTTTTTTTTTTTTTTTTTTTTTTGCGGTCCGGGAAAGATCCCACATGCCACGGAGCAGCTGGGCCCGTGAGCCATGGCCGCTGAGCCTGCGCGTCCGGAGCCTGTGCTCCACAACGGGAGAGGCCACAGCGGTGAGAGGCCCCCGTATTGCAAAAAAAAAAAAAAAAGCTTGCTAACTTATCAAAGTTTATGAAGTCGAGTGAAAAATGGACAGAGAAAGACTAAAATGCGACAGAAGACAAGTCAGTTTTCCAAAGGATCACGAAGTTCAACTTCCAAAGCAATGGGCAAGGCACTTTCCCAAAGCACTGGCAGGGCTGACCTCGTCACTTACTTACGGGAAACTATAAAACTTGTAAGATGAACCACAGAAAAAAATGTAAAATCTGATGGCATTTCCTTGGAATGTTTTATTTTGGGTTAGATATCAAAAGTCCAGAGGTGTGTAAGGGAAACATCTTAGGTACGTTCATACAACAGCAAGCACTCTTCAGGCTTTCCCTTTAGAATCCTTCACAAATGAAGCCCCATTAAATGAGAGGTTCTTTACCTCTCTGTGTGAAGCCAGGCCACAGGCAAGCAACGTTTAAGGGACTGCAGGCTAGACCTGCGGAATGTAACTGCAGTGAGAAGAGGAGTGAGATCTATGAGGAATTGATGACCTTTTCAGGAGTTCCAAACACCCTCCTCAAACTGCAGTCACTCTTGGACCTGCCCTTGCAAAGTTAAAAGCATGAGAGTGTCTCTTAACAGGTTGCAGGCCACACTGCTTTCCCACCCCTCTTTTCCCACCCTACTGACGGCACTACAGGCAGCTTACACAACCATTTTAGAAGGGACGAGGACAGATTCCCTACATTTAAAACTAAGACTAAAATGTAAAACCTTCTCACTAGGACAGATGAGGACACCTGAGTCTTTAACAGGGTGTAATTACCAAGCCACCAAGCTACAAGATTACATCCAGGCCTGGTAACAGAAAGAACCACCAAGATGCTGGCAAAGCTTTCAGTAGACAGGCCTGTAGTTTGGTAATTGGCAGTTGGCTGGCTGTAGAGCCTGTTGGTCTGTAATGACAGAGCGAGCTCATCGGTGGCCTGAGAGTAAAGAGGACAAGTGTCCTCATCCAGTATGTAGAGAGGAAACAGAAGTATAACCCTCAATTCAACAGTGCTTTTACAGGCAAAGGGCCTGTCAGATGGCACAGAGTAACAGCTTAAATTACACATTTTTTAAAGTTCAAAACTCAATTTTAGCACTGTTGTAAACAAACTCCAGTGCACAGATCTGAATAACTGACAACCTTCTTAAAGAGTTAAATTTATCTTTTAACCCAAATGTATTAAACATGGACTGTAATACTTCCACATCAGCTTCGAAAATTGCTTAGAAGAGCGGTTCTCAAGGTATAAGGTGGAGTTCTGTACCACCAGCATTGGCATCACCTGGGTACTTGTTAGAACTATAAATTCTCAGACCCCACCCCAGACCTAGTGAAACAGAAACTCCAGGGTGGGTACGGAAAGAACACTCAGCTTAGTTAGGTAGCAAACAGCATAAGGGAATGTACCAGAAATAAAAATGAAAGTTAGGTAGAAAAGCCAGGAAATTCAAGTTGGTTGAGTGCCAGCCTAGGAAGCCCAAAGCCTAGCTGGGAATTGTGAGCTCTTGAAAGTTTGGGGGCAGGAAGTGAGATCATGAGAAGGGTGGGTTAGGAAAAGCTAGGAAGACTTGACAGAAGGCTGTCAAGAAGGCTACTCTAGAGCAAGGTAATGAAATATGGACATGGGAGGGATTTGTAAGGTGTCAGGACTGGAAGTTTCAGTAAGACTTGGCAACGGAGACATCTCACTGACACCATTTATAGAAAAAGCAATGAAAAAGATAAGTTTGGGAGAAGACCAGCCAATGTCGCTTTTGGTCTTTGAGGTACCAACAGAGTGTCCAAGGAAAATGTCTATCAGGTGATTAGAACAGTGAAAGAGAAAAGAGCATAGAGCCAGAAAAACAAATTAGGGATGAGGTGTGCATGTGAAAATGATGATGTGAAGCCACAGAGTTAAGTGATATTGGAGGGGGAAATGTAAAAAGAAAAAAAAAAAAAAAAAAGAATGGAAGTCTACATTGAACTGGCCCCTCTCTTACATTCACTAACCTATCATCAAATGAACCTTGACCTCCGTGGGAGAACCATCCAGGTCCCCAAATAGGAAATCTGGAATTTAGATCAGCCTGCAGATACAGAGAGAGAAGTGGGGTAATTTAAGCACAAAAGCTCTGCTTGAAAACAATCCTAATTTTATTTTAGGTTTCACTAGAATGAAGAATTGAAGGTGAGGACTACCAATTATATTTGTATCAATGGAATCCTTGGTTCTAGTAGTTACTCATTCTCACTGATAATTATCTTCCCAGTGAGAATGAGTGTGCTATGAACGGGTAGCCTGCAGAAGAGAGGGAAACGCGGCTTGGACTCATTGTTATTCTACTGATGCAGAGCCTCTGGTAACAATCAGTCCTTTCCTCAGAAACTCCCAGAGCTCCCAAGACCCACAGGGAGCGTCCTCCCTGCCAGCCCCCTGCCATCCCGACTCCCCCATGAACCATTGCCTTCAGAAGGCCTGCCAAGAACAAGCAAGGGAGGCAAGGCAGCTCCAGCAAACATACCACCTCTGTCACTTACCTTTAAGTCACTGAAAGGTTGTGGCCCAGAAACAGACCGGCAGAAACACAGCTGACCCTTGAACAACGCAGGGGTTAGGGGCGACAACCCTCCTCACAGTTGAAAAATCCACCTGTAACTTACAGTTGGCCCTCTGTATCCCTAGCCCCCCTTATCCATTGTTGCCAGTATCCTCTGCATCTGCCTGTCATGCCAACGATTCAACCTACCACGGATCATGCAGTAGTGTAGTATTATATTTTATTACTGAAAAAAATCCACATATAAGTGAACCCGCACAATTCAAACCCATGTTGTTTAAGGGTCAACTGTATAGTCAGTTGATTTTTAACAAAGAGGCAAAGGCAGTACAATGGAGAAAAAACATCTTTTTGACAAATGGTGCTAGAACAGCTGGACATCCACCTGCCCCCCCCCACAAAAAAAAAAGGCTAGACACAGACCTTACACCCTTCACAAAAATTAACTCAAAATGGATTATAGATCTAAATGTAAAACACAAAACTATAAAACTCCTAGAAGATAATTAGGAGAAAATCTAAACGACTTTGTGTATGAGAATGACTTTTTAGAGAAAACACCAAAACCATAGTCCATGGAGGAAATAATTGATAATAATTCATTAAAATTTAAAACTTCTGCCCTGTAAAAGACACTGCCAAGTGTCTTTGAAGACAAGCCACAGACTGGGAGAAAATATTTACAGAAGATATATCTGATAAAGAACTATGATCCAAAGGTTGTGCAGCAAGTAGTCTTCTTATTTGATAGGGGCCACCTGGCCATTCTGTGTTTACTAGCATTGATTCGCTTTCTGCTCATTTTTTCTCCCCATCGCGATCCTCTGGGCTTTGTTCTTAGTCTTGTTCTTTGTTCTTTTACTGCCAGTACCCAAATATTTTCCCACAATAATAAACATTTCCAACTAAGGGAAGGAACTGGGAAAATAGATATGATAAGGCAAAAATTTTCTTTTTCGATATGGTAAGAACTTTGTTAAATCTACTAAGGGATGCCGCACCATGGGGCCATGGAACCACGATGAAATAAACAACAGTGGAGCAATATCAAGCGGCTCGTGAGTAGCAGCTACCTGGAGAATAAACTCAATCAAGGCCATCCCACTCACTTTGCACAGTAAGGCTGTTGTGAATTGCCACTTCTCCACAGTCCTTTGGGAATCCAATGCTTGTTTATACAAGGGTTCTAAAATGGGCAGGACCAGGGCGGGTGATGCTTACAATATGACAGATGCTCTGGTTGTTTTTTCTTTTTCTCACCAGCTCTCTCTTTCAAGAACACTACCCTTCATTTCTTCCCTATGTGAAATGTGTGTACATTTCTATACCTAGAAGAAAATCCACCTTGCTTGGCCAAACACATACTGGGCACACTTTGACATGGGTACTAAAACTTGGAGGGTAAATAAACACACTTCAAGCTGATGGCTGTGTTTTCCTGCCAATGTGTGGGACTGTTCACTCCAGCTTTGAAGAGTTATTTTATCTCTCTTTTAAAAGACTAAGGGCTCTTAATCTAGTATGCAGGGAATAAATGGATGGTTTTAAGGGATCCATCAGCCTCCTGATTTTTAAAAAAATAAAATCAGGGCTTCCCTGGTGGCGCAGTGGTTGAGAGTCTGCCTGCCGATGCAGGGGATACGGGTTCGTGCCCGGGTCCGGGAAGATCCCACATGCCGCGGAGCAGCTGGGCCTGTGAGCCATGGTCACTGAGCCTGTGCGTCCGGAGCCTGTGCTCTGCCACGGGAGAGGCCACAACAGTTAGAGGCCCGCGTACCACAAAAAAAATAATAATAATAAAAAATAAAATAAAATAAAATAAAATCAAGTGTATGCATACAGCTTTCATCAAATTCTCAAAGGAGTTTGTGATCCAATAATAGCCCAAGTACCACTACACTAGGTTCTGCAGGGAAATCCAGAAACACTTCTTCCATCTTAAAAGTCAAACCCTTAAGTCACATAAATAATAAAACTATAGCTTTAAAAACATAAACTCTGTCCTTTTATATGCAAACATTTGTTATGCATCATATTATGTTCCACCAACTATTTTAAAGGATCAATATTTGAGACCCTTTAGTAATTCAGTTACACACCTCCTGTGGAACAATTAACCCATACATCACTTAACACTTTTATATAAACATCCTTTAATCTTCACAAAAAGCTGTGAAGTAGATATTATTCATGTTTCAAAAGTATGAAAACAGACTTACAAAGTTAAAGTTTTTTCTCAAGGTCATAGTACTAGTAAGCTGGGGTTTGAACCTAGGTCTTCTGATGCCAAAATCTGTGGTAACATTCTGTAAAATACTAGTTTAAAAAATATCAATTGGACTATAGAGACCGAAATTTGATTATTGGTTGCCTAGAGTTGAGGAGGGGGGAGATGGAGAGAAGAGGTGAGAACTGCTGGGAGGTGGGGGGAATGACTGCTAATGAATACAGGTTTTTTTTCATGGGCCTGATGAAAAAGTTCTCAGATTAGAGTGTGGTGATGGTTGTACCCCTGAGCTGTGTACTTTTTAGATGGATGAACTATACGGCATGTGAATTACATCTCAGTAAAGCTGTTAAAAAATCAATTAAAAACTAAGGGGGCTTCCCTGGTGGTGCAGTGGTTGAAAGTCTGCCTGCTGATGCAGGGGACACGGGTTCGTGCCCCGGTCCGGGAGGATCCCACATACCGTGGAGCGGCTGGGCCCGTGAGCCATGGCCGCTGAGCCTGCGCGTCGGAGCCTGTGCTCCGCAACGGGAGAGGCCACAACAGTGAGAGGCCCGCGTACCGCAAAAAAAAAAAAAAAAAAAAAAAAAAAAAAAAAAACTAAGGGAAGGAATCAATTTTCAATATTTTGTCTGCTTTAAGACCAAAGTAAATACAACTCAAAAACTCACGGAGGTATTTTGTTTCCCCAAGTATTTACAATTCATTTCACATTAGGAAGGTCAGTAGTAACTGGAAGAGAAAAGATGGCTTACTATTCCTGGATTAATTCCAGCTGGGTTAGAATTTGGCTGCAGAACTCCTGAGTTTCCTTTACCTCCCCTTCTGTAGAGTGGGGACTGAACCACTTATTTACACTCTAACTTAGAGAGGCATAAAAATGGAGACAAAAGCCTAATACTCAGAAAGGTTTAATCCCTAAATCATTACTGGTCATTAGGGGTATAGAAACAGCAAGTTATACTTATGTCATGAGAACTACTCATGAACACAGCAAATCAAGCTTATCTTTAAACCACAGTTTCATTCTTTCACTTCTCTTTTCAGAAATGATCAATGGTCTCTTATTATTTATCTTATTAAATCCCATATCCTCTGCCTGGCCTCACACCCCACCTCATTTCCCACCTATTCAACAGCCTCAAGGTCGGTCACCCTCCTCAGTCTCACACTCAACTCCATCTCCAAATTAGTGGAGATTCCCCAGCAATCCCTTTCATTCTCTCCTCTAGCCTTCAAACTCCTAAATCTTTTAAGCCCCACCTCAAATCTCACCTCCTTCTTGGCCATTCAGCCTTGACTCTCCTCTCTCACATCATTACATCCTATCTAGTCACCACCAGACCTTGTACCAAATATGGCAACCTTGTTTCCACCATCCTTCTTTGGGGAGGAGGTCCCACATGACAAGCACCTAGACCAGAACTGAGTATAAGGTAGATAACTTAGTCATTAAATTACCATGAGTAGACTTACTCCCCAACTCCAGTAAGTCATGCAAAACAGTCTAAAAATAGACCAGTTCCTCTACTAGCAATCCATGAAATAATCTGGAAGTTAGATTTATAAGTGACACTTAAGATACTGTGTGATTTAAGAGTTTTCTATTGAGGTGCTTTACTAATATATATCACTTAGTTTATTACACAGTAATAAAAAAATTCATATGATTTATGGAAATGCTTCAAAAACGGATATTTGATTTATATGGACTTATCCCATTTAAAAATCACATCCGTTCTTCCATTCAATAAATATTTCAGAGCACCCACTAGGTGTCAGGAACTTAATCATCAGAATTCAAGCCAATTTCAAGAGGTAAAATTCAGAAATGCAGCATCGTTACATTCACTTTGAAAAGATTTCCTCCATACACATCAAGGATGCAATTGAAGACAACAACCAACACAGGCGCCGACACAGGCAACATCCCTACCAATGAAGGTCCATCAGCTTCCTGCCACAATGGCACCATCTGCCATCTCTTTTGCTTGAGCATTCCTGGTTCCCCTGCTTCCTGGTTATCCAAACCTTGAGCCTGAATCACAAATCCTCTTCTCTCCCAAGAACCAGGGCAAATCCAGTTACTTTACTCTCAGCCCATCTCCACCCACCAGAAAAGCAGCATGTCTGAACCCTAGCAAACCATTTTTAAATGACACACGTCCCTACCCTACACTTATAATCTCCTCAACCGCCAAGAACAGAATGGATCCTTCTCAGACGGGTTTCATGCAATTAGAACTGCTAACTACTCATGCGTATGGGCTTTATTTACAAAGTACACTGAGTGTAGACATGGTTTAGACATGCCCTGACATGTATCCTCAGTATCGATTTAATGTACTTATGTTCCTCTTGTACTTGTGTATCTTCTTTAAAAAAAAATCCCAGCCTGGCATTCTAGCACCTTTCTACTACACAACACAGCTGTTTTGTTTTTGGGCTCGGGGCAAGTATCAAAGAGACAAAAATATTGTTTAGCAAGAAACAACACATATCTTTACATATGGAGAAACAACACTTCATATATAAAGATATGGAGTGATCACACATATGACAAAATATTCAATTGATCCAATCTTAAAATTGGTTAAAAGTTAAAAATCCACGGCATGAGAGCAGTAGTGTGGCCAAAGAGGAGGAATAATTTCCATATTTAGTTTTTCTTTTAAACATAATAAAATTTCTTATTATCCCCCACAGAGCAATGAGAATGATTCAAGTAGCTGATGGAAGCCACCAGGTAAAACTGCACAGCTATTTTATAGCTATTTTATAAAGCTGGCTTATATGTAGTTAACCTCTCAAATGATCAGTCCCAGAGAGTGAAACATAATGGTGAAAAATCTGAACTAACATTACAAAAATAATCCAAACCATAAATTTTCTAATTCAAGTTGGACTTCCAAGTATGTCCCTTAATCCCATTCGAATATACGTGTATGTGTGATATTCTGATAATTCACTCCAAAGAAACTATGTTTTAACAACCAAGCTCAAGAGGAAGTTGAGAGGTCCAGCTTGCACTAAGTTTAACAATTTATTACGGCTCAAGCTGGATATATACTATTCTTAGACCATGAGAAAATTTATACTATCTCAAACCTCTGCAACAGGCAAATAAGTTAAGCATGTGGATTTGTACGGATGCCTCAATTTGCAGGGTCAGTAAAGGGAGTTTGAGAAATGAACAAAGGAAGGACATTGGTGTAGAAAATGCTATTAAATTGGAAGAGTAAGTGTTGTCTGGAGTAACTGAGAAGTGGCCTCATTTTCTGAAAACTTCCAAGACCATGAAGTATTACACACCAGAGGGAAAACATTTTAATCTAGCCCACTTTATCAAATTCCACGTTTGCGTTTAAATGTTCATGCAGCTCCCTTAAATAAATACTAGTATTTATTAGCTGTGCAGTTTTACCTGGTGGCTTCCATCAGCTACTTGAATCATTCTCATTGCTCTATAAACGTGAGTAAATGCTAAGATGGAGACATCAAAAAGACAACAGAGCTACAACACTTCACACCCTGTCTCATACGCAATAGATATTGGTTAACTGATTGGAGTTGGAACTAAACAAAACATTTCTAATTTGTTCAAATCTGGCCAAGTGCCATACCAGCTACTTTTTTTTGCGGGGGGACAGGGGGCTTGCTGCATGGCTTTCAGATCAGGGACTGAACCCGGGCCACTGCAGTGAAAGCGCCTCATCCTAACTACTGGACGCCAGGGAATTCCCATACCAGCTACTCTTAAAGGATGCTAACTGAATCCCATGAGCTCCCCATGATTCTAATGGCCTAAAAAAGGAGACAAAACAAGTCTGCGCCATCCATCCATCCATCTACCCATCCAGATATGTGAAACCTCTTATGTGCTGGGCACCAAGCTAATGGCTGAGAATATAATGTGTGTATAGTAAATTTTTCCAACTTCTTATTTTTCTTAAGCCTCAGCATCCCCCAAATATGCTGCCAACACCTTGTCCAGGTGACCAGTTGCACCACTACAATATAGCTGATCTTACCACAAGTTCCCCATCCTGCCCTTCCCCGACTGCGAGCTAGTGACATTCAGACACACCAAGGAACTCACCTCACGTCCTATACTTGTGTACTCCATCTGAGCCCAACAAAGGCACCTGCCCGCAGGTCCTCTCTCCCCCTGGGCCCGCCACCTGCCTGGCTGAGTGTGCTCCCTGGAGCTCCTCTCACACGGTCCCCTGAGTGGCACGCAGGGCCTCCCTCTTCTGGGACCTGTGAGTGTAGTAACTCCTTTAATTTCATATGCCTCTCCAGGGGTAACTTCTGTGGCCATTTGTGATGATCCTTAAAGACCCCACAAGGAGGCTATACTCCCCCATTGATAACACAGGGTGCAAAACTGGACAAAATCCCCATCCTCTGGAGCTTGGTCTCATGAGAGACAATCAAGCACCATGAAAATAAATTGTAGAAAAAAAGTGCTTCCAAGGAGAGGTGAGCAGAGCTGTGAAAGTGTGTAAGGTTTGGCTTTTTGGGGGGGCGGGGGCGGTCAAAGAAGACTTACCCTGAGGCCTGAAGGATGCTAGGTCTTTACTAAGGCAAGAAAGAAGAGGAAACAGGGAAGAAGAACGTTTCAAGCAGAAATAGCAGTTAATGCGAAAGTCCCTGGAGGGAGGAAGCAGCCCACAGGAGAAGCTGAAAGCTGCCCACACGGCTGACTGCCAGGAAGGCAGGCAATACGGGTCGAGAGGGCAGAGAAGTAGGCAGAGGCCAGACCTGCAGCGTCTAGTTAAGGATGTGTCTTTATCTTAACATAAAAAAAGAGAAAAACAACCCCCCCCCCAAAGTTTCATGTAGCACAGTAGAAAGTGGACTGGATCCCAAATGAGACAAGGGATCCCCAGTCCCCAGTTCCAGATCAAAATCAGGTGGGCACCGACCTCTGCCCCACTCAGTGTGTCAAACGAAGATATCAAAACCTATCTCAGAGCACCTTGTGAGGAATGAATTAGGTGAAGGATGTGAAATTGCTTTGTAAAGTGTTTGGCAAATTAATAGCATTATAAGAGTATAGATTATTTTTAATTAAATGCTGTAAAAGAAACCAGGATTTGCATAAAATCTACTTTCTCCTTTTAAAATCACAAATTAGGAAAATGTGCCCAAAGATATAATCATTTTAAGAGTAATACTCTCACACTTGTGCTTCACTGAAGGAAATGATATTCACAAAACTCAAGACCTTATTAAGTTTCGGATGTTAACCTGTTCTATGACCCCTTACGGATGGATGGCCAGCTGTTTGGATATTCATTTATTATATTTCAATGCACCGGAATCTTATATCTTAAATAATCACCATGTAAACCTCCCTAGAAAAAATATCCCTGGTATAAATCCAGAACTGTATGTCATCAATCAATTATCTTCTTACACAGAGAGCTTGGAGCCAAACTAGACAGAGAGCTTACCTAGTCCTGTATACAATGAAACATAAACAAGTGGAAGTACAAGTGGCTCTCATGGTCTGAAGGCACTATCCTGAAGTACAGCAATAAAGCAGAAAGAAAAGAATTCATCTGTGGTTCTTTACGATGGATAAATAGCTGTAGCATCTACTCTGTTTTTGGTGGGTGAAATTCTTGCTGCCAAGAGAGAGCAAGCAAGAAAAAAAAAGCAAGGTGCTCTAGACTGATGTTGGTATGAGGCTAGCTTATCTCTACAGCTTCCCATTACCCTTATCTCTTCCTAAAAGGAAAACATTAAAGCAATCAAACTTTAGCAAGAGGAATGACTCAGTAGACACACACACACACACACACACACACACACACACACACCCCTCAACTGTTTAGGCTATTCGCATATTAAACAGTGTAAACTTCTGGGTCCTTTACAGTTACAACTGCTGTAGGTATCTTCAAAACAATTATTTAAAAAAATCAAAATAATAAAACAGTATAAAATTTTATAAAAGTGCATTCTCATACAACCCATGTGTATAGTATTCTTATAGATTGGTTATCAAAATTGAATGCCTGTAATTAATATTTTCTGAAATTAGTACTGGTTTACAGGGGTTAAGTCTATTTAAAAAGTGTGCCTCATAAAACACATTTTTCTTACAAATATTTATCAAATGAAACTTATTTTATGCCTTTTAGCAATTTCTCCCTCAATGTAGAAGAGCATTTTGTAAAATAAGCGTGTCAGATTTTTGCATCATTTTTAAAATATCAACCTTGCATTACATATTAACTCCAAGCCTAAAACTGATTTTTTTTTATCAGTCTGATTATAAAATAGCTATTCTGGAATTCCTGAAATACCTACAAGACTTTTTCATTCAATACCAGAAAACTCTTATAAGCTTAATGAATTGGAGAAGCATTACCCGCTAACAAAGGCAAGAAGCTTCAAGACTCCACAGGAATTTCATCATTCAGTTTTCCAATGTGGGATGGGGGAGGGGAGACCACACTCTAGGAAAAGTTAACTAAATACACTGAAGGATTGTAAAGTATCCCTTCTACAGAAAAACAGAACCACAAAACAAAATAGAGGCTTCAAAACAGTATAAAAATACTTTTAATTATACGTTAAAAGTTAGTGACAAAAGCCTAAAAACTCCTTTGTCCCTTTTAGCCTTGAAAGCAGAGGAAGACTGCCTATAGGTAGCACTATTAGAAAATTTTGTCCTAAGTAAAATTTAGGACTTTACAATGACATTGAATTAGAATAAACTCTTAGACATGGCAAACACCAAATGTACTGAGTGAATCAATCCAAAGTGCAAACTGATTTTATGTCAAAAGACAGTGGCTGGATAGAATTCCTTCCTTTTAGATGTTGCATGGAATTCAAACAAATGCATGGTAACGACACGGCACCATTTACTTCTCTCAATTTTGAAACCCCCATTTGCCAAGATCAATAACATGGAATATAATTCAAGAACTTTAATATATCAAAACAGAAGAGGGAAAGAAGGTCCTCGGGGCCTCTGGATAGAACAGAGTCCCAAGATGGAGCTCAGAGTAAAAACAAGTTAGAGTTTTATATTAGATACTAGAATCTGTATTTCATTCCTCATTTCACCTGGAAGCTGAGACATTCACTGGAACAAGGTCTGGGTGAAGCAGGGGTTTTGGCCAAGCCTCACTGGAGAAGAGCGCCATCAAATCAGAGGCAAGCCAAATGCATACCAGTGGGTCGCAGCTTCTGTTGAAGAATGTTGAAGTTGGTTACTTTCCCCAAATCAGGACACATCAAGCCCTCCAAGGAGGCAGCAAGAACTGGCCCCTCGCACTGCCAATCAAGTCCCTGACTCATGGGGCAGATACCCTGCCCCCCAAGAGTGAACACAGGCTGATCTTGTTCAAGAAAAAGGAAGGAGGAAGAGAAGAAATCATCTGAAGGAAATGGAGATATCCAAGAAAACCTATTCCAAGAAAAAAGAAATGGGCACAAGAGGAACAGGCACCCAAGTTCACATGGGTTGGAATCAGAGCTGAAGGAGAGAAGACTCAGAGCACTGGGCCTGCCAAACTCGCTGAGCTGGTCAAGAACTCTTTCTGTTACTGGCTTCTTTCTTGATATCTCTCCTCCGTAGATTCTCAAAATGACCTGCCTAGTCTCAGAAATAATCAAACTCAATCGCCTGAAAAGTCCATTAGAATCCAAAATTAACCACCCTAAAACTAGCTTGCACTTGATGACGAGCAGTGCAAGAGCTTAAAAGCCTTGGAGCTAGATAGGCTGGGTTAATTCCTGGTTCCACCAGCCCAGTGACTTTGGGCAAGTGACTTACCTGCCCCGGGTCTCTCTGGTTAACTCACCTGTAACCTGGGGTGGATAACAGTATACCTGCCTCACACAATGGCAGTGAGGATTCCAGACATAGACTGCTTAGGAGAGCTGCTTGGCACCTAAGTAAGCAGCACATAGCATTAGTTACCAGTAATTATTTACTGACGAAGTCGTCAGTTTTCTACTGTCCTATGCAGAACAGATGGGTTTGATAAGGAAAATTATAACCACAGGCAGATTTTCTCTCTTAATCCCATTTAGTGGGTGAGAGGTGAATTTCTTGGGGCTTGTAGGAGGAATGTGATGCAACCCACAACAAGCACGTGACAGGTGTCTTCTCTGCACCTACACCACCTGCCTGGGCTAGGTGTGGGCCAAAGGAAGCCTCCCCCAGCGAATGGGCTAACATGCTCAATGGCTAGAACCAAGCGGGAGCTTCCCAGGGACAGTCACTTACTTTTCCAGTAGCCCTGCTCGCGGGTGGAACTTGGGTGAGCGTGCTGATTGTTGGCTGGGCAGGAGGCAAGTTCCGAGCCCTCCTCAACAGTAACCTGCGAGCTGTGTGCAACCCAGGGACCTCGTCAGCCCGATGATCACGGAGACCGTAGGTAGGAACCAAGAGCTGATGATATTAGGACTAGAAAAATGATCAGGGCACCCATCAACAGGAAGGAATTTGACTCCTGTAACTCCAGAAGCGAGACCCACAAAGGAGGCTCCTGGGGGCTCCAGACGCCAATGAGGAATAATCACAGAAGGGCAGTGGACTGTTATGATTGGCCAGTTTAAATAAGAATCACTGTAATATACTTCAGTGGAACACTTTATTCTTTAACAAAACGTGCCTAGCGAAGGGAGGTCAGGGGACTTGATTTGGGCTAAGTTATTTCCCCAGGGTTCTAGGGCTCTGTGTGTTGGGTGGGAATCAGCCCAAGTCAATGCACTTGTTACACATGCACAGCAGTGAGTATCAAAACTCCTTCCTCACCAGCACCACTGACACAAGTGTGGTGCCAATAATGATAGTATAATTAGCCATTAAGCTTTCTTTTTCAGTAGAATTTGTCCCTCTCTGGGCATGACTGTTAGCATTCTCCATCAACTGCTTGAATTATCACTAGATTCTATCAAAAATCCTACAGTGACACTGGGGCAACCATCCCGTCCTCCATTTTGATTTTAATTTTTATATTTTAATTATACACACTTGTAAATATGAGATCGTTGACAAGCTTTTAGGGTTCAAATTTTCATGTGAGCAGAGAGATCGCAGCCTATCTAAGCTGCCCGTATCTGGAGGGACAATACACTACTAGGGAAACCCCAAAAGCCCAAGGGTAAAATTTCAAACCGAAAAGAGAGAGAGCAGTCTCCAAAGTGAGCTGGATTTCAAAACTGATGAATCAGAAAAGTTCTTCTAACTCTATTCTTTTAGCTAAAGGACTACTCATCACTACAACAGTTTCTAGGCTCTGGTTCAACCTAAGCAAATAGGCGTTATTTGTTTTAAACACCGCTCATTAAATTAAAAAAAAATCAAATTCAGTAATATTTGAGTCATTATTTGAGTATTCAGTACTTATTGAGCCCCTATACAAAGGCATTTCCAAGTATGCAAACATATGGGAGTTATTACTATAGCCCTCAGAAGAGAAACTGATATTAAGACTTTTAAAACCATATTGTCCCTGATAGGAGGCACCAAAATAACAGCCTGATGAAGACACTCCAGACAAGGAGAAACAAAGGGCCAATTAATAAACATTCCCCAAATTACTGGCTCCAACGGACCTACTCGTGAAGGACAACTGAGTCTATCTACCGGCTGTGTTAATGCTTCCTAGTGTTGCTGTCAGGTTTGAACTTCCCCTTTCCCAACAACTCATGAGCCGCTCATTTCTAAAAAGGCTGCTCAGTGGACAGCTCTCCGAGACAAAGACTTCAGTCCCATTTTCAGGGTTACCTACAGATAAGCGTTTTGTTTTTCACTTATACCACACCCTCCAGGAGAGCCTCAAGCCACCCAGCTGTTCAGGGGGATTGTGGTTCAACAGCAGGAAACATACAGAAAACATTGGGAAAAACATTTTTGTTTGTTTTCTTCCCCATGTCAAGGCCATTGCTTGAGAGGAAAATGAATGCAAAGGAGAAAAAGGGGGAAAGTTTAGAAATGCATCAAGTTGGTTTCAAATAACACTCTTCCCTAAGTTTTCTTGAAGAAGTAAGGATCTCAATTTCAGGATAAACACTCATTTCAGGAGTGTTCTGTTAAACACTCCATGTTTAGATTCCTATACTGTGACTACCCAAGAAATGTTTCTGACATAGAATTTGAGATCCAAGAGATAAAAGGTACACAGGCGCATTTGAGTTCAATTTGCTAGAACAGTGATAAGAAGGAATTGTACACAATACAGAATATGCTGCAGAAACCCATTGAATGATGTCTACTCCGTGTGCGCACTGTTGTCTAGGATGCTGTAAAGTTGGGAATCAGAGCTTTTTTGTTGCTGTGGTCCTACTTACCACCAAAATCGACATCAAGACAGTAAACTGCATGCCCTCAAAGCTGCAAATTCCCTGTTTCATGTTCATTGCAAAGCAGATTCTCACCGTTAAAACTGGCCGTTTAAACAGAAGGTTCAGACCAGGAATTTCATTGGTCCATTTCTGGTCATAGCTACTTCCAGTAGCTTCTCACCTTTCATGAATATTCCTGTCACTTCAAAAAGAAAAAAAAAGGAAGCACTGAAATGATGGGGTAAAATATAGGTTAAAAAACAGTGAAAAAAGCAGTTAAAAAAACAGTGAAAGGATGGCAGCTCGCTCCCTGCAGGGAAGACTGCCTGAAGGTGAGAAGATGGATCCATCTCAATCAAGATGGATCACGTTGTACGTCTGTCTGCAGCAAAAAGCATCTGTGATCCTTAGAACTTTCTTCCTCCTTGACCTTTCATGTTTGGGGAAAGACGAATAGTGGATATCTCAACTGCCTCTACGAAAGCTGCAGTATAATTTGCATAAAAAGTCAAACCAGGCCCCACTCAAGTCAGGCCAGATATCAAGACAAACAAAGCATCCTTTAAATCCAGACCCCACAGTTTTGTGTAAGAGCCACTTTGATATCCTCGGACAGCAGGCAAAAAAAATAACAATAATACAAATAAAAAATTTACCCAGGTACACCCTGACACCACGTATTACCATGTGCAAACCTTATGAAGAGCCCAGACTGGCTTCAAGATTGAATACTGGGATGCGGCAAATGAATATAGACCCTGACAATCGCCGGTAGCTTCTTCTATAAATAGTGGGTGGAGAGCGCTGGTGGGGAGGTGGTCTCCAAGTTTATGGGTGAGCTTGAGTCATAATTAGGCCTTCTAGATCCATATTTACCAACTGTGACTCACACTGTAAGTGGGGCTGCAGGAGTCTTTCACAGGATAAGCTACTGAACCAGATTTTTACATGTGCATCCAAGGCATCTGATGGTAGTAGACCTTTCAACAGCAGGGGAACATCACTGCCTAAATGCCGTCAACTCAAACCTTTGAGACACAGTAATAAATTGAAAATAGCCTGCGTTTTCCCCTCAACTCAGATATGAGACCATTCAATCTGACACCAAAAGGTTTTGCAAATCAACAGGCCATTTAGAAATGGCCCGTTTTCATTCTAGCACGGTGGCTTTTTAAAAATGGTCACACCCAACAGAGCAGGCTACAGGCTGCGTGGAAAGTGCCAGTTCAGAAAAGCTTTGCTCTTTGTGAAGGCTCCCATCAGCAGAGGGAATTCACAGCAGGATGCTCTGCTGGGCCCATTAATCAATATATGGAAATTCAAACAAAAGGCTTGTGGAAGCCCTCTTCCCAAAAACATTTTTTAATTCCACAAAGGTATCAGAGGCGAGACTCTAGTTGGTTAGAGGGCTAACCGTTCTGACAAATCTTTAATGAAACACTTGAGAAATCCATTCACACGTAGTCCTGTTTCACACGCCAGCTTTTTCCCTCAGTTCCAAACTTGATAGCAATAACTAGTAATTCACCTCCCTGTCGTTAAAATAGCCCTTTCTTTGTACTTCAGCTGAGACCACTGAAATTGCTCCATGAGGAACAGAAAAATTCATCACACATTCTACAAAAAGCTCCCCATTCCCCTTTTCCTCCAGTTTACTATGATGATGGCATTCCCATCACACAAAAGCAAAGGGACGGTCTTCTTTATGGAAGTCCACGGCTCCTCCATCACTCCATACTATGGACTGGAGTCTTCTGTGTTCTCTTGGCTAATTTTTTCACTAATAGGAACTTTGTTTCATATTTTAAGAGAGAAGAGACAGAAAGCAAGCCAGCCAATTGGCCAAGTACTAAATTATCTTACCCCAAATCCTAGTAAGGGCTCCTCTGAGAACATGAGGGAGACTACGGACCCTCTCCCCCAAAACTGTGTGTCCACACAAATTTCTACAGTTTTTGGCAGTTGATTCATGAAATCCTTAGGTCCGTCCAGGATTCCCGGATTCCTAGTCAAACCCCCAGACTGGACCACTCTCCGATCTTAGTCTATTTTGGATGTCTGTGAGGGACCACTGACAGACCCTTCGAGGGATGGATGAAAAGGTTTACCTTTCTAAAAAAATTGCAACAGATTATGAAATGGAAAATTTCTCTGCAATTTCTGAGCAGTTTACAGCAGAGTAAACTCCCTTTTCAGCTAATATCTTCTTCCGAGTTAAACTTCTGCCCTTTAATTCCTGATTCTCCCCTCTCCCTGTCCCCTGCCTGCTTGTAACCCCTCACCAGCAGCCCTGGAACCGATCCCCCAGCCAGAGCTCTGGTCTCCCCACCTTAAACCCCAAAACCTCATCCAAAAATGGAAGGGCTGCCAAAATGTAGTCCTTGCTATCCCGTCAGCTTATGCTCTTTACTCCAGAGCAGGGGTTCCATCCACTGCAGGGAGTTCAAGGTCATTTGGATGTCTGTCAGAAATGCAGATGCCCAGGCCACACCCTAAATCGCAGAACACCCCAAACTGACAGAATTTCAGAGTGGGGTGCAGGAATGTGCACGTTTACAGAGCTCGCGGACATTTCTCATGCACCCACAGTTTGTGGACTGTTGCTGACAAATCATCCTCCACTGAAGCCTGGGTAAGATCCTCCTTGCCTGCCTCCGTCCTAACATTATGTGCTCATTCTCACCTTAGACTTTCATTCTATTTCTTACCTCTACATGGAAATATTCTCCACCTACCTAAATCTTACGCACTTCAAACGGTCTATCTCAAAGCCCCTCCTTCCCCGATACTGATCTATTCTATCTCTCTCGAGGTGAATTTTTCTCTGACTTCACACATCAGCATTACCTACCTAGTCCTTAAAATACTAGTTATTAGCCCAGTCCTGGTGCTACAGAATTGGTGGAGTGAAATGTAAATATGTAAATGTTAAAAAAAATGAAGTAGACGGAAAACTGAGAGAACTCTCAAAACCACCAAAATCTTGTCTGTTAAATTTCTACTTTCCAAAAGTCCTCTAAAATACTTCTGACACCAAGGCCAGGCAGAGAAGAGTTAAAGTCTTCAAACCTGCTCTCTCAGCTAAGGCAATAGATGCCAGCTACCAGAGAAAAGCTAGTCAGGTGGGAACAGCTGTGCCAGGGCTTAGCCTAACAGGATATACTGACAGCACAAAGAGCCAGCTCACTGAGCTTCTGGAAAAGACCTCAACTCCGCCCCTCCCCCCTCCTCACGGCAGTGTCTCAAAAACCCCTATGCCATTTACTTAAACCACAGGCCCGTAAAAAGTAGTGCGGACTTAAAACTGCACATGATGACTTGCTGCATAAAAATATACAATTATTTTTTTAATTATGCACAAACCAGGTGATGATTATAGCATATATAGCGTATAAGCGTATATAATTATATGCATGTGTTATAAAAAGCTTCAGTCCTCAAACCTTATGAGTGGGCATAACCATCGCTAAACCCATCCATTTATTAAAAAATATTAACTGCAAAGCTTCCTAGGGATGTGGCAATTGTGCTCACTGCGGTGGGGACACCAAGATGAATGAGAAATGGTTAATTGCCCTTGAGGAGCTCAGCACAATCTTGTCGGAAGGAATATAATAAAGAAAAATAGTGCAAAGCAGTGTGTGATAAGTGCCGTGAGAGAAAGTCAAGGTACTAGAGGAGAGAAGGCGTGATTACTAGAATAAATAGAGAAAACAGCGCTAAGGCAGCAGCGGTCCACCTGGTTCTTGAGGTTAGAATGGAGAGGACAGTCAGCATGCAAGAAGGGCAAGAGCTTGAGAACACAGATGGGAAAATCCTTCTGCTCGGGATGGGATGGGATGGCAGCTGAGGCAGAGTTGTCGACGGGATAACTGAACGGACGCTCCTTGGCCTCTCTCGGGTATACCCGTAGGATGGGGATGCTTTTAC
The DNA here is from genome assembly GCF_025265405.1 of Mesoplodon densirostris. Lineage (NCBI taxonomy): Eukaryota > Metazoa > Chordata > Mammalia > Artiodactyla > Ziphiidae > Mesoplodon > Mesoplodon densirostris. The sequence goes on along the minus strand of NC_082673.1, from coordinate 54,639,807 downwards.
AACGGTCAAGTCACTTTGCTGATGGGTAAACCATGTCCAATTAGCCTAAAGGCACCCAGGTTACTTCTTTACTAACAATAGTGCAGCCCAACCTCAAATTAAGCCTCCATGGAGAGGAAATTGGGGAAAAGACGATATTCTGCAATAAACTAGGTGAGAAAAAGTACCAGGGATCATCATGGCTAGACCAATGGACGTAAAGTCAGAAGACTTGGGTTTGAGTTCAAGTTCATTTTGTCAGCTGTAACACTTGGAGTAAGTCACTCACACTCTGTTTCTTTGCATGCAAAATACAAATGGTAATTTCTCCACCCAGTAAGAGTGCTGTTCCAACAACATGGATGTGAATGAAGGTCCTCTGTAAAATTATAAAGCTCTTTCAAAATGTAAGGCAATATTACTGGATAAGTTTTGAAAAGTTTTAAATTTTATTTTAAAGTACACATTGTCGTGATTAAAAAATAAATAAATAAAGACCCTCAAATAACATGATGACTGTCCTCAGCAAGGCGAGCGCTAGGCTCAGACAGAAGCAGATACCAGAGATGCCAGAGCAGAAAAATGGAAATAAACAGGAAGGTGCTGAAATTGTTGGGCTGCTAGAAAACCAACCCTGAAACCACCCTTCAGCTAGTCTTTCCATTTACTTAAACAGAGACACCTCCTTAACAGAAAATCAGCTCAAACTTGTTTAAATTGAAACCTGTGACATAAAAAAATCCTAAATGATACTGGATTTAAAAAGAAAACACTTATTCTGTTCAGATTACATGATGTTCCCTCAATAACTAAAAAGATATTACTATGGTCCTACCTAATTTCCTTCATTATCATCTTGGCTTTTTTTAAAAGCAAGGGTCAATCAATAATGAATACCCAATATACAATTACCTAAGTTAAATACATACACATATAAAACAGAACTTTAAAAGATTGAAATTCATTTTCATAGTTAAAGAAACAAATGCAAGATATTCACACCCACTTGTACATTACAGTGAACTCTTTTGTCATTAGCCATAAAAATGTTTGAAGCTCTAAGTAAATATATTAACCTGTTAACCTGCACTAAAGGATTTTATAGTGTGACTAATTAAAATAAATCTTCATTTGATGCCATGCAGCCCTCAAGACTTTCAAATTCTAACATATTAGACTAGCATGCTTATAATTTAAGAGCCAAATATTTTTTCCATCCAAAGAATATCTAACATGCCAGACAACACAGCTATTTCTCAAATTCCTCACCTCCTGAATCTCTAGTAGTCTAAATTTCCCTTCCTCATTCTCCCAACCTTCCCTTAATAACTGATTTTCTCTACATGTTCCTCCTTTTACCACAGTAGCAATAAAATTTATCATCAACTAGGGCACTTTGGCGAGTGAAAGAGGGGAGTGATTAATAATTAAGCCAGAAAAACAGGTATAAAAAACTGGGACATACAGTAACCCTACCTACGGCTATTATTCTAGGTAGAGGGAAAAGTCTACTCAGGACGAGGGAGAGAAGGAAATCTCTTATTTAATAGGCTGAACTAGTATGTAAATATTCGGACCCGGGAGTTTCCTGGTGGTCTACCGGTTAGGATTCAGCGCTGTCACTGCTGTGGCCTGGGTTCGATCCCTGGTCAGGGAACTGAGATCTCACAAGCTGCACAGTGTGGCCAAAAAAATAAATAAATACATAAAAATTAAAAAAATAAAAGACTATCTTAAAAAAAACTCTTCGGACCCATCCCAGCCCTGATTTCCGTCTTTGAACCATGCACAGGGAAGAAAGTTGCCCTGCTGCTGCATCTCTCCTCCTTTCTGGGATGCAAAGTCCAGGTCAGAATGTACCTGACTGCAAATTCTTTGGGACCACTGGCAAAAGCTTGAGGCCTTGTTTGTCCGCTGGTTTCAACAGAGGACTATCCTTCACTGTTAAAGAGGCATTAATAACCTTCAATTAAATAGGCATTAGCAATGTCATCTTCTAACTTCAGAGGCTCATTCTTATCCAAAACCTTCATTAAGTGTAGTTTACTGTGTTGGGTGCTGCAAAGGTCAAAGGGCATAGCCCTCGTCCTCCCTGGATTTACAGTCCAAGAAGGAAAATGACATGGGCTGTAAAGTAAGAGATACTCACACATCAAATAGGGGATACAAAAATGCAGGCCAAGGAGGAAGAGCAGAGCTGGATTTGGGAAGAGAGCAGAAAGCAAACCAGTTAAAGGAGAAACTGGTCCAAATGATCCCAGGGGGGCTTCCCTGGTGGCGCAGTGCTTAAGAATCCGCTAGGGGGCACAGGTTCGAGCCCTAGTCCGGGAAGATCCCTCATGCCACGGAGCATCTAAGCCCGTGAGCTGCAACTACTGAGCCTGCGCTCTAGAGCCCACGAGCCACAACTACTGAAGCCGGCGTGCCTACTGCACTTGGCAACAAGAGAAGCCACTGCAATGAGAAGCCCGCACGCCACAACGAAGAGTAGCCCCCGATCTCCGCAACTAGAGAAAGCCCACATGCAGCAATGGAGACCCAACACAGCCAAAAAAAAAAAAAAAAAACAGATCCCAAGGCACTGGCTTTGGGGATGCAGCAACAAGGCAGCACTACGTGTTGTGAGGGGAAGCGGGGCAGAAGTGGGAATCAGAGAACCACGTCTGGTCCTTTTTCATGGCTCGGTTCAGGTTCACCTGAGTTTAGGACCAAATCATCCTTAATTGTGACGTGACTGCGCTCCTCATCCCAGCAGCATCACACCCTCACCTCTCCCGTGAGCACCCTCAAACCTGGGGGCTTTTGTGTCAGTCACTGGAGTATAATTGGCACCCAAAAACCAGATGTTCAACAAACACCATTTTTAAAAAAAAAACATAGTAAAATATGCAGAACATAAAATGTATCATCTTAGCCATTTCCAAGTGCACAGCTCAATAGTGTTTACATTCATTATGTTCTACAACCATCACCGCCATCCTCCACAGCTCTCTTCATCTTACAAAACTGAAACTCTGCCCCCGTTAAACAACTCCCCATTCCTCCTTCCCGCAGTCCTTGGCAACCACCCTTCTACTTTGTCTCTATAAACCTGACTGCTCTAGGTGCCTCACATGAAAGTGGAATCATACAAGACTTATACTTGCCTTTCGTGACTGGCTTATTTCACTTAGCATAATCTCCTCAAGGTTCATCCATGTAGCGTGTGTCAGAATTTCCTCCCTTTTTAAGGCTGAATAATAACCCATTGTATGTATAGACCATGGACAGTTTTTCTATAATAAATACTTTTTGAATCGAAGTAGGTGTACCTCAGAGACTAGAACACAGTTTCCCCACATGTGAGGGAGTTTTAAGTCTCTTTCTTCTTTTTTTTTTTAAACTTTATTTTTGGCTGCGTTGGGTCTTCATTGTTGCGAGCAGGCTTTCTCTAGTTGCGGCGAGCGGGACCTACTCTTTGTTGCGGTGCATGGGCTTCTCATTGCAGTGGCTTCTCTTGTTGCGGAGAATGGGCTCTAGGCACACGGGCTTCAGCAGTAGTGGCACGTGGACTCAGTAGTTGTGGCTCGCGGGCTCTAGAGCGCAGGCTCAGTAGTTGTGGCGCACGGGCTTAGTTGCTCTGCGGCATGTGGGATCTTCCTGGACCAGGGCTCGAACCCGTGTCCCCTGCATTGGCAGGCAGATTCTTAACCACTGAGCCACCAGGGAAGCTCTAAGTCTCTTTCTTATACTGGACTATTTGAAATTTCTTAGAGAAACAGAGATGAACTGGCAATTTAAAAAAAAATCAGGTAAGAAAATGCTTCCTGAGGCTCTCTTCTATTACCTACTACTCAAGGAGAAGGCGGGACTTAATAGCTCACTTGCCCTGTGTGAACTGAGATTTTTCCGGTAAACTGCCTTGCTTTTATCAGCTTATATTTTTTATAATATTCTTTCTTTTTTAAAAATTAATTAACTTATTTATTTATGGCTGTGTTGGGTCTTCATTTCTGTGTGAGGGCTTTCTCTAGTTGTGGCAAGTGGGAGCCACTCTTCATTGCGGTGCGCAGGCCTCTCACTATCGCGGCCTCTCTTGTTGCGGAGCACAGGCTCCAGACTCGCAGGCTCAGTAATTGTGGCTCACAGGCCCAGTTGCTCCGCGTCATGTGGGATCTTCCCAGACCAGGGCTTGAACCCGTGTCCCCTGCATTGGCAGGCAGATTCTCAACCACTGCGCCATCAGGGAAGCCCATCAGCTTATATTTTAATGCTTCTGTTTCATGGCAGGAGTCAAACCTATTTTCACGAAGGCCAAGAAGGTAGCCTCTTCATCTGGAAAGAGAAGACCGCTACAGAATGAATAAACAATTGCTAAATCTTTTCAAATCCAGACTTCCACAAACCACAGAAGTTTACAAAAAAAAAGCTGTGTGTGGGGAGGGGCCTCTGGGCAGCCACTGTCTCCACAAGGCTGACCTCCCAAGGCGGGCAGGTGAGCACAGGGGGGCCTGCTGAAAGCTACTGTGTACAATTCTGAGTCATCAAGGCGTTTAGTGCCGCCCCTGTAGGGGCTTCCCTTTTCCTTTCTCCCTCCATCTTGAGATTCTAAACAGACATCAGAAATGCATAATCACAGACGCTCTTCATAATGAACCCGACGCTTCTTCTTCCTACTCCTTGGAACTTCTTGGAAGCTTGATCTAATTATGTCAGTGAAGCTAAATATAATGACTTGTTTTAGAAGCATTTCTTCTGTCAAATCTTCCTGTCAATATGGTCTCATTTTCCCAACCACGTTAATTGGTCAGAACTGCTTCTGTTCATTCCTCTCATATGATGTCCCAAAGGGTAGGAAAGGGTTGAATTATACCTTGATCCAGAAAGGACACCTTAGAAAACTGGAAAACCTGAATAGGGGAGTGACCTATAAGACTAAGAATACCAGAAATGTTATCTAACACAAGCAAACTGGATGAATGAAAAAAATGGACGTAGAATGCACTGGTAGTGAAAACCTCATTAAACGCATGTCATACTGCTTTTTAATCACTAATAAGTGGTCAGGCGACTTCAAGGGAGTAGAGACCCTTCCTCGTGTCTCCTTTGGATCCCTGTGGTATAGTGCTAGGCAAATAGCTACTGTTGATTAACACATGTTGATATATAGATTGATGTTTACTTGACTATGAACAATAATGCAAGATTGTTGGTTCTCTTCCTTTCTTAACATAATTCAGTTATTTTTTAAAAATAAAAATTCTATCAGAAAGTGAGAGTCAACATATCCATAAATTCTTAAGTAATTTACCATGTATGCAACTCTACAAAGCACAAAATCTAGATGAGATGATCAGTAAGAAAAAATAAGTACCCCAAGATGTTTGAAGAAAATACTTTTATATCATCTCGTTCACACTTAGATGTGTTTCATCTTTGACAACATGGGAGATAAAAGATCTTCCTTTAATGTCACTTCTGCAGGAACTCCTACATGAAATTCTATGGTCAGTGCTGGTTATTACAAGTAATTCCATGCCCTGCTTTGTTTTCTTATTTAAAAGGAAAACCAACAAATGATTACAGCATAAATTTGTTCCCTTAGCCAAAATTTATGTTTTGCTTACTTTCTTGAGACACAAACACACACAGATTAAAGGAGAACATCCTAATGATGTTTGGGCAGCAAACCCCAAAGACAGCTCACCTTGCGACTGCCTCTCCTCTTAAAAGATCCTTACGGGGATAACAAAACTGATGGCAATCAGACCCACAAAAGTCAATGCCTTGGTCAGTGTACTGGCCTGGCTGACACAGCTGGGGACAGCACACAGCCAGCTAACTGTCTGCTCTAACCATACTTAGGGAAAATGAATTTCTTTAGCAATTGCTCATTCTGAAGACTTGAATGAATTCTTAGTATTTCATTCACAGCTCAGCAAAGAAGATCCTTCTGAAATATCAGAGCATGGGTGGCTGCAGAAGTTGCCATGGCAACTGCCCCTCCTTCAACTTTCAGCAATTAAGAAACTTAGTGGCATTTCTAACAATTTTCATGTGCAACAGAATCTGAGGCAGACAACCCTATCATATAATACAATTTTAAGGTCCTTGAAGCAATGGAAAAAATACCTATATCTGCTTAAGGGAAATTCAAATAACAAGCTTCAATCAATCCAACCTAAGCAGAAAAATTCCCCAAAAGTAACATTCATTTACAGCAAAGCTTTTTTGTTTTTTTTTACTATCTTTAGTATCTTTCATTTAAAATATTTAATGTTTGTTTTTTAAAAAGTGCATTTGTATTTTTGATATATTTTCATATCCATTTTGTTATTTTTAGTATTATAAAACCGACTTCCAGGAATGGAAGCCCAATACATCACATAAGCTTTACATTTAACACAGCCTACAGGAAATAAGAGTTTGTGTTATGGCCATGCCTCAAGACTAAACGTTCGGGAACCAATTAGGTCTAAAGTCAGAGGTCACTTCTAAATAAAAAGATTTTAAAGACATACTTTTAAGTGTATTAGCCCTTAAGGAATAGGAGAACGAACTTCCCCCCCCCCTAAATTATCATTAAAATTCATGGCTATGTTATAGGCCCAGTACAAAATACTAGGCTCATTAAAATAGCATTTGAAACCAGTACAAAATAAACAAAATATCCCAAAGCAAAAATCTTTCAGAAGAAAAGTTATTAGTTTCTTTCAACTTCCCTGAACACCTAAAACCAATGATTTCTATGCAGTCTTTTTGACATAACCTCCTGATTTGCCTGATTTGCTATTCCCCCCCCCCCCACCACAGAGAACCCTGATAGCCCTAAAGAGTACTCCACTGCGGGCATCTATTCCTTAAGTATATTGTTTTCAGAATTTTTGGAGAACTTTGTGACATCTCTGAGATACCTGGACACTGTGAGATCCCGTGAACTTCAGGCTGGGGATCTCAAGCAGCCCAAGAGGGTTCTAGAATACAGGCAAGAGTTCAAACTCCAAGGGGTTTAAAATAAGGCTTATTTTTTCTCTTATCTTAAAAAAAAATTAGAAATTTCAGAACCACGAGCTTTCTCTGTTACTCTGTACCATTTATAAATTCTCTTGGTAAGGAAGAAAAACCTAACTGTCACAGTACAATCTTTTTAGCCCCCTCAAATTTATCAAAATGTCATCAGAATTAATCAAGTTCCACCATTTTTCATAACAGTAGACCCCTGCAAAAGTACTGCTAACGTACCAAAATTAGGAGGCTTGCTATCTGACAAAAGATGGAGGGTTCCTTCATTCGTTTATGAAGATAGATTGACTGGCTGGTTGACTAGCTATTTTGTTACAGCCTGCCACTGTCAGCTTGGACTAGCTACTGAAGATTCTGGTATAAAATTCCTCAACGAGGGACCTGAGGTTTGATGAGCTTCCCAAACAACAACACACAGACAGATTTCAGTGCTCTGGCCAACAGCAGACTCTCTCTAATTGAACAGAGGGAAAGCACATAGGAACCAATCCTCATTAGGCTCCTGGAGGCCAGGGTTCCCTCCCAACCTGGTACATCTGTATTTCTCAAAGCACCCACATGGATGGAGCACAAGCTCCACGTAGCTGGAACTGTGTCACTCGCTGCTGCAACCCCAGCACCTAGAGCCCTGCCAGACACACACAAGGCACACAATAAATACGATGACCAACCACATCCAGCAGGTACTCAGGAAATATCATGGAGCCACCAGCGTAACCCCTATGTGGGAGCCTTCTGGCCATAACCAACCTTCACATAATTATTCCTATCCATAGCTGTGGCAGCCCCTGGTTCTGTCTTTCGGGAGGGACATGAAAGGAAGAAACAAAAAGAAGAAAAAGAAAAGTTGGCATAAGCCATTCTATATTCAAATTTCTCACCCATAAATCAGATTCCTTGCGGGGCAAGTCCATGTCATCTGATTACTTCGGGGTTCCCCACGGACATTTCCAGAAGTGTTCATAGTCAATGAACACAAATCATTCCTGTCTGGGTTTTCCCCTTCAACATCGTGCCTTTGAGCTGCATGAAAAAGCCTTTTCTACGTTTCATAAAACTGCCTGATGTAACACTTAACTGCTGAACGACCATCTTTTTAGAGTGTCCATCTCCCAAATCAAAGTAATAGATATGTATCTCATGCCCTGACATCACAGAGCCCCCTGATAACTGTCAGACTCTCCTCTTAACCTACGGCCATTTTCCTTTCAAGGAAGTCAAACCAAGGCCTCGGGAGGTGCCTAGGAAGCTTCTCTTATTCCTGCTGATGCTCCTAAAGCCAAAAGATGCCCCTGCAGGCGTGAGTTACAACAGTGTCACTGGTACAGGTATGCACAGGGTTGTCAGCCCTAAGAATAGGGATGCTCAGTTAAATCTGAATTTCAAATAATGAATACTTTTTAGTATAAGTATGTCCCACTTAGTGCATAGGATGTACTCATGTTAAAAAAAATTGGTGTGGGCTTCCCTGGTGGCGCAGTGGTTGAGAGTCCGCCTGCCGATGCAGGGGACACGGGTTCGTGCCCCAGTCCGGATAGATCCCACATGCCGCGGAGTGGCTGGGCCTGTGAGCCATGGCCGCTGAGCCTGTGCATCCGGAGCCTGTGCTCTTCAACGGGAGAGGCCACAACAGTGAGAGGCCCGCGTACCGCAAAAAAAAATTGGTGTTTATCTGAAATTACATTTTAACTGAGAGTCCTGTATTTTATCTGTCAACCCTATGGGGGAGGGGGTAGGACAGTGAGACAACAAGAAGCGTGGTGAGGCTAGAGACTGTGATGAGGGGACTAAGAACTTGGGTGACAAAACTAAAGGGGCTGAAATAACTTAGAATGATGCTCAAAAAGTTTGTGGGGGAAGAGAGCAGAGAACGAGGAGCCTGAGAACCATTCATTGAAAGCCACCAATGGAAAGGCCACTGGAGTGAAACAGCCTCCCATGGGCCACCACACAAGACTGCCCAAAGACAAAGGTAAAAAATGCATTCTGAGTTCATTGTTGCACTCTGGCAACAATGAACTCAGAAAAGAGAAGTCACATTCATGGCACGCAGTCTACATTCCAGGCACCTAGCTAGTCTCTTACACCATATCCCTGATGGCTCGCAACACCTCTAGCAGTTGGCTCCCACCTGGAGGACTGTCAGAGAAGGTAAAGGCACAGCCCAGGATGTACTCAGTCATATGTGGGCCAGAAGCCGTCTAGAATATTGGTACTTGCAGTCTTCGGAAAGCCAAAAGTTGGGATCTTTATCCTTCCTTCTTAGTCCACGATATTCTGCAAAATAATGACTAGAATTTCATGTTAACTATGGGGGAAAATATATTTACCCATGTCCCAGGAGGTAGGCTTTCTTTTGTTCCCCCCAAATAAGAAAGCCCAACAAAAAGCCCCCTCAAAAGGCAGCCAGTTGGTGCCTGGCAAGAGTCATACTCCCTGGGGTCCCAAGCACTCAGTTAGGTGACTACTATTTATATAAAAGGTGTAAGTCTGAGACTAACAGATTACGGTAGTTCTTAGCTACACCTGAAGACCCCAACTGCTGCCTTCTCAATGACAGTCGTGGCAAATAATAACAACAACTAACATTTATTGTGGGTTTACTATGTGCCAGATGTTATTCTGAAGTCTTTGCATTTATAAAAAGTACTTAATCTGTGCAACAAGCCTAGCAGACAGGTACTATTATTCCCCCACTGTATAGATGAGAAAAAGGAGTCAGAGAGAGATTAAGGAACTTCAAGGTCATATAGCTGTTAATGGTAGGTGATGCTAGTCCAGAGCTACACATCTACAGGTAATGATGGAACAACTCAATGTGATGTCACAACTCTAGCATGCCATAAATTGTCCTAAATTGGCACACAGAGTTTGTAGTTCAGTCAAGGAACCGAAAATGAGATGCCGTGTTCCAGTGCCCATCTTGACTGGCACACACGTGGACGTACATAAGGCTGAACCAAGCCACGAATATACTAGAATCATTGAGTCATATTCAATAGTCGGTCAGTAAATATAAGGATGGAGATGATGGTGGTTCATTATGATATTAACATTTTTCATCTCGTTTTCCATCTTACTTTTATCTCTTGAATTTCAAGAGCAAGATAACTCCCAAACTTACAGGTTTTAAATGTTGAGTACATTTTTGATTTGTGTAAATAAAATATTTTAAAATGGTTTGGTGGTTTTTATGTATACTGGACTGTTCTTAGCTTCATAACCTTCATTTTGCTGTTTTTTTAAACAACCTTTTATTCTTTGGATTGTTGAAAAGAAATATTCGTATAATTTCCTACTCTTAAGCATGTACTTCTCTTTTATATAATAGGGCAAAGAGATAATAAACCTTCTGGGAAAACATGCCCTGTAAAAGGTCTTCATGGTCCTTAATGATCTTGAAAAAGATCATTCTATGTAAAAAAGAAGTCATTTCAGACTCCGAAATGCTCCAAATTCTATCTACTATAACACATCACTAATTCATTGTATGACCTTGAACAAGCTATTTTACCTCTCTGGGTCTCAGTGTAAACACAGACGTCTCATTTGTAAAATGGGAGGGTTGGTTTAGATCACAGTTCCCCAACTGGGATGCGCTGGCACAGCTGTGCCGGGATTCTGATGCCCCTGGGCCCTCAGGGCAGCTGGACAGAGCCCACACTGGAGGCCCCAGAACCATTACCTCCAGCCAAAAGCGGCCATTTGTTTCCCGGCAGTGGGCTGTGCAAACCGTTTCAATGTGTGCCATGATGTGAAAATGGCTGGGAAGCACTGGATAAGATGACCTCAAGGTCCATACTACCTCTGACATTTTGTAACTCTAAATTTTAAGTCTGAGCTACTGCCAGTGGCCAGCTACTAAGTGATTCTATCACCTGCAATGCAGAGCATGGTGCTGTATAATCAGAAAGCACTCAACAGATTTGTTACAATGGCTCAAAGTGCAGTGGCATCACTTAAGCAAATGACATTACTTTAAAAATTAAATATATAATTACAATGTTCTTTACTAGGGTTCTACCGACTGGAAATTTCTATTACTTAATACCTTAGTTTGTTATCTCTGCTCAGAATGTCAAAGCACCCTGTAAGACCCTAAAGTGTTATATAAAAGAAAGTAATCTATATTTAGTATAGTTTTAATATAAACAATATGATAGTACATTCTAACCTTTATAAGTAATTACTATATGCCACAGTAGCCCCACTATTAATCAATCTAAAATTTTGCTTAAGAATTATAATGGCACTTCTCATTTCCCATGGGCCCGCCACTCCCATCACTTAGACAAAGCAATTACATTTTTCAGAAAATTAAAATGTTTGGAGTCAATCAGAAGTACCTGTTTAAGAAGCCAGAGAAAATAGGGTTTAAACAGATTTAATGTCTATAATGTTTATCCTCAAAGTAAAGCAAGGCCAACAAAGGGTGAAAAAAAGCCCACATTCCCCAATCTGATTTAAACTAATAGGTTGGAAAGTTCAGGCAACGCATTACCAGAAAGATGTAAATAAGCAGGAGGGGGCTGGGAGAGGAAAACCAATAATGACTACGGAAGGAGGAGGGCTGCCATATAAAGGACAAGTGAACAGCATCTCCATCACTTAGCTGAGCGGGCACAAGGGACCTCTAACTAAATCCACACCGGGGATCAAGAAGACAAAGAAGGAAGGATTATTCCGTAACTCCAGGGATCCCAGGGAAGGGAAAAGAAAGAGGAGAGAGCATCTGGGGAGGACTATGGGGAAGAAGACTTTTCTGGTGAGCTACCCTTGAGTAAGGAGAAGGCTTCAACTCCCTTGACAGACAGGTCTGCTTAAAGATTACTTCTCACACCTTAAATCAGCCCGAGCAAGAAACCCTGGGCTGAAAATGCCCAGGGATATTTACATAAAGAGAAATGGGTCCAGGTTTGGTGTTTTACTTTTGTTAGAATCTTAACACTGACAGCCACAAGCAGCCACCTGTACTTATGGAGTTTTGGAATATAAGGACGGCTACAGGGAGAATTTGTTTTTAAAGACTATTCTTATTTTAAACTTAACCCATTCCTAACACAGCAAATTTAAAAGATATAGAACATTATGAATAAGAGAATAAAATTACCCACCACCAGAAACAATTACTGATAACATTCTGATGTATTTTCCACCATTCTTTTTTTTTTTTTTTTTTTTGTGGTACGCGGGCCCCTCACTGCCGTGGCCTCTCCTGTTGTGGAGCACAGGCTCCGGACGTGCAGGCTCAGTGGCCATGGCTCACGGGCCCAGCCGCTCCGTGGCATGTGGGATCGTCCCGGACCCGGGCACGAACCCGCATCCTCTGCATCGGCAGGTGGACTCCCAACCACTGCGTCACCGGGGAGGCCCCCACCATTCATTTTTAACACGCTATTGAATATTGAGTGGAAAGGATGAGTGGTTTATTATGGTATTTGAAATTATCTCCTTCTCCACTTAGCTTTCACCTCCTGAATTTAAGAATAGAACAACTTGCTTCACACAGGTTTGATGCATTAAGTGTGATTTGTGGTAGTATTTGCACGACTCACTGGGGGAAAGAAATAGCTGCTCTTGGCTGGAGGTGACGGACCTGTGGCCTCCACCACAGGCTCTGTCCAACTGCCCTGAAGGCTCAGGGGCATCAGAATCTTGGCACAGCTGTGGCACGGCATCCCAGTTGGGAAACTGTGAGCTAATCCAACTCTCGCATTTTTACAGATGAGAATACTGAGACCCAGAGAGGTAAAGCAGCTTGTTCAAAGTCACCCCGTGGGGCTTCCCTGGTGGCGCAGCAGTTAAGAATCCGCCTGCCAATGAAGGGGACACGGGTTCGAGCCCTGGTCTGGGAAGATCCCACATGCCACAGAGCATCTAAGTCCGTGTGCCACAACTACTGAAGCCCATGCGCCTAGAGCCCATGCTCCACAACAAGAGAAGCCACCACAATGAGAAGCCCGCACACCACAATGAAGAGTAGCCCCCGCTCGCCGCTACCTAGAGAAAGCCCGTGCACAGCAACAGAGACCAGACGTAGCCAAAAATAAATAAAGTAAATAAATAAATAAGAAAAACAGAAAAAAGAAATGAAGAGTCATTTCACAGAAGAGGTAACATATATGGCCAATGCAAATCAAGACTGTGAGATACCATTTTATACCCATTTAATTGGCAAAAATTAAGAAATCTGACAATACCAAATATTGGAAAGGATATGAATGAACAGGCTCACTTGTACATTGCAAGTAGGAGTGTAAATTGCTACATTCATTTTGGAAAACAGTTTGGCATCATCCTGTAAAGTCATGCCTCGTGACCCAGCAATTCTACTCCTAGGCATATACTTGTGCATTACACAAACACTCATATTTTGGGGGACAGAAAAGAATGGATGTTCACACTAGCAGAATAGATAAATTATTCTGTGACATGTTCACTCAACAGAATGAGTGAACTATAACTACCCACAACTACATGGATGAATTTTAGTAACATAACATTGAATGAGAAAAGCAAGTCTGAGATATAAAATAAGCAAAACTGGGACTTCCCTGGTGGCACAGTGGTTAAGAATCCGCCTGCCAATGCAGGGTTCAAGCCCTGGTCCAGGAAGATCCCACATGCCGCGGAGCAACTAAGCCTGTGTGCCACAACTACTGAGGCTGCACTCTAGAGCCTGCGAGCCACAACTACTGAAACCCACGCGCCACAACTACTGAAGCCTGAACGCCTAGAGCCTGTGCTCCGCAATGAAGAGTAGCTCCCGCTTGCTGCAACTAGAGAAAGCCCGCGCACAGCAACAAAGACCCAATGCAGCCAAATATAAATAAATTTAAAAAAAAAACAAAGTCACCCTGCAACTTACAATGTGAACATTTCAGAAACTGGAGTCTAGTATGACTTGTTTTTTACATAGGATGTTTCATTATGGTCTTCTAGAATATTAAGGATCATAAATCCCCTTCATAAGGCATGTTTTCTCCGATGGTTTATCTCTTTGCCATATTTTATATGGAGAAGTAAATGATTAATAGAAGTAAATTATAGATATCTCTCTTTTGGACAACCCAAAGGCCAAAAGGTCTTTGTTATTTTAAAAAACAACAACAGAACTAAGATGAAAAACCAAGGTTATAAAACTAAAATTAGAGATTTTCATTTTTAAATAATTTACACTAGTTTTTAAATAGTAACATTCCCCCAGTATATGTAAAATCCAAACCACTTAAAAATATCTAGAATTTATTTTAAATTACATTTCTTTCTAGAAAGGATGTATCCTAATGAGTACTGGGTATTTGCATTTTCTAAAGCTTGTCTAATATAGGATAGAACAATGAACACTAGTTTGGGTTTGTATTTTTTGGTACTAGTGATCATTATTGACATTTGTAATTCCCCAGTAAAAGGAATAATTTTCTGTATTCAAGTTGAGCAATCACTAAGTTTCTTGCTTTCAGGCTTTAAAAGATATCCTTGTTCAGAGATTAAATATCCTTTTTTTTCTGTTTTATATAAAAATATATAACCCAAACCACATGAATGTATTTTGGTGATGACCTGAGGCAAGGATCTAAATAGCTTGTGTGTGTGTTTTTTTTAAACTATCCAATTTCATGACCTCCTTTACCAGATAATCTGTACCTTCCCCCAAGGACTTATCGTGGAATTGCTATTCCACACTGAAAATTTCTGAGAGGTGCTATTCTGTTTGATTGTTTGTATATTTTTACTCCCATATCATCCTCTTTTATTATAGCTTTACAGTACGTTTTAATCTCCAGTAGTACGTCTCCATCTCATTCCTTTTCCAAAGTAAAATATATATATGTGTGTATATATGTGTGTACCTATACAAACATATATTCTTCCAGATAAACTATAGGATCAGTTGAAAAACACTTTTTATTGAATAGAGTTTTGAAGACTATATGCAAAGGACTCTTAACATCTCAATTTTCTCTGGTCCCTTAACATGAATTATTGCACTCCTGTTCCAAACATTCAATGACTTTTTTTTTTCTTTTTAGTGTACCTTGCTGACTTGTCCCAAATATATTGATTCTCAGCTCATTTGGAGACTCAGCACATAGCAGGTTTTAAAACTCCCTGGTTTTAAACCCAGCAGATCTAATTCCACCTGGTAGATTCGAGCCCCTCCCCCTCCCCCCCACCAAATAACCTGCAGGGCCACCCAAGGAGGCCCTGGGGTATCACACAGCGGAGGCACCAAGGCCAGGTCAGAGGGCCCTGTGCCGTGGCAGCAAGGAGTGCGGACTTCACTGGGGGCGATAGGAAGCCGCTGAGGGCACTTAAGTAGTAAGGAAAGTGCCATGATCAGATTTCTCTTTTAGAAGGATAAAGATAGCTGTGAGAGTGGACAGCTAGCTTAGTGTAAAAGCATCCAACAGAGGCACAAGAACAGCTGGGAATCTCCTGCAGTACCTGTTCTAGACAAGCAGTGACCAGGACAATGGCAACGGAAAACAAAGAATGATTTTGGTGATATTTATGGCACTGCAGCATCGCCTCTGTTGCTACGTAGGGCACATCTGAACACTCCAGAAGCAGAAATAATGAAGCTCGAAACTTGTCCCCGGGCATGGTCTCTCCCCACATGTCAGTAAGCATACTGTCCCTCTTCCCCTTGGGGTACATTCACTCAACCAGTATTCACTGAGCACCTACTATGGGTCAGGCACCATGCTAGCTGTTGAAATAAATCCTGGATGGGTCAGTGCCAAAAATCAGCAGGAGTCACAAGAGAACGAAGAATATGACTCTGACATCCAAACACCAAGTGTTAGAAACCGGCGTCACCCAGACATCAGGAAGACTGTTGCACGGAGCCACCATCTTCCAGAGGACACCTGCCTCTCCACTCCAGGCCAGTGGCCAGGCCCCCATCTCCCCCTGCAGATCCGGGAGCCCTGTGAGTGCCTTTCAAGCCTTCCTTGAAGCGGTATCACCATCCCGGTTTTACAGATGGATCAACAGAGACAAGTGAAATCAGGCACCCCGACCATGGCTACATGCAGGGGGATCAAAACAGAACCCAATTCTGGATTCCCTGGCTTGACCATTGTGTCTTTGTGATGTATCCCAAGTACTTAGGAAGGCCCTTAATTCTCATGAAGAAAAAGGAAGGGCTTTTCCCCACTTTTTGCTCACTGTTTAATCTCCTCCCCTTGATAGGGGTGTGGTTTCCACAGCTCTCTGGGCACAATCCACCCACTGTTAACAGGAGCCCACCCTCTTGGCACTCCTGTCATCTAGAAAGAAGTTTCTTTATTTCCCCCATAGCACTGAAAACAGACTAGAGACATCTGCTCCACCTTTTTAAGGTCAAGGAAAGGAGTGAAGAAATTTCTGCATTTAATGGTCATGTAAGGCATAACAAGAATCACATATTGTTATATAATAACAGGGTGGTTTTAGCAACTGCTTTAAGGAGATCAGCTCTGTACATCAAGCATGTAAACTTGTAACTTTTTTCTCTGGCTTATGTAAAATGATTTTTGATACTTCATTTTTCTGTAAGACTTAAAAGTCTGCATTCCCTTTAAAGATTCCTATGTTTAAAATCAGGAATCACAAATAATCAGTATGTATTCACTGAATTCTAACCTCCTTAGACCTATAACAAAAATAGGTACAAAGCCACTTTGGGGAGGCTGCCAGGCCCAAAACATCAAGAAAGGCAAAACATGCCTCCCACTACCCATCATGTCCAAGAGCCAAGGCCATCTCGACCATCTGATGCTTCATAAACTTCAGACCAAATGCTCAGTTTTGCTGAGCCTGTCCTTCAACCTCGCGAGGAGACTGCTTTCCTCACCTGTGAAACAAGGTCAGTGATGCCCACCCCTCAGGGTTACTGTGAGGAATGACCTTGATAAGTGTGAGAAAAGCTCTGTAAATTATGAAGAGCCATGAAGACATCCTAGATCCTTCCCTCTGGAGGCACTGTGACTGCTCCCCTTTCAGTTACATGAGTTAGTCGTCTTATTCTGATTTTACTTATGGAGAAACTAAGGCCAGACAATGCTTTTTCCAGGGCAGGTGGGAATCTAACAAATCAAGAGAAAGCCCCCAGAAATCAATAAAGACTGAGGAATCCAGTTTGTAGCAAGGTATGACCTTAGAGGAGTCTAACCCTTCCAAGCACCGCGGTTTCATCTGTCTGAGTTCAACAAACCTGCCTGGAGGGTAGACCAGCAGAGGAAGGTTTTATCACAAGAAAGCTTTAAGGAGAAGACAAAGACTGGAGGAATTGGGCCTGACTTCTAGCTCCCAGGGCAAGAACCTTGTCCCTGCTCTCTAAGCGGCCCGCAGATAAGGCAGTCCAACCAAGACAGCAGGGATAGGAGACGGTGCAGCCTCAGTCTAACAGGAAGGGGGCTCTGGCGAGGAACTTGTCCAGCGACCTAAGTGGACCGCCCAGTGCTACAGGGAACGAGACCGACCAGTATTGACCAAGCACTGGTGGGAGGCTGAACATGGAGCTGCTGTGGAAAGAAAGCCGCATCAAACCCAAGGAGGGCATCTTCCAAGGTGAGAGGCAGAAGCTTCTCTAGAACGACCAAGTTCAAGACAAGGCCATCTCCTGCCCTAAGTGACATCATACCCAAACCAGAAGCCTCACCACTGCTTGCCTCCAGACTGGCCAAAGATGAGACTGAGGATGCCGTGGGGAGAAGGAACGGGCAGCCAGGAACGCTCAGGAGCACTTGGGCAGAGGGAGAAACCATGACTGGGATCTGCCTGAAGAAGGGAGAGCAGGCGTTCCAGCCACTTCTCTGGAGTAAGTTGAAGGACAAAGTCCAATTTTATATTATTGTGACCTAATTCCTGCGCTATCCCCCAAGCTCACATGGAAATTCGGATGACTTGTTAAATAATGGCCCAAGTCGTGTCTCCCGCAGGTTCTGATCCCATAAAAGACTGTAATTATTGGAAAGTCTTCAGACCTCACAGCTTTTCAAGAGTGAGCAGTAAACCACACAAAAATAAGAACCACCCGCCACCCACCGAAGTGCACATGTCACTCCATTAGGTCCCATTAAACAGCCCAGTGAAGTCTGAGGGATTTATTAGGTGTAACCACAGCCATGCTCTGACTCCTATTGGAAAGGCGGAGAGGGAGGAGGGATGGTTTTTAAATATTTCTCGAGCACGTTGATAACAAGCCTTGCAGCGCTGGCTCATTATCCCCAGCCCGCCCTGCAATCATTAACCGGGGCAGTCGGAGGCGGGGGGACCGGCGGGGGCGGCGCGGGGTAGGGGGAAGGGGAGGGGGGCGCGGAGGGGGGCGGCCAGACAAAGGCACCCAGTCCCCCGCCCAAGAAGCCTTCCTGATGCTGCCTGCAGCTGTGACTTGCAGGAAGCCCTAACGTCTACATCTGAAACGAGGAGAGCTGAGACCCTAAACTGGAATAGGTAAGTGAAATTAGTTCTGACGGGTTTTCATTAAATCTTTTTAGCCAATTGTCAGTGTACTTCAGAGGGGGAAAAAAAATTATATATATATATATATATATATATATATATACACCCCACATGTTCAACAGATGTGGGCCGAATCAAAGCCGAGCTGAGCACAGCAGCAGTGATCTGCAACTCCCCCAAACAAAAGGTCAGCCACAGATAATGACATCCCCCGAGTGATATATGTGCACATTAGAAAGTTAAATTTCATGAAAAGAATGTCCAATAAAGCCATCAATTTTATTTTTGGTTCATCTGGCTTCAGTTTCTGCCTCCGGTCATTGGGCTCCAGGAAAACAGCCCCGGGCAGGCACCTGGATTCACTTGGGGACGGGGGCCCTGGTCCGTGAACTACGACATTCCACACATATTTTCCCAAAGCGAGCACTGAAAGGCCTGCTCCCTACTTCTTAGCTCACTGTCTGTACAACATTCCCTGGCCTTTGATGTGAAAGAAAAATACTCTGCTTTACAACATTCCCTTCGACGGAGCTTTTTCTGAAAGAAGCCAAAACATCCCCACCCTTGTGGCCACCCTGTCGGTCCCAACACCTTGGGAATGAATGGCTATCTGAATGTTACAAACACTTGGAACGAGTTTACATCTACTAAATCCTGTTACCCTGGTAATATTTAAGGGGAGAGAGATCATTAGCAGAACTCCCCACAATTTTCCTTGAAAAAAGCCCACCTCATTTCGGGGGGGTGAGGGTGGATTCTAATCCCACATAGTTAAGAATTCCTCCATCCTTCTTAAAGTGCCAGAGTAATTTGCTTTTAAATGCACATTTAAACCAACATTTTATAATGTTGTTGCTGTTTTCAATGAGTTACCTCCCATTCCGACCAGGCATTTTGGGCTAGAATAGCCGTCCTGTACAGTCACCTCCTACTGAATAATTATAATAGTGGGCCAATTAAACTAATCACCTTTCCATGTATTTTTATCCGGCTTACAGATGTAAATCTCCCCCAGAACGCCAAGAATGAAAGGGTCCTCTCTAACAGTACCCAGGACTCTGAGTACCACTCCTGGAAGAGGCCCAAGGCACCAGGGGCAAGCTTAACTCTCCAACCAAAATTAATAAGTCACATTTTCAAACATGGGACATTCATGTATATTCACCATACATTCCTCTTTCTTCTTCAAGGGAATCTAAAGGATCTCCCGATATTATTCCTTCACTGCTTCTACACTTCAAAAGCCTGAACTTCATGTTAATGTGGTTTAGCTGAAGCAGCCAAACAACACTAAATCCTCTAAAAAGAGATTACAGACAATGACAGTGCGATGCAATGTGGGATTTTTAGCGGCTTGGAAATCCATTGTATACATTTTTGGAAGAAAAGAAAAAAAATTTTTGAAGAGACTTCAGATTCAGAGGTTTATCATTGCAGTGTGAGCTATTTGCTCCGGAGCAACTGAATTAATAACTCCTCGGAGAAACTTCTCCTGATGAATTACGCAGAAACTTCTGGCTCTGAAAGGGAGGACACATTGCCATTCAGAGGCCAAGTGACAAGAAGTGAAAGGGAAAAATTCCAACCCTAAGCAAAGAGCAGCAGGTGGCAAAGACACTTCATTTGTGTGAAACTAATCCAGAAATAGACATATACATCCCCTTCCCAGAGAAAGCTTCCACCTGAAGAAGGTTGCTTCTGGGCAAGGTGACAATTTGCAGGCAGTACATACACAAAATTCATCTTATGCTACACATTCTGAAACTGCCCATTTTGCTCAAAATATCCGAGTAGAGAGACTAAGAACTATCTCAAATAAAGATCCTAGATTCCTAAACTACTTCCCCTCTCTTATGAGTCTAAATGGCTCTTCCAAAAGTTTTATAATGTATCATAAACTGGAATAATTGCCTTCAGAGAAAATCACCTTAATTGCCTCCTTTGATATCATTACAGCATTAGAATAGCATTGAGAAAGTGTTTCCCAAAGGGACAAAGAGCCACTGCTATCAATTAAGGGAAACAAAGGAGGAAAGGATTCATTACCTTTTGATAACCTTCTCTTTCCAAAGTACCCAAAACTCTGTCTTTGGTGAAGAGCAAGGAAAATAATATATAGCTTCTTCTTGTGCCCTAACTTTTCTCCAGTCGAGGGGAAAAAAAAAATCAGGTAACCACTTGAAAAATTCACTTGCAGGCAACAGGTACTTCAAAAGCTTGTCAATCAGTAAACGGACTCAGGCATGTCCTAATTAGACCACTAAACAAAAGACATTCCCAAGGCATAGCTCTAAAAGAAGACTCTCACATTTGCCTGTTTGGGATATGCTCCAGACCTCCCGTCAACCGCTTTATTTTCAGCTATAGACGTCACCAAAATCCTAGAAAGAGAATAAATGCAAAGAAAGACATTCCACTGTTATCTCAGTAGGGTATCCTAAATGTAGTATTTTCTTTTAAGTCTTGCAGAAAGGATGGTGAGACATAGAAAAGGATGCTCAGCTCACAAGCAACATAACCTTTAAAAGTGAATAAAGTAATTAAAAACCCCACTATTAGAAAGTATAAAAATAGGTTCCAGGGACCTTCCTGGTGGTGCAGTGGTTAAGAATCTGACCGCCAATGCAGGGGACACGGGTTTGAGCCCTGGTCCGGGAAGATCCCACATGCCGCGGAGCAACTAAGCCCGTGTGCCACAACTACTGAGCCTGCGCTCTAGAGCCCGCGCGCCTAGAGCCCATGCTCCACAACAAGAGAAGCCACCGCAATGAGAAGCCTGCACACCACAATGAAGAGTAGCCCCCGCTCGCTGCAACTAAAGAAAGCCCGCGCGCAGCAACAGACCCAACGCAGCCAAAAATAAATAAATAAATTTATATTTAAAAAAAAA
The DNA here is from genome assembly GCF_025265405.1 of Mesoplodon densirostris. Taxonomy (NCBI): domain Eukaryota; kingdom Metazoa; phylum Chordata; class Mammalia; order Artiodactyla; family Ziphiidae; genus Mesoplodon; species Mesoplodon densirostris. Next base: position 54,618,485 of record NC_082673.1, on the reverse strand, counting down.
AAAAGGTTCCAAATCCACTTGGCATGTTAGTGAATAAGATCATCCTGATTTTTCTCTCTTGCTTAGTCAAACACCCTTTTAGGTAACAATGATACCCAGTTCCATTATACCAAACAAAACTCTACCAGTTCAGTCCTTTAACTGGGCAAGAAGGGAAAGCATTCACATTTCAGTGACATCCCTGGATTTAATGTATTATTTCCTACAAGAAATTCGCTTCCCAACCTTTAAAAGGAAGAAAACTGGGGATCTTGTTTCAACTACAGAGCAGGGAAAATTCTCACTTCCCAACACAAATGTGAAACAAACAGCCACACATTACACTCCAAGAACTCTAGACAGCCATCTTCTTTGACGAAGCCTTTTGTTACCTGGACACCATTAGGCTCAAGGACCCCCCACACATTCTTCAGCACAGATAATGTGAGCCCACCTACCTTCTCCAGACTGGAGGCCATAAATCCTCAGAGGTGGCAGCCCTGCTCCAGACACCACCATTGTTGAACAAAAGAGTTCTTTACGTAAACATCCTTCCTAGTTTTCAGAACAGTCTTCCTAGACTCAAATTTTCCCCCCCAACACCTCTCTAATATGACTGTTCTGTCTTTAGGACTCATACACAGAATTTACTGGAATAATCTATATACTGGTCCAGTTATTAGGATTTACACGCTGAGGAACACTACTGCTTTAAAGAAAAATCTGAATGTGGCTGGTTAGCTCATAACTCCAAATGCTTTCTTAAAGTCTCTTCTCTTTCGGCTCAATTTTCAAAAATATACAACGTATTACGTATATCGATGTGAGAGTCGTGTCATTAAGAATGTGGTGCTTTACAAAACAGCTATAATCCGGGGGCGAGGAGACCTGGATTTCAGTCCTGACTAGTTCTCTTTGGGCAAGTCACTTAACTTCCCCAAGTCTCTGCTCCTTCGTCTGTAAAATTAAAGGGTCTTAAAAGGCACAATGCAGTTCCGAACTTCTGCAGTCAGTTTGCTTCCTAGATTGTTTTCTCAAATCCAATCTTCAAAAGCTCCACCTTCTTTTAACCTCCATATTGTTTTGGCTTTTGCCCTTGGGTGTCCAGGGGAAGAGTCTTTTGTTTAAAAGACAGCCCTGATGTTCCCCAGGGGCCCAAGGGTTAAGGCAGTTCTCCAGGAGCAGGATGTGCATAATCAAACTCAGACAGCAGCTGCGGAGTTGGAGATAATCCTAAAAGGACTACTTCAGACCTCCTCTTTCTCTCACAGTGAAACTGCCTGGCACCAGGCCTGTTCCGGCTGTTTGGACCTTATGTTTTCGGCACATTGCAAACAACATCTTCTGTGGATTCAACTCTCAAAATGCCAATGGATTTTTCTGTTTTGCTTTTTCAAGCTGGCTCTCCAGAAGCAAATACTTAAAAGACATAAGCATGCACAGTGTCCACACGCTCATCATATATAAACAGCTCGGGATGAAAAAAAGAGAGTCTTTGAGGGGCAGGGAGGTAGGGCTCCTTATTAAAGGGATTCTTACTGTCCCTCTGTTCACTTGGACAGACAATCTTTCATGAAATAGCAAAAGTGACTAAAACAACAAAAAATCACCCATTTAGAAATTGCCCAATGTATGGATCTCACACTAATTCCTAATAGTGACCTAGTGTTTCCACAAGGTCAGAACCTCTCTCCACTTCACTTCCATGGCCCTCTGAAGTAAAAACAATTCCAACTTGCTTCCCTGGAAATACAATGTGAACAACAGCTTAGCTTTGTAAAATGGGTTCTATTTGTAGATTCAAGAGAGCTTTTTACAATGTGTTCCTTTAAAAGCATAAAGGTTGTCATTACAACGTTTTCTTGGCAGCATTCTTATATCAGCTCTACCTGACAAAAGTTTTCTTGTTCCAGGAAGTCCTGTGGGAAAAGTGAAGAGGATGTGCTATGAGAATCACTTAGTTTCAGAACACAAGTGTGGACTGCCGCAGCCAAATTAGTGGTCTGTGTGAATTTTAAGAAGCTATCAATTTGTTCATAAAACTAAAGTTCTACCACTAACTCCTAAAAATAACATAAATTAGGATTTACATTTCTTTGACATGAAATGTAAATTTAAGATTTTTTTTCTCCCCAAGGTATCCAAGGTAAAAGAGGTATCCTTTAACAGTGTGATGTAATTACATGTTCTCATATGAAATCGATTTTGTCGTTGCTTTAAAGTTTCTCAGAATACTACTTCCATCCAAATCACTGTTCAAGAATACATGTTTTTAAATACTTATTCTCTCTCTATTTTTTTTTCTTCCTTGTGGCTGTGCCTCATGGCATGTGGCATCTTAGTTCCCTGACCAGGGATGTAACCGCACCCCCTGCAGTGGAAACACAGAGTCTTAACCACTGTGTCCAATACTTATTCTCTAATAAATATTTATCACTTAGAAAAATTTCTCTAAGATGGAGCCATGGAGCATGAACTCCACCAATAAACTGTCTTATTACTTTGGAATTTGAACACTTTACAAAAGTCTTCAAAGGTGGGAGGGATAAATAACTTATAAAAATCAGCTTTCTGGGCTTCCCTGGTGGCACAGTGGTTGAGAGTCCGCCTACCGATGCAGGGCACACGGGTTCGTGCCCCTGTCCAGGAAGATCCCACATGCTGTGGAGCGGCTGGGCCCGTGAGCCATGGCCGCTGAGCCTGCGCGTCCGGAGCCTGTGCTACGCAACGGGAGAGGCCACAACAGTGAGAGGCCCGCATACCGCAAAAAAAAAAAAAAAAAAAAAAGTCAGCTTTCTGATTTGGGTCTACTATCCAGGGAATAGAAAGAGTTTTTTACCCCAAGGAAGTAATGAGCGCCACAATGGGGTTCAGCCCCCATTTACAAGCACTTAATTCAAGCTCACTTCCTCTCCTAACAAGGCTCCCATCTCCATCAGGTAGGGTCCAACTGCAGGGGCCACATCTGAGGTCGCAAGCTCCCCAGATATGCTTGATCCAGGCTCATGGTGCTCACTGCATCTGCTCAAGGGCTCTGTAGTGAGGATGTCTGGATGGATTTTGTTGAGTATGGGCTGGTTTTGTGTATGTGCTTTTAGGTGGAAGACCTTAAAATCAAACCATGGAAATCATTCTAACAAATTGGCAAGACAAAGCAAGACACGCACACTTCCTGACTGAAAACTAGGACGGACCCCCACCTAATGTTCCACTGGAAGATGCTGCCGGACTTCAGATCAAAAAAATTTAGTGGGGGCTTCCCTGGTGGCGCAGTGGTTGAGAGTCCGCCTGCCGATGCAGGGGACACAGGTTCGTGCCCTGGTCTGGGAAGATCCCACATGCCGCGGAGCGGCTGGGCCTGTGAGCCATGGCTGCTGAGCCTGCGCGTCCGGAGCCTGTGCTCCGCAACCAGAGAGGCCACAACAGTGAGAGGCCCGCGTACCGCAAAAAAAGAAAAAAAAAACAAAACTAACAACTTAAGAGGTGAACCATATTGTTCCTAATTATTACCACTATATTCATGCACCAGCTGTGAACAGTTAAAAGCCTTTATTTCTAAAATTCCCACGAACCCAAGAATAAAATTAAGACATTTCTGAAAGAAGTTTCAGCTATTTATCTGTAAGTTAACTGCTCTCAAGGTAAGGCAGTCTCTCTAACTATATCCACAAGGCAGAAGTACACAGTGTCACAGCAAAATTTTGTTTTTTCCTTTTTCTATGTCACGCATTTTATCATTAAAAATTAAAATAACCAAGAAATATTATGAAAGCACACGACTAGGCTTTTAATACCGTTAAACTAAGAGAACGGATCACTTCAATGCCACCATTTATGTGCTTCCCAGCCACTTCTCACCAGAATCACCAATAGAGAACATTAGTAGGACATGTCTTTACTCTTTCAATTATATGTGTAGGCAACAATGATAAAACATACCATTTTTTAAAGGGTGGCCAGGCACAAAAATCACACAATTTCAAGCTGACTTGGGGAGAAGCATCAGAGTCTACTCAAGCTCCTTCATTTCACAGCTGAAAAAACCCAGGCTCAGAAACTGTAGGCAGGGTAGAGGCAGTCAGAGCTCAGGAAGGTCACTTAACCAAGTTTTTACTGGCAAGGCTAAGCCAGGGACCAGAGACCTAAAATGTGCTCCACTCCAAACATTCAGAAATGCATTCCATTTCAGAAGGGAGAAAAACAGAATAAAAACTAACAGCAATCCAACCACTCTGCTACCTACCCTTTGTATCACTGGCAAGTGGGCTCAGCGAGGCTTGAGGGGCCTCATGGCCAAGTCTCCTGATATAGTTAATGTCTTACATTCCTACTTTTTAATTCATCCCATTTCCTAACCACCTAAATTAAAGCCAAAGGAAAGACATCCATCACAACCAAGTTTGTTTGAAGATTCCCTTCCATAGGTGTGTCTATAGAGATAGACACACATTATTTATGTACATAAATATGTACCTATAGTACTTATAGATCATACAGATAAATGGAATAAAATCAAGAGTTCAAAAATAAAGCCTTACATTTATGGTCAACTGAATTTTGACAACAGTGCCAAGACAATTCAATGGGGGAAAGAATAGTCTTTTTAATAAAATGTGTTGAACCAACTAGAAACCACATGCAAAAAAAAAAAAAAAAAAAAAAAAGTTGTACCCCTACTCCACAACACATGCAAAAATTAATAATTAACTCAAAATGGATTACAAACCTAAACGTAAGAGCTAAAAACATAAAACTATTAGAACACATAGGAGTAAAGCTTTGCAACCTTCAGTGAGGAAACAGTTCCTTACATATGACACCAAAAGCAACAAATGAAAAATTAGATAAACAGGACTTCATAAAAATTAATACTTCTATGCTTCAAAGTACACTACCAAGAGGATGAAAAGACAATCCACAGAATGGGAGAAAATATTTACAGATTGAATATCTGATAAAGGACTTGCATTAAGAACATATAAAGAACTCTCGAAACTCAGTAATAAGAAGACAGATAACCCAATTTTTAAATGGGCAAAGGATTTAAACAGACAGTACTCCAAAGAGGAAATACAAGTGGCTAATAGGAACACAAAAAAATGCTCGACATCATTAGCCATTAAATGCAAAACCACGCTGAGGTACCATGTCATCCCCGCTAGAATGACTATGATCAAAAAGGACAGAAAATAACAAGTATTAGCAAAGATGCAGAGAATCCTTGTGCACTGCTGGTGGAAACGTAAAATATTCCAGCCACTTTGGAAAACAGTTTGGCAGTTCCTCAAAATGTTAAACATAGAGTTACTATATGACCCAGCAATTCCACGCCTAGGTGTACAGCCAAGGGAAACAAAACCACATGTCCACACACAAACCTATACAAGCGTTTTCGAATCAGCGTTGTTCATAACTGCCCAAAAGTTGAAACAACCCAAATGTCCATCAACTGATGAATGGGTAAACAAAATTTGGTACCTCCATACAACGGAATATTATTCAGCAATAAAAGAGAAATGCAGTACTCATCCAGGCACCATATGGATGAACCTTGAAAAGTTTATGCTAAGTGAAAGAAAGTGGTCACGAAAGACCACATATTATATGACTTCAGTTACACAAAATGTCCAGAATAGACACATCTATAGAGACAATCTTATAAAGACAGAAGGTAGATTAATGGTTACCTAGGACTTGGTGGGGATGGAACGAGAGGTCACTGTGGATGGGTAGAGGGTTTCCTTTGGAGGTGATGAAAATGTTCTAAAATCAAATTGGGGCAAAGTTTGCACAACTGTGAAAATACTAAAATCACTAAACTGTACACGTTAAATGGGTGACTTTGTGGTATGTGAGTTATAGCTTAAGAAAGCTATTAAATTCTATGTATATATGTACATCAACTGCAAGCAGCATAAAAGAAAGACTATTTGCCAGTGATCCTATTGCACAGCCAAATAAACTATTTTTTAATAACTAAATAATTTCCCGACAATGCAAGGTATGTTTTGATCCTGAGCTCAGTGTCAAATTTTGCATTTTGTAGAGGACCTCAGACCAGAACTAAAAACACCAAAAAGGTTATTAGCATAGAGGTGGGGTCCACAGAAAGTCCTTCCAAGCTTTCTAGTTTTTCGGCCAAAAGCAGTTCATTCTGTAACTTCAGTGTGTTTAGACATTAAAATGCAGAGTCAAGGGTGGGAACCAAGAACGTGCATTTTTTTTTTTTTTTTTTTTTTTTTGGCGGTACGCAGGCCTCTCACTGTTGTGGCCTCTCCTGCTGCGGAGCACAGGCTCCGGACGCGCAGGCTCAGCGACCATGGCTCACGGGCCCAGCCGCTCCGCGGCATGTGGGATCCTCCCAGACGGGGGCACGAACCCGCATCCCCTGCATCGGCGCCACCAGGGAAGCCCAGAACGTGCATTTTTAACAAACCCCCCTTTCCCTCCCCCAAGATGTTTCTAATCCAGGCAGTGTGAGGACAGCACTTTAGGCAAGGAGACCCATCCACCTGGAAAGCCTCCTCTGGGCAGTCCTGGAGCTAATGAGCTGTAAATCGGTGGGCCAGTTGTGATCACAGTTGGGCAGCATTTTTCATACTAATACTTGCCATCAATTTCATAGGCATTTGGGAGATAGTCAGATTTGAAAGTCTGTGGATAAATCATGCTGGGTGAAATGCTCGCCTTTAGAAGAGGCAGTTCAGTCACTCCTTGGGACCCCCAGAATACCATGCTTGAGCTACTCAAAGTCTCAGTATCTTTCTAGAGTACATTCACTTGCACAGTTTTTAACAGAACTATTAGATTCCAGGACAAAGAAACTGCATAGTGTGTAATGTTCAGAGCCCAAAAATGAGGAAAAAAATCTGCTGGGAATTGCCATCCACAGAACAAGGACAGCTGGCCTTCACACCCCAGTTGTTTCCTGTCTCTAACAGGTGGAGCACATTCTCCCAACTGTGAGAACTTCACCTCCTACTCCAGCTTCTATTTCCCATACTCAGAAGCAACCTCCATCCTCCTATCTGGGAGGAAGAAATTTGAGCTATAACAGCTAGATGGAGTGGCATCCCTGAGAGGAAGTGGTTAGTCATGAAAGATTATAGCATTCTAAATGACAACTGTAACCAATTTACTTGGCTGACAAAGGAGAAGAGAATAGAGCAAAATGTTAAAATGTGGACTGGAATTTTAAAAACTTCATTCCGGGCTTCCCTGGTGGCACAGTGGTTGAGAGTCCGCCTGCTGATGCAGGGGACACGGGTTCGTGCCCCAGTCCGGGAAGATCCCACATGCCGCGGAGCGGCTGGGCCCGTGAGCCATGGCCACTGGGCCTGCGCGTCCGGAGCCTGTGCTCCATAACAGGAGAGGCCACAACAGTGAGAGGCCCGCGTACTGCAAAAAAAAAAAAAAACAAAAAAAACTTCATTCCAAGGCAATAGGTAGAGAGGAGAAAAAAATTATTTCCTTAAAAAAAAAAAAAGAAGAGTGCAGCCATTATAGAACTATAGCACATTTGGTGGCAGAGATCAGCGGGTTTTACAAATGGGGAAAATGAGACAAAAGAGGTTGAGTGATGGATGTGCTAGAGGTCACTGCTGGTTACTGGCAGAGAAAGGCCAGCTTATAAGAACCCAAGTCTTCTGGTTGCCTGGCCAGCATTCTCTTGCTTCATGCAGGATAAAGAAGTAAACATGAACGGGGTACTATTTGGACAAGAGTAAAGAGGTAGAGAAATGGTTCCTAACCTAGAGTCCTTCTGCCCATCATTTGTTTCAGTGGTGTTTTTCACAGTGGTTGCTTAAGCCTCATAAGGAAAGCTTTGTGCTGTGTCCCATGGGTCATGGGTGATCATGACACAGCATGACCATCTCATCCAGTCGAAGAAGAGGTACTTGGTGCATGTCACAAAGTGATGGGGGAATGAATGCTTCGGAGGCTAAGCCTACCTTCCACATCCCTGACAGCCTGGGACAGTGGCCTCTTTGCCTGATACTCTTCATGCTGGCTTGGAGACCGTCTACCTCTCCTCCTTTGAAGATTCTTCCACTGCCCTCAAGTCCTGGCCCCTTGCTGTGACTTGAGTTTGCCTCATCTCCCAGGTCCACACCTCTCTGGCTCACATCAGACAGTCAAGCTGGCCATTCTTCCTCATTTAAGTACCTGTCAGGGTCACTTGAAGTTTGAGGCAATGGCAAATTTCAATAGTTACTTGTCCCCTCAAGTTGGCAAATAGACATCTTGCCAACAGTTTAACAGAAAATTGGCCCTAGAGTGCCATACTCCTTCAACTGAGGCAACAAATGATGTCTAGTCTAAGACCAGGTTATCAGGAAATAAAATATATTTTAAGTTGTTTGGCATTTAACTTCAAAATATTATAAGGACAATAGAATCTAAAGTTAGAAGGAAGCTATACAGGTCAGCTCATCTCCCAGCCAGCTAATGCTTTGAATCTCCTCTAAAAATCCCAAAAGGCCATCCAAGCACATGCTTACTTACCTCCAGCCTGGGGCCCTCACTACTTCTGAAGTGGTCTATTCCATCCCTGCCTGCCTTTTAGAAAGGGCTTCCTTTTATTCAATCAAAATCTGTCTCTTTGGAAGCTACCGCCCCTTTCATTCTCAATTGTCCAAAAGAATATAAGATCCAAGAAGGCAAAGGGTCAGATGTAAGTCATCACATTATATCTTCCTAGTGCTTGTTAGATGATGATGCTTTCCAGAAAATGCTTTTATTATTGTTTTTTAAATTTCCAGTAAAATAAATACAAGCTCTTGCACATGTAGATGCTAAAAGAAAGTAGTTTTATATGAAATAGATTAAAAGGCTTTCCTGAATGAATACTAAACACATCTGCGAATAGTTTACGGTATGGAACTTGTTTGAATCTTCTAGGTTTTCTGTCTCTATTTATACCTCAAGGCACAAAACAACACAAGCAGTCTGATAAAGACTCACAAGAGTAGTTAATGCCCAGGGAGAAAAATGACAAACACTAGGAGGTGTTTTTTAATATTTATTAAACCAACAATAGTGTTTTGGGTAAATCTTATTAACGCAATACACAAAGTTCTGGGCAAATGAAATTTTAATTCATTTACATCAGATGTGCCTGCAATCCCCATTTTTATTAAAAAGGACAATAATGCAATAAGCAATAAGCATTCAGTTGAGAGGCTTGAAAATAGCATGTTATTTTGAATATTATGCATTATTTTTCTATCATTTAACGGTTACAACTTTTTTTAACATGGTATGCTTTTAAAATGCTCCTGTTTCATATAATTCAACCACATATCATTTCTTCTAAAGTTTGTGGAAAAGTCTGCAGTCTTGGAAATCACCTCAAATCTTCTATACAATGAGTAAGTTATTTAAAAAAAAAAAAATATATATATATATATATATATATTAAAGGAAACAAAACCTTGAGAATGAGAGGTAAACACAGCACAATTCATCATTTTTATAATACTCATCACTGTTTGATGATGGCCTCTATTTATACAGTCCTTTGCAGTTAAAGATGCAAACCATTTCATTTAGAATATTTTAAAAAAAGTTTACCAATCAGTCAAAGATAAACAAATTTATCTTTTCCTTTATCAATACTTACCAATCATTAAAATAAGACATCAAAAGTACATTGCTGCAGTCTCCTATGTTTATTAAACTCATCAAAATATTTGTTTTTAAATGCCTTTTATCTAATGTGCCAATAATCTTCGAATATTCCATACACAACTAAGTTGACAGTAAATACTCCTCCACCCCTGGCTTTAGCACTCCCAAGTTCTCCACTTCCCTTTCTTGTCTAGGTCCAAATGCCAGTTAAAGGAGTAAGCTCACTGTATACTATGCCTGCTATTTAATTTGTCACTAAATAGATGGATACTGGAGTTTTTACCTGGACAAAGGGCAATGCCTGAACCCACATCCAAGTTACAACCTCCACTTCCAAGTTATGACCCCCCTTCTAAGATATGAACCTACTTCCAAGATATGGTCATCAGGAGTGTAAGCCCCAAGGCAAACTGTTGTGTGTGTCAAATATCTTACCCTGGCAAAATCAGGTAAGGTGAAGGTCAGGCTTGAAAGAGGAGAGAGAAGTTACTGTAGTAAGAGCCAGAGCACAGGTGAAGGGAAAAAAAAGGTGTCCCATTTTGACAGCATCCATTCTCCTCCCTCAGGTAATAGTCACTCCACTTTTATCTGGGGAGCCAAACCTTTCCTATCACGGTCCAAGGGGATTCAGGCTCTTCCTCCACTTGTAGTTCCAGGGATGATGCATATGACCCAGGCCAGAGGCAGTCAGGTCAAGCCAATCAAGAGTCAATGATGGGGAGCTTCCCTGGTGGCGCAGTGGTTGAGAGTCCTCCTGCCGATGCAGGGGACACGGGTTCGTGCCCCGGTCCAGGAAGATCCCACATGCCACGGAGCAGCTGGGCCCGTGAGCCATGGCTGCTGAGCCTGTGCGTCTGGAGCCTGTGCTCCGCAACGGGAGAGGCCACAGTAGTGAGAGGCCCACGTACCACACACACACAAAAAAGTCAATGACGGGACTTCCCTGGTGGCAGTGGTTAAGAATCTGCCTGCCAATGCAGGGGACACAGGTTCGAGCCCTGATCCAGGAAGATCCCACATGCCACAGAGCAACTAAGCCCATGTGCCACAACTACTGAGCCTGTGCTCTAGAGCCCGTGCTCTGCAACAAGAGAAGCCACCGCCATGAGAAGCCCACGCACCGCAACAAAGAGAAGCCCCCGCTTGCTGCAACTAGAGAAAGCCCACGCACAGCAACAACAAAGACCCAACACAGCCAAATAAATAAATAAATAAATAAATAAATTTATATTAAAAAAAAGTTAATGACAAGCTATTTTCGTATTCTTACTAGAATAATTGGGAAAGAGAAGCTCTTTCTACAACTGCTGAGAAGACAGGCTGTGTGCTAACCTGAAGTTGCCATACCCCATCTTGCCACCACAAGGGGAGTGGTTTCTCCTGGTTGTCATCAATATCCAAAATCGTCCCTTCTTTAGTAATACGACCTCTCCAGATTCTTACTAGGCATGTGGCTGCCCACGTAGAGACATTTCCCAACCTGCACTGCATTTTGTGTAGCCATGACTATACTCTGACCAATGGGATGTAAGTGGAAGTGACGCTACACTTCCAGGCTGTGGCCTAAAGAGGAATGTGCATGTCCACCCTTTGACTCTTCCTCCTGGCTGGGAGACGGGAAGGATGAAGCAGCCACCTTGGAGCCACAGATAAGAGCTACATGGGAACATGGTAAAACCATCCCACCAGCTCTGTCTTTGGACTGTTATGACAAAGGGAAATAAAACAGCTATTTTAAGCCACTATATTTGGGGAAATCTCTTTTTAACAACAGCTGAGCTGTTACCTTAATTAGTAGAAGTCCTGGGAGTAAACCTAAGAAAGGAAAGTTGCACCGAAAGACATGTAAAACCCAAGACCTGATACTTAAGCCTCTTGATGCAGCCCAGACTGAAGACAAAACTACTCCTGGACTTCTCCATTATCTTAGCCAAAAAGTTTCTTTTTATTTCTTATGCCAATCTGAGTTGGGAGTTTTGTTACTTGCACCGGGGAGTGTCTTAACTGCTTAAATGATGATGGCTTATGGGCTACTGTTACACCTCACGGTCCCAGGATCTCCTAAGCAGTAGCTCTCGAGCCATCCCTTGCTTCCTCATCAGTGCCTGCTTCCCTGAGTCAACACCAGACAGAAGCCAAAGCAGCTATTCTGCCTCCCCTCAAAATTATAAATTAAGGGCATCCTAGGGACTGACTTCTTTAAAGGAAACTTACTATTTCTATAAAGTAGTGTTTGACCAACTATAATGTGGCTGTGAGTCACTGAGAGTCTTGTTAAAATGCAAATTAGAAGTCAGCAGTCTCAGATGGGGTTTGGGATTCTATATTTCTTTATTTTCTTTTTTTTTTTTTTGCGGTATGCGGGCCTCTCACTGTTGTGGCCTCTCCCATTGCGGAGCACAGGCTCCGGACGCGCAGGCTCAGCGGCCATGGCTCACGGGCCCAGCCGCTCAGCGGCATGTGGGATCTTCCCGGACGAACCCGTGTCCCCTGCATCGGCAGGCGGACTCCCAACCACTGCGCCACCAGGAAAGCCCTGGGATTCTATATTTCTAATGAGCTCCCAAGGTGATGCTCAGGCTGCTGGTCCAGTGCCCACATTTTGAGTAGTAGCGCCCTAAAGCAGTGGTCTGCAAGCCTGCCTGCACAGTAGAATCACCAAGGCAGCTTTAAAAAAAAAAAACAACACTGATATCTGAGCCCCACCCCTAGGGGCCCTCCTTTAGTGGTGCCTGTACCATCAGGGATGAGAACCATTTCTCTGTAGTTGTCAAATTCTAGCAAGCCACAAAAATCACCCAAAGAGCTTTTAAAAACTCAGATTGCTGGGCCCCACCCCCAGATTTCTGATTTGGTTGGACTGGAGTATGGGCCCAGAACCCACATTTCTAACAAGATCCTAAGTGATAAAGATGCCGCGATCCATCCACACTTTAAGAAACGCTTGTCAAAAGCTAGAGTTAATGACTCCTGCAACAGACCTCAATTTCCACTGAGAACAAATGCCTTTATCTGCCAATTTTATTCTATTAATGCTCCGGAACATCTATCAGGGGATACACTGGGGGAGGGGAGTAGAATTCACATTTCCACTTCCTTGATTTCTAAGACTAGTCTCTGTGCATGCTTAATACTTTGTAAAGAGAGATTTAACCCTATTGTCGCCAAAATAATAAACAGTAATGATAACTTTTCTTCTGGATATTACAGACTCATTGGGTTTAAAAGCCTATGAATCACAGCAAATGGCTCACTTTAACAGCTTGCTCAGAATAATACTTCTTCCATCTGTATTGTAGGACAGATACATGTTGAGTGGTAGTTTCTAAAGGGTCAGCATTTTAATGTCATCCTGCAGAGCTGTTTTTAAAAGCTTTGAGAACTCCAGAATTCTCAAACAAGGTTTTTTCCCGAGTCAATTAAAGAGATCCTCTTTTATTCAAGGGATGGAAAATTGTGTTCAGAGTTGAGTGAGGGCAAACATGCTCCCAAATTAGATATCTGAACAAAGTAAACTATGAATAGATTAGATAATGGGCTGCTGCTTTTTTACTTAAGAAAGAACTAAAGACAACTCAGATGTCTTATTCACAGGACAGCCTAAAGCACTCTCTCTTCCCAACTCCAACAGGAAACAGTCTATTTCCATGGAATTAATTCAACTTGAACCAGGTTCAAGTAGCTGAAGTGCAGTTACAATAAGAGGGCCATCATTAAGACACGTGTGCTCAGCTTATACATGACCAGTACATTCAGACAAGCCCTAGAATACATTTACAATCAGTAAAACACACCATCTCTCTGCTCAAAGCGTGAACTCAGGCAAATCTAATAAGCTGACCAAACATGCTTTTCTGCAACCAGGCCAAGAGGACAGGCATTCTTTGTTCCAACAAGGAGAGTTTTCAAAAGGCAAGGGAAATATTTCAAATTTTTAAAGACATCCTTAGATAACTTTCACTTATACGTGTATAATCTTCTGTCTAAAGACCTCGCAAATGGCATCCTAATCCACCAACATAATTATCAGAAGAGTATAACCCAAGAGAAAGAGATATTGAAGAGAAGGGTAGAAGAGTTTAAAAGCTCAGACGGAGCGAGCACTTCCCAGTTCTACACAGCTTAGACTGTGCCAGGCAGCAGAACTGTCCTGGGAAGCCACTGTATTCCACGTGGCTGGGTCACAGGCAGTGGTGAGCATGGTTTAAGAAGACAAAATCTTGAGTGCCCGACTTTCTCCGGAGCTGGAGGAGACCATAAAAGCATCCAAAACAGTTCTCTTCTCAAATCTTCTAGAAGTTAGAATCACCAGGGGAGCTTTCCAGCTGGCTGGGCCCCATCCCCAGAGATTCTGGTTTAATTGGTTCTGGGTGGGGCTCAGGTACAGATGGCTTTGAAAAGCTCCCTAAATGAGTTTAATGTGCAGGAAAAGCTGAGAACCACTGACCTAGAACCTGCTCTTCACTCTCCAGATGAGAACAAGAGCTGAAGAGGCAAAACACCACCTTTTTTCACCAAAAAACAACAGCCACAAAAAAAAAAAAAAAAAATAGAAAAGAAAAAAATTCAGCCTCTGCTTTTGTCTTTCCCATCTGGTCAGTGGCACCATCATTCTTCTCTGTCTCAGTTTCAAAACCTCAAAAGAGGATGCTTTCTTCTTTGATCAGCACACCTAATTAGCCACCCATTTCAATTAGCGTCAACAGGAGACTAGTGACTATTCTACACCAGGCACTCTCCTAAATGCTTGACGTGCAGGAACTCTAATCCTCATAGCATCTCGATGAGCTGCTACTGTGACTCACCTTCTTTTCACAGATGAGAAAACTGAGGCCCAGAGAGACTAAGTAACCTGCTGAAAGCCCTACAGCCAGACACCAGCAGATCTGGTATTTAAAGAGATTCCTATTTATTCTACACTCAGTTCTCCCATTCTCTCCACAGACAGAAGCTTGTGGAGAGAAGCCTTTGAGGTAAGGTGCTAAATGTTGGTAAAGAAATCAGGAAATGTGTGACCTAGAATATTAGCCCAACCATGCAAATGAAGGGTCTGACCCATCACTAATGGGGGCTGCACCCATCAGACTGCTTTAAAAAGTGATTATACATTTAAACACTCTCACTGCTCTCTTGAAAGATTACAGTATCAAGCCAGGGCTATTTAAAGCTAGAAAAACTGAGGATCTGACTTCTGCTCTGTCATCTAAAATACAGCCATGGTAAGTAATACCGCCTAGCAGTTGTGAGACAATTATAGGCAATAAATGGGAAATGCCTACCACAGTTCTAAGCACACAGTAGGAGATCACTGTAGTAATTTCTCATGTTATTGTCTTTTAACAAAATTCAATTCTTAAAAATATCATCCCACAGACTTATTTTCTGAAAAACTAGGACTCAAATATATTCATGTTATTACACTAAGATTTACATCAGTACTCAAGAGAAAAATGTTAGAAGATCATCCAGTGCTGGCAAAAAGTGCTTCTACCTGGCCCTCAGTTCCACAGACATTTTTCCCTGAAGGCTCTGACATAATTTTAGTATAAAAATCCAAAGAATGTTCTTCTCCCCTCAACCTACAACAGCAGTTTGCTACCTACATAAAATGTGGTAGTAATTCATGAGGATTTTGCTTCCAGTTTTGATTCTTATCTCCATGAAGGTTTTATCTCCTCTTCTGCCTGCAAGTCTCCACAATCTTCCCAAGATTTACAAATCAACTTGACTTCAGTCTCTCTCTCTCTGGGTCTTCCAGATCCTAGTGCTCTCAGCCCTTCTCCCCTAATCAGCCAAAAGCTTCACAGACAATAAAGAAGTTAGCAGGAGCACATTTTTTGTTGGAAATTCTGAAATTATCTCAACATCACTTTATTCATTTTGCACAAAACACACTGATGCAGAGATATAACATATAATGTATGTTCCACTTGGAATTTCATTTATTTATCAAACATGTGGCAGAAGTAAGTGTATTAGGTGCTAATCATTAGTGTAGGGAATAAGGGAGAGGAATGAGCCCAAAAGGGAATGTGTTATGGTAAGAAGAAAACAGCAGCAAATCAGATAGCCTGGGCCCAACTTATAATTCCACCATTAACTAACTATGTGATCTTGGACAAGTCAATTCTAGCTCCAAAACCCATGGTTACATAATGAAAAGGCAGAACCCAAAAGAACACAGTGAAAATCATCCCAACACTTGTATACCTCTTTCATTCATCAGTTAAGACTATCTGATCAACTGAACACATAGTATAAGGTCTAGCTCTCCCCTTTAAGAGTCCAAAGCTTATAAAGTATGGAGAATTAAACTGGATGAAATGTAAGATTTCTTTCTTGCCTGATATAAATATCAATAGCCTATTCAGGTTTTAAACAATTTCTTGCTCTTTGAATCTTTTGTACATTTTAATATTCGGAAGTCTTTGCTTGCAGAGCAGGTGGAGGAAAACTAAAAAGTATGAAAATCCAGTGTCTAATTCTGGTTTTTCTCTAGCACACTGTGCCACTTCAGGGAAGGCTTCTTTCTAGGAAAGCAGTAACTTCTCTTCTACAAGGGGTTCTTCTTATCCTTCTCAACTGTAGTTCTTAAGCAGTTTTGATTGCTAGATACGTCTAACTAGATTCAGACAAAAACAAACAGATCCATAGTTTACAAAGAATGCATGTGTTAAATATGGCTCAACCCAGGTGCAATTACCCTAAACAATCAAAAGGTAGATAATAGTTGCTTGAAGGTAGGTATCATGTCATTTCTTTTTAACCTGCAAGACAAGCAAGAGCTTTGCCCTTGTTCGATGTGCAGTAACATGAGTCAATTATTAACTGACTTACCAAATAAGAAACTTCATCCAATAACTAATCAGAACAATTACAAAATCTAATCAACTCAAAAATAAACAAAATACTCAAACCAAAATACCCTGCACTCTTATCTAAATGAGTTCAGAGGTGAGACATAAATGAAATTAAGATTTTAATTCACTAGTAAACCTAACAGATAAATCAGTGTTTATAGGACCTCCTTTAAGCATTTTATAATTATAATCCCAAGTATTATGTTAGATTTTTCAAATCTCAACTAAATTTCCAACCTGTATGCAAGTCTATTTTGAGCTTTACTTGAATGTAATCCAGGAAACGGATGATGCAGGAAAGAAAAAATATAATTCAGCATCACACCTTGCTTGGTGAAAAATAAACTGGTCATAAATGTGTGAAAACATATGTCCCTTGGTGCCAAGGGTCAGAATGCAAGCAAGAAACAAGAAACATGCATACATATTTGTGCATATATAATATACTCGGGAATCACGAAACTTAAAGCTGAAAGGAAAGAGGATCAAATGAGTTTATAACACCTACTTTGGGTTGGGTTTTTTGTTAGAAGTTTTCAGTCATTATTGAGGCTAATCTTCAAAATTAACCCAAAAGCAAAATATTATAATTCCCAATTTTACACTGAGAAAAACGAGCTCAGAGATGATAAGAAACTTCCCCAAGGTCATGTGGCTTTTAGGTGGTAATACCAGAAACTGAACTACAGCATACCTGACTCATCATCATACCCTTCAATATCATCTCCTGTATTATCTTAATTTGGGAGGGCACACAAGTGAAACATGAAAACACTAGAACTACGACTTCATGTGAATTAGGATCTATATATGTTATGACCCATAATTTACTGCACTGTCACGCACCTGTCATCCATGCAGAGACTGTTGCCTAACAACTCAGTACACAGTGGCTTTTTGGTTCCTAAACATGTCAAATATATTGAGTCTTCAGCACAGATGTACTAACCCTAATACAGTAAGCCTTAAGTTAACCAGATATTAGACCTTTATATAAACATTTTTGTAAATTTTTATCAGATGCTTTTCTGAATCTGTTGAGATGACCATACTGTTATCTCCCTTAAACTGTTAATAACTGCATTGCTTTCTGATGCTGAAGCATTCTTTGGATAAACCCTACTTGAACTCATCATTATTCTTTTAATAAGCTGCTGTACTCGGTTTGATAACATTCTATTTAAAATTGTGGGATAGGGAGGGTGGGAGGGAGATGCAAGGGGGAGGAGATATGGGGATATATGTATATGTATAGCTGATTCACTTTGTTATAAAGCAGAAACTAACACACCATTGTAAAGCAATTATACTCCAATAAAGATGTTTAAAAAATAAATAAAATAAAAAGTTGGCATCTATGATCACAAGTGAAACTGGCCTAAAGATTTGTTTTCTTGTGCTTTCCTTGTCTGGTTTTGACACAGAATAATGCCAACCTCATGAAATCTTCTGTCATTCTCTAAGCTTTGGAACAAGTATCTGTTCCTTGAAGGATCAGCAAAACTTATTTGTAAAACCATCTAGGTCTGGTGCCATTTTTTTAAGTTTTTTTTCTTTTTTTTTTTTGATGTGGACCATTTTTTTAAAAGCCTTTATTGAATTTTTGTTACAATATTGTTTCTGTTTTATGTTTTGGCTTTTTTGGCCGTGAGGCATGTGGGATCTTAGCTCCCTGACCAGGGATCGAACCCGCACCCCCTGCATTGGAAGGCAAAGTCTCAACCACTGGACTGCTAGGGAAGTCCCCTGGTGCCATTTTTTTTAAATGGAATTTTTTGTTGAGATAATTGTAGATTCACATGCAGTTGTAAGAAATAACAGAGACTCCTCTTGTACCCTTTACTCAGTTTACCCCAATGGTAACATTTTATAAATATAAAAACAAGGATACTGACATTGATACAATTGACCAATCTTATTCAGATTTCCCCAGTTTTACCTGTACTCATTTGTGTTTGCATCTGTGTGTATTTAGTTCTATGCAATTTCATCAACGCACAGGTTTGTGTATACATAAATACATAGTATATACATATATGTGTAGATATATTTAAATTTATTTAATATAACCAGGGTTTTACTATACATAGTTTTTTATTAAAGTATAGTTGATTTACAATGTTGTCTATACATAGTTTTATATCTGACTTTTTTTTCTATTATAAAAACAGTTTCCAAGTTATAAACATTCTTCCAATACATTTTTAATGGTTGTATGATAATTAATGTATAATTTAGAATCTTTTATTTAACCATTCCTCTAGTATTATACACGTAGGTTGTTTCCATTTTTTTAACTATTATAAGTAAGGCTTCAATAAATACATTTACCCAGCTACGATTATTTCCTCTGGAGAGATTTGTAGAGATAAAATTACTGGAGAAACTGTTCATGGGCCAGAAATAATCGATGACATATTCTCTCACATCACCCACATTTAGAGAAAAGGGTGAGTACAGGCATACTTTGTTTTATTGTGCTTCAAAGATACAGCATTTTTTTAAAATTAAAGGTTTGCAGCAACCCTGCGTCTCGCAAGTCTATCGGCGCCACTTTTCCACCAGCTTTTGCTCACTTCGTGTCTCTGTGTCACATTTTGGTAACTCTCACAATATTCAAACTTTTTCATTATTAATATATTTGTTATGGTGATCTGTGATCAGTGATCTTTGATGTTACTGTTGTAATTGTTTTGGGGACGAACTTCGGCCATATAAAACAACAAACTTAATAACTGTTGGATGTATTCTGACTGCTCCACGGATCAGTTCCCTATCTCTCTCCCTCTCCTCGGGGCCCCCTATTCCCTAAGATACAACAATATAGAAATTAGGCCAATTAATAACCCTACAGTGGCCTCTACATGTTCAAGTGAAAGAAAGAGTCTCTCACTTTAAACCAAAGGCTAGACATGATTAGGCTTAGTGAGAAAGGCATCTCAAAAGCGGAGAGAGGTCGAAAGCTAGGCCTCTTGCACCAAACAGTTAGCCAAGTTGTGAAAGCAAAGAAAAAGTTCTTAAAGGAAATGAAAGTGCTACTCAGGTGAACACACAAATGATAACAAAGCAAAACAGCCTTATTGCTGATATGGAGAAAGTTTAATGGTCTGGTTAGAAGATCAAACCAGACACAACATTCCCTTAAGCCAAAGCTTAATCCAGAACAAGGCCCTGACTCTCTTCAAGTCTATGAAGGCTGAGAAAGGTGAGGAAGCCGCAGAAGAAAAGTTTGAAGCTAGCAGAGATTGGTTCATGAGGTTTAAGAAAAGAAGCCGGGGCTTCACTGGTGGCACAGTGGTTGAGAGTTCGCCTGCCGGTGCAGGGGATGCAGGTTCGTGCCCCGGTCCAGGAGGATCCCGCGTGCCGCGGAGCGGCTGGGCCCGTGAGCCATGGCTGCTGGGCCCGTGCGTCCGGAGCCTGTGCTCCGCAACGGGAGAGGCCACAGCAGGGAGAGGCCTGCGTACCGCAAAAAAAAAAAAAAGAAAAGAAGCCGTCTCTGTAACGTAAAAGTACAAGGTGAAGCAGCAAGTGCTGATGTAGAAGCTGCAGCAAGTTATCCAGAAGATCTAACTAAGATAATTCATGAAGGTGGCTACACTAAACAACAGATTTTCCATGTAGATGAAACAGCCTTCTATTGGAAGAAGATGCCATCTAGGACTCTCACAGCTACAGAGAAGTCAATGCCTGGTTTCAAAATTTCAAAGGATAGGCTGACTCCCTTGTTAGGGGTTAATGCAGCTGGTGACTTAAAGCTGAAGCCAATGCTGATCTACCATTCAGAAAATCCTATGGCCCTTAAGAATTATGTTAAATCTACTCTGCCTGTGCTCTGTAAATGGAATAACAAAGCCTGGATGACAGCACATCTGTTTACAACATGGTTTACGTAATCTTAAGCCCACTGTTGAGACCTACTGCTCAGAAAAAAAAGATTCCTTTCAAAATATTACTGTTCATTGACAATGCACCTGGTCACCCAAGAGCTCTGATGAAGATGTACAAGGAGAGCAATGCTGTTTTCATGCCTACAAGCACAACATCCTTTTTGCAGCCCATGGATCACTTCAACTTTCATGTCTTACTATTTAAAAAACACATTTCATAGGGCCATAGACAGTGATTCCTCTGACAGATCTGGACAAAGCAAATTGAAAACCTTCTGGAATGGATTCACCGTTCTAGATGCCATTAAGAACATTTGTTAAAATATCAACATTCACAGGAGTTTGGAAGAAGTTGATTCCAACCCTTTGAGGGGATGACTTTGAGGGGTTCAAGACTTCAGTGGAGGAAGTAATTGCAGATGTGGTGGAAATAGCAAGAGAACTAGAATTAGAAGTGGAACCTGACGATATGAATGAATTGCTGCACTCTCGTGATAAAACGTGAATGGATGAGGAGTTGCTTCTTATGGATGAGCAGAGAAAGGGGTTTCTTGAGATGGAATCTACTCCTGGTGAGGATCATTGAAATGACAACAAAGGATTTAGAATATGACATAAACCAAGTTGATACGGCAGCACCAGGGTATGACAGGATTGAGTCCAGTTTTGAAAGAAGTTCTACTGTGGGTAAGATTATCACACAGCACCAAATACTACAGAGAAATCGTGAAAGGAAGAGTCAACCTATGCGGCAAACTTCACTGTTGTCTTATTTTAAGAAATTCCCACAGTCACCCCAGCCTTCAGTAACCACCACCCTGATCAGTCAGCAGCCATCAACATCCAGGCAAGGCCCTTTGCCTGCAAAAAGATTACAATTCGCTGAAGGCTCAGATGATGGTTAGCATTTTTAGCAATAAAAAATTTTTAATTATGATAATGTACATTGATTTTTTTAGACACAACACACTATACTTAACAGAATACAGTATAGTATAAACATACTTTTCTATGCACTGGGAAACCAAAAAACTCATGTGGTTCACTTTATTGTGATATTCACTTTATTGCAATCTTTGCTTTTTTGTGGTGGTCTGGAACCAAACCCACAGTATCTCCCAGTATATCTACACAAAAATGTCCCCAATCCCAATATCTCGAGGTAGAGCTAGGCCTCCCCAAGTCAGGGAAAGAACCCCAGCTATGAAAATGCAGGCTCAATCATGTAGTTTCCAGGCCACCCTCTGGGCTGGAGCTTATCAGATGAGCCCGTAGAGTGTCAAGCCCCCACTCTTTAGGGAAGCAGAAAACAGAATATAAGTAACAAACATGTGACACTGAGTGTGAAGATGCCACTGTGTTAAAAGCTCCAGTGTGTTCTGTCCCATGTAATCCTAAGAACCTATTTGACGATATTCCATTTTACAGATGAGAAAACTGAGCACAGAGAGGTTTAGAAACTTGCCCAAGTTTACACAGTAAGTGGATTCTAACCCAGGCAAGTCTTAACTCCAGTGCCCAGGCTCTGAACCACTGTACCATACTGTCTTCTCATTTAGACTCTTGCTATGGTCTCTACAGCACTGACGCTGGGCTCTGGTGCTATAGAAAGGAACCAAAGGGAAGGCAGTTAAAGGCCCCTCTCTGGAAATGAAGGTCAAGGCCAGAAACCAAATGAGAAACCTGAGACCCTCAGTGGATTATGCTTCAAAAGCCCTCCAGATTACATCAACAAGTCATGTTGTCTTCTTTCTAGAATGAAAGTGAGTTCCATCACCTCAACTGCTCTTGCTGCTACACTGGCCTATATCAGGAAATATATGGGAAAACACTAGATATTAGATCATGAATATTCAGAGCAATGTATATAATCCCAGTACATGATGAATAGTTAGCTCAAGTTAACTGATTACCACCAGCATTTTACCAGTAGCTTTACATTTCTGTAATGTGAAGAAATTCCTTGCTCCAGTGATAAAATAGTAAGTATTTGGCAGGAGCTTAATAATTACTTATTGATTAGGTTAATCTTAACATTGCTCCAATCATACCCTGAAGCATATAGAAAAAAATAAATATTAAAGACAGAAGTTCTTCTAGTTCACTTTATCATTTTATAGCTGAGAAAGCTGAGGTCCCACAGGGATTAAGATTGTTAATTATATGTGTGCAAAGCCTCTCTTTTGCCTTCAATACTGTACATTTATTTTCACTATCTTTATATTTAACAATACATTGTACAAAAATACATATTTAACTCTTACTCTTTTTTTGGTAAGAACTTTAAAAAAATAATTTTCCTTTAGTATTTGTATACCTTGCTCCATGTGTCATTCTTACCATGAGACTAAACTCTATTTATTGTACATATTCCTTAAACATCTGTACTATTTGTATTTAATATACCTGTATAAAGATAAGAAAACATCAAAATGCTTTGCAAAGGACACATTTTACTGCATCTTTGTGACATTTTTCACAGAACAGATTCAACAACAGAGGAGAGAAATGTGAAAACATATCTTGTCTTTAATAATATTTTTCTATAGCTTGGAGTCCAACACCATGACCTGACTCTCACATCACTGACTGGGGTACCAGTTGGCCTCACTGCTGATTCAAATGGGAAATCTCCAGTGACTTTCTCCTAGTCCCACCAATTCTTTGAGATACCCAAGAAAAACAGATGTACACAGTCTATTTCAACAGTGTCCTTTCCTACTCAGAGGCAATCACCCCTCTAGCCTTATTGTTAAAACGAATGTTGCCCTAGAAACAGACTCACCAAATGCAATGGAGATTTTTAATAGCAGGACCCACATCTCAAACTGCTAAGAGAAGAAATTCTTCCATGCATTTCTACTCTTAAAAAATAAAAATTCTCCCTATTGCTACTCACAGCTGCCCAACATTCCCTGACCTCCCGTGCCACCTCATTCTAGACACCCAGTGGCACTTAAGCATGCGATGCCACTGTAACTCTCTCCTTCCGACCTGCTAGAATCTCAACTCAGCCAAAGGACATGGATACGGGAAGGAGTAGGAATGTACACTGATGGGAGGCACTGGATTTGCCTTTTTATTCTTCAACACCACAATGTGGATGAAACTGAGGTCGAGAGTCAAAACTTGCAAACTAACCCAGGTCCACCCCCAAGCTGGTAGATTCAGCTGACCCCAGACCACACTGTCTTCAGTGACCAGAGCGAAGGAGAGCTTCAGCAGGACCAGCTGACCCTGACGGCCCCAGCCATGGGCACCTGCCCTTAAGTATGGAGCATCAAAGGTGTGGAAACAAGGACCTTCCCCTCAGTGCCAGTCTCCAAAACATCAGAGGGCTAAGGGGCCTCAAGAATATCATATTCTCTCTCATTTCATAGTCAAGAAAACAGCCCAAGAAAGAAGAAGGAAAAAAAACAACACTTACTTTCTGTGCCTCAGGTACCACTCCCACGCTCCATCATTTTATCCTCACAACAATCCTGTTATAAAGGCATTCTCAGGTGCAATTTATATGCACACGCACATATGTATATTTTTTAAGTGACTCAAAGTGTCAGTATCTTGTCCAAGTCGTAACACGGAATAAGTGGCAAAGTAGCAACATCTCCCCCACCCAAACCCTTTAGCTCTACACTGGTCCCTCAGGGTCACAAAGCTTCTTACCCCTGGAAGCCCCAAGACTAACACAAAATAGCACGTAGAAGGGGTAAAGTGTGTTACTAGACCAGTGGTTCCCAGATGTGGCTAATTCTTTAGCATCATCTGAGATGCTTTATAAAAATACAAACCCCCCACCCCCTTTAGGTTTCTGATTGTTAGAAGGCCCTGAAATCTCTATTTTTACATACTTACAGTGATTCTGATTGTCAGTCTGCCTTACTATTTACAGAAAGAGAAAAACAATGGTTAGATCAGTCGTGAAAGGCTGTCTGGAGCTTGGATTTGAATCAACAGAATTTAAAAGGAGAAACACTGAAGAGGTGGCTATGTCCAGCGAGCACTCACAAAAGTGAGATGAGTGGGCGAGGGCGGGGAGACGTGATGGAGAGGGATGGGGGCGGGGGGGTGGGACTAACTAGGAAGGAGTGATATTCTGGAGCATCATATAAATCTGGCAGAGGTATTTAGACTCCACACCATGATAACAAGGAAACACAATCCAAGTGGTACAGGGTAAATCAAACAGCAGGTGAGCATCTGGGCCAGGAAGGGCAATGGCAAGGCTGTTGACATGGGGCACATGCTGGCAAGGTGCCAACAAAGAAAAACCTGAAGGGGAAACACTTCCTGGCTGCCTGGTTTGATTACGCCTTTATCCTGAGCACTTAGTACAAGAGATGCTGAATAAATATCATGGAATGAACAACATATAGGTGCATATAGTGGCCAACTGGTCACGAAAGTCAACAAAGATGAATGGGGTCAAGGACCGGACTTCAAGATTCAAATCTGATTCAAATCTAGAATTAAGATGATGGTACTGGCAGAGGTGACTGAAAAAGAGTAGCTTGGGGCCTCCCTGGTGGCGCAGTGGTTGAGAGTCCGCCTGCCGATGCAGGGGACACGGGTTCGTGCCCCGATCCCGGAGGATCCCACATGCCGCGGAGCGGCTGGGCCCGCGAGCCATGACCGCGGGGCCTGTGTGTCCGGAGCGTGTGCTCCGCAACGGGAGAGGCCACAGCAGTGAGAGGCCCGCGTACAGCAAAAAAAAAAAAAAAAAAAAAAAGAGTAGCTTGTTTTCAGCGAAAGCTCTTCCTCACTCCTTCTTGCTTTTCTCTAAAACTTTATTTTGGCTTCTGGTGCATGAAAGAATTAGGTGGTTTTGAAATACTGGAATGTACCTTCGACAGTGGCATGAACAGCAGGTCTTCTGTCTTGGGAAGAAGAAAACGATGGGCAAGATCTTTTGGTTTGCTTCTTTGGCAAAGGAGGAGAGACAATCTCGTGAGAATCTAAACTCAGATGACATTCTTCACATGACCTAAGATCACTGCCAGCTGACATGCCGATAGCACTGTGGCGTTAAGCCACTGGACTCCCTGTAAACCTGAATTGACAGAGCTGGCCGGGCTCTGTGTGGCTTGGTCAGCCTCAGGCTTTGCCAACCTGAGGAGACTCCGGGCCCCCTGAAGCTGGCCAGTCAGGTCTCTGGGGGCTTCTAGGAGACTTGAGAACTAGTTCTACCCAAGAAAAGAACTAGATGATCTTTTGAAATCCCTTCCAAACGAATGATTATTCAAGGTGCCTTGTGTGTAAGCATATTCCACAGTTCCTCAAATGGCAAGCACCATCAAAATTATACGTTCCGGGTCCCAGAAGCAGGAGTTGGAGGGTGTACTCAAATTCCTCTGGATGCCCATCTTCCACAAGCCTGATCTTAATAAGGTCTTCCCTTCTCAAGTGACATCTACCTCCTGCTAATATCCAACTAACAGAGAAAGAGCCCTTATTTCTCTAAGATTCCCTAGCAAGTATGATCTGCCACATTACTAGAGCAGCCAAAATGTATTTTTCTAAAGAACTGCAAAAGGTTATATGGTTTCAATTTAATTTTTCCTTCAAATGCAAGTTTTCCAAGGCCTGCCTTTCATAATACACGGAGACGTAAGGCATGGGTCCAAATGATCTGACAGTTTCTTTTAATTTACGCACATCTAAGCATGTGCAAAAAATTCCACTAGTTCATCAACATCTTTACTCATTAGAGAAATGCAAATCCAAACTACAATGAGATATCATCTCACACCAGTCAGAATGGCCATCATCAAAAAATCTAGAAACAATAAATGCTGGAGAGGGTGTGGAAAAAAGGGAACACTCTTGCACTGCTGGTGGGAATGTGAATTGGTACAGCCACTATGGAGAACAGTATGGAGGTTCCTTAAAAAACTACAAATAGAACTACCATATGACCCAGCAATCCCACTACTGGGCATATACCCTGAGAAAACCATAATTCAAAAAGAGACATGTACCAAAATGTTCATAGCAGCCCTATTTACAATAGCCCGGAGATGGAGACAACCTAAGTGTCCATCATCGGATGAATGGGTAAAGAAGATGTGGCACATATATACAATGGAATATTACTCAGCCATAAAAAGAAATGAAATTGAGCTATTTGTAATGAGGTGGATAGACCTAGAGTCTGTCATACAGAGTGAAGTAAGTCAGAAAGAGAAAGACAAATACTGTATGCTGACACATATATATGGAATTTAAGAAAAAAATGTCATCAAGAACATAGGGGTAAGACAGGAATAAAGACACAGACCTACTAGAGCATGGACTTGAGGATATGGGGAGGGGGAAGGGTAAGCTGTGACAAAGTGAAAGAGCGGCATGGACATATATACACTACCAAACGTAAGGTAGATAGCTAGTGGGAAGCAGCCGCATAGCACAGGGAGATCAGCTCGGTTCTTTGTGACCGCCTGGAGGGGTGGGATAGGGAGGGTGGGAGGGAGACACAAAAGGGAGGGGATATGGGAACATATGTATATGTATAACTGATTAAATTTGTAAAATAAAAAATATATATATATATAAAAAAAAAAAAAAAAAAAATTCCACTAGTTCAAAACGCTTCCTTTTCTTAAGCATACTTCCAGTTCAAATTACGTGTTTATGGCAGTCTGCAATGTATTATTCCTGAAGATAGACAGTCATGTAAAAAATTGATAGAAAAGCAGCAGCATATCACTACTGCCACACTCTGTCAGTCTCTCCTCTCGCATGCCGGTGGGAGGTATAAATGCATCGCCATGACCAGGCTCGCCCTGATGTCTCCAGCGTCCAGAAAGGCAGGGCCACCAGTTCCTTTCCACAGACAGCTTTGAGCCTTGGTTGCTGAGAACCTCTTTTTTCACCCCCTTGAACTTAGTATAAAACTCAAGAATGCACTAACTGGAGATGTTCTTCCTTTTGAAAATGAGAGGCTTTACGCTTAGATGATCACTACTTCTAACTCCCAGAAAACAGTTGCAGTTTTCCAATTAAAATTAGAAGTACTGGAAATCATGTACTCTAATAACTAAATGTTGAAAAGTGAAGTCTTTCAACTTCGCGTACGTTTATGCTGCTACATGTGAAACAGAGGCTGAAAAGTAATTTAAATGGACTATTGGCTGTTCTGGACCTTGAAAAAGCTTCTATTGAGAAAAATTGATTCACCGCTTAACAAAGACTCTCTGCTACAGTCTTCAAGTTGACATTTAAAAAATATCTAATCACCCTTTTGAATGATATTCCAATTACTGAAAACAGTATCTACCACAGTGAAACAGCTCAATTGGAAAGCACCCAATTCTGGTTGGAAATGAGAAATATTAGAACCCCAAAGGCACAGAGTTGGGGGTAGAGGTGTCACCAGAGAAGACAGGTATAGTTCAGCCAAAAAGCTTCCTTAAGAAGCACTGTCAGAGGGAGATCAGCTCGGTGCTTTTTGACCACTTAGAAGGGTGGGATAGGGAGGGTGGGAGAGAGGCGCAGGAGCGAGGCGATATGGGGATATATGTATACATATAGCAGATTCACTTTGTTATACAGCGGCAACTAACACACCATTGTAAAGCAATTATACTCCAATAAAGATGTTAAAAAAAAAAAAGAAGCACTGTCAGATTTATGCAAAACTCCAAGGAAACATTATTCCTCTAGAATCCCCAAACATCAACACTTTCTAGCAAATTTATGAACAGGACTCAGCAAAAAAGGGACCTCCTTATAACCCTGCACAGCTTTTTAGGCAGGCAGGCTTCTCCTGAAAATCTTTAGATGGAGTTCTCCCTTTGCCCTGCTTTGCAACAAGATGAGCAATAATGTTTTTCTGAAATAAACAGAGAATCTCTCCCTTTCGGTGTGCAAAGAGCCAAAGTTCATAACGGCTGGGAGATTACCAATCCCAAGGGATAAAACGATCATTTGCCAAAGAGAAATGCTGATACGTTTCGGAGTTCTATTCTACAGCCGGAGCACCCAAATTCTCATCTGCTGTGTTCAGTTTACAATCCTACTTGTTCTCCAATCTCGCCTAACGTTTGGGCACCTGCTAGCACACACAGAGGTTCCCACACCGATGAAAAATGCCCATCTGCTGCTGAGTGCCAAAGAGGTTTCCCAATCCTAAATCGCATCAACTCAAAAAAGGGGGCTGGGGTGGGGGGAGAAGGGAGAAATAACACGCTAAAGGCGAGGGGGAGAAACTCACAAAACCACCTCTAAAGATGACATTATTTGTCTTCGAAGAGGCGGTTCAGTTTATTAGAAATGGACAAGTTATTCGGTGGCAAAGGGAGGAGACATGGGGAACTGGAAGGGACAGAAACAGCTGCACTCCCTAACCGAGGCCCCGGACCGCCCTGAGGCTGCAGACGGGATCGCGGACAAAGCTCAGGGCGCCCAGGTAGGGGCCGCCAAGCACAAGTGAAAGCCCAGGAGGCAGTTCTCTTTAGAGGGCGCTCATTGGGCGTCTTAAGGAAGCAAGCTCCAACCCCCCCAAAACGCGACCCAGAGGAGGAGAAACCAAGTTCCCACGGCCGAGGCCGGGGAGGGAGGCTGGGTGCCCGCAGCCGGCCCCGCCGGAGAAGAGACTCCTCCGGGCCTCGGGGTACTCCCGCCGGGTCCCACGAGGGCAAGCATGGCGGGATGGAAGCCTCGGTCTCCGAGCGGCCGGGCGACCCGAGGCCGATCGACCCGAGGCCGATCGCAGTGTCACAGTACCCCGCCTCGCCCCGCTGCTGCACTCGAGTGCAATCCATACTGAAATGCCCTCCTGTCCCTAAGGCCCCGCGAGCTGCCCCCCGCCCCGCAGGAAGCACGGGTCGCCGCACCACCGGGAGTCCAGAGGCCCGCACCCCGGCATTTTCGGGCGCGTTCCGCTCACCCACCGCGGGACCGAGGACTGCGCCTCCGCCGGTAGCGTTTCCACGTAGTGTCTGCTCCCTCGCCCCAGCCAGGGGAACATCAAACAAAAGAACTTTTTGCAAACTTTCCTCTCCGGACACTCAAGGGTTTCTTAAAGCTGAGCCCCATCTCCCCAGAACCTGCATTCAATCGAGTAGGAAAGCTGGCGTGGGGGTTTGGGGGGATGGTGTGCAGGAGAAGGGACCCCAAAGTTTCCAGGGCGTCTCCGGGTCTCGGGGAGCGCGCGGAGGGGGCCAGTTCCCTCGCAGCCCTATCCGGGCTTCCTCTCTCCGGCCACCCTTCCCCATCGGTCCTTCCCGGCCACGCTTCCAGACCCTCCGACTGCAAAGAAGTTGGGAGTGACTTCAGGGGCCTCTGCGGTTCGACAAAACTGCAGTACTCTTGCCCTCATCCCGGGGGACCTCGGGACAACTCCAGCGAGCGGCGCTTTTCTGCGGGAAGCGAAGGGGGAGAGGAGTGGAGGAGCGAGCTCATTTGTCCCAGCAGATCGCCGGGGGCCGAGGGGCACGTCTGGGAATGGGGGACATCCCCCAGGTGGCGCTCCCCTATTCCCCGCGGGCTCTGCGGACTCTGCTCGGTCTCTGCACCCTAAACGGCGCGCGCGTCCCCAGCCTGGCCCACTCACCGACTCCGCCGACACGCAGGCCACCAAGCCCAAGGTGAGCAGGATCCAAGCGCGCCGCATATTCCCCGGGGACCGGCTGCTCCCAGCCGCCGCTTTGCAACGAGGGAAAAACGAAGTCTCTCGCCCAGCGCCCGGCGCAGCCTGCGCAGAAGGACCGGAGCAGAGCAGCCGCAGCGACCGCGGCTCGGGCTCGGGAGCTCGGGCTCCGGGCTCTCGCTTCCTCCTGCTGCGCCTGCGGCTGCGCCCCGGGAACGCGGCGCCTTCTCACTTGTTGGTTCCTACACAACCGATGCCTAGCTGTTGCTCCGGTGAGGCAGCTCTCTGGAGCTCTTCTTGCTCTGCTGTTGTACTCCTCCGCGGACTCCTTCCCCGTGTCGCGGCTCCGTTTCTGATTTTTGAGGAATAAATTAGGTGGCTTGGAATGTAGCTGCAGCTGAAGTTTGGGCACAGGGCGGTGGGAGCGCCTGATCCGCGCGGCTGGAGCTCCCGGAGTATCTGGAGAGAAGCGCGTCGGAGCGGAGCTAGTGGCTCAGCGGCTGCGCCCCTCCTCCTCCCGCGCCGCCGCCTCCCTCCCAGGGTCCTCCTCCCTTCCTCCTCCTCCTCTTCTCCTACCGCTCCCAGCCTCCCTCCGGAGCCCGCTTCTCTGGGCTTCTCCGGGCGTCTCGAGGAGGGGAGGCGGCAGTGTGACTCCCAGCTAAACCCGGGAGAAATTCCTACAGGATTACGCCCGGATTGGCAGCTCCGGCGACCAGTGGCCACCAGCAGCTCCGCGCTGTGGCTGCTCTGGGTCTGTGCGTCCGCAGTCTGTGCTCCGGTGCTCTAGTATTCCTTCATTTTCTGACTCCCTTACCCGCCCCCCACTCTCTCCCCCCTTTCTCTCCCTCCTCCTCCGTGCTCCTTTTTTCTCTATTTTCTTTTCTCTTCACTTTCACTTTTCTGGAGAAAGATCGGTGAAGCGACGAGAGACATGTTTAGCTTTTCTGCCTGTGAGAATCAGACCAGTACGAAGAAACTGCTTTGAGAGTTGGAAAAACACACACACGAAGTTTACAGATGCCTTCAAGCAATGTGAAGTGTTCATAAAATGGCTAGTTCATGAAAATTGTATTTTAAAAGAGAAGACAATAAATATAGTAAACGTGTATTGAGTATTTCCCACCCTCCCCCCAAAAAGGAAGTGAAAGAAGACTCCCATAAACCCAAAATGCGACACTTTCCAAAGCTCATAATTTCATTAAGGGCTTAAATACCATTTTTGCCTCACACACAGTTTAAGCCCCTAACGCATTTTATAGGCTCCATTTCAGCATAGAGGTGTTAACGTTTGGAAGCTACAAATAGGGCAATTTGATGAGAAATTGGATAGAGATCTGAATAATAACAGATTTAAGAGAACTTCAAAGATAAAAGGGATAAAGTAATTTCTAGTCTGAAGAAAATAATGAGCATGTATTTCCTGAATGGAAGTAATCGACCTGAAATATTTTCCTGTGAAATCTTTTTTTTCAATTCTGTGTCTATAGTACACTACAGAACATGGCAAATGCATACTCCCTTCCAGTTTCTAGCACGATTTTTCTCACTGACTTCTGAAGTAGATAATTCTATGGAGCCATTCTGCTCCTAGAATGCCCACTCTAGGAAACCAGGGATCTTTCTGTCTTGTTCACCACTGTATTCTCATTCCGACGGCATAAAGATACACAATAAATATTTCTTGGATAAACTTTCATCTAAAACTCAATCTATACTGTATAAGAGTTGTGAGTCTTTAAGAAACATAGATGTAGATATATAGATACTAGAACTTGAGATTTTTTGAATTTATATTTCAAACTATAAGTTTTGAAATTTAGAGAACTGGAGAGAACTTTAGAGAACACAACCTCTGAGATGTCTGCCTCTTTGGTTTTAAGTCCCAACTACCAGGCTCCCAACAGGCAAATCTAAGTCATTGGCAGCCAAGAGGTAATTTGGAAAAATGGAAGAGTAGGCAAAAAAGAAAGAAAAGAAGAAAAAGATCGGGAGACTGGGCGTTGTAACATCAGGATGTTTCTGATTCCACAGAAACTGAGCTGGCACCTGGGTGGGTCAATGTGGGTCTGGCTTGGTTTTTGGAAGAATGAACTACGATTAAATTTTTAAGATGGATTCTTTGTGGGTTGAACACGGCTGAACATGGTCGTTCCTACTTCTGCAGGGCTGCCAAACTAGGGGCCGCTGTCATCCTGTAACTTGGATGAAAGTAATCTTAGCCCCTGCTGCAGAAAAGGGTCCAGCTACACACGCTAAGTCAGCAGCTTCTAAGGAGGGAAACTGAACCCGGGTCTACGGGTTTCGGATCCTGTGGGTTCGGTAGAATTTATTTGTGGGTTGAAGAATTTCTTGAGAAGGGGAGACTTCTGAAAGGAGTTTTCCAAAGGACAATGAACAATGTGAGAGAAATGCACAAAGCCATAAAATGTCGTCTCTACTCACAAAAGAGGTCTAGTCTGCTCTCCAGGCTTTGGACAAGGTCATACCCCTTTTCTCCCCAGCAGTTAAGAATCCATCAAATAAATTAGAATTCCAGTGAAAGGGGAAAATGCACTTCTCCACTGGCTTTCACAGCTATTGCTGTTTATTGGGGCATCCACCTAACAAGAAGCATGGTGGCTGCTCTCTGATTCAGCTTGGGCAGGCAGTGATAAAAATGAATTAGCAGATGCATCTGTTGAAGGAATGTAGCTGTGCCCCTGAAGACATACCCCAAGGCTCTTGGTGTTTATGAGACTCTCAGTGACTGGGTATTTTTTATCAATGGTCATGTAGCACTGAGAGTTTAGTAATAAGGCGATGGTACTATTTTGAGAGTCACAGAATATCAGATATATGATAACAAATAAATATTCAAGATCTTGTGCTCAAATGCATGAACAGTTGTGGCCAAAGGATAATCTGACTGTGTAAAAATCACGAACAGTGAAAGCACTTACACAAGAGCTGGCTACAAAAAAGTTACCCATGCTGAGTGGGAGTGGGCCTTGTCCCCCGGTGTTAGAAGCACATCTAAACTTGGAAATGATGAAGGCCTGTGTCTTAGTCTGTCTGGGCTGCTATATGAAAAATATCATAGACTGGGTGGCTTATACACAACAAAAATTTATTTCTCACAGTTCTGGAGGCTGGGAAGTCCAAGACCAAGGCACTGGCAGATTCAGTGTCTGGTGAGAGCAGGCTTCTTGGTCCATCATAGACAGCTGTCTTTTCATTGTGTCCTCATGTGGTAAAAGAGGTGAGAGAGTTCTCTGGAGCCTCTTGTAAGGGTGCAAGTCCTACCCATGAGGGCTATGCTCTCATGACCTAAACACCTCCCAAAAGGCCCCACCACCAAGTACCATCACCTTGGAGGTTAGGGTTTCAACATATTTACTTTGGGGGGGACACAGACATTCAGTCTATAGTCACCTATTTGTGTGTTTTGCTGACTGGAATTTTTTTAAACTGATGAGGACTAAAATTCAGTAGAATTTTGTGGAGTATATCTAATACACTAAGTGTAGCTTGTAACTAGAGCCAGAGGCTCCTCTCTAATATATGTTTTCAAGTCCTTCACTTGAGGACTGTGCTTTGAGGGGCACAGCAAATACAATAGCAAAACTCATCACTTCCCAAATAGTGTCACTGATTGCTAAAAAATAAACACCCTTCCTCAAGAATCTTAGAAGAAAATATAACAAATGAACAGAATATAGAGGCTAACATGCAGAAATGTAAAAAATAAGAAATATTGAGAACCAGACAACATGAAATAATAAAAACGAAAGCTTCTAGAGACATATTTTTAACCCAAGCTGACACATTGGATTCCATCATTATGGTATCTAAGGATATCATATGATAACTGTGGACAAGCAGGTGTATGTTCCAGGGTGATCTGTCACAACAGGAAACTGCAGAGGGACAAAGATGCCACTTGGTTGTTCTCGGTTGTTCTTCCACTCACCATCCCCTGGAAAGTTCCCAGGGGTCCAGGCTAGAAATCCATTTATTAGCATCAGTCCTGATTAAATTCACTCGAATTATGATAGAACCTGAGACTAAGAGGAAATCCAGCTAGCCAGCTATTAATTACCCATGCTAATAATGGCAAGTGAGCGGAGACCATGATAAAAATCTACCAGCAATCCAAAAAGTCTATTCTTAGCCTCAGTCTTTCCACTGTTCTCTCCACTCACCTCTGTCAACCCTTTGCCAAGGAAGTTGGCTGATTTGAGTCTTCTAATTTGATTCGGTGCTAATGTTGAACAAAATTGTCACATTTTGGGCAGCAGGACACCGGCAGGAAAGTCAAAATTGTATAATACATAAATTATCCCCTGAATAAAACAGGAGGCAAAACATTCTTATCAGTTTACCTAACAGAGGGACATGGTTCTTGAAAGACTGGCGAAACTTGACATTCACTCGTTTGATAAACATACATGGATCACCTGGCACATGCCAGGTACCCATGGGGTAGGAACGTGAATTTTCTTGAAATGTGTTAGAGTTAATACATTTTACACTAAGAGTTTTCCTCAAGTCACAAGTCTGTGACTAAGGTCCAAGTCAAACTTCATCCTATGAAAATTGACAGAAAGCATTATTTATGGACTACATCGTTCTTAGGCATCAAACAACATTTTCCTAAGAGCCATACTTGGATATGTGAATTGAGAAAGGTTCCATAAAGGCATCTTGAAATTATTTGCATTGCATTTGTATATGTCCAGCTGGACAGGAATATCTAAGCTTGGCTGATTTTATGTAAAATGTTACTCCTTTTGTTACTACTGTCTGTAGACTATTACTTTAATGGCAGCAAGCCCTACCCTCTTTACTATTCTTAGAGATCTGTCCTCTCCAAGGCCCTGGAGGGGAGCCCTACATACTATATACTAAATGGTCCCACACTTCCTTGCTCACAATTATTCAGACCAGGGCTGGATGTGGGGGGAAGCAATTTATTAGTGGGCCAGCAGAACTTCAGATCATTTAAACCAGGGAACTCAGAGTCTAACTCAATTGTACATTGACCTGGGAGTCATCCAAACCCGGTAGGGGGTCCTTGTGTGCTGAAATAGAAGTGGCTGATCTGCAGTAGAAAGAAAAAAGCAGGTGAACAGAGAGAATCAGAAATAGAGAACACTTGACTCCAGAATAATGTAGGTTCCTGACTCTTTTCCAGTTCATTTCTTAGCCTCTTTGGAGACCCAAGTCAACTTGATTCCTTCAGGATCCATGAGATACTCTGGTATCTTAAGGTAAATTCCTCATTTTTTCCTTAGCTCGTTTAAGAGGATTTCTGTTCCTGGTAAACAAGCGATCCCAAAGACAGAGCTGAACATGAGGCAGAGTTTTGACTACCTTGCCTTCACTTGGAATAGAATAGAATCCTTGTCATTTAGTGCTTTATACACATAGATGAGTAAAGAACAGTCAATGAAGACAACCTACTGTAAAAGCTATTTAGATTTTCAGAAGAAAATCAGGAAAAAATGTGTTTAAATTATTGAATTACCTTAGGGAAAATATTTTCCCCACTCAGTAGAGTTAGGTATCTTAAAATTTCTAGAAGCAGAATAGAATACATAGATACTTCTCTGAATAGGATAGTATTAATACTGGGACCACCTGCAGGTTAATGCTGGAAATTGCTTCACTGAACATTTTTCTAAAAGATCTAGAAGGCAAGGTGCACAAACATCCAGGTGTGAAATGTTACAAAATTCTTTCAAGTAGTGAAATGTGAAGAAGGTAGTATGGTCATGCCTGGGTGAGTTGTTAAGTAACCCAATACATTCAGGAGACAGAATGCAGCCTCTTACACCTGCAGTTAGGGGAGGCTGTACACTATAGCAGGTAAGAGCTCAGGCTTTGGCAACAGACAGACTGGAATTTGAATCCCAATTCCACCCCTTACTCTGTGTGTGTGTGTGTGTGTGTTTTGTATTATTTACTCATTTATTTATTTTTGGCTGCATTGGGTCTTCGTTGCTGCACGTGGGCTTTCTCTAGTCATGGCAAGCGGGGGCTACTCTTCATTGCGGTGCGTGGCATTGCATTGTGGTGGCTTCTCTTGTTGCGGAGCACGGGCTCTAGGCTCACAGGTTCAGTAGTTGTGGCACACGGGGTTAGTTGCTCTGCGGCATGTGGAATCTTCCTGGACCAGGGCTCAAACCCGTGTCCCCTGCATTGGCAGGCGGATTCTTAACCACTGCGCCACCAGGGAAGTCCCCTTACTGTGTTTTAAGAGGCCTTGACACCCAAGCAGGCCACTGAGTCTAAGCCTCAGTTTCCTCATCTGTAGATTGGAAATATAGGGTTAATGTGTAGAATCTGTGAGCTAACGCATCAAAGAGGTTATCGAGTCACTTTGTACATAGTGAATTTCCAATAAATGCAGGTTGTCTCAATAAATGCCAGTTGTTATTATTAGTATTTCCTTGCCTGGAATAACCTATCTGTTCTCCCAATTCTCTGGCTAATTCCTACTTGCCCCTTCAGTGTCAGTTTAGAAGTGCCCTCACTGGCAAACATTTGAATGCCTATTATGTATCACATACCTCCTCCAGGTAACCTTTCCTGATCCACCTCAACTGAGTAGGAGACCTTTAAGACAATTAATCCTCGGGGCTTCCCTGGTGGCACAGTGGTTAAGAATCCACCTGCCAATGCAGGGGACATGGGTTTGTGCCCTGGTCCGGAAAGATCCCATATGCCATGGAGCCACTAAGCCCGTGAGCCACAACTACTGAGCCTGTGCTCTAAAGCCCACAAGCCACAACTACTGAGCCCGTGTGCAGCAACTACTGAAGCCTGTGCACTTAGAGCCTGTGCTCCACAACAAGAGAGGCCACCGCAATGAGAAGCCCGTGCACCCAAACGAAGAGTAGTCCCTGCTCACCTCAACTAGAGAAAGCCCATGTGCTGCAACGAAGACCCAACACAGCCAAAAATAAATAAAGAAAGAAAATAAAGAAAGAAATAGGAAAAAGGAAAATTTTTTAAAAGACAATTAATTCTCACCTATTAATTATAACCTAGGATAGAATATTTGAGTATTAATAAAACTTGCTCACAGAAACATGTTCTGTTGTGGCTAAAAGTACAAACAAAAAACTGAATAGCATCAGTAAGGGCATAGGAAACAAGAGTACCCATCAATCTACCCTCAAAAAAATGGGCACCATAACAAGTTTAAACCTGAATAAAAACCTAGGGAAAGAGTGTAAAAATGTAAAGTCACAAATTCTGAAATAGAAGTAAAGAGAATTGAATTGTTAAAACAAACAAAACAATCTCACTCTTTTGAATTCAGATAGAAGTACGGAAAATGCTTCTGGGAAGGAAAAAAATATAATCTATGATAAAGTCAGAACTGAATATGTCTGATTTTTGCTCTTTTTTCTTGTAGCTGTTAGTGATTCATGCAGCAAAGGAAGGGAAGTTCTCTGCAGATTTGACTCCAGGGTTGCACTGTAAAAGCAGCTCTTCATGCTTGCCAAGTCACCACACGCCAACACCCCAAGATGACCTATGTGAGCAGCCCAGTCTGAATGTCTCCCTTTCCCTCCCTTCTCATGTAACCCTGTATGGATACACACACACATACATGACACACACATGAGTTTTTTGTGTTTATTTTGTTCTTACTGTTTTACAAAATAGTATCCATTAAACACTTTCTTTGTCTTGTAGAAATTCCTTCAAGTCACTTGACAGAACTTTCATGCATTTTTTTAATGGTTGCATATTTCCCTTTGGTGTGGGTATTTCCCACTCGATTCAGCCATTTCCCTATAATAGGCATTCATTCTGTTTCCAGTTATTTCCTACAAACAATCTTACAGGAAATACCTTTTATATATTTCCTTAATTCATGGTAATTTTCTTTCTGAAGGCTAGATTCCCAAGAGTGGGATTGTTGGGTTGGAAAGTGTAAACATTTTTAATTTTATCAGATGTTGTTTGACAGCTTCACAACAACAAAAAGTTTTCACACTTCCACCAGTGATGCTTGAGATTGTGCCTTTCCTTTCTCTATGTCACAGCCAGCAATAGATGTTAGCTTTCTTTTTAGCCGTTTGATAAGTATGAAGTGACAGCTCATTGCTAGTGTTATGTGCATTTTCCTGAGTTCTAGTGCTTTAGAGCATCTTTTTATGTATTTGTTATATTTGGAATTGGTCCTTTGTGAATTATCTGTTGATATCATTTTCCCATTTTCTACATGGCAACATGACTTTTTCTTGTAAGAGCTCTTCATGATTGCTATAAATATATCCATCTACAACTATGGTATCCATCCATCTTACATATATTTTTATATATACTACAATCTATTTCCAATTCTCTATCCTATCCAATGATCTATTTGTCTGTTTCTATGTCATACCATACTCATTTAACTACCTTGAAGATATAGTACCTTCTGAAATTTCCAGAACCATTATTGCTACTCTCCCTAACATCACATTGTTTTCTTTTCTTTTCCACACTTTTTTTGGGATATCTTTGGGTATTTTTTCATCCATATAAGTTCAAAGAATATTTTAGACAATAAAATAAACCATTTTAGAGGGACGTTCAAGACAGCAGAGGAGTAAGACATGGAGTTCGCCTTTCTCCCCCATAAATACATCAAAAATACATCTACATGTGGAACAATGCTTACAGAACACCTACTAAACGCTGGCAGAAGACCTCAGGCCTCCTAAAAGGCAGGAAAACCCCCACATACCTGGGTAGAGCAAAAGTAAAAAGAAAAAACAGGGACAAAAAATAGGGATGGGACCTGCACCTCTGGGAGGGAGCTGTAAAGGAGGAAAAGTTTCCACACACTAGGAAGCCCCTTCACTGGTGGGGACAGGGGGCGGACGGGGGGGAAGCTCCAGAGCCACA
This sequence comes from Mesoplodon densirostris, assembly GCF_025265405.1. Classification (NCBI taxonomy): domain Eukaryota; kingdom Metazoa; phylum Chordata; class Mammalia; order Artiodactyla; family Ziphiidae; genus Mesoplodon; species Mesoplodon densirostris. Next base: position 54,579,651 of record NC_082673.1, on the reverse strand, counting down.
GAGGAGAGTGCAGCAACAGCAGTGCAGAGGGCAAAGTGGAGAGATTCCTGCACAAAGGATCAGTGCCAACCACCACTCACCAGCCTGAGACACTTGTCTGCTCACCCTTTGGGGCGGATGGGGGCTGGGAGCTGAGGCTTAGGCTTCGGAGGTCAGACCCCAGGGAGAGGACGGGGGTTGGCTGCGTGAACACAGCCTGAACGGGGCTAGTGTGCCACAACTAGCTGGGAGGGAGTGGGGGAAAAAGTCTGGACCTGCGGAAGAGGCCTTTTGTTTTGGGGTGTGTGAGAAGAGGGGATTCCTGCTCCATGTGCCCACAGAAGGCAGAGCACCACCTAAGTGAGCTCCAGAGATGGGTGTGAGCTGCGGCTACCAGCTCAGACAGCAGAGACAGGCGTGAACTGCTAATGCTGCTGCCGCTGCCACCAAGAACCCTGTGTGCGAGCACAGGTCACTACCCACACCCCCACCTGGAGCCTGTGCAGCCTGCCACTGCCAGGGTCCCGTGATCCAGGGACAACATCCTCTGGAGAACACACAGCGCACCTCAGGCTGTTGCAATGTCATGCTGGCCTCTGCCACCGCAGGCTCGCCCACATTCCAATTATGACTACTTACCCCTCCCTCCCCCCAGCCTGAGTGAGCAAGAGAGCCCTAATCAGCCGCTGCTTTCACCCCCTCCTGTCTGGGCGGGAACAGATGCCTGAGGGTGACCTACATGCAAAGGCAGTGCCAAAACCAAAGCTGAACCCCAGGAGCTGTGCGAAGAAAGAAGAGAAAGGGAAATTTCTCCATGCAGCCTCAGGAGGAGCAGATTAAATCCACACAATCAACTTGATAAATGCTGCATCTGTGAAATACCTGAATAGACAATGAACGTTCCCAAAATTGACGTGGTGGACTGTGAGAGCGACTGCAGACTTGGGGTTTACATTCTGCGTCTGATTTGCTTCTGGTTTTATGTTTACGTTAGTTTAGTTTTTAGTGCTTGTTATCATTGCTGAATTTGTTTATTGGTTTGGTTGCTCACTTCCTTTTTAAATTTTTTAATTCTTTTATTTATTTATTTTATTTTATCCTTTTTTCTCTTTTTGTGAGTGTGTATGTGTATGTTTCTTTGTGTGATTTTGTCTGTTTAGTTTTGCTTTTCCCATTTGCTTTGGGATTCTATCTGTTTGGTTTTTTCTTTTCTTTTTCATCCTTTTCTTCAGAGTCATGTGGCTGGCAGGGTCTCTGTACTCCAGCCAGCTGTTAGGCCTAAGTTTCCGAGGTGGGAGAGCCGAGTCCAGGACATTGGACCACCAGAGACCTCCTGGCCCCACGTAATATCAATCAGTGAGAGCTCTCCCAGAGATCTCCACCTCAACACTAAGACCCAGCTCCACCCAATGGCTAGCAAGCTCCAGTGCTGGAAGCCCCATGCCAAACAACTAGCAAGACAGGAACACAACCCCACCTATTAGCAGAGAGGCTGCCTAAAGTCATACTAAGTTCACAGACACCCCAAAACACACCACTAGACCTGGCCCTGCCCACCAGAAGGACAAGATCCAGCCCCACCCACCAGAACAGAGACACCAGTCTCCTCCACCAGGAAGCCTACACAATCCACTGAACCAACCTTACCCACTGGGAGCAGACACCAAAAACAACGGGAACTATGAACCTGCAGCCTGAGAAACGGAGACCCCAAACACAGTAAGTTAAGCAAAACGAGAAGACAGAGAAATACACAGCAGATGAAGAAGCAAGGTAAAAACCCACCAGACCAAACAAATGAAGATGAAATAGGCAGTCTACCTGAAAAAGAATTCAGAGTAATGATAGTAAAGATGATCCAAAATCTTGGAAATAGAATGGAAAAAATACAAGAAGCGTTTAACAAGGACCTAGAAGAACTAAAGAGAAAACAAACAATGATGAACAACACAGTAAATGAAATTAAAAATTTTCTAGAAGGAATCAATAGCAGAATAACTGAGAGAGAAGAACGGATAAGTGACCTGGAAGATAAAATGATGGAAATAACTACGACACAGCAGAATAAAGGAAAAAGAATGAAAAGGGGTAAGCTGGGATGAAGTGAGAGAGTGGCATGGACATATACACACTACCAAATGTAAAATAGATAGCTAGTGGGAAGCAGCCACATAGCACAGGGAGATCAGCTCGGTGCTTTGTGTCCACCTAGAGGGGTGGGATAGGGAGGGTGGGAGGGATATGCAAGAAAGAGATATGGGGATGTATGTATATGTATTGCTGATTCACTTTTTATACAGAAGAAACTAACACACCATTGTAAAGCAATTATACTCCAATAAAGATGTTAAAAAAAAAAGAGAGAGGACTCAGATCAATAAAATTAGAAATGAGAACGAAGTTACAACTGACACTACAGAATTACAAAGGATCATAAGAGACTACTATATGCAACCATATGCCAATAAAATGGACAACCTGGAAAAATGGACAAATTCTTAGAAAAATACAACCTTCCAATACTGAACCAGGAAGAAAGAGAAAATATAAACAGACCAATCCCAAGTAATGAAATTGAAACTGTATTTAAGAATCTTCCGAGAACAAAAGTCCAGGGACAGATGGCTTCACAGGCAAATTCTATCAAACATTTAGAGAAGAGCTAACACCTATCCTTCTCAAACTCTTCCAAAAAATTGCAGAGGAAGGAACACTCCCAAACTCATTCTACAAGGCTACCATCACCCTGATACCAAGACCAGACAAAGATATCACAGAAAAAGAAAATTACAGACCAATATCACTGATGAACATAGGTGCAAAAATCCTCAACAAAATAGTAGCAATTTGAATCCAACAGTACATTATAGAGCTCATCAATGAATTTGGTAAAGTTGCAGGCTACAAAATACACAGAAATCTGTTGCATTTCTATATGCTAACAATGAAAGATCAGAAAGAGAAATTCAAGAAACAATCCCATTTACCATTGCATCAAAAAGAATAAAATACCTAGGAATAAACCTACCTAGGGGGACAGTACAACTGTATTCTGAAAACTATAGGACGTTGATGAAAGAAATCAAAGAAGACACAAACAGATGGAAAGATATACCATGTTCTTGGATTGGAAGAATCAATATTGTCAAAATGACTATACTACCCAAGGCAATCTGTGGATACAATGAAATTCCTATCAAATTAACAATGTCATTTTTTACAGAACTAGATAAAAAAAAATCTTAAAATTTATATGGAGACACAAAAGACCCCTAATAGCCAAAGCAAACTTGAGAAAGAAAAATGCAGCTGGAAGAATCAGGCTCCCTGACTTCAGACTATAGTACAAAGCTATAGTCATCAAAACAGCATGTTACTGGCACAAAAATAAAACTATAGTTCAATGGAACAGGATAGAAAGCCCAGAAGTAAACCCATGCACCTATGGTCACTTAATCTATGACAAAGAAGGCTGGACTATACAATGGTAGAAAGACAGTCTCTTCAACAAATGGTGTTGGGAAAACTGGACAGCTAAATGTAAAAGAATGAAATTAGATCATTCTTTAACACCATACACAAAAATAAGCTCAAAATGGATTAAGGACCTAAATGTGAGATTGGATAATATAAAATTCCTAGACGAAAACATAGGCAGAACACTGTCTGACATAAATTGTAGCAATATCTTTTATCCGTCTTCCAGAGTAATGGAAATAAAAACAAAAATAAACAAATGGCATATCATTAAACTCAACAGCTCTTGAACAGCAAAGGAAACAAAAAACCCAATCAAAAAATGGGCAGAAAACCTAAATAGACATTTTTCCAAGGAAGACATACAGATGGCAAAGAGGCACATGAAAAGATGTTCAACGTCGCTAATGATTAGAGAAATGCAAATCAAAACTACAATGAGATATCACCTCACACCAGTCAAGATGCCTATCATCAAAAAATCCACAAACAATAAATGCTGGAAGAGGGTGTGGAGAGAAGGGAACCCTCCTACACTGTTGGTGGGAATGTAAATTGGTACAGCCACTATGGACAACAGTATGGAGGTTCCTTAAAAAACTAAAAATAGAGCTACCATGTGATGCCTTCAGAGATGCTTCAACTAAATCTCTCAGGACAAATTAGTATCTGACTCACATTTTGAGATATCTCTGGGAAACTATTTCTCATTCCAACCCTTGGTTGTTTTTCTTAGGAAACTTCTCCTCTGCCTAGTCATAGAATCATGCTCATTTCCTTCACACTAAACCCTACTGAAAAATAATTTATTGTAATAATAATTTGCACATGGATCACAAATCTCCCCAAAGATCATAAACTCAGATTAGTTTAAATTAGCATTATAGATAAAGGTTTTGAATCCTTGTCCATTAGAACTTTCACCGGCCTATAAAACATTTGCCTCTCTTTTGGACCAACAAAAGAGTCAGAGCACTGCTGTGGTGATGGCAGGGGTCATTAGTAGCATAGAGAATATTGGTGGGGTTTTGTTTCAATTGAAAAATATCACAACCATTTAATTTTATTTAAGTCTAACTCAATTTATTTTTGCCCTCCTAGAGGAGAGAATAAATACAGGAATAGAGTCAGAAATGGTAACTGTTTTACACGATAACAACAGCAACAAAAACCAAAAGATGAGTTGAAAATTATGAGTTTAAACGTAATTCTCAGGTTTTGGAACTTCTTTAGATAACAGGGAAACAAGGGGCAGAGATAATTAAATAGGCTGTGGTTCCATTTTAGCCAAATTACATGCTGAAAATAGTACAAGAAAGCCCTTCTGACAATTCAAATACAAGATCATATTCTTGGATAGATATTTTACCTAGTAATAAAAGTGATAATTGTCTTCATATTTGTAAAGAATTAAGATAAAAGTAAGCCAGTAAACCTAGCCCAACCTGCTAATTCTGAGAAAACCATGAATTATTTCATCCTTTTCTATTATGTTCTAGTGCTCTTCTTCCCTGGTGACGTTTTCTTCTTGGTACGTCGCAATTTGCTTGCCTTTAACGTTCTCATTGCGGATCCTTTGTCACTGGCTGACAAAGCATACTTTTTTTTAAGGGCAGGGTTTGAGTTATAGTTTTCCTATGCAGCTTTAGTGCTCTCAAGATAGGTACACAAGAAGTGAGTCATAAAGGCACACATAAGTTCTAGATAGAAGTTGTTGATGATGGCTTTATTGCTTTTATGGACAACTGGAAATAGCAATGCACATTTAGGGGTGGGGATAGAGAGATGATATGTAAACATCTAATTTCCTTTTCTTTTTTTTAACATCTTTTTTGGAGTATAATTGCTTTACAATGTTGTGTTAGTTTCTGCTGTATAACAAAGTGAATCAGCTATATGGATACATATATCCCCATATCCCCATATCCCCTCCCTCTTGTGTCTCCCTCCCACTGGCCTCCCTATCCCAACCCTTTAGGTGGTCACAAAATCTCTTATATAGCAATGCTGCTAATAGCAATCTAAATGAAGCCTTAATTGAGGCTTGTACTAAAATCATTCAAATGTTGAAACAGACTTTAAAACTGGAGGCTGCATTCTCTGAGAATTAGTAAATGGGCTAGAAGTTATATTTCTGTTTTTGTTTTATGTTCAAAGACGTATACTCACAACTTCCCCCCCCCCATTATACTGGAAGGTAAACAAGCTCTTTTGGGTTCAGATCAAAGAGTTCTTGGGTTCTTGCTTTGCTTCTTCTATAATGTGATGAGTTTTGATCAAATCACTCTACTTTTCTTCTGTTTTTATTACAATATTAAATGGAGATAACCAACATGTTTTAAAAGGCTTTTGTTAGACATACTTCGGTATGTTTAACTACTACATGCTATGTTCACTAGCATGATTCCTCATTTGCCCTTGAAGTAATTTAGGAGGCATCTGGTTCTGGTGTATCTCCATTCTTGGTTTAGAACTAAAAAGAGAAAAGCAAATAATTATAAAAAAGACTATATGAAAGCCCAAAGCATATATTAATGTATATTTTTAAGAGAGAAATGAGAGGAAGGAGTAAAAGCATCTTTTTTGTCATTTTCCTCCAAGTTTCAACTTTATACCCTAAGAAAGAAAAAATCAAAGAATTACACTGGGGACTCTCCAGCTGAGTGTCAAAACATACATGCCAGTGTGTTTCTGAGTGAGAAGTAGACAGAGGCAGGTAAGGAGTCCCTTCTAACTCTCCCTTTCATAAGTAAGCACCTCTGGTCCAGGGTGGAAGACCTGCAGCCTTTCAGCCGCCCTGGCAGGGCCAGGCTCTCCAGGTGGTTACCCAGCAGGGCTGGAGTGGCTGTGTTGTCGAACTGAGTCAGTTTAGGGCCAGTTCCCACAATTCAGTTTGGTTTGTGTTTGGTTCCTGGCAACAGTCCAGGAAAGGTAAGGAACTGTGGGTAAGAAGGAAGGGGATAAAGAAGCAGATGTGTAGTGGAGAGTCACTAATTACCATTTTTCTGTCCTATTCAGCAGCAAATGACTGGTCTTTGTTGGTTGTTCCTTTCAGTAAACACTTATGTGCTGGGGAAGACACTGTCCTTCAGATTCTTTAATTTTTTTTTATTGAGTATAGTTAATTTACAATGTTGTATTAATTTCTGCTGTACAGCAAAGTGATTCAGTTATATATATGTATATATATATACACACATTCTTTTTTAAAAATATTCTTTTCCATTATGGCTTATCATAGGATACTGAATATAGTTCTCTATGCTATACAGTAGGACCTTGTTGTTCACTGTCCTTTAGATTTGTTATCTGCACGTCCAGTGGAATATATAGTCAGTGTCTTTTTCAGTGAATTCATATGATATTCTTATGACTCCCTGAATAGCTTGCCAATGGCCATAGTTCTTTTGTTTAAAAATAGAAAATGTGTGTGTGGGAAGCATCTGTATGGATGGTGTGAGAGAAGAGTTTGAATGGGGGCAGGAGTTGTGTTGGGTAGCAGAGGATGTCAGGAAGAATAGAAGCATGTAAACCACAGAAAATGTAATGAATTAAAATTCTGAGACACAATGGCAATAAATGCTTACATATTAAGCAGTATATCACCTAAAGGGAAAATAAAACAAAAAGATCATAGTATGAATTGCTGAGATGTCTCAGAACTTAACGGTTTATTTTGTCTTTTTTTTTTAATCTATTCAGGAAAAACTACAAACCTAATTTTTCTTGTCTTAGAAACTTTTTATTTGGTTTCCAGGGGCAACAAAAATTTGAGCTTTTAAGTTTTACTTTTAACGTTGAGGACCCAAGGGGTAGAAGCATTATTGCTTTTGAGCAAAAAAAAAAAAAAAGACTTTGTGACAACTAAGATTGAATTGAAAATAGTGTTACACATTCTGCATACATAGGACACAATGACTGCATACATAGGACACAAGCCTGGTCTAAAAGGATGCTTTTTTGATTAGGTGCGTACAACCGGAATTTTGGCCCAGGTTAGTCTGTGATGCCTTCCCTGCTCCTCCAGCCCAAATCTCTCCTTCCTCTGCAATCCCACAGCTTCTTATTATCATCTCCCAGGTCACCTATCATGTGCCCTAAACAGCACCTACTAAGTGTCTTGAGAACTTAGGCCACATTTTAGATTAAGTTCCCTAGAAACAGAGCCAAAGACAGAATTTCATGTGCAAGTAATACACTGAAGGGGTTCTCTCAGGAGGCATCTGTAAGGTAGTGAGGGCAGCAGGACAGGGAAAGGGAAGCATGTGGCTTCCATCAGATCCTCTCAAGCTTTGGAGCATAAATTGTACTGTAGTCTGTCCTACCTTGAAACAAGAGAGCAAGACGTTTATACTCTTCCCTTGGGTTCCTGACCTTGGATGAGGGTATCTTAACTTTGGGCAAGGTGGCTTCCATTGCCCAAGGGCAACCCTCTGGACAAGGTTGCAGGGGTGAGCCTTTAGCCAAAGCCACAGCAGAAGCTAGGGGGACAAGCACGTCAACCAGCAGGTAAAAGGGATTCCAAGGGATCTGGGTGAGGGTCTGATATCTGTTTCAAATTGGTATGGGAATCAGCATCATGCTTCCAGAATGGTGGAAGAATTCTGGAGCAGAATTAACTGAAATACAGACAGACGTGGGTCTAGGGTTGAGGGCTCACTTGGCAGGAACCAACATGGACTAATCAAGGCCTAAGACCAGATGATAATAATAAGAGTAACCACAATAATAGCTAATAGTTATATCATGTTTACTGCATGCCAGGCCCTGTTCTAAGCCCTTTACTTAAATGAACATATTTATTCTTCACAATAAACCAAAGAAGTAGGTACTGATCTTATTCCCAATTTACAGATGAGAACATTAATTTACAGATGCGGAAGTAGCCATTTGTGGAGAGGTTCCATAAGTTCACTAAGGTTACAAAGCCAACAGGTGACTGAGCTGAGTTTTGAATCCAGGCAGTTTCTACTCTGCGTCCCTGTGCTTTATATCATCTCTCTGTATCACTGTTGCCTCCCCCTTCCAGAATTTAGTTACCACGCCAGCAAAGTGGGGATGGTGTGTATTAGTCTCCTACTGCTGCTATAACAAATTATCACAAACTTAGTGGGTTAAAACAACACACACTTATGATTTTACAGTTCAGGAGATTGGAAGTCTGAAATGGGGTTTCATCAGGCTAAAATCAAGGTATCAGCTCATCAGGGTTCCTTCTGGAGGATTTAGGGGAGAATCTGTTTCCTTGCCTTTTCCAGTTTCTAGAAGTCTTCTACATTCCCTGGTTCATGTCCTCTTCTTCTTTCTTCAAAGCCATCAAAGTAGCATCAGCAAATCTCTCTCTCACTCTGACTCTCCAGCCTCCCTCTTTTAAATTATAAGAACCCTTAGTAATTACATTGGGCCACCCAGATAATCCAGGATAATCTTCCCATCACAAGATCCTTAATCATATCTGCAAAATTCCTTTTGTTAAGGAACTTTAGCATATTCATAGGTTCTGGGCATTAGGATGTGGACATCTTTGGGGGCCACTATTCTGCCCACCACAGAGTGGCAAGGAGCTGTCTCAGATTTAGTTGTGGCCACCTAGCCCAGCAGAAAGAAGGTTTAATGTATTTTTTAAATTTTAATTATGGAAGAATAAACTCACATTTCTTTCACATCTGAGTTTATAAACTGATATTCATACCTGGTACTATGGCTTGGATACACATCTTATAAACCACACTTATTCATTCATCCATTTAACAAACATTTATTTACCACCTGCCATAGACTGTTACATGAAAGAAATGATCTTCTATTATGTTTTAGCCACTTTACATTTTGAGGTCAACTTGTTGGAGTCTAGGCTACCCCAACTAGTACAATTAAGTTTGAAGTGTAACTTTAAATGTGAGCACTAGAGGGTAGGTTCCTCAAAGTCTAGCAGATGCCTTGTTATTTGGGTTAGATCATCTGTAATTTTTTTAAATTGTGATAAAACACACATACATAAAATTTACCATCATAATCATTCTTAAGTGCACGTACAGTTCAGTAGTGTTGAGTATATTCACATTGTTGTGAAAGAGGTCTCCAGAACTTTTTCACCTTGCAAAAGTGAAATTCTATACCCATTAAACAATGGCTCTCTATTTCCTGCTCCCCACACCGCTGGCAACCACCATTCTGCATTCTGATTCTATGAGTTTAACTACTCTAGATGCCTCATATAAGTGGAATCATACAGAATTTATCTTTTTGTGACTGGTTTATTTCAATTAACAAAATGTCTTCTAGGTTCATCCATGTTTTAGCATGTGTCAGAACTTCCTTCCTTTTTAAGACTGAGTAATATTCCACTGTATGTATATCCTACATTTTGTTTACCCATTCATCTGTCGATGCACATTTGAGTTGCTTGTCTGTAACTCTTTCAGGGTCTAGGAGCCATCTCTACAGGAGGATGACCCCACAGGCAACACTGGAGTTTGGCTTTTTATTTCTTCACCTCCTACAGACCCTTGCCACTAACTGCATTCTTTTTTCTTTGCCTCATCTTTATTTAAAAATTTTTTTTTATTTTCATACAGTTTTTAAAGTTGCTTTCCATTTACAGTTATTACAAAATATTGGCTATATTCCCCGTTTTGTACAATACCTCCTTGAGCCTACTTACACCCAGTAGTTTATGCCTCTCACTCTCCCACCCCTACCAACTGCATTCTAATTCTGAAATGACAAATTCAGGGATTTAGGAATGGTAGTTGAATCAAAGTATATACAGATGCAAAATATGTTTTTTTAAAAAAGTACTTGAGGTGTCACTAGTACATTTCTCCCTATATTTTGTTGTTCCATGTATAAAAAACAAATCTACAAAAAAATGCTTGAAAATATGAGTAATGAAGGGCATTACTATAAGGTGTAAAGCCTGAACTTGACATCAAAACACCCCAAATTATACTCATTACTCTGAAAATTTTTCTTTGCCTCATGCTGGAGAACAGAATAGAATTTTATAGCTCTTTTATGATTACTCATAGCTTTTTGGTCTATTATCCAAAATAGAAGGCATGTAATTTATACCTCCTATCTTTAAAAAAGATGTTTTTCAACTTTACATTAAAACAGAAAAAGAATGTTTCAAAAAGCAATTTAGGTCAGAAGTTAGAGTTGTTTCATCAACTCAACAATTAATAAATTTTAGGTTTTTAGTTTTTAAAAAAGAACAATGACACTCTACTTTTGGTATCCATCCTACAGAAATGTATACAAGGTTGTATAAACAAAGATATTCATTGGATTATTGTTTGTATCATTATAAAGAGAACAGAAATGTCCTAAACATCCAATGATAAGAGAATGGTTCTATAAATCACCATACGTCAATACTATAGAATAATGTGTGTCCATTTAAAAGAATGTAGCAGATCAGTATATGCTCATCTGGAAATAGCTCCAAACGTATTGTTAAGTTAAATAAAAGCAAGGCACAGATTAATATGTATAGTATTCATTTATTCAACCCATATTTTTTGAGAGGGAACTGCCTAATAGCTAGTTGTGAGAATTTAATGAGGTATAACTCATGCAAAACTTAATTAGAAATCATGTAAAACTTACTTAGAGCACTGGCACATATATTAAGTCCTCCAAAATGTTAGTTCTTTTACTAGACAATATTCTGCTTGTATAAGCAGAATAACAAAATATGCAGAATAATCTCCAAGAATAAGTCTCTAAGACATGATTCTTCCACTTCCTTAAACAGGGCCAGTCCCTAGTGAAATTATGGGCTTGCTTCTCATCATTCCCTTACTCACTTTGCAGACCTGCTACTCTTCAGACTTCCAGAGTCCTTGGGCTATAGTACGTCTGTCCCCTCATGTCCCATCACCCTGTCTACTCAAGATGCCTCATGTGGCCCTCATACAGACCTACCATCTTTGAGCAGAAGATAAAATATCTATCTGTACTGTGTCCTATGTCCATAAGATCCCGACTGAATTATTAGCTAATCTGAAAGAACTTGTTTATACCAGATCTACAAGTCTTTGCTAAGAATCCCCATTTTTCATAAAGATGTCACCAGTTTGGAGACACATTCTCCTCTTATGGCATGACTGCCAGACCTCTACCACTCCTGGTTCAGAGCACGTGGAGGACGAGGTTTGTAATCTTGGTTCTGCAGTCCTGTGACCTGGCTCAGAAACCCAAATCCACAACTTGTTCTTGGCTCTGTGGTCTAGCACAAATTAATTACTTTTCCTAATTAGAACTTCTTCATCTGTATTTGAAGATAATATGTACTTTCTAAAAGTCATTGGAAGGATTATTTTAAAAGTAGATGTAAAGCATTTAGCATAGGGTGGGGCATATAGGGTACACATACCAACTGGTAGAGGTATGGCTGTCTAGATAAATGAGTGGATATCTAGACAGTAAGTTTCACGTGTCCGGGTCACTCCCTCTTTAACATGTATGTTGATCTCACCTCCATATTATGGCTGTAAGCTCCTTGAAGACCCTACCTTCTGCTCAATTCTTTCCCCCCATTGCTAAGGTGACTTGGTTCCCAGATCTTTCAAGGAATCTTTCCTGATCTCTTTGAGAGACCATGGTCAGGACCATGCATTCATTTTCTGGATTGGACAGTATGGCCAGCAGAATAACATAGAAGTTAAGGCTATGCTCCCTGGAGTCCAAGAAGATATATTTCTGCCACATACTCATTGTGTGGTCCTGGACAGATTATTTCACCCCAATAAGCCCCAGTTTCCTAGGATGTGTATGTGACCAGTAGAAATTCCTACCTCATAAGGGCTGATGTGAGACTTAAATAAGATTGTGTGTGTAAAAGATGTGACAGAATGCCTGGTGTATAATAAATGCTGATAAATGTTAACCAATATCATCATCCTCATCATCATCATCCTCATCATCATTGTTGTCATTATCTTCCTCCTCATCATAAGGCTAGAAAACTAGCCCTAATATTGAGCATATAGTTCTCATTCCTTCATTTAGACCATTGCTTAAGGCTTGTCAACTATACCAAGAACTGTGATGGGTGCTGTAGGATATAAAGATGGATGAACATGCTGCTGAAATCACTTTGCTCATTCAATGAAGGAGACAAACACATAGACAAAGCAGTGAGTTAAATGACAGTGGTGGTGGTAGCAGGGAGCAGGGTAGAAGGAGGATTCTCTGGATGAATTGAATGGGCATAGATGTGCCCTCTGGAAAGGCTGACCCATCATTTCCATTTCCTCTCAGATTGTGAATGTACGTTTTGTCCAGGGCTGGGAAAAACACTCTATCTTTGCTGCCTGGCTCTTAACAGAGGCTGCCTGGGAAGGCTTCAGGACAAATGGGAGGAAAATGTGACATCATGACACAGGAAGAGATGTTCTGGAACAGGTGGAACTCTGTAGTTACCCTCTGGACCCTGATGCTGGCAGTGGCAGTGCTGGATTTGGGGCACACCCTCACTCATTCATTCATTCATTCATTCATCCAACTGTCTCTGAAACATCTTGAGGTCAGTCTCTCATTAGTGTCAGTGGTTGGGCTCCTACATAAACATGTGATGCTTAGCATGTTCCATGTTTACAAACACTCCAAACCTTCTGTCAACTATTTACTTTTTAAAGGTTTGTTTATCTTCTATGTTTACAAATTATGATGCTATATACAGACTTTCATGTATAGAGAAGAGAGCACATGATTTGAGTCATAAAACTTAGATTTTCATCACAGTTCTGCTTTGGATGTCACTTTAACTTTCTGGGCCACACTTTTCTCATCTGTAAAATGGGAGTGACATCATTGACATTATCTTTGCTATTACTAAAAAGAATACATTTTACATTTGTAACTTTTTTTTTCTTAAAGAATAGAAAGATTGGTGAAAAATCTGTGGATAAAATGTCTTGATTTGCCAGCTGCTGGTCAGAATACATGTTTAAATCGCACTAAAAATGTGATTTGCTCTAGATATGCTCTAGAATGCTCAAATGGGGTGCCCGAGAGTGGTGGTCTCCAACATTTTTGGCACCAGGGACTGGTTTTGTGGAAGACAGTTTTTCCACGGACTTAGACAGGGGCATGGTTCAGGAGGTAATGCGAGTGATGGGGAGCGACAGGGAGCGGCAGGTGAAGCTTCACTCACTGGTCCTCTGCTCACCTCCTGCTGTGTGATCCAGTTCCTGATAGGCTGTGGACTGGTATCGGTCTGCGGCCCCAGGGGTTGGGGACCCCTGCCCTAGAGTATCAAGGTGCAGTGATAGTTTTGCCAGTCAGTGAAAGGCATTGCATACAGGCCTCATCATTTTTAGCATTTCATTACAAATGTTCAATGAGAACATTGATTAAAGAGATTCTGAATGTGGTTTTTAATAAAGCATAAGATGGCTGGCCTCTGTTGCCAGATAGGAGGTTGTGAGTGAATGGTGACTTCGATCTTTGAAGAAATTTATATAGAAGGATAAGAAAGGAAGAAGAAGAAGGAGCAACAATATTAAGGAAAAAAACATCAGTTAATGAGGAGCCAGGGCAAGAAATAGATTCCAAGTCCAGTTCCGTGTCTGTGGCCAGGGAAATGGATCTAAATGCCATTAGAAATGCATTATATTGAGTCTATTAATATTTGGGTTTTGCCTGAGCAGAAAAATGCTGTAGAATTTCTAACTCTGTTAACCTTGAGATCTTCATTTTTGAGGAGGGGAGGGTTCAAATTATTTTACATGTTTGTAATATTACAATTAAATTTAATCTTGAGATGAAATTTTCATTTGGGGAAATAATAAGAGTTAGAATCAGATCATTCTGGATATTAATTCCTCTGCAGTATTCACAGAGAGGCCAAGCCTCTCCAAGGCTGCTCCCAGCCAATAGCTGAGCAAGGTGAGGCATGGGGATATAAGAATCCTGGTGATTCCTACCCAACATGGGGCTCCTCTAGTGGGAAAGTTTTGTTCTAGAATTTCCCCCATAAACCTGGCTGAGATTTTCTCAGACCTGTGCTACAGTCTGAGTCTCCTCCTACTTTAAACCTCCTTCCTTACCCTCTTCTTTCATCGTGTCAGACCTTTTGCAGCATCATGACCTGAAGGCTTTCCCTGTTACTCCTGCTCCCTCTCCCTTTCATCCTCTATAGAAATTGCACTCAATAAAACTTTTGCACTTTTAAATCAATGTTGACATCTGCTTCTTGGCAGGCTTGAAATGACACAGATCCTCAGAGGTCTTTTGTGAAGACTAAATGAGATCATTCACATAAGGTGCTTGGCATGGTGTTGGATTCATAACAAAATCACATTGAAAACTGGCTGATGAAATCCTGAGAAAGAAGAATAAAGTTAGAGGAATCACACTACTTGATTTTAAGACTTGCTATAAAGCTACAGATATCAAGACAGTGGAAACATTGGTGAAGGGATATAGACACATTGGTCAATGGAAGAGAATAAAGGACTCAGAAATAGACCCAAACAGATACAACCAATTGATTTTTGACAAAGGTGTAAAAGCAGTTCAATGGAGAAAGGATGGTCTTTTTAACAAACTATGTTGGAACGATTGGACATCCATAGGCAAAAAAAAAGAGAAACTTGACCTAAGTTCACACCTTATACAAAACTTAACTCAAAATAGAGCATATATCTAAAACTATAAAAGTTTTAGAAGAAAACACAGGAGAAAATATTTGTAACTTGGTGTTAGTTTTTAGATATGACACAAAAGCATGATACATAAAAGACTATAATCATAAGTTAGATTTCATCAAAATTAAAAACTTTTTGTCAGTGAAATATATTGTTAAGAGAATGAAAATAGGAGCTACAAACTGGGAGAAAGTTTGGCAAATTAAATATTCTATAAACGATTTATATCCAGAATATATAAGAATACTCAACAGTAAGAAAACAAACAAACGGGGCCTCCCTGGTGGCGCAGTGGTTGAGAGTCCGCCTGCCGATGCAGGGGATACGGGTTCGTGCCCCGGTCTGGGAGGATCCCATATGCCGCGGAGCGGCTGGGCCCGTGAGCCATGGCCGCTGAGCCTGCGCATCCGGAGCCTGCGCGTCCGGAGCCTGCGCGTCCGGAGCCTGTGCTCCGCAACGGGGGAGGCCACAACAGTGAGAGGCCCGCATACCGCAAAAAAAAAAAAAAAAAAAAAAAAAAAGAAAACAAACAAACGAATTAAAACACAAAAGGCAAAAGATGAGCAGATACTTCACCAGAGAGGATACAAGGATGGCAAAGAAGTATAAGAAAAGATGTTCAGCATTATTAACCACCAGGGAAAAGCAAATTGAGGTCACAATGAGATATTACTGCATGTCTAGTAGAATGGTTAAAATAAAAATTACTGATAATACGGCCTGCTGATAAGGATGCAGAGCAACTGGAACTCTCATTCATAGTTGATGGGAATGCAAAATAGTACAGCCACTCTGGAACTTTCCCATATGAACCAGCAACTTTACCATATGAGCCAGCAATTCCACTCCTGGGCATTTACCTTAGAGAAATGAAAACTTGTGTTCATATAAAAATCTTTACACAAATATTTAGAGAAGCTTTATTCTTAATTGAAACTGGAAACAACCCAAATGGCCTTCCACAAATGATGCATAAACTGTGGTAGAGGCATGCAATGGAATACTACTCAGCAATGAAAAGGAGCCAACTATTAATACATGCAACAACTTGGATGAATCTCAAGGCATTATTCTGAGTGAAAGAAAATCTCAAAAGGTTACATACTATATTATTCCATTTATATGACAGTCTCTAAAAGACAAAACTGTAGTGATACAGAACTGACCAGTGTCCAGGGGATGGGGTCAGGGAGGGTGTGACTACAAAGGGGCAGCATGAGGGAGTTTTCTGAGGTGATGGATTTGTTCTGTACCCTGATTGTGGTGGTGAGTACATGAATCCCTACATATACTAAAATGCATAGCACTGTACACACACACATACACATACACACACAGGTTGATTTTCCTACATGAGAATTTTTTTTTATTAATTTATTTATCTATTTTGGCTGTGTCGGGTCTTAGTTGCATCAGGGAGGATTCTCACTGTGGCATTTGGGATCTCTTGTTGCGGCAAGCAAACTTAGTTGTCCCACGGCATGTGAGATCTTAGTTCCCTGACCAGGGATCGAACCCGCATCCCCTGCATTGTAAGGTGGATTCTTTACCACTGAACCACAAGGGAAGTCCCCCTTACATGAGAATTTTAAAAATAAAATTAATTTAAAAATTAGCCATTAATGTTATTGATATCACTGAGTGTTTGTTATGTAAATAATAGTTGCACTGACCGTTGTCTAATTGTTTTAAGTGTTCCTGTTTTTCACTTCCCACACCCTGCTAAACCTACCATCAGGCTCATGCTTGCTGTGTTCTAAAACGTCATTCAGTCCCACGATCAGACTAGGAAGATTTTGTTCAGAAATTGGTTCAGCAAAGGATAGCTATCGATTGCTATGAAGATTGCATAGTCGATTTACTTGAAGTTAGTAATGATGACAGTGATGATGCTGATTATGATAACGGTGTTCTGAAGCTCTGTAGCATTTTCTCAATGGTTCATATGTGTAAGAAAAACCTAACAGATATTAACATTAACTCTTCCCATTGGCATGAAAGTTAGCAAGTCATGGCTCAAAATGTGGTGAGGACTTCCTGGGGAATCCCTGGAGTGACACATCACTGTTGCTTTGAGGAACTAAATGATTCTTTTGGCTTCCTAGAAAAACTCTCAGTGGGTCTGCACGGGAGATTGGAAGCCACAGAAATAACTGTGAGGCTTGATTCATCATCTTTTTGCTTGTCACTTTCTAATCAAGCCCTGGCTTTTTGTCAGTGGCTGACCATGCTTCTGATGATGGGGCACTGTTGTCACCAGTTTCCTCTGGATGGCAGATGGTTGGCCCTAGCCCAGTGGCGGAACATAAAGCCTGGCATGGAGGTACCTGGGTACCTTTTGTATATGGAAAGTGTAGCCACTGGACCACCTTCCCCCCCTTTGGATTGTCAGTTTTTCTCCAAAGCCCACCCAGCTCACCTATCATCCACAGGCCCGCTCTGAGTTTGGAGTCCCTACACGAGGCTAACGATTCCCTGGTGGAACATAGAATTCCACAAACCTTGTTTACACATTCATTGAAAGCCCATCCAGCTTTAAAGGAAAGTTCACTAAGGATAGAAATGTGAATTTCGTGTGTACAGAGAATACTGTGGGTGTCTCTTTGATGACATCAGACTGTACAACAGATTCCCAAAGTGATTTCTCAGTGTTTTTTCCAAAAGAGAAGTGTTCAACAACACTGGTGTCAAAATAAGAAAAAATTAACGACACTGAGTTATTATCTTTTTCATTTGTCAGATTGGCAAAGAATAAGAAATGCCCTGTCCATACCTTCACTCTGCAAGTTCACAGCTTGACTGGTCGAATTCTCAGGTCCAGCCAGTGCCCTCTTCCTGCACACAGCCTCATATTTTAATTTACTATTAGTTATTTACTATTATTGAATAAAGCTTAATGCTGTTCTATTATAAAAGCAATATGTGCTCAGTACAGAAAATAGATAAAATACCAAAAACTGCAAGCAAGCAAAAACAATTACCTGTAGAGAACAGATTTGTGGTTGCCAAGGGGGAGGGAGTTGGAGAAGGGATGGAGTGGGAGGTTGGGATTAGCAGATGTAAGCTATTATATAGAGAATGGATACACAACAAGGTCCCACTCTATAGCATAGAGAATTATATTCTATATCCTATGATAAACCATAAAGGAAAAGAATTTTTAAAAATTACCTGTAGTCTCAACAGCCATAGCCGATCACTGTTGAAAGGTCGAAGATATTCCTCACAACTGCTTTTGTAAGGCACACGTGTTCCTATTTTTAAATAGAGTGAGTACGATATTAAATATAGTATTCTGTAGCTTACTTTTATTAACATGTAACATCTTAACAAGCATAGTCTTGTTCCTACACATTCACATCATTTAAGCAGGGCAGCTGGCAGTTCTATCCCCAGTGATAGTCATAATGCCTCATCATAAAAACTCTAATCCCCATGGCTGTCCCACTGCCAGGTTAATTTCCTTATTTTGTTAAGACTTTTGTGCTCTCTCTTTCTGTCCGCTGCCACAGGGAGAGGGAGAATTAATGTTTATGTAGGGTTTTCACTTCCAGTTAAAAGCTTTACAGCTGACAAACATCTCCCTACCTTAAAGGGCCTCTTGGGATGCAATTCTGGGTCTCTCAGAGAGCCTAGGATGTGTCCATGGAACACCCTGGCATCCTTGCAGCAAATTTCCAACACGAGAGGAGATACTCATCTGGGTCTAGTGTTACCAACCTTATAAATGCCTAATTTCTTCTCTGAAATAACACCACCTGCCATAGTTTAGAGTTTTGTTTTCTAAAGCCCTCCTCAATGTTTTCTGGAATACCCAAGAAAAACAAATGCCTCTTTGCTACAATCTTTCAAATCGGCTTCCTGCAAAATAATGACAATAGAGGATTCCAGCTGCTCCACTGAGTCTCAGAAATGACATAACCTTGTTGAACCTCATTCAGACCTGTGCTTCAAAATGAAGAAAGAATAAAATTATAAAACTTTACTGCACATCTGAAGACAATGCAGAAAAAATGCAAAGTATCCTGAATTTACAAAAAAGGATCTTAAAGGATCTTGAAGACCCAACCCAAGCACTCCTGTTCAGGGAAGGCTTCCTGGAAGAGGTGATATCTGAGTTGAAGAGTAAAGGATGAGTAAAAGTTAACTGGGGTGGGGTCAGGGGCAAAGAGTGAGACCGTCTTGGCAAGGAGTGTGATATGAGCAAAGGTACAGAAGCAAGAAATAGGGAGGTGAATCTGTTCAGTGTTCTGCTATTAAAGGATAAAGTACAAGGTGGTGTGGGGGGCAGAGGGAGATTGGTCATAAGTGAGACTAGAAACCTAGGGAGGGAACAAAAGAAAAAACCCACACTGGTCCAGGCTGAACACAAAATGTTCTATTCCAGTGGGATTTATTGATTTGGTGACTCTGTCTGCCACAATTTTGTACAATATGAAAACCCTTATATGTAAACTGAAATAGGAACAAATGTTTTTTAGCAAGTTTTACTCCCCAAATTTCTCCTTCTCAGTAAGAACCTATCTTCAAATATTTTCTATCCTTTCTTGATGTAGAGTTTTGTGTAAGTTTATGTCATTTGTAAGTTTCACCCTAATGGTAAGAAATAAGCTTATATTTGAATTAGGGTTTACATGTACATATATATACAAGCATGTGTGTGTGTGTGTGTGTGTATTTGTAAGGTGGCACAATAGATATACTTTGTACTTCATTCCCTAAATATCCTTTCATATCTCTGTGGCTTGATGCATGCTGTTCCTATGCCTGAATCCCTCTCCCCCTAATCCTTTCCCACCTGATAAATTCTTACATATTCTTCAAACCCAGTGCCCCCTCCTTCAAGCCATCCATCATGGACCTGGCTGTGTCCATTGTTCCATCTGTGCTCCCAGATCATTTTCTATCACTTTTGTAGCACTTAAGACAGTAGTTCTCAACTGTGGCTGTATGGTAAAAACATGGGGGTTGCTTTGCAAAAATACCCTTGCTTGGACTCCACCCCTAGGGATTTTGATGTCATTAGTCTGGGGTGGGGTCCAGGGATTAGTATTTTCCAGGTTCAAATGTGAATCAAAATTGAGAATCATGACATATCTAACACTAACTTTATTTCACAAATTTTGAAATGTTGTAGTTTTATTTTCATTCAGTTCAAAATATTTTCTAATTTCTTTTGAAACTTGCTCTTTGATCCATGGATTATTTAGTAGGATATTCTTTAATTTCCAAGTATTTGAGTATTTTCAGTTATATTTTTGTTATTGATATCTAATTTGATTCCATTATGGTTAGAGAACTTACATTGTATGCTTTTAATTCCTTTACATGATTTAAGGTTTGCAATAGAACCCGGAATATGGTCTGTCTTGGTGAATATTCAATGTGTATGTGAAAACCATCTGCAGGCTTTTGTGGTTGGAAACATGTCAATTTGATGTAGTTGGTTGATGGTATTGTTCAATTCTACTATATCCTTGTGGATTTTCTGTCTACTTGTTCTAACAACTGCTAAGAGAAGAGTATTAAAGTCTCCAGCTATAACTGTGAATTTTTCCATTTTTCCTTCCAGTACTATCAGCTTTTGTTTCATGTATTTTGAAACTGTTGCTAGTTTCATGCACATTTAGACTTATGTCTACCAGGTGAATTGACCCTTTTATTGTGGTGTAATGTCCATCTTTACCCCTGGTAACTTTCGTTTATTCTTTTTTTTTTTTAATTTATTTTATTTAATTATTTTTTATACAGCAGGTTCTTATTAGTTATCTATTTTATACATATTAGTGTATACATGTCAATCCCAATCTCCCAGTTCATCCCACCACCCCCCACCCCACCACTTTCCCCCCTTGGTGTCCATACGTTTGTTCTCTACATCTGTGACTCTATTTCTGCCCTGTAACCTGGTTCATCTGTACCATTTTTGTAGATTCCACATATATGCATTAATATACGATATTTGTCTTTCTCTTTCTGAATTACTTCACTCTGTATGACAGTCTCTAGACCCATCCACGTCTCTACAAATGACCCAATTTCATTGCTTTTTATGGCTGAGTAATATTCCATTGTATATATATACCACATCTTCTTTATCCATTCGTCTGTTGATGGGCATTTAGGTTGCTTCCATGACCTGGCTATTGTAAATAGTGCTGCAATGAACATTGGGGTGCATGTGTCTTTTTGAATTGCAGTTTTCTCTGGATATATGCCCAGTAGTGGGATTTCAGGGTCATATAGTAATTTTATTTTTAGTTTTTAAGGAACCTCCATACTGTTCTCCATAGTGGCTGCATCAATTTACATTCCCACCAACAGTGCAAGAAGGTTCCCTTTTCTCCACACTCTCTCCAGCATTTGCCATTTGTAGATTTTCTGATGATGACCATTCTAACCAGGGTGAGGTGGTACTTCATTGTAGTTTTGATTTGCATTTCTCTAATTAGTGATGTTGAGCAGCTTTTCATGTGCCTCTTGGCCATCTGTATGTCTTCTTTGGAGAGATGTCTATTTAGGTCTTCTGCCCATTTTTAGATTGCATTGTTTTTTTTTTTAATATTGAGCTGCATGAGCTGTTTATATATTTTGGAGATTAATCCTTTGTCTGTTGATTCATTTGCAAATATTTTCTCCCATTCTGAGGGTTGTCTCTTTGTCTTGTTTATAGTTTCCTTTGCTGTGCAAAAGCTTTTAAGTTTCATTAGGTCCCGTTTGTTTATTTTTGTTTTTATTTCCAATACTCTAGGAGGTGGGTCAAAAAAGATCTTGCTGTGATTTATGTCAAAGAGTGTTCTTCCTATGTTTTCCTCTAAGAGTTTTATAGTGTCCAGTCTTACATGTATGTCTTTAATCCGTTTTGAGTTTATTTTTGTCTATGGTGTTAGGGAGTGCTCCACTTTCATTCTTTTACATGTATCTGTCCACTTTTCTCAGCACCACTTATTGAAGAGTCTGTCTTTTCTCCATTGTATATTCTTGCCTCCTTTATCAAACATAAGGTGACCATATGTGCATGGATTTATCTCTGGGCTTCTATCCTGTTCCATTGATCTATATTTCTGTTTTTGTGCCAGTACTATACTGTCTTGATTACTGTAGCTTTGTAGTATAGTCTGAAGTCAGGGAGCCTGATTCCTCCAGCTCCATTTTTCGTTCTCAAGATTGCTTTCACTATTCGGGGTCTTTTTTGTCTCCACACAAATTTTAAGATTTTTTGTTCTAGTTCTGTAAAAAATGCCATTGGAAATTTGATAGGGATTGCATTGAATCTGTAGATTGCTTTGGGTAGTAGTGTCATTTTCACAATATTGATTCTTCCAATCCAGAACATGGTATATCTCTCCATCTCTTTCTGTCATCCTTGATTTCTTTCATCAGTGTCTTATAGTTTTCTGAGTACAAGTTTTTACCTACTTAGGTAGGTTTATTCCTAGGTATTTTATTCTTTTTGTTGCAATGGTGAATGGAATTGTTTCCTCAGTTGTTCTTTCTGATCTTTCATTGTTAGTGTAAAGGAATGTAAGAGATTTCTGTGCATTAATTTTGTATCCTGCAACTTTACCAAATTCATTGATTAGCTCTAGTAGTTTTCTTGTGGCATCTTTAGGATTCTCTATGTATAGCATCATGTCATCTGCAAACAGTGACGGTTTTACTTCTTTTTCAGTTTGTATTCCTTTTATTTCTTTTTCTTTTCTGATTGCTGAGGCTAGGACTTCCAAAAGTATGTTGAATAATAGTGGCAAGAGTGGGCATCCTTGTCTTGTTCCTGATCTTAGAGGAAATGCTTTCAGTTTTTCACCATTGAGAATGATGTTTGCTGTGGGTTTGTAGTATATGGCCTTTATTATGTTGAGGTAGGTTCCCTCTATGCCTACTTTCTGGAGAGTTTTTATCACAAATGGGTGTTGAATTTTGTCAAAAGCTTTCTCTGCATCTATTGTGATGATCATATGGTTTTTATTCTTCAGTTTGTTAATATGGTGTATCACATTGACTGATTTGGGTATATTGAAGATTGTTTGCATCCCTGGGATAAGTCCCACTTGATCATGGTGTATGGTCCTTTTAATGTGTTGTTGGATTCTGTTTGCTAGTATTTTGTTGAGGATTTTTACATCCATACTCATCAGGGATGTTGGTCTGTAATTTTCTTTTTTTCTAGTATATGTGTCTAGTTTTGGTATCAGGGTGATGGGGGCCTCATAGAATGAATTTGGGTGTGCTACTCCCTCTGCAATTTTTTGGAAGAGTTTGAGAAGGATGGGTGTTAGCTCTTCTCTAAATGTTTGATAGAATTCACCTGTGAAGCCATCTGGTCCTGGACTTTTGTTTGTTGGAAGATTTTTAATCACAGTTTCAATTTCATTACTTGTGATTGGTCTGTTTGTATTTTCTTTTTCTTCCTGGTTCAGTCTTGGAAGCTTATACCTTTCTAAGAATTTGTCTGTTTCTTTCAAGTTGTCCATTTTATTGGCATAAAGTTCCTTGTAGTAGTCTCTTATGATGCTCTGTAATTCTGCAGTGTCTGTTGTGACTTCTCCTTTTTCATTCCTAACTCTATTGATTTGAGTTCACTCCCTCCTTTTCTTGATGAGTCTGGCTAAAGGTTTAACAATTTTGTTTATCTTCTCAAAGAACAAACCTCTTAGTTTTATTGATCTTTGCTATTGTTTTCTTTTTTTCTATTTCATTTATTTCTGCTCTGATCTTTATGATTTCTTTCCTTCTACTAACCCTGGGTTTTGTTTGTTCTTTTTTCTCTAGTTCCTTTGGGTGTAAGATTAGATTGTATTTGAGATTTTTCTTGTTTCTTGAGATAGGATTGTTTTGCTATAAACTTCCATCTTCCCTGCTTTTGCTGATGCCATAGGTTTGGGTCATCATGTTTTCATTGTTATTTGTCTCTAGGTATTTTTTTGTTTCTTCAGTGATCTCTTGGTTATTTAATAACATATTGTTTAGTCTCCATATGTTTGGTTTTTTTTATGTTTTTTCCCCTGTAATTGATTTCTAATCTCATAGCGTTGTTGTTGGAAAATACGCTTAATATGATTTCAATTTTCTTAAATTTAATGAGGCTTGATTTGTGACCCAAAATATGATCTATCCTGGAGAATGTTCTCTGTGCACTTGAGAAGAGAGTGTAATCTGCTGTTTTTTGGATAGAATGTCCTGTAAATATCAATTAAGTCCATTTGGTCTATTGTGTCATTTAAAGTTGTGTTTCCTTATGAATTTTCTGTCTGGATGATCTGTCCATTGGTGCAAGTGAGGTGTTAAAGTCCCCCACTATTATTGTGTTACTGTCTATTTCCTCTTTTATAGCTGTTAGCATTTGCCTTATGTTCATATTTGGGTGCATATATATTTATAATTTCTATGTTCCTATGTTGGGTGCATATATATTTTTAATTGTTATATCTTCTTCTTGGATTGATCCCTTGATCATTATGTAGTGTCCTTCCTTGTCTCTTGTAACATTCTTTATTTTAAAGTCTATTTTATCTGATATGAATATTGCTACTCCAGCTTTTGATTTCCATTGGCATGGAATATCTTTTTCCATCCATTCACTGTTAGTCTGTATGTGTCCCTAGGTTTGGAGTGGGTCTCCTGTAGACAGCATATATATGGGTCTCGTTTCTGTATCCATTCTGTGAACCTAGGTCTGAATGGGGTCTCTTGTAGATAGCATATATACTGGTCTTGTTTTTGTATCCATTTCGCGAGCCTGTGTCTTGTTTGGAGCATTTAATCCATTCAATTTTAAGGTAATTATCGATATGTATATTCCTATTACCATTTTCTTAATTGTTTTGGGTTTGTTTTTGTAGGTCCTTTTCTTGTCTTGTGTCTCCCACTTAGAGAAGTTACTTTAGCATTTGTTGTAGAGATGGTTTTGTGGTGCTGAATTCTCTTAGCTTTGCTTGTCTGTACAGCTTTTGATTTCTCCATCGAATCTGAATGAGATCCTTGATGGGTAGAGTAATCTTGGTTGTAACGTCTTCCCTTTCATCACTTTAAATATATCATGTCACTCCTTTCTGGCTTCTAGAGTTTCTGCTGAGAAATCAGCTGTTAACCTTATCGGAGTTCCTTTGTATGTTATTTGTCATTTTTCCCTTGTTGCTTTCAAAATTTTTCTTTCTCTTTAATTTTTGTCAGTTTGATTACTATGTGTCTCGTTGTGTTTCTCCTTTGGTTTAGCCTGCCTGGAACTCTCTGCACTTCCTGGAATTGGGTGGCTCTTTCCTTTCCCATGTTAGGGAAATTTTCGACTATAATCCCTTTAAATATTTTCTTGGGTCCTTTCTCTCTCTCTTCTCCTTCTGGAACCCCTATAATGCAAATGTTGTTGTTTTTAATGTTGTCCCAGAAACCTCTTATGCTGTCTTCATTTCTTTTCATTCTTTTTTCTTTATTCTGTTCCATAGCAGTGATTTCCACCATTCTGTCTTCTTGGTCACTTCTCCGTTCTTCTGCCTCTGTTATTCTGCTATTGATTCCATCTAGTGTATTTTTCATTTCACTTATTTTATTGTTCATCTTTTTTTGTTTGTCCTTTAATTCTTCTAGGTGTTTTTTCTTTAATTCTTCTAGGTCTTTTTTAAACATTTCTTGCATCTTCTTGATCTTTGTCTCCATTCTTTTTCTGAGGTCCTGGATCATCTTCACTATCATTTTTCTGAATTGTTTTTCTGGAAGGTTGCTTATCTCCACTTCTTTTAGTTGTTTTTCTGCGGTTTTATCTTGTTCCTTCATCTGGTATATAGTCCTCTGCCTTTTCATTTTGTCTATCTTTCTGTGAACGTGGTTTTTGTTCAACAGGCTGCAGAACTGTAGTTCTTCTCACTTGTACTGTCTGCTCTCTGGTGGATGAGGCTATCTAAGAGGCATGTGCAAGCTTCCTGTTGGGAGGAACTGGTGGTGGGTAGAGCTGACAGTTGCTCTGGTGAGCAGAGCTCAGTAAAACTTTGATCTGCTTGTCTGCTGATCAGTGGGGCTGTGTTCCCTCCCTGTTGGTTGTTTGGCCTGAGGTGACCCAGCACTGGAGCCTACCAGGCTCTTTGGCGGGGATATTGGTGGACTCTGGGAGGGTTCATGCCAAGGAGTAATTCCCAGAACTTCTGCTGCCAGTGTTCTTGTCCCCATGGTGAGCCACAGCCAATCCCCACCTCTGCAGGAGACACTCCAACATTCACCGGTACATCTGGTCCAGTCTCCTATGGGGTCACTGCTCCTTTCCCTGGGTCCTGATGTGCACACAACTATGTGTGTGCCCTCAAAGAGCAGAGTCTCTGTTTCCCTCAGTCCTGTCAAAGTCCTGCAATCAAATCCCGCTAGCCTTCAAAGTCTGATTCTCTAGGAATTTCTCCTCCCATTGCTGTTCCCCCAGGTTGGGAAGCCTGATGTTACCCCTGGTAAGTTTCATTGCTCTGAAATTTACTTTGTCTTTTATTGATGTAACCATTCTAGCTCTCTTTGCATTAGTGCTTGTATGGTGTATATTGCCTATCCTTTTACTTTTAACCTACCTATACCATGGTATTTAAAGTGGGTTTCCTGCAGACAACATGTAGTTAGGTCTTTCTCTATTATTTACTATGACATTCTCTTTCTCCTAAAAGATGCAGTTAGACTACTTAAATTTTCTGTAATTATTTATGTATTTGAATTAAGTATTGCACTTTATTATTTGTTTTCTATTTGATGCCTCCCCTGATCTCTCCCCTCTGCTGCTATCTTTTTAATTATTTGAATATTTTGAATAATTTTGTTAGTTGTTGCTCTAGAGATCACAACATATTACTTAACATTCACAATCTACCTAGAATACATATTTTAGCATTTCAAGTGGAGCTCAGAAAACTTACCATCATATAAGTCTCTTTACTCTCCTCCCTCTATGTCAGTGATCCCCAAACCCTTTGGCACCAGGGACGGGTTTTTTGGAAGACAATTTTTCCACTGGTTGGGGGAATGTTTCAGGAGGTAATGCGAGCAATGGTTCAGGTGGTAATGCAAGTGATGGGGAGTGATGGGGAGTGATGGGGAGTGGCAGATGAAACTTCGCTGGCTCACCCACCACTCACCTCCTGCTGTGCAGCACCATTCCTAGCAGGCCATGGACTGGTACTGGTCTGTGGCCCAGGGGTTGGAGACCCTTCCTTTATGTTATAGTGGTCCTGTGTGTAACATCTATATGCATTGAAAACACCATTGAATGGTGTTATTATTTTTGCTTTTAACTGTAACATATATTTAAAACTTCACATTTATTCTATTTACCCAGATATTTACTACTTCTGTGTATTGATTTTCTTTCCTTCATGAAGTTTCACGTTTCCCTCTGATATCATTTCCTTTCCATCCCAAGAACTGCCTTTAACATTTCTTTCAGAGGAGATCTGCTGGCAACAAATTCTCTTACTTTTCCTCTTCCTGAGAATGTCTTCACTTCACTTTCATTCCTGAAGGATATTTTCACTGTATACAGAATTCTAGGTTGACTGTTCTTTCCTTTCAGCCCTTTGAAAGTGTTCTGTGGCTT
The DNA here is from genome assembly GCF_025265405.1 of Mesoplodon densirostris. NCBI lineage: Eukaryota > Metazoa > Chordata > Mammalia > Artiodactyla > Ziphiidae > Mesoplodon > Mesoplodon densirostris. The sequence continues at coordinate 54,551,979 of NC_082673.1, read as the reverse complement.
CCTTCTAGTCTCTGATGAGAAAGCTACAGTCATTCTAATTCCTGTTCCTCTATAAGTAAAAGTATCATTTTTCTGTGACTTCTTTCAAAATTCTGCCCCACCCATTTTAGTGTTCTTCAGCTTGACTATGATACATATGAACATGGATTGAGCTTATCGTGTTGGGGCTTCTTGAACCTGTAACTGTTGAATCCCAAGTTTACTCTAATTTGAGAAAGTTTCAGCCACTATTTCTTCAAATATATACATATATGCTCTTTCTCCTTCCTTTCTGGGACTCTGATGACAAAAACATCAGGCCTTTGTGTGTTGTCCCATAGATCCCTGAGGTTCTGTTCATTTTATTTTTCTGTCTTTTCTCTCTTTGTTGTTTGACTGGCTAATTCCTGAAGTATTATCCTTCAAAATAGGAAAAATATGCTAAGGTTAACTCTCAGTGATTTACTCTCCTGTATTACAACATATTGTGGCAGCAGTGAAACCAGATTCATTTCTCACCTGACAATCCTGCAGTCACTGATAGTAAATGATAATTCTTAACACTCACATGGTGAAACAGTTTACAAAAAGTCTTCCCACACACATTGATCCCCATAGCCTTCAGTGAAGAATTATGTATTATTCTCATTTTTTAGGTAAGGAATTTGAGAAGCAAAATAATAAGTAGTCAGTCTAAGATAGCAGAGCTTGTAGAAGTTAAAATGGGGACCAATTAATTATAGACCATACACAGTTTCCTCCTTTATGGCAGTGGAATTACAAGCTAACTTTAAAATTAAGAATGTGTTTTCAAGCAATATATTAATACAACTCTAGTATATAAATGAACATGAGCAGAGTTGCTCTGGTTGCAAGATTGGCTTGTAGGACATTATACTCTGAGTGATACAGGGTGAAAACTACTGCCATGAATCACAATTAGGCTTTGAAAGACTGAGACGTGATCACTGAGAACATAGCTTCTTCTCACCAGAGGTGAAGCTCATCTGTCATGCATTCTTTATTTCAACAGATTTTGTCAAGTTCAATAACAGTTTCTCCTTGTGCACACTAAAGGTGAACCTATTTTTCTTGTTATTTTTACTCGAAAATTGGAAAGAGAGGGGGCATCCTGCATCTTGACAGACTACCACCCTCAGCAGTCTTTGTTAATTTGTGAGATTCTCCCCGAGATTTACTAAAGAACAGCAGAGACCAGATTAATCTTGGGCAATGTTCATGGTAATCCTAAAATTTCCGGGTTTTCAGCCATTCTTCACATTACTGAAAAGGGATGCTTAGCAAGGAGGCAAAGTTGAGGAGTAGAAAGGCTACAGGCAAGGGTCCAAAGGCAATCAGTGATATGGTGGTCCTATGTCTCACTTGCAATGACTCATTAACAAGGCTCAGTATTTTAGTGTGACCTTGGTGGGCATCATCTCACACAGTAATGTTCCAGATTAAATTTAAAATTGTATACTGCTACTATTTTTAAGTTTCAGGTCTGGAATTTAGTATCTATTAATTCCTGGGGAAGAAAGACTCAGTGGCCTCCACAGCCACAGCTCCTGTTGTCACTGTCCCCTGCTCCACACCTTGAGGTATAACCATATAAGCATGTATAAGACTGAACAGCCTGCATCTCAGGATTTATTCCAATGCTTGTCTGTGTTCTTTCTGTGACTCTCTGTTGGCAGCTCTCAGGGCTAGAATAGTAGCTATTCCAGCATCATTCCAGAAGATAATAGCCTTGCAGAGTGTTTAACCACCTCCCTCAATCGTGTAAGGTCAAGTCCTTCATGGATGCAAACTATTTGATTTCTATCAAAATTGTAAAGTTTTATCTTCTATATTCTTCTCTTCCATATTTTCTATCTCTGCTTAGTGTTACATTTCAGGTAATTTGATAGCATCAGTCTTCCAATTCTCTAGTTCCTTCTTCAGGGACAACTGTGTCTAGCCTAGCCTAGTCTAGCCTAGTGTTTTAAAGCCTTTACCACTGGCTTCTTCCCCAGACAATAGTAACTAGCTAGTATCTACTCTGACAAAGACAAAGCAGAGAGAACTCTCTACTAAATATTCATTTATTATTTCAAAACAGAAAAAAAAATCACAGGGTGAAAACCTTACTAACAAGCAAATGGAATAGTATTTTTTTGTAAATTTGTATTGGAGTAGAGTTGATTTCCAATGTTGTATTAGTTTCAGGTGTACAACAAAGTGAATCGCTTATACATATATCCACTCTTTTTTTTAAAGATTATTTTCCCATATAGGCCATTACAGAGTATTGAGTAGAGTTCTCTGTGCAAATGAAACAGTATTAAAACAACCATGCACTAATCTATTTTATTCTTTTTTAGGAGACCAGTCAATGCTGGCAAGGAAGTATGGGAATAGATATTTCCATATATTTCATGTGTCAGCATAAATTAGTACAACAATATTAAGAAGTAATTAAAAAATATGTATCAAGAAGCTTTACCCAGTTTTTATTGGAAACAAGATGGTGGAGTAGAAGGATGTGCTCTCACTCCCTCTTGTGAGAACACCAGAATCACAACTAGCTGCTGGACAATCATCGACAGGAAGACACTGGAACTCACCAAAAAAGATACCCCACATCCCAAAACAAAGGAGAAGCCAGAATGAGATGGTAGGAGGGGTGCAATTATAGCAAAATCAAATCCCATAACTGCTGGGTAGGTGACTCAAAGACTGGAGAACACTTATACCACAGAAGTCCACCCACTGGAGTGCAGGTTCTGAGCCCCACGTCAGGCTTACCAGCCTGGGGGTCTGGCAACGGGAGGAAGAATTCCTAGAGAATCAGACGTTGAAGCCTAGTGGGACTTGATTACAGGACTTCAACAGGACTGGAGGAAACAGAGACTCCACTCCTGGAGGGCACACACAAAGTAGTGTGCAATTGGGACCCAGGGGAAAGAGCAGTGAACCAAGGGGAGACTGAACCAGACCTACCAGCTAGTGTTGGAGGGTCTCCTGCAGAGGCTGGGGGTGGCTGTGGCTCACTGTGGAGATGGGAACACTGAGAGTGGAAGTTCTGGGAGGTACTCCTTGGCGTAAGCCCTCCCAGAGTCTGCCATTAGCCCCAACAAAGAGCCCAGGTAGGCTCCATTGTTGGGTTGCCTCAGGCCAAACAAACAACAGGGAGGGAACCCAGCCCCACTCATCAGCAGTCAAGTGGATTAAAGTTTTACTGAGCTCTGCCCACCAGAGAAACACCCAGCTCTACCCACCACCAGTCCTTCCCATCAGGAAACCTGCAGAAGCATCTTAAATAACCTCATGCACTAGACGGCAGACAGCAGAAGCAAGAACTACAATCCTGCAGCCTGTGGAACAAAAACCACATTCACAGAAAGGTAGACAAGATGAAAAGGCAGAGGGCTATGTACCAGATGAAGGAACAAGATAAAACCACAGAAAAACAACTAAAAGAAGTGGAGATAGACAACCTTCCAGAAAAAGGATTCAGAATAATGATAGTAAAGATGATCCAGGACCTCGGAAAAAGAATGGAGGCAAAGATCGAGAAGATGCAAGAAATGTTTAACAAAGACCTAGAAGAATTAAAGAACAAACAGAGATGAACAACACAATAACTGAAATGAAAACTACACTAGAAAGAATCAATAGCAGAATAACTGAGGCAAAAGAACGTATAAGTGACCTGGAAGACATAATGGTGGAATTCCCTGCTGCAGAACAGAATAAAGGAAAAAGAATGAAAAGAAATGAAGACAGCCTAAGAGACCTCTGGGACAACATTAAATGCAACAACATTCGCATTATAGAGGTTCCAGAAGGAGAAGAGAGAGAGAAAGGACCCGAGAAAGTATTTGAAGTGCTTATAGTTGAAAACTTCACTAACATGGGAAAGGAAATAGCACCCAAGTCCAGGAAGTGCAGAGAGTCCCATACAGGATAAAACCAAGGAGAAACATGCTGAGACACATAGTAATCAAATTGGCAAAAATTAAAGACAAAGAAGAATTATTGAAAGCAGCAAGGGAAAAATTACAAATAACATACAAGGGAACTCCCATAAGGTTAACAGCCGATTTCTCAGCAGAAATTATACAAGCCAGAAGGCAGTGGCATTATATAGTTAAAGTGAAGAAAGGGAAGAAGCTACAACCAAGATTACTCTACCCAGCAAGGATCTCATTCAGATTTGGTGGAGAAATCAAAAGCTTTGCAGACAAGCAAAAGCTAAGAGAATTCAGCACCACCATACCAGCTTTACAACAAATGCTAAAGGAACTTCTCTAAGTGGGAAACACAAGAGAAGAAAAGGGACTACAAAAAAAAACCCAAAACAATTAAGAAAATGGTCATAGGAACATACATATTGATAATTAACTTAAACATGAAAGGATTAAATGCTCCAACCAAAAGACACAGGCTTGCTGAATGGATACAAAAACAAGACCCATATATATGCTGTCTACAAGAGACCCACTTCAGACCTAGGGACACATACAGACTGAAAGTGAGGGGATGGAAAAAGATATTCCATGCAAATGGAAATCAAAAGAAAGCTGGAGTAGCAATACTCATATCAGTTAAAATAGAGTTTAAAATAAAGAATGTTACAAGAGACAAAGAAGGACACTACATAATGATCAAGGGATCAATCCAAGAAGAAGATATAACAATTATAAATATATATGCACCCAACATAGGAGCACCTCAATATATAAGGCAACTGCTAACAGCTGTAAAAGATGAAATCGACAGTAACACAATAATAGTGGGGGACTTTAAACCTCACTTACACCATTGGACAGATCATCCAAAATGAAAATAAATAAGGAAACAGAAGCTTTAAATGACATAATACACCAGATAGATTTAATTGATATTTATAGGACATTCCATCCAACCACAGCAGATTACACTTTCTTCTCAAGTGCACACTGAACATTCTCCAGGATAGATCACACCTTGGGTCACAAATCAAGCCTCAGTAAATTTAAGAAAATTGAATTCATATCAAGCATCTTTTCTGACCACAAAGCTATGAGATTAGAAATGAATTACAGGGAAAAAACGCAAAAAAACACAAACACGTGGAGGCTAAAAGTATGTTACTAAATAACCAAGAGATCACTGAAGAAATCAAAGAGGAAATCAGAAAATACCCAGAGACAAATGACAATGAAAACACGATGATCCAAAACCTATGGGACGCAGCAAAAGCAGGTCTAAGAGGGAAGTTTATAGCTATACAAGCCTACCTCAAGAAACAAAAAAAAATCTCAAGTAAACAACATAACCTTACACCTAAAGGAACTAGAGGAAGAAGAACAAACAAAACAAAAAGTTAGCAGAAGGAATGAAATCATAAAGATCAAAGCAGAAATGAATGAAACACAAACAAAGAAAACAGTAGCAAAGATCAATAAAACTAAAATCTGGTTCTTTGAGAAGATAAACAAAATTGATAAGCCATTAGCCAGACTCATGAAGAAAAAGAGGGAGAGGACTCAAATCAATAAAATTAGAAATGAAAAAGGAGGAGTTACAACAGCCACTGCAGAAATACAAAGCATCCAAGAGACTACTACAAGCAACTCTATGCCAATAAAATGGACAACCTGGAAGAAATGGACACATTCTTAGCAAGGTATAACCTTCCGATACTGAACCAGGAAGAAATAGAAAATATGAACAGATCAATCACAAGTAATGTAATCGAAACTGTAATTAAAAATCTTCCAACAAAAAAAAGTCCAGGACCAGATGGCCTCACAAGTGAATTCTATCAAACATTTAGAGAAGAGATAACACCTATCCTTCTCAAACTCTTCCAAAATATTGCAGAGGAAGAAACACTCCCAAACTCATTCTATGGGGCCACCATCACCCTGATACCAAAACCAGACAAAGATACTACAAGAAAAGAAAATTAGAGACCAATATCACTGATGAATATAGATGCAAATATCCTCAACAAAATACTAGCAAACAGAATCCAACAACACATTAAAAGGATTATACACCAGGATCAAGTGGGATTTATTCCAGGGATGCAAGGATTCTTCAATATATGCAAATCAATGTGATACACCATATTAACAAATTGAAGAATAAAAACCATATGATCATCTCAATATATGCAGAAAAAGCTTCTGACAAAATTCAACACCCATTTATGAAAAAAACTCTCCAGAAAGTGGGCATAGAGGGAACCTACGTCAACATAATAAAGGCAATATATGACAAACCCACAGCAAACATCATTCTCAATGGTGAAAAACTGAAAGCATTTCCTCTAAGATCAGGAACAAGAAAAGGATGTCCACTCTCACAGCTATTATTCAAAATAGTTTTGGAAGTCCTAGCCTTAGCAATCAGAGAAGAAAAAGAAATAAAAGGAATACAAATTGGAAAAGAAGAAATAAAACTGTCACTGCAGATGACATGATAGTATACATAGAAAATCCTAAAGATGCTACCAGAAAACTACTAGAGCTAATCAATGAATTTGGTAAAGTTGCAGGATACAAAATTAATGCACAGAAATCTCTTGCATTCCTATACACTAATGGTGAAAAATCTGAAAGGCAAATGAAGGAAACACTCCCATTTACCATTGCAACAAAAAGAATAAAATACCTAGGAATAAACCTACCCAGGGAGACAAAAGACCTGTATGCAGAAAAGTATGAGACTGATGAAAGAAATTAAAGATGATACCAACAGATGGAGAGATATACCATGTTCTTGGATTGGAACAATCAATATTGTGAAAATGCCTATACCACCCAAAGCAATCTACAGATCCAGTGCAATCCTTATCAAATTACCAGTGGCATTTTTTATGGAACTAGAACAAAAAATCCAAAAATTTGTATGGAGACACAAAAGACCCTGAATCGCAAAGCAGTCTTGATGGCAAAAACGGAGCTGGAGGAATCAGACTCCTTGATTTCAGACTACGCTACAAAGCTACAGTAATCAAGACAGTATCATACTGGCATGAAAACAGAAACATAGATCAATGGAACAGGATAGAAAGCGCAGAGGAAACCCACGCACTTATGGTCAACTAATCTATGACAAAGGAGGTAAGGATGTACAATGGAGAAAAGACAGTCTCTTCAATAAGTGGTGCTGGGAAAACTGCACAGATACATGTAAAAGAATGTAATTAGAACACTCCTTAACACCATACACAAAAATAAACTCAAAATGGATTACAGGCCTAAATGTAAGACCAGACACTATAAAACTCTTAGAGGAAAACATAGGAAGAACACTCTGACATAAATCACAGCAAGATCTTTTTTGATCCACCTCCTAGAGTAATGGAAATAAAAACAAAAATAAACAAATGGAACCTAATGAAATGTCAAAGCTTTTTCACAGCAAAGGAAGCCATAAACAAGACAAAAAGATAACCCTCAGAATGGGAGAAAATATTTACCAACAAGTCAACGGACAAAGGATTAATCTCCAAAATATATAAACAGCTCATGCAGCTCAATATTAAAACAACAAAAAAACCAATCCAAAACTGGGCAGAAGACCTAAATAGACATTTCTCCAAAGAAGACATACAGATAGCCAAGAAGCACATGAAAAGCTGCTCAACATCACTAATTATTAGAGAAATGTAAATCAAAACTACAATGAAGTATCACCTCACACCAGTTAGATTGGGCGTCATCAGAAAATCTATAAAGAACAAATGCTGGAGAGGGTGTGGAGAAATGGGAACCCTCTTGCACTCTTGGTGGGAATGTAAATTGATGCAGCCACTATGGAGAACAGTATGGAGGTTCTTTAAAAAACTAAAAATAGAATTACCATATGATCCAGCAATCCCACTACTGGGCATATACCCAGAGAAATCTACAATTCAAAAAGACACATGCACCCCAATGTTCATTGCAGCACTATTTTCAATAGCCAGGTCATGGAAGCAACCTAAATGCCCATTGACAGACGAATGGATGAAGAAGATGTGGTATATATATACAATAGAATATTACTCAGCCATAAAAAGGAAAGAAATTGGTTCATTTGTTGAGATGTGGATGGATCTAGTGACTGTCATACAGAGTGAAGTAAGTCAGAAAGAGAAAAACAAATATCATATATTAATGCATATATGTGGAACCTAGCAAAATGGTACAGATGAACTGGTTTTCAGGGCAGAAACTGAGACACAGATGTAGAGAAGAAACATATGGACACCATGGGGGGAAAGCGGTGGGGGTGTAGTGGTGGTGGTGTGATGAATTGGGTGATTGGGATTGACATGTATACACTGATGCATATAAAATTGATGAGTAATAAGAACCTGCTGTATAAAAAAAAAAAAAAGAAAGCTTTACCCAGTGTTTATGCTCATGGAACATACGGACCATAGGCAATAGTTTGGAAATAACATTAAGTGTGAAAACAAAATATAAATTATAAATGCACTATGAATTATTACTCTGGAACATAAACTGGAACAAAGTGCGAAGGGTATTTGGTTTTGGATGGTGCAACTCTGGGGAATACTTTTTCTTTCTGCTTCTCTGTTTTATACATTTTCTTGTACTATTCTTTTTTAATTGAGGTAAAATTCACTTAACATAGAATTAACCTTTTTTTTTTTTTTTTGGCTCTGTGTCATGTGGCATCTTAGTTCCCCAACCAGGGATCAAACCCGTGCCCCCTGCAGTGGATGCGTGGAGTCCTAACCACTGGACCACCAGATAACTCCCTAAAATTAACTATTTTTAAAGTATACAATTCAATGGCTTTAAGTACATTCACAATGTTTTGCAACCATCACTTCTACGTAGTTCCGGAACATTTCATCATCCCAAAAGGAAACCCTACACCTGTAAAGCAGCCTCCTCACACTTCTCCATCCCCCCCAGTCCCTGGAAACCACTGATCTACTTTCTATCTCTATGTATTTACCTTTCTGGATATTTCATATAAATGAAATCATACAGCATGTGACATTCTGTGCCTGGCTTTTCACTTAGAATAATGTTTTCAAGGTTTATCCATGTCATAATATATATCAGTACTTCATTCCTTTTTATGGCTGAATAATATTCCATTATATGGATATACCACATTTTGTTTATCCATTCATCCATCGATGGACATTTGGGCTGTTTCCATCTTTTGGCTATGGTGAATAGTGCTGCTATGAATATTTGTGTACAAATTTTTGTTTGAATACCTGTTTTCAATTCTTTGGGGAATACACCTAGGAGTGTTTTTAGAGAATTGGAACTAGTTACTCAGTGAAGACATATTATTAATTTTTCTCTCTAAATGTGTGTGCAGCATCTTAGATGTGATGGAATACATGAAAGGAGAACCATATGGTAGTTTTTCCCATCCCCACAGGTAAGTGTGTGAGCTCTGGTGGGCTGCCATATTGGTCCTAAGGAGTTGGTTCTCTAATTTAGTCCTACTCAAATTGCAGTCTGGGAGCCAGGTGCCAGCGTGTGAATGATGTAGCAGCAGTCTGGGACTGGCATTTTGAGCAGTGTTGCTTAGCATTGGTAATGTGCTAAGCACTGATAAGAATCTGGGGAATTTTTGTGATGAGACTAATGGAGGTCCAGGAATCTTTGAATGAGGGTTAGGGAAAGATGGGTCTTCAGGTCTTTAGGGATCTATCAGGCTTCTTCTAACCTTATATGGCATCCTTAGGCCATATCTGGAGACGGGGAAGGACGAGAGGAGTTTGCACTGCCTTCTATCCTAGCAGACCTCCTCGCCACGCCATTTATGACTCAGGGCTGGCTCTGTGGATGGATGGTTACCCAGGCAACAGATGTTGTACGGCTCTCATCCATAGTTCTGCTCTGTGTGTGACAACTTGGTCAGGAGCATGGGGCTTTGCCATGTTCATCTGAAACAGCTGGATCTCTCACCTGGGATTTGCTTCCAGTTTTATCACAGAGAGCTGATCCCAGAGTTACGCATGTGGCCCGAATACACCTCTACTTCTGTTTCCTGAAAGAAGAAAATCATAAAAAAATGATTACAAATGGAGGGGAAAACTCCCTCAGTGAAATGGATAGAAATTCATTTACCTATTATTATTTTTATTTTTATTTTTATTTTTTTGCGATATGCAGGCCTCTCATTGTTGTGGCCTTTCCCATTGCGGAGCACAGTCTCCGGATGCGCAGGCTCAGCGGCCATGGCTCACAGGCCCAGCTGCTCTGCGGCATGTGGGATCTTCCCGGACCGGGGCACGAACCCATGTCCTCTGCATCGGCAGGCGGACTCTCAACCACTGCGCCACCAGGGAAGCCCTACCTATTATTTGTTGAATGTCATATATTTAAGTCCACAGGAGCCCTTGGAAGAATATTACAAATATATTGCAGCCAGAAAAAAAAAAAAAACCTACCTGAGAAATAGTTCTTCCTCTTAATGGGATGTGGAGGTTAACCTTATTTGGGCATCCGACATCAGCCAAATGCTCAAAAACTTGAGGTAGAAAGCGAGGCAGTCTTTAAATCAAAGTCTGGCTGAGTCAGAGTGATGTTTCAGGTAAGTTTAGCCTAACATATATGTTTCGACCAAAGTTGGGTAGCCTTTAACATTTCTCCTTAACTGAAGAGTGCTTTAATTAGGGAAAGCAAAGCAAGCAGCTTGTGTGAATCTGTCCCGCTGTTAAGTTTTCTATGCCAAGGCCCAATTTTGGGCACTTCTTAGTAAGCTTTCAGTACCATTCTGGAGTCTGAATTTGGGGTAGTCAACAAGCGTTTACCAGTAGTAATGGTGAAATTTCAGCACAAGAGTGGAAAAAAAAAAAAAGAAGCCATCCTGACCTCAGGTCCTTTTCCTTACATAAACATTAGCCTCAGCTTTTTAGCAGTGGAATTTTCAGGTCAATAACTTTTTCCCCCTAAGGCAACCGAAAACTTGAGAAAATTCAAATCATCCTGCCTGAACCTCTGGCTCCGTGAGGTTCCTTTAGAACTCCTCTGGCTCTTCCAGATACATTTTCTTCTTCTATGTGGCAAATAGGTTTCAAATCTGATCCACGGTGGTCCTGGAGTGTGAGACTGGGAAAGATTCTAAGGCCAGTTCAGGGCCCAGCAACAAACAATGCCATGTGCCTGCCTCAGACCTGGGAAGGGATTTCTACACGGGCCTTTTCTGTCTGACTTGAGTCCACAGAGGTTTCCCTCCACTGGGAAGGTGATTCCCTTGGCCTGAGATCCCAACCCGCAACCCACCTGCCCAGGCCTGCCTGGTTCCTCAGCAGTGGGAAGAAGTCAAATGGGTTTGGGTACAAACCAACCTAATTCAAACCCCAGTTTCGATACCTATTAGCTCTGTGACTCTGGTGAGATAATTAATTGAAATGAGGTAAGTAAAATATCCAGGACAGGTGTTCTGTAAATTATGCCCTTCTTTTGAGACTCAACTTGTTCTTGTTTTGGGAAGCTACTTCTGGCTCTCTTTGCTCTCATGGCCTCCCATGTACCTTTCTCCTCTGGTCTTTTCCCATTTTACTGTGATAGGTGTTCTCCTCACCTCTCTCCCTCACTGGACCAAGCCATTTGTAGTGTTTACATTAGTTGTTCAAGAAATGTTGCTTGCTGATTAAGGGATTCTAAACTACGGGTCCTTACCCATCTGCGAGGGAAAGGATCAGTCCGTAAGGCTCTTTCAGCACTGTCAAGGGCAAGGGAAGCCCTGGCAGCATCTGCTTTTCCCAAACAGAAATGAGCGAACAACACAGAATGTGAAGACAGCCTTAGTTGTTTCCAGACCATCAAACTATAAAAGAGCTCTTCCGAACTGCTGTTTGGCCTGAGCAGACAGATGCATCCAGTGACAAGCTTCGTGGTGACTCACAGAGCTTGGCTGCTCACTGAGTCACTGGGATGATAGGACTTTGGATGCTGCTGGAATCAGAATCCCGATCTGGGCAGAGGGTGATGCTTCTATCCAGCTGTTCTTCAGCAATGCAAAGCCTCCACTAAACACTTAACCCTCCTAAATTAGACCTCAGGAGATCAAGCTTGGCGTTCAGTGAGCTTATAAATAAAGCAAGCCACGAAATGTGCTCTATGCCAGACTTCAGTATGGGGAATTGAGTAGGGACTTTTATAACATATTTTATGTAGGGTCAAGACTGTTCACCCCCATTGTCCCTCCCTGTTCTACCTTAGCAGGGAAGGGGACTTTAGTATAAAATACAAATTATTCTATGGGAAGTGATTGGTTTTGGCTGGAAAGAGGCTGGCTTATGTAGTGGGTGCCCTCCCTGAAGAATTTTAAAACACAGGCAAACAGGACCTCAGTCACAGATTTGTGGGAAGCCCTGAGAGATGACATTTACTAGCTCCAGCTCAGGGCCAATGACAGGATGAAGCCAGGACCCTGGGGAGATGAAAGTGGATGGTGGGAGGGTAGGTGACCAAGGAGAAGTGCTTTCGGGGTGCCCACATAATACTGAGCCAGCCCTTGCTGAAAAGTGTCCCCAAGGGCAGGTAAATAAGCATCTATGCAGGGCTTTAGGAGCCCCATGTGTTTCAGATAAGCCACGAGAAAGATTGGGTTTTCTGGGGTTAAACGAAGAGGATCCATCTTTCTAGACTTCAAGGGGTTCAGTGGTGGCATTCCATGGGCAATGTCTAGTTTCAAAACAAAACAACAAAAAGCAAAACTCCTGATATCTTATGTGCCTGAAAAATTCTCCCTTTCTCTTACCCACGCCATAACAATAGCTTTTACTACAGGCCACATGCTTCATTGGGTTTTAACTCATTTAATTCTGCAAGTATTATCATTTCACCATTGTACAGCTGAGGAAACTGAGGCAGGGAGGGATGAAGTAACTTAACCAAGGTCATATGAGCTCACGGGGGCAGATCTGGGATGACGACCGTCTGAGACGGGCCTGTACCTAACCCCTAGACCACACTGCCTCTCCTCAGTCATCAAGACCCTCCAGGAGCTTCCTTTAGTCCTGACCAGCTCATCCCCCACCTGGGTCCTCCTTTGTAATCTCACATCTGTGCACGGGGCACTCTGAAGGTGGCTCTCCTGTTACTTGGTGGATCTATGATTCATTTTCAGACTAAACTAGGACATTAGGATATTTAGGAGGATATTTATGTTGCTTAGATATTTAGGAGCATGAACCTCACCTCATAATCATTTTTGAATTCTTGGTGTCAGGTTTGGTAATAGACACAAAATTAGTCCTGGTAAATGTCTGACAGATGGAATGAATGAACAAGTGTATAAACTTAGGGATATGGGACAACACTGGGCCAGATGGAGCAGGATGGGACCTAGTAATAGCAGTCATTAATATTTATTGAGCACTTGCTATGTTCTAGGCAGTGTGCTGAGCACTTTTGTTACATCATCCATGTAATCAACACACCCTCTGAGGTAGGTTCTGCCCATTGTACATTCGAGGAAAGCAAGGCTCAGACAGATTGAGTTCCTGGAGTTCACATGGCTAGTAATCTGCAGAAGGAGGATCCCAGCTCAGATCTGTCTGATGCCAAAATCATCTATTTCAATCTTCACAATCTTCTCCTGCTGTTCACGTCCCTGCCATGCTAGTCTAACCTTGCATACTTGTTAAGGAACGGAGCAGAGGCTTTTCCAGCTGTGTTTTTATAGTCCAAGAACCTTTGCTAGGATCTCTCAAAAACAATGCTGCATGTAGTCATCTCAAAAAAGCTCTATTTTTCTTATTGGTGTTACATAATCATCTCATTGTTACTACTGCCGGCTACTTCATGCTGAACCCTTGCTCTAAGTACTTTCAATCTTTAAATGCACTTAATCCTGACAACAACTACATGAAGAAGGTACTTTAGTAAACTCCTTTTACAAGTGAGGAAATTGAGACCCAGAGAGGCAAACTAAAACTTGCCCAAAGTTCCACCATTAACGAGAGACAGGTTGGTATTTAGTCCCAAGCAGTCTGATTCCAGAACCTACATTCTCAACCACTGTGCCAACCTGACTGCCAGCAGTTCTGGGCACTCCACATCCCAGCCTGAGGTTGCTGAGTCTTTAATTAGCAGGGGGTCTTCAAAAGCCAGGGCTTTGGGCTTGATCTCTTATCGCGGTCGCCTGCATTTTAATCCTGGCCAGATGTCCTGCAGACGTCTCACACATCTAGGCCCTTGGTTACCAAGGAGACCAGGTGAGGATGGATCAGTGCCAGTCTCCCAGCACCATGGGGAGAACTGTGCTGCAGATAAAAGCTCAGAACTAGCCTCTTCATGTCATTAAAATACCCATTAAAAAATACGTTGGTCAGTGAATCTGGCTTGTTTCTCCACCGTCTGTACACTCACAGAATGTTGGCTTTCGTATCCATGTTTTGTCAAAAGGGTCAAATTCCACACCGTCCATTTCATCAGAAGGGTAAATACTGTGCGTTTAGATATTTGCTGTCTTTAGACTGAGAGTTTTTCAGTGAAAGCTTTGGAGGGTTTTGGACAGAGGCTAGTGTCAAAAGGGGCTTTAGGGCTCAAAGTCCAGCCCTGACATTTTACAGATAAGGGAGGCCTGGTTGGTGGGTTCTGCATCCGTGCAGCTAGTGAACGGCAGACCCAGGACTGGACCTCCCGCTTGCCACTAACAGGCCAATTGTGACTGAAATGCTCACTCAAAACTCTTCAGGAATTTGTTTTGGTTTCATTGGCAAGGTCTGAGAATTGAAAATGGCTGTTTCCCCATTGGAGAAGGAAGAAGGCTGTGCTATCAGGGCATTCACATCTGTATAGTCAAAGTGAAGGGAAGAATTGGTCGACTTCCTGGCCAATTTGATCATCAAGGCGGTGAACAGGAAGTTATTTCCGTAAATATCCAGGTCCTATATTTGAATTAACTACACACTGTGTGTTAATTCTGTGTAACTCCATGTATTTCACTATGTTTCTGTAGACAGAATCACACTGAAGTTTGTTTTTTTATCCTTTATTCTTTCCTAATAGGAAAATTGTCACACCATTTAATATCTCTTTTTAAATTTATTTATGTTTTTGCATTTAATAGCTCTTGTGTACCAGTTATCTTTCACAAATCTTTGCACACAAAACAAGTCTGTCACTTTAAAAACAAATTTGTAGTATGGGGTGTCCATTTGGGATAATGAAAATGGAACTGGGTAATAATGGTGGTTGTGCAACATCATGAATGTACTTAATGCCACTTTAAAATGGCTAAAATGGTAAATTATGTATATTTTTCCATAATAAAAAAATAAATATATAAAGAAACCTATTGGGAATGAGAAAAAAATTAGATCAGTTGAAAATACTATATTTCATTGATTTATTCAATAAATATATATGGAGTATTAGCTATGAGTCGGGTGCATATCTGAAGGATATTTTGAATTTCTTGCTAACTGTGAGGTGATACGAACATGTAAGATACGTGTTTAACTGTGTCTGTGTTTGTGTTTGTGGTGTGAGTGCTGGATATAGTCCAGTCACCCTTTCTTTTTTTTTTTTTTTTTTTTTTTTTGCGGTATACGGGCCTCTCACTGTTGTGGCCTCCCCCGTTGTGGAGCACAGGCTCCAGATGCGCAGGCTCAGCGGCCATGGATCACGGGCCTAGCCTCTCTGCGGCATGTGGGATCTTCCCGGACCGCGACACGAACCCGAATCCCCTGCATCGGCAGGCCGACTCTCAACCACTGCGCCGCCAGGGAAGCCCACTCTTTCTTTTTTAACATCTTTATTGGAGTATAATTGCTTTACAATGTTGTGTTAGTTTCTGCTGTATAACAAAGTGAATCAGCTATACATACACATATATCCCCATATCCCCTCCGTCTTGCATCTCCCTCCCACCCTCCTTATCCCACCTGTCTAGGTGGTCGCAGAGCACCGAGCTGATCTCCCTGTGCTATGCAGCTGCTTCCCACTAGGTATTTTACATTTGGTAGTGTATATATGTCCATGCCAGTCTCTCACTTTGGCCCAGCTTACCCTTCCCCCTCCCTGTGTCCTCAAGTCCCTTCTATACGTCTGTGTCTTTATTCATGTCCTGCCCCTAGGTTTATCAGAACATTTATTTATTTTTTTTAGATTCCATATATATATATGTTAGCATACGGTATTTGTTTTCCTCTTTCTGACTTACTTCTTTCTGTATGACAGATTCTAGGTCCATCCACCTCACTACAAATAACTCAATTTTGTTTCCTTTTATGGCTGAGTAATATTCCATCGTACATATGTACCACATCTTCTTTATCCATTCATCTGTCGATGGACCCTTAGGTTGCTTCTGTGTCCTGGCTATTGTAAATGGAACTGCAATGAACATTGTGGTACGTGACTCTTTTTGAATTATGGTTTTCTCAGGGTATATGCCCAACAGTGGGATTGCTGGGTCATATGGATTTTTTAGGGAATCTCCATACTGTTCTCCATAGTGGCTGTATCAACTTACATTCCCACCAACAGTGCAAGATGGTTCCCTTTTCTCCACACCCTCTCCAGCATTTATTTTTGTAGATTTTTTGATGATGACCATTCTGACTGGTGTGAGATGATATCTCATTGTAGTTTTGATTTGCATTTCTTGAATGATTAGTGATGTTGAGCATCCTTTCATGTGTTTGTTGGCAATCTGCATATCTTCTTTGGAGAAATGTCTATTTAGGTTTTCTGCCCATTTTTCGATTGGGTTGTTTGTTTTTTGATATTGAGCTGCAGGAGCTGATTGTATATTTTGGAGATTAATCCTTTGTTAGTTGCTTCATTTGCAAATAATTTCTCCCATTCTGAGGGTTGTCTTTTCTTCTTGTTTATGATTTCCTTTGCTGTGCAAAAACTTTGAAGTTTCATTAGGTCCCATTTATTTATTTTTGTTTTTATTTCCATTTCTCTAAAAGTTGGGTCAAAAAGGATCTTGCTGTGATTTACCTCATGAAGTATTCTGCCTATGTTTTCCTCTAAGAGTTTGAGAGTGTCTGGCCTTAACATTTAGGTCTTTAATCCATTTTGAGTTTATTTTTGTGTATGGTGTTAAGGAGTATTCTAATTTCATTCTTTTACAGGTAGCTGTCCAGTTTCCCAGCACCACTTATTGAAGAGGCTGTCTTTTCTCCATTGTATATTCTTGCCTCCTTTATCAAAGATAAGGTGACCATATGTGCATGGGGTTTTCTCTGGGCTTTCTATCCTGTTCCATTGATCTATCTTTCTGTTTTTGTGCCAGTACCATACTGTCTTGATTACTGTAGCTTTGTAGTATAGTCTGAAGTCAGGGAGCCTGATTCCTCCAGCTCCGTTTTTCATTCTCAAGATTGCTTTGGCTATTCGGGGTCTATTTTGTTTCCATACAAATTGGGAAATTTTTTGTTCTAGTTCAGTGAAAAATGCCAGTGGTTGTTTGATAGGGATTGCATTGAATCTGTAGATTGCTTTGGGTAGTAGAGTCATTTTCACAATGTTGATTCTTCCAATCCAAAGACATGGTATACCTCTCCATTTATTTGTATCATCTTGAATTTCTTTCATCAGTGTCTTATAATTTTCTGCATACAGATTTTTTACCTCCTTAGGTAGGTTTATTCCTAGCTATTTTATTCTTTTTGTTGCAATGGTAAATGGGAGTGTTTCCTTGATTTCACTTTCAGATTTTTCATCATTAGTGTATGGGAATGCAAGAGATATCTATGCATTAATTTTGTGTGCTGCTAATTTACCAAATTCATTGATTAGCTCTAGTAGTCTTCTGGTAGCATCTTTAGGATTCTCTATGTATAGTATCATGTCATCTGCAAACAGTGACAGCTTTACTTCTCCAATTTGGATTCCTTTTATTTCTTTTTCTTCTTTGATTGCTGTGGCTAAAACTTCCAAAACTATGTTGAATAAGAGTGGTGAGAGTGGGCAACCTTGTCTTGTTCCTGATCTTAGTGGAAATGGTTTCAGTTTTTCACCATTGAGGACGTTGTTGGCTGTGGGTTTGTTGCATATGGCCTTTATTATGTTGAGGAAAGTTCCCTCTATGCCTACTTTATGGAGGGTTTTTATCCTAAATTGGTGTTGAATTTTGTCAAAAGCTTTCTCTGCATCTATTGAGATGATCATATGGTTTTTCTCCTTCAGTTTGTTAATATGGTGTATCACATTGATTGATTTGCATATATTGAAGAATCCTTGCATTCCTGGGATAAACCCCACTTGATCATGGTGTATGATCTTTTTAAAGTGTTGTTGGATTTTGTTTCCTAGTATTTTGTTGAGGATTTTTGCATCTATGTACATCAGTGATATTGGCATGTAGTTTTCTTTCCTTGTGATATCTTTGTCTGGTTTTGGTAACAGGGTGATGGTAGCCTCGTAGAATGCGTTTGGGAGTGTTCCTTCCTCTGCTATATTTTGGCAGAGTTTGAGAAGGATAGGTGTTAGCTCTTCTCAAAATGTTTAATAGAATCTGCCTGTGAAGCCGTCTGGTCCTGGGCTTTTGTTTGTTGGAAGATTTTTAATCACAGTTTCAGTTTCAGTGCTTGTGATTGGTCTGTATATATTTTCTATTTCTTCTTGGTTCAGTGTCGGAAGGTTGTGCTTTACTCAGAATTTGTCTATTTTTCCAGGTTGTCCAATTTATTGGCATTTAGCTGGTTGTAATATTCTCTCATGATCCTTTGTATTTCTGCAGTGTCAGTTGTTACTTCTCCTTTTTCATTTCTAATTCTATTAATTTGAGTTTTCTCCCTTTTTTTCTTCATGAGTCTGGCTAAAGGTTTATCAATTGTCTTTATCTTCTCAAAGAACCAGCTTTTAGTTTTATTGATCTTTGCTATTGTTTCCTTCCTTTCTTTTTCATTTATTTCTGGTCTGATATTTATGATTTCTTTCCTTCTGCTACCTTTGGGGTGTTTTTGTTCTTTCTCTAATTGCTTTAGGTGTAAGGTTAGGTTATTTGAGCTGTCTCTTGTTTCTTAAAGTAGGATTGTATTGCTATAAACTTACCTCTTAGAACTGCTTTTGCTGCATCCCATAGGTTTTGGGTTGTTGTGTTTTCACTGTCATTTGTTTATAGGTATTTTTTTATTTCCTCTGATTATTTCTTTGATCTCTTGGTTATTAAGTAGTGTATTGTTTAACCTCCATTTGTTTGTGTTTTTTACACATTTTTTCCCTGTAGTTGATATCTAGTCTCATAGTGTTGTGGTTGGAAAAGACACTTGATATGATTTCAATTTTCTTAAATTTACCAAGGCTTGATTTGTGACCCAAGACATGATCTATCCTGGAGAATGTTCCATGAGCACTTGAGAAGTATGTGTATTCTGTTGTTTTTGGATGGAATGTCCTATAAATATCAATTAAGCCCATGTTGTTTAATGTATTATTTAAAGCTTGTGTTTCCTTGTTTATTTTCATTTTGGATGATCTGTCCGTTGGTGAAAGTGGGGTGTCAAATTCCCCTACTATGATTGTGTTACTGTCAATTTCCCATTTTATGGCTTTTAGTACTTGCCTTATGTATTGAGGTGCTCCTATCTTGGTTGCATAAATATTTACAATTGTTATATCTTCCTCTTGGATTGATCCCTTGATCATTATGTAGTTTCCTTCTTTGTGTCTTGTAATAGTCTTTGTTTTATAGTCTATTTTTTCTAATATGAGAATTGCTACTGCAGCTTTCTTCTGATTTCCATTTGCATGGAATATCTTTTTCCATCCCCTCACTTTCAGTCTGTATGTGTCCCTAGGTCTGAGTTGCGTCTCTTGTAGACAGCACATATACGGGTATTGTTTTTGTATCCATTCAGCCAGTCTATGTCTTTTGGTTGGAGCATTTAATCCATTTACATTTAAGGTAATTATCAATATGTATGTTCCTATTACCATTTTCTTAATTGTTTTGGGTTTGTTACTGTAGGTCTTTTCCTTCTCTGTGCTTCCTGCCTAGAGAAGTTCCTTTAGCATTTGTAAAGCTGGTTTGGTGGTGCTGAATTCTCTTAGCCTTTTCTTGTGTGTAAAGGTTTTAATTTCTCTGTCAAATCTGAATGAGATCCTTGCTGGGTAGAGTAATCTTCATTGTAGGTTTTTCTCCTTCATCACTTTAAATATGTTCTGCCACTCCCTTCTGGCTTGCAGAGTTTCTGCTGAAAGGTCAGCTGTTAACTTTATGGGGATTCCCTTTTGTGTTATTTGTTGTTTTTTCCTTGCTGCTTTTAATATTTTTTCTTTGTATTTAATTTTTGATAGTTTGATTAATATGTGTCTTGGCATGTTTCTCCTTGGATTTATCATATATGGGACTCTGTGCTCCCTGGACTTGATTAACGATTTCCTTTCCCATATTAGGGAAATTTTCAACTATAATCTCTTCAAATATTTTCTCAGTACCTCTCTTTTTCTCTTCTTCTTATGGGACCCCTATAATTTGAATGTTGGTGCATTTAATGTTGTCCCAGAGGTCTCTGAGACTGTCCTCGATTCTTTTCATTCTTTTTTCTTTATTCTGCTCTGCAGTAGTTATTTCCACTATTTTATCTTCCAGGTCACTTATCTGTTCTTCTACCTCAGTTATTCTGTTATTGATCCCTTCTAGAGAATTTTTCATTTCATTTATTTCGTTGTTCATCACTGTTTGCTCTTTAGTTCTTCTAGGTCCTTGTTAGAGGTTTCTTGTCTTTTCTCCATGCTATTTCCAAGATTTTGGATGATCTTTGCTATCATTATTCTGAATTCTTTTTCAGGTAGACTGCCTATTTCCTCTTCATTTGTTAGGTCTGGTGGGTTTTTGCCTTGCTCCTTCATCTGCTGTGTGTTTCTCTGTCTTCTCATTTTGCTTAACTTACTGTGTGTGGGGTCTCCTTTTCTCAGGCTGCAGGTTCGTAGTTCCCTTGTTTTTGGTGTCTGTCCCCAGTGGCTAAGGTTTGTTCAGTGAGTTGTGTAGGCTTGCTGGTGGAGGGGACTAGTGCCTGTGTTCTGGTGTATGAGGTTGGATCTTGTCTTTCTCCTGGGCAGGTCCATGTCTGGTGGTGTTTTTGGGGAGTCTGTGGCCTTACTATTATTCTAGGCAGCCTCTCTGCTAATGGATGGGGTTGTATTCCTGTCTTGCTAGTTGTTTGGCATAGGATGTCCACCACTGTAGCTTGCTGGTCGTTGAGTGGAGCTGGGTCTTGGCGTTGAGATGGAGATCTCTGGGAGATTTTTGCCTTTTGATATTACATCAAGCTGGGAGGTCTCTTGTGGACCAGTGTCCTGAACTTGCCTCTCCCACCTCAGAAGCAGAGACCTGATGCCTGGCTGGAGCACCAAGAGCCTGTCATCCACATGGCTCAGAATAAAAGGGGGAAAAAAAGAAAGAAGAAGATAAAATAAAATAAAATAATTAAAATAAAAAATAATTATTAAAAAATTTTTAAGTAATAAAAAAAAATGAAAAGAAGAGAGCAACCAAACCAAAAAAGAAATCCACCAATGATAAGAAGTGCTAAAACTATACCAAAAAAAAAAAAAGAAAAAAAAAACGGACAGACAGAACCCTATGACAAATAGTAAAAGCAAAGCTATGCAGACAAATCACACACAGAAGCACACACATACACACTCACAAAAAGAGAAAAAGAGAAAAAAAAAAATATGTCATTGCTCCCAAAGTCCACCTTCTCAATTTGGGATGATTAATTAATTGTCTATTCAGGTATTCCACAGAGGCACTGTACATCAAGTTGATTGTGCAGATTTAATCCGCTGCTCCTGAGGCTGCTGGGAGAGATTTCCCTTTCTCTTCTTTTTTTGCACAGCTCCTGGGGTTCAGCTTTGGATTTGCCCCTGCCTCTGTGTGTAGGTCACCTGAGGGCATCTGTTCTTCGCTCAGACAGGACGAGGTTAAAGGAGCAGCTGATTCGGGGGCTCTAGCTCACTCAGGCCGGGGGGAGGGAGGGGTACAGAATGCGGGGCGAGCCTGCGGCGGCAGAGGCTGGCATGACGTTGCACCAGCCTGAGGCGCGCTGTGCGTTCTCCCGGGGAAGTTGTTCCTGGATCACGGGACCCTGGCAGTGGCGGGCCCACAGACTCCCCGGAAAGTGGTCATGGACAGTGACCTGCTCTTGCACAGAGGCCTCTTGGTGGCTGCAGCAGCAGCCTTAGTATTTCATGCCTGTCTCTGGGGTCCGTGCTGATGGCTGCAGCTCGTGCCTGTCTCTGGAGCTCATTTAGGCGGTGCTCTGAATCCCCTCTCCTCGGGCACCCCAAAACAATGGTCTCTTGCCTCTTCGGCAGGTCCAGACTTTTTTCTGGACTCCCTCCCGGCTAGCTGTGTTGCACTGGCCCCTTTCAGGCTGTGTTCACGCAGCCAACCCCAGTCCTCTCCCTGTGCTCCGACCGAAGCCGGAGCCTCAGCTCCCAGCCCCGCCTGCCCCGTCGGGTGAGCAGAGAAGTCTCTTGGGCTGGTGAGTGCTGGTCGGCACTGATCCTCTGTGTGGAAATCTCTCCGCTTTGCCCTCTGCACCCCTGTTGCTGCGCTCTCCTCCATGGCTCCGAAGCTTCCCCCCTCAGCCACCCGCAGTCTCTGCCAGTGAAGGGGCTTCCTAGTGTGTAGAAACCTCTCCTCCTTCACGGCACCCTCCCACTGGAGCGGGTCCCGTCCCTATTCTTTTGTCTCTGTTTTTTCTTTTTTCTTTTGCCCTACCCAGGTACGTGGGGAGTTTCTTGCCTTTTGGGAGGTCTGAGGTTTTCTGCTAGCGTTCAGTAGGTGTTCTGTAGGAGTTGTTCCACATGTAGATGTATTTCTGATGTACTTGTGGGGAGGAAGGTGATCTCCATGTCTTACTCTTCTGCCATCTTGAAGCTCCTCTCCTATAATCTCTTCAAATATTTTCTTAGTCCCTTTCTTTTTCCCTTCTTCTTCTGGGATCCCTATAATTTGAATGTTGGCGTGTTTAATGTTGTCCCAGAGGTCTCTGAGACTGTCCTCAATACTTTTCTTTCTTTTTTCTTTATTCTGATCCCTGGTAGTTATTTCCACCACTTTATCTTCCAGCTCCCTTATCTGTTCTTCTGCCTCAGTTATTCTGCTATTGATTCCTTCTGGAGTATTTTTAATTTCAGTAATTGTTTTGTTCATCACTATTTGTTTTGCTCTTTAGTTCTTCTAGATCCTTGGTAAATGTTTCTTGTATTTTCTCCATTCTGTTTCTGAGATTTTGGATCATCTTTACTATCATTACTGTGAATTCATTTTCAGGTAGGTTGCCTATTTTCTCTTCATTTGTTTGTTTTTGTAGGTTTTTACCTGGCTCCTTTGTCTGTAACATATGTTTTTGTTGTTTCTTTTTTTCTTTTTTTTTTTTTGGGTGGTCCTATATTCCTGTCTTACTGGTTGTTTGGCCTGAGACTTCCAGTACTAGAGTTTGCAGGCAGTTGGATAGAGCCAGGTCTTGGTGCTGAGATGAGGACCTGGGAGGCCTCACTCCAATTGATATTCCCTGGGGTCTGAGGTTCTCTGTTAGTCCAATGGTTTGGACTCAGAGCTCTCACCACAGGAGCTCAGGCCCAACCTCCAGCCTGGGAACCAAGATCCCGCAAGCTGGTTGCTGGGCATTCTTCCCATCCCTTTAGGTGTCCGTGGTCTCCCACTGGTGTCCAGCAGGTGTCCTAGGTGTGAGGAGATGCGAATTCCACGTCCTCCTAGAACGCCATCTTGACTCCACCCTCCTGTTCACTCTTTACCCTTCTCCTCCTTGCTTTGTGTTTTTGGAGGCTCTCCTGAAGGGACTGTAGCAATTGATTCCTTACCATTTGGCTTCCTATTAGGTTTGGCCAATGGGAGATGCCAGGAGAAGAAGAGAGGGAGGGAGGAGTGTGAGGCTGGGACATTTATTCCCTCAACTCCCTTTCTGCTAGGTCTTGTAAGTTGGCTGCATCCCTCTACCAAAGGCCAAGGTTCCTTATGGTCAGTCTTCTCTGGCAGAGTTTCAGAAACTACCCTCTCCCCTTTCCTCTTCTGGACAAGTTTTGTAACATCTCCCAGCCTTTGCTAGACCCAGAGTGCTGCTGCAGTCCTCCTTGATTCCCTTCGGCCCTACCTACACAGCTGTGAATGATCCTTTTATTCAACAATCCTCAATTACCCTGGCTGAGTGTATCAATTGGATGCCTGCAGGAACCCTGACCAATACAGGATGTGTGTGCATAATTGTGTGTGTGTGTGTGTGTGTGTACAACATTGTATAGCAAATGGTAGGCATTCTCTCTGCCCCAACTCATGTTATCTAAAGTCATTGGAAGTGCATAAATTAAATTTTGACATGTCCAAGAAATTCAGAAGTATTCAGAATAGAGTGAAAACTGAGGGTAGTTTTCTTTTTAAAAAAATGTTTTTCTCTACAAATGAGAGAAACTGAGTTTTAAAGACTCTTTCCACTTAAGGTTGCTTTTAGTTTTTTTTCCTAATCTTTTTAGTGTTACATCCCATGATTTAAAAGGTGACCATTCTCCAAATGGGTTAACATTTTCTAAAAACTCCCATTATTTTAGAAAAAAACAGACTTCGAATGAACAGAGTTTTGAAGTACGCAATCTCTTTTATTATAAAACAAGAAAGCACATTTCAACTTGGGGATACTGATTGTTTAAAACAACACACTTTTCAATAAGCCTATATAAGTTTAATGAACTTTTCCTGTGATTAGTATAATTTACTGCAATTGTGTTCAAACCTCAAATTATGGGTATTATATACATGAAATACAGCACTGGTGTAAGGCAATTAGTTTAATCACTTTCCTGATGTGAAATGAAACAGGGACTCTACAGGGCAGGGCTGCCCATTAGCACATGATGTAAAGAGGCCAGCCCTCCTTATTGGTGTTTGCAGTGCAGATTCTTACTTTCTCACAACTGCCACTGCCCTTGTATGTGTAAGATGCACATGGTATGTTACAAAGCAATGCTGCATATAGTGGTGCTTGTTGCTGTTAATCAACATCCTCAAGCTGTGTAGTTCAGGCCTTCCTCATCACTCACCTGGACAACTGCCAATACACTTCCTCATATGATCATGCACTGGATTCATTGCACAAGGATGCCTGGGCTGAAGCAGGGCTTAAATCTAGTACACTCTGTTCACCAAGCTTGTCTGGGCTGCTTCTGTGAAGAAAAGTTGCCTTTTTAAAATTTACTCAAAAGTGGCAACAGCAGCCCTGTTGCTAGTGTCTCCTGACTGGGCTCACTTCTGCTGGTCTTGCCTTCCTTTCATTATCCTCATTCAAGAGTAAACTTCTAAAATGCAGGTTTGAAAACATTGATGAAAGTAATTGAAGACACACATCAATGGAAAGATATTCTGTGTTTATGAACTGGAAGAATTAATATTGTTAAACTGTCCATACTACCCAAAGTGATCTACAGATTCAATGCAATCTCTGTCAAAACTCCAGTGGCATTTTTCACAGAAATAGAAAAAAAATTCTAAAATTGACAGGGAATCACAAAACCCCTGAATAGCTGAAGTAATTTTGAGAAAGAAGAACAAAACTGGAGGCATCACACGTCCTGATTTCAAACTATATTACAAACCTATAGTAATCAAAACAGTATGGTTTCTGGCATAAAAACAGACATATAGACCAAAGGAACAGAAAAAGAGAACCCAGAAATAAACCCTCATATATATGGCCAGGTGATCTTCTATGAGGGTGCCAAGAACACACAATGCAGAAAGAACAGTCTCTTTAGTAACTGGTCCTGGGAAAACTGGATATCAATATGTAGAAGAATGAAATTAGATCCTCATCTCACTCCATATACAAAAGTCAACTCAAAATGAATTAAAGACTTAAATATAAGACCTGAAACTGTAAAACTTCTAGAAGAAAACATAGGAGAAAAGATTCTTGACATTGGTCTGGGCAATGATTTTTTGGAGATGACCCCAAAAGCATAGAAAACAGAAGCAAAAATAGACAAATGGGATTTCCTCAAACAAAAAATCCTTCTGCATAGCAAAGGAAACAATGAATAGAGTGAAGAGACAACCTAGTGGAATAGGAAAAATATTTGCCAACCATATATCTGATAAAAGGCTAATATCTAAAATACACAAGGAACTCAAATAATCAATAGCAAGAAAACACATAACCCAATTAACAATGGGCAAAGGACCTGAACAGACATTTCTCAAAAGAAGACATACCAATGGCCAACAGATATATGAAAAGATGCCCAACATCATTAGTCATCAAGGAAATGCACAATGAGATATCACCTCAAACCTGTTAGAATGGATATTATCAAAAGACAAAAGATAAATGTTGGAAAGGATGTGGAGAAGCAGGAACACTTGTACAATGTTGGTGGGAATGTAAATTGGTTCAGCCATTATGGAAAGTAGTATGGAGGTTCCTGAAAAAATTAAAAATAGAACTATCATATAATCCAGCAGCTCACTTCTGAGTATAGTGTATCCAAAGGAGATAAAATTAGTATCTCAAAGAGGTATCTGCATTCCCATGTACATTGTAGCATTGTTCACAATAGTCAAGAATGGAAACAACCCAAGTGTGTCCCTCGATTGATAAATGGATAAAGAAAATGTGATATATACATATATATATATATAGATAATATATGATATATGATACATTCAGCCTTTAAAAAGAAGGAAATCCTCTCATTTGCCACAACAGGGATGAGCCTGGAGGACACTATGCTATGTGAAATAAGGTGGGCACAAAAAGACAATTCTATCTCTACTCATAGAGGTAGAGAGTAGAACGCTGTTTGCTGGAGGGGTGGGGTGGGGCGGGGGGGAAATGGGGAGATGGGGAGCTGGATAAAAAAATGAAGAAAAATAAGAAAAAAATGTGAGTTTGACCATGCTGTTTCCGCTTAACCCATTAAATGGCTCCCCATTCTAGAGTAGCGGTACCCAACCTTTTTGGCACCAGGGACAGGTTTCGTGGAAGACAGTTTTTCCACAGACGGCGGGTGGTGGGGGGAAATGGTTCAGGCGGTAATGCGAGCGATGAGGAGAGATGGGGAGCGGCAGCTGAAGCTTTGCTCACGGCCCAGGGGTTGAGGACCCCGTTCTAGAGAGCAGTGAGTCTCACACTTCTATGTGCATCATGAATCACCAGAGGTGGGGTGGGGAAGGGGGGTGCATCTTGTTAAATGCAAATTCTAATTCACCGGGGTCTGGGGATCTGAGGGTCTGCATTTCTAACAAACTCCCAGATGAGGCCAATGCTTCTGGTCTGCTGACCACTCTGCGTAGCTGGGTTCTAGAGCAGCACTGTCCAATACAAATTCCTACGATGATGGAAATGTTCGCTATCGAACTGTCTAATATGCTGGCCACTAGCCTCATGTGACTATTGGGACTGAATAATGAAATGTGACTATTGAAATATGGCTTGTGTGACTGAGGAACTGAATTTTATTTCATTTTTATTCACTTACATTTATTTATTTTTAATTTATTTTTTATTGAAGTATAGTTGATTTACAATGTTGTGTTAGTTTCTGGTACACAGCAAAGTATTCAGTTATACATATATATATTCTTTTTCATTATAGGTTATTACAAGATATTGAGTATAGTTTCCTGTGCTATACAGTAGGTCCTTGTTGGTTATCTATTTTATATGTAGTAGTTTGTATCTGCTAATCCCAAACTCCTAATTTATCCTTCCCCACACTTTCCCCTTTGGTAAGTTTGTTTTCTATGTCTGTCATTCACTTACATTTACATAGCCACATGAGGCTAGCAGCTGCTGTATTGGACATCTCAACTGTAGAAGACACCACCCATGCTCCTCACTATGACATATGGCGATCTGTATTTTGCTCACTTCTTGCTCCTTGTTTCCTGCCCTTCCTTGTTCCTTATTTTTTATGGTACAACATCACTTAACAACCATGGTTTTCCAAACAGACTAAGTGGTTTTTTGGGTTTTTTTTTTTTTTTTTTTTTTGAGGTACACGGGCCTCTCACTGTTGTGGCCTCTCCTGCTGCTGAGCACAGGCTCCGGACGCGCAGGCTCAGCGGCCATGGCTCACAGGCCCAGCCGCTCCGCGGCATGCAGGATCCTCCCAGACCGGGGCACGAACCCGTGTCCCCTGCATCGGCAGGCAGACTCTCAACCACTGCGCCACCAGGGAAGCCCGACCAAGTGGTTTTATGCCTCTACTTTGCCCATGATATTCCCTTTCCTTTGAAATGTCCTTCTCCATGTTTTGTGCCCAATAACGTCACATCGTTTTCCAGGTCCAGTCCCAGCACCGGCTCCTCTGTGAATCCTTCCCTGACCTCATCCTGCTAACAACATCATTTACCATTTACAGGTATTGAAGGCCCTTCATATACATTATTTCCTTCAATCTGTACATTAAGCCTGGTATAAGGAAACTGAAACTAGAAGTGGCTTGCCCAGGGTCACAGAGCTAGAAAGCAGATCATAAATTCAAACGTAGATCTGCCTGATCCTGAAGCCCATTCTTTTCCCTCCACGCCATGGTGCCTTCTGCTGGTGCAGTGCAGTGATACGCATAGCACTCATCACCCAAAGGTGAAATTATTTCTCTACAGTTTCTCTTCTCTGTGGGATCATAAGCTCCTAGAGGTCATAGATGAGATATTTATTTCTGTATCCCTGGGGCCTGGCACATCATGAGTGCTTGATATCTCTTGCAGAATCAATGTGTATGTTTCTGCTCTCCAGCTCCATTGTAAAATCCCTGAGTGCAGCAAGTATGTTTATTTCACTGATGTGCTTGGTGCTTGACAGGCCCCTAGTAAGTGTCTGAATAAAAGAATGAATAACTAAGTGAACCTGTTGACTATGGGCAACATTGGCAAGGATTCTTTTAGGAATCCAAGGGTACAGATTCTTGCTAAGCAGCTTTTGGACTTCAAAATAAAACACCCATTTTCATTCTCTTCATAATTTACCAAATGCCATTTTTCTACACTATGTCACTTTCTGTCTCTTGGGATATTTTGGATCAAAATTATAGATTTGAATTCAGTTAACTTAGCTTATTTAACAAATGTGTCACCAACAAAACTCTGTTCTAGGCCCTAAGAGTATAGAAGAATATAAATTGAATCAGACATGTTCCTTACCTTCAAACCTGTTAAGACAATGCAAGAGAGAGATGGATACCCAAATCGTGCCAAGGAGAAAACAAAGAGACAGAATAGAGGGGTGTGAGAGGGCTGAGGATGGAAGGAAACTGGGATGATAAAATTTTGATGCATACTTCCCTTGAAATCTGCCTAATTAGTATCTCAGTGTTCTCCTGAATTAACATCTGGTAAGGTACACTTTATTGAGAATGTGAGAAAATGGAAATGCTTTTACACTGTCAGCAGAACCCAGGGGTATAAATTGGCATGACCTTTGTAAGGGTAATTTGGAATCCTATTCAAATTCTTTAAAAACATGCATACCACTTGTTCCAGTAATTCTACTTGTAGGAATTTACCCTAAGATAATCATCATGGCTATGGACTGAGTTTTACTGGCAAAGACTTCTCTGTAACGTTGTTTATAATGATTAAAAAATTTCTAAACCAGAGGGAATTAAATAAATTACTCAAAATTCATATGATTGAATACTATTTAATCATAAAAAGTCATACAAATCTATATAAATTGATATGGAACAACATTGTTATATATTTTTAAGTGAGGAAAAGGAGGTTAGAACATAGAATGTGCCATGTGATTTCCTAATTTGGGGGGAAAGTTTGAGGGTGCTTTCTTTTTTTGCGGTACGCGGGCCTCTCACTGTCGTGGCCTCTCCCATTGCGGAGCACAGGCTCCGGACGCGCAGGCTCAGCGGCCACGGCTCACGGGCCCAGCCGCTCCGTGGCATGTGGGATCTTCCCGGACCGGGGCACGAACCCGTGGCCCCTGCATCGGCAGGCGGACTCTCAACCACTGCACCACCAGGGAAGCCCTGAGGGTGATTTTATATGCACAGATTAACAAAGACTTTAGGGAAAGACCCAGAGTCTCTGGGTGATGGGATTAGATTATTTGTGTCTATGCTTTTCCTCTGTATGTGCCACTTTTTATGACAGAAAAATACATCTACATAAAACGAAGACACCAGTCTGTTCAGTGGTGTCATTTTAGCCTGGTCTCTAACTACAAAATATCTTCTTAAAGATCCAAGATACCTCACAGGAAATCCCTAGGGGGCCAACTGCTTAGTGAGGTCTCTGGCTTGGAGAAGTCCCGTTCTCTCCTGTCATCATTCAGTGTCCTCATTCCTCAGTTGCCAATGGCCTTGATTTTCCTGTCTCTGCCTTCAAACTCAGCCTAAACTGAAGCCATCTCATCTTTGTCCAGCCTTCACTTGATCACTGTCCCCCAGGGGTGGGCCACCTGTAGCAGGTGTAAGCCTTCTGGTGCCCAAAGGCTAGTGGCCCAGGCACATTTCTCACTGTCCAGTTTCCGTTGACATGCAACTTCTGTCACTGAGGTCTCTTGCTCTTAGTTTGGGGGCTCTTGTTGTCTTTCCTCTCCTGTGCTGTCTCTTCCTGAGCTTCCTAGATGGCGAGGAGTGGGGTTCATACACTAGACCTTAATGAATTGTCCCAGGAGCCCATGAGTTGCAAAGGAAAACAAAGAAGTAATGAGAGCCTATTCTAGCAACTAGACATCACTTGATCTATGAAACAGACGTGTAAAAAGAGGGAAACAGGCTAAAGAGTCACTTCCTGGTTTGTTCCAATAGCATAAGATAGGTTTAGAAGCATTGCATTAGCTCCTTCAAGGAAATTCATGTTATCATCTTAAAGAGTTCTTCAGCTTTACATAAGGTAGGAGAGAGATTTTTAAGAGCAAAATTAGAAAATGATTCAGAGTCATTTCTTGCTGCTTAAGGAGTGTGGCTTCAGCCACCTGCATGCGTTTCACAGAACGTTTATAACAAAGTCTGACTCCCTGATGTCACTCTGCACAGCAGATTTGCGACAAGGGGATTCAGCAGAAAACCAGGGCGTGAGGAGAGAGCTGTGTACGTAGGAAGTGCCAACAAGACCGTGGGGGTGTGCACCGTGTTTCTGTTCACCATTTGTTCCTAGCGCTTGGCACACAGGATGCAGTCAACAAATGCTCGCTGAGTGAATGCGTGAACTCTATACCAAGTGCCGACACAGCGACTGCAGTGGGGAGTAAGATCCAGCCCCTGGCCTCATGCAGTTTTCAGTTTAGTGGGGAGACAGACAAGCAGCCTGTTGGTCTTCAGTGTGAAAGTGCTGGGAAGAGCCTGGGCGTGTTACCCAGGTGGGTGGGTATGACCCAGTCTTCGAGGTGTGGGAGGGGAGAAGGCGGGTGAGGTTTGGGGGTGGGGTCAGAGAAGGTTCTCTGGGGCAGGTGGCATCTAAGCAGAACTGGTAGGTAGTAGGCGGGTGATGGCAGGAAGGAATTTGAGCACAGTCATTCCTGCCAAAGGGAACGGAGCCGAGACTTGAAAGGGAATCAGGGACGAAGCAGCAGAGACCCGAGGGGACAGACACACAGATGGGAGGGGCAGGCCGCCACGCTCAGGGTAGAGGCAGTGAGGTTTACCCCTGTCTAAATTTACCTCTTTTGAAGAGGGGAAGATACTGTACAAAAGCCGCATCACACAGTAGAGACACCATCTATGAAATTGCTTTATTACAAAAAAAAAGAAGAAAGAAAGAAAAGCCTGGTTGGGGAGGGCTCAGTTTGTAAGCAGGTGTAAGCCTGCATTTTCTGACTTCAGAAAGGCCCCTGAAATGTCCCCAGGATCATTGTGGATGAGGAGCCCGGGCTTCTAATTAGATGGGGCTGGATTCTTCTCAGGGCCCACGTGGCTGGTCACTCTCTTGGTGAGCTAGGCCTGCTGGTTAATGACTAGCAGTGAAGAGAATATTTTTATAACAGGACTTTTCTCCTCCTAAAAGCTAGCTCTGTTCTTGAAAAGCCCCAGTCCTGTGCCCCCACAGCTGACGCAAGGGGAGGCCCTCTTTATTTTTTATCACCTTCCCCACACCTTAAGGCTCCCAGTTACCGAACATACCATCCAGGAGTGTTAGGTGCCCCCTTGAGCTCCCCACCTATTTGAGGGAAATCACAATATTTGTGTTCCTGTTGCTCCTAGAATTGGCTTAGTTGTACTCTGAGAGGTACAGAGAAAGCAAAGACAGAGTCCTTAGCATCAAAGAGCTAACATCTAGTTGAGGATATAAAAATGTATGTATCTAAAGCAATTAGGGTATAGTATTAATTAAAGTTCTTTTACTTACAGGCAACAGAAACCATCTCTTCCCTCTTAAGCAAAAGGGGAAAATTACTGGGTGGAGACAAGGGAATCACCCAAAACTGAAGGAGAGTTTGACAACCAGGATGCAGTGTGTACAGAATCCAGGGCGGCCCAGGGATCTTAGTAGTGGGAATGCAGACCTTCTCTGTTGAGATTTGTCATATGGGGTGTTCACTGGGGTAAATGGGAGTGGGGACAGCTTCTCTCATCTGGATTTTAGAAAACACTGGAAAATATAAAGAAGAAAGTGAAACCCACCCAGTGTCTTACCTCCTAGAGACACCCACTGTTATGCCTCTAATACGTATTCCTCCGGTCTTATATGCTGTGAGAAGGTGGATGAGTATGTGTATTTCTCACGAGGTTGAGGTCCCCCTACACTTTATACTGTTTTGTGTCTTGCTCTTTTCACTTAACATTGTACTGTAAACATTGAACTGTCATTGAAAGCTTTTTTGAAAAGATGACTTTTAGTGGCTGAATAATTTTATCATGTGGCTGCCTTTAATTTATTTACCAGTCCCCTGGTGTTGGACATTTCCAATTTTTCATTGCTATAAATGACACTGTAATAAATATCACGGTACATTGAATCATTGAAATTTATGATTAAGAAAAAGACTATGGGGCTTCCCTGGTGGTGC
The DNA here is from genome assembly GCF_025265405.1 of Mesoplodon densirostris. Classification (NCBI taxonomy): domain Eukaryota; kingdom Metazoa; phylum Chordata; class Mammalia; order Artiodactyla; family Ziphiidae; genus Mesoplodon; species Mesoplodon densirostris. The sequence continues at coordinate 54,519,083 of NC_082673.1, read as the reverse complement.
AGTGGTTGAGAATCCACCTGACAGTGCAGGGGACACGGGTTCGAGCCCTGGTCCAGGAAGATCACACATGCCGAGGAGCAACTAAGCCCATGAGCCACAACTACTGAGCCTGCGCTCTAGAGCCATCGAGGCACAACTACTGAAGCCCGTGCACCTAAAGCCCGTGCTCTGCAACAAGAGGAGCCAACGCAATGAGAAGCCTGCGCACCACAATGAAGAGTAGCCCCCGCTCGCCGCAACTAGAGAGAAGCCCACATGCAGCAACGAAGACCCAACACAGCCAAAAATAGAAATAAATCAATCAATAAATTTATTTAAAGAAAAAGAAAGAAAAAGGCTATGACCAAGCATTTAAGATAGACCCTCACATGCTTTTAAATACCTGCATCACTTGAAGGATTCTGCCCAGCCAGAGCTCTGTTCCATTACCTTTGCCATTCTAGAGGGGGTATCTTCCTCTGCGTGTGCAGGATGACATTCTGTAAATCACTGACTGCTTATTGTTCTAAACAGATCAACAGTCACTGGAAAGAAAGAGTGACCTCAAAGTCTAATCAATAACAGGCCAATTATCTATTCTTGGTCCCCAGAGATGAATCTATGCTGTGGAAGCTAGGGAGAGTCAACTGATTGCCTTCTGATTTTAGGAGACTTTGCCATGGGTCAGGAGAGGAAGGAGGCAGATGTGTCTGGAAGGCAGATAAAATTTAGTTGACCATCAGGGACCCCAGAAACCTCTAGTTTGCAATTTTTTATTTAACCAACACTTACCGTGTGTCATAAGAGGTTTACTCATATTCAGTGACTTAATCCTCCTGCCAACTCTATAAGGCAGGTATTACTGCTAATGTCATTTTATGGATGAGGAGACTAAGTCACAGAGTCATAGTAAGGGAAGTGCTGGAATTTGAACACCACCACCACCTTGCTTCCATGAATATATTAAAGTTTATATTCAGAAATTAGGATGTTTGAAAAATGCCCAAACATTATCATCAAAGAGCATCAAGACAATGCGCCATTTTTTCTTTCACTGGATTTTAGTATTTCTATGTTATCCTATATAACTCAATTACCAGCAACCTGAGTGTCCTCAGGTTTTCCTGCTTTTACTTTAATATCATAAGAACTTGCTCAAACCCTATAGTGAACATTGTGGTTGCTTCCCCAGCATCCATGTACCACACCCCTTCCTCCATGTATAGAAGCCATTGATTTGAGTGGGGTTGACCCTGCCCCCAACCTCAAGGGTAGGCCTGTTGGTGTCAGCATAACCTTACCGCTCTGTCTCAGAGATGAGGAGTAACCAAGCTCTGAGCCCATCAGTGCTTTGCATTTCATGGCCACAGGGACTGGGTCAATCTTGCACAGTACCAGATTTTCTTTACTAAGTGGGGAAGAAAAGAGCTCTCTTTTGCATCTCACCTTTCTCCTTTCTCCTTTGCATCTAAAAGGGACCTAGTCCCTTTTTCTTTGACTTACCTTCCCAAGGAACCAGTAACACAAGACAGAGTATGTAACAGATGGTTACTGGAAGTTAAGGATAATGGAAGTGGTTACAGACTACACAGAACAACAAACAACGTAAGATATTGGCCTATTCTTCAAAGTTTCTGTGCTATCCTTCCAATCTGGCTCTCTTTTCTTTTTAAGTACCAGCACCCACCATCTTGTTTAACACCCCTTCCTCTGGTCCACCTTCCTTGCATCTTCTTTATTCTCCCCATCTTCCTGGGTCCCTCACCCTCTCCCTCTGTGCCCACTCTGAAAAACTAAACCACTTTCATTTCCTTTGCAAACTAGTTCAGCCTTCCTTTGTCCTAACTTCCTCTTCATATCAAGGCCTATGTTTATTCCCTTAACCTCCTAGAGAAGGACTCGAAGTTTTCTAAACAAAAGCTTCTTTGTTGCTTAGGAAGAATTCTAAGGTAACTTCCAGCTTTCAGATTTTTTTTTTATATTAGACAATTAAAGAAAATATTATCTACCCATCACGCACATAGACTTCTTCCCTGGCTTCACATTCCACATCCCATCAGCCATGACATTCTATTGATTCTGTACCTGAGAATGGCCCCACGCTGACCTCCTCCATTCCCACCTCACCCCACCCACGCCACTCTGCAGCTCTAGTTTAGGCCATCACTGTCTCTTCCCTAGACTGGGGCTTCCAAATATCATCCCGCAGACTCTGATGAAGTTTGCACCAATCTGCAGGGAAAAATTAAATTAAAGACAATGCAGTGAGTTTCTAGATATGTCTAAATTTATTTAAAATAAAAAACTCAAAAAATGAAGTTGGACTCTTACCTTACAATATATACCAGAATTAATTCAAAATGGATCAAGGGCCTAAATGTAAGATCTAAAACCAGAAAACTCTTTGAAGAAAACATACGGGAAAGTTTCATGACATTAGATTTAGCAACAATTTCCTGGATATGATTCTAAAAGCACCCGCAACAAAGGAAAAAATCGATAAAAATTGGACTTCATCAAAATATAAAACTTCTGTGCATCAAAAGATACTATCGAGAGAGCAAAAGATAACCCATGGAATGGGAGAAAATTTTTGCAAATCATCTATCTGATAAGAGAGTAATATCCAGAATATATAAAGAAGTCCTGCAATCCAACAACAAAATGACTAGATTAAAAAATGGGCAAAGGACTTGAACAGATATTTTTCCAAAGAAGATATGCAAATGGCCAATAAACGCATAAAAAGATTCTCAGTATCACTAATCATTAGGGAAATGCAAATTAAAACCACGATGAGATATCACTTCACATTCATTCAGATGGCAGTTATAAAAAATGAAACAAAACAAAACAAAATATCAACTATTCGTAAGGATATGGAGAAAGTAGAACCCTTGTGCATTGCCCATGGGAACGTAAAACTGTGCAGCCAATGTAAAACTGTGCAGTGGAGAATAGTATGGCGGTTCCTCAGAAAATTAAACATAGAATTATCAACATGGAATTATGATCCAGTAATTCCGTGGGAAAAAACTGTCCACTGACAGATAAATGAATAGACAAAACATGGTATATACACAAAAGGAATATTATTCATCCCTAAAAAAGGAGGAGATTCTGACACATGCTACAACACGGATGAACTTTGAAGATATTATTCTGAATGAAGTAAGCCAGTCTCTAAATGACAAATATTATATGATTCCACTTGTATAAGGTACCTAGAAGAGTCAAACTTCTAGAGACAGAAAATAGAATGGTGACCGCCAGGAGATGAAGGGATGGGAGAAAGGGGAGTTAGTGTTTAAGGAGTATAGACTTTCAGTTGGAGAAGATGAAAACATTCTGGAGATGGATGGTGGTGATGGTTACAGAACAATGCAAATATAGGTAATGCCACAGAATTGTAAACTTAAAAATGGTCAAGATGGTAAATGCTGTGTTACGTATATTTTACCACAATTAAAAAAATCTATTAAAAAAAGAACTCACCTCTAATCTGAGATTGTCCTTCATACATTTTTGGTATGAAAATGTGTTTCATTAAAAATAAAATCTCAGGGCTTCCCTGGTGGCGCAGTGGTTGGGAGTCCGCCTGCCAATGCAGGGGACACGGGTTCGTGCCCCGGTCCGGGAAGATCCCACATGCCGCGGAGCGGCTGGGCCCGTGAGCCATGGCCACTGAGCCTGCGCGTCCGGAGCCTGTGCTCTGCAGCGGGAGAGGCCGCAGCAGTGAGAGGCCTGCGTACCGCAAAAAAAAAAAAAAAAATCTCAAATAATCTTTTTCCCCTTAATCCTTATTTAGAAAAATAAAAAAGCTGACAAATTGAAAAAAATAATAGTTGATGATACTACTGTTATTACCATTACTGGTCCATGAAATCCTAGAGGTTCAGGAACTACTGTTCTAGTCTACCTGCTAACTTGCATTCTGGTCTCCTCCACACCACTCCAGAATCATATTTCTGAGATCTCATCATGTTACTGTTTCAAACCCTTCAGAAACTCTTATTACTCACACTGCTGAAATCCAGGGGAGGTTGCATGCATCCCAAGTGTAACAAGATGATCCATGGGGTGCAAGAAGAAATCTAGAATTACAATTTCTATTAAATTTTCATTCTGTCATTAATAAGTATTTATTAAGTATTTTTCTGTGCCAGGGCCCATCTAGGTACTGGGGATAGGCAGTGAATAAAAGAATAATTCCCTGCCCTCAGGGAGCTTATACTCTAGTGTGCAACTTATAACCCACCTGGCATATTAGTGCAGTATATCAATTATAGGTAAATAAATAAATAAATATACACTAGGGGTGTACACTCCAAAAAAGATTTTTATTGAATAAAACTACACAATCAAAATGTTGGACATCCCTGTCTTAAAGCACAAAATCCAAATGCCTTGATATGGGACATGTGTTTTTCATCATTTTTCAACACTCTCTATCTCATTAGTTATGGTCTAACTTTTCCAAATTGCTGGCCATTTCTTCAGCAGGCCCTTGTGACCCACAGATCTGCATATGCACACCTTCTGCCTGAAATGCCCTCATTCATCTGGCAAACCAATGCACTTCCAAGAGTCCCTTTGATGACCTTTGCCTCATCCCCAAACACAGATTTAGTTGGATTTAGGCACTTTGCTTCCACGATAGGAACTGGAGTTTCCAAATGTCATACCACAGACACTGTAGACACTATTATTGTATTATCTTGGCAGGTATTATGGATCAGATACTCAAAATCCCCTTTCCCCCTTGCCTATCTGTACAATAAAGCCTGGAAACTTATCTTTCTAGACTCCCTAGCAGCTAGATATAATCATGCAGAACAGTCTATCCAGTGAAATGCAAGTGAGGATCCCTGAGGAATCCCACAGGCATTTCCTCCAATAAACCTCTTGTACATCTAATCCCAGGTGGCATCTTCTTCTCAGAAGACTCAAACTAACATATCAGAAAATTTGAGTAATTTGCCTGAGCTAATGGCATGGGTGGAGTTTGAACACATGTACTTTTCACTCCAAAGACCAAACAAGTTATTTCCAACACACTGCATTATAATTTTGTATTGAGTTAAATAGTACCCTCCCCCGCCCCCCAAAGATATGTCTACATCCTAACTCCTGGAACCTGTGAATGTGACCGTATTTGTAAAAAGAGTCTTTGCAGATGTAATTAAGTACCTTGAGATGAGATCATCCTGGATTACGTGGATGGGTCCCAGAACCAATGACAGGTGTTATTATAGACGCAAGAGGAGAAGACATAAACACAGGGAAAAGGTCATGTGAAGACCAAGGCAGAGATTGGGTGATGCAGCCACAGTCCAAGGGACACCTTGAGCCACCATAAACTGCAAGAGGCAAGGAGATGTTCCCCTAGAATCTTCAGAGGGAGTGTGGCCCTGCCAACATCTTGATTTCAGCCTTCCAGCTTCCAGAACTGTGAGATAATAAATTTCTGTTCAGTGACCGAGTTTGCGGTAATTTGTAGCAGCAGCCAAGAGAAACTAATACTAAATTTTTCTTGTTCTCTATCTTGGTACTAGCACAGAACCTGACACATAGTATATGTTTTAAAAGAGTGAATTAGTTAATAGATTAATACATGGGGATGATGAAACAAAGCTTGACATTGTTTCCAAGTAACTTGGACTGAACGTTATATAACTGTACTTGATGACAGATTTCCAGTATGAGGTTATCTAGGAAGAGAACTAATATTTATTGAGCGGCTGCTGTGTAGCAGAAACCAAGATAAGTTTCATAAATTACATTACAGTAGGACGATTATAAATTATAGCGGTAAAGGCAAGGCTTTGGAGTCAAATTTGAACTCTGATTCTTATTAGCTGCATGACCTTCGGCAAATTACTTAAACTGTCTTAGCCACAAGTTCTTATCGGAAAAGTGGGGAAATGAATCCTATCTCCCCACCCTGTTTTCGAGGATTAAAGGAGATAAATAGCTGAGCACAGTGCCAGGCACCCAGAAAATCTCAACAAACATGAGTTATTATGAGGGTAACATGGTCGTGGGTGCAGAGGGAGGTGCTGGAATTGGACCCTCACCTGAGAACAACAGGTGCTAAGTGCCGGCTTGCTGAGACGAGCCCTGTAGGTCACCTTGGCCTGTAGGAGGCAGTGTGGTTTAAGCTATCTTGCCAGTACCCTCCCCTTGGAAGGGCGCCTCGGGGCGGGAGGGGGCTCTCAGCAGCAGGAAGCTGTCGGGGCGGGGGGGGGTTACTTCCGGCAGAGTGTTGATTTGGGGGCGAGCTGAAGCCTCGTCTCCACACGAGGGAGTAGGCAGTAGGAAGACCCTCACGGAGCCCTCCAGAGCACGTAACAGGAGAGCCCGCATTTGGGTGCCTGCCCATACACTGGGAACAAAGGGCCCCTCGGTGTCAAGTGGAGGCGCTGTCGTGACCAGCTGAGAGGGTTACGAGCTTACAAGCGACAGTCTCGTAAAACGAGACCGGCCTCTCCATCCTCCGCCCCCCACGCCGCCGCAGTGCATGCTGGGAAGCGGGAGGCGTTGCTAGAACGGGAAGAAGCCGGACCACCCCCCTCCAAAGCGCTGCTGTCAGCCCCGAGCGCGTTCCAGTCCCTCGGGGAAACTTAAAAAAAAAAAAAATTCTTGGTATGCCCAGAAATTCCGATTTAACTGGTCTGGAACGGAACCCAGGCACTGACATTTTTAATGAGCAGCCTGAATTGGGAACCACTTCCCTAAAGCCTGTGCTTGGGAGAAGGTGGAGGGTTGCCAGATTTAGCAAACAAAATGAGCGGTACTTAGATGAAAGCGTTATTTATCTAGAACTCTAATTTCATTGGCGTTCTGCAGTTTTAAGAGGGAAGGAAAAGTACTGGAAATGGACCGAAGGTTGAAATTTTAAAATGAACAGGGCAGAATCTTAAGGAATGAAAATAACCGTTTAATGATAAAAGGTGACGGAAACACTATGGAATTGGGCTGATCTGTCACTTAAAGGAGCAGCTACCCAGTGAGAAATGGGAGGGTTTGAGAGTTTGGGAGCAATTTCAGGAAAAATAAACCGTTTCATGTTTATGACCCCAGTGAACTGAGATTCCCAGTAAACCAGTGATATCACGCTGACCTTGCCCCAGAGATGAACAAACAGAAGCCTGGAGAATTTACGTGATTTGTGCAAGTTCAACACAGCTGGTAAGTGACAGAGCCAGGATTTGAACCTAAGTTAATTTGGCTCAAAAAAGGGGGGGGGGGGTGAGTGGGAGTTAATGGAGTAGAAAGCTCTTTCTACTGTGCCATAATGACTTTCAGAAGTGGTTTTTTTTTTTTTTTTTTTGGTATTAGTAATATTAACAGATTGATTCCCTAAAACCATAGTTAACCCATAAAATAGCCCAGGGAAACCCAACTTCATTTGAGGTAGGGGCTGGAGTTGGGCATTCTGGAGCCTTGGGGGCCCAGACCCTCTGGACTGGCCTGTTCCTGTCTTCCGGCCCTGCCCTGGGTGAACAGGGTGAGCGGCTGAGCTGGGACATGCCTGTCTCCTGTCCTGTCCTCTCAGTTGCTGAGCAGTCAAATGGCTGCATGGATGTTTACTTTGCGGCGATTTCTGCTGCTCCATCAAGATGTTGACTGCTTAAATTTCTGTATTTTGATTAAATGCCATCTCACTGTGCCTGTGCTTGTTGTGCTTGAGTCCTGAGGCTGTTTTAGGAAAGGGTACAATTTTGTAAATGAAATGGAGAAAAAGAAACAAAACCACCTGTTCTGCAAGACTGCGTGCTGCCCAGTGGAGCTCTCCCATCTGTCCCTCCCTCCCCGACTCCCTCCCACCAAAGGAGGGAGGTTCCCTATCCCCATCCAAAAGTAATCTTTAGATGGGGCCTCCCAGTCACAGGGCCTTGGCTTTGGGGGGCTGAGAACAAGCTGTCGTGACAGGCGGGGGCAGCGACTCATAGTGTGGGGGAAGACAGGCTGCTGAGGGCGGCTGGTACCCAAATTACCTTATGCTCCCATATGTGAAAGAGGCAAAGCTTACTAATGAGTAATACCAGCCTTCGGCTCACCCATTCCCACCACCTGGTAAAGGAAAATGTGTCTTTCCCCCCTCAGCTCCCCTCTTTCCTCACCCACATGTGGAATTCCATGTTTGCCAGCCTGCCTCCTGGGATTTTGAGACATGGGGTAGAGGGATGGGTGCAGCCAGGACTACAAGAAACAGGAGGGAATAGAAAAGGAACTAAAGTGGAGGGGTTTGTGGACTGGGCTTTCAGGAACGTTTTTGGTAGAGTTGAGAATAAGATACAAAGTAAGTTTTAGGCTGGGAGAGAAAAGGTCTTTTTTTTTTCTAAATAATTTATTGAGGTGAAATGCACATAGCATAAAATTATCCTTTTTAAAGTGAAAAATTCAGTGGCGTTTAGTTACATTCACCATGTTGTGGAACCACCACCTATCTATTTCTGAAACATTTTCATCACCTCAAAGTAAAACCCTGAGAAAGGGTAGTTTAAGATGGTCGATATGGAATAGGAATTGGATCCCTTAATGTTCTTTTTTTTTTTTTTTTTGCGATACGCGGGCCTCTCACTGTTGTGGCCTCTCCCGTTGCGGAGCACAGGCTCCGGACGCGCAGGCTCAGCAGCCATGGCTTACGGGCCTAGCCGCTCCGCGGCATGTGGGATCTCCCTGGACCGGGGCACGAACCCGTGTCCCCTGCATCGGCAGGCGGACTCTCAACCACTGCGCCACCAGGGAAGCCCCCCTTAATGTTCTTTAAGAGAAGTAAGTGAAAATCTCTTGGGGTTTGTTCTTAATAACTTGAGTTGTGGACTTTGGTAGGACTTTGACCTACCCAAACTAGGCCATAAGGTCCCTGGGGGTTATTGGGTTCCATAAACACATACAGTGATCCCACAGTTACCCCATTGCCCCCTGGCAGGAGACCCGCAGGAACACTTCACCCTAAACACAGCATTAGGTCCTGCACATCCCAGACTATGGGTTCCTCACAGTGGCCTTGGTATTTGTCATGACATGATTTCACCAGGTCAGATGGTGGGAGGGACAGGAGGCATTCTCTGTGATATGTCCTGTATCCACATCCTCTAAGGAGGGTCTGGCCTTAGTATCCTGCAGGAAAGGACCCCACCAGCAGCTTTGGAGTTCAAACTTTGAGTATACCCAGAATCCTTGAAGTACCCTTCAGATAAGTGGAGCTACTCACTCCCATCCATACATTCCCTGCAACTTCTCATTTCTTAGTCTTCTCAAGTATCCATCCCACCCGCTCTCTCCCCCAGTCCCTTACCCCAGATGACCAGGTGCTAATAGCCTTTTAACTTTTTCCATCTTCATATAATGATATAAGATTACTTACACATAGATATATAGATTATATATCAGATAGAGGATAGATGATAAATAGATAAATCTCTGTATATGTAGGGTTTGGGGGAGTTCATTGCTTTCTCTGGAAAAATTAGATCATGGATTTTGTACATATTCTGTTTCTCACTCAAAAATACCTTGTGGGAATCCCTCTGTCACCTGGTATGGTTCTAATTCATTGTTTTGAGTTGGCTTACATAATAATTCATGATGAGACTCTTTCATAATTTATCCATTATTTATCTTTCTCTTGAAAGACATTTGTCTGTTTTAGGTTTCTGTCACTACAAACTGTGAAGCAATAAATATTCTTAAGCCTGTATCTTTATGTACTGATGCTTTTGCTTCTACCGAATAGATTCCAAGGTTGAAGGGCATGTGTATTTTAAAATTTATTATATATTTCTAGATTGCTTTCAAAAAGGCCCAAACATCATATTTTCAGTAGTAAAATACGGAGAATGCTTTACCCACACCCCTACTAGCAACAGTCGCTATCACTCTTGTTTTAATATTTTCCATTCAGATCGTCTTAAAGTGATATTTCATTGTAAACTTAATTTGCAGTTTGTGGGCTACTGGTGAGCTTGAGCATCTTTTCAAGTTTGTTGAGAATTTGGATTTGCTTTTCTGTGAATTATCTATTCATAGTCTTTGCCCATTTTTTGATTGGGCAATTTGTAGGAGCTCTTTTTATAGTATTGTTATTTATCATTTATCTGTCATCTGTAAAACTTTTTTCCCTCCAAATCTATCACTTACGTATTATCTTAGTGGCATTTTCAATTTAAGTCACATATGTCTTTCTTTCAGAGGTTCTGGGTTTCCTGTTCTGATAAGAAGATTCCCCAACCCATGTATTTACCTAGATTTTCTTCTAAGCTATTTATTGTTTTATTTTATACAAATGTAACAAGTCTTATATATGTCTAAAATTTGTTTTTGTATATAGCATAAGATGGGATTCAACTTGTTCTAGTAAGTTGAGCTAGTATCATTTATTAAATAATCTATTCTTTCCCTGCTGTCTTGAATTATCAGCTTTGTATTAAATGCTCACATGTACCGGGATTGATTTTTTTCATCCCCTATTCTGTACCTCTTACTGTTGGTCTCTTCCTGTACTAATACACAATGATTTAATTACTATAGCTTTTTGGAGTGCTCTGATACTGATAAGGTTAGATGTCTCTTATTGTTATTCTTTTTCCTATTTTTCTTATCTTCTGAATATTTATTGTCTGTGTAAGTTCTAAGCACATTTTATCCAATTAAAAAACAAAACGTGTTGGAGGCAAAGTAAGTCTGTGGTATTAGAAGTCAAGATAGTAGGTGGTTTCTCCTTGGTGTTGGGGGACACTGAGAGGGGACGGGATGGGGAACTTAAGGAGTGCTGGTTATGTTATATGTCTTTATGGGGATGTTAGTTACATGGGCACACTTATGGTTTGGCACTTTTCTGTATGTACACTATACTTCAAAACCAATTTACTTACAATCAAAAAATCTGCTGGTGCTGTGGAGAGAAATCAAAGATCTAAATAAATGAGAGGAGGACCATGTCTGTGGATTGAGAGCCTCAACATAGTAAAGATAACTAATTCTCTCCAAAGTGATATACAAATATAATGCAATTCCTATTAAAACCCCAGCCAAAAAAAAAAAAAACCCACAAACTACTGGGATTATAATTGGCATTGTATTACCTTTATATTTGGGGGGAGAAGGAATTTGTTAAGATATTAACTCCTTTGAACAAGTTGTTTGGTGTTAAAATTCTTCAGATTTTGTTTCGGTTTTTTTCATAAGGTTTTTTTCCATAGTCTTATGTTTCTTTTATATTTATCCCTCAATATTTTATAGATTTTGTCACTAAAATTAATTGAGTATTTTTCTCATTTCTATTTTTAGGTGAACATGCGATAGTATAGAGAAATGATTAATTTTTGTATGCGTTTCTGTAAAATTTGTCACCTTACCAAATTCTTCATTAATTTGAGTGTTTTCTTAAAACTAGAGTTTCCTGGGTTTTCTAGGAATGTAGTCATGTGGTCAATGGAAGAAAATATTATCAAATATTTATGTCAGTTACTTAATTTTATGTTCTTATTATATTTTCTAAAAACCTCCAAGGCAATGTTAAACAGGAACATTAATAGCAGGCATAAATCTGAAAAGAAGAGATAAAACCATGAGCAAAAAGAAATATTCCAATACTTTATTTCTTCTTTCACATGCTTGTACTAATCACTTCATTTTCTTACCTTATGACATTTGTTTTAATCTCTGAATCTTGAAGAAAATGTTGAGTTACAGTGGCAATAGTGGGCATTTTTGTCTGGATTTGATTTTAATTGAAGTGCTTTTGGTGTTTGACCAATGAGAATGATATTGGCTATTGGTTTTTAATAAAGAGACTTTATTATATACAACAACTATCATTTCATTCTTATTTTCCTTAAAGCTTTAATATGGATGGCTGCTGAATTTTATCAAATGCCTTTTCAGGAACTATTGATAGGGTATGGTTTTTCACTTTTAATTTATTGATGAAAATGTTTATGTTGATAGATTTCTTGACGTTGTGCTTTGTAATCCTAGAATAAACTCTGCTTAGTTACAGTATTATTTTTTTGCCACATGGCTAGATTCTATTTGTTAATATTTTATCTAGCATTAAAATCATGCTTGCTTCATAAAATAAATTGAGAAGCTTTCAATTTTTTCCATGGTCTAGAATAAATTAATTAACACTGATATTATCTATTCTTTGAAGATTAGAAAGCTGAGCTGTTAAACCATCTGTCCTGATACCCTTGTTAATGGTTGACATTTAACAACCTTTCTTTTCTCTCCCACTAAAATTGTTACTCAGGTTTTCACTTGGATTAATTTTGGTAATTTCCTCTAGATCTTCAAATTTATTGTCATAGAATTAGCATATAATAAATTCTTATAATTATTTTAATCTCTTCTGTATCTGTGATGATGGCTCTTTTTCACTCCCAATTTTGTCTATTTTTTTAAATTGAGGTATAATTGACACACAACATTATGTGTTTCAGGTGTTCTTGTTTATTATTTATTTATTTATTTATTTTTTAATCATCCAAAATTAGTGTATTATTCTTAATTAGAGCAACGCTCTTGGGACCGTTGATGTCATCTGCAGCTTTTGATCCAATGTCGGCTACGTGGCTGAGACAAATCTGGGACGTGGGGGGATGGGACGTGTGGGAAAGGGTGGAGCATCCCGACCCAGCCCATCCCTGAGCCCCTGAGTCCCAGGGCAGATGCTGGCAGGCAGGTGGCTCTGGGCTCTCACGTCTGGGGAGCGTTCTTGTTTACTTTTTTGTTCTCACTTTTCTTTAAACAGACTAGGGAAGGGTTTATCAATTTCATTGAACTTTTTAAGAACAAGCCTTTGGATTTGTTCAGTAGTGTCTCATATGATTTTCTTTTCTATTTAGTTCACTCTGCTTTCATGTTTACTAACTCTCTTTCAGAAGACTTTATCTTCCTCCTTCCTTCGCCTTTCTCTCTCCAGAGGAGATATAATAAATGCTGTTGCTTTGTTGCCTCATCTGTCTCCCACTTCTGGGTTTTGCTGAGATACAAAAGAGTTTTTCATTCTGGATTATTATTATTATTATTAGAATTTCCTTGGAATGTTCCTTGCCTATTTTAAGAATCCTCATTTAGAATTTATATTACACATTCTCAGGCAACCTACTATTATGGATTTAGATATTACACATATTTATATAAATAGCAAGCATCATAGCTCACTACTCTTTTCTTTTACTTATTCTTTTTTCCTGATCTTGAGGTCTCTGCTATGATTCATTTGTTGTTTAATTAGAGCCCTTTCTTTAGTATTTTTCCCAGACAGGGCGTGGGAATAATCTATTCCCTGAATTCTTACACGCCCCAAATATCTTTCTTTCTCGCTGACAGATGAAGGCTAACTTGGCCAGCAGAGGAATCCTAGGTTGCAGTCCTTTTTCTCAAAAGTCCATAAATGTTACTCTCCTAGTTTTCAATGCAGCAGTGTTGAGTGCCAATGTGCTTTTCCTTTCTTGTTCTTTTTACCTGTAAACCTGAAAGATTTATTGCTTTACCTTTGGAATTTGGAAATTGACCAAGATACACCTGGGGGTAGAATTTGGTGAAAACTTGCAAGACAGGTACTGATCTTTCCTCATCTATACCAAATTTTCTTGCATCATTGTTTGTTGCCTCTCTCCAGCTGTTCCTCCTTCTCCTTCTGGAATTTCTGTTTTCCCTATGGAAGCCATCAGTTCTGTGGTTTGAATTGTTTCTTCCACTTGATCCTCTAGGCCCTGAATTGTCTCAACACTGACTATCCTACTCTTTACTTAACTCAATTTGTTTAAATTTGAAAATCACATTTGCCTATTTAAATTCTAGGCTGTCTTCTGAACGTGTTTTAAAAACCTCCTCAGCACCTTTTATTACTGTTATTGTTTTGTATAGTTTGTAGACGATCTCCTCCAGTAGCTCTAAAATTTTACGTCTTTATTTTTTATGTTTTGATTGCTTTGTTTATTATTTCTCTCTCTCTAGCTGTTGTCCTTCTCTGATGTATTATTTTTCTTTGTTTAATCCTTGGAGTTTGGGTATAGTTGCTAAGAGCCTTCTGCAGCATCACTTCTGAGAGTAGTGGAAGGCCCTGTGGTCTCTGTTGCAGGGGCTGCCAGTGGAGCAAACAGTGGGTTTTCAGATCCCTGTGAAGGCACCACAGGAAGGAAGACTTTAGGTTTCCCATCTTTTCATGAGATCCCAACCTCAAGGATGAAATCACTAACTTCCCTTTTCAGCTCTTGAGTTGGAATATACCAGTGGATACAGACATGCCCTGGGGTGGGCAGTCCCTCAGGCCAGCTCCCCCAAGATCCTCAGTGTTCAGACCCTCACCTGAGTCCTTCAGACACTAGTGGCCAGGCTCTTAGGTGGCCCAGAGGGGAAAAGGCATTTGACTGCACAGGCGCCCCCTTACCAGTTGCCAGCATCTGTCTGGATTAGGTAGGATAGACAGTCTGGAATTGTGGTTGGGAGGGAAGGGTGGTCAAGACATCTTCCCTAGTTCCTGCTCATTTCTACAAGTCAAAACTCTATCCATCCATAAAGGTTGTTTTAAAAAACCACTTCCTTTATGAATCTCTTTCTGATCCTCATGTCTCAGTGGCTCTCAACTCTGGCTGGACATTGGTATCTCCTGAGGAGCTTTAAAAAAACACCAATGCCTGGGTCCACCCTGAAAGATTCTGATTTAACAGGTTGGGCTCTGGGATTTGTAAAGCCCTCCTGGCGACTCTACCAGATACAGCCTGATTGAACATCACTCATCTCACCTGATGTGATCATTCCCTCCCACCTTCTCACAGCATCCAGTCTTTCCTGTGTTATACCTTTCAGGAACGAATTTTATCTTCCTACCAGGAAGCTTCTTGAGCTCACATTCATTTATTCATGCAGTAATTGTCATTTGTTTCTTTCATTCACTCATTCATTTATTCATTCAACAAACATTTAGTGTCTGTTGTACTCCAGGTGTCAGACCCTGGAAGATTCAAAGATGAATAAAAGTCTCTGAGAAAATATATTTACAGACTTGTGTGAGTTTAGTTAGAGTTTTTCAAAGGAAGCGGATCTTCTCGCACTTTTCCCTAAAATAAACCGGGAGGAAACTGCTATGGACTGCTTGCCTGAAAAGTGCTTTTGTGAGAAAAGGTGCTATCACAAATTCAATATTTAAAAATTCAGATAAATAAAGACCACAGTGTCAATTGTTGACAGAGACAAGTGGGAAGAGCCACAGATATCTGTGAGTAGGCAAACCTCAAAAGCCACATAGCACGCAGGCTTGTGTCACTAGCAGCTGATGCTTCCTAACCCAGAATCTAAACTCCGGGAAGAAATGATGGCAAAGTTATCATTTCTTGACACAAATTTCTCTTTTTTTTCCAGAAGTGGGTGTATTCAGAGGCACTATATGAATAACGTTTGCTCTGAGTCATGGAAATGAAAAAACATTTCTGACTGTGAAGTTTTGGGTGCAGTGTAATGTTTGCCAGTCCCCTGTACACACTGGTGAGGAGGGAGTGTTTTGGGGGTAGGACTCCCTGCCTGAGAACTGGGTGACGATGCAGTTCTGGACCCTCTGGGACATTTTCCTCCATGGTCATGAGCACCCCTCACACACAACTGGGTGCCCAGGTGGTCTATTTTCATCCTGAGTGAACATTTGTGTGGACCAGCTTTCACAAATGGGCAGATGGAATGCCAGAGGAATTCGGGTGTCTATGATGACAGGCTGTTTTAGGCTAAATTCTATAAGCTCCGGACAGAGTAAGGAAAATTGGCTTCTGAGTTAGAACCAAAAATGCCACGAAATTAGAGTAATTTTCCCCTCTCTTATTTATTGCATTTAGAGTCCCATCTCACCTATCTGGAACCTAGCCAAGAACCAAGAAAGAAACCAAAAAATAAAAATTAAAAAAAGGCTCTAATAAGCGTAGCTGGAGATAGTGGAAGTCCTACCATGTGGGCACTCAGGCACTTTCCATCTAGGAAGACCCAGCTCTCACCCAACAGCCATTTTCTTTTCTTTACACACAGTTTTAACAAGTTTGTGGATCTAGTTATCCAAACCTAGATGGATAGTTACACATTGGAAGTGATGTAACAGATGCTATAGACATGCACACTGACAGGCATGAGAAGCAAGCAGGAGACAGAAAAAAGGAAATGTGCATGCAGCGGCATGTCTCCATCTTTTCAGCCCACTCTACTTTCAATAAATGTGAACATTTCGCCTCCTTCCAGAGTTTCTGACACCTCAGGTAGATACACCCTCCCTCCTTGCCACACTGGCTGGCCTGAAAAGTGGACTCTGAGTTGGAGGTTGGCACACAGGAGGTTTATTAAAGAGTGAACATGGCATCCATGCTGTGGAAGGGAGGCAAGGAAGTAGGAGTCACTTCTGGAAAAAGAGAAATTTGTGGCGAGAGAAGGGAACTTTGTTGTTTTTTTTTTTTTGTGGAGTTTAGATTCCAGCTTGAAAATTCAAACTACAGTGTAACCCGACAGTAGTCTTAGCCAACTCCAAGGAAAGAGCTGGAGCTAGCATAGTTCTTCTGAGTTGTCCTCAGTTGGATGAAGATGTCCATCTTATATTCCTGTATTGAAGGTCATTGAACATAAGCTGTCTAGGCTCCTTGGGTGCAGAGGCTCTCAGAAGGGGCTGGCAGGTGAAAGCTCTCTGTTGACAACGCTCTCTGCAGCTGAGGCAAAAGTCCTTCATGGAAGGAGACCTGGGTGGCACATCACAGTGTCCACCAAACTCCGTGACTCATCCCCTGGAGGGCTAGGATATTCTCACCTTCTCTGTGTCTCACTTGATTCATGGCTATGACAGAGACTGTTAAGTATCCATCAAATATCCATTCCAGATATTCTGGTAATGATAGCAGGGCTAGAATATATTATTTTCCTGTCATCCTCATTAGTAGGTATAGCCATTGGTTTTGGCCAGTGAGATATAAACATCAATATGTGTGGAGATCTGGAGAAGCCTTTGCAGAAGTTGATGGCTCAGCTTTCTCCCTTCTTCCTTTGCACTACCAGTGATGTGGACCAGTTAGATGGGCTCTGGCAGCCATCTCGGACCAAAAGGTAACTTTAAAGACAGAAGCTATGTACTTGCAAGGTAGATCAGAAGAACAGGAGGAACCTGACTCCCCAGTGACACTGGAGCCGCCAGACCACATCTGGACTGATGTCTCTGGACTTCTTTTTATAAAAGAAATAAACATCTATCTTGTTTAAACAATTGTTATTTTGAGTTTTCTGTTTTACAGCCAAATTTGACCCTGGCAGATTCAAGGGCCAAGCTCTACTGGGGATTTCTTATGGTTGAGGTAGAGATTTTTTGCTTCCTTAATAATTCTGGAATCTATCTCCTCTCCATTGCCCCTGTCCCTTTAGTGGAAGTCCTTACTGTTTCTCCCTTGAATCTTCACCCCTTCCAATAAGTAGTCTGTACCGCTGCCAGAGGGATCTTCTAAATGACAAGTTTGATTATATCACTCCCACTGTTAAAAACCTTTCCACTTTGTTATAAAGCAGAAACTAATAAAAGAAAATAAAATTAAATTTTTTAAAAAAAACCTTTCCAGAGGCTGGTAAGCTCTGACTTGTTTGTGATAGGATGTTTTGTCTTATGAATTGAATATTAGGGCCTGAGCATGTCCTACTCCATATTTGTATTTATTTCGTTACACGGTTTATATCATGTGTCAATATGTGTCCAAGGAACATTGCTAGAAACATCACTGGAAGTTCCTGCAGGAGAGGAAGCCACTGGTGAGCACTGTATCCTACAATAGCCAATGAAAGAACATAAATTTATTTGCTAGTAAGCTGGGCATTGGGCACATCTAAATCCACTTAGGAATCATAGTCCAGCAGCCACCTCTTTCCCCAACCACACAATTACTCCTCTTAGTAACATTTTATTGCTATCTGAGCCATTCCATTTTTCCTTCCTGTATCAGTGCTCTGATCACTCCCAGGATTTTTTTGCAATGAAATGCGGATTACAGACCCACAGCTGAACCTTTAGTCACCTCTAAAGCTCCATAGGATGAATTGTTTTCATTGGTTTTCAGAAGCTATCAGTGGGTTCCATTGTGTTGTTTTACTATATCAGTATTCTCCTTCCCGTGAAGATGTCTTTGCCTTTATTTTTGTGTGTGGTGCATTTAAAAAAACGTTTGTTCTGAGATCTTTGTAGATTCACATACTGTTGTGAGAAATAATAATAGTAATAACAATACCCTTCACTTGATTTCTTCCAATGGTAATATTTTGGGTAATTTTTGTACAGTATCACAATCAAGAGATTGACATTGATACAATCTGCATTAATTTTTAAAAAATTTTTATTGTTTTCCTTCTTTTTAGATACATTATATACTTAAAAGGCAGTAACTCTTGCACCGTCAAGTTGTAGTAGAAGATATACAATGTACTCTTTTTACTTCTGTTTGTATGTATTGTACAGAGCCTGTGTGCTTTTTGTAATGTAAACAAAAAATTTTCAAGAGCTCCTTTTCCACCTTGAGATAAAGTCTGGAAATCTTTACATAGTCTTCAAGCAACTCCAAGTTCTGGCCCTAACTCCTCACCCTATCCATTGCCACTCCTTACTTGGTCCCTTCACACCCCACTTTACAGATCTCCACTGCCTGAAACACCCTCTTCTAACTGGATCTAGATAATTCCCATCCATCTTTCAGCTTAAACAAAGTCTGTAACTCCTAGAAGCATTAGCTACCCTCTCTCTCAGGCTGGGTTAGATACCTTTTTATTTTTTAATTCCTTCATCCCTGGCACAAAGAAGATGCCAAATAAATATTTGTTGAATGAATGAGTAAATGAGTGAATAACTCTAACCAGTTTAAGAGAGTTGGAAAAAACTGACTACTTTTTTTTCATTACCTAATTCTACATTCCACTATTGGGAGGACTCCTGTTTAATTGCCTTCATATGGGCAGCACCTAGCACAATGCCTTTCCTATACTAAGTGTTCAATATGTGATGATGGATGACCAGAAAGGAGGTGGGAATTGAGACAAGAAGAGCAATGCGAGCACAGGCTAGGAGATAGTGTGTTCCAGGACACTGAGTGGACCGTTTGGCTCAGAAAAATCATTTTATAGGTCATTTAATCCATTTGACCAGAAAGTCTGGCTTATATCACTGGTTGTCTTAATAACAGGCATTTTCCTGGTCCCTCTTGCTCCTACACCACAAAAATAAAATATAAAAGAATCCACAGCTTCTGCAACCCTCAGTTCTGTGAACATCGTTAACCCCCATGGGCTCAGTTATTGCCTGTGCTCATCAATAGCTATTCCCGGGATCCTAGGATCCAGAATCAAAGGGAGTGATTAGTTAGATCTGCTACATTCACCTTCAGAAAGGTAAGATTCACCTGAATGCTCATGTAAACTTAAAATGATCTTCTGAATAGCTATGCTATCATTAAAATTTAAAGGGACACTCTCAGTACAATATTTTATTTTAGGGCAACATGGAGCTCCTGGAGCTGGAGTCCACAAGCCAGTTTTGCAGCTGGTGGTTTCTCTGGGCACCTGCAGCAGCGGCACATGCTCCTGCCTGTGAGACGTTCCTTTCCAGGGAGTTGGGTGCACTCCCAGTGAACCAGAGACAGGGTCATGGGAGGTGGATGCCCCCAGTTTTGAACCCTGGTTCTGCTTTTCTCCTAACATGGATTTAGCCTCCTCCATTTCCACATGTGTAAAATGTGGAAATATGATGGTCCTACCTCATTGGGTAGTTGTGAGGATCCTTTGGGGGCAATGCATGGGAACTTACAACAGGACCAGGCACATGGCAGATTCTTGATAAATGTTTTATCATCGTTACTATAAAAGAATCACAATTGACATGGAGTATGTGGGGCTCAGGGACAGAGGTGGGTGTTCTTATAGGCACCTCTCTTTAGTTTTTCATTTTGTTAGGTTACTGGCACATAGATATAATTAATATTAGGTTTACCACTTGTGGAAAGCTAAATAATGCCCCATCTCCAAAGATATCTATGTCCCAATCCCTGGAACCTGTGAATGTCACCTTAAATGGCAAAAAAAAGAGAGAAGATTTTGCAGATATGATTAAGCAGGGAGATAATCCTGGATTATGCAGGTGGACTATAAATGCAATCACATGTATCCTGATAAGAAGGAGGCAGAAGGAGATCTGACACAGAAGAAGAGAAAGCAATGTGACCAAAAAGTAATGAAGTCACAAGCCAAGGAATGCCATCAGCCACCAGAAGCTGGAAAAGCCAAAGAATAGTTTCTCCTCTAGAGGGAGTGTGATCCTGCTGACACCTTGATTTCAGCCTGGTGAGACTGGTTTTAGACTTCTGTCCTCTCAGACTGGGAGAGAATAAATTTCTCTCTACCAAGTTGTGCTTACAGTGGAAAATAACACACCACTTAACTATTTGGTTGAATGACTGCAATAGCTGTGTTTGTAATTTTTATTTTTCCTCTTTGTTTTTAAAGTTATTGCCCTCATTCATTACGTCTTTTTAGGAAAAAAAAAAAAAAAAAAACATTAGAAATTAATGGACCCAAGTATAGGCCCTGAACCAAGATGGTGAAGTAGAAGGAGGTGCTTTCACTCCCTCTTGTGAGAACACCAGAATCACAACTAGCTGCAGGACAGTCATCAACAGGAGGACGCTGAAACTCACCAAAAGAGATACCCCACATCCAAAGACAAAGGAGAAGCCACAATGAGACGGTAGGAGGGGTGCAATCACAGTAAAATCAAATCCCATAACTGCTGGGTAGGTGACTCACGGGCTGGAGAGCACTTATACCACGGAAGTCCACCCACTGGAGTGAAGGTTCTGAGCCCCACGTCAGGCTTCCCAAGCTGGGGGTCCGGCAAGGGGAGGAAGAATTCCTAGAGAATCAGACTTTGAAGTCTAGTGGGATTTGATTGCAGGACTTTGACAGGACTGGGGGAAACAGAGACTCCACTCTTGGAGGGCACACACAAAGTAGTGGGTGCCTCGGAACCCAGAAGAAGCAGCAGTGACCCCATAGGAGACTGAACCAGACCTACCTGCTAGTGTTGGAGGGTCTTCTGCAGAGGTGGGGAGTGGCTGTGGCTCACCTTGGGGACAAGGACACTGGCAGCAGAAGTTCCGGGAAGTACTCCTTGGCGTGAGCCCTCCCACAGTCTGCCATTAGCCCCACCAAAGAGCCCAGGTGGCTCCAGTGTTGGGTTGCCTCAGGCCAAACAAACAACAGGGAGGGAACCCAGCCCCACCCATCAGTAGTCAAGTGGATTAAAGTTTTACTGAGCTCTGCCCACCAGAGCAACAGCTCTACCCACCACCAGTCCCTCCCATCAGGAAATTTGCACAAGCCTCTTAGATAGCCGCATCCATCAGAGGGCAGACAGCAGAAGTAAGAACAAAAATCCTGCAGCCTGTGGAACAAAAACCACATTCACAGAAAGATAGACAAGATGAAAAGGCAGAGGGCTATGTACCAGATGAAGGAACAAGATAAAACCACAGAAAAAAAGCTAAATGAAGTGGAGATAGGCAACCTTCCAGAAAAAGAATTCAGAATAATGATAGTGAAGATGATCCAGGACCTCGGAAAAAGAATGGAGGCAAAGATCGAGAAGATGCAAGAAATGTTTAACAAAGACCTAGAAGAATTAAAGAGCAAACAAACAGAAATGAACAATACAATAACTGAAATGAAAACTACACTAGGAGGAATCAACAGCAGAATAACTGAGGCACTTCTAAAGCACTTCTAAGAGGGAAGTTTATAGCTATACAAGCCTACCTCAAGAAACAAGAAAAATCTCAAACAATCTAACCTTACACCTAAAGGCACCAGAGAAAGAAGAACAAACAAAACCAAAGTTAGCATAAGGAAAGAAATCATAAAGGTCAGAGCAGAAATAAATGAATTAGAAACAAAGAAAACAATAGCAAAGATCAATAAAACTAAAAACTGGTTCTTTGAGAAGATAAACAAAATTGATAAACTGTTATCCAGACTCATCAAGAAAGAGAGGGAGAGGACTCAAATCAATAAAATTAGAAATGAAAAAGGAGAAGTTACAAGAGACACCACAGAAATACAAAGCATCCTAAGAGACTACTACAAGCAACTCTATGCCAATAAAATGGAAAACCTGGAAGAAACTGACAGATTCTTAGAAAGGTATAACCTTCCAAGACTGAACCAGGAAGGAATAGAAAATACAAACAGACCAATCACAAGTAATGAAGTTGAAACTGTGATTAAAAATCTTCCAACAAACAAAAGTCCAGGACCAGATGGCTTCACAGGTGAATTCTATCAAACATTTAGAGAAGAGCTAACACCCATCATTCTCAAATTTCCAAAAAATTGTGGAGGAAGGAATACTCCCAAACTCATTCCATGAGGCCCCCATCACCCTGATACCAAAATCGGACAAAGATACTACAAGAAAAGAAAATTACAGACCAACATCACTGCTGAATATAGATGCAAAAATCCTCAACAAAATACTAGCAAACAGAATCCAACAACACATTAAAAGGATCATACACCATGATCAAGTGGGATTTATCCCAGGGATGCAAGGATTCTTCAATATATGCAAATCAATCAGTGTGATACACCATATTAACAAATTGAAGAATAAAAAACATATGATCATCTCAATAGATGCAGAAAAAGCTTTTGCCAAAATTCAACACCCATTTATGATAAAAACTCTCCAGAAAGTGGGCATAGAGGGAACCTACTTCAACATAATAAAGGCAATATATGGCAAACCCACAGCAAACATCATTCTCAATGGTGAAAAACTGAAAGCATTTCCTCTAAGATCAGGAACAAGAGAAGGATGTGCACTCTCACCACTATTATTCAACATAGTTTTGGAAGTCCTAGCCACAGCAATCAGAGAAGAAAAGGAAATAAAAGGAATACAAACTGGGAAAAAAGAAGTAAAACTGTCACTGTTTGCAGATGACATGATACTATACATAGAGAATCCTACAGATGTCACCAGAAAACCACCAGAGCTAATCAATGAATGTGGTAAAGTTGCAGGATACAAAATTAATGCACAGAAATCTCTTGCATTCCTATACACTAATGATGAAAAATCTGAAAGGGAAATTAAGGAAACACTCCCATTTACCATTGCAACAAAAAGAATAAAAGAACTAGGAATAAACCTACCTAGGGCGTCAAAAGACCTGTATGCAGAGAACTATAAGACACTGATGAAAGAAATTAAAGATGATACCAACAGATGGAGAGATATACCATGGTCTTGGATTGGAAGAATCAATATTGTGAAAATGACTTTACTACCCAAAGTAATCTACAGATTCAATGCAATCCATATCAAATTACCAATGGCATTTTTTACAGAACTAGAACAAAAAACCTTAAAATTTGTATGGAGACACAAAAGACCCCAAATAGCCAAAGCAGTCTTGAGGGAAAAAAAACGGAGCTGGAGGAATCAGACTCCCTGACTTCAGACTATACTACAAAGCTACATTAATCAAGACAATATGGTACTGGCATAAAAACAGAAACATAGATCAATGGAACAAGATAGAACGCCCAGAGACCACACAGTGTTGACCACACAGCTATGGTCAACTAATCTGTGACCAAGGAGGCAAGGATATACAATGGAGAAAAGACAGTCTCTTCAATAAGTGGTGCTGGGAAAACTGGACAGCTCCATGTGAAAGAATGAAATTAGAATACTCCCTAACACCATACACAAAAATAAACTCAAAATGGACTAGAGACCTAAATTTAAGACCAGACACTACGGGGCTTCCCTGATGGCACAGTGGTTGAGCGTCTGCCTGCCAATGCAGGGGATACGGGTTTGAGCCCTGGTCTGGGAGGATCCCACATGCCGCGGAGCAACTGGGCCCGTGAGCCACAACTACTGAGCCTGCGCGTCTGGAGCCTGTGCTCCACAACAAGAGAGGCCATGACAGTGAGAGGCCCGCACACCACGATGAAGAGAGGCCCCGCCTGCCACAACTAGGGAAAGCCCTCGCACAGAAACGAAGACCCAACACAGCCAAAAATAAATAAATAAATAAATTTTTTTAAAAAAAAGACCAGACACTGTAAAACTCTTAGAGGAAAACAGGAATAACACTCTTTGACATAAATCACAGCAAGATCTTTTTTGATCCACTTCCTAGAGTAATGGAAATAAAAACAAAAATAAACAAATGGGACCTAATGAAACTTCAAAGCTTTTGAACAGCAAAAGAAACCATAAACAAGATGAAAAGACAACCCTCAGAATGGGAGAAAATATTTGCCAATGAAACAACGGACAAAGGATTAATCTCCAAAATATATAAACAGCTCATGCAGCTCAATATTAAAACAACAAACAACCCAATCCAGACCTGGGCAGAAGACCTAAATAGACATTTCTCCAAAGAAGACATACAGATTGCCAAGAAGCACATGAAAAGCTGCTCAACATCACTAATTATTAGAGAAATGCAAATCAAAACTACAATGAGGTATCACTTCACACCAGTTAGAATGGGCATCATCAGAAAATCTACAAACAAATGCTGGAGAGGGTGTGGAGAAAAGGGAACCCTCCTGCACTCTTGGTGGGAATGTAAATTGATACAGCCACTATGGAGAACAGTATGGAGGTTCCTTAAAAAACGAAAAATAAAATTACCATATGATCTAGCAATCCCGCTACTGGGCATATACCCAGAGAAAACCATAATTCAAAAAGACACATGCACCCCAATGTTCATTGCAGCACTATTTTCAATAGCCAGGTCATGGAAGCAACCTAAACACCCATCGACAGACGAATGGATAAAGAAGATGTGGTACATATATACAATGGAATATTACTCAGCCATAAAAAAGAAAGAAATTTGGTCATTTGTTGAGACGTGGATGGATCTAGAGACTGTCATACGGAGTGAAGTAAGTCAGAAAGAGAAAAACAAATATTGTATATTCACGCATATTATATGGAACCTAGAAAAATGGTATAGGTGAACCGGTTTGCAAGGCAGAAATAGAGACACAGAGATAGAGAACAAACGTATGGACACAAAGGGGGAAAGCCGTGTGGGTGGGCATGGTGGTGTGATGTATTGGGAGATTGGGATTGACATGTATACACTGATGTGTATAAAATGGATGACTAATAAGAACCTGTTGTATAAAAAAAAGAAATTAAAAAATTAAAAAAATAATTAATGGACACAAGATTCAAGTTATAATTAGCAAATTTTGATGCCTTTTTATTTGCATTTATTGAGCCGTAAAGAGTTGTTTTGATTAATATTAATCTTTTAATGAATTCTACATAACTTCAGTACAATTTACATTTTAATACTTAATTTGTTTTTTAATAAAGAATCTGCATTTAGAGTTTTGCAGATCTGAGGTTTAGGTAAGAAGTTATTTTGTTTTTCTCATAGTTGTTTAAAAAACCAGTTACTTATAGTGATGTTTCTAATAGAGTCAAGTGTTGAAAACAGTTGGCTTTTACTTTACTGTGAAGTTTAGATTTCCCATAGTGAAACCATATGCTGGAAAGCATTAAGATACTTGGTTGCTCTTTTTACTTTTCTGGAAAATATTCCAAGGACATCTGAGCAGACTGTTGTAAACTCTGTGTACTCAGTGGAGGACCATGAGTTCAGGGACCTGGGGACTGGTCATTCCCTCCACCTTGTTTGTTGACCAAATAAATTCACTTGTTTGTGATGGTCAGAGGATTTCTGTAAAGAGACTCAATCCTTTTCTCCTTGTAAAAAAGCAAATACAGTTGATTGTCATTATTCATAGTAGTTACATTCTGTAGAGTCACCACAAACACTGAATTAACAAATACTGAACCATGGCTCCTAGGGGAAATGCACGGTTAGGTTGCTGCAAGCCCCTGGTCACATTTTCATCAACTGATCAATACATAACCTTATAGATATGCACTGTTGACACCTTACTGAGTATATACTGTTGATTAATTAATATTGAACTCACAGCCAACAGTACTAAAACTCATGCCTGAATGAAATTCTTCTAACACAGGTATGCATCAGTGCTTTGATTTTTTCTTTGTACATGTCTGTGAATGGCTGCAAAAGCGCTGGTGAGGTTACAAATAAATTACAGTGAATAGGAAAATTTGAAAATACGGAGCCGCGAATAACGAGGAGCAAATGTATTCCACAGTAAGCTAACAAAGCAGGTTTTACCGGCAATGTAAAGTTTGATGTGAAGGGACTTTATTCACAAGTGTAAACTGAGCCTGTGCTCAGAGGAAGATGTATTTCGTGTTGTCAAGGAGCTTGGAGTCCTGCTAGGAAGCTGGGCATGGAAACAGATGCTTGCAACTCTGATGCCATCACAGAGCTGGGTCTGACACCTCAGGGCACACCTGAGGGAGCCGTGTTGATTCCTCACGATATGCTCCCTCATTATCAACATCAACAGAGTGGTACATTTGTTACAGTCCATGAACCTACATTGACACATCACTAGCAACAAAAGTCCATAGTTTATATTCAGGTTCAATCTTGGTGATGTATATTCTGTGGATTTTGACGAATATATTGTGACATGCATCCTCCATTATAGCATCATACAGAGTAGTTTTATTGCCCGAAAAACCTCTCTGTTCCACCTGTTTATCCACCTCCCCCTAACCCCTGACAACCACTGATTTTTTTTTTACCGTCTCCATAGTTTTGCCTTTTTGAAAAATGTCATATAATTGGAATCATACATTATGTAGCCTTTTCAGATGGGCTTCTTTCGCTTAGTAATATGCATTTAAGGTTTCTCCACGTCTGTTCATGGCTTTATTGCTCATTTCTTTTTAGCACCGAATTGCCTGGACATATCACGGTTTATTTATCCATTCACCTACTGAAGGACATCTTGGTTGCTTTCAAGTTTTGAAAATGATGAATAAAGGTTATATCAATATCTGTGTGCAGGTTTTCACGTGGACCTAAGTTTTCAACTCCTTTGGGTAAATACCTAGGAGTGTGATGCTGGATTGTATGGTAAGAGCATATGCTTAGTTTTGTAAGAAACTACCAAACTGTCTTCCACAGTGACTATACCTTTTTGCATTTCCACCAGCAGTGAGTGAGAATTCCTGTTGCTCTACATCCTCACCGGCATTTGGTGTTGTCAGTGTTATGGATTATCACCATTCTAATAGGTGTGCAGTGGTATCTCATTGTTTTAATTTGCATTTCCCTGATGGCATATGGTGTGGAACATCTCTTCACATGCTCATTTGCCATCTATATATATTCTTTGATGAGGTATCTGTTAAGGCCTTTGGCCCATCTTTTAGTTAAGTTTTTTGTTTTCTTATTATTGAGTTTTAAGAGTTCTTTGTATATTTTGGATACCAGTCCTTTATCAAATATGTTTTTTGTAAATATTATCCCCCAGTCTGTGGCGTGTCTTCTCACTCTCTTGCCCTTGCATCATCTTTTTAGTACAATGTAGATGCTCAATGAATATTAACTAAATGAAAGAATTAGCTAATGACACCAGATCTCTGAAATTAAAACAGAAGCCTATGATTCTTTTCTAGGCGCTGGTTACATGTAGGTGTTCATTCTGTTCATTCATCAAGATGTATACACTTTTCCCTATGCAGGTTATAAACTTCAAAAGAAGTTAGAAAAATGGAGTCCACAGGAAAGTACAGTTTGAAAGAAAAATGTCCCGATTATATGAAGTGTCCTCCTTTCTGACAGGAAACTATCAAAAGAATGTGGAATTAATCTTAGAAATAACCTAGTCCAATTTTACAGATGACAAAACTTAATTACAAAGGGACAGTCTGACCTGTCACTTCAACTTGGGCCTTTCAGTAGGAGCAGAGTTCCAACAATAAGCCAACAGACGTAGAACCTAATAGACCTGCTCTTTGCACCTCCATTTCCTCATCTGGTAATGGTGATGATAATAACACACTGACCTCATAGGGTGGTCATGAGGATTAAATAAAAACAATGTGTGAGAAGCACTAGCCTGTACCTGTGTGGAGTATGTGGTCAGTAAATGCCGTGGCTAATGTCACTGCTGCTGTTACAGCCCCAAGCACAGGACTTTGCAAATAGCGTTTGTCTAATAAATACCGAGTTCCATTCTATGTGGTTTTAGCATTGGTACCTAAGAACGAATAGGATGGCAAGTGTTCAAAAAGTTTAGAAAACCTGCTTTGAATCTAAAACAACTGCCAGCTACAAGAGTGTGTATTTGTAAATAAATGGACGGCATTATTTCCAGGATCTTAAAATGTTAATATTTACACAGTGAATGTTCAGCATTTACTTTGCATGCCAAGTCCCTGCCAGTCACCTTCCTGTTCATCCTCCCCCACAAACCAGCCTTGCAGAAGACTGTCCAGTGGGGCGTGGGGGGGGGGACCTCACGTCCCATAGCTCTAAGCTAAGTATCACATCTCTCCTCCTAGCCCTTGTCCCCAAGGCTGCTTCTCTGGGTGAGATCCTGGGGTGGGTGTCGGGTACGCAGAAGCTTCAGAGCAGGCTCGGAGGGAAACTCAGCCCCGGGCTTATCTCTTGTGTCTATTGTTCCAGAAGGCATTGCATTTTTAAATTTTTTAATAAACGTTTACTAGTGTGAATTTGTTAAACCTAAACATTTAAAATGTACCACATTAAAAAAACAAAACTGTTTGGCCTTTTCTCATTTCTGCCAAGAGCTTAAATATCTGAAAGTGGCTTAGAGCCTCCCGCAGCCTCCCCACACCCTGTCACACGCCAATAGCAGCATGATCATGATAAATGCAGTACCAGCTAGCACTTACTGAGCAGGAGAGCAGAGGCACGGTGCAGAACGTGGGCTCTGGCATGTGACTACTCACTTTCAATAGCATTCTCTTGGCTGGTGACCTCGGACAAGTTCCCGCAGTTTTCACTTACATCGAACATGAGGCTATTAGTAACAATGTCTTCTTAATAAGGCATATGATCCTCACAACTGCCTTATATAAGAACAGAGCCGGGCACCTAATAATCACACGGTAAACATTCAAATACATAGAGATAATTTTTTTTAACTTTAATGTGGTTTCCCTGGATGTATAACAACTCAGTGAGTTAGTTAGGTAGCATTATCATTCTCCTTTAATAGATAATGACACTGAGGCTTAGAGACATTAGGTAACTTGCCTGTGGTCACATCACTAGTAAGTGGCAGAGAAAGTATTAAAACACAGGCCTTGGGGGCTTCCCTGGTGGCACAGTGGTTGAGAGTCCGCCTGCTGATGCAGGGGACGCGGGTTCGTGCCCCGGTCTAGGAAGATCCCACATGCCGTGGAGCGGCTGGGCCCGTGAGCCACGGCCGCTGAGCCTGCGCGTCCGGAGCCTGTGCTCTGCAACGGGAGAGGCTACACGGTGAGAGGCCTGCATATTTCAAAAAAACAAAAACAAAAACAAAACAAAAACAAAAAACAAACAAAACCCCCACAGGCCTCTCTGATGGTCAAGTCCGTGTCTGTTACCATCCTGCCTTGCTGCATTATTTATAGTAGTGGGAAATTGAAAAACAACCTAAAAGCCCAATAAAAATGAATGGTTAGATAAACTATGGTACTTCTGCCTGATGAAATGTAGCCAATAAACACCACCATTGTAAACTGGGCAGGCGGACTCCCAGCCCGCTTCTGGCACAGGAACACGCTGCATCCTGTCATCACCAGGCCTGGGCACCCAGTGGCTCTGGTCACAGCGGTGAGTTCTAACCTGTGAGACCTTCCCCGCTCTGACCCTCGTCTTGCGGAGGTTCTGAGAATAAAGCCCCCGAGGCCTGCTTCTCTCCATCCTGTTGTAGACAACCTCCGTTCTTTGCGGCATCTTCTCCATCCTTCCTCCTCCTCCAGGACGTCTCCCCAGCGACCTCGGCCCAGGAGTATCTCTCCTCTTGTTATCTTTCAGCACTTACTGGATGCATTTGCAATTTACTCTGGCGCGAGTCTCATTTTCCCATCTCACCCAACCCCACGCTAGAATGTAAGCCCTTGGAGGACAGAAATTGTGTCCTATTTTCTTGGCCCACTTCCAGGGCCTAATACAGTGTATTCAGTAAGTATTACATAATAATAATAGCTAACATCTGTTAACAGCTTACTGTATACTCAGCCCTGGGCTAAGCATTCTATGTGCTTTCAGGAAGCCAAGACAAATAGAAGAGAATAGGAGAAGGGCCCCGCCCTCCCTCAACACCCACACCCTGCCGGAGAGGCCCCCGAACAAACAAGGAACAGCAGAGTCAAGCCAGTTCTGGGCTAAATGCAAAGCGTCTAAAGGGAGCTAAGACCTTGCCATGTCGCTTAAACTCCCTAACCCATATTTGACCTCTCTTGGAAAATGAGTATAGTATTATATCCACCTCACGGGGTTCACTAAAGTTTTCTGTTTAGCCCAGGGCCAGGCACATGTTAATCATTTAACAAACATTAGCAATATTTCTGGGGACATAGGGCAAGGGGCCCGATCAGGGCTGCAGGGCAGAGATAGGGACAGCGTGGGATGCCGCCATTTCTATAATCCCCACCTAGCACCAGAATGAGACAAGAGGACAGTGTCTAACCAGCGTCCCCAAAATGCAGGCTGATGGCACAAGAGGGCACCAACCACGGTTAAGAGCTGACGTATGTCCCCTCCTCCTCAGTGGTCCCGAGCAAGATATGGGACACACGATGACTGAGCAAGGGGGGCCTTGGACCTTCCCCTGGAGCAGTGCCGGTTGTTCTGAATCTCTGTGGTTGATTCCCTGGCCCCCCAGCCTTTCTCACTGCCTAGGGGAGAGGTGGGCACAGCAGCCTGAAGGCTCCTGGCTGTTCTAGAGTTTTACTGGGGCCGAACTGAGGCAGGACAAGTGGGGAGAGGATGAGGAACGGGAAACCTCACAGTTTTTTTAAAAATTTTTATTGGAGTACTTATAGCTGATTTACAATGTTGTGTTAGCTTCTGCTGTACAACAAAGTGAATCAGTTATACATACATATATATCCAACTTTTTTAGATTCTTTCCCCATATAGGTCATTACAGAGTATTGACTAGAGTTCCTTGTGCTCTACAGTAGGTCTTTCTTAGTTATCTATTTTATTAATATATATAGTAGTGTGCATATATCCATCCCAATCTCCCAATTTATCCCTCTCCACCCCTTTTCCCCTGGTTTGATTGACCAAACACCCACTTCAGACTTACTCTGTTCCAGTACTAAGTATGTAACTCATATTAACTCATTTCATCCTCCTGGCCATGTGCATGAGGCAGGGACTGTCATTTCTATTAATGTTCTTTGGGAGGGAAGGAGGAAGCTGAGGCACCCAGTGGCTCGATAACGTGGCCCAGGTCATCAAGTTGGTGAGTGGTGTAGCAAGGATCTGAATCCATGCAGTGTGGCGCCAGAGCCTGTGTTCCCATCCACCAGGCCATGGGAGAGTGTGCGTGTGTGTGTGTGTGAGACAGAGAGAGAGAGAGAGAGAGAAGGAGAAGAGAGGCTGGTTGCGAGCCTGTCACTGGAGCACCTCACACAATAGTGACTGGGCAGGGTGACTTTCCAGCACTGGGCCCTGCCACTGTGTCCCGCAGCGCCCGGCTCCTGGAGCGGAGCAGGTGTCCCTCCCTCCCTCCCTCCCCTGCAACGTCCAACCCTTTCTCTTTCCCTTTGCCAGTCACACTCCTTCCTACCCCCTCGCCTTGCCTTCGAGTTAGGGCTGCCCTGAGACAGAAAGCTTGCGTTAACACAAACTTTCCGTGATTTTCACCATGAGACAGTATTGTTCAGAGGCCACAATAACCTCAGGGCAGAAGGCAGGTCTGGGAAGTGGTTCCCACAACCATGGAGGTGCATCTAAGGCAGGACAGCAGCCCCAAGAAGGGCCCCTGCAGTCTTAGCCCTGAGGATAAACCAGCCACGCTAAGAGCGTCTTTCCCAAGCCTTGGACCTCAGTTAATTATGAAGTGTTTTGCCAAAATGTAGTGGATTTGACCTGTTTTAGGTGTTGAGTCAGGACGGTAAGGAAACCAGAGAGCTGTGTCTGAGGTTTATTTGTAAGAAATGTTGGTTCCGTCTGGAGTTCAAGCTGACAGAGCTCCACAAATTTCCTGCTCGCAGCACCCTTCCAGGCCAGTTTCATAGCACAGTGTCCTCTGCTCTAATCACTGGACCCAGCTGGGTTTCTCTGGTGGTTCTGTAATCTCCCTACGCTCTTCCTTAGAAGGAGCGGAGGGCCGATGGGATGATAGATTTCAGGAGCAGAACTTGTGTTGACATCTTTTTACACGGCTTATCAGCAGGAGACAAATAAAATGTCCTGCTGATTTAGGAAGATGTGTCCTCCCCCCGCCCTGGGCAGCTGCTGAAAGACAGATGCATGGTACGTGGTATGGAAGGGAACAGGAGGCTGTGCAGCTTTTGCCCGCAGGCCTTCTCTGGTGGAGTAAACTTGTTTTATCTGTACCCCTGATGTAAAGACCAAAAGCCTTGACCAACCCTCTGGCCAGTATAGTAAGAATTTGTCTATAATAATACCTACCTACCTTAGAGCTAAATTCCGATCTATTTGCCCAATTCTTTCTTTTCAGCCCTTTCTCCTCCTAGGTCCCTACAAGAGCATAAAGGACCTTGTACCTGGTCCCCAGGCTAAAGGCAAACATCTTCTTTCAAAGTTTTTGGCCTGAGTACTCACTAGGGTCAGCAGAGAATATGCCCAGGGAGAGGGGAGACCTGAGGACACAGCAAGGATGCTTGGAATTCACCTGGCACCTCTCATCTCAGAAAGGGGAGAGGAAACCCAATTTACCATGAGCCAGAAAACCCAGTGTGGCCACTCTTGTTTTAAGTTGAATCAGCCACTCCAAATATATTTAAAGTGTTTTTTTTTAAATTATGAAATAGTTCAGATATACAAAAAGGCAGAGATATTATTATAATGACTAGTGGTTTACCAACTATCCATCTTAAGAAGTAAGATATTATCAGGATGGTTGAAGCCCCTGGGTACCCTGTGTTCAGATCACATGCAACTCTCTCCACTCTGGAGACAGCCCCTGAACTGGCTTTGCTGTTTACCATCCCATCTCATGTCCTTATACTTTGATTACATTGTTAAGAATCCCTACACAACACATTTTGTGGTTTCACTTATTTAAAAATTTCTTTAAATGGGATTATTTGGTGTACATCCTTCTGAGATCTGCTTCTACTACTAAACTTTTTAAAAAAGATATCATGCTAATACATGAAGTTCTGGTTTACTTTATTCTATTGGTCTAGTGTATTCCATTGTATGACCGTATTACAATTTATTTGTTCATGTTTCTGTTGATGGACAATTAAGTGATTATGTTTCTGTTTCTTTGCTATGCCAGCCATTGCTTTGTGCTGGGCATAGGTGCAAGAGTGTCTCGGATGTCTGCTGAGGACTAGAATCTCTGAGTCATAGAGTTTGACCATCTTGAGTTTTGTAAGATGCTGCCAGAGGGACTGAAACAATGATTGGTACGAATGGGCACTCCCACCAGCAATGAGAGGGTTGACATTTTTCACATTCTGTGGGGAAGTATAAAAATAATGCCAAGATGAGAATTTGCATAGAATTCAGTTCAAGGTTTGTTTTCTGCTTCTCTGAGTCATTTGTCTGTAAGTTTGAAAAGAATTATCGAAAGACTCCTGGGGCTCATCTAAAGGCTATAGTGTCTGGAGACGGCAGGGTGAGAGGATGTACAAGGAAGCATGGAATCATCTAACCCCAGAGAAGGAAGGGCTCTAGGAGTAAATCTAGTCTTACCTTCCAGCTTAAGCCACACAGAAATCTATATGGAAGAGTCCCCTACAAAGCCTTTATTCATTCAGTGCATGTTCTTTGAGCACCGACTAAATGACAGGCCCTGCACTGGATGTTGGGAAACAGTGGTGAGCAAAACCCTCAAGACACTTATAGTTTAGTGACAAACTGTAGTGAAATACTCAAAATAATACACCTGTGAGTGGGCATAGCGCCACCAAGGGATGGAAACGGGGCTCTGAGAGTATGTAGGGTGGGATGGGGCTACCTTGCTTCCTGAAGGTGTGGAAGAATATTCTAGGCCCCAAGGTGAGAAGGAGCCTGGTGTGGTCAGTGCCGAATGAGAGGAGGTTGCCACGAGCTGAGGCTGGCAAAGCGTGTGGAGACCAGCCACACCTGGGGTTGTGGACCTTGTTACAGGTCTTGGCCTTTATCCAAAAATCAGTGGAAGCCAGTGCAGTTTTTAAGCCAGAGAGTGACACAATCAGATTTGCATTTTACAAAGGTCCCTCATCTACAGTATGGAGAATCAACTGGACTGGGCATGAATGGATGTGGGAGACTAGTTGACAGGCTATTATAAATGGTTCCCAGTGAGGAATTAGAGGCCTGGACTACATAGTGGCAGAGGTAAAATCAAGCTGCAAACCCACTGGGTGTTAATTCTATGTCCAGAGACGTACATGCATCGTCTGATTTAACTCACAGTGTGAGACCTATGAGATGAGTCCTACTATCATCCCCATCAGGTAACTGATGAAACTGAAGCTTGGAGAGGTTAAGAAACTCACTCAAGTTGTTAAGCTGTGGATGATAGTGGGAAAAAGAGGGGTGAAGGATGACCCAGCGAGCCCCCCAGACAGAATTTGAAAACTCCCAGGAAAAAAAAAAAAACAGGCTGAAAGGAAATAGGATGTAATCTGTGAGCCTGGACCAGGAGGCTGGGTGATCTGATTTGAATCTCAAATCTGTCACTTACCTTCTTTGTCTGGATGACATTCTTTGTCTCTTCTAACTCTAAGGCTCTAGGATGATTTTATGACTTTGGAAAAGTCATTCTATCTCTCAGCATGTCTGTTTTCTCCTCAGTAAAGCAAAGCTAATACCTCTCAGCTGAGATGATACATATGCGAGTGTGTTGTAGACTTTAAAGAGATTTACAGATGTCAATCATTACTAGAAAGACGTCCAGATCCTCGGATGAGGGCAGTCCACTCATTCGGGGCAATTCTCAACGTCAGAATGGGTTTCTTCATCTTGATGTGTGTTGGTTCACAAACTGGCCCCTGTACACGTACAGCAAGGAGAGAGGAAAGGCAGAGCAGACCGCTCCAGATTGCTAGGCGTCACGTTTAATAAACAAGGGAACATGCTTAGAAGGCTTGTCTCAGGCGGCTGCCAGATGAATAGATCTCTGCACCTGCCCACCAGAATCTTAAAGTTTATATAGAGGGCTTACTGGGCTCAGCAGGTATCCCATCCAGATGGCCTCAGCAAACCTTACTCTTTCAAGGCCATGTCCTTGGAACAGCTTCCACTGTGGGAATGGTGGGCAGAATGTACATTCCAAGGACAGGGGAGGGGGTGAGGAGCTTCTGATTACCTGGGTGCAGCTTGTGGGTCAACCAGTGGTCACATCCTCTCCATGACCTCCTCCAACAATCTGAGATCAACTTCTCATATCTTCCTCCTTCCACTCTGATCTAGCTGCTGTTGCATGTTAAACCTGACCACACCGCCCCTCACTCATGACAGAGCTTCAAGCATTGGGGCAGCCACTCTGCCCCCGTTGGGCCGTCTCTTCATGCAGAACACCAGTCACTCTTTTAAGAGCACTTCAGCTTGATTCTGCCCTTCTGCCTCTCTGGAGATTCTCTGGTTTTGAAGTGCCTGGGCTAAAATGTGGCCCTCAAAGGTGAATGCAAGACCCCTGATGCTTTCTGACAAGCCCTAAGTATGGTGGACTCAGTTCCTCCTTAGTCCCCACTCTCCACTGCTTCCCTTGCAGCATGCAGCAGTTCAGGTCACACACTACCAGGCTGGCAGAGGGCTCCGATGTGCATCTGAGGAACAAATTCATTTTCACATGATCTCCTCCTGCCTTCCCCAAAACATGCATGCTACCCATTTTTACAAGATTTAAAGAAAATACAATGTATAAAATACATGGCTTTTTAAATATGGGACCAGATGGCTTCACAGGTGAACTCTACCAAACAATTAGAGAAGAGTTAACATCTATCTTTCTGAAAATACTACAAAAAATTGCAGGGGACTGCATACTTCCAAACTCATTCTATGAGGCCACCATCACCCTGATACCAAAACCAGACAAAGATATCACAAAAAAAGATTAATAGCACTGATGAATGAAGACGCAAAAATCCTCAACAAAATACTAGCAAACCGAATCCAACAATACATTAAAAGGATCATACACCATGATCAAGTGGGATTTATCCCAGGGATGCAAGGATTCTTCACTATCTGCAAATCAATCAATGTGATACACCACATTAACAAACTGAAGAATAAAAACCATATGATCATCTCAATAGATGCAGAAAAAGCTTCTGATAAAATTCAACATCAATTTATGATTAAAAAAAAAACTCTCCAGAAAGCAGGCATAGAGGAAACATACCTCAACATAATAAAGCCCATATACAACAAACCCACAGCTAACATCATACTCAATGGTGAAAAGCTGAAAGCATTTCCTCTAAGATCAGGAACAAAACAAGGACGTCCACTCTCACCAATTTTATTCAACATGGTTTTGGAAGTCCTAGCCACAGCAATCAGACAAGGAAAAGAACTAAAAGGAATACAAATTGGAAAAAAGTGAAGTAAAACTCACTGTTGGCAGATGACATGATACTATATATAGAAAATCCTAAAGAAGTCAGTAAAAAACTTCTAGAGCTCATCAATGAATTTGGTAAAGTGGCATGATACAAAATTCATATACAGAAATCTGTTGCATTCCTATACACTAACAGTGGAATATCAGAAAAAGAAATTAAGGAGGCAGTCCCATTTACCATCACATCAAAAAGGGAGAAATACCTAGGAATAAACCTACCTAAGGAGGCAAAAGGCCTATACTCTGAAAACTGTAAGATGTTCATGAAAGAAACTGAAGATGACACAATCGTTCCACAAGATGGAAAGATATGCTGTGTTCTTGGATTGGAAGAATCAATATTGTTAAAAATACCATACTACCCAAGGCAATCTACAGCTTCAGTGCAATCCCTATCAAAATAACCAGTGACATTTTTCACAGAACTATAACAAATCATTTTAAAGTTTGTATGGAAACACAAAAGACCCTGAATAGCCAAAAAGTAAGAACAGAAAGAAGAACAGAGTTGGAGGAATCATGCTCCCTGACTTCAGACTATACTACAATGATAGAGTAATCAAAAGAGTATGATACAGGCACAAAAACAGACACATAGATCAATGGAACAGGATAGAGAGCCCAGAAATAAACCCATGCACTTATGGTCAATTAATCTACAACAAAGAATGCAAGAATACAAAATGGAGAAAAGACCGTCTCTTCAATAGGTGGTGCTAGGAAAACTGGACAGCTCCATGTAAAAGAATGAAATTAGAACATTATCTAACAACTTATACAAAAATAAACTCAAAATGGATTAAAGACCTAAATGTATGACTGGATACTCTTAAAATTCCGAAAGGAAAACATAGGCAGAACACTCATAGGCATAAATCACAGCAATATTTTTTTGCACAGCAAAGGAAACCATAAACAAGACAAAAAGACAACCTTCAGAATGGGAGAAAATATTCGCAAACGAATCAACAGATAGAGGATTAATCTCCAAAATATATAAACAGTTCATGCAGCTCAATATTAAAGAAACAAACAACCCAATCCAAAAATGGGCAGAAAACCTAAATAGACATTTCTCCAAAGAAGACATACAGATGGCCAAGGAGCACATGAAAAGCTGCTCAACATCACTAATTATTAGAGAAATGCAAATCAAAACTACAATAAGGTATCACCTCACACCAGTTAGAATGGGCATCATCAGAAAATCTACAAACAACAAATGCTGGAGAGGGTGTGGAGAAAAGGGAACCCTCTTGCACTGTTGTGCAAGAATGTAAATTGATACAGCCACTATGGAGAACAGTATGAAGGTTCCTTAAAAAACTAAAAATAGAATTACCGTATGATCCAGCAATCCCACTACTGGGCATATATCCAGATAAAACCATAAATCAAAAAGACACATGCACCCCAATGTTCATTGCAGCACTATTTACAATAGCCAGGTCATGGAAGCAACCTAAATGCCCATCGACAGACGAATGGATAAAGAAGATGTGGTACATATATACAATGGAATATTACTCAGCCATAAAAAGAACAAAATTGAGTCATTTGTAGAGACGTGGATGGATCTAGAGACTGTCATACAGAGTGAAGTCAGTCAGAAAGAGAAAAACAAATGTCGTATATTAACACATTAATGTGGAACCTAGAAAAATGGTACAGATGAACTGGTTTGCAGGGCAGAAGGTGAGACACAGATGTAGAGAAAAAATGTATGGACACCAAGGGGGGAAAACTGTGGTGGGGTGGGTATAAAAAAAAATCCCCAAACAAATCAGTTAAAAAATGGGCAGTTCCACGAGCAGCCATGAAGACCCAGTGCAGCCAAAAATAAATAAATAAATAAATATTTTAAGAAATGGGCAGAAGGACTGAATGGACATTTTTCCAAAGAGGAAATGCAGATGGCTAACAGGCACATGAAAAGATGTTCAACATCACTAATCATCAGGGAAATGCAAATATAAACCACAGTGAGATATCACCTGACCCTATCAGAATGGGGGGTCAAAAAGAACACAAATAACGAATGTTGGCAAGGATGTGGAGAAAAGGGAACCCTCATACACTGTTGGTTGGAATGTAAGTTGGTGCAGTCACTGTGGAGAACAGTATGGAGGTTTCTCAAAAAACTAAAAATAGAACCATAGTTTTCTAGTCATAGACCCAGCAATTCCACTCTTGGGTGTATATCTGAAAAAAACAAAAACAGTAATTCAAAAAGATTCATGCACCTTCACATGTGTTCACAGCAGCATTGTTTACAATTGCCAAGGTATGGAAGCAACCTAAGTGCCCATCAACAGATGAATGGATAAAGAAGATGTGAGATATATATATGTGTATACACACACACACACATATACAATGGAATCCATTTGCAGCAACATGGATGGGCTTGGAGGGCATTATGCTAAGTGAAATAAGTCAGACAGAGAGAGATAAATACTGTATGATATTACTTACATGTGGAACCTAAAAATTACAGCAAACTAGTGAATAAAACAAAAAAGTTGACTCACAGATATAGGGAACAAACTAGTCGTTACCAGTGCAAGAGGGGGAATATGGGGTGGGGGAGTGAGAGGTACAAACTATTGGTTATCATATAGGCTACAAGGATGTATTGTACAACATGGGGAATATAGCCAATATTTTGTAATAACTATAAATGGAGTGTAACCTTTTAAAATTGTAAATATTTTTTTAATTTTTAAAAATTTTTAAAAAGAGAAAAAAATGCAGAGCTTTTTAGATGATCCAAATAAGTCATAATGAAAGCAAACAGGTGAACTTCATCCTTCCCCTCATTGCCAAAGTCATGTGGCTTAATTTCATTTTTCAAAATTTCTCATAATTTGTGAAAGAGGGTTTTATTTGAAATTTGAGAATAGAAAGGGAAATTTGGCATAGGAATGAAGAATGATGGGAAAAGTTTCAGCTGACTTTTATGGACAGTGGGAAAAGTTCATTTAAAAAATGTGATGCTATTTTCCAATATCACCTCAAAAATGAGTTCCAATGTTTGGAACTTCAAACTTAATGCTGAGTCCTCAATAAAATGAATGTGTTGTCTAAGTCAAAAAATAAAAAGCGAGAGAACTCATTCCCTTGTTTCCATCACAGAATTCCTTCTTTTCAACCTGAATTTGAGAAGGGAACATTTACTGCATCCAAGTAGGTGGAAATACTTCAGATTTTTTTTTGGTCACCGATGCTTGCCACAAATCTACTAACTAGAAACCAAGATATTTGATTAAATTTTTGCCCAATGGAATCCTTAGGTAGTTATAGAGGAGGTGTACATAAAACCAACTGTAGTAGGCAGTACTTCTCACTATAACATAAAACCCAGATACAAGTAATGAAAAATTCCCTTTTGCTTCATTTCCCAACATGCTGTCTTCACACTAGGAGATTTTGTGTGGCTTTCTCTTCTCCGCTGGTAAGATTATGACATTTTCTCTTCCATTCATTCAAGATTTAATAACTTTAAGTACAGTCAGTATGCCATTTCTGAGAGCAAAGGCTCCATTTCACATGCTTCTGGCCTACTGAATAGACTTCTTGGAGGAGACGCCAAAACTGTGTGATGCCAACTCAACTGAAATAAAACAACTGTCTCAGAAAAGTGAGCATAAACCAGTCCTTCTGGCCTTTGCAATT
Organism: Mesoplodon densirostris; assembly: GCF_025265405.1. Classification (NCBI taxonomy): domain Eukaryota; kingdom Metazoa; phylum Chordata; class Mammalia; order Artiodactyla; family Ziphiidae; genus Mesoplodon; species Mesoplodon densirostris. The sequence goes on along the minus strand of NC_082673.1, from coordinate 54,478,712 downwards.
TAAGATATATAGTCACTGCCTTTGAAATTGGGCTGGGGAAGGCTGTAGGCCTTGACCCTTCAAGGTGGTTTTCCCTGGACAGTCCCAGAAAGGGGCTCATCAGGAAGAGGCTGTATTTCAGATGACCCCAAAGCCAGGTGACCTCCATTTCACACAAGGCATATTCTCACCAATAAGTTGGGTATTGGGACTCAAGCTGCATTTACCCATAGAAACATCAGGACTAAATACCTAACTCATTAATTAATTAGTCAATTCACTGAACACTTGCTGAGACTATATCATGGTCATCCTTTCAAAGCCCGTGATCCACGATGCATCTCATCTAGAACTGGAAGGGTTTTCAGAAGCTGTTGTTTCCAAGTCCACACAGCTAATACTTGGCCAAGTCTCCCCAGGGGCCTAAGTGATATTTGAAGAAAGCTGCCGTGTTTCCCTTGTACCTTTACTCTTTTAAGCTATACATATAAAGGTAACCAACATGACAGTGGTTTTCAGACCCTTTTCTCAGTAGGGACGTCAGTCCTGAAATATGGAGGTTGGACTTTATCATAAATGCCCTGTACTAGTGCAGAGAATGCTTGACCTTTAGGGCCCCTTCTCCTGGGACTCTGCTCTAGGAAGGCAGCCTAGAAACATGTGCTTTGGGATGTGACATCAGACTGTGGGATCACTTTCAGTTGGGCAACTCACACTTAGGGACACATTAAGAGCAAAATATCTGAGACGGCCCCCCAGTAGCTCTGATAATTACCCATATCAAGGAGAATTCAAAATGTGATGATGGGAAAGGGAAGAAGGGAATAAACAGTTATTGGAAGTCTGCCATGTGCCAGGAATCACGCTAAACACTTTAGGTACCTAACCTACTTTACTGTCACAGGGATCCTGGGAAGCAAGTATCATTTTAGTTCCTGTAGGTACCTGTTTGGGTTTTTTTGGTTTTTTGTTCTTTTTTTTTTTGCGGTACGGGCCTCTCACTGTTGTGGCCTCTCCTGTTACAGAGCACAGGCTCTGGACACGCAGGCTCAGTGGCCATGGCTCACGGGCCCAGCCGCTCCGCAGCATGTGGGGTCTTCCCAGACCGGAGCACGAACCTGTGTCCCCTGCATCGGCAGGCAGACTCTCAACCACTGCGCCACCAGGGAAGCCCTGGGTACCTGTTTTGAGAAGAGTCTGACTGCAAATAACAGACAAACTGACCAGCAAAGACTTAAAAGATAGGGATCTATTTGAATTGCAGCTTATTTTGCAAGCTTGGAGGTGGGCAGCCCAGTGCTTGCTGGGAACCCTGGGAGGTGATTAGAGGAGGGTTTTTCCTCTTTCTGGTCAGCCAGGCTTAGTGTACAGGCTTCATCCTCATGTTTGTCACCTTACGGTTACAGGGTGGCTTGCTGTCCCTCCAGGCATTGTGCCCAGGTTCTAGGGGAAAGAGGATAAAAGGCAAAGGGAGAAGTTCATGGCAGCCCAGGCTGCCCTTTAGAAACAGCCTTCTGTCAGCTGTACTCGGTGGTTTCTCCTTAGAGCTCATGGCCAGTATCAGATGGGAGAGTGGAAATGAAACATTTTATCTGGACACTTTTCAGCTCCAAACAAAATCAGAGTTTTATTGGTTAAAAAAGAAAACAGGAGGGCTTCCCTGGTGGCTCAGTGGTTGAGAGTCCACCTGCCGATGCAGGGGACACGGGTTCATGCCCCGGTCCGGGAAGATCCCACATGCCGCGGAGTGGCTGGGCCCGTGAGCCATGGCTGCTGAGTCTGTGCGTCCGGAGCCTGTGCTCCGCAACGGGAGAGGCCACGACAGTGAGAGGCCCGCGTCCCGGAAAAAAAAAAGAAAGAAAACAGGAAATGGATATGGGGTAAGCAGCAACAGTCTGCTTCTCTGTGTTACAAATGAGAAATCAGGCCAAGAGACATGAAATAACTGTTCACGTCCACACAGCTGGAAAATGGTTGAGCTGAGATTTGAAGGAGGCGCCTCCAGGCCTAAGCTCTCACTCTTTCCATTGTACCTCCTGGCCCTCGAACACAGCACAAATGGATGTCCCTTTCTAACACTGTCAGGAAGCAGGTCTTTTCTTGCTTCAGGTCATTTAACAGATAGGGAAATGGAGGCACAGGGAGGTTAAAAGATTTACATAACAGAGGGTTTGAACCAGGCAGTCACTATAAAGAGGAAATGTAGTCATAGCAGCATTAGTCTGAAAACTTAATGTCTCTAAGTACAGAGAGAGAGAGGGAGAGAGAGAGAGAGAGAGAGAGAACAGGAGAAAAGGAAAGAAATGTGAATTAACATATTAACATGAGCAGGAATGAGATAACAGACATGAAGAGGACTGATAGCAACTCTACCTGGGCCATGAGCTGCTTCTAGCCACCAGCTTACCAAGGTGGTGTGGGGGGAGGATGGAGGCAGTGATCTTGACACTCAATCTGGGACTACAAGAAAGATTGATATAAGGATATTGACTGATATATTAAAAATATATGTAGGGCTTCCCTGGTGGCGCAGTGGTTGAGAGTCTGCCTGCCGATGCAGGGGACACAGGTTCATGCCCTGGTCTGGGAGGATTCCACATGCCGCAGAGCGGCTGGGCCTGTGAACCATGGCCGCTGAGCCTGCGCGTCCAGAGCCTGTGCTCCACAATGGGAGAGGCCACAACAGTGAGAGGCCCGTGTACCGCAAAAAAAAAAAAAAAAAAGTATATATATATATATATATATATATATAGTTAATTATTGAAACTCTGTGAATGGTTTCAAGATTCTTCAGATTGTGTGCATTAAGTTATTCCAAAGAAACTCATTTTTGTCTTTAACATTTTCAATGTATTGACCCTTACAGATTTGGTTTAGAGCAGAAATACCAAAAGCTGAGTGGAGCCCACTGATCAATTTGTCCTCCAAAGTGGTGCCCATGCAGAGACAGATGACCTAATAACAACAGGTGTTTATTTGGTGAAAACTTAGTGATCAGTGCTTCATATTTGTCATCTCATTTAATCTTTATCCATCTCTGGGGAAAGATTTCTTGTTTTTCTCACTTTTCAAGTGAGAACCCTGAGTTTCAGTGAAGTAACTTGCCCCAAACATACATATGTGCAAGGGGCAGGGCTGGGGCTGTGATCTAGGCCCCCCTGAACCCACCCTCAGTGGCCTGTCTGTGGAGAAATCGGGCTGGGACCAGTAGACTTACTAGTAGATAAACCCCTAAATGCACTCGTGCAGCTGAATTTTTGAAGCTAAGTGAGGGATATTACATTCCTTTCTCCTCATTTATATTTTGTTAATTCAGCCCAACATTTTAGCCGGTCGAGATATTTTTAGACTAGCAAACCAGTGCAATTCTGAGGATCAAGCTACTCTAATTCCATTGCATTTTCCTACATCTGGCAGAGGGGGCATACCTTTATGTAAAATGAAAAGCCAATGAAAGTTAAAAAATCTTTCTAAAAAAAGATTTGTCAGTAAATCTGCTTTCTTCCAGTTGTTCACAAATGAAACATGCTGTGCTGGTTTCTGAAAACCAAGATGCCTGGAGAGAAATTTATGGCTTCAAAACAAAATTTAGAGGTTGAGGGATTTAGCTGTTTGCAAGGAACACAGAGCTAAAGCCTGTGAGAAAGGCTGTTAAAATGTCCTGGCCTGAAGGGCCAGGGTCTTTTTCAAAAGTCCCCAAAGAGGCTCTTAGGCATCTGAAAGGGTGCAAATGGGGAGAGAGCATTTTGCAGACATCTTTCCACTGGGAACTGGCGCTGGCCAGATTGTGCGTTTTCCCACACAAACGTGCTCACCCTTCTGTGAGCCAGGCATTTCCTGTGCACCGCGGGTTTTGTTATCCTTCCTTCTTTATTTTTTCCTTCTCAGGGAATTATCCCAGATTTTTAGCCAGCCGTCTCTGCCATATTTTCTCTCAGAGCTTAGTCACACTCCCATATATGGGAATCCTTATCACATAGCTAACTCCCCAGCTAGGACATGTTATAGGAATTGTTTAGTGCATTGTGGGCTTTCTAAACTCAGTAATCCTCAGGATGGAATGGCAGCAACAGCAGCAAGCATGGGTGTGTGTGTGTGTGTGTCTGTGTTTCAATAGCCTTTTCTGCTGCTAAAGCATATTTGACAAATTTAAACTCAAGGTTTCATCCCCTTCAGTAGTTTTTGGATTGCAAAGTGAATTTTAAACTATTTAGAAAGGAATCTGCATTTATTGCCTAGGAGTAAAGATGCAAGGCACGATGGGAAATTTTTTTTCCATAATAAAGGGTTTCAAATCCCCTCCACATTGGACACTTTCTCTGCCTAGGCAGCAACAACATACGGTTAGAAAGAATTACTCAGTCACAGGGTAGTCCAGCTTAAATAAACAGAAATAAAATGAGCATCACAGAGTGGTCTTTTAGCAGATTTTCTTGCCTTGTGAGGAGTGCAGAAAGGCAAACATGAAATGCTATGGCTCTCATACAGTTAGGCAATGAATTATGCTGTTCAGAGAATTTGCACATCTTTTTTCCCTTGGACAGCATAATTCCTCTCACCAGAAACCTGAGGCTCCAAAGGACAAGTCATTTGCTTGACAGTACACAGCTAATAACACTCCCCATTCAAAAACTCCAATTGTTTTTGTTGTTCAAGTCCAGACTCCTTAGCACAGAATTTAAGGTTTAACAAACATTAAATAAGCATCTATACAGTCAGGTACCTGTGGTCAGGCACCATGAGGGACAAAGGTGAATAAGACTAGCTCTTGGAGAGCTGTAATATAAGGGAAGGAATCTGTCATCAAACAAATAATTAATTGCAGCAATATAAGTGTCTTAGCCAGCTCGGGTTGCTATAACAAAGTACTGTAGACTGGGTGGCTTTATTGGTCACAGTTCTGGAGGCAGGGAAGTCCAAGATCAAGGTGCCAGCAGATTCAGGTCCTGGTGAAAGCCTGTTTGTTGGCTTGTAGACAGACAGACACACTTCTAGCTATGTGCTCACATGGCCTGTGCCCTGTGCATGCGTGTGAAGAGAGACTGAGATCTCTCTCTTTCTCCTCTTAAAAGGGCACTAATCTCATCTTGAGGGTCCTACTTTCATGACTATCACCTCTTGTAGGACCCACCTCTAAATACCATCACTTTGGTGGTTAGGGCTTCATCAGATGAATTTTGCAGGCCACAAACATTCAGCCAATCACAATAAGCAAGTGAATGAGGAAGGATGATCTGGGATAGAGATTTGACAACCCATCCTTCCCAATGGTCCCTCACTTTTTCCTGGGTCTATGAATAGCTCCCTTCCCATTGATGCATCAGGGAAACAAAAGGTAGAACAGCTTTCATCACTTAGATAGGAAGACATGTGTGCGCTTGTCCGTTAGACTTGCAACCACAAGGTTAAAGGAGGGGCAGAGCTGTGGGTGAGGCTGGGGAGAAGGGAGTGAGGAGGGGCTGGCAGGGAAGACCAACACAAGGTCATTGACAGTGACCCTGGAAGGTACTTCCCAAATTTCCTTCAGCGAAGACAGTCTGTTTGTACATTTTAATCAACATTTTGGACACAGAATATATGCTTTTTTCTGCGATGTCCAAAATCTTGAGACCCACTCCAAAGCCAGATCCCCAGGGCCAGGGGGATAGTTAATATGTAAGTGAGATTGACTTCCCAGAGTGGTAAGGACTCTTCTATAATCAGTGCCAGGTTCTGTGAGTCAGGGTTGCCTTCCTGCCTGTGTGTTGTTGGCCTGGGGAAGAGAATATTTGCTTTGCTCCAGGAGTAACTGACTCCAGGCCCCTCCACATGTGTAGAGTCCTGAAGTGGGCCAGTGTCTGTGCTGGGGGTAAAGCAGACTGACTGAACAGTTTGGCGGCCAGTCCCTCGGTCTGGAGCCCGGCCCCGCTAACGCCCTCTGGGGGCAATGACGCCAGCCTTTGCTGTGGGGACACTTTGCCTGTTCTGCTCCATAGGCTTGGAGAGTTTCAAAAACATTTTGAAATAGTTGGATCACTGCATACAATTTTTCTTGGAAGTAAGATGCTGAGAAATTGTATTGTTTGATCAAGTCAGAAGGACCCAAGTTAGCTGTTTTCCTTGAAAGGCCCAGCGCTGTGGCCTCCATTCCTCCTCTCTCCCCTTCTTCTCTCCCTTCCTTTCACCCTGAAGGAACACCTGCCATGTGCTGGCACCACCCTAAGCACAGAAGTACACACTGAGGCATGGCATGACACCTCTCCTCTTCGTTCTAGAAATATTTATTGTATGTGCCAGGCACTATGCTATGTTATGCATTAAACAGGAAACACAGATTCTGCATCATCAGTATATAGTCTAGTAGGACTGGTGTTGAATAAGCACTGAGGAGCATTGCAAGTGAAAAGAATAGGGTTCCGTGAAGATGTATAACAGGGGGACTGAACTGCATTTAGGGGATGAAGCAGTTCATGTTCTAGAGCAGGAGCATGCAGAAAGTGTTTAAAACATGCTTTTAGGGCTTCCCTGGTGGCGCAGTGGTTGAGCGTCCGCCTGCTGATGCAAGGGACAAGGGTTCGTGTCCCGGTCTGGGAAGATCCCACATGCCGCAGAGCGGCTGGGCCCGTGAGCCATGGCCACTGAGCCTGTGTGTCCGGAGCCTGTGCTCCGCAGCAGGAGAGGCCACAACAGTGAGAGGCCCACGTACCGCAAAAAAACCCAAAAAACAAAAAAACATGCTTTTAAGCAAGTAAGCTCTGTCTTTTAGTTTACATTCCATCTTCCTAAAGTTGGCAATCAGATTAATAATAAAAAATCTATTTAATCAAGTTATTTTGATTACATGAGCCAAGCAACCAGTCTGATAAATGAATTAGTTGCCCAAGAGTTAGGCAGACTTAGTCTTGGAATGATTGGCCTTTTGAAATAGGTCTACTCAAGATGGATTTAAACTTCCTAAGCTCATGTAACAGTGGTAGTTGGCAGAATTCTAAGCGGGGGTCCCCAATCCCCACCTTCCTCTCCCCCAGTATCTACCTTCTCCTAGTTATTCAGTCAAACACTAAGCTAGGTACTGTTGCAAAGGGATTTTGCAGATGTAACTGAGATGTCAAATCAGTTGACTTTAAGATCAGGAGATTATCCTGGGGCCAGGGCTGATCTAATCAGAGGAAACCTTAAAAGGACCTGGGCTCTTCCTGGTGAAAAAGACTCGAAGAGTGAGACGGATTCAACACTGGCTGGCTTGAAGATGGAGGGGACCGTGTGGCAAAGTATGTGAGTGGCCTTTAGGAGCTGAGAACAGCCACCAAAGAAATGGGGACCTCAGGTGTACACCACAAGGAACTGAATACTCTACAACCACATGACTTTGGAAGATGACCTTGAGCTACCAAGGAGAACAAAACCTTGTGGACACCTTTTAACCTTGTGAAATCCTGAGCAGAGAACCCAGTTATGCCGAGCACAGCCTTCTGACTTATAGCACTGTGAACTCACAGATGAGGGCTGTTTTAAGCCATTAAGTCTGTGATAACTTGCTGCATGGCAAGAAATAGAAAACCAGTGTGGCAGCTATGTTTCCCTGTTCAGCATCTTTTCCTTCAACTCCTAATAATATACTCAAATCTTCCTGACAACAAAGATGGGGCAAATGATGAGGCAGACCATCATATCTCCTGCCTCTGGGCATGGTGACTGACTCAGGTGTTGGGCGGTGACCCAAGCTGTGCAGTCAGTGTCTTTACCTGACTTACCTGAAGAAGAGAACTAATTTTCCTTTCTGGTCCTAAGCTGCAGAAATGTGAGCCCAGAGCTGTCCATAGCCATGCTCCTCACGATATGGTGAAACTGGTCTAGCCCTTGACACCCAAAGGGCATGGAGAGTCCTGACAGAGTTTGAGTCCCTGAATCCATTGTCCTTTGTCACCTGACCCACCTTCTTTCAGCGATTTGGTTACGTGAGCCAAGGCTCCCCCTTTCCAGTTAAGCTAAATCACGTTCAGCTTTTGGCATTGGCGACCAGAGTCCTGAACAACACAGCTAGGAGTCAAGAACAGTTAACTGGAAGATACCAGTTCTGCTTGTTAGACAATATCAAAGCATAGAAGTGCCTCTTTGCACATAACCTGGGTTTTTTTTTTTAATCAGTGCTGAAGGTGATCACATGATAGCAAAAATACTAAACGCTAGCTCAATCTTCGTATTATTAGCTACCTTAGATGTCATCTGGTTAAGGTCCCTCATTTTCTACATGCAGAAGCTCAGGCCCAGAGAGGAGCAGCTAATTAGGAAGTGAGTGGGTCATTCCAGAATCACTGGATAAAAATGACCCAGATTGAAAGAAAAATGATGCTGCTTGCATCTAGTTTTTCTCTTCTGCTTTCCATGGTTACTTGGCTAGTTCTGCGAACATTCCAGAGTGTTTTCCTCAAGTTTTAAAAAATTGTGTCTAGTGAATGCTGTGACTCTCCAGATCCTTGTGGTTTAATTTCAAATGAAACCTTCTAGTCTCTGAAACTCTGATGATATCTCAGTTGATCAGGATGATTTTTACATGATTCTACCAAAAAGGGTGTAAAACTGCATCTTCCGGTACAGACTCTTAGAAGCTTAGCTCCAGCACAGCTTATCTTTGTGAAGATTGTATGGAGATAAATTCATAAATGATTATCTCCCTTGAGTACAAATATAAGTTGTTTCCATAGATACCTGTTCACAAAACTAATGAAGCAAGTGTTTTCCAAAACCTGCTTGAATGACACCTCTGACATATGAACTTATTAACTTCTTATTTCACCCGACTGCTAGAGCTGGCAGGGGTCTGAGAGATCATTAGACCCAGCCTCCCATTGTTCAGACAAAGACAATGGGTTCCAGAGAGGAGGAGGGTCTTTCTCAAGATCAGATTCTATTTTTAAAACATCAATAAGCAGTCTGCAATGCCTTTAAAAGAGATGAATGGATAGAATTTTTTTTCTTTAAAACTTGCAATTTCTGCATATACACCAAAAAAGGAGCAAAAAATATAAAGATCATCCACCATTTGGGTTTTACAACAACTTGGGAAAGATTTGTTTCCAAAATTAAGAAAAATCGTAACAATAAGATATAATAAAGTATAATATATATTATATTTTGTAAGATATAATCTATTTGTTATAAATAGATTGTTATAAATCTAAACGTTGGGAGAGAAGGATTGCTTTTCATTATGAAAATTGATACCAATTATTTTTAAATATTTAGAAAATTTTAAATTGTAGAAAGAAATAAGCAGGAAAAATGATCATAATTTTCATTACTCAACAAAACCACACTTCAACATTTTCAGTGTTTTTTCTTTCAATCTTTTTTTTACATGTATAGGAAATTTAGGAGGATGACAGTCACAAATATTTTCCCATGTTATTATATCTTCTTTATAAATATCTACTAAGTGCATGTGAAATGTTTTTCTTTTGCAACTTGCTGTTCTATTATGGAAAAGCTGGGTTTTAAAATAACCTTACAATGAGCATCTTCATGTATAAATATCCTTTTCCATATTTAGGATGATTTTCTTATTCCTCATAAATGGAATTTCTGGGTCTGTCTTATAGTAGGTGCTTAGCTCAATAGATATTCATGAACAGAATGAAATAAGTATATTAATCAAAATAGGTGAGGTGTGCCATGGTAAAAGCAGCTCTAGTATCTCAATGACCTAACAAAATAAGAATTTACTTCCTAGTCATACAAAATCATCTTTGGGTTCAGGTTACCCTCTGAAGCTGCCATCTTCCTTCTGTGGATTCAGCAATCCAGGCTGTTCAGTCTTTTGGCTCCAACTTCCCAACGGGGGCCTCTTCTGTGATCACATCTTCAGAGGAATGTTCCTAAATGCTTTGGTCCAGAAGTAACACAATCACCTCTGCCCATAACCCAACGGGCAGAACTAGTTACACAGCTAGTTCTGACTCCAAGGAGGTGAGGAGGTGTGATCTTCCCATGCATAAGAAGGAGGTGATTGCTTTCCTAGGGAGTCACCATCGATTCCCATGAGAAAGTCCTTTCACTATACTTAATTACTATACTCATTGGATATTACTCCACTTAGAAAGTATTTGCTCTAGTGATGGACAAAAAAAAATTAATTTTCATTCCTTTGATTACCTCAAGATTGACTTTTTCTTGTATTAATTAGTTCATTCATCAAATCAATCATTCAACAAATATTTACTTAATAGGTGACTCAGCACTGACCCAGGCACTGGGGCTGCAATGGTGAACACACAGACATGGTCCCTTCCTCATGGTCCTTGTAATCAGTGACTAGTGAGAGTTCCTCTTTTATGAACTGTCTGTATAATACCTTTGCCTGTTTATATTAAGAGTTCTTTGTGTTTTTCTCATTGAATTGCTTGACTTCTTTATACAGAGAAGAGAGCAACTCTTTGTTGTATTTACTGCAAATGTTTTCTGCAGTTTGCCTTTCAATCTTAATTTTGGTAGTGTTTTCCCTTTTTTACAGAATTTTGAAATTATCTATTCAAATCTATTGGATCCTTTCCCTTATGTTTTCTTCTCTTGCTTTTAGGCTTAGAAAATAAATGGTTAAAACTACTTATATCCAGAAAAATGGTTATTTCTGAGTTTTCTTATAATTTTTCTCTCGCTGGAAACCACCTTGTGAGAAAACACACACATATGACACATATAATTATATTTATAATTATAATATAATAATTATGTTATTCTTTTTATCATTTCAATTGAATATAATTATATATATTAATTATATTATATATCAAACATATGTATGCCTGTTTTCACACAGGAGAAAAATTGTAAGAAAATTCAGAAATATATATATTATATATACTCAAAAAGACATATTACATATAATTATACATTTTATGTGTGTGTTATATATGATTGCATTATATAATATATGTATGTGTGTGTTTTCTCATAAGGTGGTTAATATATATAATTGTATATATTAATTATATGCTATGTAATTTATAAATATATACGTATAAAATTCGGTGCAGAATCCAAGATGCCACATGAAAATTATGAGCATAAAATTCCCTTCAGTGGATCCCATGCCCTCTCACCTCTCCTGTTAGTACAATCTTTTCTCCTCTTGGGGTTCCTACTCTCTCTCACCTCCAGCTTCCTCACTACATTTCTATAGTGTTTTCCTCTCAGCAACCTGACCCCTTTTTTTTTGTTTTTTTTTTTGTGTGTGTGGTATGCGGGCCTCTCACTGTTGTGGCCTCCCCCGCTGCGGAGCACAGGCTCCGGATGCGCAGGCTCCGGATGCGCAGGCCCAGCGGCCATGGCTCACGGGCCCAGCCGCTCCGCGGCATATGGGATCCTCCCAGACCGGGGCACGAACCCGTATCCCCTGCATCGGCAGGCGGACTCTCAACCACTGCGCCACCAGGGAGGCCCAACCTGACCCCTTTGAGGTATTAACTCACAAAAAATGAAGACCTTACTTCCGTTGGGGGGAATTGTATTTTAATTGGGTCTTCCAGCCCTTTAACTGACAAAGATTAATTTTCAAAAGAGAAATTTCAGGCACTGTGACAGTCAGTAGGGGGGAGATTTTGAGCCAGGAACTCGTGACTTGTCTCTTCAAACCACACCACAAGATCTGCCTTAAGTGGCACCTACCAAAATCTCATGTTCTTCTCCCACGCTGACATGAAATCCAGAGTCAGCTGTCATTTGCTCACCCTATATAAGGTTAACTCCCCTCAGATGGCTTCTTTTCACGTTATTTATCTTTTCCCCAAAGACTAGCTTCCTCTCCTGGCTACCATACTTCTATTATTAGCTCTAACACTGAGGCCCAGAATCTCAGTCACTTCCAGCCCCATGGTTCATTCACTGTCCCACAACACCATTCAGACATCCCTGTGTGTTTCCGTACTCTGGAAACATCTTTCACTGGGACGCTGGTCCACTTATCCAGTGCCTTGCAGGCACGGTCAATAGCAACCCTCACTCCTCTGAATCCACAGAGGACCTGTGTCTGTGCCAGCGGTCTCCAAAGTGGGGTGTCTATGGAGATTCTTCTGGGTACAAGAAAGTAGTGGAACTTTTGCTTATAAAATTTCAACCTTTTAAAACACCCATTTTTTGTGTGTTTTTACATGGACATAATATATTCATTTAGAAGTATATGACCAATTTTGGGGACTTCTCTGGTGGCTCAGTGGTTAAGAATCTGCCTGCCAATGCAAGAGACATGGGTTCGAGCCCTGGTCCGGGAAGATCCCACATGCCGCAGAGCAAGTAAGCCCGTGTGCCACAACTACTGAGCCTGCATTCTAGAGCCCGTGAGCCACAACTACTGAGCCCAAGTGCCACAACTGCTGAAGCCCGTGTGCCTGGAGCCCATGCTCTGCAACAAGAGAAGCCACAGCAATAAGCCCGGGCACCACAACGAAGAGTAGTCCCCGCTCGCCACAACTAGAGAAAAGCCCATGTGCAGCAACAAAGACCCAATGCAGCCAAAATTTAAAAATAAATAAATTAATTAATTTAAAAAAGAATAAACAGACCTTAGTCTGAGAAACAGCTGGAGACAGTGTATGAAGGTAAGCTGAAACATTCTGCGCGAGGGGATGCATTGATGCTTGCTTTGTTTCAATGAACTGGTCACATAATTGAGTCAGAGAGAAATCCTCCCTTTCCATGTTTAAAAGTTGGAAGCTTATCTCTATCTGCTTCTCCAAAAACTGCTTTAAACGTATCATGTCATATGCACATGTTTGGTCCCAGAGATATGGAAAAGTACTAGAAAAAAATTCACGGGATAATTTGAACCTCCAAAGAAAATATTCGACTTCACTGGGCACATATGCTCAGTCTCTGTCACCTCTCCTATCTCTTTCCTGTTGGTGACTGCCTCCACGGCATTTTGCTGTTTTTGCTCTGGATCTGTAGCTCACTGCCAGGGGCTGGTGAACAAAGACTGTCCTCCACCTCCTCTGCTCAACTTGTCTGTGTTGCTTCAATCCTAGAACCCACTTAAACCCACTCAGGCCCTTCCTTAGCTGCCATCACCCACGGCTCTAGTGGGTGGGTGCTGTGAAGAAAATACTTCTTAAAAAGAAAGGAGCCTAGTGGCTGCCCTCGATTCTTGGTTTTCCAAGAGCTCCAATATCAAGAGTCCTGGTGTAAATGCTGAGCCAAACTCCCTTTGGGGCCCATTGGAAGATGTGTTTCAGATCCATGGAGAACAAGAAGCAGAATGAATACACTGTCCCTGGTTTATCCGTCACCATTGCCAGAGCTCAGGAACAGTGCTTGCCAAAGAGCACAGCATCCCATTCAAGGCTCATAATAAAAGTCTAAAATTTACAAAAATAATAATGACTGAATTGGGTCTAAGTTACACTATCCTGTTGCAGTTGCTTCCTTCAGCTTCTGTTACATATCAGAAGAAAAAAAAATCACAACCGAAAAGGGCACACAAAATGTCCCTCCCCAAGTCTCTGTAGGGGAATAGTACATGTGAAGGCTGCCAATGGAAACCTTCACTCCTTAAAGGATAAGTATGAAATAATACCCCTAAGTGTGGATCTTAGATTTATTTGTTTTATAAAGACAGGTTGTCCTGCTGAGGCCATAGGCAAATATGCACCATAGAAACTATCTTTCCTCTTGGCCACACCCATGGCAGGCACTGTTAGTGGATCACCTACTCTTTCTTGCTAATCCTCAGTAGAATATTTTAGGAGAAACTAATGAACATTGCCAAGGGAGGTGAAAGCTCTTTTCCCTTCTGACCTAGAGGAAGCACACACCCCTAAAGGACTGGACTATTATCTAGAGAAGATGTAGCCCTTCATACAGGAATCTGGAAACTTAGCAGATTCAGCCTACCGTGAGAGGGAACTCCTGTCCCTCTCTCCCTGTGGGTCTGTCTTGAGAAGTTTAGCTGTGCTGGAGTGCACCAGGTGGAAACAGAGAGAGAGATGTGGGGATATGCCAGAAGCTAGGCAGGGAGACCCTGGAGAGGAACACAAGCTGGAGATGAGTAAGTTACACTTCAGAAGCCAGATTCCTTAGTTACAGCTAGCTTTCTGGGTCTGTTTTCTCTTTTGCTATCCTTGAGCCATAAGCAAAATTCATTCATTCATCCATCCATCCATCCCATTCATTCATTCATTCATTTAACAGATATTTATTGAGCATCAGTCTTGTAGCAGTCTCTGAACTATGATCTAGAATATGGGGATGAGTGACATAGAGACAGTCCAGGGAATGCAGACCAATGACAGCCATTTATGCTCATTTACACTCAAATGGCCATTTATGTTGTTTGGGGGAAATGCTGATGTTATGGGATCACACAGTAGGGGAGCCCAGGCTGTCTGAAATCTAAGTGCTCTGGTTAAGGGGTGTCTATTCTCCAACATGGTCTCATTGGATGGACTGGATACAGAGAGTAGCATTATGGGCAGGGCTTGGGCAGGAAATTAAAGAGGAGCTGTTCCCTGGGAGTCGTGGCCATGAGATTCAGGCACCTTATGCACATAAAGGCTCTTTTTCCACTGCCAGTCTTGGAGGACTGGGTGTGATACTAGTAGAGGTTTGATTTTTATAGGGTGGGAGCTAAATCTGGGATCTGCCATTGTGTTTTTCCCTTCTCTCCCAAAGGTGATTCTTAGAAACCTCCACTCTGAAGGCCTCTTGTCCTTCAGTCAAGCATCCAGCACATCCTCACAACTCCCTCGGATCACCCTGAGGCCACTCTTCTCACCGTTGACACCACTACCATTATTCCTGACATATGAGGCAGGATGATCCAAGACCAGAAGGTCATCATGATCAAGAGGTGAGCAGATAGTACTTAAAGGCAGAGAGGGTTGGGATTGGAGAGGACTTCCCTAATAGCTGTTATAAATGGAGATACAACAGGTTTGAACAAACGACCTGGAACAGGAAGAGGGGAGGAGGGAAGAGTCAGGCAGAGATAATGCCAAGAGAGGATGCTTGGGCTGTGCAGGGACATAAAAGGGGCTCAGAGAGGACTTAGGAAGCAGATCGGAAAGGAAGATAGTGGAGGAAGGTAAAGAATCCAGTCTTTGGCATTCAGTTGTGTGGCTGGGGATTGTGAGAAACTGGATCAGGGAACTTGAAGGCTGGGATGTCCGCTATGTTCTTGGAATGACTTCCTGAGGGCTTCGCATGTAACCAAATATTAGCACTCATTTACTGAATAAAAACTCTTCTGTCCCTGGGCTAGCAGGGAGTGGAGTGTCATGCTCCCCACCCTCATCACAAAGACAGGTCAGTCCCCGTCCCTAAGACTCTCACAACCTAGACCAAAAAGTGCCCCGAGAGCCTGGCAGGATCATCCTGGTGCACAGACTCAGTGTCCAGGGGTCCTGAGTGGCCATAGGACAGCCAGGGCTCCTGCGTCCCATAAATCCAAGCCAAGAACAGTAAAGCACGGAGAAGGGAGGTAAGTAGGAGCAGGGAGACGAAAGTCCCAGAAATGCAGATTAGATTGCAAATAATAATAAAGCAATAACCTGGGTGAACTCCGTTCAGTTCAGTTCAATTCACCAAGTACATGCTGAGTGCCCCTGTGTGCCTGTTCTGAACTAGTATGCTGGAGAGGAGGGCTACAAGAAAAAATGAGCAGTTTGGTGGAGGTCAGGCATGCTAAAGAGAAGGTATCTTTTCAGGCACCAAAGCTCTGCCCTGCAGATGGATGCCTTTGCATTGGAGGTCCCCTGACAATTCAGAGGAGATTTCTCTCAAAGACCTTCCAAAACAGTTCCTCTAAGACCCTAGTCCATGCCCCCAGGCAGCCACGAGTCTGTTCCATTTCATACAGACCAAGCAGACCCTTTCTGAAGTTTTTGTAGAAATGGAAGTGATCTGAGTAGAGTAGGGAATTTTAAAGGTGAAAACAGGGGCAAGGATGGAGAATGGATTGGAGGTGGAGAAAATGCAGAAGTAGGGGGCCAGTGAGGAGAATACGAATACTCCAGTTTCACTGAGTTGGTGGCAGTGAGTAGAGCAAAGGGACAGAAGAGGATGAGGACACAGAGGCTCTGCCAACTAACTGGCTGTGGAAGACAAAAGAAAGAAGAGCTTGAGATGGCCTTGGGCAAATGAATAAGGAGAGTCAGGGGGCTCTGAGGAGAAGCATTTGAAGAAGGAAGGTAATGAGTTCAATGTTAGTGGTAATACAGGATTCCATCCTTCCTTTCCTGGATTCTTCCTACTGGTTCCCCTTCTCTAGGCTCAGCCCTCCAGTTCCCTTTTCATGGGGTTTCTAAAAGGCAAACTTTACAGGATCATTCCCTACATCCAGCCTCACAGTGGTTTCTATCACCTTCAGTGAAAGCCCACTGTCCTGAGCACAGCATACAAAGCCTTGGAGCTCTGCCTTGCCTACATCTTAGCCTCATCTCCTGCCACTCTGCCTCTGGGACTCAACACTCCAGACATCCTGAAATATTTTCATTTTTTCAAAGAAGGCAGTTTCATGCCTCAGTGCCTTTGTAACTGTAATGCCTCACCCTGGAAGTTCTTTCCCTCCTTAACTGCCTGGTGAACTCCTCACCATTTGTTCTCAGGCAGCTTAAAATACAACAAAGCATTCCCCAATGGTCCTTCTCACCCTCTCAAAGGAGGTTTATTCAAAGAATGCAAGGCTGTTCAATACTTAAAAATCAATCAATGTAATCCACCATATTAATAGCTAAAGAAGAAAAATCACACGGTCTTATTGACTGATGCAAAAAAAAATTTAACAAAATTCAACATGTATTCATGATAAAACTCTTAGAGGAAAATAGGTGTAGAGGGGAACTTTCTCAATCTGTTGAAAAGTATCTACCAAAAGCCTCCAGCTAATATTACACTTAATGGTGAAAGATGGAACGCTTTCCTCCCAAGGTCAAGAACAAGGTAAAGGATGTTTGTTCTCACCGCTCTTATTCAATATATTATTGGAAGTTCTGATCAAATTAATAAGACACAAAAAGGAAATAAAATGCATACAGATCAGAAAGGAAGATATAAAACTGTCCCTATTTGCAAATGACATGGTTGTCTATGTAGTAAATCTCACGGAATCTATAAACAAACAAACAAACATACAAACAAAAACAACCCAACTCCTAGAACAAATAAGTGAGTTCAGCAAAGTTGCAATATACAAGATAAACATACAAAAATTGTACACATTTGTATTTCTAGATATACAATTGTATATGCAATTGTTATTTCTATATATCAATGAATAGGTGGACATCAAAACTCAAAATACAATGCCATTTTCAATTACTCAAAAAAAAGAAAGAAATGCTTAAGTGTAAATCTAACAAAACATCTACAGAACTTCTATACTGAAAACAATGTTGAAAGAAACCAAAGATCTAAGTAAGTGGAGACATAGCGTACTCGTGGATTGGAAGGTTCAACATAATTAAGAGGTCAATTCTCCCAAATGCAGGTTTAATGCAATTCTTATCAAAATCCCAGCAAGATTTTTTATAGGCATAGACAAAAGTATTCTAAAATATATATGGGAACTTCCCTGGTTAAGAATCCGCCTGCCAATGCAGGGGACACAGGTTCAATCCCTGGTCTGGGAAGATCCCACATGCTGCAGAGCAGCTAAGCCCGTGTGTCACAACTACTGAGCCTGCGCTCTAGAGCCCACAAGCCACAACTACTGAGCCAGCGTGCTGCAGCTACTAAAGCCGGCACGCCTAGAGCCCACGCTCCACAAGAGAAGTCACCGCAATGAGAAGCCCGCACACTGCAACAAAGAGTAGCCCCCACTCACTTCAACTAGAGAAAGCCCATGCACAGCAACGAAGACTCAATACAGCCAAAAATAAATAAATAAAATAAAAATAAATAAAATTTATATGCAAGCGCAGATGAACCAGAATAGCTAACATCGTTTTGTAAAAGAGTTATACAATGGAAGGAATCAATCTACCTGATTTGAAGACAGAGCTGTGATGTTTACAGAGTGATAGACACATAAACCAATGGAACAGAATAGAGAATCCAGAAACACATTAACACAAATATGCCCAACTGATTTTTTACAAAAGTACAAAAGTAGTTCAATGGAGGAAGGCTAGCTTTTTCAATGAACCTTGACTTAAATTTCACATCTTATTAAAAAATTAACTTAAAAGGATCATGGGCTTAAATGTAAAATGTAAAACTATGAAACTTTTAGAAAAGAAAATATCAGAAAAAAATCTTTGGGATCCAAGGCTAAGCAAAGAGTTCTTAGATTTGCAACCAGAAGCATGATTTATAAGAGAAAAAAAATTGAGTTTCATCTAAATTTTAAAATTTGTTTTGTAAGTATCCTGTTATGAGAATGAAAAGACAACCTTCAGACAGTGAGATGATAAATTTGCAAACCATACTTCTGACAAAGGAATAGCATCTAGAATACATAAAGATCTCTCAAAATTCAACAGTAACTAATAAAAGAAAACCAATTAGATTTGGGGGAAAAGGCGTGAAGGAACATTTTGCTGAAGAGGATATAGAGATGGCAAATAAGTGTGTGAAAAGATGCTCAACATCATTAGCCATTAGGGAAATGTAAATTAAAACCACAATGAGTTATCACTATACATCTTTCAGAAAGTCTAAAATAAAACATAGTGACGGCATTAAACCTGATCACTTATACATTGCTGGTGGGAAGGTAAAATGGTATAGCCACTTTGGAAAAGTTTGGCAGTTTCTCAAATAACTAAAAATACAACTATCGTATGACCCAGAGTTTCAATCCCAGAGAAATTTTTGCAGAGAAATGGAAACACGTTCAAACAAAAGGCTGTACACGAATGTTCAAAGCAGCTTTTCTGGTAGCAGCACCAAACTGTAAACAACTGAGATGTCCTTCAACAGGTGAACGGCTAAACACACTGTGGTACATTCATATCATGGAATACTTCACAGCAGTAAAAATGAATGAACCATTGATACACACAACAAGTTGGATGAATCTCCAAGGAGTCATGCTGAGTGAAAAGCCAATTCCAAAATGTTACATATTATATTACTACATTTACATAACATTCTTGAAATGACAAAATTACAGAAATGCAGAATGGATTAGTGATTGCTGAGAGTCGAAGATAAATGGGGAAAGGAGATGCAGGAGGCAAGGGGGCCTGACTATAAAAGGACTACAGGATGTAGTGATGGTATTGCTCTGTGTCTTGACTGTTTCAATGTCAATATTCTGGTTGTGATCTCGTACCACAGCTTTGTAAGATGTTACCCTTGGGAGAAACTGGGTAAAGGATACAAAGGATCTCTCTGTACTGTTTCTTACAACTGCACATGAATGTACAATTATCTCAAAATAAAAAGTTTAATTAAAAAAAATAAAGCAAAAACCACACCCCTTTATCATCTCACAGGTCAGAAGTCAAAGCATAGCACAACTGGATCTCCTGCTCACGTCTCACCAGGCTGAACACAAGGTGCCAGCCAGAGCTTGGGGGTCTCATCTGAGGCTTGGGGGTCTTCTTCCAAGTTCAATCAGGAGTTGGCAGAACTCAGTTCCTTGTGGCTCTAGGACTGCTCTCCCATTTCCTGGCTGACTCTCAACCAGGGACCCTTCTCAGTTTCCTAGGGCCTTTCTGTTATTTCCTGCTATGTGGCCCTTCCCATATTCCCTCTCATGCTTGGAAGGGCTCAGATCCACTTATGGCCTCATCTGATTAGGTCAGGCCCACCCAAATAATCTCCCTGTTTATTAACTCCAAGTCAATTTATGAGTAGCTTAACCATGGGTGTGATAGTCTATCATATTCACAGCTTCTGCCTGCACTCAAGGTAAAGGAATTGCACAAGGCATGTACACCAGAGGGCAGGAATCTTGGGGCTATCTTAGATTTCTGCTCACCATAGACCATCTGAGCCCCAGTGCTCTGGGTGGGATAGACTGAGGTCTTGGTTGGGACTGCATTGCAGTGCAATTCTTCTCTCTGCTCAGTCCTTCAGCCTTCATTCCCCATAGTCATTGATCCCTAGAGCGCTTGCCAATCAATTTTCTGCCTATGAGTCTGTTTCCCAAGGAACCTGACCTAAGACACTAGTGCTATACTAGAGGGCATGGAAGACAGATTGATAACATTTTAAAAATCCCTGAGCCAGGTATATGTGAGACTCTACTTAAAAAGGATGTTGACAGAGCTCTGGGGGGTTATCCCTAGGCTGTCAAGTCAGGAGCACCACATGGGTAATTGTTGACAATGACAACCAAGTCACTCAATGGTCCGCCTCTAGATTCAGCTTAAAGTCAGCCCTCCTTTAACATCATCATCATTACTATGATGTCGTACTTATCATACTTTGAGAGTTCACTCTGTTTCAGGAACCGTGCAAAACATTTTGCCGTCCATCTAATGAGCCATTATAGCAGAGTGGTTGAGAGTACCAGGGGTTAGACGACTCAGCGTTGAATGCCAGCTTCTCCATTTGATAGCAATATGGCCCAGTTAGTCCAGCTTTCCAAGGCTCAGTTTCCTCATCTATAAAATAAGGATGGGGACTTGCCTGGTGGTGCAGTGGTTGAGAGTCTGCCTGCTGATGCAGGGTACGTGGGTCCGTGTCCCGGTCTGGGAAGATCCCACATGCCGTGGAGTGGCTGGGCCTGTGAGCCATGGCCGCTGAGCCTGCGCATCCGGAGCCTGTGCTCTGCAACAGGAGAGCCACGACAGTGAGAGGCCCGCGTACTGCAAAAAAAAAAAAAAAAAAAAAAAAAAAGGATGGTATCTGTTTTATAGAATAACCCTTCATGTAGAACTCTTAATATGTGCTTGGTACAGAGCAAGCATTCCATAAATGTCAGCAATCTTAAAGCCTCATTTAATTCTTATAACAGCCCTGCAAGTGGGTTTATAGCTGAATAAGCTGAGGTTCAGAGAGATCAAGCAGCCTCCTAGCCTCCAACAAACAGCTAAAAGGTGTCAGAGGTAGGATTTAAACCAAGCTCCTTCTGACTATAAGGTCTTAGCCCTTAACCATTATCCTGGCTTGCCTCACTTTGTGGGTATCCACAGGAGCAGTGAAGCCAACGCTGCCTTAAGCACAATGCAGAAAGAAAGGTAAAATGAAAAGACACACGCAGAGTCTTAAAATCCCTGGGAAGGAAATGCAGCAGGGAGGGAGTTGCCACTGATTCACCTGAGGGATGTCAGGATTCTGAGCCTGAAGCTGTGTGCTGCTACGTGGCTCCCTAAATGGGGTAGTGGAAATCAGAGTCTCTCTTCTCAAGAGAGCTAAGCCCTTCAGGAAAATGTTATTACAGGTCCATGATCTCTTATTCAAACATTTTGATTCAGACAGCTCTGAATACCGAAAGCTTTTCATCATTCTGACTTGACCCAGATGGACCTGAGCTCTTTGTCGTCTTTGCAGCTTCACAAAGGAATGAATAGTCATACATTTGCTGCAGAAATGTTCATGTGATCATTTCCTGAGGTGTTAGCTACTGAGTTACCTTTCTAAAATCTGAGAAATCCTGAATTTCAGATGAGGGCTCGGGGGCCTTTAATTATTATCTCTGACAATTTTTGCTACTTACCAGAGCAAAGAACACAGACACACCAGATTTCATTCACGGAATGACTTTCATGTAAAGAGCTTTTATCCAAGAGCTCCTCAGAGGATCCCTTGTTTCCCACAAGGAAGAATGACCAGCCTCAGGCCATGCATACCCATCCAGCTCTACCTGAAAGCAGGCTGGGTACCCTAGGTGGCTGCTGCCCAGTCTACTTCTCAGCACCATGGTTTTCCACTCTGTGTTATAGAATTGTCCTGCATTGTTTTCCCGCCCAGAATGCTGATTCTGGTAGGACTTTGTGTTGTTTTGGGATAAGGGGGTTGAGGTGGAGAGAAAGTTGAGGCTGTGGGTGCAGAAGAGAGACAGGAATCCTGACTCTCCCCAGCCTCCAGTTCCTTTCCTGGGGCCTCTGGGGATAGTAGTCGTTTGCTCACAGTATTTTCCATATAATCCCAAAGTGTAAACTTTACCTATTTTGAATGCATGAATTCCACGCCATCTTCACTATTTAAATGAGACAAAATATCCAATGAGATACAGACTTGGTCTTATTTAAAATCACAGGTCTACAGCTGTGATGGAATAGAGTCCCTATAAGGAATAAACGGGCCGTATCTCAGTATTCCTACTGAGTCTATTTTCTACCGTTGAAAACCACATGTAGCCACTTTGATGCGGGCTGAGTAGGTGGGGCATCATTTTACCACCATTTGTTTAGCTGCACTTTGGCAAATGTCAAGTCCAAGTCTGTGTATTTGGACAAAATGGGGTCAGCAGCCTCCTGATGGGCTTTCTGTCTGACAGACAGCAACTTACCAGCCTCCTCTCCACTAGGGAAGCATCAAGTGAATAAGGTTCCTGGTTGCTTTCTTCTCTTCAGGGTAAATATCAGAGATCAGCCAGTACAGAAGATACTTGCCGCTACTCCAGCTCCAGAGCCCACCCTGAGTGCAAACTCAGTGAAGACTTGGAGCGTTTAAAGGAAAAAACAAACTAAAAATGGTTCTACGTTTGGTCACTTCCAAATTATTCTCATACTTATGGTCTATCCAGGGCCACGTCTCCTTCATTTCCTTCTCATCAGTTATCTATCTTTGGCCAACAAATGATCACTGGTGATTCCTTTTCCAATACATGGCTGGGAAGCAATGAGACAGAAAAACAAAATTGTTTTCTTGTTTGAGTTAAATTCAATTTTACAAACAAATTGAGTTTGTGCTAATGGCCAGGTATTCTGCTTGCTACTAGGGATAAAAGGACTGGGGATTACAGTCAAGTGAAAGGGAAAAGACCAGTTGATTCCCAATGATGAAAAGTTAGCACAGATGCTACAGGAGACGTGAGAGTCACTCAACTTTGCCTTGGTGGGTGTGGTGGAGGATCAGGGAAGTCTTCCTGGAGGAGGTGACAGCCATTCTAAATCTTGAAGATTGAATAAGACGTTACCCAGGCAAATGGGTGAGAAGGGGGTGAAGACATTGTATGCAGAGAATACTTCTCCAAAGGTTCTGAGGTGAGTACATGGCATGAATTATATTGCATACAATTTAGTTTCAAATACTTCAGCCTAGACAGAGAGATGTATCTGTTACTTTATTTTTTTGGACCTGTTACTTTTAATCTACATCCTAGGAGCAATTTGTTAACATCTGAAGTGCCCTGCTCAGGAATACACATTCCAGAGTGTTTCTAAGCTTTGATAGATGCTAACTGGATGTCACACTCCAGAGGTACCTTCTACAAGAGCTTTGGCCATCTTTTTTTCTTTCCAGCTTTATTGAGATATTACTGACTTATAATATATGTAAGTATAAGGTGTACAATGTGATGATTTGATACATGTATATATTACAAAATGATTACTACAATAAAGTTAGTTAACACCTTAGCCCCCTCACATAATTACCATTGTCTTTTTGGGGTGATAAAATTTTAAATCTGCTCGATTAACAACTTTCAAATATATAATATGATATGGTTAATTATAGTCACCATGCTGTACATTGGATCCCCGAATTTATTCATCTTATTGCTGGGAGTTTGTACCTTTGACCAACACCTCTTACCTTCCCCACCCCTGGCCCTTGGCAACCATCATTCTATTCTCTATTTGTATGAGTTTGACTTTTTTAGATTCCTCATATAAGTGAGAACATAAAATATGTCTTTCTGTATCTGACTTATTTCACTTAGCATAATGTCCTCAAGGTCCACCCATGTTGTTGCAAAGGCAGGATTTCCTTCTTTTTTATGGGTAAATAATGTTTGTATATATATATGATATATATATATATGTTTGTATATCATATATATCATATATATATCATATATATGATATATATACACATCTTCTTTATATAGTCACTTTATATGGACACTTAGGTTGTTTCCACGTCTTGGCTATTGTAAATGATGTTGCGATGAACATGGGGGCGCAAATATCTCTTTGAGTTGGAGTTTTCATTTTCTTTGGATATATACCCAGAAGGAAGGTTCCTGGATCATATGGTAGTTCTATTTTTAATTTGTGTGTCTTCTTTGGAAAAATGTCTAATGGGCAAAAGTCCTTTGCCCATTTTTAAATTGGATTGTTTGGTTTTTTGTTATTGAGTTGTATGAGTTCTTTCTATATTTTGGATATTAACGCCTTATCAGACAGACAGTTTGCAAATATTTTCTCCTGTTCCATATTTGGTTTGCAAATATTTTCTCCTGTTTTCCTTTGTAGTTTGATGATTTTTCCCTTTTTCGTGAAAAAACTTTTTAGTTTGATAAAGTCTCACTTGGTTGTTTTTGCTTTTGTTGCTAGTGCTTTTATTGTCATATCCCCCCAAAAAATCTTTGCCCAGACCAATGTCAGGGGCTTTCTCCCTATGCTTTCCTCTAGCAATTTCATAGTTTAGGGTCTTGCATTTAAGTCTTTAATCCACTTTGAGTTAGTTTTTGTGAGTGGTGTAAGATAGGGATCCAATTTCATTCTTCTGCATGTGATGATCCAGTTTTCCCATCACCATTTATTGGAGAGACTATCCTTTCCCCACTGAGTCTTCTTAGCCTCCTTGTCAAAAACTAGTTGGCCGTATATGCGTGGGTTTATTTCTGGGTAGAGTTTCAGCAATCTTTACCTTCCATCCTCACTACAGAGTTTGTTCATTTGTATAATGGTTTAGAAATAATTTTCATTGTTTAAATGAATGGTGAAAAAGCTATGGTGGATAGCTAGAAATACAATATGGGCTCTCCATGGTTACAGGAACAGAGTGTAAGAATTTTGCAAGCTCAAGGGCTTACACCCTTCATAATGGCTCGCCATGCCTAAGATTCCACCTAATCTCTGTGCCTCACTTAACAGATGAGGCTGTTGCCTGATTCTGACTAGTAGCTCAGATGAATTCTGCCACTAGAACATTGTCTCTTTATACAAGGTTTGTGTCAGACAGAGAGCAAACTTAGGAAAAAAGATTGTGCATGTTTGTAGTGCCTGCTTATTAGTAAATATTTGTATGCATAGCAGAATTTGGTCTGGGTCTTGCTTTCAATGCAACCTACCCAATGCAACCAACCCCTTAGTTGGACAGTCGTGGTAGAGGAGATCTATAATCCTCAGCTCCCTTTAACAATGGTAAGCTATAGATATCCTGCACAAAAAGCCTAATAATTATAAGGAGGCAAATTGGCTGGAGTCAGTTTCCTGCAGCATGATTCCTTTGTTTGTTTTTAACAGTGCTAGCCATCCTTCTCCACCACTCCAGCGGGGGAGTTATCCAAGGCAGCTCAATTCAACTGAGCGGCAGGAAACACAGAATCCCTTGGAAAGGAGCCAAAGTTCTATCAGGAAGACAATACCAGTTCTGACAAAACTGGAAGGTGATGCAAGGACAAAAATAACACCACTTGGTGACTGGGAGCTGAGAGCAGGATGGAAAGGAGTGTGAGGCACAGGTTAGCATGAACAAGTCAGGACTGAGGCTGTGACCAGCAGGTGACTGCCAGAGCACACCTTTGTCATGGTGCCAGAACATATCATGCCTCTTAAAGGAGCCACATGCAGCTGGACACCAGTCAACTCTCCATGGTCAAGCTTATTACCTATTGCTTCACCACTCACGTCCCCTGAGTACAATGTGTCTCCTGTGTTTCCCGTTCAGCTAATGGCATCACCATCCACTTAAGGATCATCTTGGGCATCTCCAATATCATCTTCCCAATTGTAATCAATCATCAAATCTAAAAACTTATAACAACTAAGCATCTCTTGACCCCATCCCCAGTCGCCTTGGTTCTGGCTCTCAACATCTCTCCGTGGGACCATTGCCGCCCACACTGCAAGAGGTTCCTCGCCGTCCACCTGCTCACAGCATCCCCTTCCTCTCTACTATGGCACAGCTGCCTCTCTGCCCTACACATTAGAACCCTTAGGAGGCGCCCCATTGTCCTTAGCAGACCCAATTCCAGAGCATGGCGTACTCGAGCAGTTTTATTACAAGTGATAGAAACTTTAGTAGGACCATTTGGGACAAAAGGGGGAAATGTATGGATTTACAGAGCTGAATTGTGGGAAATAGACCTGTTGTGTCCCAGATATTTGAATCAGGGGCTTGAATACCATTCGAATTTTTTCTCTTTCCCTGTGTATTGTCAACATTGTCTTTGCCTTTTTCCACAAGCCTGGATGATGACCCCTGGTCCCTTGGAGCTCATATCTACCTAGTTGCTGGTACCACTAGAGTGGGTAAGGCCCCTCTTTTCTTCAATTCCAATTTGAAAATTTCCAGGGAAGAACTCCTACTGGTCTGGCCAGGGTGATAGGTCCATCCCTGATCTAATGAATACTGCTGGGACGGGGAAGGGGAAACCATGATTACTGTACATGTCCCTGGTTAAGGACCAAGAGCATGATGTACCATCAATATTGATGAAAATGGATGTCCTTAGATAATCTACCAAAGTTCTCTGATAATCTACCAAAGAAAACATGGTCCAAATAATTTTCTTCCTGGCTGGCTAACACCTAGCAGTATGGTACAGGAGTTAAGCCCCTATGCTCTGGAATAATATAGACGTAGGTTCAAATCCCAGCTCTCCCAGTTCCATTAGTTGTATGACCTTGGGCAATCCAGTGAGTCTCAGTTTCCTTATCTGTAAAATGGGGGGGGGGACATATATATCAAGTGGCCCATGTGAACATTTAAGGAGACAGGCATCGAGAGCACCTAGAATCAAACCTGGCTTATAGTGCGAACTAGGGGAGCTCTTCCTGTCCACATGAGTGGGCAGACTTTGGAAGGCAGCAGGGCCTCAGGCTACTGCCTGCTGCCAGCAGAATGAGATCAGGGTTACTCAGAGGAACAGACTGACCTGATTCACAGCACTCCGGTGAAGGGACCCATCTGACACCCCAGAGAAGACAGTGCCAGGAAGAGGAGTTGCTTGGCACATGATATTCTCAAAAGCAAGGATGAGGGGTCCTTTCAAAGCACCCCGTCTCCCTGCCAGAGGAGGACCACGTCTGAGGCGAGGCACTTCTCCAGGGAGATGCTTATAATGCTGCCAGCCTCGCGGGTTACAGCCCGGAATCATCTCTTTATTAAATAATAATTAAGAGGCCCCTGTGAAGGGAATCTGGGTATAATTACCTGACTCATTAAGCTGCTCAGTCGAAACCGGGAGGCCGTTTTACTTCAGTGGCCGCACTCTTAGGCAATTTTCGTGTTTCTGGAAGCTGCAAGTGGAATCTCACTTTTGTGGGGGGCTCAGGCTCAAGGTCGTGTGTCCTCATCCCTCAAGAAGGCTCCAGCCAAGCCTATGTTTCAAAGGACCAGCCCTCCCCTTTTCTGTTCCAACAGATCTAAATTGGTCTTGGAACAGAACACAAGGAAGGGCGGAGGGACCAGCTGGGCAAGGAGTCAGCTCATTAGTAGCCGCGATGGAGGTGTTGAAATGAAGCAAGTTAAAAGCATATTAGTTTAAATGAGACTTTTCATCAATGAGGGGAGGTGTTTAGGTAGGAAGCAAATGTAATCATTTTGTGATGGGGCATAGTTTAGTAATTAATGGGGAAGTTGTCAGTATAATCTTGAGGGAGTCCCAGGAAATGAAGAAATCTATCTTATTAAGGACAACCTAGGAGAAAAAGTTATTGGAATGCAGATAATTCACCAGCAAGGTCCTGGTAGCAAGTTTTTATCAGATGCATGAGTTGGGACAGTCTTTCTGCCCCATCTGTGTTTTGTCTTTGTCCAGACCCACTTCTTCTTTTTTTTTTTTTTAGTTGAAGTATAGTTGATTTACAATGTTGTGTTAGTTTCTGGTGTACAGCAAAGTGATTTAGTTTCTCATATATATATGTTCTTTTTCATATTCTATTCCATATTAACTTATTACAAGATATTGGCTATAGTTCCCTGGCTATACAGTAGGACCTTTGTTGTTGTTGTTTTCTATTTTATATAGTGTGTGTCTGTTAATCCCTAACTCCTAATTTATCCTTACCCACCTTTTCCCTATGGTAACCGTAAGTTTGTTTTCTATGTCTGTGAGTCTGTTTCTGTTTTGTAAATAAGTTCATTGTATCATATTTTAGATTCCACATGTAAGTGATATCATATGATATTTGTCTTTCTCTGCCAGACGCACCACTTCTCCTAATGGGAATACAGAGAAGAATAGAGAAGGTTGCAGGGGTCGTGAAGCAAGCACAGGTTTCTTTCTGCTTCTCAGAAGGGCTGGCCAGCGCCTCGGCCATGCTCCTCAGGAACGGCTGCGAAAACGAGCCTACCTGGTGGGCCAGCCAGGTTCCTGCTACCTGAAGCCCTGCCAGGGCTGTGCAGACTCCCAGTGGCTGGAAAAGGAGTCTGAGGGGAAAAGTTTTACAAAGGCACCCGTAGCACAGTGGTTAAGGCAGGGCTCTGGGGGCTTCCCTGGTGGCTCAGTGGTTAAGAATCCACCTGCAGGGGGCTTCCCTGGTGGCGCAGTGGTTGAGGGTCTGCCTGCCAGTGCAGGGGACACGGGTTCGAGCCCTGGTCTGGGAAGATCCCACATGCCGCGGAGCAACTGGGCCCGTGAGCCACAATTACTGAGCCTGCGTGTCTGGAGCCTGTGCTCCGCAACAAGAGGGGCCAAAATAGTGAGAGGCCCGTGCACCGCAATGAAGAGTGGCCCCCGCTTGCCACAACTAGAGAAAGCCCTCGCACAGAAACAAAGACCCAACACAGCCATAAATAAATTAATTAAATAAATTTAAAAAAAAATAAAAAGAATCCACCTGCCAATGCAGGGGACACGGGTTCAAGCCCTGGTCTGGGAAAATCCCACATGCTGCGGAGCAACTAAGCCCATGCCCACAACTACTGAGCTTGCGCTCTAGAGCCTGCAAGCCACAGCTACTGAGCGCACGCTCCACAGCTACTGAAGCCCGTGCGCCTAGAGCCCGTGCTCTGCAACAAGAGAAGCCACCGCATCAAAGAGTAGCCCCTGCTCGCCTCAACTAGAGAAAGCCCGCACGCAGCAACAAAGACCCAACACAGCCAAAAAAATGAAAATAAAGTCAGGGCTCTGGAACCAGAATGCCCGCGTTCAGCTTTCTGCTCGGGGTCACAGTGGTGTGTGACCTCAGGCCAGCGACTCAAACTTTCTGAACTTCAGTTTCCTCAAATGTAACGGGGACAATAATTGTGTCTGTCTCATAGGGCCGTTATGATGATTAAATTAGTCATTCCACAGGAAGCATTAACAGCAGTACCTGGCACTTAGGTTTGCTCAACAAGTGTTAGCTATTATCTAGGACTTTGCCGTCCAGTATGGTAACAACTAACCACATGTGGCTATTGAGTGCTAGAAATGTGGCTAGTCTGGCTTGATAGGTGCTGTAGGTACAAAGTACACACCAATTTCAAAGACTTTATATGAGAAAAAGAACATAAAATATCTCATTGATAGTTGTTCTGTTGATTCATTGAAGTTAATATTTCAATTGTATGTTGAAATAATAGCATTTTGGAATATACTGGGTTAAATAAATACATAATATAAAAATTAATTTTACTTTCTCCTTTTATTTTTTTTAAATTTTGGTAAAAAACACATAACACGTGACACATGTTTATCATCTTAACTGTTTTTAAGTGTACAGTTCAGTGTGTTAATTACATTCACAACTACAGCTCTCCAGAACTTTTTCATCTGGCAAATCTGTAACTCCATATCCACTAGACCACAACTCCCCTTTTCCTTCTCCCCCTTAATCCTTGACAAACACCATTCTACTTTCTGTTTCTAAGAATCTGACTACTTTAGATACCTCAAATAAGTGGAATCATATAATATTTGTCTTTTTGTGACTGGCTTATTTCACTTAGCATAATGTCCTCAAGGTTCACCCATGTTGTAGGATGTGACATGATTTCTTTCCTTTTGAAGGCTGCATAATATTCCGTACTTTTAATGTTTTTAAGATAGCTGCTAGAAAACTTAGAATTTAATTTGTGGCTTGTATTATATTTCTATAGGATGGTGCTAGTTTAGAACCAGTAGTTCTTAACTCCATTAGTCCCAACCCGGCCTTATAACAACTAATTTGTAACACCTCCTTCACTCTCCTGAAATGAAAGTTACAGATAAAATAACTCATCTATATGCGTAATGTAAAAAAAAATCAATATAATGACTTAACTATAATGTGAAGGATAAAAGAAAAGAATCTACAGGGAAAAAAATGTATTTCAACTTATGGCTAGACATGAGTACTTGAAGACAAAATAATCAGATGCTTGAATACATATGCAGAATCGCCTTTAATGGGATCACTATTAATGCAGAGAAGTAACTCAAATTCTGGCAACCATGTGGCCATCAGAGATGTGATTTTCTGAAATGGAACAACTCAGTCAAGTGCCAGCAAAACAAAGTACAATTTTTTATTTTCATTCTTGTGAAACTGAGGATACATTTAAATGGCACAAAAGGTATATGTATATATGGAAACTGTAGTTAGATTCTAAGCTCAGAGACCAAAAAATTACTCTGGATTCCTCTTGATTTCTAAATATTGCACTGGATATTCATTTAGGTGAAAAATCTATTTACAAGTCCATATAAGTTGTGCAGAACCGCCTCGTGCATGGTAGGACATCTTGTATCCCCGTATACCCTGTATGCCTATTGAAGACGGGTGGCCTCGTCCAGTCACTGGAACAACCGAAAACATCCCTTCTGTCCTCCCAGGCTCTGCCTCAGAGGCAGCAGAGGCCCCACCGCAGTGGTATTGTATTGGGAGAGACACAGGATGGTGGTCCCAAAGGTCCAGTGTCCAGTGGACCGCTCTGCTTCCTTGCCTGGAGGTCCCATCTATGACCTTCAGTACCTCAACACAAGGCTAGTCCTCTGACCCAGCACCGACCACTCTTCAGCAAGGACCAGGAGCCTAGACTGCAGTCCTTC
This sequence comes from Mesoplodon densirostris, assembly GCF_025265405.1. Classification (NCBI taxonomy): domain Eukaryota; kingdom Metazoa; phylum Chordata; class Mammalia; order Artiodactyla; family Ziphiidae; genus Mesoplodon; species Mesoplodon densirostris. The sequence goes on along the minus strand of NC_082673.1, from coordinate 54,447,739 downwards.
CAGAATCTCAGACACAACAGACTCAGCATCTTTCCCTTCAAACCCATGTCCCGACTTGACATCCAGGTTTCAGTGTCACCAAATGCTTTCTCAGCACCAGAAACTTCTTTTCCTCTCCCTCCAACATTACTCCTGACCCTCGCAGGTGGCAGAGTCACGAAAGCCTGTTCTTTCTTTGCCTGTGGTTCTCTCTCATATGCCCCGTTTCCAGCTCACTGCCCCTCCCTTGTAGCCAGCTTTCTCGTGGTTCCTCATTGCTCTCCCTGACTCTAAGCTCCACTCCCCTGCAGTCCATCCTAACCCTGTATTGCATCTCTATCCAAGCTCCACTCCTTATTCGCTGCCTATGGGCAAGTGTGTTAGCCTCTATGTAGCTCCTTCATCTATTGAATGGGATCACAACACCTGCCTTGCAGTGCTGTTACAGAGAATAGTTGAGTGTGTGCCTGTAAGACACCAAGCACTGGCCTGGAACACAGGAGGAACTAGACAAATGCGGTGTCCCTAGACCCCATTTTCTCTTCTTTAGCCTGTTCCTTTTCTCTAGGCACCGAGCAAAGTATTTGCCTATTTCTCACATCATCCCAGCCAGGCAGTTGTCCCAGAAAAGACCACTGGGGGCTAAAACCTCATTAGAAATGGAATGAGATGAAGAAATTTATATTTACTAGAACACAGAAAGAGCACTTTGGATGGGTGGTAAGACTCCCAGGGGACATGAGAAGTTACAACTGAAGGTCACTGAGCGGGTCACCAGGTAACTGACTGCACGGCTTTGGGCTTGCTGGGTGGGGTGGGCGAATTTGGGTGGAGTGGAATTGCAGAGGCGAGAGAGGCCATGAGCCCTGCCCCTCTTGGTCCTGGACACCCTCTGCAGTGAGTCCTCAGTCTCTCTTCCAGATACACATCAAGCAAATATTTTTAGCTCATCAATTTGAAGGAGCGTCCAACTGACGCCACCCCAGGGGGCCTTGTTTCTTCGTCTGGGTACGGCCACGTCCATACTCAGGCTGCTGTTCCTGGACTGAAGGGCCCACCTGCTCTGGGACGCTTTTCCTGCTCAGTCCGTCCATGAGCATCCTTCCTTTCTTGGAATACCCACCAAGCACACTCCAGATAAACTTCTCACTTGTGTTGTTTTGTCTCCCAGTGAAATGATGACCGTCTCATAAGCAGGATAGCAGTGCCTTCTGCTTCCTCCCAGTCCCAGGACACAGCTATGCTAAGAGATACACGATAAATGTGATATGAATGAAGGATAAAGATAAATCTTGGCAAACTACGGAAGAAATTTTGACATGCAGGGCATGAGAGAGGTTATCAGGCCGTCCTGATGGATGGCTCAGGTGGTGGTCAAGCCCGGTGGTTCCATGGCACCTCATTCATCAAGAGCTTTGTTCTTTCTAACACACATGCTGGGGATCTCACAAGGATACATCCTCCTCTGGGCGGATTTTGCCACGTATTATGAGGGAAGGATCAAAATTAGGTGCAGCCTCTTCTAACTAAAAAATCGAAGACCACTTCAGAGTGCCTTAAGAAGATGGGCTTCATCTATCTAATAGTGCCTATGAACAGCTGAAGAGGAAATCGTTTTGGGATGAAAATCCAAGCACCCATTTGGAGGTCCCCCCCACCCCACCTTAAAAAATTTAAAAGAGAAAGAGCTCATTCCTAAAGTTGTTTCTCCTGAATAGAGAACCTGCTTGAAACAAAGTTGAACATTTCTGGGGTTCGAGTTCATTGATTCTTCGCATATACAAATTCAGCAGCTTCTTTATTTCTAAGAACAAAGCCTTGTTGAAAAGAAAAAAATCTCTGAAGTGTTCTTGGACATCAAATAATTCTTCAGAGGAAACACTTTGATGAGTTAAGTGTAAATGAGTAAGAAACATACGGATTAGATTTCTCATATAATACACATGGATTTCAGAATTAAGAGGAAAAATCTTTTTGGAAAATGTGGTTTAGATTTTGATTCTGCCTACTCCACACTGATGAAGTTGAAGAATATGATTTTCCCTGTGTCTCGCTCCCCACCTTCAGCCTCAGGCATTAGCCATCCTTCTTTCTAAAGTGTACAATCAGCTTTCATAAAGACCAGGAAGGATTTTTAAACAGGCAATTCACAGATTGCTATATAAGAACCAAATCTTTTTTTGTAACAGATTCTCTTCCCATCAGATGGGTTCTAAAGCGTTTTTCAGAAATATCTCTCTGTTGGCCAGCACAGCTCACTCACCAGGAGGGACTCTGAGCCCTGTGTTTTGGTGACCTGAAGACACCGCCCTCTGGAAACCAACCTCTGTGGCCAGCAATCCCATTTCAAGGATGCCTCTTCCTACCCTTGGATTTTACCAGTAGTGGCCTTGATTCGACACTGTGCATATACCACGAGTTGAGCCCGATGGAAAATGCTTTCTTTTAGTCAGCACAAACTTTCACACAGTGTAGATAAGAGATTAAGTGGCATTAGGGATGTGAAAGCAGTTGACACCGGATGTGGCACATCGAAGGTGTGCATTATATGCTCATTCTGTCTGAGAAATCTGAAATATTCTCCTATGACCTCTGAGGATGGAAACTGCTCATCCCACGCAGCCCTGCTAAGGGGTGGGCCTGGCTGTATGAACTAGGCAGCTCTGCTTCCCTGCCACTGACCCACCCTGGACAAATGAGTCTCCATCCAGGGGATCTGAAATAGGGTTACAGAGATTTCTATTGTCCGGGAGCTGGGCTGGATGGAATGGAGTGTAAGCCCTAGAACAGCCCCTTTTTTCCTTGTGCGCGGAGAGGAAGGGAAATGAAACAAAGGCAACAAAACAAATAGAGATGAGAGGCTTCTCCTTTTCCAAACCAGAGTCAGGTCCTGTCGGCTTGCCTCCCAATATGGGTCTTTTTTTTCAAACAGCTTTATTGCAATATAATTCACATACCATATAACTCAAGCATTTAAAGTGTACAATCCAATGGCTTTTAGTATATTCCCAGATATATGCAACCATCATCACAGTCAATTTTAGAATATTTTCATCATCCCAAAAAGAATCCCCACAGTTGTCTCCTCTCTTCCTGTCATCCTCTCCCCCTAGCCCTAGGCAACTACTGATCCACTTTCTGTCTCTATAAGTCTCCCTATTCTGGACTTTCATATGCATGGAATCATATAATATGTGGCCTTTTGTGACTGGCTTCTTATATTCAGCATAATGTTTTTTAACATTTATCCACATCATATCAGGACTTCAGTCCTTTTTATGGCTGAATAATATTCTACCATATGGATATACCGTATTTGTTTATCCATCCATCAGTTGCTAGGCTCTTGGACCATTTCCACCTTTTGGCTATTATGAAGAGTGCTCCTATGAACATTCATGTGCCCCAAGTATGTCTTGACTCTGCCTTCTCTCCACCTCTCCTGTCTCCACCTTGCTCTAAACCATCGTCTGCAGGAATCCCACCCGGTCTCACCCACCCCCCTTCTCCCTCTCCAATCCACTCTCCACCTGAACTCCAGAAGAATCTTCTAGAAATATAAATCAACTGATATCACTCCCTAGCCTTAAACTCCTCAATGGATTCCCATTGTGTTAGAAAAGAAATCCAAACTCCATTCCATGGTCAACAAGTTTCCATGTGGTCATGCCCACCATTACACACCTCTCTTTTCCAGCTGTTATTTCCACCTTGATCACCCTCCTCCAGGCTCATGGCCTTCTCTTACTTCCTTAGCACTCCCTTCCCTCTGCCTGGAATTTCATGCGGCTGATACTTCCTTATCCTTCAAGTTGTGGCTTCAGTGTCATTTCCTCAGAGAAGTGATCAATGATCAACAATGGCGAAGTTGGGCACCCCCTCACCGCCCCCTCCATTATATTCTTTCCTACGGCATTTGCTTTTTCCTTCATACAATTTATAAACTTTGGAATTTCTTGTTTATTTGTTTATGACTCATCTTCCCCAGTGTAAAGCCTATTTTATTTTACAGTTGTATCATTAAGGCCTAGAGCAGTGGTGCCTGCTGTTGACAGAATAAATATGGGTTCTGTAGAGATAAAGAGAAGAACTTTGATTAACTCCAGTTTCTGCATCCAGTATTTCCTGAGGCCCCATCTCAGGTACCATGAGACACCCCTGTGTTCTCATAATAAGTTCCTCTTTGTTTGATCTAGTTTGAGTGGCTTCTGTTCCTAACACATGAACAATCCATGACTAATGACTTTTTCTGTCATTGTTAGGCATGACTTGCTTCTTTGTTCCACACATTTATTTCCCCAAATCTCCGCAGCAAACTTTTTGAAACTCTTAACTTCTGCATCCCTTTAAAAGCATTTCTGTATTTGTATACCCATGTTCATAGCAGCATTATTCACAGTGGCCCAGAAGTGGAAGCAACTCAAGTGTCCATCGATAGATGAATAGATTAACAAAATGTGACTGTCACACACACACACACACACACACACACACACACACACACTGGAATATTATTCATCCTTAAAAAGGAGGGGAGGGCTTCCCTGGTGGCACAGTGGTTGAGAGTCTGCCTGCTAATGCAGGGGACACGGGTTCGAGCCCTGGTCTGGGAAGATCCCACATGCCGCGGGGCGGCTGGGCCCGTGAGCCACCGCTACTGAGCCTGCGCGTCTGGAGCTTGTGCTCTGCAACGGGAGAGGCCGCGATAGTGAGAGACCCGTGCACCGCGATGAGGAGTGGCCCCCGCTTGCCGCAACTAGAGAAAGCCCTCGCGCAGAAACAAAGACCCAACACAGCCAAAATAAATAAATTAATTAAAAAAAAAAAAAGGAGGGGAATCCTGAGAATTCCCAGGAGGTCCCGTGGTTAGGACTCTGTGCTTTCACTGCCAAGGGCACAGGTTCGATCCCTGGTTGGGGAACTAAGATCCTGCATGGTATGTGGCACAGCCAAGAAAAAAAAAAAAAAGAAAAAGGAAATCCTGTCCCATGCTGCAACATGGATGAATCCGGAGCACATTATGCTAGTTGAATTAAGCCAGTCACATATGGTTCCATGTATATGAGGCATCTAAAGTAGTAAAATTCATAGAAACAGAAAGTAGAACGGTGGTTGCCAGGAGCTAGAGGGTGGAGGAAATGGGGACTTGTTCAATGAGAGTTTTAGTTTTGCAGGATGAAAAATATCTGTTGCACAAAACTGTGAATATACTTAACATTACAAAACTGTACTCTTTAAAAAAATTTTTTAAAGAATTTATTTGACTGCATTGGGTCTTAGCTGCAGCACGCGGGATCTTTCGTAGTGGTATGCGGGCTCTTCATTGCAGCATGCAGGCTCCAGAGTGCGCAGGCTCAGTAGTTGCAGCACGTGGGCTTAGTTGCCCCGTGGCATGTGGGATATTAGTTCCCCACCAGGGATCGAATCCATGTCCCCTGCACTGGAAGGGGGATTTTTAACCACTGGACCACCAGGGAAGTCCCCAAACCTGCACTCTTAAAAATGGTTAAGATGGTAAATTTTATGCTATATATTTTTAACCACAATTTAAAAAAAAATTACAAAGCATCTTTACTTCATACTCCTTCCCTTTCTTCTTTATCTCCCTCCCTTCGTGGTCAAGTATCTCCAAGTCTAGGCCATGGCCCATGATGGGCGAGGCACTAACCAAGGTGCAGGCCCTGTCGGGGATGCTCTCGGGAGCTCGGGGCGTGCCTGATGGACACTTCCTGTTTGCAGAGCACAACAAGAGGCAGGGCCATTTACCAAGTGGCCACAGCTGGAGGCTCACTGGGTCTCCAGTGTAGGCTGACTGCATGCCAGGGGTTCCCCATGAGGCTGTCTCAGACCAGCTCTGACTTTGTCATAGATTTTTTGGCCAAGATTAAATTGCCTCCACTTCAGTGTCTTCACTTTTGCTTATTTCCAGTTGATTCCTCTTTCCCCCCATCATGAATATTGCAAAAACTAGGGTAATAGACTTAAGTAGGCTTTGGAGCATGATAACCAAGAACACTGTTTAGGAGAAAATATTTTTAAATAAGTGTATATAGGAAAAACCAATTCATCCCTAAGACTCTTACTGTGTAGTCAGAAAATGTCTATTTAAGTATTAAGTAGGTTTATGTTCACTCTGACAGCAACTACAAAAATAATATCTATTTATTATACACGTAACTGTTTTTCTAAAGAATTAGAATATCCTATTCATTCTCTCTCATAAAGCTATTGTGACAAGAGAGTAACTTGCCCAAGGTCACATGGCCAAGAAGTAGAGCCAAGATTTGAACACATGCCTGTGTGAGTCCAAAGTGTGAGTGTGTGGTCATCAGACCATCATAGACGTCTCTTACTAGTCCATCAACATTTATTAAGTTCCCAATAAGGACAAATCCCTGAACTAGGCTGTAATGAGGCCATAAAATAAGAGAGAAAGAACCCATACATAGGGAATGGTCAAAGAATAATTTTTTAAAAGTACACATAGTATCTATTCAATATATATGAATGGGAGTTGAATATTTATGAGTTGACTACCTATGGAAGAGAACGATAAACAGACTAGCTGAGAATTTGAATCATGGAATCGCAGAGCTGGAAGGCATCTGGGAGTCATCTAATCTCATCTCCCACCCAAAGCAGAGATCTCTTCTATAGAATCTATGGTAGTTCCATGGTCAACCTAAAGGTAGCCAAGCTAATATCTTTGTTTTCTAGCTTTTGATTATTATGAAGTTCCTACTTTTCATCAGCCAATACCTCCCTTTGGGGAGTTCTCCCATTGGTTCAGTTTTTCCTTTGGATCTATATCAAATGCCACCTTTCTAAATGCTATGATTGCCCATCTTCACATGGAGAAAAAGAAGCATGAATTGACCACTTACTCTGCTCCAGGACCATCACAATAACCCCACTAAATGGAGAAGATGATTTCTTATCTAAGGCCTCTGAAGCTAAGATGTTGAGACACTTGTCCAAGGTCACACAGCCCAGAAGTACTAGAGCAGAGATTTGAGCACAGACTTATCTCTTTTTTACTATACTACACTGTCTCCCAAAATCAGTTATCAACATATCCCTTATCTTCTCTTCTACAGACCATCTAAATAACCCTGGTTTCTGCAGAATTTTCTCCTCCGGGCACATGTTCTCCAGAATTCTCCTGATGTTCGTCATTCCTTGAACAATCTCCAATCTGTCAATGTACCTCTCAAAATGGAACATAAGACCAGAATACAATTTCCAGTGTGGCCAAACCACCTCGGCTGACTTGTTTGCCTTCCAGGCCATCGTACATGCACAGGGTGACTTTGGAAGCATGGTAGCCCTATCACACATTTGGCCTGGGCTGGTCTTAATGTAGCTGCAAACCCAGGTCTTTATCATATGAGCCAGTTTCAAGTCAGAGTTCATCTATCCTTTATTTATACTATTGATTCTAACAAGTCTCATGTAGCTGCAACCCCAGGTCTTTATCATATGAGCCAGTTTCAAGTCAGAGTTCATCTATCCTTTATTTATACTATTGATTCTAACAAGTCTCAGTAAGATTCTGTTGGATTCCTTTCTTGGTTTTAAGACAATATTTCAGTGTGTTATATAGCAATATTAACTGCCTCTCTCCCTTTAGGGTATCTGAAAAACTTAAAAGTAGGTCTTCCATGTTGTGATAAAATGTTGAACATTCCAGGAGACAGGGTAGAGCCTTGAGACATTACATTAGAGACCCCCCCATAGGGGGCTATTAATCAGTTAATTAAATGCTCTTTAGGTACAGTTGTCTACCTAGCTCTGATTCCAACAACCTATTTTTTAAACCCACATTTCTCTACCTCCTTCACAGTTGATATAATAAAAAACTTAGCAAATTACCTTGCTGAAATTTGTCTAAAACCTCCTTTTCCAAGTGTGTTTTGTGGATCACAGTGCAGGACTTCTCAGAGCCTTTAATGAGTTAATGTTCACTGTAACTCTCAGAAAAGAACTATAATAGCATAACTGGGTTTTGAAAAGCTGAGGTGGGTATTTTTAAAATTTTTAATTCTTTTTTAGCTTAGGTGGGGTTTATGTTCTGAGATTTGCTCATTTTTGATATTCCCTGGATATTCCAATCTGGTAATCCTGTGAAAAAAGGACACATTAGCCTTGCATGGCTTGCTTAGTGAACCTCTGCTAATATCCAGGGATTAATGCTTTCTTCTGTAAGTATGGACACAGACCACCTTTAATAACCTGTTCCAGAACTTTACCGTGAATTAATAACAAGCTTGTTGATCTGCAGTTTTCCAAAATCTACCTCTATCCTCCTGTTTTAATGACACTTTCTTGTTTCTCTGGGCTTAACACACAAGGCTGTGAAAGTCAGCACCATGATATTTACATGACATTTACCTAGAGATGACATTTTTAACACAGTTAGGTGCCAACTTGGGCTTCAATTCCCTCCCACCAATGCGTATTCTGCCTTTTCCAAGTTGAATATCATTCTGTTAATGGAGACTATATAAATGAAATATAAATCACTCAGCCTCATGGTCAAGGCAGATTCCTAACTGACCCTACCTCAGACTTTCATGCTTCCCATTGACTTCCTGGATCTCAGCTAATTCATATCATTTCCTTCTAAACCTAGCTGGACCATCTATCATTTCATTCAAGTCTTTCCTGACTAACCACATCTCTCCCTCCCTTTATTTCTTTGTCATGCATGTATTGACTTGTCCTGTTTTCCCTATCATCTCTTCATTAAAGAATTCATTCATCCAGGGACTTCCCTGGCAGTCCAGTGGTTAAGACTTTGCCTTCCAATGCAGGGGGTGTGGGTTCAATCCCTGGTGGGGGAGCTAGGATCCCACATGCCTCAGGACCAAAAAACCAAAACATAAAACAGAAGCAATATTGTAACAAATTCAATAACGACTTTAAAAAATGGTCCACATCAAAAAATCTTAAAAAAAATTCATTCATCCAAAAAATATTTGCTGAGTACCTGTTGTGATAGGTGTTAGATATCTGAGAGTGAACAAACCAAAAATGGTCTGGAAGTTAATAACTTGGCAAGGAAGACAGCTGTTGAGCAGGAACCAAGAGTTACAAACGGAGATGGATGGTGCTATGGAGGGGATAATCTAGGTTGGGTGTTGACGAAGGTCCTCGTATCGAAGTGATGTTCTAATTGAGAATGAAAGGACATGGATGAATTTACTAGAGGAATAGTCGGGGATGTGATGTGATGGGGAAAACCCTTGATGAATATTCAAGTAATGAAAATAGGTGAGAATGGCTGAAGTAAAGAGATTGGTGGCGGGGGGGCGGGCAGTGCACAGGAGGGCCTGAACTTGACTTATGAGCCAAAATAAAGAGTAAAGAGAAATCACAGAAGGATCTGCAGCAGGAAGAATCATCAGACTGAACTTTTTCCAAACAGTGGACGCCATTCCTTTGTTTTCCCTTCTTGTCCTATATGTGACTTTCAAAAGCGCTCCCCACCTTCATTGGAAAAATCGCTCTCAGAACTTTCTAAACACTTCAGATCACCCCAGGCTTTGGCCACTCTAGATACTCTACTTTTACGGGGTGTTGACACCCTTTTAGAAGCATACTTGGCTATGAGCACTCTAGTTTTGTATACGCCTTTTAAAATTCTGAACATGTTAGTCCGTGATGGAAGCCGTCAGAAAGTGAAGCTGGATTCTGAAGGTGAGAAATGTGCAGTGATGGGGCAGGGAAAAAAAAGTGTGGTAGAAAGGACAAATCCCCTAAATGCATGAAGCCTGAGCAGCTGCACAAGCCACACAGGTTCATCTTCTTCTTTGGTACTTGTGTACTGGGGCAGGAACGTCACAGCAGGGATCTAGAGACAGCCTGATCCCTGGCTCTCGTACAGCCAGCTGTGTGACCCTAGCCAAGTTGCTTGACTACTCTGGGCCTCGGTGTCTTTCTTTTTCCTCTGTGTTTTTTCTAAATTGTGGTAAAATACACATACAATTTACCATCTGGATCATTATTTAAGCATACAGTTCAGTGGTTTAAAATACACTCATTGGGATTTCCCTGGTGGTCCAGTGGTTAAGACTCCGTGCTCCCAGTGCAGGGGGCTTGGGGTCTCTCTCTGGTCAGGGAACTAAGATCCCGCCTGCTGCGTGGTGCGGCCATAATGGATAAAGTACACTCAAAATATTGTGTTACTGTCACCACCATTCGTTCACCTCCATAACTTTTCATCTTGTACAACTGAATTTCTGCATCCATTAAACTCTCCATTTTCTCCTTTCCCTCGGCCCCTGGCAACCACTGTTCCACTCTCTGTCTCTGTGACTTTTTGTCTACTTTAAGTATCTCATGTAAGTGGAATCATACAGTATTTGTCCTTTTGTGACTGGCTTATTTCATTCAGCATAATGTCCTCAAGATTCATCCATGTTGAACATATGGACACCAAGGGGGGAATGTGGTGGGGGTAGGTGGTGGTTGTGGGATGAATTGGGAGATTGGGACTGACCATGCATACACTAATATGTATAAAATAGATAACTAGTAAGAACCTGCTGTATAAAAAATAAATAAAATTCAAAAAAAAGATTCATCCATGTTGTAGCATAGTGCAGGATTCCTTCGTTTTAAGGCCAAATAATAGTCCATTGTATGCATACCAAGATTTTGCTAATCCGTTCATCCGTCAACGGATGCTTGGGTTGCTTCCGTGTTTTAGCTATTGTGAATAGTGCTGCTGTGAACATGGATGTACAAATATCTCTTCGACTCTGCTTTCCATTCTTTTGGATGTATACCCAGAAGTGTAATTCCTGGATCATATGGTCATTCTATTTTCACTGTTTTGAGGATCCTCCGTACTGTTTTCCAGCAGCTGCACCATTTTACATTCCCACCAACAGTGCACGAGGATTGCAATTTCTTCACTTCCCACCAACAGTGCATAAGGGTTGCAATTTCTCCACCTCCTCACCAACACTTGTTAGTTTTTGTTCTGTTTTTATTTTTTGGATAGTAGCCATCCTGATGGGTGTGAGGGGGACCTTGGTACCTTGACCTGTGAACTGTAGGGGTACAACCATAGGCTGCCCCTGAGCCCCTTCTCCAAATGTCTCTTTCCTCTATCTGTGTGTGTGTGTTACAACATGAAAGTTATGTCATGTGGGCTCTGTGTCATCCACCCCACAGGCCCCTTCTTGAACAGTTCGTGAGTCAGAAGCTGGACTGAAGAAACAGCATCTAGGATCAAATCTCTTTAGATTGGAGAGGAGGTGAAAATGTGCTACTCTGGTTCATTTCCTCAGCCATCTCTTAATACAGCCCAGTCGTTTGGTTTCCTTTAGCAGAAGGGCTCTGCTGGCTGATCACGGGATTGTAATTTTGCAGAATGAAGGTTGCCCTCTCCCTGCAGCCAGGTGAGTGATTCATTTTTGGCTCAGTTAACCCCCGAGAGAAGTCAGATTCACGTAGACACTTGTTCAGAAGAGGTGGATGCTCCACATGGGGGTGGCTTTCTTGAGGAAACAGTTTCAAACAACACATAAGTGCTTTATTCAGGGGATAAAACACTTTACTCAATGGTCTGTCATTGCCTGTTTGGAAAGCTTGTGGTGAGCACATGCGAGGGGGAAGAACATTTGTGTTCAAAAGCAAAACTAATTCCCCAAACTAAACTGGTCCCAGCAGGATAAAGTTAGCTGGTTGAAAGATAATTATTTCAATTTGGGGAGAACCACCAATGGAAGTGTGTTTTCTCTGGGGCTCTTTCTTCATTAAAGCAGTCACCAGGCCTTGCAAGATACAGAAGGAAGGACATCTTTCCTAGACACACAGCAGATGCAGCTCCTGGCAGTCCAGACCCTGTGGCTCCGGAAAGAACCCCCATGAACACCACTGTCACCATCTGAGAACCAGAGGGGCTGTCAGGAAGGAAACAACATGTATGGGAGCAGGAACTCCTCTGTATATTGGCAGATCTGACTAGGCAGACCCAGGCAGCTCCTTACGGGGAAAGAAGCACAGAGCTGGGATGGGGGTCTGCTTCTGCAACCTGGCAAGGCACCCGCTTGCAATAGGCTCTATTTGCAAGCTGTTCCCAGCAGGCGGGGACAGAGCTGCAGAGAGGGCAGAAGGGCCGAGAGCTCCACGCTTTCCTTTTGGAGCAGTGCTCATGGGAACCTCCTGGATGGACTAAGTTGGCCCTGGCAGTGACGGATGCTGAGGCCCCAAAGGAAGACTCATCACGAGGGAAAGAGGAGCCTGGCTGGTGAACTGGGCTCCAGCGGGGACAAGAGTTGGGTCTGCAGCAGGCTGTATTTGAGACTTGAATGTCTAGTAGACTCCCTGTCCCTGGCACAGTCTCCTGCTCTGAGAGCGACTTTCAGGCATGGTGCCACCTGGCTGCCCAAGCAGGGACACTGCTACTATGGGGTGGGGACTGACAAAGCGTCATGGCCGAGTAGACAATTGTTCACCATGCTGTGAGACGGAGCACCTGAGTCAGCGTGCTCCAGTGCCCAGTTCTTGGACTCAGTTCATGGAACAAAGCCGTAATGTTCTTGGAGAGTTTGGATGGGGTGGAAAAAAGCCTCAGGGCGGAAAGGCTGCACTTCCTGCTGATAATGGCATCTTGCAGTTTGAGCAATGAATTGGAAGAATCCGAGATGTGGTTTATTTGAACCTGCAGCAGGTGAATCGCAATTCGTTCAGGTTCCAGTGGAGGCAGATTCACTGCAAAGTTAGTGACGCTTAACGCTTTTGAGTCCCCTTTCACTTGGCCTCTTCCAAGCCTCTGGGAGGTAGTCTAGCATTGGGGCCATATGGCATTTGTTTTTTTAAAAATCAAATTTCAAGAGTAAGAGCTTTTTATATTATTTTTTCTTCAAAAGGACCTCTACAATATTGAACCCCAAATGGAGGGCCCCACAAAACTTGGATGAATCAGGAACCAAGGAAGAAAATCAGAGCATTTTTGGGAACCTTGCAATATCAAAACGGGTGCTGGGCAGGAGAGTGGATGCCTTTGGTACCTGTCCCAGCCCTTGTGCTGAGAATCAAGAAGTGGTCCCTAGTCATCGCCTTCAAAGGAAAGCTGCCCTAAGAAACTTGAAAACAAGGTATTTTCTGATTAACACTCCAAAGGGGCTCTGCCTATTTCCACTGCTGGTGGAAGTTTAAGAGAAAAAAAAAAAGTAAGCAAGGCAGCCCTCCGAAATGCCAGGGTGTGGGCACACAGGTAAAAGCACAGGCTGAAGAAGTAGAGGTAGGTCTATCACGCCTTCAGGGAAATGCAAATTTAAACAAGATACCACGAAATACCTATTAGAATGGCCAAAATCCAGAACACCGACACTACCAAATGCTGGCAAGGATGTGGAGCAACAGGAACTCTCATTCTTTGTTGGTGGGAATGCAAAATGGTACAGCCACTTTGGGAGCCAGTTTGGTGGTTTCTTACAAAACTGAATACACTCTTACCATATGATCTAGCAACTGCACTGCTTGGTATTTACCCAAAGGAGTTGAAAATGTATGCCTACACAAAAACCTGCACACAAATGTTTATAGCAGCTTTATTCACAATTGCCAAAACTTGGAAGCAACCAAGATGTCCTCTGGTAAGTGAGTGGATAAACAAACTGGTCCATTGAGACAACAGAATATTATTCAGCACTAAAAATGAATAAGTATGAAGGAAACTTAAAGGCATATTACCAAGTGAAAGGAGCCAATCTGAGAAGGCTACATCCTGAATGATTCCAACTATATGACATTCTGGAAAAGGCAAAACTATGGAGATGGTAGAAAGGTCAGTTGTTGCCTGAAATTCTGGGGTGGGGTGCAGGGATGAATAGGCAAAGCACAAAGGATTTTTAGTGAAAATACTCTGTATGACACTAAAAGAGTAGGTATTTGTCAATTACACATCTGTCTAAACCCATACAGTGTACAATACCAAGCGTGAACTGTAAGGTAAACTGTGGACTCTGGGTGATAACGATGCGGCAATGCAGGTTATCAGCTGTAACAAATGTCCCACTCTGGTGGTGGATCTGATAATGGGGGAGGCTCTGCATGAGTAGGGGCAGGGGGTAGGAGAGAACTCTCTGTATATTCTGCTCAATTTTTCAGTGAACTAAAAACTCCTCTTAAAAGAAAAACTCTTTAAAGATAAAGAGGGGGAATTCCCTGGTGGTCCAGTGGTTAAGACTCCACGCTTCCACTGCAGGACTGCAGGGGACATGGGTTTGATCCCTGGTCGGGGAACTAAGACCCCGCATGCTGCACAGCCTGGCTAAATAAATAAACAAGCAAATAAATAAATGTCATGAGATGGACGATGGTATCATTTAAAAAAATAAAAATAAAGCGTGGAGGCAGCTGGACTTAACGGCAGACCCAACTGCAGGCCAACGTGCAGCTGGGCCGGAGGACTCCATGCAGGATTCTCGTGGAACCAGAGGGAAGTGGAACAGCCGCCCACACCTCGTGTCCATCCTGGAAGGGGTGGTCCTTGGCCTCTGCCCCACAGCCCCACTCACTCAGGTGCTCATTCAGAGCATTTACTGAGCACCTGCTCTGGCCTGGGTGTTGGGGATGAACACTGCTAGGAACCTGGGCCGAGTCCGGGAGACCTGAGACAGAACTGATGCTCAGAGGTGGACACAGCACACAGGGAAGGAGCACGTCCATGCACGTCAGGGGTCAGGGGACTTTCACAGAGCACAGTGTCTGAGCTGAGATTTTTCAGGACGATGAAACTTACCAGGCAGAGTGCCAGGGGCAGACGTTCCAGGCATGTCACAGATGCTGTGGAGTCTGAAAATGTGGTGTATTTGGTGGGCCATGGAGATGGTGGGCGGGGGTCCCAGAGTGCTATCAGTGCGGGGTGGAGGGCACGAGGGGGTGCAGGGGGTGAGCAGGAGCTGATGCTGGACACATGGCTGAGTCGGACCTTGCTGATCCGTGAGATGCCGAGGAGTGTGGGCTCAAGCCCGCAACTCCTTGCTCATCAGGTACCAGCCCCACTGCTTCTCTCTGTAAGGGCTCTCCAGTCTGTCCTCCAAAAAGGATCTCATGAGGGACGGATCAGATGATCCAGGGAAAGCACCAAGCATGGTGTCCAGAACATAGTTAGCGTTAGTTTTACTATTAATTATTTTGCCACGTAGGGCAAAAACACTACTTGCCAGTCACATTAGCGTCTCAACAGAAGAGCAGTTGGGTGATGCCAACACACTAAATATAAAGAAATTTATTTGGAAAAACTAAACATTCTTTTCCCCTCTCTGTCTGAGCAGCTGCTCATTAAAGGATTTTTGTTTTAAACAAGATACAACTGACTGTTTGCAATGATTTTTTATTTTTATTTTATTTTTTTTGCTGTACGCGGGCCTCTCACTGCTGTGGCCTCTCCCGCTGTGGAGCACAGGCCCCGGACACACAGGCTCCGCGGCCATGGCTCGCGGGCCCAGCCGCTCAGCGGCATGTGGGATCCTCCGGGATCGGGGCACGAACCCGCGTCCCCTGCATCGGCAGGCGGACTCTCAATCACTGCGCCACCAGGGAGGCCCTGCAATGATTTTTTAGATGAGATCGGGTGCTTTCAGGGTGGTATGGCTGTGGTGCAATGATTTTTTAAAAACCAAGGGTCAGAATAGGACAGGTGGGAGAGGTTGAGGCAATGAGTCCAGTGTATGATGTGGACTTCTGTTTTTGTCCTTGGGCCACTCTATTATACCCATCTGGGGTAGATTTCACGGCACTGGCCATCTCTGCAGCAGCGTACTAGAAGGTGTATGTATGCCCTTGTTCTAAACTTAAATGGCAATTCTGCTGTTCGTGGCAATGTTATCTGAAAAACCAGTGGCAATACAAGTTGATTTACAGGCCAGCAATCATATTTTGGAGCATTCATTACTCAAGGACTCCAATTTTCTCATTTCCCTTTATAATTTTAACTTACAAACCTTAGTCTAAATATAAGCCTGGCTGTATTAGTCAGGGTTCTCCAGAGAAACAGAACCAACAGGAGAGATACACACACACACACACACACGTATATATGTCTATACATATGAGGAGAGCTATTATAGGAATTCTTTCACAGCTATGCAGGCCTAGAAGTCCCACAACCTGCTGTCTGCAAGCTGGAGAACCAAGAAAGCAGGCGCTGTGATTCAGTCCAAGTCCAAAAGCTTAACTGTGTGTGTGTAGTGGGGCAAAGGGGGAGTTTAAGTCCTAGTCTGAGTTTTGAAAGCTGAGAACCAGGAGCAACAACATCCAAGAGGAGAAGAGGGATGTCTCAGATCAAGCAGAGAGAGAACAGATTCACCCTTCCTCTGCATTTTTATTCTATTCAGGCCCTCAATAGATTGGATGAGCCCTGCCCACACTGGGGAGGGCAATCTGCTTTACTCTGTCTACTGATTCAAATGCCAATCTCTTTCGGAGACACCCTCACCGACATATCCGGAAATAATGCTTTACAAGCTGTTTGGACATCCCTTAGTCCAGTCAAGTTGACACATAAAATTACCCATCAGTTGACGTGTACATATTCTATGGCCATCACCACTGGGCTTATCTTCACCTTCTCTTGAAATTACTTAGATGTACATACACAAACCCTTCTGGCAGAGACACAATTTTGAGGAATGGACCTGCAGCTGAGGTTATCCCGATCGTCAAAACGTACATAACATCCACTCAGAGATTTCTGAGAACCTTGGCCCTCTCCTCCACGCCCTACGAGTGGTCTGGCTAGTCCCATGCTGAAGCTGAGCCTGGCATTTTGTGAATCAAATGTGGTCTGAAGAAAATGACAGGAAGACATGAAGGCGAGCGTGGGAGTGAATAGGTGCTTGTGAGCCTATATATTTCTGTGGGTGGACACGCCTGTGATCTCCAGCATCATGTTCTCACGCACCCTCCTCTGCTGTCAGCACACTTCCTGACCACACAAAGAAAAACACAAACCCATCAATTTTAATAGATGCTCTGGCAGACTTGGGCTGTTCTCACAGTAGCTTGGGACCCTGGGTGTTTTTGCAGCTTTCACCCATCATTTTGAACTGGGACGAGGTTGGGCTTAAGGGCAAACATGCTGAAGCCCAGCAGAATGATCTCAGGTCCTGGATTCTGTGGTCAGAGTAGGGCAGCAGGAATTCACCTGGTGACCAGCGGCTCCTTCCTGCCTCAGAGGAGCAAGCAGCTGCTTCTGCCCTGCGTGTGACGTCTAAGCCTGGAGCTGACCCACCCCAGGAATGAAAATTCAAACCCGGCTGCCGTTTGGTCTTCAGGATGAGTTTGCAGCTGTTTTCACTGTTCGCAGCAGCGGGGCAAGTAGAAGTAAGAAGTCTGTTCCCAGTGAGTGAGCAGACCTTGACTGCTAAGAGGGACAGGAAGAGAATTTCAAAACATCTTACAGAAAAAACCTCCTCCTGGAAAGTCAAAATTGGGGGTGGGGCTTGCTAAGTGACACCACCAGGGGTTGGTTCAGAGCAGAGCGACCAGATCGGCAGGCTGATGACTGTGGAGGTGTCACTGTCACCTACAGTCCTATCCCTCTCTGTGAAGAGAGGCATTTCAATCTTGGGCCAGTGAGTCATCAGAAAATGCTATTTCTCATTTTAGAAAAAACACTCTAACCCAGTGGGATATTTCACTGTTATCTGTTCTCCTTAGAAATATAGTGATGGTGGCAGGCCCTTAGAAATTAAAGCCATATGGATACCATATTTAAAGAAAAAAACACAAAACACAACAACCCAGGCTGTTACATTATTGCTGACCATAGGAATTCAGTATTTATAATTTACATTCTTTCCCATACTTTGCTGTTTTTCAGAAGTGAAGAGCAGAGGTTTATGGCCTCGCCAGATTGTAAATCAGATTCCTGAGGGCAGAGGGAGCTGCTATGGGCAGGAGGAATTGCCCTCTGACAGTTTGCAGAATGCACCAAAACATCGGGAAAAGAACCCAAATGGAGAGAGATGGGAGCCTGCTTCAAGGAGCGTGAGACCAGTTATTCCTTCCACCAAGCGTGCAACCAGCTGAAATCACACCGAGGATCAACATCTGCAGTGGCCTGGAGGTTTGGCCATCGCTATAAAGTGAGCACCAGGGGTAGGGGAGGCAAAGGCGTGGGCGCCCCCAGGGGATCCTCATCAGCCATTTGTTGAGGCTGTCTGGGAGCAAGGCAGGGGGATAGATGGAGGCTCGGGTCCGGTAATGGGGCTTAAGACATGTGCCCAAGAATTAAGACAAGGAGCCTGGAGTTGGAGAAAGAGCATAAGGCCCTGGGTTGATCTGACGTCCCCTAGTGGCTGTGTACTCTTGGGTCAAGTACTTAAGCCGTATGACCCAGGAAAACAGGGATTAACAGCAAACTCACAGGGCTGAAGAACACACATACGTCACAGGGGTGTGTGTGTGTGGGGGGGGTCACAGGGACCCCCTTTCCCTGGAATTAGAAGTGCTGCTCTGGCACTTGACTCTCCAGCAAAGCCAGCTGAGTGCTACGGTGGCCACTAGGGAGACTCGAGGGAAAGAGGGGTTTCCAAGAGCCCCATCCAGAGGTCTTTCGAAGGATCCCAGTCCTTCAAATGCCTTTGGAAGATTTGTTAGCGGTGGCCCTAGTGAACTCATCCCTCTGCTCTTGGCCTGGATTTCACACAGTCTAAGAGAAGGTAGAGGATTCTCAACATTTTGAAACCTGGGGATCTTCATAAGCCTTTCCCAGGTTGCACCCATAAAATACCTAATCAGCCCGTGAATACGTAGTCGGATTGATGAGACTGAGTCAGGCAAGTGGGAACAAGAAGGTTTACAGTCCAGATTTTCCAGTATGGATTGTAACATAAATCCTGCCTGCAATTTGACACTGTAATTAAGGCTATAACATGTATACTTCAGACATGAGAATGCAATATTTTAGGTCTTTGGTCTCAGGTTTCTCTACTTTTCTTTTAAAGGCAAACAAACCTTATTTCCTGTGTTGTAAAGCCACACGAGTCCCCTTTACTCAGCGTCTAGAAAAGGGCTACACAGGAACACTGGTATCTGAGGCCCTGGGGAGACTGTGTGGAGGGACAGGAGGCCAGGCACATAGGAGAAAACCTTCCTGCCATTTGGGGCATATGGGTGCCCACAATTTGCAGGCCCTTGGAGAACATTTTCAGAGCATTCCAATAACAAAACAAGCAAACAAAATTAACACCTGGGGCACAGGAGGTTCAAGCATGAGCCCAGAATGGCTAAGGAGGTTGGGTGGTTGGTTGCCATCAGCTGGGAAAGCAAAACTCTCAGGCAAATTCTTTTTTCGGAATGATGTTTCTGTCCTCACTGGGTTTATGAGAAGGGGGTGGAAGAAAGGTAACGTCAAGGTAGACAAAATTGCAGATGAATTTCTCAAAGGGATTAAAGGCGATCTTTAGTAAACATAGGTGACAAGGAAAATTTTACATTTCAGCATTCCCACACACTAAAAAAACAAAAACCAAAAATATACACATCCAACTATTTTCCCCCTTCTTTGGTAGACATTAATAAATAATTCCTCTAAATTCACAGAAGACAGCAAAATAAAAAAGCTGTAGGTATTTATTGCATCAAAGGTAATATCAGAGTTAAATTTAAAAATTTTGTAACCTTCACCTGTGATAGTCCTAGCATCAGGTTTAGAATAAAATGTGATAAAGTGAAATGTTGTAAAAATCTATTATGGGCTAGCAACCAGACTCTGAAGCCCATTGGTCTGAGCCATTACTAATGCTGAAACTCACAAGAACCAAATCTCAAATATAACCCTTGCAATGCACATGCACAATGAAGGCAAGAGATGCACCTGTAATGAAACACTGATGAACAGATGTCTTGGCTCTCCTCACATCTTGATTTCAATCATAAAAGTGGGAAATACATTGAGGATTGCAATTACCAACCTGGGGGATACCTGGTTTTCACAGCAATTAAAAGCTCTGTAAGTGAAGCCCACCTGGTGAACACGCGGGTAACACTAAGCATAATTAAAAGAGCACAGAGCACACAAGTTAATCCCCCCTGTTTAAAGTGCTCACTTCCTCTGGTTTCCAATGGTTAATTTTTTTCTTTTCCACCCTGCATTTAGCTCCCCCTGTAAGGGCCTGACTAACTGCACTATTATCAACAAATAAGGCAACCCAAGGGTCCATTTCCAAAGGGAGACCCCTGACAAAAAGAGGTATCACTTAGAGATGATGCAGAGCAGCTTCAGAGGGGAGACCAATAGGGCTGAACCTGATGTATTTGGTAAAGAATTTTATTTCTCCTAGGTGAGTACTTTACTCATGAGCTCACTACAGAAGCAGTCATGGTGAAAATAAGACTGGCATTTATAGGATGTCTTTTATCATCAAAATGCTTAAAACAGGTCAATGAAGTGTCCTAGCATTGCTGTGGCAGCAGTTTGGCCAAGGCTTTTACAAATGGTGAAAACAGACACAAGAAAAGCAGGGAAAGGCCACGGAAAGACCAAGAATGACAAAAAAGAAAAAGTACTCAACACTCCACGCCATGCTACATTACAGAGAAACATACGTAAAGAAGTCTTCGCGTATTACGTCCAAAACAATGGTGCCTTTTAAGAGGGCAGTTTGTAAATGGCAAATGTGAGATCACTTGCAATCAAATCGTTTCTGATACTAAATGACAACTCTGGTGAAAGGGACTAAAGGCGACCGTTAGTAAACATAGGTGACAAGGAAAATTTTACGTTTCATCAATGTGAAGCCCATTTGCATAGAAATGACCGGAAAAGGTAGACCAAACCCAGCAGCACAGTTTCTAGGAGGAATGGCAGCCGTGGATCTGTCTGGTAAGGGAAGCACTAGTTTTGGAAACACTGTAGTCAAGAGCTCTTACTGAAAGGGAAAAAAAAAAGATTAAACTCAAAGAAAGGATACGGAAAGCAGCTGAGGACTTTCCCGGCTGTTCCGTACAAAGCCACTGAGGAAAGACTGTCTCACATGCACTCTGCTTTCACGTGACCCAAGGAAATCCAAGTCATCACAGGTAGGCAGGTGCCTCCCCTAGGCCGGCCTTGGAGAAGGAAACGTCTTCTTCAGCTGCACCCGGCTATTGATCAGAGGAGGGTTAAAGAGCCAGAAAACGAACTTGGAGACAGTCAGGGAGGTGGCCCAGCACGAGGAAGTGGAGTTGAGGCCGACGATGTACACGACGTCCGTGATGCACAGAAGTGCTCGGAGAAGCAAAACGAAACAAACTCACCTACTTTCAAAGTCAAACAAATTTTACATTGTACCTCTGTTTAAGAAAGGCCTCTCGGGGCTTCCCTGGTGGCGCACTGGTTGAGAGTCCGCCTGCCGATGCAGGGGACGCAGGTTCGTGCCCCGGTCCGGGAAGATCCCACATGCCACGGAGCAGCTGGGCCCGTGAGCCATGGCCGCTGAGCCTGCGCGTCCGGAGCCCGCAACGGGAGAGGCCACAACAGTGAGAGGCCCGCATACCACCAAAAAAAAAAAAAAAAAAAAGGCCTCTCTGATGGGTGATAAAAGAGCACGTGGTCTATGGGACAAGCACCTCTTTCTTTGCCTCTCTTCAGGACTATCACGGGAAGGATGGGACCACTGCTGGGACCGCAGGGCCGGCACAACCCGGCGGCGCACCAGCCCAGTGACTGGCGACACTTTCTCTGCTGGCGACGAGCACAGCAGGTGATCCTCGCTTTGCGTGACTCATTTAACCCCTTCACCCTGGGATTCTTTTGCAGGAAAAGAAAAACATGACACTTCTATGGGTAAAGACTTCCTTAAAGGGGAAAAAGACATTGAAACCTTTGTGCTCTGTGAAATGAGGGAACAAAAGGGTTGCTTTCAGCAAGTTTATATCTGTAGGAAAATCAACTGGGTACCGGCCACTTGCTAGAGAAAAAAAAATCCAGCTTGGTTGATGTAACCATTACTCTAGTAAGAAAACAATGACTATCTGGTTCATTTCCTATTGATCACTTGGGAAGGTTAGGAAAAGGGACATATGTGTCTGTAAGCCCTCTAAAGTACACATTTTCTTCTCTTTTCTTCTCACTATGTAAAACACATACCCATTCTTATTATCCTAAAGTCACTTGAAAAATATAGTGATGGCTTACAAATAGTGGAAAATACCAATAAGAGGCAAAGAAATGAGCACTTTACAGACACCGAATTTGATGGGCTTTAACGTGAACCGTTTTATTTAAAACAGGGATCCATCAGAGGTGGTGAACTCTCAGGGTCAATGTTCTAGAGCATGGCACGGATGGATGAAAGGGAATACTCACCAGCACCTCACACGGGACTAAAAGACAATGTCAGCAACACACCATGGCAGGAAAACAAACAAAATGGAAAAGGCACCTGGAGGGGAGGGGCTGTGGTGAGCACTGCCTCTCGGCAGGTCCACGCCTATGCACTGTGGATAAGTCTGGACAAGCGACATTGGAAAGGGAACAAAAAGGTTCCGATCTGAAGCCCAGGATCCTACGTGGGTAGCTAACCTTTCTTCAGCCTGGTTTCCACCCACCGCTGTGTAGTTTCAGGTCCTAAAAAGGGGAGAAGGCTGCTAAAGTGTAACACAAACTCTCCCCCACTTTTTTTCCTCTAGAAAAAAAAGAGAAACCTCCCCCAATTCAACTTCAGCAGTGGCTTCTGAAGGCTTGTAAGCATCCTGACATAAAAATAAGAAACAACAAAATAAAAGACAGATAAGTGGCCTGGACTTAAACCAGTCAGTCAAACGGAAAGGCAGATTCAGAAAAATAAAACCTGGTGACCCGTCCGTCAACTGTCTGGTTGGTGCCCTGCCTGAGTGAAGATGTTTAAACTGCATCCACAACACACACAAGCACAGAACTGCTTCTGGCAACTGAGTAAATAGCTACCCTCTCCTTTGAGCACTGTCCTGCTACCGGTGGCCACGTGCCAAGTGCTGAAGTTACAAGAGACACCCGAGTGGCGAAGGACCCCCAGCAGTGGTCTGCCCCGTGTGGCCGGGTCTGTGGGCAGCAAGACTTATGCTCTCAAATAATGACCCCTCCCAGCCCCCGCTCCTTCCCGTTCACGCTATGCATTTCGGCCTCCCCCCAGGGAGGTCCAGCCGATTCCGTCCCCTCCCAGTTTGAGGCACTCCCTGGAACATCTTTGATTAACCAGGGTCCTTCATTTCTTTCCAACTCCGTTGGTGACTTTTGACTTGGAATGTCGATTCCTTCTTCTGGAAGAATGGCTCTCGCTGTTGCCTGGATGCTTGGGTGGGCCATCTTCAGAACCTGGCCAAAGGAATCGGGACACACCGTCACTGTGGGCTGTGGGCTCCCGGCTGTGGGCTCCCGGCTTGCGGCTTCTGAAGCCTCTGATTCTGGTTCTCCCTGTCCGGGCCGCCCCACCGCTCCTCCACTGGTCCTTGTGCGCCATCTAGTGGCCTCGTTAATGAATCAAGGCACAGAAGCCCCGGCACTGAGTTAGCACAGCTGGGGCCAGGGTGTGCAAGCCATGGCTCCACAAAGAGCTCCTCAGGAGCTTCCTGAGGATATTGACGTTCACACCTTAGGGTGGATCATGGTCATGGTGATGGGGACCAGAAGTGAGAGCACAAATAACATCGAAGCACAAAGGAGGGACAATTAAAACAAACCACATGGGTGTCGAGTCTACCTTAGCATCAACTAGGTGTCCACACCTTGACCTGCTACACACCATGGTTTCTAAATACCTAAATTGGAATGGATTCTTGACTTGGCAAAAATCAAAGATATTACATGCCCTCAATGGTTTGATCTGGAAGCCACCTTTACAATCAGGCCCCTGCTGCTGCTTATGACAGGCAGCCCCAGAGCCATACACTGAAGATGCGACATGCCCTCAAGAAGCTCAGTCTGCAGGGACGGTGTCGTCTGTCACGCTCTATCATTTGTGTGGGAGCTTAGAGAGAGACGTCTACATTGGCTGAGTGCTGGGCAATCAGCAGGCATCAGCCAGGTGGAGGGTGGAGCCAGGGTAGTGGTGGGGTGAGGGTGGGCATGCCGGGTAGGGGTGTGTAAGGCCTGGAAGGTCATTGGAATTTTCTGGCATTAGGCTGGCTCTGGCCTCGGGCTGAGCACGTGGAAAACCTCTGGCTTAGCAGCTAAGCCAAAAGGTTCTCTGCTCCAGGGCTCAGATTTTTTTTTTTAAACTGTCTACCTTTCATTTAAATATATCTCTACCATTGCTTGTTTCTTTTAGTCTTTTCAGTGGAGAAACCGGAATTGCCACGGACTGATCTCTAGGATGGTTCTGAATAAGGGAGCCCAGGGGAACCCCTGTGCCTACCTCCATCAGCATTCCATAATATGCTGATTCAGGAGAAATCATCTCAGGGTGACCAGCACTCGGTAGTGTTTTCCCCAGGGACAGCTGTGATGAGCTTCACCCCAGAAGAACTCAGGAGAGCAACTGCCTCAGCAGTGCTTTCCCCTCCCTTGTCCCCACTTCTCTGCGCAATTCTGTGGGTTAAAATTCATGGTCTCTGACATTCAGTTCTCTTCCTTCAGTCAAGCCCACAATCAGCTCATAACTGACATGGAATTACTATCCAGTGGAGCCTCCTCTGGGTCACTGTTCTACAAGTCAAATTCTTTAAGATAACCAGGTGGCCTCAAATCTTTCCAAAATGCTGCTTGGAGAGAGGCCAGTGGGAGATCCCTGACTACACTGTTGAGATCCCTCTCATGCTGGTCTGTCTCTTGAATGAACACGATTAAGTCGATCCACCTCTTTGGAAAGGTTTCTCCTCCTGGCACACAACTCTTCCTAACGCTTTTCACTCACAATGAAAGCCAAGAGGAAGAACATCCCCATCAGGATGCTTGAGACAGTGGGATCTTGTTACGTTTTCCTGTCTCAGAAAAGGCAGAACCACGTGGCACCTCTTCTTACGAAGCAAGTTTCTTGGGCAGAACCCGTGAGCACTTTGCACGTTTCTTAATAAGTAACAGGAGACATGTGATGAGTAGGTTTGAGACCCTTCAGGGCATATATTTATCAACATTCGGAAGATAAATACTGATGCTAAATCCCTTTACTGGGCCTTGGGAGGGAGAGGACCCAGGAGAGTTTTTAACAATGAGCAAGAGAGAGATACCTTTTGTACCTTTCCCGTGAGGCCAGGAGATGTCAGGGCTGTAGGTGCCATCTTCACACTCTGAGTAGGTCTAGGGAGAGAGGCAGGCTTAGTGGTGGAATTTCAAGTGCTCCCAGCAGGAGGGGGGCCAGCAAACAAGCGAGGCTGCTCAACTCTGGCCTCTCCCGGGCTGGGGATCCCCACCAGCAAGTGCAGGATGACCGCACGCTTATGCTCTCAGCTATAAGATCAAGGCTATATCCCAGGTGATTCAGAATACATCTTCTAGGAAGCGCCTCTAGCTCCTTAGACTAAAAGTATGAATAAAGGATGAAAGCTGTTATTTTTACTTAAAAAAAAAATACAGTTGACAAGACTGCTACGGCATTTTAAGCCCACTCACATCTATCCTCTACCTTAATCTTCATCTACTATGAAGTGGGCAGGGCAGGAGTTTCCGGATGGGAGCCCCAGGCTGGGATACAGGAAGAGGCCTGGACAGAGTGAAAGACCTAGCTTTTCAAAAACTGCTCTGGGGCTTGCCATGCAATTTAAAAAAAAAAAAAAAAAAATATATATATATATATATATATATATAAACAAATAATTAAGCTTTAACTCCCTCAAGAAATGAGGATAAAAGTCCTGACCTGTGGAATAGGGCAGTCACGAGCAAGGATGGCAACTGATAGGAAGTGAATTCTGAACTGGCTACGTTTCTAAAGCGGGGAGGCTGACACCCAGCTACATGCCACATCCTCACATGAATGTGCTCTGGGCTAACGCGCCAGGCAGGACGTGGTTGGTTTACATACAAGGCCATCTCCACCCTCCCTTCTGTACCTTTTCTCGGTGACCACAGTGCTCCGCGTACCAAACCATGCCGTACAGACACAGGAAGGTAGTGAAAGCCTGGAAGAGAAAAGCAAGCACAAGACCATTTTATAAGTGAGGGTGCACAAAAAAATCCCATTTCCCGGAGCTTCAGCGTTTCAATGGGAATTCGTACACGATGGCTCGACGCATTTCTGCCTTCTCTCCCGGGATGCCGGTTACAGAATGGCTGGATGCGGCAGAGGTGAACCCCGGGGGGCAGCACCCCTAAAGCTTTCGGCAAGAAGAGTTCCGATGAGGCCACAGTTACCACTGTGACTCCACTGTCAGAGTGAAGATCATTTCTAGATGTGGGATCAGGTGGGATGCGTTTTCTGAACAGCTCTACAGGTTCTGCCTAAGAGGACATATAGGACTCTATACTGTATTTCTTTTTTTTCTTTTTGGCCTGATTTTCACAGCCCATCCTCTGCACCCTGCCGCCATCACTAGAAAGAGTTAAAAGGACTTAGCTTGTCAGCTTCTGAGGGGAAGAGGATTTCTGAATGAAAAAGCAGTTTCATTCAGCCTGGGGTCACAGTGGTGCCGGAGGGCACTGGGGACACACACCCAGGTGTAGGTGGCAGACCCCAGCGGGATACCGCTGCCCTGGGCTTGGTGCTGCTTTTTAGTCTCAGTGGCCCCGCTCTGACCCCAGTTCTGGTTGCTTTTGTTTTTCTCAGTTAAGTATATAGGAAGCTAAAGGGAAAATAAAAATGTCTTGTGAGTCCTGGTGTGAAAAGAGAAGGGCATGGTCCATGGGTACCCAGAGGCCAGGATCACCTCCGCTTCCCCCCGAGTGTGCCCCACTGGCCCCCCTGCACCCTAAATTATACTCTAATTTAAGGAAAAAAATAGCACTTAAGAATCCAAAGTTTAAAAATGCGTCAAAAAACTACAAGTCGGGGAAAACTTCCTGGCTGTCTGGACTAAGCAGTGTTGAGCCAGGTCCTCCAGCCATGCCTCCGCTTCCCCTCGTGACTGTAAGTGAATCACCAAAACCCAACCAAACCAAACTGCCCATCCTGCCATGACGTTTCTTCAGAATTCCTTGATTTAGGAACCCACTGACAGTGAATCCTCCTCAAGGATTCCTAAGCTCCATCTCTTCCACTGCATGTCCTCTTGGGGACCTGTCACCTTGACCCAGGCATGGGAACAGTTGTGAAATCATGATGGACTCTTCCCTTCTGGAATAATTTTAATTCTTTCGAAGAGTCATAACTTTAGATCTAGAGGCATGGCCTCAGAGATCGTTAATTTCAATTCCCCTCATTTCACAGCAGAGGAATGAAGGCTCAGAGAGGCGACTGCCTTCTCAAAGACACACAGCTAGAGTGTGGCAAGACTGAAGCCAGAACGCAGGTCTCTTTATATCCCTGGATCAAATTTCAGGGATGGCTATCGAGATAAATTCTGATTTTATGTCTACACATCTTTATATCTCTATTGATCTGTCCACTCATCCATTCCTGGAGGAAGAAAAGCATCACGGGGAGAGCCAGTCTCATCCCATCCCTCTGCACAGCCCACAGCCTGGAGGGTGGAGCCAAGACCGCAGGGAAGGCCGGGCTGTGCGTTCCCATCACCGCAGCTTGTAGTCCAGCCCTGGCCCAGGTCCTCAGGTCAGTGCCGTTCACTGAGTGTCTGCTGGGCGCACAGAGTCACCTTAAGTCTCAAGAAAGAAAGGAGTCCAAGCGCTCCAGCGGGCCATTCTCCTTCTACATCAATGAAGTGGGAATAGCGGCACGGTGGAGAGGTAACATGAAATATAAGAAGACCCACTAGTTCATTTTATATTAAATCCATATGCAAACTGGCATAAATTAGGAATTTTTTTAAAAAGCTCATATCCCCCCCATCAAAAAATTAGGCAATGAATGAATATATTAAAATTACAAAATGAAAACTACTTCTAATCTTTAACATATTCCAGTACTTGTTCAGATTTCTAATATACAGCCACCATTAAATGTACGATTTTCACGGCATGGCAAGAGTGGGAAGGCTAGAGCTTCCGCAGTGTGTAAACCTACGTATATGTCAGCTCCTTGACAAAGGGGAGAACAGGTCGGCCTAGGTTTCACAGGGAGGGTAGGGAGGACAGGTTCCACCTGCGTGGACCAGTCAGTGGCTGTGCGGGTGGGGGCGGGGGGCGGGAGGGGGGCGCCGCTAGACCACGGGAGCAGTCAGGGCTGGGCTGGCTGCCACTGTGCATCCCGTCCACCAGAGGGCAGGCGTGTGGGGCTCTTCCTCCTCCTCCCCGGGCTTCCTCCATTCCCCTGGGAGGGCAGGCGGGCAGCTGGGCAGCTGGGGCTGCTCTAGCAGCAGACAGCTGGGCAGAGCTGGCATTGCAGCGGGCAGGCAAACACTGGCAGGCGCTGGGAGGCAGATGCTTATCATCACGATCGCCATGCAAAGGGCCTGCCGCAGCTGCCAAGTTCACCACTTCACCTGGGTACAAGAGGCCCCTTTTATACCCTTGTCCCAGGAGACAAAAGCTTGTAATTTATGGGTTTGCAATCACACCTGTGGAAATCTAGGCAAGTACCCACTTAAAATGTCAAGGCCTGGATTTCAAATGACAGTTGTACGGATATTGTTTAAATAAAAGGAAGAAAAAAAGAAAAACGTGAGGGCTAAGAGCCAAGGCAGCACACACACCCCGGTGTGGCTTCCACGCTATGGTAAGGTGTGCTCAAATCACCCAGACTGATCAGACAACTGGTGCTGGGGCAGCTTATTAACCAGCATATGGGAACTTTACTTCCACAGTGATCTCAAGTTCTGTGTACGTTCTCCTACCAGGCAAGGCAAATAATTGGGGGCTTTGTTTCTCTTAGTGTGGAGGCCTGGTGTAACTCAACGCTCTCTTATTCAATAGTGTTTGCCTCACTCCTAAGATTGAGACCAATCTTGATCTCTAATAAAGGCCATGATTATAAAAACGTGCCAGGACCTTATTTCCACTCTTTTTCTCTAACTGGTAAATGTGCAAGGCAGTGGGGACCCCTAATCATCCCAGCCAAAGGCCTCTTTTCAGGCCAGGTCCCCCTCCATGGCATTCATCACTGCTAACTCTTAACTGGGGGATTCTGCTTATCTTCAAAGTCCACTTTCCTGTGGCTCTTTCTTGCCCTTGGCCTGGCCTCTAAAATGTGGCTGCTCCCCAGACGCCATTCTCAGCCAGCTTCTCCTTCCCACACTATGTTCCCCGACTCTTACCGACCCAATGGCTCCAACCGTACCCTACACACAGATGCCTCCCACCTCTTCCACCTCCAGAGCCGACCGAGTCTTTCCAGTGCTACTGGACAGACCAGAATTTCCAATGACCCAAGACACCTTCACCTGTAAAATCTAAGGGTCCCTCACACCTAACTCATCTCCTTTCGAGGGGCTTCTCTGATATCCTCCAACCTGTTACTAGCACCAGAAGCCACCAGTGGCACAAACAGGAAAGCGTGGAGTTGCCCTCCCCAGCTCTCAGAAGGGGACGGCATCTATCGAGTTGGGCTCTTTAGCTCTTGGATCCAGCCCTTTCTCTGCATCTTCAATGCCGCTGCCTTGGATAGGTTCTCACTGAGGTCCCTCCAACACCCTCAGGCTCAGCCCTTTTCCAATCCGCCCCCTCAATACTCTCCCACCCTCCAGCTGCCCTGTGAGACAGTCCTTCCTCTGAAAAATCTTCGAATCTCCAACCAAGACACACAGAGCCCGTCCTACCCAGACGATCCCCTCCGCCTCCAACTCGCTCTCATTCTCGCTCCCCAAACAGGTCGCTGTACTCTTGTGACGCTGGCACTGGCATGGCTTCGAGTCTCTGGACGTGCCTGGCTCTCAACCTGCCTCTGTGTGTCCCGGTCTTTGTCCCATGACCTCAGTCCTTTCTTCTCCCTGCATTTGCCGACTGTTTCCTGTGCATCAGGCACTGTGCTAGCGTCCGTGGGGACAAAAGGACAGTGGAAAATTATTCTTTGTGGGCAGGAAGTGCCGTGTTGAGGAGACTGATATAAATGCCCCAGATTACATCACACTGGGGCTAGAACTCAAAGAAACATGTACCACATGCGACTGGTCCCCCGAGGAGGGGTTGTCTAGTCTGCCCTGCAGGTTAGAGCATATTTCATGGAGGACACGGATTTAAGTTTGGTCTTGGCATTAAGATTCACCAGGTAGAGAACGCAGGGAAAAGCACTCAGATCGGGCAGAGACAGCCTCCTGGGTGAAGGCAAGACAAGTCTGGAAGGATGGTGGGTTGAGGTAACTAGGAATAGCTTGGCGGAGCCCGAGCACAGGGTACAGGGGGTGGGTGTGGCCAACGATCCAGAGAGTGACGGCCCTAAACACACAAGCAGGACTTCCTATTTCAGCTGGTAGGTCTGTGGTGGGGATGCGGCTTCCTTCTTGCTGTTTCTGTCTACACAGAGGGAGCTTCCCTGGTATAACACTCCTGCCTTCCCTCACCCCTCGCCCCTTCCCCAGGGAGGCAAGTATCCTAACCGACTAGGCAATAACAGATAAGGAAGCTGGGCGTCTCCCAGTCTTTCCCTCTGGGTGCGAGGCCACCAGCGCAATGTGGGGGGCCTGCTTCCTGGGGCTGCAGAGGAAGCGTGTCTGCTTCTGGGGTTCACTATTCTGAAGCCCCTTGTTGGCACGCACCTGAAGCTGATACTGAAAAATGTGGGCTCTCATTAGTAAAGCTGCCGTTCTGTCTCCATAGCCTTCGTCCATCCTGACTATCTCTAATTGCTCTGAACCTGGTGGGGGGGAAATGTTGTACTGTTGGGCCCTCTAGGCCCCAACAATAGGGAAAATGATTCTACGCGGGGCAAAGGGGTTCCGATTGGAATTCTGGAAGGTCACGCTGGCAGCAGTGCAGGGAATGGAGGTGAAGGGCACAATGGAGAAAATGGGCATCCAGAGGGCAGAGGCGGTGGGAACAGGGAGGAGGGGGTGGAGCTGGGCCACCCGGGTGAATGAACAGAGCCGGAGGGCTGACAGAGGAGAGGAAGCAGCCGCCTGGGTCTTGGGCTGGGGCACCTGAGGGACGGGGGAGCCGTTCACTGTGATCCTTTGGGATCCTGAGCACACATCACCTCCAGGAGCTTCACCCCAGCTTGTCTGCTGCTCTCTCTAGGGCTCCTCTAGCTCCGTGCACACACATCTTTCTTTTTTTTTTATTTGCACACCTTTATTGGAGTATAATTGCTTTACAACGGTGTGTTAGTTTCTGCTGTATAACAAAGTGAATCAGCTATACATAAACATATCCACGTATCTTGTCCCTCTTGCGTCTCCCTCCCACCCTCCCTATCCCACCCCTCTAGGCGGTCACAAAGCACCGAGCTGATCTCCCTGTGCTATGCAGCTGCTTCCCACTAGCTATCTATTTTACATTTGGTAGTGTATGTATGTCCATGCCACTCTCTCACTTCATCCCAGCGTACCCTTCCCCCTCCCCGCATCCTCAAGTCCATTCTCTATGTCTGCATCTTTATTCCCTGTCACTAGGTTCATCAGTACCGCTTTTTAAAATTCCACATATACGTGTTTGTGTTTCTCTTTCTGGCTTACCTCACTCTATACGACAGATTCTAGATCCATCTACCTCACTACAACCCAAACATCTTTTATGATGTTTGTAATATAAGTAGTTTGCATGTGTAATTCCCACGTGGACTTGGAGATCCCCCGAAGGGGGACACCCATGGACGGGGAGCAGGAAATCTCCAGCCAGACTATCTGGGTTTGAGCCCTGGCTCTGCCACATGCTACCTGTGTGACCTTAGGTAAGTTAGTGAACCTCTCTGTGCCGTTATCTATAAAAGAGGGATAATAAAGTACCTCCCCTCAAAGTGTAAAGATCAAATATGCAATTCATGAAAAGTGCTTCAAACAGTGTCTGGCACCTAGTAAGCATGAATAAATCTTCACCATCACCTACCTGTGTGGCTCCAGCGCCAGGGCAGCTCTAACAAGAACGTGGCAACATGACAGACTTATAAGGGATCATGCTAAGTGATACAGAGGCTGAGAAATGGGTCATGCCCTCAAAATAAGTTACCAAGGCAGATCCAAACTCACCAACGTAAAGAGGTATATGCTAAGTGTCTAATCAGTAAAACAGAGCAAGCGAAAGTCTCTAAAACTTAGAGAGAGACTGGAGGAGCCCCACCGGCTGGGTGACCAGAGACGGCTCCTTGGACACGGCCTTGGGGAGACCTTTCTGGCTGCTGATGCCCCAGAGGGAGGCCCACAGTGGGCTGTTGTGAGGAGGGCCTTTGGCCCACGTCCCAGGAGTCCCGCCTGCCTCAACCTCCCTGTGGTCCCAGCGGTGCCAGGTGAGGGCTGCACCCACACCTGCCCACCGCCATGGGTCACGCTACAATTCACAGAGCTGGGGTGCCCACGCCAGACAGAAATGTGAGGAGCGCATGGTGAGATCTCCTGGCCCATCTGACACACTGCCCCTACCAATCCTTATATCTAGTCACACTGCAACAGAAAAAATACATCTGAGCGTTAATTCCGGAGCCTGAGTACAAAGGAGATCATTATTCCCTTTCATTGTTCAAGATAAAACAGGACAGAACAGGCTCAAGGTGCCCTGGCACAGTTAGGATGTCTAGCAAGTAACCCTAAAAATAGACACCACAAGAGGCAATAAGAAACACTTTAAAAATACAGAGTTTAGGGGCTTCCCTGGTGGCACAGTGGTTGAGAGTCCGCCTGCTGATGCAGGGGACACAAGTTCGTGCCCTGGTCCGGGAAGATCCCACATGCTGCGGAGCGGCTGGGCCCGTGAGCCATGGCTGCTGAGCCTGTGCGTCCAGAGCCTATGCTCAACAACGGGAGAGGCCACAGCACTGAGAGGCCCGCGAACCGCAAAAATAAAATAAAATAAAAATACAGAGTTTAGTCTTGCTCCCCGTCCCCACCAATTAGACCTGAATCTGATTAAGCCTCTAGATCCAGCTACCGATTTACAGAATGTACAGAGGACAAAGAAATCTGTTAAATTACAGTAAGGATGGAGCCAGTAAAACCAGACTGAGGGAAAATCTAGAAGACAAAAGAGCTTGTTTCTTCAATGTAAAGGAGAGAGCTAGAGACAGAGGGAAAACTGTAGATTAAAAGAGACCTTTTATGAAAAGGCATGCCAACCAATTGCAATCAGTGGATGTTGATTCAAATAAACTGCTAAAAAATACAAAATGTAAGGAAACATTAGAAATGTGAACTTTGATTAGCTATTTGACAGTATGAAGGAATTAATTCTTTTTCAGGTGTGATAATGGTATGGTGTTTGCACCAACCAAAAAGCATTCTTATCTTCTTTAGAGATACGTCCTGAAATAGTAAAGTGGGTCTGCTTCAAAGTAACCCAGGGTTGGGGATAGTGAGTATGGAATATAAGGACATAAGACTGGCCATGGGTTGATAATTGTTGAAACTGGATGATGGGTGCATGAGGGGTGAGTGACCCCCTATCTATTTCCACATATGTTTGAAATTTTCTATGATCATTAAAAAAAAAAAAGCCTGAGTTAATTTTCTGGACCAAGTAAGTAAAAGGGAAGAATCTTAAATGTAAAATAAGACTTTTCCTCAAAGTAACAAAATAAATTAAGAAGCACAATCACAGAATTTTAAGCTAGGCAAGATCTTGCTTCATTTGAAAGATGAGGGAAAAGTCCCAGGACAACGGAGCTGGAGGCCCCAGGGCTCTTCCCTTCCTAGAGGAAAGCACATCCTTCATGGGCTTATAAAGTCGGCCTGCAGGGAAGAAACTGTATGGTCTGATTACCTCCAAAAACACCTCACATGGCCTATAAACAACAGTCTGTCATTTTGTACATAAACCCTTGGACAGTAATACATATGTTACAGGGCACTGTAACTATCCTTATCCCCTCATGGCAGGCCTGACATTTTCAGCAAGTGTAGATGAATTTTCATAAGCAAAATAAATGAGAGTATGATGCACCTGCTGAGGGCATTTGACCAGAACTTGCAAAGGTGACCGATTTTAGGTGCCATGTGGCCCTATGTATTTATTCTTGAACTTCAGACTAGTGGCCAATCTTGCGTTACTACAGTAGAATATGTGTCTATAAATTTCTAAGGAACCTTGGTACACAAGAGTGTTTTGTTTTGTTTTGTTTTAGAAGACACCATGGGGACTTTAACTAACACTTTTGGGTAAAAAAGTAATGACTTACCACACAAAGAAGCCAAAGCACAACATAGAGTATTTGGGTCTTAGAGAAGAGATCTTGTCCAAATTTTATGCAGACGATAGCTTCCAGGAAACCAATGACCCTGTTAGACAGAACAAGAGGTTAAATACGAAGTCATCTTATCAGAGCATTATGCATTACCAGAAATATGCATAATTCCATCAAAAAGCTCAAGTGGTCATAAGATTTCTGCCCCAAACACTGGAAGCAGGTCCCCTACAAAATGACACTGTGCTTTCTTCAGGAATAATATATATTATTATGTATACATACATATTTAGATTTAATTAAAAGTTTATTGTACTGTTACTCCTCTCCTTTTCTGCAGACTATTTTTTTTAGAGCAGTTTTAGGTTCATAGCAAACTTGAGGGGAAGGTACAGGGTCCCTATACCCTCTGCGCCGACACATGCACAGCTGCCCCCGCTGTCAACATGTGTCACGAGTGATGAACCTGCGTTGACACATCACCCAAAGTTCATAGGTCATGTCAGAGTTCACGCCTGGTGATGTACATTCTATGGCTTTGGACAGATGTATAATGACAAGTATCCGCCATTAGAGGATCATAGCGAATGGTTTCACTGCCCTAAAAACCCTCTGTGCTCTGCCTGTTCAGCCCTCTATCCCTCCCCAGAAATAATCAAATATTCTTTACATCTTCCTTCCTCACAGACTACAATCTCAACTCATACGTCTTCATAGCTGGAGGCTGCCTGGTATCATCTAAGTCGGAGCTTATCACAACGGGTGGACAGTCACCCCCTTGGCTGGAGCCCTTGCAGGGCCAGGGAACCTACTACCTCTGTGGGCAGCTGCCTCTGCTGCTCAGTCTCTTTAGCTGTTGGGAAGTCGTTCCTGGTCTCAGGCTGGTACCTGCCTCCTTCCACCCCTGGTCCTAACTCTGCCCTCCGCAGTCGTGAGCCTTCCAGGTGAGTCTTTCAGTAACTTGAAGGCAGCAATCACATTCCCTCCAAGCCATCTTAGAATTTCCAGATTTAATATGCTCCAGTTCTGCTGATGATAAAAACCCTTTATCCTCTGCATCTGTAAGCAATTTTGCTAAATCCAAAAACGCTGGAAAAAATAACTTCCATGTTTTCCTCTTTAATTAAAACATTCAAGAAAAAAAGCCAATCTTGTATAATACAACTTCATCTATGAATATTAAAGTCAGACCTTTATTAAGGTTCAGAGCATGAAGGTAAGAACGGATGAGGTGAGGGTGACATAGCCAGTCACGTGATCCCAAAGACTGCCCAGGAACAGCGATTTCAGATAAGGCCACCTTAGGTGTGTCTTGCTCACCACGGAATCTGGAGGGACTAGTCTTGTTGCACAGATAATCTCTAAAAAGGCAGGAAGGGGCCCAGAAGGCCCCCAGTCCCCTCCCTACTGGCAGACACAGAGGTCACTGCCATGGTCAAATGGATGGACGGCTCTGAACAACGGAATGCCCAGAGTCAGAACCACCTGTGCAAAGCAGAAAGTCTCCTGGACACGTCTCTAAAGAATCTGGAGCTGTCTTGGCCCACAGCCCCAATGAAACAAGGTTAGGAGTGGTCGCCAGAATCTTTTTGTTTGTTTGTTTGTTTGTTTTCCCTCCCTCCCACCCTCCCTATCCCACCCCTCCAGGCGGTTGGTTGCCTGAATCTTTACAGAGCACGCCCTCTTCCTCCCCACCTCCCCGCCACAACAAAGGCTGGCATGTTGGAGAGCAGGGCTGAGGTCGACTGTCACACTGAAGTCGAGGCAGCCGACACTAGAAGTCAGTGAAGCAGCGAGGGCAAGGGTGCCTGCCAGCGGACACACAGAGCATATGCAACCTCTTGCTGGGACCTCTTGCTGGGATGCAGAAGGACTGCATCAGAAACTAAGCCCAGGAAAGAAGTGTGCCTACCTGCCCTTAACCAGACAGAACACCCAGAGCTTACTGAGAGGTTTCTGGGTATTCAAGCCAACTGAGGCAGCTTTCAAGAGCTTGGTGACCAGCAGACTAGAGCTGGTTCTCCAATTCCTGTGATCTGAGACCCACGGCAGGAAGCCTATTTTTCACTGTGGCCCAGTACACACCCACACCCACACCCACACCCACACACACACACACACACACACACACACACACACACACACGACTGAAACAAAAGTCACACAAAACAACGGGCCCCTTGCTCTGACATCTTCGTACTCTATATCATTTTCAGAAAATGCTGTTCAGGACCCACTCAGCTGACTTCGTAACAACCTGAAGTTTGCCCTAAAGACCAGTGTTTTTCAGTCGGGAACTTTAGGATATGACTTGATCCCACGTGCTGAGGAATCTTAGCTGAGCTGCTGTCCATGAAGGTGACCTTGAGCAGAGACTGGGGGCGGGAGGGGGTGAGGAGTGAGGGTAAGGGCCGAGTGAGGTCAGGGTAACATGGGTCTGAGGGCCACCCCAGAGCTTGGTTTTTAGTCTGAGGGACATGGGAGCTCCTGGGGGGTTTGGGGCACAGGGGTGAACGTGATTCACTTTACATTTTAAGATGATGGTTCTGGCGGCTGGACTGAGAACTGCCGTGAGGAGCAGAGTGGGGCAGGGGCGCGTTTTCTAGTCCAGGGCGAGGACCTGGGGGGAGGTGTGGGGACGTGGGAAACGGCAGGAACTGGCATGCAGCAAACCCAACAATCACGTGGGCCCTTTACCCACCAGCCATGGCCCCTCACCGTCATCCCTGGCCCTGAGGAAGTGATAGCTGAGCTGAGCCTTAACCAGAGAGAAAACACATCCAACCATGCTCCATGGAACGTCCTGACTGCCTAAGAACCCCCGGGACAGGATGGAGAGGGTGAGAAGGAGGCACAGCATCCTGGGTGGCATACCCAGAACCATTCTGCTCAATTGTTTTGCTGTATGTTAGGGTCTGGAGCAAGATGTCACTGGAGGAAAGGGATGTTCTAAAAAAAAAAAAATTGTGACTACCGCAGAGGCTCGGGGCTGTCAGTGCAGGTGTTTTTGAGCAAGGGAGCAGAGAGTGGCAGGAAAAAGGGCGCTCAGCCTGGAGGAGGATGGGATGAAGGGGAGATACCGGAAAGAGGAAACTGGCAATGAAGCTACGCTTGCAGTGTGAGCGCTGAGAGTGGGAAACAGGCGCGTGGGCCGGAGGGAAAGCAGCATGAGAGGCTGTGAGCAAAGGTCGACGGGAGGATGGCGGTGACCCCGCATGCTGGGGAGGTTGGAGGGGTCGGGTGAGGCCTCCTCCGGTTGTCCATTGCTCTCTGCACACTCCCTCCTCCTAGAAGGACCCTGTGCTTCACGTTGTGTCTACCCTTAAAAAATAAAAAAGGAGGGCTTCCCTGATGGCGCAGTGGTTGAGAGTCCGCCTGCCGATGCAGGGGACGCGGGTTCGTGCCCTGGTCCGGGAAGATCCCACATGCCGCGGAGCAGCTAGGCCCGTGAGCCACGGCCGCTGAGCCTGCGCGTCCAGAGCCTGTGCTCCGCAACGGGAGAGGCCACAACAGTGAGAGGCCCACATATCGCAAAAAAATAAACATAAAAAAGGAGCCTGGAAGAACGGCATAATTACAAGAAGTTGCAGAGGGCAGAGGGGTGGAGGGGAAGCCAGCAAAGAAACTGAGACACAGCAGAAGAGGAAGCGGAAAACCCACAGGGCGGCTGCTGTAGAAGGAAGAGAACAGTTTCAAGACGGCAGACACCGCGGAGAAGACAGGAGAGATGAGGGTGGACAAGGACGTGCTGATGTGGAGCGGACCTTGGACAGGACAATCTGCACAGCAGCAGAGGCGGCAGCTTACTGTCATGGGTCACCAGCAGGGCTGGGATAACATGCACCAGGAAGCTAGTGGGGTGAGCGGCGGTCCTGAGAGCGACTCGGCCCCAGGCACCACTGACTCTGACCCAAGCCCTGGAAGCCCAGCAACTTTCCAGGGGAGGAAAAGTGACTGCTCACTCCGGTTACAGCCAAAGCTCGGATGCTTGCCTTCCAGGGCCAAGGGATCCAACAACTTTTCTTCATAAACCAGCCCCGTTCTCTCCTTTGGAGGAACAGAAACTCAATGATAATTGAGGGGGAGCTGAGTGGGGAGAAAGGTGAAGATGAAGATGGTGCACACCTGGGGAATCTGTCCACCTCGCCCTGGCCCTGACACGCCTCCGGAGCTGCAGTAACAAGAAGGAGATGAACTTTCCACACTCCTGCTTCTTTCTCCCTGGTGGATTCCCATTCCCCGGCTGGAGAGAGTCCTATCTTGGCTGGGCTCGGCACGGTTAAGTACAATTTAAAAGCCTGTAAAGTTCAGATCTACGGCACAACTGCATGAGGCCACATTGCAAGGCTGTTCTTCTTACATCAGTAGCTGTTAATGCCAACTTTCTGAGGGTGTAATATTTACAGTGGAGAAAAGTGCCCTCTTGAGGAGAACACAATGTGGGGTGTGGGCATGGTGGGCAAGCAGCCTCAGGTGGCCCTGCTCACCTCCCCCCGACCCGGCTCCCCAAAGGCAGAATACGACCATCACTACACGGGCTCCTACTCTGTTCCCTCGCATCTCCACACCTCAATAGAGCCAAAGTCACTCCAAAGTTAGTGAAAAGAAAACTATAAAGCAGGGACTAGGTGTTCAAGGAAATCAGACATTTCAGCGGTTGCTGTTTGATAGAACATGAAAAAAAAAAGACAACATGAAGGCAACAGGGAAGCCTGGGGAAGGAAGGGGCGGAAGATGGGAGGTGGTGGCCCCCAAGGGGCGAACACCAGAGGAGAGACTGGAGGCCGCGCCTCCTGTCTCACCGTCACGGGCTGACCGTGCTGACCGCCCAGAGGCAGCTCCTGCCCCCGTTCACGCACCAGGCAGGTCTGCCCTGCTTGATTTATGAAGAGGGAATTGCTCTTTTTCAGCAAGGCCCACTAGTTCTCAAGGTTCACTAACCTTGATATCACCATTCTGGGAGGACTCGAGTCTCTATAATGAAGCATCCTAAATTAGCCAACCGACCTCTGCATCTCAGATCATTTGCATTTTACTTTCTTTTATCACTTTTCAGCAAGGTGCAGCTTTCTGGAGTGGCGTTTGCCACCATTCTCTGGCCTTGCTCCCCTCGGCCATTTCTCCCTCCACGGGGATTATATTTTCAGACCGCCTGACGAGAAACAAACTTTGTTGTAACACTGCCTCTCTCTCTGGTCCGCCATCTCCTTTTTCTCAACAGGTAAGTAGACAGAGTTCTGTGGAAAATATACCCACTCTCCGTAGAGTAAGACCGTGGCAAGGACTTGTAAACGTGAAGAGAAAAATGCCCGTGGAAAGGAGAGGCATGTGGTGAAAGAAGGAAGTGCAGGAAAGATCCCCAGTCCTTGGACAAGATAGTAGGAAGGCAGCCCACCTTCCTCCTTCCTGTGACAGAAGTATATTAGAAATCTGGTAGATGTGTGAATTCTCTCTCCCGCCAGATCAGTAATCAATGGAAATCCATCCTATCCATAGGATGGAAATCGAATCCATCCTATCACCCTTTAAGCTACTTTGGGTAGGAAAATCAGCTTACATCACAGAACTTATGAGAAACAGTGACAATGGCCCTTTGTCTTTTGGAAAGAAGGCGGTGGGAAACTTGCCTAGATCAAACTTCACTAACTCCCCAGAATCTGGAGTGAGAGCTCCGGACACACACACACACACACACACACACACGCGTGCACGCGCGCACGCTTGGAAGGAATGACAATGCAACGTAAGCAGCATGTATCTCTAAATAGTTGATGTTTTTGGATGACGTTTAGTTTCTTTTTTTTTTACATTATCAATATGCATGTAATACAGGGAAAAAAAGTGACTCTGTTTAAAAATCTGCTAGGGTTTTCATCATATTTTCTTTATGCTGTCGCACTCCATTTAGAACCTAGGTTAGGTCCTGAATGTAAGCTCCCTGAGGGACAGAACTTCACCTACAGGTGTGCTGGATGTCTCTGGAACTTCAGTTGCTAAACGGCATGGTGAGATGTTGATGGTATTGAAGAAGAAGAAGCACTTATCTGAGACACTGAAGAGTATCTCACATTTAATATTGCGGGTTAAACTGGGTAACCTCTGCTTTCTTTCAAATCAATTAAATAATTGTAAATTCAGATACAGCATTTGTATCTGTAATGAGACAATAAATTGTCACCATGTGTTAGTTTTCTTTGGGACAATAAAATTAGACTCTGGTAGACAGCAAGCAGCCGCTTTGTGGGGTCCTTCTGGTGTGAAAGTAACGTAAAATGTGGTTAAGCCCATCACGATATGTTGTCCCAAACTCACCATCAATTTCACAGGGAATTCAAATAACTCATTTTCTAACTTATTTCAAGAAACAAGGTCTCCAAGTTCTACATGGGAATTATCTTTTGATTTCCTAATATTTTTTTTTTTAAAAAACAGTTTCTACACCCTCTTTGTGTAACTTGCCAATTAACTCTTCTAAAGTTAAACCAGAAAAGGAATGTTAAAAATGAAAGACACACAAAAACAAAACTGCACTGAAAGCCACTTAATGTAAGCAATAACCCAAGAAATTCAGAGGCTAAAGTGGTTTTATATGTCCACGATAAAAGGTTACTCACCCAAACACCCAGCACTGTGTTCCCACACGCTTGCACTGTGTGTCGGTGAGGTAAGCATAGTACTGTCTGAAAGAACAAAGGTGGAATTTCACTGAGAGCTTCTGGAAGACCAGCAAGTCAATACAGAATTAAATCACTTTGACAGGGTGAGTATCAAAAACGCCTGCCTTGTTCCACATACTTGGGCTGCCTGGTCTAATTCTATTTAAGGGAATAGGAAGCCAGTGCCTGTTGAAACCTTCCTGTAAGAGGCTAAGAATTTGGGGCTTCCCTGGTGGCGCAGTGGTTGAGAGTCCGCCTGCCGATGCAGGGGACACGGGTTCGTGTCCCGGTCCGGGAAGATCCCACATGCCGCGGAGCGGCTGGGCCCGTGAGCCATGGCCGCTGAGCCTGCGCGTCCGGAGCCTGTGCTCCGCAATGGGGAGAGGCCACAACAGTGAGAGGCCCGCGTACCACAAAAAAAAAAAAAAAAAAAAAAAAAAAAAAAAAAAAAAGAGGCTAAGAATTTGGATTGGGTTGGAGGGGGATGGTTTAAAGAGCCAGATTATTGGCAAAGGCAGTCTTGATTCAGACACAGACTCCCACAGCCTTGAGCCAAAGCCACCCCAGGTGGGTGCCTCAGTCTCTCTCCATGGAGGTGATTCCAGAAGGTCTCCTGCACGGTCACTGCCTCCTCTGGCTCTTTCCAGGATAAAGGTTGCTGATAGTAACCAGGCAAAAAATATATACATTTGTGGCTCTCAGAAACTGGGATGGGACTGTAGCTGCACCTCGCTGTCACTGAGGCCAATAACTTTGAATGCTGCTGACATGATCAGAAAAGAGGCGATGACAGAGAGGTGAGAGGCTTAGCGCAGCAACCACGCAACAGAAACACCGTATGAGCCTCAAACGCAATTTAAAGTTTTCCAATAACCGTGTTAAAACAGAACAGATGAAATCCATTTCAATAATTTATTTATATACAATCCAATATATTGAAAACATTATAACGAAGCATTTGATATTGTGTTTGCACTAAGCCTTCAAGGTCCAGTGTGTACTCTACACGTACAGCACATGTCAGGGTGACTGGCCACACTCCCAGTGCTCAGTAGCCACACGTGGGAGAGGCTGCCTGTGGGTCAGTGGAGGCTTAGAGTCTCATTACTGCCCCTGAAACTTAACTCATCATCTTCTGGGGGGGGGGTGTGTGTGGAGGTGGGTCACAGACTCCTTTGAGGGTTTGATGAAAGCTATGATAAAGGCACATAAAACATGCACACAGAATTTTGCATTAAACTTTGGGGGGTTCACAGATGCCTAAAGCTCATCCATAAACTATCGCCTCTGTACCCCAAAGTGAAGAATTGTAACTATAAAGAATGCAGGTTTTCCTCTAACTTTTGCTAATTGGGACCTAAAACCCATCAGAGTACTTCCATCTTTCCAAGAAGCTTGTCAAACCATCTCCTTACATATGAATAGCCTCAAGAGGTGTAGGAACGCAGAAAGTGGCTAAGTTTTAAACAAAAAAGAATTGTGCGGAAACCCATAGGGTTTGGCAAAAATTTTAAGGAGCTCTCAAAAAGTCTGAGCACTGGATTTTTAGTCTCTGGTCCAATCTCTAGTTTTTGTTGTGAAATGTTTAACAATATTGAAATTTTCCTGATAAATCACATGTGATTTGCTCTTCTGTTTTATAAGACATTTCTTTCCCCGCTTATTGACTTTGCTGATTGCTCCTAATTTTATGAAGAAACCTCTGCTAATCTTTCCTGAAAATAACTGGCAGCCTCAAATTAAATCAAACTTTAAATACAGTAGGGAGGCTCCAACCCACCAAAGGAAAATTGCATGCAT
The DNA here is from genome assembly GCF_025265405.1 of Mesoplodon densirostris. Lineage (NCBI taxonomy): Eukaryota > Metazoa > Chordata > Mammalia > Artiodactyla > Ziphiidae > Mesoplodon > Mesoplodon densirostris. The sequence continues at coordinate 54,405,072 of NC_082673.1, read as the reverse complement.
GAGATAACTACTTCGACGGACTACTGGTCTATAAAGTGACAAAAGGGTGCCGTTTACCAGCTGTTACTTTCCTGTTTATATATATATATATATATATATAGTAAACATATTTGTAATAACGAATGAGGACTAGAAAAGGTGCTAGCTGGGGGTGAGGGCTATGTCTGACCAAGGAAAACACCCACTCTCCCTGGCAAGTGAGACCTTCCACTTGTGTCGTTCACAAGTACATTACAAATAATGAATTAAGTTATCCTACAGCTTCTAAAGAGCAAACTCTTTTATCTGCTTGGTTTGTATTTATATCAGCCGTGCAGAGATCTTGGGTGTTTCTACTGATCAGTGTCGGTCCTCCATACTAGATATAAAACCCCAAGGCCTGGCTTCCCTGGTGGCACAGTGGTTGAGAGTCCGCCTGCCGATGCAGGGGACACAGGTTCGTGCCCCGGTCTGGGAAGACCCCACGTGCCGCGGAGCGGCTGGGCCTGTGAGCCATGGCCGCTGAGCCTGCGCGTCTGGAGCCTGTGCTCCGCAACGCGAGAGGCCATAACAGTGAGAGGCCCGTGTACCGAAAAAAAAAAAAAAAAAAAAAAAACCAATGCCATTTCCAAATAGGAACAATGAAACAAATGAAAGTGTTTTGCTTTGAAGTCCAGTGGGATCCGTCCACATCGGGGACAGTCTCTGAACACTGCCTCATCTCTAGGGCCCTACATAAGTCATGAATCCAGGGGAAGGATGGCATGGACACCCATCCTTGTCCCTGTTGTCCTGGAGGACCACAGGAAGGACATTTTTAAAAGGAAATTAACTTAATTGGCTCTAAAAGAATAAAGTCTCATTCTAAAAATAACATAATTTATTACTTCAATCCACCATAAAAACGTTTGTTATTTTTCAATAATCTCAGGAAGAAAACCTTAGCATTTCTCTTACTCATTTTAAGTAGGATGCTATGGGGGAGAAAAGAACAGCAGTGAAGATCGTAAAGGGGTTTGAAAATAATGGTGTGGTGCTGGTCTTCACGTTACTGAGGTCTGAGAAGCAAAACGTTTTCTTCATACTCCAGATGTACAAGCCTTTTTTTTTCCCCCTGGATGTATAATTCTTCAGAATGGCATTTTCATGGAAAATCTGCTAGTTTATGTGACTTCCTTTATGCTACATAGGAGAGTACAAAGCAGGTAAACATGCTCAATTGACGGTCAGGATAACATAGAATTACCTCACTGTGGGAGCCGTGATGCCACCAATAAAGAGAATTCTACACCAACTTAATGGATGACTGGCTTGGAACACAAAGATATGTTTCAGGAAGAAGGTATTCAACTCAGTCAGCTGCAAAAGAAGGAGGCGTGAGTCAACCTGGTGCTTCGTGCTAAGTCATGAACATCTATTCCTTCAATGGACATTCTACAGCTAAAAATAACTGGTATGTTCAAAGCATTTCCAGAAGATATACCGGGTCTCTAAGGGTTGCTGCTTAAGCCCGGTAACAACCAGTACAACACAGGCACCAACCAAGCAGGGGTCCAGGGGAGGTGCTGGGTGTTGAGAGGGGCACAGGGGGCATCAGCCATCTGTTGTGTTTCCAGATTCACGTGACTATCACCTGGCTCACGTGTGTGAGCTGCTGGGACAGTCGGGAGAGAGATGCTTTAAGAGCGAAATGATGAAAACAAATCTGTGCCATGGAACACCTCCGCAGCCTGACAGAAATTAGGCCGGGTTGAACAGTCTGACAGCAGGAAAGTAGGCTCTTCAATAACCAAAAGAAGCTTCAGGCGCGTGTGCGTGACTGAGAGATGACCGTGGACTCGGTCAGCTCGTGCCAGGGACCGAGCAGATCCTCAACTGAAGGCAGCTCTTAAAAGTGGGTGGGGCTTCCCTGGTGGCGCAGTGGTTGAGAGTCCGCCTGCTGATGCACGGGACACGCGTTCGGGCCCTGGTCCGGGAGGATCCCACATGTCGCGGAGCTGCTAGGCCCGTGAGCCATGGCCGCTGAGCCTGTGCGTCGGAGCCTGTGCTCTGCTACGGGAGAGGCCACAACAGTGAGAGGCACGCGTACAAAAAAAAAAAAAAAAAAAGTGGGTGTGGGGTTGGTCCAGGCTTCACCTGGCAGTGGGACTGCTCCCTGAGGGTAGCGCCCAGTACCGCTCACCCCATGACCAGTCCTGGCAGCACAAAAGAGATGTCCACCGGGAAATCTGTGCTCAATGCCCAGAGGCCACTGCATTTCCCCTCCAGATTAAGCAAGGGGCAGAGATTAGGAAAGGTCACTGCTTTAAGAGCACATCACGTGGACCAGCAGGTTCATTTCAGTGACATAAAATGTGCATCTTTCCCCACAGTGCTGAGTTTAAGGATATAAAATAAAAATGGTTCACTCATCACCACATAAGGAAAGTTGATCACTGCACAGTGCTCACCGTCAAGGGGAAAGTGGGCCCAGTGGAATTCTGCTGTTCTAGGAGCACATTCCGCTCTCTCTCCTGGGCAAATCCAAATTCCTCCTAGGTCCTCGTAATAAAAGAAAACCTCTACCTTCCCTGGCATTGCCCCATAAGGTAAAACTTAATCACACTCCATTTACATACACACTGACTTCCCCAAACCATGGTGACTATATAACTATTCACAAACGCTTCTGTAGCCATAAACGCCATTTATTGACATCTTCTCCCTCTGTGGACAAGGACTGTCTATCTTTAAAGTGACACATGCCCATTTTCTCCTTATGTTGGGAGTATTTTGTGCATATGTGTTCAAAATATGTCTGATGATTCTGAAAGACCCTTCAGGTGAAAGCTGGTTTCCCTCAGCTAGTCTCCCAAAGTTGTGAAACAATTAACCTGGGGACAGGAGGGACAATAAAAAAAGGGTGCCTCTGGAAAACAGAGTTGTTGGGTAATCCCTTTCCAAGGCCCCTGGCTGTCTGAATCACTTCAGTCTGCTTGGAGCGAGAGCCTCTCTCCACCGCCGACACCACTCTGGAGGACCCAGGTCCCCAAAGGGCTCCAGTCCCCACAGGTAGCAGAGGGCTTCTGTATTTAGTGTTCTACAAATTACCCAAAGTGGTAACAGCTGAGGCACAATTTTAAAACTCAAATACTGAGTTTGGACTGTAAGAAAAAGGCTTACGTTTGTTGCTGTGGTCCTGAAAACGATCATTCGAGAAGGTAATCCAATGCCTAACTCAGTGGGTGATAGATGCTGAGCACAAGGTTTTTACAGGGAATTTTAATCTGTTTCCAATTTGTAATTCAAAGATCCATATTTTAAAACGTCTTCACGGTGAAGCAAGACCTTAGGCGTAACAGCATCACTTTGTTTAATTCTATATGTCAGCTGCAGAATATTATATCTTCTAACGCATCGAGCTGATGAGTAATGTCAACTAGCATGAACCTTAAATTCCTGGATGGTTTTTATTTTGTTTTTATTTTCCCCTACTTTTGAGCATTTGAAGAAATACCTGCCAGATGATCATGAAAAGGTATATTCCAGCCACTCTCTGAAATGAAGATTTGGGGTCAAACCACCGAACATAGGTCCAGCTAGCAGGAGTGAACTGGAGCACGGCTCTTTTGATTTTCCCGGTGGTGGTGTGGATGTCCCTGTGAGAAGAAAACAGCTCCGGTGGAAATCCAGAGAGATAGGAGGGGGAAGAAACAAAAAACCAAAAAACTGTAAAAAACACATTGACTATTTTACAAACGATGCTCAGAACAGAAAGATTCCTTTCTATTTGAACATCTCTCCAACAGCGGCCTCTATTCACAGGTGATGCTCTGAGAGCAGCACGCCAAGTGGGGAGCATCAGTGGACTGGCCACGCCAGCACAGGCCCCAGTTTGTGAACTGGTGACATAAGAAGCTGAGGTACATTAAAGACAGCCACCTGGAACTAGACCAGGAAGGACACCACTCCCACCCATGCCCCCGCCTCCGGGGCGCCCTGATAAAACAGAGAACATGCTCCATGTGTGAGGTGACCCACAGCATTTCCTCACTCTATAGCTTCCTCAATTAAGTGAACAGTTTGGAGTGACAGTGATTTTTAACCTTTCTTAGTTTCAATCCTAGAAATCACTCAATTTCATATTCCTGTGATAGAAACAAACTGTCCCACATTTCACAAATGAGAACATTGAGGCTCCGAGAAAGGGAATGGCTGACTCCGGCTCACTTTGTAAACCTCAGAGTTGGGGGTAGATTCTGGTCCTCTTGTGCTAGACCAGGAGAGCCGAAATCCAAGGTCATAGTATTTAATAAATGGTAAAGGGCTTCCCTGGTGGCGCAGTGGTTGAGAGTCCGCCTGCCGATGCAGGGGACACGGGTTCGCGCCCCGGTCCGGGAGGATCCCACATGCCGTGGAGCGGCTGGGCCCGTGAGCCATGGCCGCTGAACCTGCGTGTCTGGAGCCTGTGCTCCGCAACGGGAGAGGCCACAGCAGTGAGAGGCCCGCGTACCGCAAAAAAAAAATAAATAAATAAATAAAAATAAATAAATAAATGGTAAAGGTTTTTTAAACTCAACAGAGATGTATATCGAGGACCTTTAGGTCGCAGACACCGTTTTAAAGTGCTGACGGCATAAGGATAAACAGGCCAGGCCTTTTATTCTTGGGGAGGGAGGAGGGGGATGGGAAGGGGTAGTAGAAGGAAACCAGGTTTGTTCCTTCTCTCACTCACCCACCCACCAACAAGCACGCAGTGAGGAAAATCTCCCAGCAAGAAGATGTGAGGCACAAGGACAACAAAGAAACAGAGACTATCCAAAAATAAACAAGAATGACGAAGAACCTGTATCTAAACAATGGTGAAACTTCACGGAAAGAGGTAGAGGAAGATGGGAATAAACAGAGATACAGCGTGATGGAGAACTGGAATACTTAATGTAGTGAAAAGGTTAATCCAACCTGATCTGTATACATTCATGTGTTTAATGTAACTTAAGACCAACAGGACTTTTTTGTTCATGAGTTGCGCTTATGTCTTGGGAACTTGACAGGATGATTCTCAAGTTGAATTTGAAGCATACATGTATGAAAATAGGGAAGCATTATGGAGTGTTTAAGGACCCACACAGCCTGATGTAAATTCAGACTCTACTGCTTGCTGGGTATCCTCAGGCAAATAACTACACTGAAGCCTCAGTACCTTCAACCCTAAAGTGAAGAGAATGGCAGTGTCTATCCCTAGGAATGATGTAAGGCTCAAATGAGATACTGCATATGAAGCTTGCTTGGAGCAAAACCCAGCACTGCTACAGATTTTGTTACAGTGTATACTGTATGAAATACATTAAAAAGTGTCCTTTCAAGTCAGTGGCCAAAGAAAGGATTATTCATGAAAGGGATGGGGAAAACTGGTTAATCAAACACAATAACGTTGTGAAATCTCTCCTTTACACCACATAACAAAATAAATTTGAGATAGAATAAATAAGTGACTTATAATTGCCAAGCCTATGGACTTTGTCCTAAGGCCCACGAGAAGCCACCACAGGGAAATGACATGATGGATGTGACGTTCCTAAGAAGATCATTCAAGCAATGGTGGCAGAAGGCTTAGAGGGGTTAACCTGGGGACAAGGGACTAATCAATCCAGCCATGGGAGTCTGAATTCAGGCTGAGGCATATGGATTAAAAGGAGGGGATGGATTTGAGAAACTCGTAAATGATTTAGCATTTTCTGGATCCATGCCTGAAACTGGGTTTATAATCATTTTTGAGTTCCAGTTACTAATGCATAATTTATTCCTTATCATCAGAGAACGTACTCATGTTGTGTGCTACTGAGGCAGTTAAATCTACATTGTGAGAAACCGTGACTCAGGGCCCGGAGGAAGATGACTCACTTGAAGCTTGCCCAGTGGTAAGTCCTCATCTCTAAAAACCGGCAGACGACCATGCCCAGCCAGATGCCACCACCGTTGCACAGCAGGATGTCCAGAATGACTTGGTCCCACCAGCACTCGGCAAAATTGGGCAGAAGATGCATGAAGAAAAGCTGAGAAACACAAGCGATGATGAAAAAACAAACGTGAAAAAAACAAACCTGGGGTACCACGCAGAAAGATAACTTTCCTTTTAATAGTACCTTCTCTTAGCAAAACTTGTTGACATTTTAGGTTTTCCTGATGTATTAAAAAAAATAATAAAACCAAGGTCTGTAATCAGGTTCTTGTTTATTTTGTGGATGGTTTGCAAATACTGCTAATCCAAACAGCTCCTCTTTTTTTGGACACAGGGCTTTAAAGAAATGATAACCCATCTTGAAAAATACCACCAGTAAATTACCTTGGCTAATGACAACATGACATGGACCCAGAAACGGTCTATAGATATTTGGGTAAAACAGTGAGTAAGTGGTAAATTAGCTTAATAGGAAATCTCACACTAACTGATTTGCAGCGATAATCTTTTATTAAGTGCCTATGATGTACAAGGTGGTGAGATAAAATGGATCAACGTTCTTGATCTTAAGGGCAGAGGCCAGACGCTTATTCAGAACACAAAATCAGGTATGCTGTGGCAAGTGTTACAATGGTGACATAAATTGAAACAGCAGGGACACTAAGAGATTCATTCAGATAGACGGCAATGGCTATAGACTTCTGGAAGGAAGACAGGGTGGAGTGGGATCATTAAGGACAGGAATGACTGATTTCAAGAGATGGAGATGAAGGTGAGGACATTCCAGAAAAAACGGCGCAGTGAGATCAAGGGTGGAACAGAAGTCTTTTACGGAAATAGTTTTGTCCAAAACAAAGGACCCATCGGCTGTATCAAGCAGCATGGCGTGCTGTGTGAAGGCCCGCTTTAAGAAGGTCTGAAATTACAAAGACAACGCCTGACAGTTCTCTGGAAAGAGGCAACCCCATGATTATAAACCTCTGAAGTAATATAATAAACGCTACAAGTTAAAACTATTCATGAAAGCATTTCATAGATTGTAAAAGAATACAAATATTGTACGAGGAGCTTGCCTTCCTGACGTGCCTACTTCCGAGGAGATACTGAACAGCTCCCGCACGTGACAGCGAGGGGCTGTGTGCTGACCCCCAGCGGGCCACGTACCACCCAGGACTGCATTCCCAGGTCCAAGCCATGACATGGAGCATTAACTCACACGGGGCAGAGAGAAACCTCTGCAGAAGCCAACGACAGACTTGCTGAAATAATACTGGGTAGGGGATGTGGAGGACATACGTCTGCCCGAGGAGCCTTTCTGGAAAGTACCGGATTCGGGGGTGAGACAGCTCAGAGAGAGCGGAGTCGGGGACCTGGAAGGAGCCACATTTGTTCACGCCCTAGGGATTCGGGAGTATCTGCCTGTATGTATGAGGCGGAGCGCTGGGGTCTGGGACTGGGCAGACATGGGCCCTGCCCTCTTGAGGCATAACGTTTAGCAGAAAAGAAAACATCTATCAAGTATTTAACCTATGCTGAGTGTTTCAGAGGAGAAGAGCCAGGTGCTCTATTTCTAGGTGTACAGACATGAGCCCAAACAGTGCAGGGAGCAGGGCAGAGAGGGAGGAACTCAGAGGAAGGCTCTGTGGGAGGAAAGGACACAGCATCTTTGAAGTGAAGAATGCAAAGCTGGCTGGAGCAGAGGGCAGGTGAGAGGGTTCAAGGAGGCTGGGGAGGTGGGCTGGGCCAGCGAACACCAGGCGTCAGAGGCTGGTTCAGAAGGCACCTGGATTTTGTCTTAAGAGCAATGGACCAACAGGGAAGAGATTTTAGTAGAAGGAGGTGATCGGGCTGAGGGGTGAAAGGTTCACTTTGGCCAAAGATAGCGTGCAGGGAGGAGATGGGAAATTCAGATGAGAGAGGAGAGCGCAGCAGGGGGATGAACTGGAGAGGTGTTGAGAAAAGAGCCACCAGGAAAAGGGAGGCGCAAGAGGCCCAGTGGGGGGAGGAGGGGGGCGGGCAGAGGAGGAAGCAAGGGAGGTTGAGGAAGGCCAAGTGCCCTGCACAGGTCTCACGGCGGTGAGGTCCTGAAGATGCCTGCAAGTTAGAGGGAGCCCGTGGTACGGGGGCAGGAGCATGGGCCGCGCTCCCCGTCAAGCACCTCTGGATCCACTCCTGGCTGAGCTCTGGTTCCCATCAGGACACTGGGAATACACACTGCCCTTCTGGGTTATGGTGAAGATTCAGGATGATGTATGAACAGTGCTGGGTGCTGTTACGGGTTGAATCGTTCCCCCTCAAAAATCCATACGTTGGAAGTCCTAAGCTCCGGGACCTTATAATGTGAGCTTATTTGGAAATGCAGTCACTGCAGATGTAATAGTTGAGAAGGGGTCGTACTGGAGGAGGTCGGCCCCTAATCCAACATGACTGGTGTCCTTACGAAAAGAATGCCATGTGAACGCATGCAGGGAGAAGGCCACGTGAAGATGGAGGTGGAGATTGTGGTGATCTACAAGCCAAGGAACACCAAAGATGACCAGCAAACCATGAGCAGAGGCCTAAGAGAGGCTTGGGACAGGTTCTGAAGGAACCAACCCTGCCCACACCCTGAACTCGGGCTTCTAGCCTTAGGGCCATGAGAGGAACACTAATAGAAGCAAATATCTAACTGGCATGCTTTGCTAAAAGCTAGGGTCAGGACAATGACTGGCATCAAGAAATAACTGCACATGGCCAAATTTTGTCCCCTGGGAATGATTAAGAATAACATAATAACTGAACAATAAATGAATTAGTTCCCAAAATATCATTTCGGTAATAGTTTTTCAAGAATATATCTCTTTCATTCATTGAATGAGACAAACTTTTGATGACTGTGATATTTGAGCTATACTGGGAATCCATTTTTAAGTGACACAATGTCCCGGATGGCCTCATAATTCCCAAACACCACAATTCTATTTAACTGGAAACTAGTTAGTGGGTAAACTACCTATGAACTTCTTAGTAGGTGTCCTCAATGCCACTGAATTATCTTGCTTAGGATTTTAACTTCCTTCTTTAGCTGGATTCCATTTGTTTCTCTTTAAGACTTGTGAGCCAGAGCAGACCTTAAGTTGACAAGGAGTTTCTCTGTTTGTTTGACACAGGTATAAAATATCCCTTGGGGATTTAAACAGTTTTGTACCACAGGAGCTGCAGAATGGATTACTTGACTCTTAACTGATGGACTATCTTCTTCCTGCATATAAACTGTCCACACTATAGCATCTAGATAGCAGCCCACACTCCCTTCTTACCTCAGTCAGCTCCCAGGTAATACTGATTGTCCAGCAGAGACCATAACTACGGATCAGCAAGGCCTTCATAGCCCAGCCCCAGAAATGTCCAAAGGCAAATATATCAAAATGGCTGATAATCCTCTCCCAGGTGATAACATGGCAGTTCACAGCATACTCCTGTTTAAAATAAAAAGGAAATAATTAGTAATACTCTAGAAATCAACTTGCTTCCAGGATTTGGACAATAAAATGAAAAGAACTGATATGATCTTGATAATTAATATATGTCCTACCCAATAAAAAGTTTTGGTAACTGAAGATGCTTGAGGAAAAATGGAAAAGTATTAGAGTTTATACACCAGAATTGCTTTCCTCTGAATTGCAAAAGCTTGGTTAAAGTGGGAAGCAAAACCATTTTACAAAGGCTTAACCCATCTTAAAGAAGTGGTATCGGGACTTCCTTGGTGGCTCAGTGGTTAAGAATCCACCTGCTAATGCAGGGGACACGGGTTCGAGCCCTGGTCTGGGAAGATCCTACATGCCGTGGAGCAACTAAGCCTATGCACCACAACTACTGAGTCTGCGAGCCACAACTACTGAGCCTGCATGCCACAACTACTGACTCCGTGTGCCTAGAGCCCGTGCTCCACAACAAGAGAAGCCACTGCGACGAAGAGTAGCCCCCGCTTGCTGCAACTAGAGAAAGCCCGTGTGCAGCAACGAAGACCCAACGCAGCCACAAATATAAATATATAAACAAACAAACAAACAAACAAATAAATAAATAAATTTATATAAAAAAAGAAGTGGTATCATATAGCCCATGTCACTTGCCCATAGGGCAACTGTGTTAAAGCCATTAACAAAAACATAAATAGAATCCCAACAAATAAAGAATAAATAGAAACCCAATAGGTTCAGAAATTTTAAAACGTATCTCTAAATATCATGGAGTAAAAGAGAAATTATAATAGGAATTTAAATATATTCAGTATTAAATGATAATGAAAACATTACACATCAAAATGATGAGATGCAGTTAAGCAGAGGTTAGAGGAAAATATAAAGCCTTAAATATTTTTATTAGGAAAGAAAAGCTGAAACATCCAACTTCAGAAATTAGAAGAAAACAGAATTACTCTTCCACCCAAAAATGTATCAAATATTACATAATTTAAATATTAAAACATTATAAAGCTTTTAAGAATTTAGGTTCCACTTCTAATCTTTTCATTTTTAATATATTTTAAAGTCATTTTAAATCAACTTCCTTATATTTCTGTGTTTATTATGAAGTAATTATCATATGACAACATTTCTCAGGAAGCTCTACATTTCACATTCTTTTTTCCCCAAATTAATCTGATAGGAAGGAGTAAGACCTCAGCCAGCTGACAGAGTTCCTATGAAGTATATTTTCAAATTTTAGAAGCAACACTTTCTGAGGGAGCCAAGAGAGCACCATGGTGCTCCTATGTCTCTTCTGAAACCCACTGCATCAGACTTCTGAAGCCTTTCTCAGACCTAATCCATTTTAATTTGCAAAGCTGAAAGGACATTTTTAAAAATTGTATTTTTTTGAGAAACTTTCTGATGTGGTATTATGATGTGTACGTGGGAAATCTAGAGAAAAGAGGAAAAAAATCAATAGGGGTGAGTCAAGATAAGCCTTAAAAAGACCAAACTGCACTGCCATGAGATGAAAGTTCTCTTTCCAGGCTCTGGAGCATGTGCCTGTCCCACGAATCACAGACAGAGAAACACCCTTGGGCTAAAGCAGTAACAGGTTAGGTTAAGGACAGCTTAAAGCTTAAGGAGAGCTTAAGGCTCAGTCAATCCCAAATTCCTCACCCACCCTATCCTCTTATTTACTCCAGAGTGGGCTGCTTAGGGTTAGATAAGAAAGGGCTAAGTTCTGTTTTCAGAAATCTGTTCTTAAGGGAATCATGGGTTGAAGACCACTTTGGAGGCCTTTCTACTGTTCTCTGGGAGAATATTTATGTGTTCAACAAATGTAAAGGCACTTTGAAAATCATAAAGAACCAAATGTGTCTACTGGCATATAATTATTATGAACAAATCTGCCAATAATCACATCTGGAAGATCCCGAGCTCCTGATGCTAGGAGGGATGCAGGACACCGTGGTCTAATGCAGACGGGGAGCAGCATACGCAGGCACGAACCCGTGGAAGCGGGAGGACAAGGTGTGAAATGAGGACACAGAGGTGGGGAAGCCAAGTCTTGGGGAGGTGGAGGTAAGCAGCAGGTAAGGACAGATTCTGCCCACCTCCGAACTGGTGGATCGCTGATCTGGGTGGCTCCACCCTCTCCCTTGTTTGCCCACACTTAACCAAACACCAAGTCCTATTCATTTTACCTCTCCAAGTGTTTTTTCCTCTGTCTATCTCACCACCACTGTTATTTCTTGCTTAGATGCCTGCAGTAGCTTTCTAAAACTATGAAATGTATACATGATGCTCTGATAAGCACCTGACTACCCAGCTCTAGCTTAAGACTGCAGATTTTAACTGATCTCTCTGTAATCGATTCTCTACATACAAAATGATTTTGCAGATCACAAATCAGACCATTTTGGGTGTGTGTATGTTTGGGGGGGCGAGTGTCTGGGAAGACAGCCTTCTCAGTGTGGAAGGATCTCTGGGCCTCCTGCCTTCCTCCCTGGGGAAGGTGGTGACCTTAGAAGCAGAAAGAACACACGTACTCCACCCTCTTTAGGGTCCTCTCTTTGGAAATTATTTGCCCACAGACAGCACAGGTTCCCATCTGCTCTTTCAACCTTGGAGGAATTTTTTTTTTTTTTTTGCGGTACGCGGGCCTCTCACTGTTGTGGCCTCTCCCGTTGCGGAGCACAGGCTCCGGACGCGCAGGCTCAGCGGCCATGGCTCACGGGCCCAGCCGCTCCGTGGCATGTGGGATCTCCCCAGACCGGGGCATGAACCCGTGTCCCCTACATCGGCAGGCGCACTCCCAACCACTGTGCCACCAGGGAAGCCCTCTCCTCCTCTTGACCTCACCCTCCCAACCCGATCCCACCCATCCAGGTAGTCACAGAGCAACGAGCTGAGCTCCCTGTGCTACACAGCAGGTTCCCACTAGCTATCAGTTTTACAAATGGTAGCGTGTATGTGTCAATCCTAATCTCCCAATTCGTCCCACCACCTACTGCCTCAGGCCCCCTGTGTCCACACATCTATTTTCTACATCTGCATCTCTATTCCTTCCCTGCAAATAGGGTCATCTGTACCATTTTTCTAGATTCCACATATATGCATTAATATATGATATTTGTTTTTTTCTTTCTGACTTTTTTCACTCTGTATGACAGACTCTAAAAATCACATCTCTAAAAATGACCCAATTTCATTCCTTTCTATGGCTGAGTAATATTCCATATATAGGTACCACACCTTCTTTATCCATTCCCCTGCCGTTGGACATTTAGGTTGCTTCCATGTCCTGGCTATTGTAGATAGTACTGCAATGAACATTGGGGTACATGTGTCCTTTTGAATTGTGGTTTTCTCAGGGTATATGCCCAGTAATGGGATTGCTGGGTCATATGGTAGTTCTATTTTTAGTTTCTTAAGGAGACTCCATACTGTTCTCCAGTGGCTGTATCACTTGCATCCCTGGGATAAATCCCACTTGATCATGGTGTATGACCCTTTTAATGTGTTGTTGGATTCTGTCTGCTAGTATTTTGTTCAGGATTTTTGCATCTATATTCATCAGTGATATTGGCCTGTAGTTTTCTTTTTTTGTGATATCTTTGTCTGGTTTTGGTATCAGGGTGATGGTGGTCTTGTAGAATGAGTTTGGGAGTGTTTCTCCCTCTGCAACTTTTTGCAAGAGTTTGAGAAGGATGGGTGTTAGCTTTTCTCTAAATGTTTGATAGAATTTGCCTGTGAAGCCATCTGGCCCTGGACTTTTGTTTGTTGGAAGATTTTTAAATATAGTTTCAATTTCATTACTTGGGATTGGTCTGTTTATATTTTCTATTTCTTCCTGGTTCAGTTTTGGAAGGTTGTACCTTTCTAAGAATTTGTCCATTTTTCCAGGTTGTCCATTTGATTGGCATATAGTTGCTTGTAGTAGTCTCTTATGATCTTTTGTATTTCTGTGGTGTCAGTTGTAACTTCTTCTTTTTCATTTCTAATTTTACTGACTTGAGTCCTCTCCCTTCTTTTCTTGATGAGTCTGGTTAAAGTTTTATCAATTTTGTTTATCTTCTCAAAGAACCAACTTTTAGTTTTATTGATCTTTGCTACTGTTTTCTATTTCATTTATTTCTGCTCTGATATTTATGATTTCTTTCCTTCCACTAACTTTGGGGGGTTTTATTGTTCTTTTTCTCTAGTTGCTTCAGGTGTAAGGTTAGATTGTTTGAGGTTTTTCTTGTTTCTTGAGGTGAGACTAAATTGCTATAAACTTCCCTCTTAGAACTGCTTTTGCTGCGTCCCATAGGTTTTGGGTCATTGTGTTTCCACTGTCATTTGTTTCTAGGTACTTTTTAAAATTTCCTCTTTGATTTCTTCAGTGATCTCTTGGTTATTTAGTAGCATACTGTTTAGTCTCCATGTGTTTGTGTTTTTTAACGTTGTTTTTGCTGTAATTGATATCTAGCCTCACAGCACCATGGTCGGAAAAGATGCTTGATACAATTTCAATTTTCTTAAACTTACCAAGGCCTGATTTGTAATCCAAGATGTGATATATCCTGGAGAATGTTCCGTGTGCACTTGAGAAGAAAGTGTATTCTGCTGCTTTCAGGTGGAATGCTCTGTAAATATCAATTAAGTCTATCTGGTCTATTGTGTCATTTAAAGCTTGTATTTCCTTTTTTATTTTCTGTCTGGATAATCTGTCCATTGGTGTAAGTGAGGTGTTAAAGTCCCCCACTATAATTGTGTTACTGTCAATTTCCTCTTTTATAGCTGTTAGCAGTTGCCTTATGTATTGAGGTGTTCCTATGTTGGGTGCATATATATTTATAATTGTTATATCTTCTTCTTGGATTGATCCCTTGATCATTATGTAGTGTCCTTCCTTGTCTCTTGTAACATTCTTTATTTTAAAGTCTATTTTATCGGATATGAGTATTGCTATTCCAGTTTTCTTTTGATTTCCATTTGCATGGAATATCTTTTTCCATCCCCTCACTTTCAGTCTGTATGTGTCCCTAGATCTGAAGTGGGTCTCTTGTAGACAGCATATAGATGGGTCTTGTTTTTGTATCCATTCAGCAAGCCTGTGTCTTTTGGCTGGAGCACTTAATCCATTCACGTTTAAGGTAATTATCGATATGTACATTCCTATGACCATTTTCTTAATTGTTTTGGGTTTGTTTTTGTAGGTCCTTTTCTTCTCTTGTTTTTCCCACTTAGAGAAGTTCCTTTAGCATTTGCTGTAGAGCTGGTTTGGTGGTGCTGAATTCTCTTAGCTTTTGCTTGTCTGTAAAGCTTTTGATTTCTCTGTTGAATCTGAATGAGATCCTTGCTGGGTAGATTAACCTTGGTTGTAGGTTTTTCCCTTTCATCACTTTAAGTACATCCTGCCACTCCCTCTGGCCTGCAGAATTTCTGCTGAAAAATCAGCTGATAATCTTATGGGGATTTCCTTGTATGTCATTTGTCGATTTCCCTTGCTGTTTTTAATTTTTTTTCTTTGAATTTAATTTTTGTTAGTTTGATTAATATGTGTCTCAGCATGTTTCTCCTTGGATTTATCCTATATGGGACTCTCTGTGCTTCCTGGACTTGGGTGGCTATTTCCTTCCCCATGTCAGGGAAGTTTTCGACTATAATCTCTTCAAATATTTTCTCAAACCCCTTCTCTTTCTTTTCTTCTTCTGGGGTCCCTGTAATTCAAATGTTGGTGCGTTTAACATTGTTCCAGATGTCTCTGAGATTGTCCTCATTTCTTTTCATTCTTTTTTCTTTCTTCTGCTCCTCCACAGTTATTTCCACCATTCTATCTTCAGGCTCACTTATTTGCTCCAGATGTGCTATATTTTCTGCCTCAGTTATTCTGCTATTGATTCCTTCTAGTGTATTTTTCATTTCAGTTATTGTGTTGTTCATCACTTTTTGTTTGTTCTTTAGTTCTTCTAGGTCCTTGTTAAACATTTCTTGTATTTTCTTGATCCTTGCCTCCATTCTATTTCCAAGATTTGGGATCATCATTACTATCATTACTCTGAATTCTTTTTCAGGTAGATTGCCTATTTCCTCTTCATTTATTTGGTCTTGTAGGTTTTTACCTTGCTCCTTCTTCTGTAACATATATTTTTGTTGTCGCATTTTTTTGATGGGTGGGGCTGCATCCTGTTTTGCTGGTTGTTTGGCCTGAGGCTTCCAGCACTGGAGTTTGCAGGCAGTTGGGTGGAGCCCGGTTTTGGTGCCGCGATGAGGACCTCCAGGAGAGCTCACACCGAGTAATATTCCCTGGGCCTGAAGTTCTCTGTTAGTCCAGTCGTTTGGACTCAGTGCTCCTCCCACAGGAGCTCAGGCCCAACCCCCAGCCTGGGAACCAAGACCCCCCGCACGCCACACAGTGCCACAAAAAGAACAACAAGAAAAGGGCAACAAACAAAAAGGAGCAGAACAATAACAAAGAATAAAAAATAAAATAAAATTACAAAAATAAAATATATATTAGAAAAAATAAAAATAAGAATGAAACAAGAACAAAACAGGACCACAACAGAAAAAAAAAAAAGCCAGAAGAGGCTCTGGGAGGCAGGGCTTAGGCTCAGGACCTCTGCGGCCAGAGGGGACCCTGGAGGGCAGAGTTTCAGGCCCGGGGCCAAGCAGGCGGGGGAGCTGCTGGCTGCGTTCCCCTCAGATCCCCCAATCCCCCGAAGGTCTCTCCCTGTCCGCGCTGATTCCCTCGCCATGAGTGGGCCCTTCCGAGCGTGGGAACCCCTCCCCTCCCCGACATTGTGCTTTCTTGATTCTAGGACACATCTTTTTCACATTTAGCATTTTGAGAATTGGGTGGATATTTCAACATATTACAATGTTTGGTGCACATATAATATAAGGTTTCCCTTTTCCCTTTCCCAAAGTCATACTTGTAATTGATGGTGCATCTTACAATTGATGCTGACCTCCTGACCCTATGATCAAGCTTAATGTTATAAAAGAGAGACACCTAGACACCGTGTGGCTCTTAGTGTGATACACAGCACCATCTATGAGCAGCCCTGCCACGGAAACTGGACTGGAATCTGGACCCCATCCAGCCTCTACATCTAACTTCCAGTTTATAGAAAATACAGGGGGACAGAGAGGTACGTTAATGACACCCTGGAAATGCAAGCTACAAAATCCAGACTCGAGAAGCTCCATAAAATAAACAATGTGGCTTCTTTGACAAACAAACTTCGAGGCTGAAAAACGTATGGAGGGACTGCAAATTAGGAGCTGCAACAAAGGCAATATGGGGACCTTGTCTGGATCCTAATTTGAACAAATCAACTGTAAAAAAAACTTTACGAGGTGACTGGGGAAATGTGAACGCTGCATACTGTTACCTTTAAGTGACTGAAAATGGCATCGTGATTATGTTTAAAAAAATCCATATGTTTGGATATAATGTCTGATAACAATGCAAGATATGTGTGTGTTGGTGGCAGGGGGAGGGTGGAATGAAAGAAGATTGGGCCTGTGTTGATAAAATTTTAAAAAATTTTGGAGTTGTCTTAGACAACTCTCTTAGAAAAAGAGCCAATGATAATTTGTTTAATTTGCCTTCTTGTAGAGTCTAAGCTCCAAGGGGACAGGGAGTGATTGGGCCTACCCTCTTCCCCACTACCACCAGCACGGTGTCTAGCATGTAGGAAAAGCTCAGTGAGTATTTACTAAACAGAAGGCTGCTGCTCATACCACCCAATCTCCAATTCAGATGTGCTCACAAAGCTTGCTGAAGCTTAGAATACATATTTTTGAATAGAATAAATATTCAGGAACATAGCAAAGTTTCCAATTATACAAAAGACTGCCTCTAACAGGATTTCAATGACTGCCCTCCCCAACTCCAAGTTATAATGTTAATTTTAAGGGAAAAGGGAGTCTGAATTTCAATGTGTGATACCAGGCACGGACTAGAGCCTGGTATCAAGATTAGGAATAGTGACAGCTGAAGGAACCGGGAAGGCAGAGGGCTCCTGGAAGCAGGCAACTAAAGGCTTCTGACTTGCATAAAGGCGCTTCTCCTTACCACAGGTTCTAACAAGGGAATGCGTTTCTCTAGAGCCATCCATGAAAGGTCCTTAGAACTGTAAAAGATTCCTTTAAGGAAGTAAAAAGTGATAAGGGATTGGAGATGGAGAAGACTGAGGCTGGTCTACCACCACCTGGAACTGCAGAACTTGAAAACAGCCTCAGGCTTTGTTTGGCAAGAAAGAATTAGCCAATCCTTGAAAACTAGTTTTAAATGCCGGTTTCAGCTCTTTTGGGGCTGTAATTGTGACAATCGGATGTCCCTGTGATGTCAAATTCCTAAGGAAGGTAGGTGTCAAAGTATTATTAGATTCAACCTCCCCCCACTGACTGTGAGAAGAAGACTGAGAGACACAACAGCAAATCCACCTGAAGTTAGTTTACTTCATAATATGACCAATTTTGCTTAAAAACCCAGGAAACTTGCGGCGGGGGAAATATAATCTGGGATATCCTTCTCCCAATCTCCATTTTGTAAGATGCCTGTGAGTGTCAAACACTTGTTATTATAATAACTATATGCTTGAGGCACAGGCTTAAGGGGAAATGTAGGTTTTGGACCCAGAGGGATCTTATATTAAGCTTCTATTTCCTCCTTGGTAAAATGGAGGCATTAACATATAGACTGTATATAACGCACTCAGCACACTGTCTGGCAGAGCAGACAATCCACAAT
The DNA here is from genome assembly GCF_025265405.1 of Mesoplodon densirostris. Lineage (NCBI taxonomy): Eukaryota > Metazoa > Chordata > Mammalia > Artiodactyla > Ziphiidae > Mesoplodon > Mesoplodon densirostris. Next base: position 54,386,951 of record NC_082673.1, on the reverse strand, counting down.
CAGCAACTGCTGTCAACCTCACTGTAACTGTCATTATCGGCATCATTAGAAGCTGTACATCACCCTGTACCATTCTCTTTCTTAGAGGAAGAAACTCCAAGACGGACTTTTCTCCTTGACACTTTTAAATAATTTTTGGCATTCTTATTTTTGTCTTTAGCTTGTCCTTTATAAAAGATAAAGATAAAATCTGGAAACACCATTCCAAGAAGGGTCTGACCAACCTCAACTATGCTGGAATGATCACTTCTTGGACTGTTTATTAAGTCCCTCTGTATGGCTTTTTTGTTTGTTAAACAAGGACCCATCTACGGTCCAAATGCCTGTTCTCCTTTTCTGATCATCACTAGGTGTTTCTTCAATCTGCACTAAATGTTAAGCACTTTAAAAAGTAAAACAGGAAAGGAACTGTATAAAATAGTCTCTTCACTAAAAGTCAAAGTACAGAGTAGTTTTAGCCAAGAAAAGAAGTATTTATTGTCATTTAATAAAAATAATGAATGAAATGGCCTCCATCATTACAACTGGCACCTTCATGGCAAGCAGGTGGGAAGAATCACTGCATCAGGGCCAGGGTCAGGGAGCAGAGAGGCCAAGGGTGACGCTGACACAGCAGGAGCAGCTGCCACCAGAGGACCTGGTGTGCGCGAGGCATCGTGTTAGGCCTTCGTTTAGTTCACAATAAACTTCCAAGCTAAGTATTATTTCACTTTACAAAAGACGGAATAGGCTATAAGTTCGTAGCCCAAGGTCCTACAGCTTACAAGTGTCAGAGGCGCAATTCCCACCCACGGCTGCCGGACGATAATATTCACATCTTCCTACCACCCGCTTTGGGCCAAGAGAGGATTCATTTCCCTGGACTGTACCATTCATGGAACCACGCACTGCACCAACCTGCCCAGAGACCTGGTGTTTAGATATCTACATAGGAAATATGGAGAAGGACCAATTTAAAATGTGAAGTCAATTACCTGCTATACCCAAGAGGCAACCAGTTTCTCTAAGACACAGCAGACAAGTACGTACCATGATATCTGCTTCCCTTGTGGCGTATCGAAGGTTCGGATCTAGCCAGTACATCAGGGATTTAACCTGCTCAAAGTTCAGGAAGAGCAGGAACACCAGGAACAGGAAGTAGAGCACGCTGAGCCCTGAGGGAAACAGAAACATCCTCAAGACGGGGAGAGAGCCGGTGTCACACACACAACACACACTGAGCTCAAATTGCTCATGGCCCAGAGCACACACTGGTGCTGTAACATGGGCTGTGGAGACCCCCATGACAAGCTGCTGGTCTTTCCTTTTTTTTTTTTTTGCAGTACTCGGGCCTCTCACTGTTGTGGCCTCTCCCGTTGCGGAGCACAGGCTCCGGATGCACAGGCTCAGCGGCCATGGCTCACGGGCCCAGCCACTCCGCGGCATGTGGGATCCTCCCGGACCGGGGCACGAACCCGTATCCCCCGCATCGGCAGGCGGACTCTCAACCACTGCGCCACCAGGGAAGCCCTGGTCTTTCCTTTGATGAGAGTCTGACACATGGTCCTAGTTCAGACCGAGAGGAGTCAGTAACCCTCTCTGAGAAGAGGATGCTGATGTTCTCATCAGCATCGGAGTGGCAGACCATGGGCGAGAGCGTGGAGGAGTAGGCGTGGCCTTCAGGCAGGCAGAGGCGAGCAGGCAGGTCCCTGCAATGAGGTCTAGGAGCCAGCACATCGCTGGGTGCTGGCAGAGAGGGGCACGGAGCAAGGTGGCTATGAAGCAACGTCAGGGCTCGGGGCCATGGCGAAGACTGCAGGCTTGCTCTTAAGTCAGAGAAGGAGCACCTGGGCTTCCCTGGTGGCGCAGTGGTTGAGAGTCTGCCTGCCGACGCAGGGGACATGGGTTCGTGCCCCAGTCCGGGAAGATCCCACATGCTGCGGAGCGGCCGGGCCCGTGAGCCATGGCCGCGGAGCCTGCGTGTCGGGAGCCTGTGCTCCGCAACGGGAGAGGCCACAGCAGTGAGAGGCCCGCGTACTGCAAAAAAAGGAAGGAGCACCTGACTGGTTTCAAATGGGGAAATAAGATGATGTAGGTAACATTTCAGGAAGTGGACTCTGGTCACTGGGTGGCGAATAGACTGGAGACGGGAGAAGCCAGGCAGCCAGGCCAGTTTGGGGTAGAGACAGAGACAGGTGCGGAGGTGAGAGGGGGCCCAGGGTCACTCATCCCCATCTTACACTCCACCTCAGTGCCTGTGGGCATCACATCACTGTCACATCATGTCGTAATTGGTATCCTAATAATCACCCCATATCATTTAGAAAAGACAGTTAATAATCTACTTTAAGAAGGCAAAAGCCTGTAGAGACATTTTAGAAAGACTTGAGAACCAGTCACCAGTGGCTTTGCCACTTCTTTTCCTGCTAGAATGAAATGCATATGTAGGACATCTAGACGCTGTGATACAAATGAACTTGGACCACAGTACCCCATCCAAAGTGGGCTGGCACCAGTTCCCAGGGAGCTGCTCCAGAGGAGAGAATGTCCGTGGCTGAAATTCTCCATAGCGGCTATAGCACAGGCCTTCAGAAGGGGCCTCTCCCGGTCCTCGCGGAGCTCGGGGGGCCTGAGAGTAGCACGGCTGACTCAGTCATGCATCCCGGGGCCCAGGGCGCACGTGTTTCTAGGCAAGCTTATATGATAACCTTCTTATATATTATGTACCAGCTACTTTTACAGATTTTCACTCCAAACACCCACCACGACACCCTTTTGAAATAATTATTTTAAGACAGAAAGAAAGTGTCTGTGGAACAGAAGCCTCTTGACCTAGAGTTCACAGTTGGTCTTCAACGTGGCTGAAGCCCCGGATATAATACACAGAACTGTGTGTGTGTGTGTGTGTGTGTGTGTGTGTGTGAGAGCACGTGTGTACTGGGAAAGGGTCTATAGTTCTCATCAGGTTATCCAAGTGTTCCATGATCCCAGGGAAGAAATAAAACTGCTCATTTCTTATGATGGACCATTTGAAATCTGAAAAACTCAGGTGTAGCCAACTAGCTAAAAACAACATAACTTCAAGCAGCAATATTAAGTCCATGAGCTATAAGTATAACACACCCAGGACTATCTTTTAAGAAATGTAAATGAATCATGCACTTCTCTGCAAAAAAAAAAAAAAAAAAAAAAAAAATCCTCCCAGGACTTCCTCCTGCCCTTCACAGGCCCTGTGGGGTCCCATCTGTGCCCAACCCTGCCTCTCTCACTACTCCCAGGCCTGCTACCCTCCAGCCACACTGACTGGGGACACACCAAGCCTCTGCTAGCTGGGGACCACTTTGGCAGTCTTGCCTTAGCCTGGCCTTCCTCCCCGCATCTTTGCCTGGATCCTTCTTTACAGGTGGGTTTCTGCTTAAGCACACTTCCTTCAAGCCACCCCTCACCTGAAAGTGAAAGCGGCTACTTAGTCACTATTGCCTCTTGTGGTTTTAATAAACTTCCTAGCGCTTCGTGGCATCAGCTATTTTTTGATTATTGATTTGCTTCACAGTGTGTTTGCTATAGCTGCCCTCCCTGCCTGGGGCCCCTCCACCTGCAGCCTCCGGGCCAGAGCAGGCACCCACGCAGAAGGACTCGGTGAACACCTGCTGAGCGAACGACCAAGATTCGTTAGTAAATTCAAAGAGATTTGCCTATAATCTCTGAAGGGTGAAAAATAAACAAACTTGAGCCAAATGTCCATTTTTCGGCCCTTTTGCATAAGATTAAATTTTCTAAACTTTGTATAACTTATTTGATGATTATTTAGGTAAGATGAAGCCAATATCTGAAGTTCTGAAGATATGCTTTAAATCCACTCAGGTGGTTTTAGTCTTTGGACTAGAAATGAAGTAACCATAAGAGATCCAACATTTATATGAGATGCTTATCACTAAGCCTTAGTTCAAATCAGGCCTCTGTGCTAAGACTTCTCTTTTTCTAAGCTTTTTCCCATTCACAACACTGGGGAGTTTGCTGGGGTTTCAGTCCCTCCTTGATGCTGACGAGACAAACGTGCTCATACGATGCACGTGAGCTTGCACTAGCGAATAGCAACGTCAGGAAGAACAAGCCACATTCCCTCACGTCAAATCCTGTGCATTGACAGACAACAGCATGGGGGCAGGGTGGTGAGAGGGGAGGGGTGGGGGCTTGAAACAGTTCATGTGTATGAGAATCTCAGCTGTCACCAGCACTTTTGTGTGGCAGCGCATTTTCATAAAAAAATTGATATCAGGAACACCAAAAAGTAAACAGTTATTAAGTTTTACAGTAGAGTGGTAAGGAAAACTGCTATAATATACAGAAAAAGATTTGCTTCAAGTAGAATGGATTGTTAAACCAACTAATGGGTAACTCACCAAAAACCATTCGCCACAAGGCCGGATGAGGTCGAGTAAACGGACCTGCGGAGATAACATCACAAGGTCAGAACAGACTGCTTTCAAACCAAGACTAAAATAAAGACAGTGATGCTGATCTCCACAGAGATAAAGGGTTAAAAAAAGCTCTCCACTGTTAAATTGTTTTTTCTACATAAATACTCTGGGGTCAAAGTCTAGGTTGAAATGTTTTATCCACATTGTACCAACCATTCCCCAGAGTTGTAACAGGCACCAATCTCAGCTTTTTTTTAAAGCTTTGTCTTCAGAACTCAGATCATAATTTCCCGTGGACGCAATGTTATAACAGCGAGTAGGTCACCAGGCCAGCCTTTAACTGTATGTAGTACTTACTGGACATTAACAAGAAACCTCACAGTCCCCCAGGAGCTACTGGACATCCTGTGTGTGTGTGTGTGTGTGTGTGTGTGTGAGAGAGAGAGAGAGAGAGACAGAGAGAGACAGAGACAGAGACAGAGAGAAAGAGAGAAAGAGAGCGGACACTGAGGGGCTCTGACAGTAAAAGAGAAATACCGTGCCTGGAAAACAAGTGCAATGGGGAGTGACACGGAAAGCAAACCTTTGGAGCAGTGGAACACGCTGGTGCAGGAGCTTTTGATCATGACCTGTGGTAACAAAATACCTTTGACTAGCTCAGATCCACAGACGCAGATTCCACAGGAGGGAAACCAGAGTTTCACAGGATGAAATTTACTCTTGGGCCTCCCTGGTGGCGCAGTGGTTGAGAGTCCGCCTGCCGATGCAGGGGATACGGGTTCGTGCCCCGGTCTGGGAGGATCCCATATGCCGCGGAGCGGCTGGGCCCGTGAGCCGTGGCCGCTGGGCCTGCGCATCCGGAGCCTGTGCTCCGCAGCGGGAAAGGCCACAGCAGTGAGAGGCCCGCATACCGCAAAAAGAAAAAAAAAAAAAAAGAAATTTACTCTTACTACAAGTGATACAACAATACTCTGTCTTCTATTTTATTTCATTAAAAAAAATAATAGAAGACGAACGCAAGTAAGCTGGGCCTTGATCTGTTAAACTGATTTACCACCAACCGAAGGGTTACAGCTCGCAAATATTGACCATTGTTCTAGAGGGCACCTGACCTATTTGGGGCTGCCTACGCCTTCCTGCACTTGGAGGGTTTCTAGCATTGTGATCCCACATCTCCAGGAGAGATGCCAGAGCTTGCTGCTCAGCTTCCTTATAAGCGGGTCCTGGTCCTTTAGTCGCACCCACGCCAGACAACATCAGGAGTGGGTGACAGTGGAGGTAAGTATGCAGAGCTCTCCTCTCCCTTTGGCCCAGGCCAGCAGGGACACTAGTGGGAGGTGGCACTCCTCACACTGGTGAAGGTGGCTTTGGCGACTGTGGCCGAGGCAGTTCCCTTTAGAGTTCTCTGTACACGTGATGGTGGGACAGACCGTAGCCAAGGCTCACTCATTAGACCAGGCCTGGGTGATGTGCCGGCAGCTCCTAGAAGCTTAGCCTGGGGCCTGGTTTCCTAGCCCTCCTAGGATTCCTCCAGCCAGTCAGTATCGGAGAACAGGCTTTTGCATCAGCAGAGTCAGCTTCTGTTGCTTATGACCAGGAATCCTCTCTGCAGCAAACATTACATTGTAAATTTTATTCTGGGACTCATTCTAAAGGGCCCATGTCTTCTTAAAAAGACCACACTGAAACATTCTAACTGCTTTCTTTGGATGAATCAAGTTCATTTTAATAATATCAGTTACAAGTACCTCCACCCTCCATATTGATTCAGTTTCTGAGTTTAAATGAGGAGAGATCAGAAGATGAGTTAAGTTTGAGGGACTCTAGTTTATCCAAAATAATATGGTGTCTGAGTTTTAGATGGCAAGTTGAGAGAGCTCAGATAAGTGAGGGATTTGTCTGAGAGTTTATCTGTGTCTGTTCAACTTCTGAGTTCTGACAGCAAAGGCTCAGACAGCACGGGACACCTGGATTCTTTTTAATCAGCTGTTTTCTCAGAAAAGGCACAGCAAAGCATAGAAACCAGAATTCCCTCCCAGGTAACATAACCTGGTTAAATTTCTTCACAAGTTGTTGGAAAACTGATGGCTAAGTTTGTCTTCTTTTAAGTAATTATAATAGCTTGACTTGTCACCAGGAATGACTTGTCTTATGGTAGCAGTTTGGTTTGCAAGCGTTACTTCATCCAAACTATTTTTTTTAACATCTTTATTGGAGTATAATTGCTTTGCAATGGTGTGTTAGTTTCTGCTTTATAACAAGGTGAATCAGCTATACGTACACATATATCCCCATATCCCCTCCCTCTTGCATCTCCCTCCCACCCTCCCTATCCCACCCCTCTAGGTGGTCACAAAGCACTAAGCTGATCTCCCTGTGCTACGCTGCTTCCCACTAGCTATCTATTTTACATTTGGTAGTGTATATATGTCCATGCCAGTCTCTCACTTCGTCCCAGCTTACCCTTCCCCCTCCCCATATCCTCAAGTCCATTCTCTACATCTGCGTCTTTATTCCTGTCCTGCCCCTAGGTTCTTCAGAACCTTTTTTTTTTTTTAGGTTCCATATATATGCGTTAGCATACGGTATTTGTTTTTCTCTTTCTGACTTACTTCACTCTGTATGACCATCCAAACTATTGAATTAACCCCTCAGACATAACGTGGGACCCCAGCTTACTCTATGATTTCTTCTTACAAGGTGAAACTGTGAAATTTTATGATCTATTTTTTGGTTCGCAACAGAATTCCATGCCCAATCGGTACCTGGCAGTGGGGTGGTGAGAGGACCACCATCATTCCCATTTTATAGATAAAGACACTGGGGCATAAGGAACTCACCCAGGGTCACACGGCTCACAGGACTGCACTTCAGGCCTGAGAGCCCATGTGCACTTTCCCATCAACTGTCAGAACTGGGCCAGCTTGGGAGGGGGGAGGGGGAGGGGGAGGGGGAGGGGGAGGGGAGGGGGAGGGGGGAGGGGGGGAGTTGACGGTCTGAGCCAGGACTGTCTCAGGGCCAGGAGAGGGGCAAGAGAGAAGCAAGCGAGTGAGTGGTGTTTAGCGCTGCCGCGATGTGGAATTGATAAGCAAGGTGAGGGAGGGGGCAGGGAACTGATACACGTTCCCGCGCATCACATCCACCAGTAGAAAGGCCTCCAGAGTCGTCGTCGGCCTATGATTGCTTTAAGAGCAGCCTTTGGAAAACAGAACTCGGCCCTTTCTTCTATCTAACCCTAAGCAGTGTGCTCCAGAGTAAATAAGAGGATAGAGTGGTTGAGAAACTTGGGGTTGATGGGGCCTTAAGCTCTCCTTAACCTAACAGGTAACTGCTTCAGCCCAAGGTATTCCTCTCTGTCCGGCTGTGTTTCCAGAGACAGACACACGTTCCAGGGCCTGGAAAGAGAATTTTCATCTTACTGCACTGCAGTTTGGTTTATTAAAGGCTTATCTTGACTTGCTGCTATTGAATTTTTTCCTCTCTTCTCTAATATCCTATTTATACATCATCATATTACTTCATAAGTGTTTCTCATAAAATACAATTAAAAAAAAAGTCCGTTCTGCCTTGCATTTGATCTGAGGAAGGCTTCAGAAATCTGATGCGGTGGGTTTCAGACAGACAGCAGAGCACGGAGGAGCTCTGCTGTCCTGAACCAGGTGGTGAGAACAGATCACTGGGCCCTTTTGCCTACAAAAGGCAAGATAAGGCCCTGGAATGTTAGGTGACCTTTCAGTTGCTAACTTTAAAACCCAACCCAGGCCTTACTTCAGTCATCCAATCTGTCCTCTTCTTTCTGAGAAGAAATTCTGAATGCTTCCATGTAGTATTTCCGGAAGTACATGCCTGTAGCTTTACTCACAAAGAGGAGCCTCTTCACCATCACAGACAAGAATATTGCTGAAAATACTCTTTTGCTTTTTAAAATATCAAGGATGAGGCTGGCCTTTTCCTGTATGAGAAGCCTTGATACTTATGCTCACTAGGTCACCCACACTTGGTTGCTCTGGTCAAGTCACCCTGAAAGCCTCCTACAGCATCCACCTGCCCAGGTGAGTATAGCCTTCCCGGAACATTTACCTCATCCCAGTACCTTTCCACAGGTCTTATTCCCCCACAAACTATTTTCTCGGTGGTCTTCCTCTGATCAGTGTTATGGCCAGGACATCAGTAGGAGTGACCCATCTGACGGTGGGCCTCTTGTCTATACTTTATTTCTTATTTGGTAAAAGCTGCCTGGAAGAGTCTGGGTCTTCAGTTCAGTTATGCAGGAGAGATGGGGAAGGTGTCTCAGGGTGGTGATGGAGAAACAAGTGCTGGTTTTATTTACAAAGGTGGTTTTCTTACAAGGCACATTGAAAAATTACATGTTTTACTTTCTCATCAGTCCCTATGCCTAAAATACATATTTTCAATCAGATATTAAGAGCAAGTTTTATTTCAAAAGAAAACAGAAACCAAACGACTTTGCCTAGAGAAAGCAAGCATTTAAAACACTTCCTCTGAAGTCAGGGAGATCAGCTCGGTGCTTTGTGACCGACTGGAGGGGTGGGATAGGGAGGGTGGGAGGGAGGGAAACGCAAGAGGGAACGGATATGGGAACAGATGTATATGTATAAGTGATTCACTCTGTTATAAAGCAGAAACTAATACACCATTGTGAAGCAATTATACTCCAATAAAGTTGTAAAAAAAAAAAAACAAAAAAAACCCCATAAGATCACAGCTTGACTAGCCAGCAACCTATTGTCATATCCACGAATAATGGAGTTCCAGGGACCAACCCTAGGGAGGCAGGATCCTTTTAACCAAAGTCAGAAGCTGCATCTTCGCAGCTGCACGTCTGTGCCTTCGGGTCCTCTCAGTCTGCCTCTTCTCTTTATTATCTCTTTTTCAGCTTTATGTGGTATAATTGACCAAAAAAATCACGAGATATTTGATTTGTATGATTTGAAAGTTTAAATTCCTCTAGGAAAAACCTAGAAAAGGGGAATAAAATGATCTCTAAGCAAATTTCAAACCTAAGAAAGAGTTTTTTTCTACCAGAAAAAGTAGTGGAGCGGGAGACAGAGAATGGGGGGACACAGTACCTTTCTTTCCCCTCATTTTTATCACCTTCACGCGTCAAGGAGATGTGATTCGCATTATCTCAGCTCAGAAAAATGAGAAGAAGCCAAAGGAGAAAGGGAAGGATAAACGCAGGAAAATCAAGAAATACTAGTTATCTCACTCTTTTCAAAGTACCTTGACGAAGTGCTGAATGGTGCTACTCTTGCAGATGAGGAAAGGAAAAGAGAGGGCTAATCTGTGAACTTTTTTCCTGGCAGATTCATTCTTAATTCAACATATATTGATTGAGAGGCCACTCTGGGCCGGGCACTGGGGGTACAGGGTAAGGCTGTGGTGGTTTGGGTCGGGGCGGGGGTGGGGGAAGGGCAGGAAGAGTCCATGGAGGCCCTCAGGAGCTGGAAAAGCACACAGAAGTCACCTGTTGAAAGAAATCTCACAGCCAGCTGGAGATGCAACAGGTTTCTAAATTTCACTGCAGTGACGAGAGTGATGCAATTGTAATTACACTCCAATGACACAGTGGCACAGTTAAAATTACACTTACACTTGAGTGTCAGTTGCTATAAGGAGGTGGACGTGGCATTTCAAATAGTTTTTTCAAGGGAACCAAAAGAGAGAATGGGAGAGAAGACAGCAGGAAAGAAGCGGGCGTAGGTAACACACCCTCTGCCTCCAAGGTCTCCCCTCAGGGTCTCTCTCCATGTCTGTTTGTAGGACTGAAGGAAGGAACTCTAGCCCTCACCCCGCCACTCACCCTGCTGACTGTCAAATGAAATTCCGAGTCTCCACTCCTCCCCCATGTAACTCAGGGGTAAATTCTAAGCCAGTGGAGGTTACAGCTGTCCCAAGACCACGAGGGCAGCAAAGCACAGGCATCTTGCTGAAGATGGTGGAGCAGAAACAGGTAAAGAACCTGGGTCTTCACGTGTCACTGAGCTGCTGAATTAGTCAGCCCTGAACCACTCTATCTCAGAACTTCTTGTAATGTAAGAAAGCAAACATTTTATTTATCCTTTAAGCCATTTTGAAAGGGGTTTCCTATTACTTGTGGCCAAAAGCATCCTGACTGTTATAAACCTCATGGAGAAAGTCAAGGGCCTTCTTTGCTATCTAGACTCTGTACAAAAAGAACCAGAGGGCCCCTCCTGTAGGAGTTGATCAATTCTAGCACACAGAGAGCGTATGTAAACTCACACATACGAGACCTATGGACACAACCAAATTTAGGCCTATACTTAAACATTCAGGGCAGCCTTTACTAGGTCAAGGATAAATGCGTTTGAAGTTGCCAAAACAGAGCCATTCTGGGAATGCCATCCACTGCGGGCACTTCCCCAAAACTGCCTTTCAAGGACAAGGCAAATGCTGGGCTCCATTGCTCCCATTCATTCCATTACTTAATTTGAGAATTTGTGCCAAGGGTGGGGAGAGAGGAAGAGAAGGTGACGAGATTGGAACAAGAAGAGTCATGTCCATTGCACTCGGAGAAGCATCCACCTAGCACCATGGCTCCTGCAAAGGCTGCAGTCTGAATGCCAGCTGGGGGGAGGGGGGGCAGCCACATGCCCAGGAGTACCCTTTCCCAGTGCCTGCCAGCTCCCCCATCATCTCTAGGGCGCCCTCCAAGGCCACCCCCAATTTAAAAAATATTCAATAACAGCATTCTTTAATGTGGAAGACTTACAGTTTTACTAATCTGATGTAAAGTGTGAGCAAATGTCTCTTTAGAGAACAAGGCTGACACTGTGTTTGCTTTGTACACGTGGCTGCAAGATGGTCCCTCCAAGCACTGCTTCCCTAAGGTCCTTGTCCTTCCTGCACAGAATGCTGAATGGACTTTGTCTTTTTCTAAATCTGAGCCCTTGGTTTTGGTGGCAGAAGGTTCAGATCAATCTGCGGGCTGACATTTGGGCTCCAGAGCAGCAAAGGCACAACCACCGCCGCTGGGCGTGAGGTCCAAAGCACACTAGGCATGGGCCAGCTCAGGCCCTAAGACTGTGCTCCTGGGAAAAAGAAAAGCCAGAGACTGACAGAGAGAAGAAGCGGAGGGAGATAGAAACACGTAGAAGACAGAGACGAAACACCTCACGATGGGCCTCCTATGAGAAAAGGCCAGGACTTCGCCGAGTACAGAAATGTGTGGGAGCCGGAGCCCTAACAGCAGGCCAGCATCAGCGGCTGGGTGGCAGCTCAGGGGTGACTGATGGTCTTGGGTTCAGCTTCCTGAGCCGTAAACGGAGCAGGCTGAACTACATGAGCCTGGGTCCTCCCCGCTTTGTGTGTATCACAAAGTCCGGGCAGCCAGGATAAGAAAAGCATAAAACAAACAACTTTTATCTTTCCAAGAGGAGAACAAAAGCCCAGTCCCACCATGAGAGACTCAGCCAGGTAAGTGGACATTGAAGATTAGATGTCTTCATGAAGGAAGAGAGGAAAAATCAGCAGAAATCATGCAAAATGTCACATCCAACAGATTTAATCCCCCAACCTTCAGGGCTTTTGGAACCTCAAGAAAAACAGCTGCTAATGAAGCCCCAAAGCCCAGCTCCTGCCAAAGCTCCACAGAAGGGATATCTGTAAAATCATGGCTATGGAGAGACTGATCTTTGAGAATCCTCAAACTTCCAAAATGGCTCTCAGAAAGAGCAAGTTTAAATTTTTTAAAAAGCAGAAAAGCAACCTTTGAAGCTGTGAAGAACTAGGAAACAATGAACACACAGCCAAGGAAAGCTGGAGACTTGAAGAACAGACATACCTTTGGATTGATCAGTTTCCTGCACACGTACTATGTTCTGATTGACTGATTTAAAAATAAAAATTTAGGGGCTTCCCTGGTGGCGCAGTGGTTGAGAGTCCGCCTGCCGATGCAGGGGACACGGGTTCGTGCCCCGGTCCGGGAAGATCCCACATGCCGCGGAGCAGCTGGGCCCGTGAGCCATGGCCGCTGGGCCTGCGCGTCCGGAGCCTGTGCTCCGCAACGGGAGAGGCCGCGACAGTGAGAGGTCCGCATACCGCAAAAAAAAAAAAAAAAAAAAAAAAAAAAAAAAAAGGATGGTAGGGCACAGACAAGATGAGAAATAGGAATAGAGGGCATAGAACAATAATGTTCACGGCATCAAGTGATGGCCGGGAAGTAAGCAGCAGAACTTCACAGGATACAGAAGGTAGAAGGCTGAGGGGGGTGATGGTGACCACTACCTGAACTGTCACCTACTCACCTTCCCTAGGGACTCTGGTGGCCATAGACCCTGTGTTGGTATCAAATCTGAGATGCAGCTCACCATCTCCTCTTTCTGGGCTGTATTCTTACTCCATCTTTGTAAGGCCAGGTTCTAGAGCTCAGGGGGACCACCCATAGCCTCTGGTATTTTCAGTGTGTGTAAAAGGCTTGATGCCCCAAGTGGCCACTTTAAGTTGCACTATAGCACAGCACCCTTGAAAGAAAGGATGGGCTCCATAAGGTCCAAGCTCTCCCTAAACCTAAAATCCTGAGATTTTATGTGAAGGAAGTGGCAGGAAAAAGAAAGTCGGCAAATAGCTAGACCAGCTGTTCAACACTGGGGACTTTTCCTAGAAAGCGAATGCCAGAGCGCCCAATCCCCCTGCATTCCATGACCTATCTATATTTTGAATATTTTATCTTCATACTCCAGTCACTCTGCATCATCAGAACTTTCATCATTGTGGAAAGGCCAGACTATGTTGGTCATACCTGCATAAGGTATGCAGGTGCTGTGCACTGAAGGTCTGTGCCCCCCCAGAATTCATATGTTGAAATTCTAACCCTGAAGCTGAAGACTATTGTACCTCCTGGACCCTACAGGGCCAAACCACAGAGCTACCTGACTGTGAACATTTGCTATCCTTTAAGACATAGGAGGAAGGACTCCGAGGTGGCTCAGAGATCATCCAGGCTGTCATTTGCACCACAGGGCCATGGGGGGAGGGGAGGAGGACTACCTCCACCTTGGTTTCAAAGGGCAAGACCAACACCTGGCTCTGCTGGGGCAGGGGACGGGAGCCCTGGGGATTCGACCCCCACTGGGAAAGCTGTGGAGGCAGACTACTGCTCCAGTGGGTCTGGAAGGCAGAGCATCAAGCCGAAGAGGATTATTCTCAAGCCTTGAGAGATCTCCTAGAGTTTGCCTTCCTATGTTTTGGACTTGCCTGGGGCTTGTCACCCCTTCCTTCTCTCCTGTTTCTTCCTTTGGGAATGGCAATGCCTACTCTGTGCCTGGCCCACTACTGTATTCTGTAAGCACAGAACTTGCTTGATTTCACAGGTTCACAGCTGGAGAAGAATTCTGCCACAGGATGAATCTTCTGCTGTTTAAGCCGCTCAGTCTATGGTATTCTATTATAGAGGCCTATACTAAGACAGAGGTTTTCATATCTTGAAAGGCTTTCACTAAAAAAAAAAAAATAATAACAATAACAAAAATAAAAGTAAAATTTAATCTAAAAGCTTGAGTGGTTAGAGAGCTAAATTCAGCTGCCAAATAACTTGGCTATCTAGAACAATCCATTCCCTGAAGGATTCAGAATCATGGTTTTACCGGTTGGATTATTATGCTACCAGCAGAACCCACAAAAATACAGAACGAAATTCCACTGCCAACATTTTGGAAGGCCTACAGGACTTGCCATGTGTGATACTGTGATTTATAAGAAGTAAGTATTTGGTCTTTGTCCCCTTTCTGGAACAGAATCCTAAACTCCTTGGAAGTTCCTAAGTGATGAGAGTGAGAAGCATCTTTTGTTACGTTAATGAGGTGACTTTTGGGAAGCCGCTCAGGATGGGGGTCAGTGAAGCCAACAATGGGATTAGAGGGCAGGAACCCTCAGCCCCACACCCCCTGAGCTCTGGGGAGCAGGGAGGGGCTGGCGGTTGAATCAATGGCCAAAGATTTAATCAATCATACCAACGTACTGAAACTCCCATAGGAAACTAAAAGGGTAGGGTTTAGAAAGCTTCTGGGTTGGTGAGGGCGTGGAGATCTGGGGAGAGTGGCGCGCCCGGAGAGGGCATGGACACTGCTCGCCCCTTCCCACAGACTTTACCCTACGCATCTCTTCATCTGGCTTTTGATTAATATTCTCAGTCATCTAGTGAGGAAACTGGTTTCCTGAGTCCCGTGAGCTGTTCTAACAAATTAATCAAACCCAAGGAGGATTTATAGCCGTCTGGTCAGAAGCACAGGTGACACCCTGGACTTGTGATTAGCATCTGCAGCGGGGGCAGCAGCAGCCTTGTGGGACTTAACCTGTGGAATCTGATGCTCCCTCCAGGTAGACAGTGTCAGAATAGAGTAGCACTGTAGGACACCCAGCTGGTGTGCAACTTGCCTGCTGGTGCAGGGACACCAACCCCCCGCCACACGCACTGGAATTGGTATTAGAATCCTAGCACCACAGCACAGCTTCAGATAACAGTCCGTAACATTCATAATGAGCTCCTAATATTACACATTATATTCGACGATGGGAGGATGGAGAAGAAGCACATCTTAAATCATCACATTTAAAACCTGAGCAGGGCCCACGGAGCATAACTCATAAAAAAAGACTGAAACAGTTACAAAATATCCTAAGTGTAAAAGAAACAGGAGGGACTTCCCTGGTGGTCCAGTGGTTAAGACTTCGCCTTCCAATGCAGGGAGTGTGGGTTCGATCCCTGGTTGGGGAGCATGCCTCACAGCCAAAAAACCAAAACATAAGACAGAAAGAAGCAATATTGTAACAAATTCAATAGAGACTTTATAAAAATGGTCTACATCAAAAAAACAAACAAAAACAAACAAAAAAAAACACTTAAAAAAAAAAGAAACAGGATATAAAAAGTGAGCGTTTAGAAATCACTCACAGAGAATAAATAGAGAATATTCCAGGGAGAAAGTACTAAAGGGGAATAAGAAAAAATAAAGCAACTCATAAGGGACAATTCAGAGGAAAGGTACGAACCTTAAGTATGGCAAGACACCAAATTAGTTTTTAAACCAAGGTTTTTGCCTCACTCTATAATCATGATGGGGGAAAATTTCACAGTAATCATTTTTTTAAAACTGATAATGAAAATTCTTATCCCAACGAAGTTTACAGTTAAGACAACAATTATTTAAGTAATACTCTTTAGAGCACTGACCCTGTCCTTAGGAAAAAAGGAGTAACTGAACAGTAATTGAGTATTTTATGACTCGGCTGATAATAAACACAGCAACAAGAATCATAGTTGACATTCATTGAGAGCTTACAATTTGTCAGTCACTGTTCAGAGTATTTTACTTGTTTTAATTCAGTTAACCCTTACAACTGTACTTCTCTCCATTTCAGAGAGAAATGTCTTAAAGAGGGACAGAGCTAGGAAGTGGCAGAAAGCGCAGTCTGTCTCCAGAGCCTGTGCCCTTAACCACCATACAACACTCAAGAGCCTTTTTTTATTCCACCCTCTAGTTTCATCTTCCAGATGACATGCATCTCAAAAATACCAACAAGGGCACAATGCACAGGAGAAATGAGATAAAGCGTTACATCACTTACCATTGGGGAAAGCTAGGACACTGATGATAAGAAAGAAGAAAATTACGGAGAGGATACCCCTCCAGATGTTGTCTTCTGGGACAGAGTCATCCCTGAAAATAGAAAAGGAACATTGAGTATTCATTTCTGGATCTAAATAGTCACCCTAGAAGGAGTAAGAGTTCCATGTTCTAAAAACTGGGGGATTGCTAACTTTATTTTGCTGAGCTAAGTCATTACACACACTATTTACTATTCACTATCATTTCTTAAAATAATACAGTGTCACATAGTCAAGTCCAGTTCTGGTGAGGAAGGCAATTGGCAACCTCACACCCCAACATACATTCTGCTCAGACAAGCATTTGAGAATCAAAGTTCTTTAAAAAAAAAAAAAAATTAAAAATACCCAGGATGTCAAAAGGTAAGATTTATTTTGGAGAAATACCTTTTGGTTTTAAGACTAACTAAAGGTGACCTTTACTACATAGACGGTGGCAGAAAAATTGTTCAGGAATCAGAAAGGAAGCATAAGATTATAAGGAATAAGGGTATAATGCAATGAGATTATGCAGTCACTTGTCAAATATGGGCAGTTGGCTATCTAAGGGATGAATAAAAATGGGGCAGTGTCACATAAGCAGAAAGCACCAGTAAAAAATGTTAAAAGAAAAATTAAGAGCGTGTGAATATGACTGGTTCACTTTGCTGTACAGCAAGAAACTAACACAACATTGTGAAGCAACTATACTCCAATAAAAATTAATCTTAAAAAAAAGAAAGAAAAATTAAGAGAAAACAAAATACAAGATTTAAACTCAGAGCAGAAGCAAAAGAATTGTAAATAGGAGATAAGCTTCCCCCCTCTCCTGCCTGGTCATTTCTAATGTATTACTGTGTTTAACTCCTCTATAACCCCAGTAACTGAAATGGTTACATTTGTTGGTTTATATGTTGTCTATCTTCTCTGTAGAAAGTAAACTCCTAATGGCAGGGAATTATTCACTAATAGGCCCTCAATATATTTCTGGACTGATTATTGATTATGGAAGAAAATTTACTGTTTTAAAATGAAGCAAAATTTCCCAAATGGAAATTTTCTTAACATTGATGGTGAAGAATTTAGAGTTTGCAACAAAAAAGAAGAGTCTAGTAACATATTTGGGGCTCAGAGAAGCAAACAAAAGTGGGAAAAGAGAAATACATGACAGTAAAATTTTCTGAAGTATTGATAATTATTGAGAAGCTTGGGAGAGGGAAGTTCAGTGTTTCAGTTTCGAAAGACGCAGGATGTGTAGACAGAAAATGTGAGATGAAACAGAATGGAAGGAGATAGTTTAGAGATGATGAGACTGGTAGCAATGAATCTTAAAATTATAAAAGAAGTTGGGTTTATCTAGAGAAGGACTGTAGTGAAAGAGTTTTCAAAAGACAATTATTAAATTAAGATTAAATATTACTAAAGGAAAAGAAACAGGTCAAAAAAATCTTAGAAGAAAACCAAGTTTGCGTAGAAAGAAGTTCTAGAGCATCGGAATACATACATGAAAAGGTATGGAATGAAACAATAATGAATCACCTAGTTAAGGACTGGGTCCTGGGGTGTTGGTTTAGAAGCAGAAGTTAACTTAGATGCCAACTTCTGTTTAGGCTGCTCAGTTTCTGCACCCAAATACCAAAATACCTTAGGATATTTTGTAAATCATCATTTCATAATGATTTCCAGATTTATGACAGGATTGAACGTAAGGTTCTGAAATAAGAGATCATACAGATCTTAAACGTTTCCTAGATCATCATATGGCCAAGTAACCCTAAACTAATGCTGGGCAAATAATGCTTGGCTGTTACCTTCAGAGATCTGATTACAAAACCAAACTACAGAATCAGACAGACTTCCTTCTGCAGGAAGGAAGTGCATTAAAAAGTACAATCTTATTTTAATGGACATACTAATAATTAAACACCTGCCCAGAGGTCATGAACACAACCTAAAAATGCCAGCCCGACCATTACCAGGGCACTTGCCATGCCCTCTGGCTTATGCAGAGAAGCCCCATATCCAACTTCCAGGAACACCAACTTTTACTGAAGGATGGCTACACACAGTGAGGGTAGGAACACAATGTCCTCATTCAGACCAAATCACACTACTGATATTGCTAATAATGACAGCAATGATAATAGCTCCTGTTTATCAAGTGTCTACTGTGTGCCAGGCACTGAACAGGCAGTTTCTAGACATTATCTCTAATTGTCACAACCCACTGGGCTATTATCAACCATCTGAGGTAACAAAGGCTCAGATAGGTTTAGTAACTTGCCCAAGATTGTGGAGGTAAGAAGTTACAGAGCCAGCATTCAAAACCAGGCCTGCTAGACCCTGAAGATGATGATCTTTCCTCTTTGCCAAACTGCCTCATGAAAACTTATCTGTCATCCTAAATTAACCTGACTCATGGTAGATGCACAGGGACGGCATGAGAGTTTGACAGGGCATGCAATTTGTAAGTTACAAAATAAAAGCAAGGCTAAAATGAATAAATGTGGCCTAGGAAAAGAAGATGTAGTCCCATTAACTCACGAGTTATACCAAAATATATTCTGGATGATTCAAGAAACTAAAAGTGAAACCAAAACAAAATTCTAGAAGAAATGATGGGAGAATTAAAAAAAAAACCAAAACCCCCAAATAAAACACAACAATCTCAGAGTGGGGAAGGCCTTTCGAAAGTACGATACAAACTTCTGAAGTCATAAAGGAGAAAGCTGACAAATCTGCATGGCAAAGAAATCAGTAACAAAATCATAAACTTGGAAAAAATATCTGCAACTCCTATGAAGGCAAAGGGTTAATTCCCCTAATTACAAAGCTCTCCCCCCAAATCAATTAACAGAAAGAACTAATGGACAAAGAAAAGCAAATAGAAAAATGGACAAAAGATATGAAGGGACAGTTCACAGAGCAGAAAAATCCATTGGCTCTGAGGCAAGTGAAAAAAAATGATGCTCAACCTTGTTCATGGTAAGAGATGGGGAAATGGAATCAACACACAGAGACCATTATTATCTACCTATGGACAAAGGTAAAAATTTAATGACTGAGCTGGTGAGGCTATGCAGAAATAAACAGGCATTCTCACATACCACCTTTATGGAGCCCCATTTGGCAACATATTAACTTACAAATGCATATACCCTGTGACCCAGCAATTCCATGTATGACAATGTATCTCACAGATATATCTTCATTTATGCAAAAATGACATATGTACAAGGTTGTTCACTGTGGCATTATGTGTATTAGCAAAACTTGGAAACAACTAAATGTCTACCGAAAAGGGACTGATTAAGTAAATTATGGCTCCGTCTCAAAATGGAGTACTAGGCAGCTGTAAAAAGAAGGAAGCTTTTAATGAATTAACTGATACAGAATAATTTAAGAGATCATGAAGTAAACAAAGCAATTTGCAGATTAGTGAGTATAGTGAGCAACTTTCTATGCAAAGAAGAGAGCGTGTATATGTATATATAACTTGTAACTTCTGCTCATGGCTGCATAGCACGTCTCTGGAAATCCATCCAAGGTATGGTGACACCGGTTTTCTCCAAAGAGGATAAAAGAAGAGTGGGGCGAGACGTTTCACTGTATACCCTTTGGGGTGCCTTGGATTTTAAGCAATGTAGGTATGTTACATTTCAAAAAAGTCAATTATACATCAACATTAAATTTGTAAGAACTTGAGATCAGTGATAAAACAATGAAACTGCAATTTTGTAAATTTTAAGCCATTTTATTAGAAAGACAGGATCAAAAGAATGGCCTAGTTTCAGAAGTAAAAAAAAAAAAAGGCCAATGAAACCTGAATAAAACAGCAGCGAGTCTGAAAAGTTGGCTGTTTTATATTTGCCTAATTAGAAAAACAAAAAGTATCAAAGATGGACAGCAAGGTCTTTGGCAAAACTGAAAACATACAGTACAGGAAGATCAAACTCCTGTGATCAAAGATTGAAGGCTAGGCAGGTGAGTTAAAGAAGAAATCTTGAGTCCTATCAGACTAGCAGCCCCAGATACACCCTCCGGCTTTCCTGAGACTACAGAGGGTGTACCCTCGGCATCCAGCACAGTCCCTGCAAGAGGTGGGCGCGCAGAAAGAATGGAATGCATGACTGCGGAGGCTGCCCATGCCACCGGCCTCCTGACAAGCTGACCACACAGGGCCATTCTGTAAGCTCTGGCGTGGCCTCTTCTCTCTCAGCTCCCAGTAATCCAGAGACTTAACCATATGCCGAGGGACACAGACATTTTCCATAGTTAACCATGAAAAGCAACTTGGCTGCAAAGGCCCCAAAGACCACACTACTGACTCAAGAGACCCTCAATTACAGGACAAGAAGGGTTTATCTCTGGACATCCACTAGATCTGTGCCACACTCAGAAAGCTAGCTAGCTGCTTTGCATGTTAGCTCTCTTAATCTTCCTAACACCCTCAAAGGGGGGAAATGATCATAATCTGCATTTTACTGACTCCAAAGTCTAAGTTTTTCCCCCTTTAGGAGGCTGTTTGGTGCAGTGACAAGGAAGACAGGCTTGTGGCCAGACGGCGTGGACCAGAATTATGACTTCACACTTACCAGCCTGTGTGACCTTGGGCAGATTACTCAACCTCTCTGTGCCTTGGTTTCCTTCTCAGTATATCAAAGGGTAATAATAGTTCTACCTCACAGGGTTGTTGTGAGGATAAAATAACTTAACACGTGCGATGGACTTAGAACAGTGCCTGGCACAGAGGGCCTGTCAGTTATTAGTTTACAATCTCTGTCCACCCATCCCCTCAGCTAGCTGACACCTATCTTTGGGGACAAAGATGAACAAACTTGGTCCTGATTCTTGAGAGAATCATGATGAAAAGCACAATAAGACATAAAAATTAAATTATTATCTTAGTATAACTTTGGCCTGAGAGAAAAGTTTTCAAGTCGCTGGCACTGTCTCTGATTAACCTGATAAGACACCCCCAAAACCAAAAAACCACCTCGATTGTTCACACAAGACTGGCCCCGGTTCGTGGGGTTGTTACCATCTCCTCAGGCTTTGAGGGGGCAACGTAGTTCTCACTTCGCAGGGGAGCTCATAACCTGCAGTCAGGGCTGCCAGACTCCCATCTTGACTTCTCCTGGCCTCAGGATTCTTGCTCAAATAAGACATTTTACTTTGCAGCAACAAAAAATAAAAGGACTTCAAGCTTTCAAGTGTGATGCCGTGGCAGTGCCCTGACCTCTTTCCTAGGTCCTCTGAGGCTCTAATAACAAGCGCCTCGGTCTCTGGGGCTCTGAACTTTCCAAAGACCTTTCAGCTGGCATTTGATTGAACTGCTCCACAGTTCTGTGGGGGAGTATTATCTCTACTTGAAGGATGAAGAAAATAAAGCTCTTGCTTTATCTTGCCCACAGTTACGACAAATAGAGGCAGAGTGAAGTAGGTGCCAGGGCTTCTGGAATGCTGGCTCTAGGTCAACACTGCTACCCTTACCGGTATGATACCGACAAGCTCAGGGAAGCAGAGTCCTTTTCCCTAAAATTCTGCTAAATTTAGGAGGAGCCCCAGAAGCACGCTGGGGTAGCCTTGACCATACACAGTGAAAATACTGAATGGATTAGAGTAAAATTGTAATTTCAGGCCCCATCTCACTCACCCACTGTATCTCCAGTGCCCCAGCACAACGCTTGGCACAGAGCAGGTCTTCTCAATGTGGTGGGTGCCAGAAAGAGCAAGAGGCCAGGGCTGAGCGGGCCCGAGACCCAGGTAACGTGAGAGGGAGTCACGGCCTGGGTCCACAGGCTCCACTGCACCTTCCTGCCCCAGTGCTGACCAATCAAGTACTCAAACATCTCAACTCCTTCTGTCACCCCTGTTTGAGTACAGGTAACTACCCAGGAGAGAACCCTAAAAGCGGGACAAGTATAAGGAAAGCCCTGAGGTTTTTTTTTTTAACAAAGGTTTGAACTCAAAGAGTTTTGGACTCAGATTCTTAAACTTGAACAACAGGCTACAGGCAGTGGGCAAGGAGACCGGGAAAACAAACTCCATTCACTGACAGACAATTTTTAGACAAGGCTGTCTCCCTGGGGCCAGGAAGGTAAGAACTCTATCCTGACTCCTAAGGCTGCAAAGTTGATTGTCCCCTCTCCCCCTCCTATCTTCTCCTTTCTATCTCTTTAATAGGAATCCTTGAAACTGAGACACACAGGTAGGCTCAGGTTTATAAGGCTAGTCACTGTTAAGGATCCTCTCTCCCAATGGAAAACTCAGTCCCGGGTTACAAGGTGGACCGATGCTAACTAGCTTTGGTATTATCTTTGAAGACTACATTCGTTTCATTTTATAAAAAGTTAGGATTCTTTTTAAGAATTATAGCTGGGCTTCCCTGGTGGCACAGTGGTTGAGAGCCCGCCTGCCGATGCAGGGGACACCGGTCCGGGAGGATCCCACATGCCGCGGAGCGGCTGAGCCCGTGAGCCATGGCCGCTGAGCCTGCGCGTCCGGAGCCTGTGCTCCGCAACGGGAGAGGCCACAACAGTGAGAGGCCCGCGTACCGCAAAAAAAAAAAAAAAAAAAAAAAAAAAGAATTATAGCTAACATATCAACTAAAAGAGAAGAGTGATAGTTTTTGAAAGTTCAAATTGTATAAATGATTTTTTTATATTTGATTCATTTAGCATTTACTGGGTTTGTATTCTGTGATGATTGAGATATCTGGCCTCAAGAAATTGATACAGAAACAAATACTACAACAGGAGAGATACAGTAATAAAAAAAATGTTGAGAAGTATATAAACATTTCTTCCTCTGAGCTTCCTGGAACAATCAAGAAAGGTGTCTGGAGGGGGACCGTCCAGGTGCGTTGCCTGGAATGCTATGGGCTCACGGGTAGGCAGGAGGTGCTCTCCGGTCAGAGAGAGGTGCCATCCTGGCATTAGGGTCCAGCAAGCACGTGCTATAGGTGATGGGGATCCAGGGAAAGAGTGTAAGCAAGGGACGAATGAGATCACGATCTCAATTTCAAAAGGTCATGAGGAAAGCAGTGTGGAGGATGGACTGGAGGGAAATGGAGTCAAGGCCTGGGAGTGTCTATCCCAGAGAGCCGGGGGTTTGCTGAGCCAAAGCCTGGGCATGGGCATAGGAGGACAGCTCTGAAAGCTACTGGACCTGGTGAAGATAAACTAGATGAACTCCAGGATGGCGGAGACCTGGGCTGGGCGGAGTGTGGACTGTTGAGCTAAATTAAATGTGATGCCAGCAGGACCTAGGGTTCAGGAAAGCAGTCCTAGCTGCCTGGACGAGCCCCTGGCTTCCAGATTTGTTGAGACTAAAACGCTGATAACTTCCCTATAGAAATCTGGGGCTAGAGGGATGATATCACAAGATAAACTATATTACACTCGGTAATAGAATTATACCTAAAATGCTAAACACTAGGCAGCAACACTGGGCATGTAAATTCTCTGAGGTAAGCATCATCTAAACCAAATAAATATCTGAGTCACTCAGATGCTTATTTACTACAGAAGACCCCAAAGAAATATGACACATTTTCTCCTTCAATAAATGTATAATCTTATTAAGGACATAAAACACCAGAAATAAGGATAAGAGGGGATAATTAAAAGGTGGTTATTTATTTATGGCCGCACCACGGGGCATGTGGGATCTTAATTCTCCGGCCAGGGATCGAACCCGCGCCCCCTGCAGTGGAAGCACGGAGTCTTTAACCACTGGACTGCCAGGGAAGTCCCTAAAAGGTGCTTATTTAAATCCAATAAAAACTATGATTCAAATAGGAAATGAGGAAGACAAATGTTATGATGGCTGTTAACTGGACCTCTTTAGACGGCCCCACCTAACACAGTGCGCTCCTACACCTCCAAGGCTGGTGTAGCCCCAGCACACAGCCGATATGGAGGATCATTTAACATTGCTGGTGTCCTGGAACAAGGACGGCCAGGCCTTCTGTTATTGGGAGAGAAAGAACATGATGTACATAAAGGAAACAGGCTCAAGACAACTGAGTCAGCAGGGTCAGGAGTTATTTTCTTCTAATGGGAATTGATATGGTCTAAAGGGAAAGAACAGGGAAGGCTGGCAGGCATCCAGGAGGGAAGACACACAGAAGGTGGAACTATGGCTCCGTGATAAGATGAAGAGCTGCAGCTCCAAAGCCACTAAAGGAAATGAAGTGAAAACCAGTATCACAAACAAATAAAAATCAATCAATCAAAAGTCTGTCCATTTCCCTGCCCTCACCCACCTCCTCAGTCCCATATCAAGGAGAAACCATAGGTAAGCAGATGATCCCTTAGGTGCAGGAAGCTGCAGGAAGGCAATCTCTTCTGGGTAAGTGATGATTTTTGCTGGACAAGTGTCACTGGAGAGACTGACGCCACTGTTTTACTGCCAGGTGCCTCTTAAGGAGGGAGTGAGCTGCTACGAATGTGATTTCGTAAATGTCGGTGTTTTCAAATCTAAAGCCTGAGTTTTTGAAAGTAAGGCCATTCAACATTTCCAAGTTTACCAACCTATGAAAGCAGCGTAAATATGAGGCACCCTGAGCTTAAGGGAAAGGCTCTCCTTGCCCTACTTTGGCTGAACAAACTTATAAGACATACGCCAAAGCATTTAATTTCTAAAAATACTTATCCTAAAATGTGGCAAAGTGAGCTTTTCCAATCTTAGGGGGAATGATTCAATAACATCTGGCTTTATTGTCAGTGATAGGGACTGGAGGTTTAAACGCTATGATTTAACAGCGAGTTGGCCTAGTTGTTATTTAACAAAAGAACTGCTTGATAAGTCCAAACTTGTCTCAGACTTCTGTGAGAGGCATCTAATCCTTGCCAATCCTAAATTCTTGCTGTGTCTCTGCAGCATGTGACATGACCCAGGTACTGTTTCACACATACGGGTAATCTGACACCCCGAAAGTACTCTATCACTGGCTCTCTTCAACTACTAGTCTTTGAAAAACAAACTTTAAGAAGTAATTACTTTCAGTCTTTATGGAAGAAGACAGAGCTATCACCGTAATGTCCCGGTTTAAAGCGTCACAAATCATTACAAAAAATGAGTAAGACACAGTAAGTACTAATTGTACCAATGGTGCTTATGATTTCCTATAACATGAAACTTGTTATTAAGTAGTTCTTTAATATGTGACTTCTGTCTCTTTGAAATTGGTGGAAGAAGTAAAATTATTATCATTTTTGGAAAAGGCCATAGCCTGAGGTTCAGATTATGCCTTCTCTATTACGTTTGACAAGTTGTTAAAATTCATATTCATTTCTCATAGTTTCTCTGTTGTAATTTATTGAATGCTTTGGCAGAATATGCTGTAAAAGGGAAATTCCAGAAGAATGTGACTTTCTGTATTAGAAAAGAGGAAGAGAGATCTGTTCTGAAAGGGCCTAGAATAATATTAAAGATAAAAAGTTGAAACAAACTGCTCATTCTTGCTTCTCATTATTTAAAATAAAATACCATAATTACTTTTCTAAGTTCCAAAGAAACTCCTGCACTAATTCCATCTCTTGCCAACCCACATGAGATGAAGTGAAACTGAAGTTAATATGAAACAGGGATGTATGTTATCCAAGCAAAGCACTGTCCATTTTTCCAATGTCTTTATCCTTTTTCTTAATTATAGAGCACACCACACTCTCACTCAATGACAAACATAATTTAGAAGGCATTAGCATACAATGAAATGATGTAATAATAACAATAGCTAATGTTTACTGAGCACTTGCTATTTGTCATGCATTGAGCTAAATACAGATTATCTAAAAAAATGAATTGAGCCCTTATAACAAAATCCTATCAGGTATTACTAGATATTTTCACTTTACATACAGATAAGGAAACTGAGACTTAGCAAAACTAAGGGGCCACACAGCTACTAGCTGGTAAAATCAGATGACGTGATAAGTATTTGAGGGCAACCATAAATAGGGACAAGACTGATTTCTCTCCAAAGCTAGAAATATGTTCTTGGTTGGATACTGTGGAAAGATCTGGTCTTACCCCGCTGCAGAGCATTAGCAGAATATTTTACAATAATAGTAGCTGTTTCCCTCAGTCATTAAGAGTAATTGTTTATATGCTTTATGGCTTTAGATAGAGTCATGCAAATAGATAAACACTGACAAAATAAGAGTCAAGAGTCAAATGGATTGTGGAGATAAGGAACAAGTGTGATGTAGGAGGACATTATTAGTTTTATGAAAATCTGAAAAAGTGCACTGGTTCTCACGGGAGACACCATTGGCACTTGTGTGTGTACAAGTGTGTAGGTGCACACGTATGACGGTGTGTAAGGGACAACTCTTTGTCGTACAATGCTATCCCTTGCGTTATAAACATTTATAATCCCCACCCACTAAATACCAGAAGTTCCCTCAATGCTTGTGGCCACCGAACATAACCCTGCACAGTTTCTGCAGATCTGGGCTGAGAACCATTGATTGTTGGATAAATACACTAGGAGAGAAGTAACTGACATTAATTATGCATCATGTGCCAAGTACTCTGCTAAGTGCATTCACACATATTCATTTAATCCTTATAACTCCATATGAGGTAAGTACATATTTTATCCCCATTTTAGAGGTGGATCCTGAGTCTCAGAGAAAGGTTAAATAACTTAACCAAGGTCACGCGAATAGTCTTGAGACCAACAGTGTGGCTCCCAAACTCCAGTTCTCTGGGTTGGTCTTTTAAGCATGGTATAGGCACACCTTTTCTTTCTTTAAAGAGGTTCCTTCAGAAAACATAAATCCTTATAAGTAGGACCCAAGGTGTGCCTGTCATTGAGGCATGAATCAGTTCCCTGGCTTGGGGTTGAAGGGCCACATGTTCAGTGAGGAAGAGTTATAAGCTCTGGGCTGACAAAAGTTGGGCCGGGTTAACTCCTATGCACAGGTATATACTAGAAGTGCTTTGAGTGTGTGGGGGTGTGTTTTCAGGGGGATATGAGAGTTATGCTACAGTGTGTGAGGTTTGTGCGTTTTATTTAACACTTTCCATAGCATTTATGATGCACCAGGCACTGCCACAGTGGCCCGACAATGTCTCATTTCAGCATGTATGTTAGGTGATGAACAGAACAGAGCGTGCACTGTGTGATGTGTGGTGAGTTCGTGTCTGTGTGGCAGTGCTGGAATGTCCACTGTGATGTGTGTGTCCACGGCCGCAGTTTCTGTTGTGGTATAGACAGTGGTGTTTGAGGCTGGGGGAAGGGTTACGCGAGATGATTTGCGTGCCATGCATACAGACTGGAGTGCACCGCACGTGTGCATTTTGTGGACGCGGGTAGCGGCGAATACTGGAGGAGTTCCGCGGGAAGGGGTCTGGTTGTGTCCTGGGCCTGCGTATGGTGCGTGGAAGGCAGGGGTATTTTCAGTGTGAAAAGGTATGTGCTGAAAGTGGTGCATATACCAGATGATTCATGCGGTGTGCTAGGCAGGGACGGAGGCCGGAGAGGAGGGGGCCAGTGTCGTGATGTGTGTGGGGAGCGACGCTGAGAGCCGCGGGAGAAGGGCGGGGGAGGAGATCGTGCTAGGTGACCCACGAGTGTTCCTGATGTGGCCCGAGGCGCTGTATGGGGAAAGGTGGTATGGAGAGGGGTGGCGGTCGCGATGGGAGCGGGGATGGGGGTGGGTTGGAGGGTAGGGACGAACGCCGGTCCAGAGGAGCTGTCGGGAAGGAAGCTGGGTGTGCTAGGTGACATACCCGCCGGTGGAAGAGCGTGTGCGTGGAGCAATCAGCCCACTTCCTCACCCGGCCATGCTCCCCGCCAGGGCCTCCCATCCGCCCCTTCCCTTCGCCCAAAGGCGCGCCCCCAGCGCAGCCCGGCCCGCCTCACCTGGTGAAGGCAAAGTACATGAGGCTGACGATGGTGAAGCTGAGCAAAGTGATGGTGTGCGGCCGGTAGAAGAAGTCGATGGTGATGTCCTCCACTTGCTGCTCGTTGATCATCCGGAAATGCATCTTGTAGTTCACATCATCTTTGCTCAGGGTCCGGCTCCCCACGCAGGACGCCATGGCCCGCCGCCCCGTCCTGCGGCGGCGGCGGCCCCGGCCCGTGGAGGCTGGGACCCCGGAGGTGACGAGCCGCAGCGAGAAGGCAGCTGGACGCCGGGGCCGGGTCTGGCGAGAAGCGAAGGAACGGAGCAGAGGGAAGGACAGGCGCGGGAGGGCGGGGTCGCGGCGCCGCCAACGCAGCCTCGGGCGGGGGGCTCCACTCGCCCGGCCCCGGCTGGTGTTGGGGGACGGGCATCTCTAGGGACTCGCGGTGGCTTTAGATTCCAAGTGGAAGAGTCTGGAGGGAGGCGGCGCGCAAGAGAAGGGAAACTTGTGGCCCTTGGCCGGCTCTGTCCCCCGCACGCCGCCCGCTCTCCCCCCGCGCAGCCTTGCAGATGGTCTGGCCCACTCCTGCCTCAGCCCACGTGGCTAGGGAGCTAGGAGCCACCGGCGGGCGGGCAGACAAGTCGGGTATCTGTGCTGAGGGGCAGTTCGCGCGGCCCGGCCAGTCTGGTGGCCCCTGCGAGAAAGACCACGAGGCATAGGCCTCGCCACAGGTAAAGCGGAAGCCGCCAGAGCGCGAGGGGCGTGCTCCCTGCTGGGGTTCGGGTCCGGCCCTATCCTGCTGTAGGCCGCGCCCGGGGACCTCTTGGCCTTTAGGTCTTCAATTAAGGGTGAATAATTTCGTTTTGTTTTCTTGGCTGATGAAACGAAAACGCAATCATGTTTGTTTATTCGCGCGCCTTGCGGAGGACGCGGAAGGAGGGCCAGCATGTCAACGGCCTTCCTCCGGAAGTTCGGTTGGGGAACTAAAATGGACTTGTTAAAATGGCCTAGGGAGGGCGTCAAGCAGTAGATGTGAGGCCCCTTATTACGAAGCCATCCTCCCACCCACCTTTCATCTCCTGATTTCATTTATTAGCCTTACACAGGTCGAAATCTTGAACCCTCGCCAAAGAATATTTAAGTGCCAATTCCTATTCCTAACGAAATACTAAGGCACACAGTTGAGAACTAGTATATGACATATTTTAATGGACTTCAGAATTATTACAGGTTTTTTTTCTTTAACTTTACCCTTCCTGTTGAAAAGGGTCGTGTTAGAGGGCTGATCACGGGGTAGGGCTTTTATACACATGCGCAAATGCCTTACCGGGTTTAAATACTGTGTAAGCAGATGAGCTAACGGTAGTTGCAACTGATTCATTTCCATCCATAAAACATTGGAGCAGTGCAAGGCTCTGGGCTAGAGGGAATAGTCACTGGGAGGGTGGATCCAGAGATGAGACCCAGCTCTGCTCTTGTGAACGAACAATTAATCCACTGATAAGAGGTATACACAACAATGAAATGATGATGTAGTGAAGATAGTGCGCTTGTAAATAAAAACAGGATAAACATTAGTTGTTTGCATAAAGATCTTTTAATGAATATGGATAGAATTCAAAAGCAAATCGTTCTAATGTGAGAGGAGTTTTAATTTGAGCCTTACTCTAGAGGCTTCAGAGTGGGTTTGGGATTTCAGTTTGCTTTAAAGCAGGACATTGCTTAGACAAACTGAGAAGTCAGAACACTTTGGAGCTTAAGAATCATCTTATTGTACCCATAACCTTTTTAAAAGTTGTCGTTTAAAGAATGGTTATTGAACCCCCCATCATGGGCCAGTCATTGTGCTGGATCACGGTGAGAAACTTAGTCTTAATGCAGCATAACAGGTCTTCTGGCTTCCAGCTCAATGCCCTTATGACATTGCTGTGCAGAGGATGAATATTGTAGGTTTGAGGGGAAACACGGCAGATTTCGAGGCTCATTTCCCACCAAAGTTTAACAAAAGTCACCTATCCCACAAGGCTATTTATTGTAAATACTTTTTTCCTTTCTAAGATCATTTCAGAATGACAGTGAGACATTTCACTTTTATAAATTCCTTTCACGAGACTTCCCTAAACCACAAATCTCTAAGAGGAGGTTAGACCCTCAAGCATTTATCTGGTCTAATTCAGAGCATAAAACAAGCTGAATTTCAGTATAGAGAGAGATCAAAAAGTTGTATGCAACAGTTAATTCAGAATTCATTTATGTTTGGTTGTGTAATCATAATAATATTGATGATGATGGCTAACATTTGTTGGGCATTTTGCATATGCTGGACTCTATGCTGTATATTATATGGATTGTCTTACTTAATATAAAATAATATGCACCAAATTTACCCTTTAATTAAGCTGGCTAAATATAAAAGTCCTTTCCTGATAAAAGTCTCTTTAGAAACAACTGCTTTTTCAGTCAAAATATACACATATTCATTGCTGGTTGCTTATTATTTCTGTCCATTTTGCTTATTAGTTTTGACCCCTTTATTTATTTATTTATTTATTTATTTTTGGTATTTTATTTTATTTTATTTTATTTTATTTTTTTTGCCTTATAACAAATTTAATCAGTTATACATATACATATGTTCCCATATCCCCTCCCTTTTGCGTCTCCCTCCCACCCTCCCTATCCCACCCCTCCAGGCGGTCACAAAGCACCGAGCTGATCTCCCTGTGCTATGCGGCTGCTTCCCACTAGCTATCTACCTTACGTTTGGTAGTGTATATATGTCCATGCCGCTCTTTCACTTTGTCACAGCTTACCCTTCCCCCTCCCCATTTCCTCAAGTCCATTCTCTAGTAGGTCTGTGTCTTTATTCCTGTCTTACCCCTATGTTCTTCATGACATTTTTTTTCCTTAAATTCCATATATATGTGTCAGCATAGAGTATTTGTCTTTCTCTTTCTGACTTACTTCACTCTGTATGACAGACTCTAGGTCCATCCACCTCATTACAAATAGCTCAATTTCATTTCTTTTTATGGCTGAGTAATATTCCATTGTATATACGTGCCACATCTTCTTTACCCATTCATCCGATGATGGACACTTAGGTTGTTTCCATCTCCGGGCTATTGTGAATAGGGCTGCTATGAACATTTTGGTACATGTCTCTTTTTGAATTATGGTTTTCTCAGGGTATATGCCCAGTAGTGGGATTGCTGGGTCATATGGTAGTTCTATTTGTAGTTTTTTAAGGAACCTCCATACCGTTCTCCATAGTGGCTGTACCAATTCACATTCCCACCAGCAGTGCAAGAGTGTTCCCTTTTTTCCACACCCTCTCCAGCATTTATTGTTTCTAGATTTTTTGATGATGGCCATTCTGACTGGTGTGAGATGATATCTCATTGTAGTTCTCTAATGAGTAAAGATGTTGAGCATCCTTTCATGTGTTTGTTGGCAGTCTGTATATCTTCTGTGGAGAAATGTCTGTTTGGGTCTTCTGCCCATTTTTGGATTGGGTTGTTTGTTTTTTTGTTATTGAGCTGCATGAGCTACTTATAAATTTTGGAGATTAATCCTTTGTCAGTTGCTTCATTTGCAAATATTTTCTCCCATTCTGAGGGTTGTCTTTTGGTCTTGTTTATGGTTTCCTTTGCTGTGCAAAAGCTTTGAAGTTTCATTAGGTCCCATGTGTTTATTTTTGTCTTTATTTCCATTTCTCTAGGAGGTGGGTCAAAAAGGATCTTGCTGTGATTTATGTCATAGAGTGTTCTGCCTATGTTTTCCTCTAAGAGTTTGATAGTGTCTGGCCTTACATTTAGGTCTTTAATCCATTTTGAGCTTATTTTTGTGTATGGTGTTAGGGAGTGATCTAATCTCATACTTTTACATGTCCCTGTCCAGTTTTTCCAGCACCACTTATTGAAGAGACTGTCCTTTCTCCACTGTACATTCCTGCCTCCTTTATCAAAGATAAGGTGACCATATGTCTGTGGGTTTATCTCTGGGCTTTCTATCCTGTTCCATTGATCTATCTTTCTGTTTTTGTGCCAGTACCACACTGTCTTGATTACTGTAGCTTTGTAGTATAGTCTGAAGTCAGGGAGCCTGATTCCTCCAGCTCCATTTTTCGTTCTCAAGATTGCTTTGGCTATTCGGGGTCTTTTGTGTTTCCATACAAATTGTGAAATTTTTTGTTCTAGTTCTGTGAAAAATGCCATTGGTAGTTTGATAGGGATTGCATTGAATCTGTAGATTGCTTTGTGACCCCTTTTTTTAAAAAGGCTTTTTCTTTTTTCCTACAAACAGAATTTGGCAAAACTGGTTTTGTTCAATTCTCTTTTGAGGAACAGCTTTATCTGTGTAATAATAGTGCTCAACCCTGAGAATTAAGCAAGAAACAACCTTCTAGATAGCAATAATATTTTATGGTTCATTTATGACTAAGTAGAATTCTTCCTGTTTTTATTTTGTGATTAATGTACATACATAAAATGCATCTGAATAATTCAGTGTTATTTTGATCAGCAATCTTCTTAAATGTCCTTCAAACCAAATTTCAAGAGCACTTAATTGCATCACCTGTTTTCTTTAAATATTAACAGGTTCAGCTGTAATTTGAACATTTACAGATTTTTGTTTTAATTGTTTTTCTTACGCCACTGATTTTGCTTTTTGTTTTTAAATTGCAAAGTATATCTTTATTTGTCCAGTTCAGAAGTTCCTGTCTTTTGGTTTGTAACTGAAACTGCCTTGTTTTTGGCTTTTCCTGAGCTTAAAAACATCTGACTGCTTTAGGGATCTAAATTTATTAAACACCTTTTAATTAGAAAAAAATAATTTCCAGTTTATCTTTTTGTTGTTTGAATACTGTTTTAAACATTTAAGTAAAATACGTTTCTCTTTTTTGATAGTTACGTATTTCTTTTGTAGGCTACTTTAAGAAAAATGGCCCTGCTAGCCCAACAGATACCCAGATGGCTCAACTCAATTAAGTTGAGTAGCTTCCTTACTGCTATGCAACTCAGAAAATGTTTTCCCAGAGCAGGAAAAACATTGTTGCCTGGCTTTTTTGCTCAGCCTCAGCTGTCCTCTGACGATTGCTTTCTCCAGTCGGGGTTTAAGACTTATCGGACTTCCTCTGTGTGGAATAGTTCCCAGTCTACCAACTCAAGTAGTCAAGAGATTAATTGCACCCAAAACACTCTGCTTCCTTCTGTGAATGAGCCGTCACAGAAGTCACAGAAGATACCCAGCTTTGATTCTGAACTGTCTCTAGAAGGTAATTTTCAAGTTTCAGAAAATTCCCCTTTGCCCCACTTCCGTAGATTGAACGACTTACCTGTTTACATTTTGTTGGCCCATATGAAGTCATACTTTGTGCCAGGAGAGAAAAAGAACAATGCCGCTTCTATTCATTTGCTTCTATTATGCCTCTATTTTACTAAGAAAAAAGTTTAGAGATTAATATGTACAAGACTGTTTCATAGCTATATGAATAACACTTTCTAAGTTCGTTATTTAGATTCTTAAAAAAAATTTTTTTCTGGTGGTAATTAGGTTTATTAGGATTTAATTTACCCTATTCTATATACCTAGCTAGGGTATAATTTTACCCAAGTAACAGTCCTCCTTTTTGGGTATACGGTCTTATGAATTTTGACATAATGCTTTTAGTTGTGTAACAGCCACTACAAACAACAAATAGAACAAAAAGGACAACAAATAGCACACCCCAAAAAGCGCCCTCATGTAGTTTTTTTTTAGTCAGTCTTCTCCCTCCTGTGCTTCTCTTTCTAGGCACATTCCTAGGCAAGGAATATTTCACCGTAAATGAGATAATATTAGGTTAAGTAGAAGACGAAAGCAAGCAAGCTGGGGGGTAAGGGCAGGGAAGGGAGGCTGGCTATGAGAAATGAGAAAGGGTAGTGGTTAGAGACCAAAAATAGAATACAAAGTCACGGCCCTGATTCCTTAGCCTAAGGTAGGTTACAGTTACCAGCATCTTCTATACTTAAGGGTTTGACTTAAGACAAACCAAACCTCAGACTCAAGCCTATACTAGAGAGGTCATGTCCTTGGCAAAGGATTGTAGGTGATAGAAACAGAATCATAGAAGTCCTCTTACAGACATATTTGAGAATAGTTGGAGGAGAAGGGATTGGATCAAAGTGAAGACACTTCAGGATGTGATGACTTGAACCCGTACAATTCAGGCTGGTATGTTGTACTTTTGGCCAACTTAACAAGCTGTGGTAAACTTGATCTCTTTCTCAAAATGTACTTGAAGGTCAGTTGGTCTTTAGCAGTCATACCTGTTGATTACAAGTGAAGGAAAGGAATTTTGTACAGGATTTCACCAACACATTTCTCATCTTGGAGGAATAGTAGTTGATATCTCTAAAGAGTCTTAACCTTACCTCTTAGAAGGTAGAAAATATATGGAATTTTGAGATGTTTAATTTAGAAATGATGCCAAGATTCAAAAAGAAGCAAACTAGCCAAGAGGCTGTCTTTGTAGAAAGAGCTTCAAGTATACAGATTGGAGAGCTAACTCACTTCTCCTTTTCCATATCCTGGCTGCAAAGGACTGGACGATTTGCCTCCATTGTCTCCATTGCAGCCAATTTCCGAGGAGGAGGCCGTTCAGATTATTGCGGACCCCCCACTGCCCCCATCTTCATTCACACTTCGAGACTATGTGGATCATTCCGAGACTCTGAAGAAGTTAGTGCTTCTAGGTAAGTCTGAGTAACCTACACTTATTTTATTGCCTTACTTTTTTTTTTTTTTTTTTTTTTTTTTTGCGGTACGCAGGCCTCTCACTGCTGTGGCCTCTCCCGTTGTGGAGCACGGGCTCCGGACGCGCAGGCTCAGCGGCCGTGGCTCACGGGCCCAGCCGCTCCACGGCATGTGGGATCTTCCCGGACCGGGGCATGAACCCGCGTCCCCTGCATCGGCAGGCAGACCCTCAACCACTGCACCACCAGGGAAGCCCCTGCCTTACTTTTAAAATTAGCATTTTTAATCTTTATCAAAGTACATACACACGCATAGAAGTCAAATAGTGTGAAAAGGCTTCTAGTGAAAAACCGCACTCCCAGCTTCATCCTTCCTGACTTCGCACCCCGTTCCCTAGAGTATCTACTTTCCTAGCTCTTTCTGTTTGTATTTAACCTCTAAATGTTCATGTAATTGCTTATGGTGCTGTTGCTTGGTTCATCAGTTTTAGACATCAGTTAATCTCTTATATATACACATACTTTTCCCTTTCATTCTCTTCAATTCTCCCAATAGGCTATATTAACAATTTTGAGGTTAATCATTAGTCACTGATTTCATTATAATTCTAAATATTGCTCGACTGCTGTCTAGGAAGTGTGCTATGATTGTTTTCCTTCCTTTTCAACCTTTCATTTTCTTGGAGTTAACAATTGCTTTGTTTTTCATTTGATTAGTTTTCTTTAAATTTTCCCACAACTTCCAATGGCCTCTCAGGACAGTTTTTTTTTTTTCTTTTCTTTTCTTTTTTTCTTTTTGCGGTACACGGGCCTCTCACTGTTGTGGCCTCTCCCGTTGCAGAGCACAGGCTCCGGACGCGCAGCCCCAGCGGCCATGGCTCACGGGCCCGGCCGCTCCGCGGCATGTGGGATCTTCTCTGACAGGGGCACGAACCCGTGTCCCCTGCATCGGCAGGCGGACTCTCAACCACTGCGCCACCAGGGAAGCCCAAGGACAGTTTTTCCTACAGTGAACCCTATCAGATGATAGATTACTTCCATTTCCCTACTACCCTGACCTTCCTTCTGGAGCCAGCTATCCTCCTGATGTGGATGGTTTCTCTCTAGGCCTGCGCCATAACTATTTTAGCTCGTCGACTGGTAGGATGCTCCCAGATCTGGATGGTTGAAGGCAGCCAAGAGATCTCCCTGCAAACTTAGGTTAGTCCTCTTATCAATATTTTCAGTCTAGCACCTTATTGCTACTTTCTGCTTTTCCCATTATCTCTGGACCTGGCACTTCTCTTATTTGATTTTCCCAGATAAGAAACCGCCTTTGGGGGATTGAGAGGAACAGGATGGGCAAGGGATTATCTCAAATCCACTGCTTCTCTCATTGCTTAGTCACTGCCTTAGTTTTCAGTGAAAAGTTAGGAGCTTCCTAGCTTGATAGTCTTCCTTTCAGCAGTACCGCCCTGGTAATCTCTCTAACATCAGTACTTTTTCTAAAATGCAAATCTGCCTATGTCAGTGACCTACGTGAAATCCTTCTAAGCTCTTCCTGGTCTGGCCCTTGCTTAGCCTTTCAGCTTCACTTGCTTGCCGCTTCCCTCCTTTTTGTTGGCCAGGTCTGACAACTGGAGAACTTAACTCAAGTTCAAGTACCTTCCCAAATGTCTTCTCTGACCCTCCAGATAGAGTGACCCTCCTCTGGGCTCTTGGCCTCACCCCCTGCTTACCTCAGTCCTGGCAGTAATAATACTATTACAATTGCTTACTCATCTGTCCCTGTGCAAGTTACTCAAATGTATAGGGAATGGCCTTTGTTCTCAAGAAGCTTCAGGTCTTCAGGAGCATGTAAATACACATCCATAAGAATAACAGAAATCCAAAAATGAAAGGTGAAGTGATAAATTCCACACAGAGATACACATAAAGTGTTCTGTGGGTTCAAAGGAGAGAGAAAAATGACATCTGCTGCAGGCATGAAAGCCCAGGGCTTTCCCAGCCCTGTGAGAGGTGCTACGGGTAATGCCAGATAAACCTAAGACCCATGTGGTCCCTACATTTAAATAATTCACAGTATACCTAGAGCTTTGAAATATGTTTCAGCCATTCCTTCATCTGTATGCTGATACTTCAACAGCACGTCTTGGCAGGAACTTAAATAACAGGATTGCATCGTTAAGCAGTATTTCTGAGGGCTCAAGTGTCCTGGTTCTTCTCTGCTTCTCAGATCTGTTTTCTCCCTTTCTCTGCTTGTTCTTTATCCCAGGAGGCTAACCTCTGCACTCGGCCTCCTTTGCCAGCTGGCTTCTGGGCAGCTTCAGCAGTGGGGGGCACTTGTCCGAGAAGAGGGAGGGCAGATGGGAGTTTTTTTCCCTTTTCCCTTCCAGCCTTGGGTCATGGAACTGCTTTGCTCCATGGCAACAGCTCCTACTGAGCGGCCCTTTCTTTATAGCTTCCAGCTCCCTCTGGGTTCTCATAACACTCTTTCCTCCCTGTCTCTTTAGCACTAGGGATGCCCTTGTTTGTTCCCTTGACTCTGCTCACACCACTGTACAGAGTCCCTT
This sequence comes from Mesoplodon densirostris, assembly GCF_025265405.1. Lineage (NCBI taxonomy): Eukaryota > Metazoa > Chordata > Mammalia > Artiodactyla > Ziphiidae > Mesoplodon > Mesoplodon densirostris. The sequence goes on along the minus strand of NC_082673.1, from coordinate 54,349,774 downwards.
CATTAAAGTGTTTTTCATTTGAACTTTCTAGGACAACTACTGTTGCCTGCCAGACTCTGATTGATACACTAAGTATGTGTAACCATAACTGAATACAGTGGTAATTATAGTTACTGAACTGATGGGGTAAAGCCAACTTAGGCTGTGGTCAGCTAGAAGTCAGAATCATGTATTATTCATTTTTTATATTCCCATAAGTGCCTGGTCCATGAGAGGCATTCAGTGACTATTTTTTCAAGTTAATGAAATCGTGAGTAAGCCCAAGTATTTGTGCTGACAGCAGTGTGCTCTCCTGGTGAGATTCTGCTCTCCTGTTGCTGTTAAGAAGCAGCTTTTCAGGAATTGGATTTCGACACAGTCAGGGTGTGACGGCTCATGCTGAGTGAGGCACTTCAGCACATGTCAGCTGTAATATGGAGTTAAGTTTGGAGTCCGAACCCTTTATGTTATTTTCAAAGCATCCCTTCCCACATTTATCACAGATTTTTGGAACTAGTTTCTATCTTATTTACCCATCCATCGAATAATTTAATTTATTTTTCTATTAGTATTATTTTTTAATTATAAAAGAATTACATCTAGTTGTTAAAAGTGCAGACTGTTACAGGAGAAAGAACTCTTACCACCTCTACATTTCCAGTTCCACTTTCCAAAGGTAACCACTGTCACCAGTTTGTTGAGTGCAAATTTTCTACCCAAAGACATACATTACCCCACCTTTTGCTATGCAAATACATGTATTACAGAAAGCCATACAATGGCTTGTGTAGTCATACTTAATATTATTTTTAAAATTCTGTGTTTTCTTCTAGTAGCTTTAGAGTGAGTACATAGTTAGATTCTTAATCTATCTGAAATTAATTTTTGTATCAGACATAGAAGGGATTATTATTTTTCAAATATATAGCTAGAGGTCCCATTATATTTTAATGAATAGTCCATCTTTTCCCTCATTGATTTGAAATGTCCTTATTGTATACTAGATTTGTAGTTTATCCTGGATCTGTTTTTGGTCTTCATTCTGTGTCTTCATTCTGTGTGTATGTGTGGGTGTGTAATCTGTTTTTCTGTTCATGATCATCTTATATCAATACCTGTTTTAATATCAAGAAATTTGGGTTTGGAATTATATTTGGATCTAATAATACATGGAATTATAATTTATTTTTCTGGTTGTAGACACCATTAAAAAAAGTGCTTTTATTTCATTGTTTTTATATTTAAGACTGTAAAGTTGCATCTAGAAATTGGTTTGAGAGTTACATTTTAACCTAAAGAAATATTTTTAAGAATATAAAATTTAAGTCTAAACTAAAGTTTTACATTATTTTCAGATGTTTATTTTAAAGATAAGGAATAGGCCTTTCCTATTCATGTTTAATTTTTAAAAATCAGGTAAAAGAAAAAAGCGAGAGAATAAAATGCTTAGTTGTAATGAGAATTTTGAATCAAAGGTTACTTTGATTCCCTGCCTAATTAACGTGAACATCTAATTATATCCATAACCAAAGTAAAATAACAACTTGCTTTCTCCCCCTTCTTAATCTCTCCTGTCCCTTGTCTCATTTACTTAGATTACCTAAGATTCTAAGGATATGTGAAGGTTGAAGGTGGTATACTTTCTGCTTCATTTTGTACTTGAGGGCTGTGTATGTTCACCTGCTTCATGCAGACATTTCTTGAGCTCCTTCAAGGTACTTGTCTTTATGCTAAAGGCCTGGAGAATACAATGAGTAAGACACAGGGTAACTTTTATTCCTTCTGTGGAGGGGATCATAAACAAATTTTTAAAATAATGCTTATAATTAAAGAAATGATAAACTTCAAAGAAAGTAACAATTCATAGGGTTTGTTATCCTGCAGAATTACCAGTTAAGCAGTTACTGTGGAGATCATTAGGGGCTCATAAGCATCCTGCAAACAATATTCAAGAAACCATCAGTAAAAATGATGATCCTAGGTCAATATGACGTAGTGAATTTGTTTTGGGTGGAAATTTAGCCCCAAATGCACTGTTTTCCTTTATACATGGCTTTGAAATAAGTACTACATTTTTTAAAAATTTATTTTTATTTCTACAACCAAATTAGTTTAAAAATATTTAGAAGTTTCTATTGGCCTGTCTCAGGTCTCCTTGGGATGGGTTGTTGATCTCCATCAGTAATTTCTTGTGTTTCTGTATATAAAGTTTAATGACTCAGCCAAGCAGTTATCTTCAAATGGTGTTCGTAATTTATTACAGGAGTGGATTTATCCAAGATAGAAAAACATCCAGATGCAGCCAACCTCCTTCTGCGACTGGATTTTGAAAAAGACATTAAGCAAATACTCCTGTTTCTTAAAGATTTGGGCATAGAGGATAACCAACTGGGAACATTCCTGACAAAAAACTATGCTATTTTCTCTGAAGACCTTGAAAATCTTAAGACCAGGTAGGGCTTTTAGAATGATTTTCACATAATCCTAGAAGTGGCTATGAAGAAATAGATGTGTAAGTTATTTTTTTAAGTTTCAGCAGCACAAGGATCTACTGAGGTAATTAATGAATGTGAATGTTATTTTTTTGTTATGGACCTTCTTTGATCAAAATTAAGTATCTATATCAGTTCTTTTGTTCAACTACCCATCATTATTTTTATGTTTTCAACTTAATGCTAAGTCAATCCTTTGGAAACTGGGATAAGTTTTTTTAAAAATCCATTACCAATGGCTAAGTTATCTGATAGGACACTTCAAATTATGAAAGCCTGGTCTTTTCTGTTGTTCTTTCTGGACAATTTTTGATGGTAGACATCTGACCTTGTTTTGGCAAATATTGTATAACTTGCTTAATCATTTCTGTCTATTTTGGTTTTTCCTTTTTTTCTTCTTTAAATAGCACTTTTATAAACATCTTTGTACTTCATTTAACATTCAAAGAATTTATTGCAGGGGCTTCCCTGGTGGCACAGTGGTTGAGAGTCCGCCTGCCGATGCAGGGGACACGGGTTCGTGCCCCGGTCCGGGAAGATCCCACATGCCGCGGAGCGGCTGGGCCCGTGAGCCACAGCCACTGGGCCTGCGCGTCCGGAGCCTGTGTTCCACAACGGGAGAGGCCACAACAGTGAGAGGCCTGCATACAGCAAAAAAAAAAAAAAAAAAAAAGAATTTATTGCATCTGTGAGAATTGATACAGTGAGATAGTATTGATCTGTGAGGTAACGATCCTGCTGGGCATTGGGCACACCAGAGAGTGAGACAGCGTCTGTGTCTCATAAGTTCACCTCTTGGATTTATCATCACCCCCACCTCTCACGTAAATTAGGTCTTCCCAGATTGCCTGAATGAGAGCACTGTTCACCCCGCTGCCCAGATCAGAAATACTGGTGTTAACTTTGGCTTCTCTTCTTTTATCATCCACATCTAATAAACTACCAAGGCCTGTTGGTTCTATTTTTATTGCTCTCCATCAGTCAATGCACTTCTCTTAATCTTCACTTTGAATACTTTACCTCGGGTCCCCATCATTTCCCATGAAGAATACTGCAACTGTCTTCTTCCCCTAGACTATTCTCATACCGGTTTCAGAGAGCTTTGCAGTTCCTTGAACTATCAGAGTCTAATGTCTCTGAACTAGGAAAAAACAGAACAAAAAAAACTACATTTCTTATATTGAATAGTTTGAACCCTTATTATGTATGCAAGGCACTTAGATAGACACACTCTCTCCCTTCATGTGACTTACAGTCTGGTGTAATATAGACAGGCTATTACAATACAGGGGAGGGAAAGAATGATTCTAGGAGACTCAGTCTGACATGTCTAGCTCTGCTTCTCCTGACTGTCTGGAAAGCTCATTCTCTCCCCATTTAAAAAACAATTTGCCCTTTTGCTCAAGATTTAGTTCAAGAAAGAGTACATACCAGGAGGTGGAGATCATTGGGAACTGTTTCAGAGGCTGCCTACTGCACCATTATTATTAATATCCCCATTTTACAGAAGAGACACAGAGAGGTTAAATAATTTGCCCAAGATTACCCAACTAGTATAAGTGGCAGTGGGATTCAAATCCACTTAGTCTAACTCCAGAGTCCTGGCTACTACACTGTCCTGTCTCCCTACTTTTAATTCTATGAAGGAAACATAAGCTTAAAAGCAGCTTAAGTTAACTTGCTCAAGATCACACATGCTCCTAACAATTAAAGAATACTCTCATGTAATAGTATAGTCTAATGTTTCCTAAACTTGGCTGACTGCCAAATTAAACTGGAGCATTTTAAAAAGTTACTTGGAATTTTTTAATAGGTAATTTACCACATGTACTCAAAAGGGTATACAGTGAAAAATAAGCTTCTCCTGGAAGAGGCAAAGGTATGATAATCTTTTTTGAACTTACCTTCTGGCTCTGGTATGTACAGCAGTCTTATTTTCTAGAATTTCTATAATAGCACTGATCGCATATACTTGTTTTCTCTTCAATGAAGAGAATTTGAAATGTATTAAAAAGTTGGTTGATCCTTTTTAAGAAATTTCAAATGAATAATCTGCATTTAAGTTATTAGAAATTTTCTTTAGGCTGGGCCTTATATCTTTATTTTTTATTGGAAAAGTTATCACAGTAGATAACAGTTTCAATAATATTTTAATCAGATATTGATCTTTCCTGTGTCCAAAACAAAGGAAAAAAATGGTCATTCTCCTTCCCAACCTACATACTCCTATCCCTCATCAGCCTTGCAAGACCCATCTATGGAGGCAGCTGCTAGTATCAAGTTTTTTGTTCAACTAGCTAAGAATGTTCTATCATCTACAAGCATGTATGTGTACCTATGTATACACATACACAAGAACACATGTCCATACAGTTTGTAGCATGTATGCATACCATTCTGCACCTCACATTCTTACCTGAACTCTGTGTTGGAGATAGTTTTTATTGGCTCTGCCTAGTCTTTTTAAGCCTTTTATACTGTTCATACTGTGGATGTGTCTAGTCCCCTTTTGGTAAACATGGTGGTTGTTTCTGGCTTTACTATCACAAAGAAGCTGCAGTGACTCCTCTTATATATACATCATGTCACATATTGGTGTATATCTGTAGGATACATTTCCAGACCTAGAATTTCTAGGTCAAAGGATATATGCATTTATAATTTTAATAGATATTGACAAATTGTCCTTCATACAGGTTTTCCAGCTTACACGCCCACCAACAGTGTACAGAAGTGCCAACTTCCCTGTTTTCCACACTAATACAGTGTCATCAAACTTTATGATTTCAGTTCATTTCAAAGATGAAAACATTACCTCATTGTTTTGGAAATGATGTTTGGAATATCAGATGTTTGGAGGATCTTTTCTCTTTTTTGAGGATCTTTTCCTATGTCGAACTTCTGTTTACATTTCCTTTTCTATAAATTAGAATTGTCCTTTGCTATTCTTAATTGGGCCTTTTTCTTTTTTTAGTAAGCATTTTTTTATATATTAACAAAATTAGTTCCTTCTCTGTGACATGTTGTAAATAGTTTCCCAGACTGTCACTTGTCTGACTTGGTTGATGATTTCTTTTTGCCTTGCATTTAAAATTTTTATGTAGTTAAATTTATCAGTTTTTTTTCTCTCATTGCCTCTAAGGGACTGGTTTAAAGGGGTAATAGTCACTGAGTATAAAATATAATAAGTTCCAATATATGGTATAAAAGTATCATAGTCATTAGAAGTAGGCATGCCTGAGTTCAAGTTTCAGCTCTGTCATTAATTAGCTGGTGGTCTAAGACAGGTTATTTAACTCCTCTGAGTGTGTTTTTTCAAATGCAATGTGGGAAATTTACTTGGCTCACAGGGGGTTGTTTTTTTTTGTTTGTTTGTTTTTCTGATGAGAATTAAACAAGATAATGTCAGGGAATATTTTAGGCATTTAATTAAACTGCCTTTTACTATGTTTATAGATTTTAAAAAATCAATAATGTTAATTTATAGTCAAACTTCCTGTATTTTGCTACCTTACTTTGTTTCCCAGAAATTTAGCAGGAAACTTCTCAGTTGTTAACAAAATACATATTGAAGGACCGCAGTAAAAATTATTTATGAAAATACATTCTCGGGGTTTCCCTGGTGGCACAGTGGTTGAGAGTCCGCCTGCCGATGCAGGGGACACGGGTTCGTGCCCCGGTCCGGGAAGATCCCACATGCCGCGGAGCGGCTGGGCCCGTGAGCCATGGCCGCTGGGCCTGCGCGTCTGGAGCCTGTGCTCCGTAACGGGAGAGGCCACAGCAGTGAGAGGCCCGCGTACCGCAAAAAAAAAAAAAAGAAAAAAAAAGAAAATACATTCTCAGTAAATGTACTAAAATAAAAATTTCCAGGAATTCCCTGGCAGTCCAGTGGTTAGGACTCCACACTTCCACTGCCGGGGGCCTGGGTTTGACCCCTGCTCGGGGAACTAAGATCATGCAAGCCGCACAGCGCAGCCAAAAAAAAATTTCCTCTTTTCAGTCTTAGCCATGCTTGATGGTCTTTCTTTGTAAAAAGAGTTCTGAATCCCTTCTTTTCTTAATTTGTGTGTTTTCTATTCTTAGCAAAAAAAAAAAGAAAAATTAAACAGAAGCTATTTCATTTTTTTCTACCAACTAATGAAATAAGTCAGATTAACTGAAAAGAGAATCTGTCTATTAGCGGATTTCAGAAATATTTTCTGTTTCCAATTATAAATGGAAACCATTCTAGAGTTGGATGGATGCTTGTTTTGTTTTAACCATATTTGGGGCCATTATTATAGAATGTTTTTACTTAAACTTTTTTTTGGTGTGGGAATATGACACTAGTAAATATTTATCATATGTACATGTATTTTGTTTGTTCTCTAGGGTGGCTTATCTACTGTCAAAAAATTTCAGTAAAGTGGATATTGCACAGATGGTCAGAAATGCACCATTTTTGCTGAGTTTTTCAGTGGAAAGACTGGATAACAGATTGGGATTTTTTCAGAAAGAACTTGAACTTAGTGTGAAGAAGGTAAAGAGAAGGAGAGAATTTGTATGTTTCCATGTCAGCTACATTTAGTAACTGCTAAATCTCATGTTTCTAACAGATACTTGGCCTGTATGAATTCTATAAATGCCTGATATTTTCTGTACAAGAATGAATTACCTTGCTAGGTTAATCATATAGCTATATCATTGTGTAATAATTCCATCAAGTTGGTTTCTTAAGTTTTATTCTGAGCACTGTTTTTTTTCCTCAAACAATATTAAGTTTATGTATTTTTGGGTTCCTTAGCATTTCTCTACTGGGTCATATTTTAAATTTTAGTTTTGTATTCCTAGTAATGCCTTGTTTTTTCCAACCTAGTTGAATATGCATACATATTAATAATAGACTGTTTTATAACTGTAGACTAGAGATCTGGTAATTCGTCTCCCAAGGCTACTAACTGGAAGTCTGGAGCCTGTGAAGGAAAACATGAAGGTAGGATGACTGTTAGTGTTTGAGAAATCAGCTTCTTTAAGTGGTTAAGTCCTCTGAAGAGGATAGATTTGCTCCCATCATCTTAAAGAAAACTGGATTGTGAAAGAAATTATTTCTAAAAAGATAGACATAGGAAATGATATAATAAATATCTAGCAAGCAGTTTATCTTAGTTTATAATTTTTTCACACGTCAACCAGGTGTTACATGAGTTAGTCTCCTTGCAGACATTGATACCCGTAATCCTAGAGGAGCAGGTTAGGTATCTGGATGGGACCTGGAAGCTGCTTCCTTTGCCCAGGGTGAGGGTCTGTGTCTCCGTCACCTAGGCGGGAGATGAGCTATGGAGCCTGGAGCCAGAAGGCTTCTTTGAAGAGAGCAGTAGCCAGCACATTGCTCTCCTAGAATCTGTGCCAATTGCCAGCTCTAGATCTATCACAGAACATACCAGACACTCTACTGTCCTCCCTCCAAGAGAATAGTATAGAACCAGGGGCAGCTGACTTAGTAGTATACAAAGCTGTCGGAGTATTTGAAATTATTATATTAAGCCTATTTTCTGAGGTGCCTAAAGTGTTTCATACTCAGCCGTTGAAGACATTTTTATTGAGCGCCTGCCCATGCCCTATGCTGGGGAGATAGTCCCTGCCGTTGTGGAGCTTACAGTCCAGTGGGGGGATCTCCTGCAGAGTGATGAGAGCAACGGATTGGTGAGGGAGCATGGGATACTATGAATGCACACAGAGCACCTAACCTACATTGGAGTGGTTTTTTTTTTTAATCATCTCTGTTTAGAATTTTGACATGGAGTTTTCCCAGATGACATGCATAGGAGTGTGCTTGGGAGCAGAAGCTCAGAAAGCACTTTGAAAATCTTACTGTTGGTCTGTGTGGTGTAGGGCCCGTACAGGTAACCTGCCCAGGCCTCCTGTGAGCACCGTTACTCTTTTTTTTTTTTTTTTTTTTTTTGCGGTACGCGGGCCTCTCACTGTTGTGGCCTCTCCCGTTGCGGAGCACAGGCTCCGGACGCACAGGCTCAGCGGCCATGGCTCACGGGCCCAGCCGCTCCGCGGCATGTGGGATCTTCCCGGACCAGGGCACGAACCCGTGTCCCCTGCATCGGCAGGCGGACTCTCAACCACTGCGCCACCGGGGAAGCCCCACTGTTACTCTTATTTCGTAATTATGCTAGCTCCTTTTGGTGATCTTCATGGTGGTCATCAGGCTGTGAGTAGCTCAGCCTCAGGAGAGGGGTTTAAAATTCAGGTTACCCCAGAAGCAGGAAACTGTGAACCCTTAAAGTCATTGGAATAGCCATCTCCAGATTTTAATGTCCTTATTTTAAATTTTGAAAGAATCGATGTGTCCTCTGGCATATTACCCAAATAACTATTTCTGTCTTTCTCTTAGGTTTATCGGCTTGAACTAGGTTTTAAACGTAATGAAATTCAACATATGATCACCAAAATCCCAAAGATGTTAACTGCAAATAAGAGGAAACTTACCGAGACTTTCGACTACGTGCACAACGTGATGCACATTCCACACCACATCATTGTCAAGTTCCCACAGGTGAGGAGCGCGTAGGTCGCTGTTCTGTAAGAGCTGTCATCGCCCTTCATCCAGAGCTGCTCTCCATGTGCACAGTCCGCTTGTGGAAACCCCTTGCTGTTTGTGAAGGAATAAGACCAAGTGCAGTAGAGCTCTGAGAGTCGTATTAAGGTCACATTTCTTTTTGCGCATCTTTTCAGCAAGACCACATCTAGCAAATGCAGTAGATGGATCACTTGTGAAAAGTTTATACCTTCTAGGGCATTCATGTACATCTCCAGAGGAGAAATGAGTGATGAATCTGTTTCCCTGTAGTTTGTAACCTAGTCCTCATTCTGCCTGTTGGAATCTAACATACTCTCTTGTGCTTTTCTCCCTTTAGATTTGAAATAGATCACTTCCCTTAAAGGTCCTTTCAATTCTAAATGTACTTTTCCATTCACAGTCTATCTAAATCCATTAGTTAACAAGCCATGTTATAATGATCTCCTACCAAAGCATAAAACCGTTCCAGTTAGCTATCATGCCAAAGCCATAATTATATTTTCTAAGCTAATTAGACTTTTTCCTGTTCTTTACTTGGTGAATGACATTATCTGCTTGTTCACAAGAATGTTAACGTTTTGAAAGCAGATCTTGTCTGATTTATACACTGCTGAATTCCCAGAGCCTGGAACTATAATGGGCCAATTAGTAGGCACTGGATAGATATTTGTTGAACACATGATTGACTGAATCTCATAAAAGTCATCCTTCTTTCCTGTTTGGCATGTGAATAGACACTCAGTGAGTATTCATTGGATAAATGAAAGATTGAATTTCATTAAAGTGATTCCTCTATTCCACTTGCCAAATGTGTTCCTGATGTAAAGGTGGGCAAAGAACTATGACTTTAATATAACTGTCAGAACTAGACTGCATTTGGTGCAGTTCCCTCACAGATAGTAGTGTTTATTTACCTGTCATACTTCACTCTGAATGGGCCCTTAATAGAGCATTTTTCTATTTCATCAAATGCATGAATATTCATTATAAAAAGTGTTAGAAGCCAACTGGTGAAAATTTGGCTTATAGAAACATTGTAAAGTAAGTAATCTTCAACTAAAAAGCAATGACAGTTTTCCACTGGGTTGATAGATCATTCAGTAACAGTAGAGCATGATAAGAGAATATGATTTGAGGACAGAAAAATCAATGAGTCACAGTCTGTATTCTTGTGGAACTCATAATCTAGTGTGGAAGACAAGTTTTTAAAATGTAATTGCTTTACATAATGTTAGAGTCTTAACAGATATTGTATACAGCTATTGATTTAATTTAGGAGAGGTAGGAAAATCATAGAAATAATAAGTTATTGATTGTTCATTTACTGTGTGCCAGCTCTGTCTTTACTGCTTTACTTGTATTAATTCATTTAATCTTCACAACAACCATATGAGGTAGGTACTGTTATTGTCCCTATTTTCCAAATGAAGAAATTATGCATAAAAAGATTCAGTAACTTGTCCAGGGGCCAGAGCCAGGATTAGAACTCTGGCAGTCAGTTTGAAAACCCATGCTCTTACCAAAGATATACTGCCACTCTAAGAAGTGACATTTGAGTTGTCAGTTGAATGAATTGGGTTTAACAGTGGACAGAAACTTTCCAAGTAGAGAAAACTATAAACTTGACTAGATGCATCAAAATCAGTTGTTTAAAAACACAGATTTTAGGCTCCCCAAATCCTAGCTTATGGGAAGCCTGGTTATAGACCTGTGGCTTCCATACTGGGAGGATTCTAAGATTCTTAGGGGTCTGGGTAGGATTGCTTTTAAAAAAAAAACCTCATTGGGAATTCCCTGGCGATCCAGTTGTTGAGACTCAGTGCTTTCACTGCTGGGGGCCTGGGTTTGATCCCTGGTCCGGGAACTAAGATCCCACCAGCTGCGTGGCACAGCCAAAAAGAAAAGAACGAAAACAGCAACAAAAAACCTCATTAATGGAAAACTACATTAACTGACAGTGAGGGAATGGATGTAGACTTAAAATTTTTGGCTGGAGCTTTAAAAACTTAGTGCTGTGAAACAGTTTTCTCATGCAGATAACAGTTCAGGTTGGTACATAATTTTATGATTAATTAAAAATTGGGAAACAATTATAACTTTAAAACTATGGTTAGTCGTTTCAAAGCAGTGACCATGGTACGCAAAGGATAACAAAAGCAGTAAGGGTAATGTACGTGAGGAAACCACTAGTTCAGGAAAGAGGCTATATTCAGGATCCCCTGAAACCTTGTTTCTCCTCTTTCCCTGTGGGTTTCTGTGAAGGCAGAGCTGGAGTCTATGTTAGGACAGGAGGCGATCAGTAATTCTTAAGTTAGGTTTTTTTTTGGTGTTTTTTGTTTGTTTTAATCCTTGAGAACTTAACGGATCATTGATAGGATGAAACTTTTCTGACATTGCAAAGTGGCCCCTGGTGGTCAACAACAACAAAAAAAGAGAGAAATTCAATCTGAGCCATGACTTTTGGACTTGAAAGATCACACAAATATGTGATAATAAAGTCACTTTGAACCACTGGGAAAGTAATATCTGGTCATAAGCTGTATAAGTGCTTCAAAGTTACTATATTTAGGAAATGGTTTGGGAGCTTCAGAATCATTTGTGGCCTTGTCCGTATGTTGTATGATAATTTTGTAAGCCGAGAGTCACTGGAAGCGTCATACTTCTAAAGAAATACATCTAAAAGCTTCTTACATCTTTTGACCAGTAATAACACGGTAATGGGAATTTAGTTACCAAAATGAAGGCAGAGCAGCACATAATTTGTTTCTGCAGAGGGAGTAAAAGTTGTTTTGTTCCCAAAGCAAGCCAATCCCACGTTGAGTTAGCACACTATATTTTTTTGGTCACTGTTCTCAAATTACTTTAGTTTTCAACAATTGTTTTTCATAGTGTCCTTTCCAAGTGATCTGTTATTATTTTGTCTCCACTCGAATATAAAGAAAGACTCCTGGAGGTTATGTGCCATGTGGAGTGTCCCCAGTGTATCTTGACATATAGTCAAGAGAGGGACCTGAGACCTAATACTGAATGTGGGTTCATTGGGCCTTGCCAGGGAGCCTCACAGATGTCTCTTCAGCTTAGGGCTCTATTTCAAGTCTGGCCCGATCTCCCAATTCTCCCTTCTTCCTTGCAGCTGGCTTTAGGGACTTAGCCTGCTTTTGACTCCCTTCTAAAGTTACTGTATTCACTCTATTCCTCAAGAGTTTAACCCCAAGGCAGGTTCCTTTGAACCCATGAAGTCCAGGTTCATTTCATTTTGATACTAGTCAGAGGGAGCAACAGGAATTAAGAAAGAAAGAAAGGAAAATAGGGAAGCTTCACAGATTATGAAATCTTACACAATTTTTGATGTCATAAACTTTGATCTCTGACTTTGTTTCTCCAACTTGGCAGGCAACAGAATCACTTGGAGGACTTGTGGGTCCCACTCTCAAAGTGTCTGATTTGGTAGCTTTGAGGTAGAGCCTGAGGATTTCCTTTTTTAAAAGCTCTCGTCTCCCTGGATTAGTCTGGTCTTTGCCTACAAGGTAGCCCTTTATTATTTTACAGCTGTTTTGCTTGTTAGTTTTGAGTCCCTTTTAAATCATAATTTCTTAGCAGAAGGCAAAGGGTTTTAAACCTCTAGCATTTATAATAATTTTTGGGTTTTTTTTTCTTTTTAACATCTTTATTGGAGTATAATTGCTTTACAATGGTGTGTTAGTTTCTGCTTTATAACAAAGTGAATCAGTTATACATATACATATCTCCCTCCCTCCCATCCTCCCTATCCCACCACTCTAGGTGGTCACAAAGCACTGAGCTGATCTCCCTGTGCTATGTGGCTGCTTCCCACTAGCTATCTGTTTTACGTTTGGTAGTGTATATATGCCCATGCCACTCTCTCACTTTGTACCAGCATACCCTTCCCCCTCCCAGTATCCTTAAGTCCATTCTCTAGTAGGTCTGTGTCTTTTTCCCCATCTTGCCCCCAGGTTCTTCATGACCTTTTTTTTAGATTCCATATATATGTGTTAGCATACGGTATTTGTTTTTCTCTTTCTGACTTACTTCACTCTGTAGGACAGACTCGAGGTCCATCCACCTCACTACAAATAACTCAGTTTCATTTCTTTTTATGGCTGAGTAATATTCCATTGTATATATGTGCCACATCCTCTTTATCCATTCATCTGTCAGTGGACACTTAGGTTGCTTCCATGTCCTGGCTATTGTAAATAGTGCTGTAGTGAACGTTGTGGTACATGACTCTTTTTGAATGATGGTTTTCTCAGGGTATATGCCCAGTAGTGGGATTGCTGGGTGGTATGGTAGTTCTATTTTTAGTTTTTTAAGGAACCTCCCTACTGTTCTCCATAGTGGCTGTATCAGTTTACATTCCCACCAACAGTGCAAGAGGGTTCCCTTTTCTCCACACCCTCTCCAGCATTTATTGTTTGTGGATTTTTTGATGATGGCCATTCTGAACGGTGTGAGGTGATACCTCATTGTAGTTTTGATTTGCATTTCTCTAATGATTAGTGATGTTGAGTATCTTTTCATGTGTTTGTTGGCAATCTGTATATCTTCTTTGGAGAAATGTCTATTTAGGTCTTCTGCCCATATGTGGATTGGGTTTGTTTTTTGATATTGAGCTGCATGAGCTGCTTGTATACTTTAGAGATTAATGCTTTGTCAGTTGCTTCATTTGCAAATATCTTCTCCCATTCTGAGTGTTGTCTTTTCATCTTGTTTATGGTTTCCTTTGCTGTGCAAAAGCTTTTAAGTTTCATTAGGTCCCATTTGTTTATTTTTGTTTTTATTTCCATTTCTCTAGGAGGTGGATCAAAACGGATCTTGCTGTGATTTATGTCATAGTGTTCTGCCTATGTTTTCCTCTAAGAGTTTGATAGTGTCTGGCCTTACATTTAGGTCTTTAATCCATTTTGAGTTTATATTTGTGCATGGTGTTAGGGAGTGTTCTAATTTCTTTCTTTTACATGTAGCTGTCCAGTTTTCCCAGCACCACTTATCGAAGAGGCTGTCTTTTCTCCACTGTATAGTCTTGCCGCCTTTATTAAAGATAAAATGATCATATGTGTGTGGGTTTATCTCTGAGCTTTCTATCCTGTTTTCTATTGATCTATATTTCTGTTTTTGTGCCAGTACCATACTATCTTGATTGCTGTAGCTTTGTAGTATAGTCTGAAGTCAGGGAGCCTGATTCCTCCAGCTCCATTTTTCTTTGTCAAGATTGTTTTGGCTATTTGGGGTCTTTTCTGTTTCCATACAAATTGTGCAATTTTTTGTTCCAGTTCTGTGAAAAATGCCATTGGTAGTTTGATAGGGATTGCATTGAATCTGTAGATTGCTTTGGGTAGTATAGTCCTCTTCACAATGTTGATTCTTCCAGCCCAGGAACAAGATGTTGATTCTCTCCATCCGTTTGTATCATTTTTAATTTCTTTCATCAGTGTCTTATAGTTTTCTGCATACAGGTCTTTTGTCTCCTTAGGTAGGTTTCTTCCTAGGTATTTTATTCTTTTTGTTGTAATGGTAAATGGGAGTGTTTCCTTAATTTCTCTTTCAGTTTTTTCATCATTAATGTATAGGAGTGGAAGAGATTTCTGTGCATTAATTTTGTATGCTGCTGCTCTACCAAATTCATTGATTAGCTCTAGTAGTTTTCTCATAGCATCTTTAGGATTCTCTATGAATAGTGTCACATCATCTGCAAACAGTGACAGCTTTACTTCTTTTTTTCTGATTTGGATTCCTTTTATTTCATTTTCTTCTCTGATTGCTGTGGCTAAAACTTCCAAAACTATGTTGAATAATAGTGGTGAGAGTGAGCAACCTTGTGTTGTTCCTGGTCTTAGAGAAAATGGTTTCAGTTTTTCACCATTGAGAACGATGTTGGCTGTGGGTCTGTCATATATGGCCTTTATTATGTTGAGGTAGGTTCCCTCTATGCCTAGTTTCTTGAGAGTTTTTCTCATAAATGGGTGTTGAATTTTGTCAAAAGCTATTTCTGCATGTACTGAGATTATCATATGGTTTTTATCCTTTGGTTTGTTAACATGGTGTATCACATTGATTGATTTGCGTATATTGAAGAATCCTTGCATTCCTGGGATAAACCCCACTTGATCATGGTGTATGATCCTTTTAATGTGCTGTTGGATTCTGTTTGCTAGTATTTTGTTGAGGATTTTTGCATCTATATTCATCAGAGATATTGGCCTATAGTTTTCTTTTTTTGTGACATCTTTGTCTGGTTTTGGTATCAGGGTGATGGTGGCCTCATAGAATGAGTTTGGGTGTGTTCCTCTCTCTGCTATATTTTGGAAGAGTTTGAGAAGGCTAGGCGTTAGCTCTTCTCTAAATGTTTGATAGAATTCGCCTGTGAAGCCATCTGGTCCTGGGCTTTTGTTTGTTGGAAGATTTTTAATCACAGCCTTAATTTCAGTGCTTGTGATTGGTCTGTATATATTTTCTATTTCTTCCTGGTTCAGTCTTGGAAGGTTGTGGTTTTCTAAGAATTTGTCCATTTCTTCCAGGTTGTCCATGTTATTGGCATATTGTTGTTTGTAGTAATCCCTCATGATCTTTTGTATTTTCGCAGTGTCAGTTTTTACTTCTCCTTTTTCATTTCTAATTCTATTGACTTGAGTCTAATCCCTTTTTTTATGGTTGAGTCTGGCTAATGGTTTATCAATTTCATTTATCTTCTCAAAGAACCAGCTTTTTGTTTTATTGATCTTTGCTATTGTTTCCTTCATTTCTTTTGCATTTATTTCTGATCTGATCTTTATGATTTCTTTCCTTCTGTTAACCTTGGGGTTTTTTTTGCTCTTCTTTCTCTATTTGCTTTAGGTGTAAGGTTAGGTTGTTTATTTGAGATTTTTCTTATTTCTTTAGGGAGGATTGTATTGCTATAAACTGCCCTCTTAGAACTGCTTTTGCTGCATCCCATAGGTTTTGGGTCATCGTGTTTTCATTGTCATTTGTTTCTAGGTATTTTTTGATTTCCTCTTTGATTTCTTCAGTGATCTTTGGTTATTTAGTAGTGTATTGTTTAGACTCCATGTGTTTGTATTTTTTACAGATTTTTTTTCCTGTGATTGATATCTAGTCTCATAGCATTGTGGTAGGAAAAGATACCTGATACAATTTTAATTATCTTAAATTTACCAAGGCTTGATTTGTGACCCAAGATATGATCTATCCTGGCGAGTGTTCCATGAGCACTTGAGAAGAAAGTGTATTCTGTCATTTGGATGGAATGTCCTATAAATATCAATTAAGTCCATCTTGTTTAATGTGTCATTAAAATTTGTGTTTCCTTATTTATTTTCATTTTGGATGATCTGTCCACTGGTGAAAGTGGGGTGTTAAAAGTCCCCTACTACTTTTGTGTTACTGTTGATTTCCCTTTTTATAGCTGTTAGCATTTGCCTTATGTATTGAGGTGCTCCTATGTTGGGTGCATAAATATTTACAATTGTTATATCTTCTTCTTGACTTGATCCCTTGATCATTATGTAGTGTCCTTCTTTGTCTCCTGTAATAGTGTTTATTTTAAAGTCTTTTTTGTCTGATATGAGAATTGCTCCTCCAGCTTTCTTTTGATTTCCATTTGCATGGAATATCTTTTTCCATCCCCTCACTTTCAGTCTGTATGTGTCCCTAGGTCTGACGTGGGTCTCTTGTAGACAGCATATGTACATGTCTTGTTTTTGGATCCCTTTAGCCAGTCTGTGTCTTTTGGTTGGAGCACTTAATCCATTTACATTTGAGGTAGTTATCAATATGTATGTTCCTATTACCATTTTCTTAATTGTCTTGGGTTTGTTTTTGTAGGTCTTTTCCTTCTCTTGTGTTTCCTGCCTAGAGAAATTCCTTTAACATTTGTTGTAAAATTGGTTTGGTGGTGCTGAGTTCTCTTAACTTCTGCTTATCTGTAAAGGTTTTAATTTCTCCGTGGAATCTGCATGAGATCCTTGCTGGTTAGAGTAATCTTGGTTGTAGGTTTTTCCCTTTCATCACTTTCAATATGTCCTGTCACTCCCTTCTGGCTTGCAGATTTTCTGCTGAAAAATCAGCTGTTAACCTTATGGGGATTCCCTTGTATGAAAATTTGTTGCTTTTCCCTTGCTGCTTTTAATATTTTTTCTTTGTATTTAATTTTTGATAGTTTGATTAATATGTGTCTCAGCATGTTTCTCTTTGGGTTTATCTGGTATGGTACTCTCTGTGCTTCCTGGACTTGACTGTCTATTTCCTTTCCCACGTTAAGGAAGTTTTTGACTATAATGTGTTCAAATATTTTCTTAGACCATTTCTTTTTCTCTTCTTCTTCTGGGACCCCTATAGTTCCAATGTTGGTGCGTTTAATGTTGTCCCAGAGGTCTCTGAGACTCTCCTCAATACTTTTCTTTCTCTTTTCTTTATTCTGCTCCCTGGTAGTTATTTCCACCACTTTATCTTCCAGCTCCCTTATCTGTTCTTCTGCCTCAGTTATTCTGCTATTGATTCCTTCTAGAGTATTTTTTTTTTTTTTTTTTTTTTTTTTTTGCTGTACGCGGGCCTCTCACTGCTGTGGCCTCTCCCGTTGCGGAGCACAGGCTCCGGACACACAGGCTCCGCGGCCATGGCTCGCGGGCCCAGCCGCTCCGCGGCATGTGGGATCTTCCGGGATCGGGGCACGAACCCGTGTCCCCTGCATCGGCAGGCGGACTCTCAACCACTGCGCCACCAGGGAAGCCCTAGAGTATTTTTAATTTCAGTAATTGTGTTGTTCATCACTGTTTGTTTGACCTTTAGTTCTTCTAGATCCTTGTTAAATGTTTCTTGTATTTTCTCCTTTCTGTTTCCAAGGTTTTGGATCATCTTTACTATCATTACTCTGAATTCTTTTTCAGGTAGGTTGCCTATTTCTTCTTCATCTATTTGGTCTTGTAGGTTTTTTCCTTGCTCCTTCCTCTGTAACATTTTTTTTGTTGCTTCTTTTTTGATGGGTGGTGCTGTATTCTTGTCTTACTGGTTGTTTGGCCTGAGATGTCCAGCACTGGAGTTTGCAGGCAGTTGGATAGAACTGGGTCTTGGTGCTGAGATGAGGACCTCTGGGAGGCCTCACTCCGATTGATATTCCCTGGGGTCTGAGGTTCTCTGGTAGTCTAGTGGTTTGGACTTGGAGCTCCCACCACAGGAGCTCCGGCCCTACCTCTAGCCTGGAAACCAAGATCCCGCAAGCTTAGCGGTGCAGAAAAAAAAAAAAAAAAAAAGGAAGAATGAAAGAAAACAAGGAGCAGTACAATATCAAAGAATAAAAAACAAAATAAGAAAGATAAAAAATATATTAGGAAAAATAAAACTATAATTGAAACTACTGCAACAAGGTAAAATAAAACTACAGCAGGAGAAAGATAAAAAAGGCAGGGGGGAGGGCAACAAGCCAAAAGGAGAGATCACTAACAAACCATAAAGAATAAAATGAAATTAGAAAAATAAAAAATTTATTAGGAAAATGAAAATATAAAAGAATCAACAACAATGAATCAACAAGGTAAAACAGAACCCCAGTCTAAAAGAGGAAAAAAGAAAAGAAAAAAGGAAAAATAAATAAAATAAAGCCTTGGCTATGGGGGTGGAGTTTGGGTGGGGGGTGGAACTTAGGCTCTGGTGGGGTTTGGGGGGCAGGACCCAGGCGGATGGGGGTGGTGACATTTGAGTGTGGGGCGGGGCCTCTGCTTAGGACCTGCGCAGTAGGGGGAGGCAGCACGTGGGAAGGAGGGCTGTGGAGTGTGGGCTTCCGGAGTTAGGAGGTAGGGCCCTGGGTGAGGGTGTGTGGGTTCAGTTTAGGCCCAGCTCATTGGAGGGGGTCTCCGAGTGTAGAGGTGGGGCCCTTTGTGGGGTGTAGGGGCGGGGCTTGGACTCTGCGCTTTAAGAGGGAGGCTCTGAGGGCAGAGGATTAGTCCTGGGAGCCCAGCAGGCTTCCCAGTGCCTAAGTGGACAAGGAAGGCACTGGCCTCTTCCCTTACGTTCTTCCACGCACCTCCCCCATCATCTACCCCAGGGTCTCCCCCGTCACCGCTGGACCCCTAACCGTGGGTGGGTCCCGCTGGGTATAGGAACTCCTCCCCTCCCCCAGCCACCCCTCAGAGGTGCCGGTCCAGGAGGTCCGGCCTTTACTTTTGCTCCCCCTTCCCTCCCTCCCACTCCCTCAGGACCCTTGCGGCTGGACCTCCTCGGTGGGCAGAGAGTCAGGCCCCGGATCTCAGCAGGTTCCTGGGGCCCAAGTGGGCGGGGGAGACCTGGCCACGCTCCCTTTTGATCCTCTGCCCTCCCAGTGGTTCCCCAATTTCCCCCTCCAGGTGTGGGATCCCTTCCCCTCCCCCAGCCGCCCCTCAGGGGCGCCAGTCCCGTCCTGCCTCCACTTCTCCTCCCCCTTCACTCCCCCCACGCCCCACGTCCTACCCGGTCGCTGGGTTTTCCTCCCGTCCCCTTAGGTGTCCGAGATCCCCACCAGTACCTGGTAGGTGCCCTAGTTGTGAGGAGACGCGAATTCCACATCCTCCTAGTGCGCCATCTTGACTCCGCCCCCTCGATTCTTTATATTTGTTAGCCTATTAAAATTTTTAGCCAGATAAACATTTTTATAGTTCATCTTTCAGTGCACAGTGTTTGTTAAAAACTTTTTTCTTTCTTTTCTAGGTATTTAATTCAAGGTTGTTTAAAGTCAAAGAAAGACATTTGTTTCTTGCCTATTTAGGAAGAGCACAGTATGATCCAGGAAAACCTAACTACATCTCTTTGGACAAATTGGTATCTGTGCCTGATGAAATATTTTGTGAAGAGATGGCCAAGGCCTCAGTACAGGACTTTGAAAAATTCTTAAAAACTCTTTAGTTTTTGATAGATGTTAAAATGTAATAATGTAAAGTGAATGTACATATGAATAAATATATTTTAAAATAAATACCTCAAACCTCAATTGATATCGGAAACAATTTCTTAATATTATAAATTTGGGGACACTTCTGATAGATGTTTCTTACATGTTCCTGGTAAGTTAATTCGTCTTTGGCTCAATCAATTCCTTCTTGGGAAGGAGAGAATTAACATATAGCAAGCTTAGAGAAAGAGAGTCCGTTTACTAGGCTGGTGTGTTGTCCTTCTGGTGAAGATGAGAACAGTAGAAGATTTTCCTTTTTATTTTCAAAGTCTTTTAAAGTGGTTTCATCACAAGACAGCTGTATTTTCTTTGAAGTGTTAGGAGTTTCTGGGGCAGGCTATATTATCCATCTAATATCTACTACTCACTTAGATTATGCTACAGAACACATTCGATTTGGGATTATCTACACTGTTATATTTCTGAGCAAAGATAGTCAAAGTTGCCCACAGTTGGCTACTGAGAATCAGGAAAGGAAAAGGGATAGGGAGGAAAGTTGTTTGAAGGTGAGCATTGAGACATAGTAAAAGGCCATAACTAACCTTTGACTTTTTGCCAGTGTGTAAAGATTTGAAGCATGAATACTTTTTTTGTTTTTTCCATTTACCATTTAAGCATGTAATCCTGGGCAAATGATTTAACCCATGTGTCTGATTCTTTATTTGTAAGATGAGGCATCCTGGCTTCACTTATCTGCCTTAGGATCACGAGATTGAGTAGACTGTTAACACTGGTGGCCCCCAAGGAGCCACACTCCTACGTGTGGCTATTGAGTTGCTCCTATGTTGGCTGCATAGGAGCTATGGCTGCACACTCCACACTACAGCGCTCGCACTGTAGCGCCCTCCCACGCTGACTCAGCCGGTGCACTCTGCCTCGTGGGACACTTGTGCATCTGTGCTTCTCCTCTTGGAACCCTGAGCCAGGATGGAAAGAGGTCTGGTGACTCCTGGAGAAATGAGGTGGAACAAGACTCCTGACCAAACCTCAGCGATTCCGGCTCTGCCGCCTGGGCACCACGTAAGGGAGTGAAGAGGCCGACTTGGATATTCCAGCCTCAGCAGATACCACACAGAGCAGAGCTACCCGGCCGACTTCAGAACTTGGAGAAACAAAGTGTTTTACACCACTAACTTTGGGGGAAGTTTGTGTGCATTGGGGTTTCGTGTGCTGGATATCCTGAAACCTTGTGAGAAACTAAATTCATAATTGGTCAGGGCCTTCCTGTTGGCGTATTTTTTTCATTCGCTCAACAGACATTTGAGTTCCTAGAATACAGTGTTGAGTGTGGCATGGATATGTGCCTTCATGGAGTTCTCTAATGGATGAGATCAATAAACAGGGAACAAGGAAGAAGGTTCAGTCAGGAGGCAAAGCATGGAACCATCCTGCTTAGTCTTTCTATGGCTCAGAACCTCATTTTTCCTTTATTAACAACCCACTCAGAACAGGCTAGCTGTGCTGCTGTAATGAACAGCCCTAAAACCCCAGAAGTTTTTATTTCATACATGTCCAACTTGGGGCCAAAAAATTTCTGTTCCACGTCATCTGAGTGGCAGAGGTTGATGGAACTTCCACCATGTCTGAAATGTAGCCAGTCTATGGAAGGGGAAAGGAATGTGAAAAACTGCTCTTAAAAATGTCTCACTGGTCTTCCCTGGTGGCGCAGTGGTTGAGAGTCCGCCTGCCGATGCAGGGGACACGGGTTCGTGCCCCGGTCCGGGAAGATCCCACATGCCACGGAGCGGCTGGGCCCGTGAGCCATGGCCGCCGAGCCTGCGCGTCCAGAGCCTGTGCTCCGCAACGGGAGAGGCCACAACAGTGAGAGGCCCGCGTACCGCAAAAAAAAAAAAAAAAAAAAAAAAAAGTCTCACTTTTTTCTTGGCCAAAGCATCACGTGGCCATGCCTAGCTTTAAGGGGGCAGAGAAGTGCAATCCTGCCATATGCCAGAAGGAAAACCAAAAATAATTTTTGAATCAACACTAATGGCTACCAGCAAACATCTAGGCTCTCTAGGCTTAATGCCTGTAGGAGCTGGATTTTGTGACACTCCTGGGTATAATCCCTTGACAAGGTCTTCCTTTTCTTGTCACCTTCACCCTGTAACCAGAAAACTGAAACTTGAAGGGTAAGTAGGGAGGGAGAAGAGTTTCCTGGGTACTTCCTTTTTATTTAATTTAATAATTTCTTAAAAATTTATTTATTTTGGCCGCGTGGGGTCTTCGTTGCTGCGCGCGGGCTTTCTCTAGTTGCAGCGAGCGGGGGCTCCTCTTTGTTGCACCGCGCAGGCTTCTCATTGTGGTGGCTTGTTGTAGAGCACGGGCTCTAGGCACGTGAGCTTCAGTAGTTGTGGCACTCGGGCTCAGTAGTTGTGGCTCACAGGCTTTAGAGAGCAGGCTCAGTAGTTGTGGCTCACAGGCTTTAGAGTGCAGGCTCAGTAGTTGTGGTGCACGGGCTTAGCTGCTCTGCGGCATGTGGGATGTTCCTGGACCAGGGCTCGAGCCCATGTCCCCTGCACTGGCAGGTGGATTCTTCACCACTGCGCCACCAGGGAAGTCCCTACTGAGTACTTCTTGTAAGATGATGTGCCAACTTACAAATGTACTGCATTTCTTCATATCTTCCAACTTCACTTTGGCTAGTGTAGTCTGAGAACAGCCATTCATCACTTTTTAGTACTGCGTATAGCGCTGAATAATATTGAGAATTTGTGGTGACACAGAGAAAAAGAAAACGGCAGAAGGCAACAGAATTTTAGAATTGGAATGTGACTAAGACCATTAAATGTACTGCATTTCTTCATATCTTCCAACTTCACTTTGGCTAGTGTAGTCTGAGAACAGCCATTCATCACTTTTTAGTACTGCATATAGCGCTGAATAATATTGAGAATTTGTGGTGACAGAGAAAAAGAAAAAGGCAGAAGGCAACAGAATTTTAGAATTGGAATGTGACTAAGACCATTAAACCTTTTGGATTTACAATTAGATTTACAATTAGCCATTCTATACTGTCCCAGGTCTCAGCTTAGGATGGAAGAAAACAAGTAGATATTGGTGGGTAGTTGCTCTGGATTGAATTGTGACCCCCCCACCCCCAAATTCATGTAATGAAGCTCTAACCCCCAATGTAATGGCATTTGGATGGGGCCTTTGAGAGATAATACAGGTTTAGATAAAGTCATAAAGGTGGGGCTTTCATGATGGTATTAGTGTCCTTGTAAGGGACACAAAAGAGCTTGCTCTCTCTCTACCATGGGAGGACACAGTAAGAAGGCAGCCCTCTACAAGCCACAGGGAAAGAGTTCTCAACTAAAACTGACCATGCTGGCATCTTGATCTTATGCTTCTAACCTCCAGAACTGTGAGAAAATAAATTTGTTTTTTAAGCTACTCAGTCTGCGGTATTTTGTTACCATAGACTGAGCTGACCCAGACAGTAGTGGTTGCAGAAGTTCATCAGTAACTGCATAAGCATCAGCCATCCTAACTTGGATTGTTTTCTGTCCCTAGAGTGTTTTTTTTTTCCAGCTTTTAAATCTCTTTAATACACCTGGAGTTTATTTTGATATAGAGTGTAAAGAGGGAGTCTGACTTGTCCCCTCTCCCTGCCTCACCCACTAACCAATTATTTTGTTCTGCATCCTTTAGTAAAATTCTCCTCCCTCAACAATTTGTGATATTGCTGTCCCTAGGTGTTTTTTTGTTTGTTTGTTTGTTTTTTTGCGGTATGCGGGCCTCTCACTGTTGTGGCCTCTCCTGTTAAGGAGCACAGGCTCCGGACGCGCAGGCTCAGCGGCCATGGCTCACGGGCCCAGCCGCTCCGAGGCATGCGGGATCTTCCCGGACCGGGGCACGAACCCGTGTCCCCTGCATCGGCAGGCGACTCTCAACCACTGCGCCACCAGGGAAGCCCTGTCCCTAGGTTTTTATACTTAGACTTAACATGTTGGGACTGAGACCTTAAAAATGTACTTTTACCTTAAAATTGCATTTGAATTCTGCTATACATCTCAGATTTAATTAAAAAAATTTTTTTCAACTAACCTTCCACTATAATGGCTTGAGGTAGAACTTCACCTGGAGAAACAAGGTGAGAGAGGGTTAGTGTCTCCTGGATTAGTGGTGTAGCATATAGCCCTAGAATTAAGGAGTGCCGAAGTTTTATCTGGATTCTCAGATTCTGGAAGATGAATCCGGATTCTTCCTAGCTTGTGTGCCCTTGGACAATTTATGCAACCTTTCTGAGCCTCAGTTTCCTCTTCTCTACAACGGGTACAATCATAGTATTTATCTTATAGGTTTAGAATTAAATAAAAATATGTCCATAAAACGCTTAGAGTGTTGCTTGTCACAAAGGGCGCAATTTATACTGCCCAAGCTCTTAGAGCTCGTCAGCAACAGAACCAGGCTGAAGACCGGGTGTCCAAATTCTTTGCCCAGTGTTTTTTCCATCTTGTCACATGGAATGCCTCTTGGAACCAGGGGCGGGTCCAAGCCTATGGGATTGCTGTAATTCTTGCGGAGAGGGGCGCGGGGCAGGTGCCAACGCCGGCCGCCAGAACTGCGCCTGCGCCTGCGCCTGCTCTCTCTCTCTCTCTCTCTCTCTCTCTCTCTCTCTCTCTCTCTCTCCCTCCCCCCCACCCCACCCCCGCCCCTCCTCGCGACGTTGACGTAACACGCCTGCGCACTGGGCCTTGCGCGACCTCTAGGACTTACCCAACAGGCGACGCTTCTGTCTCGGGTTAAAATGGCGAGTAGGCCTGCCGGTAAGTGAGCGGTGTCCTGCTTGGCGGGTATCGCCGTGCTCAACCTTTTATTCTCGCAGCAACTTGCTCTTCTTCCTCTGCTCTCTCTAAATGGCCAGGTTTGCGGCAAAAGGGAAGGCGGCCTTGGCCTCACCCCCTTGCTGTCTCCAGGCCCGGCTTGTTTGGGGATGGGAACCGCTGTTGGTGAAGGTGCCCGCGGTGGCTCCCACAGCCCTGGCGTTCCGGCCTTCTAGAGCTCGGCAGTCCTTCCCCTCGGCCTTAGAAGAGTTCAGGGGTACCAGGAGATAATTAGTGGCTGACTTTCAACCCAAGTGAACTGAGTGCTTACTGTGAACCAAGCGCTGTCATGTGCGTTATTAGCTCGATAAACTCTCCTGCCAGTGCGAGGTAGATGGTGCTAGTTTCCCTTTTCGGCTGGTAAAATAACTGAGGCGAAGTGACTGGAGGAAATAGGATTGGAAATCTCAATCTCGTTCCACCTCTCTCGCTTCTCAAACTGGGAATTAGAGGCAGCTGAGCAAGGGTTACAGCGAAACTTCAGTTTAACCTTGGCTTATCTGGAAGGTCAACTTGATCTGTGGATTTGGAGAAATTTGTATTTATTCCAGGCACTGGAACAAATGTATTTATTATGGAATAGGATGCAGAGATTACCGGAATACTTAAAACAGAACGTGAAAAAAGTAGTTTTTCCTGTGTGTGGGTTTTTTTTTTTTTTTTTTTTTTGTCAATCCCTGCCCTCTGGCGGTGTAAATTGGAATAGCTTTAAAAAATGTTGGTTCCTTTTTCCCTGCCCCCAGCAACTGTGAAGCTATTAGGAAACATCAGATTGCCAGAAAAATTCGTTAACCTAAATGACATTGAGCTTTTGGGGAGTGGGGGAGAAATTTAAGAATTCATTATTTCATTAACTTGACAAATACTGTAGGCGTTCTGCTTCTGCCCTGTGTTTGGAAACTAGATAGACCTGGCCTCAGCCCTATTACTAGCTGCCTTTG
Organism: Mesoplodon densirostris; assembly: GCF_025265405.1. Lineage (NCBI taxonomy): Eukaryota > Metazoa > Chordata > Mammalia > Artiodactyla > Ziphiidae > Mesoplodon > Mesoplodon densirostris. Next base: position 54,324,032 of record NC_082673.1, on the reverse strand, counting down.
ATCTTGGATGGGATAATTTATGTAAGCCTTATTCCTCTTCTGCAAGGATAGGCGTGTTGTAAATAACTCTAGCTAATGGTGGTAAAGCAAATAGTGCCTGGCACACAGTGCGTGTTCAATGAATAGGAATCATTATTACCATCACTGGTAAATATGTTTACAAATAATTTGTCTCCTATAAGTATGTTTGTATATTGTTGACTCTTTGGTAGTTGTTTTTCCAGAAGTAACGTTATACATGGTGCTTCATTTCCAAGGAGATTACCAAAGCTGTGATGTACTAAGGAGGGGTAAAAGGAGAGTTTGTTTTCCTTCTTTGGTAAGGGACTGGCCCTAAGACAAAACTTTAAAAGAAAATTTAAACTTGCTATACCTCCCCTTCTGTACCACACGTCTCCTGTAAACATCAGGCACTATCATGTTGCCCTTAGGTCCTACTGGGTAACCCATCCTGCTCAGCCCTGTTCCCCAGAGAGTTTTAACATTACCTATTTTTCCTCATCCATTTTCAAATATCCATTCCCTCAGTGGAAAGTTAGCTGCTTCGGAGTAGGAAAATGTGCTTCTTTTACTAGTCCATATTAATATTAAATGACTGACTAATGGTATCAAAACCCTCGCAGAAATACATATATTTTTAAAGAGAGTAGCCAAGTGAAATAAAGGTAATGTAGAATAAAAATTTTGGAGGATGGGGGGTCATTTAGATTTGCCAGTGTATGCTGAAATCTCATCTTTTCATGCAACTCCAACTCCCTTGAAAAGTTTACAGTTACTTCCTATAACCTATTTCTGAAACTACAAATGATGGAGAAGTTCCCAGTTTCTTTTTCATCCCCCACCCCTCAATTCTGATGGTAGCAGGGGGACAAAAAGGAATGGGATGCTTGACTTTGAGAAGCTGGAGTGCCCCTCCGTATCCACAGGTTCCACATTCGAGGATCCAGCCAACCTCCTGATGGAAAATATTTGGGAAAAAAGTTCCACAAAGTTTAAAAAAGCAAAACTTGAATTTGTTGCTCTCAGGCAACTATTTACATAGCATTTACTTCGGATTTACAACTATTCACATAGCATTTACATTGTATTAAGTATTATAAGTAATCCAGAGATTATTTAAAGTATACAGGAAGATGTGCTTAGGTTATATGCAAACACTACACCATTTTATATAGGGGACTTGAGCCTCTCGGATTTTGATATCTGAGGGGGGTTGGTCCTGGAATCAATCCCCTGAGGATATCGAGGGACTGTTATTGTACCTACAGATCTTTATTACATTAAGTGTTTGAGTTTATCCTTTTTTCCCCATGACTTAATTGCCCAATTTTTTTACTTGCAATACTTTTGCTCATAGATAAAATAAGCTATTTTTATCTACAATATATAGGGTATATGCTTTTAAAAGAAATTCCTTCCTGTGTTTGCATTTTTTAGCTGGTTGCTTATGTACTATATAAGTGAATTGTTAGCAGTTAACAGTGTGACAATATCAGTTGCAGCATCAAGCAAATGGCTGGATGGTATTCGAAAATGGTATTACAATGCTGCCGGGTTCAATAAACTGGGTGAGTATTTGTGCTTTCTTCTGTTTTTTTTTGTTTTTTTTCTTTTTCTGAGAGTAGTGCTTTTGCAAGATTTATCATGGATCCCAAAAATACGTTAACTAATTGCACCTGTGTACATTAGAAATCTTAAAATTAGGTCACCTTTTATTGTTAAATCCATTTCCTTTTTATTATTATGAGAAGAGAGGGGTGGAATTGTCTCAAATGTATGAGCTGGAAATTATTTATGTTCTTGAAATATGGTAGCAGAACATTTTCCTTATTATATGTTCCCTCTCTCAACTCCTCCGCTTAGCATTTTAAAATTTAAGTTGTATGAACTTTCAAAGTAGAGATTTTTCAAATGTTAAAATTGTCTGACATCTTTACAATTACTTGATGCCTGAACTATTTTTTAGAACTTTATACTTTGCCATGAACTTCATATTTTGTAATTGAAGCATGAGGGAAGCACCATTAAATGTTACTGGTTCCTTAGTACACTATCATTTTAAGATTCTTTAATACTTTGATCTCAGAATTAAAGTATAAGAAAGTAGAGATATAGTCTATTGATATGTATTTTAAAAAGTAGACATTTTAAATGCTTTTAAAATTGCTATAGATAAAATGTGAATTTTGTGGTAGTAGATTTTAAAAGACTCATATTGTTTCCACAGTACCATTTAAGAAATAATCCATTAAGTAACCCATTATTGTGTGTGAAATGCATTGAGTTTCCATGATACCTAACTCTTCATATTACACCGAAGTTAAGTTAATGACTTAGGTTATAAGTCATAATTTTACTCATTTTTTAGAAATTCCTTATTTTTGAGATGCATATTCAATCTTACTCTCTTGTGTTTTATCATAGGCTTAATGCGAGATGATACAATATATGAGAATGACGATGTAAAAGAAGCCATAAGACGGCTTCCTGAGAACCTTTATAACGACAGGGTGTTTCGCATTAAGAGAGCACTGGACCTGACCATGAGGCAACAGATCTTGCCTAAAGAGCAGTGGACAAAATATGAGGAGGTAGAACAGCTCTTTTGTATCTGATAATGTTGGCCATGAAGGATTGAGTATTAGAAACAGAGAACACATTCGTTTGTGTAGTGCTTTAGAGTTCTTAAAGTTGTGTCAAATCAAAATCCTTATGACAATCTGGTGAGGTTAGTAGAGCAAGTGTTAGGTTAGAGGTAAACACACTGAGACTTAGAGATGAAGTGACTTCCAGAATCATTAAGCAGGCCGCTGCTATAGAGATCCAGGACTAGAATCCAGGTCTTCTGCCTCCCAGGCCATTGTTCTCCCTCTACACTCTGCTTTCTGCTCGGATGAAAAAATGGTGGTGTTCGTGTGATCGGCCCATTGAGTGGCCTTCTAGCTCCTGGGAAGGATGCTGCGAAGCAGACCCTCACCCCTTGAACTGCATTGAAACTAGGCCAAAGCTTGTAGACTCTCATTCCTTTTTCTTTTCTGACAGACTTCTCTCTAATGACCTATCAGAGTAGCTTATTACAATATCTTTATGGGTTTTTACATTTTAGAAAAGCAGGCAGTTTTTAGTCTGCTTGAGAATATATTTTCTTAAGTTGGAAATTAATTTTGATAGATTTCTTTTGTTGTTTAAGACCTATTGAGTATTGGGGGTATATCAGTATGTAATGGTAGCATATAATATTTTTCTTTTATTCATTCTTTAGGATAAATTCTACCTTGAACCATATCTGAAAGAGGTTATTCGGGAAAGAAAAGAGAGAGAAGAATGGGCAAAGAAATAATCATGTAGTCTAATTCTGGATGCAGCTGTCCTAAAGTATTTTTATGAAGTTGGTTAAACCTGAAATGTACAATGTAGAACTATCTGGGCTGTAAATGTATTACTTTAAATAAATCTCTATTATAATTGTTGGAGTTATGGAATTCTAAACCTTATTCTGAATAACTACTGAATTTACTTATCTGTTACAGTTTTTTCCAAACTTGTAAGATATTTTTTCAGTTAGTGGTTAACTGCCTCCTGGAGCCCAGAGAAGCCACTTGAATCAGTTTAAGTAGAATGGTCACATCTGGATTGTTAGCAAGATACTTAGAAGCCCCAACAGGGCTTCCCTTGCAAGGATGGAATAGAGCAAGAAACAAGCACCAGTGAGTTTAGTTTACCTGAAGCAAACAGCACAAGCAGATTGGCTCTCAGACTTCAAAAGTTACTGAATGAAAGGAGAGAGGATTCACCCCTTAGTTTGCTAGGATTGGGAAACAGCCTTTTTTCAACCACTGTTTTCCAAATATAATTGCTTTTGCATCCTATCTTTAAAAAAAAATTATGTATACAGCCCCAATATGAGTCTGTGTAAGTGATATGTATGCGCTTCTGTGCTAATATGTGTATTAGAAAATAAAAAACAGACATTAGAAAAATAGTCAAAAATATAAAGACAGATCATACTTTCTTCCCAGATCCCAGTGACTTTCCACTTTGGAAATGATTATTAAAGTCTATAATAAGTGTTGGATAGTGATAATATTTAAAAGTTTTAAGGCTATAGTCTAATTTTTTAATATAAATTAGAACCATTCAATAATGTCATCATTCCCACCCCTAAATTCTAAAAAGCTTTTTTTGTTGGAAGTGAGAACATGGAGCCACAATGAGTGGGGAGGGAGCTGTGTGGAACCTGCAGTCTACACAGTGTCCCACAAGCCACTGCTGTGTGTGGTGGGGACGTCTGATTGGGGTCTTACCTTGAAGAACAAAGCAACAGAATGTGAAAAACAAGTTTTGTGTTATAGAGAGATACTGCAGGTTCAGTTCTAGACCACCACAATAAAGCAAATGCCAAAATAAAGTGAGTCACTTGAAGTTTTTGGTTTCCCATTGCATATAAAAGTTACGTTTATAACTGTGCAATTAAGTGTACAGTAGCATTGTGTCTAAAAAACCAATGTATACCTTCGGCAAGTTGTAGTAACATCAAAAATCACTGATCACCATAACAAGCACAATAATAATAATACAGTTTGAAATATTTCGAGAACTGCCAAAATGTGACAGAGACATGAGGTTCCAAATGCTGTTGGGAAAATGGCACCAATAGACTTGCTGGATACAGCGCTGCCGCAAACCTTCAATTTGTAAAAACCACGATATCTGTGAAGCCCAATAAAAGGAGGTATGTCTGTAGTTAAAATTCCTAAAACAGAATCAAAAGTGGGTATATACATTTGGCATGTATTTTTTCCACAGACTGTGATAAGATTTTGACAAACACGTTTGACTTTTGCAATGTGTACATAGTGTCTTTAAAAGTTTGCTAAAATATTAGGAAGCCTCATTAAATTCCCTAAGAGCCTATCTTCTCTGATGCTCGAAACATCTATCCTGAAGTCATTCTTGTCAGTTTTTTGGGGTCTGTCCAAGTTGCCTAGATCCTCATTTGATAATGGTTTTGATCATGATAAGAGCAGTTCTTTAACATGTTTAGTATTTTTGTAAGATTTGTGATTTTACTTTGTAATCTGAATTACACTTTTGGAGCAGTATTGCAAATCACAGAGAAACAGGAAGATGTAGGTAGATGCTCATGTTAAGGGACTGTTCGCTTAAGGGTCTGTTGATTTACTTCTGTCATGATGCTTCCCTATTAGACCTAACTAGGTAACTAAGATAAATTGTCAGACAACCAAGGACCTCCCAGTGTTTCAGTGCTCCAATTTCTTTCTTTTCTCAGATCTTTTCAAATAAATTTGAATCCCATACATTGCTGCTGGCTCATCATCCTGTAGACAGAATAGTAGAATTAGAGCCAATTCTGGGTTAGACGGCCCAGATCTGAATCCATTCACTTACCGGGTAATTTTAGGAATATGGTTTAACCTCTCTGTGGCTCAGTTTCCTCAGCCCTAAAATGGGCTAATGATAACCTACTTTAAGGGTTGTTGTGAAAATTAACTGACTTCCTTGTATGTCAAGCTCTTAGAACAGTTCTTGGCACACAGTAAGCACTATTCTGACTTGCTAAAAGATTCAGTAATAAGAATAAAAACTGGGCCAAAGCCCAAAGTTCCTATAGCCGTAATAATTCTCTATTCACAAACGATGGTATCTTGTTAATATAGGCATCCCCATTGCGTGACTTTGAAAAGAACCAAAATAGAATTTAAAGGTTAGGTAAGCATAAAACCTTAACCAAATCCTTGACAGCCTGGTGGGTGAAATGCAAATGGGTTTACCTATTTGAGCAACGTGAATATTAGGAACCACAGTAACAGAGATGAATGCAGTTAAAGGGTGAATGAGACATACAACAGGAAAAAGGTCCCTTTATTAGAATGAGGTACTCAATTCAGCCACTAGGTGGTGATACACTACAACTTTCCTACTTAGAGGTGCACTGCACCAGCACTTCTGTAGATTTGTCCATTCTCTGCCCCCACCAACTCCTTCCCTTTCATTTTTCAAGTTGACAACACCTTAGAGGTTTATGGCCATCAGGAGGATTTACTACTAAGCTATATACTGATGTAATGAAATCTAATATATGCTGTGCAATGAATTATGAGATGTTACTTAGTTTCAGGATTTTATTACTTCAATCGGTTTTGACCGTATTTCCTTTTATATGATTGCTCACTCGTTAAACATACCAGATGACTGTATAAGGAACACCTAATAAAGCCTATAGATGTTAAAATATATATGTTTTATTTGCCATAATTTGTTTAAATTCTGGTTATACTGGTATTCATATTAAAAGCCGTAACGTTAGAATCTGAGATCTCAGGTCGGATGGTGCCTCTGAATTGTATTTTGCTAAGAAATTTCATTTCAATTGAGCAGGGAAGAACTGAATCATTACAAGGTTGTTAATTTTTAGCATAGATTCCAGAAAGCTTGTTAATATTTGAGTAGCTTATGTATTATGACAAACTATTTTAGATGTTATTCTGAATTCTGACTATATCTCTTCTACAGTTGAAAGAATGTATTATTTGTTTAGCTTTGTATTTCAATACATTTGCCTATTTTTGCATAAAATGCCAAAAATGTAATTTCAAAATAAATCCCCGTGAAACTTCTGGTAACATTATTCAATTGAATCATCATTCTATTAGTATTCTAACTATTTTAAAGAAAATTTTATACATATATATGAAATTGTATTTATAAGTCAAACAAAAAAAAAGATAACTATTTGTTTTACAAGAGTCAGCTTTTAATTCCTTTCTTATGCATGCATTTAAAGTATGGTTTGCCACTAAACTAGAAACTCAGATCTGATGACAACAGTTTAGGCAAGTCATCCTTTAAAGGCTCGGGCTCCTCAGCTATAAAATGAAGTGGTTTATGAAATGAGTCGTTAATTCAGGACCAAAACATCCTGGGTCTGTATTTTTAATTTATCCAATTATTGTTAGGATGAACTAAATCAACTTTGTACCAGGCACTGTTCATATGTGGTCCCTTTTTTTCTTTTTTTTTTTTTGCGGTATGTGGGCCTCTCACTGCTGTGGCCTCTCCCGTTGCGGAGCAGAGCCTCTGGACGCGCAGGCTCAGCGGCCATGGCTCACAGGCCCAGCCGCTCCACGGCATGTGGGATCTTCCCAGACCGGGGCACGAGCCCACGTCCCCTGCATCGGCAGGCGGACTCTCAACCACTGCACCACCAGGGAAGCCCCATATGTGGTCCCTTTTAATCCTCCCTGCAACCTTCTGGAATAGATATAATTACACCTATTGTACGGAATAAGAAACTGGGCTTGTTCATTATATGTATATTTTTTGGTGTGTGCTTTTTATGTTTCATGCTAGGCAGAAGCTAGGTGTACGATAGGGTTTCTGAACATTGGCGCTATTGACATTTGGGCTGGGTAGTTCTTTGTTGTGGCGGCTTTCCTGTACATTGTAGGGTGTTTAGCAGCATCCTGGTTTTCCCCCAGTTATGACTGTCAAAAATGTCTCCAGACATTTTTGGCTAAATGTCCCCCTGGGGGACAGAATTGCCTCCAGTTGAAAACCACCAGTACAAGGGATACAGAGAGAGAAACCAAGATGGTGGAGAGTGATATGTAAATAGGTATGTAAACATGTAAATATATGTAAACAAATGTGTAAATTATCTGTAAGCCTATATACACTGGGTGTTATGGAAACATGGAGAAGGGAAAACTAACTCAACTTGGCAGGTGATCAGAGAAGACCCTCTTGACTACTGAGCTAATTCCAAAAGAGTAAGCAAAGCCAGCGAAGCCAAGCAGAGGGAAATCAGCAGGAAATGCTCAGAGGCAGGGAAGTGCAGGCATATGCCTAGGGAAGACTGGGTAGTTTCACATTGATGGAGTGGCATATGTCAACTGGGAGGTGGGGAAATGAAACTTGGAAGGTATATGCCACATTGAGATGCTTGCACTTTGTGAGCAGGAAAGTGTTTGAACAGATTCTAGCCAGTAAAAATTCCCAGAATTTTCAAGTTGGGTTAAGGAAGATTAATTTTAAAGTTTCTCAATACTGAGCTGCCAATTTGCTTTTCAAGACTGTAATAATTTATACTCCTCTAAGCAATTCACGAGGGCTCTTTTCAATGCACCCCTGCCTGCACTGAGTATTCTCATTAAGAACAATCTTTGTGAATTTGGTTGGAGAAAGGGTTTCTTGTTTAAATTTGCATTTCTTGGACTGAGTAGTTAAACATTTTTCCATATGCTGTTATCAGGTTGTTTTTCCTCCTTAATCAATCTTGTTCATGTCCTTTGCCTATGTGTCTTTTTTTATTTTCTCAGCATTTTCCTTATTTGTTTAGTTTTCTTCTTAGTTCCTCCCTCTCCCCCCAATTTGGGTCAGTTCTTATCTATTTGTATAAGACCTTTATATATTTAGACAGCACTCCTTTTACTTAAATTTGCTGAAATGATATTTTCTTATTTCGTTGTTTGAATTTTGTTTTGGTTATTTTTTGATGCCTTTTCAACTTTGTTCATGGTGGTTTTTGTCAAATGGAAGTTTCCAATTTTTATGTAGTACAATCTATCAGTCTTCTCCTCTGTGATTTTGCCTTTATGGGCATGTTTGAGAAGTCCTCCCTTTACTCCATGGTTATATAAATATCCAGCGAGGTTTTCATCCAGTACTTTTAGCTATAAGAAGTAAAACCATAAATCTTTAATCCCTATGGAATTAGGTATATGGTGTGAGCAGAGTATATTTTTGAGAGATACTAGGAGGTCCAGTTGGCAAGGCTGGTTGATCAATTACACGTGTAGGGGGTGGAGGCGGGAAGTAGAGAGGAAGGTGAGGAGGGGACCCACTAAGGGGGATCCCTTGAGGATGCAGGCTGGTGATCAGCCCCTTCTGTGGGCTTGTCATTCTGTCAGATTGTTCGCTGTGCTGGGCATTCCAGATCCACTCTCTGCACACCTCCATCCCCCTCTGAGCCCCAGGGGCTGACCTGTATGGATTGCACCAACGGACACCCTTGCCCTCTGGCTTCCAGCTTGGGCTTGGCCAATGAGAAGTCACCTGCAGAAGAGGGCAGACAAGCAGAGAGACTAGGGTATGTATTCCCCCAGCCCACCCCGGCTACAGGTTGGCAGTCCCTCAGGACTCCTACAGCATTCTCCCTCCCACACCCATAACCCTGCCTGCCCTTTGTTACTAGTTCCTACGTTGAATGTTCCTTGGTTGCAGGAACCTGAAGGCAACCCAGAACCTTGACTCACACAGACAGAGCTGGGCTCTACCCCTCAACCCTAGGTAGTTGGGGGTTTCCCATGGGAGCACCAAGGGCTGCGGAACTGGTTTGTGGTTTGTCCCTGGGAAACCTTACAAGCTTGCTTCTTTGAGGCTGGCTAATTCATGGCCCAGAGTCAGCCTCCAAGAGGCCACGCCAGTTCCTGCCGAAGGCAGTGTCTCCCACCACCCCCACCTCTCTGCCTCTACGCCTGATGGATCTGCTTCCAATCAGAGACTTGCTCTCCGACACAATTTAATTCAGGGAAATGCCAGTGCTGAAAAGATGCTGTATGACAGAAAACAGAAGGTTCGCGCATCCTGACATGCTGCTGCACTGTCATTCTGGGCAAGCTCTTTCCTCTTGTTTAACTCCCTCTTCCCCAAACGCACTCTGCAAAGTTCTACCTCTGATCTTTGTCCCTCCTGTTCCCTGTATCCTGGGATGCCACTCGCAACCCTCACCATTCTCTCCTCTTGCCCATATTCTAGCTTTACTTTAAGGCAAAAATTAAATTCTACTTACTTGGAGAAGCCCTCTCTGATCCCCAGACACTTGACATTTTCTATTTTCTTGGAATTCTGAAGCATTACTGCTTCAAAAAATCATTTTGTTACTTAACAATAGCTAATACTATTTACCTAGTGTTCATTATGTGCCATGTGTGGTCTTGTTATTCCTTAAAACACTCTTCAGGGCTTCCCTGGTGGCGTAGTGGTTGAGAGTCCGCCTGCCGATGCAGGGGACACGGGTTCGTGTCCCGGTCTGGGAGGATCCCACATGATGCAGAGCGGCTGGGCCCGTGAGCCATGGCCGCTGAGCCTGCGCGTCCGGAGCCTGTGCTCTGCAACGGGAGAGGCCACAACAGTGAGAGGCCCGCGTACCGCAAAAAAAAAAAAAAAAAAAAAAAAACCTCTTCAAGGTGGGTATGATTATCCGCTTTTCATATAGGCTCAGAGAGAGTGGGTAACTGCTATAAGATCACAGTTAGCAAGTGAGCAAACTGAAATTGAAATTTCATCTGCCTTTATATTGCTCTGTTGTCTTTTCAGTGTATGCCTTCTCATACTTAACATCTTTATGTTTACAAATTCAATTTCATTTTGTACTCATCTTTTGCTTATATTTTTCTTTTTCAACTCTACCAGTTATCTATCTTTGGTTTGAAAAGTAGTGTAATCATCCTTTCTCTGAGGAGGTGACATTTGAACTATGCCCTGAATGTTGGAGAGGAGCCACCAGGTGAAGCCACCCTGGTTCTCAAGCTGGGCTGTTCAGGGAATCACCTGGGAAGCTTAAAAACAAACAAGCAACCCAAACCAAAACCACTTTGGTGCCTGGGTACCACTCTGGAGATTCTGAATTGATGCCTGGGTACCACTCCGGAGATTCTGAATGGATTGGTTTGGGATGCGGCCTGGAATGCAGATGGATTTACTGTGTGACTAAGGCTGAGAAACATTGGTCAAGGGAAGAACACTCCCAGCTGAGAAAACATCAAGTGCAAAGGATTTGTGGTGGCAGCGAGCGTGAGTGGGTAGCAGCGAGGGGACACTGATGGAGAAGGCCATCCTGCTGAATCCGAATGGAGGAGGGAGAATGCAAACTCCCAGATCAGAAAGGCAGGCACAGCCCCCCATGGAGGGCATTTTATCCTGGGGAATAAGTTTGAATTTTATGTAAGTGCAACTGGAAGGCCTGAAGGGTTTTGAGCAGAGCAGTGAACTATGATTTTGAAGCAAGTACTATGTATAAAACTACCTCATTCTTTTTAAGGAAAGCATAACCCTCCAGATTATGTATATCCCATAATTTATTCAACCACTTTCCAGTTGATTGACATTTGGGTTGCTTCCAGTGGAATGCTATTACAAATAGAGCTGCAGTGAAAATCCTCGTGCACTTGTGCTTTTGCATTTTTGTAGGATAGAGTCCAAAGGCTTAAACAATTTAGACAGGGAACACTGTGGTGGGGAGGGGAAAAAACCCTTTAAAACTCCATATCATGCAAGGGAGAGAGATCTCTTAAGCCCAAGTGTCTCAAATGTGTGTTCCACACCAGCCTGGATAAAGCCAGGTTTAGCAGACCATCAAGATTTTGCAAACAGCCGCTGAAGTGTCCTACAATAATACTGAAGTGTGAGAAACATGGACACGCCCAGCGTTACTGAAACGGACATTTCGTTTCCCCTTAGGTTTTAATAATATCATAAATTGATTACATTTGCTCTGCTTTCAGTCCTATCCAAGTGATTTAGCTAACATATTCTATGTTTAGTATTTCATGTTCACATGAAAGTCAGCTTTTTAAAAATCCTGTCATAAATTAGAACAGAATTTCCCTTTTAGATAAGTATACGATTTTTTATAATTTCCAGTGTCTATACAAAAGGAGCCTAATACAAAGTGTTTCTCCATAGATTCAAATCTTTTTTTTTTTTAACTTCTCAAGGCGTTTTCACCTTTCTGACACATTTGTGTACAAAAAAGTTCTGATCTGTTCATTTCACTAACGTTTATTCATAGGTTGTGCTAGCTGCTGGGCTCCAAAGATAGAGCACACTCAACCCTTGTGCTTGTTGAGTTTGCAGTCTAGAGGGTGTGGTAGCCCAGCAGGTAGAGAGTCAACTCAGGGTGAGCCAGGCTTCTTCAGGGAAAGCAGGGGATGATGTGGGAGCACAGAGGATGGACCAAACACCATGCTGAGGGCTGGAGGGGGGTGATAAGCAACTGGAAAGGATTGTGGCTAAATTAAGCAGACATTTGTATTGGGAGACTATCATGAAATCAATGGAAGGCGTATGAGTTTCCTATTGCTGCTGTAACGAATCATGGCAAACCTAGCTTAAAACAACCCAAATTTATCATCTTACCATTCTGGAGGTCAGAAGCCCATAAGTCTCAGAGAGCTAGAATCAAGGTGTCATCAGGGCTGGTTCCTTCTGGAGGTTCTGGGGGAGAATCTGTTCCTTTAATCTTTCAGAGTTTCGAGGCTGCCAGCATTGCCTGGTTCATGGCCACATCAGCCCAATCTCTGCTGCTACCAGCTCACAGCCTTCTCCTATCATGGACCCCCGCCTCCTCCTGTAAGAACCCCTGTGATTACGTTGGGCCCACAGATAATCCAGGATACACTGCTCATCTCAAGATTCCTTTTTTTTAAAGTTATTTCTGAGATATACATTTTAAAGTAATAACTAGAATTATGACTCATAACATTATACCAGAACATATAAGGTTTTTAGAAATTTCATGTAATGTCTGAAACACTGCTGGGGGCGTCATCCTGGAGGAAGAGAGGCCTGATCTGGAGGCCTGAGGAAGCTGTAAGCGTAAGTCAGGTGAGTACTTCTGTCCTTCTTCTTCAGGTAGCTCACTTAAGGACACTGGGGCCCTTTATCAGGCTGCCACTTTTTAAAAAATTTATTTATTTAATTTATTTATTTTTGGCTGCATTTTTGGTCTTCGGTGCTGCATGCGTGCTTTCTGTAGTTGCTGTGAGCAGGGGCTACTCTTCATTGAGGTGTGCGGGCTTCTCATTGTGGTGGCTTCTGTTGTTGCGGAGCAAGGGCTCTAGGTGCGTGGGCTTCAGTAGTTGTGGCATGCAGGCTCAATAGTTGTGGCTTGCGGGCTCAGTAGTTGTAGTGCAGGGACTTAGGTGCTCCATGACATAGGGGATCCTCCCAGACCAGGGATTGAACCCGTGTGCCCTGCATTGGCAGGCGGATTCTTCACCACTGCACCACCCGGGAAGCCCCAGGCTGCCATTTTCCAAAAGAACGTTACTAATAAAAGACTTGAAAAGAAATCAAAGATGCACAGTCTGTTCTAAAAACATACCAATAAAAAACTAGAGTCACTCACACTTTAATACACTCCTGGTGGAGGTACAGATTGACAAAATCTTTCCCAAAATGAAGAGATGCCAAGAGTCTTTAAAAGGACATACCATTTGACCCAGTGATTCTGGGTCATCTCAGATACATCTCAGATTGAGGGGAAAAGGAAATAGATGAAAATGTAGAGATTTATGTATATGGCTGTTAATTCCAGCATTGTTTATAGTAGCAAGTATGGGTAATATCACTGTCCAGCAATGTGGGGGATGGCTGTTGGAATTTTATTCTTTCTTTACAAGTGATATTCTCAAAGGGTTCTTAAGGCTATGGCATATTAAGAATATGTCTTGTTAACTAAAAAAAGGAAATTTCAATCCAAAATATATAATATGCTACCAGCATTTTAAAAGCCATGTATATGCTTAGGGGAAAAAAAAGGCACAGTAATTTTCCATAAGTTTTCAGAGGTTTAGGCCATGGACCCTCTGAAATCTGTCCTAGGGTTACCCTAGACTAAAAGGGATATCTCTGGCTAATGGGTTTAGAGAAGATTTTAGTCTTTTTATGTGCACTTTTTCAAGTGTTCCAAATTTTCAGTGAATTGTTTTTATAATCTGAACATTTTCTTTTTAACTTAATGGCATTGGAAAAATTAAGCTGTGGTTTAGGAGAAAATAAGGAAGAAAAATGTGTATGCAGCACAAATTTTCTTAACCAGGGATGTGTGTGTTAGAGCCACTTGGGGTGCTTTCTCCACAATACACATCTACCCCCCACCCCAGAGATTCTGATTCAGTATGAAAAAAAAAAATCCTCAGAAGCATCGGGGCACCCCTGCTTAAGGGTCATCAGTTTTAAATATGTATGTATTTCCCATATGAAAAAGCAAACTTCAAACCTCCCTCAGCAGTAATGCCTCTCTCTCTTCATTTCTTCATAATTAAGATATTTGACGATTCTCCGGTACTTAGCTTCATTTCTTCACCTCTCTTTTACTTCTTCATAGCATGCTTCTCACCAGAAAGCACTATTCTAACTTAAATCTTGGAACTCTCTCACCCTTTAATATGTCTTGTGTCACTGTTCCCATCTATAAAGTATTTTGGATCGTACTTGCTGGCAGAGCTCTCAGTATATAAGCCATTGCTCCTTTGCCACCATTTCAGTGATGTTCAATACCCAGCTAGGAAAAAGTTGCTTTGTAGCCCTTCCTTGGAAATTTGCCGACAGCGGAAAGACTAAGTCCTAATTGCCCTCCAAAGCAAGGGTCAAATCTTAACACCCTTAACTGGAGAATTGCAAGACTCAGTTACTTAACTTGGTGAGCAGAACTTGGCATAAAAGCAACACAATCAGATGCCTTTTCTCAGAGGGAGAGCTTTCTATTGGAAATTGATTGAGAAGACGAAGAACATGCTGACCCATTGGCTGGAACTTTTCTCCAGGGTTAGAGAGAGTACCTTATGTCTTTATTTTACTCATATATTTACGGCACAAATGGGTGAGCCAAAAGAAGGAACAGACATTTTTGGGCAATGGTTCATCTTTTTTGTCCCCCAGTTGCTTTTCGTTCCAACCTGCATTGAAATTTTGATATAAGATTTTGTTGGTTAACTAATTCGAGTATCAAGACCTTAAAACATAGCTTAGCTCACTGACCCACATTTTAATCTTTTAATTGTTGAGACTGTTATCTGAAGATCAGGAAAAAGTAAGAAAATCGATTTGCCGATGAACAACTGTTTCAGATTATGACTTGGTTGACTTAAAAAGCAAAACATCAACATTAGACCTTAACACTTCAACTTGGAACTTGGTCCTGGGGCTTGACTGAATTTATAACCTTAATTCCATAGCTTCATCACTGCTAGGAGAAAAGGGTCTATGGACTTTGGTCCAGAGATTTAAGATAGGGGTTTGAGAGTAGAGAGATTGATGAAGGCAACTGTTTAAATATTTGAAGAGAGTGTTTCACTAGACAAACACATTTGTTTTTTAAATGTAGGGGTTGTGACTGAGTTCAACAAAAATAGACATATAGTATTTTCAGGTTTCTCCCTGGTAGTTTGGAGAATCTTTAAATTCATCTTGACCCAGTATTATCTTTACTCTGGAAGCTTTACTTCCTTTCAGTAATGAATATACTGGCGATAACTACAAATTGTAGCCACCTCTGCTGTGAGTCAGAATCTGGAGACACTGTGTGAGGTGTGGACACACTGGAAGTTTCGGGAAGAAGGTACAGATGGACCTTGATTACGTGGAGCGACGGGAAAGTCTGAGCAACTGAATTCAACAATCCTAGCTGATGACTTCTACATTCTAGGTAGTGGAATATTGGGGAGACACTAGAGTGACACAGTGACTACAATGGGTCAATTAATTAAACTTCCTGGCTGCAAGAGGGTTGGGTAGATGTGCTCATCTGTGAGGCCGAGCTCCCTCTGAGCTCGGTTCAGTCCTGTGCATTTTCTGTGTGTGTGTGTGTGTCATTTTTAATGGTGCCGATGAAGACTTATAGGATGGCATCTGCTATGGACCAAATGTTTGTGTCTCCCCTAAATCCGTATGTTGAAACACTAATTCCCCCATGTGATGATATATGGAGATGAAGCCTTTGGAAGGTAATTAAGTCATGAGGGTGGAGCCATCTTGATGGGATTAGTTCCTTTATAAGAAAAGATACTAGAGAGCTTGCTTCCTCTTTTTCAGCTCTCTGCCATGTGAGGATACAGGAAAATAGCTATCTACAATCCAGGAAGTGATTTCTCACCAGCCGCTGTCCTTCTGGTACCTTGATCTTGGACATCCTGTCTGTGAGGAATAAATGTTTATTGTCCAAGCCTCTCTATGTCTGTGTATACTCTTATAGCAGCCCGAGCTGACTAAGACCACAACCAAGAGACCTTTTGGTTGTATTATGAGCAGCAGGCTGTTTATTTTCTAGTTCACAAACTGAATCCAAGCTACATATCTTTGGTGGGTCACTGGATGACATACAAACATACATCTATCTTATTTACACATAAAACGCCAGTATTGGCACATCAATCTCATTCACGTTAGAGGGCAGTTTGCTGGCTTTGCCTTCTCTCCCACCAGGGTGAGCATCCATCACCAACAATGCAGTGGTGAGGCACCTCTCAGCCCTCTCTGAGTGCTTGGTTGGCGTCCTGGCATGCAGGGGCCCTGCACCTGGCTCACCACGGTGATCCCTGTATTCTTGTCTGGTCTGAGGAATCAAGGCTGCTGCTGTCCTCTCCTTGTGTGCTTCTCTTTGCCCTTCCAGGCAACCCTGATTTGCTGCCCTTTATTCATGGAAATAAGTGAGTGTGTGTGGGAGTGCTTGGGGGAGTGTTGTCCAGGACACTTGGCCATTGGTCATGTACCTTTACTCAGGGGACAGGCCAGGCCTGTGTGGGGTGCTGAAAGAGCATGGGCTCTGAAGTTAGACTGCCTGCGTTCAAGTTCCAGCTTTGTGACCTGAGACCAGTTGCTAAGGCTCTCTGTGCCTCTGTCTCCCCATCTATAAAAAATGGAATAATGATAATATTACTCATCTCATAAGATTGTGTGATAAGTAGGTAAACGTGAAGGACAGTGCTTGGCACTTAGTAAGCACTTAATACCTGGTGCCTATTGTGATTTCACGGGTGTCGACGTAAAACTACTTACCTTAGCTTTTCCATCTCCAGTACTGAAACAGATTCTTCTCCACGTTTAGACTCTTTTGTTCTTATGTGAGGGGAGGTGACAATAGTGTGAAGAGAAAAAGGGCTTATTTTACTGACCTGGAGTAAAGCAGCTGCAGGGGCCCATGACCAGGGAACAATGCCAGGAAAGCAGATCTGTGTCCCAAGAAGCTGATACCAAGTCTCCCAGTTTGACCAGCTGGTCTGTGGGTATCTAGGCCCCCGTCCCCTCCCATTTACCCTTACTTTCTTGCCCTTCTATGGGTGTGACTGACTGTGAGTAGCCGAGGATGAAAAAAACAGGGAGAAGAGGCAGGGGTCAGTTTGGGTGTTTATTAACTAAAGAACAGATCTTGACCTATCTATGGATTCTACGTGTTCATTCTACCTGCACATCCATCCTGCCTTCCCCTCCCCCGCCTAGCCGCTGGTACCAAACTATCAACAAAGGATTGCTTGTATGTTGGGTTTTTAAGGAAAGAAAAGTCCTAGATTCGCACATGTGTAAAGAAAAAATTATCTGGCCCATATCTTTGCCTGCCGTTGTCAACAGCAGATCAGTGGCTTCCAAAGTTTCCCCAACCACAAAAAGCTGACCTTCCCAGCTCCAGCTTTCCGAGTAAGGTGAGACTGACCTCAGAGTTTTGTATTTATCATTGGATTTTGCCAAACAAGCCAGCTTAACGAAAAACATGGAATTGAGACCATCTTCACGGGCCAAAACCCGAACAGTAACAAGAACAGAAACTTGGCGATTGGGGCTCCATTTGTTTCTGAAATCCTTCTCTTGTCCTCTCCCTCCCTTCCCCCAGGACTGTTTAAACCGTTGAATAAAGATTTCATTCAAAGGGAACTGATTGGCTCTCCCACAAAGCGGGTGGGAGATGCGTCATCTGGCGTCAGCAACCTCACCGAGGGGAGGAAGGTGGTATTGCTGGCACCTTTAATGTCAGGAGATCAGCTTTCTCTTTTGGCTGACAGTGCTTTGTTATTAGAGTTTGTTTAAAACTGGAGTCCTTAGGGTCCCTTTCTGAATAGCATTATCAGCATCTTTCTAAGCAGCAAAGATGTTTCTTTCCCTACTTCAGATCTGGCCTTAAAAAACCAGACCCTATCTGTTGGCTTGTTTTGGTCTTTTAGACAACAGAGTTTTCAGACCTTTTGAAGTTTTAGAAATTTCACCTTAAAAATAATGAGAACCTTGATTAAAAGATGTTTCAAAGATGTAAGGCAAATATTCATGAAGCACAAAGTACAGCTCTTTGTAGACAATAATCTATGTTAAAAGGGGACCCTAAGAGTGATAACTTAATAAAACATTAGGGTGGTAAGTGTGGAGATGGAAGTTAAGGGGCTGTAATAAAATTCTTTATTTTGTTTATTGCAATTTTATTGCTATGCTGTTGCCCCCCAGGGAATTGTGAGGAATATGGAGAGAGATAGAAAACAGGTATGACTTTGGAGTTGTAAGTTTTAGCAGGTGGTGGGATGGTGGTGTCTTTAGATGGAAAAGAAGGAATCGATTTGGGGATAGAGGATGGTAATAATATATTGGACGCATTGAGTTTATGTGTGCATTGAGTTTATGAGTTTATGACATCCTCCACCCAAACATAGACTCCATGGAGACAGCAAGATGTCTCATGTATGTTTGTATCTAGAACACTTATTACCCAATAAATGTCTGATAAATAGTTGAATTAATAAATTAATGATGTCATGTGGACATGTTTACCACACAGGTGGGAAAGTAAATCTGATGCTCTAGAGAAGACCGGGATCTAATGATCCTGAGAAAATCCACAGAGACATTACAATTGGAGCCCTGGGAGCAGGTACATTGGAGAGTGAGTGTGAGTGAGGCGAGCGAGAATGGTGCTGAGAACAGATTTGGGGGATTGCTTATGTTTCCCTAGGGTCAGCCCCCTGGGCATTTCTAAGCCTTCCAGACCACTAGGGCTGTGGTTGGCCTTTCACAATTGCTAGAATAATTTGGATAGAAGTCTGAGGACTAGAGGTACATGAGAAGTGTTTGGTCTCTCCTACAAAATATCTCCATCAGGAGGTATGTTACAGTGGAAAAAGCAAGTCTCAGAGGATGCCACACACGTTTGTTAGCAGGTGCAGAAAAAATCACACATTCAACATTTTCTTTTAAGTTGGCGGCGTCCTAGATTTCCAGCAATATTTGGCATGTGATGTCCTCTTGAAGCAGATGTGACAGTGGTGGGGGAATCAGCTTCTAGGCTAATAGGATGACTCCTCCTTGAAGCAGGAACACACAGGACCAAGTGGAGCCCAAGGCCTAGGGAGCCATGTGGTCTCGAATCAAGGGCCCATATTTTGTGCTGCCTTGGCCTCTTGTAACATCAAGAGGGCCTTGAATGGCCTAACGGCAAGGTCTCCTTCCTGCTTTGCTCCAGTGGATAAGATCCCCCAGCCAAACAAACCTCCTTTGCTGCTTATCCCTGAGTAGCGGGCTTCAGCTCCCTGCCAGCCCACAGAATTATTCAAAGAGGCCAACCACATCCTCCCGAGAGAGCCAGGGGCCACTTCCCCCTCTTGGTGCTACAAAGCCTGCTTCCCACTGTCCCTGGCTGTTCACTCTGTTCCTCAGTGTGATGCATGGCCCCGTGTGGCATTCGGGGTCCTCCTCCCACGCTGTGAGCATATGTGACTAATACACTGCTGTCCATCTCACCTGTCCAGTGTGGAGTGTCACCTGTTTAGTCATCTCCATAACCAATAGGGTGAATAGGGGGTGATTGAGACCGGCCCCCGCAAAGGCATTCAGCTGCCGGATCCACCAGATTTGACATCACCCTCATGCAAGGTGCATGTACAGCATTTCAAGCTGATTCCCATATCTTCAGCACCACTCGTGTCCATAGTAAGATATTCTATAACATTCGTAATGCTTGTTTACAAACCTGACTGTAGCATTGAAACTCTTGGTGCAGCTGTTTCTACTAATGTGCACGTAAAACTGTTTCTAGAGTGTAGATACCTAATAGGGTCTTCCAAAGGCTAACTATATTTCTGACAGGGTATTCCCAGAGTGCTAGGTTACATCTGTATCACTGCCTTTGCTGAAATAGTCTAAATTATGTTACAGATGATATGAGTGATTGTTTCCTTTCATACTGAAATCAATTGGCTTGAACTTCTTTTCATAAGGTAGGTACATTGGTACGTCTTTTTCCAGATCTCTGGGGATTGGCTGGGTGGACTTACCTCTCTCCTAGTCAACTGCCCTCTCTGAATTTACAGTCTCTCTCTCTCTCTTTTTTTTTTTTTTTTTTTTTTTGCGGTACACGGGCCTCTCACTGTTGTAGCCTCTCCCATTGCGGAACACAGGCTCTGGACGCGCAGGCTCAGCGGCCATGGCTCACGGGCCCAGCCACTCTGCGGCAAGTGGGATCTTCCTGGACCAGGGCACAAACCCGTGTCCCCTACATCGGCAGGCAGACTCTCAACCACTGCGCCACCTGGGAAGCCCTACAGTCTCTTGTGTGTGTTCTCCCTTCCTCAAACCCTTGGCCACTTAGGACACCACCCTGGTTCCCTCACTCCCCAGATCACCACTGACGGTGAGTAACAGACGTTGCTGAAGACGCAAAATAAGGACACGCCACTCACCTAAACTGAATGCTAACAGGGTTGCCAGATTTAGCAAATAAAACTATAAGACTCAATTAAATTTGAGTTTCAGATAAACAATGAGAAATTGTTTAGTATAAACGTGTCCCCAGTATTGCATGGTTACCTGTATTTTATCTGTCAGTCCTAAATGCTAACCCTAAACACTAAATCCTAAAAAAAACATCACTTCTTACTCCAGCAAACAGAAATTACCCACTGAGTGGCTTTTCCCTTTTGCCAGCCGAGGAGCATCATCTTGTCAGAGATGAACACACGGCGTGAGGTGAGAGCAGGCAGCGGGCTAGGCACTGGGCGATGGTGGGTGAAGGGGTGAGGAAGGTGAAAGAAGCCACCAGCCTGGGCTTTGTGACTTTTGCAAAAGCAATTCCAGCAGGTGTTGGGAGGAGAATGATTTGAAGTGATGAAAAAAAAAAAAAAAAAAAAGACCAGGAGAGACTTTTTTAAAGTTTGGCAGTGAAGTGGAGAGTGGATACGAACTTGAGGGGGATGGAAAACCTCAGAATTAAAAAAAAAAATTGAATGGGTTTATATGTTTTTGTGGGCGGAAGAGGAGGAGCCACTAAAGATAGGCAGATTAAAGATGTCAGAGAGGGCTTCCCTGGTGGCGCAGTGGTTGGGAGTCTGCCTACCGATGCAGGGGACACGGGTTCGTGCCCCAGTCTGGGAAGATCCCACATCCCGCGGAGCCGCTGGGCCCGTGAGCCATGGCCGCTGAGTCTGCGCGTCCGGAGCCTGTGCTCTGCAACGGGAGAGGCCACAACAGTGAGAGGCCCGCATACCGCAAAAAAAAAAAAAAAAAAAAAAGATGTCAGAGAGGAGTGAAGTATGGATCAAGCATTTAAGAAGAGGGGAACCCTTTCTTTTGTCAGCTGTCCGATGGAGAAGTAGTGTTATGGGCTGAATTGTGTGCCCCCAAATTCACACGTTGCAGTCCTCACCCCCAGTGCCTCAGAATGTGACTGTAGTTGGAGATAGGGCCTCTAAAGAGGTAATTAAGATAAAATGAGGTCCTATGGGAGGGCCCTAATCCAATATGACTGAGTGTCCTTATAAGAAAAGGAAGTTAGGACACAGACACACACGGCAGGAAGGTCATGTGAAGACACAGCGAGGGGACAGCCATCTACAAGCCAAGGAGAGCGGCCTCAGAAGAAACCAACGCTGACCATATCTTGATTTCAGACTTCCAGCCTCCAGAACTGTGAGAGAATAAATTGCTGTTGTTTAAGCCACACAGTCTGTGGTGCTTTGTTATGGCAGCCCTAGCAAACTAGTACAGTGGTATTTGTAGTCACTGTGCACACAGGTCTTGGGGTCAGACAGGGTAGGTTTGAACCCCGGCAGGGCTTCTTTCTGGCTGTGTAATGTTGAGTGACTTACTAAACTTGGAAGCCTCAGTTTCCTGCTCTGCAAAACGGGAATAACAGTTTGCATCTGGTATTGTGAGAATTAAAATGAGGTAATGCATATAAGAGCCTTAGCAAGTAGTTAAGTGCTTGATATCTTATTCTTTCAACAAATATTTACTGAAAGACTATGTGCCAGACACTGTTCTAAGTGCTGGGGACATAGTGAATTAGAAGAAAACCCGTGTCCTCGGGTAGTTTTCATTCTGGTGAGGGAAGACAGACAATAAACAATTATGTAAAATTGATAATAAGTTAGATAAAATGGCAAAGTCTACAATATAAGTGCTGAGGAGAAAAAGTAAAGCAGGGAAGGGTTAAATGAAATGCTAGGGGGTATTTAAATTTTAGATAGGGTGACCAGGGAAGACCTTACTAAGAAGGTAACTTTTGAGTTAAAACCTGAAGTGGAGGAAACAGCATTCTAGCAGAGGAAACAGCAAATGCAAAGGCAATGTGGCAGAAATTACCTTGGTCTACATAAGGCACAGCAAGGAGGCCAGTGAGTATAGAGAGGATCAAACAAGAGAAAGAGAACAAGAGATGAGTCCAGAGAGGAGACAAGGGCCAGTCATGCAGGGCCCTATGGTGATTGAATGATGGCCCCCCAAAATATATGTCTATGTCTTAATCCCTGGAACCTGTGAATATTCCGTTACTTTATATGACAAAAATATGATTAAGGATCTTGAGAGGTGAAGTTTATCTTGGATTATCCAGGTGGGCTCTGAAAGCAATCACACGTATCCTTATAAGATAGACACACAGAGAAGGTGATGGAAAGACATAGCAGCAAGGGGATGAGTCACAAGCCAAGCCAAGGAATGCTGGCAGGCACTGGAAGCTGGAAGAGGCAAGGAATGCATTATCCCCTAGAGCTTCCAGAGGGAGTGAAGCCCTGACGATACCTTGACTTCGACATCTGGCCTTCAGAACTGTGAGAGAATAAATTTCTGTTGTTTTTAAGCCACCAATTCGTGGTAATTTGTTATGGAAGATCTAGAAAAGTAATACAGGTCTTAGAGGTCATATTAAAGAGTTTGGCTTACCTTCTGAGTGATATGGGGGACCATTGGAGAGTTCTGAGTAGTAGAACAACATGATCAGACTTTTGTTTAAAAAATCACTTTGGGGACTGTGTTGGAGTGTGAGGCACAAGGGACAGAAACAAGGGCATGAGTTAGGAGACAACTGTTGGAGTTCAAGTGAGCTATGATGGTAGGTAGGACCAGGGTAGCAGAGTGAAGGTGGGGAGAAGGGCAGATTCTGGATATATTTCAAAGGTAAAGCCAACAGGATCTCTAGTAGACCAGATGTGAGAGAAGTGAGAGAAGGGAGGAGTTAAGGATGACTCCAAGATTTCTGTTTTGAGCCATTGGAAGAGTAGAGTTGCCGCTACTGAGATGGGGCAGACAGCAGTAGAAGCTGGTTTTGGTGGGTGAGGTGAAGGGCCAGTTAAGTGCTCAGTTTGGGATGTGTTATCTCTGAGATGCCTATTAGACATCCCAATGGAGATACTGAGTAGCAGCTGACATATGGATTCGGAGTCCACGTGAGGGGTTCGGGCTGGCAATTGTAACTGACAAGTCAACAGCACACAGGTTCGATTTAAAGCCAAGAAAAGTTAGCTCTTAAAAAGTGCGGGCAAGTGTTTGTTTCATTTCGTGTTGTTTCGTTTCAATTGACAGGACGACCACACTGCAAAGCCTTTATTGAGTCAAAGCAGCACAAGCAACTGCCTCTAGATGTCTGCACTCAGCTTGGTTGGCTCCTGACATGTCCTTAGTTGACTCTGACCCCATGGACCACAACCACCAGGATAACGGCATCATCTGGCAATGGTGCTGACTACAGACTTAGGAAAACGCAAGATATTTAAAAATCAGTAACTTTATAAAAATCAGTCCAAGCTCCACTCCTCTTGCAAAATACCCCCAGTCTCCAAACAGTCCTCCCTGAACAGAGTTTGAACAAGAGCTCTGTCTGGAGCTGCATTCTTGCTTACACCCCAGAAGGGCACATCCCGAACAGCCACCTATAAGAAAAGGAAGTCTTTCACTGAGACCTGGGGAATGGAATGTATTTGAAAATCCCTTGGTGTTTTTAAGCAATAAATTTAGGTTAAGTTTGAAAGAGCTGCACAGGCACGTTAATCTTTCTGAGAAAGATGTGGCTAATTTGAAAGCAATAACAATGACTTTAGCCTCACCATCGTTGTGCTTTATACAGCACTTTATATTCACAATCGGTTTCGAGGACTGTCGTGTTTACTATCATAATCACTTCCATTCTATTTCCTCTTGAAAGGAAAGCTGAAAATATCACTGACCTATGGGAAAAATAAATTTAAAAATCAGAGGAAGAAAAATAACTTACTTAGAAAAAAGTTTTCTAAATTTTCTACTTTGATTTACTTCATGAATTACAAGACTGTATATGAGTCAAATATCCATTGGTTTGAAGGTAGCCAGTGTCTCAGGAGAGGCAAGGTGGAGGAAGGAATAGAGGTGTTGGTGTGAGAACTGGGTTCGAATCCCAACTCTGCCTTTCACTAGCTGTGACTCTGGGTAAGTCGCATGCGCGTTCTGACACTGAGTCTCCTCCCCTCTTAGGTGGAGCCATAGCAACTACCTTAGGAAGTTGTGAAGATGAAACAAAGCCTTATACCCAAGGCATGTAGCAGAGACCTGTCACTGGGCAGACATTCGGGAAAGGCCAGTTGCTTTTCTGCGCCACGTACCTCTGATTTGCATCAGAAATCAAGAAACAAGCTCATGATTTGTCATAGGCCGACCATTACTAGATGCTGGAGGTTAAAGAGTGTGTAAGACACACTCCTGGCTTTGAGGCTCTCACGGTCCTTCAGGGAAGCCCTTCCTTCTTCCCTGCCTTCCTTCCTTCCTTCCTTAACAGATATTTATTAAGTGGTTATTATGTGTCAGGCGCTGTTCTAAGAGAGCATAGATAAAATTCCTGCCCTCAAGGAGCTTACATTTTACTGGAGGTGACAGTAATCACACAGACAAAGAAGTAGATAATGTCAGACAGGTAGGGGTCAGTGCTATGAGGGAAACTGGGGCTGGAGAATAATGGTCAGGGTTGCTATTTTGGTAGGATGCTTGGGGCAGCCTCTCTGAGGAGGTGACCTTTGAGAAGAGACCTGATGGAAGTGAGGCCATGTGGCTCTGGGGGAAGACAGTTTCCAGAAAGTACAAAGTTCTGAGGTGGGAATATGCTTGGTTGAGAAATGGATGGGAGGCCAGTGTGGCTGGAGCCGATAAAACAAGGGAACAGTGAAGGAGGTGTGGTTGGAGGGACAGCCAGGGGTCAGATGGCAGGGGACAGACAGACACTCATTTCTCTGGAACACAAGTGCTTTGCTGGTGGTACCAAAGAGGTGCTTTGGGGACACAGAGGAAGGCTTTGTTAGCTCTGCTTTTGGGTGAGAGGTGGCAGGTGTGTTGGTGTAAGGGAAACCTTCTCAGAAAGCTGGGGATGGAGCTGAGTCTTTATCACAGGCTCAGGCTCTGCTAAATGCTGGGGGCAAAGACAGCAAGACACAGTGTTTGTCCTTCAGGGGTTTACAACCTATTGAGATTATGAAACAAAATACTTGACCTGAATGGGGTGCCGTGAGCCCCGCAGAGCAGGAGGTCAGCCGCCTGTACTGTGGGGTCACCATATATGGCGGACTCATGGGGGCCAGAAAAGCCCTTTGAGTGGTAATGTGATTGGATCACACAGTGAGTGGAATTGAAGGTGAACTGGAGGGGGGACAAAGTGGGGTAAAAAAATAGGCATTTGCTGAAATTAATTTGAAGATACACATTACATATCCTCTACTCTGTCCAAAGGAGGTCTTTGCCAGCACGATACAATGTGCCCTATCTTGTCCCAGGGTTGTCGGTGAGTGCAGCTGTTGGTGTCTTTTTCTTCTAATTGCAGCTGTGTTCCCTCATGATTTTGGCCTCCAGCTGGGAAGCCAGTCTGCAGGCCTCTGTCCACACCGAGAACTATAAGGAAATGTAAAGGGACATTGTTTCAGGGGATGACCATGTGTCTTCTTGCACTGGGCAACCCTGTTAATATGGGAGATGGGGAGGAGAGGGGGGCATGGTTAGTGGGCCTGCTGAGAGACTGCAGGCAGAGAAGGCCTAAGGTCAATCAGGCAAATCTAGTTCTGATTTCCAATACCACCCTGAGACAGCTGCCTTTGGGCCAGTAACTGAACAGCTTTGGGCTTTATTTTGCTCATCTGTGACCTGGGCTGATAAGTGTATAAATTTCACACTGTTGTTGTGAGGACAGCAACACATTAGGTTGTCAATAAAGGTTAGCTATCTTTTCTCATTGCAATACATCTCATTAAAGAGGTAGAAATGACCTCAGTTCATGTGAACAGTTTGAATTGTTTGCACTTGATATGGTGGACCCATGGCAGCCAAAAAAGCTCTTCGAGCAATAAAGTAATATGATTAAATCTCACAGTAAGTGGTGTTGAAGATGAGCTGGAGAAGGGGCAACGAGGGGTAACAAATAAGGCAGTAAGCATTGGTTTCTGTTTCAAGCCATTTGGTTGCAAAGGGAAGGAAAGACCACTTGAGGGGAATTTTTAAGACAGACTTTAAGGGAAGGTTGCAAATCTAGGCTGATGCAGCTGCTGTGACGTGCCCTACCATGGACACCATTCATGTCCAAAGAGGTGGGTTTTGTTCTTTACTCTGGCCAAGGGGTTAGTAGAGAAAAAGAATAAAGTCATGGCCATCCTGAGCTGGTACCAGAAGAGTGGAACAAGGATAGAGCCCTTGCTCAGACACTACCCACTGGGCTCCAATAAACATCTTTTTCGACACCCATTGTCACGGGAACAGCTTTACCCATAACCCCAAAAGACTTTTACTCTTTGGTTAGTTCATTTAGGGAAAAAACCAACCAACCAACACCCTCACCACCCTTCACCACACCTGGCACATCACACATACGCAACAATTATTTCCTGGCTGCATAAACCAATCTATTTTTTCCTCTAATCAAAAACTAAATCATAATCTATTATTGGATGAAGTTCAAATTCACCCTGATGGCTAAATCTGATGATGAGATTATCTGGCCAATGAATAGTCAGTTCAATTCATGGTCATAAACTAGAAATACCTTGCAAAAAAACTACTAAAGATTTTCCAGGTCACATGCATTTTATTAGCCCATGTTTGCCAGAGGAGTGACACAGATGGGACAATAATTGAAGTCAGCCTTTTAAATTTGGCTGTTGAAAGTCATTACTCACTCTGGGCATAGAAATGGTAGGAAGGCTATGTAGCATTTGAGAAATGTGAGATGCTAAGACTTATCTGCTGAATTTTACAGCTGGAAAAGTGATGGCATATGAAGGTTAAGTGGCTCGGTCAGTGTGCCAAATGTAGGAACACACATTAGGGATTATTAGTGATAACTTGCTATGAAATTCATCAACAGGCCCCCAAGCAAATATTATTCCATTGTTCTAACACAGAACTCACTAGAAGGGAGAGGTGGCAAGAGGAGGATGATTAAGCAGTAAAACTTTTTCTAGAGGAAAGTGAAAATGTGTCCAAAATATATAGACAAGGAGCAATATTAGAGTCAGCCAGAAGAGACCCAAGGAGCTACAACTGTTTAAATAAAATTGCCATTTTATATTCACAATGGGCCAGATTTTATCCCAGTATAGCTCCGCAGGAATTCTTTGGAAAGTTTCCTAACTCTAGAATTACTTGGTGTGAGTGAATTGGGGCCCTATGAAAATGATACTTGGTGATGATTTTATGCAACTGCTTTTTAACCACCTAATAGATATAGAATTACATTTTACCTAGTCCCACACTGGCACAGCCCTGGGATGAAGATTCAGCAAATCCCATTATATGTGGATTTGACTTTTCTTTCAGTTTGATAGCTTTGGGGAAAGGAACTCCAATGAGCTGTGTATTTGTACAACTAACTCAGCATAAATATTCATTTCTACAGAATATGTGCACTATGCAAAGTTGGCCCAGTCATTTAAACTTATAAAAGTCCAGCACATGCTGTAAGAATCACTTAAGTAATGAGAATAAAAACCCCAGCAATGTCTATACCTAGAGAATCAGATTGCTTCTACTGTTGCCTGTTCCCTTGCTACAGGCAGCAAATACCAAGAAAGTTCATTCTGTTCCCTCCTGTCTCTTCTCTCTGTTGGTCCTATTGTAATTACATTCTTTCCTCTGATATTTTAAAATGTTCCAGCCAACTTAGTCTTTCCTTAAGTTGTCTCCCACTTTTGGGAACTGCTACCCTCTTTCCTTATGTTTCGCTGTCCCAAATTCATCGTCTATGGAAAACTTCTCTCTCCCTCCCTTTTTTTCTTTTCTAAGCTCCCATTGATATGGTGACACAAAGAGGAATAAGTCACAGTTTTTGCCCCTGAGAAACTCATAGCTTAGTGGAAGGCAGAAATGTGGTGACCAAGAGAACACATGGGAACTCTAAGTAGAACTGTGTTTGCCAGCCTGGAAAGAAATCCAGGAAGGCCTCCAAAAAGAGGTGACATCTAAACTGAGTCATAAGGTATGAATAGGAGTTGGGGGTGGGTAAGCAGAGGTGGAGCAGGAAAAAGGGATCCAGGGCAAAGGGGTCCATGTGAGCAAAGATAAAGAGGAGGGAGATAGGATAATGGTGATGTGGGGTCAGAGGTGGAGGACTACAGGTCCTCTGAGACATCTGGCAAAGTAGGTGGCAGGCAGTTGGGGAGATGCAGCTGGAGAGGTTGACAATAGCCACATCATCAGGCCTAGTCATGCTTGGAGGTCTCCTTCCAGAGCTCTTCTGTGCTAAAACTTCAAGAGTTCTATTCCCAAAAGAGAGCCTGCTTTCTTCCAGTCATGGCTCCATAACAATACATGGTCAGGGGGATGGAAGAAGGAATCACTGAGAAAGGGTTTTCATGGTGAGACTCACAGAGTCATGAAGTAATATGTATGATGTTCCCGAATGCAGTTCATATCCAGAATTTGGTTCCTGTGTAGATTAGTTTAGACTCACAATCACTTTGCTTATTGATTTACTCAGTTTTTATTACTTACATTATTACCTACAATGTGCCAAGCCTTGAGCCAGACACTAAGGATATAAAGGTAAATAAGACACCAGCCCCAGGGTAGAGTGTTCTCCTTTGAAGGTATGGCCTAAGAAAAGTTCCTGCCTTCATGAAATTCATGTTCTGGGTGCAAAGACATACAGGAAAACACTGTTTAAGTGTTGTGCTCAAGGCTTGCCTTAAGCAGGGTTTGGTGAAGCCACTAATTTACAAGTGAAAAGGCGGTAGCATGTATAATAGAAAGATCAGGAGCTGGGAAGTCAAGACTTGATTTTACAGACTGTACTCTATTACCAGCTGTGTGCGACCTTGAAAAAGTTATTGAACCTCTCTGAGTTTGCTTTCCTATCTATAAAATGGGGGTGAAGACAACTATCTGACAGAGTAGTTTCCAGTATCACATGAGACAATATTTGTGCCTGGAGCATTGTAGGTGTAACAAATTTACTTTCAACCAACATTCCTCGAACATGCAATTTGTATTCAAGTCATATACTATTTCTTTCTTTTTCTTTTTTTTTCTTTCTTTTTGCGGTACACAGGCCTCTCACTGCTGTGGCCTCTCCCGTTGCGGAGCACAGGCTCCAGACGCGCAGGCTCAGCGGCCATGGCTCACAGGCCCAGCCGCTCTGCGGCATGAGGGATCTTCCCTGACCGGGGCACGAACCCGTGTGCCCTGCATTGGCAGGTGGACTCTCAACCACTGTGCCACCAGGGAAGCCCCATATACTATTTCTTTTTTTGTTTGTTTGTTTTTTGTTTTTTTGTTTTTTGTTTTTTTGGCAGTACGCAGGCCTCTCACTGCTGTGGCCTCTCCCGTTGTGGAGCACAGGCTCTGGATGCGCAGGCTCAGTGGCCATGGCTCATAGGCCCAGCCGCTCCGCGGCATGTGGGATCTTCCCGGACCAGGGCACGAACCTGTGTCCCCTGCATCGGCAGGCGGACTCTCAACCACTGCGCCACCAGGGAAGCCCCATATTACTATTTGTTAATCCTCAGAACTCTAAGGATTCAAAGATGAATATGAGAAGTGCATCTACATTTCTCACCTTTAAGGAACTCTCCATCAGGTATTAGCTTTCTCCTAATTAATACAGACATTAACTTCTATTTTCATGTCTCAGTTTCTCATCCAGGAAATGAGGTTAGTCTTCTTGCCTCCCTCCCCTCCTCCATAAAAAGCCTCAGGACCTAATAGAACTTAAATACTCATGCACGCGTGGGCAGGCGTGCTCACACACACACACACACACACACACACACACACACACACACACACACAGTGTGGCATTAAGCCCACGTTCTGGAAATAACTCACCAAACCAACAAAGCTTCTTTATGCCAGGAATTGTTTGGGGCTGGGGCTGCGGGCTCATAGAGCTGTAGGTTGCAGCATGGTTAGTTCTAGGACATACAAGTAGGTAGGCAAGTTTTCTGGCTTATGTCCAGAAGCCCTGTATGGCTCCCTGGTGAGGAAAAGGCAGACAAAGTCGCAGGAGCCTTGGGTTCTAATACCTCTCCCAAATGCTGCTGCTGCCACTGGGCAGGAAAACAAGAATTCCACATGCCAATTGCCTTTGGATGATCATGATGAGGTTGGGGGCTTCTTCCTTTAGGAGTTTGTTTCTTTCTTGTGATGTGCTACACTTGTTCCTCTGTTCCATGGGTCCTGTCAGACAGCAGCTGTTTCTAAGTGATACGGGCCAATCCACAGGGACACTTAAGCATCTAGAGAACATTAGTGATAATACACCGGATAAATCCATTTCTGTTACATGGTTTTCCTGCAGAGAAACAAGGAAAAGACCAGCATTCTGGTGATATTCTAGCTTGTGAGACAGATCTGCCACACATTAAACAACCATTTGAGGGATTCATCTCTGAAAATGATTCCCTTTCATTTTGGAAGGACAGCTACAGCTGTGTCTCCCTGCAGCTGATATTCTATCAAAGGCAGCCCAAATGTCGGAGTTGTTGAAAATTTCAATCCCATTTAGTGATGTGCCAATGAGTTTCAGTGAAGCAAAATCTGTCAAATGATGTCATTGTGTATATTTTTTCATTTACTCCTTCCTTTCTTCTTCTTTTTTTTTTTGGAAAATGAATTTTTCTAGGTGATTCAATTGACTTCTAACTCATCATAAATATTGCCCCAGAGTCAAGAGAAACCAGCGAAATGCATGATCTGACTGGAAACTTATGTAGTTCCTCTGCAAAAAAGATGGTTTTAGGAATCTAAGACAAAGATCAAAGTTTAAAAGTAGAATTTGAAAATCACAGTGTGGCTGACCTGCACGTGTAAAGCATGGTCTGTACCCACCTTGACCAGAGTATATAATAAAGGAGATTTTAAGTATCTTGTAACTCTCAAAATTCAAGGTATCTTGTACCTCTCTAAGTTCAGGGTAATTCTAGAGCAACCTGGTCAGTCTACTGTCAAAAATAAATGAACAAGAATGTATTCAGTCTCCCCTCCTCTTCTTGTCTGTCCCAGGACCCAACCTCATCTCATCTCTCGTGCTAGCTCTTGTCAGCATAATTCAGGGGAAATAAAACAGAAAGTTGATTTTTTTTAGTGGAAAATAGGAGGAACTCCTGATGAACTCTGATTGCAGCTTTATGGTTACAAGGAATGGAAACTCAGCGCACCTTCAGAGTTGGAGATTCCTGTAATAAAGACTGAACATCAGGGAAATCACAAATACTGTGGCATAAGTAGGACTTGGGGAGCCAAAGATAGCTCAGAGCATCTCCGAAGCTGGGGTTTCTGAGTCTTCACTCCTGTCATCACTTTTGTGGCTTCAGCCTCCATATAGATAATCCACTCAACACTTTGGCCTCAGTCCCTTGACCTCATCACTTCTCACGCCCTTTTCCTGCAGCCCCTGTTAACTGCCTACTCCTGTGGTCTTAACCTAAATCTTGCTATTCTCAGTAATTGCCCCGCCTCCAAAATTGTGATTTCCAGCATCCCACACTCATTCCTTTGTTTATTATTCCCACACCAAAATTTCTTTATTCCTATCAGCACCTTAAAACCACTGGCCTCAGGCTTCCCTGGTGGCGCAGTGGTTGGGAGTCCGCCTGCCGATGCAGGGGACATGGGTTCACGCCTCGGTTCGGGAGGATCCCACATGCCGTGGAGCGGCTGGGCCCATGAGCCATGGCCGCTGAGCCTGTGCATCCAGAGCCTGTGCTCCGCAATGGGAGAGGCCACAGCAGTGAGAGGCCCACGTACCACAAAAAAAAAAAAAAAAAAAACAACCACTGGCCTCAGCACTTTTTCACTGTCCCTCACCACTGCCTCCTTCTCTCCCAACTCCCTCATTTCCCTCTAAACCCAGCATGGACTCTGTAGTCCATGACGGCAGTCACTCTCTTACATGTGCCCTCAAATTCTTGGTCTTTCTTTTCCTCCATGTTACTGGAAAAACCCCAATTCTAATTAAACCCAACTCTCTGACTGCTCTGCTGTGCCTGCACCTCAGCAGTTAATTCATCTGGGAGAACACACACAAGTATGCTGATTTTTCCTTCTTTAAAGTTATGACCAATAACTCTCAAGGTGGGCCCTCTGTACCACCCGGTGATCTTACCTTCTTTCTCTCCTCAATTCATTCTGTTTTCCCCAAGACAATTATTTTTTTTGTTTGTTTTGCAGTATGCGGGCCTCTCACTGTTGTGGCCTCTCCCGTTGCGGAGCACAGGCTCTGGACGCGCAGGCTCAGCAGCCATGGCTCACCGGCCCAGCCGCTCCGCGGCACATGGGATCCTCCCGGACCGGGGCACGAACCCGCGTCCCCTGCATTGACAGGCGGACTCTCAACCACTGCGCCACCAGGGAAGCCCCAAGACAACTATTTTATACCTTCTCTTCTCTCCTTAAGCAACTGTCCCCCCATTCCCCTTCCTCATTCTCCCTGAGGACCTCTAAACTCACATCACTGAGAAGAGAAAATAGAAGCAGTCAGAAGAGAACTACATCTTTCTACCATTAGAACAACTACCTGTTTATACATCTACCCACATGCCCGGCCTTCCCTCTTGTTATAAAAGACAAACTTTTGTTGTTTTTTTCTCTTTGTTCATTTCCAATCTCAGGTGAACCCCTTCACTTGTTCCACTTCTCACCTACCTAAGAACTTTGCTGCTGTTTTCCCCTTTCTCTGGTTCACCATTCCCTTCTGCATACCAACATTCTGTAACATCTTCCATGTTTTCAAAAACTGTACCTTCACCTAACTTCCCCTTCTGGATACAGCCCCATCTTTCTTTTTCCTCTCTGGCAAAATTTTCAAAGGAGTGTTTACACTCACTGCTTCTACTTCCTCATTTCCCACTCTTTCCTGAATTCTCTCTAATTTTAGGGGGTCTATTACCACCACCCCTCTGATATTCCTCTCAAAAAGCTTGTCAATCACCTCCATGCTCCAACAGAGGTCCACCTTCAATCTAAATCTTCTCTTTCTCTGCAGCATTTGTCCTAGCTGGTGACCCCTTCCTTCTCAAACACTTGATTCACTTGGTTACCACATCCTTCCATTTGTTTCTTTCTTCCCAACCTCTACATGTGGCATTCTCCTAAAATCATTCCTCTTTCCCTCTCTATCCATAACTCCCTCAGTGGTCTCAGTAACATGGTCTAAAAAAATAGAAACACAACATTTATACTGATGGGTCTCCGAATTATAGCTCCAACTTGAACCTTTCTTTTGAGCTGCACAGTAAACATCCCTCCTTCTCCATGTAAATGTCTCCAAGCCATGTCTAACTTAACACATCCGCCACCAAAAACTAGGAATCATTCTTAATTCCTTCCTTTCCCTGGCAGTCCTCATCCAATCCATCAGCAAATCTATCAGCTTTAACATTCCTGGGCCTCAGTGTTCTCAGCTGCAAAATGACAATATCAGGATCTACTTTATAGATTGGTGGTGGAGATTATGTAAGGTAAGAGAGACGTGCTTAACACATAGTAGCTACTCAATAAACATCAATCTCCCTTCTCTTTCCAATAACCTATAACAGTGGTGCTGCCACTGTATCCATTTCACACCTCCATGTGGCATTTGAGGCTTGTCATAGTCTGGCCCCACCCTGTCTCTCCACCTGTCAGCCTCAATAATTATATTTCTATTATTATTTTTACTTCACAGAGCTTTTTAAAAAATTTATAACTTATTTTTAATTTAATTTTTTAATTTTTAAAATGAATGAATGAATTAATTAATTTATGGCTGCTTTGGGTCTTTGTTGCTGTGCGCAGGCTTTCTCTAGTTGTGGCGATCGGGGGCTACTCTTTGTTGCGGTGCCCGGGCTTCTCATTGTGGTGGCTTCTCTTGTTGCGGAGCACGGGCTCTAGGCACGCAGGCTTCAGTAGTTGTGGCACATGGGCTCAGTAGCTGTGGCTCATGGGCTCTAGAGTACAGGTTCAGTAGTTGTGGCACACAGGTTTAGTTGCTCGGCGGCATGTGGGATCTTCCTGGACCAGGGATCGAACCCGTGTCCCCTGCATTGGCAGGGGGATTCTTAACCACTGCGTCACCAGGGAAGCCCTCACAGAGCTTTTTGACATGTCTTATTCTTATCATTTCTATAAGAAATAGGTATTATCAACTCCATTTTAAAAGTTGGAAAACTGAGAGAGACGCTACATAAATTGCTAAAAATCACAAGCCAGTCAATGTTACATCTGGAAATGAAGCAAAGAGCTTTCATTATGAGCTGCCTTGCTTTTTCTCCCAGGCCATGCTGCCTCTCCGACACAGAGCTTTATCACCCTCACTTACCTGAAACCCACTTCATGCCCTTCCTTACCCTGCTTCTCCTTCCAAGAAGTCCCTCTCTTCCTTTCTTTTCCTTCATCATTCTTGTGATGGACTGAATGTCCTCATGCTGCTGAGGACTTCAGTGTACAACGGTCTCTCAGATTACCAGTGTTTATGGTTTCACTAATTCACTTAGTCATTACCTTCCTCCTTCTCTCGCTCATCAAATATTTAAAGAGTATCCACTCTAGGCAATTCTCTGTGCTGAGGATGGATTACAAGGATGAGAAGGAGTCAGACCTTATGACTGAGGAGCTCACAATTTAGGACACATGTTCTTAGCAGGGCAATAGCACACCTGAGGGGGTGAAATTGGTACTTGGGGGCCAAAAAGATTAGTACAATTCTTTGTGGCCCTCCAAAGCTCAACTCTATTTGACGAAATCTTATTCCTTACTATTTAATTTCTCTTGTTGGGTTTTCTTGGGTACCAGCATTTTTGACATTGACTTCATGGAAAGTACACAAAATGTATGGAAGATCAGTGCTACAAAACTGTGGTGATTAGATGGCTATGATTGGAGGTCTTTCTCTCAATTGACTGCACCATCTTAGAGTTGCATTTGGAGAGGTGGCCTATATGTTCATGTTGGTTAATACTAGCTGCCTTGTGAATATTGTTTGTGTTTGCTCTTCGGAGCCTTTGTCTTGGAGAATTAAATAAAATAACTAAATGAAAATATATTTATTGTTTAACTTTACAAAGATTAGTCCACTGGTAATTATGTCAAGTGCTGAAAAGAAAAAATTCTACAATAACAAATGAATATCTAGCAGCTAAAGCTATTTTCTCATATTGAGTTAAAATTAAAAGTTAAATTCACTGAAAATAAGTTTAAGAAATTAATTTAATTTCCAATTGTTTTACTTTTGTTGGAAAAATAAATCTGAATGATATTTTAAAAAATTTGATTACACTGTTATTATATATTTATATCAGTTGATTTTCCTAGGTAATTTTTTTTGCGGTACGCTGGCCTCTCACCATTGTGGCCTCTCCCGTTGCAAGCACAGGCTCTGGACGCACAGGCTCAGCAGCCATGGCTCACGGGCTCAGCCGCTCCGCAGCATGTGGGATCTTCCCGGACCGGGGCATGAACCCGCGTCCCCTGCATTGGCAGGCGCACTCTCAACCACTGCGCCACGAGGGAAGCCCTTTCCTAGGTAATTTTATATATTAAAATTTATTTAAGTAAATGACATTAAAAGTCACTCAGCAAGAGTAGTTATGACAAATGTTAATGGTTTTTAATTTTTAATTTTTAAAAATTCAACATTTTATTCACTCACCTTAATTTTGCATTGAATAAAAAGTACACCTTGTTCTTTTTAAACATACACACAGCATTAGACACTGTATATACTGTATGTATATTTGTACACAGCACAAACATGTGCAAATGTTTGCTGTGTACTAATATATATATGACATATCTGTAATGCCCCCTCCACTTCCTCTCCCAGAACATTACAAACAGGAAGAAGTGGCCGTGGTTAAATACAGTGATCCTTAGGCTGAAAGGGACCTGCCATGGGCTCCAAGGTCTTACTTGAAAATGTTGTGGCGATTTATAATGATGCACAAGAGAAGGAAGATGAGCTGTCCTTTCAGGAAAAAGCCATTGCTTGTGTCATCAAGAAAAATGACGATGGGGGGTACAAGGGAGT
Organism: Mesoplodon densirostris; assembly: GCF_025265405.1. Taxonomy (NCBI): domain Eukaryota; kingdom Metazoa; phylum Chordata; class Mammalia; order Artiodactyla; family Ziphiidae; genus Mesoplodon; species Mesoplodon densirostris. The sequence continues at coordinate 54,287,536 of NC_082673.1, read as the reverse complement.
TATGAATGTGCTCTTTCCCAGAAATTATGTTGTGTTTACCAGACATTATTTTGAGCAAAGCTCAGCAGGGGATAGGCAGGTCCTTCCAAATTATTAAAAGGCTCTGGGGATTCGCCTCCAGTGCAATGAAGGAAAGATACAAATGATAAAAACCATTATTTTTTTTTTTTGGTTTACCCCCAGTATCAAGACAAACAAAAAAACAAGCTAAGTCTGAACTAATGGATCTTTCTGCTGTCATTTGTACTATACTGAGCCATCTGGATTGAAATAAAGGGACCATTTCCAAGCATGTTAAAAAATTATATGACATATTTCATGGAAAATGCACACACAAAAATAAGGCACTTGTACAAATATATGTACAGCATATAGATACATGGTAAATCTGTGGTGTTAAGCTACCACATGCTAATGAGGCTCATCCACAGCTCGGTCAGCACTACCCAGCTGCAAGTCAATCGTGTTTTTGTGACACCCAGCGTCATTATATGTAGCAATGTATAAAAGAGCACTGTGACACTGACAGTGCAGGAAGAACTCGCAGCAGCCCGGGTTTTAGATCCAAGTGCCCCACTTTCCTGAGCTGGTCCATCAGTTCCTGACTCAGTGATTTGCTTCCAATGAGTTAAGCCTTTTCCACCTCCAGGCCTTGGCCCTAAAGAGCTCTCTCTGCCAGAGCAGGGCTCTTTCACTGGGATCAGGGCTCTGCTCAGAATTCATGCCCTGCTGGCTCCTACTCTCAATGATTTACTCTGTTCTTTGTTTGTTTGTTTTAACTTATGATGCCTATCACCACCTGACATCATAGTATGTGTCTGTTTGGTTATTTTTTTGTTTACTGTCCATCTCCCTCATTAGATTGTAAGTTTCATAGGACCGGGCTTTTTTTTTTTTTTTTTTTCTGTACGCGGGCCTCTCACTGTTGTGGCCTCTCCCGTTGCGGAGCACAGGCTCCGGACGCGCAGGCTCAGTGGCCATGGCTCACGGGCCCAGCCGCTCCGCGGCATGTGGGATCTTCCCGGACCAGGGCACGAACCTGCGTCCCCTGCATCGGCAGGTGGACTCTCAACCACTGTGCCACCAGGGATGCCTGGACGGGGCTTTTGTTTACTACTGTACCTCTGACGTGGGGACTCAGTATTGGTTGAATGTGTCAGTGAATACATGAATGAATAAGGGAGCCCACTTTGATTTTTGGCTTAAATGGAGTACAGCTTGAACCTTTCTTTTTCATTATTTTAAGCAACCTTTCCTCCTGATAGTGGTGGCAAAGCACCTGAAGAAAACAAACATCTCTTTCTCTCTGTAGTTCTTTTTCTCTCTTGTACATCCCCCTCCTTCTCCCTCTCCCCCGCTCCCATTCACTTTTCACATTACAAATGGCTGACACGGTCCAGGCCCTGTGGGAATAAATTCCAGTGTACTCCCTCCTAACTCCTCCTCCACTCTCTGCCCTGCATAGAATAAGTCTGTAAGGAAGTGTCCTGGGCATACAACCTTTGAAGGTGCTTTCTTCACCTGGTTTCAAAGGGAGAGACACCCATCACTTAGACACATACCACTGGGATGACCATGGGCCCCTTGCCCAGTCCTACTTACGAGGTCCTGTTGTCAGGTGTGAATTACTGTGACCTCCCAGGTCTCACACAGGAGTGATGACAGCCTCCTCCAGGAAGGCCATGCAGAACATTTCTCCTGGAGTATATTGCTCTAATCAGTTTCAGACCTTGCCTTAGATGTCCTCGAAGCTTCCCAGGAACTATCTGAATAGACATTCCTATGAGATTCTGGCCCAGGACACCAGAACGCTTTGAAATTAAACTGCCTGATGAGTTTAGACATTGCTATGAACATATTTCTGGGGCGATCTGAAAACACAATAAATTTCTATTGCGGGACAGAGGGTTGTGTTTGTCTATTACGTGAAATGGCAGAAAACCAAACACATATTGATTCTTGCAAATGTATACTTTTTTATAGTCTCCAAAGAAATGAAAGAAATCAGAGACTTGGTTTACTATTGCCATATGGAATATAGTGTGAGAAAAATTTACCAGCCTGCAGATCTACCGTTTCTGGTCTTAAATCTTACCTATGAAGTATGTTTTTCTTCTTACATATGGAAATCCCTGAACATTTAGATGGGGCTTCACTTGCTTGTCCCCTGAGTTATAGTTCAATGCAGAGACTCTTTTCACTGGATTAGACCATTTAAATCCCTCTAGCTATGAAAGTGTTTTTCCTTGTCATCTATATTTCTTTCAGGAAAGTGAGTAGGTCAGGAGGAGAGACACCACCCTGACTTAACTTTTGTGTCATTGACACGAGTAGTACAGCATCCTAGTAAAAGGCTGAGCTTTGAAGTTGGGCAGATGTGGAAGGGAATCTTGTGTTCTTCACCAGCTCTGTAATCAGGGCAAGTTATTGAGAGGGGTGGCACTGAAAGGCGGTTAAGGACATGAGCTTCTAGGTATGACAACTTGAATTTGAATCTTGGTTCTGCTACTTATTCTATGACCTTGGGCAATTGAGTTTACCTCTCTGAACCTCAGTTTCTTCTTCTGTAAACTAATATTTACTTTTCTGAGAGGTTGTGAGGATTAAGTGAAATAAAGCATATAAAGCTCTTAGCACAGTTTCTGGCACATGGTAAGGGTGCAACCAATGTAAGCTGTTATCAGCATCAGCATCCATAATATTAATAATTGTGGTGTTAGTTCAGATCGCACAACTAGTTAATGATGGAACCTAAAAAATCCCTAAATGCCTTATTTCCAGCCAAGTGATTTTTGTGTTCTGTCAAAATTTGTAGCCTTGGGAGAAGATGTGGCAAGAAGTTAAATAAATGAGCGTAGAGATAAGGATGGTGAAGATGTTAGAAATGACAGTGATCGCCTGAAACACAGCTTTCTTTACAGCCGTGGTCCTCATCCTTGGTTATATATTGGAATCCCCTGGGTAGTTTCAAAATACCAATGCCTGAATTTCACCACTAAAGATTCTGATTTTAATGGTTTGGAGTGCAGCCTGGATGGGATTTTTAATATAGCCCCCTAGTAATTCTAATGGATAGCCAGGTTGAGAGCCCCCGGTTTAGAAGCACCTCTTGCAGCTTGCAAATCCTAGTGACAACGGTTAACATCAGGCTCCGATGCCCCCGTGGAGGAAGACCAGCAGAAAAGCTTTGTTCCCCGGTGCCCAACTCCCGCTGCTACAGGACCGAGAGGGCATGAGCTTATTGCACCTTGCTGGGTGTCTAGAGAGGGAACATGGTAGCTACCTCCTTACTGGAAAGCAACAACCCTGTATTCTCTGTGGGTGTCTTTCCCTGCACCCGGCTGTCAAATGCTAACTCAGAAGCAGAAAATGCACCCACATGCAGACCCACACATGTTTAAAAGCATAGTATCTTAGAGATTGCTATGGAATCTCAAAATGTTGGTGTGTGTGCACGTGTGTGTATGCATGCATGAGTGTGTGTGTGTAAATGGAATCACTACAGTCAATTTCAGACTCCCTTATATTAAACCAGTCAACATAAAACAGCTGAATATCGTTATTTTATTGTTATTATGGTTATGGTTGTGGCTTTATGGTTATGTTGGTTTATTCTTTCATTGTCTTGAAAGAAACTTGAGATTGTTCTGAACCACCAGCCGGCACCATGTTGCCCATCTAGCTAACGGCTTTCCATTTAAGAGGGTTGGTCAAGTCCACTTCAGGATTCGTGGCCATTATTCATCAGTACATGATCACCCTCTACCCAGGGGTGAGTGATGGGAGTAGGGCTAACCCTGCTTGAGCAGATCTTGCAAAGCTGAGCTGATGTCTCAATGCTGGGATGTGTCCAGCTGGAGAAAAGAGACTCAGAAGCATGTCCTCGAGGAGTGGAGAGGGGGAGCTGGGTAGCAAACCCCAGGGCCAGGATTCTGGACAAGCAACCAAGGTGCGGAGTCCAAAATGGGTGTTGTGAGGGCTTCCCTGGTGGTGCAGTGGTTGAGAGTCCGCCTGCCGATGCAGGGGACACGGGTTCGTGCCCCGGTCCAGGAGGATCTCACATGCCGCGGAGCAGCTAGGCCCGTGAGCCATGGCCGCTAAGCCTGCGCGTCCGGAGCCTGTGTTCCACAACGGGAGAGGCCACAACAGTGAGAGGCCTGCGTACCACAAAAAAAAAAAAAAAAAAAAAAAAAAAAAAAATCAAAATGGGTGTTGTGACACCAGGATGGCAGAGGATGAAGATTAGAGGAGCTAGAGAGGTGGAAGGGGTCTGGGAGCAATTCTGGTAAAATGCACCAAGGCGCCTTCCTTTTTAGGAAAGCAGGGGCTAGAGTGTAGTGCACAGTTATAATTGTCTATGCATCTATTATAAATTATTTGTCTTTGGAAACCCCGGATACTTCAGCTAGCTGAAGCTGGTGCGTTTCTCAATCCGCCAATCTCTTTTAAGCCACTGCGGGGACTTGTTCATGGATGCCAGGACGTTCCGGAGTCCTTGCCAACTTCCATTTAGTTACCACTTCTCAAGCCAACCTGCCTTTCTCCCTTCCAGGTGTATCTTCCTCTGAGGAGCCACTCCTTCCCTTGCTCTGATCAGGACCCACAGCATGGGACTGCCGTCTCTGCTCTGTGCCCTGATCATTAGGCAGCTGTGTCCCAGCACAGAATTCACCCCTGTGACTAGCTTAGAAAAGCTAAGTCTGTTACTCTTTTCTCTAGGGTATTTGCATTCTTATAGGGAAGGATATTATAGACTGAGGAATTTAAAAATAGAATTGCAGGTGCTCGTCATTTTACCAGTAACAGATGATTCAAGATGCTTTTGTAAGAAAAGAGGGTTTATCAGAATTTTAAAAATTCTCATGGCCACTTTCTATGCTTCTGAGACAAGAACTGTCCACATTTAGTTCCATTTCTCCCACACGCACGTCTGCACAGAGGTCTGGGTAGGTGAGGTAGTGACACAGGAAGAAGGAGCTACATGTAGAATCTGAAACCTGGGCCTGAGCACATGCTGGGCACCAGCAGTTTGTGGTCCTGGCAACGGACCTGGCCTTCCTGAGCCCTGGGCCCTCATTTGAAAAATAAGCTCAGCCACCATAATTGAATGCCCGCTAAGTCCCAGCAAAGCTTGGGGATCAAGGACAGCAGCAGTTATTGAGGGAGACTGTACCCCACGACAATGTTTTCTAGACGTGCCTACGAGAGGAGTGGAAGAAATGTATTAACTCTGCAGGGGGAGCTAGGGATGTTGTCAGAGAGAAGAACTTCACGCTGGAACCAGCACTGGGGACTGTGTGACATGGGGGTTAGGAGCTATGACACTGGTGTCTTAGAGCTAGCTAGAATCCAGGCTCTGTCACTTACTAATTGGGGACGTTATCTGAAAAATGGGGATGATAATCGTATACATCCCATAGGTGAGAGGTAAGATGATACAAGTCAGAATGGTGCCTGGTGCCTAGGAAATGCCAGTCTTCATCATTTACTATTTATAATATATATTTATATATATATATATTTATAATATATATACATCATTTACTATATATAATATATGTTATATATATTTATAATATATATACATCATTTACTCTCTCTATATTTTATATATCTATATATACTTTGGGCACACTGCAGCTTGTGGGATCTTAATTCCCTAGCCAGGGATTGAACCTGGGCCCTGGGCAGTGAAAGAGCAGAGTCCCAACCACTGGACTACCAGGGAATTCTCTATCATTGACTAGCTTTAAAAAAATTATTCATTTATTTATTTAGTTTGGCTGCGCTGGGTCTTAGTTGCGGCAGGCGGGATCTTTAGTTGCGGCAGGCGGGCTTCTTAGTTGTGGCTCGCAAGCAGGATCTAGTTCCCCAACCGGGGACCAACCTGGGCCCATGGCATTGGGAGCCCGCAGTCTTACTCACGGGACCACCAGAGAAGTCCCTCATTTACTACCGAGTAAACAATAAAGAGGAGAGAAAAGATATTGGGGGCAGAGCATTCTAGATGTAACCTGAGGCCAGGCAGAAATACAGGAAGGGAATGCGGTGCTTGGGGACTAAAGGAGACGACAGGAATCGAGGACCTGGGACCCGCGGGGAGAGGGTGCGGACAAGCCTGCAGAGGCAAGGGGGCCAGACCTGAGCAGGCCCTGCAGGGGCCCTGAGGAGGGGGTCTGTCTCGGGAGAGTGAGGGGAAGCCATTCATGGCAGGTGGGAGGGTTCTAGGAGAAAGACGTCTCCCGCGGCTCCAGGGAGGTTGGGCTGAGGAAGGGAGACTGGTGACAGGGTGTGGGAAGATCAGATGGGATAATGAGTGTACAAAAAGCACATGTGAATGTGCAAAGTGCAAGGTGAATACGAGTGGTACGGAGAGACCAAGGCGGGTCTGAGAGCCTCCCTTCCTGAGAGAACCTTGGGCAAGAACTATTGTTTACCTGCACTGGAGGGGGGGAGGGGAGGAGGTGGGGGAGGGGAGCGGGAGGGTGCGGGGAGGGGAGGAGTAAGGTAGGGTAGGGGATAGGGGAGGGGAGGGGGTAGGGGATAGGGGAGGGGAGGGGGTAGGGGTGGGGGGAGGGGAGGGGGTAGGGGTGGGGGAGGGGGAGGGGAGGGGAGGGGAGCGGGAGGGGAGGGGAAGGGAGGGGGTGAGGTCAGCCTCCCACCTCCCTCAGCCTGCGCCCGAGCTGGTGGCAGTGGCTGCAGGCCACGGGGACGCAGAGCAGAATCATCAGAAAGGACCCCTCTCGACTCAGCCTTCCTACCCTACCGCCCGCACACAGTCTCTGAGATGCAGAACTCCCCGGAAGTAGACTAACGATGAAGGCCCTAGAGGCAGCCTGAACTTGAATCTGCTTCTCTCAGTTGCTAGCTCTGTGACCCAGGCAAGTTGCTTAACCTCATCTTAACTGCCTTTGGCTTCAGTTTTCACATCCATAAGATGGCGTTAATAGTAATACCCACCGCCTAGGACAGCAAGGAGGATTAAGTGAGTTAGTACGTGGAAGGCGCTGGAATGGTACCTGACACAAGTAAGTGCTAAATAAGGCTTTGTTCATTAAAATATGTAAAATGATAATAACTGATGCTGCACAGCGTGGCCAAGAAAAAAAAAAAAAAAGATAACTGTACCTACTTCAAAATGTATCGTGAGGGGGCCTCCCTGGTGGCGCAGTGGTTAAGAGTCCGCCTGCCGATGCAGGGGATACGGGTTCGTGCCCCGGTCTGGGAGGATCCCATATGCCGCGGAGCGGCTGGGCCCGTGAGCCATGGCCGCTGGGCCTGCGCATCCGGAGCCTGTGCTCCGCAATGGGGGAGGCCACAACAGTGAGAGGCCCGCGTACCGCAAAAAAAAAAAAAAATGTATCGTGAGGGCTTCCCTGGTGGCACCGTGGTTGAGAGTCCGTCTGCCGATGCAGGGGACGCGGGTTCGTGCCCCGGTCCGGGAAGATCCCACATGCCGCGGAGCGGCTGGGCCCGTGAGCCATGGCCGCTGAGCCTGCGCGTCCGGAGCCTGTACTCCGCAACGGGAGAGGCCACAGCAGTGAGAGGCCCGCGTACGGCAAAAAAAAAAAAAAAAATGTATCGTGAACATTCAAGTATTTGGGGCAATGTCTGGCATATCATAAGGCCTCAGTTAAGTTAGGGGCTACTATTACTATTCTAACGGATGCCCTAGAGCTCAGGGGAAAACCAGGGGGGAAGGTAAAGGTATGCAGGGGAGGATATTTTCCCCGTTTCAGACAATCTACTTGAACATGGGCCTGTCTTTGTTGCATTTCTACTTGAAATTTACTTTGGGTGTATTTATTTGTTAATCATTTTTTTGCATTTATAGATTCTGCCCTATACAATCAGCAGTTCCATCTATGAAGAGATATTTAGCCCCCATTCCTTGCGGTAAGACCAGGTCGTTGTCCGCCTGAAGCTGTTTGAATCCCCTACTGCTCCGAGGCAGAAGGCTGGAATAATGAACTCCTCTCACCCTAAAGGTCCTTTTCCTGAAAGGGATGTGATAGGTTGGATTTTCTTCACTGTCTCACACATCACCCCACACCCCTCATTGCATTCATCTCAATGGTTTTGCAAGATAAATGTGGGATCCCTTCTCAGTTTCCTGGGTTTGAAGAGAGAAAAGCCATAGGGATGAACCCTCAAGGAGAAGAGAAGTTGATCATTTCGCCAAAGAACAGCGAGGAAACCAGGCTAATGGAAAGCTCGGGGTATTGGGAGGGGGTATTGGGACACTATGGCCATACAAGGGCTCTGTGCCCCTGCCCTCTTCCACGAAGAACAGCGCGACCACCTGCAAGAGGGCTGGTTTCCTCAGGGAAAGCCCAACTGGGGTCCCAGCTCCATCTCTTGAGCTACAGGGTCTGGGGCTACTTACTTAACCTCTCTAGCTTTTTCTCATCTGGAAAATAACAACAACAGCAATAATATGTCATGAGCAGTTATAAGGATTCTTTCTTTCTGTTTCCCAGACGTGCCAAGCTTCTTCTCACCTCGGGGCCTTTGCACGTGCTGTTTCCTTGGCAGAGGGCTCTCCCACCAGACTTGTGTGGCGGGTCTCTTTTCCTCATTCAGGCCTCAGAGCAAATATTCTCTCCTCAAAGAGGTCTTTTCTGACCACCCTATCAAAAATGGCCATCCCTGGACACTTTTATCACACTGCTTCATTTTATTGTTTACATAACACTTATCACTACTTGAAATGATCTTTCCTTGTTTGTTTACTTGGTTATTGTCTGTTTCCCCTGACTAGGATGTAAGTTTCACAAGTACATGTTCACTGCTGTATACACCATGCTTGGCACATTCAATGAATGAATAATGTATTAAAAGCACCTGTACTTTCACTTAAAACTCAATGATATTAGTATCATTATTATTATCATTAATTTCATTCCCAGAAAAGGATGTCAGTTTGAGTATTCCTTTGCTTTATTTCTAAAAATCCAGAATTCTCTAGGCTTTGATCATAGACAATAACTTCAAACTCTGTCCTATTCAATTCTCATAAAAACCCATCTTTGATGAAAAACACCTAAAGAGACATACCATTCCTTCATTTTTCTAAACACTCCAGATGCTACCCCATCAGAAAAACTAGAAACTTGCCCTTTTCAAAGAGCGGCTTAAACTAAGACTTTCACTGAGGGATGCTATGAGAAACCACCTTAAGAGTCATTAGCTGTTTGAACAGTATTAGGGAGATGGTACATTACAGTCCCAGGAACAACTATGAGAAACTCTAGTGTGAGAAATTCCTTTCAAAGTTCAACCCTTAGCAAAATATTCACTTCCTTTGGGGAGCTAGTATGCATTTTTGTCTTCACAAGTTGGGTAACAGGTTGCTTGCCTTTTCACTTTAGCTGCCAGGAAGCTCAGGGCCAAATATTTAATTCATATATAGAAGCTATATAAGGTTTAACGGTCTGCATATTTGCATCTCTCTTTTCCTTCATCTTTACCTCACACTCTATATTCATCTTCACTATGATTAATCTCTGGGAAGATAAAAAAAATGGCTTAGAAAAGGGCAGGTACCAATGGAAGCTGGATAGTCAAAATCACAGTCTAATCTTATCGCAGAGACAACCTGGGGAGGACACTGCTGCCCTGGTCTCAGGACTCACATGTAGAGTCCTTAGGGGGAGAATCCACTTGGACAAGACCAGTCACATGTGCAGAGCAAAGCGAGTATCTGACCTCCTAGGCGTCTGCATGAGAGACAGCCCTGCCTGCCACCCACGCTCACGCCATAGGGAATTCCTCAAACAGGAAAAGGGTTCAGATATTAGACACCCCCATAAATAACTGTTCATTGGAGTTTATTTTTATTTGAGGGATTTTTTTTTTCTTATCTACCTCAAAGCCTTTGTGGAATGACGGGGGATAGGAGGAAACCAGTAACTACATATAACAGATGTGAATTGCTCCACGCCACAGAGTGAAAGAAACCTTTCATTTCCTTACTTTTCTAAATGAAAACTTGCTCTGGGCTCCGTTCTCCAACATGGGTGAGAAGTCCAGTGTGTTACTTGCGGCTCCTTCCTCATTCCCCGGACCATGAGAGCCCCGTGGCTGCAATTTTCAGAACAATTGGATGGGCAGGGTCCATCCTCTGGTGAGCCCTCCCTGTGGTTGCCATGAAGATGCCCACTGCCAGATGCTGGGGCCCATTCTGGGGTGGGCAGTTCCCCTGGTAGCACCCATTCCGCCTGGGCCAGGCTCACGTGCTGCATTTGCTGCTGGCTGGGCCACTCTGAGGTGAAGGTGGAAGGCTCACGTACCTTTTGATGGGTAGAATCACTTCCGAGTGGGAGGAGGTCAGGCTGTGCACTGGATTCTCCGTCGTACAGGCACATGGAGGCCAGAACGCAGTGCTGCACCTCGCTTGTGGTTCTTCTCTCCCCAACCCCTCTCCATCCCAGACCCAATGTTTGCGTGTTTATCCACTTTACACCCAACAGAGAGGTACAAGCTACACATTCTCTTCAGCCTCGTCTCAGCGGGGATATGAGGGACATGCTGAGTGTGGGTCCTTGGGGGTATTGTTCTCTCCAACGCGGGGGAGGGAGTGACATTCTATATTTTTAATCATAACAGGAGGCTGGTTTGACCTTACGGCCAGCAAATCCCCAGGATAATACTGGGCTACCAGGCGAAGTTTCCAGGGCAGCAGTGTTGGACCCGCCCCGTTTCAGACAAGAACAAGCCAAGGTGTATCGAAGACTGTTCCTCTCCTGGCGGCATTAAATAGTATTCCCTCCCCCTGCCCAGGGCATCCAGTATTTAAAAGGCTCACGTCGCTGTCTGAACACTAGAGGGCGCCATTAGCCTGGTTTCTGGAGTCGCAGCTGCTCTGATCAGAGTAAGAACGTGTCAGGTGTGACACAGTGAAATAAAACCTAGGATTTTAGATCCATTTTAGAGCGAGTAGGTGGCTCATTGCTGTGAATTAAGGTCACCAGCAGTAAAATAGGTCAGAATTTCCTTGATTCCTTTCTGCCCGATCTCAAGATAAGTAACTAGGAGGCTGATTTAAATGGTTTCCAAGGAACTGGTAACTCCAGGCATAAGGGCAAATAATAATGATTCTGGGCACGAGAAGCACGTAACGTTCTATGGAGGTTGAGGAAGGCTTTAGATAATTTCAGTAAGAAACTTTTATGGGATTTGCCACTTCATTCATCTCGAAACCAAGCGGCAGATCCTTTTCCTAGCTCTGAAGAGCCACTGCTCCTGTCAGGCAACCCCGAGTCCAGTGCTGTTTCCAGAACCTCTGTTTCCAAGTAAATCACTGTAGGGGTCAGTAGTAGACGTCAGGGCTCTTCCATTGGGAGGTTTTCTGAATCTGCCTGACCCAGAGGAGGCTTATGCAGAAAGCACTTGTTAAGCAAATGAAAACTACCAAGATCTCAGGGACGTGTGATCAAAGCTTTTGGTCCACAACTTTTTTGTTGTGTGTAAGTAGATTGCATTTATAAATGAGTCTCACAGGGCCATAAAAGCTGGTCTCAGCAGGGCATTCACTTGAAAACACTGGTAGTAGTTATGGTTTTGAAAAATAATGAAAACATATTTTAAAAATCCATCATTCAGACTCTCTGTTCATTCATTCACCATCCAATTAATCACTTTTTAAACACTGGCTGTTTTCCACTGTGTCCCATAGATGCCCCACTGGGAGAGGAACTAGGTGTGGCCATTCGCCCTGGACTCTTCATTATCTTGTGGAGGATAAATATATGTGAAAGGGAATCGCTGTACAGAAGGGTAAGGACTGGAACATAAACAGTGCTTCTGGGCATGGGAAGAGAACAACTCAGTCTGGAGGGTGAAAGACACCTTTGTCCTTCAGTCGGGCACTCATTCATTCTACACACGTTCATTATGTGGTGTCCAGGTGGCGGGCACTGGGAGGCAGTGAGCACACCCAAGAGCAGATGAGTGCACAGGGATCCATTACAAGGTCGGAACAGCCTGGAGAAGTTGGGGCCGTATAAGCTCTCAAAACTAACCAGCCAAGACTCCTGTGCAGGACAAGTCTCTCACTGAGGAGAAACTTCTGGGAGACTCCTCCTGCCCACATGGAACTGACCTGAAAGAGAGGTGTTCCTTTTTCTCTTTTTGATCATATTCGTAGAACCAAATGGGTCGTAGGTCTCTAGAAGAGGAGCAGAAACATTTTTTCCTCCTAAGGGGAACTGACTCATAGAGATATTGAGGAAAGAGGAAATGAATCCAGAAATGTCAAAAGCAAGGTTCAGGAATCCAGCTTGAACAAGCTTAAACTGAAATTGGGATCTGTCAGAATGACTGACACTTGGTATGGCTCGTAGAAGCAAAAGAACATCTGACCATGCTGGCCTTGGGATTAGGTCTGGGGACCTCAGTGGTTGGAAGCAACTTTTGCATTAGTCAAAACTCTTTTGATTGCAAGCAACACAGACCCGACCGAAACTAGCTTCGGCCAAAGAGGGCAGGGGTGAATCACAGATGGGTGGCACTAGAGACTCCTTGCCCTCAAGACTTGCTCTCCTCCTCTCACCTTTGCCTTTCTGGGATGTGGGTTCCATTCTTCTCTCCTCCAGAGTGCTAGTTTTCTCTGAGGGTCTAGGGTCAAAGTTGCTGGAAGTTCTTTGCTGACATCTTTTCAACTTTGCCCATTTAGTGAAAAGGGGTCATCTTCCCCAGCTCCATTTAGAGGAATCTTGGTGTACGTCCTGATTGGCTCAGCACCCATCTTTCTTCACCCCCAGACAAATCACAGAGGCACAAGGCAGGTAGAGCATCATGGCTGGCCCAACCTCAGTCCTACCACCCCTCCCTATGTCTGGGATGAGTGTGGGGAAAAACAGAGTTCCCAAATGAATGAAGACTTATTACCAGAAGAAAGGGTAAAGGGCACTGGGCAATGAAAAACAGAAAACTGCTACTAGAAGAATAGATTGGGGAGGCACTTTACAAAATTTACAGTGTTTTATTAAGTGTCAGACACATGCATTATATCTCACACGCGTTAACATTTGTATTTGAATGCCAAATTTATTTTACTAAGAATTTCTCCCCCAAAGCTTTCATGTGAGCTATAGTTGGTCCTATAGGAAGAAAAACAACAATAAAGACTTTAATGGGGAAATGTATTTACAAATATATGTTTTTTTGTTTTGTTTTTTATAAATTTATTTATTTGTTTATTTTTGGCTGCGTTGGGTCTTTGTTGCTGCACACAGGGTTTCTCTAGTTGCGGCGAGCAGGGGCTACTCTTCGTTGTGGTGTGGGGGCTTCTCACTGCGGTGGCTTCTCTTGTTGAGGAGCACAGGCTCTAGGTGCACAGGTTCAGTAGTGTGGCCCATGGGCTCTAGAGCGCAGGCTCAGTAGTTGTGGCGTGTGGGCTTAGTTGCTCTGCCGCATGTGGGATCTTCCTTGACCAGGGCTAGAACCCATGTCCCCTGCATTGGCAGGCAGATTCTTAACCACTGCACCACCAGGGAAGCCCATAAATATACATTTTTAAAAACATAGTCCGATGAGAAGGAATTTAACTTGTAACTTTTTATTACTACTCGTTTGTTCATCAAGAGAACTTACTTATTATTTCTTGAGTCTGTCACTTCGGAGCATATCTTAATTTGCAGGGGAAAGTCACATGGACAGTCCTCAGGTATGTAAATGTGAGTGCTCATTGGCCTTGGGTAGAGGGGTAAGTGTAATTGGATTTTTTGTAGCCAAGCAAAGATGCTTTTCCCAATACTCCTTAATTAGTAGATCTGGTGATTTTGGAGGAGGATGGGAAATGTACAAGAGTTAAAGGAATTTCCTAGGAGAAAAAATCAAGACTCAGACCTTCCTTTCTGATTAGAATCATTCTGATGGACTGAGATGGTCTCAACTAAAGTCTAGGGCAGAAAGGATCCCAAAGACCCTTGAAGAGAATGCACAGGAAGGAAAGGGGGAGGGTCAGTGTATATTTGAGTCTGGGAGTCACTCTTAACTCTGCCAGCCTATTAGAAAGGCAGAGTTGAGAACAATGCCAGAGCACAAACATAAAAGCTTCAACCAGAGAACCCAAATGTGGAGCATCCTTGGTTGAGAGTAAAATTCAGAAGGGAGAGGGAAAGACTGGCTCCTTTGGACTCAGTAAGTCTCTGAGGTTCTCGGACCATTCAGCTGGAGGTGGCAAAGAGGTAAGAGGAGAGAACAAGAGAAATTGGTGTTTGTTAACCGCAAGTGATTACTTGAATATTAAAAAGAGATGAGACCTTATTTGGACATCAGTCAGTTCATACTAGAAACTATGAAATGGTAAAATTATAAAAATATAATAAAAAACAGATTTATAGTCCACTTCAGATTTAGAGAATGGACTTTTAAAACAATTAGTTTTCAGGAATAAGATTTCCAATATGGAACCTAAGTTACTGCCTTTAGGGATCTTAATGCCATTTTATCCTAACAAAACTATTGTGAAAAAACTATTTACTGTTGGGTTCTCTCCTTATGGACCACATGTAATTAAACAGAATAAACTCTGAACCAAGTCTCCTAATGCTTCCTCTAAAATATCTAGTGAGGACACTTCAAGAATAGAAGCAGAGAAACTGGAGTATCTATCCTGGAATTCTGCTTAGGTTATGTGTACCTGTGTACATCATCCTGTCCAGTTCTTACTTTTTGCCTTGAAGCAAACAGTCCAGCCAAACGTTGAAATGTACACCCAACTAATTTAGCTAAAGCCTCATAGACTCAGCCGAAGCTGTTGATTTACGGAGTTTTCCTTTATCCAAGGGGAAGTTACCCATTTGCTTCACACTGAACTTCCCACTGGAGGCTAGGCTGGGCTGGCAATGCCCTGGCTGGTCTGTATTAGCAACAATAGCAACAAAAGGATGCACTGAAGAGTCTTGGAAGTCTGAGCACATAGCTCCTTGCACAGAAAATTCCTTCAACATGGTTTGTACAAACTCTAACCGTCGCGTGTTTTAAAAATCAGTTTCGGAGTCAAGAAAGTTTATTAAATATCCATAATAGTGAGAAGAGGGACAATGCTCTTAGAAACAATTTTTACAAAATTGGTACTATTTCTGCATTTAAGATTACATATTTCAGACCAAGGTAAGGATGCCTTACCCAAGAATATAGCCCGATTAAAAAAAAATTAAGGTGTAAATTTCAACATGTTTGCAGGCTTTTATATGTAATGGGTGGAGGTGCTTTTGCAAAGCATTGTAATGGGTCTTGTGTCTTTTGAGCATCCGTGAGGGAGGAAACAGGAGCTGATTTGATTTATATAATAAAGAAGTAGGATTTTGAGATTCCCAGGACAATCTACAAAAGAAAGGGTGTGTGTGTGTGAGGAAACAAGGCAGCAGCCAGGGGAAAGGAGAGGAGAGAGGACCCGTGAGAAGGTCTCAGAGGTGAGCCCCAGTGGGGACTGTGTAAGGACAAAGACCTCTAAAGTTGCCTTATAAGTAAGTCATCTTCCTGGCTGTGTGGCAGTGTAACTTCTCTACACCTTTGGCGTAGCATGCCTGCCATACGTGGCATCCTGTGTGCTGTGGAGAACCAGAGGTCAAAGGTTGATAACCACACTGAAAGCAAGATGGCGAGAAGAGACAGTCAGAGAAGGAAAGAGAAGATGAGAATTCAGCATGAAAAAGATCCTGGAATAAGAGGGAACTGGGAAAACCTACTCCTCCAAGATCCCCCAGAAATATTGGGAGCAGGAAAATGCTGGTTTTCCCAGCATTTATGTGAGATGCAGGTTCCAGACATTTTTAAGGTGAATTATTATTTATTTTATTTTTTTTGCGGTACGCGGGCCTCTCACTGCTGTGGCCTCTCCCATTGCAGAGCACAGGCTCCGGACGCGCAGGCTCAGCGGCCATGGCTCACGGGCCCAGCCATGGAGTGTCATGTGGGATCTTCCTGGACAGGGGCACAAACCCGTGTCCCCTGCATCGGCAGGCGGACTCTCAACCACTGCGCCACCAGGGAAGCCCTAAGGTGAAGTATTAAAGACAGGATGCTCCCACAAGGCAGCGAGGTTTGCCGGCACCCAAGTGGTTGGCCCTTCAGTCACACGGCCATCCCTCGGGCTCTCTGCTAGGGATTTCTCACAGGTTTCTTCATTAATTTCCTTAGAGACATTCAACTATCTAGTTCTAAAGCATGTGAGTGTACCCAGAGGATACCTGGCATGGATTGAGTTTTCCTAAATGAATGAATTTCAGAAACAGTGATTTGATGGGAGCCAGGCAGAGAGCCCTGAACAGCCAGGTTAAGTTTGCTGCCTATGTATTTGAGTTTTATAAAAGAGAGTCTCGAATGAAATAATCACTTAGGACAGTTGCTGCAAAGATCTCTTTCAGTTTTCATGTGGGGGAGAATGGCAGCTTGAATTAATTGGCCTCAGTTATTGGTTTTCTTTCATCAGCAGCCACGTAAGAAAGATAACCCCAGGACTGTGGTAATTGTAGAGTCACTGGAACGATTTGTTAAAGGTAAACCTAGCTGGTGGAGTACTAGGGATTCTGTAAACATTTTGTCAGTTTGCACATTTTGCAGACAGCCTTTAAAGAAACATCTGCGTGTTTAATTGGCTTCCTTGGGTGAGCTCTGTCCTAGGAGACACTGACTCCAGCTTTTAAACCTCCTTGAATTCAAGCTGATGCCTCTAGTATTTTCTTCAGCCATCAATCACACGGCCAGTGCAAGCTGTCCCACTGGAAACTTGGAGGCTATGGTTAGGGCTGGTCCTGGATGATTTTTCTGGAGAATGGCTGCCATGAGCAGCCCCTCCCCTCCCCCTAGCATCCCCCCTCCCCCTTCCCCCCTATCCCCTGACTCCTCTGTTCTCCTGTTGTTTTGCCTGGATTGAATGACATCATTGAAGTAGGCGGGCACCCAGGCAAAGGAGTTAGTAGAAAAGGCCATTTATTCCAAAGGAATAGCTGTATACCTCACTATAAAGTCTTAGAGAATACTTTCTTAAAAGAAGTATTTTAAAAAATGTTAACCACATCCCTTAGAATTTTACAGGGACAACCCACAACACACACCTCAAACAAAAGTTTTCCAAGAGAATATTTGTACTATGCACAAGACATACTGATATTTTCTATTCTATTCTATTCTATTCTATTCTTTTTTTAAAAACATCTTTATTGGAGTATAATTGCTTTACAATGGTGTGTTAGTTTCAGCTTTATAACAAAGTGAATGAGCTATACATATACATATATCCCCATATCTCTTCCTTCTTGCATCTCCCTCCCACCCTCCCTATCCCACCCCTCTAGGTGGTCACAAAGCATCCAGCTCATCTCCCTGTGCTATGCGACTGCTTCCCACTAGCTATCTATTTTACATTTGGTAGTGTATATATGTCCATGCCACTCTCTCACTTTGTCCCAGCTTACCCTTCCCCCTCCCCATGTCCTCAAGTCCATGCTCTACATCTGTGTCTTTATTCCTCTTTTGTCCCTAAGTTCTTCATGACCATTTTTTTTTTTTTTAGATTCCATATATGTGTGTTAGCATACAGTATTTGTTTTTCTCTTTCTGGCTTACTTCACTCTGTATGGCAGACTAGGTCCATCCACCTCACTACAAATAACTCAATTTCGTTTGTTATATGGCTGAGTAATATTCCATTGTATATATGTGACACATCTTCTTTATCTATTCATCTGTCAATGGACACTTAGGTTGCTTCCATGGTCCTGGCTATCGTAAATAGAGCTGCAGTGAACATTGTCGTACATGACTCTTTTTGAATTATGGTTTTCTCAGGGTATATATCCAGGAGTGGGATTGCTGAGTCATATGGTAGTTCTATTTTTAGGTTTTAAAGGAACCTCCATACAGTTCTCCATAGTGGCTGTACCAATTCACATTCCCACCAACAATTCAAGAGGGTTTCCTTTTCTCCACACCCTCTCCAGCATTTATTGTAGATTTTTTGATGATGGCCATTCTGTCTGCTGTGAGGTGACACCTCATTGTAGTTCTGATCTGCATTTCTCTAATGATTAGTGATGTTGAGCATCCTTTCATGTGTTTGTTGGCAATCTGTATATCTTCTTTGGAGAAATGTCTATTTAGGTCTTCTGGCCATTTTTGGATTGGGTTGTTTGCTTTTTTAATATTGAGCTGCATGAGCTGCTTGTAAATTTTGGAGATTAATCCTTTGTCAGTTGCTTCATTTGCAAATATTTTCTTCCATTCTGCGGGTTGTCTTTTCATCTTGTTTATGGTTTCCTTTGCTGTGCAAAAGCTTTTAACTTTCATTAGCTCCCATTTGTTTATTATTGTTTTTTATTTCCATTTCTCTAGGAGGTGGATGAAAAAGGATCTTGCTGTGATTTATGTCATGGAGTGTTCTGCCTATGTTTTCCTCTAGAGTTTGATAGTGTCTGGCCTTACATTTAGGTCTTTAATCCATTTTGAGTTTATTTTTGTGTATGGTATAAGAGAGTGTTCTAATTTCATTCTTTTACATGTAGCTGTCCAGTTTTCCCAGCATCACTTATTGAAGAGGCTGTCTTTGCTCCATTGCATCTTCTTGCCTCCTTTACCAAAGATAAGGTGACCATATGTGCGTGGGTTTATCTCTGGGCTGTCTATCCTGTTCTATTGATCTATATTTCTGTTTCTGCGCCAGTACCATACTGTCTTGATTACTGTAGCTTTGTATTATAGTCTGAAGTCCGGGAGCCTGATTCCTCCAGCTCCGTTTTTCTTTCTCAACATTGCTTTGGCTATTCAGGGTCTTTTGTGTTTCCATACAAATTGTGAAATTTTTTGTTCTAGCTCTGTGAAAAATGTCATTGGTAGTTTGATAGGGATTGCATTGAATCTGTAGATTGCTTTGGGTAGTAGAGTCATTTTCACAATGTTGATTCGTCCAGTCCAAGAACATGGTATATCTCTCTGTCTGTTTTTATCATCTTTAATTTCTTTCATCAGTGTCTTATAGTTTTCTGCATACAGGTCTTTGTCTCCCTTGGTAGGTTTATTCCTAGGTATTTTATTCTTTTTGTTGCAGTGGTAAATGGGAGTGTTTCCTTAATTTCTCTTTCAGATTTTTCATCATTAGTGTATAGGAATGCAAGAGATTTCTGGGCATTAATTTTGTATCCTGCTACTTTACCAAATTCATTGATTAGCTCTAGTAGTTTTCTGGTAGCATCTTTAGGATTCTGTATGGATAGTGTCATGTCATCTGCAAACAGTGACAGCTTTACTTCTTCTTTTCCAGTTTGGATTCCTTTTATTTCTTTTTCTTCTCTGATTGCTGTGGCTAAAATTTCCAAAACTATGTTGAATAATAGTGGTGAGGGTGGACATCCTTGTCTTTTTCCTGGTCTTAGAGGAAATGGTTTCAGTTTTCACCATTGAGAATGATGTTGGCTGTGGGTTTCTCATATATGGCCTTTATTATATTGAGGTAAGTTCCCTCTATGCCTACTTTCTGGAGGGTTTTTATCATAAATGGATGTCGAATTTTGTCAAAAGCTTTTTCTGCATCTATTGAGATGATCATATGGTTTTTCTCCTTCAATTTGTTAATATGGTGTATCACGTTGATTGATTTGTGTATATTGAAGAATCCTTGCATTCCTGGAATAAACCCCGCTTGATCATGGTGTATGATCCTTTTAATGTGCTGTTGGATTCTGTTTGCTAGTATTTTGTTGAGGATTTTTGCATCTGTGTTCATTAGTGACATTGGCCTGTAGTTCTCTGTCTTTATGACATCTTTGTCTGGTTTTGGTATCAGGGTAATGGTGGCCTCATAGAATGAGTTTGGGAGTGTTTCTCTCTCTGCTATATTTTGGAAGAGTTTGAGAAGGATAGGTGTTAGCTCTTCTCTAAATGTTTGATAGATTCCCCTGTGAAGCCATCTGATCCTGGGCTTTTGTTTGTTGGAAGATTTTTAACCACAGTCTCAATTTCAGTGCTTGTCATTGGTCTGTTTATATTTTCTGTTTCTTCCTGGTTCAGTTCAGAAGGTTGTACTTTTCTAAGAACTTGTCCGTTTCTTCCAGGTTGTCCATTTTATTGGCATATAGTTGCTTGTAGTAATCTCTCATGATCCTTTGTTTTTCTGCAGTGTCAGTTGTTACTTCTCCTTTTCCATTTCTAATTCTATTGATTTGGGTCTGCTCCCCTTTTTTCTTGATGAGTCTGGCTAATGGGTTATCAGTTTTGTTTTTCTTCTCAAAGAACCAGCTTTTAGTTTTATTAATCTTTGCTCTTGTTTCCTTCATTTCTTTTTCATTTACTTCTGATCTGATCTTTATGATTTCTTTCCTTCTGCTAACTTTGGGTTATTCTTTGTTCTCCATTCTCTAATTGATTTAGGTGTAAGGTTAGGTTGCTTATTTGAGATGTTTCTTGTTTCTTGAGGTAGGCTTGTATTGCTATAAACTTCCCTCTTAGAACTGCTTTTGCCGCATCCCATAGGTTTTGGATCATTGAGTTTTCATTGTAATTTGTCTCTAGGTATTTTTTGATTTCTTCTTTTATTTCTTCGTGATCTCTTGGTTATTTAGTAGTGTATTGTTTAGCCTACATGTGTTTGTATTGTTTACATATTTTTTCCTGTAATTGATATCTAGTCTCATAGCGTTGTGGTCAGAAAAGATACCTGATACAATTTCAATTTTCTTAAATTTACCAAGGCTTGATTTGTGACCCAAGATATGATCTACCCTGGAGAATGTTCCATGAGCACTTGAGAAGATAGTGTATTCTGTTGTTTTTGGATGGAATGTCCTATAAATATCAATTAAGTCCATGTTGTTTAATGTATCATTTAAATCTTGTGTTTCCTGATTTATTTTCATTTTGGATGATCTGTCCATTGGTGAAAGTGGGGTGTTAAAGTCCCCTACTATGATTGTGTTACTGTCAATTTCTCCTTTTATGGCTGTTAGCATTTGCCTTATGTATTGAGGTGCTCCTATGTTGGTGCATAAATATTTACAATTGTTATATCTTCTTCTTGGCCTGATCCTTTGATCATTATGTAGTGTCCTTCTTTGTCTCGTGTAATACTCTTTATTTTAAAGTCTATTTTGTCTGATATGAGAATTGCTCCTCCAGCTTTCTTTTGATTTCCATTTGCATGGCATATCTTTTTCCATCCCCTCACTTTCAGTCTGTATGTGTCCCTAGGTCTGAAGTGGGTCTCTTGTAGACAGCATATATACAGGTCTTGTTTTTGAATCCATTCAGCCAGTCTATGTGTTTTGGTTGGAGCATTTAATCCATTTACATTTAAGGTAATTATTGATATATATATTCCTATTACTATTTTCTTAATTGTTTTGGGTTTGTTATTGTAGGTCTTTTCCTTCTCTTTTGCTTCCTGCCTAGAGAAGTTCTGGTAGCATTTGTTGTAAAGCTGGTTTGGTGGTGCTGAATTCTCTTAGCTTTTGCTTGTCTGTAAAACTTTTAATTTCTCTGTCAAATCTGAATGAGATCCTTGCTGGGTAGAGTAATTTTGGTTGTAGGTTTTTCCCTTTCATCACTTTAAATATGTCCTGCCAGTCCCTTCTGCCTTGCGAGTTTCTGCTGAAAGATCAGCTGTTAACCTTATGGGGACTCCCTTGTATGTTATTTGTTGTTTTTCCCTTGCTGCTTTTAATATTTTTTCCTTGTATTTAATTTTTGTTATTTTGATTAACATGTGTCTTTGTTTGTTTCTCTGTGGATTTATCCTGTATGGAACTCTCTGTGCTTCCTGGAGTTGATTAACTATTTCCTTTCCCATATTAGGGCAGTTTTCTACTATAATCTCTTCAAATATTTTCTCAGTCCCTTTCTTTTTCTCTTCGTCTTCTGGGACCCCTATAATTCGAATGTTGGTGCACTTAATGTTGTCCCAGAGTTCTTGAAAGTGTCCTCAATTCTTTACATTCTTTTTCTTTATTCTTTTCTGCAGTAGTTATTTCCACTATTTTATCTTCCAGGTCACTTATCTGTTCTTCTGCCTCAATTATTCTGCTATTGATTCCTTCTAGAGAATTTTGTATTTCATTTATTGTGTTGTTCATCATTGTTTGTGTGCTCTTTAGTTCTTCTAGGTCCTTGTTAAACATTTCTTATATTTCCTCCATTCTATTTCCAAGATTTTGGATCATCTTTACTATCATTACTCTGAATTCTTTTTCAGGTAGACTGCCTATTTCCTCTTCATTTGTTAGGTCTGGTGGGTTTTTAACTTGCTCCTTCTCCTGCTGTGTGTTTCTCTGTCCTCATTTTGCTTAACTTACTGTGTTTGGGGTCTCCTTTTCTCAGGCTGCAGGTTTGTAGTTCCCATTGTTTTTTGTGTCTGCCCCCAGTGGCTAAGGTTAGTTCAATGGGTTGTGTATGTTTCCTGGTGGAGGGGACTGGTACCTGTGTTCTGGTGGATGAGGCTGGATCTTGTCTTTCTGGTGTATAGGACTGTGTCCAGTGACGTGTTTTGGGGTGTCTGTGACCTATTATGATTTTAGGCAGCCTCTCTGATAATCAGTGGGGTTGTGTTCCTGTCTTGTTAGTTGTTTTGCATAGGGTGTCCAGCACTGTAGTTTTCTGGTCGTTGAGTGGACCTGGGTCTTAGTGTTGAGATGGAGATCTCTGGGAGAGTTTTTGCAGTTTGATATTCCATGGAGCTGGGAGGTCTTTGGTGGACCAATATTCTGAAACCAGCTTTCCCACCTCCGAGGCACAGGCTTGACACCTGGCCAGAGCACCAAGACCCTGTCAGCCACATAGCTCAAAAGAAAAGGGGGGGAAAAAAGAAAGAATAAAATAAAATAAAGTTATTAAAATAAAAAATTATTATAGATTAAAAAAAATAATAATAATAAATGGAAAAAAAATCAGAAAGAAAGAAGAAAGGAAGAAGAGAGCAACCACACCAAAAAACAAATCCACCAATGATAACAAGCGCTAAAAACTACACTAAAAGAAAAAAAATGGACAGAGAGAACCCTAGGACCTAGTAATGGTAAAAGCAAAGTTATAATGACAAAATCACACAAAGAAGCAGACACATACACACTCACAAAAAGAGAAAAAGGAAAAAAAAGTATATATCTTTTGGGAAGTCTGAGGTCTTCTGCCTGTGTTCAGTAGGTGTTCTGTAGGAGTTGTTCCACATGTAGATGTATTTCTGATGTATTTGTGGGGAGCAAGATGATCTCCACATCGTACTCCTCCACCATCTTGAATGTCATTCTATTCTATTCTATTCTATTCTATTCTATTCTATTATTCCATTCCACTCTGTTCTTTCAATTAAAAAAAAGCTGCTGGCCATTACTCATTACTCTGATGTGATAGCTCACTAACTGTAATCTAGAGAATTTGGCATTGGGTCACAATATTAAAATTGTCCATTTGTTTTTAATCCAGCATGGCTGAAAAGTGATTAGAAGGCATTAATAAAAATCTCTGCTCCCTGATCAGTCCACTTTCTTATCTAACGAATCATCCTTTAAAAATCACTCTGAACTTCATGAAGGGACATCCCCCTTTCTCCTACTTGGCTGAACGGGAGTCAAAAGGACCAGCTCTTCTCCAAGCTCTGCCACTAACTGTGAGACCCTGCACAGGATCCACCTCAGCCTCTTTTCTCTAGCCTGTAAAACAATAATATTATTAACAGTTAAGATGTTTCTAGTGATTATGTGCTAGTCACTATTCTAAGTGTTTTATGTGCACGAATTCATTGACTGCTCACTGTAAATCTGTGAGTGAGATGCTGTGTTTGCTGTGACGTTATAGCTGTGGAAGTCAAGCCCAGGAGAGGTTTTGCTAAGGTCTGCATGCTGTGGCTGTAGACCTGCAATGGGAGAGCCAGGATTTGTGCCTGGGCAGCCTGTACCATTATTTTACACCACCTATTTGGGGCTCATTAAAATAGGTGATCTCCCAGGTCTTCTTCGAATCTGACTTTGTGTGTTTCTCCTTGTCATGGTGGTTGGGAGTTTCTCAAAGATTCAAATTAACCTCCTTGTAGCTTTTTGGAAAAGGTCTGTGATATATGGCCCTAGAGCATTATTACCTCTATAAGATAAACCCCAACCAATGTTTCTTATTTTAGGAAGAGGTGTCTATGTGTTTGTGTGTGTGTGTGTGTGTGTGTGTGTGTGTGCACGCATAGGTGGTCAGGGAACATGGAAGGCAGGGAAGCTGGTAAAATCACCCAAGCAGGTTTCTTGCTTCACCCTTCACATCCATACCCTCGATGTCCACATCAGGGGCTTGGTAGAAGCAGACATCATGAAACTGTAACTATTACCACTAAGAGCAGATGTAGAGAGGATGTAGGGAGGCCTGCCTTCCTGATGGGGCCTGTGCCTGTGCAGGAAGTAGGAGGTTAGGAAACACAGGCGGCGTCTGAAGGATCCAGGACACCAGATGTCAACACAATGGCCAGGTGTGCTCAGGGGTGATGGGAGACGAGGTTAGGGCTGGGATGCAGCAGGCCTTGAATGCTGGGAGAAGCCAAGATGCTTATAGGAGAGACCTTTAGCAACTAAAATCATAATTTCAGGTATTATTGTGTTACATTCCTAAAGCATTATTTTTGGCAAATTGGGCACTACCTAATGTTGCTAAAATATGAGCTAACTTCTAAGAGAGGGTGAAACAATCCCCGGCAGCCATTTGAACCTTGAAAAAAATGCAGCAAGGGAATCATAGTGTAGGCTCTGCCCAATCATAAAAATGCATCTCACAGGGAAGGAATCCATATTTATTTGATGCTCTATTTAAACAAATATCAAATAATAAAATCCTCATGGAGGAGACAGGGTTCCCCCCCACCAACCCTTTCAGGACCCCTGTGGGAAAATAAATCTGTCAAGGGACACGTTTAAATAAAGGGGATGTAGATTAGTTTCAAGTGGTAAGGTTTTTGGTTTTCTTAAAGAGGAAAATATAAGGGTTAATTCATTTGGTGCTTTAATTAGGATCAATGTGAAAGGAACATTTTAAAACATGTTTCAGTCCCCAATGGCAGCTAGTTAAGGGAGAAGACTAGGAAGAGTGAGTGATAGAATGAGGAAGAGTAAAACAAAAGGCAGGGAGAAAGAGAAGGTGGCGGGGATGAAAAGAGAGACTCAGAGGCCAGGAGTGGGGACACTGAGAGTCGATCGCTGAGCTGGGCAGGAAGAGCTCAGGGTGAAAGGGGCTGTGATCTGAAAGTCTCAAAGAGGCAGGAATGGAAATAACTGAAGGCAAAGTGAAATGATCTTATTTAATGAAAAAAAAAAAGAAGAGGAATTTAAGACTGTTCCCATGATATAGTTGAAGAGGTGAAGAAGGGCTGGATTTTAATCCTAAAAGAACTAATACGATTTTCCATTTGACGCTTGTGTAGATATAAATCCACTCTTGGTTATGTATATTAACAGGCTCTGTGTAAAGGGGTTAAAAAGCTAAAATCGTCTACAAAGCTATCTAGAAAGTTTTAAGCATACTATTTTACAAATGGGCATTTCTTGAATTGTTTTATTAAATCTTTGTACTTTTTTATAGTGGTAAAATATACTCAACAAAAAAGGGACCATTTTAGCCATTTTTTAAGTGTATAATTCAGCGGCATTAAGTACATTCACATTGTTGTGCAACCATCCCCATCATCCAACTCCAGAGCTTTTTCTTCTTCTCAGGTTGAAACTTTGTACCCATTAAACACGAACTCACCATTCCCCATTTCCCCCAGCCTCTGGCAACCTCTATTCTACTTTCTGTCTCTGTGCTTTTTTTGGGGGGTGGGGTGGGGTAGGAGTTTATTAATTAATTTATTTATTTTTGCTGTGTTGGGTCTTCGTTTCTGTGCGAGGGCTTTCTCTAGTTGTGGCAAGCGGGGGCCACTCTTCATCACGGTGTGCGGGCCTCTCACTATCACGGCCTCTCTTGTTGCGGAGCACAGGCTCCAGACGCGCAGGCTCAGCAGTTGTGGCTCACGGGCCCAGCCGCTCCGCGGCATGTGGGATCCTCCCAGGCCGGGGCACGAACCCGTGTCCCCTGCATCGGCAGGCGGACTCTCAACGACTGCGCCACCAGGGGAGCCCTGTGCTTTGTTTTTTAAGACCAATTCATTATAAGTTGTAGCTGTGGCATTTCATAATTGCAGCATTTGAGGAGCAAAGTCAAGGAGGGAAAGCTTTTTGAGGAAAGATAGGGCTTACACTGATTTTTCAAATGCTTAAATCCCATATTTATTAATTTCCAAATGAAGTTTCCACCATTTCTCACATTTAAAGTGTTCATTTAATTAATTCTAAATGAATAGGCAACACATTTATCTTTATTTTTAGTGATTCCTAGGAATGGATACATTGAAGTATTTTCAAAAAGGACATGCAATTAAATTGTCATTACACCAATCATTTCTATTTGACTAGAATCTATTGAAACTAGTTAGTGTAGGTTCATGCCCTAAATATTAAGAAAATATATGAAATTGTTTCTATAATGATCGAGAAAGCATTCACCACTTTTGATGGAGTAGTTAACCATTCTTTGCCATTTCTATTATAAGTAAAGCCTGGGATATTAACAAACAGACAAGAGAGCAATAAACAACAGATACTGCGATCATTTAGCTAATTCTACTTCGAGTTCTGAAGCAAGAATAGATTATGATACATTGATAAAAAACGTGACATTCTCAGCACATGTAAGTAAGCCCTGAATTTGAGAACATCTGTTTTCCCAGAGCCCTAGTAAACACACTTTTAACAGAGATCTCATGTAAAGTAGCCATATGCTTATAATTATCCAAATATTGTAGATCCCCTGTGTGAAATTTCACATCTTTGTTGCTTCTATTTTAATGTTGACAAAGTTGGTAGTAATTTTTAAAACCAAGTCTGATCCTAAACAGGAAAGACAATTTCCTATGTAATTATAATTTTCTATGCAAGATTTGGCAAAGATCAAATTGTTCTTAGAATTTAATCATCTTTACTCTCATAAGCATCCTAGATGCTCATTTGAGAATTCACTTTGCTCAATTTAAGTATCCCAATACCTACTAGCGAACTGCAATGTGTTTTTAATCTAGATGATTTGGACAAACATAAAACATGTCGAATCATTATAGAAGAAAAGTGTTGCCACAGGTTCACAGTGAAATACAGTAAAAGCTCACTATGTCAAACAAATTTAACCTTTTTAGAGAAGTTACTTAACAAAAGAAGTTCTTAAGAGAATATGAGAGCTGGTTAGATTGAAGTTTTAAAATGTAATTCCAGAGCAAATGCATAAAGATTGAGAAATAGTAAAAATTACCAGGGAATTATCTGATATTTAAAAAATCCAAATGGTTGAGTAATTAATGGTCACCATACTTACATGCATCTGGAATAAGTATTTACATAAGTTGTTGTATATAATCTGCATAAAAACCCCAGAGGGACGTATTTTTACCTCCATCTGACGTGCCAAAACTAAAAGTAGAAGGTTTTGCGTTCATATAGATCAGAAGTGACAGAGCTGGGATTCTAATCATCTGCTGCAAACCCCTCCTCTTTCATTAGCATCCATGGTATACTCCATGGATGCTAATGAAAGAGATGGATGCTAATGAAAGCAGACTGTAGACTCCAAGAAGAAGTCTACAGTCTGCTTCATCCTGATATGGCTTTTGTCTCCTTTCCAGGTTCTAAACGGGCCCAGCCCTTTTTATTTTTAGAAATCTGTCCAGATTAGCACAATTTAACCTGATATGACTAGGCGATTAAATACACCTTGTTCGCACGGGGAATGAAAATTATTTGCTCGTTAGGACTGAGAATCATTCATTTAAGAATAAAGTTGCATACTGTGTGTTTCCTTTACAACTTTCCCTCAAAAATCAAAGCATTTCTTGAAGTTCTTGGCAGGTAGCTTGTCCCTATTTCATGGTGAAGACCAATGGTTCTCAAACTTCAGCCTGCATTAGAATCCGCTCAAGGGCTCGTTAAAGTATAGATCTCTGGGCCCCAGCTTCTGATCCCGTAGATCTGGGGTGAGGCCTAAGAATCTGCATTTCTAACAAATATCCCGGTGATGTTGATGCTGCTGGTCCAGGGGCCACCCTTCAAGAACCACTGGTGTTGGCAAACTACATCATGGCTGGACATCTGCGTGCCCCGTGGTGCAACCAAACAAGGAGAGCAGTGATTTGGTCGTTTTGACACCCCTAGTGAGTCTTCATGTTTCTCTCGATACCCAGAACTGGAACTCGAATTCCCTGTCAAACCCAGTACCATCACACTGGTGCCAGGCGTGGGGCTGACCTACTGAAAGTCTGAGTCACACCCGTTCAGCTGATAGAGTGGGGAAACAGAGGCCCAGAGAGGTTATATGTGTTATATTATCAGGCACAACTCTTCATTCCATTTCATTTAACTTGTCTGTGAAGCATCCTGCGAAAGAATGGGAGTGCCAAAGCAAACAGAGCAAGTGGCATCATAGGTCTCAATATTGCATCGGGGAAGCAGGAGGAATTAGGCGCTGGTACCTCCCAGGCTAATTTGTGAAGGAGAAGCTTTATCTTCATGTGCACGCTTTCCTAAGAGCCCCCCCCCCCTTTTTTTTGCCTCTTCCTCTGCCTCTCCAGAGCAGTCCTCACCTTTCTTCCTGTCGCTCAGGACTCCATTTATTTTTCACCCTTGACCCCTTTCGAGGAAGATTACTCAGTACTCTAAGCGTTCTTTTCTTTTATGAGGGACTTTTTCTTGCAGATGAAGTTGTATGGAAAGGTCAGAAACATAGAGCAGGGCTGCTCAGCTTGGAGAAAGTGTGGGACACAGGAACCTCACCTGGTAGGTTGCCTCCTCATTCCTCTTGCCGAAAGCTCTAGAAGCTCAAAGGAACAGACTTTTAAACCCACTGCTGTACTCCTTCTTGTCCTTAGCCTTCTTTTAATCAAAACCTGCCCGTCTTAAGTCTCACTTCTCTTGGACCATATAGGTGTCAACTAGTTAATGTTCTCAGGTTATCAGTTTGTCAATTGATTCGGAAGAGTATAATAGTGGTAGTAAAGTATGAATAGGGGTCATACCCAAGAACATTTTTGTTTTAACTGGCACCTTATGAAAACAGTACTGCAAACTAAAGAAATGATTTCATTTGTGCAAATTGCAGGTGTTAGACTACCTTCCTAGGATATAGTTCCAGAGACTTTACAGAATGGTTACGTCATACTAACAGTTAAATTATTCTTTATTTATTTAAATTGAAGTATAGTTGATTTACAATGTTGTGTTAATTTCTGCGGTACAGCAAAGTGACTCAGTTATACATATATACATTCTTTTTTATATTCTTTTCCATTATAGTTTATCACAGGATATTGAATATAGTTCCCTGTGCTATACAGTAGGACCTTGTTGTTTATCCATTCGATATATGTATCCCTAGTTTGCATCTGCTAACTCCAAACTCCCACTCCATCCCTTCCCCATCCTGAGATAAACTCTTTTATTTATATAATAGAATCTTCTCTCCCTGGGTTAGTATGAAATAATGCTTTGAAGACAACAGCACAGATTTCAGAGAGCAAGGGCAATTCTGTTTGCTTTTGGTCCTGTATCTCTGGGCAGGTAGAGCTCTCTTTATGGAAGTTTTGTGGCCAAATGCTACACACACCTTATATATGACTCTCTCATTTCTCAAACTAATGTTAATATAAGTGTCACTATTCCTTGCTCATCTCGCAAGCCCCTGAAAACTTTCCCGCGTCCAGCCCAGTTTTGGTTCTCCAAGGGTAATTCCCTCAGCGTCCACAGGAGGGCAGGACACACCATACTGCACAGTTGTCTGTATTTCTTTCTATTTGGCGGGGGGGGGGGGGGGGGGGAATCTGACCATGAAAAGAATGCCAGTTAAGTTGCTAAAGGTGCCTACACCAGACCTTCTCATTTCAGCTCAAGACCCTTTCACCCTTTTTGATATTCTTCATAGATGAAACAGCTGAAGAAATTCCAAGAGAATCTAAGACTGGACTGAAAGTTTCTATAGCATTATTTCAAATTCTCAAATTCTTTAGACCTTTAGAGAAGGTCTAAAGGCAGATTTTGACTCGTAGTTTGCTCTCGTATCTTTGTTTTTACAACACACATACTCATAGAGCAAAGGCCTTGTTAACGTTGGGGTGGATTCCTATTTGAGGCATATCTATGAGGGAGGAAGAGGTATGGCTTTATACAGGACTGGGGATCATTGTCATAATATTTGAAATAGGAAATGCTTTTTAGTATAGTGAAAGCATTGGATTAAGTGTCAGAAAGACTTGCCTACTGGTTGTGAATAGATTCCTGACTGGCTTGTAACCTTGGGCCCCATCCACCGAGTTTGTGCATCCGCTCACCTGTGACATGAAGACTGCAGCGCTTTCAGGAAAAGGAGAGCCAGCACCTTCCTTGCTTGGACTTGAGGCTGGTAGCAGTGAAGGAGGAGAATATCTGCCCCAGGGGAATCCTGACGGTGGGAGGACAGACCGCATCCTCTGTGGTTCCTGTCCTAGTGTCATTTACTCTTACCCATGACTCCATCCAGTGTGCTGAGCAGCTCCTAAGCCACAGCAAATAGGCTCATTACTTTGTTTCCTGTTTACTGATAACTTGTGGCAGATAATAATTGCCGTGGGCCAAAAGAAGAGAGAACATACAGGACTGCAGTTGCAGGCAGGAAGCCTTCTTATTGGCTGGGGGGTCTGAAACCATGGATCACCATTAACCAGACTCCATACTGATAGCAATTAAAATACTGATAACACAAACTACAAGGGTTCGTTTCCCCAAGGGGAGGGATGGAGACAGACCACAAGGAGGAAGCCTCTCCCGGATGACACCGGAGAAGCAGACGTACAGAGCTTGCAGGCCAGGCCAGAGCAGATCATGTGCATCCTAGGGGTGACAGGTAGGCGGAAGGTGAAATGTTGCTTCTTCGAGTGAGAAACGAGGGGTTTCGAGTTTGTGGTTTGGCAGAGGGCTGTTGGAGACCTGCAGAGGGGGCAGACGGGCACAGAGGAGAGCTGTCCAAGAAAACAGCCTTGGCAGTAATACAAAACCAACCCAAAACATGAAAAGAAGGGCGAGCAGACATGCTTTGGACATAATGTTAAGTGACAAGGGGAGGGTAGGACACAGCATCTATCTCTGGATTGCAATAACATGTATGCAAAAGACAGAGACAGATTGGAAGGGCACCCATAAAGGCAAACACATTTTGGTCTCTTGTAGTGGCAGAAATCTGAAAAACAATCTTTTTGTTCAGTTCCATTTCCTTTTATGTTGTTAAGTTAGTAAAAGACAAACTATTTTAAAGCACAGAGAGAGGAAGGAAGAAAAGGTTATGGTAAAGCAGCTTCGAGTCTAAAGTCTCAGAACTTGACAATCTTGAAACCAAAACTGGGGACATAAGTAGGCGTGGGATAAGGCCAGAAGGGACACCCATGGAGGAGATCGAGAGGAGAGAAGCTGGCTCAATAGCCCAGCGGTTAAGAGCTCAGACTCCGCAGCAGTGTGAGCTTGGGCCTCAGTTTCCCTATCTGTAAAATGGGGATAGTCCAATCCTTATCTCATAAGGTTGTTTTGAAGATGAAAGGAAACAAGGTCTCTTGGGTGTTTGCCATTACCTGGGGGAGGCCAGTGCCAAGACCTTAAGGAAGTTCTGGAATGAAGGGAGCAAGGAAGCAAAACTGCCTCTTCCTGCAGTCAGGTGACTGGTCCCTGCAGAAGGAATGAAATAGCAAAAGTGGGAAGGGGGAAGAAAGTGAGAGGGTGGGGAGTATGGAGACTGGGAACACACACACACACACACACACACACACACACACACACAAAGCAGTGTGGGGAAGGAAATCACCCGAGAGCAAATAATATCATAAAGAAAAGAAAAAGCAAGAAAATAGGGACTGGCTCAGGGATGATTCCTCTTTGCTGGAGAGGGAAGACCACTGGGTCTGGAGTCTGAGCCCTAGGGTCTGTTTCTGGCTGCACATCCTCTTGGCTGAGTGTCCTTGGAAAAGTCATTTATCCCCTCTCAGACGTTGTTTAAATCTGTAAAAGTGAAAATAGGAAGGCCAACATCACAGAAGGGCTGGGGGTGATTCAAGATCTTTTTACGGCTGGTGGCTGAGCACCCAATACATGCAGGGGGAAACTCGACGTCCACAGCGTTAGGGCAAGGAGCATGGCGGGAGAGAAGCAGCCCTCCGTCTCGTCTTCCAGCCTTCAGGCCCCGGAATGAGTGAGGCAGTAGGCGGGGAAGACAGGCAGGAGAATCTGGGGACAGATAAAGGAAACTCGTGATGGGGCGAGGCTGGGCTGAAGAGAAACAGATTGGGGGAGAGCTGCAAAGGGAGGGGTCCACTGAAAGGGGAGGGGGGAGTCCGGGGAGGGAGCGGGTGGGAAGGCCTAGAGAGATGGGAGGGCAGTGTGAGAAGAAAAGCAGGCTGGGGAAAGAGAGATTGGAATGCAGAGGGAACTTGGGGAAGGAGGAAGTATTGAAGGCGGGAGGGAAAGAAGTGAGGGAAAATGGGGATGCCGTGGAGGCGGGGGCCAGGCCGCGAGAGGGAAGAGCATCCGGGGAACAGATGGAGGAGAAAAGAATCGGCTAAATCCAGCGTCAGAAGAGGTTGGGGACTGCGAGGAGAGAGGCTGGGGCCTTCAGGAGAGCGCAGCAGCTTTTAGCATCCATCCAGACTCTAAAGACTCGTGGCCTTTGCCTGACCTCGAGGGTCGGGAACAGACGCCCTGTCTTTGTGGAGAGCGGTACCCCACCGAGAGAATGGGGCTGTTCTGGGCTGGGCCCTACGCCTGGCGCGCGGCGAGGCTTCCCTGGTCCTGGACTGGCCCTTGAAGGGAGCGATCGACTGGCCTGGAGGTTGGGGCCGAGGAAGGAAGGTACCACCGCCCGGAGCCGGCGCGCAGTCGGCTGCTGAGGCGCCTGCTCCGAGCTGTCCCTGGGGGGCGCCGCCGCCGCTTCCCTCCTCCGGGGCCGCACGCTCCCAGCAAAGTGGAGGAGGCTGGGGAAGACCGAGAGCCGGCGGAGCGCTACGGAGGGACCGAGCTTCGAACAGTGCTAGCGGGGGGGTCTGGCGCTGCGGATGCCCGTGGCTTCCTCGCCGCCGGGCGGCCTCGCCCGCCTACCCCTGCCCGGCGCTCCAGGCCCGCTCTGCGCGCACCGCCTGGCAACCCCTCGCACGTCCCGCGGGGGCGCTGCGTCCCCCTGCCACCCCGGCCCACAGCGGCCCCTCTCCCCCACACCTCCTGCCCGCACCACCCGGCCTCCCCTCCCACCCTCGGCTCCCCTCCCCTCCCTCCCTCCCCTCCCCTCCCCTCCCCACCCCTCCCCTCCCGGCGAGGGGCGGGAGGGGGCGTGGCAGGGCCGGGGTTTGTGTGGCTGGGACCCGGCTCCTCGCACTCCGAGTCCGCCCGAGGAGCCGGGCCCCGGCCGCTGTCCAGCCGCTCCGCGCCCCTCGCGACCCGCGCCGCCGCCTCTCGGGGAGCCGCTCGCCATGGATACCCCCAGGGTCCTGCTCTCGGCCGTCTTCCTCATCAGTTTCCTGTGGGATTTGCCCGGTTTCCAGCAAGCTTCCATCTCATCCTCCTCGTCGTCCACCCAGCTGGGCTCCGCCAAGGGAATGCGAAGCCGCAAGGAAGGGAAGATGCCGCGGGCGTCGCGAGAGAGTGCCACGGCCCGGGCGCCCCTGGGGCGGCAGGAGCCACAGCCGAGGCCGCAGGAGGAGCCCCGGCGGCGGCCGCCACAGCAGCCCGAGGCTCAGGAGCCTCCGGGCAGGGGCCCGCGCGTGGTGCCCCACGAGTACATGCTGTCAATCTACAGGACTTACTCCATCGCCGAGAAGCTGGGCATCAATGCCAGCTTTTTCCAGTCTTCCAAGTCGGCTAATACGATCACTAGCTTTGTAGACAGGGGACTAGGTAAGTGGCAAAGAAGACGCCCGACTCCTTTCTCCCTGGAGCTCCGCAGCCAGGGCACAGCTCCGGCTCTGGCAGGAGGCTGCATTTGTGAATTCCCTTCCCGCTCTGGATACCTCCCCCTTTCTTTTCTTAAACAGTTTTTCTCAAGCCTAAGTAAGTTTCCGAATGCGGCTGCAGACTTTATTCCAGTGTGCAATCCCCCCTGCTTCGCTTTCTCTCTCCCTTCCTTCCTTCTTCCTCTTGCCTTGTGCAGAAAGGAGCGTGGCGGCCGCACGTCTGGTGGCTGGTGGAGGAAGCGTGGAGGGCGGGAGGTGGCGGGCAAATGACCGGGGCTGCAGAGGGGTCGCGACGGGGACTGGGAACCCGTGGCAAGGGGTCACTGGTTGTATCGGGTGCGCGGTCCAAGGCCGGAGCTGCCGTGGCGGACCGAGCGGCCCAGGGGCCTGAGTGAGCGCTGGAAAGCCCCGAGCTCCCATCCGCTCCGGGAAAAGCCGGCAGAAGAGAGTTCCGCGGTCGAAGAAGCGAGTCCGCGATTTGCGTCTGGCAGTGCCCTGGCCCAGCCGCTGCCCGGCTACCCGGCTCGTCCCCGCGCTGGACGTGGGGATGGTCAGCCGCGTAGGAACCCCGCGCCCTCGGGCTTTTTTTTTTTTTTTTTTTGCTCCTGCAGCGCGCCCTCGGCCACTCCGGGGCCGCAACAGAGTCATTTCTGCAGAGGCAGCGGCAGCCACTGGCAGGGCGGACCGGGGGCAGGGGCAAGTGAGCTAAATTTGGGGGGTTGTTGGTACTTAGCTCACATGGGTGCCTGGGTGTGCTCGTTCACCTTTCTGAGCCAGGCAACTCTCCTCTCTCTGCGCTTCTACCAGGGGCCCCGTCTTTGGTCCCCTCTGTGGGCGCGGGTGCATGTGTGGGAGTCTGCGGAAACCCCTGCGCCCCCTCCCTGCCACCTGCGTTGGTCTGCAGCCTTGGAGAGAACCTCGCGCTGCAGGCGCCGGGACCTCAGTTCCTAAAGAGAAGAGACAATACCGTAGAAGGAGGCAGTAAGGAAGGGAGAAAAAGCAAAGGAAGGGCAAACGGGAGGTAGGGGGCGAGAAGAAAGGACGGAGGAGATAAAAGCGATTTGGGCATCTATCCACTCCGCCACCCTGCCCGGACTTAGCTCCTCGGCTCGGACGCCTTCCCTGCCTCCCACTTCCAGGTCAGTGAAAGGGGGGTCGCCCAGGAACCGGCGAGCACGGGGGTTCGGACTGCTCTGCCGCGACTGCCTTGGGGGCACTTGCACGCCCTCGAAGCTTTACAGAGCAGGCTAACGGCCCCGAGCCTCGGGCTCTTCCCAGGCTTCAGCCCCCGAGCCCCCTCCCTTGCAGCCGCCTTCCTTGCGAGCGTGGGTCCTGCCCACGCTCGGTTCGCGGCTGCAGCCCGAGGTCAGCGAGGTTCACAAGCTGCTGAAAAGTCTGGGCGGCAAATTAACGCCAGGTATTTTATGGTGATTTTACAACTGCTAAAGTCACCCTGGCAAATACAAGCGGCTTCTTCGTAGCGCTGCACCTGGGTCCCCGGCCTCCCTGCTGCCAGCGCAGCTCGCCTTCTCCCCACCTCCACCCCTCTCCCTGACTCTGTTGTTTCTCTCCCTCTAAATCTTCTGTTTATCGTTCGCCTTCTCTAATACCCTACTCGAAGGCTACCCTAGACTTGCCTAGTCGAGAGAGTAAGGAAGCACAGAGAAAAGTACTCTAGAGGCCTTTCCCCAAGGGAAGAAATCCCGCAGGCCCAGGGTGGCGGGCGGTTGGGCGCGCATTTTCTTCTCCCCACGGGAAGCGGCCAGAACCTCCGCCCCTCCCCCAAGCGGACACCCCCTAACTCGTAAGTTGCGCCCTGTGAGTTTGGCACGGGACCAAAGGACCCTGCGGGCGGCTGGGAGGCGTCTACCGAAGCCTGCGGCGTTGGGGCAAGTGTGGGAGGTCTCTGGGGGCTCCAGGTCCGGCGCAGAGGCTGGTTCGCTTCACCCTGGCTCGTGCTGCAGCAGCCTGTCCGCGGGCACCGCGCTGGGCACCCCCGGGGCGCCGGAGGTAGGGAGGGGACTGGCTGCGCGCCCAGGTTGGGGGGGGGGGCGCTCAGTTTCCGAGCCAAGCTCTCTAAGCTAGCCGAACCGAGATCCAGACGTCCGGCTTCCATTCCCGAACGCGGTCCCCCGCCGGAGGAGGCGCGGCGTGACCACCTGGACCGTAGCTTCAAAGGCGCGGTCTCCTCCACGCCCTCCGGTTCCCAGAAAACGCGAAGAAAGGTAGTTGGTTGACCGCGAAGGCTGTGCCCGCCGCGCTGGGGCGAAGGAGTGCGAAGCCGCGGGCTGGAGGGCGCGCGCAGAGGAGGGGGTATGTTGCGGGCCACAGCCCCAGCTTGATAAAGGGAAAGCCTCACTTTCTCTCTCACTGATTTTGATTTGATGTGTCACCGGCGGTGACCTCGGGCTGGACCTTCCGGGGCTTGCTTAGCATCGGGCCCCTGATTGGAGTGTTTCAACTCAGCGATCTAATTGAGGGTTCATGTCATAACACATCAAATGGTGTCTAGTCTCCCGTGATGGAAGGGACCCGCCAGCCGCGCATCCCCGACTCCTGGCGAGGACTTCCGCCCCTCTCACGTGGGGACTCTTAAACCGCGCCAGACCTTCCAGCATCCCCTCCCCCAGCCGTGGAAGGCAGGACAAGGAGGTAAGAGAGGCGGCCAACTGAGAGCTGGGCCAGCCGCTCTAACTTGGCGCCTTGCCTCGGGGATGTTTAAATCGCCGTCGAGTGTGGCAGGCTTGGCTTCGAGAAGCAGGGGTCCCTCAGGGGGGAGGAGCAAAGAAAACGGAAGGAATCCTGAAATCCTCTCGTGAGGCATGAGCTACTTACGTACAGTACAGTATCTGTAAAAAGCCTTCCTCGCCCGGGAACCCCGGGACCCCAGACATTACACCTAAAGCTTGCGTTTAAGAGCGGGAGAGCGGGGTAAACTCTGTCCATTGTGAATGAATGAAGAGCGCTTTAGGTCTATAAAGACTGCGTGTTCTGTGCTGCCTCAGCCCGTGCCTCCTTCTCCCAAGCCCCGTGAGGAGGAGACCTTATTGCAAGTTAAAAAAAATATGTCTCCCCTTTCGGTTCGCTCTCCAAACAACTAAGGGTAATAATAATAACTAAGATATATTGACATGTTGAGCACTTACTGTGCACCAAGTACTGGGCTAACATTTGTTACATGAATTATTTCATTTAATTCTAACAACACCCCCCCACACCCGGGGAAGAAAACGCTACAGTCCCTGTTTTACAGGTGAGTTAAGGAAGACAGAGAGATTAAGCAAGTTGTTCAAGGTCACACAGCTAGTGAGAGCTGAAGCACATATCCAGTTCCAGCCCCTGCATATTTACCTATGGCACTACATGGGTAGGGTAAGGGTGAGGGGGTTTCTAAAGGATGGTGGCCAGAAGCAGAAATGGAAAAAGTTGACAGATTTCCCACCCCGTCTAATATTCCTCTGTAACCTCTTACGACCCAGTTAGGAGTTGGAGTGAAACTTTAGATTCAGGGGTGCTGTGCCTTGCTTCTTCTTTGTACTCCCTGTAAAAGGCACAAACTGCCTTATCCCTGACCTTTAAAAATGCCTCCATATTGTGCTTTCAAGATGATTTTGGATCCATGAAGATGAGAAAGTGTGTGAATGTTTGTGTTGGTGCAGCCGTAGGATCAGGATGGACCAGGTTGGATATAGAGAAATTACAGTTAGCACCTGATACAGCTCATTACAAGACCACTAGTACAGGAGGCTTGGATCTCCAACCCTGGGGCCCTGGCGAGGCAGACAATGAGAACTCCTATGAATTCAACATGGCTGTAAGACAGAGGGAGAGGGAGAGAGAAGCAAAACTTGGACTTTAGTTTATGTAGTGAGAAGCGCCATGTAATTCCAACAAGGGAGAAAAAAAAAAAGCCTCTTAAGGATGAAGAAACCAAAATGAATCTAAGAATATTGCTGTGAGTTAGGTTTCCAGATGATTTTGAAATAAGAATTCTCTTTAAATATTTGTTGTTATTGTTACAATAGCACTCTCAGAAAGGCGGCAGCAGGGAACAGATAACAAAAAACCAAAAACCAAAAACACCAAACCCCCCCCCCCCAACACACACACACACACAAACCCAAACGAGATCGGAACAGCCTTGAGGAATTTGACACCCTAGAAATGAACCTCGGGAGAGTTTGCCGCTGATTGTTTGTTGGCTTCTAGGTTTACCTTCTGGGTCGCGATTGCCAAGGGGGCAGGGCAGGACAGCTAACGGGGAGGACATTCTAAGAGCGGCATAGTTCCCTCCTGATTGAAGTTCGTCTGGTGTGGCGTGTTCATGCAAAACAGCGTGTTTCTGGGTGGACCTGGGCCGCAGAGTGGTGCAATCAACGCAGTGGTGCTTTTGCCCGGACCCTGTTGTCGTTGGCAAACGGAAAATGAAATATAAGCAGGGAAGTATTTTAATGGGGACGGAGGGAATTCACAACTGTTAATTATTTGGTGACCTTGTATTCGATTTGTTTGAGTCCCTTATAAAAACACTAATGCAGACCAGACGGCCAAGTGAGGAAGCCGGCAGAAGGTTCCAATCTAGGCTTTATTTCCCCGGAAAGAGGGAACAGCCTTGGGAAAGGATTGCTGAGCTTTCAAGTGCGTGCGTGTGAGGACGCGCCGGTGTGAGCACCGCGCGGGGTTTGCGTCGCCGTCCAGGTTCAGGATCCTGCTCAAACCTGGTGAACTGGCAGGTCCTATAAGAAACCCGGGGTAAGGGAAGGAAGCCTTAAACCAGAAGTTTGTTCTGCTCTTCTGGTTGGAATGATTAAAACGTTTTTCAGGCCACAAACCAAACCCTTAGCCACTGGCTTGTTGTTAAATAGCAGTTAATGTCACTCCCACCCCTAAGGCCTTACGGGTTGCCTTACAAAGGCTGCCTTAGCAAGAAGCTAAAAACACCTAGTGTCTTCTGCAGAGAGAGTGCAAGAAGCGCCGGAATTCTGGGGCGGACTTCCTTGGCAGGGGAGACTAATCTGAGAAGGACACTGAGCTTTTTCCTGGCGCGGGAGGCTCTCGAGCTCTGGGAGTTTGCGCGGTAGAGTTGCTGGTGGGGGAGGGGATCGAAAAACGTGCTCAAACATCCTTGTCGTTTCTGCACATTAAAAAAAAAAAAAAAAAAAAAAAAGACTACCTAAGCCACAACCCACGACAGGCCTTGGGAATCCCTTCCCGCGCAAACTGAATCAAGACCTGAAACCTCCCCCTTACGACCAGAGGGGATGCGTGTCGCCTGGACCCGCGGGGAACGCAGAGCGTTGCACTGATGGAGGCCCTAGTGCAACTCGCTTTTTCCCAGCTGGGGTTCTCGGGGTTCTGGCGGCTCACCTCCTTGAAATTGGTGACGTCTTCCTGGGGCGGCGTGGGGAGAGGGAGAAGGGAACTGAACAGAGAGGTCGGGGAAAGATGGTTTGATAGAAACAGGGCAGAAGGAAAACTTTCGTTTCCTGCCAGGACTTCTGCTTGCAGCAAAAGACCCAGAGCAAATTCACAAGAATCCCTGGGGACTTTTGAGTAAAGTGAAGGACACTAGTTCGATAACTCTTAGGGTATGGAACAACCCTGCTCAAGCGATGCTCTCTGGACCCGGGAAGGGCTCCGAAGCGAGGCCGCGAGGTGTGGCAAACAGGAATGTGGATCCACAGCGCCACTTCTTTGCTTGGCATCCACCACCTCCCTCAAGTCCCCATCCCCCGCCCTTAAAGCCTGGCTGTTTATTTTTAAGCTCAATGTCGGTTAAATGGTGTCTCCTGTTTACAGGAATTAAATAGGTCCTCGTCGGCCTAATGGGTTCCAGGGTTGCTGTTCCTTGCCCTCCAGGACAGTCCATTAACGCTGCTGGGGGCCGAGGGTTGGGTGCGCTGGGAGTGGGCGGGCGGCGCTGACCAGCGTTAGCAGAGAGGCGCGCGCTGCGCAGCGAGCGGCCCGGGCGCCTGGGGGCGGGGCAGGGTTTAGGGACCCTAGAGTGGGCTTGCAGTGGAGGAGAAGGGCGGGCCTCTGGCCCCGGCTGGCGCGGGTCTGGCTGCTGGAGCGGAGCGGAAAGCAAGAGCAGAGGGTTGGCTTTGGGGTCGGTCAGGGCTGGTTTACCCGTCCCCCTTACCCCCTAAATAACGTAGGAACCGAAGAGAACCCGTGCGCCTGTTTTGCACATCTGGCTTCCAGGCAAGTTGGTCCAGTTCCGATCCCACTTCCCAGCTGACCGCCGCTCCCGCGCCCAGTGGGGAGGGAAATTGAACGATGCTAGACTATGGCCCATAGCTACCACCACGAATCTCACTTTGCTAGGACGTTATTTCGGGAGTCAGCCCGAGGTGAACACAGTGGAGCTGAGTTGCCGCGATCCCTTCCTCAGAAGCTGCGTCCGGCCCAGCAGAACACATCACTGAGGTTTCTCCTGCGCAGGACCCCTTGACACCGAGGGTCCAATATCCTGACCACACGCCAGTCTGAGCCCGTCTCCCCACCTGCAACCTCAGAACTGGTCGGGGAGGGGGAACAACATAAAATGGGAAC
This sequence comes from Mesoplodon densirostris, assembly GCF_025265405.1. Lineage (NCBI taxonomy): Eukaryota > Metazoa > Chordata > Mammalia > Artiodactyla > Ziphiidae > Mesoplodon > Mesoplodon densirostris. The sequence continues at coordinate 54,246,981 of NC_082673.1, read as the reverse complement.
CTTTTCTTCTACTTTTCATCTCCAAGCTCTCAAGTCAAAAGGCTGCGATCATGTTCTAGCCCAAAGGGCGGTTTCAGGGCTGTGATACCCTCCCCGCTGGGCCTGGCTTGCTCCCCTGGGCTCCCAGGTGACCCTACAGGTCGACACTGCAGGGAGGGCGACCTCGGGTAAATCAACCAGATCCGGGCCCTGCTCCCGAGGTTCCAAGAGAAGGCAGCGACCTGCAGGGATGCTGCAGCCTAGGACGCCAGGCACAGGCTGCTTGGCTGCAGCCGAAAGGTGGGGAGAGAGGCTCCAGCGTAAGGGGTGTCACCAGCTTCTATTTGGATTTCATCTGCAGTGGTGTCAAATTAAGATTTGGGCCACTGTGGTCAAGAGCCCAGGGTGGGATGCCAGTGAAAAGAGTCGCCTGGTGAAGTGTCCTTGATCTGGGCTTTGCGTCTCTGGCTCTTGAGCCCCTGAGAAGCCATGAGAGTTCGCCCCAAGTGCGTGGAAACTACTTTGTAAATGAATCCGTTTCGTCCTAGAAAGACAAAAGGAGTCTCTTGGAGGTGCCTTCCGACTCCTGCTGGGGGTGCCCAGCGCCCAGAGCTCAGAGTAGAGGGCTGGCCCATCTCCTGCCAGAGAGCTGCGTTACTGAAGGCGGTGCTGCGGCTCCCTAGGAGCGTGGAGTTGTTCCCAGTCGGGTGGAAATCGGGGTTCCCCTTCTCTCCCCCTCCCAGCCTCACTGGTTTGCCGCTGGCTGAGTCAGAACTTGCTGTGGGAACTTTGAGGTTTCTCTGTGGGATCCAGGCAGGCCACCAGACTCGATGAATTCTGTGTGGTTCACAAGCCCAGGCTCGAGACAGGGAGGAAGTCAGGGATCTGCCAGGCTTTGGAAAGAGGGTGGAAAAGTCCTCTGTGGAGGACTTCCCGTGGGCCTTTCTGGTCTTTGAAATGAGGAAAGAAGCTGGGAAATTCAGGGCAAGCTATTGGGGGAAACACTGGGGAAGCCAAGAGACCTAGAAAGAAGTGGGGCGGTGACTGTATGATGGGAGGCACCGGGCCCGGGAACTTCTGTGGGACTGGGATGCCGCCGCCCCTGACACCGCAGCCCGAGGGGTCAACTCACTGCTACACCCTGCTCTCCTCCAACCTGCAGGCTGAAAAACATAGGGAACACCCCCACCCCGCACCCTACAATGGCTCCGTGGACAGTTCCTGCCCACGAGGGTGGAGAAGTGGGACAGGTGGGGCAAGGAGATCAGCCACCAGGCCTCTCGGGGCTGCGGCTGCCTGGAGCCAAAGGGGTTCGCATATGGGCTAACCCCAGAGAAGGGACCCTGCAAGGAGGGCCCTGTCTTTGAGAGGTTCTGGCCGGCGGTCGTTTGTTCACCTGGCATTGTGGGAGGGGCCAGAGCAGTGGATAAGGCCTGAGGAATGAGAAGGAGCAAGGTGATGGGGGTGAAGCTGAAACCCCTATGAGTCTTGCCCTTTGCTGGAAGCCCTTGCTTCTCTCTTAACCCCTCTGCCCAGCACCTCTCCTCCACTCACTTCTGCAAATCCTGTGGAAAGAACTGGATTGCATCTCCTCAAAGAAGGCCAAGAGGAGGACAGGTGTATCTTCCCCCTACCTGGCCTCCTACCTGGCCATAGGTAGTTACAGTAATATTGGCTGCATTCACTGGATGCTTCTGTCTGTCATGCACAGCCTGCTCTGGTTGCCTTGACTCTGATCTTTACAATGACTCTGCAAAGTGGGGGTCATTCTCCCATTTTCCAGATGAGGTATATGAGGCTGGGAAAGATTATGTGACCCAGTCCATCCAAGGCCACCCAGCCAATAAGTTACAGGGCAGGACTCAAATCTATGCCTCTCAGACTCAGGATTCCTATGCTCCTTCCATGTTGTCAGTAGTAGCTAACATTTGCACACATCTTCAGATGTCTTTTCTACTCTATCTCATTTGCCACCCTTCCCTCAGTGACTGTGAGCTGGCCTTATATTCTCATTTTGCAGATGAGAAATTTGTTTCCTTGGAAATTCTCCTTCAAAAGTCCAATTGTTGGCATACCTTCAATTCTGCTGATTAGGAAGTGATTGACACTTGGAGATCGGGGATTGATGCCTTCCCCAAATTCATAGGCAGCATGAAAGAACTGGAGCCTTCTCAGGGTTTCTACCAGACACAAAGATCAGCGGCTGGGATGTCCAGGGTGGTGGCACAGGTACTGGAACCAGACTGCTGCATCTACCTCTATCTTGGACAAGTTACCTTGAGCTCTCTGTGTTTTAGTTTTGTGATCCGTACCATAACAATGATGTCTTTTCTTTTTTCCATAGGTCGTTTTGAAGCTTAAACGACTTATTATAAGTTGAGAATTTAGATCATGCCCAGGACATAGTAAGGACTTACACCAGTGTTTGCTGTTATGATCGTACTGGATGTGAGCAAAAACACCCCAGAAAGGGTGAATTGTGTGGGTGGTGTCCTGATTCTGCACCTCAGGGGGATGCTTAGCAGTTTGCAAGACTCAGGTCTCAGTGGAGGCAGGGCGCAGGACAAGAGTACAGGGGGATGCCCAGGAGATCACTGTCCCGGAAGAGGGTCGTAGCTGGAGCACAAATGGCTCAGAGACCTTCATACCCCAGAGGGGACGGGGCTGGTGGCTCATTTTTACTCACCCAGCACACCTGACTCTATTTCCAACTTGTGGACTTTGTGGCACCTCAGGGTACCCTCAGGGCTGAGGGACCTGGGAAGAAGTGACTCCAAACCTAGCTATGAATTCCCTGCTTGGAGGTCTTCTTACTTCCAGTAAAGGAAAAAAGAATTCCTGGCAGAACCCAGCTCCCTTTGTGTTGACGGCGTTGGTGATGGATGTGTGTCTGGTGTCCTCCCTCCCTCTTTGCTTCACCGCCAAATCAGAACCCTGTCAGAGGGGCGTGGCCTCAGGTCTGAGGGCCTCGGTTGGAATAAAGACCTTCAAATAGTGTCCCTGCCAAGCTGCAAGACATTGGGCAAGTGAAGACGCCTCTTGGAGCCCGCTCCGTCACCTATAAAAGAGTGTAACAGTACGACGGGCCTCGGACGCTCTCGGTGAGGATTCACGGACGGAGGCCACCCAAACCCTGAGCCCAGCACAAAGGCACGCCCAGAAGCATCCAGGGATGCTTTTGAGGATGGGGGAAAGGCTGAGCTGCAGACATCTGGAGTTTCCTTTGCGAAGACGGGTGATTATACGCCCCTCCTCCATCCCCACCTAGGGGAGTAGGGGTGGGAGAGCCCCCTTTCATCTCGGCTTTCTGAGCCGCAGCCCTTCGCTGGAGGATGTGCCTTCGGAGGACGTGCAGCGGGCCTCGTGGTGGGGCGGCGGGTGGAGGCGGGTGAGGCCCGGGCAGGCGCCCACGAGTGGCCGCTCAGGTCACGGCGAATTCAGAGGACGCGAGCGGAACAGGCGCTTAGCAGCGTTGGGGAGCCCAGGGTCTGGGCGCGAAGGGCCTTGGGGGTCGGGCGAGCTGGAGCTCGGGGGAGCCTTCGGGGCCAGCGAGTGACACACAATTCAACCAGGACTCTCAAGAGGGACCTCAAGCTGCGTACGTATCTCAAGACGTCTTGGGGAAAATGCAGTGCGCGGCCTTTCCGCCCCAAACCGAAGGACGATTCGGGTTTTCGGAAGCCACCTGCAGGGGGGCGCGGGGGAGCCTCCCGTAGCTGGAGGAGCGCGTGTGGGCGGCGAGGCTCGGGTCCTGCAGCTGAGCAACCGTAACCCTTACGCCGCCTTCCCGGGGGCGCGGTTCCCGGGGTGTCCGGACTTAGGCGCCGCAGGCATCCTTTTCTTTACGATCTGGTGTTTGCTTCTTAGCTTCCTCCAGCCACGTACCTTTCTAAGCCAGTTTCCTCGTTTAAAATGGGCGTGATAGTCCCTACCTTGAAGTGATTCGTTCTCGTTCCCTTATTTGCTTTCCTTTTAAATTTTTATTGTATTTTTTTAATCGATTCCACACCAAATGTATATGTTTGAGGTGCTCCTAACCTTTAACCGACTTGCCCTTAACTTATAAAAGGCTGACCTATTTATGAAGAATTTTCTTCAAATATGAAGGTGGTTTGTTCTCTTCTTCTCTCCGCCCCTGCTTCCTCTGCCCACCCACCAGAGCAAGCTGATAAGCACAAATCCAGCGATTAAAACTTGAGGGGTCTCTATGTCTAATACTCAGCAAACCCTGAATTAACCTGGGGGTAAGCCAAGCTGTAACAGACCAGGTTGATACAGATAAAAAGCAAAAAGATAGCTCCCATGATTTATTACTGATCAATTTCAATTTAAAGGCCTGAAGCATAAGATTGACTTCCAGGATGTAAGAAGGTGCCTCCAACAGATTCTGAAATGAAAACTACCTGTTTCTAGGCAAGAGGATGGGAGAGAGTGTCACTTGATGACATCAGCTCTCCTTTATACAGGACTTAATGGGAGAGGAGGCTTGTGGGAGAAGGTGTGAAGAACTGGCTTCCTACCCACAGATGGCCATGGTAGCACGGCCAGGCCTTGTGAATGCCAGGTCAGCAGGCAGAGTGCCTGCAGGGTCACAGTGGATGGTGTGAGCACTCCCCAGGTTGGATGCCTCCTCTGAGCTATTTCTGTGATGCATGCCTCCAGAGCAGGTCCAGACAGGTGGAGAATGTGGTCTGTAGGGGAGCTGCACAGAGCAGCCACACTCATGCATTAGAGGTTCTGGAGACCCAGTTGAGAGTACATGTGGCTGAAAGAGTGAAAAAATGTGGAGGTGGCTGTGAGGGGCAGGAAGGAACAGAGAGCAATAGGGACTTGGTTCTGGTGAGCATTGCCTTAGATCCTGTCTTGGACCCAGTGCTTTGGGGCCCCAGGGCCCTGTTTTGTTCCCACCTCCCATGGTGCCCTCCCCACCTGGTGGGGAATCTGAAGAGTCAAGGAAATGTGCTTATCTAGATTCGTGGTTCTTATAGTGGGGTCTCCAACCAGCAGAATCAACATCTCCTGGGAACTGAGGAGAAATGCAAATTCCGGGCCCTGCTACAAACCTCTGGGGCCCAAGAGAATTTGCCTTTCTAACAAGTTCCTGTGTAATGCTGATGATGCAGTTTTAGGGACCACTGCAGGTTCACTGGCTTTGAGAGCTACTGCTCTAGTCTGGTACCTGAGCCACAGAGTTCTTGCTCAAAGAGCCCTGAGCCCACTTCCAAGGCCTGGGCAGTTTCTTCTTTGGGTCTGTCCTCCTAAGGGTGTGTCACATCACTGATGTGTGCCCCTGTAGCCTGGGAAGCTTGGACCTGTGGGCAAGGGTGTCCACATGCATGCAGGTAAGACCCCTCGAACTGTGGAATGGAGCCGGCATGGGAAGAAAAGAGAGCAGGATACAGGCTGAAGCCTCATTTGCACTTTTTCCCCCGAGCCCTGAAAAGAGTAAGAGCAGGCTGATCTTGCTAGAAAAATCATGCGAAATCCCAAGGCTGCAGAACCCGTGGAGCCCTCTTTTTACAGATGCTTTCCTCTGTTTTGACCACTCTCGAGGACCAGAGAAATGTGACTCAGCTGTGCAGACCATTTATTAGCCCACACTTTAAAAAAAAAGAATGAAAACAAAAGCAGGCTGATTTCTCCGTGTTGCATGAGAGAGAAATAAATAAATTCCTTTACACCTGCCTAGTGCTCTCCAACCAGTGACAGACTGTCTCAAGAGTTATATAAGCAGAGATGGAAATGATTTCCTAAAGGAGCCCAGGTTTTATTCCTAGCAAGCCCTGAAAATACAGTCGGGACTGTATCCTCCATCCCTTGTACCCTGGTCACTCCTGGTTGCCTCAGCTCCGGGACTTGGACTCTAATGGACAGGCAATGGGGCTTACAGGCTAAATGCTCCAACTCTGAAATTAAACGGACCTAGGTTTGGGTCCCAATATGACCATTTATTAGTTGTGGGACTTTGGTAATTATTTTCTCCAAGCCTTGGTTTTCCCATCTGTAAAATTGGAACAATATGAGTACCTACCTTGCAGAACTGATCTGTGCTCATGGATAAAAGGTGAAAAATATGTCAGCCCTCATGACATTTAGCTGGTGCAGCAAGTGCCTTAGGTTTGTCCCTCTCACCACATCCTCAGTTTGGGGGGAGAGAAATATGAGAGCCAGGAAAGTGAAGCCTCAGGCAATAGGTCCAGAGATCTGGGTGGCGGTTGAATGTCGTCAGACACAGGTTTCTTTAAAGGAGGAGAAGAAAGTGTGCTGAATTCCCACTGATTTTAATGTGCCCTGGTCGGTTTGAAGGTCTTGGCTTCCATAAATCAACTGCCTCCAGCAGCTTTTCCCTTTTCACCTCTCTAACCCTTCCCACAGCTCCGTCTCAGGTCGGGACTTGTGTGTTAGAGTGAGGCAGCCGCCCGGCGGTCAGCCCAGAGTGGGAACTGGGTGTGGCTGAGGCTCCAGATCCAGTGCCCTGGGGCTACATCTGGACAGGCAGTGAGGGTCGGACCTGGGACCCGGTGACACTTTTACTATTGAAATCTACCCAAACTTTACTAGCTTCTGGGGAAAGCTAGGGGCTTTGGGGATTTTTGTATTTGCTGGGTTGTAAATATTTTATGAGAAGGCAGCCCAAGAAAATCTGGTTAGCTTTCCGCCTTGCACATTGAAGTGGGGTTGGCTTCATGCACAAATGTGTCAAAAAAGAAGTCCAGTCCAGTTTTGCCTGGGTCCCCAAGAATTCGCCTTGGATTTAAAAACCTGTTATTGTTCCCCCTCCATGTGTCCCCATTCTTTCTCTCAGCGGTAACCAAAAATTTTATCTTCAGGATTAGTTGCAAAGCAAGAAGATTTCAGATTGGGTGGGTGGGGGAGGGGAGAATGTCACTGTGTGTGTGTGTGTGTGTGTGTGTGTGTGTGGCTTAGGTTTTCTCCTTACTGATATATTTATTTCTCATTGGCTGCAGGATCTTCTCAATGGAGAGATGCCTTGTGTTTGTGTTGGTTCATTTGCCCCTCTGCAGACTTCTGAAAGCCTCCCTGCTCTTTTGTTTGTTAAGTGGCTGATGAATTTTAAAAAGAAAGAAATCGCATTGCAGCTCCCCATTGTATCAACTTTGTCCTGGGCCTAAACGCTTCAGCAAAACTGCCTGCTGGGCAGCATCTTCTCCCAGACCCGTCGGTCTCAACTAGGGCTGCACCTTCAAATCAACTTGCACCTTAAAAAAAACAAAGCTAACAAACCGCAATAAAGGTCCAATATCCAGGCCCTGTCCTCAGGTATTGATTCAGTTGGCTGAAGCATACCCCGGCGCTGGTAATTTCAAAATTCTCTAGGTGGTAGACTGAGAATGACTGCTCTAGATGTTTCCCACTTACTGACCAGCGTGTATCCTACGTCGAGCAGGCCTGTAGCCGTTGCGGTGAGCCAGATGGACAGGACAGGGTCCTAGCTCCTATGGGCTGTTGGCGAGGGGCGGGCTTACGCTGGGAAAGACAGACCGCTAAGGAGACAAATATAAACGAGGTCATTGTAGATAGTGCTAAGTGCCGTGAAGATAATAAACCAGGGTCCCGTGATAGTGACCGAGGGAGGCTACTTTAGATCAGGGTGGTCGAGCATGGCCTTTCGGAGGAGGTGACATTTGAACCGAGACGTGAATGATGAGAATGAGCCAGCCGAGAGGAGGTCTGGGGGAATGCGGGCCGGGCTGCGACCACAAAGGGCACATTAGTGGTTACATAGGCTCCTGGGGGAAAACCCGGGAGGCCGCCGCCGCGGCCGCCACTCCAGCAGCCACTGACTTCCGCCCAGGGAGTACCGGGCTGAAGGGGAGGAGGGGGCAGCCCTGGTACCCTCCCCTTCTTTGCCGCGCACCGCCGGCCGGGGAAGCGGGGTGGTCAGCCCCGGGCGGGCCGAGCTGGACCCCTACCGGCCTGGCCCGTTCCCTCCCCGCCCTTTTCCTCCCAGGGGCGGCCGCAGAGCACCGGGCTGATCTCCCTCTTAAGTGAAACTGACTGTAATTATTTTTTATCTCGCAGACGATCTCTCGCACACTCCTCTCCGGAGACAGAAGTATTTGTTTGATGTGTCCACGCTCTCAGACAAAGAAGAGCTGGTGGGCGCGGAGCTGCGGCTCTTTCGCCAGGCGCCCGCAGCGCCCTGGGGGCCGCCGGCCGGGCCGCTCCAAGTGCAGCTCTTCCCCTGCCTGTCGCCCCTGCTGCTGGACGCGCGGACCCTGGACCCGCAGGGGGCGCCCCGGGCCGGCTGGGAAGTCTTCGACGTGTGGCAGGGCCTGCGCCACCAACCCTGGGAGCAGCTGTGCTTGGAGCTGCGGGTCGCGTGGGGCGAGCAGGGACCCGGCGAGGCCGAGGCGCGCGCGCCGGGGCTCCAGCAGCCACCGCCCCCGGACCTGCGGAGTCTGGGCTTCGGCCGGAGGGTGCGGACCCCCCAGGAGCGCGCTCTGCTCGTGGTGTTCACCCGATCCCAGCGCAAGAACCTGTTCGCCGAGATGCGCGAGCAGCTGGGCTCGGCCGAGGTTGCGGGCCCGGGCGCGGGCGCCGAGGGGTCGTGGCCGCCGCCGTCGGGCACCCCAGACGCCGGGTCTTGGCTGCCCTCGCCCGGCCGGCGGCGGCGGCGCACAGCCTTCGCCAGCCGCCACGGCAAGCGGCACGGCAAGAAGTCGAGGCTGCGCTGCAGCAAGAAGCCCCTGCACGTGAACTTCAAGGAGCTGGGCTGGGACGACTGGATTATCGCGCCCCTGGAGTACGAGGCCTACCACTGCGAAGGCGTGTGCGACTTCCCGTTGCGCTCGCACCTGGAGCCCACCAACCACGCCATCATCCAGACGCTGATGAACTCCATGGACCCCGGCTCTACCCCGCCCAGCTGCTGCGTGCCCACCAAACTGACTCCCATCAGCATCCTGTACATCGACGCGGGCAATAACGTGGTCTACAAGCAGTATGAGGACATGGTGGTGGAGTCCTGTGGCTGCAGGTAGCGGCGCCTTCCCTGCCGCCTTGGCCCGGGACCGCTGGGGAGGCCTGACTGCAGAGAGGCGGAGGAGGAGCTAGCCTGGGACGAGGCAGAGAGTGGGGCAACGGCCTGGGCTTTCAGCCGGGTGGGAGACCAGGGAGTTCCGCCTTTCCAGAACCTTCCACCTGCCAGCCCAGAGGGAGAGACGGCTTTTCACACCTTGCCCGGCCACCCTGGAAAAACAAGCCAAGGAGGATTTCTTTAGTTTTTGTCTTTATTATTGTGGCTTTGGATTTCCTTGTGTGTCTCACAGGTTTTGATGGGAGGTGAGGGCAGGGGAGACGCATACCTGGTCCTCAACTGCTCCAAGGATTGAAAAATTAATAGTTTAAGAAGGGAAACTGGAGGGAAGAATCACCTTTGACCACATCTCGGTCTGATTGTTTGCTACCTGTGTAAAGAAGGTGGGGTCTTTCTGGCCATGTCGTAGCCTGTGCCTTGTCCCCACGCCCTTCCCCCCAACGGAAAGTGTTAAGGTAGAGAAATAGGAAAGCCAGGAGGGGTCCTGCCTTTAGAAGAGCTTTGCAAGAGGTGGGCCCAAGCGGGCCTTTTCCCGCTTGATTGTATACCCAGCTCTGCCCTGGCCTCTGCCCGTATAGGGAAGTGGCAACCTGCATCTCACTCCAGGGGGCTCAGGTCACTGCCATTATTATTGCTTTTTCTGGGGGAAAAGGGAGCTGGTATGGATGGAATGACAAGAATGAGTCCAAGTGGAACCCCCTAAAGGATAATGAGAAACCACAAGGCTCGCCTTTGAGGGGCTGACATAGAGGTGCCTTAGCCCAGGCTGGAGGTAACCTATGGAAAAGCCCTTCCTCAAGTCTGTTTCTCATTGATTTCTTTGAACAGAATTTGCCAAAATTCAGACATCCCCTTTGAAGGGGAAGGTGATTTTCCCATTTAAGCAAAAAATGGGTAGGGCTGGGGAACTGTAGAACTAAGGTAAGAGTTGCAGAGGATGGGAAAGTGACCCAAGAAAAGGGAGGGTGAAGTCAGGAGGGAAGGTGGTTCCCCCCTCCCTCTCCAAGGATGGGGATAGAGGGACAGGCCAGGAGCAGGGAGGAGAGGGATGAAAGGAGACACAAGCCCTTGTCTCCAAAGTTTCTTTAGAATCTCTGTTCCCTCCCCTCTCTCTGACATTCCTGAAAGATTACCAGCCAGCAATAGCCCAGGGCTCCCCCAAAAGAATTGTTTCAGATTGTAATTACCAGTTAGGCAATGTTTTTAAAACTTAGTAATGAGAAACTGTGAAAAGAGCAAAGTGTTACATTGAGCTTGAGGTGGGAGACGACGGGGACGGATGGTGAGGAAGGAGGCAGGGGTGGAATTCATCTTCCGGAAGCAGGAGAGAACAGAGCACAAGCTAAATACCCATCCCCAGATTGCCAAAATCTTGAACTTTCCCCCAGCCTGCACCAGTATTATTTTCAAACATTGTCCATAAGTAGGCCCTTTGAAGAGTTAGCTTCCTTCTCATCTCTGACCATGAAATGGTTTAAACAAGGGAACTTGTACCAACCATTACAAAAAGGTTTTGTTTTTCCTGAGTGGTTTTGCTCTCTCTTGATCTAAACCTGTTGCTTGTTTGGTTCAGAGAACTACAAACTGTCCAAGAAAGGGTGAGACTGATAATAAATGCTAATATAAAATGCTAAGTGAAAAAAAAAAAAGACTTGGCCAGGAGAAATAATTTAAAATGCACATTTGCTTTGGATGCACTGTTGTTCTGTTAAGGCTGTATATATTTGTTTATTTAAGGTGACTGAAAGTGCAAAGAGGAAATGGACAGCATGCAATTCATCTTAATGTACAAAACGTTATATGCACTCAAATGTTATAATTTCTAATATTTTTAAAGTTTATATTCGAGTTGTACAAAGTTAAGCATTCATCAGATATTTCATTCTTTCATAATGTTATCATTTTCTTAAATATTATTACAAAATTTTAAGTCTGTCTAATGGAGAGTTTTTTTTTAACTGTCTACCTCACTATAATACAAGTATTTACGACACGAAAGTTACCAGAGGTCAATTAATATTCAAAACACTTTTACAGTACACTTTTCCTGGATGATACTCAATCTAATACTGTATTATTAAATTCATTTTCCCCCTTAATAAATCAGCCTGGTTTGTATGGATCTATTTAGAAAAACCATTTTCTCAAGGAATTACCTACCGTCAGTGGTATTTTGGTCCAGTATGGGACTGAATGTCTGAAAAGACACTGAGGATTATTTTGAAATCCATCATTCAGAACATTGGAGTTTTTCCTCACAACTCTTCCATAACTCTCTTTTCATGAAATTTTCATTCACCAGATTAAAGCCAAATCCTTGTCAACTATTAGACAGTGTTTATAAGCCTGTAACTCATTCCAACATCTCAAGAGCCCAAATAGGAACTGGATTATTTCTCAGTTTCTTTAATGTTGAAAAAAGTTGTAAGTTAACTAGGCCAGCCAAGATGTCCATAATTACCATTTACGTTATGCCTTAGCGGGAGCAGAAGATATGAAATGTTGTTCTATTTGTTCACTTGCTATAAATTAGGGAGCCCGTGTACAAGTGTTAAGTCTGAGTGCTCACTCTATGTCAAGCATGATGCTGTCCGAGCATTATCTCATTTAAACTCCTCAGAAACTCCACGAAATAGGTATTATTATAATCCCCATTTTACAGATGAGGAAACTGAGATGTGGTGAGTTTAAGTAGCCTGCCAGTGGTAGTTAGGATTTAAACGTAGCTCTTTCAGACTCTAGAGCCTGAAGAATTAACCACTATACAATTCTGCCCTGAGATATCTACCCGCTCTCTAACTGGTCCCTAAATGTCAGTGTGGGGAATTTGCAGTTAGCCAGTATTATTGGGCGTGGCCAATTGGAGGAGGAGTTGCTGCTCCAGGGGCCACCAGCATTGCCTGAAGTTTTGGAATAAGTGAATTATGATTGCTGGGATAAGGAAGCTGAAAAATGCGTATGGATTGCAAAGCTCTGGGAGTTCTCAGCTTAGGGCTTGCTTCTGCAAATGCGTGGTTTAGGTCATTGCTGGGCTCCTGTAGCTTCTCTGCAGTTTTCTGGAACTGCCTTGGGTGTGGTTTTTGTGAGTTTTGATTATCAAAATACTGGTCAATTTACAGACAGGTTATGTTTCAATAGACGTTGTAAGTGGGCTGTTTAGAACTGAGAAACATTTTCCTTTGGAAACAATGTTCGTTTGAGTTTCCAGGTCATTTTGCAAAAGCTTTATTTACCCCAGTGGAACTTTTTAACAAAGCAAGTTTGACCAATGGGTTTTGGGTACAGATAATCACCTGGGAAAGCAAAAAAGAAGTTCTTTCTCTTTCCTGGGTGGAGGCTCTTTTTGAAATAGTTGAAAATTCTTTGCATTTTTCCATCACTTTTTCTATACCCATCACCCAAGTCCCTCGACCTCCCAACTGCCCTGAGGACTCCCAACCCTGCCCCTTCACATGCCCCCATTCCAGAGATTTCCTTTCTCTGCACAGATATTTCCATCCCCAAAAGTTATTTTCCTCTCTTTCCTCCATCATGAAGTTTATTTCTTAACTCAGATGTTAGAAGAAACACAATCTGGTTGAATTACATGAAGATGTAAATATCTCTAAACTCCTTAACCTTGGGGACATTTGCAGTTTAAGAAAAAAATCTTGCTTCACTCAGATCTCTTGTGAGTGATGTGGAAGTCAATATAGGAGGACTCAACACTCAAGCCACACACAGTTTTGAGTTGTATGTGAACTAAGCACTAATGACACAGGATAAGTGAAGACACTTACCAATGTGAAATTTTTTGCTGTCCACTGGGGAACATTTTGTGCAATAAAGAGACTATTTGTAGCTAACTTGTTTAAAAATTAATATCCAGTGTATTAAAGCAAAACGTTTAATAACTTAGTTTTTTCCTAAAGCTCGTTAAGTTTAATGAATGTAGGAACCATAAAGCTTTTTTTTTTTTTTTTGCCCTTGTTTTGTTTATTGCTATATTCTTAGCATCCAGAGTACTGCCGGACACATGGCATACACTCAATAAATATGTTGAATGAATAAATTTACAAATCCTATTTTACTTGTAAATCTAGTAATTTTAACAAGAATTTTTAAGGGAGCTTTTGATTTCTGTCTGCTCAGCTCAAGTTGAGTGGAACAGCCTCCCTGAATCAACCAACTCTCGTTACAAACCTAGTTAATAAACTTCTATTAAATATCATACATTGCTTTTGTCAATCTAATATATTCTTTTTTTTTTTTGTAAAGTCCTTCACATTTCTCTAACAGGAAAAATCTCCCCATGTACTTAAACTACTCCAAGTAAAGCTAATAAATTAAACCTCTAAAGATGATGATTCTTAAGTTCTATCAAGCATTTCAATACTGCTTGCTTATGCTGTTTGATTTAACACTGGGAATATCAAGTTAATGACTTAGTTGCCCATTTAAATGGATGTCAGAAGGCTAACCTGTTAGATACCTTACTAAACCACATTTTCTTAAAACATGCAAACATTTAAAATATCAAATATATATAGGTTGTCTCAATGATAAAAAACCCACTATTTTTGAACTTAATACAAAAGTGTTAATAATTTGGATTTGATTTACTTAATCTTTGTACTCTATTCCAAAGTTTCTTTGGGTTAAAAACACTAACCCACTACCGACAAAGTATAGTTTCACAAGCAAGGTGGGGAGACCATGTCAACAGACTGTGGCTGCAAATCTACCAGAGGCTTTGACTGAGAAAGGAGATGGATTCTCCCTGGGATACTGGCCAAAATTCCAACTCCCTTTTAATAGTCACTGTACCAACAGGAAATCCAGACCCATATCTTTTATGAGTTGGTCTCTCCTGGATTCAAGAGAGGCTGTTAACTCATCTTTCCTTCTGATTTGGGTAAATTGAATTCTATGCTCTCCATTAAGATTGTGGCTAAATTTCTTCACTAATTAACTGGATTTCACAGTTGTTTAATGACCTTAGGACATTTCCTTGTTTTCACCTTTGGCTTTAAAATTACTTTACTGCCACTTTATTGAATTATTCTACCCTTACATAGTTCTTCCACAACCTTTTCCAACTTTATCATCAAACTCCGGTAATCAGAATTCTGTAATCTTTTTCCATATTCTTCATGTCTGGAAAATCTACAACTCTTATGGATATTAAAATGACATCTAATGGGAACTGCACATCCTCATTCCTTGCCTGGTTCTGTGGTCACAGTACAAAGTTGTATGAATGGAAACACAGTCACTATGCTTGAGGGGTTCACAGGAATATAAGTATTGTTAGTGTTACTATTATTTCCTTGGGCAATTATCACAAAAACTCTAATTATGATTGCTCTGCTTTACAGATGAGAAAACTGAGGCTTAGAGAGTTTCAATCAGTTGCGGGGGAGAAGCTAGGATTTAATTTGGTAGAATCCTGAGCATATTTGCATCTGCTCAGGCAGATATTTAGTAAGTTCCCATAGTCTGGAAGGCTCTGTTTGAGGCTCTGGGAAACTTTACAAACAGAACTAGAGGTGAAGGAAGTTCCAAAATTGAGCTGAACTTCCAAGACTTGCAGACTCCTAAAGGCAGGCTGCTGTCTCTACGTAAGTTCTGCTTTTAATGGCTTATTCCTTTCCTTTCCAACTCACAAATTCTCTGAAAGCTTCATCCCCCCTCTTCCATAACTGTTGAGGAAGCAGGGAGAATAGGACGTTGAGAAATGAGGAAAAGGGCAATATTTGCAGCCATGGGTTCTCTGTACCATTCAGATGTTCAGAATTACAAAGGGTGTAACGCTAACCCTTCCAGGAAAGTCCAAACTTATTAGTAATAAAATGTGTTTGATTTTAAAAGAAAGAATTCAATAAATACTTATTATATATTAGTGTCTTCTGTGACTAGAGGCAGAATTCACCAGAGGTAACTGAGGATGATCACGTGAGGGGAAATTAGAACCTCTTGATGCAACTTTGTTTTTGAAAATTCATATTTCCAAGTGATGATTCCTTTACCTCTATTGGGAGTTCTTAAGGATGATAATTATTCAGTAGCAGGAATGTGAAACTAGTTAATATGCGTTTTCTCCTCAAAACAGATAGGAAACCAACAGTAAGTGCCCAGGGAATTTTAAAACAAGTTTAACAGGATTATTTACTCTTGACCTAGGGCAATGACCAAATGGGATACATCCCTGATGCAGAGATTCAGCTGTCCACAGCTCCATGTTTGATTGCCCCTCTTTGGAACAGAGGGAATCTTGTATCGCTATCCTGAAGACCTAATGGTTTACTTGGGAGTGCCAAGTGACTTACACCAGCCAGCTGTGCCTTAAGCTTTTTTTAAAAAAATTCTTGCTTTGATCTCTACTTTGTTAGAATTCTTTTGTAAGTTCTAGGGAAATGATGTGCCCCCGTTTGTCGGAAAGAAGGGGCACTTGGACTGCCAAATGTCTTCACTCTTTTCCTTTGAAACGAATGCAGTCATGAACATGGAGGAATATTTACCTGTCTATGTTGAGACAGTCTTAAAAGTTTCAGAGTTTCAGTTTTAATTTTGAAACTTCCCTTATCTCCAGTTTCATACCTAAAATCTCTAATAAATTAAGCAAACCATGGAGATAATTAGCTTCTGAGTTATATTATAATTTTTGTCCTTACTAGTGGTTAATGTTTATTGGACACCAATAGCATTCACATCATGGTAGAAGATTTAAATGTATTCAAGGCCCTTGGTTAGAGGGCTCAGTTCATAGTTTATTCACATCAGAAAGAACTTTTAATGTTGCTCATTTTAAAACTGCTGTCCAGAACAAGTGGACAAAACTTATAAGAATGTTTGGTTTAGGCTCAAACAATATTGTATGTATTCATTCCAGATTTCAACTTTTACTAAAACCTGACTACTGAAGTTTGTTGTGAAAGAGTTGCCAGTGAGAAAGAACCTCTGTCATTGCAGTGAACAAATAGTTTTTTTCAAATAAACAAATAATTGTTTTATTAAAAAACAATTTCTGTTTTCTAATGTTTACTTGTTATCGATTGAAAAGTGACTTCTTAGCTAACACATTGGTAGTTGTTGTTGCCTAGTTGGCAGTGAGAGTGTCCTGGATTGAACAGTGGAACAACAGAGTGGTTAAAGAAGACCCATGTGAGGCATGATCTGAACAACCACTGTATCTTAGAATTCTTCCACATTATCCCAAATCTTTGAATTTGGGCTGTTCATTTAGGGTGTGGTTCAGGTACAGGCAGATCTAGCTCCTTCACATTAGTGTCTTCCAATCTCTTGGTGTGATCCAGGTGGTCACTCTATGAGCAGGTGGTCGCTCTATGATCAGGTTTCCTGGGTCCTTGTAGGTCTATCCTTGTTGTCTATCAGGGAAGTAGTCAGAAATTTGTATCTTTCCTAGCAAGTCAAGAGTGTGAGGGAGAGTTTATTAGGGCAGGAACTTTGCTCACTCCTGCTGGTATATTGGTGGATTTAGTGGTTGGTGGTGAAATTCGACTCTCTGCTATTTATATAATGTATAGGTAATGGTGGTGGTAATTGTAATTATAGTGTCAGTCATTTTAACCATTAGAAATTAGATATAAATATTTGACGATGATAGATGGTTGTATCATTTAGGCTTATTCAGTTTTATTTAACAGAAACCCTCAGGTTAAGTGTACCTTAAATAAGAAAAATTAATTCTCACATAAAAAAGGAAAAGTTTAATGATAGGCAGTCCCAGGTTTAATGAGGGTTCCACAATGTCTTCAGAGCCTGATACCCTTTCTGTCTGTTTGCTCCACCATTCTAGTGCATGGCTTTCATATTCAAGGTTACCTCATGGCCCAAGGTGGCAGCTGGAATCCAGCCATTACACCCCAGCTGTAGGTCAAAAGAAAGAAGAAAGCCAGAAGGGAAAAAAAGGGCTTTTCCCAGCTGGCTCAGCTCCCTTTAAGCAGCCTTCCCAGATGTCCCAAACAACATTTCTCTTTAAATTTCATTGGCCAGAACATACTTAGAGCTTGCTTCCAGGGAGACTAGGAAATGCAGTCCTACTCAATATATTATATGTCTGTTTTTGGTTAGGCAACAAGTAGCCTTGTAATACTATGGTATTACAGCATAGACCCAATCCTATCGCTTATGCCTCCTCTTCCCTGGAGGTTTCCTAGCCCTGAGAGCTCTCCACATACAGTACATTTAACCACAGGGAAACCAAGTGTCCCTAAAGCGATGGTTGAAAAGTGTAGGCTCTCTAGTAAATGCTTGACTGGAGAACCAGGCTGAGGCTTGGAAGCCTAAAGCCTTTTGCTCGCTTCCTCCAGAGCTGAAAATGCACACCAATCTGACTTCACTATTTAATTGCAGAAACAAAGAAGGTTAAACTGAAAGAAGAGAATGGGTACATATGGAGAGTGTTGTCCAGGAAGGCAAATGATTGACTTTGACCCATCAGATGAGGAACTCCTCCTCCTGTGGGAAAATGATGATAAGGGAAACGGCATAGGTGGGAGATCCCATCTCAACCTTAACTTTCTTACTGTAGGTGCTCTTATTAGGCTGTACATGTATAAGACATAGATACTTATAGATGAATAAAAAAGCTTATTATTATATGGATGCAGATGTATTCTATATCTCTATATATTCCATGTACTATATATAATATAAAGCAATAGTGTTATAACTCTGAGCTCTGTAACCAATGGGCCTGGAAAGGGTTACACGTGTGCTGAGATATTGGGCCCGGGGCAATCAAAGCCTATAGCAGATCAGTTCTATCCAAGAGCAGACTCTTCTGTTTGTCCCAGAGTGTTTCAGAAACATTACCACTTTCAATGTATGCTCTGGCCCCCAAAATGCTGGCAAGCACTGCTATAAATCAGTTTATTTTATGCAACGTCATGTATGTGCCATGAGACTTTCACTTTAAGTGTCATTTATCAATGATGGGAAGTAAGTAAAAACTCAAGTTAGGTGTAGGTGCCAAGCCAAATTTTGATTGAAATGCAGTGCTAATTTGGGCTCTTGGTCGGTGGTCAGTGGATAGAGGTAAAAACTAGTCAGGCTAACCATTGTTAAGAGCTGAAATCTCCTTAGTATCTGGACCAAAGACCTTTAATTAAATAGATGAAAAGACAAGGTTACTCCAAGAAATTATAGTGTCAGTGATAATTGTGACACTTGTTATAATAATAAACAAACCCAAAAACAGTATTCCACTACTTGGATGTTTCCAGTGGGGTTTTGTGAAGTTCTGTAAATAATGCATCTGCATTCAAATGACATCTTTTGCCCCATATCTCACACATTCTGCTTTGTTCATTATTTAACACTTTGATCTTTATTCTACAGATGGGCAAAATGGTAAACTTCTATGAATATTAACAGATGAGTTTCATTCATGGGCCAAGCCTTGAGTGCCCAATAACTTCATGTGTTCTTTTGCTCCAAAGGTAGATTAGAGAACAAATATTTCTTCCAAAAATTATGCTCAACAAGATGTTCAGAAGTCAGTTCATGTGGGTGTGGGTGTGAAGAGGAGGGGCTTTCCGTGATTTTGGCACCAAATGACATGGCTTCTCTTGAGAGTATGTGTGATCTGAAAATGTGGACCAAGGACAGAGCTATAACATAGAAATATGCACACACATATGTTTATCTCTCTCACAGGGGTTTTTCAAGTTTAACAAATGACCTAGTATGTATAAAGTACTCAGAAATTGTTAATGATTATCACCATTATTATTATATTGTTTTTGGATAGATTTTTGAAAGCTGCATTAATGTTTGCTGAGAGAAATGATAGTTCAAATGAGCTAGTCCTCTATAAGAGATCTCATTTATTCATGAAAGAATTGTGAATACTTTTTTGGCATCTATCATATGCCAGGTGCTGTGCTTGGCATTAGGAATGACTTAATAGGAAAGTCTCTGTAAAAGAGAAGGCTTGCTGCAATCATTGGGGCACAATGTGGTAAGCATCATTAGAGAATTGAACAACACGCTAATGTGGAGGAAGCAGATTTCCTTCCTACAAAAGTGGCATTCCCTAGAGTTTTTAGTGAGCCATTCACCCTGATTGTTAATCCCTTACGTTGGTGAGGTGGATTGCCTCGTTAGTGTGCAGCCTGTGGTTACAAAATTATTTTTTTTCTGTACCTAAAATGAACTATGCCTTTGGAGAATCAAAGTTTTGACACACATCATATTAACCCTGCTGAGAAAATTCATGTGGAGCCTACCTTTCAATAAGCTATCTTAAAAATTATGGGGTGAAACTGTCACTGTTTGCAGATGACATGATACTATGCATAGAGAATCCTAAAGATGCCACCAGAAAACTACTAGAGCTAATCAATGAATTTGGTAAAGCAGCAGGATACAAAATTAATGCCCAGAAATCTCTTGCATTCCTATACACTAATGATGAAAAATCTGAAAGAGAAATTAAGGAAACACTCCCATTTACCATTGCAACAAAAAGAATAAAATACCTAGGAATAAACCTACCTAAGGGGACAAAAGACCTGTATGCAGAAAACTATAAGACACTGATGAAAGAAATTAAAGATGATACAAACAGATGGAGAGATGTACCATGTTCTTGACTGGAAGAATCAACATTGTGAAAATGACTCTACTACCCAAAGCAATCTACAGATTCAATGCAATCCCTATCAAAATACCAATGGCATTTTTCACAGAACTAGAACAAAAAATTTCACAATTTGTATGGAAACAAAAAAGACCCCGAATAGCCAAAGCAATCTTGAGAAAGAAAAATGGAGCTAGAGGAATCAGACTCCCAGACTTCAAACTATGTTGCAGAGCTACAGTAATCAAGACAGTACGGTACTGGCACAAAAACAGAAATATAGATCACTGGAACAGGATAGAAAGCCCAGAGATAAACCCACGCACATATGGTCACCTTATTTTTGATAAAGGAGGCAAGAATATACAGTGGAGCAAAGACCGCCTCTTCAATAAGTGGTGCTGGGAAAACTGGACAGCTACATGTAAAAGAAATAAATTAGAACACTCCCTAACACCACACACAAAAATAAACTCAAAATGGATTAAAGACCTAAATGTAAGGCCAGGCACTATAAAACTCTTAGAGGAAAACATAGGCAGAACACTCCATGACATAAATCACAGCAAGATCCTTTTTGACCCACCTCCTAGAGTAATGGAAATAAAAACAAAAATAAACAAATGGGAGCTAATGAAACTTAAAAGCTTTTGCACAGCAAAGGAAACCATAAACAAGGTGAAAAGACAACCCTCAGAATGGGAGAATATATTTGCAAATGAAGCAACTGACAAAGGATTAATCTCCAAAATATACAAACAGCTCATGCAGCTTAATATTAAAAAAACAAACAACCCAATCAAAAAATAGGCAGAAGTCCTAAATAGACATTTATCCAAAGATATATAGATTTCCAACAAACACATGAAAGGATGCTCAACATCACTAATCATTAGAGAAATGCAAATCAAAACTACAATGAGATATCACCTCACATCGGTCAGAATGGTAATCATCAAAAAATCTACGAACAAGGCTTCCCTGGTGGCACAGTTGTTAAGAATCCACCTGCTAATGCTGGGGACACAGGTTGGAGCCCTGGTCTGGGAAGATCCCACATGCCGCGGAGCAACTAAGCCTGTGCACTACAACTACTGAGCCTGTGCTCTAGAGCCCGCATGCCACAACTACTGAAGCCCACATGCCTAGAACCCGTGCTCCGCAGCAAGAGAAGCCACCGCAAAGAGAAGCCTGTGCACCACAACAAAAACTAGCCACTCCCCCCGTCACTGCAACTAGAGAAAGCCCATGAGTCAACACAGCCAAAAATGAATAAAATAAATCAATTTAAAAAATTAAAAAAAAGAAAAATCTGTCAACATTAAAAAAAATCTACAAACAATAAATGCTGCAGAGGGTGTGGAGAAAAGGGAACCCTCTAGCACTGTTGGTGGGAATGTAAATTGATGCAGCCACTATGGAGAACAGTATGGAGGTCCCTTAAAAAACTAAAAATAGAACTACCATATGACCCAGCAATCCCACTACTGGGCATATACCCTGAGAAAACCATAATTTAAAAAGACTCATGTACTGCAATATTCATTAAAGCACTATTTACAATAGCCAGGACATGGAAGCAACCTAAGTGTTCACTGACAGATGAATGGATAAAGAAGATGTGGCACATATATACAGTGGAATATTACTCAGCCATAAAAAGAAATATAATTGAGTTATTTGCAGTGAGGTGGATGGACCTAGAGACTGTCATACAGAGTGAAATAAGTCAGAAAGAGAAAAACAAATACTGTATGCTAACACATAAATATGAGATCTAAAAAGAAACACAAAACAAATGGTTCTGAAGAACCTAGGGGCAGGACAAGAATAAAGACGCAGACATAGAGAATGGACTTGAGGACACGGGTAGGGGGAAGGTTAAGCTGGGATGAAGTGAGAGAGTGGCATGGACATATATAGTCTACCAAATGTAAAATAGATAGCTAGTGGGAAGCAGCCACATAGCACAGGGAGATCTGCTCCTTGCTTTGTGACCACCTGGAGGGGTGGGATGGGGAGGGTGGGAGGGAGGGAGAGGCAAGAGGGAGGAGAAATGGAGATAAATGTATATGTATAGCTGATTCACTTTGTTATAAAGCAGAAACTAACACACCATTGTAAAGCAATTATACTCCAATAAAGATGTTAAAAGAAAAAATAAAGTCATTTGTGGAAAGAGGTGTGAAAAAAAATTATGGAGTGAGCATTATAATAAACCTTGCTATGTTATCTTGGGTAGAACAAACTCTGAGGACAGATATTCAAATGAGTCAATGCAGAGAATTCATCCTGGGGCCAAAAAAGGTTAAAAAAAATAGGTGTGTCCATTAGGATCAGGTTTATCTGCTTAAAGAGAAAGCCCCAAGTTAGAGTGTCTCAAACCAGATAGTTTATTTCTTTTTTGAAAATAAACCAGAACAATTGGAATTTGACATTTCAGTGTTACTACCATGATTTCTGAGTCATTGGGGAATTTTTTCATCATTTAAATGTGGTTTCCAGCCTCAAATTTACCACATACTTCAAGCTGGTGGAGCTCCAGTCATCACATCCATGGTCTAGTAAGCAAGAAAGAGGAAGAAAGGCAAAAAGGCTCAGTTCAATTATCCTAGCAGTGTCAGGTACCAATATGGAGCCTTCCTGAAGTTTCACATAACACTTTTACTCACATCTGGTTGACTAGAACTTAGCCATGTGACTTCACCTGGCTACAAGGGAGGGTGGGAAATGTAGTCTTTTACCTGGGCACATAATTGCTGGAAATAAAACAGGTTCTGTAATCATGGAAGAAGGGAGGACATAGATATTGGGAAGATATTGGTTTTTAAGAAGAGTGGTAGCATAAATTCTCCTTAATATTATGGGATTTATCAATGGGAAGAAAAAGGAGCCAGAAATGTAGGGTTAGGTTTTTATTTATTTATTTATTTTTTGTGGTACGCGGGCCTCTCACTGTTGTGGCCTCCCCCGTTACGGTGCACAGGCTCTGGACGCGCAGGCTCAGCGGCCATGGCTCACGGGCCCAGCTGCTCCACGGCATGTGGGATCTTCCCGGACCAGGGCACAAACCTGCGTCCCCTGCATCAGCAGGCAGACTCTCAACCACTGTGCCACCAGGGAAGACTGGGTTAGTTTTTCAAAAAAATTTTTTTATTGAAGTATAGTTGAACTATAATGTATTAATTTACTGCAAAGTGACTCAGTTATACATATACATATATATGTTCTTTTCCATATTCTTTTCCATTATGGTTTATCACAGGATATTGAATATAGTCCCTTGTGCTATACAGTAGGACCGTGTTGTCTATCCATTCTATCAATATATATACCAGTTTGCATCTGCTAACCCCAAACTCCCAATCCAACCGTCTCCCACCTCCCTCCCCCTTGGCAACCACAGGTCTGTTCTCTATGTCCAGGCTTTTTTGTTTGTTTGTTATTTTTGTTAAAACAAACCAGAAAATTTGCCTATTTTTTCAATTATAAAGATGATTTATCATTGATATTGTTTACTGTCATTGAACACTGTACTGTCAGATATTGCTTTCTTCAATTATCTGGAAAATTGTGACCCTATGACGGGAGAAAGCTTATGTTACAGAAGATAAGGACTGAGTGCTCACTTACGGCTCCTAAAGAGCAGTAGCCGTTGTGTTTCCTATCCTGTGAACAGCAGTGGAAGGGTTAATGACCTAGTGCTTACCCGGGGCTAGAAGATGAACACCAGTAGGCTGGGATATTATTTTTATAGTGTTGATGCAGATGCATTTTCATAAAGATTTATAAGAAACTTTAAAGTTTTCAAAATGCAATGCCTCTTGCTTTTCAAATTCCATTTTACTTATGTATGTATCATCGACACAACAGCCTCACTGGGAGAGAACAACAACAAAAAGTATTTCTCTTTTCTTTGAGGTTTTACATTTGCCGGGAACATTTTTAATGAGTCAATAAATCGTTGCTTACCAGAGAGGGCTCCCCCAAGGAACGGATCTTCAGAAAATTTTCTAAAATTTGGGCAAAGTACTAATCTTTCAGGAGGAGGGAACAAACAAATTGAACCCATTAACTTCCAAGAGAAGCAGGAGTTTTTGTGTGATCATATCTGCACCAACAATAATGAAAAAAAAAATAAACAGCAACCATTTATTGACTGTTTACAGGAGGGATGCTAAGTGCTTTCCCCTGCATCCCGCCCCTCCCCCCCATTTCTTCCTCTCTACTTGTACCATCCCCAATGTACAGATAAGAAAACCGAGGCTCAGAGAGGTTAAATAAAATGCCTGTGGAGACAGCCAGAAAAAAAAAAAAAAGCAAAGCTGGGATCCACACCAGGCAATTTGATCCCACAGCCCACAGCGGTCTTAACCACTATGTAATATTGTCTCACAAACATCCCCAGAATCTGCTCCATCTCTTATCACCGACAAAGCCTTGGATTTGCTGGTAGAGAAAAAAATGCTTGAAATCTAACTAGGCTCCTCTAGTATCTGTTTTGACAGCCGAAATTAATTGTTCATTTTCTGAGCCCTTTTTGGCAAGTCTTTGTAATGACCCAAACTGCCGTCTCCTTCCTCTCCGGCTTGGCAGGGCTCCCCAGTGTGGAGCTCAGGGTGGGCCCGAACTCCAGGGATCCAGCGTGCTGGCAGGGCTGCAGGCTCTTCTGAGAAAGGAAGGGATTGTTCTCACTCTCGGGGTTGCTGAGAATGATGGTGGGCATTTTCTGCCTCTCGGATGAGACTGAAAGCCTCACAAAGCTGATGAAACCAAACGTGATAATTGAGTTGAGCCTACCTCACATCTGTGCGTTTGTCTTGCCAAAGTACAATGAACCGTCTTTCTCACACTCCATCCCAGCGCGCTCCAAGGAAAGGGAGAGGCCGTTCCTTCCTCAGCACTTTCCCTTCGTGTTGACCAGAAGAGGGAGCAGCTTCCGTTGGAAGGTGAGGAGTGGACTGGCACACGTTGGAATGGGCACCTATCTCCCCAAAGTCTCGGACATTTAAAAACGTTTGTTAACTTAAAAAAATGCCACCGAGGACAGAAAGCTGTCAATATTTTCTGGAAGCTCTGAGCCCCTGGGTACCATTCTGGGCAACTTTATTTTGAAAGATGCAGAAGCTGCCCCTAAATGTGCATTACTTATTTGAGAAAACCATCAACATCTTTGATACCGTTACTATCAAGATACACATGCGCTAGCGTTTGAAACCGAAGGCATTAATCTTATGTGCTTTAAGATAAAGATAAGATAAAATGTAAAAGAGATTATGTGGATAAACACCGTAATTTCCACCCCCTTTTATTTTCTCTGTGTTTCTTTCTTGTAAATAATGCAGAATGCAAGTAAATGTGCGGGGTTAATGTTCGGCTTTGGATGGGAATATTTTCTCCCCTGATTCTTCACAGTCATGGCAAAATTCCTGGTAAAGGTGAACTTCAGATTGAGGTTTAATTAGGAGGAGAAAAGTCAATTGAAACTCTGAAGGGGAAGTGATTCCTACTGGTGAGGATGTGATGGAAGAAGAGATGTAAAAAAGAACAAAGTCACCGGTGTCTGCTTGACAGCAGATGGAATAAAGAACTAGGAGCAGGCAGACCTGCGGCAAACTGCGGGGGGGGCGGGGGAGCATGAATTTGATGCTAAAAGCAGTGGGAAATGACTGACAAGCGTTGAGGCTGAAATGGAGAGTAGGGACATTGATGGTGCTGGCCGCCTCAGGTAATGGGGGAGGCATTTAAAGCAGGGGATCCTGGGCTTCCCTGGTGGCGCAGTGGTTGAGAGTCCGCCTGCCGATGCAGGGGACGCGGGTTCGTGCTCCGGTCCGGGAAGATCCCACATGCTGCGGAGCAGCTGGGCCCGTGAGCCATGGCCGCTGAGCCTGCGCGTCCGGAGCCTGTGCTCCGCAACGGGAGAGGCCACACAGTGAGAGGCCCACGTACCGCAAAAAAATAAAATAAAAATAAAATAAAATAAAATAAGTGTTAAAGCAGGGGATCCTGGTGGGTGTAAATTTGAGAAATAAAGCCAAAATTATTAGGGAGGCCAGATGTGCTGATCGGCCAGGGAAGGTCCCAGTTTATACCTGTTGCCCAGAGGAAACTATTAATAGCTCCTTTGTTCACTGCTAGCCTTAGTTTACATATGGTTCATGGTCAAGGAATAAATCACATACTTAGCTATGCACATGGAGGGGGAGAAATAGATTTTGGAGAGATTGTTGCAAAGAAACACCACATGGTGATGGGAACAGTGAAAAGTGACTTAATTGGTGATTTCCTGTCCCAAGGGGACATGATGGGGGGACCATGAGGGCACGATGCATTGCTCCATTTAATAGCATGACCCCAGGGACAACTGATATTTATTAAATAAAAAATGTCGAACAAACAATATGCACTTGTTAGATGAATGAAACTGTGCGCAGATGGAGGGAACAGAGCCTGATGTGAAGAAGGCGTGAGACCAGAGCCTGAGAGTGACCACTTGGAAGCAGGACTGATTTTCCAGGAAGATCGGAGGCCTCTGTGGATTCTCACTCCTAGCTGGGTTGGATACAGGGGACAGAATAGAAATATGGAGGCAATGGTTTTGGGAATGAAAGAGATGCAGAGCCGATGAAGCTTCGGGAATGGAGAGATGGTGAAGATCTCACTTCCAGTGTGTGCCAGCCATTGTGCTAGGCCTAAGAGACTGAGGTGAGTGATGCACAGAGGTAGCCCTCATGGTGTTCCTGGTCCGGCACTTGACGACAATGACAAACAGTGATAAATCAAAGTGATGATTTAGAGGAGGACAGTCAGGAAGGTGGGGGGAGGGTCCTGCAGGGGAGGGGCCAAAGCTAGTGTCCAACCCTGAAGAAAGAATAGAGCTTTTCCAGTTACAGAGGCGGCAGGAGGGAGGATGAGAATATTGTTCCAGGGGAGGCATCAGTGTGAGCACATGCAGGGAGCTGCAGCAGGTGTGCAGAGTATCTCTAGGATTAGACCGCAGATGAGGGCACACAATGGGTGGTCTTGAATTCAAAGCCAGAGCACATACATTTTATCCTGTGGCTCACCATGACAAGCTGTTAAAGAAGGGGCGTATTTCCCAAACTAACTCTGAGCATCAGAGGGAAGGACAGATTGAAGGATGGAGAGGCTGGAACAAGGGAGACAGGTGAGCTGTGAGAACAAGGTCATGATATGGTAGAAGAAATAGAGAGGAGGGGATGGAGCTCAGGGACTCCTGCAGGGTCTAGTTGAAAGGTCTCAAGGGCAATTTAGATGTGGAAGGTGAGGGAGAGAGAGGACTCAAATATTTTGACTATGAGGAAATTTTGGGGAGGGTGGTGAAAGGAGACAGCCCCAGAAACAGAACTTCAGAGATGTAAGAAATGAGTTTGGTGAAA
Source organism: Mesoplodon densirostris (assembly GCF_025265405.1). NCBI lineage: Eukaryota > Metazoa > Chordata > Mammalia > Artiodactyla > Ziphiidae > Mesoplodon > Mesoplodon densirostris. Next base: position 54,219,956 of record NC_082673.1, on the reverse strand, counting down.
GAAAGCAGAGACAGGTTGAGAGAGCTTAAGCCTGGGGGTGTTGAGCTGGGGGGAGGAGACAGAGAACAGGAAGGGGAAGGGTGGGGGCGGGCACACTGCCAAGGCTGAGTGAAAGTAGTTTTGTCTTGTTTTCTAAGATGGATGGGGAAGCCTGGGTGTATTTGGTTTTGATGGGGTTATAGAAACAGGAGGAAAAAGCTGATGAAAAATGAGGGAGATTCTGTGGTCACAAGAGAAAGCAAATAGTTCTAGCAGATGTTACAGTTCTGGTACAAGGCTTCCTACCAGTAGGTATTCTAATTCTTGAAGATGATGCTGGTGAGTTAAAATCCAGGCGAAAACTGGGGAAGGAAGGCAGAAAAAGAAACGTTGCTGAAGAGGTAGAGAGCAGCCAGGGACAAAAATGGAACTACTGTGTTTGATAGGCATTGATATATCAATAGAGAAGGGGCGAGAAAGAGAGGGAGCGTATGGAATCCTGTGGCTGCCAATAATGCAAGAAAAGATAAGAGAACCAGAAAGCAAGTTGAAGATGGTAGTGGGTGTTGGTTGTTTTTGCCACCTGACATTCATACCTACTTCTTGAGGTGAGAATGCCCTGGGTTTGTTTTGAAGAAACCATCCTTGTTCAACGTTTAACTCACATGCTTAGAGTTTAGTTGATTGCACTGAAACCCAGCTTGGGAATGTGAGACTTGGTGCAGTGCTAACAGTGTATTCTCCCCCCTGGGCACGGTGACTGGTACATGTGTACGCATATAGCTAAGTCAGAGTGAGGGAGGCTCAGATCTGGGATTCAGAATGGAGCTACTGAGGGAGAGGACCCTTTCTTTGATGTTAGACTTGAACCTCGAAGAATATAAATTGGAGCTGCTACAGATAGTTTACAGCCTCGAGGGGAGAGCCTATCAGAGAATATGGACACCACAGTGGGATGCACAGTTAAAAGATGGAGAGAGAAACCAAGCCCCACGGTAATCATCTGGACCCCAAGCCTGAAGATAGTTCTAGCTCTGGATGCCATTTGGATTGGGTTTTCTTACTTGCAATAGAAAGAGTTACAACGGATAAAAGGATATAGGGGAAAGGTTATGGAAACACAAAAAGGTGACTGAAGAAGGGAGATAGTTGAGTGTGGGAATGGAAGAGAGGCAAAAGCAAAGAGATTGTTGAAGTTTATAAAAGTAAGGTGGATAGGGTTTGAAAGGAAAAGATGGCCTGACCAGGGCTGGTCAGACACTTAACATGTGAAGGGCACCCTTGGAGTACAGTATATTTCACTATGGACATCAGCCTGGGAATTGAAGCTGCTCTGGGGATTCAAATATTTTTCTCTCATGAACACCAAGAGAACAACGTCTAGTGATGATAATCACACTCTGGAATACTGATAGAAACCCATTCATTCATTCATTCATTCTTTCATTCATTTGCTCCGTAAAAGTTTGTTAATATCTGCAAAACACTCTGTTGAGAACCGTAAGGTAGAAAAGGAATAGTTTTCTCCCTCGAAGTGCTTCCTTGAGACAGGACAGCAGTCAGATGTCATCATAGTTCTGGGTGGTCTGTAGACTGGAGCAAAGTCCACGAGTCTGAGCCCAGAGGGAGCCAGAGGGAGGTATCTACACAGACGTAATAAGTTAATAAAAGTTGTGCATCTATCAGATGCCTCAAATGACTGCTGGTTTTGGCATTGGCAGTCTAGGTGAACTTTGTTTTCTCTTGGAGTCTTGGTCCCACTTTGGAAAAGAGGAATGTGGTTCTCTCTGTTTTCCTGTTCTCTTTCTCTTAATGAGAATGGACACTGACTTATTAACTGTGTTAACCTCTGGTTATTGTAGGATGCTGTTCCTTCAGGCAATCAGATGTGGATTTTGAAAGTCCTCTTGACTCTCACCAACTAGTTGCACTAAGTACAGTTCTCTTTTTTAAAAAAATCAGTATACTGACTATTTTGTATATCTAGGTTGACCAGGCTCATCCTATTTACCTCTCGGAGCAGTGTGTCTAAGCAGCTGCAACACATATTTGATGCAATAAAAAAGCAATTTTTGTCTTTAAAAGAAACACCAACTTTTCTCCTTCTGTAAGCCTGTCCAGATGATCAAAAGCCAGATAAGGCCCTGAAACAAATTCCCTTTTACCATTTGTAATATAAAAAACTCCTTGATTCCCAGTGAAGCCTCCCCTTTCATTAATGGAAGCACAGCTCTTATCTTGATGTATGTGTAGCTGGTGCTTCTTCAGTTCTGACAACAAGAAAAGTGAGCATCAGAAAATAATGGAGCCCTGAAAAATTGCTGTCCTGATACCACTGAAATTTCTCCTTTTTTCAAGCCAAATCCACCCACTTGTCATGTTTGAGAAATGAAAACACGAGAGACATCTGTTAAGTTGACAGTCTGCAAAGGTTTTTTCTTTTAGATAGTCAATGATTATTGAATCATTGGTCAGCCTTGAACACTCTTCTAGGTACAGTGACAGCTAATAGAATGGAGAAGACATTCTCTTTTGCCTTTCAGAAGCTTCTAACTTAAAATGGGCAAAAACAATTAAGAAAATAAATGAAAAGAGATGCAGTGGTCGCAGAATCCCTGGACTCAGGTATAGTGGCTGCAGCTTCCTGGGCCACATGCCATTCTTAAAGTATGTGATAAGCAGAAAAAAATGTACGATTCTCTCATTCTCTACATCCTTTGAGGTGAGTAAAAATTAAAAATAAATTCTACCCTTGAAGGAAGCCTTGCTTATCCCAACTGTCCTGTGTGGCAGTCACGTGGTGCCAAGATCTGGCTGGTATCCAACGATGAGCCTCTACCACTTACAGTGGAGCCCTGATCTGTAGCTAGACCAGAGCTCCATGTGCTGCCATGAAGCTACAGGTAGTTGACTTGCTCCTCATGCCATCCAGAGCGATTATAAACCAAGGACTATGAAATACATTTGCTCAAGTCCTTTTGGTTGGATCTTCAGGCCAAACAACTTTGTCTTTAGTCAGTCTGGAGCAGGCCAGGGCCACAGAAAGGAGGAAGCAGGGATGAGAGACTCCATCATGAGAAGGTATCCCAGGTATATAGAGCTGTTACAGGCTTTGGGATTTCCTACTGACTCTGGGTGGGGGACGTGGGCTCTGGCATGGGCACCCTGCTCATTTATAAGACCTTTCCTGGGACCTGACCACCTCATGGTACCTTCACCCAAAGTCCCAGACACCTTGGCCAAACACCAACTGCTCTGTCCACCAGTTGATGGAGACCATCAATAATGGAGTGCTCTCATTTGCTCTTGAAACTTCAAGTTGTGACCTGAGTATTATGGACTGCCTGTTTGCATTCCCCTTAAATCCATATGTTGAAGACCTAATCCCTAATGTAATGGTATTTGGAGATGGGGCTTTTGGGAATTATGAGGTCATGAGGGTGGAGCCTTTATGATAGTGCCCTTATAAGAAGAGAAGTAAGAGTTTCCTTCCTCTCCCCTTCCCTCTCTCTCCCACCCTTCTTCTCCCTCCTATCTCCCTCTCTCCTTCTCCCTCTCCCTCTTCGATGTGAGGATACAGCAAGAAGGCATCTATCTGAAAACCAGGAAGCAGGCTTTCACCAGAAACTGAATTGGCCGGCACTTTACATTGATCTTGGACTTCTCAGCCTCCAGAACAGTCAGAACTGTCAGAGATAAATGTTTATTGCCTAAGCTACCCAATCTATGGCATTTTTGTTACAGCAGCTCAAACTGAGACACCTGAGCCACCACAGCTTGGTCTGCCTGTCTCCATTTCCCTGGGCAGTTCAATACTAACTTCTACAGCAGGTGATCTGCTTGGTCCCTGTTTCTCATCTCACTTCTTTATAGCAGGTTTTGCCTCATCCACCAGCCTAGCCAACTGCTAATATTGAGTTCTGACTTAACCAAAACTCACCCAGCAAACCCTCGATGCTAGTGCAAGACAGCAGCATGTGACCCATTGCCATCATTTTCTGAGGGCAGACATCTATGAAGGAAGTAGATAAACAGGTGCTCAAGCTACTGAACAAGAGTAGCAGCTACTATGAAGAATAGATCTCCAACAATGCCAAGACAACTATCTACAACATTCTGCCCATTGGTTCAAGGCAGCCATCAGCAAAATCCATATCTAAGAGCTCTTCAAGGGAATCTCCTAATCTAAGTGGTTCAGGGCCAAGTCCTGTCTGAAAGCTTTCTCTGTGAGAGCATAGGGAAAAGGCTGGGTGACATGGAATTTCTGGAGAATGAGAGCAAAAGAACACCTTTGTCTCAGAAAATCAGCAGAATCAGGATGCTGTAAGAAAGCACAAGGGAATTTCAGCAAAGAGCCAGGATCTCAGTTCACCTAGCTTTCAGCATGGTCCCATTTCCCTTCCAGAATTAACGTTTTCTGTCCCTGGCTTTCTTTGTTATACTGGGGGGATTTGAGTGTGGAGGACTTGTCTCTTTCTTCTCTTTGGGAACTGAATTGGGGGGATCTCCATTAAAATCCAGTAAAATATTTCCATCTGGGGCTTTCTCCCAACCAAGGATCTACTATCAAGTGCCCAAAATTCAGATGGCCTGATGTGAGCCCAGATTATGGCCAAGAGAAAAGAGAACCAAGATGATTGACTCTCAGCAAGTAGAACCTCAGGGTCCATCCTGACTTTCCCCTTCATGCACCATCTCCAGGTGGTTCCCTGGATTCCCTGTGTTCTCCTCCCATTCTCTCCCATCTCAGCTTCAGGGATGGGTGTTAGTGATACTATTTCCATGTTGAGTTCTCCTTTGAGTTCTGTTCTGAGCTCTCATTTTCCTCTGGAGGAGACTGTCTGACCCTGTCAAAGTGATCCCCATACTTTACCTTTTTCTTGGGGCAGCCAGCATGGGGAGGGGGGAGAGAGAACTGCCTTGATCTCTAGGCCTCTAGAAAAGATCCCTCTCCCTCCTCACATTCCTTTGCTCATTGCATCCCTAAAATAGGGAAAGGACTGCATTAACAGTTAAAAAGAGAGTAAAATTTTCCCCAGGAGCAGGTGGGGGGGGGTCGGGGAGTGGTGATCAGAGGACACCCCATGGTCACTTCATTGTCAATTTCTGTTTTTCGTTTATTCCTGGGACTTTTTGTTGCCTCCTGTTTTCCTGTTCTGCCACTCAGATTCTGTTTTGTGTGAAATTTACTGCTTTGGGGAAAGATGATGTTTTTCTATGAGCCAAAATCAAACAGAAAATGGAAAAAGAAAAGAAACTGAGCTAACGCACTTGGACTTACCTCTTGCTTTCATTCAGTAAATTTTCCTTAAGCCCCTAGTATGTGCAGGGCATCGTGCAGGGAGACACACACACCACGCCTCCTGCAGTGGGAGTTGAGACAGATGGGAGCTAAGGAATGGGCCACCCTGTGGAGGGCAGGGATTAAGGCTGGCTGGAGGTGTTAACAGTGGCCAACCAAGACTGTAAGGATAAGAAGTGTGTTGGAATTATTTTCTGTGACCTTATAACTCTTCAAAGCCCCTCTGGGAGGATTGAAATTCCCAGTTTAAGGAAAACTGCCTCCCCCATTGGGGCATAGTCACCGATACCCACATTTATATAATTTTTGCTGCTTATTCTAAAGCAGTGGTTCTCAACCAGGGGAAGTTACCCTCCCTCCCCCTCTTCCTTTTCAAAGACATTTAATAATGTCTGGAGGCATGTTTTTGACTGTCAAAGCTGGGGAGGGTAGGCGGAGGGGGGAAGGAGAGGTGATCTTTACCGGCATCTAGTAAGTAGAGATCAAGGATGCAGCTGAACATCTTCAATACACAGACAGCCTCCCATGACCGTGAATTATCAGGCCCCAAATGTTAATAGAGCTGAGGTTGAGAGACCCTGTGCTAAAGGAGGAGACCCCTGACCCTCACTAATTGTGCAATGATAGTAATAACTAATATTTGTCAATCGCTTGCCTGGTGTCAGACACTGTTGTTAGGGTTTTACATGTGGTATCTCATTTATTTCTCATAACAGATTACAAGGTAGATTCTACAATCATCACCATTTTTGTGATGAAAGGAATGAATCCTGGAGAGATTGAGTGGTTTGCTGAAAGTCCTAAGGCTTAGAAAGCATCTGGCTCAGGATCTGAACCTTGACTTACCCACTTTGTTTTACCCCTCCTCCTGGTAACAAAGCTTGCTAAAGTCCTTTGTTCTGGAGAAAAGGGAGTAAAGAGAAGAGACAATCTCAACAACTTGTCTTTATAGTGGAAACAACTGAGGTTTCCAGTCTCTAAAGGCTGCACTGGGGTGGATGGATACTGGTGGATAAGAATGAAGACTTACCTGACCAGACAGGACCCATGTTCATGACTGGATGCTCTGTGTCATGCATGGCCACCCTGCTCCACTGGCATCCCTGTAGTGAAAAGTAGGCCCACAGCATCAGCCAGACCCAGAACCCTTTGAAATACCACTTAGAAACATCTTGGCAAAACCTAACAATGGAAAGCAGAAGCAGATTCTAAATTACCATTATCATTAATCGGGGTTGACATGAACAACCCCCTCCTAAGTACTGTTCAATCATTGCCCCTTTTCATGCTTTTCTCCCAGATTCCCACAGGCCTCCTTAGAGTGAAGGGTACCTGAGCTGCCCCTGTGTGTGGTCCTCAGTGGAACAATGGAGGCAAAGTAATCCCTGACAGAACAGGCTGGGACCTTGGACACAAAGCAGATATGGGGCCCAGCCAGGGCCCTGCAGTGTGAGAGAGGGCCACAGGGAGCGGCGCAGGAAAGGGAAGAGGAAGCGGGGAGAGAGTCCAGGCAAGAAGGGGTGGGGCGGGGAGAGCCAATGATGGGGTGTGGGTAGTGGAGCAGGTCTGTGTTCATACACATCCAGAGCCGTCACTTTAATGGATTCCAAAGGAGAAGGCAGACATGCTCCCAGGTAGCCTGGGAAACTGACTTCCTATGAGACAAGAACTTAAAAAAAGCCCTTCATTCAGGAAATCTATTGGGAAGTTATTGTTTTAGAGCATTATTCTTTTTGATAAGTATTAATTATGCTTCAGATTTTTTTTTCAAAGCCTGTAGGTTTTAGGAACTGCAAAAAGCCCGAGCCACATCTCTGCACTGTCCATTCCCTCGTTCGTTTATTCCACAAATATTTGCTGAGATCCCACGAAGTGCCAAGCGCTGTTCTCAGCACTAGGGGTACAGCTGCGGACAAAATAGACATGGCCTTGCCCTTGTGGAGCTCATATATCAGAGGGGGAGACAGACAAAAAAACAGTAAGTAAAATAAATAAATAAATAAATAAATAACTGACTTTGCATCAAAGGACAAAATCAACAGAATGAAAAGGCAACCTATGGAATGGGAGAAAATTTTTGCAAATCATCTCTCTGACAAAGGGTTAATGTCTAGAATATATAAAGAACCCCTATGGCTCAAGAAAAACAACAATGAAAGACTTAACCAGATTAAAAAATGGGCAAAGGACTCCAATAGACATTTCTCCAAAGAAGATATGCAAATGGCCAAAAAGCACATGAAAAGGTACTCAACAGCACTAATCATTAGGGAAATGCAAATCAAAACCACAGTGAGATACTACTTCACACCCATTAAGATAGCTACTATTGAAAATATAACAAGTATTGGTGAGAATGTGGAGCAACTGGAACACTTGTGCACTGTTGGCGGGAATGCAAAATGGTGCAGCTGCTATGGAAAACAGTATGGTGGTTCCTCAAAAAAGTAAAAATAGAATTATTGTATTATTTAGCAATCTCACTTCTGGGTATATAATATATTCAAAAGAATTGAAAGCAGGGCCTCAGATATTTATACCCCCATGTTCATAGCAGCAGTATTCACAATAGCCAAAGGGGGAAGCAACCCCAGTATCCATTAATGGATGAATGGATAAACAAACTATGGTACATACATACAATGAAATATTACACAGCCTTAAAAATAAAGGGAATTCTGACCCATATTAAGACATAGATAAAGCTTGAGGATGTGATGCTAAGTGATATAAGCAAGTCACAAAAAGACAAATGTTGTATGATTCAACTTATATGAGGTACCTAGGGTCATCAGATTCACAGGGAGAGAAAGTAGAATGGTGGTTGCTAGAGAATGACAGGAGTTGGGGATGGAGAGTTGTTGTTTCATAGGTAGAGAGTTTGGGGTTTGTAAGATGAGAGTTCTGGAGATTGATTGCACAGCAATGTGAATGTACCTAATACTACTGAGCTATACACTAAAAAATGGTTAAGATGGTAAACTTTGTGTTACGTGTATTTTACCACAATTAAAAAAATAAGTAAATGATGACAATTTTATTAGAAGGTGATGTGTGTCATGGAGTCAAATAAAGCAATGTGACAGGGAGTGGGTGTACAGGATTGATTTGGTGTTGCAACTTAAAAATGGATGTCTTTTAGAGTAAGTCTCATTGTGACATTTGAACAAAGACTTGTATATTGTGAGGGATGAGCCATGTGGATCTGGGGCAAGAGCGTGTTCCAGGCAGAGGGTGAAGCTAGGGCAAAAGCTTTAGGTGGCTTGGCGTGTTTGGGGGACAGGAGCCCAGGGAGCATTGAGTCAAGTGAGCAAGGGGAAGAGAAGCAGCAGATGGTTCTGGGCCTGGGGAGCCACTGCAAAATCTGGCTTTCTCAAAGAAGATGTTGGGGGTAGGATTTTATTTATTTATTTATTTATTTATGCTGTGTTGGGTCTTCGTTTCTCTGCGAGGACTTTCTCCAGTTGCGGCGAGTGGGAGCCACTCCTCATCGCGGTGCGCGGGCCTCTCACTGTCGCGGCCTCTCTTGTTGAGGAGCACAGGCTCCAGAGGCGCAGGCTCAGTCGTTGTGGCTCACGGGCCCAGTTGCTCCGTGTTATGTGGGATCCTCCCAGACCAGGGCTCGAACCCGTGTCCCCTGCATTAGCGGGCAGATTCTCAACCACTGCACCACCAGGGAAGGGGTCATTCTGTCTGCTGTGCTGAGAAGGGACTGCAGGGGGCACAACAGGAAGCTGGGAGGTCATTTAGAGGCTAATGCATCCACTAGGGTGAAAGAATTACAGTGGCTTGGACCCAAGTGGGAGCAGTGGACGAGTTGAGATAAAATTTGGAGGTAAAGTCAACTGAATTTCCTGATGAGTTGGAAATAGTGTGTGAGAGAAGAAAAATGAGTCAAAGACGACCCCAAGACTTTTGTCCTGTGCAACAGGAAGAATGGAGTGACTGTTAACTGAAATGTGGAGAGTGGCAGGTGGAACAGGTTTTTGAGGGAAGAGCAGGTGTTGGATTTAGACATATTATGTCAGAGACAATAATTACATATTCCACAGGAACATCGTGGATGTGTGGGCCTGGAGTTCAGGAGGGCCGTCCCAGCTGGAGACATCACCTGGGGGGCCATCAGGATATAAATGGTATAGGTTGAAAGCCATGAGTCTGGAGGAGTCATCTTCAGCGTGAATTTAGAGAGAGGAGAAGCCCCAGATGAACCCAGAGTGACCTGATGTTAGTAGGTCCAAAGCAAATGAGGGAGCCGAGCAGGAGCCGGAGAAGCAACAGCAGCAGTTATGTTCAGAGGCCACAGTCTGCAGAGAGGCTCCAGAATGGAGCATGTGCACCTGCATTTTGAAGATAAGGAAGAGTTGAGGCCCAGAAGGGACAGGTGACGTACTCAAGTCACATAGCTTGTCAGTGACAAACTGAAAGTAAGTACTTCTCACAGGAACTTACCTATTCAGAAGTCAGAAACAGAATACCTGATTTTAATGGGGGCGGAGACCAAACATTCAGGAAAGTAGAAAAGTTCTTTGAAGCTCATCTGGACCAGCATGTAACTAGGCAGTACATTACAAACGCTATAAAACTGACAATTCAATAAGCAAAGCCAAAGGAAAGAAAAATTAACTGTGGATCCCGGTGACTTCGTAGGGTTGAACAGTTCATAAGCTAGTAGGCATTAGCATAGTTATAAATTTAACTTTCAAATCTGCTTCTTCAGAGACATTCTCTGCTCAACCCAATTAAAAATTTCTCATTTTCTCAACTCTTTTAAATGACCAGAGCCATCAGAATACCTGGAAGTGTTTTGGACTCTCATGTTGTAGAAATTCTCAAAGTCCACCAGGGAGAATTAACAGTGTTTTGCAACCAGATGTTATGTGTAAAATGAAGACTTAAGAGATGTGAAATGTGTATTTTGAGACAATCAGTGTAGCGTATAGCCTAGCAGTACTTAAAAAGTTTTTCTTACATTATCGTTTCATGGCATTCTTTTGTCTACTGCATGTTATACCTTGGCCTAATCTATCTTCAAAGATTTAAAAAATTGGCTTTGTGTTTTCAGTAACATCTCAATTATTTTTTTTTCTGTAGTACATGTATATATATATATTTTGTTTCCTTCTTTCCCTAATAGCTAACTGTTCCATATCTCACCCCTCATAGTCTCAGACTTTCAGAAAAACTAGGTAGAGGGAATAAATTAAAAAGCCAAATCACCCATAAGGCCATTCTCCAGAATCAATAGCCAGTACTAACATTTTAACGTGTTTATTTCTAGTGGATTTTCTCCCTAAACTTAATGCCTTTTAACTTATTAATGATTATATAAATATAACATTTTAGGTTATTAATACTTTCTAAACAGCTGGACTATTCTGGGCTCCTTGCTTCTGGAGAAATTGTGACTGAGCAAAGAGCAGAGAAAAAGTTTCTCCCTGTCTTCAGGGTTTGAAATGCCCATGTGCTTGTGTGTGTAGAGATCACAGACCAGAGTTCTGAGAACAGGGTTGGAGGAGGATAGGATCTTTTCCTTCATCCCATCTGCCCAACGCACCCACACCCACACCCACCAACACCCACACTCACACCCCCCCACACACACCCACACCCCCCACACACACCAGCACCCACACCCCCCCACACCCATACCCACACCCCCCCACACCAACACCCACACCCACCAACACCCACACCTACCCACTCCCACACACCCACACTCACACACACCCACATGCACACACCCACACCCACATGCACACACCCACACCCACCCACACCCACACCCACACTCCCCCACACACATCTACCAACACCCACACCCACCAACACCCACACCCCCCACACACCCACACTCACACATACCCACACAAACACACCCACACCCACACCCACACACCCCACACACACACCCACACTCACACATACCCACCCCCCCACACATCCACACACACACACCAACACCCACACCCCCACACACACACCCACACTCACACATACCCACCCACCCACACCCACCCACACCCACACCCACACCCACACCCCCCCAACCCACCCACACTCACACATACCCCCCCACACTCACCAACACTCACCCACCCACACACACACCCACCAACACCCTCACCCACCAACACACACCCACACCCATCCGTACCCCCCCACCCCCCCACACACACTTCCCCTGGGGAGAAAGGAAACATGGGAGACATTCAGAGGATTCAGAAGAGGGTCTCAGGGTGTGTTCTCCAGGGAAAGTGGCAACAACTCAAGACAGATTGTCAAATCTGAGAGTAGAGGACATTGTTTCCATTTTCCAGGTGGGATGTGAGAAAGTGGTATAATTATAGGGAAGAAATAGCTGTGGATGTGTCCAGGCAACAAAGCCTAAACCAGTCTCATGGAATGTCCAGTACTGCACTGTGGTCAGGAAGCATCAGGATGACCCAAGATTGGAAGATGACTTTGGCTGGAAATGAGGACCATGGCCAGACTGGGGGATGGATTTCTCCATAGAGGCCTAAGCACCCTGTTGGTATTGAGGAGCCGCTAGGAGAAAGGAATTCTGAGGTTAAGTTTCTAGCACTCTGAAGAACAGATGTCAAAAAGGAAATTAAATTCTTACAGAAAAAAATATAGAAAAAATATTTTTTCACCCTTGAGTTGTGGACTAAAATCTATGCAATTGGGCTTCCCTGGTGGCGCAGTGGTTGAGAGTCCGCCTGCCGATGCAGGGGACACGGGTTCTTGCCCCGGTTCGGGAAGATCCCACATGCCGCGGAGCGGCTGGGCCTGTGAGCCATGGCCGCTGAGCCTGCGTGTCCGGAGCCTGTGCTCCGCAATGGGAGAGGCCACAACAGTGAGAGGCCCTCGTAATGCAAAAAAAAAAAAAAAAAAAAAAATCTATGCAATTCTATAAATTTATTCCATAACCTGACCTTTCCCATTATCTTAAATATTTCTGTCTGAACATTATTTTTAATACTGGCTTAATATTTTATTGAGTGGATGTCATAATTTTCTTAACCAATCCCTTATTGTTAAACATTTTGGTTAATTCCATTTTTTTGTTATTATAATTAATACTGTATGTAACATTAGACACAAACATCTAGGATGGATGGTTTAAAATCAATTCCAGAAGTGGGGTTATTGATCAGAAGGTATGAACAATTTTAATTCCCACAATACATATTGCCATGGTAATTTCCAAATGCTTTGCAGGAATGTACACTTTCCTGGGTCATCTAAAAGAGCTCATTGTTAGAATTAAACATTATTTCAGTATCAGATGACTTTGCTATTTTATAATTGAAGAAAAGACTTTACTATTTACAGATAATATATGTTCTTTTATCTCTGACTAAAAAAGCAAAGTATGTTCATTTTAGAAAATTTGGAAAATGTAGAAAAGTACAAAAAAGAACTAAAAATGAACTATAATCCCATTATTGGAAGACAGTCACTGTTCACAGGCTGACATCCACCTCCCAGGCTTGCTTTCTATGAATATGTGTGTCTATTTACACACACACAACCACATATGCCTATATTTGGCTTCTTACAAAATTGGAGTCATTATATATGTCATTATGTAAATTTTTGATTTAAAAATGTCATGAACATTTTTCCAAAATCATAAAATATTCTTATTAAACAGTCATTTACACAATTATTAATGTCATAAACCTGCCTTAGATGCAAAACACTCACTCAATGATAGCTTGCTGTTGACATATTGGGATGAGGATAGAAAGACACAAACAGGCACACACACCTATTTCACATAGATTCTGGCATGTGATTCTGGCCCTCAAAGAGTATGATTATTTTCAGTGTAGTTTAGTGGGCGAGGATTGACATTGAAAATAAGGCCTTCAGTTTGATTGTGTTGCTTAGCAGTCATGAGACTTTGGGCAGACTAAATAAGCATCACCACCCTTAGCCTACCTTTATCTTTGGGGTTTGTTGTGGGTATGAATAGGAAAATGTCATAAGACTGATATCGTTGGTCCATATATCTATTCTCCATTAAACTTTATATTTAAAGTACACAAAACCCAGTGAATTAGCTGAGGCTTAGAGCCCAAAGCATCACTTCTGGTTTGGCATCCCAGAGCTTTTTCCCTACCTAGCAATTGTAACAAAGTGCTTGTGAGCTATAGGACTACTATTGATACTATAAGAGGACCACCAGATCCTAGATCCCAATCTTTTTTCTTTTTTCTTTAAAGAACTGGAGCAGAACAGAATACCTTTTTAAAAAATTTTTTATTAAAAATCTTATCAGGTTATCTTCTGCCCAGAGGCAAGTTGGCTGTCCATGACTTTCTTCAACGGCTCTCTACAAATAGGCCATTGCTAACTACTCAGTTCTTGGCCCCAGTTGTCTCTTCCCTTCACTTTTATATGGGGGTGGTCTATTTAAAAAGCTGTCCTGTTAAGTGGAGCGGCTTCTAAATAGGCTGCCTTACATTCAGCAAAGCAGTTATGACAAAATCTGTCCAGGATTCGCCTTGTAACATGTGGGTGCTTTTGACCATGAGGCTTGTGCCGTACAGTGTGAGCTATCTGACCCAACTTGACACAACTTGTGTGGTGCATTTACTCCCCTCACTCAAAGACATCTTCTCTTGTAAGTCACTGGCTACTGAACAATTTGTGAGTGATCTAAGGGGAGAGACCCAGGGCTCTGTCCCTCTTCACACACGCATCTCAGGTAACAGTAGGGGTTTAACCCATTGTGTTCATTGATGGTATTTTACCAGCAAGATGTTGATTTTACAGGCACGTAATTATTAGTATTTATTATTATGCTACCTATAAAACACCTGATTCATGTAGGTGTTTAACAGCAAGATTGAATTATTATTTAGCAAATAATTTTCTGAATTTATTTAGAAAATACTATTTTATCCCCCAGTTTCTCTACAGATGAGTTCAAAAGACTCTGCAGCCAATTCCTTCAACACCCTTGAGAAAATCAATTTAGCCTGCTTTAGTTTTGGGGATGCAAAGACAAAGTTTGGGCCTTTAGAATTTCCTGAAACCTTTGGAGAAAAGGGCCTTTGAGAACATTCAGAGGAGGAGTAGGAGGGAGAGAGGAGGAGAGAGTGATAAGAATTACTTAGCTCTCTGAGGCATGGGGTGTGTCCCCTGAAGGAGTTTCTTCTTCTCTCCTTGGTTGTTGAAATGTGTTGGGTTACTGGGAGACTTGTGGTTTCCTTACAAGCTCAGGGGGATTTTACTGTGGACATATCCCCGCTTTTGCCATCTACATGTACGAATACACACACACACACACACACACACACACACTTGTGCACACACTCAAAAGCCCATGTGTACACGCATGTGCACAAGGATTTTGGAGAACAGACTCTTCAGTGAACAATTAGAACTCTCATTTACTGTCTGCTTACTACGAACTGGGCAGTTTGTGTGACCTCATTTTGTCATCACCAAAAACTCTCTCGTCTGAGGTGTTTGCAATTGTTGCCCCCTTTTACAGATGAAAAATGTGGGGCTCAGCTAGAATACATAACTTGCTCATGCTCTTACAGCTGTCCTGTGACAAAGCCTGAATTCAGGCCCAGGTCTGGCTGACTCTGAAGTCAGATTCCCATCAGAATGGCATGGTCTGGGGCTCTAGGCTTCTTAGAGTTCTGACCTTGAGGCCCGGCAGAACGGCTTCAGGACCCTCAGTCTCTTACCTGGTGTGGGGTCTGTGAGGACAGGAAGTGGGTACTCACAGCCCTGGAAATGCTGAGGTGGGTTTATACCCCTGACTTGAGTCATTTGCTCTCATTTCTTCTTGTGAACCTGTTATGGTTAATTTTTTATTATTATTTATTTTTGCGGTACATGGCCCTCTTACTATTGTGGCCTCTCCTGTTGCAGAGCACAGGCTCCGGACACGCAGGCTCAGCAGCTGTGGCTCACGGGCCTAGCCACTCCGCGGCCTGTGGGATCTTCCCAGACCAGGGCATGAACCTGTGTCCCCTGCATTGGCAGGCAGACTCTCAACCACTGTGCCACCAGGGAAGCCCCTGTTATGGTTAATTTTATGTGTCAACTTGGCTGGGCTACAAGGACACAGATATTTGTTCAAACATTATTCTCAATGCTTCTGTGAGGGTGTTGCTTGAGTGTGCTTCAATAACATTTAAATCAGTAGACTTTGAGTAAAGCAGATTGCCCGCCATAATGTGGGTGGGCCTTACCCAGTTAGGTGAAGGTCTTCATATAGCAAAACTGACCTCCCCTGAGCAAGAAGGAGCTCTGTCAGCTGACTGCCTTTGGACTCAAACTGCAGCTCTTCCCTGGACCTCCAGCCTGCCAGCCTACCCTGAAGATTTCGGATCCACCAAGCCTTCATAATAACATGAGCCAATTTCTTACAATAATCTCTCTCTATCTATCTATCTACCTATCTATTTACATATATATATATATATATATATATATATATATATATATATATATTCTATCTATCTCCTGGTGGTTCTGTTTTTCTGGAGAATCCTAACTAGTAGAGACTCTGTCCTGTTTAGAACAGGATTTCTTTACAACTGTTAGTGATCATTTAACTTTTCCTCCAGGATCTCCTGCAGCTTGTTATTTCCTTCCTCCTTTCCTTGGACTCCAGGAAAGCTGTGTCCAAGCATTACTGAGCATCCCAAAGACGTTTTACTTTTATAAGTTTTAAAAATTATGGTTTTCCCCCACTTCCCTTTCCCTCCTCAGCTTGCTTTCTAAGAGTGAACTTGACAGAGCTGGGAGTTTCTTGTCCACAGTGGGCGCCCCTCCTCTTGCTGTCCACTCTCACTGAAGCTGCACTGACTTTCTTTCTTTCTTTTTTTTTTTTATTAGTTTCTGCTTTATAACAAAGTGAATCAGTCATACATATACATCTGTTCCCACATCCCTTCCCTCATTCATCTCCCTCCCTCCCACCCTCCCCATCCCACCCCTCCAGGCGGTCACAAAGCACCGAGCTGATCTCCCTGTGCTCTGCGGCTGCTTCCCACTATCTATCTACCTGACGTTTGGTAGTGTGTATATGTCCATGCCTCTCTCTCGCTTTGTCCCAGCTTACCCTTCCCCCTCCCCATATCCTCAAGTCCATTCTCAAGTAGGTCTGTGTCTTTATTCCCGTTTTACCCCTAGGTTCTTCATGACATTTTTTTTTTTTTTATATTCCGTATATATGTGTTAGCATACGGTATTGCACTGACTTTCTTTTTGTTCTTTGATGATGCTCCTCCTGGGCTTTGCGTGTGAAGCTTTTGGTGCCTGTAACAATAACGCCCAAGACAGTCCCTTCTGTTTCCTTCTCTGCATTCAGGCACTGGCTTACAAGTCGGCTCCTGGGAGGCTTTAGAACACCCAGGACAGAGTAGCTCTCCCGTGTCTTTCTAGCACGTCACCTTGTTTACTGTCTTTCTTGCAGGTAACACTTCTGATGTGTCTTGTTTCTTCACTTGTTTAGGGTTTGTCTTTCCCCACCCGAATGTCAACTTTGTGAAAGTTTGTCTTCCTTTCTGTCGTTTCACTGCTCTATTCCTAGAGCCTAGAATATTGCCTCGCTCAGAGCTGGATCTCAGTGAACAGTGAGTGGGTGAGTGAATGTATGTATGAACGAACAAATGAATATATTTCATCTGAAGTACTCAGCTGGTGAGGCACGGTGCACAGGTGTGTGATATCCTACTGGTGAGAAGAGAGTCAATGGCTCATTTTTGAAGGTGCATTAAGTCTTTCAGGCCCCCAGGGTATCATTTGGTTCACTGGTACAGTAATTTACTAAATGGTACCTTAGGGGCCTGAAAAAGTTAATGCACCTCCAAAAGTTTCTAATTTACACCAGGGACTAATTTATTTACCCAGCAGTGTTTGACCTAATTGGTCTTAACTTCCTTTAAGAGAGTCATTAGGACCTTGTCACTTTTCCACCTTTATATTTCCTACCCTTAGCATTTATCTGTTTGTGGAATACTGTTGCCAGTTGTTGGTGTGCACATGTGCACACACACCATATCTCTATTAATACCAAGACCCAAGAAGGACGTTGCTATATTCTGGCACTCGTATATGTAAATATTTCATGTATATTTTAGTTTGTATAATTAAGAAAAACGAAACCTGTATATTGCAGTCCTTTCAAATTTAATATTATTTTAGTGCCTTCTTGGTGCATATTACAAATAATTGCTTAATTAGTTCACATTTTGTTTTTTATCCAATAATTGGATCACAAAGGTTAGAGAATGTAAAAAAGTCTGTGTATCTGTTACCAAGCTTTATCTATAACATGCAACCCATTATTTTATTTATTTTGTTGTTTCAAATAGCAAAGCTGCTTCCACTCCTAATATTTTTGTTCTGAGGTTTTCCAGATTTAGCCTAATCTTTCCTTTTTTACTAATTACTGCCAATTCTGTACTGTTGTATCACGTCAAAACTTTTCTTTCACTCCTGAGTTTATTTTTTAAAAACTCATTGTTACCGATTCAAGCTATGGGAATATCTTTTCTTTACTTATTGTTACACTGATGTTACAGGGCCTGGTAAAATGTTTTTCTCAACTTTCGGGTCAAATCAGGTATGATTGTTACCAGCAATAGGCAGCAGGGTTTTGGTAAAACAGGTTGTGGGTAGAGATATCCTAAAATGGTAAAAACCCATTAATCAAGAGCTCCCTAATTTAGACTTTGTAATAATTCATCCTGAAATGGGTTTAAATATACCCTTGCTGTAGAATGAGGGGTTTGCTAAGCAAATAATCGTGTAAAGCAGATTGTAGAGAACAAATTCTTTTGAGAACATTAGCCTAGTATGATGAAATCTTGACAGGGTCATTGCATTTTTTGCATCACAAAATTTTTTTTGGTTAAATATCGTAAAAATATTAGGTTGGCCAAAAAGTTTGTTTGGGTTTTTCCCAATATATCCCCTTTTTCTATTTTGGCTAATATGGTAATTGAAGTCAGTTTATGGATATTATATTTCCTCAGGGATATTACTCTGGACAATAGTCATAAATCTGCATTTGTCATTAGATATTAATATTTAAGATATTGGGTCTATGGAAATTTAAAAAGACATTTTCGGATGCAGACTTACGGTGTTGTGAGTTGACACGTTCTTCTAAAAGTGGATTGCAGCAAAAACTCAACAGGATCCAGAGAAATAATGTTTTCACTGTGATTCAATAAGATTGCAGAGGTTCTCAAATTTTAAACAGATTATTTATTATAGCAAGCAGTTTATGTATTTGAAATAAACCACCTTTATTTTAAAATTCTATTATTTCAGACTTCATGAATTCAGAATTTATTCTCCTGTTGTTTAAAGTGGTTGCCTCTGAATTATTACTGTACTAGAAAAGCACTTTTAGGAAGTGGATTTCAAAAGTGTGTTTTTCTGCAGTATTTGTTTGTGTCTTGTTAAAAAAACATTTAAAATGGACTTTCTAAGGTAAATAGATATAGTGTTGGAGAAGGGTTTGGGTGAATGCTGTCACCATGGCAACCCTCGCTGGTGTCCTCACGCAGAGATTTTTCTACCTCTGTGTTATCAACAGGTGGTAACAATATTAGAAAGATCAAGGGTCTAGCTTTACTAACTTGACCCTGCCATTCTGTAGAGCTACCCCTTAAATTCCTAGCCCCTTAATGGAGCTCTACTTGCCTGTCAAGTTGTAGCAGTAGCCGGTGCCTGACTGTGCTCTAATTCTATTTTCACATCCTCAGGTTTGAAGCTGTACCTAAATTCACATTTCTTTTTTCCTGAGCCCTATAATATATGACTGAGTTTTCATCTGACAGCTGAGGATGAAAAACTATATCCTGAAAATGGTCTTGTCTTACAAATAGAGAAGCCTGAGCTGGTTCATCACTGACTGATTCGCTTCCAAGAACATAATTCGGGTCTCGTCATTTTTTTAAAAACATTTATTTTGGCTTCCCAAGGATAAGACATCCAGAGGGTATAGAAATTACACAACAGATTCGTGTCAGAAGATGGGAAGAGGGGAATTCCCTGGCGGTTCGGTGGTTAGGACTTCACACTTTCACTGCAAAGGGCATGGGTTCAATCCCCGGTGGGGGAATTAAGACCTCACAAGCTGTGCGGTGCAACCAAAAAAAAAAAAAAAAAAAAAAGATGGGAAAAGTACATTAGAAGGAAACATCAAGCTGTGTATTCTTTAGTTAAATGTGATGGTTTTAGTCAAAATGAATTGTTTGGTGCTACCCTAGTGTGTCCTAAAATACTTGAATGATGCAATTGTGTATAGTGATCATAGATCTCCTTAACGGATTCTTCAGTTAGATAAAGTTTTAAATCTTGCTGAAAGCTAATGCTGATTCAAACATAATCAGATTGAGAGCAATTCTCTGTAGTCTATGAGAATGCAGATGAAGTTAACATGAAAAATCCTAAATGTCACGAGATACATGCCAAGTCCTAAGTGTTTTAGGAGTGGTGAGACATTAGTCTGCTTCAAGTTATTATTGGATGCTCTATCCTTTCAAGGAATTTGTTATATATTTATTGGTAATTTTTCACAAGATTTCCTTACACCAAAGAAATATGTAAATATGTGTAAAAAAGATGTAGTTAGCCTCAAGTAACAAATAATAATCATTATTTTAATCCCATATTTCAACGGGCCTTAATCTTTTGTTTGTATAGCCTTGAAAAGCTGTAAAAATCAGTCATTATAACTTAATTACTAACCATTATCCTGGGTGGCTAACTCCACTTCCTTCTAAACAAGTTCCTTCTTTCATTTCGTTTTTAAATGCTACTACTGGCATCCTCTAACAATAGTATTATGCTTTATATAGCAGGCTTTGTAAGTTCCTCTGTAGAATATTGTAAGTTTTGTTGGTTCCTTCTGGTACCAGAGAGCTGCTGCTTCTTTTTCTTTTTGAACTGGCCTGTTCGCTGTTGCACTTCAGGATAGAATCACACTTAAGTTTTACATAATGACAGAAGTTGACTGTTTCCTGCTCTAGTGTTTATTTAGTAAAACATTTTACATTCCTGGATAGATACCAGTCTGTCATTAATGGATTCTTGGCTTTGGGCCAATAGCTAATAGTTTTATTGGTCCTCATAACATAGCTATGTGATTTTTGTAACCACAAGGGACTCTTTTCTGAGTATTTCTTTCTTTTTTTCCTTTAAAAAAATAACCTAACAACCCAGAGGTGCACCAAATTTAAGAACAGAGCATTTCTCTTTAAATCATTTTCTACTCCTTTTCATTCATTCTTTTTGCTCTTAGGAAATTCTCACAGATCTTGGTGTATTTTGAACAGGGGTTGGGACCCAATTGCTTGATCCTATTCCCAGCTTTCTCATTGCCCGAAAGAGGTCTGGCAAAGCTCATTTTCTCTGCTACGTGGTGTCTATTTGCCTGTCTAAATCGGGGAGGGGCAAGAAGGGTTATTTATAGTGTGGGAGTTTGTCAAGCTTTATTTGATTGCTTTAAGCATTGAGTAAGGGGGACCAGCGTTTGGAAATCTTGGAATTAGGTCCCCAAAAGGGAAAAAAGATCTTTACAGCTGGGTATGTGTGACGCTTGTGCGCTTCATGTGTTTTTTCCAAGACACACAGGTGTTAGTTGTGTCTGCCACTTTAGTCCTGCCCTCGCACAAGGCCGTGCCATGGTGTCTTCAGAGCTTCAACGTCATTTTCCTCTCAGTGATGTTTCCTGTTTAGATCTTTCTCCTCTCACTTTCTATAGATCTTAAGACAAAAGTTAAAGTACTTTGTGTCTCCAAATCTCCCCAAAACTCAATTTTCTCCCTAATGCGTAGGTTACTATGCAATTCTAGGATCACAAAACCATCTTAAAGTAAGTTCAGAATTGGTCATGGTGATAATTAGGTTGTATTCTAGGGATGGCAGATCCTGTTTTATCCTTTGCCTTAATAATATACACAAAACTGTAACAACCAAACATGCAGGTAATTAATGGAATTGTGGAAACTATGGAAAAAATAAAGAATACAGAACAAGATAATAACTTTCCTATCCAAGTCTCCATCCCATCCCACTCCATCCCATCACAACCACAGATACACATTTTAGCTTATTACTCTATCATTACTCATACTTTGCATTCTGATTTTTAGCTTGTTATATAATACTCAATTCCACATACCATCTAAACTTTTTATTAGCATAATTTTAAGGGATGCATAATATTCCATCCTAGGAATTATATTATCATTTACTCAACCATCTCCCACTATGGAGTATTTTGTTTTCTTTTCCTTTGCCATTATGAAGAATTTCAGTGAACATGTCTGTGCATAAACCCTTGCCTGATTCTTAGGATTCTTGAAGACTTTGCCCTGTTTTTAAGACAACCCCACAGCACATTAGGGGAGTCCAGTTCTGTTGGTGGACACTCACTTCTGGCAGCTAATTCCAGGGAAAATACTTTGCCTGGGGAGTAGCAAACAGGAATGCTCTACTTTTGGTGCAAGGGTTTTGCCTTCAAAAAGAGGTATGATTCAGAGAGTTTTGTAGGTGGGAAGAAAGTCTTAATTATTTCTCAGAGGGAGGTGTATTCTTGTTCAGCTGGAGAAGTCACAGTGTGGCATGTGCACACGTGTTTTGGTGGCATGGCACAGCTGGGGAGGAACGAGCACTTCAGTGTCACAAGTAAAGTTTACTTAACACTGTGATGTTTTAAAACAGGGTGATGCCAGTTCAATTAAGTGTCCCAGGACAACAGTGTGGTGTGCAAGGCAATTCTTTGACAAACAAAACAAAATAATTTTTTTTTTACTTTTGAAAACAGCACATGCAAATAAATTAGCTACTACATAAAATATACTGGCCACAAAATAAAATGGATTAGAAAAGCCCGAAGAGAAGGCTCTGAATAAAGGTATCACTAATCACCCATTATTCCTTAGCTGTAATTGGCTACTTTAGGTTTTCTGTGAAGTTAATGTATCATACTGTACGTTAAAAATTATGTATGGGTTTATGGAACTCAAGAAAACAATAATAGCTGAAAATAAAAGCCCATGTTCTTTCATGTGATAGGATTATTGTGAGTATTTTGATTTGTTTAACTGATGCCTTTAAATAGTAGCATGTTTCTACTACCGAGTCCAACGTCACTCTCTTTTCCCATTAATATCAGAGCTAGGTGTATTTGGAAGCTGAGTGGACGAATAGAAATGAGTGACTGCTCTTGCTGTTTCTGATGATTAAATTAAGGCTGTCACTTATTAGAGTTTAGGGGGAACATTTTCTTCCCTCTGGATACCATAGAGCTACTTTTGTGTAAGCTCTGCTCAGGCCACCAAGCCTAGTTATGAATTTGGTTAACCAACTTGGTTGATGGTTGAGTAAAATTCCATCCAGCAGGCCAGCAAGGGGAGAACAGCTCTCTTGAGTTACTTTTGTGTAAAAATCTGGGGTGACAACATGGGCTTCACAACCCAGTGAGACAGTTTGATATTCAGAGCAGTCTCTGGCTCTCTTGGAGGTCCTATGCTGGCACTCCAACTCTGGCGGGAGGAAAGGGTGATGACTCTGCAGCCAAAACTTTCTCATGGCTTTTGCCCAAGTACCAGCTAGTCAAAAGACATAGTTTCAAAATCAGAGTATTGGGCTTCCCTGGTGGTGCAGTGGTTGAGAGTCCGCCTGCCGATGCAAGGAACACGGGTTCGTGTCCCGGTCTGGGAAGATCCCACATGCTGCGGAGAGGCTAGGCCCGTGAGCCATGGCTGCTGAGCCTGCGTGTCCGGAGTCTGTGCTCCGCAATGGGAGAGGCCACAACAGTGAGAGGCCCACGTACCGCAAAAAAAAAAAAAAAAAAAAATCGGAGTATGTAGTTTGATTTCTCACAACACCAGGGAAAGCTCCAATGTGCCTGAGCAGCGATCTGGAGCAACCTCTGGACCTAACCTCAAAGCCAAGAGAAGAGAGAATTCTGGGTTCTTTGAAGATAAAAGCCACATCTTCATCTTTGTCTGTCCCTGGCACTTAGCACCATGCTATGTATATGGCAGTTCATCACTGAATGTTTGTTGAAGGAATCATCAAACAAATCAATTAGGATCAGGTGTTAGAAGCTGAAATATATTAAAAAGAACCAAGTCTTGTGTCAAGTCTAGGAGAATGTATTTTTGCCCTGAGGTACGTGAGGCCATAGGATACTGAGATACAGGAATCCTAAGGCTCCCTGTGTTTCATGGTTTTGGATCTGCCAACAGCAGTCAGAGTGGGTGACTTGAAGTAGAATCGGAGGAGGGGACTGAGGGGAAGGTGGCCACCTGGGCTGTGATGAATTCTCACCAAGAAGGGCCTACTATAAACAGGAGTGTTTTAAAATAGCAGGATGATAACATGAGGGCTTCCACAAATGAGCTTTTCTCTAAGTTCTCTCTTCTTAAATGGGTTATGAAGTCATGCTCTTGTCTATGCACTTTCCTTTTATTTTGAACTCCCCATCTCAGTCTGAGCAAGAATTTTGCAAGCTTTGAAATATGTCAACATAAAATAAGCTTTGAGACAGCTTGAAAAATGTAGATTCATAATGGACTTCACTAAAAATATGGTTTGTTAAAAAAACAAACCAGGCTCGATCTTCCTCACTTGGAAAAACAATCAGATGGAACTTGAGCTATCATCATCCTTTTATAGACTTCTGCACCATGAGAAGCCAAGCATTTCCCAGTGAAAGCTGGCATATTTGTGATGTTTCTTTCAACCACTTGCCCAGTGACCTTTGTGAGCTCCTCAAGTTCTACTTGATATTCTTTGAGGCTCTTACAGAGGCTTCCTATTCCATGAAGACTTCCAGACTACTCCTCACATGATGATCCATCCGTCTGAGTCTACTCTCAGCTGTGTATTGGCTTGTATTATTCTCTGATCCAGTCACTGGTATTTTTTCCCATCCTCTTAACAAGGTCCTTGGGGTAGAAATGAAGTCTTTTACTTAATATCTTAGCACCATGAAAGCTTACTTCTTATTCATGCAAATGCTGATATGTGCAGGAAGAAGAGAGCTTGTTTGGAGCTTTGGAAAGCTTTCCTCAGGATTTAGTCTTCCTCCATCTTGTGACACCTTCTCAACTGGGACCTTGCAAGACCATTGAGGCACCAAAGAGAGAGTGTCGAGGTGGCTGCCAGCTCTTTCTTGCCTGGAAGAAAGACCCACAATATCACTTCCTACTTTAATTTCAAGGTGGTGGAGAAGTATAACTGTCATACTCAGGAAGGAGAGGAAATTGTATGTGGGTGATTACAGGAGCATCTACTACAAGGCTAAACCATCCCAGACCAGTCTCCCTGTGCTGTAGTCCTTCCCATTTCAATCCAGCCAATAGTTTGTTTGTTTGTTTGGTTTTTCTTTTGAAGGCAAATCAGATCACCACACTTTCTGAGTCATCCATTACCTATAGGATAAAATCCCGACTCTTTAAAAAGTCACAGAAGCCCTCCAGAATTTTCCCCCCACCTCCCAGCCCTTCAGCTGATCCCCAGTTACTCATAAAGGCTCTGCTTTGTCCTACTGGCATGACTTTGCCCATGTGATACCTTGAGCCTGGAATGTTTTCATCTCTGCCCAACCCGGGAAATTCCTACTCAACCTTCCCTTTGGAAGTCTCTTCCTCTTTGAAGGGCCTTTCTTAGCAGATTTAGGGGCTTCTTCCTTTGGTCTCCCAAGGAACCTTCTATAATGGCCCTTGTCATGTGGCTGTCACTGTTTATATGTCACTCTCTCCCATTTAACCCCAGGCCAGGCTTAGGGAAGATGCCATGTTCTCCTCAGCTCTGAATCATCAGGCCTAACATTGTGCCCAGCACTGAATGGGCCCTCAGGATACATTGGTTGGATGACTACACTTAAGTTAAATACACATGCTGACTCTAAACACATCCAAAATAATGAGATGAATTTGGTCTGTTTTAAGACTTGTAAGGATTTTGGGGACCTGGGTTGGTGAGAAATGATGGGGGTTGGCTTGGAGTCAGGGAACTGGGAGAGTTTGCATTTTTGGTTTAGTGTAGGCCGTTGTGGGGATGCAACAGACACTGGCTATTGGAAACAGGTGCAAATACAGGGGGGAATATAATTGAGAGGCTGGTCTGTTTTCACCTCATTCATTTTCTATGGTAATCTAATGTTTTTAACCTCTTTGATTTTCACTGCTCATTGCATCATGTTCTCCAGTGCTTTGGAGAACATTCTGCCTCATTGTTTTTCTCATTTATGGCTGTCTCCTTTCCCCCAGTTATTTAGTGCTTTCACACATTAGTTAGGACATACTCACAACCTGCATCCTTGCTGAGCTCTGTGTATGGAAAATCCACTCATTTTTGTCCACTTCTGTCCTTCAAACCTTAATTCGAGACTCTTCTGGGAATTCCCTGGCGGTCCAGTGGTTAGGACTCAGTGCTTTCACTGCCAGGGCCCCGGGTTCAATCCCTGGTCAAGGAACTAAGATCCTTCAAGATTCGCGGCATGGCCAAAAAAAAAAAAAAAAAAAAAAAAAGACTGTTCTGCTCCAAGAGCCATCACTAGATTTTCTTAGACACACGGGCGAAATGCCACTTATCACTGTAATTATCAAGTCATTTGAAGGGGTTGGCAAGCAGGTGGGCTTAGCTGGACAGTCTGAAGAGTGCTGAGAAATCAGGTTGAGGAATTAGAGATGGTAGGGAGGATTTGAATGTTAGGCTTATAGCAGAGATTCTCAATCCCTGAGGCCGAATAGAATCACTTGGGCATGAAATATACACCTACACACACAACAGCTCCACCCGCTGGAGATTCTGATATAAATGGTCCAGTGTGGGACCCAGGCGTCACTATTTACAAATGCTCTCCCAGTGATTCTGTTATGCGGGTAGGTTTGATAAATGCATTGGTTTGCAGAGCCTTTGGAATCCATGGGACACTATCTAAAACCCAGTGGAGATGGTTATTAGTACTAGCTACTAATGGTCATTAATATTTTCCATTGTAATAAATCTCTCTTCTTTTCCTTCTCTTTCTTTTCCACCAGGAGCTGGAAAGAAATTTTAAGGATCATCAAATTTTGTTCAGTAGGTTTAGGGTTTAGCAAAAGTGCCTCAGGACTCCCCAGGTATCCCCTCCTCCTTCAACCAGAGAGGGCTCATATTTATGTATGTATGTTAATTTGGGGTTCTGGTTAATATTTTATTTGAAAAACAGGTTCTGATGCTACGAAATATTTGAAAATCACTGTGTGGAGTTCAACTACTTTAGAGATGGACCCACTTTTTAGAGATATGTTGCAGGTCACACAGATAGACTGTAGCAATGTGAGAATTGGAGAGTGTGTGATAGAGCCGGAATGAGATACTTATCTTGTCTGGGCCACTTAAGTAGCCACGTGACCTTAGCACCTAACTTCTAGGAGCCTCTGCTGTTTCCACATCATAATAATAGTAACACCCTGTCCTCAGTTGAGAGTCATTTTGAATGAGAATATATGTGATAGCATGCTAGAAACCCTATAAAATGTGCCGTGTGATACCTTTTTTAAAATTCAGGACCTTTTCTCCTCTTTACTATGCTTCAAACAGGCAAAAGCTAGTTAAAGCTAAGTCCTTTTTCAGGGAGAGTAGTGTCAACATTAAAAGTCAATCTAAGGAGATTTAAAAATTTTTATTTTTTCATTCAAAGGTATTTATTGAGCACCTAATATGTACCAAGCTTTGTGCCCATTTCTGGGACTTCCACAGTCAGTGAGATTGACAAGATCCCTGGCCTCCACGAGATTCTGAAAACAGGGTCTGAAGGAGATTTCAAAAGGGGTTTCTGCTGGCAGTTCTGCTGGGGTCAAGATGCCACTCGCTGTGACAGCTTTGAAGAGAATACTCATTTAGACACAAGTTTCGGAAAGTTTGTTACTTTTCGTTAGATTCCTACTGTGCCCTTCTCTGCTTTCTCCTCTGTGTTAGGTTCAGATTTGTGTTTCCAAGCAGTAGGCAGAGGTAGCAAGGCTGGGTTTACACCGTACTAAGTCCCAGAGAAAATCTCTGTGCCTCAGGCAGTGATAATGATTTCCAATGTGCTTTCAGGGGCCAACTTTCTGAAATGTGCTCTCACTGCCTTGTGGTCAAACTTTTCAATGACATGGAATCATAGATGTGGATAAGCAGAATAACCTGACCTTAGCAGCAGCTTTTTCCTCCATAGCAAAACCATGGAATTATGTATGCAACAAAAAGTAAATTAGCTGCCTTGCATTTATCCCCCCTTGCTTTAGGTAACAACACTCCAATTTCCCTTTGTGGGTGCCCCACCCCTTTTCTGTCATGTGACGCTGGTAGGGATCCACGCTCCAATCCAAGAATAGACAGGAGAAACAGGCTGGCCAATCAGAGAACCAGATGCCCTCAGTCTGAATAACTGGCTCCGGGTGGTGAACCAGAACCTCACGTTCTCTTGGTCCTCGTGATTGGGGGAGGGATGAAACTAGGTTGCAGGTCTATTTAATCAGAGCGAACTTTACTGAAATCCTTTCTCTGGCTGCGATTGTAGAGAAGAGCATGTATTCCTTGACTGCTCTTAGCCATGGACAAGGATGCCTGAAAATAGAGACATTCAGAGGAAAGCCATCTGAGAGATGGGGAGAAACCATGTGGATGATTCTGTTTGTGTCACCTGATTCATCGGGGCCTGAAACCAGACTAGCCCTGAAATATTTTAATTATACAAGGAAATAAATCCTGTTTCCATCTTTTAAACCCATAAGCCAGTTTGAGTTTTTCTTTATAAATCACCAGATACTGAGAAAGTCTGGACTAATACAACACTCTAAACATTCATTCATTAACTCAACAAATACTCATTCATGAGCAAATGCTTAAAGCACAGCAATATGCCTGGAATAAAATGGGTGTGTAAACAGAAATAGATTTATATAAAATGGGTGATTATGACCCATAGTTGTATTTAGTCTGTATTTGTTTGGATCTTTCAAAGTTCCTTTCGGTACAGTGGGTTTAACCTGGGAAGGCCTCCAATCTGCAGACAATCACAGAGTTTAGATTAATTATATAGGTATGCACAAAGGCATTTTGTTAGTGGCTGTTTTCAATACTTGCACATTGGTTTCACTCTTGAGGCCTTGGTTTTCAATAGATGATATCATATGAAAGTTTCACATTATCATTTGGAGGAAATTCAGATATTTTGAGATGGAGTGATATCCAAAGATATTCTCTGTTTCTGGGAATTTTGGTTTCTATATCCTGTGTTGGTTTGCAAGATACATGCATGAAACTCTCTTCAGGGGAGATCTTCCATACTGCACAAAACTGGCTCACAACCCCTACATTTTAAAAAAATCTAAAATGACAGGCAGGAAGATCTGCTCACATGGGCATCATTCAAAGCCCTGGAGGTATTTGAGTTCATGGCTGGTTCATTGATACTGCCATGGAACTGATCTGTTTTCTGGGCACTCTCAGCTTGCTGAACTGGGCCATGAATTTGTGCTGGATACCTGTTGTTTAAACGGATTTTGTATCTCATCCAAAAATAATGTAATTCCTCCTGAAGTGCTCATTGGTGCTTCCTATTATAGTCTACAGGACTTTTTCTACCTATGTGTTGTCATGTGTTACATTGTGCCATGTTAGTTGATACTTCATAAAGGGAAGAAGTGAGATGTGGGAAAATGCAGAAGATGAATAAAAAAGAACACACATTAGCATTAGTTTGCTTGGATATTTTAAAATGAGTTCCATGTCATTTGACCAAAATGCTGTTTTTTTAAAAAACTTCATCACAATATCACCATCACACCTACCACAATTAACAATTTTTCCTAAATATCATGGATACACAATTTCTTTTAAAATTTCCTTATTTGTCTCAAAAATGTCATTTTACAGTTGGTTCATCCAAGTATGGATCCAAACAAGGTCCATACACTGCATTTTGTTGTTCTGTCTCTTGTCTTCTTTCATTTATATCAATTCCCCCTTACCCCGTCCCCTCACCCCACCCCTGTCCCCCCTCCATGCTGTTCTGTAGAATGTCTCACATTCTAAATTTGGCTGATTGCTTCCTTTTGGCATCCTTTAATTTGTCATTTTATTCCTTTTGTTTTCCTATATACTGGTAGTTAGGTCTAGGATGAATTCCTTTCACATTCATTTTATTTAGGCAAGAATATTTGAAAGGTGGGGTGCTTCCTCTTTTATTCTGTCAGCAGGCGCATAATGTGAAGGTGTTCCTATTTTAGTGATGGAGCAATGGGTTTGGGGGCTGTCAGTTTCATCCATTCAGTATGAAGTTCACCCTCACCCATTTAATTAATTGTGTTAGTATCCATTGACAATTGTCGTCTGCGCTCATTTTTTTCATTAGAGACTGCAAAATGGTACTTCATTCTTTCTGCTTTATTAGCTGGAAATTTTCCATAAAGAACTTTCTTCCTGTCATGGATGCTGGGAAACTATATACTGGGAAAAGGGAAATTGCCAAACATTTCAAGTCCTGATTGACTTTATACTTGGGGACCCAAAGCAGCATCACAGCTGGCTCTTAGAGTAAGGGACTCAGTAATAAGTGGAGTCCTAGCCCAGATCTGGTTCACAGTGGGTCCAGTGGGACCAGAAACACCCTGGACAAATTTCGTGGTTGTTACAATTTGCACATTGGTTCCTTGGCTTCTGGGGTAAGAGCTCTTTTAGTGGAGAAAACCAAGTGGAGGCCTGGGAAACTGCTCACCCCTCCATCCAAGATAGCAAATCAAAGCCAAAATTGCCTTCCAGGGGACTGAGAGAGATTATTGCCACCTTTCTGAGTCTGACACATGCAAGGGTGGTGGTCCCTAATAAGTCCATATTTAATTCAATTAGTCTGACCCTTACAAAAATCAGATAGATGATCGTGGAAGATGACCATAGATCCCACACACTCAACCAATTAGAAACTCCTATCGAGGCTGTTCTTCCAGATGTGGTATCTTTGCTAAAGCAGGTTGACCTGGCCTCAGGTATATGGTATACAGCCACTGATCTGCTGAGCTGGGACATATTTTTTTTCCCCACACATATCAGAAGGGAGGATCAGAAACAGTTGGCATTCACTTGGAGTGGACAACAAGACACATTTATAGTTTTGCCCCAGGGCATGGTAAGTCTCCTGTCCTCTGTGTTCATATAGTTCAAAGAAATCTGGGCCATTTGGACATTCAGAACATAACATTGATCTACTCTAATAATGACAACATGCTAATCAGACCAAATGACTAAAAGTGGCAAGTGTATTAGAGTATTGATAAAATATGTGGGCTCCGGAGGACAAGAGGTAAACCTTAGAAGATTCAAGTCCCAGTGGTCCAGTGGTCTAGAATACACCAAGACATCCTTTTCAGAGTAAAGGCAAATTATTGCATTCAGCACTTGAAGGGAGCATATTTCACACCCAGGTATTCTACTCCCAAGATGCAAGGGACACTGCTGAAAATGGTTGAAAGGATTTGGCAACTGGTCAGACCTACTATTTGCATAAACATGGAGACAGATATGATGCTGAAGTTTCAGGAGACATTGAGATGATGGTGATGCTAGAAGCTCAATGTTTGCATGAAAGATAAGAGTTCAGTTTTAGACAAATTTATTTTGAGCTGCATGTGACCACACATCCGTAGTCTGAGAAGCATGTGGATAGTCCAGCAGGCAGTTGGATATGTTGGGTTAGAGGTTATAAGAGATGTCAGGGCTAGAAATCATATGACTCCACTAATCATTCAATAACTATTTACTAGAAACCAGTAATGTGCTTACAGCTGGAGCAAAATCTCAGCTTTGTGGCACAAGAAAATTACTAAATGCTTTCTTAAAATGTTAAATTATATCCAGGGAAAAGTTGTAGTTCATTTGGCCTGAAGTCATCAGCCAAGTTTTAATAGTTAGAATACTAAATGCTTTCTTAAAATGCTAAATTATATCCAGGGAAAAGTTGTAGTTTATTTGACCTGATGTCATCAGCCAAGTTTTAATATTTGAAGCCATTCATTCCCTCATGCACTCATTTATTCATTTATGTACTTGATGAGATTTCTCCAGAAGAGGAAGAGTAGAACAATGGTTTCCATCTTAGATGTATTATCAGAATCACTTGGGAGCTTTAAAAAAATTGGATGACTTCTCTCCACCCCAGGCATAGTGAATCAGTAACTCCAGAGCAGGGCTTTTCAAAGCTCCACGAGAAATTCTGACATTCAGCCAGAGTTGAAAACTACCAATAGAGTGGGAAAAACCCCACATCCTTGGTGAACAGCTCATTTAAGAGGGAAGAAGAGCTAGAGAAAGACACCGAGCAGGAGAGATCAGAAAAATAGGAGATGATTCAAAAGAGGATAATATCATGGAAGCCTGGGGAAGAGCAAATTTCAATAATACTCTGTGTGTGTGTGTGTGTGTGTGTGTGTGTGTGTGTGTTTAGAGGGTGGTCAGAGGACAAAATAAACTTATAACCAATGTTAGTATGGAGTTGTGGAGGAAGGGAAGAGTGGCATCTGTGTGGTGCCCGTTGGGGGAGAAGGCAGATGAGTGTTGCAAGGAGGTTCTGAGGAAAGAAGGTTGTGTGTACTATTTTAACAGGAGTACAGCGGCTCTTGATCATATTAAATTTTAGTTTTGGCTTCGAGCATGGAGTCCCGCTGGATGGGTGTGATCATCTGGTGTACCACTGTCTGGGAAAGAGGCACATCCTCATACCCCAAACCAGAACCTAGATGCAAGACTGTAGGTTAGTATGAGAGGACATTCAGCATCCCCTGATGTTCATGAACTCAAGTTATCCCAAGGGAGCTACTGTGGTTGACATCAAAATGGTGCTTTCATATGGATAAAGCATCAGGCTTGGGAGGAAGCTATGTTTGGATCTGTACCCTGTGCTGTTTCCCCGATTGTATATGTCTTATGAGTTCTGTGTGTTTTTTCCCTTGTCATAAAGGAAAGTCTCTTTCGACAGTTGTAGTCTTGAATCAGCTGCAGAAACGAATGAAGGAAAAGCAGGTTGTTCTCTTGTACCAGGAAGTGAAGCACAGGATGGCCAGCAGGGTGGTAGCCATGTTTGATGCAGCTTCTTCTTCTGTCCTGGAGGATCTTTTATCAGATTTTAACCCTAAGGGCTCTGAATAGTGTTTTAAGTAGGAGAGCAGTACTGATAGGAACCTTCTAAGTCAGGGTATGCAATGAGGGCCCTGACACTTTTATGATTTCTCTTTATGTGTATTTCCTGTTGGTTTCTCTTGGGGAAACCTCTTCCATGGAGAAGTAAGAACTAAGCCATTCTTTTTTCATCTCCAACTTTTTATTGCAAAAAATTTCAGAAAACATGAAAGGATATAATATTAATCAACCATATTATTACCATCTAGATGCAACAATTCTTAACATTTGGCCAATATTTGCTTTATCAGCTGATACATTTTTCTGAACTATTTGAAAGTAAGTTGCAGACATCATGGTATCTCATCCTGAAATACTTAATAATTTATTTCTCAAAAATAAGGACAATTTCCTACATAACCACAATACCACTATTATACCTAAGAAAATTAACATTAATTCCTGATTTCATCTAATATCGAGTTTATATTTAAATCTCCAGTGTCCCTAAAATGTCTTTTTAGCTGGATTAAAAAAAAATCAGGATCCAATTACAGTCTGTGCATTATTTTCAGTTGTTGTGTCTTTTCATTCTCTTTTAATCTAATACAAACCCCCATGATACTGGTCGAGAGTTTTTTGAGGCAAGGATCATATCTTTTAAAAAAAATTAGTTTTATTGGAGTAGAGTTGATTTATAATGTTATGTTAGTTTCAGGTGTACAGCAAAGTGATTTAGTTATGCATATACATATATTCATTCTTTTTAGATTCTTTTCTCATATAAGTTATCACAGAATATTGAGTGGAGTTCCCTGTGCTATACAGAAGGTCTTTGTTGGTTATCTATCTTATATACAGTAGTGTGTGTATGTTCATCCCAAGCTCCTGATTTATCCTTCCCCCCAGGCAAGGATCATATCTTAACACTTTTATCTCCAGTCCTGAATGTGACCATTAATAGGTATAATGATAGATTACTGCTTTTGTAGCTGCCCTTGGGTAGACTCCTCTCCTTGAATCTGGGTTGGCCTTCCAACTGCTTTGACCAATAGAATGTGGTGGATGTGATATTCTGAAACTTCTGAGACCAAGCCTTAAAAAGGCCTGACAGTTTTCAGATTTACTCTTTGGGGGAAGCCAGCCCCCATACAATCAGTCTGACATCTAGAGCACTGTGCTATAAGGAGACCAACTTAGTCACATGGAGAGGGCAACTGGAAGAGAAATTAGGCCCCAGCTGAGCTCCCAGACAGTGGGCAACACTGTTAGACTAGCCATGTGAGTGAGGTCACCTTGGCAATGGATCTTCCAGCCCCAGCCCAGCTGCCCTAGCTGATGGACCAGGCAGGAACTGATCTTACTGAGACCTGCCCCAATGGCAGAACTGTGAGCAAGTCAAGGAGTGTTGTTTCAAACCACTAAGTTTTGGGGTGGTTTGTACTCAATAAAGAAAGGAGGTACTCAACAGCTGTTTATTGAACTAGACAAGATAGAAGCCTGGACAGAGGTAATATTACAAAAGGGGTCAGGAGAGGGCAGAGAGCAGAAGCAAGAAGAACTACAATTCTGCAGCCTGTGGAAGGAAAACCACATTCACAGAAATATAGACAAAATGAAAAGGCAGAAGACTTTGTACCAGATGAAGGAACAAGATAAAACCCCAGAAAAACAACTAAATGAAGTGGAGATAGGCAATCTTCCAGAAAGAGAATTCAGAATAATGATAGTGAAGACGATCCAGGACCTCAGAAAAAGAATGGAAGCAAAGATTGAGAAGATGCAAGAAATGTTTAACAAAGACCTAGAAGAATTAAAGAACAAACACCTAGAAGAATTAAAGAATTAAAAAATAACTGAAATGAAAAATACACTAGAAGGAATCAATAGCAGAATAACTGAGGCAGAAGAACGGATAAGTGACCTGGAAGACAGAATGGTGGAATTCACTGCTGTGGAATAGAATAAAGAAAAAAGAATGAAAAGAAATGAAGACAGCCTAAGAGACCTCTGGGTCAACATTAAAGGCAGCAACATTCGCATTATAGGGGTCCCAGAAGGAGAAGAGAGAGAGAAAGAACCTGAGAAAATATTTGAAGAGATAATAGTCTAAAACTTCCCTAACATGGGAAAGGAAATAGCCACCCAAGTCAGGAAGTGCAGAGGGTTCGAGGCAGAATAAACCCAAGGAGAAACAAGCTGAGACACATAGTAATCAAACTGACAAAAATTAAAGACAAAGAAGAATTATTGAAAGTAACAAAGGGAAAATGACAAATAATATACAAGGGAACTCCGATAAGGTTAACATCTGATATCTCAGAAGAAACTCTACAAGCCAGAAGGGAGTGGCATGATATATTTAAAGTGATGAAAGGGAAGAACCTACAACCAAGATTACTCTACCCAGCAAAGAGCTCATTGAGATTCGATATAGAAATCAAAAGCTTTACAGACAAGCAAAAGCTAAGAGAATTCAGCACCACCAAACCAGCTCTACAACAAATGCTAAAGGAACTTCTTTAAGTGGGAAACACAACAGAAGAAAAGGACCTACAAAAACAAACCCAAAACAATTAAGAAAATAGTAATAGGAACACACATATTGATAATTATCTAAAATGTGAATGGATTAAATGCTCCAACCAAAAGACACAGAATGGATACAAAAACAAGACCCATATATAGGCTGTCTACAAGAGACCCATTTCAGACCTAGGGGTGCATACAGACCGAAAGTGAGGGGATGGAAAAAAGATATTCCATGCAAATGGAAATCAAAAGAAAGCTGGAGTAGCAATACTCATCTCAGATAAAATAGATTTTAAAATAAAGAATGTTACAAGAGACAAGGAAGGACAATACATAATGATCAAGGGATCAATCCAAGAAGAAGATATAACAATTACAAATATATACGCACCCAACATAGGAGCACCCCAATACATAAGGCAACTGCTAACACCTATAAAACACCTATAACACCTATAACACCTATAACAACTGCTAACACCTATAAAAGAGGAAATCGACAGTAACACAATAATAGTGGGGGACTTTAACACCTCACTTACACCAATGGACAGATCATCCAAACAGAAAATTAATAAGGAAACACAAGCTTTAAATGACACAATAGACCAGATAGATTTAATTGATATTTATAGGACATTCCATCCAAAAACAGCAGATTACACTTTCTTCTCAAATGCACACAGAACATTCTCCAGGATAGATCACATCTTGGGTCACAAATTAAGCCTCAGTAAATTTAAGAAAACTGAAATCATATCAAGCATCTTTTCCGACCACAACGCTATGAGATTAGAAATGAATTACAGGGAAAAAAACGTAAAAAACACAAACACATGGAGGCTAAACAATACAGTACTAAATAACCAAGACATCTCTGAAGAAATCAAAGAGGAAATCAAAAAATACCTAGAGAAAAATTACAAAGAAAACACACCATCTAAAACCCATGGGATGCAGCAAAAGCAGTTCTAAGAGGGAAGTTTATAGAAATACAAACCTACCTCAGGAAACAAGAAAAATCTTAAATAAACAATCTAACCTTACACCTAAAGGAACTAGAGAAAGAAGAACAAACAAAACCCAAAGTTAGAAGGAAAGAAATCATAAAGATAAGAGCAGAAATAAATGAAATAGAAACAAAGAATGCAATAGCAAAGATCAATAAAACTAAAAGCTGGTTCTTTGAGAAGATAAACAAAATTGATAAACATTTAGCCAGACTCATCAAGAAAAAGAGGGAGAGGGCTTCCCTGGTGGCGCAGTGGTTGAGAGTCTGCCTGCCGATGCAGGGAACATGGGTTCGTGCCCCAGTCCAGGAAGATCCCACATGCGGCGGACTGGCTGGGCCCGTGAGCCATGGCTGCTGAGCCTGTGCTCCACAACAGGAGAGGCCATAGCAGTGAGAGGCCCGCGTACCACCAAAAAAAAAAAAAAAAAAAAAGACACATGCACCCCAATGTTCATTGCAGCACTATTTACAATAGCCAGGACATGGAAGCAACCTAAATGCCCATTGACAGTCAAATGGATAAAGAAGATGTGGTACATATATACAATGGAATATTACTCAGCCATAAAAAGTAACGAAATTGGGTCATTTGTAGAGAACTGGATAGACCTACAGACTGTCATACAGAGTGGAGTAAGAAAGAGAAAAACAAATATTGTATATTAACGCATATATGTGAAACATGGAAAAATGGTACAGATGAATGGGTTTGCAGGGCCGAAATTGAGACACAGATGTAGAGAACTAACATATGGACAGCAAGGGGGGAAAGTGGGCTGGGTGGTGGTGGTGGTGGTGTGAAGAATTGGGTGATTGGGATTGACATGTATACACTGATGTGTATAAAATGGATGACTAATAAGAACCTGCTGTATAAAAATTAAATAAAATTCAAAAATTCAAGAAGAAAAGAAAAGCAAAGAAAAAGGGTCAGAAGATTTAAAAGAATAAAACATTCTGACCAAATCAGCAGGTATTTAAGGTCTTCTCCTAGATCACAGAGAATCAAAACCAAACACAAAAATCAAAGGCTGTCTTCATCTTTGGCTCCATCCCCAGCCACAGAGGACGCTTTCCTGCCCTATTCTCAGCTGCCTCCTTGCTACTCACACCCGACCTTGGCAGGCTTTGGTAACTTCACTTCTCATAGCTGCCTCTCATGCCCGCTCTGTGCTAGCCCATCCCCAACTTCCCAGGGCATCTGATGACACTCTCTCTCCCCTGCACGGAATGCCAACCCATGCCTTCTCTGCATGTATTCACATGTCAAATGCCACCCCCTCCATGCAGCCATTCCTCTGCGTTTCTCTGGGCTCCTACTGCAGTTTGTCTATGCTTCTCCTGTCATATCTGTCACGTCCCGTCTTGTGCTGCAGTGATTTTTACAATCCTCTTTTCTCAGAGCTCATAAGGACCCGGAGAGCAAGAACCATGTCTTCTCATTGTTTTGTTCCTCTCATCACATTGCTGACATTGTCTGGCATGGGATAGGCACCTGAGATTAGGAAGGGGCCTGGCATGATGGCTAGGTGGCTAAGAGTGGGCTCGGAGTCAGATTACCAGGTGTCGGTCCTCCACATGTCACCTACCAGTTGTGTGATACTGAGAAAGTTACCCAACCTCTCTGTTTCTTCATGTAATCATCTACAAAATGGGGATAGTAACAATACCTACCTTCTAAGGATGCTGTCAGAATTAGTGAGACATATAGCTTGGAATAATGCTTACCATATACTAAAAACTGGATTTAGCTATTTTAATCAAGGAAGTTCATTGAATTGAATTAAGCATCTCTTTTCCACACTTAGTGCCCTCTTCTTTCTCTCCAACATTCTAGGCCCATTTCACGCTATATAATTTTGTATAGTAAGTAGCATTTTATTGGATTTAGAGGAAGAAATAAAGGGTCAACCCTCAGGGCAGGAGGATATGGTGATGTGAGTAATATGATACTCAGACCTCAGAAGGAAGTGGTATCTTAAATGCCCAGAACGTTAACAATTTCTCAGAATAGATGGACTTTAGATTGAAGAAATATTTGTGGGTGGGTGGGGAGGAGGGAAAGGGTGGGACTAAGAAAGAATAAAGTCCCCAGGTTTTGGCCTAGAGTGACTGATAACTACTTTTCAAGGTGACACAGGAAGCTGGTCCTTCGTTGGGCTGGATTCAGCTGGCCTCACCCTCATGCCAGTTGCAGTTGTTTATTTCTAGCCTCTTTTAAGGACCACATTATAGAGGACGCACTCTCTGGGTCCATTGAAAGATCCTGTAAAAATGAAGGCACTCCCTTGTAAGTAAATTATCCCTGAATGCAACAATATTTGGATAATTATAGTCTCCCAGGAGCATAATCCTTAAATGGCTGAGTTAATTATAGCATCCCAGGCCTGTGGCACTTCTCTTTTGAGACTCTAATCCCATGGGCAGAGGGAAGTGGGGACCCCAGGATGCTGCTTCTGCTGAGTCCCCCTAGTCCACATCTATGATGGATTATTCCAGAAAGCAATCCCCCAAGAGTCTTGCAACACAGACTTTCTTGCTCATACTAGGGTACAACGAAGAGCCCAGTACCCAGGTCGCATGAGCGAGGGTGGTTCTATCTGACAAATAGACAACCCTGTGTATCAACAGATGAGGTGAGAAATGATTCTCTGGAACTACACCTCTGACAGTTATCAGAACCCTGATGTTTCAGGGACAGTCTTGGGCAAGGAGAGATCAAATCAAAGTGCATGTTGGTGTGACTTTTATGTTCATCATCTAATTTAGGCTGCGAGGCTATTTGGGGGAAGTGTGGTATTTTGGCCACAGCTATGTTTGATCTCTCAAAAGGGCAGATAGACTGGAAGAAAGACAAAAGTGGCTAGTTCTGGACTGGACCTCTAACACTGGTCAAAGAGCCTTTTAAAAATGTGTACAAATGAACTTATTTACAAGAGAGAAATAGACTCACAGACGTAGGAAACAAACTTATGCTTACCAAAGAGGAAAGGGAAGGGGGAGGGATAAATTAGGAGTTTGGGATTAACATATACACACTCCTTTATATAAAATAGATAACCAACAAGGACCTACTGTTTAGTACAGGGAACTCTACTCAATATTTTGTAATAACCTATAAGGGAAAAGAATCTGAAAAAAATATATGTATATATGACCAAATCACTTTGCTGTACACCCAAAACTAATACAACATTGTAAATCAAATATACTTCAATTAAAAAGAAATAAAATGTGTAAACTAGTATTCCCAAGGCAGAGATAAGAGAGCAGAGTTGGTCTGGTGCCTCCCATCACCCTCACTGGGAAAACAAACCCAATTGAACCTTTTTTTTTTTCTTACAACTTTATTGGAGTATAATTGCTTCACAATGGTGTATTAGTTTCTGCTTTATAACAAAGTGAATCAGTTATACATATACATATGTTCCCATATCCCTTCCCTCTTGCATCTCCCTCCCTCCCACCCTCCCTATCCCACCCCTCCAGGTGGTCACAAAGCACCGAGCTGATCTCCCTGTGCTATGAGGCTGCTTCCCACTATCTATCTACCTTACGTTTGGTAGTGTATATATGTCCATGCCACTCTCTCGCTTTGTCACAGCTTACCCTTCCCCCTCCCCATATCCTCAAGTCCATACTCAAGTAGGTCTGTGTCTTTATTCCTGTTTTACCCCTAGGCTCTTCATGACATTTGTTTTTTTCTTAAATTCCATATATATGTGTTAGCATACGGTATTTGTCTTTCTCTTTCTGACCAAGTGAACCTTTAATAGATGGGCAGCCAGAGGTGTCCTGCCTGTCAGTGAGTGACAGTGTCTCTGTCAAAGGGTTCCACAGAATTTCCCTGGTGGCTCAGTGGTTAAGAATCAGCCTGCCAATGCAGGGGACTTGGTTCGAGCCCTAGTCTGGGAAGATCCCACATGCTGCAGAGCAACTAAGCCCGTGCGCCACCACTACTGAGCCTGCGCTCTAGAGCCCTCCAGCCACAACTACTGAGCCCTCATGCCACAACTACTGAAGCCCGTGCACCTAGAGCCTGTGCTTCGCAACAAGAGAAGCCACTGCAGTGAGAAGCCCGTGCACCGCAACAAAGAGTAGCCCTCCCTTGGCTCAACTAGAGTAAGCCCGCATGCAGCAATGAAGACACAATGCAGCAAAAATAAATATATAAATAAATAAAATTTAAAAAATTCCTTTAAAAAAAAAGGGGTGCCACAACATCCCTTAATTCCCGGAAGGCTCCTTATTCATAGCTTGCATTAATTTGCTCTTGACTGTCAGTGACTCCTTGAGTGACTCAAAGTCATTGTGAGGAGTGTATATTTTGTTTTATTAACTACACTACAACCTCCCCATGGATAGGTACCGTGATTGATAAGACAGAGACCCTGTTACACACTGTCTCCGGGACTCACCCCATGGTTTATGGGAACAAGCTGCATTTTCCTTTTACAACCTGCCACTGTTTGGTTCCCACAATTAACAGGGGTTGTTATGACTCACTTCGCTCATAGGGCTCTTTTCTTTTGAGGCATGGCAAGGACACTTTCTCTAGTTCAGCTGACTTCTGTGGGCCCTGGGATGATTTTATAGATAAGAATAATAAAACCCTTTAATGACCTCTATTTCCTAAGCTGGTAAGGGGTGGGAGTGGTGCACAAATGTATCTTTAAGATAGATCCTTCCAGGTTCCATACAGTTTTGTTGCTGTTCTTGTTGCATCTACAGCATTTGTAACATTCACTCATTCATTCACTTGCTACTATTTTTTTCATTTCATTTTGCAGACATGTTCTGACACTAAGATATGTATCTTGCCCTTTTAGAGCATATTATGCACACAGGACACTCAATAAACCGTGCCCGTGTCTCTTAAAGTACAGCCATGCATCTCGATGACGTTATTGTGAGTTGTTTCACAACCACTGATAGGTTGAACACCAGCTTTTTTATGCCACAAGTATTTTCCCCACTGTCATCACTTTTTGCCATTGCTCTGCTAAGGTGATTCGGGGGCCTCCCTGGTGGCGCAGTGGTTGAGAGTCCGCCTGCCGATGCAGGGGACACGGGTTCGTGCCCCGATCCCGGAGGATCCCACATGCCGCGGAGCGGCTGGGCCCGCGAGCCATGGCCGCGGGGCCTGTGTGTCCGGAGCCTGTGCTCCGCAACGGGAGAGGCCACAGCAGTGAGAGGCCCGCGTACAGCAAAAAAAAAAAAAAAAAAAAAAATAAGGTGATTCGGAAAAGTGTGTTGATGGGGCCCTGCCTTTTCTAACCTGTTTTATTTCTTGCTATTTTCTCTTTGAAGAATGTAGATGTCACACTAGGTACATTGCATTTCCTGGGATTCATGTACTGTCAGGGTACCTGTTAGGGTCTGTTTGTGGGTTGCACAGAGGCAGAGTTTGTAGCAAACAAAAGCAAGACTAGAAGAAGTGCTACCAAGACCCAGAACCACCCTCCAGGCAAGCTTTTGGATAGCAGCAAACACACAGATGCAGCATTAATAATATTTCAATATTACTTCACAAAAGGGGCATGCTGACCTGTCAATAGACACCAAATTAAGTTCTCTCTGAGGTTCCCCGCAAATTGGAAGGAGTCAGAAAGTACAAAGGATCTAGTCCTAAGATCTATCTATCTAACTAACTTTTTAAAATTGTGTAGGAACATTTAACGTGAGATTACTCCCTTACCAAATCTGTAAGTGCACAATATAGTATTGTTGACTATAGGCACAGTGTTGCCTAGAACTTACTCATCTTGCATAACTGAATCTTTATACTTGTTGAATAGCAACTCCCCATCTCCCTCTCCCCTAGCCCCTGACAACTGCCATTCTACTCCCTACCTCTGTAAGTTTGACTATCTTAGATACCTCATTATCGGTGGAATCACACAGTATTTGTCCTTCTGTGACTAGCTTATTTCACTTTAATGCCCTCAAGTTTCATCCTTGTTGTTGCAAATGGCAGAATTTCCTTCTTTAACTCTAAAAAACATTCCATTGTGTGTATACAGCACATTTTCTTTGTCAATGCCATTTACGTTGTTTCTATATCCTAATTTTTAAATAAAATTTTATCATCTACAAGAGGGTTTTTTTAAATCTGATATGTTGTATTCTTGTCAACAACCAGCTTAAAATGCTTTAAAATTCCACAAGAAA
Organism: Mesoplodon densirostris; assembly: GCF_025265405.1. Classification (NCBI taxonomy): domain Eukaryota; kingdom Metazoa; phylum Chordata; class Mammalia; order Artiodactyla; family Ziphiidae; genus Mesoplodon; species Mesoplodon densirostris. The sequence goes on along the minus strand of NC_082673.1, from coordinate 54,177,810 downwards.
AATCGAAGATTCCCTAACATAGGATATGAAGTCCACCAAAATCTGGCTCCGTCTGCATCTCCAGCCTCATTTCCCTTTGTCTTCCTTCCCTTTCTGCTCCAGCTTCATTGAACTCTACAGGGTTCCCACACACAAGTTGATTCCTGCCCTTTGCCTCTACTTACCCTGCTCACTCCTGGGAATCTCTTTTCTTCCCCTCACCCTCTCCACCTAGGAGATTCCTGTGCAGATGTGAAGACTCAGCTCATGTGTCACCTGCTCCAGGAAGCTTTCCCTAAACCTTTGTCTTCTCCCCATCCCCTGAACTTCCCCTCTCCTCCTACAGTACCTTGTTTGTAGCTCTATCCTTTGGCTTCCTGTAATATATTACAATTATCTGTTTCTGTGTTCAGAATTCCCACTGGATTTTGAACACCTTGAGGGTGGTGACATTTCCTCTCTGCATCCCCAGGGCCTAGCAAAATGCCTAGCTGAGTACCAAGTACTCAACACATATGTGTGGACTGAATTAATGAAAGCTATTTAATTTTTTTGAGCCTCAGCTTCCTCACCTGCAAAGTGGGGACAATAATATCTTCCTTGTAGGATTTCTGTGAGGATTGAGAGCATGTTGGTAAAGTGCTTTGTCTAGCACCTTCAGGAAGGAGCTCGAAGGAGGGTGGTCCTCCTTCTTATTAATCAAAGTGCAATGGACACATTGTGAAAAGGTCATGTTCTGACTGAAGGCTGGTAATCATAGCCAAAGAGTGGAGGACGGGGTTGGCTGGGCAATGTGTCATCAGCCACGCTCTCAAGCCAGATTGGTGGGATGACACAGAGACTGGGTCCCAACTCACACACAGTGACCCTCGCCGACTGCTGGTTGCCAGTGACAGGTGATCGAGGTTCACAGATTCTTGAGGAAACCTCCTTCCCCTCATTCAACTGACCCATTGGGTGACCCATGAAAGCCATCCAATGGTGGAGTTAGGTTGAGTGTATTGCCTTTCTGCCTTCCGCAGGAACTGTGATCCTCCTGAAGGTGCAACAAAGGTCCTGGTGGATTCCACTTCCACTGCTCAGCCTGCCCCAGGTTCCATGTGCAAGCTGCTGCTATTGTTTGCATTCAAAAGGAGCAGTGCTGCTCTGGATTTGTACAGTTAAACCTCAGTTAAACCGGAACCCCAGCTACTTGGAACCCTCAAATAACCAAGACTTGGAGTTCCTTTTCCAAAGGAAGGGGTAAATCTTAAAGAGCACAAACCAAGATCAGGCTTTTAGTGAAAATAAACAAGCAAGCAAGCAAACAGAACAATAAAACCCCAATGAGGAAACAAACAAAATTTGAAAGGTACCACTCACAAATGACTTCCAGAAAAAGTTAGATTTAGTCCAGAGTTCAGCTCAAACTTCTACACCTTTCATATGAAGAGAATAAGAGATTTAGGGTTTGGAGTTAAGGAGACCTGAGTTTAAGTCCCAGTGCTTCCATTTATTATTGATATTTTTGAGATACTGGACAAATTATTTTACCTGGCTAAACCTTGGTGTTCTCAGCTGTAAATTAAGGGTAGCAATGATAACTACTTACTTTTAAAAAAATAATAAATTTATTTATTTATTTTTGGCTTCATTGGGTCTTCGTTGCTGTGTGTGGGCTTCCTCTAGTTGCGGCACATGTGCTTCTCATTGCGGTGGCATCTCTTGTTGCAGAGCATGGGCTCTAGGTGCACGGGCTTTGGTAGTTGTGGCTCGAGGGCTCTAGAGCACAGGCTCAGTAGTTGTGGCGCACAGGCTTAGCTGCTCCGCGGCATGTGGGATCTTCCCGGACCAGGGCTCGAACCCATGTACCCTGCATTGGCAGGTGGATTCTTAACCACTGCTCCACCAGGGAAGTCTATAACTACTCACTCTGAGAACTGAGATAACACATGTAAGGGCTTAACATAGTGTCCAGCACATGGTAAGTGCTGTATTAACTTTAATTATTATTAACAATCTCTTGACAGTGAAAAGAAATATTTTGGACCATTAGGTCTAAATATCAAAAGCTAAATTATGTCCAGCATTCTTTATTTATAAAAGCAGAAAAATGTTTCATACAAAAATCAACCAAGATACCTCAGCCTGGATTATGTGGTGGAACCAGAGCATGTATAGAAAAATAATGTACTGGTAACAGATTTCTATAGAGGATCAGGCATTTTGTACCATGCATAAGTGAGGGAGAGCATTCTGAAAATCTTACACAAGTTGTTCCTCTTGATTATTAAAAAAGACAATGACCTTTCAGTTTTTGTTGTTGAGCCATGTACCAAAGGTACGTAGAGCATGTGTCCAAACTTGCCCAGTGTTCAAATCACCTCAGATGTCCTGTTAACCTTCCCTGCATTCATCCTACCAACCAGTATGCCCTTTCATATTAGTAAATAGAAAGCTCAATTTATAAAAAGCACAGTAGTGGTCTGTATTAGTTGTTAGTTGTTGCAACAAATTACAAAAACTTAGTGGCTTAAAAAATAAAACTGTATTACCTTACAGTTCTGGAGGTCAGAAGCCTGAAATGGGTCTCAGTGGCTAACTCAAGGTGTCATCAGGGCTGTGTTTCTTCTGGAAATGCTAGGAGAGAATCTGTTTCCTTGTCTTTTCCAGCTTCTAGAGGCTGCCCATGTTCCTTGATTTGAGGTCCGATTCCTCCATCTTCAAAGCCAGCAACCTTGGGCTGAGTCCTTCTCCTGCTGTTATCTCTCTGGTTCTCATTCTTCTGCTTCTCTCTTCCACTTATGAGGACTCGTGATTAACTGGGCTCACCTGGATAATTCAGGATCATCTTCATATATCAAGCTCAGTGGATTAACAAGCTTAATTCCATCAACAGCCTTAATTCTCCTTTACAATGTAACCTAATATATTCACAGGTTCTGGGGGTTTGGATGTGAACATCATGGGGCCAGGAAAGGGGCATTATTCTGCCTACTACATATCCTAGAAGTTTTGTCTCATAGGTGCTAGCAAAACTGGCTAATGAAGATGTTATTTCCTTCCTTCCCTCAAGACTACTTTATTTGGTATGGGAAGGATATCTAAATATTTAACATGAGTTTTTAGAACATCCATGAAATAGAGGGGTGTGTTGAAAGAGTGAAAGTTATACGTTACCATACACAAGAAACTTACCAGTATGAGAGTGAGCACACATGCATATAGAAAGTCATCTAGAGATCAAGTTTATCTTCCTGACTCACACTACCACCTGGAGCAATTGCTCAGCTTCTCCACGTCCATCTCTGAACTTCAGTGTACCTCTCTGCACTTTTGCCACACACACAGAATGAATTGAGTTTAATTTGAACGGCACTTCCCTAAGTGTAGATTCCAAGGGGACTATTGTACGCATCCAGACACTTTTTGTCATATGCGACAGAAAACCTAACCCAAACTGGCTTAAACAATAAAGGGGAATTTTTATCTCAGAAAATGTCCAGAGTAGGTCAGGTGGCAAAAAAGGATGAATAATTATGGCTTAGCTCTGTTTCTCTATGATTTTGCTGTTTCTGCTTCCCATCATCTCTCAGCACAATTCTCAGGCTGACCTACCTCATGGTGGCATAAGTGATTGTAGCACTTCCGGACTTCAATATTCTAAAGCACGTGTCCTCAGATTCACTCTGATTGATTCAGATAATGTCACATTTGCCGCAAGCCTGCCCCTGAATCAATAATAATGGCCAGGGGAATGGAATATACAGATTGCTTAAGCCAAGGCTGGAGTTGCTGGGGGCTGGGGAGGGAAGGTCCACTTCTAGGATGGATACCTGGGTAGGGGAGAGATGACACAAATAAAAATTTTCAGGGACGAATGCACGTTGGGTCCACAAATAGCTAACATTCACCATAGCCCTGAGGGAAGTCATTATTGGAAAGAAGGGGCGATTTTTGGAAAGCTGATTGAATTAGGTCAATTCAGTATCTTTAACCATATCTTGAAAACATGGAAAATATCACAGAAGGTTTCAATACTGCCAAAATAATTGAGAAACAGATCATCATAAGCTTCATGAAATTGTGTCACCTAAATAAAAGTTATTACTATCTCCTTTTGTTGAAGGATTAGATAGAAAAAAATTAGCTTTCGACAACACCTCATGGTTTTAGAAAGAGATGGAAACCTTTTGCGACAAGTGCCAACAGAAGACTAGAGGTTAATGGTTGAGTTATAAAAAACTCACAAACCCAGGGCTGGTTCATAATGTACATGGATCTCTAAAAACTTTAAGTGTACAATCTTCCGCCCAGCTCTACCTCAATGCTTCCTTTCTGTTTTAAAAATAAAGCTACCAGTTTATAAACAACTTTCATACCAAAGGCTTGACCCCCTGGGTGATAAGTGACAAGAGCAGTGTACTAATGGACATTTTAAGAGTTCCACATCAGCAGAATTACCCTGTCTCAAACTGGCTTGGGGTTATCAGTGTAATCTTTTAAAAATTACTTTCTAAACAAACTTAACAACTAAGATGATTGGTATAAGGGAAGGAAAGTTAAAGCCAAAAATACTTCAAACGTGGCTTTAAAAAGAATGATGGTATATACATTACTGATCAGTGTCTGAGCTCTGGACGTTTTCCTGTTTTCTTTGTAGAACAGACGAATTTTCATCTACTCTTGTGCCTTTGACCTCCTGCCACACATCACACATTAAAAAAAAAAACGTGACTGCTATGAACAGGATTCAGAATTACTCCTACACTCCACACTGCGTTAGGTGTGATGGTAAACACGATAACTAGAGTCTTTTCCATAAAATGCTTAATTCGTCTTCTAGTTAAATTGATGCATTGACTTCATGTGTTTTCCTCCTCTCCCTCTCCTCCTAAGACCCCAAAAAGGAAGGAGAAAATATTAAAGAATGAGAAATTTAAACCAATTCTTGGAAGATTGAAAACTGACCAAGGAATTGTACCTGACACAGTAGGATAGAGGAGGTTACAACCTAAATTACCTGTTAAAAGGGATGCTGATGTGAGACCAAGAAGGATATTGATAGCAGGAAAATTAACTGTCCCTGTAACCCTCCTCCTGAAATACTAAAGATTTTAGAGGTGCCAGGGAACCTTGAATGTGAGCATGAGGTGCGGAACCAAAACCAGGAGACTTGAGTTGAAATTCTGTAAAGGGAGCAACTGAACCCCAAGAGCACCTGATGCTAGTCAGGAGAGTCTATCCTGAGGAATGACACTGAAAGTTTATTCTTTGGACTCATTCAGGGATACCAGATACAGAGCGGGAAGGAAGGGTGTTGAATTGAAGCAGTTTTGTTTTTTTTTTCTTTTTTTGGTACGTGGGCCACTCACTGCTGTGGCCTCTCCCGTTGCGGGGCACAGGCTCCGGACGCGCAGGCTCAGTGGCCATGGCACACGGGCCCAGCCGCTCCGCAGCATGTGGGATCTTCCTGGACCGGGGCACGAACCCGTGTCCCCTGCATCGGCAGGCGGACTCTCAACCACTGCGCCACCAGGGAAGCCCGAATTGAAGCAGTTCAAGGATTAAGTAAAAACCTCCATAATGAATGTGGGACACTTTAGGGTGCTTTCCCCTCTGGAAATATAAATAATTCTATCAGTCTTTCACTTACTAGCTGGAATGCTTCTATAAAGAGAAACTTTCCCTCAATTGTTACCTACAGTAAAAATATGATAAGTTCTTGATTCTTTCTCTTTATCTGCAGTTTTCTAAATATTGAGTTGATTCAGTAATATTCACCAATGATGGCCAATTAGCTTTGATTTGCCTCACTCTTCTTATGAACTCATAGACTTAAACATATTTAATATGTTCCAACCTATTGATCTTATTATCCCGTTGAAGCTTAAATTGTCCCATTTTTAAAAATTAATTAATTAATTTATTTTTGGCTGTGTTGGTTCTTTGTTGCTGTGTGTGTGCTTTCTCTAGTTGCGGTGAGCAGGGGCTACTCTTCGTTGCAGTGCGTGGGCTTCTCATTGTCGTGGCTTCTCTTGTTGCAGAGCACGGGCTCTAGGCGAGCAGGCTTCAGTAGTTGTGGCACCTGGGCTCAGTACTTGTGGCTTGTGGTCTCTAGAGCTCAGGCTCAGTAGCTGTGACGTGCGGGCTTAGTTGCTCTGCGGCATGTGGGATCTTCCCGGGTCAGGGCTCGAACCCGTGTCCCTTGCATTGGCAGGCAGATTCTTAACTACTGTGCCACCAGGGAAGCCCAAATTGTCCCATTTTTGCCGGTGAGTTTGGCTATTGAATCATTCTGACGTAACATAAGTAAGCATAAACAGCTTCTTTGCTATCAATAGAATGAAATGACAAAATGATCCAGGCTCACTTTGACATTTTTTTCCCTTTAAATCACAGTCATTGGAGAAAAGTGTCTAACAGGAAAAAGTGAGCTATCAAAAGAGAAACTCAAAGGAAAAAAGATAATGCAGAAAGTTATAGAAACCTTCAAAAGTATCTTAGTGACATTGCTAGGATGGGAGATAAAGCAAAGGAAATTTCCTGGGGGAAAAAGAAGAATACAAAGGAAAAAATGGAAAAAAATGATCACACTTAGGTCCAACATTCAACTAACTGTAAAACCAGAAAAGAAGAATAGAGGAAAAAATCAAAGAAACAAATTACTTTAAAAGAACTCCTCCCCTCTTCCCACAATTTTCCGAAGATTAAAACTATGAATCTTAAGACTGAGAGGGCCCACTAAGAACCACGTACAGTGAGTGAACATAGACCCATACGAAAATAGAACATCATGAAATTTCATGAAGTTCCAGAACATAAACAAAGAGAAAGATTCCCTAGAACTAGTTCCATACAAAGAAACAAAAGTGAGCAAGGCTTTGGACTTTTCAACATTAAAATACAATGGAGGGACTTCTGCTTCCAGGTAAAATGGCATAATAGGAACTGGGTTTGTCTTCTTGCCAAAACAACTGAAAAACCAGGTACAATATACAAAACAATGTTTTCAAGACATTAGACACCAGGCAACGAAGTAGTGACTCCTGAAAGATGGGAAGCAGACAGGGCTTGCTTCAGCTTCCCACCTTGAGAGAGTTTTCAGGCGATGGAATGGAATTTAAGAAGATTAAGTGAAGGATTAAGGAGATTAAGCTAAGAGTGTGGTGAGATTAAGACAACTGCAGTTCACAGGGCAGAGTCCTGGAGAGAGCAGAGCTTTTCAGAGTGAGAACTTCCAGAGACCTGCAGAAGAGTTTCCTTAAGTATTCAGGAAAGTACTGATCAGTGTCCTCACTGAGGCTGGGGAAGAACCACCACGTGTAAAAGAATTAGTGGGAACAGTTCCTTGAGCTCACATGGGCCTGGGAATAGTCCCCGTCTCCACCATCCAGACTGGAAAACCTCATTAGTTAGAATGTTCAGAAGGATCTCTCCTCATTAGTGGAAAATAATTAGTCCTAGATGAAATGCTGCTCTGTTATTGCTTATCAAATATTAAAAGCAACACCCAAAGGGATCAAAGTATTTCTGAGTAACTTCTAGAATAAAACTCAAGAATATTGATAAGGATGCAAAAATATCTAGTAGCCAGCAAGAAGAGAGTAATATTTTTAAAGTATGGAAAGAAAAAGTTCCAACCTAGACTTCAATACCCAAAGTGTTATGAACTGAATATTTGTGTTGACATTCAACAAAGTTCATATGTTGACATCCTAACACACAGTGTGATGGTACAAGAATGTGGGGCTTTTGGGAAGTGATTAGGTCTTGAGGGCAGAGCCTTCATGGAGGGGTTAGTGCCCTTATAAAAAGAGACCCAGAGAGCTTCCTTGTACCTTCTGGCATGTGAGGACATAGTAGAAAGACTGCTGCCTATGAACCAGGAAGTGGGTTCTCACCAGATACCAAATATGCTGGTGTCTTCCCAGCCTCCAGATTTGTGAGAAATAAGTTTCTCTTGTTTATAAGCCACCCAGTCTATTGTATTCTGTTATAACTGCCCATATGGACTAAGACACACAAAATACCTAAGTGGAAACTGAAGTTGAATTAAAGAACTTTTCAGACATGTAGAAGCTGAAAGAAGCAATCATCCACAGACTCACATTATAAGAAATATTAAAGGAAGCCCTGTAGGAAGAAGGAAAATCATACAAGTTGGAAATATGGATCTAAGTAAAGAAATAACGAGCACCAGAAATTATAACTACATGAGTAGATATGTGACTTAAAAATTATTTATATCTCTTTAAAAGATAATTTACTACTTAAAAATGATAACAATGTAGTGTGGGGTCTATAAGGTATGTAGACAGTAAAACATATGGCAACATTAGTATAAAGGCTGGGAAGGGAGAAATATTACTGTAAGTTTCTTAAACCATATATGAAGTGATAAATATTGCTAGAAGGTAGACTGTTATAACATAAATATGTATACTGTAAACCATAAAGTAACCACTGAGATAACAAAACAAAGATTTATAGTTGATTAGTCAGCAAAGGAGATAAAATAGAATCATAAAAAATATTCAATCCAAAAAAAAAATGGTGGTGGTAGGAGAAATTAGGAGATTGGGATTGCCATATGTACACTATTGATACAATGTGTAAAATAGATAACTAATGTGAACCTGCTGTATAGCACAGGGAACTCTACTCTATGCTGTGTGGTGACCTAAATGGGAAGGAAATCCAAAAAGGAAGGGATATAAGTATAAGTATAGCTGATTCACAGTGCTGTACAGTGAAACTAACACAACATTGTAAAGCAACTATACTCCAATAAAAATTAATTAAAAAACAAAACAAAGCAAAACAAAAGGCAAAAAAAGTAGAAAAGTAAAAAAGAACAGTTGGTACAAATAGAAAATAAATAGCATGATGGTAAGATTAAACTCAATCATATCAATAAATATGTAAATGTGCATGGTCTAAACATCTTAATTAAAAGGCTGGTATAATCAGCTTGAATAAAAAAGCAAGGCCCCCAGTTATATGTTGTCTTCAAGGAACCCAGTGTAAATATCAAGACATAACTAGGTTAAAAGTCAAAGGATGAAAGAAGATATACTATTCTAAAACTAATTAAAGAAATCTGCACTAGCTACATTAATATCAGAAAAAGTAAACTTCAGAGCAAAGACTATGGCCAGGGATATAGATAGTCATTTCTTAATGATAAAGGAATCAATAAATCAAAGAGTCATAGCAATCCTATGTATTTCTGCACCTAATAACATAGCTTCAAAATATATGAAGCAAAAACTCATATAACTGCAAGGAAAAATAGACAAATCCATAATTTTAGTCACAGATTTCAATAACCTTCTTTTAATTTCTGGAACAAAGGGGCAGAAAATCGGGGTGAATGGAGACAACTTGAACAATACAATCAACCAACCTGACTTAACTGACATTTATAGAACAACCAACAACAGGAGAATACACATTCTTTTCAAGTATGCAGAGGAGAAGTCTGCAGGTACCAAGGATGCACAGAACAAATCAACACACAGCCTACCTCAACAGGCCATATTCTAGACCATAAAATATGCCTCAATAGATTTGAAAGAATTCAAGTCATACAAAGTATGTTTTCTGAAAATAATGGAACTAAATTAGAAATCAAAACTACAAGGAAATCTGGGAAATTCACAAATGTGAGAATTAAACAACACACTAAATATTTTACTTTTCGTTTACCTTTTCTGAGGAGGCAAAAAAGGATGTACTCTAGAGAAATTGAGTAAAACAAAGAAGGGAAAAACTTGAGCTTCAGGATACCTAGGATCTTGTCAAAAGGAAGTTCAGGTTGACATCTGTCAGTGGACCAAGAGAGCAACCAGACTGGAACTGGGCGAGAAGAGGGAGAGTTTGTGAGGGAGTCCTCCAGGAACAAAATAAAAGTGATACATCGTTTGGTGTGTTTAAACCTAGGCACATGATGGATGGAGAGGTTTGAAATATCTAAGGATATGTTTATAGATAATTATGAGATAAAAGGTAATGAGGTAACACAGTAAAAATAAAAAGTTGTATAAGAAGCATAATTACATTATACTATTATATTTGGCTGTGCTGAGAACATATTTTATGTTGTTATAGTAATGGAAATGACAGTTATTGCTTTCACTAAAAAATACGTGATAGCTGTATTGGGAGGGTAAAAGTATGTTGGTGTAAGAGAATTTATCAGCTATCATAGCATCAGTAAATAATGCATCTATTTGATAAATCAAGTGGTAGGGCAATAGTCCTGAGAAGGGCAACCCTCACCTAACCCCATGTGGGATGCTGAAGGGTACTGCTGAAGTTGTAACAGGAGCTAGTCTTTCACTGAGACATGTAGCCACCTCGTCTTACAGTCTCTGTGCCTGGACCAAAAGCATGTGGAAAAAAAAAATAGGTAGGCCACTCTGTCTTATTTAAAATAATGGAGATAAGTATCAGAAGAAACAGTTTTCAAAAGTTTAAAATGTTGCTGCTGGAAGTTACACTAGGAAAACAGAACAGGAAAGAGTGGATCAGAGGATTGCTATCTTCCAGTATAAGTCTTTGGTTAAGACAGAACTCTACAGAGGTATTCTTTAGATAAGAAATTAAACCAACTAAATTGGAAACAGCCATATCTCCTTTTACTCTCTATTTCATCTGAGGACAGAATAAGAGGAAACTTGCTCACTGGCATCTGAGTTGTACAAGGTAAAGCAGAGTATGCCCTAGGCATGAAATTTAGATACACTTCTATAGTATTTAACTAAGTTGACTAAGTAGTAATGTGAGGTTGTAAGAGTGATGACTTTATTTATTTATTACATTTTAAAGATTTTTTTTTGATGTGGACCATTTTTAAAGTCTTTACTGAATTTGTTACAATACTGCTTCTGTTTTATGTTTTAGTCTTTTGGCCGCTAGGCATGTGGGATCGCAGCTCCCCAACCAGGGATCGAACCCGCACCCCCTGCATTGGAAGGCGAGGTCCCAACAACTGGACCGCCAGGGAAGTCCCAGGGTGATGACTTTTAAAACACCATTTAAAAGAGTAATGGCATTGTAACCGACAATTAATTGACTAGGGGCGTATACCAGAAAACCTCAGTAATCAAAGTAGTATTTTAAGGCAATATTTAAAATTCAAAGTTAATATAAAAAATCTATGGTGAGCAAAATATCAAAAATTTTAATTAAAAAACACTACTGTATTACTTAATTTTTCTTTTGTGTGAGGCTCCAATATGGCTTGCCATGGCACTGTTTAACAAATATTAAGTGTCCTAGGTACCAGGAGAATAATAATCATTCTGTATGAAGATTAACTGTTGTCCCAAGGGAAAGCTTTTTGGAAACTTTAACATACTGTATAAATGTCAGTTGCTTCAAATAATATCCATAGTACTTTATTACCTGTTAAATCAAATCTGATTATATTGGTTTCTAGTACCTTCTATAAAAGTCATCAATCCTATTTTCTATAATGTCCTTAGCAAAATGGATAATTCTTATGAATACCATTTTCTTTGCAGGCAACTAGTGTTTAATGTTACTAACCATCTGTTCCTTTTCCTTACTCCTCACAAGAAAGGGGCAATTTGTCCGGATTCCACTGTTGGTTTTTTCCTGTGCTCAGCTTGGACTGCACAATGGGGCAGGACCAAACACATTTTCTGTCTAGGAGAAAGTACACCTGTAAGGGCATGAGCAACAGAGCTCCAACATTTTGAAAGTGATTGGGAACTTGGTAGAAGAAATGGAGTCACACCCCTGGGTAGGCACCTTCTTCAAAGACCTGTTTCTCTCAAGGTCCATCTTTCTAATTGCTGACTTTGCACAGACTCTAAAACAACCTGCATACCAAAATCTGAAAGGAAAGGTCAACCTAAAGGTCACAAGTTTTAAGGGTGCTACTTCAAAGACATTTATCTCCTTTACAACACCATTAGTCTTGGGTAATGGTCTATTGTCTTTCATCATCCCAACCTCTTCACCTGCCTGTTTACTTTGAGTCCAACCTCAGAATTCAAGCCCCAGCATAAACGGGTGTTTTTTGGCTACTTAACACTGGCCCAGTGGAAGGTTGTTCATAGCCTGGTTTCCAGTTGTCTGTTGTTTAAAGGAAATGCAGTCACTAAGACAGCGGTATGGTTTAATCTTTCGTCTAAAACATGGAAAAGACCCTTTTGGGGAATAGTTAACAATGAAGAAAAGAGCCTTATATTTTAATATGTTTATTGTAGTCATGTATAAGTCTAAAAAAATCAGGAACGTAAATACCCAACAATAAAAATAGCCACATTTGCATAGTACCGATCTAAATATTTTTATACGTAATATCTCACTTAATCCTCATTGTGACCTTATGAAATAGGTATTATTATTATTAGTGTCAATTTACAGATGGGGAAAAGATTATATAGAGATGAATAATATTTCAAGGCCCTAATAAGTAGGGGAACTGGTGTTTGAACCCAGGCAGTGTGGCTGCAAACCTCTATGCTACACTGCCTTGCATATAAAAGAATAGTATAGCAACTTGGTGAATTATTATTTAGCTTTAAAATTGTTACAAAGTCTATACAGTGACATAAAGATGGAATATAAATTTCATGACCCTCTGATTTAAACTGTATAAAATATATACAGTGCAAGTAATGACTGAGAGGTAATAGGGAAAATTGTCTGGGGCCAAAGACCCCAGGGGAGTCAAAAGAAAAAAACAATCACAAAACCAAAATATGATGAGAAAAGCCCTTGGTAGAATTTGGGCATTGTTGCTAAGAACTCTGCTCCTGATTCAGTTCCGCTTCCCAAGCTCAGATTTGTCCCTGGATTTTGCCTTTTTGGAAACCTCTGGAAAGATTTTTAGGGAAATCTCTTGCTGATGCACGTTATCTAACTCTTTGGTTGCTCAGGTCACAGACTAATTCATTTTCTCATGGCTGATATTCACTCTGTGCTGCCCAGTCTTCTGCTTTTGTAGCCCTCCTCATACTGATGCCGAAAGCTCAGCCTCTCTGTACACCAGTGCCCAATCGAATCTCAGAGACAGAGTTCTGGCTGAAGTAGAAAAGGATAGCTTTATTGCTTTGCCAGGCAAGGGGGGACACAGTGGGCTCCTGCCTCGAAAAGCTGTGTCTCAACCTGGGAGGATTTGATGAGGAGTTTCATAGCAATAGTTCAAGGGTGGGGTTGCTGACAAGATTAGGGTGTGGGCAGGGTCTCAGGTTGTCTCCTAATCTTTTTTTTTTTGCCGTACGCGGGCCTCTCACTGTGGTGGCCTCTCCTGTTGCGGAGCACAGGCTCCGGACGCACAGGCTCAGCGGCCATAGCTCACGGGCCCAGCCGCTCCGCGGCATGTGGGATCTTCCCGGACCGGGGCATGAACCCGCATCCCCTGCATCGGCAGGCGGACTCTCAACCACTGCACCACCAGGGAAACCCCTCTCGTAATCTTGATAAGATTCTCTGGTCCCTTTAATCTGGCCTCAGGTGGTTTCTTGGCTGCTCCTCCCTTGATTAGCAACAGTTCGAATCTGCCCTTTGGAACTCAGGGAAGGTCATGGAGGCTGGAGTCTTGCTTACAAGAAACGGGGGACAAAAAAATGCATCTGTGCCCAGGAACCCTACAGGGTCCTCCTTGGTTTCAATACCACAAACGACATAATGAGAATAGTTCTTAAAGTATGATAGTGAGATTACGTTGATCATTTTCTCTTATGAGAAATAAGAAAAAAAGTCTTAAAACTTTTTCAAGAAAAAAATGTCGAATGCTGCTGTAAGAATGACTGCGATATATAGAGTTATTTCTTTAAAAAACACTTTGATCAAATGTGTCATGTTTTATTAATACCTGTTGTAAACATAATTAAGGTAAAATTGGATGTGAGCCTGCTAGTTAAAAAAAATCTCTCACAGTTATAAACGAGATGATATTTGGGGGAACAAGCTGTATTAGGTGGAAAAGGAAATGATGAATTCCAGACAGAGTCAGTGGTCAACTTATATCAATCCATTCATCTTTTCAACAAGTATTCAGTGAGCATACAGTATGTGCCAGGCACTGTGCTGGGTAATGGGTATTCAGTGGTGACCACAATGGACAAGGTCCTAACACTGGCAGATTTTACCATGTAATTAGTAGTGGAAATAGATTTTAGACAGGTAAATATAAGTATGTAATTACTAAATGTTGAGTGCTATGAAAGAAAGATCAGAGTGTCATGACAGAATAATCTGTGGAGCTACTTTAGACCAAGCATTCAAAGAAGGTCTTGCTGAACAGGTGAGGCTTAAAATAAGACCTGAAGGCTGAGAGAGGACCAGCCATATTAGAAGTCACTGAACGCACACTTCAAGTGAAGGGAACAACAGAAGGTGTAAGGCCCCCAAGGTGGTGAAGAAAAGGCCAAAGAGGTGGGAGTACAGTAAATGAAGAGGGGAATGAGGTGGCTGAAGGGTGAGGTCATGAGATAGGAGCGGGTTTAATTATAAGTGCGGTGGACACCACTGAAGATCATTGTTTGGAGAATAAACTTGAGAGGGACAAAAATAAAAATAAGGGGGCTACTGTAGATGTCTAAGCAACAAATGGTAGACCTTAGGATTAGGGTGTTGCTAATGAAGATGGGGAGGAGAGGAAGAATTGAAGATACATTGTAAGGAAAGAATTCTCAGAGGATGTGGTAAGGAAAGGGAGGTAACAAAATTATGTATCAGGGTGATAAGTGCTATAACAAATAGCCCCTTCCAAATCTCAGTGAGTTAACTCATTAAAAGCTATTTTTTTGTTCATATCACCATCCAGTATGGGTCAACAGCAGAGTGAGGGACGCCTGCTCCCCACATTCAGGTTTTTACATCTTGTGGAGCCTCCATTTTCAAAGGCGGCTTCCCAAATTACCAGGAACAGAAAGAGAGAGTGTGGAGGACCACACAGAACATTTAAGGGGCCAGCCGGGTATGGAACACTTCACCTCTATCTACATTCTATTGGCCAGAGCTCAGTAACATAACCGTGCTTAACTGTGGGCATTAGGGGTGCTGGGTCACCTGTTCAGGAAGAAAATGGAAGTGGTTTGTGAACACATAGCATTATCTCTGCCCCAGCTGACCACTTGGCTTTAGCTTGAGCTAGTGGCTGGGTGGTGCCAGCACTATCTATCTGTACACTGAGCTGGGGAAGACTCCAGGGGGAAAAAGTCTGTGGGAGGAGATCAAGTAACTGGTTTTAGACTTGTTCATTTTGAGATGTCTAGCTGCCATCCAGGTGGAGATGTCAGGTAGGTAGTGTGATACTCAAGTGCTGAGTTCAGTTTTTGGCCAGATATATAAAATACTAGGAAACATCTAGATAATTTGAGCAAGGCTATGTGCATTGACTGTGTCTTTGTCTGCCTATTTATTTATTTATTATTTAATAAATGTTTACTGAGCACCTACTATGTTCCAGGCATGGTCTGGGCAGGGGCAAATAGCACTATACTAAACATAATATGTTTAGAGCTTATACTCCACTAGAGACAGACAAACACTAAGCAAGATAAGTGAAGTACATGGTATGTTGTAGTGTGATAAAGTCGAAGATAGAATGGAGAAGGAGAACAGGGACTGGAGTTGGGGGGAGGTGGCTAATGCAGATGTAAATAGGATGCTCAGGGAAGACCTCACTAAGGAGGTGACTTAAGAGCAAAGACCTAAAAGGAGGTGAAGACGAAGTCATGTGGTTAACTGGCGAGTTAGGGGGATTCAGGCCAGGGGGACACTGAATGTAAACGCCTTGAGATAGGAGTGTGACTGTGCCTCTGGCTGGACTGGAGCAGGGGCGGAAGAGAGAGTAGATGAGGTCATGGTTGGGGGGGAGGGGATCAAGGCAGACCACGCAGCCCTTATAGACCTTTGTAAAGATTTTATCTTTTACTTGTGCCATGTAATTTACATTTACTTAAAGTTCTCTTCTAAAAGTTGAATAATCTCTCACTTTCTAAATTTTCCCTTAGTCCCTCTCTCCCAGTTTAGGGCTCAATATAAAATAGGTAGGATCACTTTTCTCTATAGAAATACTTTGGTTAGAGTTCTTGTTTCTTTAAGGCTAGGTACCATATTCACAGATGCATTAAACAAGAGTCACCAAATATGTTACCTATGATTCACTAGTCGCTAGGCTAGGCGCTGAGGTTACAAAGATGAAAGAGATAGGTCCCTACACTTTGCGTAGAATAAGCTTCCTGAAACAGCTCATTTTCACATATTGTGCTAAGTGCAAGGATAGATATAGGCAGAGAAAGGAAACCTTACTTGGCTTAGGTGAATGGAATAATGCCTGAAGGATTTAATGCTTAAGGCAGGACTTAACAAGTGAGTGGGAGTTAGCCAGGCAAAGATGGTGGTGGCAGGTGCTGGGGAAATAGGAAATAATTGTCCAGAAAGAATTTAGGCAGAGTTGATAGTGTCAAAAAGAGGAATATCATCTCTAATGGAAAGTAAGAGAATTAAAATCGGGGAGTATTGTGGGAAGGAGTTTGCATGACAAAATCCTCATCCCACACATTCTTATTCAAAAACTCTTATGAGGACTTCCAATCTGAAATATGCACATAGGATCCTGGAACAACAACAAAAAATCATCTAGACCTCATTCAACAGATGAGGGAACTGAGATCTGAAGAGTTAAGTGGCTTATTCAACAGTAAAGAGCAAGTGAGTGGCTGTGTGAAGACCCAGTGCCGTGGAATGTCCACGCTGAAGCTGTCTCTAGTGTTACAGGAACAAACATACATTTTGTTCTGTTTTTTGTTGTGTTTTGATTTCACTTGGAATATGTATGTACCTCTTTGAGCCTAAGGGTATTTCCATATTTTGGTGAGACTTTAGCATGGTTCCTCAACCGCCCACGAATTCATTCTCAAACACCTGTTAGATTTGGTCTTACTCATTGGTTTCTGCTTGGAAGACTGCTCCCAGCCCAACCTGTTCTACAGAAACTTTCTCCGGGAAACACAGCATTCATTGGTTGGTTCTACTTAATTTTAGGTTATGTTCTGTTACTCTTTCTCCCTTGGTCTTGGAGAACACAGAGAACTTAAGACGCTAATTTAGGGCAGATATGCTAAAAGTCTAAAGTAATGTTTTCTCTTTGTAGAAAACACCCTGGGGCAGAGAATGCAGGAAATTGTGTGTTACTGTGATGGAAAACAAATGAAAGCCTTTACAGCAGAAATGTCGGTTTCCAATCATCTAACATATCTATTACAGCATGCCAATGCAGATGTGTTGTGTAGGCAACAGCCAATTGAGCATCCAAAAAACAAATACCCCCTATTCCTTTCTTTACTGTGTCCTCCCCAGTGATTTTCAGAGATTATAAGAAAGCAGTGGATGAGCTCAGAAAAATAATGTGAGTGCATGTGTGACTTATAATTAGATTAAGATGTAATATATAACCCTGCATGAGGAAACAACTCCCTTGAAAGTATAGTGTGTTCCTCTTATTGAATGAATACCATGGTTATTTTATTCTATTCAGATATGGTTATCTTGATGAGATCATTCCTGTTTCAGTTACCTGGAGGAAGAGGAATATCCTCAGAGAAGTCATGGGAATTGAGACAGAAGACCCTAAGATTGAAGGAATGAAGGAGAAAGAACACTTGGTCTAGTCTTCCAGGATTCCATGTGTCTGGGAAGATTTTCCTTTGATGAAGGTTGAAGCAACCTTGAAGTTCCATCAAGAGAGGCAAGCAAGAGGTAGGAAGAAACCTCAGAATACTGTGTTTCCCTGTGCTTTGGTCAGTCACAGCTTGTAAACCAGATTTTTTAGATGCATGCTCCTCTGAATTTATTTTCTCTTTGTTATACCCCAGAAGCAAGGTATTTTGGGCACACTTAGGCAGTTTTAAAGGAATGAACAGTTTTCTCCTGAGGCCAGAGACAATCAAGGAGAGACCCTAAAGTAGCGGTTCTATCTGGGGGAAATTTTGCCTCCCAGGTGACATTTGGCGGTGTCTGGAGACATTTTTGATTGTCACACTGGTGGTGGTGGGAGTGAGGTGGGGTGAGGATGCTACAGGCATTTAATGGATAGACAAGGGATACTGCTAAAACATCTTGCAAAGCACAGCATAATTCCTACTACGGGGAATTATATAGCTCAAAATGTCTATAGTGCCAAGATTGAGCAAGTCTGCCCCAAATTAAAAATGAATCTCAGGAGAGCAGAGTTGGTGGCATGTGGCCCAGCTATTCCCAATTTCCAGGAGATTTTTCTTCCAGTGTTACCTTTGGAGGTTCTTGAGACAAGGAACATTTCCTTGCTCCAGTCTTACTTAGGTAATAGGCTTCCCTAGTCCCAAATCAGAGAAACCTCTTGGATTACCCCACTCTCCAAGTCATTTATGCCAAATATTTATTGAGCTTATACTAGTCCTATCAACTAACTTGTGCACTGGGGAGACAAAGAAATGTGAGATGACCCCCCTTCTCAGAAATGGTTAAAGCCTCAGCTGGGATCTCTGAGCTGTCATTTTCTTCACAAAAGTCCTTTTATAAAGGAACTTGATGATTTGGGAAAACGAGCCTTACCTCCCACTGTGATCAGGTAGACTCCAGCCTTCTCCTGGTTCTTCTCAGCCTAAGGAAGTCATTCTTGAGGTTTATAACAAATACCTGTGACATTAGACATTTTTAATCCTCTTAATCTAACCAATCATGGGATTTAGAAATTGCTTGGTATTAATTGTGCCTGATTCTCAGATTGTGTTCTGCTTTGATTTCTTAGCGTGTTCACGTTTCTGTCTCAACTACATTTTGCTCATTGCACTCTCCCTTGAGAGGCTGAAGATTGACTTATTTCTCGTAAAGAACACCTGCTTTAAAAGCGTTTTTCTTGAATCTTCTTTTCTTTAAAGGAGAAAAGCAGGATTGGAGGAGGCCAGACTTTCCTGGGGACCATTATTTGTCAATTCCAAACAGACCTAGACTTTTCAGTATTTATTGATATTATACTGCCCCCCTCCCCATACACGTATAAAAAAGCAGAAACTACTAGGCACTCTCACCTTGGGGTGGGATGGGGTGGGAGGGAAAAGACAATCCAAAATCCAAAAATTTGTATAAATTATAAAATAAATAAGAATAAAAATGTAACTTGGTATAAAAATTAATATAATACTAAGTGACATCTTAGTATTTCAAAACTGTAGGTAGTTATTCCTACAAATATAATACATTTCTGAGTTCTACATATGCATTACTTAGTTTACTATTTATTTAACTGAAGTTTACACAGGGGGCTTCTACCCTTTGTGCTATCAGTCATGTGTAAACCCTAAAGTTTAAGCTTTGAGTCTGACTAATTTACTCATTATGCTGAGAACGATCATTTCTACAAGGTAAAATGGAGTATATTCAAGACCTTATCCAGCCAAGATCTCACTGATAAAGAAGTAAATTAGGCTAAAGCTCTACTCTTCTCAGAAAAGGATTTTAAAGGTAGAAAATACATCAATATGCAGTACAGAGTGAGACATCTTTTTGGAGATGAGGGAGTCGTTTGACAACCGGATCATGTAAGAGAGTTCAGTTAGCATGACTCCCTTAAATATTTATTGAATACCTATTACATACACTAGAATTAAAATAACATATGACTTTAACCAAGAAATCAGTACAATGATTTGGCTCAATTTAAAAATTACTGCTCCTTTTATTAGTCCTGTCATGAGGGTGCCTGATAACATTTTCTGGAATCGATACATCAACAAATTAAAATGAAACTAACAAATTTTTAATTAACAAATTAAAATCAACAAATATTTACTGAATAGCTACTATGTATAAACACAGTTGGGGTAGAGTAGGGTTAGGAGGAGATGTAAAGATGGGTGGCATCAGGCTCCTAACCTCAAGTATCTTACAGGCTGTAAACAAATGTGTGTGTGTGTGGTGGGGTGTGTGTGGTGGTGCGTCTGTAGGATGTGTGTTTTTACAATGCCATTGTCATACTAACCAGTGAAACATATCCAACTGAGAAAGAGATGAACAGGGGAGTAATATCAACCTTTCCTCGTAAATTACTTCTTTAAACTGCTGATAGGAGGTCCAGAGAAAGTTAAAGCCTCTTGTAAAAAACTGAGATTTGTTTAGAAGCCGTGAACAATTACAGATTTCTGGAGAGCCGCTGAAACAAAAGCCAAAGCAAGAAATAAACTATTACGTATCAAGTGCTACTAAATTGTAAATTGTAGTGGAGGATTACTTCTTTTCTCACCACCCTCCTCCACTCACTGTCCCCACCCCCCAAGTATGAATACAAAGACAGAGAAGGAAGGTATCTGGCTATTTACATGAAAAATGACTCTCCCCTACAATCACCTTCTGTCAATAAAATGCTTATTTTCTGACATGTCAATTAGGTGATTCATAATCCAGATGACCATCCCCTTCCATTTAGTACTGTTGGACTGGGTTAAATGTCTTAAGTGTTTACCCTTTATGACCAGTGGCTTGGATCTGTTCTCAGTCAAACTGGGCCACTCATGACATGTTTGCCTGTAGGATTTCTCTTGAGGTAAAGTAACCATTGTTATCAGATTTTAAACTGAACGGCAGATTAGGACAGTGGCTTTACCATCGGCAGTGAAGAATGCTTGTTTTACTGTACTGTGTATCCAAAATACGGAGTTTGTAGGAAGAGTTCAATACAAAATAAATAGCCTGTAATTTACAGAACTACAGTGAGGAAGGCTTCTGTGATGGAGCTTGGTACTTCAAAGGGATTGTCTCTTGTTTAAAAGCCAGTTATTAGGGAGGAATGATTTGTCTTAGCATCTTAAGCTAATTTTAAAAGATCTGAATGATAATGAAGTAATCATTTTTTTTTGAGATTGAGATGAAATTCACATAACATAAAGTCCACCATTTTAAAGTATACATTTCAATGATCTCTAGAACATAAAGTAATTATTTTTAAAAAGATTAGTGAATAGGACTCTAAGGGGGGGAACAATAAAAATAATCATGTTGCATTTTCCATTCATTAACATAACCAATTATATCCAAACATTATTCAATAACTGCAGTATTAACACACCAGACTTCTACAAAGCAATTGACAAATAAATAATACATTTCTATTCTACCAAAGACACTTTTTATTAAACAGTTTTACAATTCAACTTATTAAGGCATTCTAAGCTTTAATTCTGAAGAAAGTCAGAGGGGCTGTAAAATACCCACTTTTCAAATTTATTTACAAAGATGACGTTTGGAAAAAGTTTGAATGGAAACTTTAAGAATTGTTTTGGAAAGTAGAAAATATACTTTTTGATAGATAAAAATAAGGTTTTGTAAAAACATTTTTGCAAATAGGCTGAATTTCAGGTAAGATTTTTTTTTACTATTTTGGAGTGAATGTCAGAATGCTGTGTAAGAAAAATAGGCTGGACAAATACACTGATGAGCGACTTCTGGGCAAATTAATAGAAAATGGAAGATAAAAATTTGTCTTGCATGAAAGTACACCATTTTAACCAGTGATTCTCAGCTAGAGGTGGAGGCATGTTCCCAAAGACATAAAAACAATTTCATTGAGGCTTTCAAATTACAGGTTTCTGTGGCAGCCTCCCACCTGCTCCCTGCCAAAATTTTCTCTTGTCCTCCTGTTATATGGAGAAGAAAAGTCCCCTCCCCATTTGAGACAAAATAAAGGAAGATAACCACAGCTTTTTAAAAAAACAGAAATAGCTTTTAGAGGAGCAGCATTTTTTTAAAAAAATTATTTATTTATTTTTGGCTGTGCCACAAGGCATGTGGGATCTTAGTTCCCCCACCAAGGATCAGGCCTGTGCCCCCTGCAGTGGAAGTGTGGAGTCTCAACCACTGTATCACCAGGGAATTCCCGACAAACAGAAATAGCTTTTAATTTAAATCAGACTCAGTTAGAATTTATAATTTAGTAAAGAGTTAAGAATTATCTCTGCATTATCTGTGAAAAAAAGTTTCCTAAGTAACTAACTACAGTAAAGATATTAGAGAGTATTTTTTTAATTGAAGTATAGTTGATTTGATTTACAATGTCGTGTTAGTTTATGGTGTACTGCAAAGTGCTTCATATATGTATATATTATATATTCTTTTTCATATTCTCTTCCATTATGGTTTATTACAGGATATTGAATATAGTTCCCTGTGCTATACAGTAGGACCTTGTTGTTTATCCATCCTATATATACTAGTTTGTATCTGCTAACCCCAAATTCCCAGTCCATCCCTCCCCACCTCCCCTCCACTGCTGGCAACCACAAGCCTGTTCTCTATGTCTGTGAGTCTGTTTTTGTTTCATAGGTAAGTTCACTTGTGTCAGATTTTATTTTATTTTTATTATTTTTGGGAAAATGTATTTATTTATTTATTTATGTTTGGCTGTGTTGGGTCTTCATTCCTGCTCATGGGCTTTTTTTCTCTAGTTGCTGCAAGCGGGGGCTACTCTTCGTTGCAGTGCGTGGGCTTCTCATTTCAGTGGTTTCTCTTGTTGCGGAGCACAGGCTCTAGGTGCGTGTGTTTCCGTAGTTGTGGCTCATAGGCTCTAGAGAGCAGGCTCAGTAGTTGTGGTGCACAGGCTTAGTTGCTCCACGGCTTGTGGGATCTTCCGGGACCAGGGATCGAACCCGTATCCCCAACATTGGCAGACAGACTCCCAACCACTACTCCACCAGGGAAGTCCCTGTGTTGTACTTTAGATTCCATATATAAGTGATATCATGTGGTATTTGCAGATGGCATTATTTCATTCTTTTTTTAAAGCTGAATAGTATTCCATTGTATATATGTATCACACCTTTATCCATTCATCTGTTGGTGGACACTTAGGTTGATTCCATGTCTTGGCTATTGTATATAGTGCTGCTATGAATATAGGGGTGCATGTATCTTTTTGAATTATAGTTTTGTCTGGATATATGCCCAGGAGTGGGATTGCTGGATCATGTGGCAACTCTATTTTTAGTTTTTTGAGGAACCTCCATACTGTTCTCCATAGTGGCTGCACCAATTTACATTCCCACCAACAGTGTACTATGGTTACCTTTAGAGAAAGTATTTTATTTAACCTATTCAAGAGACTCAGTCATTTACAAGCACACTGGTACTATCATTTGCATAGAAAAAATCCTATTTCATTAAAATAGAACTGCTATGTACCTCTGCTTGACCATCTTTTTTTATGCTACAGCTAAAGCAGTTAGGATGGGGGAGAATTTGATAAACAAATTTGTGACACGTTGGCTTAAACAAATTGAAATTAGTTTGTGCACCACAGGACTTCTTAGATACTTTAATTTGCTGTTGACACTCCAAGGGGGGCTTGTCTGATGAGCAGACTTTGCCATTTCATTGGTGTCCTAATAGTATTTTTCTTTTAACTAGTAAAGTTGTAGAACGTCTTTTACTTTTCTTCTGTACATTATACTTAATTCTTTATTTGGTTGTTGATCTTTCTCTCACTTTTTTTTTTAGCAGTTTATTCTTTTTCTCTTACACATGTTGCAAATATTTTCATTCTATCTGTCATTTGTCCTTTATATTAATGGTGCCTTTCTTGAAACAGAAGTTTTTATTTTTGAAAATGGCAGTCTTCCTTCTTATGGCATCTGGGCTTTTTATTTTAGAAATACCTGCTTCACCTCAAGATAGTAAAGATATTTTTCTAACAATTATATAATATTTAAAATATTTCAGTGCCAATACAGCTTTCTGCAGTGATAGAAATGTATGGTGGTATTAGCAACAAGTGGCGATTGAACACTTGAAATGTAGCTAGGAGGACTGAGCTGAAATTTATTTAATTTTAATTAATAAAAAATTAAGTTTAAATAGCTACGTGTGGGTGGAGGCTACTTATTGAACAACACAGATCTTTATCTGAAATTTGTTTTCATGTGCACTATAGGGTAGAGAGTTTTTCCTATATAATATTCAATTTTTCTAACACTATTTATTGAATCACTGTTATTTTTCCCCATTGATTTGAAAAGTCTCTTATATCATGTATCAAAGCCCCATGTATATACAGGTCTGTTTCTGCACTTTAATTTGTTTCATTGATCCATTTGTTCATTCTTGAGACAATACATCACATTCTAAAGTACTCTTCATCCAGCTGGTAAGGCAGTTCCTTCATCATTTTTCTTTCTTTCTTTCTTTTTTTTTTTTTGGCCAAATGCCACAGCTTGCAGGATCTCAGTTCCTTGACCAGGGACTGAACCCGGGCCACGGCAGTGAAAGCCCTGAATCCTAACCACTAGGCCACCAGGGAACTCCCCCATTTTCTTCTTTTTCAAAAGTTTTTGGCATCTCTTGCACATTGTCTTTTCAAGGTGAAGTTTAGAACTAGCTTGCCAAGTTTCCTAAAAATATTCTCTTAGAATTGAGATGGGGATTTCAATGAGTTTATAGATCTAGTTGGAAAATAATTGACGTATTAATAATATTAAGCTTTCGCTCTAGCTATTCTTTTATACTTTTAGTGTATGGTTTTAATTCTATATCTATTTTTTTGTTAGATTATTTGTAGATATTTTATTGTTTTGTTGTCATTGCAAATAGTCTATTTTTTTTTCGATTAAATCTTGGAGAATAAGAAAGCTATTGAGTTTTGCATCTTAATCTTTTATCTCTCTACCTTACTGGACTTCTTAGTTTTTGTCTTTATTATCTTTGAGTTTTTAGATAATCAGTTACAACATCTTCAAATAGTGCCAAGGAGATCTCTTTATTTCCTAAATTTATGCTCCTTTTCTCTGTATATACATATTTATCTTATTGTTTTGGCTAGGAGATTGAGAACAATGTTGAGTAATCACAATTGGAAGTATTATTTTCTTTTTCTTTATCTTTGGAACTGCTTTAAATGTTTAATGATTATATGTGTAGTTCGCTGATTCCCCTAGTCTTCGACATGCTCATCTTGCAGTCTTTCTCATCTCAGTAAATGACACTTGAAATTTCTAATTTTTCTGTCTAAAGATCTTGGGCATTATTCTTGTCTCTCATTTTCCTCTCAGATTTTACACTCAATCCATAGAAAATCCTGCTGTTCCTACCTTCAAAATATATGCAGAATGATTCCATTACCTCCATCACTTCTACCACTTACATGTTGATTTGAGCCATCATCATCTCTTCCCTGGGCTATTGCATTAGCCTCCTGATCTTCTTCATTCTGCCTTTGTCTCAATACAGCATCCAGAAAAATTCTTTAAATTATAACTCAAGACATGCCTCTGCTCAAGTCCCTCAGAACAAACCCTAAAATCCCTCAGTGTCCTCCAAGGCCCTGCTCCCATTAGCCTTCCTTGTTATCTCTGACTCCCTGTTTTAGGTTTTTGCTTAAATGTCAGCTTTTCAATAAGCCCTTCTCTGACTACCTCATTAAAACTTTCATAATGCCCTATTCTTCCCCATCCTACTTCTCTGTTTAGTTTTTCTCTGCAGCTCTTGTTACCATTTGACATATTCTATATTTTATTTATTTGTTTGTTGTCTCTCTCCTCCCTCTAGAATGTAAGCTCCATGAAGGGAGGCCTTCTGTTTTGTTCATTACTGTATCCTCATTGTCTAGAAGAGTGCTTGGTGCACAGTAAAGGTTCAATGCATATATGATTTTTTTCTTAATTCTATTAATATTTAAATGAATATCTAGCCATATTTGTGTTCCAGGAATAAACTCTCACTGGTCTTGATGAATAGTATTTTTTATACTTTGCTGATTTTGAGTTAATACTATTTCATTTAAGATTTTTATATTTTTGTTCTTAAGGGAGAGTAGTTGATAGTTTTCTGAATTGTCTTATAACTGTTCAGTTTTTATATCAGGATTATACTTGTTGTATCAGATGAGCTGGGGAGGTGTTTTCTATCTTTTTTCTATGTCCTGTAACCATATATATAATAGTCTTTTCATTAGATGTTTTGTAAAATTTGTGTTTAAAAACCACCTGGGCTTAGGATGAAGTTTAGAGTCTGTTGACTCAGTCTGTTTCCTTCTATGGAGATTGAGTTATTCAAATTTTCTGACTCAATTTAATTTTGATAGAAATAAAATTTAATTTTGATAAAATCTTCTACTTAATTTGTATTTAAAAATTTATATTTGTATAATGACTGTCTTTCTATTTCTAATGGTGTTTATTTGGGTCTTTTCTATTTTTTGCCTACAGAAGTTTGTTTCTTACATTGGCCTTTTAAAGGAAGCTTTGGTTTTATTTATTACTTTTTTCTTTTTGTTAATTTTTTCCAGCTTAATTTATCTGCAGTATAGTGTTGAACACTTAGGTTTTTATTTTTACTTTTTTGTTTTTCTTGTTTTCTAATGAGCATGCTTAAGTGCATAAAAAGCACTTGAGCTGCATCACAAAGATTTTGATAGGTTTTTCTCTTTGTCATACATTCTAAATAATCTGTAGTCTCCATTTTAATTTATTTTTATCATTCAATAATTATTCAGAAGAATGTTTTAAAATTCCAAGTCACATGGTTAGACATTATTTCATTTATCTTTTTGTTGCAATGTTTACTTTTTTTTTTTTTTTTTTGCGGTATGCAGGGCTCTCGCTGTTGTGGCCTCTCCCATTGCAGAGCACAGGCTCCGGACACACAGGCTCAGCGACCATGGCTCACAGGCCTAGCCGCTCCACGGCATGTGGGATCTTCCCGGACCGGGGCACAAACCCGTGTCCCCTGCATCTGCAGGCGGAATCTCAACCACTGCGCCACCAGGGAAGCCTGCAATGTTTACTTTTATTCTGTGATGCTCAGAGTCAGCACCAGCATGCTTTCTTACTTATAGAATTTAATGAGGTTTAGTCTTATGGCTTGACGATGAATTTTTTTCAATAAGGGTATCATGGATATTTGAAAATATATATTTTCTTCCTTTGTTGTACACAGTGTTTTATGGTTATCCTTTAAAACCTGCATGATAGTAGTTTGTTATTCAGAATGTCTCAATGTTTTGTTGATTTCAGAGCCAAGTGTTTTAAGATCTCCTTGCAGGAATGTGATGATTTACATTTCCCATAATTTCTATTCTCTACATTTCAAAACCATGTCGCTAATTGCTTGGCCATTAACATGATAAAGACATACTGTTCTTCATCTTTACATTTTCTTTGTGGGTTGTTACTTTTATTAAAAGTCAAAATACTTTTTTTGCCTGTTTATTTATTTATTTATTTTGTCTTGAATTCTATTTTGAATGAATTTTATTTTGTCAAGCTTGTTTTGTTGTTGTTAGCACTTTCTTGGTCTATATTTCCACCTTTGCATTTTTAACCTTTCCCTATTACTTGCTTTAAGTATGTCTCTTCTAAATGATATTATTAAAAGATAAACGGAGGCATATTAAACATTTTAAGAATTTACTTGAGCAAAAATGGATTCCAATTGGACAGCGCCAAACAGGAAGTGGTTAGCAGTGCTCTGCCAATGGGAGCTGGGGAGAGACTCTTACAGAGAAAAGGTGGAAGCAAAGTAAGGAAATTGTTGATTGGCTGTAGCTTAAAGCCTAGTTGGCTGTTTGTGATTGGTTGTCCTTAGTGTTTTGATTTCATAACCTTGAGGCATTTATAGGCTTGGATTTTGGTTTGCATATGAAGGTCACTATGGTGTTAGAGCCACCTCAGTGTAATGGGCTCCCTGTTTAATTAAATTAACAATATGTAGCTGGATTCTAACTATGACAATCTCTTACTTTTTAATTGTAGAAACAATGCATCAAACTGATAGAAAATGAATATTCATAAACTCTAAAGAGCTTCTACAAATCAATAAGACCAACATCCCAATATAAAATGCACAAGGGATATGAGCAAGGAATTCATAGAACAAGAAAATCAAATGGCCAACAACCATGTGAAATGAAACTCAACTGTATTAATATTCAGGATATGCAAATTAAAATAACAGTAAAAATAATCCTTTGTGAAAAAAAGCAAAAAGTTGGAATGTAAAAAATAAGAAGATTGATAATTCACTGGTGGCAAGAATGTGAAATTTTCAAGTGCACTGAGTATAAATATAGATAGATTTTTCATGTTATGATCTTTTTTGATAGAGAGGAATGACTATTTCTCTCAGCACTTTTCAAATAATCCTAAAGAACTTCACTTGGCCCAACACTGGCTGATGCCTACCCCAAACCAATTAGTTTTCATGAGGCTGGTGGTTGGGCAGGGAGCAGAGTGCTACGATTGGCTCAGTTTGGATAGATGCCTCCCTCTGGACCCATTGGTTATGGCTAGGGAGTAGGGTCAGGTAAGACTCTGTGACCCCAAGAGTAGCCATGGGTGCTTGGGTTATGGGAGAGGGGAGTAAGGGATTAGATCTCAGAATAGAGGTGTTGCCATACAGGCAGTGTCCCAGATGCTGACCAAATTTTACTTTACCATTCATAAAACGGGGGCAATAATAGAAGACAACAGATATGTGAATGCATGAATTAATTTCACTGTTCACCTTTCTTATATAAACATACCCATTTGGAAATCTTTCTTGATTCCAAAGGAAATGAAGCCAGATAAGCGAGCCAGCATATGTGATATGTCTTGTAATCCTTAGATGATTGGGTAAACAAAACCTGAAGTGTTAATTAGTTCTAAAACGATTAGGGAAAATAGAAGCACATGTAGCAACTCTCAGAAGGGAGTTGATCGGGTCTGCAGAACAGAATTTGAAATTCTTAAAAAGAGAACCTCATAAAAATGTTGCCTTGCAAGCTGAGGCATTTCAGTGGTACTGAAGTGAAGGGGAATTTCAGATTGTTCATTCTTCAGGCTTCCCACTCAAACCTGTGTGGTGTATTTTGCAATTTGGCTGAAATGGCCATACTTTCTTAATAAGTACTTCTGCAAAGCAAAGCTTTACTCATGTGGAAGAAAAGGCAAAGGGGAATCACAGAACCATGTAATTTAAAGCTAGAAGAAAGGGAAGAAAGAGGACAGTTCTTTTTTAGTTAACAACTTGAATTCTGGAAGATATTTAAATACATGTAATTTTATAAATCTTAAGTACACTTTGCGAACTAAGATACAAGTAGACCTCAGTAAGAAAAGTGAGGCAAGGGAGAATGACATTTTACATGAAATATGATACCATAGTGTAATGAGATGCCAGAGCTTCAGGAAATTTAACTAGCCATATATGACCTCTTGGGAAATATGTGCTTCTGGCATTTGAATATATTGCATTAATAATTACCTGCTTTCAGGTATCTCACCTATTGTACACAGACTCTTTGAAAGGTATGTCTTATTTATTTTTGTAACCACCCTGCCCAGACCTCTGATTAGTTCCCAAATTGTAATTGGTGTTCAACCAAAGTTTGCTGAAAGACTGAATGAATAATTGGATGGAGAGGATTTGTGTAGCCTGGTCAAAATCCATCATGCTTCTGTCCCTAAATTTTCCAAACTGTTGGTGGATAAAGTAATCAAATTAGGTATGAAAGTCAACCGAAGTTTCTGCATTTAGCACAAACTTGGAGTTAGTAGGGTCCAACTTAGAACTTTCTGCATTTACTCATTAGCATGGGACTGCATGAAGACAGAGTTGTAGACACAATCCTAAGTCCCTTGAGTCTTTCTCCACAGTGTGGATAACCTCAAGTCCTGGTGTGCCTGGGACAGTCCCAGCTTACACTCTTATCTAAGTGTCATTATTATTTGTGTCCCATTTCAAAAGTGTTTCTATTGGAAAATAAATTATATGGTCAGCCTATTTATAGCATCTTTTACAACCCTATATTCCTGAATCTACATACCCTTCTAAATATTGGAGATTCTGTTACACTGGAATATTACTTTGTTCAACCAGGGTGAACTGTTTTCCCATGCAGTTCTGCAGAAACGTCTTGGAGCCGTGGGAGAGTCAAATTTTACAGCTTTGGGAGATGACATCTTTGGTTGCCTTAACATGCTAGGACGGTTTTGAATTGAGCAAGACTCCAAGGGACCAAAATATCTTGGTGTAGTTTTTAACAAATCTGAGCCACTCTCTGTTTACTGCTTGATATTTGACCCATTGGAAAATGAAGAAGTATCAGGCTTCTCTGAGGCTTTGAACATGAAATTCTTCCACACTCTGGCAAAACCCATTGTCAAGAGATTTGACATAAAAGTGACGAAGGCAATGATGACAGCTTGGAGCTTCATATGATTTCAACTCCAAGTATCAGGTGTGTGGTAAAGGTGTAATGATGACTGCTTTATGCCCTGACCTTTTGTACCTACTTATTCTCCTTCCCACTCCCACCCATTCACCCAACCTGTCCTTATTGTCTGCTTGATAACACTCTTCCTATTAACCTGAGTCATAAACGTTGTTACAAAGTCAGATCTTTGTTCAATACACATTTATCAAATACTTGTCATGTGCTGACATTAGGAACATATAGATTTTTCAAAAGGTCCCTGCATTCTGGGAACTCATGTTCTAGAAAATGAGACTGAAACATAAGTAGATCATTAAATGGTAGTCTGATAAGGACCATATGGTGGTCTATCCAAAGGGCTATGGAAACATTGAGGCAAGAATGATTGATTAGTAGTTACATTTTTTGAGGTTTTCTGTTTTGTAGTCAAGTACAGATGGCTTGTAGGTAGTTACGAATATGGACCTAGGACTCAAGAAAGAAACTGGCGCTAGAGCTGGAGAATTTTGTCATTGTCAAAGAGGTTGGAATTAGAGTCAACCAGAATGGCACACAGTGTAGCACAATGTTAAAACATCCAGTCTCTAGAGTTAGACTATTTGGAGTAAAATCCTTCTCTGGTAAGATACTAAAAAGAGCCTTTTGCTTCTCTTTTTGAACTGTCTTAATTATGGTTTATGTGAATTCATTTTTGTGGAGGTGTATAGACTTCATGTCATATGTCAACAGATGTATACAAAACTTCCCAGAAGTTTTTCTTTCATTGGGCAAATTATTTGATTTCTATTAAGGGTGCAAATGGATTTACTCTATTATATTTCATTAATGATTCCTTAATGAGATTTTTTCCTCTATATATCTATCTATCTATCTCTATCTATCAATCGATCTATCGATCTGGAACAATTGAAACTGTTATTTTCCTAAACAGAGACCATGGAGATAAAAATTCTGGTGATGAGGAAAAAAATCTGTCATATAAATGAATACGTCCTGGAATTAGCTCCAAAATGTCTATCGTTCTATAAATATTCCATCTTACCTCAAGGTGTGTGAGATAAGGCAATATAGATTTTATCTTGGAAGTGACTCAGGGAGTCTAATCCCGATAGGAGTCCTCTGACCAAAGAATGCTTATCTCTCTTACCCATTCTTACCCTCAGGGCACAGAATAAGAATGATACTAAGTCTTATACCCAGCATCTCTCAAAGGCCTAAATCATTTGATAGCTTTCAGTCTTGTAAGCACTATCAGCCTCTCACTCCACTGTCAGGGATCATGAAATTTTCTGGCAGCAGAAGATTAGAGACATTACTTGATCAAAACGACATAAGAAGGTATCACAAAAAAAGAAAATTACAGACCAATATCACTGATGAACATAGATGCAAAAATCCTCAACAAAATACTAGCAAACAGAATTCAACAGCACATTAAAAGGATCATACACTATGATCAAGTGGAATTTATCCCAGGGATGCACGGATTCTTCAATATATGCAAACCAATCAATATGATACACCATATTAACAAGCTGATTAATAAAAAATGTGATCATCTCAATAGATTCAGAAAAAGCTTTCAACACCCATCTATGAAAAAAACTTTCCAGAAAGTGGGCATAGAGGAAACCTACCTCAACATAAAAAAGGCCATATACAACAAACCCACAGCAAACATCATTCTCAATGGTGAAAAATTGAACGCATTTCCTCTAAGATCGGGAACAAGAAAAGGATGTCCACTTTTGCCACTGTTATTCAACATAGTTTTGGAAGTCCTAGCCACAGCAGTCAGAGAAGAAAAAGAAGTAAAAGGAATACCAATTGGAAAAGAAGAAGTAAAACTGTCATTGTTTGCAGATGACATGATACTACACATAGAAAATCCTAAAGATGCCACCAGAAAACTACTAGAGCTAATCAATGAATTTGGTAAAGTTGAAGGATACAAAGTTAATGCACAGAAATCTCTTTCATTCCTATATGTTAACAACAAAAGATCAGAAAGAGAAATTAAGGAAACAATCCCATTCACCATTGCAACAAAAGGAATAAAGTACCTAGGAATAAACCTACGTAAGGCCATAAAAAAACTGTACTCAGAAGACTACAAGACATGATGAAAGAAATCAAAGATGACACAAACATATGGAGAGATATACCATGTTCTTGGATTGGAGTAATCAATATTGTGAAAATGACTATACTACCCAAAGCAATCTACAGATTCAGTGCAATCCTTATCAAATTACCATTGGCATTTTTCACAGAACTAGAACAAAATACCTTAAAATTTGACTAGAGACACAAAAGACCCTGAATAGCCAAAGCAATCTTGAGGAAGAAAACATGGAGCTGGAGGAATCAGGCTCTCTGACTTCAGACTATACTATAAAGCTACAGTAATCAAGACAGTATGGTACTAGCACAAAACCAGAGATATAGATCAATGGAACAGGATAGAAAGCCCAGAGATAAATCCACACACCTATGGTTACCTAATCTATGACAAAGGAGGCAAGAATATACAATGGAGAAAAGACCATCTCTTCGATAAGTGGTGCTGGGAAAACTGGACAGCTACATGTAAAAGAATGAAATTAGAACACTCCCTAACACCATACACCAAAATAAACTCAAAATGGATTAAAGACCTAAATGTACGACTGGACACTATAAAACTCTTAGAGGAAAACATAGGCAGAACACTCTTCGACATAAGTCACAGCAAGATCTTTTTTGAACCATCTCCTAGAGTAATGAAAATAAAAACAAAAATTAAAAAATGGGACCTAATGAAACTTAAAATCTTTCGCACAGTGAAGGAAACCATAAACAAGATGAAAAGACAACCCTAAGAATGGGAGAAAATATTTGCAAATGAAGCAATGGACAAGGGATTAATCTCCAAAATATACAAACAGCTCATGCAGCTCAATAACAAACAACCCAATCAAAAAGTGAGCAGAAGACCTAAATAGATATTTCTCCAAAGAAGATATACAGATGGCCAAGAGGCACATGAAAATATGCTCAACATCCCTAATTATTAGAGAAATCAAAAGTACAATGAGGTATCACCTCACGCCAGTCAGAACGGCCATCGTCAAAAAATCTACAAACAATAAATGTAGGAGAGGGTGTGGAATAAAGGGGTTCCTCTTGTACTGTTGGTGGGAATGTAAATTGATACAGCCACTATGGAGACATTATGGAGTTTCCTTAAAAAACTAAAAATAGAATTACTGTATGACCCAGCAATCTCACTACTGGGCATATACCCTGAGAAAACCATAATTCAAAAAGACACATGCACCCCAATGTACATTGCAGCACT
Source organism: Mesoplodon densirostris (assembly GCF_025265405.1). Classification (NCBI taxonomy): domain Eukaryota; kingdom Metazoa; phylum Chordata; class Mammalia; order Artiodactyla; family Ziphiidae; genus Mesoplodon; species Mesoplodon densirostris. Next base: position 54,144,307 of record NC_082673.1, on the reverse strand, counting down.
ATTTACAATAGCCAGGACATGGAAACAACCTAAATGTCCATCAACAGAGGAATGCATAAAGAAGATGTGGTACATATATACAGTAGAATGTAACTCAGCCATAAAAAAGAACGAAATTGGGTCATTTGTAGAGATGTAGATGGACCTAGAGAGTGTCATATAGAGTGAAGTAAGTCAGAAAGAGAAAAACAAATATCATGTATTAACACATATATGTGGAACCTAAGAAAATGGTACAGATGAACCTGTCTGCAAGGCAGAAATAGAGACACAGACATAGAGAACAAATGTATGGACACAAAGGGGTGAAAGTAAGGGTGGGATGAATTGTGAGATTGGGATTGACATATATACACTAATATATATAAAATAGATAACTAATGAGAACCTACACAGGGAACTCTACTTGATGCTCTGTGGTGACCTAAATGGGAAGGAAATCCAAAAAAGAGGGGACATATGTATACATACAGCTGATTCACTTTGCTGTACGGCAGAAACTAACACAACATTGTAAAGCAACTATACCCCAATTAAAAAAAAATCACGAGGTTTCAAATAATGTACACTAAATTGGAATTTTTCTTAAAACAAACAACAAACAAAAACCCAAAATGAAATAAGAAGGCAGTATGCAACCAGAAATAGTATACAGGACTGTCTCCAAGATCCCTCTTAAATAATGTTTTTGTTTAGGGTGTGAATGATTGAGGATATAGGAACAATTTGCTTTAAATAGACTTAAAGGAGAAAACAATTGGGAGGAAGCATATCTTTATGTCCTGTGTAGATCCTACATGCAGAAAATACATTTTTAAATTTCCAGACATATGTACTATTATAGGGAAGCAAAGACATGGATGATGATGATGATAGTAATAATAATAACATTAATAGCTTGCAATTATATAGCAATTACTGTGTGCCAGGTATTAACCACTTACTTAGTTCTCACAATAACAACATTTTACGGTAGGAATATTATTACCCTCATTTTACACATGATAAATCTGGGGCAACATATTCAAGAATGCTCTTGAAGCAAATCTGGGATTCTAGTTTGATTAAAATGATTCAATATCAAGACTATGGTTTTTTTTTATATAAGCACATGAGAAATAATAATGGGAATTATCAGGAAAATGTGATACCAAAACATTTTAAAGAAAAGATGTCAGTTTTAAGGCAAATTATTTTAATATATACCTTTAAAATCTTTTTCATCTCTTGATATAGGGTTGTATTTGGCTGAAGAATAGCACAAAGAAACACTTTCTAATTTAGTTGTGAATTCTTTTCTGGATCACTTACTCTTGGGTTTGGCCAAACACAAGCTCTTCCTGCATCAACCTGGGATTTACCTGGGTAGGAGAGAGGAGGACCCTCAAAAAATTTATTTAGTGGTCAACACCCCAGATACTCAAAGCTTGCTGTATTCCAAATAATATTTATCAAGGGATTGAAGAAAATATCTACTTTTAGAAGTCCTCAGAGAGTTTGAAACTTAGTAGTATATTTTAAATTGAGTCCTGGGGACTTTTAAGCATGTTTTCACTTCTTTTTATAGTTTTGGAAGGGAAAGGGAAAGCCATGTAATACATTTTCCTTACCCTTTCAGAGAAGGATGAACAATTCTGTGCTTCTAATTTAGGCATTTTTCTGCAGTGTTGATAACTGGGTCAAGTAGGTCGGATGAATCAAGCCACAGGTTGGATGGGTGAGAGATAGTTGCCTCAGGAGGCCAACGTGCTGGGTTCCTTGTGCAGAAAGGTGAATGTCAGAATGACGGAGCTCATGCTCTGGGGGTGACTGATGAGAGGTCATCGTGTGTAGGAAACAGAACACCAGGGTTGAAGCCAGAAGCCCAGGGTTGGAGCACCAGCTCTGTAATACAGTGGGTGGAATGGCTGTGAACAAATCATCTGAGGTCCTGGGGCCCCAGATTTTTCATCATGATATGGAAAGAATGTCTAGTTTACTGAAACCACAGGATTAACTGATATGATACAGGTATTTTAAAACTATTCAACGAACAATTAATGTTTTATTGATGGTAAGAATAGTAACAGAAACTTTATCTGCTCTGCAAATATCTACTGAGTGACTAGTGTGTGCAGGGCAAAGTTCGATGCACTGAAGATACAATGAGTGAATGTTAGACTTTCCAGTGGGGAAGACAGAAAATGAATAGGTAAAGAAATATATATATATATATATATATATATATATATATATATATATATATATATATATATATATTCTTTTGTTAAGTAACAAATTACCTGAGTACTTAGCAGCTTATCCAACAACTATTTATTAGCTACCACAGGTTCTGAGGGCCAAGACTCCTGGAGTGGCTTCACAGGTAATTCTGGCTCAGAGTTTCACACGAGGTTGAAGTCAAGTTGTTAGCTTGGTGACCGTCACTGCAAGGCTTGACTGGCGTTTTTTTAAAAACATCTTTTTTGGAGTATAATTGCTTCACAATGGTGTGTTAGTTTCTGCTTTATAACAAAGTGAATCAGTTATACATATACATATGCCCCCATATCTCTTCCCTCTTGCATCTCCCTCCCTCCCACCCTCCCTATCCCACCTCTCTAGGTGGTCACAAATCACCGAGCTGATCTCCCTGTGCTATGCGGCTGCTTCCCACTAGCTATCTATTTTATGTTTGGTTGTGTATATATGTCCATGTCACTGTCTCACTTTGTTCCAGCTTACCCTTCCCCCTCCCAGTATCTTCAAGTCCATTCTCTAGTAGGTCTGCGTCTTTATCCCATCTTGCTCCTAGGTTCTTCTGACTATTTCTTTTCTTTCCTTTTTTTTTTTAGATTCCATATATATGTGTTAGCATACGGTATTTGTTTTTCTCTTTCTGACTTACTTCACTCTGTGTGACAGACTCTAGGTCCATCCACCTCACTGCAAATAACTCAGTTGCGTTCCTTTTTATGGCTGAGTAATATTCCATTGTATATATGTGCCACATCTTCTTTATCCATTCATCTATTGATGGACACTTAGGTTGTTACATGTCCTGGCTATTGTAAATAGAGCTGCAATGAACATTTTGGTACATGGCTCTTTTTGAATTATGGTTTTCTCAGGGTATATGCCCAGTAGTGGGATTGCTGGGTCGTATGGTAGTTCTGTTTGTAGTTTTTTAAGGAACCTCCATACTGTTCTCCATAGTGGCTGTATCAATTTACATTCCCACCAACAGTGCAAGAGGGTTCCCTTTTCTCCACACCTTCTCCAGCATTTACTGTTTGTAGATATTTTGATGATGGCCGTTCTGATCAGTGTGAGATGATATCTCATTGTAATTTTGATTTGCATTTCTTTAATGATTAATGATGTTGAGCATTCTTTCATGTGTTTCTTGGCAATCTGTATATCTTCTTTGGAGAAATGTCTATTTAGGTCTTCTGGCCATTTTTGGATTAGGTTGTTTGTTTTTTTGATATTGAGCTGCATGAGTTGCTTGTATGTTTTGGAGATTAATCCTTTGTCAGTTGCTTCATTTGCAAATATTTTCTCCCATTCTGAGGTTTTCCCTTTCATCTTGTTTATGGTTTCCTTTGCTGTGCAAAAGCTTTGAAGTTTCATTAGGTCCCATTTTTTATTTTTGTTTTTATTTCCATTTCTCTAGGAGGTGTGTCAAAAAGGATCTTGTTGTGATTTATGTCATAGAGTGTTCTGCCTATGTTTTCCTCTAAGAGTTTGGTGGTGTCTGGCCTTACATTTAGGTCTTTAATCCATTTTGAGTTTATTTTGGTGTATGGTGTTAGGGAGTGTTCTAATTTCATTCTTCTACATGTAACTGTCCAGTTTTCTCAGCACCACTTATTGAAGAGGTTGTCTTTTCTCCACTGTATATTCTTGCCTCCTTTATCAAAGATAAGGTGACCATATGTGTGTCAGTTTATCTCTGGGCTTTATATCCTATTCCATTGATCTATATTTCTGTTTTTGTGCCAGTACCATACTGTCTTGATTACTGTAGCTTTGTAGTGTAGGCTTGACTGGCTTTTAAGGATCAACTTCCAAGCTCACTTATATGACTGTTGACAAGCTTTGATATTTCAGCACGTGGGACCCTCCATAGGACTGCTCACAATGTGGCACTTGGTTTCCTCCAGAGCAAGTTATCTAAGAAGGGAGAGAGGGAAAAAGAGAGCAAGATGGAAGTTACAGTGTCTTTTACATCTAGTCTCAGAAGTGACATATCATCACTTCGATATCCTACTGGTATGCAGATCAACCCTGGTCTAGTGTGGGAAGGAACTACAGAAGGATGTGAATAGCAGGAGGTGGGACTCATTGGGGGCCATCTTATAGGCTGGTTATCACAATATCATAATACGTGCAGTAAAAAGTGATATAAAAGTAAAGTGCTGTGGTAAAGAGTGGAGGGGGGCGTGGGACCTAATTTAGATAGCCTTCCTAAGAAAGTGACTCCTAAACTGGGGTCTTAGAGAGAGAAGGACGAGCCACAGGAAGGTCCAGGGAAGAGCACTGGGGCCTGGATAGAGGCAACAGCAGGTGCAAAAGCTCCGAGGTGAAAGAGGTTAGCATTTTCGAGGAATTGTTAGGGGGTTGGTGTGAATGAGTGATGGTGACAGGTAGAGAGTGTGGCTTGAGATGCCACTGAAGGGTTAGGCAGAGTCCAGATCACATAGGCCATGGAGCCCTGGTAATAGTTTGTATTTTTTTCAAAGAGTAGCCAAAGGTGATTCAAAGGCTTTAAGTGGGACATAGGTATAACCTGCATTTTAAAAAGAACTTTCCAGACCTTTCTGGAGACTGGATAGAGGGAGAGCGGTAGTGGAAGTAGAGAGACTAGTTTTCAAGTTATTTCAACAGTTCACAGTCCAGGTGACAGGGAATGGTGCCAGATATAGGTGACAGTGGAGGAGAAGAGAGGTGGGCAAATGAGAGCTGTATTTTGAAGGAGTGGCTTTCAAGATATGCTGATGGATTGAAATTATTCTGTGTGTGGGGTGGTGGGTGGTGGGTAAGGACAGGATCAAGAATGATTGCCAAGTTTCTGTTGGTATCATTTACTCAAATAGAGAACAGTGGATGGGAGAGTTTGGCTGGTGTAGGGGATCAGTTAATGAGTGTCCAAGTGGGTCAAGAGCAAATTTTTGGCTGTGGTATCTTTGAAATAGCTATGAGATACAACTAACAAGAAGGCAGTGGTACCTATGAGACTGAAACTTTGAAGACAGATCTCTGGATTTGGGAATCATTAACATAGACATGTTTTTAAAGCCATAGAATGAATGAGATCCTTTAAAGAGGAACTAGGTGGAGAGGTAAGGAGCCCAGAGAATTCTAACTTTAATTCTGGGGATAAATAGATGACTCCAGCCATCAGCACTGTCACTCCAGTCCTTCCCATGAGTGCCAAGAACATGCATCAAAGAAAGAAGGAACAAAATAAAGAATGAAAGACCAAAAGGAAAGGAAAAGAAAGGAAGGAAAGGAAGAAAAGATGCATGGGAGGAGGAGCCATCTTTATGGAACAGATCCAAAGCAGGAGGAATTTCTGTGGACTGAGTGGAAAACACAATGAGAGTAGCCACAGGGTAAAGGAGAGAAAAGACAGTGGTCCACCACATCAAAGACTGTTGAGACACAGAAGTGTTCTTCAGACATGTTTATGAGGAGATCATTGGTGACTTTGACAAGGGAGGTTTTGGGAGTTGATGGGTAAAATCTTCGTCAAGGAACAAGTATAAGGGAAATGGAGAAGAGGAGATAGAAGAAATAGACAACTCTTACAGAATGTTTGCTGCAAAGGAAAACAGAGAATATGGTGGCAGATAAGGGGAAAATGGGAATGAGGGAGGGGTGTGTGTGTTTGTGTTGAAAATTAGAGAGTATTTCGATGCATGAAAGAGCAAAAGCCAGAGTGAGCAAGAGAGAAAGAACAAGGGAGGATGACATCCAGATAATATATGAGAGGCAAAATAGATGTAGACAAAATTAAACGTTAAATCCCTTTATCCCCTTCATCAATACCTCCCCCCATCCTCCCCAACCAAAGAAGATTGTAGAGGTTGATTTTTTGCTTTTTTAAGATGTGGTGGTACTTTCTCCTTTCAGTTTGAAAGTAATTTTTTTGCCTAGCAAGTTGAGTTACTCATTCTCAGTCTGACTCATGCCTGGATGGGGGAGCTTGAAAAATGACCCAGCAGGGTGTGGAATAATATCTTCTACACAACACGAAGGGCTTGTGATACTCCATGTGGTAGAGTGAAGGGACCATCTGAATAGAAAACAAATAAGATTTTCTTAGTCTAGTGCCAGCCCAACACTTGTGGGCAAAAGGCAACAGCAAGGAGGGAGAGAGAACCTGTTTAATGTATTGGAGACCCTCTATATTCCTGGCATGATGCCAGGGTCCTTGCTCCTCTTTGCGATGTGTTACATAAATGCCAGTCAAGTTATGAGGAGAAAAATTAGTTTGTGTAGTAGCTTCTTCAACAAACCAGTTTTATTATTCCTGTCCTCTCTCCTCCCCCTTTCCTTCTTTCTTTTGTTCTTTCTTTCTTTGATACATGTTCCTGGCATACACTGGAGTAACAGTGCTGACGGATGAAGTCATCTATTTATCCCCAGAATAAGCACAGAATAGGCGAGAGATTACGCAAATTAACACGGATCGTGCATCCAAAAATACTTTGGCCTTAATTGAGAAGAAGCGCTGTTGTCCCTAGTCTTGGCCTTCCCCTGGACTGCCTGGACCTCCCCAGGTCAGTGGGAATAGTGCTAACTTGTACTGAGGGTCGGGCATCGTGCTGGCAGGCGTTACCTCATTTAGTCCTCCTCAGAATTCTGAGGCATAAGTCTACCATGCTCATGTTACTGTTGAAAAGAGTTGTCACCAAGATATGTTAAGTAACTTGGCTGAGCCTGGATTATACTTATTTTATATAATTTATATACATATTTACATGCCTAATGTCTTTCTTGAAACATGTAAGATGGTGTTAAATGATGGTGGACAAAATAACATTGAAAGGCAGGATGGTCGTTGGTGATTCATCCATTCAGGACTCAAACCTACTAGCTATCTGTGTGTTTGAACCATGTGAGTCCTTCTCTTCTCTTATCCATCCTACTTCTCCACTCCCACCAAAACAGGCTGGTGGCAGAGTTGCTCAGCCTCAGGCAAAAAAGTGATTTAGGCACAGTTTTTATTTCCCTGTGTCCCTGGCTTTTAATTTCTTCCTCTGGTGCTGTCCTTATGCTCTCCCCCATTTGTAGGTGCCTCCTAAACCTTTCCCTCTTATTAAATCCTATTCCTGAGAAAGTAACAAACTCATTCTCAGTGAGGTGCAAATTGCTCATCAGTCTTCTGTATAGAGCCTCTCCTAGGGGAATTTTCTTTATTTAAGAGAGGAAGCTAGTGGGAAGCAGCCACATAGCACAGGGAGATCAGCTCGGTGCTTTGTGACCACCTAGAGGGGTGGGATAGGGAGGGTGGGAGGGAGGGAGACGCAAGAGGGAAGAGATATGGGAACATATGTATATGTGTAACTGATTCACTTTGTTATATAGCAGAAACTAACACACCATTGTAAAGCAATTAAACTCCAATAAAGATGTTAAAAATATAAATAAATTTACAAAAAAAAAAAGAGAAGAAGGAAAGACTTAAGCAAAAGGAGTGAAAAGCTCTCCTGGCAGAACTTTTGTAAGCAGTGGGCAGTTGGGCAATTGAGGTACATTTTCACTTGGGCAACTTTCTCAGGCCCGGTGAGCATCGCACCCCTGAGGTAGCTGCTATGGGAAAAGGCCAGCCTGGCCATGGCAGGACACACCTGTTGAAGAAATTTCCCTTCATCCTCCTTTGGCTTACTCACACTCTAAGATTTTCAGGTTTATAAATATGTCCTTAGCTTTGGATGTATTTCATTTACATATGTGTTATTGATAATCCATATGAAGAAAACTGCAGGGTCCTCTAAACTGTAATTTAAGGGAACTGAACTATTTTTTGAAGATAAGATAAGATAAGGAAAGGTAAAATAACCTAAACACTTTCCAGTTTCTGGCACATACAAAAAATCTCTGGGGTTGTATACCTTTATATAGGGGGTTTGGCTACCGATGGTCAGTGTTCTTTTTAAATTCACCGTTTTTGTTAGATTTTAAAAAAATATCACTAATATATGCTCATTGAAGGAAATCATCAAATACAGTGGCTTATAAAAAATCTTCCCCCCCTTGAATCCCACTCTCCTGAAGGTATTAATTTGATGTGTACCCTTTCACAACTTTCCCTGTGTTCTTACAAACATATCTATTTTATATATGTGATCTATTTTATATATATGCATGCATATAGATACATTTATATATATAAAATAAATTTTCAAACACATTTGTATATAATTAATAATTTATAGGTAATAAAATGTATACATGCATATACATATTTATATATTTATGTTTATATACATATATACACATATATAAATGCACATAGGAAGGTTTATTTTCTAATTTCTATAAACAAAAATGGTATCATACTAAATATATTATCTATAACTTGCATCTTTTCACTGACAATAGGCCCCAGACCCACCAGGTCAATACAAACGGACCTAACCCATTTTTTAAAATACAATATTCCAGAGCACGGCAGTGTCATAATTTATTTGACCAATGCTCTATTGATGTACATTTAGTTATGTCCAGTCCCCCCTCCTCAACCCCAAGGGGTGGAGATGATCAGCTCTAAGTATTAAAAACATCCTCAAGTTGGTCAGAAAAATAAAATCCAATAGTAAATGGGCACAATTTATATTCACGAAGTAGGAATTGAAAATGTCCAAATATATATAAAAAGATGCTCAGCTCTCTAGAGACATAGATCTGCAAACGGAAACAATTCACTATATTTTCTAGTCATTAGATTAACAAAAATGAAAAACTTTGTCAACACTGTTTGGTGGCAAAAATTAGGCAAATGGATACCCCTGTGTATTGTTGGTGGGAATCTGTATTGAACCTAGTAGAGTCTTTCAAAAGCAGGACTGCTTACCCTCCAGACACTGAAATCCCATGTTTGGAATTCTAGCTGATATAATAAGAGCACCAGGATGTACAAATATATGTTCAAAGGTGTTTACTGTCTGGAAGACCTTCATATTCGGTAACTTTATCTTACTCTGATGCTCACATGACCCACAACTGATTTCAGAAACCTTAGAACAGTACCAGGTTCATGCAAAGTGCTCAATAAATGTTTACTGTTATTATTAGAAAACTAGAGATAGAACAAAAAGTAGAATACAAAAGACAACAATAACAAAAGCGGGAAAAAGAAGCCAGAAGAGCTAACCAACCATGAAAAGACATCAGTGAATGTTTGTGGAATATTTGTGAGCCTGAATTCCATACAGATTTCCCACTCTCTAGAGAAATATAAGCCCCAGGAAGGTGGGAGAGTCATGTGTGTGCTCTGGCTACCAGGCAGCATGCTGCGGTTATGTAGTGAATGTCGACCAAAAAGAAAACTCCTTCAAAGGATGGCTCTAATTATTTCTCAAATTGTGTATATCGCACTTAACTCTGATTTTGTCCATAGAAAGAAATACAAGATTTAATCTCTTCCTTACTTTTCTTAAACTACTCACCCACTGATCAAGTTGAAATTTCAGAGTGCTAATATTCCAACTTCCTCCTTTGAAGCTTTGGACAAATCACATAAATCCTACAGCATCATTCAGCAAATGTAGACTGTGAAACCACTACATTCACGGTAAAGGCTGGAATGATGTACAAGATAGATGTCAGCTTTAGAAGCTTTATCAGCCCCATCTCAGCTGTGAGGGATGCAGGGCAGGAAGGGGTGCAGAGGAGGGGGTGGCGAATTATTAGAAAGTAACGTGATCACGTGCTAAATGAAAGAAATGAGTTTCCTGAAGAGGCGGTGACATTTGAGTCTTGAAGGATGAATGGACTTATTTCATCAGGGATGGGCATTTCATAGTGGGTAAGGACATATGCAAGCACACGTGGGTGGGAAATAGCTCCTGGCAAAGCGATGGTTTTGGAGTGATCGGCGTAGTGCTTGATGAGAAAGGAGATCTGGATGTTACTTTGCATCTAGATCACAAAAGGCCACAGTGGCTCTAACCAGAGAAAGTCAGTGGGGGCATAGTGGTGGAAAGGATCAAAGTTATACTTTTGTGAAGCAAATTCTGGAGAATTTCTTGAGACTGGGTAGAGAGCCGCTGGGAGGAGGGAAGCCACCAAGGACACCACTGCAATTGTATTGTAGGGACACCATGGTGTGAAACCTGGAGCCAGACTGCTTGGGCTCAAATCCCAACCCCATCATTTATTAGCTATGTGATTTTGGTCAGGTTACTTATTTGCTCTGTGCTTCAGTTTCCCCATCTATAAATTGTGGATAATACAAATCCATCTCAGGGCATTGCTAGGAGAATTAAGTGAGTTAATATTTTTTAAAGTGCTTAAAATAATGCTTGGTACATAGTATGTGTATTACTGGATAATTGTTAAGTGAAAATAAATAAATCTTAGTAAGAGTTACTGAAGGTCAAGACCAAATAGGAAGGGCTGCCTGGAATTGAGAAATATTTATTTTTGAGGTACAATGTAAATGGTTTTGGTGACCAGTTGGATGTGGGAAATGTGGAGACAGGAAGCATGAGGCTATGGTGAGCAGATAGCCTCTGAAGTAACACAGCCCTGGGACCCACGAGCAGGTGATTTAACATCACTCTAAACCTTATTTTCCCTGTCTATGAAATCAGGCTGCTGCTGCATTGAAACCTTATATGGCTGTTTTAATGCTTAAATCAGAAAATGTGTCTAGAATACTTAGCACATTGCCCAAAAGCTTGTAAGTTCTCAATAAATATTACTTATGTTACTCTGTGTCAAAGTTAAAAATATAGAGAAAGGGAGAGAAAGAGAGAGAGATTGGTGGGGAGAGAGGGAGAGAGAATGACCGATGATGTCATCTGCTAAGATGGTGGGCCTGGTGTTGAAGAAATGGAGGAAAGACAGTGAATTCCATTTTGAACAAAAAAGTTTGAGATACCTGCAGGATGTTGTGTGAGATAACTAGTTGGAGAATGGCTCTGGAGCTCCTGTAAGAGGTTTTGAAATTGTCAGTACTTAAGTCTTGGGACCTGATACAATCACTCATAGAGAGTAGAGGGAGAAAAGAACAAGACAGCATTTCTGCAGACCCCAACATTCAAGGGTTAGCTTGCTGGAGGAGGTGCCAGCAAGGGAGACCAAGCATATAACTGTATTCCAAAAACAGATACAGTGATAGATGTGTCCTGTAATACTGTGAAAGTTGGACATCTAGTATGAGAATGGTCTGTCTGAAGGGTTATTAACAGCACTTTCACATTCGTTACCTCTTTTAATGCTCTTATCAACCCTTCCTCAGTCATTAAACTGAAGCTCAGGTTTTCAAATGGCAGAGCTAAGACTTGAAAGCTGGTCTTTCTGCTCCAAATCCAATGCTCTTTCAACTGTCCCCAGCTTATACAAAAACAAAAACAAACAAAAAACACAAAACAACTCCAAACAAAAACAAAACATGCCAAGTGAAATGTAGAGTTGAGCTATTTTGTTCTTGTAATTCTTGAGACTAGATGAGATTCTTTGATCCTCTACTTATCAGTCTCTTTAATCCCACCAATGACTGGAAATCTCTGATGGTAGCAGCTCCTCGGCACGGCCCCGGAGACTTGGAAGAGCAGACCTGGGGAGTCAGAGAGCTGAGAAATTGGCCTCTTCCTCGGGACAGGTTAGAGAGAGGAAGGATGGAGTGCAGAGGTTCTTTCAGGAATCCTGAAGGTGGCTGGGATTTTTTTTTTTGCACCCATCTTGCCCCAGATGAGGGACAAATGTTGGTTTCTTCATCATTTCTATCCATTTCTCCTTCACTGGATGAGAAGACCTGGGCTTTAAAATTGAACCAGTCTCTTTTTAAAGTCTAGTTCTGCCATTTGCCAGCCATGTGACTTTGAGAATGTCACTTAATTCTTAAAAGACCCAGTTTCATTTCCCAGGACATGAGTCTAGTAATATCTTCCTAGGGGAAGAATTATTTGTGTTTGGCAAATAATTGAGGATCAGTAAAATTGTTTGAGCCTTGATTGAGATTAACATCCTTTATTGGCTGCCCATCTGGGATAAGCACTACTGCATCTTAACTGGGCTAGAAAGCCCTGTGAGGCCTAGACTCTACCTTTCACTCCAGCGTCCTCTTGCCACATGGACCTCCTATGCCCTCATCCCCATCCCTCCTCACCATGTACCCTCTTACCATAGGGCCTTTGCATATACTGCTCCCTCTGTCTAGAATATTCCTTCCTCCCCTTCTTGGCAACTTAACTCCTACCCACCTTTGAGAACTCAGTTCATGTGTCCCTACTCCAGAGAAGCCTTCTCTGAATTCTAGACTAAGTCGACCCCTGTAGACTTCTTCTCCTTCATTGCACTTATTCAGGTACAATTTTCCCATTGATTTTGTGGTTTTCAGTTCAGGTCTGGGAAGGCTGAAATCTAGTCTGTTTTTGTTATCTTTGAATTCTTAGTCATTGGTGCACTGGCTGTCACATAGTAGATTCTCAATATTTATTGACTGAATGCATGAGGTACTGTACACAAAATGCTAGACAATTGTACATGTTCAATCAATTTTCAGTTGGTTTCACAGCTCCCAGAAGTGTGTCAGAGGCCTCTTGTGACTGCAAAGCTCTGGACTCTTCTGGAAGATAATATTGTGTTATGAAGTTATTCTGGCATTTAGAGTTGTACTGAAATGAATTTTAATCTCAGCTTTGTTTACTAACTGAACAAATTTTGTAATCTCTCTGACCTTCACTTTCTTCATCTACAGAATGGGACAGTAATCCCTTGCAGGGCTATTGCTGATAGTCATTCAAATATTTATGGAGGATCTTCTGTGTGCCAGGCACTGTTCTGGGCACTCAAAATACAGCAGTGAACAACACTGATAAAAATAGCTGCCCATATTTTGGTAGGGAAGACAGAAAATAAGGCAAATTAGTAAAATATCTATGTGTTTGATGGTGATAAATGCTAGGAAGCAAAATGTAGCAGGAAGGAAGTGTGCAATTTGAGAAAGTGATATTTAAGTGAAGAAATGAAGAAAGTGAGAGAGCATTTTAGGCAGAGGGAAGATAAGTGCAAAGGTCTTGAAGGAGAAGTATGCTTGGCACAATCGAGAAATAGAGAGTAGGGCCATCTAGCTGGATGGAGAGGAGTTAATATGCAGGGCAGGGGCTACGGAAATAGTAATCAATGAGGTCTGAAAAGTGACAAGGGCCAGATCATGTAGGGTTTTATGGGTCACTGTGAGGTTGATTGAAGAGAGTTCTGGATAGAGGAATGATATGTATTTTAATGGATCACTTTGTCTGCTATGTTCAGAATGGACTGTAGGGACACAAGGGAATTACCAGGGAGAACAGTTAGATGAGAGATGCTGGTGGCTTGAATCAGAACAGTAGCAGTGGAAGTGGGAAGGAGTGGTTGGATTCTGTATGTACTTTTAAAGTAGAACTGATTTGCTAATGGCTCGGATGTGGGGAATGAAGAATGAGGGGACTCAAAGGTGAATTCTTAATAACAAGAAGAATGGAAATGTTATTTACTGAGATGGGAAGATTTAGGGAGAAGTCAGTTTTGCACATGGAGTGGGAATCAGTACTTCGTTTTTGGACATCTTAAATTTAAGGTGCCAAGTAGAGGTATCCAATGACAGTTGGATATATAAGTCTGGAGTTTGTGAGAGAGGTCTGGAATAGAAATAAAAGTTTGGGAATCATCTGCAGAGAGGTGGTATTTAAGACCATGAGACTGGATGAGAACAATATCCAGTCTAATGTTGTTAAGTACAGATTTAAAAACAGAGAGATTAGATCCAAATACTGACATTTAGAGGTTGGGATGGTAGGCGATGCCAGCAGAGGAGTCTGGTAGGCAGGGAGGTAGGAGGAAAATCCAGTGTGTGAGTGTGGTATCTTGTAAGTGAAAAATGAGGGAAGGTGGAGGAGGGATGGATTGGGAGTTTAGGATTAGCAAATGCAAACTATTATATATAGAATGCATAAACAACAAGTTCCTATTGTATAGCACAGGGAGCTATATTAAATATCCTATAATAAACCATAATGGAAAAGAATATGAAAAAAGAATGTATAAATATGTATAACTGTATCACTTTGCTATACAGCAGAAATTAACACAGCATTGTAAATCAACTACACTTCAATAAAATAAATTTTAAAAAATGAGGGAAGTGTTCAAGGGGGAGGGTATGACCCATTAGAGCCAAATGCTACTGAAAAGTCAAGTAAGATGAAATCTGAGAATTAACCATTGGAATTAGCAGTGTGAAGGCTAATGGTTTTGTTGTTATATGCATTTATGTGTGTAATAGAGGAAGAAAAAAAACTGAGCCATAATGACCTTCTAAGAAGGCTGTCTGGGCTTCCCTGGTGGCGCAGTGGTTGAGAGTCCGCCTGCCGATGCAGGGGACACGGGTTCGTGCCCCGATCCCGGAAGATCCCACATGCCGCGGAGCGGCTGGGCCCGCGAGCCATGGCCGCGGAGCCTGTGTGTCCGGAGCCTGTGCTCCGCAACGGGAGAGGCCACAGCAGTGAGAGGCCCGCGTACAGCAAAAAAAAAAAAAAAAAAAAGAAGGCTGTCTTTCATTGAAGGGAAATCCCTTTGGGTCAGCTGAGTCTGGATTAATATATGCAAGTGTGTTCCTGGAGTCTTAGGTAGTAGGATCTGAGGTGAACCAGACCCTTTTCATTATGGAGTGAAAGGGATTTGTATTGGGGATTTGGCTGGGGTGGCCTGGAAGGAAAGAGATGAGGAGGAGGGTTGAAAGAATGCGGGAGGATGATGGGAGGATGATCTGAGGCTGAGTTTGTAAGGAGGACCACCAAAAAAATCCTGATGGTCAGGAGCCTTGAGGAACTGAATGATAGTGTTTAAATTAGGTAGTGAATTGCTAGAATGAAACCATCTCACCTCTGGCTGAATCTTTGATCAAGTCTATCATACACACCTTTTAAGAGTGTGACTCTTTTTCTTTGGGGTAGAAACTGAGGGAGGGATTGCATTTCATGCTTGAGTTAATGAGAGGTGGACCACATGCGGGGTGGAGAAAGATGATCCATAAACTGGTTGAGTGCAGCAGGGACAGGGATTCAGAGCTGCAGATGACAATGGGAACACCATCCTTGCCTCTGGAAATTTGCAGGAAAATTTGCAAGGAAGGATTTGGACTTATCCAGTGTGGAATGGGAGGCTTGAGGTGATCTTACCTATCCGACAATATCCAGGGACATCTGTATTTCAACTTATAAGGCACCAGGCATATAATAGAGTCTATATAAATGTTACTTCCTCTCATCTATCTCAGCTCCTTTCTATCCAAATTATGCAGGTTTTCCAGATATTTTATTCACTAACGACTATGGTTAACTACTCAAAATGGTGCTAGTTGCGGTAGGCACTGTACAGTAGAAGATAAGACAAGGACTTTGTTTTCCAGATGCTTGAAGTTGTGATGTGGAGGGGAAGCTAATGCAAGGCAAGTGGGATGCAAGGGCTCAGTGGCATGCTTCAGACTATCAGAGCTGTGGAGTGGCTGGCTTAGTTGTTGTCCTGTCTGTTTTTAGCTTTCCAAATTTTCAAGTGCTCTCACAACAGGGCAGTGAATTCAACTGGACAATATTCAAGTTGGATAATATTCAACTTCTCTCTCAATAGGGCAATGAATTAGTCGATGGAAGTAATACTGTAACAAGCAGCTCCCAACTTTCAGTGACTAATCTAATGAAGATTCATTTATGGCTTAAGTCCCGGTCCAATGTGGATCAGCTGGAGTTGGAGGCTCTGCTCCATGCTGTCACTCAGGGACTCAGACCCTTTCTTTCTAGTGGCTCCTTTGTCCCTTCAGGACTATGGGTCCTCTGCATCTGGTTGGCCAACAAATGAAGAAAGAATGGGTGAAGGGTCCCTTGATGTCAGTTATCTCCATCCAATAGTGGAACATGACTTCCATTCATGTGTCAATGATGAATGCTGCTCATGTGGCGTCACTTTCATACAAGCGAGGTGGAACATGTGGTTTCGCTGAACAGTCAGGAAGGGGAAGTGGGTCTAGTGAACATCCAAATTTTAGATAATCTCTGCCATAGGCCAGAAAGGGGAAAATAGCATAATTATATAGAGGATTTTTAAAACAGAATGTCAAAGGCTGGATACAGAAAAAAAAATTTTCAACACATTTTACTTCATAGGAGACAAATTAAGAACACAAATGAGATGGTAAAGGCATTAAATCTACTTTATAGGTCAGTGCCTGATGTTAAAGGATCCCATCTAGCCGCTTTCATTAACATTTTAGCATTTATTTATAGACATATTTTGTGCCTGTCTAGGTGGTAAAAGCAGCCTTTTCTAAATAACCTACTGGACCAAGCACTTTTATCATTGGATGAACACTGGGGAAGCTGTAGTTCCTTAAGACAAATTTGGGAGCTTTGAGGGAATTTTCAGTATAAACTTTCTATAGGAAAATGGAACTTGAGCATGGGAAAGGATAGAGTAAGGGTAAGGGCATGTGTTTTTCCCTCCTTTTTAGGGGATAGATGAGGTATTTAATTCAACCCAAGGAATAATTTTCAAGCACAAACCCAGTGCTACTGTGGATATAAAAATGAACAATTCTTATTTCTCATCTTGACAAGAGAAGGATCATTATGAATAACATACAAATAAGAGGCTTTAGAGTTGGCTAAGATAGCATGGTTAGCCAAACTTTTTCATCCTCAAGCAAAATGTAAGGCATCTTTCTACTTTCTGTGACTGAGCCAGACTATTTGAGGAGAAGCACGAGCAGGCACTGTAATAAGATAGGTGAGCAGGAGAGGAATTTTACAGATGGTTTATAAACCACACATACAGTTTTCAAAAGAATACGGACATCTTGGGGTATATTTCTGTTGTGTATTGTTCATATGCCCTTGCTTGAAAGTGTATCACCCATACAGCCTTGAAATTTGAGATTTCTTTTAATTAACATCCTCATGAACCTTATCACCAGGTTCAGTGTGATTTTTTTTTCTTGATATGCTCCCTTTTTAGCCTGAGGCTGCCTACAGGAGGCCATGTCCCAACGTTCCCATAAAAATGACTTCCACATTCCACATCCCAATTACTCTGAAGGACCTGCCCAAGATGCCTATAAAACCGTACTACAGTCTACACCACCTTCTAACTAATATTCTACATGTGTTTTTGATCATTGAATCAGATTTTCAAAAGTCGGAATGGTTTTCCACGTGGAGTTTGAGTAAACATATAAACCTTTGTTATTTATATACATGGTTCAAAAAATAATAAATGAGGCCAAAGTTGGAGAAGGAGTATTGGATTTAGAGTTGGTTGGGCTCAATTCTCAGTTCAGCCACTTATTCTCAGAGTGACATTGGGAAGGTTAGCTAATCTTTTTGAGTCTCAGTTTCCTGATTTGTAGTTACCTCCAGGGTTGTTGTGCGATGTACATGAGTGAATGCATGCCAAGGGGTCACATAGGGAGGTGCTTATAGTAGATGCTCAGGAGATAAACTTGCCCTTTGTTAGGTACTTCTAGGTGCAAGAAAGAAACACATTCCAGTCAAACCATTATTGGGAGTACTTTTAGTTACAAGTGACAGGAAGCTTAAACCAAACTGATTTAAATAATATAAGAAATGTATTGGCTCATTTAGCTGGAAATTCCAGAAGTGGGATATCAGGCATGGTTTGATCCAGATTCAGAATGTTGTCAGGGTTGCAGGTTTGTTTTTCTGTGGCCCTCCTCCATGTTTTGGCTTTATCCTTCAGTTAACTTCTCTCATGTCACATAGCTGCCTGCTGCCCCAGGGCATATTTTCTTCATTCACATCCAAGGGGAAAGAAAGCTTTCTCTTGTCCCAGACACCACACAGCAGTTATAAACTTCTCTCTGGTTGGGCCAGTTTAGGTCATGGGCCCATCACTGAACCTGTCTACCACTGTGACTAGGCAAATATGATTCCTTGATTGGCTTAGGTCAATCAGGGCTAACTTCTGAAGCTGGGAGGTGGAGTTAAATCTTCTCAAACCACAAAACTGAGGAATTTCTTGTCTTATTAGGAATGAAGGAGAGAAATGGATATTGAGGAGACAATCATTGACAAATTCACTCCTTGGATTTCTCCTTTCTTCCCATACAGACATCTTCAAAAGTTTGTGCCTGCATGAATCATACATATCTTTTCATCAAAGGGAAACCCCTCAAGCCTCGTCTTGAGCTCCAAATCTAGGATGTGTGGCTGACGTGTCATACTCTAGGTCAGTTTTTGGATGGAACTCTTCACAATCTAGTAACTCACAGTTAAATAAAATTATCCACTCCTGTGGAAGAGCCTGCAAATAGTCCATATTACCCAATCTCCTAATCCTTCCCTTAGTTATAAATTCCTGAATTTTAACTGGGCATATGGCTGCCCAGCTAGATGCTACACTTCCCAGCCTTCTTTGCATTGAGATGTGACCATAAATCCAAATTCTCAACAATGGAAAGTGAGCAAGTGTCATATGTGCAACTTCCCCATCACATCCTTAAAATATATTATTTGTCCTCTATTTCCTCTCAGCCTCCCTTCCTGACAGCAAGAATGCCATGTGGTGGTGAGCCAACCAGGCAGAGGAGCAAAACAACTAAGGGAGAGATTCTCAAAGAGCATCAGCATGGCCTGGGAGCCCATTAGAAATGCATATTTGGGGTCCCACTCAGACCCACTGATTCAGAAACTATGGAACCAGAAATCTCTGCTTTAACAAGCTCTCCAGGTTATTCTGATACATAACTAAGTTTGAGAACCATGGCCAGGGTTGACTTTTTCCCCCCACGCCCCAACATTTGCTGACATTTTTGACTGTCACAATATGGGGGCGGAGGGGATCATGCTACTGGCATATAGTGCGTAGAGAACAGGAGCACAATGGTTGTGTGTAAGGACATGTTGTACAATGCACTAGGCAGTCCTCTACAGCAAAGATTTATGTGGTCTCAAATGGCAACAGTGCTGAGGGTGAGAACTGCTGTTCTAGAATGGAGTTATTCTGTAGTCTAATGAAATAGAAGCATTATGGGTCCCTGTTTAACCCTGAGGAGCAGACTGCCTACTTGCCCAGGACTGCACTCCTTCATCTACCTCTGTACTGTCCAACATGTTATCCACTTGCCCCATGTGGCTTTTGAGCACTTCAAGTTGACTAGTCTTAATTGAGATGGGTTATAAATAAGTACCAAAAAAGAATGTAAGATACGTTTATGTCTTATATTGACTACATGTTGAAATGATAATATTTTGGCTCTATTAGGCTCAATGAAAAAAATTTAATTTCACCTGTTTCTTTTTTTCAATGTGGCTGCTGGCTAATTTTAAATTACAAATGTGATTTGCATTCTATTTCTATTGGATAATGTTGCTCTTTACTGGTATATGAAAGAAAAAGAAACTTCTGGGTTTTTCTGAGGCACTGTATGTTTAGGTCTTTTTGTTGTAACTACTAAGCCTAGACCTCTTAATACAGCATGTTAAATGTAAAATGGTGGAGGAGAACTGCAAGAAAACTTTCATTTGAAGAAGTGGACAATAAGAAAATAATACCTAGCATTTGCTGGTTCATTGCGTATATCACAACCTGCTTGACAGGGTCAGTGCCTGCCTTGGCAATGCAGTGAGTTCTTTGGTCAGCCAAATGGGCAAACCCTGGCTGTGCTCTCTGGAAGGATCTCCCTTGTTCATTGCCTTTCTTCGCTTATCTGAGATGGATATTGGTGCATATGCCGTTTCTGGGATCTGTACTTCTTTGGAGCTCATTATCTTTTGGTGCAAATTTTGGGGGCCGGTGCCTGGGAATTGCCTTATGAGTAGAGTAGTCACAGGCTGTTGTCAGCCAAGTTTGTGTTTCTTGGGTTGAAACAAATTCCTTAAAAACTTAGAAGGCTTCCTGTCTATTTGCCTCCTATCAGTTCCATGAGCTGGTAATCAAAGCCAGAGTTCTTGTCTAGCCATCACTGAGTCTGGGAATTTCTGTCTCTTAGCAACAGGCTTCTGTGCTCTGCCCTGCCAAGATGACCAGGGATGAGCGCTTGGCCAGAATTCAACCATCCATGACTGTCTAGGAGCCTGTGAGGCAGCCAGCCCAAGGGGGCTGCCCCACAGAGATTGTTGGTATTGCGTGGTGAACTGGCAAATTACAAGGATCCTCCCTGTGAGTTTCTGTTCAAGGTGTACAGGGAGTCAGTTGGTCAGCAGTGGCAGAAACAGAGGTGGCAGAAGCCAAGAGGTGGTGGGGTCACTGCAGTGACCAAGCACTCGAATAGGAAACAGTAGCCCCCCGCTGCTGAGGGGCAACAAGGTCAATAGGCACGAGAGTTGTTTATATCTGAATAAGGCTCCCATTTCTGAATACAGTTCTGCGTGCTCTAAAGCCTGGTGTTGTGGCCAGGGTGGTGGGTTTCACGACTGAGAGCAGAGAGACCTCTCTCTGTAAGAAATCACTTATAAGATCCTTTCTTGGCCTGCACAATATCACCCCACATTAGCATCTCAGTCATGGATCCCTGCCATGTGTCTGAAGTGCACCCTGTACCCGATGGGTATTTGTCAGGCACTCTGGGTCCCCTCCCTTTGAAACTGACAGAATACAACTCTCTTCTCAGATTTGTGAGTAGGCTTTCCTGGCAGAATAATGAGCCCTGCTTGCCATTAATCTTAATAAGCTTTGGGGCTAACAAAATCCATGTTCCCAAGGTCAGAATGATTCTTAAGTGGACTTTGGGAAACATTTGAACCTTTTTGTCACTCAGACTAAAGAATTAAAACACATTTCTGGAATTTTTTTCTGGGGTTACTAGGAAGCCAGAGTGAGGTGTGGCTACCTTTGTGTATTTTTCTTTACAAAAACCTTGACATCAGGAGACACAGGCCCTTCTTAGCTCTGGTTTGTATTTGTATTTCCATATAGTGCAGGTTCTCAATTAATAGTTCTAGGGAAAAAAAGAAGTGGCATAATTATGGACCAAGGAAAGTAAAAATACTTTTATGAAACAAAAAGAGTAAAACTGAAGAAACAAGAATGACACTGATATGCTACCCTGGTTCTAACTCAGGCAGCTTGTTACTGGCTTTGTGTTAGATTCTCAGACTAAATTCTTCTAATGTAAAACAGTGCATGGCAACCAAACTCCCCATTTTCTCCCAGGTAGAGTGACATAGTAGGATATGTCACTTTGAATACTCCCCAATGAGGAAGAAAGATGACAGATTCCACTGAAGCATGATTCAAAGATGCAGGAAATGGATACGATACATGGTGTCGTTTAGGTTTAAAATAAGGGTACTTGAGTGTTCACTGTTACTTGCAATAAATATATTAGATTTAAGCCCCAGTTTGAACCTGACCATAACTGGACCCTTAGCTATCTGGTTTAAATGACTGGTAACATGAGGCATTTCATAATTTCTGGTCCATCAGTTGCGATCATGTCCCAATTAACATTCCAGGACCTAGGTTTAGCCAACCTACATGGAAAATTTGAAGGAGAACATATTTGGATAGCCCGTGCCTTCAGTATGGTGTTCGACATGTTGTAGATGTTGTAGTTTGTAATGTTTTCTTGCTTTTTTGGTTTTTGCTTGTTTGCAGGGTTGGACTTGTGGATGTCATCTATATTTTCCTTCTTTAATAATAACCTGGGCTGGAGAGACCTTCAAGATGGCAGAGGAGTAAGACATGGAGTTCATCTTCCTCCCCACAAATACATCAGAAATACATCTCTGTGTGGAATAACTCCTACAGCACACCTGTTGAACACTGGCAGAAGACCTCAGATTTCCCAAAAGGTGAGAAAATCCCCCACATACCTGGGTAGCACAAAAGGAAAAAGAAAAAACAGAGACAAAAGAATAGGGACAGGACCAGCAAGCACCTCTGGGAGGGAGCCGTGAAGGAGAAAAAGTTTCCACACACTAGGAACCCCTTCACTGATGGAGACAGGGTTGGGGGGAAGCTTCGGAGCCATGGAAGAGAGCACAGCAACAGGAATGCAGAGGGCAAAGCAGAGAGTTTCCTGCACAGAGGATTGGAGCCGACCAGCACTCACCAGCCTGACAGGCTTGTCTGCTCACCCGCCGGGGCAGGCAGGGGCTGGGAGCTGAGGCTCAGGCTTTGGAGGTCAGATCCCAAGGAGAGGACTGGGGTTGGCTGCGTGAACACAGCCTGAAGGGGGCTAGTGTGCCACAGCTAGCCGGGAAAAAGTCTGGACCTTCCTAAGAGGCAAGAGACCATTGTTTCAGCATGTGTGAGGAGAGGGGATTCAGAGCACCGCCTAAACGAGCTCCAGAGATGGGCACGAGCCATGGTTGTCAGCGTGGACATCAGGGACGGACATGAGATGCTAAGGCTGCTGCTGCAGCTGCCAAGAAGCCTGTGTGCAAGCACAGGTGACTATCCACACCTCCACTCCTGGGAGCCTGTGCAGCCCGCCACTGCCAGGGTCCTGGGCTCCATGGACAACTTCCCTGGGAGAACGCACGGCATGCCTCAGGCTGTTGCAACATCATGCTGGCCTCTGCCACCGCAAGCTCACCCCACATTCAGTACCCCTCCTTCGCCCCTGCCTGAGTGAGCCAGAGCCCCCTAATCAGCTGCTCCTTTAACCCCATCCTGTCCAGACAGGGAACAGATGCCCTCAGGTGACCTACATGAAGAGGCGGGACCAAATCCAAAGTTGAACCCCAGGAGCTGTGTGAACAAAGAAGAGAAAGGGAAATCTCTCCCAGCAGCCTCAGGAGCAGCGGATTAAACATCCACAATCAACTTGATGTACCCTACATCTGTGGAATACCTGAATAGGCAACGAATCATCCCAAAATTGAGGTGGTGGACTTTGGGAGCAACTGTAGACTTGGGGTTTGCTTTCTGCATTGAATTTGTTTTAGGTTTTATGTTTTTCTTAGTTTACTATTTAGAGTTTATTATCACTGGTAGATTTGTTTATTGATTTGGTTGCTCTCTTACTTTATATATATATATATATATATATATATATATATATATATATATATATATATATATATATATATATTTATTTATTTTCCTTTTTCTCTTTTTGTGAGTGGGTATGTGTATGCTTCTTTGTATGATTTTGCCTGTATAGCTTTGCTTTTACCATTTCTCCTAGAGTTCTCTCTGTCCTTTTTTCGTTTTTTTTTTTGAGTATAGTCTTTAGCACTTGTTATCATTGGTGGATTTGTTTTTTGGTTTGGTTGTTCTCTTCTTTCCTTCCTAACCTTTTTTTCCTTTTTAATATTTTTTATTTTTACTAATTAAACATTTTTTATTTTAATAACTTTCTTTTCTTTTCTTTCCTTTGCTTTTTTTCTTTCAACTTTTCTCCCTTTTCTTCTGAGCCATGTGACTGACAGGGTATTCACGTTCTGGCCAGGTGTCAGGCCTGTGCCTCTGAGGTGGAAGAGCCAAGTTCAGGACATTCATCCACCAGAGACTTCCCAGCTCCATGTAATATCAAATGGTGAAAGCTCTCCCAGAGATCTCCATCTCAATGCTAAGACCCAGCTCCACTCAAAGACCAGCAAGCTACAGTGCTAGACACCCTAGGCCAATCAACTAGAAAGACAGGAACACGACCCCATCCATTAGCAGAAAGGCTGTCTAAAATCATAATAAGGTCACAGACACCCCAAAACACACCGCCTGCCCACAAGAAAGACAAGATCCTGCCTCATCCACCAGAACACAGGCAACAGTCCCCTCCACCAGGAAGCCTACACAACCCACTGAACCAAACTTAGCCACTGGGGCAGACACCAAAAACAATGGGAACTACAAACCTGTACCTGTGAAAAGGAGACCCAAAACACAGTAAGATAAGCAAAATGAGAAGACAGAGAAACACACAGCAGATGAAGGAGCAAGGTAAAAACCCACCAGACCAAAAAAATGAAGAGGAAATAGGCAGTCTACTTGAAAAAGAATTCAGGATAATGATAGTAAGGATGATCTAAAATCTTGGATATAGAATGGAGAAAATACAAGAAACATTTAATAAGTACGTAGAAGAACTAAAGAGCAAACAAACAATGATGAACAACACAATAAATGAAATTAAAAATTCTCTAGAAGGAATCAATAGCAGAATAACTGTGGCAGAAGATTGGATAAGTGACCTGGAAGATAACAGTGGAAATAACTACCACAGAGCAGAATAAAGAAAAAAGAATGAAAAGAATTGAGGACAGTCTCAGAGACTTCTGGGACAACATTAAAAGCACCAACATTCAAATTATAGGGATCAAAGAAGAAGAAGAGAAAAAGAAAGGGTCTGAGAAAATATTTGAAGAGGTTATAGATGAAAACTTCCCTAATATGGGAAAGGAAATTGTACCTCAAGTACAGGAAATGCAGAGAGTCCCATACAGGATAAATCAAGGAGAAACACGCCAAGACACATATTAATCAAACTATCAAAAATTAAATACAAAGAAAAAATATTAAAAGAAGCAAGGGAAAAATAACAAATAACATACAAGGGAATCACCATAAGGTTAACAGCTGATCTTTCAGCAGAAATTCTGCAACCAAGAAGGGAGTGCAGGACATATTTAAAGTGCTGAAAGGGAAAAACCTACAACCAAGATTACTCTAACCAGAAAGGATCTCATTCATATTCAGCAGAGAAATTAAAATCTTTACAGACAAGAAAAAGCTAAGAGAATTCAGCACCACCAAACCAGCATTACAACAAATGCTAAAGGAACTCCTCTAGGAAGGAAAGACAAGAGAAAGAAAGGACCTACAATAACAAACCCAAAACAATTAAGAAAATGGTAATAGGAACATACATATTGATAATTACCTTAAATGTAAATGGATTAAATACTCCAACCAAAAGACATAGACTGGCTCAATGGACACAAAAATAAGACCCATATATATGCTGTCTACAAGAGACCCACTTCAGATCTAGGGACACATACAGACTGAAAGTGAGGGGTTGGAAAAAGATATTCCATGCAAATGGAAATCAAAAGAAAGTTGGAGTAGCAATTCTCATATCAGACAAAATAGACTTTAAAGCAAAGAGTATTAAAAGAGACAAGGAAGGACACTACAAAATGATCAAGGGATCAATCCAAGAAGAAGATAAAACAATTATAAATATTTATGCACCCAACATAGGAGCACCTCAATACATAAGGCAAATGTTAATGGCCATAAAAGGGGAAATCAACAGTAACACAATCAGAGTAGGGGATTTTAACACCCCACTTTCACCAATGGACCGATCACCCAAAATGAAAATAAATAAGGAAACACAAGTTTTAAATGACACATTAAACAAGATGGACTTAATTGATATTTATAGGACATTCCATCCCAAAACAACAGAATACACTTTCTTCTCAAGTGCTCATGGAACATTTTCCAGGACAGATCATACCTTGGGTCACAAATGAAACCTTGGTAAATTTAAGAAAATTGAAATTGTATCAAGTATCTTTTCTGACCACAACACTATGAGACTAGACATCAATTACAGGAAAAAATCTGTAAAAAATACAAACATATGGAGGCTAAACAATACACTATAATTAACCAAGAGATTACCGAAGAAATCAAAGAGGAAATCAAAATATACCTAGATATAAATGACAATGAAAACACGATGATCCAAAACCTATGGGATGTAACAAAAGCAGTTCTAAGAGGGAAGTTGATAGCAATACAATCCTACCTCAAGAAACAGGAAACACCTCAAATAAAAAAACTAACCTTACAACTAAAGCAATTAGAGAAAAAAGAACAAAAAATCCCCAAAGTTAGCAGAAGGAAATAAATCATAAAGATCAGATCAGAAATAAATGAAAAAGAAATGAAGGAAACAATAGCAAAGATCAATAAAACTAAAAGCTGGTTTTTTGAGAAGATAAACAAAATTGATCAACCAGTAGCCTGACTCATCAAGAAAAAAAGGGAGAAGACTCAAATCAATAGAATTAGAAACGAAAAAGGAGAAGTAACAACTGACACTGCAGAAATACAAAAGATCATGAGAGATTACTACAAGCAACTCTATGCCAATAAAATGGACAACCTGGAAGAAATGCACAAATTCTTAGAAAAACACAACTGTTGGAGACTGAACCAGGAAGAAATAGAAAATATAGACAGACCAATCACAAGCACTGAAATCGAGACTGTGAATAAAAATCTTCCAACAAACAAAAGCCCAGGACCTGATGGCTTCACAGGCGAATTCTATCAAACATTTAGAGAAGAGCTAACACCTATCCTTCTCAAACTCTTCCAAAATATAGCAGAGGGAGGAACACTCCCAAACTCATTCTACAAGGCCACCATCACCCTGATAACAAAATCAGACAAAGATGTCATAATGAAAGAAAACTACAGGCCAATATCACTGATGAATATAGATGCAAAAATCCTCAACATAATACTAGCAAATAGAATCCAACAGCACATTAAAAGGATCATACACCATGATCAAGTGGGGTTTATTCCAGGAATGCAAGGATTCTTCAATATATGCAAATCATTCAATGTGATAAATCATATTAACAAACTGAAGGAGAAAAACCATATGATCATATCAATACATGCAGAAAAATCTTTTGACCAATTCAACACCGATTTATGGTAAAAACCCTCCAGAAAGTAAGCATAGAGGGAACTTATCTCAATATAATAAAGGCCATATATGATAAACCCACAGCCAACATTGTACTCAATGGTGAAAAACTGAAACCATTTCTTCTGAGATCAGGAACAAGACAAGGTTGTCCACTCTCACCACTATTATTCAACATATTTTTGGAAGTTTTAGCCATGACAATCAGAGAAGAAAAAGAAGTAAAATGAATCCAAATTGGAACAGAAGTAATAAAGCTGTCACTGTTTGCAGATGACATGATACTATCCATAGAGAATCCTAAAGATGCTACCAGAAAACTACTAGAGCTAATCAATGAATTTGGTAAAGTAGCAGGATACAATATTAATGCACAGAAATCCCCTGCATTCCTATACACTCATGATGAAAAATTTGAAAGAGAAATTAAAGAAACACTCCCATTTACCAGTGCAACAAATAGAATAAAATACCTAGGAAGAAACCTACCTAAGGAGACAAAAGACCTGTATGCAGAAAACTATAAGACACTGATGAAAGAAATTAAAGATGATACAAATGGATGGAGAGATATACCATGTTCTTGGATTGAAAGAATCAACATTGTGAAAATGACTCTATTACCCAAGGCAATATACAGATTTAATGCAATCCTTATCAAACTACCACTGGCATTTTTCACAGAACTAGAACAAAAAATTTCACAATTTGTATGGAAACACAGAAGACCCCAAATAACCAAAGCAATCGTGAGAAACAAAAATGGAGCTGGAGGAATCAGGCTCCCAGACTTCACACTATACTACAAAGCTAGAGTAGGGCTTACCTGGTGGCGCAGTTGTTGGGAGTCTGCCTGCCGATGCAGGGGACACGGGTTCATGCCCCGGTCTGGGAAGATCCCGCATGCCGCGGAGCGGCTGGTCCTGTAAGCCATGGCTGCTGAGCCTGCGCGTCTGGAGTCTGTGCTCCACAATGGGAGAGGCCACAACAGTGAGAGGCCTGCGTACCGCAAAAAAAAAAAAAAAAAAAAAAAGGCTACAGTAATCAAGACAGTATGGTACTGGCACAAACACAGAAATATAGATCAATGGAACAGGATAGAAAACCCAGAGATACACCCACGCACATATGGTCACTTTACCTTTGATAAAGGAGGCAAGAGTATACAGTGGAGAAAATACAGCCTCTTCAATAAGTGATGCTGGGAAAACTGGACAGCTACATGTAAAAGAATAAAATTAGAACACTCTCATACCATACACAAAAATAAACTCAAAATGGATTAAAGACCCAAATGTAAGTTCAGACACTATAAAACACTTAGAGGAAAGCATAGGCAGAACACTCTAAGGCATAAATCACAGCAAGATCCTTTTTGACCCACCTCCTAGAGTAATGGAAATAAAACAAAAATAAACAATTGGGACCTAATGAAACTTAAAAGCTTTTGCACAGCAAAGGAAACCATAAACAAGAAGAAAAGACAACCCTCAGAATGGGAGAAAATATTTGCCAATGAAGCAACTGACAAAGGATTATTCTCAAAAATTTACAAGTAGCTCATGAAGCTCAATATCAGAAAAACAAACAACCCAATCCAAAAATGGGCAGAAGACCGAAATAGACATTTCTCCATAGAAGATATACAGACTGCCAACAAACACATGAAAGGATGCTCAACATCACTAATCATTAGAGAAATGCAAATCAAAACTTCAATGAGGTATCACCTCACACCAGTCAGAATGGCCATCATCAAAAAATCTACAATAACATGCCGCGGAGCGGCTGGGCCCGTGAGCCATGGCCGCTGAGCCTGCGCGTCCGGAGCCTGTGCTCTGCAACGGGAGAGGCCACAACAGTGAGAGGCCCGCATACCTCAAAAAAAAAAAAGATGATTTAACAGTATAATTCCAATTCTAAAATCTTCTTCATTTAATAATAAATTCTTATAATTTTTGCTATTTAAAAAAAAATCTACAATAAATGCTGGAGAGGGTGTGGAGAAAAGGAAACCCTCTTGCACTGTTGGTGGGAATGTAAATTGATACAGTGACTATGGAGAACAGTATGGAGGTTCCTTAAAAATCTAAAAGTAGAATTACCGTATGACCCAGCAGTCCCACTACTGGGCATATACCCTGAGAAAACCATAATTCAAAAAGAATCATGTACCAAAATGTTCATTGCAGCTCTATTTACAATAGCCAGGACATGGAAGCAACCTAAGTGTCCATCGACAGATGAATGGATAAAGATGTGGCACATATATACAATGGAATATTATTCAGCCATAAAAAGAAACGAAATTGAGTTATTTGTAGTGAGGTCGAAGGACCTAGAGTCTGTCATACAGAGTGAAGTAAGTCAGAAGGAGAAAAACAAATACCGTAGGGTAACACATATATATGGAATCTAAAAAAAAAACCAAAAAAGTTTCTGAAGAACCTAGGGGCAGGACAAGAATAAAGACGCAGACATAGAGAATGTACTTGAGGACACGGGGAGGGGGAAGGGTAAGTTGGGACGAAGTGAGAGAGTGGCATGGACATATATACAGTGCGAAATGTAAAATAGATAGCTAGTGGGAAGCAGCTGCATAGCACAGGGAGATCAGCTTGGTGCTTTGTGACCAACTAGAGGGGATGGATAGGGAGGATGGGAGGGAGGTGCAAGAGGGAGGAGATACGGGGCTATATGTATATGTATAGCCGGTTCACTTTGTTGTAAAGCAGAAACTAACACACCACTGTAAAGCAATTATACTCCAATAAAGATGTTTTAAAAAAATAACCTGGGCTGTATACATTTACTTTCCAAAGTTGCTCTCTCTGTATAATGCAAGGGAAAACTCTTCTTTAGGGTTTCTTATCTATTGATCAGTCAGAGCTGAAAGCTGGACTCTATTTCTCTGCTTCACTTCCATGCCTGAGGGAGAAGTGAGATTCTCTGCAGCTTCATTGGGAAACCCCATGCCTCACACTCCTCACTCCTCCAGTATGAATCCAGTCTATTCCTTTGGGGCCCACTGTCCCTCTCATTGAAAGCTGGTAGGTTTTCTTAAACTTGAACTCATCACAAGGCTACGTATCTACCACTGTGTACAATAGCCAAAACACGGAAGCAACCTAAGTGTCCATCAACAGAGGAATGGATAAAGAAGATGTGGTACATATATACAATGGAATATTACTCAGCCATAAAAAGAATGAAATAATGCTATTTGCAGCAACATGGATGGACCTAGAGATTATCATACTAAGTGAAGTAAGTCAGACGGAGAAATACAAATATTATATCCCTTAGATGTGGAATCTAAAAAATAGTACAAATGAACTTATTTACAAAACAGAAACAGACTGACAGACATAGAAAACAAACTTATGGCTACCAAAGGGGAAAGGAGGGAGGGATCAATTGGGAGTATGGGATTAACAAATGCACACTACCATATTTATAATAGATAAGTAACAAGGATTTACTGTAGGTAACACAGGGAACTATATTCAATACCTTGTAATAAACTATAATTGAAAAGAATAGAAAAAAGAATATAAATATATGCATATATATATAACTGAATCACTTTGCTGTACACCTGAAACTAACACAATATTGTAAATCAACTATAATTCAATAAAAATGTATGGGGGAGAATTCACTGGTGGTCCAGTGGTTAAGACTCTGAGCTTCCAGTGCAGGGTGTGCAGGTTTGATCCCTGGTCGGGGAACTAAGATCCCACATGCTGCGTGGTGCAGCCAAATAAATAAAGAAAAATCTTTTTAAAAAATTTTAAAAAATTAAAATAAAAAGGGGGGGCTATGTGTCTAAGTGACTCGAAAGAGAAACATCAAAAGGATTCTAATACTCCATCCAGAAAGATCATTCAGACAGGGTCAATCCGGGTGAGCTTTCCCCAGCAACAGTGATTAAAGTGGCCAAAGCTAGACTTGAGAAGAGGTAAGTATTGCCAGTGGTTGACTTGGCCTGAGAATTCATAACCCTGCAAGGCTGCAGAAAGTGATCCTGATGCAACTAAAAAACAATATGTTTTAAAAAAGAGTAGCTTCCTCCCTCAGTCTCTGGGTCCACTGTGAGCCATGTTCTCAGGGTAAATGCACAGCACACAGGATCTGAGGGCATAAGATTTTGGTTCTATGACAGGCTTGTCCAAAAGTATATTCCCAAATTTCCAACTTTCACTGAATACACTCGATTGTTGCAGAATCGACTACTAAATATCATGCCGTTCCTTGACTTCTAAACTAATTTTAGGCCTGGGTTCATCCACTGGATTATCTGTATGTTAAAAGAGAGCTAAAACCTGGAAGGTCAAGGATTTTAGGTTTACAGGGATGAATTCAGGTGGGAGGGGTTGGTATATCTGGTCATGGAAGAATACACTAAACAGGATTAAAGTAAAATTGCAAATTGGACATTTAAATGAAATGTCCAATAGCACTTGTGTTCCTTTGGGTCTAAAATGGGATGGGAGAGGGCCTGTGGTTGCTAGGATGCATCTCATCTCTGGATGTGGTTTGACAATCATCCTCAGCTGGTGGCTATGTTCTAATGCGTGTCTTGCATGTTTGTGTGGCTTCTTCATTTGTCACTGGAAATCTTCTCTGTAGGTTCATACGTGTCTCTGGCTTTACTGCATGCCATTTTGGAAATGAGATGAAGATCCTTGTTTGTCTGCCTGAGGCTTCTTTCCTGATGCCTGACCAGCTACTTACTAGCTCCAATGGGAACAAGAGGTGGAGGATGCAGACACAGGACTGCAGGCAGATATTTGCTTGCCTACATGAAACCTTCTGAATGCAACTCATATTATAATCAGATCTCCAACTTCCATGCCACAGAGTCTAGATGGATGGTATGGGAAAGGAAAAAGACCCCCCCCCCATTTTTCCCAGTATCAGGTAGAGTCAGACACATATCTCACTTTCATCAAAGTAGGTAACTGATACCCCTGCATTTAGACAAATGCATCTAGAGAGACAAGAACTTCCATCTACTTCTAAAATAATATTAGTAATGACCATATATAATTGTCTCTGTCTTCCAAATAATGATCAGAACATCATGATGTGTTTTGTACAGACATCCCAGAAACAGATATAGTTCCTTTTATTTGGCTGTCAAAGGATATGTAATAACCCATAAGCTGCTAACTTCTCCTCTTACCCACAGGAGATGAATGGGGGAAAAAGACTTCTGAGCTATAGGTAGAAAAAAAGAAAAGCATTCGTTTCCTTTTCTTTCTCTAGCCTCTGATGAATTAGGGTACAGATATGAGTAAACATGAACAAGAGACTACTCGTTGCTTATTCCAACATCTATTCTCACTTCCTTCTTAGAAAAAGAACCTGATGTTTAGCGAGTCACATTGCCTCCAAGTTAAAGGGATATATTTTCAAGCCTCTTTTATAGCTAGGTACAGTCATATGATTTGTTTCTAGGCAATAACATATAAGCAAAATATTGTGTGGGACTTCTAGGAGCTCTCTTTAAAAGAGAGAGCATGTACCCCTCTTTCCCTCCTTTTTCCATCCTGCTGACTGGAACTCACATGTTACGGCTGGAGCTCCAGCAGACATTTTGGACCATGAGGACAATGGAGAAGGGAACTTGAAGAAGCGTGGGTCCTTGTTGTAGGTCAGCTCTGATTTGACGCATTTCCAGTCTTCTTTTACATGAGAGAGAAATAATCTTGTGTAAGTCACTGTATGTGTGTAATTTTACACACTGTGTGTAAAATCTAAGGCTGACTGTTACACTGTGAACAGGGAAAGAGTGAGTGACATGAGTTCTTGTTCTTGGGACTCAATGTCTGCTTGCAGCAATAACATTTTCCTGGAGTACACTTTTTTCCTGGGCAATATATAAGTTCTATGTGAGGCAGATACTCTCTCCTCACATGGGTCAAAACAGCAAATGCACGATTGTTTGTTTGGGCTCTGTGTGGTGTTTATGGGGGTCTGGGCTTTCTGTCTCGGGCTAGGGGCACAGTCTTGTTTCCATGAGAGAAACACATGAAAGGGGTGTGGATATACTTTGGGCACTTCACAGGATGACTGCAGTACAATAGGTGTTTTTAAAGGTGCTGCTATTTTGAAATTTAGTCAGAACTACTGGTATGCTAGAGCTGGTTTGTGTTAGCTACGAGAGCATCTCTTCCCACCTCTATGCTCAGCAATGTCATGTTGGTAGCTTGAAATTGTCCTTGTTGGGAGTATTTACATCATGAAAATCAGCAAATGCTAAAAATCAGTCATCGTTGTTGTTTTCAGACATCCTGCTTATCAGCAGGCCACTAGCTAACACTGGACTAGTGTTCTAAAATTCTTCCTCCTTCTTGTTGAACGATCAGAGAAGAGTCTAGGGCATAATTGTTACTTACACAGTTCAGAGTTTATGAGCTACAAAATACTTTCCCGGACATTATATAATTTGAGCATTATGACAACCCATGAAATAGGCTGGGCAAGTCGCATCATGTGTAAGGGAGGGCTGAGATTTAGCGATGCACACAGCAAATGAGAAGTGAAATTGGGATCAGAAGCCCGTGCTGTTGTTTCTTATTTCTGCTCATTCCACAGGAATCAACTGGATTTCCCCAGGAACATAGGATAGGGAAGAAGATTAGGAAAATCCAGTTCTGAAGGGGAAGATGAATCAAGGAAGGTAGTCATTTTTTCATTTTCAATGTTATTTTTTCTAAAACAGGCCTACTTGAAAGATACTGTACAAGGAATTAATGCGAGAGCTTGGAAAACTGTGCTTTTTGAGTACTAGTACTAAATGTAGTCCTTTATGAAGCTGTGGTGGGAATCTGTGTGCTATCAAGGAAACAGTATGAGTTTTGGAATCAAATGTCTCATGCCGGACCTGATCTTCTCATTTTACTGCTGTGACAACTTAGGCAAATCACTTAACTTCAGCATGCATCAGTTTTCTCATCTGTAAAATGGGTATAATGATGACCACTCAGGGCTTTGTGAGGATTAAATGAGATAACTATATAAAGCAAGAAGCACACAGCCTGGCATCTAGGGGATACTCATGAAATAAATTATGTTCTTCTTTGCTTTTAGATTTTGAGATAATAATTATCAAAAGTAAATCACGAGCTATGATTCATACCTGTAGTTTTCTCAGAATCGATCAACATGTCTCTAATCTAAAACCATATATATTATAAATGTCCCAGAAGAACTTCTGGGCATCCAGAGCCAGAACTAGCATTACAGGTTAGTGGGAAATTGAGAGTTCGGAGAAGAATTTTGTGAGAAAAGACCAGCAGTTTTTAATTTTGCTCTCTGTAGTACATTCTCTGCTGGCTTTTGAGACCAAAACCAAATCTGGCAGCAGCAGGCAATCATAGAGTTTTCATGTAATTTAATAATTTATCACAAAGAATATTCATTTGTAAGCAATGACTTGTTTTGGAATGATAGCAGCTGTCAGTTTGGAGGCCTTGCTTCTCCCCCCTGGGACAGAAGTCTGCCTTCCTCTTTGCTAACTCATGCAGGGTCACTGGGTTTGGAATCTGAGGCTGAATGTACTTTACAATGTGTTTATGTTTTGGTATGTGCATTATTTCATTTTTTCTCTGTGGCCATGAAATCCATGTTGCCAGATGCTGAAAGTGCCTCTATAAAGCCCGCCCCTGCTCTAGGAGAGGAAATAATCAAGCTCAGAGTTGCCATTGCACCTGAAACTTGGACCAGAAGAGGTACAAACGTACCCCTCAACCATGACAGACACACAACGTCCTGATGCTCCTCTGTGTCATCACTTTGATTTGCTTCAGCAAAAAAGAATCCTGAACCCTTTGCTTCTTGGAAACTCGATTGCCAGAATGATTTGTACATCTGAAAGTTGTGATTATGTCTCTCCGGTGTCTTGGGAAATTCAATGTTTTGAGTTCAAGAGAGCAGACTGCCTGCTGGGAACCAAGCATTCAGGGTCCCATGAAAGCACTTGATACACTGTATCACTTTTTCACAACTTTACATCTGTTTCACAGAGAGCTAAAGGTCCCTGACTTCTCTTGGAGCTCCCCAGGGTCTCTTGAGAGCTTGGAAAGCTGTTGAGTAAATGAAGAGGGGATCTTGCCCATGAGCTGGAGGTCTTCTACTTCCAGCATCCATTTCCATTGCCTGCTTGTGTCATTTTCACTGGCAAGTTAGTCTTTCAAAGTTCACTCTCAGTGGCCACTTAACTAACTGTAGCCAACCAGAAGACGTACGACATAGTCTACTGGGAGGTTGATTGCGAATTGAATTGTGTCCCTCCCACCAAAAAAAAAAAAAAAAAGAAAAGAAAAAAATTTAAGTCCTAACTCCCAGCACCTGTGAATATGATCTTATTTAGAATTAGAGTCTTTGAAGATGTAATCAAGTTAAGATGAGGTCATTAGAAAGGGCTCTCATCCAAGATGACTGGTGTCCTCATAAGAAGGGGGAAATTTGGACACAGGCACACAGGGTGAATGCCATGTGATAGCAGAGGCAGAACTTGGAGTGATGCAGCTACAAGAAATGTCAAGGATTGATGCCCAACATGAAAAACTAAGAAGAGGAAGGGAAAATTTATCCCTTACAGGTCTCAGAGGGAGCAGAGAACTCTGCTGACACCTTGACCTCAGATGTTTAGTCTCCAGAAAGGTGCGACAATTAAATTCTGTTCTTTTAAGCCACTCTACTTCGGGTACCAAAATCTGTGTTAGTTTTTTCCTAGGGCTGTCGTAACAGTGTATTACTGACTGGGTGGCTTAATTTTCCCTGTGTATCTTAAGGAGCAGAGAAGCCCAGTGGAATTCAGCAAATCACATTCTCCCATCCCTTTAACACAAATCCCCATCCCTGCTCCTTTTCCCCCAACATCTTACGATGTTCTTCCCAACTCTGCTGCCGACACTGATTGCCTCATGTCACCACCACTCCAGGCAGAGGTGCTCAAGCTCCTGATTTCTTGTTGCCATCCATTGGCCCTCTGCCAATGAGTAGCAATCATTTAACAGGAAGAATAACTTCCCAGTTGGGTGAATTCTCCATGAAATTCCTTCTGAGGGTTATGCTGATTTAACCAGACATCTTAAGAATTTTCTCAAGAAGCACAAAAGAAGTTTCTCAAACACTGTGATGGGCTAGAGGTGGTGCTGTATTTTTATTTCTGTTTCACAAAGGAAAAGATAAGTCAAGGAAGAGTCACCTACCCAAATTCTCTCTCTTAGTAGTAACGCTTCAATCAGGGCTGGTGTTGCCCAGATTTTGTCTCAGGAGAAGGGAATTTTCCTTGCAGTCAAGAGACCATATGTGGTTTCTAGTAAGGAGACCCTTTTAATGGTTTATTTTTTGTTAATGGAATAGATCTTCTATACTGATAAATGTACACCTTTCCTTCAAGGAACTTCAAATGAGTTGTAAATTTGTGATGATGTTAAGCCAGCTCCTCTCATCCATTTCTTTCCCGTAAGTTGGGCTGCATTGGGCCCCCTTCCTTTGGTCTCTCCATATGCCATGAATGGTCTGTGAGAACCACATGGCACAGGGAGGCATGTGGTAAGTTTCCACTCCTGTTTCTCCTTAAATAGAAACTTTCAGCTGGTTCTCCCCTTCTGAAGTTTTACTCAACTTAATTTCAAATTGTTAAGCTGCAGTAAGCAATCTGGCGCACTTTAGAATGCATATAGGGATAAAATGGGGTCGAGAGAGAGAAAGAGAAAAGAGCATCTGGAAATCTGGAAGAAAGTGGTCCATTTGAAACCAGATAAGCTGTTGTTGGTGTTACCAGACCTCACGGTTTATAACAGCCATGCAACACTTACGGCTAAAGACATGTGCGCCCTTTACACAGGTGCACCACTCACACTCCAGGGCAGACCAGGGACACGGCACTGTAGATTTGAGCCTGGGACTGGCTGAGCCTTCTGTTTTGTGACTGTCTCCTATCAGGAGCAGGCCCAGCCACCCTAGCCTGCAGCAAGCACCATGTGTAGGGGCACAGTTGGGTTGACATCTCCAGCAGACCCATTTTAAGTAGCTGCCCAATCTATAGGTGGAGGATATCTGGGAAAGGTGACAAATGGGAATGAATGCAGAAGAGACTGAGGAATTCCTGAATTCCTTCTAAGGATTGTATTGTAGGGAGTTGCAGATGGACCAAGTGCTTTCTCATTAGTGATCATAGCTAAACAGGTCACCATTGATGAAAGTTTCCTATGCATCTGGCATGTATTATCTCATTTAACCCTTACAACAACCCTATGAGATATGTTTTATTATTTATGTTCCTTTTTATAGATGCAGGAACTGTCTTAGAGCTTAGCACAGTGCTTGTCACATAGGTAACCATTGATAAATACAGAATGACTAGGTGATGAGAGGTAAAACATGTGCTTAAGTTCACATAGTTAGTAACTGATGGAGGCCACATTTATATTCGCTCTGTGTGGTATCTTCAATTGTACAAACCAGTGTATCTGGACGTAATTTCAGATGGAAATAGCAGAGCTGGAACTAGGACTTGCTCACATGAAAGTCAGGAATCCAAGAATAGGAGCACTGATATACTATTTTTTTTTTTTTGGCAGAGTAAAGGAAGGAGGGTTGGAGTTGACTGAGGCGGTAGATTAGGGTAGTCAAGGTAGAGTTGTGAATAAGGCAGGAAGGTTTCAGAGGACAGACTTGAACCTGTAGAGGGGCCCATGCTGAGGTGAGGGAGGAGAGATTTTGGAACCTTACAGGATATGAACATAGGAATGAATTAGCTGAATAAGGACAACCCTGGACCGGCCAATGCCAAAGGATCAGTGATAACAATTTTGGTTCCTTTCTTCTTTTGCTTGGAAGAAACTGCTATGTCTACTTGTTAATGAATGGTTCTTCAACCCTAGGTCCTATTTTAGCATCATAAGGGCAGTCAGGGCAACAGAAATCTGATTCCAAAGAGATTATATCACTCTGGCCAATCTGAAGATGACCACTTCAGAGTTTGGAAACAGTCTGTGTCATCGTAAGCAGACATGGCCCTCCATAAAGCAGCTGCTACTTGAGTCAATGGAAAGATTATCATGAGCAGGAAAATGTGAGCCATGTGCCTGTGCCCTGCCCAGTTGCCTACCCCATCTGAGGAATGGCCAGCACTTTGAAATACTAGGAGTGAGGAGTTTGCGTGTGGAGGCCTGAGTGCCTTGCAACATGGGAATGTAGAGTTGGCCACTTCTCTAGGAAGGGAGCTTAAGTTCGGGCAAGCTTCAGGCTTGGTTGTTACTTCATTATGTAACTGCTGCCCAATGGGAGGGGAATGAAGCCAAAAGACCACAATACCTTTCAGATGTGGTGTCCACTGGTCAAACAAAGCTCTCTGGATTCTCCTTGAATCCCAAAAGGAAAGAGAGTAGAGCTTCACAATTAATTAATTCTCATTTATTAGTTACATCAATGTATCCTCTAAACAGTTAAAGGGAATGGATGCAGAACTTAGTATGGAAAATACCGAATATCTCTAGTGGACTGTGTTGATTGCCTATACTCAGCATCCACTCTCTGCTTTATTCACAATGATATCTCAGTTTGGTTCATATGATTTAGGGGGAAGTTATCCCATTTCCACTTTCAGAAGTGAGACCCGATTAATCCTGGCCAATCAAAGGAAGCTAATCTACTTGTCAATGAATGCTTTGTGAATTGGCATATGACCTAATTCTCGTATAGGAGAGGGTTGCTGGAGACTTCAAGGAAAATTTTCCCTTGTCCTTAAGAGAGCGGGACAAAAGTCAACTTCTTCTTTCAAGGGATAGAAATAAGGGAGGATGTTCCATACCTCTTGCTGCTTGCTGGCTGACATCTTATGGCTGGAGGGGAGATGAGATTCAGGATAAAGGTAACAGGTGGAAGAGGGCAGAGGCTCACAGAAAATGGAGCCCTGAATGTATCATAAGAAGAACCTCTCTACCTCTGGGTTTGCAGTCAACATAATTCTTTGATGTTTTAGCCAGTTGGATTTCTGCTATTAGCACCTGAAAGCCTCTGGACTGATAAACCATAAAACTGGTAATAACATGGGAGAGAGAGAAGGAAGTGGTAGTTGATGGTTAAGGTGATAGATGAGTATGAGAAGGAAGAATTGGGGGCATGAAAGACAAAGGAAAATTCACCTTAAATAGCTGATTGATACATTTGGGACTCTAAGTCAACCTTACCCTGTATTTTTCTTTACTAATGGTTGTAGGTGAAAAGAGGAATGGTAGATTTCAGAGTTCCTACTGTCTAGTGGATATTGCCCAAGCATTTGCCCAAATCTAAAAGTACAGTCTCTGTATCAAAGTCAGACAGCAGTAAAGAACAGAGATGATGAGTGCGTACGGGAGGAAGAAACAGATGAAATGGCCTGCTTATTGGCCTGGAAAACTTGTATGATCCCTTTCCTCGTCTGGGTGCATAATATAACCTGGGTCTACAATGTGGATTTACATAGCTCTCTAGAGCCTTGGAATTATTAACATGCCACTGCAGAGAGCTTTCCTTTATCTCGTTGGTAATAGGTGTTTTTGATTATAAGGAAGAGTTTGAGTAGCATTGAGTTCCCAGTGATACATACCAATTGTCAGGTTTGATCTTTTGGTCTAGATTGTGAACATAGGATGTATTTGGAAGATACAGGCTAAAGGGTGGGATAGGGGTGGGGCTTAAGGGCCCGCAGGCTATGGCTGTGGCATATTATAAAGTGGAATAATCTCAGTACCCAGACTGAACATAGAGCCATGACACTGACATCATTAGCACTCCATCTAGGGCGGATCTTAGACACAGTTGTGCCTTTGGTTCACAGAACCAGAAACTTTTTCTACACTAAGCAACCAATCAGCCACGTGCACACACACACACACACACACACACTCACACACACACACACATAGAGTCAGGGAGGGAGAGAGAAATAGAGAGCGGAAAATGAAATTAATGGCAGTGCTGTTCATTAAGTCTGCTTTACTATAAGATCATGCTGTGTAGGAACACTGCTTTGGCCACTAAAACTCTTGTATATCCCTTTCTGTGTGTAAGTGTGCTTTACATAATGTTCAGGGCTAAAAAAGAACAGTGGAATGGAATACCTATACGTTAACAAGTAACAAAGAGCCATACAATTCTGACCATGACGTGTACTGAGACTGTGAACAGAGTGATATCCAACTGTTTGCTGCCACAGCATGCGTGATGGATGATGTTTACACGCAGGACACATTCCCAGGAGTGTATCCCTTGTGTCTCTCGATTCCAGGGGTCCTCGAGGTAACACGAACACTTTCTCTCCAACTCAATAAAATTTATCTGGGAATGTGGTGATTTAAAGTGACATGACCTTAGGGATAACCTCAAGGCTACTTCTAAGTTTTATTTAAAAATGAATCATTCACAGACGTCAGTACTTCAACTATTTTTAGCAACAGATCACTTGCAATGCATCTCACAACTGATTGTGGTACACGAGCATTATACTACATCACAGTTGAGAACTGTTTCCAGAAGGAAGTTGTTTTCCTTATTTAACCCCAGCATCTGTTTATTAAGTTAGCAGATAGTGTTGCACTTGATTTCTAGCAGTCTTTTCCTTAGGAACTCTAACATGTAAGTCCAAATATCCCACATCACTCCACACATGTAACTTTGCGTTCACTTTTCTACATGGTACATGACTTACTAAAAAACTATGAAGAAATAAAATAATCTATGTTTATAGGAAAAGAAAATTTCCTAAACAGAAAACAGTATTGATAGAAGCAATTGAAGCCATTGCCCTGCATACTGTAAGTTGCAGGATGCCGAATAACTAAGATTTCAATAGGCTTTGTTTTTAAAGCAAATTTTGTGTTTGATAGAGTTTAGATGTCAATGGCCTCTCTGTCTCCTGAGGAACAGGTAGGGGAGAGCATTTACCATTTGACATGGCAACTCTTACCCAGGCTGTGGGGCAGCCGTAGGTGGCCCCGTCTTTTTCATGGCTTCCATCTGGGGAGGTTCTGGGTGGACTGGCATGATGCTGTATCCAGCACAGCTGCAGTGCTGGTGATGACTCCCGTTACTGTGCTGAGAGTGAATCCACCCTGTGGTCATCTGTGTGTCCTTGCCTCATCTGGGAATAAATCTGCCTGGACAGGAGAATGCTGGGAGAACTCCCGGAACTGGAGTTCTTCCTGCTGTTTCTGAGAGCCCTTGCTTCTCATTTCTCTGCTCCTGGTTGACAGGTGGATAAAATGTAGTGCAGTGGAAGTCATAAGAGGAATTTAGTCCAGTTCCTCACTCTCGAAGTCAGCCAATTGGTCTGATTACAGAGAAAAGAAGCCCACCCATAGTCTGAATGAATGCCACAGGACATGTTTAATCACAGCCAATGTCCACACACACACACACACACACACTCACAAACACACACGTTTTCATTTGCACATCATAACAATAACAGCTCAATCAAGCCAGCACTGTGAATGAGAGGAGACATTTCGCCAAGCCCACAGTGGACGGAAGCTCCTGAGGGTTTGGAATTTGGAACGTCTGTCTTCTCACCCGTGCCCTGCTCACTGCATTCCTTCAAGCCTGGGGAGTGAAGCATGTCATCACTTGGCTAAACCAGACTTCTTGATAGTCCGGGAAGAAGTGTTCGACATGGCACACCAGTGCAGAACCTGGGACATGACAGCCCTGAGAGGAGATTTGATGAGTTAAGTGTAAATGAATCAGAAACAGATGGATGAGATTTTTGCTAAAATGCACATGGGTTTTACAATTAAGAGAGGAGGGGGTTTGGGGAGAGAGCTCTGGCAAAAACGCCATGGCTCTGTTGGACCCTACTGAACTGTTCAATGAACCCAGGTCACACTGGGGTCAAGTTTCCATCATTTATGGATAACATACAGTCCATGACCACACACAAGCGATGAAATAGAAATGGTCCTAATAAATACTGCCATGCATCAGCAAGATTTTCAGTTTGTGACAAGAATAAAATGGCTCATATTATGTCACATAATTATATGACATGCATCCCACAGCCAGCAGTTGACATGATCTTGGAACATGAAAAGGATGGAGATCTTCTCTTTACCTCACCCCTTCCTTGGGTCCAGGCACTCACGTGTCACAGTCTTTCACAGGGTTTGAAGAAGCAATGCTTTTGAATTCTAACTGGCCCTCCTTTTCTTTTTGCCATGTCTCTCTACTAATTGAAAACTGACAGCAAAAATGCCCTCAGCCACGAATACCTATAAGAACGTGGAGACATTCAAACAGGCTGAAATACTTTGACTTATATGAGTTTTAAGAAGGTTAATCAAGTCTCTGTAAAGAATTTTGTTTCATGGTGGACTCAAGAAAACAATGAGCTGGGCCCTTTTGTGATTTGCTAGAGGGGGTGGCCTGGGAGCCAGGGCCCTGATGAACTGCTGGTCAAGCTGGGTGAAGCCAGGCCGCAACATCTCTCCACGGTGATGCAGTCATGGCGGCACTTGGACACTATCCGTTGCTTGGCCTTCAGACTAATGTCTCTGCTCCCCTGGGAGTCCTAAATAAGCCTCGTCTGAAATTCTCACAGCTGAGTTTCTCCCTCAGGGAATTTGTTTTCTGAGGAGTTTTATCTCAAGTGGAGGCATGTTTCTCTACCTCATTTTTTTCTTTCTTTCTTTTTTTTTTTTTTTTGCGGTACGTGGGCCTCTCACTGCTGTGGCCTCTCCCGTTGCGGAGCACAGGCTCCGGATGTGCAGGCTCAGCGGCCATGGCTCACAGGCCCAGCCGCTCCGCAGCACGTGGGATCTTCCCGGACCGGGACACGAACCCATGTCCCCTGCATCAGCAGGCGGACCCCCAACCACTGCGCCACCAGGGAAGCCCCCTACCTCGTTTCTTGATGATGATGTTATGTAATCTAGGCTGCAGTGTGCTTTGGCTGGGTGAGGGGCAGACAGGAAGGGCTACGCAGCAGGAATAGCAACAGAGAAAGTGGGGTTGAAAAACTGAGAGGGGTGGTTGCATCCAGGTATTAGTGCCGGTGTCAGGTCCCACACAGGCTGTGAAGGGGAGTAAAATTCCCTCTCCCCCACCCACCCTTCATCCCCTCCAGAGGGGCTCTTAGGGAATGAGGAAGCCAGTGGGCCTGAGGACAGACTGAGTCTGAAAGCCTCCCTCTTAGCGACAAGGCTGCTCTGGGTGGGTAGGCTTTACCTTTACCTGGGCAGGTGCTACTCTCATGGGGGTCTCCACAGAGGACCAGGAGGAACGGGACTTTATCTTCATGTCCCCTGCCTCCTTTCCTAAAGTGCTCCCCACTTTTCTTCCCCCAAGTCTCTTTTATGATTTTTTTTTTTTCTGACATCCTAGGAATTTCCTCAAAGTCTCAGGGGAAATAGATAACAAGCTCTTGGGATGGGGGCTTATATCTAATCTAGTTTTGTAAACTTTATTCCAATACAGTACCTAGCACAGCATTAATGTTGGGAAACTTCTAAGACTATGAACCTCCCAGCACTCGAAGCTCAGCGCCTCCGCTGTGATAGGGGCATGAAACGTTATGGTCTGATGTCGTTTCTTAGTCCACTGACATTTTTCTTCCATTTTTTCCTCCTCCAGGTGTGTGTTCACGTGCTCCCACTACTGTATTGGGCAGGTTCCCCCTGCACTCCCAACAGCATTCAATAAGACAGTCACCACACTCTCACCCCCAGGAGTGTGCTCAACTTGAAACATCAGGGTTTACCTGTGCCACGTCTCATTCCCGATATTCTGGAGAAGAAAAAAGTGTCCAGTAAGTTCTGACTAATGTGGCCTAAGTGCTAATGGATTTTATAGCCATGTCTCCCAGATAACATACTTCCGTTAGAGATAACGCCCTAAGTCAAGGGGTGGCTCTGGTGGTGGGAACTCCAGGCCCCGCACTGAGGCCCTCGGGGCGAGCTTTCCAGAGCCTTCCATTCAGTGGGGAAGTGGTATGGGGCATCAGCAGGGCATGGTCTTTTGGTCAGACAGATCTGGGTGTGTGCCCTGGCTCTCCCACATACTAGCTGTGGAAAAGCAGGCAATTTATATAAACTTCCAGAGCCTATTGGACACAAACATTCATCCTTAGGCATCGTCGTCATTATTATCACCATCCTTGGGATTACTGCCAAGATGAAATGATGCATGTAAGCCTAGCACAATGCAAGGTGCACAGTAGGCACACAGTAAACCCAAGTTGCTTCCCTTTTTTTTTTTTTTTTTTTTGCGGTACGCGGGCCTCTCACTGTTGTGGCCTCTCCTGTTGCGGAGCACAGGCTCCGGACGTGCAGGCTCAGCAGCCATGGCTCACGGGCCCAGCTGCTCCGCGGCATGTGGGATCTTCCCAGACTGGGGCACGAACCCGTGTCCCCTGCCTCGGTAGGCGGACTCTCAACCACTGCACCACCAGGGAAGCCCCTCCCTTTTATTTCAGTTACTCATTTGCTGCTACAATAAACTATTACTAGAATCCTGCCCTTGCCAAGCCCTGTGATTGCACTGCCGAGATCCTGCCTGCCTGCGTGGCGTAGGGTTTGTTTCCCACCGGCCTTAGAGGCCTGGGGCTCTCCACTTCTCAGGCAGGCCCCGCCTTACCTGACGATCTCTTTGCCATCTCTTCGGCTAGGGGGGCCCGGTGGCCACCCTCCAGCGAGTCCTCCGCGGATGCCTGCGTTTCTGGGCTCAGTCCTCAGTCTCCAGGCTCTGGGGCGCTCTGAGGTTTTGAGCGCTTTCCTCGCCCCTCCTGCACAGCTGCGGGTCCAGCTTCCTGGGTGGAGGGGAGCATCCTACTTCCTCTGCCCAAGAGTTACGGTCCTCTGTGCCCTGGGGCGCCGGCGGGTCCTGTCCGGGAGGAGCGGGTGGGCTGGAGCAGAGGATGGAGCAAGCCTGGGGCTGGACCCGCAGCGCATCCCCTGGAGCGTGCATCTCTGCTGAGCAGCCCGCCGCCGCGCTAATAAATATCGAACCCTTCAACGGGGAAATAAATGATCCCCCCAACTGCTAGGCAAAACAGTCGTGATAAATTGTCGTTTTAGCCAACAGTGTTTAAAGTAAAATC
The DNA here is from genome assembly GCF_025265405.1 of Mesoplodon densirostris. NCBI lineage: Eukaryota > Metazoa > Chordata > Mammalia > Artiodactyla > Ziphiidae > Mesoplodon > Mesoplodon densirostris. The sequence continues at coordinate 54,099,383 of NC_082673.1, read as the reverse complement.
AGTAAAGTGTGAGTAATGATGGCTGAGTCAAAAGTCCTGTATTAAACACAATGGGCTGACGAGGGCGAGGGAGCGTCCAGAGGAAAGCGGAGGCCGTTTTAACTAAAACAACTCTTGTTCGGAGGGGGAAAAAAAGGACTTGGGATTTATTACCCTATTCGTTTTTTTCTGTAGGAGCAGCTCTCAGGGTGTCCCGGGCATAAAGTCAAAATCTCCATTTACCAGAGATGTTTAGAAAACATGCTCTCAGAAGTGGGAACTACCAAGTTTTCGACTGGACAACAGACATATGGTTGAATTCTTTCAGTATAGTGAGGAATCCTGAGGGTTGTGAGGGATTCTCAACCACGGTTCTTAAAGGGGCTGGCTGGGAAGGATTTTCTGAGGCAGGGAAATCTAGAGGATTTTTTGCTTAAAAAAAAAGGCATAGTGATTGGTTACTTACATGAAGCTGTTTTCAATATTTATACATTATACTGTATATTATACATTATACTGACAGTGAAACCTCACTAATTCCAACTGGAATTAGACAAGAATCAGAATGATGGGAAGCTGAGGTATGTATTAAATGAACTGGCTCCAAAGTTGTAGGACCACAGTACTAACAACAGATAACACTTATTATTGAGAACTTACCCTCTTCTAGGCTCTCTGTGGACCTTTTATATAAATTAAACACTAAGTAACTTTCCTAGGGTCACATAGGTGGCAAGTGGTGCCAATTGCCACCTGTGTGGAAACACAAGCATACCTGAGCAGAAACTCAGGTCTGCTTGTTTCCAAATCTGCATCCTTAACCACTGTGCATGTGGCCTCTAATCTATAAATCCTATTTGATTGTAGCCTGGCACATAGGATTACTCAAGATAAATAAATGAGTGTGCCACAGGAGCATCACATGGGTTCATGTTCAGTGATGACAAATTTTGTTATAATATTCATAATTTTCACATTAGCTGCTGATCAACCATTGTGCAAGTTGCCAAGATGCTAGATGCTTAAAATGGTTTATTTTGAAGGACACAAGGCCCTTGTACTCTTAGTTATGTTATAGATATTATTAAGTTTAATTAGTTAAGAGTTTGAGGGGGCTAAGTACATATATAGATTACAAAACAGCATGCATCCCTCCTCTGATCTAAAGTTAGCTCCTCCCCCTTTACTATTTAGTGCCCTCCTTCAACCTTCTCAAAGGGAACTCTGCTCAGTAGACCAGCTCCTATCTCTTCTTCATCTCTGCCCTTTCTCTCTGTGATGGTCAACTGTAACATTTTTGTCTGTCCCACATCCCTTCATTTCGGGAACAATTTTAACCCCACCCCATATAAATTAGTCGGGCTGCCAATCAAAAGACCCTGTCTTCTCTGCCATGGGTATGGGCACGAGATACAGTATGACCAATCAGAATAGCATGTATCTATGGACACTGTGATGATCTGTAGATGACCATATGTCCCAAGCATGACTAGAGTCTTTTTTGACAGGGATTTATATAAATGCTAGTATGGGGGGAGGGCAGAGAGAGAGAGAGAAAGAGAGAGAGAGAGGGAGACTCCTTTTTTCAGTCATTTGGAGTTTCAAACCCTTGTAAAACTCGAGCTGATTATGGCTCTCTGTAAATATATATGAATAGATCATAATCTTGAAGCTGAGGACTGAAAGATGGAGAGAGGGAGCCCTGGAAACATTTTTGAATAGTCTCCTCCATGCCTTACATTCAAAGAGTTCTTCATTTCTGATGACCATAGGAGATCATTTAATTAGCTCTTATGCTAGATTACTATCCCTGAATACTAAAGGAATTTTCACAGGCTTCATCCCAGTGAGGTTAGATGTCCAAACCTGAATTTCTTCCATGTCCTTGAGGGTCTTTGCACATTACTCCCAGACACCAATTTCTGCAGGGCTCCAGGTTCTTGGTTTTGAGAACTGTAGCAGGGATGAATTTATTGTTCAGGTTCTTGGTTGCTAAATTTAGCAGAAGTGTATTTATTGAAAGACCTTTGGTTAATTTGCAGAATTGACCAAAAACTAGAATGTCAAATTAAACAATGGGTAGAACCAAGGGCAACTTGGCAACAGAGACAGCCAGTGTCTCCCTCTAGGGGTCGTCTGGTTGGAGAGTCATCATCAGCATGTGGTTGGGCAGTTGCTGCCCCTGTAATTTCTCTGCAGTTGGATGAATAGCCTCTAATTAGCCTCTAATTATTAGTGAGTATAGTAGACATTCTGGATGGAAACAGGTGTGTGCTTCCTATCTGTTGTGGGCACAGGACCACAACCGAGATGCGCAGGGCGGGGGCTTCTGCAGCAGTCACCACAGGCCCAGTCCCGCTTCGGCAAGAGGGCTGTGCTCCACTCCGGGAGCTTTGACCACTATTACAGATAAGCTCCTGGAAGGTAGACAGGCTTGGCACATCAACTAAAAGCTTCAACCCTTAGAGTTGCAGAGTGAAATAGGCTGCTTTTAAGAGGCCTCCAGAAAGGGAAGTCTCAGAACATGGCATTGCTTGACTTGGATTCATTTGGGCCTTCTGCTGTCACTGGAAGACCAAACTTTCTTGCCACTTGGTGAAGCTCTGGAGAAGGGTGAAGTCTTCTGAGGTAACAAAAGTCAGCCAGGACCCTTTGGAAGGGCCAAGGCTCTATTATAATATAAAGAGATTTTATAAGAGGATTTTCCAGCAACGCTTTTCAAAATGTGGGCCCTAGACCTGCACTATCAGCCTTCCCTCAGAAATTGTTAGATATGCAAATTCCCAGGCCCCACTCCAGACCTGCAGAATCTGAAACTCCATGAGGGTGGAATCTAACCAGTTTTAGTTTAACAAACCCTCCAGGCGATTCTGATGAAAGCTTCAGCTTGAGAACCACTAGTTCCTAACGTATGGAGACATTAGGTTAACTGAAAACTTAGGCTGAATTTTATCCATTTCAGAACTCTACAACTATATTATTGTGGCCAAAAAATGTGGGCTTTATTTTTTTAAGGTATTATAGCTCTGTTCTTATAGATGTTTTAAATAATATTTTGTCATTCAACAACTATCTTTTGAACAACAGCTGGGAGCTGGGCACTGTACCAGGCACTTGACAATGAACCAATAAGTACCCCAAACTCCCCCTCCCCAGGCTAAAGAAGTAAGGCTTTATTAGATAGTCCAAAGTTTCATATTGGTGGACCATTGGGCCAAATTCACCCAGGAGATATGATATATTTGACCTGTAGTGTCTTTAAAAAAAAAAAAACTACTGGTCAAAATGTTTCACTTAAGAGTTTCCACTTTAGAAACTGGAATTCTGGCCTCTTTAGAAAAGGGAAAAGCTCTAGCATGCTGATCCATGCCCTCCGCTGAGCACAGCCAGTGGGAGCGGAGTCCTGGCTGTTTCCTACCAATGGGCACTTGCTTTCAAGTTTGCCCAAATGTACCATTTCCTGTTGTTTCCCAAGGGCCCATTGTCATCGATCATTGTTTTGGGGTTATCTTTTTCTTATAGTGGAATTAAGAAGGAATGTATGGGAACAGATGTATATGTATAACGGATTCACTTTGTTATAAAGCAGAAACTAATAAAAAAAAAGAAAGAAAAATATTTCTCATCACACACACACACACACACACACAAAGAAGGAATGTAATATTTCTTATACTCAAAATGATCAAAAATGATAAAGTAAAAGATTTAGAGAATAGCATGTTTCAAGAAAAAATAGGAAATAGCAGATTTCTTTCTTGGCATGAAGAGTATACCTGTCTTAACTTGGGTTCCATAGAAATCAGAGCCTGAGGCAATAGCCTATTTTATTAATAAGTACAAATCCAGGAAAGCAGAGGCAAAGGAACCCAGAACTGTTTATTGGCCTAAAAAACCAGTGAACAAATGTGAGGATTTTCTCAGCTGATGATTATATCTATCTTAAATATGCAGTCAAGGACCAGAGCCAAAATTCTGTTTCTGGTATGAGCTCCCATTCTCCTGGAGGACCACGATGGCAGTTTAGGTCTTCTGGTTTTAGTATCATCTCAGGACATCTAAAAGTCCTCATGAAAAGTCTGGGCATTCCCTTTTCCCCAGTGCAGATAACCTGGCAAATGGCCACAGACAACTCATGCGGAAGGATTGGAGGACTATTGACCAGATATTTGTGGTGGCACTGAATTGCCCCTTTTCAAGGGAACCCAGCCTGCCACCCCTCTTTAATCAATAGGCTCTGGGCCTGTGAGCTGACTGAGATGTAAAAACTGTTTTTCACTATGGTGGCTGCTGTTAGCCTTCTACCTATCATCCCTGAGCCATACCTTAGTAGTTCTCCATTGATCTTGCTTCCAGAAACACGATGATCTATTTTCTATTGCCAGATACCTGTAGGTTGCATCATTATTATAATTACACCCACCTTACCTCCAACATGTCAGTGCTCCTACCTGATCTCTGCTATTCTAGAATCCCATCATTCTCACTGATACTCAGTACCATCGATCGCCTACAGTTAATACTGGCTTACACTAGTTTCTCAATTATGTCAATGCCTTCCTTACCAATATATTCCTTATTGCTTTAGTGAACTGAGTATTCTCTGAGCCCTGCTAGGAACACTGTCACATAGAGAGTTACCAGGTAACTTATGTAATGTTAGCATAGTTGATGCATTTTTTTTTTTTTACAGCTTTGCTAAGATATAATTCACCAACAAATTATACAATTCAATGGCTTTTAGTATATTAACATAGTGTATTAACCTGAATCTATTACCTTGATCAATTTTAGAACATTTTCATTGCCCCCCCCCAAGAAAAACCTGCATCCTTTAGCCATTACCCCCTAATCTTCTCAATACCCCTAGCCCTAGGTGATCACTAATTTTCTGTTTTTATAGATTTGCGTGTTCTGTACACTTTGTATAAATGGAATATCATAATATGTGGTCCTTTGTAACTGACTTCTTTTACTTAGTATAATGTTTCCAAGGTTCATTCATGTTGTAGAATGTATCAGTACTTCGTTTCTGAGTAATATTCCATTGTATGAATATACCACATTTTATTTATTCATTCTTCAGTTGGTGGACATTTGGGATGTTTCCACATTTGGCTGTTATGAATAATGATGCTATGAACATTTATGTACAAGTGTTTGTGTTTGCATATGTTTGCATTTCTCTTGACTGTTTACCTAGGAGTGGCATTGCTGGATCATATGGTAACTCTATGTTCCTCTAAGTGTTAGAGGGACCATCAGACTGCTTTCCAAACTGGCAGCGCCATTTTGCATCGCACCGATGGTGTATGAGGTTTCCAGTTTCTCCATAACCTCAGAAACACCTGTTATTGTCTGTCTTTTTGATTATAGTCGTTCTAGTGAGTGTGAAATGTATCTCATTTTGGTCAAATTCATGTCTCCATGGGCACTAGCTTCCCCATCCTTTGGTTTGGGCGTGCATGGAGCATATATAGATACCAGATGGGTCCTGTGTCATCTCCTGCCTCTGCAGCAGCAAGGACATCCTAAGGCTGGAGGTGAGAGGCAGGTGACATGGGGATGAGTAAAGGTGCTGTTGGATTTGTGCTCTGGTGAAATTCATTGCTGTGGTGGCAAATGAATGGGATCCATGCAGAGATGATCACTGATGAAGAATCTGGGGTGAAACAAATGGTCACAGATCCCAAATATAGGTGAAGCCAAGAGGAAATGAGGTGGTGAACATGAGATAGAGATACACCACCAATATATTCAATATGCAACCAAAATGTGTCTGTCTTAAAGAATGTAATCGAGCATCCCATTATGAAGCAAACCATGTTAAGTTTTATGACTGTTATGTACATGAAAAAATACATGGGATAAAAAGCTTATTGAACTGAAAAAGGCCAATATTTCAACAATTGTTCTTGAATATGAATGAACCAAGAAATGCTGCTGTAAAATGCAGCTTTGTATTTGAGGAAAAAAACTTGCCCAGGCTCCTTCACTCATTTATATTATTTCTCTGGCCCCTTGAGGCATTCCTGTTTCAGACCCCTACGAAAAGGAATAATAATAGTGTGTGCCATTTACTGAGAGCTTATGGGTACTTTATGTAACTTATTTTATCTTCTTAACAGACTTAAACACTATGTATTGCTTCAGTTTTAAAAATAAGAAAACTGAGGCATAGACAAATGACCTTAACTTGCCCTAATTGCACAGCTAAAAAATGTCAGAACAGGAATGAAATCCAGAAACATCTGGCCACAAAACACATCTGCTAAGCAGCTACTGCATGCACTCAGGGATAGATAGCACACTGTATTAGTTAGGGTTTTCCAGAAAACAGAACCGATGTTTATTTTTATTATAAGGGGTGGGTTCAGGTGATACAGAGGTTGGCAAATCCCAAAATCTGCAGAGTTTGTCAGCAAACTGGAGACCTAGGAGAGCTAATAGTATAGTTTCAGTCTGAAGGTTGTCAGGCTGAGACCAAGGCAGAGCAGTTGTTTCAGTTTGAGTCTGAAGGCAGGAAAAAAGGCCACTCTACCAGTCAAAGGCTATCAGGCACAACTAATTTTTTCTTACTTAGGGGAGATCAGTCCTTTTGTTTTATTTAGACCTTCAACTGATTAGATGAGGCTCACCCACTTTAGGGAGGTCAATCAGCTTTACTCAGTCTATGGATTCAGATGCTAATCTCATCCAAAAACACCTTTACAGACACACCGAGAACAATGTTTGATCAAATATCTGAGCACTTCATGGTGCAGTCAAGTTGACACATAATATTAACCATTAAGCGCACCTTGCCTTACTCAGTCCTCACCACTGCCTATGACTCCTATTTTATAGCTGAGATATGGAGGGTGATAGAGATTAAATAATTCTCCCACAGTCACTCTGCTAGTCACCAGAGGAGCTGAGATTCACACTCAGCACTCCCAAAAGCCAATGTAGGGGTCATTTCCCCTGCATACCACACTTCTTTCAACAAGAAAATTTCTGTTCTACAATGAAGGGCTGCTAAGGAGAAGATGACTGGGACGAGTGTTGAGCATGTTTCAGGAAGATTAATTAGCAGGGAGTATGGAGTAGATTTGAGCATTGTCAAAGGCAGGAGACAGCTGGGAGACTAATGTTCATTCTAGAGCCTCACTTAACACCTCTAGGTCATTAACCACGGACGGATTTCCTTGTTAAGAATTTGAAGCGTAATCCTAGATTGCAATACTATATTAACCCTCTTCTTGATTTACTCACAAAGTGGATTTTAAATGATTTTCTTTGAATAGTAAATATATCCTCTATTTCTATATTCAGTTTGTTTAATTTAGCTTAGCTTTATTTATTGAATTGCTTTCACTTTTCTCTTCCAAACACTTAAGATTAAACATGTATTACTATTCACCTTTTACAGATTGGAAGATTAACTAACTAATATTCAAATCTATATTGGCACTTACTATTGAAAAGCATTAGAACACAGTGAGTGAGTCCAGAGCTGGACTCTAGAGCCAGACTGCTTGGATTCAAATCCCAGCTCTGCCACGTACCAGCCGTGTGACTTTGGACATGTTACTTAACCTCTCTTTAGTTTAGTTTCTTCATCTGTAAGGGGGTTGTTATAAATGAGTCATTGTATAAAAAGCACTTAGGACAGTGCCTGACACATACTAAATCATCCAAGGGTTAGCAATTTTTATCATCACTATATGGTAGACAGTATTCTAGGTACCATCAACAGAATAGTGACTAAAACAAATGAAGTCCTTCTGTCTTTTGCTTTTGTGAAACTCACATTCTATTGGGGAAGACAGACACCCACCCTTATTGTTTATCAAAAAAAAAGCAGTTTTAGCTAAATATATTATTTTTACAATTGCAGAAACACACATGGCACACAAACACAAAACATACCAACCTCAGTAGTAATGAAGAAATGTAAAACAATTTAACATTTTTTGCTTATCAGTTTGGCAAAGAGGGAAAAAACAACACTGGTAAGGTTGTGGGGAAAAAGAGTTTATGGCACACTATTGAGTGCCATGACTTTTTTATTTTTTTGCAGTACGCAGGCCTCTCACTATTGTGGCCTTTCCTGTTGCAGAGCACAGGCTCCTGACGTGCAGGCTCAGTGGCCATGGCTCACGAGCCCAGCCGCTCCGCGGCATGTGGGATCTTCCCAGACCGGGGCACGAACCCGCGTCCCCTGCATCGACAGGTGGACTCTCAACCACTGCACCACCAGGGAAGCCCCATGACTTTTTTTTAGAGGGTCTCCTCAATTGCCTCTATTTCCCTCATGCTTCACACCTATTCCATCTGGAACTCCTGCCATCTCTACTTTGAAATACACATTCTGAAACCACTTGTTACCTCCCTCCCCCAGTGCAAGCCACCCTCATTTCTTGTCTGGACTATTACAACACACATCTAACTGTACCCATGCTTCCCATCATCCAGTCTCCACCCAGCAGCCAGTGATGTTATTAGCCGGTAACTACGATCACATCCCTCTGTTGTGCAAAAGGCTTCCTAACACGGGTAAAGCCTTCATGAGCTGAGCTCTGCCTGCCTCCCCCATATTCCTCCTCTTACCCATTCCACTCCAGCCACTTCAGCCTTACAAGTCCTCAAACCCACCAAGCTCAGTTCAACCTGCATGTCTCCCTATTTGTTGTCTCCACCTGTAGCAAGTTCCCCCAGGGGTGAACTCCACAAATGCTATATCCTCTGAGATACCTCCTGACCACCCTCTCTAAAATACCAGCCTGTCAATGTACTCTTGCCTTCTTTATTTGTCTTCAAAGTGCTCATTGCTCTCTGAAACCACATCATGAATTTAATTTTTCATTGGTGAATTGTCTGCTTCCCCCATGGATGTAAGCTATATGTGGGCCTAGACTTTGCCTGACCACTTCACAGCTGTATCCCCAGAGCCTGGAGGTGCCTGGGATTCTGTTTTCCCTCAATAAATATTTGTTGAACAAATGAATGAGTAGCAAAACCTTAAACATATTATTATTCTTCTACTCAGAAATTCTACTTCTGGGACTTTAGAGAAGCAGACAAGGAGGTGCTAGAGGAATGTTCCCTGTAGCATCATGTTAGTTCCATAATGGAAAAAACCTCTTAGTCCAATAGGAGGGGATTGATTTATAAATACTCTATAATCATATGTTAAATACTCTGCAGCTGTTAAAATATACATGGTAAAATGTTACTTGATAACAGTATGGTGGAAATAGTCACAATATATTATTGAGTGAAAAAAGTCGGTTATAAGACACACTGTACTGTAACACTCCATTCTTTAAAATGGTATATATTTATTGTATATTCAGAAAAAATTCGAGAGATATACACTTCATCAAAACTTCAGTAGTGGTTATATCTGAGATATGGGATTATGGTTCATTTTAAACCTTTTTCTTTGTATTCCTCTGTATTTTTCAAAATTTCTACAATGAAAATGGCACATTTATAGTTTTAAAATTTAGTAAAATATATTTTTGCCCTCTTATTAAAGAGTATATTTCTCAGGGTGATCTATGCAGGATCTACTGTCTTTTTTTCTAATTTCTCTTACTGAACTTTGAGTGCTATTTTTGCTTTGAGGCAGGTGATTGTGATCTTGGGATATATCAGACTGCTTAATGCCTTGGCTTCAAAGGAGACAGAGAACTCTGGTGGTCAGCACTGTCAGCCTTCTTCCCAAGTAGAGAATGCTGTGCAACCTCCAATAGGCTGTTGAGCCAGCCAGCATGTACAGAATGGTATTGCCATATTTTAAGCTCTCAAGAGCTCATATCCAGAGTTCTAGAAACTTTAGTATTGAGGTCCCCTGTCAGCCAGCTAAGAATTTGGTCGGTGTCCTGGACTGAATATCTGTGTCCCCCCAGAATTCATATGTTGAAATCCTAACCCCCAAGTGATGGTGTTGGGAATTGATTAGGACATGAGGGTGGAGCCCTCATGAGTGGGATTCTGCTTTGATAGAAGAGGCCCCAGAGAGCTCTCTCACCCCTTCAGTCATGTGAGGACACAGCCAGAAGACAGTGTCTAAGAACCAGGTATTGAATTTGCCCGAGTCTTGATCTAGGACTTTCCACCTTCCAGAACTGTGAGAAATAAAGATTTGTTGTTTAAGCTACTTAATCTGTGGCATTTTTGTTGTAGTAGCCTGAACAGACTGAGATGGTGGGTTTTGGGCAAATTAATGGGTTGCTCTACATGATCCACTCTAGGTCACGAGTATGAGCATCCTCTGCGCAACAGTGAAAGAGCTGGGCAGGAAGTAGACATTTTACAAGCCAATTAAAACAGTGGCGTATCATGCTTTGTAGGGAGAGAAGAGGGAAAGAAAGAAGAAGACAATGTAGGGAAGGTGGGGAAGGAGCTTCTTGTTCTCCAGAAATAAGAACATAGAGATTATTTACCTTAATCTTAAACTCATCATGAATTCATCCAAGCAGACTGATTAGCTTAAAATGAAACCACATTTCTCTCTTCACTTCCCCACATCCATTCTTTTTTTTTTTTTTTTGTAATTTATTTTTGGCTACATTGGGACTTCGTTGCTGCACTTGGGCTTTCTCTAATTGTGGCGAGCAGGGGCTACTCTTCGTTGCGGTGCACAGGCTCTAGGCGCGTGGGCTTCAGTAGTTGTAGCACGCAGGCTCAGTAGTTGTGGCTCGTGGCATCTAGAACGCAGGCTTAGTATTTGTGGCGCATGGGTTTAGTTGCTCCGTGGCATGTGGGATCTTCCCCGACCAGGGCTCCAACCCGTGTCCCCTACATTGGCACACGGATTCTTAACCACTGCACCACCAGGGTAGTCTGCCAAATCCATTCTTATGTTAACCTGAAAGTGTTTTGGCCAGGATCCCAGTGGATTCTGTGAAGAATGGATTTTCCCTTCAGCTTAAGTTTGTTCTGTTGATACCACAGAATGATACTGCCTCGGAAGTAGATATAAACCTGGGATAGGTTTGTAAAATTTGTGAAATGTATGGCTGGTGTGAATAAGTGATGATGCCATTTCTTATGAGACCATCTCCTCAAGGTGGCATAGAGAAGTTTCATTAAAAAGTATGTAAATGTCTATACTTTAAAAATCAATTTTATCCTCTATTATAGCATGATTTCTTGAGCATTTTTCTCTACATGGACTATAATATGAATCCTTTTCTCAAAGAAAAGATTAGTTTTATAATAGGGCTTACAATTGACATCAAAATCCTCAGTTGTATATCCAAGTTTGTAAAATGTATTATTCTGTGCATAAAATGATGCAGTGAGAACCCAAGGTCCCAATTTGAATGCAGTTAATGGGAGTATTGGGGGGGGCTCATTTTGGGGGCAATAACTGTCATAAAGAATCCCATTGTTGTGAAGCATAGAAATGAACAACATTCAAGTAAAAAGAAGTATATATTTCTCCTTGCTGTTCTGTTTCTAACAGAAACAAGGAAAGAACTGGAACTCCCTTTTATAATTAGTTTCATGTGAAAATGCCCAGCAATTGCAAGGGGGTATGCAACATGGGTAAACAGTGGGTCACAAGTGAACTGAAAAGAGCCTTGAAGGGCATAGTGCTTAGAGCTAATACGTAGCCACCCGATGGAAAAGAATGATTAACTTTAGGAAACAGAAGTCTGCAATCAATTTCATTCTCTTTCTTTAGAGATGTTCTGAGCTGATGGAAGAAAGTATAGGAGAGAAAGAGAGCATAGATCTTCCAAGAAGGTCTGGCTCCTGGATGACATAGATGGAATCTTCTTCCTCTAGTGCGCTTGGAATACCAGGCTTCTCATGCTCAGGGACATCAGGGTGATAGAAGCTTTCCTTGGGGGTGGAAGGCTCCCCTTGGGGCAGCTGCTACTTGAGGGCTGAATGTGCAAGGGCTCTGTTGACTCAGCATGGCCTGGCCATCGCATTCCCTGCTAGACAAATTTTCCTTTCAGGATTCAGTTCACATGGCACATGAAGACCCAGAACATACACACACACACACACACACACACACACACACACACACACACACACACACACGGCGTCCCTCATTTTTCACTTCTGCAGAAGCCCTTCAGAGAACTCGGGCCTGTCTCTCGAGTCCCACCAGCAGATGTCTCTCCTGGGTCTGAAGACCAGTCATCCCACACGCTTGTGTCTGGAACCACCTTGGGTCTTAATCCGGTTTGACCCTTTCACCAGTTCTTGGTCAGAGGGGCAGTGCTTTGCACCATGCATGCTGTTCTGCTTTTAAAGACGTTTTCCCAAATAAGACCCTGGAAAATAAGACATGTTTTGAATTTTTAAATATGTCTAACTAGAAAAGACAGTTTCCTTCATTTTCAAGTGACAACATAATCATTTCAGTAAGTTTTGCCACATAACATTCTCAACAAAAGAACCATGAGCAGAAGACTTAGTTTCAAGAAGAATATCTGCTTTGTGACTCCAGGCAGGTCTAAAATGCACATTTGGTTGGGAAGTTCCTCTGCTTAAAACCTTGTCCTGCCTCCTCATTGCCCAAAGCTAACATCAGGAGTTAATTAACACTAATATTAAAATGAAATTTAATAATGTTTTATGTAATAATGATATAACAATATCATTACGTTATTTTTCTGGGTTTTGTGGTATTTGCCACCTTTTAAAAATTGTGATTTGTTAAAATTACTTTTCTCATTCTAAATGTTCACTATTCTATACATGTTGTATTATTTTACAAATAAAAACAAAATATTTCTTCAATAAAAACAATATTATTTAATATTTAACATTTAATATTATATAAAATGATAAAAACAATTATATTGTTTTAGTCAAGTGGGATTCCCAACTGTATTCAGGCCCCACAAAACCTGGATCCACCCATTATACCTCAGTCAGAATTCACTTAGAGTAGATCCTGTAACTATAAGCATCTGGAAAATCTAGAAGTAGGAAAAAAGACAAAAACCCAAAGGAAAGAAAGTTCCTCACTTATCTTATCTCTCAATGAGAGGAAATTGCTTTGAGTTCCTTGGGAGGATGCTTTAACCCACAGTTTGTTTCCTTTGGGGGTTCTTAGGAATTACTTTTTGAACATGACCTTCTAATCCCATGTCCAAACGGTGAGCAACCCTGGGGTTTCCACCCGTGTATATTTCAGACTTACAGGTGTGTCACAGCCAAGGGACTTTCCCCTTTTCAGTGGTCCCACTTCACTATCTAGCTATCCACATCCTCTTGAAGGAGGTTGCCTGCTGTTATCTAGTCCAAGCCAGCTTGTCTCTTCCAATTCAGTCCCTGAACCAAGTCCATGTGATGCTCAGAAAAGAGAGAAATCTCCATGTTGAGAGACTGACAAATCCTGGTCTATTGTGGTGAGTTCCTCTTTTTAGAAGCTTTGAAATCTTCTCATTCTATACTGAGCCCCTGTTAAATAATAGAGGAAGGAATCAGCTAAATTTATATTATTACTATTACCCAGTATCTTTTTTCCTATTTAGCCTCCCAGTCTGTGTTAAACGTTTCCCACTAGAGTAAAGCTTTAATAACCCAGAATGTTTTACCTCCCAAAATAGTAAATTCAACACAAAGCCATAACAAAAAGGCCCTCCACCTCAAAACTTAGGAAAACTTACTTTGTGTGAGATCTGTCTTCTGAGAACATCAACTTTCCCTAAGGAATAATTCTGCAATGTTTAATTAATCTGAGTATAGCCTTAGAAGTGCATGTGAGTTTACTAGTCTGTCGAAATTGAGACCTGGTTGGTTGTGTCTGCCCAGTCGGCCCAAGGGAATCGGCTACATAAAGTCTAGAAAATGAGAAGCTAAAGAGGTAAAATCTTCCAGAGCGTCCCCATCACTGTTTGGAGAAGATGGAGCTCTGTTTGGCCTTTGGTCATCAAGGATAGAAAGCCTGTGCTGAGTGACTGCTTGGATGAGTAAACTGGACTGACTCCTTGCTTATTCCATGCTTATCAAGCCAACCTTCTGATTACAATCTTGTTTTCCCTGTAGATTTTCCTACTGAGAAAGTGTTGACTATAGAAAGCTGGCAATTAAGGTCTTGGCAGTTACACTTTTATGGTTAATTAATAAATTGGCATTCTCCCAAGCCTGAGCACCATAGGGCACATAGACCAAGTGGAATTTCTAGGATTGCAGACAGATCCTGGATGGCGGATAGTGATCGCATTAGACTCTGGTTCAAGGGTGACAGGACCTGAGTGGCTACCGGGCTCTGTAGACGAACTCTTTATCTCCTTCTCCCTAAATGTAAAAGAGTTAAACATCAGTTTGTTTCAAGTCTGTTGAAATTATGGTTAGTTGGGATTCAGTTCATAAGTATAACTGTATTCATGTTCTAAATGTTCTTTATCCATTCCTTCAATTATCTGTGTAACAAATCATTATTGATGACCCCTCTGTTCAGGCATTTTATTAGATACTGGGGATACAATGATGCATACAGCACCATCCCTAGAAGCTTTCACTCCAGTTGGAAAAACACATATTTTAAATAATCATAATACGCTAAGTCCTGAAACAAAGTTATAGGAAAAAAAGGTATAAGAATGCTTAATTGGGCTTCCCTGGTGGTGCAGTGGTTGAGAGTCTGCCTGCCGATGCAGGGGACACGGGTTCGTGCCCCGGTCCGGGAGGATCCCACATGCCATGGAGTGGCTGGGCCCGTGAGCCATGGCCTCTGAGTCTGTGCGTCCGGAGCCTGTGCTCCACAATGGGAGAGGCCACAACAGTGAGAGGTCCACGTACCGCAAAAAAAAAAAAAAAAAAAGAATGCTTAATTGTGCACATAGCAAAGTCAGAGAAGGCTTTCCCTAGGAGATAACATTTGTACAGAGTTGCAAAGGTTGGCCAGGGGTTTGCCAGGCAGATGGGATAATCAGAAATTTTTCTGGAAGAGTGAAGAACATCTTTGAACAAGTAGTTCAGAATGGAATATGGGTATGAGGGCATGTGGATTGGGGAGTAGAAAAGAGGAAGGTTGATGAAGTTTGAAAAATAGGCAGGTGTCAGGCAAAGGGCTTTGCATGTTGGGCTAAGGAATGTATATCTTTATTTTGAAATACTCGCCAGAGAATGTCATGGACTGCATAACATTTGTCGGATTATACAGGATGGATTAGATGGGCATGGGCCTGGCAGCAGGAAGACCAGTTGGGAGACTGTTGAGGGCTGAGGGTTGGAATCGAGGCAGTAAATATAAGCCTGGAAAGTTGAAACAGATTTCAAGTACAATTAGTGTGGGAGAAGGGTCAGTGGGCTAGGGTGAGGGAGAAGTCTTGCATGAGTCCCACGTTTCTGACTTGAGGTGATGGGAATGCCCTCAACCTCAACAAGGAATAAAGGAGGAAGGGCAGGGAATTTGTTAAGCGGAGACGCAAGATGTGCTTGTATGTGTTGAAGTGGACCTGTCTGGGTAAAGGTGTTCAGTTGGTGATTGGAAATAAGCATATGAAGGTCAAGAGAGATATCTGGGCTGGAAATAAAAGTTTCAGAATTAAAGAATGGGTAATAAATGAAGGTGTGAGAATGGATGACATTGCCCAGGAAGATCTTGGAAGGAGAGAGGAGAATAGGGCCAAAGACAGGACTCTGGAGAACTTTACCATTTAAGGAGTGAGCTGAAGAGTGAGGGAAGTGGAGAACAAGGGGCCAATTGATGATTTGTTTTGGGATATTCTCATGTTAAATTGTCTTGTTGATAATTGCCAGGACTATGCTTCCTTTCCTTTTTCCTTTCTCTTCCTACCCTCCCTTTCATCTCCTCCGCCACCACCACTTTTTCTTTTTCCATTTCCTCTTCTTCCTTTTCCTCCTCCTCTCCCCTTCCCCCAACCTCTCCTCCCCACCTCTCTCCTCCTCCTTCTTCTTTTTTTCTTAATGCTTGACTATTCCAAAATAAAATCTAGGGACACTGAAGAAACATTTTTTTTTCCTAGCAAAATTTTTTTCCCTACCCAGTCTTGGAATCTTAATACAGACAAAACATCATTTACTTACTTTGCAACTGCTACATAACAGCTATTAGTCAGAAAAACTAACATTACCAAGCATTTATTCGGTTCCATGAATTATCTCACTCAAATCTCCCCAAATCCTGTGGGAGAGGTGTTCTAAACACCCTCATTTTAAAGAGGATGAACTGAGTCTCAGACAACTTCCATGGCTTCCCAAAACCACACACCAGATGTGTAGTCAGGATTCAGACCTAAGCCTGTGTGTCTAAGGTCACACTTCCCTTCCCCGTTACTTGCTCCTCTTGTCAGTTACAGTGTTGTGGTGTTCAGTCCCTTTGTACCCAGCCTCTCTTTGAATTCTTCAAGTCTTAACTTCTATTAGGTCAAGAGAAAAAGTCCCCTCCAGTCTTTTTCCAGTGGCTGCAATAAGGGTTATTGGCTGCTGGGTCTGTTCTGACTTTTCCTGTCTCCTGTCCACTGAATGGTTTTGGATTCCTATCCTGATGGTTGATTTTGCCACCAAGACAGGTGACCTCACTCCTGAAGAATAATAATAATAATAGCAAACATTTGTATTTATTATGTGTCAGGCATGCACTAGCTCATTTTATACAGCAGCTCTATGGATCATTGATGGGGCTTGCTGTATTCATCACAGCTCCTTTGCATCTGAACTTGGCCCTGGCTGACCTTCTTGGACTCTGACATGGGGTCGACTCCCTACTCTGCTAAGTCCATGGCTAAGTCCCAGCTGGTCCCCCTTCTGCTGGCAGCTAAGATTTTCTCTCAGGCTGGGCCCTCCTGCTTAAACCCCAAGCATGTGGTCTCTATTCCCTGGGACTTTTGCCCTCAACTTCTACTGCTTTTGAAAATAAACACCCCAAAATCTGCCTTAACAAGTTGCTGATAATGCTACAAACAGAGTATTAATGTGTCTCACTGTCATAAACAGAGTCATAAAGAGAGACAGCTTCTTCTAGCACAGAGTGCCTGGGAGGCAGGACTGTCCCATTAAACTTATCATCCCAATTTTCTGGAGACAAACATTTCTGGACTAGTTGAACTTTATTTTATTTGCTTGGTTTCTCTGGCTGTAATAAACTGGGTAGCCTCCCAGTCCTTTCATGACCTGGATGGGGTTGACAAATAAGTCCCACCTCTGAACTCCCAGGTGTCTGCCTCTGGACCTGGAGCATCCCATCTCAGAGAGAAACAGATGTGGGCTAGGGTTTGCAGACCACAGGATTAACCAACATGCTGTATCTTCCTGTAACAACAGGTTTACTCCATGGCAGAAATGAAACTGTTACCGAACTAAACTGGGGTCTGCTTGTCCTCACGCAATAAAGCAAATCTACTGACACTAGTTGTGGTGAAGGAAACTGTAGCGTTCATTGCAGGGCGCCAAGCAAGGAGTTTGTATCTTTTAAGAACTAGCTGCCCTGGACTCCTTGCTTGGTGCCCTGCAATGAACGCTACACTTTCCTTCACCACAACCAGTGTCAGTAGATTTGCTTTATTGCTTGAGGACAAGCGGACCCCAGTTTGGTTCGGTAACAATTTTATGGAGGACATGGGGGGAGTCCTGTTCTGGGAAGACCCCATAGAGTCCTACTTGGTTACAAAACCAGTATATATGGAGTAAAACCCACAATTCACATTTATTTTTAAGGTTAAATGAAATTTCAGATTTCCTACTTGCTACAGACTCGATTCCTGGGGGTCATTGTCACTCTCCTCTGAGGGCAGAGGTACTTTGGTGGAAAACTTTGTGAGGTTCTGGTCTGGGGTGGGGGTGAGCTGAGGCTGTTCAATAACTCTTCCTTTCCTCCTTCCCACTTTCCTCTCTCCTCCCTTCTCTATCTTCCTCTCCCCTCCATCTTCCGTCTCCCTCCTTCCTTCCCTTCTTCTTTGCTCAGGCTCTAGTTCTTAGTTTCTGTCAATGAAATGCTCTCTCTAGTGGGAACAGATTGTCACTGGCATTTTCCAAGCATAAATGAGCTTCAGAATTTGTATAGCTGTCATAGACTCTTAGGATGCCATCGCCCGCTGTGACCACAAAAGTCCATCCTTTTTACATCTTAGGTGAGGAATGGAAAGTGACTCAATAGACAGAAAGAGGCAGAGCCAGACTAGACCCCAGGGCTCCAGGCTCCTGGTCCTGAGCTCTCAGTGACACAGGGAGAATTGTCAACTAGGCTTTAAACCAAGGCACCAGCTCTGATTTCATCAAGAGGTTGTGGGATTTGCAGATCATTTGTTGCTGGTGCTGTTGTAAGAACAAGATTGTGGTGATGACAGGAGGTGTCTGCTCCAGATTAGTAATAGAACAGCCCTTCTGGAAATGCAGGGTTGGAGGGTGACTCTTGCCAAACTGTAGTATCCAGTGCCCAGGGATCCAAATCCAGCCAAAACCAGGGCCAGCTGTTCCAGGGGAAGAAACAATCTGTTCTTTTCCTGCCCATCCGGGGAGCTGGGCATGTCCCGAGGCAGACACTGTCAGTTACCACAGCTGCTCTCCTGAGAGGGAGGACTCTGAGTGCCCTCAAATTTCTGCATCCCTTTTCTCCTTGGCAACTGGTTAAATTATTTTTCCCAAAGATGATATGGTAGATTGATAACTTAGCACTACTTTTTAAAAATTATATGGGTAAATACAGATCTCTTCCTTCAGATAAACTATTGCTACATGAACCATTGACCCAGAAGAATACAGAAAATATAGATGGACAAATAATTTTGTATCCTATCTTTTCTTCAACAAAATTATCTGAGAACTACTCCAAGAAAAGTTTTGTGAGAGGAGCTTGAAAGACACAAAGCAGGGCCATGATCCCTGTCCTCAAGGATCTGACTCTCTACTGGGTGATCATATTCATTTCCTATTTCTGCTTTAACAAATTCCTACAAACTTAATAGCTTAAACAGCACACTTTATCCTCTTACAGTTCTGGAAGTCAGAAGTCCAAAATGGATCTCATTGGATCAAAAACAAGGTTCTGGCAGGGCTGTGTTCCTTCTGGAGTCTCTAGGGCATAATCTGTTTTCCTGCTTTTTCCAGCTTCTGAAGGCCATCCACATTCCTTGGCTTGCAGCCTCTTCCTCATTCTTCAAAGACAGCAATGGCCAGTCAAATCTTTCTCCCATTGCTATTTTTCTTGTTCTCACTCTTCTGTCTTTCTCTGCCAGTTTTATGCACACTGTGGTAATATTGGACACATTAGGTCATCCAGGATAATCCCTTCATTTTAAAGCCAGCTGAGTAGCAAACTTAATTCTCCTTTTCTATGTAACATAGCCTAATTATAAATTCTGGATATTAGGTTATGACATCTTTGGGAGGCCATGATTCTGCCTGCTCTAGAGATTTAGATTTAGATGTTCCTAGGTAATCATTAAGCTCTATGATTTGTGCTCTGATATGGGGGTAGAAGAGGCAATTATGGGAGCCTATAGGAAGAGCACTAGTATGAAAGGATGATGCAGTGATGGGGCAGCAGTGAGGGAGTCTTCCTGGGAAAAGTGACATTTGAGTTCAGATTTTTAGCTTGTGTGAGAGTCTGGCCAAGAAAGGGGAAAAGACATTCTAAGAAAAGGGAAAAGTGTACAACAGAAGCATGGATATGGTGGCATGACAGGGAAAGAAACTATGGCTGGAGTGTAGGGTCGGGGAAGAGAGTGGTGGATGATATAGGAGACTGGAAAAGTCATGCACTGGAAGGTTCTGTTGGGAAATAGATGGCACTTTCAAAGAGGGTGATTAAAGTGCCCTTTAACAATGTTTGAGTGAAGGAGATTTGGCAATGTTTGGGTTGGGTTAAGGGAAAGCGACAAGGAGTGATGAAGTACCCCAGGACGGGCAACAACCAGAAGTGTCATGAAACCTAAGCCTGGGGGCAATGGGAAGGAGTCTCTTTGAGATGATGGGAGTTATGACTACAGAGGGGCCATCCTGTGGGAGCTGTGGTCTTTGATAGAAAAACACAGCCATGTGAAACCACAGCCTGGCAGGGAGAGATCCAGAGGAACACAAACTGCAATGCCTTTGCCTCCCATCTTCCAATCTGCTGCCCTTGCCTTTCATTGGTTAATCCAACCAGAAGCCAGGGGACAGGGCAGCTTGGTGGACATAGTGCATGAAATATAGCCCCGTGCAACTCAGAAGAAAGTGACTCTGGACGGGAGACTGCAGGGACCAGACAGGAGGACCTTCTGCATTGTGAATGAAGAATCTGAATTTTACACTGAAGGTCACAGGGAGCCTAAGAAGTATCGTAAGTAGGTCAATGGTTCTTTGAACCTTTGAACAGGTTTGTTTACCATCCCATTCCCCACATTACCTTCATCCTATAGGGTAAAGATTTTAATCTAGTCTCCATCTCTTATCTTTATCCCATCTCTCAGAGCCTTGACAAGCTGATTTATACACTCTATCAGCCAAAATATTAATGGCCTACAATGCCTTAATGTGCCACCTCCTTCAGATATGTTTAACTTTATTGGGAGCCTTCAGTCCCTGGATCAGTTAGTTATTGTCATAATTATGTTGTGCTACAAATCACTTCCAAACTCTGGGGCTTCGAATAATAAGTATTTATTTAGCTCAGAAGTCTGTAGGTGGCGATTTAGGCTGGGAAGTTTTTCTGGTCTCAGCTGAGCTTGCTCACATGTCTGGGGGTCATGTAGCCTGTTGGCTGAGGACACACACTTCTGGAGATTTACTGGTGGTCAAATGGTTTTTGACGTGCTCTTCTCCCCATGTTTCACCCAGCCCTCCAGTGGGCCAACCTAGGCTGGTTCTGAGCACAGTGGTCCAGGTGCAAGAACAGAATCAGAAATGTGCAGGCTCTTGACCAAGTTACTGCTTGTGTCACAACTGACATCATCCTATTCGTCAAAGTGAGTCAGTGACTAAATAGACTCCACTTCTTGATGAGAGAAACTGCAAAGTCACATGGCAAACGACATGGGTAGAAGAACAAATAAAGAACTGGCACCAGTGATACAATCAATCTGCCAGTCATTGCTGGGTGCCTTAACTCAGGCAACAGAGAATGATTTATTTATCAAATTATGTATTTGTTTATTGTCAGAATCTCCCACTAAACTGTCAGCCCTGACAGAGCACAGCTGTACCTTCAAGTGGCTGTAACATATGTGCTCACAGCAAATTTTCATTGAAGTCAGTAGTGAATGCTGCTGGGTTCACATGGGCATTATCCAAAGAATCATCTTTATAATCCTATTCTAGTCCACCAAGTCCCCATAAGAAGACAATTGTCCCTGAAAATAAATAAGCACAAATATGCTTTCCTCTTACACATTCAGCTCTGCTGTGTTGCTGTTTCACTTTTTCTTTTTCAGGTTTTGATCAAGCTGGGTGAAGCTAGTCAAGAAAAACCTGTCCCTCACTGGGGGCCTTGTCTCCCCTCATCACTCTCCACTAGGGCCTGGGAAGCTGACTCAGTTGTACAGCTTGAACACATGACATCACTGAACTAAAGGGTATGATACCCCTGTTACAGACTGAATTGTGTCCCCTCTAAATTCATGTGTGTTGAAATCCTAACCCCCCAGTACTTCAGAATGTGACTGTATTTAAAGATTGGGATTTAAAAGAGGTAATTAAGGTAAAATGAGTTCATGTAGGTGGGCCCTAATTCAATATGACTGGTGTTCTTATAAGAAGAGGAGATTAGGACACAGACACATAGAGAAAAGACCATGTGAAGACACAGGAAGAAGAGGCCATCTACAAGTCAAGGAGAGAGACCTCAGAAGAAATCCTGACAACACTTGAGCTCAGACTTCCAACCTCCAGAATTGTGAGAAAATAGATTTCTATTGTCTAAGCCACCCAGTCTAAGCTACGTTGTATAGCAGCTCTACCAAAGTAATACATCCCCTTTCTTACAAGGGAACTGCTTATTTGGAGGGAGGCTTATTTGGGGGACTCTCCCAACCCCACTCCCAATGTGAGTCAGAGGAATCCAAGTTGACTGCCTGGAAGAGGCTTGCCCATAGAGGAAGTGCCAAGCGTTGCATGTACTGGAAATCTCATGGGACCCCTTCAGAGTGGCCCATGCAGGCTGAAGACAGATGGTGCTTGTCCTTTCATGTGGCCTTCCCAGGGCTCTGTAAGCAGTTCTAACTTGTTCTTGTAGGCTGATGCTAAATTCCATTCATTAGCGAGTTTGCCAGTGACCTAATTTTATTGGTTCCTCAGGAGCTCTTCTCTTGCTTTCAGGCCTCTGGTCATCTAAAATATGGTGTCTTCAGCAAATTCACCCCCTCATTATGTGTGATCCCTCTTCTAGACCATTTAGCCCTTCTTGCAGCTCCTAATAAATAAATACTGACTCTAAGACCAAAACCCAAGAGGCCATACATTTAATTGCTTTCCATGCTGAGATAGAATCATTTATTAGCTCTGTGCAAAGCGCAGTGTTTGAAAACTCCAAACCACATGAAACGCCACAAGTTCTGAGTCAGAGCCTAACAGAGAAACAGCCAACTCTCATCTGAACTTTGTTAGGCCTCATGACCTTTCACAAAACCTCAAAGCAAACATAATTCAGCCCCTGGATAGGCTCAAACTCTGAGCTGAGTCCTGTCGTTTGTTTGGTTTTGTAGCAGCTGCTTATATCACAAATCCACACTTCTGGTTAAAAAAAAACCCAAAAGATCCCTGAGATGGCTTCAAACCAGTGTGATGTTCTGTTTTATTTTTGTTTTGTAATATGTCTATTAGTTGTGAAACTCAGACTTCTTTGGAAAGCTAGCTCTACAGAACAACCTGTGGGTTTAGAATTGCCAGGTAAATTGGGAACAGGAGATTTAAATGGAATTCAGTGAGAAACCAATTGTTGTGAATCTGACTGGAATAACTGGTAGAGAAGGAATAGCTGGGAGGAGGAGTAGGGAGGCCAAAAGAGAATAGTTTTGTTTTGTTTTAAAGAAGGAAGGTTTGGTGCTGAGGCATTGTCTGGACACAGTGGATGCTTGGTAAGAATTTCTTGATGACCTCTTCAACTCATGTGATCTGTAGTTTCTGCTTGTCCTGAACTTAATTCAGAGAGCCCTGACAAGAACTTTGCAGCCATTTCCATATCACCATATATCCGTCCGGCCCTGCTGGACTGCTGCCCGGCTGAGTTAGTGTGGCTTGACAGGGAACGCTATGAGAAGGAGGCCAGCCCAGGGCTCTTCTTGCTACAACTGGACTGAGAAAGAGCAGGGATGTGGCAGACAGGAAGGGTTTGGACTTTGAGTCAGACATGTCCACTGGGTTGGGACAGTCGGTAAAAGAAATTTGGTCGTATGGACTACATCCACTCCCTGGAGGTTATGGTGGTAGCCCAGACAAAGAAAGGTGACCAGAACAAAACCAGGGACTTCCTCAGGCAAGTGGAACCACATGCCATGCCTCCATCTTAGCAGTCAGCCCAGGTTGGCCTGGTAGCAGATGGCTGCCCCAACTGTGGGCCTGGAGTTTGGGGGCAAGATTCTGATCAGTGTGTGTTAAAAGTTAGTTTGTGTAGGAGGGGAGGGTGAAGGTGGTGCAAGAGTGGATTCATATGGGATTCAGTTCTAACAGGTGCCCCCCTGTTAAACTGAGTCTCAAAATCAGGTAAACTCTTGTCGACTCGTCTATGAATTAGACCAGAACTACTTAACCCACTGCTCTTTTCCCTTTCCTCTTCCTCCCCTTACTCTCCTCTGCCACAGATGTATCTGGAAAGGGCTTGGAGCAGTGGAAGGACATGAACTCGTAGAAGGAGGGGATCTAGATCAGGTGGGGACTTGTAGGTCATTGTGAGACCTTGGAAAGTAAGAATGCCTCCAACCACTTAACTCACTGTCTGCTCTTCTCTGCTTCAACGTCCCCAAATCCAAGCAGGACCCACAAAATGAGATTAGACACATTTTCCTATGTTTCAGGTGATATGTGAACCAAATCCAAATTATTTGCATCTGTAATCTTTTTGTAGACCATATTTTCAATGAAACCAAATTGCATTTGGTAAAGTTAATGGTTATAAGATTTTGTATCAGTCCTGCAGAAGGGAACAAAAGAGTAAATAATATTTCAATCCCACTGTTTTGGACTTCCATATTGACCTGACATATGTTTCATCTCTGTTTATGTACACAAGTATTTAAATATGAATTATATTAAAATTGATGGATTATTATTTAAAAAATTTTTAGGATCAATCTTTGTTAAATCAATCAAATTCTTTGATAATATTTCCATAAAAGAGTTAAACCATTTTTATTTTTTAATTTTGTTTGAATACAAGGATCATCATTAGGATCAATTAATTTTGATTAATTTATTCTGACTTAACTTTCACCTAGCTGTATATTCTGTGATTATGAGTTTTCCTTTGCAAAAGTGATTTCTACCAAGCTTATTTCTCAGGTCAAATTTAAAAAGATTTGATTCTTACATTCACTTTTGGCTAAAAAGCATTTTAAATTGTATGCAATTTTAGATACTGGTTTTTTTTTTTTTTTAACATCTTTGTTGGAGTATAATTGCTTTACAATGGTGTGTTAGTTTCTGCTTTATAACAAAGTGAATCAGCTATACATATACATATATCCCCATATCTCCTCCCTCTTGCGTCTGACTCCCAACCTCCCTATCCCACCTAGGTGGTCACAAAGGACCGAGCTGATCCCCCTGTGCTATGCGGCTGCTTCCCACTAGTTATCTATTTTACATTTGGTAGTATATATAACTACATGCCATTCTCTCACTTCGTCCCAGCATACACTTCCCCCTCCCCGTGTCCTCAAGTCCATTCTCTATGTCTACATCTTTATTCCTGTCCTGCCCTTAGGTTCTTCAGAACAATAGTTTTTCTTTCTTTTCTTTTTTTTTTTTAGATTCAATATATACGTGTTAGCATACAGTATTTGTTTATCTCTTTCTGACTTACTTCACTCTGTGTGACAGACTCTAGGTCCATACACCTCACTACAAATAACTCAATTTCGTTTCTTTTTATGGCTGAGTAATATTCCATTGTATATATGTGCCACATCTTCTTTATCCATTCATCTGTCGATGGACACTGAGGTTGCTTCCATGTCCTGGCTATTGTAAATAGAATTGCAATGAACATTGTGGCATATGACTCTTTTTGAATTATGGTTTTCTCAGGGTATATGCCCAGTAGTGGGATTGCTGGGTCATATGGTAGTTCTATTTTGAGTTTTTTAAGGAACCTCCATACTGTTCTCCATAGAGGCTGTATCAACTTACACCCCCACCAACAGTGCAAGAGGGTTCCCTTTTCTCCACACCCTCTCCAGCATTTGTTGTTTGTAGATTTTTTGATGATGGCCATTCTGACCGGTGTGAGTTGATACCTCATTGAAGTTTTGATTTGCATTTCTCTAATTATTAGCGATAGTGATCATTCTTTCATGCATTTGTTGGCAATCTGTATATCTTCTTTGGAGAAATGTCTATTTAGGTCTTCTGCCCATTTTTGGATTGGATTGTTTGTTTTTCTGATACTGAGCTGCATGAGCTGCTTTTAAATTTTGGAGATTAATCCTTTGTCAGTTGCTTCATTTAAAAATATTTTCTCCCATTTTGAGGGTTGTCTTTTCATCTTGTTTATGGTTTCGTTTGCTGTGCAAAAGCTTTTAAGTTTCATTAGGTCCCATTTGTTTGTTTTTGTTTTTATTTCCATTTCTCTAGGAAGTGGATCAAAAAGGACCTTGCAGTGATTTATGTCATAGAGTGTTATGCCTATGTTTTCCTCTAAGAGTTTGATAGTGTCTGATCTTACGTTTAGGTCTTTAATCCATTTTGAGTTTATTTTTGTGTAGGGTGTTAGGGAGTGTTCTAATTTCATTGTTTTATATGTACATTTCATTCTTTTACATGAGTTTTCCCAGCACCACTTATTGAAGAGGCTGTATTTGCTCCACTGTATATTCTTGCCTCCTTTATAAAAGTTAAAGTGACCATATGTGCGTGGGTTTATCTCTGGGCTTTCTATCCTATTCCATTGATCTATATTTCTGATTTGTGCCAGTATCATACTGTCTTGATTCCTGTAGCTTTGTAGTATAGTCTGAAGTCAGGGAGCCTGATTCCTCCAGCCCCGTTTTTCTTTCTCAAGATTGTTTTGGCTATTTGGGGTCTTTTGTGTTTCCATATAAATTGTGAAATGTTTTGTTCTAGTTCTGTGAAAAATGCCATTGGTAGTTTGATAGGGATTGCACTGAATCTGTAGATTGCTTTGTGTAGTAGAGTCATTTTCACAATGTTGATTCTTCCAATCCAAGAACATGGTATATCTTTCCATCTGTTTGTATCATTCTTAATTGCTTTCATCAGTGTCATAGTTTTCTGCCTACAGGTCTTTTGTCTCCTTAGGTAGGTTTATTCTTAGATATTTTATTCTTTTTGTTGCAGTGGTGAATGGGAGTGTTTCCTTAATTTCTTTTTCAGATTTTTCATCATTAGTTTATAAGAATGCAAGAGATTTCTGTACATTAATTTTGTATGCTGTTACTTTACCAAATTCATTGATTAGCTCTAGTAGTTTTCTGGTAGCATCTTTAGGATTCTCTATGTATAGTATCATGCCATCTGCAAACACTGACAGCTTTACTTCTTCTTTTCCAAATTGGATTCCTTTTATTTCTTTTTCTTCTCTGATTGCTGTGGCTAAAACTTCCAAAACTATGTTGAATAAGAGTGGTGAGAGTGGGCAACCTTGTCCTGTTCTTGATTTTAGTGGAAATGGTTTCAGTTTTTCACCTTTGAGGACGATGTTGGCTGTGTGTTTTTCATATGTGGTGTTTATTATGTTGAGGAAAGTTCCCTCTATGCCTACTTTCTGGAGGGTTTTTATCATAAATGGGTGTTGAATTTTGTGAAAAGCTTTTTCTGCATCTATTGAGATTATCATATGGTTTTCCTCCTTCAATTTGTTAATATGGTGTATCACACTGATTGCTTTGCATATATTGAAGAATCCTTGCATTACTGGGATAAACCCCACTTGATCATGCTGTATGATTCTTTGAATGTGCTGTTGGATTCTGTTTCCTAGTATTTTGTTGAGGATATTTGCATCTATGTTCATCAGTGATCTTGGCCTGTAGTTTTCTTTCCTTATGACATCTTTGTCTAGTTTTGGTAGCAGGGTGATGGGGGCCTCATAGAATGAGTTTGGGAGTGTTCCTCTCTCTGCTATATTTTGGAAGAGTTTGAAAAGGATAGGTATTAGCTCTTCTCTAAATGTTTGATAGAATTCTCCTGTGAAGCCATCTTGTCCTGGGTTTTTTTTTTTTTTTTTTTGGAAGATTTTTCATCACAGTCTCAATATTATTGCTTGTGATTTGTCTGTTTATATTTTAAATTTCTTCCTGGTTCAGTCTCAGAATGTTGTGCTTTTCTAAAAATTTAGTCCATTTCTTCCCAGTTGTCCATGTTATTGGCATATAGTTGCTTGCAGTAATCTCTCATGATCCTATGTATTTCTGCAGCATCAGTTGTTACTTCTCCTTTTTCATTTCTAATTCTACTGATTTGAGTCTTCTCCCTTTTTTCTTGTTGAGTCTGGCTAATGTTTTATCAATTTTGTTATCTTCTCAAAGAACCAGCTTTTAGTTTTATTGATCTTTGCTATCGTTTCCTTCATTTCTTTTTCATTTACTTCTTATCTGACCTTTATGATTTCTTTCCTCCTGCTAACCTTGGGTTTTTTTTGTTCTTCTTTCTCTAATTGCTTTAGGTGTAAGGTTAGGTTGTTTATTTGAGATGTTTCTTGTTTCTTAAGATATGACTGTATGGCTAAAACTTCCCTCTTACAACTGCTTTTGCTGCATCTCATAGGTTTTTTTTTTTTTTTTTTTTTTTTTTTTTTTTGCGGTATGCGGGCCTCTCACTGTTGTGGCCTCCCCCGTTGCGGAGCACAGGCTCCGGACGCGCAGGCTCCGGACGCGCAGGCTCAGCGGCCATGGCTCACGGGCCCAGCCGCTCCGCGGCATATGGGATCCTCCCAGACCGGGGCACGAACCCGTATCCCCTGCATCGGCAGGCGGACTCTCAACCACTTGCGCCACCAGGGAGGCCCTCTCATAGGTTTTTGATCGTCATGTTTTCGTTGTAATTTGTCTCTAGGTATTTTTTGGTTTCCTCTTTGATTTCTTCATTGATCTCTTGGTTATTTAGTAGTGTATTGTTTAGCTTCCATGTGTTTGTATTTTTTACAGATTTTTTCCTGTAATTGATATCTAGTCTCATAGCATTGTGGTCAGAAAAGGTACTTGATGCAATTTCAATTTTCTTAAATTTACCAAGGTTTGATTTGTGACCCAAGATATGATCTATCTTGAAGAATGTCCATGAGCACTTGAGAAGAAAGTGTATTTTGTTGTTTTTGGATGGAATGTCTTATAAATAACAATTAAGTCCATCTTTTTTAATGTATCATTTAAAGCTTGTGTTTCCTTTTTTATTTTCATTTTGGATGATCTGTCCATTGGTGAAAGTGAGGTGTTAAAGTCCCCTACTATGATTGTGTTACTGTCGATTTCCCCTTTTATGGCTGTGAGCATTTGCCTTATGTATTGAGGTGCTCCTATGTTGGGTGCATAAATATTTACAATTGTTATATCTTCTTCTTGGCTTGATCCCTTGATCACTATGTAGTGCCCTTCTTTGTCTCTTGTAGTAATCTTTATTTTAAAGTCTATTTTGTCTGATATGAGAATTGTTCCTCCAGCTTTCTTTTGATTTCCATTTTCATGGAATATCTTTTTCCATCCCCTCACTTTCAGTCTGTATGTGTACCTAGGTCTGAAGTGGGTATCGTGTAGACAGTGTATATATGGGTCTTGTTTTTGAATCCATTCAGCCAGTCTATGTGTTTTGGTTGGAGCGTTTAATCCATTTACATTTAAGGTAATTATCGATATGTATGTTCCTTTTACCATTTTCTTAATTGTTTTGGGTTTGTTTTTGTAGGTCTTTTCCTTCTCTTGTGTTTCCTGCCTAGAGAAGTTCCCTTAGCATTTGTTTTAAAGCTGGTTTGGTGGTGCTGAATTCTCTTAGCTTTTGCTTGTCTGTAAAGCTTTTAATTTCTGTGCTCAATATGAATGAAACCCTTGATGGGTAGAGTAATCTTGTTTGTAGGTTTTTTCCTTCATCACTTTAAGTATGTCCTGCCACTCCCTTCTGGCTTCCAGTATTTCTGCTGAAAGATCAGCTCTTCACCTTATGGGGATTCTCTTTTATATTATTTGTTGTTTTTCCCTTGCTGCATTTAATATTTTTTCTTTGTATTTAATTTTTGATAGTTTGATTAATATGTGTCTTGGTGTGTTTCTCCTTGCATTTATCCTGTATGGGACTCTCTGTGCTTCCTGGGCTTGATTAACTATTTCCTTCCTCATATTAGGGAAGTTTTCAACTATAATCTTTTCAAATATTTTCTCAGTCCCTTTCTTTTTCTCTTCTTCTTCTGCGATGCCTATAATTCGAATGTTGGTGCATTTAATCTTGTCCTGGGGTCTCTGAAACTGTCCTCTATTCTTTTCATTCTTTTTTCTTTTTTCTGCTCTGTAGTTGTTATTTCCACTATTTTATCTTCCATGTCATTTATCTGTTCTTCTGACTCAGTTATTCTGCTATTGCTTCCTTCTAGAGAATTTTTTTTTCATCTTAAAGCAAATTTTATTTTATTTTCAGATTTGAGTTATAATTGACAAATAAAATTGTTTGAGTTGAAAGTGTACAACATGATGATTTGATAATTGAGAAATGATTATCGAAATCTAGATATCTAATACGTCCATCACCTCATGTAGTTACCTTTTCAATCCAGTAGTAAGAATGCTTAAGATCTACTTTCTTAGTAAATTTCAAGGATAAAATACAATATTGTTAACTATAGTCACCATGTTGTACATTAGATCCTCAGAATCTTTTCATCATATAACTAAAAATTTGTACACTTTGACCAACATATTTCTATTTCCCCCACCTCCCAAATCCCTGGCAACCATTATTCACTTTCTTTCTCTATGAATTTGATTTATTTTTCTTTCAGATTCCAGATCTAAGTGATACCAAACTGTATTTGCCTTTCCCTGTCTGATTTAGCATAATGCCCTTCAGGTTCATCCATGTTGTTGCAAATGGCAGGATTTCCTTCTTTTTACGGCTTAATAATAGTCTATTATATGTATTTTATAATATACATTATATTATATATGCCACTATATTTTTAGCATCTTTATTCGAGTATAATTGTTTTACAATGGTGTGTTAGTTTCTGTTTTATAACAATGTGAATCAGTTATACATATACATATATCCCCATATTTCTTCCCTCTTGCATCTCCCTCCCTCCCACCCTCCCTATCCCACCCCTCTAGGTGGTCACAAAACACCGAGCTGACCTCCCTGTGCTATGAGGCTGCTTCCCACTAGCTATTTGTTTTACATTTGGTAGTGTATATGTGTCCATGCCACTCTCTCACTTTGTCCCAGCTTACCCTCCCCCTCCCTGTATCCTCAAGTCCATTCTCTAGTAGGTATGCGTCTTTAATCCTGTCTCGCCCCTAGTTTCTTCATGACCATTTTTTTTGGTTTGTTTTTTAGATTCCATATATATGTGTTAGCCTATGGTATTTGTTTCACTATTTCTGACTTACTTCACTCTGTATGACAGACTCTAGGTCCATCCACCTCACTACAATTAACTCAAATTTGTTTCTTTGTATGGCTGAGTAATATTCCATTGCATATATGTGCCACATCTTCTTTATCCATTCATCTGTCGATGGACAGGTTGCTACCATGTCCTGGCTATTGTAAATAGAGCTACAATGAACATTGTGGTACATGACTCTTTTTGAATTATGGTTTTCTCAGGGTATATGCCCAGTAGTGGGATTGCTGGGTCCTATAGTAGTTCCATTTTTAGAGAATTTTAAATTTCATTTATTGTGTTGTCCATCATTTTTTGTTTACTCTTTAGTTTTCTAGGTCCTTGTTAAATGTTTCTTGTATTTTCTCCATTCTATTTCCAAGATTTTGCATCATATTTACCATCATTACTCGGAATTCTTTTCAGGTAGACTGCCTATTTCCTCTTCATTTGTTTCGTCTGGTATGTTTTTACCTTGCTCCCTCATCTGCTGTATGTTTCTCTGTCTTCTCATTTTGCTTAACTTACTGTGTTTGACGTCTCTTTTTCACAGGCTGCAGCTTCATAGTTCCTGTTGTTTTTGGTGTCTACCCCCAGTGGCTAAGGTTGTTTCAGTGGGTTGTGTAGGTTTCCTGGTGGAGGGGACTAGTGCCTGTGTTCTGGTGGATGAGGCTGGATCTTATCTTTCTGGTGGACAGGTCCATGTCTAGTGATGTGTTTTGGGGTGTCTGTGGCCTTATTATGATTTTAGGCAGCCTCTCTGCTAATGTTGTGTTCCTATCTTGCTAATTGTTTGCATAGGGTGTCCAGCACTGGAACTTGCTGGTCGTTGAGTGGAGCTGGGTTTTGGTGTTGAGATGGAGATCTCTGGGAGATTTTCACCATTTGATATTTTGTGGAGCTGAGAGGTCTCTTGTGGACCAATGTCCTGAACTTGGCTCTCCCACTTCAGAGGCAGAGGCCTGACATCCAGCCAGAGCACAAAGACCCTGTCAGCCACACAGCTCAAAAAAAGGGAGAAAAAAATAATAAAATAAAGTTATTAAAATAAAAAATAATTATTAAAATTAAAAATTTTAAAATAATTTTAAAAAAAGCAAGATGAGGGCAATCCAACCAAAAAACAAATCTACCAATCATAAGAAGCACTAAAAACTATATGAAAAAACAAAAAAACAACAGAATGCTAGGACAAATGGTAAAATCAAAGCTATACAGACAAAATCACAGAGATGCATACACATACACACTCACCAAAAGAGAAAAAAGGGAAAAAATATACATATATCTTTGCTCCCAATGTCCACCTCCTCAATTTGGGATGACTCGTTGTCTATTCAGATATTCCACAGATGTAGGGTACATCAATTTGATTGTGGATGTTTAATCCACTGCTCCTGAGGCTGCTGGGAGAGATTTCCCTTTCTCTTCTTTGTTCGCACAGCTCCCGGGGCTCAGCTTTGGATTTGGCCCCACCTCTGCGTGTAGGTCACCTGAGGGCATCTGTTCTTCTCTCAGACAGGACGGAGTTAAAGGAGCAGCTGATTTGGGGGCTCTGGCTCACTCAGGCCAGGGGGACGGAGGGGTACGGAGTGCGGGGCGAGCCTGCGGCGGCAGAGGCCGGCGTAACATTGCACCAGCCTGAGGCGCGCTGAGCATTCTCTCGGGGAAGTTGTCCCTGTATCCCGGGACCCCGGCAGTGGCGGACTGCACAGGTTCCCGGGAGGGACAGTGTGGACAGTGACCTGTGCTGGTATACAGGCTTCTTGGTGGCCGCAACAGCCTTAGCGTCTCATGCCCGTCTCTGGGGTCTGCGCTGTTAGCCACGGCTCATGTGTGTCTCTGGAGCTCCTTTAAGCGGTGCCCTTAATCCCCTCTCTTCGCGCACCAGGAAACAAAGAGGCAAGAAAATGTCTCTTGCCTCTTCGGCAGCTCCAGACTTTTTCCCGGATTCCCTACCGGCCAGGCGTGGTGCACTAACCCCTTCAGGCTGTGTTCACGCCTCCAACCCCAGTCCTCTCCCTGCGATCTGACTGAAGCCCAAGCTTTAGCTTCCAGCCCCGCCCACCCCGGCGGGTGAGCAGACAAGCCTCTCGGGCTGGTGAGTGCTGTTTGGCTCTGATCCTCCATGCGGGAATCTCTCCGCTTTGCCCTCTGCAACCCTGTTGCTGCGCTCTCCTCCGTGGCTCCGAAGTTTCCCTCCACCCATCCCCCATCTCCGCCAGTGAAGGGGCTTCCTAGTGTGTGGAAACCTTTCCTCCTTCATGGCTCCCTCCCACTGGTGCAGGTCCCGTCCCTATCCTTTTGTCTCTGCTTTCTCTTTTTTCTTTTCCCCACCCAGGTATGTGGGGCGTTTCTTGCCTTTTGGGAAGTCTGAGGTCTTCTGCCAGCGTTCAGTAGGTGTTCTGTAGGAGCTGTTCCACATGTAGATGTATTTCTGATATATTTTTTGGGGGAAGGTGATCTCCACGTCTTACTCTTCCACCATCTTGAAGGTCTCCAATAGATACTGTTGATTTTGTTTTAATAAAACTATTTCTACCAAGTCTGTTTCCCATTTTTAATTTTTGAGTTTTTCATGTGTAACAAATTTTACCACATACAGTTAGTTTCATTTTTTGTTGATTATATTTTCCAATAACATTTGATAAGAATTAGATAAAGGATTGCTAGCTGTTAAGTTTTCACTGGCACAATGGCCAAAGGCACAATCTTAGGAACTGAATGCAGGGCAAAGTCTAAAGTGGGGTCGATGTCTTGCCCTTGGCTCACCCTGCCTCTTACCAGCCTGACATGCTGTCCAAGCCCATTAAGCCTTTGCTTGCAATGAGGTGTGTAAGGAAGACCCCTTATTAGCTCTTTGACACAGGTACCTATTTCACCAATAGGGTGGGGTGGTGGGGAGCTGAGAAGGAAAGGTCTAAGAGACAAATGACTGCCTCATTATGACAAAATTCCAGAACAAAGCAAAAAATTGCATACTTCTTCGACAATAAATTTTGGCGGAAAATTATTGTTCCCACATTCTAAAGTTGCTAATCTGCATCTCTTTAATTAACCCAAAACTTTATGAGAACTTAACAGGCTAAGAAAGACTGTTTGTTCTAAGCTCTTTAAGGAAAAGTCTAAAGTTTGCAGAATTGGAGTCAAGTGAAGGACTGGACCTAGAGGTTATCATTTTGAGTGAAGTAAGTCATACAGAGAAAGACAAATATCATATGATATCACATATGTGGTATAGAAAAAATGATACAGATGAACTTATTTACAAAACAGAAATAGACTCATCAACAGAGAAAACAAACTTATGGTTACCAAAAGGGATAGTGGGGTGGGGTGGTGGGGTGATAAACTAGGAGTTTGCGTTTAACATATACACACTACACTATATAAAATAGGTAAACAACAAGAACCTGCTATATAACACAGGGAACTATATTCAACATCTTGTAATAACCCGTAATGGAAAGAATCTGAAAAAGAATATATATATATATATATATATATGTATATATGTATGTATATACATGCATAACTGAATAGTCTTTGCTGTATACCTGAAACTAATGCAGCACTATAAATTAACTATACTTTGATTTTAAAAAAAGGTTAAAAAAAAAGACTGACATAAGTGCAGAACACAGAGACTGTGAATTCTATGGAGAGAACAGGACCATATGGCCAGAAGACCATATGGTTTCCAGTCCCAGTGTGTCTTCTTTCTATCTTGGGGGATCTAGGGACATTTACTTGGCCTCCTGGAGTCTCAGTTTCCTCATCTACAAAATCTTGAACACCTCATGGGCTGGTTGTGAAGCATACAAAAGCTTACTGAGTGGTGGTCATGAGCTTGGGGAATGAATCCCTTTTCTTTTCACAAGAAAGCTTCCTGTCCTGTCCTGTCCTCTTCTCCCCCCTTCCATCCCATCCCTTTTCCTCCTCCTCCTACTTTTCCTCCTCCTTCACGTGGCCATAATTAATAGTCTTGGAGAGGGGCTGGCCACACCAGAAAGATCAACTCATGGTTTAGGGTGGGGACTTCGGGTGATATGGTATCAGTGGACCTAGAGATTGACTTTATCCATGTGGGCAATCAATCAATCAATCAACTATGCTTAGGTAATGAAGCCTCAATACAGTTCTGGACACAGAGGCTCAGCTGAGCTTCCAGGGGTGGCAACACTCAGTGAGTATTGTCACACAGCAATACTGGGACCTCCTGAGGACAATGGAAATGTCACAATTGGGACTCTCCTAGACTCTGCCTTATGCAGCTCTTCTTTTGGTTGATTTTAATGTATTCTTTCCCTGTAGTAAATGCAACTGTGGATATAATAGCTTTCATTGAGTTTGTGAGTCTTTTTTTTTTTATGGTGCCCATCTTAAATACAGTTTTATTTAAGACATTACATTTTCCACTTACAATACAGTGCTTGTAAAGTGCAATGTTATTTCCTTTCCCTGTGCACACATTCCATGTTCAAGTATCAAGAATGTCCAGTTTACTACAGCAGCTCAACTTTAAAACTGCCATGGAATTTACTACAAATTTGGGTCCTTCAATGTTGTGTGGAAAAATGCTAAACCTATGCTAGGCTGGCTTAATCAACTTCTTCAATGGTGGGCCCAGAGGAGGCACCACCAGATGGTGGAGCTCCACCACCAGGGAAGCCCCCGGGCATTCCTCCTGGCATTCCTCCTGGCATGCCTCCTGCACTCTGGTACAGCTTGGTAATGATGGGGTTGCAGACTTTTTCCAGCTCCTTCTGCTGATGTTCAGATTCTTCCTTCTCTGCAGTCTGGTTCTTATCAAGTCAATTGATTATTTCATTACACTTATCAAGCATCTTCTGTTTGGGCTTCCCTGGTGGCGCAGTGGTTGAGAGTCTGCCTGCCAATGCAGGGGACACGGGGTCGTGCCCCAGTCCAGGAAGATCCCACATGCCGCAGAGCGGCTAGGCCCGTAAGCCATGGCCGCTGAGCCTGCGCGTCCGGAGCCTGTGCTCCACAACAGGAGAGACCACAACAGCGAGAGGCCCACGTACTGCAAAAAAAAAAAAAAAAAAAAAAAAAAGAATCTTCTGTTTGTCCTCATCATTAATCTTGCTTTGAAGTTTCTCATCCTCAACAGTAGCTTTCATGTTGAAAGCATAGGATTCAAGAGAATTCTTCGAAGACACCTTATCCCGCTGCTTCTCATCTTCAGCTTTATACTTCTCTGCTTCCTGAACCATACGTTCAATGTCTTCTTTGCTCAAACAGCCCTTGTCATTAGTGATGGTAATCCTGTTCTCTTTTCCTGTGCTCTTATCCAGAGCAGAGACATTGAGGATGACATTGGCATCAATATCAAAAGTGACTTCAATCTGAGGAACACCACGGGGGGCAGGAGGTATGCCTGTGAATTCAAACTCACCAAGCAGGTTATCTTTGGTCATGGCATTCTCACCTTCCTAAACCTGAATGAGTACACTGGGCTGGTTGTCCGAGTAGGTTGTGAAGGTCTGCATCTTCTTGGTGGGAATGGTGGTGTTGCACTTGATGAGGACAGTCATGACTCCACCAGCAGTTTCAATTCCAAGGGAAAGAGGAGTGACCTCCAACAGCAGCAAGTCTTGAGCATTTTCAGATTTGTCTCTAGATAGAATGGCTGCCTGGAGAGCTGCACCATAAGCAACAGCCTCATGAGGGTTGATGCTCTTATTCAGTTCTTTCCCGTTGAAGAAGTCCTGTAGAAGTTTCTGAATCTTGGGGATGTGGGTTGAACCACCCACCAGGACAATATCATGGATCTGAGACTTGTCTAGCTTGGCATCCTGAAGGACTTTCTCCACAGGGTCCAGTGTGCCACAGAACAGGTCAGCATTCAGTTCCTCAAATCGAGCACGGGTAATTGAGGTATAGAAGTTGATTCCTTCATAGAGGGAATCAATCTCAATACTGGCCTGGGTGCTGGAAGAGAGAGTGTGCTTAGCACGCTCACAAGCAGTACGAAGGCGATGGACAGCCCTCTTGTTCTCACTGATGTCCTTCTCGTGCTTGCGCTTGAATTCTGTAATAAAATGGTTGACCATCCAGTTGTCAAAGTCTTCTCCACCTAAGTGGGTATCTCCAGCTGTAGATTTGACCTCAGAAATTCCCTTCTCAATAGTGAGGATTGACACATCAAAAGTGCCACCACCTAAATCAAAGATCAGCACATTTCTTTCTGCTCCAACCTTTTTATCTAAGCCATAGGCAATATGCAGCAGCAGTTGTCTCATTGATGATTCGAAGTACATGGAGCCCAGCAATAGTTCCAGCATCTTTGGTGGCCTGAGGCTGAGAATCATTAAAGTAAGTGGGTACTGTGACAACAGCATTGGTAGCAGTCTTCCCGAGGTAAGCTTGTGCTATTTCCTTCATCTTTGTCAAAACCATGGATGACACCTCCTCTGGATAAAAACTTTTTGTCTCTCCCTTGTATTCTTCTTGAACCTTAGCCCTGCCTGCATCATTCACCACCACGAAGGGCCAATGCTTCATATCAGACTGGACAACAGCATCATCAAGTCTTCGTCCAGTGAGGGGTTTGGCATCAAACACCATATTGGTGGGATTCATTGCAACTTGATTCTTTGCAGCATCACCGATCGATCATTCAGTGTCAGTAAATGCGACATAGCTACGTGTAGTTCAGTTCCCCTGATCACTGGCAATTATTTCCACCTTTCTGTGCTGGAAGACACCCACACAAGAATAGGTGGTGGGTTTCCTTGGTGAAGCAGTGGTTGAGAGTCCGCCTGCCGATGCAGGGAACACGGGTTCATGTCCTGGTCTGGGAAGATCCCACATGTCACGGAGCGGCTAGGCCCGTGAGCCATGGCCACTGAACCTGCGCATCTGGAGCCTGTGCTCTGCAACGGGAGAGGCCACAGCACTGAGAGGCCCGCGTACCACAAAAAGAAAAAAAAAAAAGAATAGGTGGTGCCAAGATCAATGCTAACTGCAGGTCCCTTAGACATGGTGGCTGGAGCGCAGGCCCGGGTCCACTGGAGGAGAAAACAGCAACCTATAGAGCTGCCATCATGTTCAATGAGCTGTGAGTCTTTCTAATGAATTATGGAATCTGAGGATGGTTTTGGGAAACCCTCAAACTTAGTTGTTTTCAGAAATGAGGATGATCTTCTCTCTAACTTTGTAGTTGGACCTTAACTCCTTGCCTTTGGAGTCAAAAGCCTTATTTAGCATTGGCAGTTGGGAGGAGTGTGCCCTTACCTTACAGTTTAGCTAACTCCAGGTACCATCCCCTCTATTTATTACTTCTTCTTCAAAATTCTGAAAAAACCTTATACCATCTTTGTCATCTTTGGTGATTTTTGGAATGGAAGAAAGAAAAGAAATATTTGTCAGGTACTTATTTGTTTTGAGCTGTGGGTGAAATGCCATTGAAATGGTGCAGTTTAACTTCCTTCAGGGAGATGTAAAGAAAAGTTTGCCCTTGTTACTTGTATGGTTAATTCACTCCACAAATGCTTGTGTCCAGGCATTGTTCTAAATGCTTTATGTATATTAACTCATTTGATATAATGACCGTTGAGGCAGACTTTATTATTATTATTAATTCCATCATCACACAAGTGAGCAAACTGGAGCCACGGCAATGAAATAACCTGCATAAGCTCTCACAGCCAACAAATGATTGAGCCAGGCAGAAACTCAGGCTCCAGAACTGTAGCCCCTTTGTTATTGAGGCTGTGGATTAAAAATCTTGAGTCTTAGATTAAAAGATGCCAAGTCTAGTGGGGAAGACAGACTCATAGCAAGCAATAATATTATCATACAAGTTCTACAATAGTGTGCAGAAGTGGGAGGAACAAATCTGAGTTGCTTCAACTGGAAAATTGAGATAGATTTTACTTAGCCCTCTTCCTTGTGCTTCAGAACCAGTCCACCTCCACATCTGTCAATTCTACCCTCTACCTCACCCCAAACTATCTGGAAGCAATTCTTTGTTGCAAATATCTTTTCCCAGACTGTAACTTGTCCTTTAACTTTGTCTGCGCTGTCTTTTGTTAGACAGAAGTCTGAAAATTTAATTTAAAATATTTTTATATCACCCTACTACAAGTAATAAAGACATTATATTTTCTTCCAAAAATTAAAAAAAAAGATTGCTCTTCACATTTAGGTGTTAGGTACACCATTTGTTAGACCTTGAATTTACTTTTGTGCACTGCATGTGCTAAGAATACCGTTTTATATTTTTTACCCTTATTAATAAACATTGGCTCAGCTCCAATGATCTGCAATCCATGTATTTATGGTCTATTTCTGGCTTTTCTATTCTGGTCCCTTGGTGTGTCCATTTTCACAGCAAAAAACACACTTCATTCACAAACATAATTTTACAACAACAAATTTAACACAAAATTAATAAATAAATGTAATTTTATAATAATATAGATATAATAAAAATATCATAAATATAACTTTATGTTAACACTTTATATTGGATAGAACAAATGTTCCTATCTTGCTCTTAAAAATTATCTTGGTTATTCTGGTCCTTTTCCTTGAGAGAGGACAGCTAAAGAAATGTATCAACATATCAGGGACTCACACACATGCACACATACACAAATGTGTTGAATCTTGATCGATGTTCCATTGATTTTATAGATTAACTATTTGGGAGATTTATATTTTTACAATATTGGATCTTCCTATCTTTGAACATGGTATTCCACTTATTTCAGGCTTGCTTAAAGTTTTCCAGTAGTTTTCTAATTTTCTCCATATAGTTTGTGTACAACACTTTTTCGACTTTTTTGTGTGTAGGTAACTTATTGTTTTCTTAAAGTTACCTCTGTACACCGTATCTTTTTTGACTAATGTTTACTGACAGTTAGCTATTGGTATAAAGAAATGCAATTGATTTTTATATGTCATTCTATATCTAGCTCCCTTACTCATCTCTCTTATTAAATCTGATAACTTACTTATCAATTGCTTTGAGTTTTAAATATAAATATGTTTTCTGTGAATTATGGTTATCTTATTTTTATTTTTCTAATCCCTATGCTTCTTATTCTTTTTAGTTTCTTATTGCTTTGGTTAAGACCTCCAGTGCGAAATCAAAGAGAAGCAGAGGTAAAGGGTGCCATGATTTCCTCCTGCTGGTGTTACACCTTGTACAATCCCCTCTCCTTGAGTGTAGGTGGGACCTGGCACTTGCTTCTAGACCACAGAATATGGCAAAGGTAATGGGATGCCACTCCCATGATTAAGTAAAACAAAAAAAGTAAAAAATTAACTAAATTAACTTAATTAATTATTTTAGTTAATTGATATAGTAGTTAATTTTAGTTAATTAAAAAGTTCTTGTGGAAAATTTAAAATTATTATTTTAAAATTTTTATTTATTTATTTTTTTGCGGTATGCGGACCTCTCACTGTTGTGGCCTCTCCCATTGTGGTGCCTGATGCACAGGCTCAGCAGCCATAGCTCACGGGCCCAGCCGCTCTGTGGCATGTGGGATCTTCCCGGACCGGGGCACGAACCCGTGTCCCCTGCATCGGCAGGCGGACTCTCAACCACTGCACCACCAGGGAAGCCCTGTGGCTATCCATTTTTATAGAATAACTGCTCCTCAATGCCTAATTTCATGGTTTCCTCTGCTGTAAATAACCACAAAGGAGAAGAATCTAAAGCAAATACAGTAAGGCTGCTTGTTTTGACCAAATTGACAATTAATTAATTCCACCTGCCAGAAGTTGCAGTCAACATCTGCAGCAAGAGCAGCATCTTCTGGATGAACAGAAGAAATGAAAAAAATGGGGAAAGGGTCTGAGATCTTGGAGCATAGGCTTCATGGCTGTGTATCCAGGGACTGATATTTATTTCCAGGTGTATGCAAGAAACTCTCAGACAGTAAGAGCTAAACAGCACTCGTGTATGGGAGGGTAGGAGGAAAGCTTTAATTACATCTATCTTCAAATGCAAGATGGAGATGGAAATCTCAGCACCTGGTATATTTCAGAAAGCGTGGGACGAATGGCCACTTCCATTCTGTTCGTGTGTATGCCTTTCAAGAGAACCACGTTTCCAGCAGGAGTTCCTGTGAACATGAAAGAATCCACAGGAGAGGATTCCTTTCCCGTAGCATGTGTGCATGTGAGTGACATTGAACTTGAATTGAGAATGAAGGCTGAAAAGGCAAGACAACAAGATCGAAGAGGAGCTATGCCAAAGCTGGATATGGCTGACTGTTTATGACAGTGAGAGCACCACTCCCCCTCCTCACTGCCTTCATTAGCTTCTACTAATTGTAGATGCATCTCCTGGGAGAAATTTCTCTTTTTTATTTATTAATTCCAATTGATTGAGAGACTGAACACATACACACATGCACACACACAGCATCTCCTCTCATTACAGAGAAGCTCATTCTCATGGACTCCACCTTTGGGGCAGGGACGGTGATGCCTCAGCTTCCTGGTGAACCTTACTCATGCTGTGTGGTGGCCTTGCGCTCTGTCCCTGTGGAGCAGCTGCTGCATAGCAGTGCATAATTCTTGGGGCCGTGACTTGTTTTTCTTTCATTTATTTTACTTCCTATATTCTTCCTTAAATGAAGAAAAAAATCTTGGCATATGGCCTATCTTAAAAAAAAACTGTTCTGGTTTCCATTTCTAAGAGAATTTTGGCAGTAAAAGTCACAGTGCTGGATATTTTACTGAATGTATCAATCAAACACTGTGCATATGGAAACAGTCCTATCTAGATAAACCCTCAGAGCAATCACTGTTCACAAGAAGCCATTTTGAAAAAAGGATTTTCTAACCCCAAGTGTAGCAAAAAATAAAACTATAAGGAGTGGGAAAGAGGAATGTTTCAATGACTGAGAGGAATGATACACTTTTCTAGTTCATAAAAATAAAGACGGTCACTCGGTGGCAGTCAGGTTTGATAAATCTTATTTTTAAAATCAGGAATCCACTGTTTGCAAATCCAGACACCAAATTCAAACCATTTTAATTTAAAAAAAGGGCATTTATTTTAAACATTCTTGGTTCTCTCAGGGAATTTAAGGAAGACTCCAGCTATAGAAATGGCCGGGATGCAGATGGGACCCCTTTACAACTGGAACAATCTCTCATGCTGCTCCCTGGCTTCCTCCATGTGGCAGAAACAGTGGTATGAGTTTCCCTCCTCATCACTGAGAAGAGACTAATCTAACTCCTTCAGTCCCAAGTCCAAATGTGCAGTGTGGGACTTGCTGGCACAGTTTGATACAGGTGCTCACCTCAGAACAACCTGCTGTAGCAGGAGAGACGGGACACTAGATGGGCCTCATTGGGATCTGGTGCCCACCTCTGGGTCAGATGACTGTGGGCAGAAGGTGGGGGTCATATTGCACTTACATGGAAGTTCCCTTGATAGCCCTGTGGATCCAAGAAAGACTGAGCTGAAAATACCATAGGTGTTGTGTACACAGCTCAACACTATTTGGAGAACTGCCTTTTCGTGCTTGTTTTCCTTACAACTTTGCTGATTATAGGAAAATAATGTTTCCTCAACTTAGTGTGGAATGGAACCCACATTTGTGTTTGTGCCTGGGGGATATTTTTGGCCCTAAGAGGTTAGGCTCACACTCTCCCCAGAGTGAGCTCTGATGGCATTAAATATAGGCCTTAGTAAGAACCAGATACAAATGGATGTTAGCCAACATCATGGCTTGAAGAGTATTGTGTTTCTTCTAACTAAATGTTCTTGGGCAGCAGCTGGGCTGAGGAAATGCTCGAATCAGAGATCAGCATCTTAGAGCATGCTGATTTTCATTGAACTGTGAGCTGGGATTCATTGCCACACACCTCTTCCTGTCACTTGTGAGTTACTGCTCTCTGCTGTTTCCATCTTCATAAAGTGTGGCCAACATGGCACATTCTCAACACACTCCATTCCCCCTATGACTCTATGCAAACAAGGATGGGCACATTGGTATAAACATTTGAAAGCTTCTCATCCCTTGAAGATTATCAGGATGACTGGTTAATAATTCCCAATTTGCTTTATTATAGGAACATTCATTAGAATCATCGAAAGCAATGCAATATTCCAATAATGTCAGCAGGAATACTGGTCAAGGTCTTCTATTCTGTAGGAAGAATTTGCATTAACCTAATCACATATAGAATTCTTAAAGATACAGCAAGGTTGGGAAGAAATACATTGGGAATTCCCAACTACTTCTACTGCCTTCATTCACAGGCAATGCAATCACACTTCTGAGGAAGAAGTGGACAATCAGAGGCACGTGAATCAACACAGGAAAAAGTCAACAAATACCTTGTGAAAATATTATGTAATATAAGAAATGGTAAATGGTTCATTAAAGATAAAAAGAAAAATCTGTGTAAGATAAAAACAGTTAGCTAAAGGGATCCAAAGTACATTTTTGAAAGCATCTGTTTTGTGTTCTCAATAAAATTCTCAAAAACGTGTCCTCTATCAAACAAAAGAGGAAAGAAAAGATGATGAGACAATAGACTAAGATGAAAAGAGAGCTGCTTAGGTTGTAGGAAGAGATTTAAAAGGCTCAATGAGATAAAGGTAGTAAAGAAATTTAGATGCTTCATACATTTTTAACTTGATATCATAAATTTAAGCAGTTGCAAAGGATCTACTTTATACTGCACTAAGAACATTGGTATTTCAAAGCAAAAATATGCCATCATTATTTAAATTGTGTCCAATGTACTCTAAATGGCTTAATTATTTCTATAATGACCGTTATCTGCTTTAAAAAAAATAGTTGAACATGCTCATCTTTAACAGGTGAAAATTTAAAGTATTTCCTCCCATTTTCATTTCACTTTTCCTTTTTCTATAGGGTTTATATTAATATAACATAATTTACACATGGATTTTTAAAATCAAACTTCATATTTTCAACACCAGGAATATGAATATATATTTAAATGTAAACATTAAAAATTTTTCTATAACCACAGGCTCTGAAAGTTACACAAATTTTTTTCTAGTTTGAGCTGTCATTAAATTCTTGGTTTCCAACTGATCAAAATAATATAAATGTATCACACATTTTAACAGTATCATATATGAAGTATCACATATGAAGTATGATTTTATGGGAATGCAGTTCTTAAAGAGATGGTTAAGGCTATTTACCTTTTTGTCAATCAGTTCATATGGTCATGGATGACTGTTACTTATTGTTAGAATGATAAATGACTCAGCATCCATTCCATCTTTACTTATATAGATGAAAATGAGAACTCTTGTTTGCATAAATAGGAATAGAAGAATTTTTATTATAGCAATGTCATGTATGCTTTCAATCCCTGCTGTCTTATACACTAAAAGTCACATAGCTACCAACCATCAAAACTTATTTGAATTATCTAGGATCTGATAAATCCATAACATCTTCTCATAATTTTGTTGAAGGCAAAGAATCAGAAACCATATGACATGCAACACTATGTGCTACCCAGTAATTCGAGTGCTTTCCTTTACCAACATCTACACCAGTATCTCAAACTGTCCCTTTGTCACCCTGGAGGTTTTTAAACCCTAGGCCAATGAGCCTGTTTCAGTTACTATTGCTGCGTAACTTCCCTCAAACTCAGAGACATAAAACAACCACTTTGTTGTGTTTACAAATTCTGTGGGTAAGGAATTTGGTCAGTGTGTAGTAAGGTCTTATTTCTCCTCCATGATGTCTGGGTCTTCAGATGAGAAGAATCAAAGGTTTGGATGACTTTAAGGCTTGGGACTGGAATTATCTGGAAGTTCCTTGACTTCTATGTTCAGTGCTGGGATGGATGACTAAAGGCTGAGCTCCATAGAAACCGTCCATCAGAGGGCTCATATGTAGCCTCTCCATGTGGCTTGGGCTACAACATCATGGTCAGAGCAGTGAGAATTCTTATAGGACTAAGGGCCAGGGCAAGTATTCCAGCAAAAAAAAACAGAAGCTGCATTGTCTTTTATGACCTAGCCCTGAAAGTCATCCCTTCTGTTGTACTCTATTGGGCAAATAGAGTCATAATCTAGCCCAGATCTAAGAGGAGGAGATAAAGACTCCACCTCTCTATGAAAGGAGTGTTGATGAACTTGTAGCCATTTTAAAAAACTGCCACGACACCTTATTAAGAT
This sequence comes from Mesoplodon densirostris, assembly GCF_025265405.1. Classification (NCBI taxonomy): domain Eukaryota; kingdom Metazoa; phylum Chordata; class Mammalia; order Artiodactyla; family Ziphiidae; genus Mesoplodon; species Mesoplodon densirostris. The sequence continues at coordinate 54,054,579 of NC_082673.1, read as the reverse complement.
TTGGATGAGTGAGAGATTTGTTTCTTTCCTAAAGTGGGAGAAAGGCAATTATGAAAAGGAAGAAGAACCTCATGATGTCTTGACAATATGTCTTTTCCTAGGTAGATCAGTTTTAGGAAAATTTACATGTATAAGCTGAGCATCTGGAAATTGGTTCTGTTAAAGCTATTCATCCCTCATATATATTGAAAAGTCTTTCCATACAACCAGGGTTATATGCACTACTGCAGTTTTGACACAGTTGATTTGGGTGTATTCTAGTATGATTTTTAAATTATGCAAACATCTCACCATGAAATAAACAACAACAACAACACAAAATTGCTTTAAAATAAAAGGAAAGAAGAAAGAAGCCCGTTATTGAATTTCTGTTTTGCAATACTAAATCGCTAGAGGGCACGGGATTTCCCTGGTTGCCCAGTGGTTAAGACTCCATACTCCCAATGCAGGGGACACGGGTTTGATCCCTGGTCAGGGAACTAAGATCCCGCATGCCACATGGCATGGCCAAACAAAACAAAACTAGGAGACGGTGCAACAATGAATACAGGACTTAAAAGGAAATGTTTGAGTTTCAAGCATTCTGTACTCAACAATTTGTCACATAAGAAAGAAATTCCAAGGTAAGAAAGAGCTCAGAAAATAAATCATGTATGTATCTTCCAGAAATAAACACTCACAAACACTAATAGAAGATGTGTTTGAGCTTATCAAGTGAGTATAAGAATAAAATCTCAAGAATGGAGATATCAGGAATGATAGCTTTGGTGGTGGCTGCATAGCTTTTGAATCTTCATGAATCCCCACATAGAAATAGATAGAAAAGCAAAATTCATGGAAATAATTTACAGAAAAACTAGGTGACAAGATATCTCCAAAAACCAAATATAAGTTAGTGGTAATAAACCATCATAGCCACAGATTGTATGTTATCTACATCTATGCTAGAGAGCAGAGGGACCTGTGAGTGGGAGAATGCATAGCGCAAGTCATTCACAGGGAGGCTAAGTCAGTTGATTTGAGAAAGTAGATAAATTGGGAAGGCTTTTTCCACCATGGTAATGGAGGAGTGGAAGAGGCTCACTGTAAGTCTAAAGTGGGTGAAGCAGGGTATCTCATGTAACCTCAAAACAGACCCACTAGGACTCCTTTTAGTCTAGGTCTCCACACCAAGGAGAAACTGTAGGGAGGAGAAATGTAGAGGCAATAGAGCCCAGGAGTGTTTAAAAAATGAGCCACCATATTTAAAAATACTATACAAAAACAATAGAAGAGGTTGTTTCGTGCAGCTAGAAGAGCCCTCTGAACCAAGCTTCCTTCTAAAAGTTCAGAAAAACTAAATTCACATGAAAATAAGCAACAGAAAAGTACTGAGGCCAAATTCCATGCAAAGTTATTATAGGAAAAAAAGAGATTAAAAAGTAGAATAACATCCCACAGACAAAGAAAGCATGCCAGAGAGCCATGTTCAAAAAACAGATAAAACTGTAATGGGTTCTTTCAAAACAAACTAAAAGGATTAAGAAAGTGATACTGGAATGAAAGAATAACATTAATAATAATTAGAAAACCTAAGAAATGAGATGACAGATTCACTAAAGAATTAAAAACATAGGAAAAACATTTTAGAAATGACTAAACTAGAAGGAAAATAAGAATGAATAAACACAACAAATGTCTAAGGTGAAATAAAACATGAAAAGGAGGAACCATCAAAATGAAGAGGAGGAAAGAGACAATAAAAAGGTTGAGAGAAAATGACAAATATTGAAGATTGGAAAAGAAGATCCAAAATGCTGATAATAGGTGTCTCTGATGAAGGGAAGGAAAGGAATAGAAAAATAATGAGGGCTATAATTCAAGGATATTTTGCTGAAATAAAATAATATTTTAAATAACATTTTGCAAGAGTACATTGTATACTTAAGAGGAACGACCAATACCAAGACACATTCTAGTAGAATTATTGAACATTTCAGACAAAAAAAAATGTTCTTTCAGTATCTAGGCAAAAATAGCAAGTAACTTACACGGGAAATGAAACTAGATTATCTTTGGACTTTTTTACACTAACGCTTGTGTCAGAAAAAAATGAAGTAACATATTTAAGATAGTCAAAGAAAGAAAATATGAGCCAAGAATTTTATGTCCAAGAAAATTGGCTTTCAAATATAAAGGATACAGAAACTGTTATCAATGTTCAAGAACTCAGGAAATATTGTTCCCATGAGATTTTACTAAGGAATCTACCAGAAAACAAGTGTCAGACAAGAAATATGTCTAGTGAAACCTTGACATAAAGACTTGTGGTAAATATTAAACATCTATTTACTTGAAGAAATAAGACTAAATGAGGTTTAAAAGGAAGAAATTTTAATATGCAATAGCTAAATGAGATGAAAATACAGATATAATCCAATCATTTAAAAAGTGGAGGAGAAAGAGGAGAACACATGCAAACAAAATTTTTAACTGTTTTCAGGAATTATAATTGGTGGTAGTAATATTAAGTTGTTATTCTAAGACTGTTGTAAGTGAAGAGTGGATAAAGCAAATGAGTGTGTGATATTTTAATTCTATCATTACTTGTGTCTTTGAGAACTAGGATTCTCAGAGTGGAGTAAAGGAGATACAGATATCTTATAGAAGAGGTTAAACAAAAGTCTTGTAGTTTTAAATTTGAATTAGAAATACCAGTATGATCTTAAAAAGTATTTTAATATATGTAAAATATATACATATAATTAGATATAAAATTATTTTATATATCATGCTAAACAGCATGAAAACTGTCAAAGATTAATAGAATGTTAAAAAAAAGCAAACTTTCATAGCTTATTAGAAGAGAATCCTACTAGTCAAAATTAGAACATTTTGAGTTTTTTTAAACCACTTTATTGAGATATAATTAGCATATAAAATTAAGTTTTATTAAAGACAAAATTTTTTAATAGATCAAAACCCATTTAATATTTTTAAATCCATGGAATATTTTTTGACAAACCAATTGGTCCCCTGCTGAGGATGACAGGGAACAAATTCATTAATTTGAAAACTGGGTGAATAAAAGAAAAGAATCAAGAGTTTATCCTCTATGAACTGTTTCTTCTGTATGAACTGTATTACAGAGTAATCAAATGGTGGATGAGGGGAAACACCTTCTTATAAAATTACTTCAGCTAATAAATGAAAACAAAATGTTAGAATTTAATGTTATCATACTTCAGCCTATAATGCTGATCATCAATGGCTATTATCATAAGAAGAGAGAAATCAGACATTACATGCCTCCGATTGTCTTACTAATGGGATTGAATTTGTCTCTGGATCTCTGCTCACATGCAAGAGACACAAAGGACTGAAAACATGTTGAACTGCTCCATGAGTATGTGATCAGCAGAAACAGGCTATGGGAAACTCTATAGTTTAAACTCTTTGGTTCTTCAACATGTTAATTGTAAGGAAAATAAAGAATGAAGGGGGAAAATGAAGTTTAAAAAGACTTAAAAGACAGATGGTGGACAAGACCAAAAGATGCACACTTGGGTGAGAAAATCCTAAAGGCATACAAGAAAGTGATTATAAGAAAACTCTGGGGCTTCCCTGATGGCACAGTGGTTGAGAGTACGCCTGCCGACGCAGGGGACACGAGTTCATGCCCCGGCCTGGGAAGATCCCACATGCTGCGGAGCAGCTAGGCCTGTGAGCCATGGCCACTGAGCCTGTGCTCCACAATGGGAGAGGACATAACAGTGAGAGGACCGCATACCGCAAAAAAGAAAAAAAAAAGAAAAAAAAGAAAAAAGAAAACTCTGGATGGAGTTATTTTTTGGAGGGGAGGTAAGGGACTTTGACTAGAATGGGACATGTGGAGAGTTTTCTGGGGTATTAGACAAGGTACTGTTTCAATATATGAGTGGTTTTTTTAAACATCTTTATAGGAGTATAATTGCTTTACAATTATTTACAATTGCAGGACAGGAATAAAGATGAAGACGTAGAGAATAGACTTGAGGACATGAGGAGGGAGGGGAAGCTGAGATGAAGTGAGAGAGTAGCATTGACATGTATACAATACCAAATGTAAAATAGATGGATAGAGGGAAGCAGCTGCATAACATAGGGAGATCAGCTTAGTGCTTTGTGACGACCTAGGGGGGTGGGATAGGGAGGGTGGGAGGGAGACGTAAGAGGGAGGGGATATGGGGATATATGTATACATATAGCTGACTCACTTTATTATACAGCAGAAGCAATCTTTGAGTCTTAAACATTGATACCTAGAGATACATAGGCTACTGGAATTTTGTACCTCTTCCTCTCCCTTACCTATTTCTTCCCTTCCCCTCGCTCCATCCCCTCTGGCAATCACCTGTGCATTCTCTGTATCTATAACTCTCTTTCTGTTTTGTTATGTTTGTTCATTTGTTTTGTTTCTTTAGATGACACATATAAGTGAAATCATTTGGTATTTGTCTTTGTCTCTCTGACTTATTTCACTTAGTATAGTACCCTCTAGTTCTATCCATTGCTGCAAATGGCATTATTTCATTCTTTTTCATGGCAAAGTAATATTTCATTGTATTACAGTATGTACATCTTCTTTATCCATTCATCTATTGATGGCCACTTAGGTTGCTTCCATATCTTGGCTACTGTAAATAATGCTGCAATAAACACAGGATGTGTATATCTTTTCTTCAGATAAATACCTAGAAGTGGAATTGCTGGATCATATGATAGTTTTATTTTTAATTTTTTGAGGAATGTCCATAATATATCCCAATTTGGCTGTACCAATTTACAGTCCTGCCAAGTGCATGAGGGTTCCCTTTTCTCTACATCTTTGCCAACACTTGTTATTTATTGTCTTTTTGATAATAGCCATTCCAACAGGTGTGAGGTGATAACTCACTGTGGTTTTGATTTGCATTTCCCTGATGAGTAGTGATATTGAGCATCTTTTCATGTGCCTGTTGGCCATCTGAATGTCTTCTTTGGAAAGATATCTATTCAAATCCTCTACCCATTTTTTAATGAGGTTGGGATTTTTTTTTTTTTTTTTTTTTTTTTTTTTTTTTGCATTATGCGGGCCTCTCACTGCTGCGGCCTCTCCCACTGCAGAGCACAGGCTCCGGATGTGCAGGCTCAGAGGCCATGGCTCACGGGCCCAGCTGCTCTGCAGCATGTGGGATCCTCCTGGACCGGGGCACGAACCCGCATCCCCTGCATCGGCAGGCGGACCCCCAACCACTGTGCCACCAGGGAAGCCCAAGGTTGGGATTTTTTGATGTTGAGTTTTATGAGTTCTTTGTATTTTTTGGGTATTAATCCTTAATCAGATATATCGTTTGCAAATATCTTCTCCCATTCAGTAGTGACCTTTTAGTTTTGTTGATTTTCCTTCACTGTGCAAAGGCTTTTTAGTTTGATGTCATCCCACTTGTTTAGTTTTGCTTTTGTTCCCCTTGCCTGAGAAGACATATCCAAAAAAATATTAGTAAGACTGATATCAAAGAGCTTACTGCCTATGTTTTCTTCCAGAAGTTTTATGGTTTCAGGTTTTACACTTAAGTCTTTAATCCATTTTGGATTTAATTTGTGCATGGTGTGAGAGAGTAGTCCAGTTTGATTCTTTCACATATAGCTGTCCAGTTTTTCCAATACCATTTACTGAACAGGCTTTCATTTCCTCATTGTATATCCTTGCCTACTTTATTGTAGATTAATTGCACATATCCATGTGTGTTAATTTCTGGGCTCTCTATTCTGCTCCATTGATCTAGGTGTCTGTTTTTGTGCCAGTACCATAAAGTACAGTGTGGGGAATATAGTCAATAACTATGTAATATCTTTGTGTGATGACATATTGTAACTAAAGTTATCATGGTGTTTTTTTTTCTTTCTAATTTTTTTTATTGGAGTGTAGTTGCTTTACAATATTGTGTTAATTTCTGCTGTACAGCAAAGTGAATCAGTCACATGTATACATATATCCACTCTTCCTTGGATTTCCTTCCCATTTGGTCACCACAGAGCACTGAGTAGAGTTCTCTGTGCTACACAGTCTGTTCCCCTTAGTTATCTATTTTATACATAGAAGTGTATATATGTCAATCCCAATCTCCCAATCCATCTTACTCCCCCTCCCTGCCTTGGTATCCATATGTTTGTTCTCTATGTCTGTGTCTCTATTTCTGCTTTGCAAATAAGATCATCTATACCATTTTTCTAGATTCCATGTATATGTGTTAATATACGATATTCGTTTTTCTCTTTCTGACTTACTTTGCTCTGTATGACAATCTCTAGGTCCATCCACATCTCTGCAAATGACACAATTTCATTCTTTTTTATGACTGAGTAATATTCCATTGTATATATGTACCATATCTTCTTTGTCCATTCCTCTCTTGATGGACATTTAGGTTGCTTCCATGTCCTGGCTATTGTAAATAATGCTGCTATGAACATTGGGGTGGATGTATCTTTCTGAATTATGGTTTTCTCCAGATATGTGCCCAGGAGTGGGATTATTGGGTCATATGGTAGTTCTATTTTTAGTTTTTTAAGGAACCACTCTTCTGTTCTCCATAGTGTCTGTATCAATTTACATTCCTACCAATAGTGTAAGAGAATTCCCTTTTCTCCACACCCTCTCCAGAATTTATTGTTTGTAGATTTTTTTTATGATGGCCATTCTGACCTGTGTGAGGTGATACGTCATTGTAGTTTTGATTTTCATTTCTCTAGTAATTAGTGATGTTGAACATCTTTTCATGTGTCTCTTGGCCATCTGCATGTCTTCTATGGAGAAATGTCTATTTAGGTCTTCTGCCCACTTTTTGATGGGGTTTTTGTTTGTTATTGAGCTGCCTGAGCTGTTTGTACATTTTGGAGATTAATCCCTTGTCCATTGCTTCATTTGCAAATATTTTCTTCCATTCTGAGGGCTGCCTTTTCATCTTGTTTATGGTTTCCTTTGTTGTGCAAAAGCTTTTAAGCTTCATTAAGTCTCATTTGTTTATTTATGTTTTTATTTTCATTACTCTAGGATATGGGCCAAGAAAGATCTTGATGTGATTTATGTCAAAGAGTGCTCTGCCTATGTTTTTCTCTAATAGCTTTATAGTGTCTGGTCTTACATTTAGGTCATTAATTCATTTTGAGTTTATTTTTGTGTATGGTGTTAGGGAGTGTACTAACTTCATTCTTTTACATGTAGCTATCCAGTTTTCCCAGCACCACTTATTGAAGAGACTGTCTTTTCCCCATTGTATATTCTTGCATCCTTTGTCAAAGATTAGGTGACCATAGTTGTATGAGTTTATCTCTGGGCTTTCTATCCTGCTCCATTGATCTATATTTCTGTTTTTATGCCAGTACCATACTCTTTTAATTACTGTAGCTTTGTAGTGTCATCTAAAGTCAGGGTGCCTGATTCCTCCAGCTCCATTTTTCTTTCTCAAGGTTGCTTTGGCTCTTCGGCGTCTTTTGTGTTTCAATACAAATTGTGAAATTTTTTGTTCTAATTCTGTGGAAAATGTCATAGGTAATTTCAGAGGGATTGCATTGAATCTGTAGATTGCTTTGGGTAATATAATCATTTTTACAATATTGATTCTTCCAATCCAAGAACATGGTATATCTCTCCATATGTTTGTGTCATCTTTGACTTCTTTCATCAGTGTCTTATAATTTTCTGAGTACAGGTCTTTTGCCTCTTTATGTAGGCTTATTCCTAGGTATTTTATTCTTTTTTTTCAGTGGTAAATGGGATTGTTTCCTTAATCTCTCTTTCTGATCATTTTTTTTGTTCATGTATAGGAATGCAAGAGATTACTGTGCATTAATTATGTATTCTGCAACTTTACTGAATTCATTGATTAGCTCTAGTAGTTTTCTGGCAGCATCTTTAGGAGTTTCTATGTATAGTATCATGTCATCTGCAAACAGTGATAATATTACTTCTTCTTTTCCAATTTGGATTGCTTTTATTTCTTTTTCTTCTCTGATTGCTGTGGCTAGGGCTTCTAAAACTATGTTGAACAATAGTGGCAAGAGTGGACATCCTTGTCTTGCTCCTGATCTTAGAGGAAATGCTTTCAGTTTTTCACCATTGAGAATGATAGTTGCTGTGGGTTTGTCGTATATGGCCTTTATTATGTTGAGGTAGGTTCCCTCTATGCCCACTTTCTGGAGAGTTTTTATCATAAGTTGATGTTGAATTTTGTCAAAAGCTTTTTCTGAATCTACTGAGGTGATCATATGGTTTTTAGTCTTCAGTTTGTTAATGTGGTATATCACACTGATTGATTTGCATATATTAAAGAACTCTTGCATCCCTGGGATAAATTCCACTTGATCAGGGTGCATGATCCTATTAATGTGTTGTTGGATTTTATTTGCTAGTATTCTGTTGAGGATTTTTGCATCTATGTTCATCAGCTATATTGGTAATTTTCTTTTTTTGTGATATCTTTGCCTGGTTTGGTATCAGGGTGATGGTGGCCTTGTGGAATGAGGTTGGGAGTGCTCCTCCCTCTGCAATTTTGTGGAAGAGTTTGAGAAGGGTATGTGTTAACTCTTCTCTAAATATTTGATAGAATTTGCCTGTGAAGTCATCTGGTCCTGGACATTAATTTGTTGGAAGATTTTAAATCACAGTTTCAATTTCATTACTTGTGATTTGTCTGTTCATATTTTCTATTTCTTCCTGATTCAGTCTTGGAAGTTTGTGCCTTTCTAAGAATTTGTCCATTTCTTCCAGGTTGTCCATTTTATTGATATATAGTTGCTTGTGGTGATCATTTTGAAAGGTATAGAAATATCTGTAACAGGAACTAACATAGTGTTGTAGGTTAATTATACTTCAAATACAAGCAGACAAACAAACTCATAGAAAAAGAGATCAGATTTATGGGTGCCAGAGGAGAGGGTTGGGGAGAGAGCAAGTAAGATGAAAGTAGTCAAAACGTACAAACTTCCATTTATAAGATAAATAAGTACTGGGGATGTAATATACAACACGATAAATACAATTAACACTGCTCTATATTATATATGAAAGTTAAGAGAGTAATCCTGGGTTCACAAAACAAAAAAATTTGTTGTCTATTTCTTTAATTTTGTAACTATATGAGATGATAGATGTTCACAAAACCTATTGTGATAATCATTAAATGATGTATGTAGGTCAAATCATTATGCTGTACCCCTAGATAGGTAGAGAGATAGAGATAGATTGATTTATTTTAAAGAATTGGCTCATGTTCTTGTGGAAGCTTGGTGGTCTAGTCTGGGTAAGCTTGAAGACTGGAGTCCCAGGGAAGAGCCCGTGTTGCAGTACTAGCCTGGAGGCCATCTGCTGGCCTAATTCCTTCTTGCTCAGGGAAGGTCAGTTTTGTTCTATTAAGGCCTTCAGGTGATTGGATGCAGTGCACCTGCATTATGAAGGGTAATCTGCTTCACCTCTATTGATTTAAATGTTACTCTCATTCAAAAAACACTGTCACAGAAATATCTGGAATACTGTTTGACCAAATATCTGGACACTGTGGTCCAGTTAAGTTGACACATAAAATTAACCATTACATACAACTAAAAACAAAATGATAAAGAGCTGTTAAACATAACTGAAGGGGAAAAATTTATCAGGCAATTATAAATGAAAATTAATTGATTTGACATTATCTATTTTAGACAAATTAAAATTAACTTCAAAAACATCAGATGGAACACAAGTCATTTTATGTTGTTGATAGTCTGTAATTAAACAAGATAGATATTACAGTCATGAAGAGGTTTTCAACTTAACAATATTGAAATATAACCAAAAAACACATGTAAAAATAAATCATACAACACAAATTTATATATATATATATATATATTATTAGAAATCACAGAAACAATAATAGTGAATGAGTTTAATACACACTAGTAGAAGTTGATGGATTAAGTAAACTAAAAATAAGAATAATTTTAAATATCTAATTAATAAAACAATCTTATTAATGGACTAATAATATTCTTATTAATATTATTAAAAGTTATCCATTTAAATTTGTGTTCTGCCATCAAAAAATACACCTATGGGCCATTTACAAAAAATGATCTCATTTCAGACCATAATGAAAATTCCAATATATACCAAATATAAATCCCAATATATACTAAATAAAAATAACTTGTGTGGACTATATTCATTATCTACAAGGTAACAAAACTGGAAACTAATGGCATAAGTTTTAAACAACAAAAACAGAGGAAATTCTATACATTTGGGGGGAAAACCATTCTCCTAAAAGTCACTCTTTATCAAATAATTTGGATATTAACAGTAATGTGAACAGTTTATAGCAAAAGTTAAAGGATTCAGCAAAAACTGTATTCATACCCCCCAGTCACATACTTATATTTTTCCTCATTCAAATAAATATTATTCAGGAGTCTTTTGGGTGAAAGCAAATCCAACTTGAACTAGCTGGAAATATGAGAAATATTTATTGATTCACAAATGGGAAGAATGAACCTTGCTGGGAGAAACCAGTTTTCCCAGGACTCTCCCTGTCCTTGTACTGTCTCTGTTTCCATCTGTGTGTCAGCTTCATTCTCTCCTACTGCACACTGAATTTCTTCATGGAGTGGCAGATGTTGCATCAAGTTTTCACCTTTCCCGTCATAGAGGAAAAGGCTCCCTCCAAGTCACTTCCTATTCTACCCCAATCTCCCCTTAAACATTTCTTTCAGCTCCAGTTTGAATAATCCTGAACAGATCTCTGACCTAGCTTGAGCCAGATTCCTGCCTTTTGGCCAATCTCAACCACTAGAGAAGTAGGTTCATTCTAGCTCCTATTCAGAACACTTCTAGAGAGGGGTAGGGGAAGATAAGCTCTCCCAAAGAAGGTGGATGCTTTTTCTGAAAGAAGATAGAGCAGCCTGGCGAACAGAAGTACCATACCCACTATAAAGAAGAGTGAAGGGCTTCCCTGCTGGCACAGTAGTTGAGAGTCCGCCTGCCGATGCAGGGGACGCTGGTTCGTGCCCCAGTCTGGGAAGATCCCACATGCCACGGAGCGGCTCGGTCCGTGAGCCATGGCCGCTGAGCCTGCGTGTCTGGAGCCTGTGCTCCGCAACAGGAGAGGCCACAACAGTGAAAGGCACGTGTACCACAAAAAAAAAAAAAAAAAAAAAAAAAAAGAGGAAGAGTGAAAAAATGTTCAGCTCAAGAATTTAGTAAAAGAAAAATAATTTTTAAAAGCAAAGGAAGGAAAAAGAAAAAATTAAAAAAAGGTACAAAGGAAGTATGGGTCAAAGCATAAGAAAGCAGAAGGATAAAAATAATATGCAGGCAATTAGTGAGCAAAAAGAAAAGAGACATTACAATATTAATATTAAAATAGATATTAAAACAATATTAAATTATTATATTATATATTAAATTATTATAATATACTGATGTTTAAAGTTATATTAAATTAATATTATATTTATATAATATTAAAATAGAATTTAAGGCAAAAATATATCACCAGGGATGAAGTTATTATTTAATAATAAAAGGAATAATTTACTAGTAATATATTAAACTCAGAATCTGTATGCATCTAAATATTTAGCCTCAATAAGAAAAATAATTATAAGGAGAAATTAATCCAAAATTATAAAAGGAGATTTTAATATACTTCTCTTAAAAAATAATAAATAAAAATTTAGTAAGGATATAGAAAATTTGAAAAATATTATCATGTCACTGCCAAAGAACACATATAGAAAGCTGAGGTACATATATTATTTCAAAATGCATGTAAATGTGACCTGCATGTGACTGGAGAGGAGTGGGGCTTAGCTTTTGCGGGTTGGGGGTAAGTGCGGGGAGGGTACTGGGGTAGAGAGTCTTGGTGAAACAGGGGCTACTTTGGAGAGGGACTTACAACAAAATAAATATCATTGATTTCAAACCAAGTGAATATGAAGTTCTGTCTACATGAATGAAGACCAATGTTTTAAAATTTGAAGGCATACATTTAAGATAACAGCCTAAGGACTTCCCTGGTGGTCCAGTGGTTAAGAATCTGCCTTCCAATGAGGGGGATGTGGGTTCGATCCCTTGTCGGGGAACTAAGATCCCACGTGTTGCAGGGCAACTAAGCACATGTGCTCTGGAGCAACTACTGGGCTCATGCGCCACAACTAGAGAGAAGCCTGCACACCACAATGGAGGTTCCACATGTCACAACTAAGAACCAACACAGCCAAATAAATAAATATTTTAAAAAGTGCCATTAAAAATAGTTTATAAAAATTTTATCTACTTCTAGACCACAAAGTTAATCTAATTAACTATTAAATAATTAATTTAATAAACAAAGAATGAAATAATGCCATTTGCAGCAACATGGATGGACCTAGAGATTGTCATACTGAGTGAAGTAAGTCAGACAGACAAAGACAAATATCGTATGATATCACTTATATATGGAATCTCAAAAGATGGTACAAATGAACTTATACAAAACAGAAATAGACTCACAGATGTAGAAAACATATTTATGGTTACCAAGGGGGAAGGGCGATAAATTGGGAGATTGGGATTGACACATACACACTACTATATATAAAATAGGTAGCTAATAAGAAGCTACTGTATAGCACAGGGAACTCTACTCGATATTCTGTAATGACCTATATGGGAAAAGAATCTAAAAAAGAGTAGATATATGTATAACTGATTCACTTTGCTGTACAGCAGAAACTAACACAAGTAAATCAATTATACTCCAATAGAACTTAATTGAAAAAAATAGATGGGTATCCTACAGTATACCTGACGAGGACTCCTCAAAACTCTCAAGGTCATCAAAAACAAGGAAAGCCTGAGAAGCTGTCACAACCAAGAGGAGTGTAAGGAGACATGATGACTAAATGTAATTTTGTATCCTGGATGAGATCCTGGAACAGAGAAAGGACATTAGGTGAAAAAACTAAGACAACCTGAATAAACTATGGACTTTAGTTAATAATAATGTATCAATAGTAATGTATCAATGAACGGTCAATATTGCTCATTAATTGTAACAAATGTGCCAAACTAATGCAAAGTTTAATAATAGGGGAAACTATATAGGTGTGTTGGGTGTGGGTAATATGACAACTCTTCGTACTACCTGCTCAATTTATCTGTAAATATAAAATTTGCTAAAAAATAAAGTGATTAAAAAATTAAAATGTCAAGAATAAGCAGGAAGAAGAAAAAGGAGAGCGGACTCACCATGCCAATAGACCAAATTAAGGAACTAGGAACAGCCACATTCTGGGAACCTTGACAGAGATGACATTAAAAGCATTGTGGACGAGGGAGTATTACGTCATAAATGGTGCTAGGAAATTTCATCTCTAAATGGGAAAAAATTGCAACCTAACCACACAGCATACACAGAAATAAATTCTACATTCGCTAAATGTGAGAAGTAAAGTTTATAACTTTCAGAAGAAAATGTAGGAGAGTATCTTTATGAGGTTGAAGTAGGGTAAGATTTTGTGAATGTGACACAACAGGCACAAACCATAAAAGAAAATATTTGAAACATTAAAAATCATACATTAAATATACATTAAACATTCTATAAAACAAAAGAAACAATAAACAAAGTTGAAACAGATGCCACGAGCTTGAAGACATTTGTAATGCATTTTAAGGAAAAAACTGATATACAGATAGTAAAGAAACTGTATAGATAAATTGGACAAAAACTTTTACGTGTGCACAGACATACACAAATATAGAAAACATTGTTTGTAGTAGCAAAATTATGTAAACAACCTAAATGTCAAACAGTAGGAAAATGGATATATAAAACTTATTATATTCATATAGTAAAATATTTATTGTACAGCAGTTAAAAAGGATGAACTAAGACTATATATGTAACACATATACATCTTGAAAGAATAAACTTGAGTGAAAAATAACAATAAAAACAACATATTTAATATTGTACCACTAATGTAAATACACACATAACATTATTGTCATTAAGTAGAAAACATGGACAAGAAGGACAATAATAATTTCTATAATTGTGCTTATAATTAGGTAAAGCTACAATAAAAGTTCAGCTCTATCTGTAATGCTCTATCTCCTTTAAAAAGAGATCTGGATCAAGTACGGCAAAAATAATAACATTTAAGAAATCCAGGTGGTGGTTAAATGAGTTTTTGATGTATCATCCTTTGTAATTTTCTGTATTTATAAACATCTCATAGTAAATATATCTTTGAAGAAATCTGCTTAAGTATTCTCAACAGAAGGGAATGTTTCAGCTATTAAGATGGGGCCACACAAACTAGTTTTCATTAACGTTTGCTGACCTTAGGAACTACAGCCTTTGAGTTTGAGGGAAAGAAGATCACAATTTGAACAGTTTACTTCCTGAGCAACGTGGTTGTTGTCATCCCCACCTGGGGAATGGAAGGCTTACAGTGTTCAGGAACCACATGTGACTCAACCTCTCTTAGTCTTAAAGAAGGATGTCCTATAGAGTGGGAATTCTGCTCTCTGTAGAACCAGTGGTCACAAAAAACTTTAGGTTTGCATTTATTAAGAGGGCACCTGGTTTTCCAGGAGGATACCTCTAATTAATAAATCACTAGTCCAACAACAAATAACTACTGGACATCTACTTTGGTTCTGGAGACATACGATCAAACAGGGCATGTGAGGCAGATGTATAAGGAAATACTACTTCTCTAGTGCAGTGAAGTTTTTATTATTTTAACAGCTGTTACCCAAATTTCTCTCAGAGAGTGAACTGCATTTGACAAATTACTTTAAGTTCCTTTAGATAGAAGATAGCCTAAAAGTGAAAAACAAACAAACAAAAGCTCTTCTGCATAAGAAACTGTGAATTCCTCCTTTAAAAACGTGATGGGTGGGGCCTCCCTGGTGGCGCAGTGGTTGGGAGTCCGCCTGCCGATGCAGGGGATACGGGTTCGTGCCCCGGTCTGGGAGGATCCCATGTGCCGCGGAGCGGCTGGGCCCGTGAGCCATGGCCGCTGGGCCTGCGCGTCCGGAGCCTGTGCTCCGCAACGGGAGAGGCCACAACAGTGAGAGGCCCGCATACCGCAAAAAGAAAAAAAAAACAAAAAAACAAAAAAAACGTGATGGGTGTTGGGGAGCTTGAGGTGAGTGAATAGATGGCTAGGCACAGAAGAGGGAGGAAAAGGACACCAACAAGATAACAAAAGCTTATATACTTAAAGGGACTATAAGTAGCCCTTTGGTGTCTAAAATGAATTTTAAGAACAGATATAAATATTAGAAAATTGTCATTTCTTTCTCAGAATAGTGCAGTGGAATTCTTCACCAGGATGCCCATAGATTCAGTAAGTTGCTGTAAGTACAAATGCTTTAAGGGAGGGACATTTTTATAAAATTGGAGACAGTCTGGTTTCCTGTTTGGGTTGGGGCTGTCAGGAACAAAGACAACACACAGTAGCAGGAGGCCAGAGGTTGAGTTGATTGAGAGCACGAAAGTCTTCATGCACAGAAATATGGGGGGAAAGGTTTTGGATTCCCATTGCCTGAAAAACTGGAGGTATGAGCCAATGTTATCTAGATGGCAAAAGGGCAATAGAATCCAACTTGAGTGCAATAATAAAGGAGTGTGACACATGTTTGCTGAGAGAAGAAAGTATCTAATTTCCTGTGGGAGTGATGAAGTTTCATAGGGTATGTGACAGTTGATCTGGGTATTAAAGCCTGCATACATGTGTGCTGTACTGACAAGGTGAGAAAGAGGGAACAGGATAGTCAAAATCAAAGGGCAATAGTGCAGTGGTTAAAAACAGAGACTCTGAGATAGATTGCTTGGTTTAAATTCCAGTTCTGCCACTTACAAGTTATATCCCCATGACTGTTACTTACTCTCTTAGTACTTCAATTGCTTTTTCAGTGAAATGGGGATAATAATAGCATCTATCCGAAAGAGTTGTTTGTGATGATTAAATGAATCACCAGCACACAGTAAACTCTCAGTGTGTTGGCTGTCGTTATTACATTCAGGAAAAAATGTGCAGGTCAGCATGACCTGCTTTGGGATGCCTAGTAATGAATACTGAGTACAGATTGTAGAGGCCTTATCCACCAGACTAATTTAAGACCTTCTTCTGTTGGTGATGTGCAGCACCACAGCTTTTAAAGTATGGTCAGAGGTGTGCTTTAGAAGGATGTCTGTGGTGGGGTTGGTAGATGCAAACTATTACATTTATAATGGATAAACAAGAAGGTACTAATGTATAGCACCTGGGAACTATATTCAATACCCTGTGATAAAACATAATGGAAAAGAATACAAAAAAAGAATGTCTCTATGCGTATAACTGAGTCACTTTGCTGTACAGCAGAGATTGGCACAACATTGTAAATCAACTATACTTCAAAAAAAACAAGGGTAGAAAGATGTCTGCGGCAGTTCCATGGGCAAGGATTGGAAGTGGGAGTGGAGGCAAAGAGAGTAGTTGGGAGGTTTCTGCATTGATTACTGCAATGGAAGAGACAAGTTCCTCACCTAGGGCAGTGCTGGAGCAGGTGAAAGGAACTGGGCTTACATTAGAGTTGTCAATTTCCCATAGAGCCTCATCCCAGCCTCAGAATTCACAATGCTCTAGACCAGAACTTGACAGCAGAAATATAATGAAAGCTACAAATGCAAGCCACATATGTAATTTCAAATTTTCTAATGGCCACATTAAAAAAAGGTAAAAAGAAGTAGGTGACATAACTTTTAATAATATATTTTATTTAACTCAATATATGAAAAATATTATTATTTTGGGACTTCCCTGGTGGTCCAGTGGGTAAGACTCTGTGCTCCCAATGCAGGGGTCCTGGGTTTGATCCCTGGTCGAGGAACTAGATCCCGCATGTGTGCTGCAACTAAGAGTCCCTCATGCCGCAACTATGAACCCACATGCCAAAACAAAGATCACGCGTGCAGTAACAAAGGTCCCGCAGGATGCAAATAAGACCTGGTGCAGCCAAAACAAATAAATATTTTTTAAAAAGATCTTTAAAAAATTATTATTTTAACCTGTAATTAAGATGAACATTTATTAGTGAGATATTTTACGTTCTTTTCATAAGCTTTAAAAATCTGGTGTGCATTTTGTATTTACATTACATATCAGTTCAGACTAGTCATATTTCAAGTGCTCAATAGCCATCTATGATGAGTAGCTATCAGGCTAAGGAAGAGTAAATGCCATCCCTATTGTCTTCCAGATTAGAAACTCTCCAGAAAGTTCTAGAAAATCTGTCAACTTCTTGTTCTGACCAGAGATACAAGGAGATAGTTAATCATTTATAGTGTCCTTTAGACTGGCACTGGAGATAGGCACATTGGGCTAACTCTGTGTGCTGAAAATCTTTATTATTTCCCAGTGGTCTGATGTTCTGAAGACAATAGCTATAATTTTTAAGAATTTGTCTTATTTCCTACAAAGCGCAGGGCTTGCCTGTATTGTATCCTAACTCTACAGTTAGAGTTAGCCTCACTTAGAGGCTCTAGGGTTGCCTTATAAAGATAAAATTTGCTTTTATGTGGATGAAAAAGTGACCTGAAATGCTTGGATGAGCAAGAGTAGTTGTGAGATTTGTTTTTATATTGAAGCATTTATTTATTAAAAATATTGAGTGCCTACTATGCATCAGGCTTGGATTTGGGGGCACAGTGCTGAAGCTGAGACATGATTCCTTCTCTTGTGGAGCTTCTGTCATGTAGGTAAAAGTTGGAATCATTTGTGTTTGAGCCACCTGGTCCTGGAGGCAGGGGCATGGACTGCGCAGTTCCGGAAGTGTTCTTTTCAGCTGGTTGTTCTCCATGTCTCCCCTAGTCTGGTGGACTTGTTTGAATTACTAAGGTGACAGAATTGTGGCAAACAAGGACCCTGCCCAGTTGAGGTAGGTCATTGTCTCCAAGGTGGGTTGAATGGTGGCTTCCCAAAACATATGTCCTTATCCAAACCCCTAGAACCTGTGAAGGTGACCTTATTTGGAAAGAAGATTTTTGCAGATGTAATTAAGTTAAGGATCTCAAGATAATATCCTGGATTATCTGCCTGGGCCCTAAATCCCATGACAAGCATCCTTCTAAGGAACAGAAGATGTAAAGACACAGACAACAAGAAGAAGCCACATGAAGACACAGGCAGAGACTGGAGTGATGTCGCTACAAGCCAAGGAATGCCAAGGGTTGCTGGCACCCACTGGAAGCTAGGAGAGAGGCATGAATGGGTTTTTCCCTCAGAGCATTCAGAAGGAGCCAACCCTGTGCCGGCACCTTCGATTTAGTCTTCCAGCCTTCAAAACTGTGAGAGAACACATTTCTTTTGTTTTAAACCACCCAGTTTGTAGTAATTTGTTACGGCAGCCACAGGGAATGAATACATCCCCCTTTCCTTGAGATGTGGAGCTTTGTGGAAGGAAGCTGTCTTCATCATCTTTGTCAAACATTTATTAATCTCTCACTGGGTTCCTGGTATTAATCGTGGTACTTAGATAAATTCACCAACAACTCTAAGGATCCCAGTTCATAAGTCGGTCAGCCTTCTTTTACTTAAACAAAAAGACCTCTCAGTTTTCTCCCAATCTGCTAACTTTTTGATGTCAAAGAAGGGATCCTCACATTCATAAACTGTGGGAAGCTCTGGTCAATGAGATGAAATACAAATGCCAATACCATAGCCTATACCACCCTTCATGGTGGGAGGGTGTCCTAATTTTCCTCTCTCATATGGTCTACTTATGAAGTATATTCTTTCTTGCTTAGTGTGTATTTTCAGTAACAGGGATTTTCATTATTATAAAATCTCTGGTATTACTTCCTCCCCTTTGCTTGCTGATTCGTACCTCATCCCACATTTCCAAACAGAAAGTGGTAAAATGAGTGTAGTTGTAAAAAAATTAGTTTTAATTTAAACCCTTGTTTGATGTAATATTGTAATTAGTTTTTTGAGTTCTATTAACCGTCTTTTAACAGTCTTATATCAGGAAATAAAATATTAATATGGGAAATGAAAGAAAAAAAAATTTGCCTACAGGAGAAATCTTTGCTTTGGTCCAAATGGACTTGAACGCACCTCACCATTCAAGCCCATCTGCCTTGACTCTATTCTCTCTGCCTACTCATCCTGTCCGTCCCATGTCCAACATTATCTTTCCTGAACAGTCTCTGATTTACCCTGAGCTCCAAAGAATTTGATTCTACACCTGCTTAAGGTCTTTATCTCTCTGTAGTTCAGTGTGTTCACTTACATGTTCTTTTCTCCTTCTGGACTGTGAACTCTTCAAGGACAGGACCTGGGTTCCCTCAGCTTTGTGTCCCCAGAGCCTACAGACAGCAGGCCCTCAGTAGTATTTATAGAATCACCAAAGGATGAAGTAAGTGATCCTCAAATGTGAACTTATATAAAGTAGAACTGGAACAAAGTGGTGTAAAAAAGAGTGACGTGTTTGTCGGGCCATTTCATTAAATGCAAATGCAGGACGCACCTACTAGTTAATGCTTTAAGTGTTAAATCAGAAAATTAAAAGGCTACACAATTTCCCCATAGATTTGGAGACTGTGAAAGTTGCTGGGCTGATGGCAAGGCCCAGAGTGGCGCCCCTCGCACCCCGGGAGTGCCCTTCCTCCAGTCACCTTCCCTGGCACATTCCTTCCCCACCCTCTACCAGGGCCCACCCGTGCTGCCAGCTTGAGCAGATGTCGCCACTGCTGGATTTGAGCCCCACGCTGCTTTCATCTTCTTCCTGGACGGGGATGAGATCCTCTCGTCTCATCAGTCATCTGCTGCTTGTCAACAGGCCTGCTGCTAGAAGCCCCGTGTGGCTCAGGTGGAGAAGCCCCTGAGGGCCCGAGGCCATTTGGCGTAAGCAGAAGGCCCCACAGCCAGCAGGTGCCCAGCAGCCCCAGAGGAAAGGAAACAACCTAGACGCCTTCCCCTAAGAGGTGGTTTTACCAGAAGAAGGATGAACAGGCCGGAAACCATCCCGCCAGCAAACCTCCTCTTGTCAGCTCCAAGCTGGACAAAACAAATGCGCTTTATCTGCAAGTGAGATTGGCTTCCGCAGGCCGATACATCATGCAAAGACAGAGCAACTCCCTCCCGAGGAGCATCATCTCCCTTCTCGCGGTGCCCTGGTCCACTGGCGGCCTTTCTGCTGGCTGCCAAACAAGTTCAAAAGGACAGAGGGATAAGGCAGACGCTGCCTCTCTTCCCCAACCGGTCCAGCCTGGGCTTGGTCTGGAAGCCCAGCCTGGCGCTTGGGGGGCAATGGCTTCAGCCTCTCTCTGGCATTGCTTGCCAAGGCCCAGCAGCCAGAGCCCAGTGGGCTAGGAGTGGCTGACTTCCAAGTGCCTTATTTCTCTCCACTCACCCCACCTAGGTTGCTCAGAAGAAGCTGGAATTCCGGTCTGCTTGGTGTTTGGATGACCTTTTATCTCTGGTGGGAGGATCAGGGGAAATGATGATCAAACGCTCAGCCTTGGGGATTCATCAGAATTGATCATGGGGTTTACCCAGCATTTCTGGGGTCCCAATGCATGATGACAGATTGGTCAGAAGAAGGTTACTTTTGAGTTAAGGGTCCCAATTGGGGGGAAAAAAGGAGACATGATATTTTGAGTTTCCTCTTGATTCTAACCATTTCTTCAGTACTTAATTCTTAGCATGTCTGTCCATCATTTAGGGCATAGCCAAAGAGACTGAGAGCAATGGGAAGGAAAGGGTGATGCGAAGAGAGCAAACGCAGGTAGAAAGGTGAGGGGGATGGCAAGGGTTGAGGTCAGTTGGACAGAAAGCAGGGGAGCAGAATATACTGTAAGGATAGAAGCCCTGTCTTGGTGAACCCACTTTTCATTCTTTTCTCAAAACCTATTTCTTTCTATCTCAAACACTGCGCTGGTTTTGGAAATGCAAACTTGCAACTGTTACATGAGAAGCTAACCTTTATTCTTTTTTTTTTTTTTTTTTTTTTGCGGTACGCGGGCCTCTCACTGCTGTGGCCTCTCCCATTGCAGAGCACACACTCCGGACGCACAGGCTCAGCGGCCATGGCTCACGGGCCCAGCTGCTCCGCGGCATGTGGGATCTTCCTGGACCGGGGCACAAACCCGTGTCCCCTGCATTGGCAGGCGGACTCTCAACCACTGCGTCACCAGGGAAGCCCTTTATTCTTCAAAGTAGAGTCTTGTGTAAAACTCTGGAGGAAGGAGCTTGACTCACAGGACTTGGATCAGTCATCTCCCTTTTGGGAGAGACCACGAGATGGAGTAGAAAGAACGAAGAGTGTTCTAGACTCAGCTCTCCCCTTAACAAGCTGTGTGACATTGTGCAAGTCACTTAACCTCTCTGGAACTCATTGTCTTGAACTGCAAGATGGTGCATCGAATTCTAAGATTTTTTTTTCTAGCTTTAAAACTGCACAAAATTTGACCCAATCTTTTATCTGCTTAAAAATTCTACAGTGCTTTGCCCACTGCCCTCACTTAGCATAGCATGGTAGATCCCCATCGACCTCTCCACCTGTGTATTTTCCCTCTTCTTTCTTTATTTTCAATATCCACGCCATCCTGAAGTATTCACAGTCACTCTCTCTCTTGATTCTGGTCTCTGAACATGCCATTCCATCTCCTTAGAATGCCTGCTCTCTCGCCTCCCCGCCCCTGAACTCTTAGTTTTTCTTTAGGTCTCTGCATCTTCTGGGAACTCTTCTCTGGTCTTGCCCACTCTTCAGCCATATTAGGCTTCCCATCTATTCTTAAAGCCCCTGTGTTTATCCACATGCCACTTTCTAGAGGATAATTGCTCTTCCTATCAACCTGCCGTGTAGACCTTGATCTTATTGAAGGCATGAGCCATCTTTTGTATTTACGCCCAGTTCTGAGACGAAACATAGTGAATGCAGTAGTGAATCATTGATGCTGACCTTAGAGCTTTTGTCTATATCTTAAAAATTTTTTTTCTTAGAAATACATGGCAGAAGGCAACAGGACTGGCAAAAAATGAGAAATAAAGCAAATGTATTTGGACCCCAAAGGCCTCTGGATTCTGTTAAAGAACAGTATATACTTTCGGACTTAAGGATGTGTGATGCAGCTTGTTTCAAAGACTTGGAAAACACAGGCCTGACCTCAGCAGTGCTGGCCCCTCAGGGGAAAACACAATGATGTTAATTGAAGCTAAAATGTGGAGGGACATTTAGACATGTGAGCAAGAGAACCTATGTAGGTAATTTTCTGAATCCCTTTTCTCCTTTTTCAGTGACTTTGTTACTCATGCTCCTCACTCATCCACATTCTTAACTACAGAAGCATAAGGTCGGACCTTCATCTGAATCACAGCCTTCCCACATTATCCCAGCAACAGTGAGAAACCACGCTTTGGAGTAACCTGGGGGCGATTCCAAAACATTGCAAGAGAGTCAAAAGGGCACATGAATGTCATTACTTACTGAGCAAATGGGAGGCAGAAACTTCGGAAACACATGCTCATTAAAGAAAAAGTGAAAAATGGAGAAACAGCGAGAAAAGAAAAAAACTGACCCAAAGTCCACGCGTCCCTCCCCAAAGACAATTACCAAAGAGCTTCGTAGGTTTTATTAACTTCTTTTTTTTTTCATGCACTTTTTACCCCCTTTGTTTTATTTTAAAATTAACAAATTAACTAATACTGTATATGTGATTTTCAAAACTTTTTAACTTAAGTTGTAAAAGAAAAATCTTCTTGTTTTATGTGTACTTTAAGTAAACCTTTTGGGTTACTTTTTACTGTCTCAATGTTTCTATTTTTTTAAGTACTAAATAGATATGTATCCACAGTAAACAGTAGAGACTGAGAAAAAGTAAAGAAAAATTCAAGTTGTCATCAAATAAAATTCACAATAAACTTCATAAGGAGTAAGTGAACATTATATAAGGAGCTCCTTTTCTAGAACAAACAAGCATTTCTAGAGTGAATCTGGGTAAGCCATGGGCTTGTGAAGTGGGAGGAAAGAGAAAAATTTGTGGTTCCTGGCTTGTCTCTCCTCCAGAGAAGGGAGGAATCAACCGTTGTTCTCTTCTCTCTATGATCAGGCCAAGTAACCCCCAAGGATCCAAATTACTGTTGTTTTCCAATCTCTGAGAGTTAGCGAGATGGTCAAAGAGGCCCTGGGCCAGCAGGCGGTATATTCTCTCCTGCTGGGGACACCAGGAGGCAAAGTTGCCTCAACCCTTCTGGAGCAGAGACCTGTCTCTCTCTTTTTTTCTGCCAGGAGCTGTCTGCTCTCTTCAGCTGGGATGATGGAGGCTCCCAAGCACTGCCACAGATGAGGCTGAGGGACACACGAGGGAAGGAACTTCTGCTTGCTCAAAGGGATTTCCCTCACAGCTCCCTGAGATGCCGTGAAAACAAACTTCATTCAGGTAAACACCTCTGAAAGGATTAACAGGTGCACAACAGCTATTCCCTAACACAGAAGCCATTCTAGATGTGCATGGGAAATGTAAGAATATCAATGATAGAGAGTTTAGTTAAACAATAGGCAAAGCCTTTAAGGTATGATTTTGAAGAAAGTGGAAACTTTTGGTTAATACATAACTTCATGTAAAACCCCTTTTCCTGTTGACTCTAGCTATTGAGTAACAAAGCTGGTAAAAGTTTTTTTTTTTTCTTTTTGGTGTTGTTTTTTGTTTAGTTTTCTTTTGAAATGTAAACTTTATTTCATATCCCTGTTTAGTTCTAGCTGATCTATCTGAGAAAGAGTGAGGAAAAAGAAGAATTATAAATAGCTAATATCAGCACTTATCAAAATAAAGCTGTCAAGTGACTAGGTATCCAGACAGGACACATAGCTGGAAAAAATCCTGCTCTTTTGTATTAAAGGATTATAATAGATAGAAACGACTTCATTAAGAGGAGATAAGACTGGAATAAAAGTTCAAGAACCATTTTTCTCAATATAATATTTTTTAAATGCAATGGTATAGAGATATACAGTTACATAAAAATAATACAAGTAATTAAATTACAGGTGCTTGAGTGACTTCTAAGTATTTCAGGTATCATTATCAAGTGTTCTCCTAGTAGGACAAAGGAAAGAGGGATTTTGTAGAGGGCTGTGGAAAGAAGGGAAGGATTTTGATGTAATTTTGGGACAAAAAGATTCTTGGATGACAACTGATCATATTTGCAATCCCAAATTCCCGTTACATCTCCAGTCCTCTTATGAGTTCCAAATGGTACTTTATTCAGCTAACAGTTATTGAGTACCTGTGTCCATCAGATTGGACTGCCTTCTGGACATCACCCTCTCCCTGTGCCCACCTGTATGTCCAAAGACATTGTTCACTTCAGAGAGGGGGAAAGAGACACGCCTGGAGGCAGGCAGGAAGATAAAGCCTTGACCACTCAACATCTTCCACGCAGGAATGATCCAAGGACGTTTAGGGCTAGGGATGTGTACCTTGTTGCTACCATTCATAGTCATATAATCCCCTTCCATTGCCTGAAACCGTCAGCCAAGTCCCCTCACACTTATTGGTAGTACTCTGGAGAGTAAAAAGGCATTGCAGTGCTGAGTAGGGCAACATGAAATGAAGAAAACTAATACACAAGAAACATGAAAAGCAGAATGGAGTTTAAGAATACAACAATTAAGTAGCATCTTGGAGATAAAGGCAATTAGGGGAAATTTAAGTGCTCAGTCACACCTCATACCTCAACTATCCCTGGGGAGAAATATAGGTTTTCCCCACTATACTGGGTATGGTGTTTGAGACAATTTTAACTAAACCTTAACAGACTCAGTGAGGGGCTTCCCTGGTGGCGCTGTGGTTGAGAGTCCGCCTGCCAATGCAGGGGACACGGGTTCATGCCCCGGTCCGGGAAGATCCCACATACTGCGGAGCAGCTGGGCCCGTGAGCCATGACCGCTGAGCCTGCGCGTCCGGAGCCTGTGCTCCGCAACAGGAGAGGCCACAGCAGTGAGAGGCCCATGTACTGTACTGCAAAAAAAAAAAAAAAAAAAAAAGAAAAAACTGGAAACAGCCTAAAGGGATTCATCAGTGGGTGAATGGATAACCAGATTGAAGTACACGCATACAATAGAATACTACTCAGTAATAAAAAGAAATGAACGATTGATAGAATCAACAACTTGGATGGACATCAAGGACATTAGGCTAAGTGAAAAAGCTAATCTCAGAGGGTTACACACTGTATAATTTCATTTATATAAACTTTCAAAGTAATAAACTTCTGGGGATGGAGAACAGATCAGTGGATGCCAGGGGTTAAGGACTAGGGCAAGAGGGGTGTGACATTTAAGTGGTAATGTGAGGGAGTTTCCTTGTGGTGATGCAACAGTTCTGCATGCTGACTGTGGTGATGGTTACATGAATCTACATGTCATAAAATTTAATAGAACTATATATATATATATATATATATATATATATATATAATACATATAAAAACTGGTGATACCTGAATGAGATCTATACTTGGTTAACAGTATTATAGACACACTAATTTCCTGGTTTTGAAAATAAGATATTTCATTTGAGACAGCCGAATGAAGCGTACACAGAAACTCTTCTATTTTTGCAACTTCTGGTGAGTCTTAAACTATTTCCAAATAAAAATGTATATACAGTCAATTCTCATCATTTGCAGTCGTTATGTTCTTCAAATTTTCTGTGAACACTGAATTAATGAGTACTGACCCATTCATTGCTCCTAGGGGAAAGTACAAGTTTAGGTACCTGCAAGCCTCTGGTCGTAACATTTCAACAAGGGATCAATACGTAAGCTTGTTTTACGTGTGTTTCTGTTTAAAGATGTTTACCAGATATTAAACAGATTTAATATCTGTTGTTGATTCATTGACATTGAATTCCCAGCCACCAAGACTATAACTCATTCCTGAACAAAGCTTACCTAACAAACATATTTTCTCCCTAAGGCACATCACAGCCTTCTTGCATTTAGGAACACTAGACAGGACTCCAGCATTATGCCTGAGGCCATTTTAAACAGTGAAATCACCAAAAAAAAAGTGCAGAAGCTTGAAAAACCATCATTATAAAGATGGCAGAAAGGACACTTGTTTACAGTATGACAGTATGAGAACTGAAACAAGAAAGCAGTGCATTTGCCTTGTCTGATCTCAACTGGGAAACCATGTGTAGAGCCACTCGAATTTTTGCTGCTGTGCCCATGTCCACAAATGACTACAAAAGAGCCATGAGTGTTGATTTTGAGATGACAAATAAATTTTAGTGAACAGGTGAATCAGCAAATATGAATTCTGAGAATAATAAGGATTGATTGTATATGTCTATATTGTATGTGCACACACACATACACATATAGGCACATACATACATATATAGATACATAAGCACATACATACATATACTCACATACATATATAGGTATATATATATGTATACACATATGATCCTATTTTCTGTGTAGTTTAGAGACTTGCAGCTTTTCTGAATTCTAGGACTTTTTTGGTCTCACATTAACTGCTATATCTACGCTGGCCTCTGTCAGAATTATTTAGAAGCTGTGTTGGCTTTCCATCTATCAGCCTCTCCTTTTTATTTTTATTTTTATTTTTTATTTTTTTTATTAGTTGCTGCTTTATAACAAAGTGAATCAGTCATACATATACATCTATTCCCATATTCCTTCCATCTTGCGTCTCCCTCCCTCCCACCCTCCTTATCCCACCCCTCTAGGTGGTCGCAAAGCACCGAGCTGATCTCCCTGTGCTATGCGGCTGCTTCCCACTATCTATCTACCTTACGTTTGGTAGTGTATATATGTCCATGCCTCTCTCTTGCTTTGTCACAGAGCCTCTCCTTTTTAAATCTCCCTTTCTTTCCCCAACTCATAGTTAAACATTTGAACTTAGATGACCAATGGCCCTAAACTCCAGCTTCCCCTTCCATGACTCACACTAGCTCTTTCAAAAACAGCTAATGACGCCCTTCCCATTGAGGTGTAAATGACTGATAAAGGTCAGTGAGGGCCCCTTTTTAGGGACCAATTTCCTTTTTCACTTAGACAAGAGAAACCAAGTTCAAGTAGAATATCATTTTAGGCGTTGAGCCCCTGGATGGAGAATCTGCACACACAAACCTTCCCCACCCAATGTAAATATACATAGGTAAGATGGAGATCACGGGAAAGCATGCTAGGTATTCTTGAAGTCATACATCCCAGTTAGTTGCCTGTTTGAAAAACCCACTCTAATAATATTAAATCTGGGGACTCCATTAATAAGGCAAAGAATATACAAAGTTTTCTGAAAAGTAATAGCTGTTCTCCTCTTCACTGGAACCGTGTGACTTTCACTGCTAGGAAGGTGGGCTTTTAGGTCCCAAGAGGAATCCCATTCCTCACTATTATTAGGAATTAACAGAGCTCTTTCCTGCCCATACTGGGAATGGTCTTTTAGTGACGGTAAGCCTGAAGCTCTTTTTTTTTTTTTTTAGAATTGGGGGAGGCTTCCTAGAGGAGGTGAGGTCTTTATTTATTTATTTATTTATTTATGGCTGTGTTGGCTCTTCGTTTCTGTGCGAGGGCTTTCTCCAGTTGCGGCGAGCGGGGACCACTCCTCATCGCGGTGTGGGGGCCTCTCACTCTCTTGTTGCGGAGCACAGGCTCCAGACACGTAGGCTCAGCAGCTGTAGCTCACGGGCCCAGTTGCTCCACGGCATGTGGGATCTTCCCAGACCAGGGCTCGAACCCATGTCCCCTGCATTGGCAGGCAGATTCTCAACCACTGCACCACCAGGGAAGCCCCTGAAGCTCTTTTTGACAGTGTGGAATGGCCCTTCTCATACTTGGTACCTATAACCATTATATTCTCCATTATGAGTAAATTGCTTTTCTTCACTTTGGTTTCTCTATAATCCCTTGTAGGCATATGCTAGATCTGGAACTCTTATACAGAGTCTCTGGTTAGTGTATTTCTGAGAAGTTAGATAAGGCCAAACTTTAGTTAAGCTCTACATAGTTGAGTGACATAGAGCTGTTTTTGGCTAAAGGCCCTTTAATTTTCCAAGTGCTCAAATGGAATCATTTAAAATATAAAATGTATGAACATCTTTCCTCTGAACTAAATGGTCCTCTTTTTCTTGGCTTAATTTTCTCTAGACATAAAAATTAAGACTCTTTCACCAGTACCAGTGATCAGTAATGCTGTACAGGTTGCCAGACTTACAGATTAGATAAGCATTTTGGTTTCCAGTAGTGTTTTCATGGAATTATCTCCATTCAGGTCAAATTCTATTTTAAGAACTCCAGCCGATTCAACAGGCCACAATTTGTACTTTTGGTCTCAAAGTAAATACATGATTTAAGTCAAGCCGAGAGAACTGCACTTGTATTTGAGCCCTGACCCACGTAATTTTAATATCCATTAGCCTTCACTATGGGATGAAATTGGATGGATCAGATGCTTTGTAGGTTCGTGCAAACAGTGGGGAAAGCATTCAAGTCATTTCCCTTCCAAAGCAAGCTGTGTGAGTCTATCGGTCTAAGCAGGAATTGCTAGTTATGCTTTGTTCCTCCCTCCACCACTTCCTTCCACTTTGTATTGCGGGGCCAGAAGTGCAGAGAGACGAAGAGGTTAGAAATGGGCATACAATTGCTTTAGGGGGTCTAGATTCAGATACAAACCTGAAGTCAAGATTTATCCAGCGACACGGGAAGCCAAGCTGTGGGGCTTTACACCCTGGCATAAACATGGATCCCATCATCACTTCCCACAGCCATTTCTCCTGGGACATGGAGCAGAGAGGGTGGAACAGAGAGGGTGTCTAGGTAGGAACTGGGTTATTACCAGGGATAAAAGTTCAGACCTCAGGGTAAGCTAGGAATCTAGAAGTTGATTTGCAAACAGGTAGAAAAGGTGTGTTCATACAAGGGAGAAAAAGACCCTTGAAGTCAGGAGTGAAATCAGATCAAACCCCGAGGAGCCCAGGCAGCCACCAAGGCAGCAGTGGGGACTCAAGCATAGGGCACCTTGGCAACATTGCTGCCCTTGTCTAAGATGAAGCCCTCAAGCATGTCTGCTCTAACTTAAGATGCCATAAATAGAGTGGCCAGTCATTCAGGAGTCAATGCTTCAAAAAGACCATTAATGATAAAATCATCAATATCATAGCTCCTTTTTTTTAACATCTTTACTGTACTATAATTGCTTTACAATGGTGTGTTAGTTTCTGCTGTGTAACAAAGTGAATCAGCTATACGTACACATATATCCCCATATCCCCTCCCTCTTGCATCTCCCTCCCACCTTCTCTATCCCACCACTCTAGGTGGTCACAAAGCACTGAACTGATCTCCCTGTGTTATGTGGCTGCTTCCCACTAGCTATCTATTTTATATTTGGAAGTGTATATATGTCCATGACACTCTCTCACTTCATCCCAGCTTACCCTTCCCCCTCCCCATGTCCTCAAGTCCATTCTCTACCTCTGTGTCTTTATTCCTGTCCTGCCCCTAGGTTCTTCAGAACCTTTTTTTTTTTTAGGTTCCATATATATGTGTTATCATAGCTCCTTTTTATTGAACACTAACGATGCTCTATGTACTACTTCAGGCAATTTACATACACTGGGTCTTGTGCAATCTTCACATCTCTTCTGTTGTACAAATGAAGAAAAGCTCAGAGAACTTCAGGAATTTACACTCGTTCAAGAAGCTTGTGAATGGTAAAATTAGAATCTGAAACCATGTCAATCTGATTTGGAAGCCCATGGAGAGATCAGAGCCTAATGATTTTATGAGACCCTCCGTGTGTGTTTGTGTGTCTTTGACTCTCTGTTTCTGCATTTCATGTCTAAATATATATACAGCATGGCTATATGTTCCTAGTTTCTCTTCTCCTTCCACTGAGGAAAAAAAGAATGTAAAAACCCTTTTGATGTGGCAGTGCTGAGTCTGTCTGTTCTTAACACACTTAATAACAATGTTGATTATGTCCTTTTTTATAGCACATGTATGCTTTTAACACTTTGGGCATTCAGTTTTTTTGAGAACAACTTTATGGCACTAATAAGTTGGAAATTGACCACTATCTGCAGGGGTGGAAGGGAGCCCACTTCCTTGATTACTTTAGTCTTAGATTGTATTTTATATATCTTGTCATGTGGAACTAATAGCACTATCCATTTCAAAAAGACATCTCCTAATGGAATCTGGGATTCTGAGTCTTTGAGCGTTCTATTACTGCCTTATGAAACTATTAAGGCAAGATGTATGTTTTATTCATCTCTCAGCTCCCTGCAGTTTTTAACATAGTGATCTGAATATCATCAGTATTTAAAAAAAATTTTAATGACCAAATGAATGAATGATTGTAACGTGTAGAGGTTCAGATTATACCCATGTAACCTCTGATTACGTGTACTGATATTTGGCTGGGGACATTGCTAGGCCACTAATCACTAGAGTTGATTTGATGATAATGGTAATTTACATTTATTTAATGCTTGCCATGTGCCAGGCATATGAGGAAATAGACTTGGAGGGGTTCAGTAATTTGTACACTGGGGAATAGACAGTGTGCCCTGGATTTGAGCCCACTAATGGGGCTCCAAAGTCCACGTTCTTTCCTAACGCTACCTTAATCATGAAAGAGGGTCAGCGAAGTGGGGTTTTGTAGACCCTACCTAAGGCACTCGCTCAGCAGTTCAGTTTCTCAACAGAGCTTTCAATATGATGCAAGAGACAATGTAGAAACAACTAATGGCCAACTGGGTTGTCTCCTACAATTTTTAAGGTGGAATTAAATGGAAGTGAAGTTGGACCAAAACCAAAAAAATTTTGCTTTCCATAAATTGTCCCTACCTGATTGGGATAAGTCAGGGATGTGGAATGGGTGTTGACTCAGTTTATCATCCATAAAATTTAGGGTGTGACCATGGAGTACCAAGTCTAGGACTAGGAGATAATAGTGAATCCAGAAGAAAGAGAAGATACAAATGCCTGCTTATGTAGTTTTCAATCTATTTATGTAAAAGAATTTAAGAGTAAAAGGAAAAGAATAGGGACATATAAGAATCATCACACAGAGGAGAGCAAATTCTTACAGTTTATACAGAACAAGTACGATATTCATACTTAAGAACATTCAGGTAGGATGGCTTAGTGGGAGTCCTACACATAACCTAGGGAATTTGTTTTTATTTTGTTCTTCCATTGATTCTGGGTAGATTTTTTACTTTGAAAGGCACCCAGAGATCATCCTTTAGGAATGTTTTCTTTTACTTATATATAAATACAGTGATACTGTCATACACTTTTCCCTGACTATGAGATCTTCCAATATTCACGAACTGGGCAGCTACTATATATGACAGGTATTTTGCACAAATAAAACAAGGTGACCCCCACCCTTAGAAATTGGAAATTTACTGTGAAACTAATTTTTTAATCTGTGGATGGTAGAATTATTTATAAGATTTATTTTCCCAATTATATTATGTTATAGTTATTAACATTTCTACAATTAATACATATTAATTTTATAACCAGAACACAAAAATTAAAATAAACTAGGTTCCACAAATTCAGATTTATGACACATGCAAAAAGAAGTTGTCATAGTAATAGCAATTTTGAGATCTTCCTATGTAACAGGTACTATGCTAAGCGTTTTATGTGAATTCTTTTCTTTAATCCTCACAATGCTCTTATTATGTTAGTACTATTCTTATCCCCATTTTACAGATAGTGGTGCTGAGGCTAAAAGAAGAGGAAATCCCAGATTACACAGCTGTAAATAGTAAAGACATAACCGCCCTACTAAAAAGCTTACAACTACACTAATCTGATAAGTAAAGGCAAAGTGAAGGTTAAATAGTCCATGTTTCCTGATCCTAAGAACTCTTTTCACTGTGTAGTGTTACAGCTATGTGCAGCCGAGAGGCTTTATGCCTCTGGGTGTATTTGATGGTATATAATGTTATTTTTGGAAGATTTTCTGTTTCCTCCTGATAGAGGGCAACTGGAGGCCATGAACCATATCTTCTTCAGTGTTTTTAAAAATTCCTTCTCCAGTTTGTGATATTCTTTCCTTCAGGTTGGCTGTCTGGGCAACACTTGGAAAATACTGTTGACTGCTTGGCATGGTGAAAATGTCATCACAAATGTCTCCTGTTTTGTTGAAGAAGACTGCAGATTTTGATATGATTTTTAGCTGGGCTCATTTTCCTGGCTTCACTGTAGGACTTCAAATAAGTATTATTGTTTTTCATAATAATATTTATTAAACATCTACATGGTTTCCAGCGCTGAAAGAAAGATCTCAAAGCGGGAAATGCATTGCATACAGAGTGTTTAGGCAGCCACGACGGATCATACAGTAACTCTCAGGACTGCTGTGAGCCCGGGTGGTGTGTTGATGGTAAAGTGCTTTAAGCTTCTCTGAGGAAAACGACTATGTCAGTTCCACTGGGATTTGGTTTTCTTTTCAGTGATTGGGTGACCCATGTGTTAAACTGCACATTTTCTACTTTTTCAGAATTTTTTTTTTTGAGAAAAAACTCTATCTGGAATCAAGAGAATTACTCACTGATTTGGTGAGGTTATTTAAATCTGCAAATCTAGCTTAATAGTTAATAGTAATCACTGAATTTACCTTTGTTTGTCTATTTTTAAAGTAATTATATATTAAGCACTCTCTTCATGCAAGGTATGATGCTAGGTGCTCCAGATAATACAAAGATAACTGAGATGTGATCCCTAACACATACAAATATTTAAAATCCTTAACAAATACAGATATTTAAAATCCCTAACAATACAAATACAGTTAACTAGAAAACAAAGCAGTAAGAGGTAAGTAACATACAACAGGTTTAGAACCATGGCACATGGAATGCTTCTGCTCAGGAGCTCAACAGTAATGGTTGTCAAAGTTTTTGAGCACTTGTAATATGCCAAGACACCAGGATAAGAGCTTTACATGAGTCATTTTATACACTTTTCAAACAAACCTGCATCCCCCATGCATCATACTCTTCTCTACCTGAGATTCTAACCAGAAGAGAAATAAAGAAAAAGACAGAGTAACAAACTATGACCTTTATTACTGATAAAGGCTATGTTGGTCACTGTGGTTTGGTACGATAGCCAAATAGTATTTCTAATTTCCTATCCAGATCTTGGAAAAACTCATCTGAGGGAATGTTTGAGTCTGCAGAGCAAACACTCTCAACCAGGCCACCACTTCCCACTGAAGCAAGTGGAGAGAAGGAGAAAGAGAGAAAATTCCCTGTGTGCGGGATCTTTGGTAGATTAGCTCCATGTGGTCTAGAATTGTGGAACAATAGCTATGGCTAGTGACTAGGTATTACAGTCCAGGTGTCCCATTCCATCTCTGTGCGGGGGAGGTGGGGGAGGCCTGGGATGCTCAGGGAAATCTCTTCTCATAGAAAGGAGATGTGGGGAATGGGCTTCTCCCTCCAAGGATTCCCAGGTTTTCCTATTCTTGACCTTCTGGGTTTAACCAACGAGTGGTCAACTAGGGGTGTGGATTTCCCTCTGGGGGAGGAGATGGGCATTTATCAAGGTAGTCCTTCTTCTTTCTACCTGTGTGAGACCACTCCATTTCTCTGAAGGATCTCTAGGGAACAATGTAGATTTTGTTCCAGAAAGTTCTGAAATGGGTCAGAACAGAGCATTATTTAAATGCACTACCATGCAACATTGTAACCAAGACTTAAAACATATTACCTATTCCCATTCCAAATTATTTCTAGCATGTGTAAAATACAGGCAATTGGAGATGGTGCTTTAGGATTAAAATGGAACATTAAGATGGTCCAATACTAAAATGCATAAATATACATTAATAATAAATGCCAATTAATAGGAGGAACCCAAACTTGAATATGAAAAGCTCTCTTATTATCAATTGTCCTTCGAGTAATTAAAGCCCCCAAGTTAATTCTTCTTGCAAGTTAAAGACTCAAAACATTCAAGTCCAAAGAAATTAAGAACAAAATCAAATTACCTTGCCCTGGTGGGCGCAAAGAAATTTAAGTCCAAAATTTACCCCCTGCCCAGTTTCTTTTTTTTTTTAATTAATTAATTAATTTTATTTATTTATTTATTTATTTATTTATGGTTGCATTGGGTCTTTGTTGCTGTGCGCAGGCTTTCTCTAGTTGCAGTGAACGGGCTTCTCATTGTGGTGGCTCTCTTGTTGTGTAGCATGGGCTCTAGGTGTGCAGGCTTAAGTAGTTGTGGCATGTGGGCTCAGTAGTTGTGGCTCGTGGGCTCTAGAGTGCAGGCTCAGTAGTTGTGGCGCAGGGGCTTAGTTGCTCCACGGCCTGTGCGATCTTCCTGGAGCAGGGCTCGAACCCATGTCCCCTGAATTGGCAGGCAGATTCTTAACCACTGTGCCACCAGGGAAGCCCCTATCCCCTGCCCAGTTTCTTATTCTGCTCTCAACTGAGGGG
Source organism: Mesoplodon densirostris (assembly GCF_025265405.1). Taxonomy (NCBI): domain Eukaryota; kingdom Metazoa; phylum Chordata; class Mammalia; order Artiodactyla; family Ziphiidae; genus Mesoplodon; species Mesoplodon densirostris. Next base: position 54,020,047 of record NC_082673.1, on the reverse strand, counting down.
TTTTCATTTGCAGGGTGGGTAGCTGGAATTCTTCCAGCGATGCTGCCTGGGCTGGGTTGTGTTTCTCTGGAGTGGAGTTCCTTCAGGACCTCTGATGCCATATCCCTAAATTGCTTTCCTTTGAAAAGAATTCAAGGTCAGGCAAGTTTATGACCACTGAGGCCTCCTACCCACCCTATTCAGGAAACAAACTAATTCCCAGCTAGTGTCAAGTACTAATGGCAATTTGAGGGAAGAAATGTTTTCAGTTTCTGCAGAGGCAGTTATCAGTCACCCAGAATCCATGATCTGTTAACTCACATGTGGGAAATCTCTCCTAAGACAGCAATCCATGATGACTGGGCATGGGATGAGAGGTCACTGATCCTTCTCTTGGAGAGTAGCCTTTGAGACTTTGCTGATTCTTTGCAAAAGTTCTGAGGTTTTCAATGGAGCCAGGCTTAGTCACCAGATCTTTTTTGAGTCATGTTTTGGTACTGTTGTTTTAACCAATATTGCAGACTTCTTGCTTTGCAGCTTCCCTATGAGTCCCAGTTTCTACACTCTGGACTGGCACAGAGGTGGGCTCTTCATGGTGACACGGCATCCACCTCTCCTGCGAGCCACACTGGCAGCCCACTGCTGCTATGGGATGATTTAGTTCTGTAACAAGTGCCTTTACTCTACAGAAGGGGGGAAGGGGGGAAAGGAGGGAAGGGGGGAAGGGGCCTCCTTCATGCCCACATTGATTCAGCCGCAGAATTGCCCGTAGCAGATTGGTGAACTGGAACTATTGTGGTTTCTTCTGAAGATTGTGTCCCTGAGAACTTGGTGACTCCCAGTACTTCTGCCTTATGCTTCTCAGGGCACTGTCCTTCTTCTGCTTTTCTATTTTAAAACTCATTTATTTAATGGAAAAATTCAAACATATATAAAAGTAGACATTAGAATAATGAGTCCCTCATGTACATATTATATTTTCAAAAATTATTAACTCAGGTATGACTTTGTTTTCCTCAGCTTTTGAATATTTCAGGCCTTGAGGAGACTTCCTTTCCACTGCATCTTTCTCTGTAACACTGGCATGAATATATACCTTCATTGTTCTCTCCTCCTTTGACAAAGCTCATTTGAGCTTCTAGCAACTGAAGCTTATTCTTCTCTAATACCTACAGGGCAAGAGGTGTTGGCTGGGAGAAAACACTTTTTTTCCTTACTTTCTCTTTGCTTTTAATCCCACACTTTTGTTTTTCCTGCTATGTTCTTTAAGATTTTGTTAGAGTCTCCAGTAGTAAAAGCTATGGTATGGATCAATTTCAGGTCTGCTGGAAGCATCCACTATTCAAAAAAAATCTTTTGGTACATTCAACAAATATATTTTAAGAATCTAATAAACCAGACATTTTTCTTTGCCCTGACTCATTAATAGAGCAAAGAGGCAAATACCCCTGCCCTCAAAGAGCATATATTCTACTGAAGGGAGACGGACAAGAAACACACATTGGTAAAATATATGTATATCAGATGATGAAAAGTGCCGTGAAGAAAAATAAAAGCAGAGGGATATATAGGAGGTGCCTGGGGGTTGGGGTGGGATTGCTGTAGTTTATTTTATTTTTAAAATAATTTTATTATTATTATTTATTGGAGTAGAATTGCTTTGCAATGTTATGTTAGTTTCTGCTGCACAACAATGTGAATCAGCTATATGTATACATATATCCCCATATCTCCTCCCTCTTGCATCTCCCTCCCACCCTCCCTATCCCACCCCTCTAGGTGGTCACAAAGCACCAAGCTGATCTCCCTGTGCTATGTTTCTGCCCACTTTTTGATTGGGTTTTTTTTTTTTGATATTGAGCTGCATGAGCTGTTTGTATATTTTTGAGATTAATCCTTTGTCTGTTGCTTAATTTGCAAGTATATTCTCCCATTCTGAGGGTTGTTTTTCATCTTGTTTATGGTTTCCTTTGCTGTGCAAAAGTTTTAAAGTTTAATTAGGTTCCATTTGTCAATTTTTGTTTTTATTACTCTAGGAGGTGGGTCAAAAAAGACCTTGCTGTGATTTATGTCAAAGAGTATTCTTCCTATGTTTTCTTCTAAGAGTTTTATAGAATCCATTCTTATATTTAGGTCTTTAATCCATTTTGAGTTTATTTTTGTGTGTGGCGTTAGGGACTGTTCTAATTTTAGTCTTTTACATGTAGCTGTCCAGTTTTCCCAGCACCACTTATTGAAGAGACTGTCTTTTCTCCATTGTATATTCTTGCCTCCTTTGTCATAGATTAGGTGACCACAGGTGCGTGGGTGTACTTCTGGGCTTTCTATCCTGTTTCATTGATCTATATTTCTGTTTTTATGCCAGTACCATATTGTCTTGATTACTGTAGCTTTGTAGTATAGCCTGAAGTCAGGGAGCCTGATTCCTCCAGCTCCATTGTTCTTCCTCAAGACTGCTTTGGCTATTTGCGGTCTTTTGTGTTCCCATACAAATTGTAAAATTTTTTGTTCTATTCCTGTGAAAAATGTCATTGGTAATTTGATAGGGATTGCACTGAATCTGTAGATTGCTTTGGGCAGTATAGCCGTTTTCACAGTATTGATTCTTCCTATCCAAGACCATGGTATATCTCTTCATCTGTTTGTGTCATCTTTGATTTCTTTCATCAGTATCTTATAGTTTTCTGAGTACAGGTCTTTTGCCTCTTTAGTCAGGTTTATTCCTAGGTATTTTATTCGTTTTGCTGTAGTGGTAAATGGGATTGTTTCCTTAACCTCTCTTTCTGATCATTCATCATTAGTGTATAGGAATACAAGAGATTTCTGTGCATTAATTTTGTATTCTGCAACTTTACCAAATTCATTGATTAGCTCTAGTAGTTTTCTGGTGGCATCTTTAGGAGTTTCTATGTATAGTTATGTCATCTGCAAACTGACAATTTTACTTCTTCTTTTCCTATTTGGATACTTTGATTTCTTTTTCTTCTGATTGCTGTGGATAGGACTTCCAAAACTATGTTGAATAATAGTGACAAGAGTGGACATCCTTGTCTTGTTCCTGATCTTAGAGGAAATGCTTTCATTTTTTCACCATTGAGAATGATGTTTGCTGTGGGTTTGTCATATATGGCCTTTATTATGTTGAGGTAGGTTTCCTCTATGCCCACTTTCTGGAGAGTTTTTATCATAAATTGGTGTTGAAATTTATCAGAAGCTTTTTCCAAATCTATTGTGATGATCATATGGTTTTTATCCTTTAATTTGTTAATATGGAGTATCACATTGATTGATTTGCATATATTAAAGAATCCTTGTATCCATGGGATAAATTCCACTTGATCATGGGGTATGATCCTTTTAATGTGTTGTTGGATTCTGTTTGCTAGTGTTTTGTTGATGATTTTTGCATCTATGTTCATCAGTGATATTGGTCTATAATTTTCTTTTTTTGTGATATCTTTGTTTATGGTATCAGGGTGATTGTGGCCTCATAAAATGAGTTAGGGAGTGTTTCTACCTCTGCAATTTTGTGGAAGAGTTTGAGAAGGCTAGGTGTTAGCTCTTCTCTAAATGTTTCATAGAATTTCCTTGTACAGCCATCTGGTCCTGGACATCTGTTTGTTAGAAGATTTTTAATTACAGTTTCAATTTCATTACTTGTGATTAGTCTGTTTATATTTTGTATTTCTTCCTGATTCAGTCTTGGAAGGTCTTACAATTCTAAGAAATTGTCCATTTCTTCCAGGTTGTCCATTTTTTTGGCATATAGTTGCTTGTAGTAGTCTCTTATGATTCTTTGTATTTCTGCAGTGTCAGTTGTAATTTCTCCTTTTTCACTTCTAATTTTATTGATTTGATTCCTCTCCCCCCTTTTTTGTGATGAGTATGGTTAAAGGTTTATCAATTTTGTTTATCTTCTCAAATAAACAACATTTAGTTTTATTGATATTTGCTATTATTTCTTTGTTTCTATTTCATTTATTTCTGCTCTGATCTTTATGATTTCTTTCCTTCTACTAACTTAGGATTTTGTTTGTTCTTCTTTCTCCAGTTGCTTTAGGTGTAAGGTTAGGTTGTTTATTTGAGATTTTTCATGTTTCTTGAGATAGGGTTTTATTGCTGTAAACTTCCCTCTTAGAACTGCTTTTGCTGCATACCATAAGTTTTGGGTTATCGTGTTTTCATTGTTATTTCTTTCTATGCAGTTTTTTATTTCCTTTTTGAGTTCTTCAGTGATCTCTTAGTTATTTAGCAGCACACTGTTCAGCCTCCATGTGTTTGTATTTTTTACAGTTTTTTTCCTGTAATTGATTTCTAATCTCATAGTGCTGTGGTCAGAAAAGATGCTTGATATAATTTCAATTTTCTTAAATTTTCTGAGACTTGATTTGTGACCCAAGATGTGATGTATCTTGAAGAATGTCCCTTGTGCACTTGAGAAAAAAGTGTATTCTGCCGCTTTCATGTGGAATATCCTATAAATATCAATTAAATCTATCTGGTCTATTGTGTCATTTAAAGCTTGTGTTTCCTTTTTTCTTTTCTGGCTGGATGATCTGTCCATTGGTGTAAGTGGGGTGTTAAAATCCCCCAGTATTATTGTGTTACTGTTGATTTCCCCTTTCATGGCTGTTAGCATTTGCTTATGTATTGAGGTGCTCCTATGTTGGGTGCATAAATATTTACAATTGTTATACATTCTGCTTGGATTGATCTCTGATCATTATGTGGTGTCCTTCCTTATCTCTTGTAATGGTCTTTATTTTAAAGTCTATTTTATCTGATATGAGTATTGCTATTCTAGCTTTCGTTTGATTTCCATTTTCATGGAATATATTTTTCCATCCCATCACTTTCAGTCTGTATGTGTCCCTAGGTCTGAAGTGGGTCTCTTGTAGACAGCATATATATGGGCCTGTTTTTGTATCCATTCAGCCAGTCTGTGCCTTTTGGTTGGAGCATTCAATCCATTTACATTCCAGGTAGTTATCTATATGTACGTTCCTATTACAATTTTCTTAAATTTGTTTAAGTTAGATTTTTTTAAAAGGTATTTATTATTTATTTATTTTATTTATTTTTGGCTGCATTTGGTCTCAGTTGCGGCATGCAGGATCTTCGTTGAGGCATGCGGGACCTTTCCTTGCAGTGTGCAGGCTCTTCGTTGTGGTGTGCAAGCTTCTCTCTAGTTGTGGTGCTGGTTCCACAGTGCATGCACTCTGTAGTTCTGGTGCGTGGGTTCCAGAGTGCATGGGCTCTGTAGTTTGTGGCACACAGGCTCTCTAGTTCAGGCGCACATGCTCAGTAGTTGTGGCACGTGAGTTTAGTTGCCCCATAGCATGTGGGATCTTAGTTCCCTGAACAGGGATGAAACCCCTGTCCCCTGAATTGTATGGTATATAATTCTTTACCACTGGACCACCAGGGAAGTCCCTTCTTAATTGTTTTGGGTTTGTTTTCATGGGTCTTTTTTTCTCTTGTGTTTCCCACCTAGAGAAATTCCTTTAGCATTTGTTGTAAACCTGGTTTGGTCATGCTAAATTCTCTTAGCTATTGCTTCTCTGTAAATCTTTTGATTTCTCTGTCAAATCTGAATGAGATCCTTACTGGATAGAGTAATCTTGGTTGTAGGTTTTTCCCTTTCATCACTTTAAATATATCCTGCCACTCCCTTCTGGCCTGCAGAGTTTCTGATGAAAAATCAGCTAATAACCTTATGGGGATTCCCTTGTATGTCATTTGTTGCTTTTCCATTGCTGCTTTTAATATTTTTCTTTGAATTTAGTTTTTGATAGTTTGATTAATATGTGTCTTGGTGTGTTTCTCATAGGGTTTACCCTGTATGGGACTCTCTGCGCTTCCTGGACTTGGGTGGCTATTTCCTTTCCCATGTTAGGGAAGTTTTTGACTATAATTTCTTCAAATATTTTTTCAGACCCTTTCTCTTTATCTTCTTCTTCTGAGATCCCTATAATTCAAATGCTGGTACATTTAATCTTGCCCCAGAGGTCTCTGAGACTGTCCTCAATTCCTTCCACACTTTTTTCTTTATTCTGCTCCTTGGCAGTTATTTCCACCATTCTATTTTCCATCTCACTTATTCATTCTTCTGCCTCATTTATTCTGCTATTGATTTCTTCTAGAGTATTTTTCACTTCAGTTATTGTGTTGTTCATCACTGTTTGTTTGTTCTTTAGTTCTTCTAGGTCTTTTTTAAACATTTCTTTTACTTTCTCAATCGTGCCTCCATTCTATTTCCAAGATATTGGGTCATCTTTACTATCATTACCCTGAATGCTTTTTCAGGTAGGTTGCCTATTTCCTCTTCATTTATTTGGTCTTGTCTGTTTTCACCTTGCTCCTTCATCTGTAACATATTTTTTTGTTGTCTCTTTTTTTTTTTTGATGGGTGGGGCTGTGTTCCTTTCTTACTGGTTGTTTGTCCTGAGGCGTCCAGCACTGGAGTTTGCAGGCAGTTGGGTCGAGCCAGGTTTTGGTGCCAAGATGAGGTCTTCCAGGAGACCTCACTCCAATTAATTTTCACTGGGGTCTGAGGTTCTCTGTTAGTCCAGTGGTTTGGACTCAGCACTCCCACCACAGGAGCTAAGGCCCAGCCCCTGGCTTGGGAGCCAATATCCTGTAAGCCACATGGTGTGGACAAAAAAATAAATAAAATAAAAAGAGAGAAAAGGCAGAACAATAACGAAGAATAAAAAATAAAACAAAATTAGAATAATAAAAAATTATTAGAGAAATTAAAAATATAAGTGAAACAACAACAAAGTAAAATAGAACCACAACAGCAAAAAAAAAACAAAAAACAAAAACAAAAAAACCCAAAAAACAAAAAACTAACAGGGGACTTCCCTGGTGGCGCAGTGGTTAAATATCCACCTGCCAATGCAGGGGACACAGGTTCAATCCCTGGTCCGGGAAGATCCCACATGCCTCGGAGCAACTAAGCCCATGCATCACAACTACTGAGCTTGTGCTCTAGAGCCCATGCACCACAACTACTGAGTCCATGCACCACAACTACTGAAGCCTGCGTGCTCTAGGGCCTCTGCCACAACTACTGAGCCCAAATGCTGCAACTACTGAAGCCCTCTTGCCTAGAGCCTGTGCTATGCAACAAGAGAAGCCAGCGCAATGAGAAGTCCCTGCACTGCAATGAAGATTAGCCCCCACCCACTGCAACTAGAGAAAGCCCACACGCAGCAACGAAAACCCAATGCAGCCAAAAGTAAAAAGAAACCCAAAAAACAAAGAAACAAAAAACTGGAAAAGGCTTTGGCTGTGGGGGGTGGGGTCTCGGCTCAGGACCCCTGCAGCTGGAAAAGGCCCTGGGGGAGGGGGTTGGGGCAGAGCCTAGGCTTGGTGCAGCTGGAGGGGGCCTCGGAGTGTGGAGGATCAGGCCTGGGATCTCAGCAGGTTCCCCTGGGCCCGAGTGTGTGGGGGAAATACTGGCCCATTTCCTTCAGATCCTCTGATCCCTCAAGTGTCTCTCCCTGTCCCCATTGATCCCCTTGTGTGAATGGGCCCCTCCGGGCATGGGAACCCTTCCCCTCCCCCAGCCACACCACAGGGACACCAAGCCCATCCAGCCTCCACTTTTCCCCCCTTCTTCCCCCCATGCCCTACCTGGTTTCTCGGGGGTTCCCCTTAGGTGTCCGAGGTCCCCCACCAATGCCTGGTAGGTGCTCTAGCTGTGAGGAGATGCTAACTCTGTGTCCTCTTACTCCATGATCTTGACTCTGCCCTGGGGATGCCATAGTTTAAAATAGAGTGGTCAGGGCAGGCCTGGCTAAGAAGGAAACATCTGAGTAGAGGCTTTACGGGGAGGTAAAGCATGATCCATGCACATATCTGGGGAAGAGTGTTCTAGATAGATGGCACAGCAAGAGCAGAAACAGAGAGTGTGCTGGAATTCGAGGAGGTTTGTGTGCCAAGAGTGGCTTGTGCAAGGGAAGTAGGAGGAGACAGGCAGACAGGGGAGGGGATGGGACAGATTTAGGGGGCTGTAGGCTGATCTGAGGGCTTGGCTTTTTCTCTAAGTGAAGTAAGAGTTTTGGGGGGGCTCTAAGCAGAGCAGTGACAGGAGACACTCTCCCCACCATTAGATAAACACTGAACACAGGCCTGGTTTTGCTCTATCATTATTCTGCCTGGTTCCCCTTTACTATGGCTCATCGCTTAGATGAGTGTCTTACAGTCCAATTCCATGAATTCTAGGGCAGGTTCTCTTTAGAGTTTAGGCAATACCTTATCTCTACTTACAATGGTTGTATACCTCAAAACTCACAAAATCATACTTTGTGTATTCTCTGATTGTCCTGGCCTTCCCTTCTCAGATCTGTCTAGATTTTCTGTAACCACTAACACGGCACTGCTGGCCTTCCCAGGACAATTCTCTGATTGCTTTCACCATGGATTTGTTACTCATGGCTTAGACTTTCAATAGTTACCTGGATTCGGTCCCTCTCTGGACAAATCATGTCAGATTCTGCCCCTGAGATATTGCATCTCTTCTTCTGTGAGACTTCTTTGGGTTCCAGTAACTTTTTCTCATACAGTTATAATTAAGCCATGTCTTTTTTCCCCCCTAATGCTCTATTTCAGAGCAGTTTGATCTATTTTTCTTTTTATTTTTGTATCTCCTCTGGCCTTCAGGATATCATTTCATGTTTCATATCCATCTAGACTATATCCTAAGATATCAACATTTGTCTTAAAGAAGCATTTCTTGTTCTTCAATGAAATCAGCTGGTCTTCCTAGGCTTGCTTTCATTCTCAGAGCCCAGAAGTACCCTCTGGGGCTGGGACCTGGATTACGGTGTCTCCAAGCAGCTTTCTGGAATGTATCCAATTTCCAGCACCAGCTCTAGGATGCTAGGCAGTTATTATCGTGGATCAGCACACTTCAGAAAACCTGAACTTTTCACTGTAGAACAAGGTTGCTCATTGTCACCTCATTAAAATAATGAAATTAACAGAGCTATGACCTCTGAGGTTCAACACAAATCTATGTAGGCATTTCTTCCTTGATCACATAGAGGTTGAAATTTAAGGAGGCTAGTGGGGGAAGAAAAGAAGGTTTTGGTAGATATAATCTCCTTTAAGAGCAATGAAGCAATATCTTACTGTCCCGAGCTGCCAAAATTCATTTTTATGGAATCAAATCCATGAAGAATTGGCTATGGTACATGTAATATTGTGAATGTTAGAATTTGCACTTTGTTTCTCTAGTTTCTCAGGCTGTGTGAAAAAAAATGCCTATTGCCAGCCCACTACCCCCTGGCTACTTAGAGAGTATTATTACTCCACTTAGGAATGACACTCTAAACATGGACTTCAAGTAAGACCATTTCAAATGCTAGAATTTGAGGGTGTGATGGGCCATTTAATCTCCATATCTTCCTACCTCTGCCTCTCCACTCTGACTTTTTTGTAGAAACAGGTGACCCATTTTGAAATGCCCAGTATAAGACTCCCTACTTCTGAAGTTCACCAGGAACAACAATTTGAGTCCCTTTCAGCTTGATAGCAGGCAATCCTTCCAAGGTTCTTAACTGGAGAGATTTTTCAACTGGGTCAACACATTTATCTGAAGCAATTTCACTTGTGTCAGGGCATCAAGAGACCCATGGGTCATACAACCTTAGTGGTTGGTCGGATGAGGTTGTGAATGTTGACACACTGGTTACAAACATATTTGGATGGGCTGCATGTGCATGTTCTCATGTGCTGCAGACTTGTCATTCATTCATCAGCAAATATTTATTGAATAACTACTTTATTTCAGGTGCCATTTTTGATGCTTAGTTTACTATGATAAACAAGAGCCTAAAATATGCCACAACCCTGATAGTCTAACAAATCAACACTTTCCAACAGGAAAAGGACATGATTGGCATTGCTTGGCTCTTTGGATCTCTATAACTGCACTGCCCTAGACGTGGTCTCTATGTGGCAGTATGGCTGACTGTCTACATCTTGCACTTGTCTCCCACTACACTTGTAGTCATGGTATCAACCAAGCATCTGGAAAAGCAAGTACTGGCGAGAACATCTGTATAATATAAATTTAACATGAGCCAAGGTTTGCACCATTATACAAATGGGCTAAGTTGGTGATTAATGGCCCTTACTGGCATGGGAGTAGAATCATAGAAAGATGTAATTTTAGATGTAGAATGGATATTAGACATCATGCAATTCAATCCCTGGTATGTGCTAAAAACTACAAAGCCACCTACTAACTTAGTCACTGATGTATTAATTCAATAACTATTTATTCATTGGCTATTAGGCATAAAATATTATGAGAGGCACTGGAGATATAGTAGTAAACAGGATAGATTTGGCCCATAATAAAGCTCTTAGATTACGAAGGGAAAAACATGAAATTATTTCATCACATAGAAATACAATACAAAAAGTACAGAGGAACATCTAATAAGAAAAACACTCCCCTTGTCTAGGGGAATCAAAAAGGCTTTTCTGAGGAAGTGAGGATGTGGGGAAGCCTGGCCAAGGCAACTATATGCCCCAAGGCCAGAAGAAGACTGACACATCACAGTCTCTGAAAGGAATCAGGAGGCTAGCATATACTGAGTGAAGGGAACAGTGATTCAGCTCAAAATTAGAAGAGAAGACCAGGATCCTATTATACAGGGTCTTATAGGTCAGGTTAAATACTTAAAATTTCATTGTAATTAATATGAATTCACTTAAAGGAGTATATCAGGTAAATTATATAGTTTAATCTTTCAATTAGTTTTGCTTCTATACTTAACTTTTTCTGTATGCAGTGTTCTCCGGAAAGGTTTAATACATAGAGTACAAAGACTGGCTTTTGAGAGCCTATGTTGACTTTTCTTTTCATTGTAGTAAAAAACACATAACATAAAATTTGCCATCTTATTCATTTTTAAGTATGTTGACTCTTATAGGTCTCACAAAGGATGTGAAATCCATGGCTTTCAACTCAAAGGGCCACAGACTTGAGAGAATAAAGGTCTTTTGACTAGAAATATCAGGTAAAAACCTGAAGAAAGTGACACAAGGTTTACCCAATAACAATAGGTTAGAAAGAATCTGCCCAGCAATGTAAGAGTTGGTTTTAACCAAAAGGGAATAGCATTGTGTTCCACTAGCTAGAAGGAGGAGGAGACTGGGTGAGGAAGCAACCAGAGCTTAAAAGTAGTGGGCCTCTGAAAAGTGCTTGGCACCTTGACCCCACCTTCATGGAAGGATTCCCAAAAAGAAGAGCAGTGTACTATTTGGGGGAATCCTAGGGCAGATAGCATCCTTGCTCTCTTCTTAAGGGGAGCACAGGACACCATTCACCTGTTCAAAAAGCCCTACATTTAATCAATGGGTCATGCCAGCCATCTCTTGCTGTGTAAATATCACCCCAAAACATAGTGGCTTAAAACAAGAGCAATGATTTTAACATCAGTCATGGTTTCTGTGGGTCAGGAACTCAGGAAGGGCTCAGCTGAGTTAATCTGGTAACAATGCAATTGGAACGTCAGCCATCACATCTGTGTTCCAGACTCCAAGAGGAGTAAAGAGGAGAAGGGTAAAAGAAATACACTTTCCAGCTAAGATGTTTCACTTTGATGATTGTCCTCTTCCAGGAAAGTCTTCCTGGAAGCCCCACACATCATTTCAACTTGCATCTCCCTGACAAGAACTTACCCATATAGCCATGCTTAACTCTGAGATACTGAGAAATGTGATCCTTTTGTAGTCTCAAATAAAATCACCATTCTCTTGAAGATGATGGGCATCTAAAATATGAAGGGCAAAATAAATTGTGGAAGACAATTAGCATTCTCTGCTGCATTACTTAAAGCACCTTGAGTTTTAACCCATAAGAAACTCAGTTGCCTGGCAACTGGTTAAGACTGGTTAATTGCCAGAATCCAGTTGAGAGGTAATGACTTGGACAGGGATAAGAGCAATGAGGATTCAAGTGACATTAAAGAAGTAGAGTCAACCAGGATTGGTGATGGTTTGGGGAAGAGATTGTGTTAAGGATGACTTCCAGAATTTGGACTAGAATAACTGGGTGGGGTGGGGTGGGACGAGGGAGATAGTAGTACCATGCACTGAAATAAAATCACTAGGAGAGGACCTTGTTTGGAGTAAAATAATAAATTCCATTTGAAGTATGTTAAATTTGAAGAGCTTTTGAGGCATCTGAAAGAAATGTGAGGTAGGCAGTTGGGTGTTAGGGTCTGAAGCCCAAAGAAGTCTGAGTTGGAAGTAGTATATATTTGGGTATCAGTATGTAAACAGTGATTGAAGCCATCCATGGTTGTAGATAGAATAACTTAGGATCAGTTCATAAAGTAAGTAGATCTTAAAACTAAGACTAGGACTAAGCCAGCAAAGGAGACTGAAAAACTGGAAAATTAGGTGAGAAATCTGGAAGTAAAATGGCATGTAAGCCAAGGAAAAAAAAGTTTCAGGAAGGAGAGAGGAGACTCAAATAGTTGCACTGGATCTTGTGATATAGAGGTCACTGGGACCTTGTAAGAGCTATCTCAAGGGCTTGGTGGAGGCAGAAGCTGACCAGGGTGGAATGAAGAATGAAGGATAGGTGAGGAATCAGAGACCATGAGAGCTGCCTGCTCTTGAGAAGTCTGTGTATAAAGGGACGGAGAGAAAACATGATAGCTGTTGAGGAGCAGAGTCAGGCTTTTATTTTGAACAGTTTATTTAAAAGCTATTGGTCATTTACAGAATCTAAGAAAAATGCTGACTAAGCAGAGTGAATTCATTCTAAGTTATGCCCATTGTTATGGACTGAATATGTCTCCCACAAATTCATGTGTTGAAACCCCAACACTCAATGTGATTATATTAGGAAGTGGAATCTTTGGAAGCTGAGTGGAACTAGGTGAGGGCATGAGGATGGGATTAGTATCCTTCCAAGAGTCATGGAGAGCTCTCTTTCCCTCTCTGCCCTCTGCTATGTGAGAATACAATGAGAAGTTGGCAGTCTGCAGCCTGGAAGAGGGCTCTCACCAGAACCTCATCATTGTGGCACACTGATCTCAGACTTCCAGCCTCCAGAACTGTGAGAAATAAATTTCTTTTGTTTATAAGTTACCCAGTGTATGATACATTGTTATAGCAGCCCAGACTAAGACATCCATTTTGTGACCCTCAGCTCAAGCTATGAGTTCAGTCAGACAAGTTGGATTGGCCTAGCTTGGGTCATAGGTCATAGGCTCACCCTTCGATGAGGCAGAAAGGATATCTTTCTCTTTTATTGTATTTAAACATACGTAACATAAAATTTAATTGTAACCATTTTTAAGTGTACAACTCATTGGCATTAAGCACATTTCAAAGTGTTGTGATTTTTCTTTATCTCAAACAGAAACTCTGTATCCATTAAACAATAATTCCTCATTCTCCCCTCTTCTCAGCCCCTGGGAACCTCTGTTCTACTTTCTGTCTCTATGAGTTTCCTTATTTTAGGTACCTGATATGAGTGGACTCACGCAAATTGGTCTTTTTGTATCTGGCTTCTCTCACGTAGTATCAATATAATGTCTTCAAGGTTCATCCATGTTTTAGCATGTATCAGAATTTCATTTTTTTAAGGTTGAATAATATTCCAGAGTGGATATCTTGCTGGCAGTTCTATGAGACTGCATGCAAAGGAGGTTGGGGGACAATTGAGGTCTGGTACAGGAATGGCCAAGCAGGTTGCACGCAGCCGATCTGCCAACAGTCTTACCTCCCTGAGCCTTCAGACTCCTTCTCCCACAGGATGCAGGGAAGTTCTGGCATTTCATCCTCACTGACAGTTAACCTAGCAGACTTAACACTGCTGCCAGGTGCCTGAGCCAATGCACTAAATTCAAACTCAGGGTAGGAATATGCGTGTCAACAAATTCTGCCCAGTCAAGCCTTATAATTTGTCCTCCTTCTTCAAACACCCTTAGAATTTGCTCCTACGTGTTCTTCAGACTCCTGAAGGTACAGATTGGTGAGGTCCTGTAAGTCTCTTGGTGTAGAGTACAGAGCAAGTCTTGTGATCTCTATTTGGCTTATGTTGGGCTCTAACTCTCATTATGGACTGGGAGGCAATGATTGGTGGTCGGGGTGGACCCCTAGGAGACTGGCATCATTTTGTGAGGCACCTACCCAGGTGTGGTCATTGAAATGCTTTAACCATTGGGAGGCTGCTTGGGAGCAGGAGGGCCCGCCTCCACAGGCCAGGAAGTTTATGTGGGTTTATCATTCAAAGCTTCCATCTTGTCTGTCCAAACGTCCCTATTCCATATGCCGAGGTCCCATACCTTTCCCATAATGCTCTTGCCTTAGTGCAGGGCACCTGACAGCGTTGAGCATCTACTTTGTGCTACAGCCCTGCCACCCTTACTACCAGGCCCTACACCTTATACTCAGCTATATGTATTTTGTGACTTCAGGAGCTAAGACTCCTTCAAAGCTATCCTTCATGGTTTCTGATTTTCTTTCCTGTTCTGATTAGGATATTCACCACCTTCAACTTTTCCTTTTCCCTTTACATTCTCACTAGAGCATTGAAAATAGCCTACTTCTTTATAATCACCATTTTTGCCATAAGAAATCAAGTATCACAACTTCTTGATGGCCCAGTGCCTTGTCCTGCTCCCATAATTTATCCACCAGTAATTATTTGAGTACTTGGATGCCATGCTCCAGATTACCAGTGTTCCACCCGACCCCACACAACGTTATCTATATTTTCCCAAAGTGTGCGAGCAACCTGATAGGAGGGTGCCATTTTGAAGCATTTAGAGAATACCTCTGGAACAAAGTGCCCATTAAATAGCTGACATGGCTGCTTCTGAGAAAGGAACCTGGGGAACCAGGACAAGGAGACAGGGAACTTAGTTGCAACATGTACTTTTATACATGTATAACAACGATAATGGTGAAAACAGTTATAAAAGAAATATTCAAAGTATGTGTGGGATTTAACCTGCTGAAGAGAGAATTTTCCAACTTTGTCTCTGAATCTCTTTGAGGATGAAAGAATTTGCCTTTTAGTGTAATAAAAATATAGTCCTATATATTCCTGTATATATAAATGGCTTATATGGGAAAAGAATCTTTTAAAAAAAATGGATATATGTATATGTATAACTGATTCACTTTGCTGTACACCTGAAACTAACACAAGATTGTAAATCAACGATACACCAATAACAATTTTTTTAAAAAGAAAAAATTGTATTCCTCTTAATGCAATGATGAATTCTTTTAGCTCTTACTACTATTTTCATAACTCTGGGAGGGAAATAAAATGTAAAAAAGTAAATAAAAGAAAGAATTATTTTGAATATACCTAAAGTTCCTTTAAAAAATGAAGAGACACCCATTTTTCATCTCCTAAGGGGGTGGTATGAGCTGGAGTCTGGGTCCAAGGGTCTCTGCTGAAGCCAGGGGAGTTGGTGCCATGATGAATGTGTTAGGAGGCTGAGGTGTGTGAACTGGAGATTAGGGCAGGGTAGACATTCTGAAATGAGTAATCAAGCTGATGCCAGGATGTATAAATACGGTTGAAGTTGGATTGAGTCAGGTGTCAGAGACAGACAGGCAGGTGAGAATCCTACACCAGGGGAAAAAGCACCAGTGGTGAATATTCTGGGAGGGCAGGAATTCTGTGGTCTCTTCATTTATAAAATGTGTTGGATTAATTGATCTTTAAGGTACCCTTAAGCTTAAAGTACATCAAATGTATAATCTCCTTTGAGTGTAGAATAAACAACAGAATAAAATGTGGATACACCTTATTTAAAAAGCTGAATGCATCAAAATCCAGATTTTGAAAAGAAGCAAACTGAAGATGATAATTTACTTTTAAGAGGCATCTCCCATGGGCATCCTTTTCGGTGATTATTTACCTTGGGGACAACTGAGAATCACCTGGCTGATTCTCCATACCCAGGAAACACTCCAGAGCAATTAAATCAGAACCTCTGGGGATAGAACCGGGGTATCAGTACTTTTGAGTCTTCCTTATGATTTCAATGTGCAGCCTAAGCTGAGAAACACAAATAGTGAACTTAGCCAGTTGGATTCACTTAAATTAAATACCCCTATGATACAATTTCTTTAATCAGGAAAACTGGAGTCTGCCAGAAATTTAAAAGAGGAGTTTATACGAGTATGCAATCATGAAAGCAAAGTTGTAGTGTTAGGATACGTGGATACTAAATCCAAGAGAACAGCTGTGTGTCTCCTGAGATGCACCTAATAAAGGACCAAAGGCACATCGTGATGAAGACATTGAACCAGGTGATTATTTCTAGAGAGCATTTACCAACTCTCTGAGGTGGAAGCCTGTTGATTAAAGTTAAATTCACACTTGCATTGTATGTTTGAAACTGGTTGTTGTGTTTAATTTAACTGCTAAGTAAATTTAGTTAGAGGTTTATACACAGTGGGTGATTATTTTTGAGCATACCTCCTTCTGTTACAAAGCCTGGCTAAAACCACAGGGTGCATTGGTTATATGAAAAACAGCCCCACATTTGTTCATTGCACTGGTTTCCAGGAATGGATGACCACTCCTGGTAAAGTCATTCTTATCTATATTGTGAAAAAAGTAGGGAAAGGAGCTTGGGAACTTCAGCCTCAAATAGGGGTGATTCTAAGTGGGTGATCCTTAAAAATTCAAGAAGATGCCTTGGGTGCTCAGCTAGGAGATGCATGAGCCCATTAATGAAATTAGTGCTCAGATAAAAGGAAGTGTTTGTCTCCCAGGAATGGGACTCAGAGATGGGGAAGTGGGACAGGGAGTTGCGGTCTTGTCATTTTGTTGTTACAAACCATATTGTTTTTGAATTTTGTAAACCATAAACATGTGTTAATTTCATAAAAATTAAATGAAAATTAAAAATGGAAGAATGCATTAATTTATAACAGTGATTTTGCCTAGGGAAAGGAAAAGGATTATAATTATTCAAAATTTTTGCTCAATATGCTTGTGAATTGTCCAAATTTTTTACAAGAATATATTCAAGCATTACTTCTATTCTTAAAATAAGTAAAATAATGTAAAAGTGAAAGAAATAACAAAAGAATATATCTTAGGGAAAAAGAATTTCATTTTAATGAAATGAATGATAGACTTTGAAATGTAAATAAAATGGTGGACTAAAAGTGTCTACTAATTGCTGAGCAATATGAATAAAAAGAGACTCACATCTGGACAGACTATGGTTTGATTTGGAGACAACAAATCTAAAGAAAAAAATCCTAAAACTGCCAGAAGAAAAAAAATGTAAATCCTTATACAGGAAGAGGTAAACACTGATACTGTGTTTCTCATCAGCTGTACTGGTCCTAAGAATATAATATGACAATATCTTGAAAGATCTAAGAAAAAAGTAGAACCTAGTAAAACTATTATTTGAAGGAAAATAAAGATATTTGGGACATTCAATTACTCAAGAGGTTTTTACCTCCAAACTTCCTCTAAGAAATATCAATGGAAGATGCATTCCAACAAAATAAAAAATAAATCCCAAAGGAAAGCAAAGAACACAAAAGAAGTAATGAGTCAAGAAATAAGTAAAGACATGGATGATGAAAGAACAAGGTTAAAAAATAATCTGAGTCTAAAATACCAGTGATAGCAACAACCCATCAGAGGTATAAAGACCATAATCTATCCTGCATCTAACTATATTGCATACCTACCACAATTAAATTAAAATTTATGTAAAACGAATAATAAAAAATGTACACTTAGAAATTTAAAATTAATTTCAACTATGTTTTGGGTTATAGAATAAAGAAAAATACAAATGATAAACTTCTTAAAAATGATAAAGCACAGTATAGTAAAATCTATGAATGAAGTTGTGGTCACAGAAAAACTTATGACGAAAAAGCCAAATACTATAAGGTAATACTTACTGAAAATAAATGGTCTTCCAACCAAAAAAACTTTGAAAAGAATAACAAACTACACTTGAAAAAGTAGGAAGAAGCCATATTAAAATATGAAATAATTCATAAATTAATCCATAAAAATGTTGTTTATTTGAAAACAGTAGTAACATTATTACAACCTTTTGGAAAACCCTAGTAAGAATAAAAAGACAACTGAAATGTCATTAAAAAAGAGGTAGTGCCATAAATACAAATAGAAAAGAGAATAAATGCTAGAATATATATAAAATTTTATAATAGTATACTTGAAAGATTGCATGATATGAATAATTTTCTAGGAAAATGTGAATTATACAAAAAATCTCAAAAAAACATAGAAAACTGAAAGAATAACTGTTTACAATACAGTATAATTGAAAAGGGGATCAAAGGACTGGTATTAAAAATGGTAAAAGAACCTAATAGATTTATGGATGATTTCTATCAAATCTTTAAGAAACTGATAATCTTCATAATCAAAAAGTTAGTCCAAAACATTAAAAGATTGGAAAGCTGTGTAACTCATTTAACTGGATTTCAAAAACTTGGCAAGGGAAGCAATAGAAAAGGAAAGCATAGAGCATTCTTACTTTATAGGGCAAAATTTTAAAATAAAATATCAACAAACTGAATACAACTTTGCATTAAAAGAATAAAGCACATGGCCTAGGAATGCAGAGATTACTGAACAGATGAACATTTTACCAATATAATTTATTATGTTAATAAACAAATTAAAGGAGAAAATCCTTACAATCATCTCAAATAGATGTGGGAAATATATCTGATAAAATTCAGTGACCCATAAATCAAAAAAAATTTTAGTCAGCTAGAAATATAATAGGTTTTACAAATCTTTAAAGAGCATTGAACAGAGATCTAGAACAAACGTCATACCTAATGGCAAAATATTAGAAGTTTTAAAAATTACATTAGAGGGCTTCCCTGGTGGTGCAGTGGTTGAGAGTCCACCTGCGGATGCACAGAACATGGGTTTGTGCCCCGGTCTGGGAGGATCCCACATGCCGTAGAGCGGCTGGGCCTGTGAGCCATGGCCGCTGAGCCTGCGCATCTGGAGCCTGTGTTCCGCAATGGGAGAGGCCACAACAGTGAGAGGCCCATGTACTGCAAAAAAAAAAAAAAAAAAAAAAAAAAAAAATAGAAAAAAGAAAAGGTTGCTTAATATCACTGAGACTCTAAACTTTGTACTAGAGTTTTTAGACAATGCACTAGGACAAGAAGAAGAAATAAGAGATATAAGTATTAGTAAGGAGGAATTATCATTTATAGCCAAAAAACCGATTTTTTTTTTACTAAAAATGGAAGAGAAATAAATGATAAAACTAAAGAAAGGAACTTCCCTGGTGGCGCAGTGGTTGAGAATCTGCCTGCTGATGCAGGGGACACAGGTTTGAGCCCTGGTCTGGGAAGGTCCCACATGCCGCCGAGCAACTAAGCCCACATGCCACACCTGCTGAAGCCTTTGCACCTAGAGCCCATGCTCTTCAACAAGACAAGCGTCCTCAACATGAAGCCCACGCACTACAAAAAAGAGTAGCCCCCACTTGCCACAGCTAGAGAAAGACTTCATGCGGCAACAAAGACCCAACACAGCCAAAACAAACAAACAAACAAAACTAATGAAAGAGTTAAGCAAAGTGGATAAATACGAGAACAACATATTAAAATCAATTAGCTTAAGAAATCTGACTAACTGGGTATTAAAATAAATGCAGTTCATTTTTGATTTTTGCTGAGGTACCAAGGCAATAAGTGGCAATTGTTTCCACATTCCAAAGTTGGTGCTGCACCACCAATAAAGGATTAACCAGTTCTGTGACCCTTGAATCTTTTACCCAACTCAATAGTTTGAAATAATTAAAATTTGGGAGTTGAACATTGAAGACATTGTTTCTTTGTGAAAGAGACTATAAGAGGACCACTTGGAGAGGCTGATATATTTCCTGGAGATTGAGGGCCAAGGTGTTTGAAACCCATCCAGAGAATCTAAAGATGTAACCAAACTACACATATTTATTTTATTATTTTTTAACATATTTATTGGAGTATAATGCTTTACAATGGTCTGTTACTTTCTGCTCTATAACAAAGTGTATCAGTTATACATATACATATATCCCCATATCTCTTCCTTCTTGCATCTCCCTCCCTCCCACCCTCCCTATTCCATGCCTCTAGGTGGTCACAAAGCACAGAGGTGACCTTCCTGTGTTATCTGGCTGCTTCCCACTAGCTATCTATTTTATGTTTGGTAGTGTATATATGACCATGCCACTCTCTCACTTTGTCCCAGCTTACCTTTCCCCCTCCCAGTATCCTCAAGTCCATTCTCTAGTATGTCTGCATCTTTATTCCCGTCTTGCCCCTAGGTTCTTCTGACAAATTTTTTTTCTTTTTTTTTTCTTTTTTTAGATTCCATATATATGTGTTAGCATATGGTATTTGTTTTTCTCTTTCTGACTTACTTCACTCTGTATGACAGTCTCTAGGTCCATCCACCTCACTGCAAATACCTCAGGTTCATTCCTTTTTATGGCTGAGTAATATTCCATTATATATATGTGCCACACCTTCTTTATCCATTCATCTGTTGATGGACACTTAGGTTGCTTCAATGTCCTGGCTATTGTAAATAGAGCTGCAATGAACATTGTGGTACATGACTCTTTTTGAATTATGGTTTTCTCAGGGTATATGCTCATAGTGGGATTGCTGGGTCGTATGGTAGTTCTATTTTTAGTTTTTTAAGGAACCTCCATACTGTTCTCCATAGTGGCTGTATAAATTTACATTCCCACCAACAGTGCAAGAGTGTTCCCTTTTCTCCACACCCTCTCCAGCATTTATTGTTTGTAGATTTTTTGATGATGCCCATTCTGACTGGTGTGAGATGGTATCTCATTATAGTTTTGATTTGCATTTCTCTAATGATTAATGATGCTGAGCGTCCTTTCATATGTTTGTTGGCAATCTGTATATCTTCTTTGGAGAAATGTCTATTAGGGTCTTCTGCCCATGTTTGGATTGGGTTGTTTGTTTTTTCTGATATTGAGCTGCATGAGCGGCTTGTAAATTTTGGAGATTAATCCTTTGTCAGTTGTTACATTTGAAAATATTTTCTCCCATTCTGAGGGTTGTCTTTTGGTCTTGTTTATGGTTTCCTTTGCTGTGCAAAAGCTTTTAAATTTCATTAGGTCCCATTTGTTTATTTTTGCTTTTATTTCCATTTCTCTAGGAGGTGGGTCAAAAAGGATCTTGCTGTGATTTATGTCATGGATTATTATGCTTATGTATGCCTCTAAGAGTTTAATAGTGTCTGGCCTTACATTTAGGTCTGTAATCCATTTTGAGTTTATTTTTGTGTATGGTGTTAGGGAGTGTTCTAATTTCATTCTTTTACATGTAGCTGTCCAGTTTTCCAGCACCAATTATTGAAGAAGCTGTCTTTTCTCCACTGTATATTCGTGCCTCCTTTAAGATAAGGTGCCCATATGTGTGTGGGTGTATCTCTGGGCTTTCTATCCTATTCCATTGATCTATATTTATGTTTTGGGGCCAGTACCATACTGTCTTGATTACTGTAGCTTTGTAATATAGTCTGAAGTCAGGGAGCCTGATTCCTCCAGCTCCGTTTTTCTTTCTCAATATTGCTTTGGCTATTCGGGGTCTTTTGTGTTTCCATACAAGTTGTGAGATTTTTTGTTCTAGTTCTGTGAAAAGTGCCATTGATAGTTTGATAGCGATTGCATTGAATCTGTAGATTGCTTTGAGTAGTATAGTCATTTTCACAATGTTAATTCTTCCAATCCAAGAACATGGTATATCTCTCTATCTATGTCTCATCTTTAATTTCTTTCATCAGTGTCTTATAATTCTCTGCATACAGGTCTTTTGTCTCCTTAGGTAGGTTTATTCCTAGATATTTTATTCTTTTTTTGCACCAGTAAATGGGAGTGTTTTCTTAATATCACTTTCAGGTTTCTTATCATTAGTGTATAGGAATGCAAGAGATTTCTGTGCATTAATTTTGTATCCTGCTATGTTACCAAATTCATTGATTAGCTCCAGTCGTTTTCTGGTAGCATCTTTAAGATTTTCTACGTATAGTATCATGTCATCTGCAAACAGTGACACTTTACTTCTTCTTTTCCGATTTGGATTCCTTTTATTTCTTTTTCTTCTCTGATTGCTGTGGCTAAAACTTCCAAAACTATGTTGAATAATAGTGGTGAGACTGATCAATCTTGTCTTGTTCCTGATTTTAGTGGAAGTGTTTTCAGTTTTTCACCATTGAGGATGATGTTGGCTGTGGGTTTGTCATATATGGTCTTTATTATGTTGAAGAAAATTCCCTCTGTGCCTACCTTCTGGAGGGTTTTTATCATAAATGGGTGTTGAATTTTGTTGAAAGTTTTCTCTGCATCTATTAAGATGATCATATGGATTTTAGCCTTCAATTTGTTAATATGGTGTATCACATTGATTGATTTGCATATATTGAAGAATCCTTGCATTCCTGGAATAAACCCCACTTGATCATGGTGTATGATCCTTTTAATGTGCTGTTGGATCCTGTTTGACAGTATTTTCTTGAGGACTTTTTCATCTATGTTCATCAGTGATATTGGCTTGTAGTTTTCTTTCTTTGTGACATCTTTGTCTGGTTTTGGTATCAGGGTGATGGTGGCCTGTAGAATGAGTTTGGGAGTGTTCCTACCTCTGCTATACTTTGGAAGAGTTTGAGTGGGATAGGTGTTAGCGCTTCTCTAAATGTTTGATAGAATTCGCCTGTGAAGCCATCAGGTCCTGGGCTTTTGTTTGTTGGAAGAGTTTTAATCACAGTTTGAATTTAAGTGCTCGTGATTGGTCTGTTCATATTTTCTATTTCTTCCTGGTTCAGTTTCGGAATGTTGTGCATTTCTGAGAATTTGTGCATTTCTTCCAGGTTGTCCATTTTATTGGCATAGAGTTGCTTGTAGTAATCTCTCATGACCCTTTGTATTTATGCAGTGTCATTTGTTAGTTTTCCTCTTTCATTTCTAATTCTATTGATTTGAGTCTTCCCCCTTTTTTTTTCTTGATAAGTCTGGCTAATGGTTTATCAATTTTGTTTATCTTCTCAAAGAACAAGCTTTTAGTCTTATTGATCTTTGCTATTGTTTCTTTCATTTCTTTTTCATTTACTTCTGATCTGATCTTTATGATTTGTTTCCTTCTGCTAACTTTGGGGTTTTCTTGTTCTTCTTTCTCTAATTTCTTTAGGTGTAAGTTTGGTTGTTTATTTGAGATGTTTCTTGTTACTTAAGGTAGGAGTGTATTGTTATAATCTTCCCTCTTAGAACTGCTTTTGCTGCATCCCATAGGTTATGGGTCATCGTGTTTTCATTGTCATTTGTTGCTAGGTGTTTTTTTATTTCCTCTTTGATTTCTTCAGTGATCTATTGGTTATTAACTAGTGTATTATTTAGCCTCCATGTGTTTGTATTCTTTTTACAGATTTTTCCTGTAATTGATATGTAGTCTCATAGCGTTTTGGTCAGAAAAGATACGTGATACAATTTCAATTTTCTTAAATTTACCATGGCTTGATTTGTGATGTAAGATATGATCTATCCTGGATAATGTTCCATGAGCACTTGAGAAGAAAGTATATTTTGTTGTTTTTGAATGGAATGTCCTAAAAATATCAATTAAGCCCATCCTGTTTACTGTGTCATTTAAAGCTTATGTTTCCTTATGTATTTTCATTTTGGATGATCTGTCCATTGGTGAAAGTGGGGTGTTAAGTACCCTAGTGTAATTGTGTTACTGTCGATTTCCCATTTTATGGCTGTTGGTATTTGCCTTATGTATTGAGGTGCTCCTATGTTGTGTGCATAAAGATTTGCAATTGTTATATCTTCTTCTTGGATTCCTTGATCATTATGGAGTGTCCTTTGTCTCTTGTAATAGTCTTTGTTTTAAAGTCTAGTTTTTCTGATATGAGCATTGCTACTCCAGCTTTCTTTTGATTTCCATTTGCATGGAATATTTTTTTCCACTCCCTCACTTTGAGTCTGTATGTGTCCCTAGGTCTGAAGTGGGTCTCTTGTAAACAGCATATATACAGGTCTTGTTTTTGTATCCATTCAGCCAGTCTATGTCTCTTGATTGGAGCATTTAATTATTTTACATTTAGGGTAATTATCAGTGTGTATGTTCCTATTCCCATTTTCTTAATTGTTTTGGGTTTGTTATTGTACGTCTTTTCCTTCTCTTCTGTTTCCTGCCTAGAGAAGTTCCTTTAGCATTTGTTTTAAAGCTGGTTTGGTCGTGCTGAATTCTCTTAGCTTTAGCTTGTCTGTAAAGGTTTTAATTTCTTCATCAAATCTGAATGAGATCCTTGCTGTGTAGAGTAATCTTGTTTGTAGGTTTTTCCCCTTCATCAATTTAAATATGTCCTGTCCCTCGCTTCTGGCTTGGAGAGTTTCTGCTGAAAGATCAGCTGGTAACCTTATGGGTATTCCCTTGTATGTTAGTTGTTGATTTCCCCTTGCTGCTTTTAATATTTTTTCTTTGTATTTAATTTTTGATAGTTTGATTAATATGTGTCTTGGTGTGTTTCTCCTTGTATATATCCTGTATGGGATTCTCTGTGCTTCCTGGAATTGATTAACTATTTTCTTTCCCATATTAGGGAAGTTTTCAACTATAATCTCTTCAAATATTTTCTCAGTCCCTTTCTTTTTCTCTTCTTCTTCTGGGACCCCTATAATTCGAATGTTTGTGTGTTTAATGTTGTCCCAGAGGTCTCTGAGACTGTCCTCAACTCTTTTCTTTTTTTTTTCTTTATTCTGATCTGTGGTAGTTACTTCCACTATTTTATGTTCCAGGTCACTTATCCGTTCTTCTGCCTCAGTTATTCTGCTATCGATCCCTTTTAGAGAATTTTAAATTTCATTTACTGTGTTGTTCATCACTGTTTGTTTGCTCTTTAGCTCTTCTAGGTCCTTGTTAAACCTTTCTTGTGTTTTCTCCATTCCATTTCCAAGATTTTGGATCATCTTTACTATCATTATTCTGAATTCTTTTTCAGGTAGACTGTCTATTTCCTCTTCATTTTTTAGGTCTTGTGGGTTTTTATGTTGCTTCTTCATCTGCTGTGTGTTTCTCTGTCTTCTCATTTTGCTTAACTTACTGTGTTTGGGGTCTCCTTTTCACAGGCTGCAGGTTCATCATTCCTGTTGTTTTTGGTTGTCTGTCCCCAGTGGCTAAGGTTGGTTCCGTGGGTTGTGTAGGCTTCCTGGTGGAGGGGACTAGTGCCTGTGTTCTGCTGGATGAGGCTGGATCTTGTCTTTCTGGTGGGCAGGTCCATGTCTGGTGGTGTGTTTCGGGGTGTCTGTGGCCTTATTATGTTTTTAGGCAGCCTGCCTGCTAGTGGGTAGGGTTGTGTTCCTGTCTTTCTGGTTGTTTGGCATAGGGTTTCCAGCACTGTAGCTTGCTGGTCACTGAGTGGAGCTGAGTCTTGGCATTGAGATGGAGATCTCTGGGAGATTTTCGCCATTTGATATTTCGTGGAGCTGGGAGGTCTCTTGTGGACCAATGCCCTGAACTTGGTTCTCCCTCCTCAGAGGCACAGCCCTGATGCCTGGCTGGAGCACCAACAGCCTGTCATCCACACAGCTCAGAATAAAAGGGAGAGAAAAAAAAAGAAAGGAGGAAAGAAGAAGATAAGTTTAAATAAAATGAAGTAAAATAAAGTTATTAAAATAAAAAATAATTATTAAAATTTTTTTTCAAAAATAAAAAAAAAGAAAGAAAGAAAGAAGAGAGAGACCAAACCGAAAAGCAAATCCAACAATGATAACAAGCACTAAAAACTAAAAAAAAAACAAAAAAAATGACCCTAGGACAAATGGTAAAAGCAAAGCTATACAGACAAAATCACACACAGAAGCATACACATACACAGTCACAAAAAAGAAAAAGGGAGAAAAAACTACATATTGTTGCTCCCAAAGTCCACCTCCTCAATTTGGGATGATTTGTTGTCTATTCAGGTATTTCACAGATGCAGGGTACATCAAGTTGATTGTGGAGATTTAATCGGCTGCTCCTGAGGCTGCTTGGAGAGATTTCCCTTTCTCTTCTTTGTTCACACAGCTCCTGGGTTTCAGCTTTCGATTTGGACCCGCCTCTGCGTGTAGGTTGCCTGAGGGCGTCTGTTCTTCCCTCAGACAGGACGGGACTGAAGGAGTAGCTTATTCGGGGGCTCTGGCTCACTCAGGCCGGGGGTAGGGAGGGGTATGGATGCGGCGCGAGCCTTCAGTGGCAGAGGCCGTTGTGACGTTGTACCAGCCTGAGGCACGCTGTGTGTTCTCCTGGGGAAGTTGTCCCTGGATCACGGGACCCTGGTAGTGGCGGGCTGCACAGCCTTCCGGGAAGGGAGGTGTGGAAAGTGACCTGTGCTCGCACACAGGCTTCTTGGTGGTGGCAGCAGCAGCATTAGCGTCTCATGCCCGTCTCTGGGGTCCGCGCTGATAGCCGCGGCTCGTGCCCGTCTCTGGAGCTCCTTTAAGTAGCGCTCTTAATCCCCTCTCCTCGTGCACTAGGAAACAAAGAGGGAAGAAAAAGTCTCTTGCCTCTTCGGCAGGTCCAGACTTTTCCCCGGACTCCCTCCCGGCTAACGGTGGCGCACTAACCCCTTTCAGGCTGTGTTCACGCCGCCAACCCCAGTCCTCTCCCTGTGCTCTGACCAAAGCCCGAGCCTCAGCTCCCAGCCCTGCCCGCCCCAGTGGCCGAGCAGACAATCCTCTCGGGCTGGTGAGTGCTGGTCAACACCGATCCTCTGTGTGGGAATCTCTCCGCCTTGCCCTCCACTCCCCTGTTGCTATTTCTCTCCGTGGCTCCGAAGCTTCCCCCTTCTGCCACCCGCAGTCTCCGCCCGCAAAGGGGTTTCTAGTGTGTGGAAACCTTTCCTCTTTCACGGCTCCCTCCCAGAGGTGCAGGTCCTGTCCCTATTCTTTTGCCTCTGTTTATTCTTTTTCCTTTGCCCTACCCAGGTACGTGGGGAGTTTCTTGCCTCTTGGAAGGTCTGAGGTCTTCTGCCAGCGTTCAGTAGGTGTTCTGTAGGAGTTGTTCCACATGTAGATGTATTTCTGGTGTATCTGTGGGGAGGAAGGTGATCTCCGCGTCTTATTCTTCCGCCATCTTGAAGCTCCTCACTATACGTATTTCTAATATTCATACATGTGTTTGTAAATCTGTAAGATATATGCTACACTAATAAAAATGGTTACTTTGGCATGGGTGCTGTGATCAGGACAAGACACAAGCTTTATCTGAGTTGTTTGAAAGAGACATTATATTACTGCATCAGTGAGTGAATACTATTGATGTAAAAGCAAGTGAAAACTTGCTTTTTCAATTATCTGTGTCTGAAGAGACTACAACTGCTGGGTCCACATATTTATTAGTAGCTACCACTTTTGATAACAACCCAAAGTCCCTTCTAAAGTCTGAGGACATAACTCACTTCTAAAAAAAGGCTTCATTTTTGAGCTTAGATTGTTTTCATGAACTTTGTTTTAAATCTTATATGTTTATATTATAGCTGTATGCTTAGTACAAAAATTCCAGTAATACAGAATAACACAATTGAAGTTAATGTTTCTCTTCATCTCTTCTTCCTCTAGTTTTATGCCTCTCCTCAGAGGTAACCATTGTTATCAGTCCAGTGTGTATCTATTGAGATAATTTTTGTGCATGTACATGTACACTTAGGTGCCTATAACACATTTACATAAATTAAATCAAGCTACATATATTATTCTGCAGCTTGCTCTTTCACTTAATAATAGTGGAGATTATTCCATGTTGGTACATATAAATCTCCCACATTCTTTTAAATTCTGCATAATATTTTAGTATCAATGCCCTATGATTTCTTTAACTATTCCCATATCTAACATTTAGATTTTTCCTAAATCTTTGCTGCAATGAACTTTCCTGTACATATACCTTGGGGTACAAATTAATACATGGATGGGAGTGGGATGAAGCAATTTCTCGAAGGAAAAGAAAAGGTGCTATTACTGCAGGATGGATGGATGGTAGGTGAGCAAAAACATCAGGCAAATCCCTGGATTTGAGACCTTATCTGTTTAAACAAAATGCTTGTTTGTTTCTGTAATTTAATTGAACTGTGTGAGAATGCTCATGGTGTGCTGGAGTGTTAGGTTGAGAATAACCAACCTGTAACCCATGAATGGGTAAACATTTGTCTTTCAGAGATAAATTGAGACTGAGCTTAATCTCACATAAGCACCTTGTGAAGGTAAAGCACCTTTACCAATGTAAAGGTAAAGGTAAAGCACCTTTACCAATGTGAGCAGTAAAATAAAGTTATGGCCATATTGATACCACTTTTCATGAAAGGGAGGGTTGGCAGGTCTTCAGCTATTCTTCAGTAACTGAAGAATAGTGATTAGTGTAAGTAAGTTAGGCCTCACTGTGGAATATCTATACTAAGTCTACTAAGTGTGAAACTCTACAAAACTTGATTTTATCAGTTGACTGTTAATTCTACCCTTGACCCTGAGCTGTGTCAATTCAGCCTTAATGACTACTAAATGATTTGATTTAGGAGTTCCATACCAGGTTTGGAGATTCCTTTTTTCCAAGCTTCTTACCTTCACTTACACTTTCCCCTGGATCCCAATGGCTTGGTTGGAGTGCTAACCTGTTAACATGGCCTATACGGCTGGGCCCTTCTATCTCTGGATGGGGTGATGATCCCACCATTCCTTAGTTCATGGAGAATGTCTTGCAGCTGTCTGAGGAACACAGATTTTGTGTGTGATTTTGGCAGGATTTTGTTGGAAGCACAATGCTAAAGATGAAACGTCAGTTTTATTTAACTGATGAAAACAATAAGTAGCAGATTAAGCTAGTTTTCTGGTAAACAGTGCCATTACTTTCCAGTAAATACTGTCAAGATGGCTTGATGAATAACATACATGGAGATAAAGAAGAACATCACTCAGTGATGGAAAATTAGGTATCTCCATAAACTCAAATATGCCTTTAGTTTTCTTCTTGCTATGATCTGTTCCCTAAAACATTTACCAACAGGTCATCTGGTCATACTAATGGAAAAAATGAAGTATGTTCTGCTGAAGACACAGTCTACAGAGATGGGCCAGTTTAAGGACTATTCTTTTCATCTGTCTGAAGTGTTAAGATACCAAAACAAATGAGTGTGTTCCGTACTACACTCCTGCCTTGCCCACCCGTCTGTTGAAGCTCAGAAATAAGCTGGAATGCAGTTAGAAAAGAGCCAGTCTAATAAAAATCGAATGTAGCATACCAACCCGTCAGCATCCTTCACTGTAAGATAGAAGACATAGTTTTGGCCTGCTTGAGTGCATTTTTTTTGGGGGGCGCACACATTAAACAGTCCATGCTGAGAGACAGAATCTCTGAACTTGAGACAAGAAGCTATATGGTGCTTGTTATCTGGAGAAGTACCCAAGTTATCTCTATAGTAGTAAATGCTTAGGGTAGGTGCTTAAGGAAGAACATTAACTCTTACAAGGTGTTCAAGGACCAGTTAGTAATTTTCTGTCATGGTACCACTAGTAATAATTAAAATAACTGCTGACATTCATTGAATGCTTATTATGTGCTAAGCATTGTGCTCAATGCTTTTCAGGGATGATTTTATTCATTCTTCACAGTAACTCTGTGAGATAGGAAAAAGTGGCATGGAAGGGTTAATAGTGGAAGTGTTCAAAGCCGCATGGCTAGTGTTGAAATTGGGGTTTGAACCCAGGAGATATATAACTCTTGGACCACACTCCAGCCATTACATATAATACCACTAACTTATCTCCTAGAAGTCTGAAGCAACAATCTCCAATCTTTTATAATATTTGTGATTGCGGATTTTTTTAAACTCATCCTGACTTCCCCTAAAGGACTGTGTATGGTATAAATAAATTAAAGGGAAAAACTTGAACCAATTAACTGTGTTTTTTCCATTTATTTTTAGCATTTTGCAACACCCCTCAAGATATTTGGAGACACCCCACTGAGTAGTGAAGCAGATAGGAGTGCACTGGTCTGTGACCTCAAGTGAATGAATTTCCTGAGCACTTACAATGGCTAGGTTTTCCACTAAAAACATTTTGAAAGCTCCTGATGGCTGAAAAAAAGAGAGTGAGAGAGCCAGCAAGCTGGCCAAGGTGAGAGGAATCCAGCTTCTTACCCATGTCTGGTTTGTTGCCTCAGATGTTAAGGGAAAATTTTTTTGAAACCATTACTTAAAAATGGAACTTTTTGGACACTGATTCAGAACTGTTTTTGATCTTTTGGCCTTGTTTTTGTTGAAACGATATATTGTTTTACAAGCAGTGCTGAGCTCCAATCCCACATTCCTGCTGACATAACTATTATTATTTCATGGTTTCAGCATCTTCTCTGGTAACTCTATGCATAATTTTAAAAAATATCTAGAAATATGTGTGTACACGTGTATGCACATGTGTGTGTGTTGGTTTGGGGATGAAGAGGAAAATCTCTCAGGGCATTGCTGGACTGGACTTTGAGTCCATTCAGATTTTTCTGAGTATGGACAGCAAAGCAGATGTACCCCCAAATACCATGTTTACCTCACAACCAATTTGTGTAGCAGAAACAAACTGGTCCTGGTAAAATGGAGTGGGTAGAGTTGGATGTGTCTTACTGGGGTAACATCTGGCTTTAGGAGAGCACAAGGCAGTGCTCTTTGGGTGAGAATTTTTTCCCTTAGAATGTTCTTATAGAACTCTCTTAACTTGTTCCTTCTTCTTTCAACTTTGCAAATGGAAATAACAGTGGAGGACAGAGCTCAACTACCTTGTAGCTATTTGAGACCCTGGTTGGTTTTGCTCAACTCTCTGGCCAGTTTGTATCTTAAGCAGGAAATAGAGAAATCTAATACTTCAGTAGTGCTTCTTACATCACTAACTATAATGATACTGCACATTTCTGTAGCATGATGATTTACAAACATTTACAGAGTATTTTCTCACTTGATTTTCCCCCAAATTCAGGAAAAACAAGGCAAGCAGTACTATCCCCATTTTACAGATGAGAAAACTAAGACTCAGTTCAGTTAGAATACACAACGAATGACACCCAGCTGGTAAAGTGTTAGATCCAGAACCAGACCTAGGTCTTTTGATTCTCAGTTTTAGTATACCAAGATCATCCCTCTGGTCTTTTAGATATGACATTTATAGTTCTGTGCTTATAATATAAAGTTATTATAGAAAACCTAGAAAATATAGGAGCAAAAATTACCAATAATTATACCAACCAGAGGTATTTTTTGCTATTAATATTCTGTATTTTTGTGTATATATATACATGTATACACACATATAGTTTGTTTTTATGTATTTAATATGTACATTTATGTATATATATACATACACACATATTTTTTAAGTTAGTGCATACACATTTTTTAAATTTCAAAAAGTTAACTATAGGTATTAATATTATACAGTAGATCTCTAGAACTTATTTATCTTGTATAATAGAAACTTTATTGTGCACTTTAAAATACATTATGAAGATAGATCTCATGTTAAGTGTTCTTCCCCAAAAAACAAACAAACGACACACACACACACACACACCACAAAAGAACACAAGGAAATTTGGGGGAGCTTGGAAGTAATGGTACCTTGGTTGTGATGGCATCATGGGTGTATGTGTATGTCCAAACTTTTCAAGATATATACATTAAATGTATAGGTATAACAGTTATACCTCAAAAAAGCTAAAAAAGAAACAGAAAAAAATAATTTCAAAAATAGCATAAGATATAAGTCTTTTTCTACCATTATTTTCTAACCTTACAATTCCCCTCTCCACATGTTTCTTGAGTAGTTCTCTGGAGATATTTTATCTAGAGCTATTTTATCCATAGAAGTAAAGGTGTATATACATATTATATACATAGTACACGTATCTGTCATATATCTATGTATACATATATCTATAGTATGTGTATATATTCTCCTCACATGGTAAAACGCTGTGACCCCTATTGTGCGCCTTGGAACTTTCCAAGAAGGTGAAATATATTTGGCTTTCTAACTTAACAATTTATATTGAAAATTTTTCCATATAAATATGTAAAGTGTTTTCTAAATCTTTTTTTTTTTATGGCTGCATGGCTAAAGATGAACCTGTTCTTTATTGATGGCCATTTAGATTGTTTCTGGATTTCATTATCACAAACCACTCACACTGTGTAAAGTTATATATAAGCCATTTTGAATGTGTGAGTTTGTCTTCTAGGATAAATTCTGAGAAGTGAGCTTGTAAGGTCAAAGAATGTATAGATGTCCTACTTTTAATTTGTTGACAAACTGCCCTTCACAGAGGCTGAACCAATATACACCACCGGCAATGTATCTGTATGCCTATTTCTCCACACTATACCAATAGAAGGTGTTATCAAACTTTTTTGATATTTGACAATCTGATGATTTTGAAACATGATTTCTTAGCATATTATTAATTTGAAATTCTCTTATTACGAGTGGAGTTAAACACCTTTTCATTTATAAATTTTGTTTTCTGTGAACTGTTCTTTTGCCCATTTTTCTACTGGCATGTTGATCTTTTTTTCTTATTGATTTATAGGGGTTCTTTATATATTAGAGACATTAATCCTTAATTTGTGACATAAATTACTAGTACTTTTTTTCTAATTGTATTTTTTTTAAACTTTGCTTGTGACAGTTTTGCTTTGCAATTTAAAAAAAATTGAGATAGCCAAATATATCAACTTTTTCTTTTATAGCTTCTCGATTTTGGTGTCATAGCTAGAAAAGCCTCCCCCAATCAAAGATTGTAAGATAATTTTTGCTCTTATAGAACCTTTGTGGTTTCAATGCTTATATTTGAATATTTGAGCTTTCTGGAATCTATTTTACTAATGTATGTGATGTGAATCCACTATTTTTTGTTTGCTTGTTTGTTTTCCAGATGGGTACCTCTTTCTTGCCTTACCATTTACTTAATATGTAATTATTTTCCCAACAAATTTGAGATACAATATCCATATATTTGTATTCATTTCTTTGCTTTTTATTATGGTGGAATAATGTCTCTCCCTATTCAAGAGCCAGTATCACAGTGTTTTAATTCTTGAGCCTATAATTATGTTATAAAATTTATCTTAGTGATACTTTTCTCTTTCTAGTACATCTTTATTACTTTTTTTCAGAGTTTTTCTATTTTTGCTTCTTTATTTCTCCATATGAACTTTAAAATCAGCATGCCTGAGTGTTGCTATTTTTATTGGGATTATGTTGTATTTATAGATTAATTTAACAGGAACTGGCACTTTTTATAATGTTGAGTCTTCCTATCCAAGAACATGGTATGACTTGCCATTTGTTCAAGTCTTCTGTCTCTTAGGAGCATTTAAAATATTTATTAAAATAGAGAACTTGCACGTTTCATGTTGTTTATTCTAGTATTTTTACTTTTTTGCTGCTATTGTCAGTGGAATGTTATCTTCCCTACTTGTTGTCTATGTGAAATCTATTGATTATATATTAATTTTCACCCAGCCATCAGCAAAATGTGATAATATTTCAGTTGTTTCCAATGTTTGTATCTTTAATTTCTTTCCTTTGTCAAAATGGCAAATACCAAGAAACTACATTAAGTTAAATAATACTGGTGATAGTGGAAATCATGGTCTTTTTTTCAGATATTAAGGGTAGTGTTTCTAGTGCCCTACCACTAAGCATTATTCTGGCTTATGTGTTGAGAGAGATTTTATCATGTTGAGAAGATGTTCATCTCCTCTATTTAATTAACAGTTTTCTTCAATTATTTGTTAAGGTCAAGAATAGATGTTGAATTAACCAAATGCCTTTTCAAAATCTATGGAGAAAATAAGATTGTTTTTGTTAGATCTATTAATATGATGAATTATAATAATAATTTTTCTCATTATTGAACTATCTTTAGATTGATGAAATAAATATTAGATAATAGTGTATTATTCTTTAATAAGCTCTTGGAGTCTGTTTACTAATATTTCTTTGGTATTTGCATTAGTAATCATAAGTGAGGTTTCTTTAAAGATTTTTTTGTGTAATCATTGTTGAGTTTTATTATCAATGTTACCCTTGATATGTAAAAGGGGAGGAGATTTGTTTTCTGTGCTTTGGAACGACTCAACTAGCTGTTGAATTACCTTAAAAAAATTTTTTTTAGTTTTAAATAGCTCATAAATGCCATTGTTCCTCTCAGAGATTCAGCCATTGAATTTGTGTATTTGTTTTAAAATTTGTGTTCAAATTAATTTGTAGTTTAATTTTTAAAAATTTCCTGCTTTTATTAAGTAACTTCTTGCATTGGATACTTAATCCATTTAAAAACTCTTTCTTATTAATATAAGTACTGTGGACTATACATTTTCCTATGAATACTGTTTTAGCTGTTCTAATACATATTTTCATTATGATTAATTTTTTAGAAAGTCTTCAGAATTTATTTGTATCTTTTTACCTCCTTGATTATCTTTACAGTTTATCACTCATATGCATCCTAGATACCCTAGTTTAGTCTTGCTCATTAAAAAAAAAATTGACATGTCTTTTAATTCTTTTAATCTACAGGTTGGCCTTTACCCCTTTTTCCTCCTTATAGTTTATCTGTTGAAGAACCTGGAGCACATGACTTATAGAGTTTCCCACAGTCTAGATTTTACCAATAGCATATTCATGGTGCAGTTCAACACATCCCTCTGACCTTTGTATTTTCTCCAAATTAGCAGCTGGATTAGCTCTGTGTTCTATCCCTTTGGCAAGACTATAAGTGATGGTGTGTTTTTTCATCAGGAGGCACACAGCCTGTCATCTCTCCTTTTGTGGTGTTGGCAGCCATTGTTGTTCATTGCCTAGATCTGTTAATTCACTGGGGGCTTCCAAATGTTGATCATCTAATTCATTATTTCTTTTTTCATTTGTTACTTATACTTCTTTTATAAAAAATGCTTTTCCTTCTTTGCCAGTCGTGTAGGAAATAAATCTTCAGATCTTTCCCTTTATTTACCAGTTTTAATTGGTTTACTACTATCCTTTGAGAGTGACCAATTAGTTGTTTTAATATCATCATTCATGTATTTAAACATACTTGATGGGTTTTAATCAACTGCAATTACTATCTTTTGTGAAATTCAAATTGTTCTATTTTTGGCCAATGAGAGTCTCCTCATGTTGGCTCCTGGGTCCTTTTGATTCAATCATGGTAGGCTTTGATAGCTTCCTTGCTTTCTGGTATGATGAGATATTCCAAGCTCATTTTGTACAGTTCTCACCCTAGACCTGGAAGGAGCATATGCTCTCCCAATTCTCCCTCCTATTTTTAATAGTGGCACTATATATGTTATTTGAGCATGTAGCCATTATGTACAACACTCCCTCCCTCTCAATCTTGATTCATTAAGCAACTATGAAAAACTAGATGTCTAATGCTCACCACCAGTCTTTAC
This sequence comes from Mesoplodon densirostris, assembly GCF_025265405.1. NCBI lineage: Eukaryota > Metazoa > Chordata > Mammalia > Artiodactyla > Ziphiidae > Mesoplodon > Mesoplodon densirostris. Next base: position 53,984,547 of record NC_082673.1, on the reverse strand, counting down.
AATATCTCACTATTCATTTTGGTTGTCTGACGCTAATTTTTCTATTAAATTTATAAGGAAAAATATTCTCTAAATTTTTGCATTCTGATAATAGTTTGTTGTGCATTTTATGCATGAAAGTAAATTTTTCTGAATGTAAAATCTTTGTCTTACATTTTCTTTACTTGGATATCCTAAATATGTTACTCTGTTGTCTTCTGGCACAAAGTTACTGACAAAAAAAAATCTGTTAATTTTTTGCCTATTTAAGACACATACTGTTTTTGCCTAAAAGTACAAAGGATTTTTTCTTTTTTTTTTTTAAGTCCAGTAATTTAACGAGAATATATTTTCGTTTTGGTCATTCTGCCACAATATTTTCGGATACATGGTGTGTACTTTCAATATACCATCTTAAGTGTTTTTATTTTTTTTTAATTTCATTTATGCTTTCTTATAGAAAGTTAGTTTTCTTTCTTAGGGATACCAGTTATCTACTAAATATGTGTTGCCCCTCTTCAACGTATTACACTTTTTCTAAAATCCTTTTTATCTCCCCATTTCTTTTCTATGTTTAAACATTTCCTCCTTTCTAAAAAAAACTTTCTTAGTTTGTTCAGGCTGCTATAAAAAATTTTATGGATCGGGTGACTAACAAAGGACATAAATTTATTTCTCATAGTTTTCAAGACTTGGAAGTCCAAGATCAATGTGCCAGCAAATTTGGTGTCTGGTGAGAGCTGGCTTCCTGGTTATAGATGGTGGTCTTTTCGCTGTAACCTCATATGGCAGAAGAGGCGAAGTATTTCTCTGGGGTTTTGTTTATAAGGGCTCTGCCCTTATAAGCTAATCACTTACTGAAGACCTGACCCCCAAACATCATCACATTGGGGGAATAGATTTCAATATATGAATTTTGGGGAGACAAAAACATTGTCTATAGTACCTTCTGTTCCTCTTAAAGTATCAACCCTGAGATAATATTTCATGTCTGATATTTTACAATTCTGATTTATATTGATCTTGTGTAATTATTATAACATTCTATGTGTTACTATATTTATTATATATATTATATGTTATGTGCCATTATTTTTTTTTATTTTTTATCTATACATGTTACATCTTATATTTTTTCCTTAACAATTTTAGCTTGTTTTGAAATAGTACATTACAATTTTGATTCAACATTTGAGCATATATTTCTAGTATAAGGATGCCATTTTGCCTCTCTCTGCCTCTCTCTCTGTCTCTCTGTCTCTATCTCTATAATAACTTTGTTTGGGATTGACTTTGATACTTTTATGTTCATTTTTATGTAAAGTTAGGCTTCCCAGAAGAAGATAGTTGAGGGTAGTTTTTAAAATTTCACAGACTTCTAGTTTTTTGTTTATTGTTTCATTTGTCCTTTTTTCCTTCTCTTTTCTTTAGTTTTTATTCATTTATTGATTCTTTTTGGGAGGTGTATGCAATGTTAAAAAGATAGGGTGGCTCACTTTCTGAGATTTCCTGGCTGTGTTCTCCTTTCTCACTTTTATCTGGGTCTTCTCTTGCCTTCATTCTATTGCCCCTTTTCTGCTCAGTTTTGATTCCACTCTCAGTGGTTTCTCCTCAGCATAGAGCTCTGTCCTTGGAAAGAGCCCTGGATGGTCACTATTGAGAGTTTGCAGAATTTAGACTAATTTAACTCCTTCAAATTGTCTGTGCTTCCCCTGCATCCACTTACTACTGAATTGGGGTGAACAACTCTTCATTTCAGCGGCTGTTCTCAATTTTGCCTGTTGGTGTTTTGCCTAAACCTGGTTGCATTTGGGAGTTCATGAAAGAGCTTGTCATCTAGTTTTTAATATCAGTGCTGTCCACGGGAATTTGGTTTTGCTATTTAGTTGCTCTGTTTTTAAGGTAGCGATTTGAAAGTTTAAAAAATATGTGGTAACACTGTCGTCATCTTCCCAGAATATCCCCTTTGCGTTTTTTTCTTTCTTTCTTTCTTTCTTTCTTTCTTTCTTTCTTTCTTTCTTTCTTTCTTTCTATTTCTTTCTTTCCTTCTTTCTTTTTTTCTGCTCTTTCTTTCACATATGAGTTAAGAGAGAAGTTTTGTTGCTGGTGACAGTATTGTCTTGTTTTTTAAAATTTCTGTTTGTTTTTAATTTTCAGGAAGAATGAGCCTTTCATTTTCAGGTTTTACTATTTAATTCCTAGATTTATTGTTATATTTCTAGTTATGTGATCAGGGATGGTTTGGGGTGCAAAGAGATTCATAACAGTTTTATCTTTATTGTGAAATGTACCTTTTAGCATTAAAAAGTTCCCTCTTTTTGTTTCATTTAATAATTCTGCATCTAAATTTACTTTTTGTTTGCATTTTTCTTAATACTATGCTATTATTTGTTATTTAAACAATGGATTGTCTTTTAAAAGGATTAAAACTGGGAAACAATTCATATTTGTGGCAGGCAGAATAAAGTTCCCCCAAAGCTGTGCACATCCTAATCCTCAGAATCTATGAATATTATGTTATAAGGCAAGGTGTAATTAAGGTTAAAGATTGAATTAAGGTTGCTAATTAGCTGACCTTAAAATAGGGAGATTATCTTGTATTACCCAGGTAGGCCCAATATAAGCATAAGGACCCTCATATGGGGAAGACGGGGGGAGAAAAGTCAGAATCAGAGCAAAGGCAACACAAGAAAATCTCAGTTTTTGTTGGCTTTGAAGATAGAAGGGGGCCATGAGCCAAGGAAGGTGGGCAGCCTTTAGAAGCTGGAAAACGCAAGAGAACTGTTTCTCTCCTAGGGCCTCCAGAAAGGAATGCAGCCCTGTCAACACCTTGATTTTAGCCTAGTGAGACCAATTTCAGTCTTCTGATCTCTAGAACTGTAAGAAAAAAAATTGTTGTTTTAAGCCACTCAGTTTGTGGTAATTTGTTACAGCAGCAACAGGCGAATACAATATTTATCCATATATTTACCATTTCAGCCCTCTTCATTCCTTTGTATATTTCCCAGTTTGCATCTGGTAACATTATCTTTCTGCCCGCTTCTTGTAACATTTCTTGTTTACAGGTCCAATGTCTGAAAAAGTCTTTGTGTCTCCCTCAATTTTGAAAGATATTTTCATTTGGTATAGAATCCTAGTTTTAGTGTTTTTTTTTTTTCTTTAGGTAGTTTGTAGATGTCACTCTATTGTCCTTTAGGGTGAATAATTTCTAATTTTGGTCTGCTGAAATTTATTTTTCTTTGCCCCATGTGTCTTTTTTTCCCTCTTGCTGTTTTTAACTTTTTCTCTTTAACATTGGTTTTAAGCAATCTTGTTATTATGTGCCTTGGTTTAATTTCTGTTATGCTTACTTGGTATGCTGTTCATTGATCTTTTTGATCCTGTGGTTTTATAGTTTTTATGAAATTTGGAGGTATTTCAGACATTTTTTTCTCCAAATATTTTTTTTCTCCCTCCTTTACCTTTGAAACCTCCCATTATACCCATATGAGACAGCTCGATATTGTCTCAGAAGTCATGGCTGCTCTCATCATTTTGTCTTCTGCCTTTTTCTCTGTTTCATTTGGATAGGTTTTATTGATATTTGTTCAAGTTTATTAATCTTCTTAGTGTGTAATCTCCTATAATCTCTTCCAGTGTATTTTTCATTTAGATACTTTATTTTTCTTCTCTACATGGTCCATTTGGGTCTTTTAAAAAATATCTTCTGGACTTCCCTGGTGGCGCAGTGGCTAAGAATCCACCTGCCAATGCAGGGGACATGGGTGTGAGCCCTGGTCTGGGAAGATCCCACAAGCCATGGAGCAACTAAGCCCGTGCACCACAACTGCTGAGCCTGAGCTCTAGAGTCTGAGAATCACAACTACTGAGCTCGCATGCCACAACTACTGAAGCTGGCACACCTAGAGCCTGTGCTCTGCAAGAGAAGCCACAGCAGTGAGAAGCTCGCACACCGCAGTGAAAAGTAGCCGCTGCTCGCTGCAACTAGAGAAAGCCTGCATGCAGCAACAAAGACACAATGCAGCCAAAAATAAATAAATAAATTTATTTTAAAAAATGTATATCTTCTTTTTCTCTCCCAATAGCATTCATGCTTTTCTTTATATCATTGAGCATATCTGTAATATTTATAATACCTTTTTAAAGAGACTTGGGTGCTAATTCATCATCTCTGTCATGTCTGGGTCTGTTAACAATGATTGGATTTTTTTTTCTTGACTGTGGTTCCTCTTTTCTTTTTTTTTTTTTTTTTTTTTTTTTGTGGTACGCGGGCCTCTCACTGCTGCGGCCTCTCCCTTTGTGGAGCACAGGCTCCAGACGCGCAGGCCCAGCGGCCATGGCCCAAGGGCCCAGCTGCTCCGCGGCACATGGGATCCTCCCAGGCCGGGGCACGAACCCGCGTCCCCTGCATTGGCAGGCGGACTCTCAACCACTGCGCCACCAGGGAAGCCCCCTCTTTTCTTGCTTCTTTGTGTGTATGTTAATTTTTGATTAGATGCTGAACATTGTGAGTTTTCCATTGTTGAGTGATGTATTTTTTTGAAGAGTTGATTTTGTTCTGGTACACACAAGTTATTTTTGGATCAGTTTGATTCATTTGAGGCATGCTTTCAATTTTTGTTAAGCCAGGTCCAAAGAAACCATTTTACTCGAGATCATTTAATTCTACTACAAAAGTTAAAGACTTCTGAGGATGGTATCAAATTTCCTGTAAATTACAAGGTCTCTCCACACTGATTCACCTTTTTGAGCTCCAGGAATTGTTAGTCCTACTCTGTCCTAGTGTTTTTTCCCCTGGCCTCAGGGAATTTCTACTTCTGAATGTGCACATCACTACTCAACCAACATTCAAGGGTACTCTCTGCTGATTTTCAGAGCTCTCACTGTGCATCACACGCTTCTCTGGTCCTCTACCCTGAAAATTATATGTATCTTAGTCTCTCTGAACTATAATCTCTTTCCTCTATTCAGCAAGACTGATGGGCTGTGTGTTGTTAACACTCTCTGAGCTGCATTCTCAAAAGTATCTCCATGTAGTGAGCTGTTACAATTGTAGGGTTCACCTGATTTGATTTCTTTTTTGTCAGAAATCACTGCTGTGCCACTTGCTGACTAATGTCTGAAAACAGTTGATTTATACATTTTTATGTATTTGTTTTATTTGTATTTTACATGTATTTTTCTATTAGGAAGGCCACAGCAATAAATCTTTCAAGGGAAGAAGTGAATGTCCTCTATTTTCAATTTTTTTTTTTCTTGTGGTACGCAGGCCTCTCACTGTTGTGGCCTCTCCCGTTGTGGAGAGCACAGCCTCCGGACACACAGGCTCAGTGGCCATGGCTCACGGGACCAGCCGCTCCGCGGCATGTGGGATCTTCCCAGACCGGGGCACAAACCCATGTCCCTTGCATCGACAGGCAGACTCTCAACCACTGCGCCACCAGGGAAGCCCTATTTTCACTTTTAAAGACAAATTTTCATAGCCTAGTAACTTGAGGGAAGTCCATCCTGCCTCAGTATATTATGATGGCCTATGAAAAGTATATGCTTTTTGGGTGCATATGTGTGAGTGTGAGTGTGTGTTTGTGTGTGTGTATGTAATTAGGGGAAAAAAGGAAGAATTTCTGGATTAGTATGGGTGATAGTTTGGCTTCTCCTAAAATCAGAACATGAAATTCCTATGGCACATTCATGAATCTATACAATTGTCAGGAAGGGACAGATCAGGTAATGACATTAGCCAAATCAGCCTACATTAGTGTAGAGTCCCAGGGTATGAAGTGAATTACATCAGGATGTTACACTGAGTGGCTAGAATTATACATATCTAAGCAGTAACAGTCATATTTGAAGCAAGGACTGGTCCCATAAGAGATTGTGAAGCCATCCAAGACAAGAGATCAAATGCTGAAAACCTAAAAGTTTTAGAAAAATAATGCAAGATAGTATAAGATAAGTTTGGGATGGGAGATTCAGGTCAACAGTTCTAAAAGGCTGTAACTTCTTAATGGATGGTGGCCAGGTCGGGGGTTGGGTAGAATCAGATAAGAAAGGATGGTTTTCATTGGTTAGTTTAATTGAAACCAAGCTAGTTTGGACAGGCTCTTCTCATATCCTGTCTTGTATTGTTGATTGAGTACCCCATCCAAACTGTAAGCACTTTGGAGGTAATGTGTAACATTTCTATAACCTACATACCACCCAGCACAATGTTTTGCTCGCTGTATGTTTCCTAACTGGCTGAAAACCTTCCTAACATATCAGCCATTTCATTTAGTCTGGCATAAATAACACTAAGTGCTAGTTCATGTAAACTACATTTGACAAATCGGTGTTAAATGTTTTATGATTTATTATACCTGGCAATATTTACTAAACCCATTTTACTCTTTAAAAAGTAAATCAAGAACATGTTTGCAGGAGGTGTGTGAATTTTAAATCACTTTCACCCACATTAAATGGTCTCATTTAATTTAATGAGAATACTCTCATTTCCATTAGGAAGTTCTCTTGTGTTTTACTACCCCAGTGCCCTAAAGAGGGAGTCAAGTTTATATTCCAGCAAAGGGGCAGAGTTCCCTGTACCACTTTCATGGAAAACCTGCCCATGTTATATTGAAAATTCCATCCTGCACTGATTACTGGTCTCAGTAAACACATTATGAAGGCTTTTATGGTTACCAGTGCTTGAGAGTTATTAGAAAATATAATCAAAAAATATTTAATATTGCCATGTGATTGCTCCCTCCTTTTTTTTTTTTTCTATTTTAAAGTGTTGGTTAAAGTGGTAATATTCACCTCTACCTTCCCTATACACCACGGTTATTGTAAAACTAAGAGACACACACGCACTTTAAAGAGCAGCTGAGCAGCCTAGGTTTGATGCTTTCCAGATGACTTGGTGTCAGGCAAAATGATCTCTCAATCTCAAAGCCATAGGTGCTCAGAATGGAGAGTCAGGACAGGCACACTCACTCCACGTCCCTGCTCAAATGTGACATTTACTGAATATTGAAAATATATGAAACCTGAACTTGTGAGATTATGTTTACAAACTATATATATTTTTTAGTGTGTGTGTGTGTGTGTACAGGCACATGCACACGCGTGTGTAGGATGGAGGGGACTCTTCTTGACACAATAGATTAACTTCTACCAAAGTCCTTAGAACAGGCTGTCTTAGGCCTTGAGAATTCAACGAGATTTCTGAATATCCAGATTACTTTTGAAACTAACAGTAAGTATTTTTAGTTTGTGAATGAGATGAGGTGAGTAAAGAGTCTTTATTCTATGGACTTTTAAACCATTCTAGGCCAGAAAAGTCATTCTCTAAAGAGGAGTTACTTAGAAATCACGGGCAGAGAGGTCTAATTTCCGTTTGTGATGGCTTCATAAGGTGGCCTCTGGGCTAGGCTGAACTACATTTCCCAGAATTCCTTTTCCTGTATGTTTCCTGTGAGAACAGGCCAGGTGGGATGAGGGCGATTTGGTGGCGGAAGTGGAACAGCAGCCATTTTGTAACTCCTCGTGTTTTTGCTGATCTGCTGGTGCACCTCATAGGTGTGAGGGAGTAGCTAGACTGCAAATGCTTCACCTTCCCTTGGATCTTCCTTCAGTTTCTCCAACTCCTGGGCCAGGTGTGTGTGTTTAGTTCCAAGATGAAGGGCCCCAGCAGTCCACACCACCAAAGTCTGAGGCAACAAGAACTGACACAGGTTTCTCCATCTTTGTGGGGCTCTGGCTAGTGGTTGTGGATTCTTTCCCCCACCTTATATCCATCTTCCCTTCACACACACAGACCCACACACAAGTATACATAGCAGTCAAGATTCACTCAGAGAAGCTGAACCACAGGCTGTACATGTATGTATAATCACACACATGTATATGTGTATATATGTTTAGCCTGTGGCTCTATTTCCCTGAGTGAATCCTGACTGATACACCATCTCTCTATGTTCACACTGGTATTGAGGCTTGGGTTGAAGGCTTAGGTTTGTTATTGTTTTTGTTGAAATACATTCTTCATTTTGGGTAATCTGTGTTAGTGCAAGTGCCCTTGTAGTGGATTTCCAGCACATCCCTTGAGGGATTACTTTAAAAGAGCTGCAGTTGTGAAATCTGGGCAGCTTTCCAAGGCTCTTTTATTTACCTCTCCTCAATCCTCTTCTCCATTGGTGTCCCTCTAATGACCAGTTTATTTTCTATCTACAGAGAGGAGATTATGCTTAAGAGAGTAGCTGTGGAAACATTTTCATTTATTCTATGATTTATACATGTCATCTAGAGAAGAAAATTTAGAATGAAATCTTCTAGTGGTGGTCAGTCCTTAGAACTTGGTCTAAAATTTGAAAATCAAATGAAGTTTAATCTTTCACATGGAAAGTTGGCTCAATTCTCTCATGATTTCTTTTTCACTTTGATCTGATATTCGGCATGTAGGACACAGTTGCATGCAGGATTCCAGACTCAATGACCTGGCCTGTCAACTCCTTTGTTACCTCATCACTCAGAAGAGGGCGCATTTGGAATTTTGTTGGTAGATTGGCTTATATAGGAACCAACTCAGAGTGATCCAGCTTTCTCATCCAGATCAACTTTGGCTCAGTGATGCTGACAGTAGCAAAAATTGCTTGTGATTGCAAGAGCGATTACCTTCAGCCACGGGGAGCAGGTCTGCTCTTTCTCGTCAGCTGACGTGGAGCTCTGCTCTTACCATCATGGAAGTCATCCTGAGGTTTCCAAATATTTTTAGGCCAGATGTGAAGGCACACTGAGCTTGGATTGATCTGGCGCTTCATGAAAGCCAATCCAATTTCTAAGAATTTAAACTGAGAATCAAAACAGCTCACATTTACAAAGTGCTGATTCAGGCTTGATGCCAAGTGTTTTACAGGCATTTTCTCATTAAAGCAACTCTCTGAGGAAGTTATCATTATCCCCATGTTATAGTTGAGAGCACTGAGGACCCAACGGTTTAAATAACTTTTCTGAAAGTCACATGGCTAATAGCTTGAAGAGCTAGGATTTGAACCCAGAATGTGGGATGCAAAGGCATGTGTCTCATCACCGTGCTACTCTGGAAACTGGAGGTAAGTCCAGTGGGAGAGAATGAAATAACTTGCATTGCTGATTTACAGTGAAAGATAGAAGCTTGCTCTGTTCTTCTCCCCATCCCACCTTGCAGTCAGAGAACAGACCAGAGAGCTGGAAGTTCATGCTTATCACCTTCATGCTTATCAGCCCCCAAAGTCAAGATAAAAAAAAATGGACTCAGAAGAGGAGCAGCCATCATGAGGGCCCCTCCTGCAGTCTGCCTTTCCTGGCTGTGGCCCCATTCTCTGCTGAGATGACAGATTAGAGACATGGTGGTGCTTCTGTGAAGGTCTACTAAACAAATGGGAAGCTGTACAGACAAATTTTCTCAGATTATTAAATTACTACTAAATTAGGGGAGTAGGAATAAGGCAGGGTGAACAGATTCTACTCCTTTTGGCAAGACAAGTCAACAAAAAAATCTGGTCCACATGATTCTAGTCAAATATGCTAAGTGCCCTGTTACCCAGAGAGCACATTTTATGTTCCATGTTAAACTGTCAGGACTTGTTCCACTAAGTGGTATGTGGAGAGGAAAGTCAGTCCCGTGGGCTGCTCTTGGGCGGGGTCTGCAGACCCACTTGGACTGGGCCTGCTATTCAGCATGCCCCTGCTTGTTCTCATTAACATTCTCGTTGCCTTGTCATTGATAAAGAAATAAAATCAATATGATGACCCTCACTTGACTTATAATTTGCAGTTTTCAGCATTGCTTTAGTCTTTCAGATCTTTAAGAGCTAATGAAATATATTCAAAATCTGAATTTCAGTTCCAAATCACCTACCATTTTGTGAGCACAGATGCACCAGGTGTTGTATCTCAGTCCCCTATTGGTTTCTTTTCTTTAAAAAAAATCCATTCATTCCTTAGGTATATATGAAGTGCCTCTCTCTGCTAGGTGCTGGGGACACCAGGCTAAGTTCCACATGGTCCTTCACATAAGGAGAGCAGAGTCTGGCACAGGAGACCCATGGCTGTGAATGAACCACAATCATCCAATGACTCGTGTGTATGGGAGCTCCGGGGGAAACCAGCAGCTGTATCTAGGGGAAAGGATTTCAGGGAAGTCTGTTGAGGAGGAAGATGATTGAGCTGCATTTTGAAGGATACAAAGGACAGGTCCTTGAGAAGCTATTGAATGACTTTTGAGTAGTGGGAGTAGACAAAGGGCATGTGTGAAGGCATTGCCAGAACCACATGGAAAAGTAGGTGGAAAAGTAGCTACGTTTTCATAATGGGGAAATGAGAACCATTTAATGATTTGAAGCAAAGGAGAACCACAATCAGAGTAGTGTTTTAGTATTTTGAGAATCTCTCTCTACAGCAATGTTAAGAATGGATTAGGGTGTCCAAAGTGGAGGTAGGGAAGCCAGTTAAAAGCCATTGCATTATTTTTGACAAGAGATGGTGGGGGGAAAAAAGCCAGTAAACAGACCACAAAATGGTGTTCGGAGAAGCAGGGTTAGATCTGGATTGAGGGTGGTCAAAGAAGGCATTTCTAATCCAGGGGTGGAGAGATTCATGAAGGAAGGAGTGGCCAGTGAAGTTAAAAACTTCGGACACATCTGCAGATGCCAAGTGGGCTTTGAATTTGGCATTTGGAGATGACTGGTGACCTTGGTGGGGTTAGTCTCTGTGAAGTGGTGTGGGCAGAGGTCTGACTGCAGTGGGTTGGGGAAAGTGTGGGAAATGAAGACATTGGGACATTAGTATGACCTGTTCATTTGAGAGGCTTGGCCGTGATGGGCAGGATGGTGGGATGTTTTAGCTGCTGCTTTGTTTTGTTTTTTATTAAAAAAACAAACTAAAAACCCCAGGAGTTGGAAATTGCTGTGAAAATGGAACCCAGTCAGCTCCCTGTTGTCTTGTTTAGTATTGGCTCTTTAAACCTCAAGACGGCCTGCAGCTTCAGAAGGAAGAGCCAATTGGACTTAGCCACCATGAGAATAACTATGTTTTGTCAAGGGCAATTTTCCTGATCGTTTTTCTACATTTATGCCTGAATCCTATCTTCCTCCCCTCTTACAGGACAGTCCTCTGTTTACTTGGTTGATGCTTGTGCCCTGAATTAGTCCCTGACACTCTTGTTGACCACATCACACTCTTCTGGCTTAGGTTTTGACTCTCTCTGCTCTGGGTTCTGAACTTTATAAAGTCATTCTGGGTGGCAGGCCCACCCATGCCTATGAATGAGGCCAGGATTTCAACCTCTCCCAGGTTAGCATCCTCTAAAGTGAATATCAAATGGCAGTATACGGTAGTAGGTTAAGAGTGGGGACACTGTGGCCAGGCTGCCTGGGTTCAAGTCTTGGCTCGACTACGTGTTAGATGGGTGACCTTGGACAAATTTCTTGACCTCTCTTTGCCTCAGTTTCCTCATCTGCTCCACTGGGAGTAATAACAGAATCTACTTCATGGGATTAAATGTGTTAATATTTGTAAGATGCTTAGAACAGTGTTTGGCACATAGTAAGCTCTCAGTGCTTGTCCTTATAAATAAGACAAGTTCCACAGTCCATTCCAGCAAGGGTTTCTACCTTTTTGCTGCCCTCTGGTGGCCTGTGAACATATTGGAGGACTCAAAATGCAAAGTTGACCCCTTGTATCCTGGACACAATGCAGATCATTTAATGATGATTATGATGATGGAAGTACTTGCTTATTATTTAATTGAATCCTCACAATAACTCTAGTGAAGTAGGTAGGGATTATTATCCCCTTTGTATTAAACAGGAAATTGACAAAGAAAAAAAAAACTGAGAGAAACTATACATGTATTAAATTAAATATCGTATGCACTAAAGTAAACCTTATTTGTAGCCAGGGACTCAATTTGAAAGAAATAAAATATTATTTGTTTAGTTTAAATTTAGTTCAGGAGATATTTTTATCTGATTTTGTTCCAGTTCAATAGTTTTGTAAAACATATAGCTTTGGCTTCAAATCAAACTGCTTTCATAGTTTTCTTCCCTCTTCCCCCATGAAAGTTGGTTCAATTCATGGTTTAGTGAAACATTAACATTTGGGTCCAGTTCTGTTTGAATTTTGGTTTGGAGTTAGGTTTGGTTCAAGTCCTGCTTCCAGGAGTCTGGTGAATTTTAGATTGATGGACATATTCAGGAAACAGCCAATGGCTAACAAGAATGCACTGTGCCTGTTTCATCAAAAACATTTCCACGGCCCTCTTGTCTGAACCCGAATGATATCTGGTTCTCTTTAAGTTGGCTGTCCTGAGACAGAATAATAATGCTAAACATAGTAGTGAGCAGTGACTTTGCAACACTGTCAAATGATCTCATTTTGCTGGATAGACTTCTAAACTCACAAATTCATGAATTTAGTCACACATTCATTCTAAAGGATCATATATCACAGATAGATGGAATTTGGGGGTTCCATGCTTCTTGAACTTGCTGTCTTGTCTCCTACTGTAACTGTGCAAACAGTGTATGATTATGACCACTGTTTTTAATGTGGACAATTACTCACTGGTAAGTTATTTTTTATTTTAAAAGATCTTCTGAATTCTGAAGTTAAACTTTATTATATCCAGGATCCAAATTGATTTTTGAGAGAATTAGGTTCTCAATTTTGTGATGAAGTTTAATGGACAAATAGGGCTCACCTTATGGAAAAGATTTATAGCCAATGTAACTGGAACATATTTGTTCGATTAAGCAAGGGAAGCCTAAATTAAGATTTCGTTTGTATTGGGATAGTGGTTGATGGTGTCAGAGCATCGACAAGGATTAGGAAGCTGGAACCTAAAAGTAAAGGCTGAATCAGAGTCTTCGTGAAATAAAAATTGTAATAAAACTTATTGGGCACAGATTGTGTACCAAACTTCTGTCACATAGGTACTATATTTCCATTTAATAGTTGAGAAAAACAAAGCTTAGAGGACTAAAGTGACTTGTCCAAAGTGTGCCAGTTAGTAATAAACAGGATTTGAACCCAGGCTAATCAAAAATTCAATCACTTAACCATCATAGTAAATTTACAGGTAGTTAGGAACTGGGGGCAAATATAAATTGAGATAAAGGCAAAGCAGAAATTCAGACACCAAGCAGACAAGCAAAATTCAGGGCATGTACCGAGTGACCAGGAGTCAGGAGACGTCAAGGGTCAGAACCCTTTCATGTAGATGAAAACCAGAGAGGGGGTCAAAACTAGCTTGATAAAAGAAAAAAAAAGTAAACTTGGCTAGACAAACAGGGGAGCTAGGAGATCAACTGTAAGGCTGTAGCCACAAAGAAACTTTGACCAAAAGGAATCTTCCATCTTAGCCAGTTGGTTTCGGCAGAGAAAGGAACCATCTTAATATTGGACCCATTGGGCCTAATCATAGGAGAAAGTATGTCGGTACCTCCTGCTTAAGTAGACATGTGAGGTCAGAAATAAAAACAGGTTTAAATTAATCTTGGGAGCTAAAGAATCTTCTGTTTTGTTACATGTCATCCAGTTCAGTTCCATACTCAAGGCAAGAATTTCATCTATGGCATCTCTAACTAGGTTCTCCAAATCTCTGCTTGAACATTTCTAGGGGTGGTGAGCTCTTCTAGCCAGCTTCTTCCTTTGGTTACCACATTATGATCGCTGGAATGTTCTTTCTTGTAAAGGCTCAGAATTTAATCTGACTGCTATCCATTGTCCGGACTCTGTTCCAGTGGTCACACAGGAACACATCTACCCTTTTTTCTTCATGACAACCTGTAAGATGAAGATGTTTAAAAATATCTAAAATACAATATTTTCCGAGAGGTAAGAAAAAACAATCAAACAAATCCAGAGCTTATTAGGGAAAGAACTCCAGGAGGGAAGAGATTTCATGCCCAACAGTAGTCCAGTGTCACTTTCAATTTTCACCCCAAGAAAATGTCACCCTCCCAGATACCACCACCACACCAAGTCTTAAGCAATGCTCTGCTGTCTTTGTAGAACCGTGAAGAGTTGACAGTGCTTTCTTTTTCTTATTAGTTCTGTGGAGATAAGCTAGCATTTCTCAAGAATAAGTATATTAAGAGATAGAAGAAAGAAAATGAAAGAAAAAATACAAAAGAAAGATGATGAGCTTAACATAGGTTCAATAGACATTAGCCACAAATTTGGCTAGTATTTTTTTCAAGCCAGGGTGCCTCCTTCTATATGCTCTCTATAGCAGCAGTCCCCAACCTTTTTGGCGCCAGGGACCGGTTTCGTGGACAGGGGTTGGGGAGGCAGGGAATGGTTCAGGCAGTAATGCGAGAGACAGGGAGCAGCAGATGAAACTTCGCTCACTCACCTGCCATTCACCTGCTGCTGTGCGGCCCAGTTCCTAACAGACCTCATACTGGTACCAGTCCATGGCCCAGGGGCTGGGGACCCCTGCTCTATGGGGATGGGGAGAAGGAGGATGCAGTGGAATCACATCTTCCCTTTGAAGGATTATGGCAGTGTTATAATGTGCTGAGTAAGGGGAGCTGTGGCTTTTTGTGTTCTGGTAGGTGGTAGAAAGAAAAGTGGTCATTACTTCTATTGTGAAAGGAGAACTAGAGGAATCAGCCTTTACTGAGCACCTGCTATGGGGCTCTTAATCCTCACAGTAACCTAGTAAGGAGGCAGGTATTATGAAACCCATTTTACAGACAGGAAAATGGAGGTTCAGAGAGGGTAAATTGCTTAGGTGCATATAGCTAGCATTAGTAATAGTAATAAATATAATACAAATACAAATGGAAGTGACATCATTTATTTAATGACTTCTATCATGTTACTAGTTACATATAACAGTTACTTAACATTTTCTTCCACTCATTCATTTACTCAACAAACATTTATTATGTAACTTAGAGCTAATATGTGGCCAAACTGGAATTTGAAAGCAATCAAACTTCAGTATATACAGATTGAAGGCCTATCGACAAACCAAGATTATGCTAACTATTTGATCAACAAAATACAATCCCACTTTCAAGGAGTTTACCATCCAGTAGCTGAGACTAGTACACAAAAAAACAATTACAATAGCGAAGAATAAATGTTGGTCCAAAGGCGATGTTATTTCCCCTCCAACATGTTGAGAAACATGGCCTTTGGAAACATGCTCATGGCTCCTCAGGCTGGGCTCCAAGGAATTTTCCCTTTTAAAGTCACTCCCCTGCTTCCCCTGCACCGTGTAGCCCCAGGAGAGGCCAGAGTGGCCACAGAGGCGTTACTGTGGTACCTGGGGATGTTGGCAGGCAAGGACTTGGAAGTGGCTGCTGGGCCACATGTGTGTGCAGGAGCTTCCAGGAAGCTCAGCCCCTCCCAGAGCCGCTTGCCAAGGAAGGTCGGAGCGAGCCCTTCTGCAGGGCACTGGAGAATTGGCTGGGCCCTGGGGGGTGGGGTGAGGGTAAACCGGGGGAACTGGCTTGCTGGGGTCCACAAAGACAGGAACATAAATTTTTTTCATTAAAACAATCTTGAAATTGTTGGCAAGCCCATAAAAAGGATTGGTTAGAGCCGTCTTGGGGCAGCTTTTCTTTGAGTTCAGTTTATTAATGTAGGTTTTTACATGGCTTTTTATTAAGAAACATATGGTACTTTAGGCCATTTAACACTAAGGAAAAAGCTTCATAAAGAAACATTCTGAACACCAATATAATGTAAACTTGTACTTCTGCATTTTACAGAAAAGCAAGTTATTGGGAGATTTGTGAATGATTTCTAACATTCATTGGCGAGGTATTTTATCTTCCTTTAGAAATATATACATTAAGCCTTTCAACAGGGAAAGAAGAATCTGGGTAGGAAAGGGTGTGTGTGTGTTGAAGGAGAATGGAAATTTGACAGTAGGAGGTTTTATATATATTCCCCCTCCCCCAGAATGCCTTATTGACCCTTTGAGGTGTTTTCTTAAAGCAGCTGAGGAGGATGTCTCATGTTGCTTGAATTTAGGGCAAGATTCCATAAAATGAGATCCTTCTAAAACTATTCTCTACAAAGAAATGCAACCTAATTAGAAGAAGAGGCTTGGGGTTGACCTCATTAGCCATTATTTTTTTACCTGTTGCTGGGCTCTGGTTCAGAGTGACAGACTCAGAAGCAAGAGAATTCTCAAAAGAGCATACCTAACCTCAACAAATCATCTGCTGGAAACATGTCCCTCTCACCTCTTGTTCTATGTGGGAGCCAATACCAATATCAAGATGATAGCCTTGCCACCCTTCCTGGAGGCAGCCATCCAGGAACGTCCCCATGCCAGGGACTGGAGCTTGGACATGAACCCCAAAGGCAATGTGCAGCTGATCGTGGACATTGGAAGGCCGGAGCTGGGACCAATGGAATCCTAACCTGACAGGGGTCATTTATATGGCAATTTTACCTATATCAGTGGTTCTCAACTGGGGGAGATTCTGCCACCCAATGGCATTTGTGGAAACATTTTGGGGTGCCACAGCTGAGGGGGATGGTGCTACTGGCATCTAGTGGGTAGAGGTCAGGAATGCTGGTAAATGTCCTGCAATGCCTAGGATAGCCCTTTCAATAAAGACTTCTCCAGGTCCAAATACCAATAGTGCCAATGTTGAGATACAAATGTCTTCTTGGCATTGGATTGGTGTACACACATTGAAGTGGGATGTTTTCATTTTTCTGCTCTCCCAAGAAAATTCCCAGAAATTCACTTGACTACACCTGAGAGTACTCAAAGCCACTATGTCAACTCTGCCTTGCCGCAGGGGCAAGAAGAGGTACAGACTTTCCTGATAATTGGGTAGCCACCTTAAGGAGTAGACAGGTGGCTCTGCTGTATTTTTTTTTTTTTTTTTTTTGTGGTATGCGGGCCTCTCACTGCTGTGGCCTCTCCTGTTGCGGAGCACAGGCTCCAGACGCGCAGGCTCAGCGGACATGGCTCACGGGCCCAGCTGCTCCGCGGCATGTGGTCCTCCTGGACCGGGTCACGAACCCGTGTCCCCTGCATTGGCAGGCGGACTCTCAACCACTGCGCCACCAGGGAAGCCCCTGTTGTATTTTTGAAGGCCCTAAAATGTGAAAGCAAAGACAAGGTGGGGAGGGAATGGGAGAAGGAAGAAAATCTTTTGGGTTCTGGGTCCTTAAGATGAAAGACTCCACCTTCTAGGATGGATTTGACTCCAGTCCTGGTGATGGCTGTGTCTGTGACCAATGGGGAGAACTGCAGTGGAAAGCATCATTGCTATCCCAGATTGGTGGAGGAAGACAGGACCAGGTGCAGGAACTGGCACAGGACCTCCCCAGGTCAGCTGTTGCTCTCCCACCAGTGCCCTCTTGTGGCCATGATACAAGGTGTTATGTTGTTGCTTCCCTGGTTGACTGAGGGAGTTGACATTCCTGTCCTCAGGGGATGACCTAGAGTGGATAGTGCCCCATGAACTGGGAAAGAGGAGAGTAAATACTCAGTTTACACCAAGCTCAGATTTTTGTTGCTCTCATTTAACAATAAAAGTCACAAATATTCATTCAGCTCCTGCTACTAGCAAGACACTATCCTGGGTTCTGTGGGAGAGATATAAAGAGGAATGAAACATGGCCCCTGACCACAAAGACTCATTCTATGGTCAGGGAGACAGACATATCTCCCACACCATGGAATATAACTATAATAAAAAACAGATCGTCATAAGTGCTATAACAGAGGTAGTACAAGTCACATGTAGTGGGGCAACAAGAAACAGAAAATAAATTTATTCCAACTGGAAGCATGTGGGAAGACCTTATGGAGAAAGTGGCATTTGTACAGGGCTTTGAAAATGGTAGAACCTTGACAGATGGAAAGACTAGCATGTGCCCAGAGGTAGGCACATGGTCAGCTTGAGAAATCACAGTTAATTCGGTGTAACCAAAGCAGAAAAAACTTTCAGGAGATGTGTAATGAAGACTACAAGAGCTGACCATGGAGGACACAGATACCAAGATGAGAAGTTTATATTTTATCCTATCTCTAGCAGCAAACTATGTGAAGGTGTTTGCGCAGGGGAATGATATGATCGACTCTTTTCTCTAGAATGAGAATTTCGTTAGTAGTATGTAAGATGGAATGGAGAGATGGGAGGCTGGACAGCCAGGCAGGGACCTTTGAAAGCAGAGATGAAACTGAAAGGCCCAGCCAATATTTGAGAGTCGGGCAGCACAGTGGAGTGGGTAAGAGCAGGGGCACTGGAGCTCTGTGCCCACGTCCAAATCCTGACTCTGTCACTTGGTTACTGATTGATCTTGGGTAAGTTACTTTACCTCTTTGTGCCTCAGTTTTCTCGTATGTAAAATGTAACTAATAAATATAATCTTCTTACAAGTTTGTTGCTTTAAGTGCAATGTTAAAATCACTTAGGATATAAATAGAGCCAATTATTAAATTTTCAGGAATTTTGCAAGCCATTTGATATCATGTTAATAGATTGAAATAAACCATGGTGGGAGTAATTACACCCTGGAAATTGGCAAGTGCTACAAATGAGAGAGAGAGAGAGAGAGGGGAAGACAGAGACAGAAAGACAAAGAGGGAAGGAACTCACACATGAGTAAGCTCTAGAACCATCTCAAATATCACACCGAGCATCTTAAGCAACTTTGAGGTCTTTGGGTGTTACTGAACATTTGATAGAAGGAAAGGGGTCTCAGAATTAAGTACTGTAATATAGTCTGCATTGTCTGTCTCATGGGACTCAATATAAGTGGAAATTGGAAAAGCGGAATTTGAAGTGACTTTTGAGGAATGAGGTCAAGTGGGTTAGCTCAAGCAGCAAGTGTTAGAAGAAACACTTTACCATTACATTAAGCCTAGGACCGCACAATATATATAACACCGTGGTTTAACTGGAAATGAGATTCAAGGGTAACATAGCTGGTTTGGAAATCAGACAACTTGAGTTTGAATCCCTCTTCAATTACTTATTAAGTTGGACAAGTTTTATCCTTTCTGTGCTTGAGTTTCCACATCTATAAAATAGGGTATTAATAGCACTTCTTTTGCAGGATTTTTATAAGGATTAAATGAGTTATAGTATAAATTAATATATAGACTACATAGAACAGTGCTAGCTCATGGTAAATACAATAGAATTATTAGCTGCTATTATTATGTTTCCAAATATTATCTATGCAAATTTCAGTAAGTCATATGATTTCCTTGAGCCTTGGTTTTCTCATCCATAAAATGGAAATAATATTAACAACTAACTCATCTATCTCATAGGGGTGCTGTGTAGCTTGAATTAAATATCAATATATTGACGTGAAAGTGCTTTGGAAACCATAAAAAACTAAAGAATCACCTTTGGTGATAAGAATAAATGTAGAGCAGAGAAGTGGTCTTGGGATGTAATTCCAAGGAATGAGATAACTATTTTTGAGCAAAACCCACAGGCAAATTGTGGACATAAGAGACAAATTGCAACACGCTGTACAAATCAGGAATGCTTCTGCCAAGCACACATTGGCATGCACATGTGCCCAGCATGGAAAAGAGTCTGACCACACAATGGTCTTTTGGCTACAAACCTATAAACAGATAGCAATCATTGTGAGAAACACCAACACACAGTAAAAAAAAAAAAAAAAAAGTTCACTGTCCGTTTATAAGTGAAGCTGGAGGAGCCACAACATAAGTGAGTAATGTTGTGATGTTATGAGCTCTAGGAAAGCCTCTAATATTCCATCCCCTTCTGCCAAGCCCACCTACCTTAGCTGAATAATGTCTGACCTCAGAACTCAGTGCAGCGTTCTTCATTCCTAGGAAAGCTAACAGTTGAAGCTATTATCAGCTATTTAAACCTCAGGGTGAATGAAGAATTAGAAAAATGCCCTCATCCAGATCTGAGCATGCTATAAATAAATACTCTCCACAACTCTTCTTGGATCACTTCTCAGGTGTCATCTCTGTGTTGATAGACCAGCCTCACTTTGAGACTGGCACCAGTAAAGTCCTTTACCCCCACCCCCACTTTTTAGAACTCTCTTTTCCTTGAGTTCTGTGACATCATTTTATTTGGTTCTTCTATTTCCCCTCTGGCCATGCTTCTTTCAGTCCCTTTATTGATACCTCTTCCTCTTAAATCTTGGTATTCTTCTTGATGTATTTCTCAGTTCATTCTGTAATCTCTTCTGTGTGTTCTCAGTTATATGTTTATGTCTCCCACATGTAAATCTCTAGCCCAACTCTCTCCAGTGAAATTCACTCTCACTGTGGATGACTTGAAAGCAAGTCAAATGTTTAAAACCAAACTCAATTTTTTTCTCCTTATCCCCAATTTTCTCTTCCAATCATATTCCCAACCTTATCAACCACAGCCAAGGTTCTCACCATCTACTTAGTAACCTAAGTTAGGAGCCTTCCTATCCTGGATGACTTCTTTCCTTTCATCCCACTCATTTAAATAGCTACCAACTCACATCTTTACTCCTGCATATATATCAACTAATTCTCTTTTAATGCTTCTCTCTTGCTGTCTTTATTTATGTCCTCTTCATGTTCTGTTTGCATAAGTGCAGTATTTACCTAACCTGTTTTCCTGACTTGAACCTCTCTCTCCAGTGGAATTCGTTTTCCGTAAGGCTGACAAATTATCTTTGTAAAGTGCAAATGTTATTATCCCATTCTCCTATTTGGGCCATCTATTAAACATTGAATTATGTTCAGACTATCACATTATCCAATCCTAAATACAACTACAGCTTCCTCTCCCATTTCTGTCCAAACATACACTCCATCGTCTAGTTGCAGAAAAATAGTTATTGTTCTTCTATTAGGCTCCCATGCCTTTGTACATGGGATTCCTGCACCTCCCTCACCCATCCCCCCATCCCCACAGTTCAGATAAATAGCACCCCTTCTGAGAAGGCATTCCTACTTCTCTATCTCAAAGTTGTGGTCCACACAAGAATGGGTATGGCGTGATTGAAAGTAAATATCTGCAAACGATGACTTTGCCTCCGATGTCACTGAGAAAATTGGAGCAGTCATAGGTGATTTTCCCTAGAATCCTGCCACATCTTTCTACCATTACTATCTGTCCCCATGCAGCTGAGATATTCTGCCTGCCTGCCTGCTGCCGTAGATTAACATTGTACGCTCCTGTATAAGGCCAGTTCCTCTGTCTGTATCTTTGCTCCCACCCACCCCATGTTACCTACCAAAGGATAGCACTCCAGCAATCCTTCCTGTCTCTCTAGCACCATCAATTTTTTTTTCATTCTCTACTGGATCACTCCTATTAGCATTCAGACCAACTGTTATCTCTCCTATCTTAAAAGATAACCCTTTTCTTTGACCTCACTCTCCTCACCAGTTACCAGCTGATTCCTTTTAATTTCTTTGGCAAAACTGCTCAAAATAGATTTCTATAGTCACTGTTTTCTATTTCTTTTCTCCTATTTTCTCTAAAACCTACATCAGTCTAGGTTTGTCCCCACTGCTACTCCAAAACCACTCTTATCGAGGTCACTAATGATGTAACATAGCTCAGCCTTTGGTCCTCTTCTCTGTTTACGGTCACTCTCTTGGTGATACATGAACCCCAATGGCTTTAAAGGTCATCAATATGCTGATGACTGCTGATTTTACATCTCCAGTCCAAATCTCTCCCCAGTTCCCAAACTCCACTCTACCTGCTTGCTTGACAGCTCCACTTGAATGTCCAATAGGCACCTCAAAACATGTCCAGAATCAAACCTCTGACTACATCCTGCTCCCCACGCAGCTATCTCCATCTCAGATGATAGTAAATCTCTCTTGCCAGTTGCTTGGGCCTAAGGTCATGGAATCATGACTCCTTTTTTTCTCTCATATCCCATGTTCAGGGGATCATGCTGGAGGTGCTTCTGGATATATCCAGAACCTGACTGCTTCTCACTGCCTTCACTTCTCCCATCTATCCTAGAGCCACAGTCCCTTCTCATCTGGACCACTGCACTAACCTTCTAACAAGTCTGTGGTTCTAAACTTGCCCCACTGACGTCTATGTCCAACATCAGTTGGAGCCATCCTCTTAAAGTGTAAGTACGATTATATTACTTCTATACTCAAAACTCTGCAGTGCCTCATCATTTTACTCAGATGAAAAGTAAAGTCCTTACCTTGGCCTAAAGACCCATCATGACCGGCGAATTCTAGGCCTCTTTGACCTCCTCTTCTGCTTCCCTCCTCCTCACTCACTGCCTTACAGCCACTTTGGGCCCTGCTCCTTTACCTCAAAGGCTCTAAGCATGTTCCTGCCATAGAATGTTAGTTCAAATTTTCTTCTGCCTCCGGAGTCCTTGCCTAGATATTCCATGGCTCACTCATCTCCTTCATGGGCAGAAGTATTGTTTACTTTGTTCTCTAGTGTATCTCAAGTGCCCAGAACTTAGTATATGCACATAGTATATGCACAGTAATTCTCTCTCTCTCTCCTCACATATACACATACGATTTCCCCTTGCTCCTTTCCTCCCTTTCTTTTTCTTTTCTTTTCCTTCCCTCACTCCCTTCCTTCCTCTCTTTCCAGACACTTTAAAACAACAAACTCAATTAAAAAGTGGGCAATGAATAGACATCCAACCAAAGAAGATGTAGAGATGGCAAATAAGCATATGAAAAGATGCTCAAAATCACTTATCATCAGGGAAGTGTAAGTTAAAAGAACAACAAAATATTCCTATATACCTATTAGAATGGCAAAAATCCCAAAACTGATAATACCAGTTGCCGGCAAAATTGTGAAGCAATGGGAATTCTAATTGATTTCTGGTGGGGATGCAGAATGGCACAGCAATGTTGAAAGACAGTTTGACAGTTTTTTACAAAGCTGAACATGGTCTGAACCAGCAGCCGTACTCCTAGATATTTACCCAACCAATTAAAAAACTCATTTCTATGTAAAAACCTGCACACAAATGCTTATAGCAGTTTTATTTATAATCACTAAAAACTGGAAACATACATGTGATACAATGAAAACGGCACTTTACTTGTGTGATCTTCCTAATAAAATCTTATAACCTCAGTCTAATCATGAGAAAAATATCAGAAAAAAACCCAATTCTACAAAATACAAGAGCTCCTCCAAACTGTCAAGGTCATGAAAAATAAGGAAAGACTGAGAAACTATCATAGCCAAGAAGAGGCTAATAGACACGATGACTAAATATGATGAAATATCCTGCATGAGAAGCTAGAACAGAAAAAAAAGTTAAAACTAAGGAAATCTGAATAAACTATGCACTTTAATTAATAATAATACATGAAAATTGGTAAATTAATTATGAGAAATGCACCAAACTAATGCAAGATGTTAATAATAAGGTATCTAGGTATGGAGAATATAGAAACTCTCTGTGCTATCTTCACAATTTCTCTGTAAATTACAAAGTAAAGTTAAATGTGTTCTTTTTTAAAAAAAAAAACCACTAGGCCACCAGGGAACTCCCATAATTGTATATTTTTAAAAAACTCTAAAACAATCTCAAATGTACAGAATACTTGAAAGTACAAAGAACTCTTTTATTTCCTAAAACATTTGAGATCATGCCCCCAGATGCCCCATCACACTCAGAAACTTGAGTGTGTAATTTCTACAAACAAGAACATTCTCCTACATACCCGCAATACAACCATCAGTATCAGGAAATTAACATTGATGTATCACTACCGTTTACTCCACAGACTCCATTCAACTTCCGCCAATTATCCCAATAATGTCCTTTATCACAAGGGAGCCAGTCCAGAATCAGACATTGCATTTAGTTGTCAGCTCTCTTTAATATCTTTCAATTTGGAATCTTTCTTCAATATTTTCCTGATTTTCATGACCTTGATATATTTTGAAGATTACAGGCCATTTATGTACAATGTCTCTCAACTTGAGTTTGTATAATGTTTCCTTATGACTAGACTCAAGTTACACATCTTTGGCAGGAATGTCACAGAAGCAGTAGTGTTCTTATGACATGACATCAGGTGTGGATTTGTCCATCCACACCATCAAGATGATGCTGGTCATCTTGATCACTTAATTTAGGTGGTTTCTGCCAGTCTCCTCCATTGTAAAGTTGCTTTTTGTCCTTTAGTATTTAATAATTATTTGGGGGAATATACTTTGAGACAATGTAGATATCTTCTTTCCCTTCAATCTTTTGTTTGTTCATTTGTTTCTTTATATCAGTTTGGTTTCTTGGTGTCCTATTGTATTCAATTGGTTATATAATACTGCCATTTTTCATGTTGATGTGTTTGAACCTAAAATCTCTACAGCTTCTGAGTTTTCCATACCAGGGTCAGGACTCTTTAGGCTATAGGAGGCGATCGAACACTAAAGCCCTGTATTTCTCTATTGGGTTGGGGAATATTTAAAGATATTGCACAGGAAGTGTCAGTTGTGTTACTGTGGATCAATTTTCAGTTCATTCTCTAAACAGGAAGTGCCTTTCCTGCCAAAAGGATTTCTAAATTTCTCTTTCATTTCTACAGTATAGATGTTACAGATGAGGCAAGAGAGAGAACAGGTCTATAATTGTCAGTAAGGAGCTGAGTCACTATACAGACATTTTAGTTGGGTGTAGAAATGGTGCATACCATTTCTACAGTGGTATCCCTACTTAGGACCATTGAAAAGTGCAGCAAGCAGTGTGCAGGGCACAAAGGCCCACAGAGCCTTCTGAGGAGACCACCAATAAGGATTTAAACGCTGGCTTTGAGCAATGAGTAATCAAAGTTTAAAAACTTTCAAAAAATTGGTAGCAAGGGTCATAAAGCAAAATGTAGCCAACGCTACTCAGATTGAGGAAGCCAGACCATACTAGACCATACTAAGCCTTCAACTCCTGTAGGGGAGGGTTTCCACCACTTCATGACTCAGCATGCTGGACTGTCTCTCAGGGACTCAACACTCTTTCTCTTTCCATTCTCTCACCTCTAGTATAGTAGCTGGAAGCCTGGAATTACATTTTCCAAATCCCTGCCAGCAAATTCTAGATTCGGTTTTTTCAATGAGAGACATCATATTAAGATGTAGAGTCGTAGTTTTTGTTGTTGTTGTTGTTTGTTTGCTTGCTTGTTTGTTTTTATACAGGAATGGTGAGGCCAACAGATCAGGAGACAACTGCCATTGAAAAGATAGTTTGTTATACTTAGAGATCCCAAGAGGATGGGGCATGCCAAGCCATGGGGGCCACACAGGGACGCATCAGCTTCGGTCAGGAGGCAGAGAGAGTAAGGGGAATATAAGAAGAGCCTTTATATGGTTTCCATGGAAGGAATGGGAGGCAGGTCACCAGGTTTAGGACTGGCTAGTTTTAGTAATTTCAGAGAGCTCTAGGTCGTAGGGGCTGTCCCTAGTTGTTTGGTATCTGGCCTAAGGTGATTAAGGTAGGTGGTTAGTGGCCCAGAGTGTGAGATCCAATAAAGGAGGCGACTGGGGCTATGGACTCTGGATTGGTTGGTTTGCATGTGAAACGGATGCACAAGTGATTAGTTTCCTATCTCTAGGAATTAGCTCATCCTGGGACGGGCAGTCACTCCTGTGTCCGCAAGGCCACAAGATGTCAGAGCATCAGAAAATATAGGCATTGACATGAGATGTGGAAGCCTAAGCAGAAGCAGATGTCACATACTGTTATTCTGGCAGGAGTAGGCAGACAGGCTTTGGCAGTGGTGAGATTTTGTGGCAATCCCAGAGACAATTCCTGTTAAACACACATCTTGGTGCTATGATCACTGCCTGGAATCTCTTGGAGTTCCTGTAATTTTCGACTCTCTAAAAGCTAATAGCACCCCTGAAATCTAGCTGTGGCCTTCTCTGACCTTCCCTTTGGCATTCTTCCAGTGGTTTTATAAATACCCAATTCCCAGCATTAAGATCTTTCTGCTTGAAATACCTAGAGTGATTTCTGTTTTTCTGACCAAACCCTGACTGCGATTACCATGTACCTCTTATAGTCCATTGTTGATAAGTATGCTAATTGGACTTCTATCAAGATTCTGGTGCCTAGAATTGGCAAAAGCATGTGCACAATTTCCTTTCTGGAATTCTGCCTTAACAGAGTTAATTCCTCCCTGGTGAGCTGCATGCCACAGAGTCTCTTTATCCTCTGTATTCCCAAAGCACTGTGTCTTTATTTCTACAGTGGTATGCCTACTTAGGACCATAATGACTTATGTACAAAATTGTCCTTTCTGTAAGATCTGTGAGCTCCTTTAGGACAGGGACCTTGCATATAATACCTCATGGTGTAGCCTCAGAATTTTACATGCTTCTTGACACACTGAAAATGGATGGATACACTTCACAGTAAGTGAGCATGTCCAGCCTTGGCTATAAGAGGGATCACAAACAATTATCACAAAACTGGCACCTGTTTATTGGTTGTACTCTATGCTAGGTGTTTTATGATTGACATACCATTTAATCCTCACAAAAACCTCGTAATGTAATAATATTTAAGACTGAGACTTAGAAAGGTTTAGTCTTGCTCAGAGTCACACAGCTAAAATAATTGCCACCACCAGGAGGTAAACCCAGTTCTGACAGTCTCCAAAGCCTGGTTCTGTCTATTATACCATTCACCCTCCCTGACAAGGTAGATGTCAAGAACAAGCAAAGAGACAGTGAAATATAAAGGCCAGAGCATTATGAATGTGAAAACAAGGTGAAGACTCTGTAATACGTAGTCATCCACACTTAGAATGAGGGAATAGAGACAAGCAGAGGAACTGACATATTATATGAGCGAAAGAGCTCAGAGGCCAGGTGAGTGAGTGTGTGAACAATGGAGCAGGAACAATTGAGAGAGATCAGGCTAACTGGAGCCATCATTTTCCTATTGTCCTATAAAGGATCCCAGAACTGCACAGTATTGGAAGGTCAGGTAAGGAGAGTAGAGGCAGTGAGTGGCTTTACTCACTACATGTAAAATTTCTTAAAGAAATGCAGTCCTGCTCTCCCCACACTTTTCTTCAACATTGGAAAACAAAACAAACCAACAACCAAAAAACCCCACAAAAAACAAAGTCCATGGAGAGCTACTTAAACCAATTGAAATATTAACACCCTTGGAAAAAGGGTTTGGGGCAGAGTAAACTCAGTTGCTCTTGGAATGAGAACAAGGAAGAAAATGAAGAGCTTGGCTTTCAAGGATTTAGAAAGTTACACAGAAGAACAAATTCCCAGCTGAGTGGGGATTTGTTTTCTCGACTTATCTAAGATCAGAGCTAACCGTCCCAGTGGTTCTGAAGGTCCCTAAATGTTTCTTTCCACTTGGGTGGAGCTCTTTTGGCCTATTTGGAACTGGATGCATCTCTTTGTAAATCACAGTCTATCTTTGTGGTTGCCCACCTACCTCCCTAAGAGCTTTTTGAAGGAAAACATGATGTTTTATTCATCTTCGTATTTTCATCACTCAGCACCGTTCCTGACTCGTGTTAGTTGAGGAAATTAATGATGATTAAATGAATAAACAAATGCAAATAAATACATAAGTAGATAAATAAGAATGAGTTAATTTCCCTAGAATCTATCTTATTTCTGTTCTATATAAAGGCATAAACAAATACTTGTGTCTTAAACTTGTATGTTTTAATGGTAAATAATGGACAGGCTCTGGAAAATATTCCTGGCAAGCAAGGTTGTGGACTAATAGCTTTCAAAACTTGAGCTGCAAGACTGTTTCCTGTTTGGTGGTCTGGCTATTAAGATCTTGAGATTGTCACAGGCAGGTGAGCTGATAGAACTAACATGAAGTTTTCTCATCCAGTACGGAAATGTAACTGAAATTCAATCTTAGAAAAATGATGGATACTAAGACTTGACAAAGGGAAAAATTCTACTTGCTGTGATCTTATTATTTTTCTTTAAAACTACGAAGATTATTTCTTCCCTTTACTTTTCCTGCCAACTTCTCACAGAGCAGTGTGCACACATTATCAAATTGTACAATACTGTGTATTGGTTTTCCAGGGCAGAGTATCAAAGGCCTTCATGAGGAAAGAAAAGGTTTTTGTAGAATGACACTGGATACTCTAAACAGTCTCGTGTTCTTTGCCTTCCAAAACTGGAGCTCCTTTTTGATCAGATTTTACATTTGAATATTTTGAATATAAGACATTTAGGGCAGAAGAACAGTGTCCTTATTCTGTTAACATTTGACGTATTTTAGGAAAAAGAGGGGAAACAAGAAAATCTTAAGGGAAAAAAGAAATCTTTCAAAAATAATCAGTAGGGATTTATTATTTTTAATTCTTTTATGTATGCAAAATTGAATATGTCAATAAGTGATCTTGCTTTTATCCTGTTCATCACCTGTATTATTTCAGATCAATGGCTAACTCTGACAATCACTCACCATACTCTATCTAAAGTTATCCAAATGGTTTACAGTTGAATCATTTCCACCTTTTCTTTGGGGACCTAGAAGAAAACAAATATTACATTTGATATTTTAGGAATTTTTTTTTAGTTGACTAGGTTAAAATGTTAAATTTAAAAGATTTGTAGTTATCCACATTGACTGGTGAATTCCATCCTGAAGTTCAACACTACAAATTGTTTTTGAAGAATATATGCTAAGGCAACAACTTCCAACACAGCTCCAGAGAATGAGATCCTTTTATTGATATTATTAATCTCTCACTCTATAGGCTAGCAGTACTCTCCTTCTGACCTCCCTTCCTCTAGCCTCCCAGAACAGTCTAATCAGAAGAGAATAGCCCCAGACATATAGTCTTGATAGATCGCTGTCATTCTGTAGGACCCTTGTTCTCAAAGGAAACTTTCCAGATGTGAATTAAAAGAACAGTAACAAGCAATAGACAGGTCAGAACGTGAATGTCTCCTTAATAAGTGTTCTTGGATGCCAGAATCAAAGGGTTTGAAATTGAGACCAGCATGTTTCTGTTTTTCCATTAAATTCATAAACAACATTTCCCATTCACCTGTATTTGTTTTAGATGTGCTTCAGCTTCCAGAGGAATTGAACAGCATGAGTCTTAAAAATGAGATGAACTTAGAGGATCAAATAGTCTTAGGGTCTTTTTAAGCAAGTAAGTTAACAAATGCCAACTTTTTCAAATATTCTAATGCATATATAAATATTTTTACCAGCTCACATTTTTTTCCCAGTCTATCCCCCTAGCTATTTCACTGCTCTAAGTTTTTCTCCCTGAGCCACAGTGGTCCAACTTGTAAAGAAAATAAAACCTTAAGTAATACAGAAACACTGTTTACTTTCTTCTTATCTTTTATGCACAGGTAGTATTTTCTACAATAAGAGCCCACAATAAAATAGATTTCTGAGTTTTCTATTAAAAAGCTAATACTAACCAAAGAGATTCCTTAAACTGGGAATCAGGGTATCATCTTTGGTATCTGCTCTCCAGAAGCTTATAGTCTAGCACCCATCAAAAGTGGAAATGTTTGGTAGTGTATATATGTCCATAGCTAGTGGGAAGCAACTGCATAGCACAGGGAGATCAGCTCAGTGCTTTGTGTCCACCTAGAGGGGTGGGATAGGGAGGGTGGGAGGGAGATGCAAGAGGGAGGAGATATGGGGATATATGTATATGTATAGCTGATTCACTTTGTTATAGAGTAGAAAGTAACACACCACTGTAAAGCAATTATACTTCAATAAAGGTGTAAAAAAAAAGGGTAAATGTACTCCTAGGCTGTGCATCACAAGTGACAGTGAGTGGAGGAGAAAATGTGTGCTGTGGATGATGGGAGGAGACAGGGGAGTCAGTAGGACAGGAGCAACTAGAGAAGGCTTCACAGAGGAGTTGAAATTGAAGTTGGGTCTTCAATAACAATGTGCTTGTTTCCTGTGGATGCTGTAACGAAATACCACACACTAGGTGGCTTAAAACTGGACCATGCTTTCTTTGAAGGCGCTGGAGGAGAATCTTTCCTTATCTCTTCTAGCTTCTGTAGTTGCTGACAGTCCTTGATAGTCCTTTGTGGCAGCTGAAGTCCAATTTCTGTTTCCACCAAAACGTGGTACACTTCGCTGTGTGTGTCTCTTTCTGTGTCTCTCTTCCTTTAAGGACACAAGTCATTGGATTAGGGCTCAACCTAATCCAGTACGGCTTCATTTTAACTTGACTGCATCTGCAAAGACCTTATTTCCAAATAAGCTTATATTCACAGATAATGAGTCTTAGGACTTAAACATGTCTTCCGGGGGGCCATGATTCACACCATAACAGACAGTACCTTAGATGATGTTTCTTAGAATCAGAACCTGAAACAGGGAGTTGTGAGAGCTGCATTTTGAAGAAAGTGTTCTCATGAGAAGGCAAGAGAGGGAAGAATGTTGGGGTGGGGGCTGGAAGTTAGTCAAGAAAATGGGCATAACTTCCTAGTGAGGCTGTTCCTGTTGGCCCAAGGCAATTCTTGAGCAGGAGGCAGCTGTGAACACCTAGCAGCCAACAAGTGCAGCAGCTGGGGACTGGGGACATCTAAATCGACCTGCTGGGGCTCCAACAGCATTCACTTAATTCCACCCCTGATCCTTCCTAGAGCTGCTCGCCTTTCATGATAAGTTCCCTCCATCCAGGCACAATTTCCTTTAAATTCTGGTTGTCGTATTTTATGTTAAAATTTATGAGGATTAGTGGCTAGTGGCTGCTGCAGTTGGTCCTGAGGATGTAGCTGATTCTCATACACTCCCTCCCTCTACATGTCCCTTACCCCTTGACTAGAACTTCTGCTGGTCTAAATGGCTCAAAAGGGGAGATGGGTCTGAGCTTCTCTGTCTACTATCAATTTGTCAGGTCTCAGTTGCTCTACTTAACCATTTATAGAGAAAGCCTGGTGTGAGAACATTGAGTGACCCAGTGGATCATGAGTGCCCAACATATTTCTTCCTACCTCCTCATGATGATCAGGATTAACAACTCCTGCTCTGGTAGTGAGTTCTTTCTGTACCTGCTGCTCTACTGCCACAGGCAGCCCAAAGAGATCAGGTGGCAGTCTTAGCTTTTGGTTTAGTGGAACTCTTACTGTATCCCTTGACTGCAGTGTCTCTCTTCCAAGACCTGGGACTTTGAGACCCCCATAACTTAAAATTTTGGAGATGGGAATCACAAATTCCCCAAGTGGGTCACTGGGAGTTGTGGTCAGCTGGGTGACTTCTTACTTCCATGTCTTGGTTCTCAGATCTATGTATTCTTCCTATTGGAGACACAGCACCATGTGATGGTAATTGGTTTAAGAACTATACTACATCCTTAAGGATGACACCTCATCATTTCAAGGTCATCTCTGAGCAGGAGCCTTAACTGACTCTTCAAGAGGCCATTCCAATGCTCACAGTTTCTGGATGATGCCATATATCATCCAGAGATCTGACACCAAATGTGAGGGGTTTTCCACACCAAGCAATTCTCTAATTCTCAGAAAGCACTGACTAGGTATCTCACAATTTAACCAATTCTCTGAATACTTCCTTTGGATTTTCTCTCACATCCAACAGTACCTTTCCAGCACCATAATCTTGATCCCGGTTGCCCTCTAAATAGTACCTTCATTGATTGATTTTAACTCCTCCTCTAAACCAATTTTTACTAATGTATTTGGCTCAAATTGATCATAGTGACTTGAATAGAGGTATATTTCACAGGTTGGCAACTGATAGCTTTGATTTAACAGACCAGCAATGTTAGAATTGACATCTATGTTTTTTCTCTTGAACATTTCTGTATGATAGCAAAATGGCTACACTCATCACATCCATGTTCAAGGCAGGAAGAATGCAGGGGTTTGGCCCACTGCATCTATAAACTTCTATTGAAACAAACACATTCCCAGGAATTTCCCCAGTAGATTTTCCATTATTACTCATTTCCAGATCTGGAGGAAGCTGGGCATGTGGGATTGTGTTGACTGGCTTAGACTATCATGATCCAACTCCTAGAGATGGGCACATAGTGTCTGTGAACAAAAGTGGGATTTGCTTATTAATAAAGAAGGGAGAGATGGACATTAAGGTAAGTAACTAACACATATGAAATCTTCAGAAGTGTTATAAGAGTAGCAGAGGACAAACATAGTTTTCCTTTTAAACTACCATGGCATAACAAAATTAACAATAGTTCTTCAACATAACAACAGTTATCCCATATTCAAATTTATGCAATTGCCTCAAATATTTGTTTGAATCAGGATTAAAAGTCCATGCATCACACACAATCCTCTCTTTTTCTTGAGCCAAATCTTTCCTGTCCTTCTTTAAAAGTTGTTGATTTGTTGGAGAAACTAGGTCATTTGTCCTGTTGACTCTCTCCCTATCCTGGATTTGGCTGGTTACTTCCTTGTGGTGGTGTTTTACTCAATTCCTTTATCCTCCATACAGTCATCCCTCTGTATCTGTGGGTTCTGTATCCACTTATTCAACCAACCTCGGATTAAAAATATTCAGAAAAAAAAATCCAGAAAGTTCCAAAAAGCAAAGCTAGAATTTGACATGTTCCGGGCAACTCCAGGCAACTATTTGCATTTGTATTGCACTTACAACTATTTACATAGCATTTATATTGTATCAGATGTTATAAGTAATCTAGAGATGATTTAAAGTATACTGGAGGATGTGTGTAGGTTTTGTGCAAACACTATGCATATTATATGGGACTTGAGGATCTGCGGATTTGAGTATCCACAGGGCTGGGGTGTGGGTTGTCTTGGACCAGTCACCCCCAGGTACTGAAGGATGACTGTAATTCCTGTAGATTTGTAGTTAGAATTAGGGACCTTATTATATTAATATTCCTCAAACATTAATTTCATCTGTTCCTCTTTTTCACTCCTGCTCAAAAGTCTTCAGAGGTCCTTGCCTAGAGCAACATTCCCAGACACAATTGATTAAATCATGGGCTATTAGTGATTAACTCAATCTCTAGCCTCTCTCCCCTCCCCTAAAGTCAGGGGGTGAGCCTCAAATTTCCAACCCTGTGGTCACAGGTTGATTTCCCTGGCAATGATTCCCCATCCATAGAGGCCTTCCAAAAGTTATCTCATTAACATAAACTCAAGTGTGGTTAAAGGGGTTTGATATGAATCACAAAGATGCTCTTTCCACCTTTATCAATCTAGAGCTGTCTCAGGAGCAGGGGACAACAACCAAATGGTATAGCAAGAGATATTCCTACTACCCTTATCACTTAGAATATTACAACAGTTTTAGGAGGTCTAGCCAGATTACAAGATGGAGACTAAAACATATATTTCTACTTACATCGCACTATTACACTAGTGATAAAAAATAAAGTCAGTTTTAACTTTTTAGTCAATAATATTGCACAAGTAGTGCTGCACATTTCCTACTACATTATATTATGATGCCTATAATTTTTAGTAACGCTGTCAGTCATATCCTTCCATTATCAAGTTTCACCTAATGGTTTTAGAACCCAGTGGGGATCACTGCCTGAAGCCATTATTTCATTAGTAGTGTCAAAATGGTGATTCTCTAATTCTATTTCTTTTTCTTTTTAATTTTATTTTTTTATACAGCAGGTTCTTATTAGTCAGCCATTATATACATATTAGTGTATATATGTCAATCCCAATCTCCCAATTCATCACACTACGCCCCCCATCACTTCCCCCCTTGGTGCCCATATGTTTGTTCTCTACTTCTGTGTCTCAATCTCTGCCCAGCAAACCAGTTCATCTGTACCATTTTCTAGGTTCCACATAAATGCGTTAAAATGCGATATTTGTTTTTCTCTTTCTGACTTACTTCACTCTGTATGACAGTCTCTAGATCTATTCATGTCTTTACAAATGACGCAAGTTCGTTCCTTTTTATGGCTGAGTAATATTCCATTGTATATATGTACCACATCTTCTTTATCCATTCATCTGTCGATGGGCATTTAGGTTGCTTCCATGACCTGGCGATTGTAAATAGTGCTGCAATGAACATTGGGGTGCATGTGTCTTTTTGAATTATGGTTTTCTCTGGGTATATGCCCAGTAGTGGGATTGCTGGATCATATGGTAATTCTATTATTAGTTATTTAAAGAACCTCCATACTGTTGTCCACAGTGGCTGTATCAATTTTCATTCCCACCAACAGCGCAAGAGGGTTCCCTTTTCTCCACACCCTCTCCAGCATTTGTTGTTTGTAGATTTTCTGATGATGCCATTCTAAATGGTGTGAGGTGATACCTCATTGTAGTTTTGACTTGCATTTCTCTAGTAATTAGTGATGTTGAGCAGCTTTTCATGTGCTTCTTGGCAATCTATATGCCTTCTTTGGAGAAATGTCTATTTAGGTCTTCTGCCCATTTTTGGATTGGGTTGTTTTTTTTGTTTGTTTGTTTGTTTGTTTGTTTGTTTGCTGTACGCGGGCCTCTCACTGTTGTGGCCTCCCCCATTGTGGAGCACAGGCTCCGGACGCACAGGCCCAGCGGCCATGGCTCACGGGCCCAGCCTCTCCGCGGCATGTGGGATCTTCCCAGACCGGGGCACGAACCCGTATCCCCTGCATCGGCAGGCGGACTCTCAACCACTGCGCCACCAGGGAAGCCCTGTTTTTTTTTGATATTGCACTGCATGAGCTGCTTGTAAATTTTGGAGATTAATCCTTTATGAGTTGCTTCATTTACAAATATTTTCTCCCATTTTGAGGGTTGTCTTTTCATCTTGTTTTTAGCTTTCTTTGCTGTGCAAAGCTTTTAAGTTTCACTTGGTCCTGTTTGTTTATTTTTGTTTTTATTTCCATTTCTCTAAGAGGTGGGTCAAAAAATATCTTGCTCTGGTTTATGTCATAGAGTGTTCTGCTTATGTTTTCCTCTAAGAGTTTTAGAGGATCTGGCCTTACATTTAGGTCTTTAATCCATTTTGAGTTTACTTTTGTGTATGGTGTTAGGGAGGGTTCTAACTTCATTCTTTTACATGTAGCTGTCCAGTTATCCCAGCACCACTTATTGAAGAGGCTGTCTTTTCTCCATTGTATATTCTTGCCTCCTTTATCAACAATAAGGTGACTATATGTGCATGGGTTTATCTCTGGGTTTTGTATCCTGTTCCATTAATCTATATTTCTGTTTTTGTGCCAGTACCATACTCTCTTGATTACTGTAGCTTTATAGTATAGTCTGATGTCCAGAAGCCTGATTCCTCCAGCTCCGTTTTTTTTTCTCAAGATTGCTTTCATTATTCGGGGTCTTTTGTGTTTCGATACAAATTGTGAAATTTTTTGTTCTAGTTCTGTGAAAAATGCCATTGGTAGTTTGATAGGGATTGTATTGAATCTGTAGATTGCTTTGGGTAATATAGTAATTTTCACAGTGTTGATTCTTCCAATCCAAGACCATGGTATATCTCTCCATCTGTTTCTATCATCTTTAATTTCTTCCATCAGTGTCTTATAGTTTTCTACATGCAGAGTTTTTGTCTCCTTAGGTAAGTTTATTCCCAGGTATTTTATTCTTTTTGTTACACTGGTAAATGGGAGTGTTTCCTTAATTTCTCTTTCAGAGAAAGAGAAATTCCTATACATCAGTAGTGTATAGGAATGCAAGAGATTTCTGTGCATTCAATTTTTATCCTGGTATTTTACCGAATTCATTGATTAGCTCTAGTAGTTTTCTGGTGGCATCTTTAGGATTCACTAAGTGTAGTATCATGTCATCTGCAAACAGTGACAACTTTACTTTTTCTTTTCCTATTTGGATTCCTTTTATTTCTTTTTCTTCTCTGATTGCTTTGGCTAAAACTTCTATAACTATGTTGAATAATAGTGGTGAGAGTGGGCAGCCTTGTCTTGTTCCTGACCTCAGAGGAAATAGTTTCAGTTTTTCACTATTTGAGAACGATGTTGGTTGTGGATGTGTCATATATGGCCTCTATTATGTTGAGGTAAGTTCCCTCTATGCTTACTTATGAGAGGGTTTTTATCATAAATGGGTGTTGAATTTTGTCGAAAGCTTTTTCTGCATCTATTGATATGATCATATGGTTTCTAGCCTTCAGTTTTTTAATAAGGTGTATCACATTGATTGATTTGCATATATTGAAGAATCCTTGCATTCCTGGGATAAACCCGACTTGATCATGGTGTATGATCCTTTTAATGTGCTATTGGATTCTGTTTGCTAGTATTTTGTTAAGGATATTTGCATCTATGTTCATCAGAGATATTGGTCTGTAGTTTTCTTTCTTTGTGACATCTTTGGTTTTGTTATCAGGATGACGGTAGCCTTGGAAAATGAATTTGGCAGTATTCCTCCCTCTCCTATATTTTGGAGGAATTTGAGAAGGCTAGGTATTAGCTCTTCTCTTAATGTTTGATAGAATTTGCCTGTGAAGTTATCTGGACCTGGTCTTTTGTTTTTTTGGAGAATTTTTAATCACAGTTTCAATTTCAGTGCTTGTGATTGGTCTGTTTATATTTTCTATTTCTTCCTGGTTTTGTCTCAGAAGGTTGTGCTTTTCTAAGAATTTGTCCATTTCTTTCAGGTTGTCCATTTTATTGGCATACAGTTGCATGTAGTAATCTCTCATGATCCTTTGTGTTTCTGCAGTGTCAGCTGTTACCTCTCCTTTTTCATTTCTAATTCTATTCGAGTCTTCTCCCTTTTTTTATGGTTGAGTCTGGCTAATGGTTTATCAATTTGTTTTCTTTTCAAAGAACCAGGTTTTAGTTTTATTGAACTTTGTTATTGTTTCCTTCAGTGTTGTTTCATTTATTTCTGATATGATCTTTATGATTTCTTTCTTCCTAACTCTGGGGATTTTTTGTTCTTATTTCTCTAATTGCTTTAGGTGTACGTTTAGGTTTTTTATTTGAGACGTTTCCTGTTTCTTGAGGTAGGATTGTATTGCTCTAAACTTCCCTCTTAGAACTGCTTTTGCTGCATCCTATAGGTTTTGGGTCATGGTGTTTTCATTGTCATTTGTTTCTAGGTTTTTTTAAACTTCTCTTTGATTTCTTTAGTGATCTCCTTGTTATTTAGTAGTGTATTGTTTAGCCTCAATGTATTTGTATTTTTTACGGATTTTTTTCCAGTAATTGACATCTAGTCTCATAGTGTTGTGGTCGGAAATGATACTTGATGCAATTTCAATTTTCTTAAATTTACCAAGGCCTGATTTGTGACCCAAGATATGATCTATACTGGATAATATTCCTTGAGCACTTGAGAAAAAAGTGTATCCTGTTGTTTTTGGTTGTAATGTCCTATAAATATCAATTAGGTCCATCTTGTTTAATGTATCATTTAAAGCTTGTGCTTCCTTATTTATTTTCATTTTGGATTATCTGTCCATTGGTGAAAGTGGGGTGGTAAAATCCGCTACTATGATTGTGTTGCTCTCGATTTTCCCTTTTATGGCTGTTAGAATTTGCTTATGTATTGAGGTGCTCTTATATTGGGTGCATAAAGATTTCCAATTGTTATATCTTCTTCTTGGATTGATCCTTTGATCATTATGTAGTGTCCTTCTTTGTCTCTTGTAATAATCTTTATTTTAAAGCCTGTTTTGTCTTATATGAGAATTGGTACTCCAGCTTTCTTTTGATTTCCATTTGCATGGAATATCTTTTTCCATCCCCTTACTTTCAGTCTGTATGTGTCCCTAGGTCTGAAGTGGGTGTCTTGTAGTCAGAATATATATGGGTCTTGTTTTTGTGTCCATTGAGCCAGTCTATTTCTTTTGTTTGGAGCATTTAATCCTTTTACATTTAAGGTAATTATAGATGTGTATGTTCCTATTCCCATTTTCTTAATTGTTTTGGGTTTGTTATTGTAGGTCTTTTCCTTCTCTTCTGTTTCCTGCCTAGAAAAGTTCCTTTAGCATTTTTGGTAAAGCTGATTTGGTGGTGCTGAATTCTCTTAGCTTTTGTTTGTCTGTAAAGGTTTTAATTTCTCCATCAAATCTGAATGTGATCCTTGTTGGATGGTGTAATCTTGGTTGTAGGTTTTCCTCTTTCATCACTTTAAATATGTTCTGCCACCCCCTTCTGCCTTGCAGAGTTTCTGCTGAAAGATGAGCTTTTATCCTTATGGGGATTCTCTTGTATGTTATTTGTTGTTTTTCCCTTGCTGCTTTTAATATTTTTCCCTTGTATTTAATTTTTGATAGTTTGATTAATATGTGTCTTGGACTGTTTCTCCTTGGATTTATCCTGTATGGGACTCTCTGTGCTTCTTGATCTTGACTGACTATTTCCTTTCCCATATTAGGGAAGTTTTCAACTATAATCTCTTCAAATATTTTCTCAGTCCCTTTCTTTTTCTCTTCTTCTGTAACCCTGTAATTCAATTATTGGTGTATTTAATGTTATCTCAGAGGCCTCTGAGACTGTCCTCAATCCTTTTCATTCTTTTTTCTTTATTCTGCTCTGTGGTAGTTATTTCGACTATTTTATCTTCCACGTGACTTATCCATTCTTGTGCCTCAGTTATTGTGCTATTGATTCCTTCTAGATAATTTTAAATTTCATTTATTGTGTTGTTTATCATTTTTTGTTTGCTCTTTCATTCTTCTAGGTCCTTGTTAATTGTTTCTTTTATTTTCTCCATTCTATTTCCAAGATTTTGGATCATCTTTACTATCTTTATTCTGAATTCTTTTTCAGGTAGACTGCTTATTTCCTCTTCATTTGTTTGGTGTGGTGGGTTTTTACCTTGCTCCTTCATCTGCTGTGTGTTTCTCTGTCTTCTCATTTTGCTTAGCTTACTGTGTTTGGGGTCTCATTTTTGCAGGCTGCAGGTTCATAGCTCCCATTGTTTTTGGTGTCTGCTCCCATTTTTTTTAGTTCAGTGGGTTGTGTAGGCTTTCTAGTGGAGGGGACTGGTGCCTGTGTTCTGGTGGTTGAGGGTGCATCTTGTGTTTCTCGTGGGCAGTACCACATCCAGTGGTGTGTTTTGGGGTGTCTGTTACCTTATTATGATTTTAGGCAGCCTCTCTGCTAATGAGTGACTTTGTGTTCCTGTCTTGCTAGTTGTTTGGCATAGAGTGTCCAGCACTGTAGCTTGCTGGTCGTTGAGGGGAGGTGGGTCTTACCATTGAGATGGAGATCTCTGGGAGAGGCTTTGCCATTTGGTATTATGTGGATC
This sequence comes from Mesoplodon densirostris, assembly GCF_025265405.1. Lineage (NCBI taxonomy): Eukaryota > Metazoa > Chordata > Mammalia > Artiodactyla > Ziphiidae > Mesoplodon > Mesoplodon densirostris. Next base: position 53,945,443 of record NC_082673.1, on the reverse strand, counting down.
CAGGAGGTTTCTGGTGAACCAATATCCTGAACTTGGCTCTTCCACCTCAGAGGCACAGACTTGACACCCGGTTGGAGCATCAAGACCCTGTCAGACACACAGCTCATGAGAAAAGGGAGAAAGACAGAAAGAAAAATAATAAAATAATGAAAATAAAAAATATAATTTTTTTTAAAATAAAATAATCAAAAAGTAATAAAAAGAAAAAGAAAGAAGGAACAGAGCAACCAAACCAAAAAACAAACCCACCAATGATAGGAAGTGCTAAAAACTATACTAAAAAAAAAAAAAATGGACAGACAGAACTCTAGGACAAATGGTAAAAGCAAAGCTATACAGGCAAAATCACACAAAGAAGCATATACATACACACTCACAAAAAGAGAAAAAGGAAAAAAATTTTATATATATATATATATATATATATATATATTTGAAAATATAAAGGAAGAGAGGAACCAAATCAATAAACAAATGTACCAATGATAATAAAGCTTAAATACTAAACTAAGATAAACATAAGACCAGAAACAGTTAGATTCAGAAAGCAAACCTCAAGTTTACAGTTGTTCCCAAAGTCCACCGCATTACTTTTGGGATGATTTTGTCTATTCAGATATTCCACAGATACAGGGTACATCAAGTTGATTGTGGAGATTTATCTGCTGCTCCTGAGGCTGATGGGAGAGATTTCCCTTTCTCTTCTTTGTTCGCACAGTTCCTGGGGTTCAGCTTTGGATTTGTCCCCACCTCTGCATGTAGGTCGCCTGAGGGCATCTATTCCCCATCTAGACAGGACATTGTTAAAGGAGCGGCTGATTAGGGGGCTCTGGCTCACTCAGGTAGGAGGAAGCACGGGTATGGAGTGCGCGACAAACCTGCGGTGGCAGAGGTCAGCCTGAGATTGCAGCAGCCTGAGGCCCGCTGTGTGTTCTCTGGGGGAAGTTGTCCCTGGATCCCACGACCCTGGCAGTGGCAGACTGCACAGGCTCCCGGGAGGGGAAGTGTGGAGGGTGACCTGTGCTTGCACACAGGCTTCTTGGTAGCTACAGCAGTAGCCTTAGCATCTCATGCCCTTCTCTGGGGTCTGCGCTGATAGCCGTGTCTCACGCCCATCTCTGGAGCTCATTTAGGTGGTGCTCTGAATCCTTTCTCCTTGTGCACCCTGAAACAATGGTTTCTTGCCTCTTAGGCAGTTCCAGACTTTTTCCTGGACTCCCTCCTGGCTAGTTGTGGTGCACTGGCCCCTTCAGGCTGTGTTCACGCAGTGAACCCCAGTCCTCTCCCTGGGATCTGAACTCTGAAGCCTGAGGCTCAGCTCCCAGCCCCCACCCACCCTGGCAGGTGAGCAGACAAGCCTCTCAGACTGGTGAGTGTAGTCAGCTCCGATCCTCTGTGGGGGTATCTCTCCGCTTTGCCCTATGCACCCCTGTTGCTGCACTCTCCTCCATGGCTCCGAAGCTTCCCCCCACCATCCCCCGTCTCTGCCAGTGAGGGGGCTTCCTAGCGTGTGGAAACTTTTCCCCTTTCACACTTCCCTCCCAGAGGTGCAGGTCCTGTCCCTATTCTTTTGTCTGTGTTTTCTTTTTTTCTTTTGCCATCCCCATGTACGTGGGGTGTTTCTTGCCGTTTGGGAAGTCTGAGGTCTTCTGCTAGCATTCAGTAGGTGTTCTGTAGGAGTTGTTCCACGTGTAGGTGTATTTCTAATGTATATGTGGGGAGGAAAATGATCTCCATGTCTTACTCCTCTGCCATCTTGAAGGTCTCCACTGAATACGCATTTCTTATGCACTTAACAAACATTTATTGAGGGAGTAAATGAATAAACAATGTCCTTAAAAATAACACCCATAGTGAACAATTTTTTTTAGTATTTTGTGACTAATAAACATTTGTTCAATGAGTTTGTTGGATTATTCTTGAATGTACTACCTTTTTTTAGGCATGGAGAAGAATTCAAGTAAAAATAAAGTGAGATCCCCATCTCAGGGAAATTTGGGCCTGGGTACGGACATAAGACCTGTCCTTGGCTGGTTCTTGGTAAAAACCCACTGAAACCCAGGCTGTATGTTAATCAGGGGTATTATTTCCAAGACATGGGAAGAGCACAGGGCTGAAAGCACAGCATTTGGATTCAGATAGATAAAGATTTCCATTTATTAATAGCTATCAGCTTTGGATTGCTCAATAGGTACTAGATATTATGCTTAATACTTTTAAAGCAAAATCTAATTTAGACTTCTTTTAATAGTATGGGATTTTGGTGTATCAGATTAAAGATGGCTGTAACTTTTGATGCTTCTCCCAACAATGGGTAGAGTTTATATGCCCTCTTCTTGAGTGCAGGCTGGATTTTGCCTGCTTTGACCAACAGAGTACAGAAGTGAGTCTATCCCAGTTCAGATTTGGCCTTTAAGAGGACTGGTAGCTCCCAGTTCACGCTCTTAGAGCCCTGAGTAGCCCAATAAAAAGTTTGACTACCCTGATGGGGAGACCACGTGGAAAGGCCTGAGCCTCTGTGGAGAGGGTTAGGGGCCCAGCTGGTCCCAGCCTTCAGACATCCCTACCAAGGTTCCAGGCATGTGAATAGAACCACAGTGGACCCTCTAGTCCAGCCCAGCCACCAGCTGTGACCATATTCAATGCCAAGTGGAACAGAGGAACCACCTAGCAAAGCCTGGCCCTAACACCTGATGCAAAATCATAAGCTAGAATAAAATTGTTATTTAAAGCAACTAAGTTTTTGAGTAGGTAGTTATGCAGCAGTAGATAACTTGAACACTTGGGTAAATAATTTAACTTCTCTGAAGCTCAGTTTCTTCATCTGTATAATGGAGATACCACCATCATTATCATCAGTATCATTTCTGCTTAACATTTATTGAAAGCTTACTATGTGCCAGACATGGTTCTGCATACTTCACATTTAAACCTTCCAAAAACCCTATGAAATATGTGCTATTAATATTCCCAATTTCCAGATGGTAACTGGAGCACTGAGAGGTTAAGTGACTTAAACAAGATCACATAGTTAGTAAATGGCAGAGATAAGATTCAGACTCAGGTGGCCTGACTGCTAGATGAGGTGTATAGAGCATAGAGTATAGTGTCATCCATACAGTGGGGGCTCAGTATGATGATGTTGGTGGTCGTGGTGGTGATAGTAACAGTAATGATTGTTATCATCACACAGGAAAATTGTCTTGGGGAATCTGGTTTTGAGCAAACACTGCAAGGAAAGAAAAAATTGAGATATGTAGGGTGACAGGGAAAATGGCTTTGACTGGAAGGCAAGAACAAGATCTAGCAGAGGGGCATGCAGACATGGTAGAAAATGCTGCCGGGTGAGGGGGAGTGTAGGAGTAGAAAGCAAGGCTAAACTGGTGCTTAGACAAGTAATTCAAAGCAGTACTCTATAGGGTCTTTCAACTCAAAAGGAGAAAGTGACAAGCTGGGCCATGGGTAATTTACTATGGCATCCAATCAGGCCACACATTCACGAAATGCGTGACTCACCACTGCTCTGCATTACCATGCTCCTCTCCCCAATTAGGGGAAATACCCTGTTCATTTATGAAGTGGTTCATGGGCATCTGCATAATCCCACCATTGAGGAGACGTGATGGGGTCATATCAACATGACCAAGGTCAAGTGGTCAAAAGTTATTTACAGCCCATTAGGCTCTGTTCATGTCAGCCAAGCATATCCTGTGCAGCCTCCCTAAATGAAGTAAATATGCTGGATCCCGGGCTTTCAGCATGGCTGTGTAGCCAGGGATGTTTGTAATTTATCTGAGAAATCCAAACAGCAACAGCCAAAGTGATCTTCGTGTTCTAGCTGAGTGCTCATGGAGAACCTATCTTTTCCTGAGTAGGGATTTCAGAGAATCATCAAGTGTGAATTCTGGAAGAGACAATCTAATCCTCTCATTTGAGAGATGCATAAACTGACAGCTATCAAAGCAAAAGGATTTGTCCATTAGTGTCAGAGGTCAGTATAGAACTATGTATAATATTTTGTCACTTCTATTTTCCCTTAGAATATGTAGTGATTCAAGATTACTTAATAGGGGACTTCCCTGGTGGCACAGTGCTTAGGAATCTGCCTGCCAATGTAGGGGACAGGGGTTCGATCCCTGGTCCGGGAGGATCCCACATGTGGCAGAGCAACTAAGCCTGTGCACCACAACTACTGAGCATGCACTCTACAGACTGTGAGCCACAACTACTGAGCCTGCACACCACAACTACTGAAGCCTGCACACCTAGAGCCCCTGTTCTGCAACAAGAGAAGCCACCACAATGAGAAGCCCATGCACCACAACCAAGAGTGGCCCCCCGCTCACCACAACTTAAGAAAGCCTATGCACAGCAACAAAGACCCAACACAGCCAAAAATTAATTAATTTTAAAAAATGTATCTTTAAAAAAATTACTTAATAAATGCCATTGGAATAACTAGATACCAAACTGAGGTAAATCCTTTAGATTCACATCTTATAACACAAGATAAACTCCAGACTAATGACTTAATTGCAAAAATGTAATCCCAAAGAAAACAGTAGAAACTATATTTATTATGTTTGGAGAAGCATGATATATATAATTATGTCAAATTGAAGCAATAAGGTAATTTAACAGATTTGACTACATTAAAAAAATTTAACTGTACAGTAAAGGTAGCCAACATGCAATCAAAAGAAATATCACAAATTGGGAGGCTCTTTAATAATATAGCAAGATTTAAAAGCTAACTGGCAAGAAACATAAACAGATAATTTGCCCAAACAGGATATAATTATTAAACACGTAGGAAAATGTTAAACTTCATTAATAATCAAAGACATAGTTAAAACAAGGTACAATTATATACCTATTAAATAAGCAAAAGTTTTAATTTTCTTGATAGCAAACAATACTAAGTAGCTAGTAATGACATCATTTTCTGATGTCATACATTGGTACAGCTATTTTAGGAAATAATATAACAATATTATTAGGAACCATATAATATTTTTATAACTTCGGCTTGGTAATCCCACTCTTGAGAATTTATCCAAAATAATCCCTTGATTCATTAATGACACCCAAATCTACTGCTCAATTTCTGATTCTTAGATCTGTTTTAGTTTCTTATTTCCAGTGCAACTCTCCCTGGTACCTTAAACTCTTCCTGTCCAATATGAATCTCATCTTCTCTCCTCTAAACTGTGTAGCAAGTCCCTTTTGATCTCTGCATCACTAGCACTTAACCCATGCTTTGCACATAGTAGGCATACAATAAAGTTGAATGAACGAACTACGCCCATGTTTTTATCTTCCAGGCCAGGCTAGGAAGCTTGGAGTTATCTTTGACTGTTCTTCTCCTCCTTCCTTAGATAAGATCTGTCACAAGATTTTGTTTTTTCACAATGTCTCCTGGCCCTCCTTTCTTCTCAGATCTTTCTTGCATCCAGGCCCTGCACTTTGTTAACTGGAGTAGCCTCCTGATTTATCTTTTGGCTCTCAAGTTTCTCTCTTTCCCAAACCACCCCATGAGAGTATAACCTCTAATTTATCAATACCAATTAGGGATCATCGGTGTAAACAACAGAAAGTAAATCTGGCCAACATAAGCAATAAAAAGGATATTTTGGAAGGTTGGTGGGGAGCTCACAGAATGGGAGGAAGAGCTGATCAATCAAGTATCAGAAAGATCAGAAACCAGGGCTATTCCTTTATTTCAACAACACGGATTTGTATACTCTCTTTCTTGGTTACCACTGTTAGATGAATAGCCCCAAGTGCTTTTCAGGGCAGTAATAATTTTCTTACTGTCCTGTAAGTCCAACAGCAAGGATTATGTAATTTATTTTGCAGCTCTAGAGTACTGAGTGCATAGTATATACTTGACTGACACAGACAAATGACAGGAAAGAAACATGAGCTGACTTGTGGCAGAGTATGGGGTAGGACACTGGGGAAAAGTGACTCCAAAGGAAATCTGGAATTCCATTTCGCTGATCCTGACCTACATCTACCAGAGCTACTGTCTTCTCTTCTAGGTCTCTGAGAGAGAGCAAGCCAGCGAGGATAATCTGGGAAAATGCCCCCTTGTCATTACTAGTTAGTACTTTGAGCCCATATTATTTTGTAGCCTTCCACTCTGATAAAAGAGCTGGATAAACTATGAGATGGGAGACTTCTTTACTCCTTTTTCTCCTTAGCTATCCATTGGGCTACTAAGAGGCCCTATGTCTGCATTACCATGCCATAAGGAAGAAAGAGAAAGGAAAAGCCTCTTTAAGCCATTCAATAGGAAAGGTCTCAAGAAGGATGAGGTGATCCTCCAAAGGGCAATCCTAATGGAAGGTAAGGTTTTCTCCTATCACAAATTCTGATCTCTTGGCCCTGGTCTGATTGTGAGCCTTGGGTACATACTGGTGTCCCTTCTGGAGGGAGGGAATCATGCTGAAATCACTCTTCTTAGTACAGCGGCTCCCCAATCTGGCTGTGCATCAGAATCACTTGAAGAGGTTATTAAAATCTGGGCCCTATTCTGGGTAGAATTCTGGGGAGGGACCTAGGATTCACATGGAAACAATTTCCCCAGGTGATTTTCAGGAAGTCAGCCCAGCACTGGCACATGGCTTGGATTTGAGGAAATACTGCCCTAGAAATTGGGGCAGTGCAATTACACATCACATTTTGTCCTTTCTTGGGTTAACCCAAGAACATCTAGGCTCCATGATCAATCAGAGATGCGAGTGTCCTTTTCCATGGGTGAGAATCACCAAAGTATTGGAAAATTCCTTCATAAGACATTGTAAGGACAATGCTCATACATATTCTGCTGTAATCAGTGATGTTAGAATGTTGTTAGAAATTATGATATCTTGGTAAATTCCAGAATATAGTTTATGCATTTACATGATCAAAATATATTTTCCCTTGCAAAACAAGTTTAGATTAACTTTCAAAACATATGATACAAAGTACATATGTTTTCCTCCAAAATAATTTATTTATAAAATTAAAATACAAGCTAAACAATATACTTAACCAGATTTAACCTTCAGACTTCATCTTTCCCCAGCCTTTGATTTCCTGAGGCCTAGCAGATAATAATAGTTAATATTTGGTGAGCATTTGCCATGTGCCAGGCACTGTTCTAATTTGTACTTGTGTTAACTCATTTAATTCTTTCAATAACCCCATGAAATATGTACAACTTATCCTTCTGCAGGTGAGGACACTGGGGCAGAGAGAGGTTAAGGAGCTTATCCCAGGTCATTCATCTAGTAAGTGGTGATACTAAGATTCAAACCCTGGAGGTCCTGAGCCCAGGTCCATATTAGTTGAGCCATGCTGCCTTTGTAAGCTGTTCTACACCAATTGCAGCACAGACCTCTCTTCCAGAAAATACCACTTTCCCTATTAAAGTAGATCCTATCTGTTCCTTCTGGATTAATATGTTCATCCTGCAGCCCTAGGGATTCACGGTGAGTTAAAGAGAGAAAGGAGGATTGAGAAAGCAAATATCGTGCCATCTACCAAACCACGAACCTGTAGATAACCTTGCCCTGAATCTAGAACTGAGCTCTTGTGAATGCCAAGATCAGATTCCTGATGATATTTGTGTAAAGTCGCCCAACAGTTCATGCAGTTGCACTTATAGGTAGAGAACCCCTGTTAGTAGCAGACTCTATCTTTTAAAGTCTCCCCCATAGTTTCTCTGGAACTTTGCTCATGAAAAGACAAGTTGCTCTGGCTCTAGAATGAATGATTATCCCTGCTGACACCAAATTACTTTCTCCAGATCCAATCTCAGTGCAGAAGTCTTCCTTCCCACCTGGGAATTTGCACTGAGAGTTTGGGCCGTTGCTGCAGTGTTTTGCCCCTGAGTGGACCTGCCATCCAGATCCTAGTCCCTCATGCCTATGTTTTCCCTGATCTTCTGGACCATGTCAGATACTCATCATGATGAGTGAAGCAAACCTCCAAACCCTGCAGATGCTCAGCCAGCCACCTACTATGGGTTTCAAAGAAAATGTGCAAAACGGACTGGACATGCAAATGAACATTTTCTCTGTGGCCCAAATTAACCTGGAGACCTGTGTGGTTCAGTCTCAGAACATTGTTGTGTCCCAGAAACAAATTCAAAGCCAAGAGTAAATAAAAGGGATTTCTAGTCTTTATGCTCCAATGAACATTAAAGGAGACACGTAGAAATGCTTCCTGAACGTCCTTTCTTCTCATCCATTTCCCCTATTCATGCAGCTGCTCCCCAGCCTCCCCTGCATCCCACATAGTCCTTTTCTTCTCCTAGCCTCCATTCCTGCACTTCCCTCCATCATACCTCATTAAGTCAATCAACTTAACCTTGCTCCCCAAAAGAAAGAAGACTCCTTCTTCAGAATGGACAAGAGGCTTTGGAAATTGAGCTGACAAAGGATTTTCTCTGTGGGAACTTTGGGAAGGTTGAGGCTTGAGTCTCTGAACACTGCTATCTTAATGTTTCTTTTCCTTCTCTTCCTCCCTTCTTCCCTTCCTCCCTTCTTCCCTTTCTTCCTTCCTTCCTTCCTCCCTCTCTCCCTCTTTTTTCTTTCTTTCTTTCTTTCTTTCTTTCTTTCTTTCTTTCTTTCTTTCTTTCTTTCTTTCTTCTTTCCTTCCTTCCTTCCTTCCTTTCTTTCTTTCTTCTCTCCCTTTCTCTCTCTCTTTCTCTCTCTCTTTCTCTCTCTTTCTCTCCTTCTTTCTTTCTTCTCTCCCTTTCTCTCTCCCTTTCTCTCTCTCTTTCTCTCTCTCTTTCTCTCTCCCTTTCTCTCTCCCTCTCTTTCTTCCTTCCTTCCTTCCTTCCTTCCTTTCTTTCTTTCTTTCATTTCTTTCTTCCATGCTGTACATTACATGCCCGTGACTTACTTATTCTATAACTGGAAATGTGTGCCTTTGCCCATTTCACCCACTCCCTTCCTTGCCTCTGTGTTCTTGTCTCTTCTAGTCATACTTCATGCCGTGGGTCAGTTTGAACACCTTCTCCACCTTATTGAGATAGTGATAAATTGAACAAAGAGTGTAGACTTACAATTATAACCTTCAAAAGACAAGAAAATATTTTCCATAGGTGGGGAATAAATGGTCACACCAACATAGACTATGACACTTGTGTTAAGCAAGTTTTTGTGTTTTAAACATTTTCTGTGTCCTGAAAAATTTCCAATAATCCATATTCTGTAAAATGCAATAAAAACTAGTATGTTTTCACAGTAGAGATTTTTCTTCAAAAATTCTGTGACAAATATATTTAATGTGGTGTTGCCATAATGCCATTTCAGTTTTCTTGCTGGATAAATCCATCTTATGAATGTTTTACAGGAAATCTGGGGTATGTTTTCTGTTTTAGCAATCAAAAATTTGGAGGTACTCAATTCCTTGTTGTAAATCTCTTGAAGTAGGGCTTACCATATTAATGGTAATTAATTTCTGGCATAATTTAAAGTTGTAGAAATAAAATGTTGATTGCCTCTGGCAACTACTGATCTTTTTTTTTAAACATCTTTATTGGGGTATAATTGCTTTACAATGGTGTGTTAGTTTCTGCTTTATAACAAAGTGAACCAGTTATACATATACATATGTCCCCATATCTCTTCCCTCTTGAGTCTCCCTCCCTTCCACTCTCCCTATCCCACCCCTCTAGGTGGTCAAAAAGCACTGAGCTTATCTCCCTGTGCTATCCGGCTGCTTCCCCCTAGCTATCTATTTTGCATTTGGTAGTGTATATATGCCCATGCCACTCTCTCACTTTGTCACAGCTTACCCTTCCCCCTCCCCATATCCTCAAGTCCATTCTCTAATAGGTCTGTGTCTTTATTCTCATCTTGCCCCAGGTTCTTCATGACCTTTTTTTTTTCTTAGATTCCGTATATATGTGTTAGCATATGGTATTTGTTTTTCCCTTTCTGACTTACTTCACTCTGTATGGCACACTCTAGGTCCATCCACCTCACTACAAATAACTCAATTTCGTTTCTTTTCATGGCTGAGTAATATTCCATTGTATATATGTGCCACATCTTCTTTATCCATTCATCTGTTGTTGGACACTTAGGTTGCTTCCATGTCCTGGCTATTGTAAATAGAGCTGCAATGAACATTTTGGTACATGACTCTTTTTGAATTATGGTTTTCTCAGGGTATATGCCCAGTAGTGGGATTGCTGGGTCGTATGGTAGTTCTATTTTTAGTTTTTTAAGGAAGCTCCATACTGTTCTCCATAGTGGCTGTATCAATTTACATTCCCACCAACAGCAACTACTGATCTTTTCTCCGTATCTATGAGCTCTGTTTTTTTCTTCATATGGTATTTGTCTTTCCTTGTCGAACTTAATTCACTTATTATAATGCTCTCAAGGCCCATTCATATTGTCACAAATAACAAGATTTCATCATTTTTTATGGCTGAATAATATTCCATCATACATATATATATAGTTTTTGTTTGTTTGTTTGTTTTTGTTTTTGTTTATCCATTCATCCATCAATGTACACAGGTTGTTTCATATCTTGACTAATGTAAACAATGCTGCAATAAACCTGTGGGTACATATATCTTTTTGAGTTAGAATTTACATTTTCTTCAGACAGATACCCAGAAGTGGAATTGCTGGATCATATAGTAGTTCTATTTTAATTTCTTGAGGAACCTCCATACTGTTTTTCATAGTGACTGCACTGATATTTATCTTGTCACATTACTAACTGGAACTTTTTATGAAACGCCTATCTGGCCTTCTTTCCTGATGAGTTAGTTTAGACTGTATTTGGACTGGGAGGATTCTTTTGCCTAGACTATCATAGCAGCTACATGGCTGGGAGGAGGAAGAGAAAAGGGAAGCAATTTTTACAAAGGGCTCTTCTAGAAAAGCTTAAGAGGACAAGGGAGATTCTGAAAGGAGAGGGAGTCTTGGTGGGCACTCCAGACAGAATCAAAAGCTTTGAACCTCATGGCTCCTCCCACCAAATGTTCCACCCCAGACCCCTTGGTCCAACTGACCCACACATCACAACAGAACTTTTCCTCTTGAGGATTTGGGGACCTGAACTCCCTCTAGAGGTTGAAATGTGCCATTAAGAGCAAGTCATTAGAATATATAATGCATAGGGATTGAAAGGAAGCCAAGTGTGAAAAACTATGTGAATAATGAATTTACTACTCCTAACCCAGTAAAATAATGAAGGCTTCATAAAGAAGGTGACAGAAAGAATGAGTGAGTGATTGAATGAATGAGCATATGGGTGCTTTATTGCTTTAGTTTATAATTGATTGCACAAATTTTCTCATTCTGAATATTTGAAAATACACATAAACTATAGGATGCATATATCTGTTTGGGAGATGAGATATTTCTTGATTCTCTTTCTGGAATTTCTCTAGGTTTCTCCTTGCCATTCTACTTCCCAGCCTGGCCAGCTTCTGTGCAGGAATGCTTGGCTCTTCCTGAGCTATGGTTTATGACAGCAGTCCCTTGGAGTCTCTGTTGTGTAGGCATAGCTTCATTTTATATCTGCAATCTTCCAAAGAGTTTTGAAGCTCCCCAAAGCTCTAAATCCAAGACCAGCTATTTTGAAATAGGACAAAGAGACTAGAAAAGGCAAACTGAACTCTATCTCCCCTACCCACCCTTCTTCCATGTTAACTTTAACTGAGGTGATGGTATTCAGGAGAGAGGAGCCACCCAACAAGGAACACAGAATGATTCTTTTCTTCAACATTGTGGGAAATAATGAGTTTGCTTTGAGTGCTGTGTGCTGGGGGGCCAGTGATCCTCAAGCAGTTAAACCACTTTCCAAGTTGTTTTTAACTAAACTTTTGCTCTAGGGTTTAAGAAATCTCCCTCTTTAATTGATGTCTTTAGTCAGTGACTGCTTATAATCAAGAAGATTGCACTTAAAAGGGATAGAGGCTGGTCTTATTATTTGCATTAGAAGATTTTGCTTTGTAATTACAAGGCAGGGAGTCTAGAACCAGTAGACCTTATACAGAGAGAACGGCAGACATCTTAGTGCAAACTGTGCATATTCATCAAGAAAAACTGTGCTGTGCTGTTTGTAACAAGAAGTACCATTGGCTTTTCATCTTTGGAGCTTCTGATATCCTAGTCCATTTGTTTTATAATGAAATTATTGGTGATATTCATTTATCAAGTACTTACTGCTTAATAGTATGTGCCAGACATTGTACAGAAAACTTTGTAAACAATGAGTTAAGGATAGAGTTTCAAGCAAAGAAACAGATTGTTGAATTTAAGCCTATATGATCAGGAAGACTTGGGAAGGACATACATCAGGGGTCAGCAAAGTTTTCCATTAGGGGCTAGATAGAAAATATTTTAGGCTTTTTGTTGTGCTAACGGTCTCTGACACAACTACTCCACTCTGTTGAATGTTGAAGGTGAAATTGACCATAGACAACACATAAATGATGAGCATGTGTGTCTTTTAAGTTGTGTTTATTTATGGGCATTGAAATTTGAATTTCATGTAATTTTTACATGTCACAAGAATACTCTTTATTTTTATTTTTTTCAACCCTTAACAAATGTAAACACCACTTTTGGCTCATAGCACTTACAGAAACAGGCAATGGAATAGATTTGGCTCATGGTCAATAGTTTGCTGACCCCAGACATGAAATAATCTCTAGGACCATCTTGCCAACATTTGGGAAGTAACTGATTGCAATGGAAGAGAGAGGAACAAGTGCATTCCTTTGTCTCAGGTGTGATTGTGTGTAGCACTCTCACAGAGGCATTAGAGTTGGTAAGATGTTTAATTCTATTCTAAATATTGGAAAGATATTTAGAGAAGGACACTCCCCACACTCCACTCCTCCCCGTATTAAGTGTTCCAATGTGCAAAACCCTTCACTTGAGGTCATTCTTCCCAATGTCTAAACTCAATCCATTGTGCTAGAGGTAAGGCTGTATCACCAAAATGAGACCAAATTCTGAACACTAATGCACCTGAATTGTTTCTCCGTAGAATTTGATGGCATGGGAAGAGCTTAGCTGTAGAGAAAGATCACAAACAGGAGGGCAGTGTCTTCAGTGTGGGTTTAGAAGGCTAACATATCAGCCTTATTGCTGTCACCTGGAAAGAACCTTGTCAAATTTAAAGCCAATCTTATGCTAAAGTCTGATGATGGAGTGAACTGCTTCCAGAGACAGGGAGGTCCACAAACTAAAATTGGGTAAGGAGGAATTAAAGATCCCTTAGTGATAACAGAGAGAAGGCGATGTGGGATCTGCAACTTGAATTTATAAATTCTAAGACCATCACAGATGGTGGCTTTTGTGGCACATGTCATCTTGCCTCAATTGGAGAAAGAACATGAAAAAGAGAATGAAATGCAGTATGTTGTCATGCACAGTAGTTTACATTTCAGATCACACAGGTACAACCTCACAACGCGGCAGACATAATTACCAAGACCCACAGGTCCCCGGGTCCCTGGGATGAGTAAGTCATTACCAAATGGGTGAGGAGTTTACATCCAGGTTGAGTTTTTCTGTCTCATGAGCAAAGAGCCAGGCATTTTAGTAAAAGTGGATGAAAAAGTGGAGGCGTTTCATTTCATTTAATAACCCAGGCTAACGTCCTCTCCCCTGTCAATTTCTGATCTTAGAAACCAAATACATGCTAAGGGGGATGAAGTCTGAAAAGGGAAAAATTAAGCTAAGCTTTAGTTAAATATGTCCCAGTGGTAAGCATTTAAACTAGAGCACAAGAATAAGCTTCTCTAAACCAAGTGGAGAAGCCTCCCCTGACCGAGACTCTTAGGGGCCAACCCTAAGAAGAAGGGCAGGTCCCTAAGGCAGCTCTCTCTTGCACTGGCTGGATGAACTGCTGTGTCAGCAGTGCCATGCATCATTAGCTGACCTGGAAAAGCTCCAGCTGCCTTCCTCTTACACCCTCTCTGTACCTCTCACTTTAAAAAAGCTTTCATCAACATCATCCCAGACATCTTTTGTTTTCCCAGCTGGAGAAGCCTTTCTTTCTGTTTGCATCCCGTCTCTAGCTAACTAAGTTCTTTTGCCCTTAAGAACTGCAGCCATGAATCAAAGGGAATCATCACCTCTAAACTCTAAAGTGAATCTGAGGGCTTTGGGATTCCATAGCCCATCTGTATTCTTGGAGCTGCCATATTTAGTTACATTTTCATATCCACTGTTGGTGGTCATTATCTTCCCCACTTTCCATCCACCATATTAGAGACAAAATATGAAGCTCCTCAGAGCAAAGTTTTCTTCTGAGGTTTAGTTCCAATACAGCATAATCCTCTTTGCTTGGTGGGTTTCCCAATCTCTCTGTCAGGCTGGGGTGAGATACATGTCTGGCCTATGGCTGGAGTTATTTACTACATAAAATGATCTCCTGCTGGGGTTTTCTCTGAATTTCTTGCAAATGGCTTTACAATAAATCTAGGAAAGGAAATCAATTTTTTTAAAGGATTGATACCCATTCCTTGCCCACAAAACCTCACACAGAATTCTTGGCTTTTATTGTCTTCATGCATTTTAATCCTTACCATCTAAAGCTAGATGGAACTTTGAAAGTCATTTGTTCATCCTGTCTCCATAGAGGAGAGTCTGCTCTGATTTAAACATTGTAAAAGCACAAAATTCTGCTATCTCATTCAGGAACTCTGGTACCTCAGGAATACTTTCTTATAATGATTTCTCCTGCCCATTTCTTGTTATTTTGGATTATAGAAGAAATGGCGAATAGACTATCATTATTTTCTGAGAGACATAATTTGATATAATGAAAATATTTTCTAGATGAGCTGCTTCCAAGCTGGGGAGTTACTGACATTTCACCACAGCCCTGCCTTTAATACTATGATTCTTACTCTATCCCTTACTTGTTTCTTCTTTTTAAAATTGGAAAATCCAATGACCAGGTCACAAGAGGAAGAAACGCAGGGAATGAGCACAGTTCAATCTACACACACACAAAATTGTTAGTGCAAAATTTGCTACTCACTAAATGATCTTTTTTCTTTTTGAAATGATCTTAAATATCCATGTAAGTGAGTTTTGAATGAGATTGAAAGCCCTCCCTGGTCTATGGAAACTTCTCTGGATTTTTATTCCCAAATAAATTTTCAAGGTATCAACTGGTCATTTTCAAAAGCTAACTTCCTAGTGTCAAGCCAAAAGTTGTGGCTTTGATTATGTGAGAGAGCCCTCCAATACCCTCCTATATAGTTTCTGAGCAACAGGAAGGGAAATGGGGAAGAAAGTGAAAGGAAATTGATACCATCCTTCCCTTTGGAAGGTGGGGTTTTTTTTGTGCCAGTAAACCTAAGGAAAAACTACTGACATGACAATGGTAATACCTTGAATATTCAAGTACCTGAGCCTCATGGACATGCAGCTTTCACAGAGATCAGTAAACTAAAGCCTGAAGAGGTGGTATTATTAGACAAGACTATAGAGCTCATAAGCGATAAGACTCAAATTGCTCAGCTTCTAACAGGGGCTGATATACAGCTGGTGATCACAGGAGTAGCTGTACTGGTTGTTAAAATATTGGAATACATCTCTATGGTTAGTAGATAGCTGTTTCCTTGAGCCTCTGCTGCCTTAGTTCCTCCAGCCTTTGCCTGGGAACTAACCTTAGCTGCAAGCCTCCCTCATAATGCTTCAACTAAAGCTTAGCCCTGGACATAGCAGGCAGCCTCCAGGCCCTGTTCCAGCTTTGTGGTGGCTGACATTCATACTAGTTTGTCAGTGCCTGTAGTATATCTGTTACATGTTTCAAACATCACTCTCGCTCTTAATTGTGAAACTCCGCTTCATCTGTATGTGGTCATGGATGTGACCACACTTCCTGTGATCTCTGCTTGGTGAGTCTGTGAATCTCAGAAGCTTGGATTCTTGATCTTTTGAAGAGCCCAGCCATTCTCAGGGAGCAAGAACTGCTTTTATAAAACTTTGGTTTCTGTTTAGGAATCAGAACCTGTTATGGACTGAACTGTGTCCACCCTCTAAGCCAAATTTATATGTTGAAGTTCTAATCCCTAATAGTTCACAATGTGATATATTTGTGAATGAGGCTTTAAAGAGGTAATTAAGTTAAAGTGAGGTCTTTAGGATGGGCCCCATCCAGTATGACTGGTGTCCTTGTAAGAAGAGGAAATTTGGACACAGACATGTATGGAGGGAAGACCATGTGAAGACACACGAAGTAGATGGCCATCTACAATTCAAGGAGAGAGGCTGCAGAAGAACCCCACCCTGCCGACAACCTTGATCTCAGGCTTCTAACCTCCAGTATGTTGAGAAAATACATTTCTGTTGTTTGAGCCACCCAGCCTGCGGTACTTCTTTATAGTGGCAAACTAATACAGTTCCTCTTCCTGACCTTGTCATTAATTCAAAGATACACTTTCTTTGCAGTATTAAGTTTCTTTGCCAAAGAACATTGTGCTTAGGGTGATCACACATGATAATTTGCCAGGATAGTTCTGGTTTATGCCTGCTGTCCTGGCATAATATTTATAGTGCCCCCTTTATCTCTCAAAAGTATCTCAGTTTAGACAGTAAACTGCGTGGTCACCCCAAATTTGTTTAACTCTTGAGTCCAATATTTGTAATTTTCTCTCACATTCTCAGTCTCTTTCTTGTCAAATACTTGTCATTTTTTTCAAGCTTGATATTTGTTATGGTCTCTGGGTGCCTCTTAAGTAGTCCAGCTCACCATATGGCCCACTAGGCCATGGTGTCATCCAGTGGACATGTGCTGTGTTCAGAGTCCTGAGCAAGTTTCTGTGGAGAACTGTACGGGAAAAAGACTCCACTCCTCCCCTTGAGGAGTGGTGACCCAACATGAAACATACATAAATCAGAGTCATCCTATGTCATCTTTCTGTCCTGCACAAACCATTATTGTATACTCAAGTAATTTTTTGGAAAATGTTCTTAATGCTGTTTAATCTCCCCATCCAGATTCACTGCAGTGAATTTATGGCAGGCATCAGAATACAATTAATGCACGCTTCTATCCTATCCCATCCTGTAGCTGGCTGTGGCAATATAATGCTTTTTGGCAAGCTGACAGAAGAAGGAGAGAAGAGAAACTCTGTTTTCCAGGGAAATGTTAGTGATAAGTGAATTGGCAGTGTTTCAAATGGCACTGGGAAGCTAGTTTATGGTACTACAAGTGTGGCCTTACCCAAATGTCTCCACTGAAAAACTGCAGTAAATACCCTCTCTTCCTTGCCTCCCATTTGACCTTAAAATAATAATAATAAATATAATAATAATAATAACTGCATTAGCAGCTTAAGAAGTCATTAATCTACCAGGTCAGAACAAACATCACATGTAAAGCTTGAAGGTTGTGACTGAATCAAAAAGGACCAGAAGACATGAAATTCCTCCTTTCCTATTTCTGTGGGGTTTTTTTTGTTTTCTGCATTAGATTAGCTGCGTGAGGTAAAGGGTGGTGGACAGTGTTTAGGAGGCTCTATTCTAAATCAAGTTAAAAATTTCTCTAGAGGAAACATTCCTCTACAGGAGGCCAGGTTGTGATCTTATCCAAGGTCCATTTGGCTAATGAGGATATAGCCCAGGAGTGAGTCCCCTCAGTTCCATTTCTAAACAGCTTACATTAACTTGGATACATGAACTACCTTCTCGGCCTTCAGTTTCACTGTCAGTACAGTGGGCACAATGACACCCAATGACCCATTTAATTGGGATGTATGAGTGTAGTCCAGGTGCTAGTGAGATTTGTTGTGCATATCCACATGGGCCATGGACCCTGAGCAGTCCTGCGTGTTGATGATTCTCCTGGACAGTTTCCCACAGACAATATGTTCTTCATCCTTCCACATATAGATTTGGGAAACTATCCTTTTGAAATAAAGATTGGTGTTTCCAGCCCCAGGAGATAATTTATATAATTATGATGAGGGAAATGAACAGAGCACAGGATGGTTTCCAGCCTTCATGTCCTGTATTTTGTCAAGAGACATTCTGGCAAGCTTGCTTTTTTGTAACATCTCTATTAGATATTACAAAAAATAGAGAATTATTATTCTCTATTAGAGAATTAAAGAAACCTGCTTCTCTGTGCTCCAAATACATTTGAAAGGAAATGCTATAATTGGACATCATCACTGTCAATCATATTGGGTGTAGAAGAAGGAGGTAGGCCATTAGAAAGGGAGAAGAAATAAGGAATGACCAGGTTGCATTTTGGGGCAATGCTCTTTCTGTTTGCCTAGTCCAAGTCTTGATGAGATGCATGTGAGGTCTGAGGAGTAGTTCTTAAATCTCTGCTCAGAGCTCAGAAATATTTCAGGGTACCATTGGAGGGCTAAGAAACCAATATGGTCAAATACATTATTACTCAATGTTACTATGATTTTTTAAAAAAGAAAAAGAAATGAAAGGATGATTTGGATGAAAAGTGTTCTAGATTTATATCTGTTCTTAGAGCTCTGTATCTTTCACTCAGATTTATTTTGAAAGAAAACCCAAAAAACGAAAAAGGAAAAAAAAAATCTACTTATAACTTTGAAGACCTGTCAGGAAGAAAAGAGCTTTCATAATTTTTTTTGTGGGGGTGGGAGCAAACATATCCTGAAACATGCTTTGAGATGATCAGTTAAGATGCTCAGAAGTCTCACTCTCACAAAAGCCCATGAATTGGCCCTGCTCTAACCTCATTTGACTTCAAGAAAGTGCATCCATTACTCCGAGGTGGTCCATTTTATTTCTTCAACTAATGAAAGACCTTGTAAGAGTCCTCAGCCTACAAATCATACAGTCTTATACTTGAGAATAGAGGTGCCATGACTTATCCCAATGTTGTCAGGACGTAGCCTTTCCTCACTCTTCATATCCTTGAGATGGGGCACGGGGCTCTGCCTGCTCTGTTTCTGCCTGGGTCTCTTGCGTTCCTTAGGGTTTCTATGTCACTGGGCAGGTAGGTGGTCCATTTTATTTCTTCAACTAATGAAAGACCTTGTAAGAGTCCTCAGCCTACAAATCATACAGTCTTATACTTGAGAATAGAGGTGCCATGACTTATCCCAATGTTGTCAGGATGTAGCCTTTCCTCACTCTTCATATCCTTGAGATGGGGCACGGGGCTCTGCCTGCTCTGTTTCTGCCTGGGTCTCTTGGGTTCCTTAGGGTTTCTATGTCACTGGGCAGGTAGGGAGACACTTTTTTCTTCATCCCAGCTGAGCTTGTTCTTCTCTTCCTTGCCTTGTTTTGGGAATGAACCAATAGTGTAATTGACACTGATAATAACTCCAATTTGTTCATTCAAAAACTGTATTCTGTCCCTTCTCACTGGGCCAGATGACCCCTTGGTTCTCAATGACTGCCCTGGAATTGGATTGATTCAGTCCATTCCCAGCCTTGTGCTTAGGACCCTCTCCCCAGGGCAACCTTTGATACCAAATACCATGGGAGAAATAGCAAGAGCCTCTAGGACAATGGAGTTAAACCTTTTGGCCAAAGAAAGGAAATGTGAACTGCCTCTGACCCCTAGGGATGGCGTGATGGTGCCCTGAGAGGGGTTTGGTGATGGTCCAAGGAGACTGTTAGGAGGGAAATTCAGGGTACTGGTTCTCAAATATTTCCAGGCTATTCTCTGGGAAACACCACAGCTTCTTAGTAAAAGTTTATTTTTGAAAAAGCTAGGAAGAGGATCTAAAGAGCTTATGCCAGTTAAATACTGAAAGAGCAATGGCTTCTAACTTTAAGAAGGAGGACAAGATCTCTTACACAGAGAAGGAGAAGCATCCTAGCAACAGCAATTGCAGAGGATATAAGCATCTCTCAAGAAACAGAAAGGAGGAAAAGTCACCCAGGACCCACAGAACAGGGACAAGCCTGAGGATTTTGGAATTCCAAATTAGAATTCTACTCCACTGTGATTGCCTCCATAGTTGATTGACAGGAAAATGAATATCACACAAGTATAGAATTATTTGATTTAATATCTGAGAATACACTTTGGGAAGTACAGGTGCTTCATTTATATATGTGTTGTGTATGTACAACACACACACACACATATATATATAATATATGTTAGTATATATTCACCTATATGCACGTGAAACACTACTAATAAGATTTATTTTGTAAAATCTCAAAGAAAAAAGATTTCAGTCCAAAACTCACCTATTTCAGGAAGACTTCCTGGATTAATCTCATTCAAGTGCCTGTATGTAATAGGAATTGATTAGTCTGTGGTTAACTCTTTCATTCAACCCAACACATTTAATGGCAGTTGACAATTTTGATTCTGTTTATTATTCTTGCTTGAGGCTCCTCAGCAATACCATGGTCTCTGTGGTGTGATGAAAGGAGTTATATACATTCTGGCTGTTGTTCAGCTTGGCTTCTAAGGGCCAGATACTGTATTTGGTTCTGAGATTGTCATGGAGACTGATGGACACAGTTACTCTCCTCTCCATGTTCTCAGCCCAGCTCTATCCTAGCACCATCCCTATTGGCCAACCCTCCTGTTTTTCTGTATTTCATTGTTATGGGATTCACTGAAGACCGTGTCTGGCTCTGCCAACACTGCATGCACCTAGGCAGGTCATGAGTTGTTGATGCACATGTGGGCGTTGTTATATTATTCTTTGGACTTTGTGATAGTTTAAACTATTTTTCTAAATTGAGAAAAAATACTTCATAAACTTTCACACATGTTGGTTATCTTTATAGCAATTAGATTATAAAGTGCCTTGAGAACAGGTACTGTATGGAATTTCTTTTAATTCCCCCAGCACTCAGTATAGGGCCTTGGATACTTAATGTATGCTAGTTAATTGAATGGGTAAATAAAATGAATGAATGTCCTATATAGTGCCTGTGAGCCTGTGGTTAAAAGTGCCATTTGAACACAATGTGGTTTTTACTTGAAAGGCCATGAAAACTTGCATCAGTAAAATTCTGACTCAACTGGGGGCTCAAATTAATGAGAGAAAAATATGTCCGAGTTAATTACCTTAATTCTTTCTTGCACCTCACTTCAACTGCCAAATTTCATAAGATCCAAGACATGATGAGGCCAGAGAAAGTCTGTAATGGCAGACACAATAATAGTGTTAGGATTCTACTGTATATTTTTTCTAAACTCCCTTCTGAAATTATAGTGTTCTGTTTATATCAGTCCATGGAAGCTTCTTCTTAAAGATCCCAAAGTTTCCCTTAATCCTTGGAATAGATCTATAATTTAGTTCCCGCTACCGTAAGCCTGTGCCATTACTGTTCCACGCCTGCATTTTTTTTTTCATGTAGATCCAGAGAGTTTCCTAGAAACAAAGAATTAAAGTGGAAGCTGAGACCTTACCTCAAGTTGGAGGAAATCTAGATGGAAGTATAACTATCGACACCCCTGTGTATCAGTTAAGTTTCTCCAGAGAAAAGAGAACGAGCAAGATGGGTTTATATATGTAGAAAGGGATTTACTATAAGAAATTTGCTCTTGTGATTACAGAGACCAGCAAGTTCAATTCTGCAGTATGGGCCAGCAGCCCTGAGACGCAGGAAAGCCAATGGTGTGGTTGAGGTCCAAAGGCAGTCTGCTGGAGAATTCTCTAGTGCGTGGGGAGGCTGATCTTTTTGTTCTATTCATGAGTTCAGCTGATTGGATGAGGGCCACCCACATTATGGAGGGCAGTCTGCTCACTCAAAATTCAACAATTTAAACGTTAAACTCATCCCAAAACACTCTCCAGCTTGACACATACAACTAACCACCACATACCATGTGGTACATAGTACTGAACAAGAAGAGAGCTCCCAGAGAGAAGAAAGTGTCAGCCAGAGCTAGCTCTGGTGCTAGCTGGCTTTGGTAGGTATCCAGGGTGGAGTAGGAGAGAGAGGTGTGGAGACAGAACAAATGTGCACAAGTATGCAATGCTCAGTGCTTTTGTGAGGGGTTTAGCATTTGTGGACACCCTGAGCTTCAACCTTGGTGCAGACCTGGAAACCGGTTATTGAGGCTAAGCCCAAACACCACAGCTTGTTCCTAAGAGAATGAGCCTACCTTCAGCTACTGCCCTCTTCTTGGATTCCCATGGAGTTGGTGAGGGCATTAGACAGAGATTCAGTTTAACACTGCCTGGGTGAATTCTTGATGACGGTCACTTCAGGTCACCTTTTGCAGTAGCCCAGAGGAAATATTCAATTTAAGCAAATGTATCAGACATGGGTTTCCATTTATCAATCCATGCTGACTGACCTTTAATGAATTAGACAGAAATCCATTCCACATTGCCTGGATAAAGATGTAAGGCTGATGCATAAATCTTGACTTTAAGAAAAGGTAAATTCAAACCAGAGTTGGGAGCTTGTGCCTTCTGAGGCCATAGCAAGGATACTAATGACTCACAGTTACATAATTATTTGAGCTTATTTCTATCTCAAAACCCTAAACTCCATTTCTCATGGTATCAATTCAGACTCTCCAAGTTTGGAGTGTTAGTGAAACTCACTGCCTCCCATCCTTGTCCTGTTCAGAGCTCGTCCCTGCATTCTGTGTTGGGCAGCAGTCTTTGGTTTCCTTTGTTCTTTTGTTTATTTGTGTTCATTTGGTGGGAGAATAACTCATTCATCCCTCACTGAGCCAGTCTGATTGAAAAAGAAATACAGAACTTGTTTTCATTCTGTTCCTTTTAAAACTGTCCCCCTTTATCCCAATTTTGCTCTCAAGAGATATGACCATTGTGGAAATTAAATTATAATTAGGGTCAAGGACTTTGAAATAATGACCCCCAGACTGACCCCTCTGTCTGTACTCTTAAGTGTCTCCTGGCGGTGCACCCAGTGTTGTGTTCTGGGCCATTTTAAACCTGTTTCCAGAATTGCCACCTGACACCTAACCATGACACAATGGTTTGCCTTAGTAAATGCATCTGTTATATGGTACAGCACTAAATGCTTTCCTGAAATCCAGATAAATTATGTCTGCTGTTTGGGTAATGTGGCCCAAGAATTCAATTTAGGTGAATTTATCAGACATGGCCTTTCCTTTATCATTCCATGCCGACTGACCTTTAATAAATTAGAGAGAAATCCATTCCGTATTGGTGGATGTACAATCTGAGGGGAAGAGTAATCGGCACCGGATCTACAAACATGCCCCTGCCTAATTTCCTGCCCTTAATGTGCTCCAGTCTGTGACAGGGCACGGGGAGGCTCATTCAAATTGCCTCAGACTCCTGAAGAGTCAAGTGGGATGTGAAGTTGGAGGAAACGTGAGGGTCTTTATGCCCAAGAGGTGCAGGGAGGGGGACCATGGCTTAGTCATCTGGGTGGGCTTTGCAAGGTTTCGCTTCTGAAAAAAAGGGCTGTGTGATTTTAAGGAGGTTCTTCCCTATCTCTGAGCCTCAGTTTCCTCAGCTGTAAACTGAAGTTGTCGGGAGAGAAGATCTCTAAGACCCCTTTCACCTCTAAAACTTTCAGCTGAAGGAGGAGATAGAGCAAGGAACAATGATTGGTACTCCAAGGTCAGGTGAGGCTGGCATTCAGACTGGCCTGATGTTGACTGGGATCCTGACTGGTATTAAACTAACTAGGCTCCAATGAAATGGACCCAGTTTCCAAGATCAGAGGGATTCAGAAGCAAGCAACGTTAGAGCTCTCTTTTATCCTAGAAGTCTTATTAAAAGAAAGGAAATTTGAAAAAGGTGCCAGAGATGTTCCCTGTAATCCTTGTCCTTGTAAAGATCAATTTTAATTTCAGCACACTTAAGATAGTGACACCTGCTGAGTTAGATAAAACTTAAGCCAACTCAAACTTGAATTTGACAAAATGATCAACAGGAAAATGGTCCTTGGTGAAAGAACTTCTCAATCGTCCAATAGTAAATCCCATCTCATGCACAAATTCTGAGGTTCACAATCCTGTTCAGATCCCATAAAGGCTCTGAAAAGTCCTGCAATAAAGGAATCTGTTTCACTTTGTGTAACCCAGCAGTTTGCAAACTTTTTGATATCGGGACCCATCTTGTTTGCTTGGTTTTTTTTTTTAATGCAGTGCCTATTAAAATCATTCAGAACTAATATTCCACAGAGGACATTTTGGAAAACGCTGGTTTGAACTTTCCAGGGATCCTCCTGTCTGCTTGTGTGTTGTGGTCACTAAGAACATTTTCATTCTTTCTTCCTTTGGAGAAGTCCATCTCCAAAGTGTCTTCAGGTTGTACTCATCTTCGGGTCCTTAGAAAATATGTTTGCCAACTTGGATCCACAATCCTATCTTGGTGAGATCCATAAAAACTTGCCAAATGTGAAAATCGTTGCTTAAGCTTTTAATATTTAAAGATATCAATTCGGTATATAAATAAGTAGAGAGGTAAACATTTATTTATGTAAAAACCAAGGGCTATTTAATAAAAAGTTTCCCATAGCCCCAACTTCTTTGGAGAAGAAGATAGAGCCAGAAACTTCCTTGGAGAAGAAGTGTTTGGATTGATGACTTAGAGAAATCCTGACTACATTGAGTTCTGAACTAGCTGAGCAGCAGATATGCCGGCTGTGCCCTGGGGATGCCAGGCGGAGGCTGATGGGAGCTGTGCTGAGGCTGAAACCCAGAGCGGAGCACTGAGAAGGTGAGAGTGACTCCTTTAAGCTGGTCCTGGCATCCACAATAATTGCTAACAGACCACATTTTTTCCTCACTCTTTTTCCTCCCCTACCCCAATTCCTAGCATGTTAACAGCATACTTTATTTCTGAGTTATTAAAAATTACATCTTTCTTATATTGATTCTTGACAGTTGCCAGCTGACCTCTAATTGGTTCCAGGTCTGAGGTTTCAAATTTACTGATTTTCCTTTTGATATTTTAATCTTTCTTCAATCCCCTCCTCATTCCCTTCCCTGCTCATTGCCTTATTTTCAGCAGCTGTGAGGACCCTAGCTCCATATTTCTTGTGAAATATTTCTTTATATTTTTAAGGGGAATCGCCAACCAGGGAGATGGGCATTGCTGTGTCTATACTTCTTTGATCTGCTTTGAACAACTGCTTTTTACACCAGAGCAACAGGCCTGTGAACTCCCCCAAGATGTAATTTGTGGCTCTTCCTCGTTCTCAGGTGATGCTTGGGCAATAATAAGAATTTAGCATTGAACCCCAAACAGATCATAAGATAAAATGATCTATAGAAATGTGAGCATGCAATTAATTCATTCTGAGCAACTTGGAAAAATGGGATTGGGACTGATGTGTGGCTGAGTGAACCCGCCGGCTCAGGCACACTGGGATTTAAGTTGACAGTGAGCTCCGTGAGGTCAGAGAATTTGTCTATTTGTTTAATGTTGTATTCTCAGTGCTGGTGCAGCTTGAGGCTAACAGTAGGCACTGAATAAATATATGATGAGCTGAGTATGGGTTTTCTTCTTCCTTTTCATGATTCTGACCAACAATCAGAGTTTGGGACAAATTTAGTAAGTAAAGTCTAACAGGAAAATCTTACACTTCTCCTAAGTGATTTTCCCACTCTTAGCACTATTTAGCAGTTTCCCTCTTTGGTTCAAGAAAATATTCTAAAAACAATATCAATAAAACCTCCCTTTAAGAATACATATTCTGGGCTTCCCTGGTGGGACAGTGGTTAAGAATCCACCTGCCAATGCAGGGGACACAAGTTCAAGCCCCGGTCCAGGAAGATCCCACAGGCCTCAGAGCAACTAAGCCCGTGCGCCACAACTACTGAGCCTGCGCTCTAGAGCCCGTGAGCCACAACTACTGAGCCCATGTGCCACAACTACTGAAGCCCGTGTGCCTAGAGCCTATGCTCTGCAACAAGACAAGCTACTGCAATGAGAAACCCGCTCACTGCAACGAAGAGTGGCCCCGCTCACCACAACTAGAGAAAGCCCACGTGCAACAAAGAGGACCCAATGCAGCCAAAAGTAAATAAATAAATAAAATAAATAAATTTTTAAAATAAAAAAAATTGTATTAAAAAAGAATGCATATTCTGAATATACAGATCGATAGAATGTTTAAACCTTAAAGTCAACTGGGTTCAATGCTTTAATTTTGCAGAGCCACAGTGGGGCTCTTGGAAGTGAACTAATTTCCTGCAGGGAGTCCTGGGCTACACAGAGCCTGGGTGAGCACCTTATCCATGGAATGAACGTTTATTGCGAGCCTACCTTGGGTAAAGCCCACTTCTGGTCACAGGCAAATAAGGGGAAATACGACCCATTCCACGGCCTGCATTGTCTTATAAGCACTTTTTCAACCTGCTAGGTTAACCAACATTTAACAGGTTGGAGCTTTTGGTAGTTACAGAAGTTAATAGATTCTCTTTTCAAAATATCCAGGGAAGGGTGGAAAGAAACTGCAGAAGGCAGCATTTGCCTTAGTGAGAACTCTTCCATCAGACCACACTTTTCTTGTGGTCATGGACTGTTTCTTATATGACTTGGTGTTCCTAGTACCTATCACAGTTCTTTGCATGTAGAAGTGACTCAAGAAACATTACAGAATGTGATAAATGTGAATTAGCAATATGGTGGATTTGTCTATTTGAGCCAGAGTTGTGAACACACTGGATCCAGGCATTAACTTGGGCAAGTCTGTCTGGTGGGTCTGTGAAACTAGCCTCCTTGCAATTATCCTGGGCAAAGGGGTCTATAGGAAGGTGTCATTATCCTGGAAAGAAGAGCAGGAATGCAGGGTATATGGAAAACAGCATATTGGAAGTTTTCCAAATCAGCCCTAAGGGGAGAGAGGCTAAAGGCAAAAGTTGAAGAAACTGCTTCGATAAGGAACTCAGTGCCTTAGTCTGGTTTCCCAGAAACTGACCCTGAGATTTAGGTGCAAGTAGTCTATTTGAAGGATGAAATTAACATCAGTTGAAGAGTAGGGAAGTGATACCAGGAAGAAAGGACAGCCAATAAAAGGTAGGATATTTAGCTGATAACCACAGTGGATAACTTGGACTTAGTCCTGCAGGGAAATTCTGGCAACAGCGTAAAACTCAAGCCTTGGGATTATCCCACACGGAGGGGAAGGATGATAGATCAAGCCTTGAAAGTCATTGGTTGAGGGCTTCTGGTGGTTGTTAATTCCCTGGTACATCCGGCCTACTGCACACGAGGGCAGAGAAGCCTTTTCCAGTTCTGAAAAAATATCCCCTAGTCAGAGAGATGCAGATCCTGATAGCTAGAAGTTAGCTGGAGCAGAGTGAAAGATTTGAGGGACACAGTGGGGGACACTGACAGTGCCCACTGCACTTAGTTTGGTGTGGGGATGACAAGCAGCTTTTCAGAATACAACAAAGAGGGTGACAAGGTGTGGAAGGGAAACATGTAGCTCTGTGACACTTGATTCATAGTGGAAACTACAAGGAATGCATTGCCTCCTTAAAACCCTGAGGTTTAGAGTTTGAGAGTCCTGGGATGTTGTTCAGGGGCCCTGATAATGCTGGTACTGATGAGCTTCCCTGTCTTGGATGGTTCACAGGCATTAGCACAAGTGCTGGTGTCAGCAAGGGGAGCCAGGGCAGAACACAATGGAGTCTTCTGTGACATCATGTCAGACACTCCTGGGGAGCCCCAGATTGAATTGGGGAAGTTTGTTTGTTTGTTTGTTTGTTTGTTTTTGCAGTATGCGGGCCTCTCACTGTTGTGGCCTCTCCCGTCACAGAGCACAGGCTCTGGATGCGCAGGCTCAGCAGCCATGGCTCACGGGTCCAGCCGCTCTGCGGCATGTGGGATCTTCCAAGACCGGGGCATGAACCCGTGTCCCCTGCATCGGCAGGTGGACTCTCAACCACTGAACCACCAGGGAAGCCCTAAATTGGGGAAGTTTTTGAAGTGGGTCTTACATTACACCAATGGGAGCATAACCTGGGAAGTTAGAATTATTTTTCAAGTGAGTTCATCGGTACATATAGACTAATAAGACCCAGAAAAACCCCAGATATGAGAGTAAATGAGCATAACCCCCATGGGGGCTCCATATGCTCCATACCTCCTCTTCCCACTGCTACCTGAGACCAGGAGCAGGACTTGGAGAAGAAGGTTGTAGAAGATTGACTCATTGGTCTCCAACTCTTCAAACATCCCTATGTTCGAATCACATATCCATGCCATTTGTCACATGACTTCCTTCCTCCCACTAGAGGAAGAGTATATTTTCCTGCTCCTGGACTTTGGGTTTGGCCATATGATTTGCCTTAGCCCATGAGGTTTTAGAGTAAGTGATGTGAGCAGAGGCTTGAAATGTATACTTTGTTGGCCCTCTTGAGCATCTTCCATTTGCCATGAGGACAGACCTCAGGTAGCTTCTGTTCCCAGTATCCAAAAAGACATGGGGCTCACCTGAATGCAACCTGGAGCCTGGAGCCAACCCAACAAATCTGCACCCCAAAGTACAGCCACTCAGCCAGCTGAGCTCAGATTAAATTAACCAAAACATAGTCCACTTACCAACCGATGAGGTCCTGACATTTTTGAGGTTGTTTGTTATGCAGTGTAAACTGACTTCTGCAGAAGCAATGTGTGTGAACAAGTTCTGAAAATGCATGGAAAAAGGTGAATCCTGGACACTATGGCTGTTCGGGGTAACCAAACTTGACCACCCAAAATCTTTGACCACATAATTAGCACAGGCTTTGTGAGGAAGCCAAAGTTGGAAACAAGCTCAAATGAACCAGCAGTATGGGTAGAGGTGGGCCAGAAATTTGAAAGGAAGGCAATAGGGCTTTGCAACACTTAAAGCAATCAAAATAAACAGCTGTGAAACCAGGAAAAGGCAATCCCCAGCCCCGGGGTCTGCTGCTGGGCTGCCTCAGCTTTGGTACATTTAATCTATTGCATTAACACAGCTTTTAGAGTTACAATCCCTCAAAAGGATTTGGACTCCATTTCTATCACAGTTGCCAGGGTCTAAAACTGTCAGTTAGAAAACCATTTACCCAAGTAAACCCCTCCACTGGCTGTCAGGTAAAAGTTATTACTTCAGCCTTCATCTTGGCCCCTTCTTACATGCAGATCCAAACTCTCCAAATTGGCTTCACCATTCAAATCACATTCCCACGGTGTGTTGCAGAAAGGAATGACCTTGAAACAGTTTGCAACTATGCAAACATTAGTCCTCATGGCTTTGTCTCTGAGAAGGTGTGACACAGAGGTTTGGTTTGGCGAGGAGATGGGCAAGTCTTTTCCATGACTCCTTTTCTTGCTTTTTTTTTTCATTCCCAGTTTTAGTTTCTTATTGATTGAATAAAGTAGATTCAAATAACCCTTTTAGTCCCCTAGTCATATTACTTTCACACTTCTTATGGAAGAGTGATCAACACAAGTGTCCTTTCTAAAAGTGGGCCCTTCTAGTCCAGGATGCAGAGGACAATTGCTGTTCCTTGCACACCTCCCTGAAATGTGCCACTCCAGAGAGAAGGGAAGCTAGCACTTTCCAAATGCTTCTGCCTATGTTATTTCATCTATTCCCACAGCCCTCCTGAGCGGAGCGCCCATTAGTTCCACTTCACAGAGGGAAACACTGAGGCTGGAGAGGTGAAGTGGTGGAACTTAGATTCCAACACAGCCTGATTGATTTGAAAGCCAGCTGCCCTCCTCTTCACACAGTGCTGTTTGGAGAGAGGAAGATTCTATAGGAAAAGATCCTGAGTCTGTTCCCAGGCATCTTGTAACAGGCTAAGGCCCTCTACCTCTAGACCTGTGTTTGGGTGTGACAAAGTCAGCGGAGTTCTCTTTCACTGTCCGCAGATGGTTGTTGTATTAAACTTTAAATGCATCATGTGCTGTGTTGTACCTGCTAATCTCCTTGCTTCTGCTCTTACCTCCCTAATGTTCTTTCCCCACGAAGCAGCACAGCAGCCAGCAGGGTGTTTGTAACCCCTACTTAAAACCTTGCAAGATGTTCCCATCTTGCTTAGGGCCAAATCCAAAGTCCAGGTTTTTACCTACCAAATCCTACATGATCCAGCCCCTGCTCCCTGCCCCCCACCTCATCTTGCACTGGCAGCCCACCCTCTTATTCATTAGGAACTGGTTTCTCTCTAGGGACACTTCTGTTCCTAGAACATGCCAGCTTTTTCCTGGTCTGAGGCTTTTACAGTTGCTGGTCCCTCTGTCCAGAACATTTTGGCCCCAGATCTTTGCTCAGGTGGGATTTTCAGTTGGTGTACCCACTCCTTCACCATCCTGGCTAATGTAGACTTGCCTGCTTGCTCCATCTTATTCACTTTTGGGCTCATGATACACTTTAATTCCTTCATGTCCCATATTACTCTCTGAGTTCACTGTATTTATTAATTTACTTGTTCACTTTTACATCATCTAACTCCTCTTATCAGAGTGTGGGCTATTTGACAAAGGACAGATCTTTGTCAAACTTGTTCACAGCTCTATCCCCAGAGACTGTGACAGTGCTTGGGGCATGGAGAGTATTCATCAGAATGTATTGAGTGAAGAGAAATCTGTGAATGTGCTTTGTACCCACCTTGTTCCATTATCATTTATTTTAATTTTAGACTTATTCCAGCTGCCCTTTGAGCTGGAAACATGACAATCATATTTTCCAAACTATTAAAGAGACTACAGATAAATGTGGAAGTCTGGAGCATCTCTGTAGCCTTGTGAGGGCTCAAACACTGCTACTTTGTCCATCATTCTATCCCTGTGCCTAGCACAGTGCCTGGCATATACATGGTGAGAGAAAGAGAAACAAGTTCAAGGACAAATGGAGTTCTTAGTGGTCCCTATAGTATTAGCCAAGAATGGAACTTCAGAGGAAGGAACAAAGGGATTATAAATAAAGACAAAAGAAAACAGTATCTCTCTTTTCTCTTTCTCCCTCTGTGCTCTCTTCTCTCTTACATTTCATGGTGAAGTTCTGGCAAAGTGATATTGGAGCAGGGAGGTGCTGTCAGCTTAGAAGTCCAGGCAAAGCCAGTGTGGAACATGGGAATAGGAAACCAAGAGCAGACCTCTTTGTTCTGCCTCTGATCTAGGGCAAGTGCTAAAGAAACAATAGGGTCCTTGAAAATCTCACATGTTAGGAAACCAGAGAGAGATTTGGGAATGAAGCTCCCATCCAAGTGTGATTTTGCCTGTAGTGTCTTTGAATATATAGTTTCAGAAGCCTGGTGGGGGAGTTGGAGATTATACAGGAATTCAGAGTTCAGAGATTTTGACCACAGCTCTTTACCTCTGTCCATTGACAACAATAGTATTTGAAAGCCATCAGTGTGAACTTTCTGAAATATTTTTTCTCTCAGAGAATGGAACTATCTGTTGGTTTAATAAATTGCATAGTAAGAAAAAGAAAGCCTGAGCAATGTAAATGGAAAATTGGATTAATTAGATACCTTTCAACTTTACAGAAAAGTTGTTTCCAAGGAAAGAATATTAAGTAAGGTTTCAGGATCTATTTTTTTTAATTTTAAATAAAAGCAGATTAAAATGTATGAGGAGATATGTAAAAAAAAAGACTCAGAAATAGCTTCTTTATTTCTTAAATTTGTTTCTACTATTGAAAAAATTATGTTTCTATGACAGAGGGAGCTCTAAATGGATTTTGACTGGACTAATACAATGGTCAAAGCCCAGATGTATAATATAATGGTTTGGGGATGAGAATCTCCTTATGAATACAGCATTCATTTTCTTGTATCTATATATTAGGAGTAAGATCAAATAGATCTAAATTAACAGTATTTGTTCATCTAATATAATGGACATAGCAGAGTGAACAATTGAAATAAATTCCCAACCCATGAAACAGAATGATTTTAATTTAGAAGGTTTAGACAATAAAATTTTCATATGAAAAGCCAAAGATAACTGAGTAACATCAGTCATTAAAAAGATATAGTATTAGCAAAATATGCCGATTTTTTCCCTAGGATATTAAAATGGATTCTTCCAATATCATGATGATTTCTCTAACAGTACTATACTACAGTATATTCAAACTAAAACATACCATAATTCTTGACTCTTTTTATGATTTAGGTTGCTAGACATTTGGGAGTGAATCTCCCAAGTATCCACAATGACCCAACTGCAGTAGTAGATTGAGAAGTGGGGTGAGGGGAGATTTTCTATTCCTGGGCATACAGGTAAAAATTGGACCCCAGTCATCTTCTACCAAAGCCAAGATGAACTGGAGGTATACTTTACCAGTGGATGATCTCTTTTCTACTAAATTTTGTTTTGATGCATTATGTTGACTATTTATACTACAATAGTTTATTGGTTGAACTAGTAATTATGATATTGGCAGCAAGTCCTAGAATTATATCCTAGTCTTAAGTCCTGATCCATTAACTCTTCTCAATGTAGGCCCGATATGGAATGGGATGCTTTGATTAATAAAATATTTTGTTTTTACTTTTATTTTTAATTGAAGTAGAGTTGATTAAATATTCTATTTTCTTAACTAAGATTTATGCTATATGTATTAACATTATAATTATATACAATTAAGGGAAAAGCTTGACAGTGGAATTAGGCTGAGTATAATTTATTCTTTACTCTAGGAATAAGGAGATACTTTAGGATATTGGGGGTTTTAGTAGTTCTCATTATATAGAGAAACCCTGTGAAAAAAGTTCTGTCTCACTGGAAAGTTCTGATTACTTGGAGCCTACAAGGGACTGACAAGTGGTAAATCACCTCTCTGTAGAATACTTATGTGGAATAGAGCTCATGCTGTGTTGATTCCAACTTTGTACAACTAACCTATCTTCCTTGATACCAACTATTCTGTGTATTTAGAATTTGTTATATCTTTAAGGTATCAAAGTTGGAAAAAGGAGGCTTGGACAGAACTGGAGTCCTTGAATAATGCACTTCAGGAGACCATATAGTATAGAGAAATATCTTTTTGGCAGTCAGGTAACACTGGTAAGACTTCAACATCCACTGCTTACCACTCATGTGACATGAGTAAGTTGCCAGCCTCTCTTAACTATAAACCTGTGGACATAATATCTTGCAGAGCTCTTGACTTTGGATTAAAAATAACGCTATCTGCAAAGTGGTCTTTGGCACTTGTGGAAACTACTAAATTTTAATTCTTTGGGCTTTGTGGTAACTTTTTAACTTTACTGTTGTAGTATGAAAGCAGCCATAGGTAAAATGTAAATTAATAGACATGGCTGTCCATTAAAAATACTTTATGAACACTAACATTTGAATTTCACATAATGTCATCAAACATTATTTTCCTTTTGATTTTTTAAAATCATTTAGAAGTGTAAAAACTACCTTACCTCACAGGCCACACAAAATAGGTGGATGCCCAAGAAAGAAAAGCCCAAGTCTAGATGGCTTCACAGATTAATTCTACCAATAATTTAAAGAAGAATTAACACCAGTCTTTCTCAAACTCTTCTGAAAAATAGAATAGCATGAGGCCAGAATTATCCTGATACCAAAGTTCAACAAACACAACACAAGAAAAGTCATTCCTCCAAAAGATTACATGTAAAATAAAAAAAATTAAAATAGGTGGAAGGCTAAATTTGACCCATAAGTCATAGTTGCCAACCTCCCCTCCAGATGCTGTAGGAAGTATAAAGGAAATGGAATACATCATCTTTGATCTTTAGAACTTTTTAGCTTTACAGGGATGTCAAGTATTATTCATAAAGGTAGTTGAATAACCACAAAATAATATAAAAATGAATAGACATTAAAGCAATAAAAATGGGGCAGAGATATGTTGAGTGGGCAGGACATGAAAAGATCATTCATGAAGGTATGGTTGATCTCTGAAGACTGGAAGAGATAGATTTATTTGTTCATTTAATCATTTGTTTGATTAGGGGATTACATTTTGAGTTTGGGAATCAAACAGAGACAGGTTGAAAATGGCAGAGAGAAGAGATAGTTTATGGCTATACAAAAAGCATAGAGGTAAGAATGAAAGAATGAATAAGGAGAATAGTGGTAAAGGAGATGAGAGAGAGAAACAGAGAGTGAGGGAGTGCAATATGGTGATGAGAGATAATAGCTCAGTGGTAGTAAATTAGTTAATGAAAGGTTTTGAAGGTCAGTAGAGAATGGTTAACCATGGATTGAAAGTTATAAGAGAGCTCTGGACCCCCAGCCCCACAGCCAGCCAACCCAGAACCTGGCCCCACACATTAGTGGGCTGGCACCAGCCCCAGGGCCCCTCAGATCACATAGCCAACCTCGCCAGGACCCAGCCCCCCATCCCCCAGCAGCAGGCTGGCAGCCACCACACAAGAAAGGACCTGGGAGCCAGCTGGACCAGGGTCCAGCCCTACCTACAAGTGAATCTATAGTAGTCAGCCCTGCAACAACAAAATTATGTACAGCCCACATAAGGGTCACACCTAGAGCATAAAGCTCTGGTGACCAGAGGAAATTGTGCTACTGAGCCCCATAGGATGTCTCCTACATAAGGCCACTTCTGCAAGGTCAGGAAATGTAAGTGACATACCTACTACATAGAAACAAACATAGAGAATTAGGCAAGGTGAAGAGATAGTGGAACAAGTTCCAAATGAAGGAACAAGACAAAGCCCAGAAGAAGAACTAAGAGAAGTGGAGATAAGAAATCTACCTGATAAAGAGTTCAAGGCAATGATCATAGATATGCACAATGAACTTGGGAGAAGAATGAATAAACACAGTGAGAATTTTAACAGAGAGTTATAAAATATAAAGAAGAACCAAACAGAGCTAAAGAATACAATAACTGAAATTAAAAATACACTATAAGGAATCAGTAGTAGATTAGATGATACAGAGGAATGGATCAGCAAATTAGAAGATAGAGTAGTGGAAATCACCCAAGGTGAAAGAAAAAAGAATTTAAGAAAATGATGATAGTTTAAGAGACCTCTGAGACAACATCAAGCACACTAACATTTACATTATATGTGTCCCAGATGAAGAAGAGAGAGAGAAAGAGGAAGAGAACTTATTTAAAGAAATAATAGCTGAAAACTCCCCTAATCCGGGAAAGGGAACACACATCCAGGTCCTGGAAGCATAGAGAGTCCCAAACAAGATGAACCCAAAGAGTTTCATACCAAGACACATAATAATTAAAATGGCAGGAATTAAAGTTAAAAAGAGAATCTTAAAAGCAGCAAGAGAAAAGAAACTAGTTATGTACGAGGGAACTCTTATAAGACAATGAGATGACTTTTCAGCAGAAACTTTGTAGGCTAGAAGGGAGTTGCACAATATTTTCAAAGTGATTAAAAGGAAAAAATCTACAACCAAGAATACTCTACCTGGAAAGGCTATTATTCAGATTTGAAGGAGAGATAAAGAGTTTTACAGAAAAGCAAAGCTAAAAGAGTTCAACAACACTAAACTGGCTTTACAAGAAATGTTAAAGGGACTTCTCTAAGGGGAAAGAAAAGAACACCACCAGAAATATGAAAATTATAAAAGAAAAAATCTCATCAGCAAAGGTAAATATACAGTGAGGGTAGTGGATCAACAAAATATAAAGCTTGTAGGAAGTTTAAAAGAAAAAAGTACTAAAATCATCTATATCCCCAATAAGTAGTTAAGGGATACATAAAACAAAAAGATGTAAATATGAACTCAAAGATATTAAACGTGGTGGTGGGGGGAGTAAAAATTCAGTGTCATTAAGATGCATTTGAACTTAAGAGATCATCCACTGAAAATAATCATATATATATATATGTATATATATATGTATGTGTGTATGCATTTATATGTGTATATATATATATATATATATATATATATATGTTGTTATATATGAACCTTATGGTAACCACACACACAAAATCTATAATAGGTACACAGACATAAAAAAGAAAGGAATCCAAACATAACACTAAAGAGAGTCATCAAATCACAAGGGAAGAGGGCAAAAGAAAAAAGGAAAAAAGAGAACTACAAAAACAACCTGATAACAATTCACAAATTGGCAATAATTACATACCTATCAGTAATTACTTTAAATGTAAATGGACTAGATGCTCCAATTAACAGACATAAAGTGGCTGAATAAATACAAAAATAAGATCCATATATGTGCTGCCTACAAGAGACTCACTTCAGATCTAAAGGCACATACAGACTGAAAGTAAGGGGATGGAAAAATGTATGCAAGTGGAAATGAAAGGAAAGCTTGGGTAGAAATACTTATGTCATACAAAATACACTTTAAAACACAAATTGTGACAAGAGACAAAGAACACTACATAATGATCAAAGGATCAGTACAACAAGAACACATAACAATTATAAATATATATGCACCCAGTTGAGAGACCTGCAAGATAGAGGAGGAGTAAGACGTGAAGATCACCTTCCTCCCCACAAATACATCAAGAATACATCTACATGTGGAACAGTGCCTACAGAACAACTACTGAATGCTGGTAGGGGACCTCAGACTTCCAAAATGCAAGAAAATTCCCACATAACTGGGTAGTGCAAAAGAAAAAATAATTAAAAAAAGAGACAAAGCAATCGGGATGGGACCTGCCCCTCTGGGAGGGAGGTGTGAAGGAGGAAAAGTTTTCACAAAGTAGGAAATCCCCTCACTGGCGGGGATGGGGTGGGGGAGCTTCAGAGCCTTAGAGAAGAGGACAGCAACAGAGGTGCAGAGGGCAGAGTGGAGATATTCCGACATGGAGGATCAGTGCCAACCAGCACTCACCAGCCTGAGGCACTTGTCTGTTCACTCGCCAGGGTGGGTGGAGGTTGGGTGCTGAGGCTTGGGCTTCAGAGGTGAGACCCCAGGGAGAGGACTGGGGTTGGCTGCATGAGGACAGCCTGGGGGGGTTAGTGAACCACATTCAGCTGGGAGGGAGTCCAGGAAAAAGCCCAGGTTTGCCAGAGAGGCAAGAGACCTTTGTTGTGGGGTGCTCAAGGGGCAGCCCACCATGAGAGCTTCCCACTCCGTGTGCTCACAGATGGCAGGACAATGTCTATGTGAGTGAAAGCGCAAGCTGTGGCTGTTATCTTGGACCCCAGAGGCTTCCACCACTGCTGCCAAGGGTCCTATGTGCAAGGTAGGTCACTGCCCACACCTTCCCAGCAGCCTGTGCAGCCCACCACTGCTGAGGGTCCAGCAAACCAGGGCCAACTTCCCTGGGAGAACACACGGTGTACCTCGGGCTCTTGTGACTTCATGTTGGCCTCTCCTGCTGCAGGCACTCCCTGCACATCCCAATTGTGACTGCTGTATCCTTCCCTCCCCCCAGCCTGAATGAGCAAGTGAGCCCTAATCAGCAGCTGCTTTAAACTCCTCTTGCCTCGGTGGGGCACAGATGCCTGAGGGCAGCCCACATGCAGAGGCAGGGCCAAAACCAAAGCTAAACTCCAGGAGCTATGCGACCTAGGAAGAGAAAGGGAAATATCCCCATGCAGCTGCAAGTGCAGCAGATTAAATCCCCACAATCGGCTGGGTAAACCCTGCATCTGTGAAATACCTGAATAGAACAGTGTTACCACAATTGAGGCTGTGGATTTTGGGGACAACTGTGGACTTTGGGGACAAGTACATGCAGGAGTCAGGCCAGATCAGAGTCTGAGCTGGCCCCACAGTGCCCACAGCAGGGTCAGAGACCTACCTAAAAGTGTTGGAAGACTTGCTGGGCAGGCAGGGATTGGCCGTGGCTCACTGTGGGCCAAGGACACTGACAGCTAAGGCCACAGGAAAATATGACTACTTTTTTTTTTTTTTGGTTCTGCTGTTCTTTATTTTTCTTTTAATTTTACTTTTTAATTTGCTTTTTCTTTTCTTTTTATGCTTTTATTTTTTCTTTTCTTTTCTTTATTTTTTCCTAGTTCTACTATACTTTTTGTTATATTGTGTTTTTTCCTTGTGTTTGTTTTTTCCTTTGTTTTGCTTTATTTTCATTTTATTTTAACTATATTTTCTATTTTTCTATTTTTACTTTACTACTTTGTTGTTTTGTATTTTTTTCCTTTTGTTTTCATCATTCTTTTGTCTTTACATTTTTAAAATCATTTTTGTGTGTTTGTTTTATGCTTTCATTTCCTTTTTTAAGTTTGATTCCGCATTTGATTTGTTTCTGGTTTTATGTTTTTGTTAGTTTAGTTTTCAGTGTTTGTTTCCATTCTTGGGTTTATTTATTGGTTTGGTTGCTCTCTTCTTCTTTACTTTCCCTTTTTGTTTTTGTTTTTTTGTTTTTTTGTCCTTTTGATTTTCGTGAGTATGTGTGTCTGTTTCTTTGTGTGATTTTGTCTGTTTAGTTTTTCGTTTACCATTTTTGTTGGGGTTTTGTCCATTCATTTCGGTATTTGGGTTTTTTTTTGTTGTTGTTTCTTTGTTTTGTTTTTTCTTCCTTTTCTTCTGCACCGAGTGGCTGGTAGGGTCTTGGTGCTTTGCCTGTGGGTTGGGCCTGAGCCTTCGAGGTGGAAGAGCTGAGCCCAGGACATCAGACCACCAGAGAACCCCTGGACCCATGGAATATTAATCAGTGAGAGCTCTCCCAGAGTTCTCCAACACTAAGACCTGGCTCCACCCAACAGCCAGCAAGCTCCATGTTGGACACCTCACGCCAAACAACTAATAAGACAGGAACAAAAGCCCACCCTTTAGCAAACAGACTGCCTAAGTCATACTAAGCTCACAGACACCCCAAAACACACCACCCATCAGAGGGACAAGATCCAGCTCCACCCACCAGAACACAGGAACCAGTCCCCCTACCAGGAAGCCTACACAAGCAACTGGACCAACCTCACCTATTGAGGACAGACAAAAGAAGTAAGAGGAACTACGATCCAGCAGCCTGTGGAAAGGAGACCATCAAAACATTAAGTTAAAGAAAATGAGAAGACATAGAAATATGCAGCAGATGAAGGAGCAGGGTAAAAACACACCGGATCAAACAAATGAAAAGGAGATAGGAAGTCTACCAGAAAAAGAATTCACAGTAATGATAGTAAAGATGATCCAAAATCTCAGAAATAGAATGGAGAAAATACAAGAAATGTTTAACAAGGACCTAGAAGAACTAAAGAACAAACAAACAATGATGAACAGCACAAAAAAATGAAATTAAAAACACTCTAGAAGGAATCAATAGCAGAAAAATTGAGGCAGAAGAATGGATAAGTGAGCTGGAAGATAGAATGACAGAAATAACTGCCACAGAGCAGAATAAAAAAAAAAGAATGAAAAGAATTGGGGACAGTCTCAGAGACCTCTGGGACAAGATTAAACACACCAAAATTCGAATTATAGGAGTCACAGAAGAAGAAGAGAAAGGGTCTGACAAAATATTTTAAGAGATTGTAGTCAAAAACTTCCTTAACATGGGAAAGAAAATTGTCAATCAAGTCCAGGAAGTGCAGAGAGTCCCATACAGGATAAACCCAAAGAGAAACATGCAAAGACACATGTTAATCCAATTATTAAAAATTAAATAAGAGAAAAAATATCAAAAGCAACAAGGGAAAAGCAACAAACAAGATACAAGGGAATCCAAGGTTATAAGCTGATTTTTCAGCAGAAATTCTGTAGGCCAGAAGGGAGTGGCAGGATATATTTTAAATGAT
This sequence comes from Mesoplodon densirostris, assembly GCF_025265405.1. Taxonomy (NCBI): domain Eukaryota; kingdom Metazoa; phylum Chordata; class Mammalia; order Artiodactyla; family Ziphiidae; genus Mesoplodon; species Mesoplodon densirostris. The sequence goes on along the minus strand of NC_082673.1, from coordinate 53,905,881 downwards.
GAAAGGGAAAAACCTACAACAAAGATTACTCTACCCAGCAAGCACCTCATTCAGATTTGACAGAGAAATCAAAAGCTTTACAGACACACAGAAGATAAGAGAATTCAGCACCACCAAACCAGCTCTGCAAACAAATGCTAAAGGAACTTCTCTAAGTGGGAAACACAGAAAAGAAAAGTACCTACAAAAACAAACCCAAAACAATTAAGAAAATGGTAGTAGGAACATACATATCAATAATTACCTTAAATGTGAATGGACTAAATGCTCCAGCAAAAAGGCACAGACTGGCTGAATGGATACAAAGACAAGACTCATATATATGCTGTCTAAAAGAGACCCACTTCAGACCTAACGATGCATACAGACTGAAAGTAAGGGGATGGAAAAAGATATTCCATGCAAATGGAAATCAAAAGAAAGCTGAAGTAGCGATACTCATATCAGACAAAATAGACTTTAAAATAAAGAGTATTATAAGAGACAAGGAAGGACCCTACATAATGATCAAGGGATCAATCCAAGAAGAAGATATAACAATGGTAAATATTTATGCACCCAACATGGAGCACCTCAATACATAAGGCAAATGCTAACAGCCATAAAAGGGGAAATCGACAGTAACACAATCATAATAGGGGAGTTAAACACCCCACTTATACCAATGGACAGATCACCCAAACAGAAAATAAATGAGAAAACACAAGCTTTAAATGGCACATTAGACCACATGGACTTAATTGATATTTATAGGACATTCCATCCGAAAACAACAGAATACACTTCTCAAGTGCACGTGGAACATTCTCCAGGGTAGATCACATCTAGGATCACAAATTAAGCATTGGTAAATTTAAGAAAATTCAAATCATATCAAGCATCTTTTCCAACCACAATGCTATGAGACCAGATATCAATTATAGGAAAAAAAACTTAAAAAAATACAAACACTTGGAGGGTAAACAACATGCTTCTAAATAACGAAGAGATCAATGAAGAAATCAAAGAGGAAATAAAAAAATACTTAGAAACAAATGACAATGAAAGTATGATGACACAAAACCTATGGGATGTAGCAAAAGCAGTTCTAAGAAGGAAGTTTATAGCAATACAATCCTACCTCAAGAAACAAGAAACATCTCAAATAAGCAACCTAACCTTACACCTAAAGCAATTAGAGAAAGAAGAACAAAACCCCTCAAAGTTAGGAGGAGGAAAGAAATTATAAAGATCAGATCAGAAATGAATGAAAAAGAAATGAAGGAAACAATAGCAAAGATCAATAAAATTATAAGCTGGTCCTTTGAGAAGATAAACAAAATTGATAAACCATTAGTCAGACTCCTCAAGAAAAACAGGAAGAAGACTCAAATCAAAAGAATTAGAAACAAAAAAGGAGACATAACAATGGACACCACAGAAATACAAAGGATCATGAGAGACTACTACAAGCACCTATATGCCAATAAAATGGACAACCTGGCAGAAATGGAAAAACACTTAGAAGTAAACGTTCTGAGACTGAACCAGGAAGAAATAGAAAATATGAACAGACCAATCACAAGCATTGAATTGAAACTGTGATTAAAAATCTTCCAACAAACAAAAGCCCAGGACCAGATGGCTTCACAGGCAAATTCTATCAACCATTTAGAGAAACACTAACATCTATTCCTCTCAAACTCTTCCAAAATATAGCAGAGGGAGGAACACTCCCAAACTCATTCTACAAGGCCACAATCACCCTGATACCAAAACCAGACAAACATGTCACAAAAAAAGAAAATTATAGGCCAATATCACTGATGAAAATAGGTGAAATAATCCTCAACAAAATACTAGAAAACAGAATCCAACAGCACATTAAAAGAACCATACACCATGATCAAGTGGGGTTTATCCCAGGAATGCAAGGATTCTTCAATATATGAAAATCAATCAATGTGATAAAGCATAGTGACAAATTGAAAGAGAAAAACCATATGATCATCTCAAGAGATGCAGAAAAAGCTTTGGAGAAAACACAACACCCATTTATGATAATAAAAACTCTCTAGAAAGTGAGCATAGAGTGAACATACCTCAACATAATAGAGGCCATATATGACAAGCCCACAGCAAACATCATTCTCAATGATGAAAAACTGAAAGCATTTCCTCTAATATCAGGAACAAGACAAGGGTTGCTCACTCTCAGCACTATTATTCAACAAAGTTTTGGAAGTTTTAGCCACGGCAATCAGAGAAGAGAAAGAAATAAAAGGACTGCAAATTGGAAAAGAAGTAAAACTGTCACTGTTTGTAGACCACATGATACTATACATACAAAATCCTTAAGATGCCACCAGAAAACTACTAGAGCTAATCAATCAATATGGTAAAGTAGCAGGATACAAAATTAATGAACAGTAGTCTCTTGCATTCCTATATACTAACAATGAAAAATCAGAAAAAGAAATTAAGAAACACTCCCATTTACCATTGCAAATAGAGAATAAAATACCTAGAAATAAACCTACCTAAGGAAGCCAAGTACCTGTGTGGAGAAAGCTATAAGACACTGATGAAATAAATCAAAGACAATACAAACAGATGGAGAGATATACCATGTTCTTGGATTGGAAGAATAAACATTTTGAAAATGACTATACTCTCCAAAGCAATCTACAGATTCAGTGCAATCCCTATCAGGTTACGAATGACACTTTTCACAGAACTAAAATAAAAAACTTTACAGTTTGTATGGGACAGAAGACCCCAAATAGTCAAAGCAATCTTGAGAAAGAAAAACGCAGCTGGAGGAATCAGACTCCCTGACTTCAGACTATACTACAGATCTACAGTAACCAAGACAGTATGGTACTGGCACAAAAACAGAAGTATAGATCAACAGAACAAGATAGAAAGTCCAGAGATAAACCCATGTACCTATGGTCATCTTATCTTTGACAAAGGAGGCAAGAATATACAATGAAGAAAAGACAGTCTCTTCAATAAGTGGTGCTGGGGAAACCTGGACAGCTACATGTAAAAGAATGAAATTAGAGCACTCCCAAACATCATACACAAAAATAAACTCAAAACGGATTAAAGACCTAAATGTAAGGCCAGAGACTATAAAACCCTTAGAGAAAACATAGGCAGAACACTCTATGACATGAATCACAGCAAGCTCCTTTTTGACCCACCTTCTAGAATAATGGAAATAAAAACAAAAATAAACAAATGGGACCTAATGAACCTTAGAAGCTTTTGCACAGGAAAGGAAACCATAAACCAGATGAAAAAACAACCCGCAGAATGGGAGAAAATATTTGCAAATGAAGCAACTGACAAAGGATTAATCTCCAAAATATAGAAGCAGTTCATGCAGTTCAATATCAAAAAAACAAACAACCCAATCCAAAAATGGGTGGAAGACCTAAATAGACATTTCTCCAAGGAAGACATACAGTTGGTCAACAAACACATGAAAAGGTGCTCAACATCACTAATCATTAGAGAAGTGGAAATCAAAACCTCAATGAATTACCACCTCACACCAGTCAGAATGACCATCATCAAAAAATCTAGAAGCAATAAATGCTGGAGAGGCTGTGGAGAAAATGGAACCCTCCAGCACTGGTGGTGGGAATGTAAACTGATACAACCACTATGGAGAACAGTATGGAGATTCCTCACAAAACTAAACATGCAACTACCATATGACCCAGTAATCCCACTACTGGGCATACACCCTGAGAAAATCATAATTCAAAAAGATACATGTACCACAATGTTAATTAATGAACTATTTACAATAGCCAGGACATGGAAGCAACCTAAGTGTCCAATGACAGATGAATGGATAAAGAAGATGTGGCACATATATACAATGAAGTATTACTCAGCCATAAAAAGGAACAAAATTGAGTTATTTGTAATGAGGTGGATGGACCTAGAGTCTTGTCATGTTATACAGAGTGAAGTAAGTCAGAAAGAGAAAAACAAATACCGTATGCTAACACATATATATGCAATCTAGAGAAATGGTACTGATGAACCTAGTGGTAGGGCAGGAATAAAGATGCAGGTGTGGAGAATGTACTTGAGGACACGGCAGAGGTGGGGGAATGGGAGGCTGGGATATAGTGAGAGTAGCATTGACAGATATACACTACCAAATGTAAAATAGGTAGCTAGTGGGAAGCTGCTGCAAAGCACAGGGAGATCATCTCAGTGCTTTGTGATGACTTAGAGTGGTGGGAGAGGGAGCATGGGAGTGAGGCTCGAGAGGGAGGGATTATGGGGATATATGTATGCATATGCATATAGCTGATTCAATTTGTTGTACAACAGAAACTAACACAACAAAGTAGCAATTATACTCCAATAAAGATGTATAAAAATGTATATATATCCAACATAGGAGAAGCTAAATACATAAAGCAAATATTAGCAAAAATAAAGGGAGAAATTGACAGTTACACAATAATAATAGGAGACTTTAACCATCCTTTTCATCAACTGACAGATCATCTAGACAGAGAATTAGGAAACCGTGGTCTTAAATGACACATTAGATCAGACAGACTTAATAGTTATATATAGGACATTCCATCCAAAAGCAACAGAATACCCATTTTTTCTCAAGAGCACATGGAACATTCTCTAGGATAGATTACATACTTGGTCACAAAACAAATCTCAATTAATTTAAGAAGATGGAAGTCATATCAATCTTTTCCAACCACAATGGTATGAAACTAGAAATTGGCTACAAGAAAAAAACTGAAAAAAAGTACAAACACGTGGAGGCTTATGATATGCTGCTAAGCAACAAGTGGGTCTGAAAAAAAATCAAAGAGAAAATCAAAATATACCTTGAAACAAATGAAGATGGAAATACAATGATCTGAAATCTATGAGATGCAGCAAAAGCAGTTCAAAGCGGGATGTTTACAGTGATACAAACCCACCTTAGGAAACAAGAAAAATCTCAAAGAAACAATTTAGTTTTACACCTATAGGAACTACAAAGAAAAGAACAAACAAAATTCAAAGTCAATAGAAGAAAAGAAATAATAAGAGCAGAAATGAATAAAATAGATGGAAAAAACAATGAAGAAGATCAATAAAACTAAAGCTTGTTCTTTGAAAAGATAATCAAAATTAATAAAACTTTAGGCAGACTCATCAAGAAAAAAAGAAAGAGGGCTCAAATCAATGGAATCAGAAATGAAAGAGAAGTTACAACCAATACCACAGAAATACAAAGGATCAAAAGAGATTACTATAAACAATTTTACACTAATAAAATGGACAACCTGGAAGAAATGAATAAATTCCTAGAAATGTACAGTTTCTTAAGACTGAAACAGGAAGATATAGAAAGCATAAGCAGACCAATTACCAGCAATGAAATTAAATCAGGAATAAAAATGCTCCCAATAACAAAAGCAAAGGACCAAACAGCTTCACAGTTTAATTCCACCAAAGATTTAAAGAAGAATTGCCACTTCTCCTTCTCAAACTATTCCAAAAAATTGGAAGGCCAGCATCATTCTGATACCCAAACCAGACAAAGATACCACAAAAAAATTACAGGCCAATGTCACTGAAGAACATAGATGCAGAAATCCTCAAAAAATATTAGCCAATCAAATTCAACAATACAGTAAAAGGATCATACCATTTGATCAAATGGCATTTGTCTCAATGATGCAACGGTGGTATATCTGAAAATCAACATGATACAGTACATTAACAAATTGAAGAATAAAAATAATATGATCATCTCAATAGATACAGGAAAAGCTTTGACAAAATTCAATATCCAGTTATGATAAAAACTCTCAAAAAATTTGGTATAGATTGATCATACCTCAACATAATAAAGACCATGTATTTACAACCAATATCATACTCAGTTGTAGAAAGCTGAAAGCATTTCCTGTAAAATCAGGAACAAGACAAAGATGCCCACTCTTGCCACTTCTATTCAGCATAGTACTGGAAGTCCAAGCCATAGAATCAGACAAGAGAAAGAAATTAAAAGCATCAAAATTGGAAAGAAAAAAAGTACAACTGTCACTGTTTGCAGATATTATACTATACATAGAAAATCCTGAAGACACGACCAAAAAACTATTAGAACAAATAAATAAATTCAGTAAAGTTGCAGGATACAATATTAATACACAGAAATCTGTTGTGCTCCTATACACTAACAAAGAATGAGGAAAACAAACCCCATTACAATTGAATCAAAAACATAAAATACCTTGGAATAAAACTAACCAAGGAAATGAAAGATCTGTACTTGGAAAACTATAAGACATTGATGAAAGAAATCAAAAATGACACAAACAAATGGAAAGATCTACCATGCTCATGGATTGGAAGAATTAATATTGTTAAAATGACCATACTCTCCAAGGTAATCTTCAGATTCAATGCAATCCCTATCAAAATACCAATGGCATTTTTCACAGAACTAGAACAAATAATTTTAAAATTTGTATGAAAACACAAAAGACCTCAAACAGCAAAAACAATCTTGAGAAAGAAGAGTAGGCCTGGAGGAATCACACTCCCTGACTTCAGACTATACTACAAAGCTACAGTAAGCAGAACAGTATGCTACTTGCACAAAATAGACACATAGATCAATGGAATGGAATAGAGAGCCCAGAAACAAACCCACACTTATATGTCAATTAATTTATGACAAAGGAGGCAAAAATATACAATGGGAAAAGACAGCCTCTTCAATCATGGTGATGGGAAAACTGGATAGCTACATGCAAAAGAATCAAACTGGACAGCTTTCTCACACCACATACAAAAATAAACTCAAAATGGATTAAAGACGTAAATGTAAGACCTAAAATCATGAAACTCCTCAAGAAAACATATCTTTATGCTCTTTGACATCCGTCTTAGCAATATTTTTTTTGTATCTGTCTCCTCAGGCAAGGGAAGCAAAAGCAAAAAAGGAACAAACAGGACTACATCAAACTAAAAAGCTTTAGCACTGAGAAGGAAATGATAACAAAACAAAAAGGCCACCTACTGAATGGGAGAAGATATTTGGAAATGATAAATCTGATAGGTGTTAATATCCAAAATATTCAAACGACTCAACATCAAAAAATCAAACAATTCAATTAAAAATGGGCATAATACCTGAATAGACATTTTTCCAAAGAAGACATACAGATGACCACAGATACATGAAAAATGCTCAACGTCACTAATTATCAGGGAAATGCAAATCAAAACCACAATGAGATATCACCTCACAACTTTTAGAAGGGTTCTCATCAAAAAGACAACAAACAAATATCAGTGAGGATGTGGAGAAAAGGGAACTTTCATGCAGTGTTGGTGGAAATGTAAATTGGTGCAGCTACTATGGAAAACAGTATAGCAGTTCCTCAAAAACTTAAAAATAGACTACCATACCATTCAGCACTTCCACTTCTGGGTATTTTCCCAAAGAAAATAAAAACACTAATTCTAAAACATATATGCACCCCTATATTCATTGCAGCATTATTTGCAATAGCCAAAATATGGAAGCAACCTAAGTGGCCATTGATAGATGAATGGATAAAAAGATGTGTTATGTATATACAATGGACTATTACTCGGCCATAAAAGGAATAAAATCTTGCCATTTGTGACAATATGGATGGACCTAGAGGGTATTATTCTAAGTGAAATAAGTCAGACAGAATAAAACAAGTATTACATGATTTCACTTATATGTGGAATCTAAAAAACAAGACAAATAAACATAACAAAACAGGAATATATTCATAGATACAGAGAACAAACTATACATGTATACATAGATATGGGGTGTGGAGGAATGAACGAAATAGGTGAGGGAGGGGGATGTAATGAACAGCATAGGGAATATAGTCAAAAATATTGTAAAAATTTTGTAAGGTGACAGATGGTTACTAGACTTATTGTGGTGACCATTTTGTAATGTATAAAAATATTGAATCACAGATGCAGATACACAAACACACACAGACACACACACAAGAGAACTGGTTTGATCCTCAAACAGTCTGCATAATCTAATGTTTTGGAAAAGATATTTTGTTTTCTGTTCTGGAACACTATCCTTACTTTTTACTTTTGGTGAGAAAAAACTGTCAAAGCCCTAAAGAAAGAGAAAAGTACTGAATGAAGTCCTAGGCTCAGGAAAAAAAAAGAAAGGAAAAAAATTTTAAATTAGAGGACAATTTAAATGTTTCTTTTGACTTTGAGTTGCACATATTCCTATTTATTTCTATCTTGTTTTTATTTCTTATATATTTATTATTTATACCTTTCTTACAACCAAAAAAATCCCCACAACAGACTTGAGAGTGCTTCGTGTTCTTTCTTTATTTGGGGATTATTCTGAGCTGGTCTCTACATCCAGATATTTGTCTAGCCAAGTGGCCCATTATCTCTTGCAAAAGGATTTAGATTAATTGCAATAATTATTTGGGGTATGCTAAACTGAACATATTCTTTTGAATATGACTAGATGAGTTTTTTCCCAATTTATATATTGTCAACACACCAGGAATATCATATTTACAATTCTAAATATTTCTATAAGTCACAAAAAAAGACCACCCAATCTCACCCCAGGGTGCTCTATTTATGCCTTCTTTCCAGCTAGAAAAATCTATCCTTTCAATTGCTGTTTTGAGCCTGGTTTCTGTCTAGTAAGGTGCTTTACCCTCAGTCCAAGATCTGAGCTAATGATCTCTGAGATGTTACCAAAACCTTTTTGGAATTCCAAGTATATAACGTCAATCTTTCCATGGTTACTATGGAAACTATATCCTAGAAAAACTCAGTCACCTATTTCACTATGACCTATCCCTCATAAAACTAAATTGGCCATTTCTAATAAACATAAGCTTTTAAAAATTGCTCCCTTACTAAATTGTTGGTAATTGTATTCATTAATATTCTTACCATGACCAACAGTACAATTAATATGAAATCAAGGCAGAATATCAAGATGGCACTGGTGTAGTAGCAAAACCCCTGGACTCGAAACCTGGGCACCTGGGATTAAAACAGACTCTGCATTTACTCTCTGATCTTGTTCAAGTCACATTACCTTTCTGAACCTCAGTTTCCTCACATGTAATATGCAGGTAATAACATTTACCTTAACAGGGTCCTTGTTAAGGTTTAATGAAATGACAAATAATTAGCCCATGGAAGCTACAAAATGCATATTCATTATGTGTAATTATGTTTTCCACTAATTTTTTTGCTACTGTGAGTGATTCATGATAAGGCAAGATACAATTGGCATGGGTAAAGAAAATCAATAGATAGCTTCTTAAAACTCAGTTTAACCACAACTTTTGAACTCTTTCTCCCACCAAAAATTTATCAGAGTTAGTAAATTGTTACAATACAAAGCAAAATTTTAATTTTCCTTTTTCTCTTTTAGCAAGTTTCCTCTTTGAAATTGTTAGTGACTAGCAGATATTTAAAGATATGGAGACAAAGGATAGAGAGAGAATTCACAAACTGGATTCTCAGTCCCAGATATTTGCAAATTAAATGGATTTGACTTTCTATTTTAATTTATTCACTAAAAATGCAGAAAAAAGTACAAATAATCATTGGAAGTAAGTTATGGTAGTATAATTATAGTACAAACAGGTCTAGGAGTGGGAGGGAGCACCCAGTGGGGAAATCAGTTCAGCTCCCCGGTACATCTAATTTTCTCTTGGGAAATAGTCATCTCTCAAAATCTCTCTCATATTATTGATGTAGTATTAAGATTCTGGTTAACTTGGATGATCCTGAATTCTGAGTAATTAGAATTCTGAATTAAAATATTTACTTCTCTTCAATTTACAGGACATCTAAACTACTTATTTTACCCCAATGACTGTCACCAATCAACATCTTAGTCTGATGAACTTATTTATTATTTCAGTTGATGAAGCGCCTTCTTCTGACATTAAGACTTGGGTACATCTATTGTCAGAAATCATAGTATGCATCCTGACCTGACAGGTTAGACATTTGGCTATGGCAGTTTAGAGTTGGAGGAAGAAGAATGGCTATTTTCTCAAATCTACCCAAATTCTTTAGGGTGATTATCCTGATGTTAGGTTGAGAATCAAGACAGGGGAAAAAATCAACTTTTTACATCCCTGTTTGGATGAGATGGCTAGAGCCAAAGACTCAGTCCCAAGCAACTCCCCTAGGCATTAGTGGTCACTTTGGAGACTTGCTGACCCTCATCTGGAGGCTCTATGATATTCCAGAGTGCACAGACTTCTCTGTATATTATCATGGTCCCTAATAAAACTGCAGACCTCAACCATCGATGGTCCCAACTGTGGTGCCTGCAGGTAAATATTTAGCAACTTGCTCTCTAGAAGAAAAAAAGCCATTATTTGCAGTGAATGCCCATCTCTGTAGTGTAAATACTCCCACTATCAACCAGAAGTAACTGAAAGAGGGTTTGGAAAGAGATGCACACTCCAGTAAACTGGGTGGGAAAAGTACATTAATAACTTTGTAATAACCACTTGTATTTAAGTGCAGTTCTCATCTAGAAAGATTGTGATATATCAAACACAATAGGTGTAAATGAGATTGTGTCACTTAGCTATTGAGAAGTTCTCAGTGGCTCCCCTTTGCCATAGGAAACATTTCAGAGCAGATGGGTGAACTTGGCATCTCCCTACCACCTCTATCCCCTTTCCAACCTTATCTCCCATTGCTCTTTCGCCTTCAACCTGTACTAAAAATGTACAGACATATCCATAATATATGAATCCTCCATATATTTTCATGACTCATTCCCCAGGTGAAGACCAATCATGAGTTCACACCCACAATCAACAAATGCTCCCAGGACATTTAGGAAATGTTTTCTACTCTTTTGAATTTTAGTTCATAAAGTCCTTGTTACTTCTACAGCTCTCTGGAACTTTTAAAAATATGAAATGTATCAGGCTTTTTTGATTATTGAAGCTGTTGTAACCTACTACCTGATTTTTGGAAGAAGAAGCAAGAAAAAGACATTTAACATTGAAAATATTAAGGGCATGATCTCAGAATAGAGATAGTCTTTCCAAAGAAAAAGGAAATTGATTCTTTTATACTGACATGTATTTTATGTTATCTTTAACTCATTTCAAAGTGTTCAAGTAAAAACTTTATCACCAACCATGGGTCCTTGTACTGGGGCTTAATTGTTCTAATAGAAACAAAAAAATCATTGACAACAGGAAGGTCAGTTCTGTGATACATCATAAGCTCAACAAATATTTGTGATGTTGGATATATGGATGAATAGTTATGAACAAGGTACTACAAAAATAATCTGAGGCCCTAGTTTTGAAGTTCAGTCATTCACTAAGCAAAGATGGCATTAGAAATACTGGAAGTTGCCTATGAAAGGACAGGGAGTCATGAAAATATATGGGAGCAAATCTTTGCTTAGAAAAAGAGAAAACAGCAAGATTTTAGTAGTCGCACAAGACTAGAATAACAAATTGAAAATCAGAACTTTCAAACACATGATCACTTTTCCTCACAGAATATTTGCTGAGTTCTGGGGCTACATGAAATGCTGGTGTGTCAGAGTTCCAGAGAAAGAGAAGAAAAGAAAAAGAGACAGAGATAGGATATCTATCGCTATCTCTGTATATATGCATATGGATATGTATATCTATCTATCTTATCATATACATCTATATGTACAGATAATGTGTGTGTGTATATATATATATATATATATATATATATATATATATAATTGGAATTTATAAAAAAAGAGTCAGTTGGATATTTTAAAAAGGCATTTCCTAAAATAAAGCGTTCATTCCATTTCAAAGACAGCATATCTCTAAATTTGATTGCACCCCACAAATCTTCAAAATATTTTTTAAATTAGCAAAACTAACATTAAAATAAATAAATGATAATCAGAGTAAGAAGTTTTAACATACTTGTGTCAATAGCTGATAGAATGAGCAACCAAAAAACTCAGAATTATATAAAAATCTGAACATAATTAACAAACTTGGATTATTTGATAAATATGAAACACTGCAACCTCAAATAATATTTTTTCCAGGTGTGCATAAAATACTTACCAAAATTAGCTACATGCTAAGCCATTAAGCAACTCTTGATAAATTTTTAAAAATTAATTAATGTATTTATTTATTTATAATTTTTGGCTGAGTTGGGTTTTTGTTGCTGTGCACGGGCTTTATCTAGTTGTGGCAAACAGGGGCTACTCTTCATTGCGGCATGTGGGTTTCTCATTGCAGTGGCTTCTCGTTGCAGGGCATGGGCTCTAGGAGTGTGGACTTCAGTAGTTGTGGCATGCAGGCTCAGTAGTTGTGGTGCATGGGCTTAGTTGCTCTGTGGCATGTGAGATCTTCCCAGACCAGGGCTTGAACCCATGTCCCCTGCATTGGCAGGTGGATTCTTAACCACTCTGCCACCAGGGAAGTCCTGATAAATTTCAAAGGATTGAAATTTTTAAAAATATATCCTTTGACCACAGTGGAATCAAGAAAAAATCAGTAACAAAAGATGATTAGAAAAAAATTCACTGCCAGGAGATTAAAAAATAGATGTGTAAATAATCCATGCATCAAAGAAGAAATCACATTGAAAATTAAAATATTTTGGACTGGATGATGATGAAGATATGACATATCAAAACTTGTGGCATGCAGCTAAAGCACTACCTAAAGGGAGCATATTTTATACCTCTAAATGGAGAAAATGAACAAAGTCAGGAAATCAATGATTTAAACCTCTATCTCAAAAATTGAGTAAAGAGGAGTAGAGAGCCCATCAAATCAGACTTAAGAAGAGTAAATGGAAATAAATAATAAAAAGGACAAATAAATGAAATTTATTTTAAAAACCACATACATATGATAGAGAAAATCAGCAAACCAAAAGTTAGTTTCTTGAAAAGAATTACAAAATTGATAAATCCCTAGCAAAACTTGTCAGGAAATAAGAATAAATCATCAATGTCAAGATTGAAAAGGACAACATGGCTACAGATCCTACAGACATCAAATGATAGTAAGAGGGTATTATGATAAATTTTACACTAATACATTTGGTAATTTGGATACAATGTACAAATTTCTTAAATAAATGTTACTTACTACAACTAAAAAAAGAATTAAACTCTGAGCAGTCTAAGGTAAGATCTATTTTTAAAATGAAATTTGTTATTAAAATTACAGATTAACTCTCTCATAAACATAAATGCAGAAACTTTTACACAAAAAGAAAACTGAAACCAGTGTTATATAAAAAGAATAATACAATATGCCCAATAGATTTTATTCTGGTTTTGGAAGGTTGATTTAACATTAGAAAAATCATTAACATAATTCACTACATTAACAGAGGAAAAGCAGAAAAATAGACTTCAATAGAATAAAAGATATCATTTGACAAAATTCAACATCTATTCATGATGAAAATTCATAGCAAAGTAGAAATAGAAGAGAACTTCCTTAACTTGATATATAAAAATGTTATATTCAATGGTGAAATACTAAGACTTTTTCCTTGAGATCAGGAGTGCATATGGTATGATTCAATTTATATAAAATACAAAATAACAAAGTTAAATTATCTGTGGTAGAATCCATGATAGTGATTACCTTCTGCAGGAAGAGAGCAAAAGGAAGACTTCTGGGGTGCCAATAATGTCTGGTTCTTGATCTGTTGTGGTTATAGAGTTATATTCATTTTTTGAAAATTTATTGATCACTTATTGAAAATTTATACTATGTAAATATTATATGTACAGGTATCAACAAAAAGTTGATTTAAAAATATTCAGATGGAAGTTTTAGAAATTCCACATGTATTTCAAATATTTGGCACTCTCTCATGAGATAGCAGGTTCGATTCTTCAATGCTCAGGCCAGTTGTTTGCCATCATGTTGACCCAGCCATAGCAAGGGCTGAATGATGGACGTATTGGGACCTATTTAGGGAAGTTGAGCTCCTTAGACAATGGGAAACCATTCAGGCCTTTCATCAGTTTCCTTATAGCTAAGTGAGCTTTTCCATCATCCTTTCCAGTGCTCAGATAATGCGGTTCCATTTCAGGAAACTTTCCTACTGTGTGTAGCTGTCCTTTGACTCTCCAAAGGAAAGGGCTGGTGAGCTATCATAGATCTGTTTCTCACAGTCCTTCCCCTGATGGGATAGGAGGCAAGGTGAAAAGGCAAAGCCTCTTAAAACTCAAACCAGGCAGGAGCAGAAGCTAACAATAGCCTGACAGGTCCTCTGGTCAAAAATCATTCCCAGGAACTTCCACACCAAGAGCAGTAGCTTATGCTTGAAGTATCAACTCTTGAAGTTAGTATTCGAGGAATATTCTCCAAACAAGTTGCACATCTCCTGTCTAGACCTAGGCCTAAGAATGCCTTTCCAAATGTCATTGCATTCTAGCATCTGTTCAGGAGCACCCACAGACTTGCTAGTGGTCAGGTGGAGTGGTGGCATATTTGCAATAAGTGTTGTTAACCCCTTATTTTCTTAGAATGGAAAGCCAGACAGCCAGCTTTAGCAAAACAAACTATGTGGCTTTTTACCCTTTTTCTAGCAGGTAACATGATTTTGATAAGCTACCTTCCCATTCTTCCAAGAAGTTCTTTTCAACTTATTCCAATTCACAGCTCTCTCTTGCTTTTCTGAACTCTGAAAGCACATAGGAGTGATGGTCAGCTTAGAAACTGGCTGCTTTCACACACACACACACACACACACATTTACAGCTTGGAACCCTGTATTTTGTACACATGTGATATCTGTGTAGTACTTAGTTTCTCAGGATGGTCCATGAGGCCTGCTTGATGTAAGTGCATCCAGAAGTTTTGTATTTGTAGTCTGATGAAAACCCTTGTCTTTTTTTAGCAACATTTAGCAAGAGACACAAGCCTTCAGAGTTTTATCTTGACCTGACAGAACCCTACCTGTCCTTGGAGATAGAGGATGGTCTTCTCTCTGACCTGCTCTAAACTTCCTACTGTGGCTGACAATCCCAAAGCAATCAGGCTCCTCGCTAGTTCTCCAACATCCTTGCTCACTCCATTCTTTCTCTCTTTGATTATTATTCAGCCACACTGACCTTTTCTCCTTTATCATATATTCCAAAGATGTTCCTCTCTCCACCCTTTGCATTTGCTCTTTCCTCCACCAGGAATGTTCCCTCCTAAGACTTTAACTTGACCAGTTCCTTCTCATCATTCAGGTATCAGCTTAAGCATTATCTCAGAAAGACCTTCCCTGACCACCCAGTCAATCTACAATGAGTTATTCCCTAGCTTTTCTCTATTTAATTTATTTATTCTCTTGCTTATGGTATATCTACCCCACTTGATTGATTGATTGATTGATTGATTGATTGATTTTGCAGTACACGGACCTCTCACTGCTGTGGCCTCTCCCGTTGCGGAGCACAGGCTCTGGACGTGCAAGCTCAGCGGCCATGGCTCACGGACCCAGCCACTCCGCGGAATGCGGGATCCTCCCAGACCAGGGCATGAACCCGCATCCCCCGTATCAGCAGGAGGACTCTCAACCACTGCGCCACCAGGGAAACCCTACCCCACTTTATTGCACAGTCCATGAATGGAGGGATCTTGTCTGTTTTATCCATTCTTGTGTCCCAAGCTCTCAGCACAGTTCCTTGCACACAATAGGCAGTTGCGTGAGTCTGAGTCCTCTGAGAAGGAGAAACCAAAGATTAGACACCCCAGCAACTTAGTGGAAACACCTATGAGGGATAAAGGGGATGGAGCAAGAGAAGGCCGGAAGAGATTTTAGACTGTGACACAGGTCTGACACCTGTGAAAGGATAGAGGGAAGGAAGGAAGATTGGGTAGGGAGAACCTCAGACCACAGTGCAGTTCTGAGCAAGTCTTGGCCAGACTGAAAGGGGGACACACACGAAGGTTTCCCATTAAAGAAGTCCCATGTTGGGCAGAAATAGCCTGGCTCCAGAACCCCACCATGCTCAGACGGTGGCTGAAAGTGATCTTGAGGAAGCTGGATCCAGAATGAATCCATAGGAGCAGCACCTGAGGCTGTCGTCCACAAGATGCCCCATGAGGGTTCCTTGAAGAGAGATCTGAATAGTGAATTTCCGTGGCCTCCCCATCAGTTTATAGATATTTGTTGACAAAGGAAAAAATATATAAATGCATGGATGAATCTCTGAAGTCCATGCTGGAGGCACCTTCATGGACTAACTGGACAAATTGTTGAGCTCTTCAACTGGTCTTATGCAGGACTGACTCTTCCTAATCATCACTTCTACGGACAGGACCCACATTTGTGTTGTGTGTAGGACAGGGGCCACTTCTGTGCTTGATACCTCACAATTAAGACTGTAATTGATCTGTAAATTGGCGTTATTATTATTGTTATTATTCTTGTTTTCTCTAACCAGGCGATAACCCAAGAAGGCTTACAAATGTTAATTCATTCCCTGTTTTCTCTGCCATTCTTAGCAGGGTGCTAGGCACATTGTAGTTCTAAAGTAAAAATCCCAACCTTGAAAGCCTACTGAGCCAGTCATGCTATGGAGATGAGTGAAGCAGGTCTGGCGAGGAGTGGTAGGGGCTCTGATGCACTCGAGTGGGCTTGCCCCATCCAGATGGGATGAGTGCTATATAGGGGTAAGCCGATTACTGCCAGGTGGGTATGCAGACTCTGGGCTACCAAATCAAATGATGCCAGAAATCTGGATTTTTATGTAACATCTCCTGATTTTCAAGTGTTGGGAACTAATTAAATATTTCTTAAAACCTCTGTAGATCAGCACTAGCCTGGCCAAGTAAAACATGCCTGTGAGATGACTTGACCACCAGTAGTCTCCATTCTAAACCTCCGTTGACAGACAACATTCTAGATCTTTAAAAGTCACCGTTTTGTTAAAAAAGTTTTGTGGCAGTTGTTATTGGAAGTCTTCTCAGAACCAGCCAATGACTCGCCATTTATGTCACTCCCCAGTATCCTGGATCCAGAGAGCATGAAAGAGAATTGACCATAAATGTCTGAGTCACAAAGGTCAGGGGACTCATGGGGCTGGGGTAAAGTCCCCCATGAAATACCCCATGAAATACAAGGTGACAGACATCACTCTGCCAGTGTGTGAGCCAGTCTGCCAGGGAGAGCAAGGCTAAAGGTAAACAGATGGATCTTACTCCCTTCCCAGAAGGAAGACAAAGTGGCCTCAGCGGAGGGAATTCTAAGGCATATGTCACTTTCAGCATACGTTATGACCGAGAGTTAGAAAACCTAATTATTTTTTGGTGGTAAGCCACATGATTAGAAATGCCAAGGGATAAAGGTAAGAAAAACAATGGTAAAGCTCATTAGCTGTTCAAAATTATTGGAACTTTAAAGTAGTAATAATAAATTATAAAAACCCTTCAAATAACAACAGTTTAATCAGTTTCTTTCCTGCACACATACACCATTCATGCCCAATCATATCTTTGGTCCATTTTGAGCATGTTAATGAGAATTCTGATACTTAACATAATGATAATTTTCAACACTCAATCAGGATGCACTCCAGGTTTGTGGTGTTGATGGTGACTCTCTGCTTGTATCAGAAGTATGAAGAAATCACAGACCCAGGGGAATCCAAACATTTGCCAGAGTTTGACACACAGTAGAAATATCAGTTCTTGGATTCATGTACTTATCCACAAAGCTATCGGAGGGAACTGCTGTGCTTTCAGGTCTACAAGAGGCTCCTAAATTGTGCTAGTCTTCCAGAGTAAATCTTTGTTCATTCCTTAAAATTCTGACTCTAATCCAACAATGCTGACAATCTGCTTCTGAAGTTGCAACTGTGTTTTCATCGATAGTTCTATAATCCTTCAATTTTGTATTTATTCATTTTTAATTTATTTTATTGCATGATGATTGCCTTCTGCAAAAGTTATCTGTCCAGTTTTAACATA
Source organism: Mesoplodon densirostris (assembly GCF_025265405.1). Classification (NCBI taxonomy): domain Eukaryota; kingdom Metazoa; phylum Chordata; class Mammalia; order Artiodactyla; family Ziphiidae; genus Mesoplodon; species Mesoplodon densirostris. The sequence continues at coordinate 53,887,876 of NC_082673.1, read as the reverse complement.
AATAACCAAACTTATGAAAGTATAGTGATGCTTCTTGCTTTTTTTTGTCTCTCTTGAAATTTCAAGTTCAATGTATTTCCATGTTTTGTCACAACCGTAAGAAAGCATCACCAGGTAAATAAGCACTCTGGCAAGTTGGGTTTCTCAGTCCTTCAACTCCCCAAAGTCTTTGATCTGAGGAAGCAGCTCAGTAAGTCTCGTCATCCAGTTTCCCCATCTGATGGCATAAAAATAAATGGCATCTGCCCCACGCTGCTTTAACTGCTTCCAAATATCTCATAAACTGGTGCTGTCTGTGGGGACTGGCTGGGAGAACAGTCACAACTGAAATCACTTGCTGCATTACATCACACAATGGACTCGTCCACAGAGGTCATGGTCCTAGCCTTCACAGGATGAAGCAATGATGGTCTGGCACACCAGCCTGTGCTACTGACTGCAATAAAGCGTTAAGCTGCCTCTTCCCTTTTTTTCACCACAGGTACCCCATTGGCAAGTGAACTCATCTTTTCCATGTGCAGACCAAACTTCTCAAACTCATTATAGGCATGTAGTTAGGACTCAGCATCTCATGTATGTCAGATAATTACACATGCATACGTCCACACTTATGTAAGGATCTATACCCATGCCATTGTAAAACCCAGCATTCCCATAGCCTAGTCCTGAAGACTGTCCTCCCACCTAAGCTTCCAGACGCTCTTTATCCTTGTGTTCATTCTACAAATATTTAGTGAGAACATACCACCCTTAAATGCCTAAATTTACCTGTAACTTGTTGAGTCTTTAATTGTCAACCTCAATCTTTTTCCAGTGACAGCACAAATAGGAGAGAGGGGTTTATTTTCAAATGGTCTTGGCAGAAAGTGACATAGCAATTAGCGTCTCTAGAAGAATCCCCTGCTATGTCATCAGTTTACTAACTTCTGTGCACTGGAATTGAGGTTGCTGCCAAGTGCAGCATTCTTTTTGGAAAAAAAATAAATCCTAGTTTAAAATCCTCTACATAATCATATTCTGCTTCACTTGGCAAAACTCTTCACTCCTTTGATTGAGACATCAATTGCTCTTTTTTTTAACTCTCACATAGTAAATCTTGCACATTTCTAAATCCTTCCTGAAATATTATATTTACTGTATATGTTCTACCGTAGGTAGTATTTTATAATCCTTGACCAAAATGCTTTGTGACCTGCTGTGTTTAGCCATCTACAATCTCCCTCTTGGTCCACATCTGCTCCCTGCTAGACAGCTTGCCTTCGCTATAACTGTTAAACATGACAAGTTATTATCGTGTTTGCTATTTTCTGCCATTGGCAATTGTCCTCTTTTAAGGCATGCTGTCTCCTTAGACCACTTTTGAGCATGTACATGACATGAAAAGAAATGACTGAAAAACATTGCTGAAATGCTAGGGCTGGTTGTGGTTTTAAGTGAAACATCTGGGCTCATTCAAATCATTCTTCCTTCTGATGTGACTTTCTTTGCATGGCTGACAAAGGCAGGGGATTTGGTCAGGGAGCCTTTCCCAGGAGTTACTGGAAAGGGGAATTTCTCCTTCAGGGACTGTGTTTCTAGGATCCTTGACACCCTTGGGCAGAAATAAGTGCACCTCATGTTTTTCCCTTCACCTTGTCCTGGTCTGCTGGTAGCTTGATGAGAAGCATCTCTGGAACTTCCTTTGACAGGAAGTCTAGAGAAGGGTCACCCAGGGGCAGAGGCACAGTGGAGAGAAGTGGAGAATCCTGGGGAGACCTGGCTGTCATCTGCAAAGCTGTGTGAGGGGACAGGGCTTGTTTGGGCTGACTGCAGATTGTGGACCAGAGTCTAAGGATAAAAAGGCAGATTTCACTGCATCAAAGGCATTAATTGCTCCTGCTTCAGGTCTCAGCTGAAAGAGCACTTGCTTGGAGAGGCTTTCTCTGCCACCCAAGCTACAGAAGATTTGCCTTCCCTTGGTAGTCATGTCACCCTTTTTATTTCCTCAAAACAGTTATGAGCTAGTGAGGTTTTTCTTGTTTATTTACTTATTATTTTTTCTTGTTCTCCCCACTGGAAAGTAAACTCCATGACAGCAGGCACCCTGTGCATTTTGTTCACCCATCCATCTCCTGAACAGGGCTGGCCACACAATTTGTAGAACCTGGTACAAAATGAACATGTAGAGTGCTTTGTTCAAAGAGCAGAAAATAAGTGCTGCTGAAGGCACTAAGGTATAAAACTTTTTCCTTTCTTGAGTGATCTTTCAACTTGCTATTGCATTTTTAATTTGCTAATTTAATGACATTCTAAGGAAAGAAAAATTGAAATTGTAAATTATTAGCATAGATTTTACAGTTCATCTTTGTATCATACAATGCTAGTTTTTTTTTGTTTGTTTTTTTTTTGTTTTTTTTTTTAAGAAGAAGCATGGTTGTATTAGTCTCCTAGGACCGCCATAACAAATTACCACGAATTTCTTGGCTAGAACAACAGAAATTTGTTTTCTTGCAGTTCTGGAGGCCAGAAGTCCAAAATCAAGGGGTTGGCAGAGTCACCTCCCCTCCAAAGTCTCTGAGGAAGATTCCTTCCTGGCCTCTTCTGACTTATGTTGGCTCCAGGCGTACCTCATCTTGTGACCACACAACTCTGATACCTGCCATGTGACCTTTTCTTCTTTCTTCCTGTGGGTTTCTCTTCTGTGTGTCTCTTATAGGGGCACTTGTCATTGGATTGGGGCCCACCTTAAGTCCAGGACGACCTCACCCCAAGATCCTTAACTTAATTACATCTGAAACATAATTACATCTTAAACATGAATTTTTTCCAAGTAAGGTCAGATTCAGAGGTTCCGCAGAGGTTGGAACGTATCTTTTGGGGGTCCTCATTCATTCCACTACAAGAAGATGAAAGCATCAGTGCCATGCTGATAAGATGGGAATTTATTTGGATGAGATTTCCTGGTGGCTAGTCAGGAAAATGATAATTTGAACACAGGGATATCAAGTGTTCCCTTTGAAATTATTTAAATTGCTATAATGTAAAAACCTCCTCTCTCTTTCCTTAAATTTTCAGTCAGGCTATTACAAACACGCACCCATACACATATACTCATACACACACTGTTTTAAACTCTCCTGTTTATATGTATATATATATTTTAATAGATCATTATTGGAGTATAATTGCTTCACAATACCATGTTAGTTTCTGTTGCACAACAAAGTGGATCAGCCATATGCATACATATATCCCCATATCCTCTCCCTCTTGAGCCTCCCTCCTATCCTCCCTATCCCACCTCTCTAAGTCATCGCAAAGCACCGAGCCGATCTCCCTGTGTTATGCTGCTGCTTCCCACCAGCCAACTATTTTACATTCGGTAGTGTATATATGTCGATGCTACTCTCACTTCTCCCCAGCTTCGCCCTCTCACCCCATGTCATCAAGTCCATTCTCCATGTCTACCTCTTTACTCCTGCCCTGCAACTAGGTTCATCAGTACCATTTTGTGGAAGACCTAAATAGATATTTCATCAAGGAAGACATACAGATGGCCAAGAGGCACATGGAAAGACGATCAACATTACTAATTATTAGAGAAATGCAAATCAAAACTGCAATGAGGTATCACCTCACGCCGGTCAGAATGGCCATTATCTAAAAAGCTAGAAACAATAAATGCTGGAAAGGGTATGGTGGAAAGGGAACCCTCTTGTACTGTTGGTGGGAATGTAAATTGATACAACCACTATGGAAAACAGTACGGAAGTTCCTTAAAAACTTAAAAATAGAACTACCATATGATCCAGCAATCCCACTACTGGGCATATACCATGAGAAAACCATAATACAATGCTAGTTTTAAGTGCAAATATAAGAACATTTAACTCATATGCAAAATCACCAAAATTACACAATTCATATTTCATAGCTTATACATGCATATGTATGTCATTTTAACAGAACAGTGGAAATGCTGCACAAGACTAACTCAACAGTTTTTGTTTGTTTGTTTTTTGCGGTATGCGGGCGTCTCACTGTTGTTGCCTCTCCCGCTGCGGAGCACAGGCTCCGGATGCGCAGGCTCAGTGGCCATGGCTCACGGGCCCAGCTGCTCCGCGGCATGTGGGATCCTCCCAAACCGGGGCACGAACCCATGTTCCCCTGCATCGGCAGGCGGACTCTCAACCACTGTGCCACCAGGGAAGCCCTAACTCAAAGTTTTGTTCTACTTCGTGATGTATTCTACCGATGCTCTCTACCTTCAGCTTACTAATGAGTAAGGAAGGACTGAAAGGAAAAGGAACTCTACGTTGGCCTATCTTTCCCTTTCCTTCTATGGCATCATTTCAACATGAAGTGGTTGGCTAATACAGGGAAGGACATGAATAAGAAAGGATGTGAAACAGTGCCTTGGTCCTTGTTCTGGTTCAAAGAAGAAACGAAAAGCGTGGCCTTTAGAATGTCAGCACCTCCCTCATCCCTGCTTTACTCAGTAGCAGCAGTACATACTTTCCTTATACTTGCTTTGAGTCTCCCTGAATGCCCATGTATTGCGGGTCACTGAAATTTTGTGTCCATGGGACATCCCAAACGCTCTATGTGAATGAAAAAGTGAAGTACTGTGGGCATCTCGTTTACTCATATCCATGCTCCATTGTCCCATTGGACTCCACTTCCAAAACATAAGTTCAGTAAAAATATCCAGAATTGCAAGATAGCCACAGCCATGCATTAAACCAAATGTGGAGTCATTTGATTGCACCTGTCTGTGCCCATGAAGCCAGCCCTGGTCTATATCCTACCATATGAGAGTACACTGAGCACAGAGGATGAGAGCATCCATTCCTGTTGAATAGAGGAATGATCAATTCAGAGCTGTCTGTGTGCAGAAATAAGGGACCTCATGGCCCAGATGAGAAAGAAAGAGGTAGAGAGGGTAACTCCAGCCTTAATTCCTAATAGTATTTCTATTTTGAAGACTACTTGTACCTCTTGCCCTTGAGTTCAGTGAAATTTCCATACCTCCTTATAATAAATTTCCCCTGATGTATCTAGTCCAGAAATTATCAGGCTTTGGCAGCTGCCTAACAAATTCATTTTGTGCCCTGGCCCACTCATGACTCACTCTCCAGCCACACAAAGCTATACAGTCCTATGTACATGCCATGAACTTTCACATTTCCATGATTTTGACCATAGAGATGTTCTTCTTGGGATAGCTATGCTCTCTCTTTTCTAACAGACCAACTCCTCTTCCTCTGAAAGACTAGCTCTTGTGTGGCACCTTCTCCAGTTCTCACTTGAGATAGTCACTCGAGTGTCATTTTGGTGAGAAAGATTGTTGACATTTTCTGTCCCTGAGATCTCCTCCTGGGTGGGGTGCAGACTTGTTCCCTTCCATGTTTCTCTTGGCTGGAAACTAATACAGTGCCTGGCCCTTAGCAGATGCTCACTGTCTGTTGCATGAGGGTTAGTTGCTGACTTACCAAATTACCATATGTGGTTAGGTCTGGGAAATGCGTTAGGCGTATTTTTGGAATACGTCAGTTGGTTACCACTTCCCAGTTCTTATTGCTCTTGTTCAAAGATGATTCTTCATTGAGAACTCTTTTAGGTGATTGTGGGAATTATGTAAGGCACTGGTAGTAGAAGTGGGTGTGGACAATAAAAAGAGACATACTGAAATGGGCTTGGAGTTAAGCCATTCAAGGGATCATCTGGGCTCAGCTGTGCCTAGGGTACTTTTGGAACAAGCTACTTATGAGGTTATAGACCACAGGTCACTGACTATGACACCCACATTCATTCCTAAAAAATATGACTCAGTTGTAAGTCCTGCGTATGCACAAGAGCAGGAATCTGAGGGGGGAGGAGTGTTTATCGTTTGCAGTTGCCATTCACAAAAATCCCCAGACTGTCTCCTAAGTAGCCTGCCTTGTTCTTCTTGTCTGGTCTGATCCCAGTGGGAAACAGTCCAGGGAGTTAAATATTTTCACTGAATATGGCTGTCTACCTCCTTTGACAGGGTGTTTGGGAGGGGGTCTCTCCCAGTGAGACATTGTTAATCACTTATTTCTCATCTCAATTGAGAATTACTATAAAAATAAATCCTGCTTTCACTCAGGACACAGAGTTTTTAAACTATATCTGAAATATAACTGATATTACCATGATTTTACAAAAAAAAAAAGACCCAAAACAAAAACCTTGACCCTTACAAGGTGGGAATCTTAATGAATGAATGACACATTTGTCAAGGTTTCTTTCTCATTGCTATCAAGAGTTGGCCATGAGGAATAGAATATTAGATCATGTGATAACTAGGAAGACACAAGTGAGAAAGGCAAAAGCTGAAAATTCTACATGAGACAGAAGCAAGCCCTGGAAATTCTATTTTTTGTACTCCACCACTGCACACATAAAGTGATTCCTTACTGAATAGCAAGAGAGGCAGGTAAAATTGGCTTTCATTCAAATGATTGGTGAAAGTGCCTCCCCCATGTTTGAAGATCTAGAGCTGTAATGTCCAGATGAGAAAAATGGGAAAAGAGCATTATGTATCCTGACCCCTCCTATGCAATACAGTGGGGGAATCAGTCCCATTCTGTTTAATTCCACGATCTAATTGTGAGTATAAAAATTATTACTCATGCTGTGAACCAGTCTCATCACTGGGTTATCTTTCATTAGCTCTGGGCATGTAACTGTCCTAATACCACTCTGTCTCTGACTTAACAAGTCTGTGTCAAATAATGGTTAAACCTTCCACTGTTCCCCAAAAAGACACAGCAGCAGCTGGCTGTAGGTCATACGCCAACACCAGCAGTCATGTGAAATCCACGAACTGGGCACACATCTCCTGAGTGCATAAACATGCCTGTGCCAAAGGGGTGACCATGCCTCCCGACACTTTTAGGACATGCAATAATTTCATTGCTTTAAAAAAAAAAGTCAGGAAAAATAAGACTTGGCTGAGGGCAAAATTGCTTTTCAAAGGGAAACACTTTTCCCAGGGTGCACAGTGCAGACAAAACTTTCTGCATCCCTTCTGAAAATGTGTCTGGAGCAGTCTTCCAAGATGATTAATAGAAGAAGTATTTTTCACAAGGGTCTGACCTTTGAGAGGAGCACAAGCAGACAAAAGGCACTAATGGCTAGAGAAGTGTGGAGAGCTGCAGGCTCGCAGGACACCCTTGTCCACACATGCACCTCTCATCAGAGGCCGTGACACACTGTGCTGTCCCTAGGGGAAAACGCCTAGGACCATAATGCCTTTGAAAGTCTTTTTGTGTAATCATAAAGGTCTTTACCTGAGGAATATTTTCCTTCAAGTGCTGGGACAGCCGGCTGGTGTATTGTAAGTGCAGAAACTGTGAAGACAAACAAATTTCGTCAGAAGATTATTGCACCAAGCTTTCAGCTCAGAGCCCTGGGTCACAAGTTCAGAAATAAGTTCCAAGTGCAATGTGTATGTATCACTGGAGAAGGAGGCAAAAGAGTGTAGAGAGTTTGGGAAAAGGAAATCAATATTTTTGAGGATTTTTTTTTCATCTTTATAACAATTCTACAAGGCAATGTTCATGTTCCCATTGTACAGACAGGTAAACTGGACCTTGAAGGACATGGGAAACTCCTACTGGTAGAAAGTAGTGGCAATGTAGAGATTCAGGCCCAGTTAGCTGTCATGCCCAACCTCATTCTTGTTCCTCTATCCCAAGCTCTCTCAGGCTGAGGGAAGGAGGATTAAACAGGTAGGTCTTGGTGGAAATACACCTGCTTACAAAGAAAGCACATTTCTGAGTCCACCAGCATGGGGTAGTGAGTGTCTTTGCTGAGTTGGTAAGTTGGTAAGTGTAAGCAGTGCTGAACTTTCTTGTACTAAACTGTATTAGTGGCCTCTATTTCTTGCTTTTCCTCCGACCTCTTATTATTTTTTAAGTAATTTTAGTTTATTTATACTTGACTTATTTGTTGACTTAAAAATACTTGTTGTATACCCAATCTAGCCAGGTACTGTGCTAGGCAGTTGGTGTGCAGAGATTGTCTCACCCTGGGTTTCCCTCAAAACAGCCTGAGACTAAGGCTTAAATGCGGCTGGTTTATTTGGGAAATGACTCCAAAGGGCAGAGTGAGGGACCAAGGAGAGTGAAACAGGGAAGGGGGAAAGCCAATATAGGGACACATTATAGAGCTGGCCAACCAGTGCAAGTGGCTGGTGTCGTATGTTGGTACCTTGTGAAGAGTGTACAGAGGCATCAGAAGCAGAAGCATCTTTCCATGGGCTCCTGGACTGCCTCGGTGGGGAGTTACCCCACAAAGCATGAGTACTTGCACGTTTCTGGGTTGCACATTTGTGAGTGTCAGGCAAGTACCTGCAGGTACCCCACCCCAGGGAGTGAGGGGAGCCCCCGGGCAAGAAGACAGGTGGTTGGTGCAGGCTTGACCTGTACACTGTCAGTGGAGAGCAGAGTGAAACTTGTGGAACTCTTTGCCAGAGCTGTGAGCTGAAGCCAAGAAGGTGCGAGACGGTGAGTGCGATGTCTGATGCAGGGAGCTAAGTGGATACCAGGAAAAGCCTAGAGTTTAGTAAGGGAGATGCATATTCAGTAAATTAACACACTATGTAATTACAACTTTTGATAAGCTACTGTGAAGGAAAAGGACAGGTACCAGGAGAGAGACTAACAGGTCAGCCTACCTAAACTTGGGATGGTGAGGGCAGCTTCTCTGGGGGAGTGACATTTAGGCTGAGACCCGAAGAATGAGCTAGAGGTGAGTGGCCAAGAGGGATGGCTGAGAAAGGGAATCACAGAGAGAACAGCCTTTGCAAAAACTGGAGGCAGAATAGATTTCTTTTTTTTAACATTTTTATTGGAGTATAATTGCCTTACAGTGGTGTATTAGTTTCTACTTTATAACAAAGTGAATCAGTTATACAAATACATATGTTCCCATATCTCTTCCCTCTTGCGTCTCCCTCCCTCCCACCCTCCCTATCCCACCCCTCTAGGTGGTCACAAAGCACGGAGCTGATCTCCCTGTGCTATGCAGCTGCTTCCCACTAGCTATCTATTTTACGTTTGGTAGCGTATATATGTCCATGTCACTCTGTCACTTTGTCACAGCTTACCCTTCCCCCTCCCCATATCCTCAAATCCATTCTCTAGTAAGTCTGTGTCTTTATTCCCATCTTACCCCTAGGTTTTTCATGACCTTTTTTTCCCCTTAGATTCCATATATATGTGTTAGCACACAGTATTTGTTTTTCTCTTTCTGACTTACTTCACTCTGTATGACAGACTCTAGGTCCATCCACCTCACTACAAATAACTCTATTTCGTTTCTTTTTATGGCTGAGTAATATTCCGTTGTATATATGTGCCACATCTTCTTTATCCATTCATCTGTTGATAAACAACCCAATCCAGAAATGGGCAGATGATCTAAATAGATTTTTCTCCAAAGAAGATATACAAATTGCCAACAAAGACATGAAAGAATGCTCAACATCATTAATCATTAGAGAAATGCAAATCAAAACTACAATGAGATATCCTCTCACACTGGTCAGAACGGCCATCATCAAAAAATCTAGAAACAATAAATGCTGGAGAGGGTGTGGAGAAAAGGGAACACTCTTGCACTGTTGGTGGGAATGTAAATTGATACAGCCACTTGGAGAACAATATGGAGGTTCCTTAAAAAACTACAAATAGAACTACCATACGACCCAGCAATCCCACTACTGGGCATATACCCTAAGAAAACCATAATTCAAAAAGAGTCATGTACCACAATGTTCATTGCAGCTCTATTTACAATAGCCAGGACATGGAAGCAACCTAAATGTCCATCAACAGAGTAGATTTTAATGAGCTACGGAAATGGAAAGAAGCCCAACGTAACTCAGCAGAGAGAGGAAGTTGGAGAGTGGAGTGAAACACACCTGGAGAGGTAGGCAGTTGGTTTCTGGACTTTTCTCTGGGTGGAATGAAAAGTCACTAGAGGTATTTTACTATTTTTGAAAACTCTCTATGTTTTTTTTATGAAAAAGAAACATGTGCTTTGGATTAGGGGAAGCGGGGAAGCTTTTACGAGGCAGTAGCAGAGTCTGAAACAAATGTTGGTAGCTCAGATGAGGCAGTGACGGTGGAGAAGGAGGAAAGTGGGCAGGTTAGAAAGCTATTTTTCCTTTGAGAGAATGTGGTGGTGGTTCAGTGTGGAGGACGAGGAAGAAGATGACTCTCAGATTTCCATTTTCAGCATTTATTCACTCACTTCACAAATATTGGACTGGCCCAAAAGTTCATTCGGGAACTTCTGTAACATCTTATGAAAAACCCAAATGAACTTTTTGGCCAACCCAATATTTATTAAATACTTACTACCTACAGGGCTTTCCTCTAGATCATAGGATCCAAAGATTGATAAGACTCCACTCCAGCCCTTGAATGATTCACAGTCCAGTGAGGAAGACAGAGAAGGAGACAGATCATTTCAGTAGAGGGTAGTAAGTGCTATGATAGCTGCACATCCTGGACTTCCCCAAATGTTGACACAGTCAAGGTTACTGCCACACATCCAGGTGACCATAAATGTATTCTGTTTGAGTGGCCCTAGCAGACCACTGACCAGTGGCCCAGAATGCTTCATCAGATTGATCCAGAGAGGAACCAATTGCTTGTGGATTCTTTTATCCTTGCTGGTTAATAATTGGCTTCTCAGCCACCTCGATGTATAGAGTCCAATTCAGAGCATTCACTGCTAGAAAAGGGAGTGCTAAATAGATTGGAGCTATCTGGGGTTAGCATAGCAGGGTCGGTTTGTAAGGAGGTGTTCCTGGCATGATACGTTGGTAGTTCCTCTTCTGTTTTCTTCGAAACACCTGAAGCCAAGACTTGTCACCAACAGTGCTGTCCTCCAGCTGGCTTTCTTACCATTATTGACCAATCATCCCAGGCTGAACTATGAGATGATTTTTATGAGGTTGAAGGACTTCCCTCAAACACTGCTGAGTTTGAGTCCCTGTGTCCATAACCATTTCCTTGAAGGTAGCTCAACCTGCTGTAAGATTTGCATTTTTTAACTTGCAATAAGATATCAAACAGCATCTCCAAAACCATTCTAGGTATGCCTTTTGTCAACCTTTCTTGGTCAAATATATCAAAAATTGCTACCTCTAGAGGAATAAGAAAAAGATTTCTCAGCACTATTAAGACTGGGAACAGCACTGTATCAGGTACACTTGCCACAGTTGAGAGTTTAAGATGCGCCCTCTCTCATCCTGTCTGAGAAGCCATGGGAAACTGTGTATTAACTTCTTTTTCTGAGAAGAATTGCACTATAGTGGGTTAGTAGTGAGGGTGGTAGCACTAAATAAAGTGCACCTGTAATTCTAGGTCTTGATTCTCCTCCAAAGTTATTGTATCATTAGCTTCCATTCAATATCCTAGAATCAAGCTACATTCACTTGATATCTACCTTGGCTGATAATCTTAGTGATAGACCCAAGGCTAGACAATGCAAAGATAACTGCTTTTCTCATGAAATGACTCTGGAATTCTTTTTTCTTCTACATTCAGGGAAGATAACTGTGCTGGTTTTAGTGCACTGTTCCTAAATGTACTAAGTACATTTATCTTAAGAATAAGAGGCAAGACTTGAATCACACTACTGAACAGGTGCTGACGACAAATTTTAAGAAAAGGAAAGAAAAGCAGTGGAGAGAGGATCTAGGCTCTTCTTGCAACCTCCCTGCCTGGGGCCCCATCCCAAGGAGCTGACCTCTGTGTGTGACCCTGGTGTAGTCTAGACTTGGCCAGTCAGGGCACTCCATGATTGGAGATAAGCATGTGATCCCTGTAAGGTCAATCAGAGATCTCCGTGAAACTCTGAGAAAAGTACTTTCTCTTTCTCTCTGATCTCACTCAATCTGTGAGTGGGTATAAGCTTGGAGATGTTAGTGGTGTATTGCTTCCACATAGAGAGAGCCTGCTTGCTTGCTTGAGTAGGAAGCGATGCAGAGGTAAGTAGAGCTGAGCTGGCGGAGGGAGGGAGAAGGGGGAGAGAAAAAAAGGGGGGAGGAAGGGAGAAAGAGGAGAGAAAGAAAGAGAGAGCAAGAGACAGAGACAGAGAGACAGAGATCAAGACCTGAAGGCAATAGCTGAAGCCCTGAAGACAGGGGTGCCTCAAGGGAGCTGTTTGTTATGGAAGCCAATGAATTCGCACTTATTTGTGTTTGTATCTCTTGTAGCTGAAGGGTCCTGGCAACTATGTGATGCTGTTTGGTCACTGCATTTCAGCGAGAATGCAGGCAACACAAATGCCAAAGAGTTCCTGTGCTATGAAGTCTTTGCTGCCATGGGAAATCATGTTCTTTGACACATGTTTAGTGACAGGGGAAAATGCTCAAAATAAAAAGTTAAGTGAATAAAATTTAAAACTGTTTATAGCACAGGATTTTGTTTTTTGGTGACATATATTTATATAATTGTATAAAAGGTAGATTGAAATGAAATATACTGGAATTTGAGAAGTGGTTATTGCTGTAGAATTAAAATTAAAATAATTTTAATTCTCTTCTTTAAACTTTTCTTTATTTCCCAGGTTTTCTACAGTACCCATAAAACTGCCTGTATAATCTATAGCTAAAGAGCATATTAATAAAAGTCTGAAAACTCATACTTTTGGGTTAATGCAAGTTAGCTTTCAGTTAGCCCACAATGCACCCCAAAATGTATTAAAGGTTATGTTTCAAAACACTTCAAAAATTTAGTATTTGACTTCCAAGTGAGATCCTTTAGGTGCTTGTACATTTTATTATAATGGACCCTGACTATATCTGTAACCTCATGGCACTTTTACTCAAACTAGGGATGAAAACTGTACCTTCCACATGGAGCAAAAAGGGTCCAGTTATTATTACTGCAGATATAAAGATAAGGGGCAAGTTTTGAACCCTCTATATGGGGCAGTTGTGTCATCTGGAGGACATTTCTTCTCAATTTTATCTGACAAAAATGCTGGATGTCAAATTCTTAGATAAACAATACCAAATTCCTGTGGGGTAACAGCAAGTCAAATAGGAGATACTTGTTCTTGGCATAAAAATATATATTTGAGAATTAACTTATCACATTTCACAGCTCATTGTAAACTAAGAGGGGTAGAGAAGACAGGGTCAAAGGCTGTTCTAATTACTCTCATTTTAGCATGTAGAATGAAATGAAGTTTCCTGGGGTAATTAATCAAGTCATGATGAAAGCTAACACACACTGGACACTTTTCTGGGGTCTGGGATTTGGTGGAAATTGCCACCACCTCACAGAAGACACTGTCGTCGGTCTGGCAGAAGGTTCTCACTTAGGAAAGAACACATAGTTACACAGGGTCCAGCATTCAAAATCAAGGCTTCAGGAAAACAGCAGCAATCATCTGGCATTGCTTTGCTGAGTTTTGGCTTCAGTTCTTGCTGGTAACAAGAGGCTTGCGAGTTTCTACGGTGTGTTGGGTGGAAACGGTCTATGCCTGGTGATTCACAAACAGATGAATATACTCCTATTTCCAAGCATGCGATTCAGCCACTTGGACTCCAGCAATATCCGCCACTCATTTCAAAGGAACTGGTGTAATGCAGCCCTTACTATCTGAGCTCATATCTATTACGAAAATCAAGCTGCATGTTTTTCCAGGTGCTACCATCTTGGAAACAAGGCACAAGGGGACCAAAAAATGTGTTTCAGAACCTAATGTGAAAGTCTCCAATTAGGCTTCTTCTTCTTTTTCTTAATCTAGTTGTTTCAAACTGTTTTGGCTGAAACCTGAACATACTGAAATGTCTTCCAAACCTGTATACTTTCTACACTTACTACTTATGTGTTATTTTGGAAACGTTTCTTTAAAATCCCATCAAATTAAACATATACTTGATGCTGTAGTCTACTTTGGTCTTTTTTATTAGTTTGAGTGTGAAATTAGGCAATGCCTGCTGATTGTCAGTAAAATGAGTACAGTAGAATGACTAAATAGCAAATGGTCCAACTGTCAGAGGATTTCTGAAACCAGACCAGGAAAAACAGCAACACAAAATTAAACGCCATTCAGGGACTTTGATTCTCTATCTGCCTCTTTCTGGTGTTCCATATTTCAGGCCAGTCCTCCTCCCCCCACCCCCACCCCCACCCCCAACAATACAAAAAGCAAAGAACAGCTCTCCTGCTGAACACTGTGCTATTCCCAGCTATATTTTCTAAACCTCTGGCCCAGTTAGTCATATGTCTGAAAATGCATAGAATATCCTCTTAAGCAAGAGTGTGACTCAAACTTTCACTACATACTTGCAAAAGAACTTTGGCATGCCCCATCTCTGAGGAGGCTGGTGGGATTGAGATTGGACCAAAGAGTGGCTGGATGCCTCCGTGAACATGGAGGTCTCTCCTGAGATCAAGGTTGGATGGATCCAGAGGGTGGGGCAGCCCAATGGGCACCGCATAAAGTGGGAGGGGCCTTAGTGTTGGGGAAAAATTGAATAGAAGCTGAAGCAGTCAAACTATGGTTGCTGCCAAGTTTCTCCTCCTCTTTCTACAGTAAATTTGGAATCTGCCCTTATCTCGTTTACTTCACCTCCCAAACTCAACTGGAGTCCATATTTGTTCTCTGCACCCAATTGTACTACATTCCATCTCCCAGAATTTAAGCCAGTGTCTTGAGAGTAAATTGGTCACTTTCATCACACTACAAACCTTCTAGCTCATAAAGCTCCCGCTTATAATCCTACAATGATACCTTATTGCTTTCCCAAATGCTTCATGACTCTTCTCTGGAAAGCTTTCTCTTATATTTTCAAACCTGGAAAACTTGCCTATTCTCTCCACATTATTCATCAAAATTATCAATCCCAAACAAACAGGCCATTTTAGGATTACTGGGAAACAATGGACTTGATCAAATAAAATATGAAAAATTACTCTACGATGCAGAATCACTTGAGTTGATGGCCCTGGAATCAAGACCCCCCCTGAGAGTTATCACTATAGAATGATTGAAGGTGAATTAATAGACACCTCTGAGTGGTGTTCAAAATGGTATTCCGTTTTTTCTTTTTTTTGAGAGTACCTTCTAAGATTTACTTCTGTTGTTTAATGGTTCACAAGAAATACATGATCATTGTAGATTAGAATACATAGATAAGATAAAAGAAGGCAATAATAACAAATTATCCATACCCACTACTGGACTGTTGATGTTTTTGGTGTATATCCTTCAGGTCTTCATACTAATATATTTCACAGTCATACACAGGAACACATGTGATAAGATATCCTGAGTAAGCCCTAGCTAAGAGTCAGATATGTTTAGCATATGCTACTGTCACCCCTGCCCACCTCCTTCTCTTCCCAAATGTATATTTGCTTCCACATGAATCACATGGAGACTGGGAAGCCTTATGAGAATGGAATTAAAACAGGTCCAAAAGTGGGGTGCAGACATAGGTACTTATGTTTGGCAAGCTATGTGTGTGTCTGGATGCTGCTCCCCCAATAGAAGCCAAATTATCAAAGAGGATCTATGGGATTCCTGAGAAAGAATTCATCCTAAATGTCAAGATCATTGAGCCAAACAGAAACAAGGACTGAAGGAGAAGTGTCACGATTCTGGATTCAGGGTGTAGCTATAATTTCAATCCCCATCCACGCCACTCTCAGTGCCCCAGCTTAGTGCACTCTGGAGAAGAAAACACTGAGCTAGCAAAAGTAAACGCCTAAAATCTAGGATTCCAACCAACGTTGTAGTAGGACTCCTTTAACTAAGCATGAAAAGAGAATCAAGGAGCTAGTAAAACTCAGGCATTAGTGGTAGTTGTCCTTAATGGAAGGTCCAGAGACTGCTGATACTCATCCACACATACAAACACTGAATCATACTCTACAATCTTTTTTTTTAACTTTTTATTTTATACTGGAGTGTAGTTGATTAACAATGTTGTGTTAGTTTCAGGTGTACAGCAAATTGATTCAGTTATACATATACATGTATCTATTCTTTTTCAGATTCTTTTTTTAAATAAAATATTTTATGATCATTGATTCACATGAGTAAAATATTTCTGTAATATTTTAAATGGTCTCAGTATATGTTTTATCATCATTAACTTATTAGCAGTAGTTCAGTGTACATGCTGTAGCTAAATATTTGGGTATATGCTAAATTATTTAATTAGGATGAATTCCCAGAGGTGAGATTGTGAGTCACATGGAATACCCATGTTGAAGACCTGTGAAATGAACTATGTATCTATATCTATATCTATATCATCTATATCTATATCTATATCTATTGAACCAACTTAATCCTACTAGCACTGAATGAAAGTGGCAGATGAAATATATTATTTTAATCCATGTTGACACCCCTGATAGAGTAATCCCTTCCCTTTCTTAGAACCAGCGCCTACTGTAGATAACATCGATGTGTTAAACTGAATGGATCTGTCCACATTTGCAGCACCTGGTCTTATCTTAGACCCATGTGGCAGAAACTGTTCTGCGTGTAAATCATTAACCTTGGCTGGTCTTGTTCCTCTCCACCCTGCGAGCCTGTATCTAACTTGGCTACTCCCCAGTACAATTTTTTGAGTACTGCATTTCTCTCCTACTTAATATCACAATTTGGGGATAATTCTTATCCCTGATATATTATTTTACTTTTCCCCGGATCTGCTCTTATTTGGAATTTCTATCCTTCATTTTCAAACTCTGTGAGTGTGTCAACTTACAGTAACACTGTGTTGAATTTGAATTCACTCACATCTGAGCCATTTTAAATTACGTGCCAAAAAAGAACCCCATGAAGCATTACCATTAACAACAGTGCCCCGACACTGCACATCTGCTCTTTCCTTGCTTTTGGTTTCTTTCTGTGAGCTAATATCTGATTTCATCAGTATCCTCTATTCTTGCTGTCTCTGTCTTCTTCAATTTTATAAGTGCATTTCTAAGCAGCCCAGTTGTTTAAAAGAGGACTGAAGAATACACCATGAAACACAAGCTTTGTCTTCTGTTACTTGGCAAAGGTTGTAAAGAATCACAGTAGTTACATGGGAATTTAAAAATTAGCACTATTACACATTGGTGGGTATAAATTAATAGAGTGTTTTCAGAAGGTTAATTGGAAAAATATACCAAAATCCTTAAAAAACATTTTGTATATGCGATTCTATCTCTATGAATTTATCTGGTGAAAATAACTGAACAAGTAGACAAAGATTAATGGAAAATTATGTTTAGTGAAACATTATGTATAAGAAAAATTGAAACAAATGTAATGTTTGATAATAGGGGATTGTTTAAATAAAATATGGATATGCATATGGATATCCATATGCACATGGAAATATATGCAGCTATTAAAAATGAAGACAAATCAGTATTTACAGTAATGCAAGAACATGAATGATATACTGTTGAGTAAAAACAGCAGGTTGCAAGAGTGATTGGTGTTGTGTGATCCCATCTCAGTAATAAAGACATTAGCATTTATTTATGTAACCAGAGTAGAAAAGCTGACTCCCAATTTCATTGGAATGCAGGCTGAGCACGGACACTAGAGAGAAGTGTTAAGAATGCCTGCATCCTTGGGGGAGAAAGGAGAAAACAGAAGAGAAGTCCTTGGCCAGCCTATGTATAGGTTGGATCCCTATAGAGATTGGGACATTGTCTCCAGTTTCAATCCAGTGTAACACATGGCTCTGAAGCCTTGAGCATGATGGGAGTGGCAGTCCTGGTTCATACCTAAGGAGGGACAGCTCTGGGAGCCCCAGGAGGCAGCATCTTAGGCAGAGCAGCTTGGCCACAAAGAGCACTGACAACAGGGAGTGGCTTGTGGAAATATAAAAGCCTCTTAAGAAACTGGGATAATGGCCTTTCCTCCTTCTTCTATAGGCTAAAGCAAGTCAGATGACCATAACAAAGTGAGGAGGAAGTGAAATACACTCTACCTCTTTTTTTTGGGGGGGGGGCAGTCAAGTCATATGGCAGAGCCCACGAATTAAGGGAAGGATAAAGAATTATTGCAATCTACCACACCTACATTTTCTCATATCTTGGACAATAATCACATAATATTTGTATAATTATGCTCATAAAAATAGTGTGCTAGATTGTTACACTAGTGGACCCCAAAGAACCATGTCTCCTGGTGTTCATGCCTGTATTAATTTCCTAGGGCTACTGTACCACAAACTGGGTGGCTTACAACAAAAATTTATCCTCTCACAGTTCTTGAGGCCAGAGTCTAAAATCAAGACTGGTATGGCAGAGCCATGTTCACTCCAAAAGATCGAGGAGAAAACCCTTCCTTGCCTCTTGTGGCTTCTGGTAGCCCCAGGCGTTCCTTGGCTTGTGGCAGCACTGCTCCAATCTCTATCTCGGTCTTCACACGACCATCTCCCCTCTGTGTCTGTGTGACTCTCCCTATTCTTATAAGTACACCAATAATATTGGTTTAAAAGTCAACCCTACTCTAGTAGACCTCATCTTAACTTGACTGAGTCTGCAAAGACTTTATTTCCAAATAAGGCCACATTGTGTAGTATGTGGGATTAGTGCTTCAATTTATCCTCTGTGGGGACACAATTCACCGGGTAACAATGCCCTTGTGTAGTCCCTCCCACACTGATTCTAGGCCATGTGACTTCCTTTGGCCCACAGGATAGTATTGAACTTGATATGGAAGAGGTGTGATGTGCACTTAAGCACCAAGCCTAGCCCTCTTGAAGCACTACCTCCATAAGTGAGGTAGCCTGGTGTAGCCTCTTTGAGGATGAAAAGACCACAAGGCAAGGGAAGCCCAGATAACACAGATGTCTCAGCTGAATCCAGCCAACCTCATGCTGAATTCGTTCACATAAGTGAACTCATGTGAAGCCACGGAAGTGCCCAGGGAAGTACAAAATAGAAACCATAAATTATTGTTTTATAGGAGAGACTGAGTTTCAGGGTGGCAGTAATAGAAAACTGATATGGATAGTTATTCGCTTTCCTAAGGTCTAACCTCCAATCAGATCTGATGTTTCCCAGCCCACCAGTTCTAGAATCACTGGTTTTATTGGAATTGAAAAGAACTTTAGAAATAATCCAGTCTAATTTCTTCATTTCACAGATAAGAAAAGTGAGCCTCGGTCGCTGAAGTAATACCCTAAAACCATGCTGCTGTAAAGGCAGGCATCAGTCTCCTGTCTCTTGGCTCTGTGCTCTTCCAACATTACCACGAGGTCACATGCTCTAATATGAAAGTACTACTCCGAGGATGGGGCTGGCTCATGGTCACACAGCTATTTAGTGTCAATATCAGGGCTAGAAATCAGGTTTCCTAACTCCTCACCTAGAATTCTCTTCCTTTGGGGGGATGGTGACTATACAGAGCGTGTTTTTAACTCAGGCGTTTAACTGAGTATCGTCCTATGAAATGTTATCTTTGTGCCAGAGTGGGGTTCAGGGGGGGAAATACCATCCCTTATCTTTCCTAGTTCTGAAATTTCTTTCTCTTCCTTTTTCACTTTCCCCTCCTAAGTCCCCCAGCCCTGGAAATATGAGTAAGAGTTCCTAACCCTCCCCATCAGCCACCACTTCATGCAGGATGGATTAATGAGGTTATGTCTCCAAAGAACTTTGAGTTCCTTGGAAGAAAGGCATCAACATGCAAAGTGGTGGTTGTTATTGCGATTACTTCACTGAGTAGGGTTTCACAGCTGTCCTGATGGAAAAGGGGCCAACGAAACAGAATGCCAGTTTCCCCCAGCAGAGGAGCAGCTGGAATGGATTATAAATGAGACCTGTGTGCCGGTTCTCTTTTTCATCAAAGCCCATCAGCCTTTCTCAATGCCCGGCTCTCCCCTTGACAGCCCAACAAGCTCCCTGAGCCAGACAGGTGTGGGCAAAAGCACTGTCTAAGCTTCACGTGGATAAGCCTGCTTGGCAGGGGCAGCAAATCCCTATATTCTGAAATGGGGCCAGCCCATTACCAGTGCTCAGTAATTCAATGGATTTCTCCAGTGGTGATTTGGGGTAAGTAAAACATTCTCATTGCTCAAAACTCCCTTCACTTTGTAGGACTAGAGGGACAGCAGAGGGAGAGGGAAGAGGGTGCGCAGACTCAGACAAATGTTACATTGCCAGAAGCAGAGCACCTCTTCCCACTCGTTCTGCCTTCTTCCTCTTTCTTTCTTCCTCCCGTTCCCTCCCTCCCTCCTCCCTCTTTTCCTCCCTCCCCTCCCTCCCTCCCTTCCTTCTTTTATTCCTTCCTTCCTTCCTTCCTCCCTCTCTTATTTCTTCTTTTCCTTCCATTTAACATATTTATTCAATATTATGTCAGGCGCCATGTTAGGTCCTGGAGGTGTAATGGAAAACAAGCAGTCCTTTCCTTCAAGGAATTACCCACCTCCTGATGCAGGAGTGAGGGAGACAGACAAATGAACAGAAAATCATACTCCATAACATTCCAAAAACCACATTGCTGTGGCAAGACTAAGTATATGGGGCCATAGGGACACACGGAATAGCCACTCAGCCTGGCTTGGAAAGGGTCTTGGAAGACTCCTAAAGGAACCATTGGAGACTGTCAGATTAAGTAGAGGGCCAGCTGAGGCAGTGTGCTAAGCAGCTACAGTTCCATTTGTCCTACAATAGTATAAAAATTATTAATATTTTTTTGTGTGTGTGTGTGTCTGTGTATAAAAGAAAAACAAATGAGCATTCTAATGGTTTTAATTGTGCTATAATCATAATAGTATTCACACATTTATTGAACACTTGCTGTACACTAGGCACTACTAAAAGCTGTGAATACATTGCCTTATTTAATGCTCATAACAATTTTATAAAGCAGGTTCCATGACTATGCTTATTTTACTGAAGATGAAAATGAGGCCCAGAGAAGTTAAGTGACTGGCTCAAAGTCACAGAGTTAGCGAGTAGGAGCCTCGGGTATGCACGCAGATAGCCACAACCCAGTGCCCATGCCTGTAGCCAGCACACAGTAGTCCCTTTTTTGCAGAGACCGACCGCCTCTTATATAGGTGAGCTGTGTCCTGATCTGACTTTTATTTCTAATAGTAGGTCTATAATAGCAAGACATAAGAATAAATGTTTGCTAACTAAAAAATATTTCCCCAACTCCAGGAAATATGGGTTCTCTGTGTTTGGACCTTTTGAGTTATAACCTGCCTTTAAGTTATCAAAACTTTTCTAACTCTGTTGTCTTCTCTCTTCAGCCAGACTGTAATCCCCTGGAGGCCACAGACTTGTCTGCTTTTCTTTCCTGTCCTTGTCAGAACCCAACCCCACTCTCTACGTTGTGCTCCAAGAGTATCTGGCTGTGTCTCTATCAAAAGATTTATCACAGAATCCCTTATGGTTAGATTAGTTGTATGCAAATTTTATATGAACTCTTGGGGGGACATTTTTGGGGCACACACAACAGATTTCCAGTGAATGCCTTTTGACTTGAAAACAGAAGGTACTTGGTACAAGTTCAGGGCTGGCTGGTAAACCAAACCCAAATCTTTTTTTGCGGTACGCGGGCCTCTCACTGTTGTGGCCTCTCCCGTTGTGGGGCACAGGCTCCGGACGCGCAGGCTCCGGATGCGCAGGCTCAGTGGCCATGGCTCATGGACTTAGCCGCTCCACGGCATGTGGGATCTTCCCGGACCGGGGCACGAACCCATGTCCCCTGCATCGGCAGGCGGACTCTCAACCACTATGCCACCAGGGAAGCCCCTCTTTCAGCTCTTGACAACCGCTCCTTCACTGCCTGTCCCTGTGCAGCTTTCTTCAGTTACACGTCAAAACCACTGCCCGTTATGCTCAGGTATAGATGTCCTTTGGAGGACCATCCAATTTGGGGATTTTTGTTTTCTTAAAATAATGACAATCTCAAATGCCAATAAAAGTGTTTTGATTTGTTTTCATGTTTTTGTGTGTGAATGTTTGTTTTATTAATGCCAAGTGTTCTGTTTAATGTATTCTAATAATCTGACTTGCAAATTTTCCTTAGTGTTTCCTGCTTAAACAAAAGTTCTTTGCTGATACAGAGGATGAGGGTGAATTATTTACTCAAAAAAAGTGAATATTACTGATCCTTTAACTCTAATATAGAATTGGGCTCAGGCTTTTTTTTTTAAATGCATTTGTTTAGTATACATTTTTATACATTTGAACTTGACAGCATCCCTATATAGACACTGTTATCACATCCACATTACAGATGAGGAATCAGAGACTTAGGGGTTATAAGCGATTTGAAAATGGAATGCTGAGATGCAAATAGGTCTGATTTCCTAGTACTCTTAAAAATTTGACTCTTATTGACCTAGAATTCTCGATTTCTCAAAGCACTCCAAGGTTGATTTCATTTACTTCCCACATACAGAGAGGAAACTGCTGGGCACATGTAGGTGATAGGCCTAAGATCAGAGACTGCTGGGCGCTGATTCTGTTTGTTGCCGATACCCTACTGTTCATGTCTGTTTTGAATAATGAGGTCAAAGAGGGTAGGGATCAAGTTGTTCCCACTGGCTTTATACAGAAGTGGGCCATGTTTAAGTGACACAAGTAAACAGACATTTAAGTATGTCTGAGCTCTGTAAAGATTAGCTACATAAACAGCTTCTACCTTTTTCAGCTCACCAGGATGGTCACAGTGAGAGTAAGGCAGGTGAAGTTAGCTCACCCAAGGCACAGAGCTCCACGTCTTTCCGTGGTTACTATACTTTGCTCCCCAGGCATATGTAACCAAATGGTCATTCCCCTGCACTCCTCAAAACTTTCTTCCATGTATGGCATTTCTTCTGAAGCAAGTTGAGCTTGAAGAGGACAGGGACCTCACAAAAATAAAGAAATATGGAGCTGGGGCTTGACATCTTTTTGGATCCCATCCATTATAAACTAAAATTATTTCAGAGTGAATCTGCCTTTTTTCATTCTTATTTACCTGAAATCTGACAGGGACTCTGCAGAAAAATTGGCCTCTCCCTGAACCTTACATGTCGTGTGCAGGTAGAAGGCAGTGGTGGGAGTGGGGCCTGGCGTGGGGTGAGGACACCTGAGGCGGACCCTAAGCTACCACTCTCAGCACATGGCCTTGGTCAGTGACCTCACCTCCTCTTGTTGACTTAGGTCGCTGACAGCATCCAATGTGGTACCTTCTCTAAAACATCCCACACAAGGCTCAGTTCATGGAAGGTACTTAACAAATGTTAATTCCAATTCTCCCTTTGTTCACAATGTTTTTGATGATCCTCATTAATTATTTTGTCCCAGATCTAATATATATGTTAACCTTGTGTTTCCCTGTCCTGCCACTACCTACCTCTCTGCTCATGGACATTTCACTTGCTTAAGAGGGAATCATCAGTAAGAATTTAGACCCAGGAGCAGGCTGCCCACATGTGGATGCCTACTCTGTCACTAACTGGCTGTATGGTCTTGGAAGAATCACTGAAGCTTACTGTGACTCAGTTTCCTCATGTTTAAAATAGGTATAAAATAATACTACCCACCTTACAAAATTGTTATGAAGATTTAAGGAGTTAATCTACATAGCTTCTGAGAATATTATCTGGTGTATACAAGTGCTCAATAACTAGCAATTACTCCTTAACTAGTCTTTGCCTCTGCTTTCTCATGTTATATCTGTAAAAAAAGGAAAATTGATACTTGCTGCATCTTTCTTGTTCAACTGTTGTGAAAGATGTAGGCAGTTAGGAAGGACCTAATATGTGCAGACACTAGCAGCTTATGTGGATCAAATATAAAACAGATTTAAAGGGGAAAGCAAAATTGGGTAAATAGTATAAAAGTCACTGTGATTCAAATTGACATTAGAAATGATTGAGGGAATTTTCATAACGCTGAACACTTCTCCCTTTCACTCTAGGGAGATAGTTGTGTTGAAGTTTTTAGGGGCTAGGGATATAGAATAAATGTCATAACAAAGGCAGCAGATGTCACAGTCAGATTTTTTTGAGATTGTCTGAGGCTTGATTGTCTACTATGGGACTACCAGTTCTCCCTTCTCTCTGGCCCTTGTACATAGCCTTCTTTTGAAGCATTTATTATGATTGACTTTATGAGCTCATGGGGTATGATGTGAAAAGAACCAGGAAACGGCCTCACCTCCCACTGGTTGGCATCTGCCCAAGGAGCCAGCCTCAACCCTTTCTGTTCCACAGGCTCCTTCCATATTCATTCCATCTGCTTGTAGCTCCCTGGAACCTTCATGTTGCTGCTCACCTTCAGGTCTTGCCCTTGTAAAAACTTCTGCTTAGAAACCTTTCCTTGCTTATAAATAAACAGACAAACAAACAAACTCTGAATATTTGAAGTCTCAATCAAGCCATTACCTTCTTCACATCTCCTTCCCAATCACCTTCTCCCTCAACTGAAGATCGACTTGACCATGCTTTTCCTGGCACTCGCTGCAGGTGGTTTAATAAATGCTGTGTAGTGTTCACAGACAGGGGGTGATGGGAACAGCTGTAACACTGCATTTCCCTTGCCATTGAAATGTCTACATTCCTGATGATCTAGAATGCTTTATGGAAGGCAATATATCTTAATCATCTCAGCTTCCCCAGAACCTAGCAAAGTGCCTGGCATATAACAAATAATCAATAAGTGTTTGTTAAAGGGATAAATGAATGAATGAATGAGGTTTAAATACCTCTTGGTCTTCAGAGAGCCAGGTAGAAAAAGCTGAAATCAAACTCATTTTACCACATTGAGCTCCTTTAGATAAAGAGTACTGGGAGAGAGAGAGGCTCAAATTCTTAATGACAAGATTTTCTGGCAGATTTATTTTATTCCATCTTCTTATTTCTGTGTCTAACAGCATTTGGGTCAGTATATATCACATAGTAGATGCTTAATAAATGTTTGATGAATGAATAGAAGATCCAAGAGATTTCATTTTCAGCCACAAGATCTTGGTGGCATCCACGGGGAAGGTGACCCCCAGAGTCTACAGCCTGGACAGACAGGGACAGTCAGGGCCGGATAATTCCTAGGAGATGTAATGGGAGCTGCTACCCTGATTACCCCAACACCAGTAGAGGCATTAGCCATTCTGAGGCCCAATGCATGGAGGAAGGATCCCGGGGCAAACATCTCTACTCCCTCAAGCCATCCTACTCCCAGCAGTCCAGTCTCTTCCTCAGAACACACATAGTGAGTACAATACTTTGAGTGAGATTAATACTCTTTCTCTTTTACTTTTAAGTATTTATGATCAGCTTCCTAGTCAATATAAAGTAAGATTATTGCAAAGTAAAAATAAAGGGAAAATTATTATTGGATTTTTGATACTCAAAATAGGATTTGCAGCAAGACAACAGCTGAAATCAGGGCTTAAGGAGCTAGTCTTTTCCAGATTACTCTGGTACCCATGTAATATATCAAGCTAGTCCTGTTGAAACACATTATACGGTTTTATGTAATGTAGAGAAGAAAGGGGCTTCAAGGAAAAGTTTGCCCATTCAGAGCTAAGGAACTGTGGAGAGCAATGAATTCAGACAGGTAATGCCTCCTCTCTGGGTCCTCAGAACCTCATGGGGTGCGGAGGGCCAGTGGACAGACTGAGAGCACAGTAAGAGCACAAGGACTTTTGTTTTGGATGAAGACAACTGACCCTGAAACTATATAGAGGGTCTTACAGATTCAGAGTGTGGAGCGAGAAATTTAGGTTGATGAAGGGACTGGCTTACAGGTCTGAGCTTTGCCTGTTTTCATCTGGCATGGATGCTCCTTTGCAAAGCCACAGACCTCCTGTAGGCTGCTGGGATGACTGAGATGAGCCTGTAGCATCAGGACCAGGGTTGACAGCCAGGGTCAGAAGTGGCAGAAATGGCAGAGACTCAAAGGGTCTTCATCAACAGGAGTGGAGTGGGCAGTGAGGGTAAGTCTTCAGGGAGGGGCCCCAGACTCTGAGCAAGCCAAGCAGAAATAGACCACAAGTACTTCAGCCACAGATGTCAGCTGCAGCAGCCAGCTGTGGACGCCGGCCATGGGGTGGTGCCAAGCATTCCTCAGCAGACACGAGGCACTTCACACCCCAGGCACAAGTGCAGATCCAGCAGTTCCCCTCCCCCGGTGCCATGGGCTGTAGGATCCGGAGAGAGCAGCAGGAGAGAGAGATGAGGGCTCTGAAGAGCTGAGTAGAGAAACAAGTGAATCTCAAGATTCTGTGTAAATGATTGGGCAGAACTAACCTGAAGACTAAATTGGACTAAATGGAGTTGTGTTCTTGCTACTTAAGCTCATGAAGAAAGTCAGGTCAGAAATAAGAAAGTAACTAATTTGGGGACTCCACTACTCACCAACAATTTTGATCTTTAGCAGCTTAGTCATGGGGCTCAGGAAGAACCTGGTTTGCCAGGTAAAGTGAGAAGTGATTCCATTCAACATCATGCCAGGAGGGTTTCCAGGGGCTTGCGACACAGGCATTGAGGGGCTATTAGGTGTCTGCCACCTCCTTTCTTGCCTCTGAGCTTTCTCTATCCCCTCTTAAGCTCCTCCCCAAGCCTCTTTTCTTCCATCTCTTGACCTTCTCTTTGAAGAGAGAACGTGCACGCAGATGGGCAAGCTGAATCAGAATGGTGCTTTTGGAGGCTTTTTGGAGGCTTAGAAGGAGAACTGAAGCTGAACTACATGAGTCCTCAGGAAGCACCTCTCTGACAGAGTTATAGATGCCTCCAAAGACCCTTACAAAGATATTAATCATTGAGCATATATTTCCGCTTTGGAGCCCAGGGAGAAATAGAAAAGAGAAAAAGAAAAGCTCTTTAGAGGACGTTTAGCTGATGCATATGTTAGTGAATGAAGAAACCCTCAAAAAGTTTAGCAAGTGGAACATTCCTGATGCAGTACGTTAACTTGAGTAACCTAATATAACAACAGCCATAAGGAATAAAAACAAGTCATGCTCCCCAGAGACTATCTATAGTCATAGAAAGAAGATGTGAACTTTAAGTAAATAACTAATTAGAATGATCCAAATTGTTGTTTTGACTAATAGTGGGGTCTCTATATGGAAATATGAACTGTCTTTGCTTTGAGGGTTTTCACACAAAATAATCCTGCTCCAGCGAAACTTCTGAGTGTTGAGTAAGTGGCAAAGTCTTGGAAAGTAAGAAAGGGGATTGAAACCAAGCAATTTCGGGGTCCATCTGTACGACAGAGACAAGGAGATCCTGTTCTCTCTGGCCTCTTTTTATTGGTGTGAACTTTTATCTCTCAAATATTAAGTTTAAATCAAATTCAGTTTGATGTAGTTTTGAGCCATGCAAGGGTGTGAGGATGGAGAGCCTTGCATTGAACAGATCTCTCTCCTTAGAGAGTACTTTTTGTACTTCATAATCCATTCGTCAGTGATAGGACAGAAGTAGCATTAATTGGGTTCCTACTATACGTCAGGCACTAGAGTAATTATTCTTTTTTTTTTTTTTTTTTTTTTTTTTTTGCGGTATGCGGGCCTCTCACTGTTGTGGCCTCCCCCGTTGCGGAGCACAGGCTCCGGACGCGCAGGCTCAGCGGCCATGGCTCACGGGCCCAGCCGCTCCGCGGCATATGGGATCCTCCCAGACCGGGGCACGAACCCGTATCCCCTGCATCGGCAGGCGGACTCTCAACCACTTGCGCCACCAGGGAGGCCCGAGTAATTATTCTTTACATCTATCTTATTTCATTTAATCCTCACCACAATTCTAGGGCTGGAAAGATGTCTCCATTTTACAGATAAAGGATCATTTTGTCCAGCCCTTGTGTGAATTCCTGAGTTACCAGCATGAATGCTTCTCCTTTCTTCTAATCCTCCAGGTAGAGAAACCCCACGATCTGTCAGCATTGTCCACTTCAGCAATAGTCCCCTGAAGATGTAGAACATATATTCCCACCTGCAATTCAAGTCTTCTTTAGGCCCCTGGCTCTTTAGTACTTAAACCGCTTGTCCTGTGCACAGCAGCACATGGGCTTTCTGGGACCCAGATTAGATTGTATTAGAAAGGGGGCAGTCAAAGGACAGGAGAGACACTGAGTAGATTTCAGGGCATTGAACCTTGTTGTATAATTCTGAAACACAACTTATGTTCTTCTTATTACAGAAGTACCATATGCCCCTTATTTTAAAAAGAAAAATATTGTATAGTATATGATGAAAGTGAGACTGCCCTGAAATTCCGCCTTCAAGGGATTGCCAGTAACCCTTGGCCTTTAATGAAGAGCTGGCTAGAGAGGAAGCATGGCTCCATCCTTGGTCTCTGCCATGGCAAGATAAAAATAGGACTTTGGTCAGTTTGAAATAGTGAAAAGAACACATCAGTTTGGGAGTCAGACAAACCTGGGCTTGAGTCTCAGGTTTGATCTTGGACAAGTTACTTCAATTCTCTGACTCTCAGCTTCCTCGATGTTAAATGGGTGATGATAGCACTAATTCATAAAGCTTGGAGAGGCTTAAATAGTATATATGTAAAGTTCTCAGCAAGGTGCATGGCACAAAGCAGGCATTTAATAAGTTCATTCAATAGAATATCACAGACATGCCAGATACCAGGGTCCTTCTGTCTGCAAAACATTACCAGTTGCTGAGACAATTCCCTAACATCTACTTTTTTCCCCCACTGAGTTAATGGCTACACTTCAGGCATAAAATATAGAGAATAAGCTCTTGGTAAAAGTTTGTTGATTTTTTTTTTTTTTTTTTTTTT
The DNA here is from genome assembly GCF_025265405.1 of Mesoplodon densirostris. Taxonomy (NCBI): domain Eukaryota; kingdom Metazoa; phylum Chordata; class Mammalia; order Artiodactyla; family Ziphiidae; genus Mesoplodon; species Mesoplodon densirostris. The sequence goes on along the minus strand of NC_082673.1, from coordinate 53,859,138 downwards.
TTGCAGTATGCGGGCCTCTCACTGTTGTGGGCTCTCCCGTTGCAGAGCACAGGCTCCCGACGCGCAGGCTCAGCGGCCATGGCTCACGGGCCCAGCCGCTCCGTGGCATGTGGGATCCTCCTGGACCGGGGCACGAACCCGTGTCCCCTGCATCGGCAGGCGGGCTCTCAACCACTGCGCCACCAGGGAAGCCCAAAAGTTTGTTGATTTTTAACACAAGGTGTCTATAGGAATTTTCTTCTGTTTATGTGTTCTTTGTTGCATGATTGAAGCTACTGTTAATAAAGTGAACACTCTAGAATTATTAATAACTATAAGATATCATTTTCAGGCTCTCAAAATAAGTTCTACTTCTGTAGTGACAGCTGCCCAACCCCACTTTTGATACATTGATAAACTGGAACCTTGGAGTTGCCCTCTTTAGTCCTTGAGGGGAGGGGGTGATGCAATGTGAGAGCCATGGTGTGAGGAAGGTGTTTCTTCCTAATGAATGCCCAGCCATCCCACTTGATTTGGTTGAAAATAGAGACTCCAAGTCTCAGCCTCTGTGACTGCCAAGATCCTGTCACTCTTAATGTGCTCATGTCTAGCTGTGGACCCACGATGCCTCTTGAAACAAATTATTCTGCAACGATTGATCATGTCCCACTCCCATAACTACGTTTAAGAGTTGGACAGAAATACTACCTGACAGATGATCTACACTGGGTCCAGAAGACTTAAAGTGCAACTTATCCCAACCCGCTTGCCAGTGTGAGACGTGCACCGGGACCAACTGAACAACTGTGTCAGTGGTAATATGGCTGAAGTGCTGAAACACTCACTGCTTCCTGCCAGCCGATGACCTCAGGACTTGAGAGCAGTTATGTGTCTGGACTATTCTTCCTCAGATCCCTTGTGTCCCCATCAAACAAGCAAACAAGTTTGTTCATTGTCTGTCTCCATCTAGCTGGAATATAAGCTCCAAAAGGGCAGGGCATTTGGTCTGTTTTGTTTATTGCTGTAGGTCCAGCTCATAGATGTGTGCCCGTTATGTAACAGGGACTCAATTTCCATTTGTTGAACAGATGAATGAAAGGAGAATCCAACAGTGATGTCTTGCCTTAGTTTTTCTCAAGAAAAGAGAGGTCCTGATAGAAATAAGCAGATAGGAAATATGTTGACTATGGGAATTTGTTTATTGAACCATGAGATACTTCAGGATACCCGTCTTATCATTATAACAGGTGATTATTCTGAGGTGTAGATGCAGTGCAGTAAATTTGATGTCCCTTTCAGCTTATAAGATAAGAAGAAAAATATGCTCATTTTTAAATTGACTTTTACTATTCCTATTTGCTAAAGGTTTTGAAATGGCCACAAGGATAATTTTAATAAGAATTGAACTTCAGTAGTGGACCTGTCAAAAGAAACATGGTTTATGTCATAGAATTTCAATGTGAGTTTATTGTTTGCATTTCAAAACAGAGGAGTGATTTGGGGAGGTTCTAGAAATATTTTGCCCTCTGATGAAGTCTGAGGATCAAAAATGAAAAATAATCTTTCTTCATTTCTTAAAAAGGACTTATTTCATGTTGAATCTAGCAATGGCTGACTCCAACCATGCCAAACACCTGTTACTTTTCCTCCCAGAACTTGTCTTCACATGGCTTATGTTCCAATTGTTGCTATTTGATGTGAGTTTACATGTTTAATTATTTAACATCATCTCTTCTGGTTAATTTGTAAGCAGGGATTTTCATCAGTTTTGTTCATGCTGCTTCCCCAGCACTTAGAATAGTGCCTGGAATGTGGTAAGTGCTTAATAGATACTGTCAAATAAACAAATTAAATAAATGTACATTGCAGATCCCAATATCTGTGCAAACATATCTTGGAGAGGAAGTGAGGTCAATAACATGGGCACCCAAGACATTCATTGTAGAAGGAGATGTGGATTTGGGAGCGGGATCAATCCAGATACACTCTTTTCTAGGTGTTTTGCCACCAGGCATTGAATCTCCCTCAGCTTGGTTTTGAGTCTTGCAAAATGGGAATAACTATAGCCACTTAATGAAAGAGTTAAAGAGATTACATGAGAAGAGGATATAAATGTGCTTTGCAAAAGCTGCCAAGACTTACAGAAGTATCAGATTTCATTATATGTGGGTACACATGTCTGTTGATGGAATGAGTGATTTGGTTGCACTAATCTGTTACTTAGTTCCACCACTTTGCCAAAGAGGCTACTAATGGATGCTCAGTTGTCATAGCAGGTGCATAAAGGGAGATGCCTTTCCTCTGAAATACCAGGGATTGGAGGCTCATCAGAACTGCCTGAGGAGCTTTTTTAAATTGTATATCCTTAGGTGTGGTAAGCTGTATTGCTTGTTCACATTCATTTGTCTCCCTGACCACCCTCAGGCTGCCATATATACCATGTTTTCCTGTAGGTGATGTTTCGTTTTCGTCCCACGAACACTGGGCATGGCCATAGATTTGCCTTAGTCAATGAATTATAAGTGAGCGTGATATCTGCCACACCAATGTAGAAATGTGTTGGCATGGTCTGGCTTGGCAACCCCTCTAGCTTCTGCCCTCAGTTATGAGAAAGGCACACCCTAGTTAGAGGATACTCCTTCAGCCTGGTTTCTGGAATGGGAATACACATGCTTCTTGGTCAAGCCCAGGCATGCCCAGCAGAACTGAACCGACTCACAGATCCTCATGAAACGTGAGCACAAATGCTCCTGTGAGCCACTAAGATGTCAAAGTGGATTGTTACCTTAGTGCAAGCTGACTGGTAAACCAGGAACCACTCCAAGGCCCCTGAGGTCCATGCTCTGAGGCTCAGGAATCTGTGTTTTTCAAAACCTGATAATCAAGCAGGTTTGGGAACAAGTCTCCTAGATTATCTATACCCCATCCCTCCTTCCTCCCACCTGTCCATAGGAACAGGGTTTGACTAATGCTTCTACCATTCCTATAACTCAGCTGGTAGCATTCTTTGTTGTCAGGCCAGACAGAAGAGAAAAGAATGCCCCTCCACTTTGGGGGTTGTGATAGAATATGAAGTTGCAGAAACTGAATCTCAAATTAACTCAGAGATTTCAAGGTCACCTGGCCTCCCCTCCCCAGCTCTTTGCTGGGAAAGTGATAGAATAATTTATTACTACAAAAGCAAGATATCTATGGAATGACATACTCTATTACGGGCCACGTGGTTTGGATTTTTGTGTGGTCATTATTCTTGTTTCTGACAATCCCTAATAAGTGTGCCTGCATTAGCTACTAAATTATTATTGGCTAACCAGTGCCCAGCAGTTCTGCTTGATGATGAGGTCTCAAGACACCTATAAGAGGCAAGAGGATGCTGTCAGTCATCACTGGTAGAGATCAAGCCTGTGGTTCTAAGGAAGACTTTTCATTTTATTTACTAACATCTCAGCATTACAGCTAGAGCCTTCATGTCTGGATTATGAAAAACAATGACCCTTTTATTTTCTGACCACTTGTAATTAGGCCATATGAAAGGTCATGGGTGAGATTAAAATCACTTTATTTTACACAAGTAAAATAAAATTTCTCAAAAATTGTTGGACAATCTCATAATCATGGTTATCTCTTAATAAAGTTTAGACAAGACTCCATGGAGAACCAGGTCTTTAACAAATAGTGCTTCTTCTTTCAACGTCAGTGACAGTCCAATAAGGATGCCACACTTGGTTTGATCATTTTTTTCTTGGGAACAACGGGGTAGGGTGATGTTTTAATTATCATATTTACAACATTAAAATTGAACTTGAGTTTTGTTCCTACTCTGGCCTTGTATAAGGGATAACTGTTCTCTTCATGTTGTGAAACCAAAATACCCATAGCTTCCAGTTATAGTCAATAGGATAGAAAAAGCTATTTTATGTACTCAACTATGCTCAAGAGGACTTTTTAAAATGCATGTTATTACAGAGCTTCGGATTAATCACTTGTAATCCCCTGAGTCTTTCTTTCACTCCATAGGTATCTGGTAGATCCAAAGACACAATCACTCATGACAAGCAATAAATATACAGCAGGATTCTAGTACATTTATTTCATCAGCACAAAAAACTTGGGAATATTCCATATTCAGATACATTGAAATACAGATGTTCAGAACCAAAGCTATGTAAACCCTTGAAAATGAAGGCCTACATTCCTTTGAGTGTAGCTTTCCTCAGCTCCTGTCCCCCTTGATTCATATCAAGTATGGAATTGATAAATATCCAATTACTCCTTGAAGAGGAGACTTAGCAATCAGCATTTATATTGGCTTCAAATATTCTTTTAAAAGGCAAGTGTGATTATCTTAAATATTACTCAGATAGTAAGACATCAATTACCTGAAGCCCTCCAGGAGGGAGTCCAGGATGGTCCGGCTGATGATGGAGTATGTTTGTTTATGGTCTCTGCTGTTGATGTTGGAACACGAGGAGCAGGGGACAAAGTTGAGTGTGTCATTTCTTGGAATAAGACCTGGGTATGAGTTTATTTGCCTGGTATTTGCCATTTCTTCTAAAATTGAAGACCAAAAATTCTTGGTAATTAAAATTTCTGGGTATTTAGATTCTGAATATTCTATTTTACAAAGGCATGTGTCTCTTTTTCTTAGTTATGGAGATGTTTGAAAATCTGTTGAAAGCTGTAGACATCATCCTCCCCAGAAATCCAAATTTCAGAGAGTTCACCTGGGGTTAATGGAGTCCTGGGTAAGAACGCAGAATGAAAACAGCATGAGACTCGTGCTCTAATTTCTCCCTCATTTCTAGCTGTGTGGTCTTAGGCAAATCACTTAAGTTCTCTGAGAGTTAGTTTCCTTTTAGATTTTGAACCATAAAGCGATATATAAATTTTAGCAAGTTTTCTTATAATTGTAGGAAATGTAAATTTTACTGAAGCCCCCTCCCCAAAATGTTGTTCTCTTTCTCTTTTAATCATTAAGATTAAATTGAGCCCAAAGAAAATCTCTTTCTACCAATTGCGTGTGACCTTAATGTCAGTAACTGGTGTCCTTCCTTTAATGTTTTGTAATATTAAATTTTAAATTAATTGTTACACATTAAAATAAGGCAAAAGATAGAGCTAAAGCAACATGTGTATATTTACAAGTAAATATCTGAAAACCTTTTTGCCTGGAAAATTGCACTGCAAACAAGGGAGATGTACTCAGCTTAATATTAACAGCCAGCAGTTTTTGAGCACTTTATGTATGCCAGACACTTGCTAAGGCCTTTGCATAAGTATTTTCGATTATTTCAAACAACCCTATGAGGTAGGTTCTTCTTTTGTGTGTGTCCTTTTATCTCCTCCATGTGTTTCTTGTGTGTGTGTGTGTGTGTTTTGAGATATTGCATGCACTAAAATGCACAGATCTTAAGTGTACAGTTTACTGGTTAAAAGAATGCACCCATGAAATCAACACAATCAAAATAGAGAGCTTTAGCATCACCTTAGAAATTTCCTTCCTGTCCCCATTAGCTTATTTCCCTCCCCCTCCAAGAGACAACCATTTTTCCCTGATTTCTTATGCCATTGCTTAGTTTGCCCTATTCTTGAACTTCATAAAAATGGAATTGTATAGTAGGTGCTCTTCTGTGTCTGGCTTCTTTCACTCAGCCATTGGGATCCATGTTGTTGCTGATCTCAGTAGTTAATTCCTTTTTATTACTGAATAGTATGCCATTGTATGGATGTACCATAATTTGTTGCCATGCTCCTGTTGAGCATTTGGGTTGGTTCCATTTGGGGGCAATCATGAATAAAGCTGGTATGAAATTTCTTGTACAAAAATTTCTGTAGAAATATGTTTTCATTTCCTTTGAGTAAATATGTAGAAATGGAAATACAGTTCTAATTGTTCCCTGTGTTTTAAAGCTTCTCCTGTGTCTCAGATGGCATTTGCCAAAAGATGTTCTTTTTATCCTTGTAGACACTGAGATGTGAATGCTAGCTAGAACAGGCCCCTAAACTTGTATGTTAAAAACCCTGGGGTTACAGGAGAGGACGGCTTCACAGGTGAATTCTATCAAACATTTAGAGAAGAACTAACACCTATCCTTCTCAAACTCTTCCAAAATATAGCAGAGGGAGGAACACTCCCAAACTCATTCTACGAGGCCACCATCACCCTGATACCAAAAGCAGACAAAGATGTCACAAAAAAAGAAAACTACAGACCAATATCACTGATGAACATAGATGCAAAAATCCTCAACAAAATACTAGCAAACAGAGTCAAACAGCACATTAAAAGGATCCTATACCATGATCAAGTGGGGTTTATCCCAGGAATGCAAGGATTCTTCAATATATGCAAATCAATCAATGTGATACACCATATTAACAAATTAAAGGAGAAAAGCCATACGATCATCTCAATAGATGCAGAGAAAGCAGAGAAACCTTTTGACAAAATTCAACACCCATTTATGATAAAAACCCTCCAGAAAGTAGGCATAGTGGGAACTTACCTCAACATAATAAAGGCCATATATGACAAACACACAGCCAACATCATCCTCAATGGTGAAAAACTGAAACAATTTCCACTAAGATCAGGAACAAGACAAGGTTGCCCACTCTCACCACTATTATCTGACATAGTTTTGGAAGTTTTAGCCACAGCAATCAGAGAAGAAAAAGAAATAAAATGAATCCAACTCAGAAAAGAAGAAGTAAAGCTGTCAGTGTTTGCAGATGACATGATAATATACATAGAGCACCATAAAGATGCTACCAGAAAACTACTCAAACTAATCAGTGAATTTGGTAAAGAAGCAGGATACAAAATTAATGCCCAGAAACCTCTTACATTCCTATACACTAATGATGAAAAATCTGAAAGTGAAATTAAGAAAACACTCCCATTTACCATTGCAACAAAAAGAATAAAACACCTAGGAATAAACCTACCTAAGGAGACAAAAGACCTATATGCAGAAAATTATAAGACACTGATGAAAGAAATTAAAGATAATACAAATAGATGGAGAGATATACCATGTCCTTGGATTGGAAGAATCAACATTGTGAAAATGACTCTACTACCCAAAGCAATATACAGGTTCAATGCAGTCCCTATCAAACTACCAATGGCATTTTTCACAGAACTAGAACAAAAAATTTCACAATTTGTATGGAAACACAAAAGACCCCAAATAGAGCAATCTTGAGAAAGAAAAACGCAGCTGGAGGAATCAGGCTCCTGGACTTCAGAATATACTACAAAGCTACAGTAATCAAGACAGTATGGTACTGGCACAAAAACAGAAATATAGATCAATGGAACAGGATAGAAAGCCCAGAGATAAACCCACACACATATGGTCACCTTATCTTTGATAAAAGAGACAAGAATATACAATGGAGAAAAGACACCCTCTTCAATAAGTGGTGCTGGGAAAACTGGACAGCTACATTTAAAAGAATGAAATTAGAACACTCCCTAACACCATACACAAAAATAAACTCAAAATCGATTAGAGACCTAAATGTAAGGTCAGATACTATCAAACTCTTAGAGGAAAACATAGGCAGAACACTCTATGGCATAAATCACAGCAAGATCCTTGTTGACCCAGCACCTAGAGAAACGGAAATAAAAACAAAAATAAACAAATGGGACCTAATGAAACTTCAAAGCTTTTGCACAGCAAAGGAAACCATAAGCAAGACAAAAAGACAGCCCTCAGAATGGGAGAAAATATTTGCAAATGAAGCAACTGACAAAGGATTAATCTCCAAAATTTACAAGCAGCACATGCAGCTCAATATCAAAAAAACAAACAACCCAATCCAAAAATGGGCAGAAGACCTAAATAGACATTTCTCCAAAGAAGATATACAGATGGTCAACAAACACATGAAAGAATGCTCAACATCATTAATCATTAGAGAAATGCAAATCAAAACTACAATGAGATGTCATCTCACATCGGTCAGAATGGCCATCATTAAAAAATCTACAAACAATAAATGCTGGAGAGGGTGTGGAGAAAAGGGAACCCTCATATACTGTTGTTGGGAATGTAAATTGATACAGCCACTATGGAGAACAGTATGGAGGTTCCTTAAAAAATTAAAAATAGAACTACCATATTACCCAGCAATCCCACTACTGGGCATATACCCTGAGAAAACCATGATTCAAAAAGAGTCATGTACCACAGTGTTCATTGCAGCTCTCTTTACAATAGCCAGGACATGGAAGCAACCTAATTGTCCATCAACAGATGAATGGATAAAGAAGATGTGGCACATATCTACAATGCAATATTACTCAGCCATAAAAAGAAACGAAATTGAGTTATTTGTAGTGAGTTGGATGGGCCTAGAGTCTGTCATACAGAGTGAATTAAGTCAGAAAAAGAAAAACAAATACTGTATACTAACACATATATATGGAATCTAAAAAAAAAAAAAAAGATGATGAAGTACGTAGGGGCAAGATGGGAATAAAGCACAGACGTACTAGAGAATGGACTTGAGGACACGTGGAGGTGGAAGGGTAAGCTGGGACAAAGTGAGAGCCAGGTAGTGTATATATGGACATATATACATTACCAAATATAAAATAGATAGCTAGTGGGAAGCAGTCTCATAGCACAGGGAGATCAGCTCAGTGCTTTGTGACCAGCTAGAAGGGTGGGCTAGGGAGGATGGGAGGGAGGGAGATGCAAGAGGGAAGAGATATGGGGATACATGTATATGTATAATTGATTCACTTTGTTATAAAGCAGAAACTAATACACCACTGTAAAGCAATTATACTCCAATAAACATGTTAAAAAAAACAAAAAAACAAAAAAACTCTGGGGCTAGATGCTTTACATTTCAGAATTCTTCAAATTTTTGAAAGAAAAAAAAATTATATATAGATATATATAAGCAGTCCCCCAGCAGGGTGTGGACCAGCACCCTGAATCAAACACATTAATATTTCTATGAAAAAAATACTATTCTTCATGCCGAGTGGGGTAAATAAAAATCTATATTAACCTGTCAATTGGGTTTTAGTTTTGCCACCAAATAAGTTTATGGTAAATTAATTAAAAAAAACATTTTTTCATAGAGTTGTTTTAAACAGCTCTTCTGAAGTATAATTCACATTCCATACCATTCACTCATTTAATGGTTTTTGGTATATTAAATTATTATTTTTTTAAAATTGTAGTATAAAATATAACAAATGTTTTACCCACTTTAACCTTTTCTAAGTGTAAAATTCAGGGACATACATTTCCAATGTTATACAACTATCATCACTATCTATTTCCAAAACATTTTCATCATCCCAAACAGAAATATTGTAACCATGAAGCAATTATTCCCCATTCCTCTGTCCCCCAGCCTCTGGTAACTTCCACTCTACTTTCTACTTCTATAAATTTGCCTATTCTAGGGAGATCATATGAATGGGATCATACAATACTTGTTCTTTTTGTGTATGGCTCACTTCACTTAGCATAATGTTTTCAAGGTTGTCCCACGTTGTAGCATTTATCAGAACTTCATTATGTATATATCTTGCTTTGTTTATCCACTCATCCACTGATGGACATTTGGGTTTTTCACCTTTTGGCTATTGTGAATAATGCTGTTATGAACGTTCATTACAAGTATTTGTTTGAACATTTTTTTTCAACTTTTCAGGGTACATACCTTGGAGTGGAAATGCAAGATTGTATGGTAATTGTATGTTTAACTTTTTAAATTAATTGTATGTTTCTATGTAATTCTATGGTTTTGAGGAATTGCAAATCTGTTTTCCACAGGGACTGAACCATTTTACATTTCCCAGCAGCAATGTATGGAAGTTCTAAAGTGTGTATCCTCACCAATACTTGTTACTTTGTTGTTGTTGGTGGTGGTGGTATTGTTATTGCCATCCTAGTATATGTGAAGTGGAATCTCATTGTGGTTTTGATATACATTTCCCTAATGCTGACTAATACTTTTTGCCAATTTTATATCTTCTTTCAGGAAATGCCTATTCACAGCCTTTGCTCATTTTTAAATTGTGTTGTTTGCATTTTTGTTGTTGATTTGTAAAACCTCTTTATTCTGGGTACTATAGAATATGTGATTATCATATATGTGATTTGCAAATATTTTCTCCCATTCTGTAGGTTATCTTTTCACTTTCTTGATTATGTCATTTGGTAACACAAACGTCTCAAATTTTGATGAAGTCTAATTTATTTTTTCTTGTTGCTCATGCTTTTGGTGTCATATCTAAGAATCCACTGCCAAATACTAGAGCATAATATTTACCCCTATGTTTTCTACTAAGAGTTGTATGGTTTTAGGTATTGTATTTATGTTGTTGATCCATTTTGAATTTATTTTTGTATATGATGTAAGGGAAGTGGTCCAGCTTCATTCTTTTGGATGTGGCAATCCAGAGGAAATTCAACGCTTTGTTGAAGAGACTATTCTTTACTCATTGAGTGGGCTTGGCACTCTTGTGAAAAATCAATTGTCCATAGATGTATGGGTTTATTTCTGGACTCTCAATTCTATTCCATTGGTCCATATATCTATCCTTATATCAGTACTACAGTTTTTTGTTTTGTTTTTTGTTTGTTTTTTACTTTAAATTTGTCATAAGTTTTAAAATTGAGAAGTATAAATCTTCTATCATTGTTCTTTTTTTAGAAGATTGTCTTGGCTATTTGGAGCCCCTTACAATTTCATATGAATTTGGATTGTGTTGACTCTGTAGAGTGCTTTGGACATTATTGCTATTTTAATAATATTAAATCTTCTTATCCATGAAGATAGGATGTCTTTGCATTTACCTAGGTCTTATTTACTTTCTTTTGTCAATATTTTATAACTTTTAAGAAAATTTTATTGGAGTATACTTGCTTTACAATGTTGTGTTAGTTTCTACAGTACAGCAAAGTGAATCAGCTATATGTAAACATATATCCCCACTTTTTTGGATTTCCCTCCCATTTAGATCACCACAGAGCACCAAATAGAGTTCCCTGTGCTATACAGTAGGTTCTCATTAGTTATCTATTTATACATAGTGTCAGTAGAGTTTATATGTCAATCCCAATATGTCAATATTTTATAATTTTGAGTGTATACGTTTTTCACCTCCTTGGTTAAATTTATTGCCAGATATTTTATTCTTTTCAATGCTGCTGTAAATGGAATTGTTTTCTTAATATTCTTTTCACATTGTTCTTTGTTGATGTATAGAAACACTATTGATTTTTTAAGTGTTTCTCTAGTACCCTGAAATTTTGTTGAATTCATTTTTTAGCTCTAGAAGCTTTCTTATGCTTTCTTTGTGCTTTTTAATATATAGGATCATGTCATCTGCAAATAGAGATAATTTAACTTCTTTCCAATTTAAAAACTTTTAATTTCTTTTCCTTATCTAATTACTCTGGCTAGAACTTCCAGTACAATGTTGAATAATAGTAGTGAAAGCAGGCATCCTGATCTTAAAAGGAAAATTCTTCAGTCTGTCACCATTGAGTATGATGATAGCTGTGGCTTTTTCATAAGTGCCCAGTATACTATTTAGGAAGTTCCCTTCTATTTTTAGGTTTCTGAGAGTTTTTATCATGGGAGAGTGCTGGAATTTTGTCAAATGCTTTTCTGCATTAAGTGAGATAATCATGTAAGTTTTTTTTCCCTCTGTTCTACTAATGCAATGTGTTTCATTTACTTATTTTAATATTGAACCAATCTTGCTTTCCTGGAATAAATCCCACTTGGTCATGGCCTGTAATCCTTTTCATGTGCTATTAGGTTTGGTTTGCTAGTATTTTGTTGAGGAGACAGTTTTAAATTCAATTTATTTTTTTGTTTGTTTTAGAACTGAGAATAAGGAATTGTGGAATTTGGTAAGGTTACTAAACAGTTAACAAAAAGGAAGCTGATCAATGGAACCACATCAACATGAATGGAGATCCCCAACAGTGTGTTCTTGTGTCCCAGGGTTCTGCTTGGTTCTCTTCAACATTTTATCAGGTGGCATGAAGGTGAAGAAGAACTCTTATGGTTGAGAGAGCTGAGAAGGAGATCTAATATTTGAGAGAGCAAAATAAAGAGTCTGACAGCCTGGAATCAGGTCAAACTAACAGGATGCATTTAAAATACGGGATCAATATTCTGGGTTCAATAAAATGGTTGGGGAAGGTAAGATGGGAGATTGCTGGATTAACAGACCTTCCTATAAAGAGAGCTGGGATTTACATGACTGAAAACGTGACATGAACTGAGCATTTTGCTGACAGTGTCCTGTCCACAGTGTATATGTGCACATGTGTGTTATGTGTGGGGCTTGCTTAGTCCTGCTCTTGGCTTTGCAGGCCTGTCCACATCTGGAACATTTATTGCCTTCAGTTCTGGGTGCCAATTATTAAGTGACAAACTGGAGCCCATCCAGCGGAGAGTGACCAGGACTAAGAAAGGACTCAAAATCATGTCAAACCAGAGAGTGTTGAAGGAACCAGGGCTATTTAGCCTGGGGGAGAGAAGATTAAGTGGGGGATTTGAGAGTAGTTTTCAAATCACATCATGTGAAAGGAGAAATAGACTTGTTCTGTGTATTTCCAAAGTGGAGGAAAAGACCTAGTGGTAGAGTTAGAAGAAGTGAGAGGTCAGCCTTCTACAGGGAAACATTTCCAATAGTCAAGTCTTAAAAATCTGTGGGTTGGACACAATATGGGTATCAGAAAGAGTGTTTTAACATCTTAGCTCCCCACCCCCAATTCTGGGGAATTGTTTTCCATTCCCTCAAGTTTATCATTGAAACACACTGAAAGTTACCCCTTACCCAGTTCAAGGGAATGAGTCCTTTCCCTGGGAATTTGGGACTTAGGAGTGTAGAGGATTCAGGCTAGCTGTAGCAGAAACTTTCAGAGGTAAAACTAGAGAAGAGTTTCCCACCCAGAGGAGAAGTATAGCAAGAAAGAAAAAAGTAAAACTAACACTCAGAGGTGTGAGAAAGAGGAGGAGAGAAAAGGAGAGGGGAGGAGAAAAAATAAAAGTAACACTCAGAGATGTGAGAAAGAGGAGGAGAGAAAAGGAGAGAGGAGAAGGAAGTGAGACAGAGGGAAAACAAAGAGAAGTGTTTGAGTCCTGTGTTCCAGAAAGTCCTGAGGTTCACTCTATATTTATCCTCCCATGACTCAGTCACTCAATTCTTTCTTGGATTTTGTGAAATACCCTATTATCATTCCAAAGGGATGATCTCTTACTTAAATTGGAATTTGTTTTTTGTCACTTTCAGTTCAGAAGATTCTAACTAATACTAGCAGTCTGAGGAGGTAGTGACAGCTCCATCTGTGGAGGTGTTTAAAGAGAAATAGGGCTACCATCACCTGCCAAGATGCTATGAAGTGAGTGGGATAATTTTTGAAGCTGGGTGTTGGGTTATTATCTTATTCTCTCCACTTTTTTTCTCATTTAACATTTTTCATAATAAAGACAAGAAAAAGTGATATGAAGAGAATTCCAGCACTGACGGAAAATGAACTAAATCAGTGGTTCTCAAACATATCAGACTCCTTGGGGTTGATTTAAACAAGAAGAATTTGAAACCTCACTCCTGGAAATTTTGGCTCAATCGGTCTGGAGTAAGACTCAGGACTCTAGATATTTTCAAAACTCTCCAGATTGTTCTGACCATCAGCCAGGTAAAATTATTGTTGGACTAGATAACATTTAAGGCAGCTTCCAAACCTAAGATCCATAGGCTCAAGGAGAATAAAGGCAGGAAGTGACCAACATCTTCACTTTTAAAATGTGGACACTGAGATTCAAAGGGGTCTAGTGATTTAATGTTACAGAGTTGGTAAGCGACAGTGGGAAAAAGTCTAACTCCAGGGCAATCCCTGTCCTCTGTCCTGCTCTCATCGATTTTATAAAATTGTGAAAACCTTCTGGATAAACAGAGACACAAAGAAAGCTGACTCTAGATCCAGACTGCTTAGTTGGAATCCTGGCTCCTCCCCACCACCTCCCGCAAAGAGCTCTTTGTGTGTCTCAGTTTTCTCATCTGTATCCACTTCACAGGGTGGTGGTTGTAAATTAAATGAGTCAGTATATGTCTAGTTCTTAAAATAATGCTTAGCCTATGGAAAGCAAGTAAGTGTGCTCGCTACTGTTTTGGCTATTACTTGCCTTAGCCCAGTGAGGAAATTCTCACTGAAGACCTTCAAGAAGACTTCAGATAGTTATTCATTGTTGACAATTCAGAGCAGAGGTGGAGTATTTCCAGCCCACACCCAGTATCTGGCTTACTGCTTCATGTCATCCTGTTCAGTCTAAGAGCTCAGGCCAGAGCTTGAGTCATATCTTCAGCCCTGGTGGGCAACACTGGCCACCTCAGCCAGAAGGAAGAAGAGCCAGAAACACGATTAACCCCTTTATTCCAGAAGGGCTCTTGTTTGTTTGTTTGTATTTTCTATTTCCTACATATCCAGTTGTCAAAAAATTAATAACAATACCTGACTTTAATTAAAGCAAATCAACAACAAAAACAAAACAGCTAAGAGGGATAGGTTGGCTTCTAAGGCAACTGCTAGGTATTGTGAAATTAGACATTCCTAAATTCCGAAAGAGTAAAGGCAGGAAAGGAAGTGTCAGCTCCAGACGGGCAGAGTTTCTGACTGCTTCCTCCACAGCCAACCCGGCAGCCAGTGCAGGGTCTGGCACATGGTTGGGAGTCAGTAGATATGTGCTAAAGGGATGACCTTTCAGGGAATGGTTCCAGCATGATACAGATGATTGAGACAATTTCCAGTTCAAAGTGTCAATCTACAACTTTAGCTATCCTGTAAAACTGGAGAATTTCATGATTATTTAAAAAAGAAAATTTGAAGTTAAATATAAAAGAAGACTAGATATTTCCTGTGACCTCAAGGGCTATTTCTAAATAAAGGGAGAATAATTTTCAGGGGCAACAACCAGAGAAAAGGAAATGTGTGAAAATTTCCCCCACCCTCACATCGCTCTTCCTCTCCGATGTGCTCTGGTTTCTCTTTCCCTGTTTCATCCTCTTTCTTTATCTTCTCCCCACAACCCTCTTCTACACCCCGTTTTAAAGACTGTTCTCTTTCCTTGCCTTTCTCTTCTTCTTATTCCTCCTCTAACCCAGTCCTTTACTTTTGGTGATAAAAGGGAACTGAAATATTAATTAAACAAATCTTTAATGAATATTTAGGGAGCTCATGCCATGCGCTAGGCACATTTGGATTATGATTTTTTTGTTGGTGTTAAAGTGTAATTTACACACTTCAAAGGGCAGAAATCTTACATGTACAGCTTGAAGGATTTTCACAGATGTCTACACCTGTGTAATTACCATGAGGTCAAGACAAAGGACATTTCCAGCCTCCCTGCCGCTCCCAGTCAGTGCCCTCTCCAGAGTTAATCACTCTTCTGACCTCTATCACCAGAGATTAGTTCTGAACTTCATGTGATTAGAGCCATGCATGTGTTCTTTTGTATCTAACCCTTCTTGTTCAACATTCAGTTTGTGGGATTCATTTATGCTGTTGCATGTAGCAAGTAGTATGGTTTTGGGGTTTTTTTATTGTTGTTGTTTTGGTTTTTTTTTTTTAATTGTCTTATGTCTCCAAGAAGAAATAAGTTTTTTCTTTCTAAAATTGCCAACCAGATTGAGTTTCCTTGTACATAAAGCTGGTTCATGATGGTTTTTTCTCTCCATTCATGCCCAACTCCCGTCCCCTAGTCCAGTGTGGATTATAGCTACACGATAAGGAAAAAAAGTTTCCTGTGCTTGGGTTTTACCTTCACCTTCTCAGTAGACCTAGGGATTGTAACATCTGAAATCCCTTTTAAATTGACGTTTTCACAGGTTATCCACTTGTGTGTTACTAGTTTCCCAAATTAACTTGTCTTTGCAACTCAACCACACAGGACTTATGGACAACAGGAACCTCCCTTTGTTAGGATTTCACTGACAACACCCCATTGTTCTTCTTGCTAATTCTTTCCTGCCACTAGAGGTCAGGGTTCAGTTAGTACTACAGAGGGTTGAACAAGTGTGAAAGACCAATTAGCCCCCAATAGGACCCTGGGGGCTCTCTCGGATGCAGTGTGTTACCTGCTTAGTTTGAGACTAGGCATGAAAAGACTGAGCTACACAGGCAAACAGGTTGTGGCATTTCCACGTGGAAAACTGACCTCGAACACAACAAATTCATTTTTATTTATTTCCTTATTTATTTATTTTTAATGGGCAGGGGCATTTTGTCTAACACATGACCAACATTTCACTTTATTTCTTTCCGTCAGAAGAATGCTTCAAGTTCCAGAACAAATTTAAGCATTCCCCGTGGAAGTTCCTGAAATGTTTGGTTTCCAGATTTAACAACAATAACAATAAAAATGACTTGAGCAACTGCAAGATTTTTTTTTCTGACAACTAAAAATACTTAGTAGGTAAGCATCACGATTTTATGGCCTAAATTTATTTTAGGATGCTAAAGCCCAGTTCTTCAATGCTGCTTGAGTCTTCACTCCAACGCTGCAATTCATCCGGACCTCACAGTGCCAACACCAAAAAGGTAGAAGGAGGACTAGAACCTTAATCAATCTCTTGAAAATTTAGAGTAAGAGGGCAAAGTTTAGAGATAATGTAGGTCAGTGGTTCTCAAAGAAATGGTTAAGCTTTATTCAATCTTACCAAGAAGCTCCACATATAAAACAGATGAAAAGTAGATTTCCTCTGGATGGAGGTGTGTGGAGCTGTGATTCCTCCCCAGTCAGCTCCTCAAAGCTGCCTACCCGACTCCATGGCCACAGAGGGTACACTTCTGATATCCTGTAACTCTAGGAACATTGTTTGAAAACCACTGATGTAGCCCAAACCCCTTATTTTATGAATGAGGGAACAGAGGTCCAGTAATTGCCTAGCTGGCATCATACATTAACAGTGATATCTGTCATGAAGTATGACTGGTGATGAATTATTTTTCTTAAAATTTTAGTTTTTTTAGGAAACACACTACTCACTTCTTAACACAGCATATATACACATTGGTATATAGAATATGTGTTTTAAGACTAAATAACATGCATTAGGTCAGTTTTGCCAGACCCTTGAATTGGTAAAGCAGTAACCCTGTCATGTTCATATTTGATGGGTTAAAATTATGTGCTGATAAATTTGAAATTGTACTAAGGGAGGGGATTTGATCCTTTCACAAGGAGAGAATAGTTTTGCATCTCAAGTGTGCACTAGAATTTGCTGCTATGGAGACCACTTGCTTACACCAGATGTTCTGAGCAATAGGGAAGTTTCCACAGCAAGTGAGAAGGGTAAGAAGATAACTAGGCTGTTGATGTTTCTGCTGCTGGAAGAAGGCACTGAGAGCCTGGCATAAAAGGAGAAACGAGAAAAAGCTAGGAGAAGAGGATCCAGGGAGAATCGTGAAGTTTGTCATTGTCTCTGTCAGTCATGTGGTGACTTATTCACAGGCCAGTGAGGGAAGGAAAGCCATGGCAGTTTGAGAGCAACTTCCAGCAAAGGCTTTTAATATCAAATTGCTCTCTCATCTCCCCTATCTATCTCTGTGGCCCAGGGACCATTTACTCTAAATTTAGAGGGTCTCATTGAGATGAACAACATTATACTCAAGTTCAGGAAAAATCAGGGCTATTAATGCCAGATAAGGATCAATGGGGAAGGAATTTGCTTATACCTTGGAGTTTGAATTTCTCTAGTTCTGGTCCAAAATTGTGCTTCATCTTTAGCTAAGAAATAAAACAAAAATTAGTAATTACATTTATCCTTTTAGTAAATAGTTGTGTTTTAAATTTAAAAAATATTTCTTGGTGTCCTGAGATACCAGAAGCAAAAAGATTTGCTATTATTTTTTCTTGTCTTATTAAATCTGCACAGAACATGCCTTTTCAGAGTATATAGGCAACAGAAGAGCACTCCATGGCATGTATACTAATATCAGCTCTTGGGCCTAGAAAGGAATAAGTTGCTTGTTGCAAACTTGACAGTGGACCGGGTCTAGTTCTCCCAGGTGCACCTAATCCCATATTCCCTCTATTCTATGAGAGAAGAACTTGAGAATTCTGATCCTTCTCAAGGTCCTGTCTTATTTGGATAAGTACTGGTTGAGAGTTTAAGTCACCTGCATTGTGTTGAGGTGTGTTCCTGGGATGAGGAATGTGTGGTGTGTGTTGGGATATTAGCAACAAGTGTTCACCTGTCCCAGTGTGCTCGCTAAGCAAGGGATGGTAACTTCCACTCTTTTGCTTTGACTACCAGCTGTTTTGCAAAGTTGGAAGCCAAGAAGGAGAGCACTGGTCAATTAAAAGCCCCCAGATCTGAGGAATGTGTTCCAAGGTACTGCTCTGAGCGCTCCGCTTGCCTGGGGTCCTGATAATTACTCCCAGAGGGATATACTGTCCTCAACAGACCAAACAAAGGATCCTTCATCACCAGGAAGTCAGAACAGAGAACAAAGGTTAACGCAAACTGAAGGGCAGAGGGTCAAGTAAAAGTTCATCTCTCTGTCCAGGGCTTGTGACACCCTCACACTCTCTTCTTTGGAATCCATGTCCTTAAAATAGCTTACCGCTGGTTGGAACCTCCTCTGGTAGAGGTATGAGTGTTCAATGCATCTGTGATGATGAGACATTAATTTTCATTGCTTGAATAACTGAGCATCCAGGCCAAACCCCTTGTCTTTCTTCTGACTGCTTTGTTTATTGACTCCAATCCAAGACCCTAGTTTGATTTCCCCTGTGTGAGAAAGAGGAAGGTCTAACCCACAATGATTATCTTCTGAGATGACCCTCAGAGATGACCCTGCCACCAACCTCTCTTTTCCTGATGTATTGAAACAAGAAAGGAGATGTGGGATTGAGACCAGGATCAAACAGATATGGACTAAATTCTAGGTTTATGAATTGATTAAGGGTATGAGCTGTTGACAAGGGCCAGGATGACATTCATAATTATGAGGCTTCATAGAAGCCAAGAATGTGACTTTATGCTTTGGGATTCTCTGTGAGCTCAGCTGGTGAACCTTGAACCCCAGCTGACCCAGCCAGGCCAGCACACCTAAACTATGCATGACGGAAATAGCAGCTTGTATAGCTAAGGGCAAGGGAGAGGAGAGTTCCTGCCGCTCCTCTAGGAGTGAAGATTAAGAATGGCTTGAGGGGAGTTTCAGCTTCAGTGTGGGTCAGAATCAGACCCTCCTCCAGGAGGAGGTGGAGGTGACAGCTGTGGGGTCCAGACTGGGAGAGGGGACTTCTTGGTGGTGTGTACCTCTCACTGCTTGTGTATGAAGTGACAGACACTTGAATGAACATTGCCAAGTTTGCACCACATTCACATCTATAGCCAGAGAGAGGTTTATCCTAGAGACCATTTGTTTCAGTGTGTGTTCAGGGAGTGAATTCTGTCACTCAAAAATGCATTTAGCACCTATTATGGGCTGGGTATTATTCTAGCCATGACCAATGCATTGATGAACAAAAGAGATTCTTTGATCTCATGGAATATATAATCTAGTGGAATAACCCAACATTCATCAAGTTAATACATCAACATAAACTTTAAAACTGTGTGAGGTTCTCCGTGAGCAGAAGTCCTCTCATTTGTATTCTTGCAGAGGGACTTCTCCAAACAGACCTCTAATACTTCTCTCTTTTCTGCCCACAACAACCTCTTGGAACAGCTTTCTGCTTTTCTTTCTATCCCCTTGAGTTACTTTTTCCCTACTGTCATTTACTTAGAGGAGGTTTCTTATCAGATAATGGCAGGGACCCCCTCTCCCCCCAGTTACAGTGAAACAAAGTCTTTTTCCTCAGAGGATCATGGGCCAGGGGCTTTCCATTTCCCTTTTTAACCAGAGTACACAACAGCACCTATGTACAAAGGCACTGAAAAATTACTCTGCTTTCATGGCAGGGACGAATGGGAGGCTGAGACCGACATTATAAGACTTACTGTATGAAAGCTTCAGAGTTAGTCACTGGTACCAAATTCCAGAAAAGTTGGACTGGAGCTTTAACCCAGCTGGACCACATGAAGAGTTGGCAAGAGATTTCCAGCTTCTCCAGGGAAACAAAGATACATGAATCCGTTTTAGAGACTGGGTTGTCTCCCAAACAGTAATCAGATGCCTGTCTTGCATCCCACAATCCCACAGGTGTAAACCACATGAACAAATATGTGCTTAGGGGTGAGGGTAGGAGTGGTGGGGGAGGTGATGACGGTTCTGAATTCATAATGCATCATCTCAGTTGGCAGCTGTGCATCTGTTCCATATTTTGAAACCCCCTCCCATACCAGTAGAACTATTTCAGCAGATAATATCTAGGATTGACTGAAAGAAAAGTCATATGTTACCCAATGTCCTGAAATGGCTCAAGAAGATGGATAAGGGGTAGGTGTCAGGGTTGAAACTTGTATTTTACCTCTTGACTTTCAAAATCATTTGGATGGCAGCTTTGATACCATCTTGGAAACTGGACTTAATTAGCAAGGAACCAGCCCTCTCCGTGGGAGCTCTCGGACAGGCACTTTGGGTCCCTGCTTCCCCAAGCTCCCTCCTAGGGGTAGGATTTGAATTGTTGTGGCCTGTGGGGCTCCTAAAACTGCTTCCAGCCCATATGTGGCTACAAGTGATAATCCCAACACGTTTTGCAGGAAGAAAAATTGTGCCGGGAACAGCAAGTCAAGCATTTGCTGAGTTTTAGTAGGAGGTGTGAAAAATCTGCAACTCTCCTCTGTGATTCCTGTCAGTCTCACTGCTAGCCATGGTGTGTGAAGCGAAGCAGAGGCAGCGCCAAGCTCACATCCATCTTTCCGTGGCTCCATTAATCTCTCCTATTCCTGAAAACCGACTTATCTTGCAACTGGTTTAAAAACCTCCCAGGGCTGCAAATAGGACTGCTGCTAGTGCTGAATGGCCTCTGTGCTAATTAGAAAAAGACGTCCCTCCTGGGCGGGAGAATTGCAGAAAGACACCCCCTCCAGGCAGGCCAATTAGTGCAGGATGCCTTCTTCTAGGCTGATCCGGGCCTGTGCTGGCCATTGGAGCACAGGCTGGATTTCAGGCCCCCTCGAGCTTCCCCAGCTGGACCCCACGATGCCCACTGGCCTGTGGCTCACAAAATTGGCACTAACTAGTCTCCCTAACTGGAACACACTTCTAACCCCGTCTCCTTGCTGATATCTGCATGTTTAATCCTCTGCACTTAACCAACACTGAACACTCAAAATCAGAGATATTGATAAAGATCAAAATGGAACCAATGAATGAACATAATAGTGCTCATTTTAGTGGCACCGTCCTGTTTTGCAAGGTAGTGACTGTGATATTGGGAACAATTTTCTGTCTTGTTTTCCTTCACCATGAGTTTGAGATCGTTTTTGATTTTCAGAAGCCATTTCATCGAATCTTTTCTTCTTGGCCTTTAAATATGCCTGCTGTCTTAAGACCTCATCCATCAATAATAATAGTAATAATAGGAATGATAACAGAAAATGATTGAGCAGTTACCATATGCCAGGTGCAGGTGCTGTGCTCTGTGCTCTCTATGGATGAACTCATTTTAATTATCACAGAAGCCAAATGAGGTTGGTATTATGATTATTTCTGGTTTTTTTTTAATTAAGTTATTTATTTATTTATTTTGGGCTGTGTTGGGTCTTGGTTTCTGTGCAAGGGCTTTCTCTAGTTGTGGCAAGCGGGGGCCACTCCTCATTGCGGTGCACGGGCCTCTCACTATCGCGGCCTCTCTTGTTGCAGAGCACAGGCTCCAGACGCGCAGGCTCAGTAGTTGTGGCTCACGGGCCTAGTTGCTCCGTGGCATGTGGGATCTTCCCAGACCAGGGCTCGAACCCGTGTCCCCTGCATTAGCAGGCAGATTCTCAACCACTGCGCCACCAGGGAAGCCCCTATTCCTGTTTTAAGATGTGCAAACTGAGCCAAGAAAAGTGAAGTAATTTGCCAACAGCACACAGCTAGCGAGCAGTGGAGCCATGATTTGAGCCTGAGCAGTCTGGCTACAGAGCTCACACTCGTAACCTCTATGGTGTATTGTCTCCATCTATCCACTAATCAGTACTGTCCACCTCTCTGTCCATCACTCTATTCAATCACCTGTTCTACACACGTTTATTAATACCTATACACCAGGCTCATGCTAGGTCCTGGGGATGCAACCACGAGCAAGATACAAACTCTAAAATAGAAACAGTTTTAGACGAGTGGGTTGGAAAAACAAGTGTAAAGAGAATAGGCTTTATACGGTTTCATAGTAGACATGTCTTGGATGTCTACCTTGTCAATAACATCATATCCCAGGAACTACCCTTTCCCATTGTGCCTGTAAAAGGACAGGCCTAGGTACCCTATTTATAGCACAAGACTACCTTCTAGCCACAGATGACTGAACTAGAGTGGATACAAGACATACGTTCTACCAATGCAATGGATATAAACCACCAGTTAGCTCTTAAAGGGAATTTGAACTAAAGGACACTGTAGAGGTAGGTCCTTAAGAGAAAGGCTGAAGTTGGCACTTTGGCAAACACACAAGTTGGGGAATTGCATAAGCAAAGGCTTTGACACGGGACTGACCATGATAGTTTATGGACCATGAAGGACCTGCTTGGCTGCCAGGGATATGGCCTCTGGGCTAAGATAATGAGAGATAGGTGGTTAGATATAGCCCAAAATATAACCACTAATTCCCATGAGCCACAAAGGAACATTATTCTTATTACCATGTCTAACTGATGACTCTGGGAAAAGGTGCTGAGAAGGGAGGACTTTGGGGGCCAAATGCAGATGTCTGCACGTCACGCAGGAGGCGGGTGGCTTTCAAACATTTCTTTCTGCAAACTACAGGTCACAGGGAACCCCAATCCACGAAGCAGGTAAAATGATCATTGTTCTGGTATAAGCTAGGATCAAGGCCATGGAACCCTCCCTCCCCTTCCCTACAAGGTAGTGGTGTCCCTGGAGTTGTGTTACGTAGAGCTTTCGCTTTGGGAGTTCACGATCTGAAGAGCATAGGTTAAGAGGAAGGCTTTCACCAGAGACTGGCAAGGTCAGAGCTCCTGGGGGCCCAGACTGGGGGCAGAGTAACTTCCAGTGCTTCAGTGGCTGGGAGGTGAGGGGATGAGGGCTTGATCTGGCAGAGGAAAGGGCAGGGAAAGGACAGAGCTGCCGGTTACTTTGAAAGACAGGCTGGCAGCCAAATGTGTTATCTGCATCCAGTTGCTCTCAGAGGTTTGTAGGAACTTCTGGTCTTTATCACTCAGTTGGATGGCCTTCTTAGCATCTGGATGGTGTAGTTTGACTTTAATCTTTATTTAGCATGATTTGAGTTATGCAGTCTGAAATAATGGAGTCTATGGCCATTTTTAACCTCAGTTTGATTCACGGAGTTTCCACGCTGGAAAGAGATGTCTAATGCTTATTGAAATATTGAACTGAATTAAAGTAATTAAAAAGAATAATTGGTTACATCAGAATTATCATAGAATAAGATCAGAGCATTGCTAGAGAGTGGCATAGAAGCCCCAGTCTTCTTTTTTTTTTCATTTTAAAATTTTTACTTTGTAGAGGTAATCCTCAATTTATACATACAAAACATACGAAGATTCCTTTCCCATTCATTGTACCCTGTGAGAGTCTGCAGTTTTTTGTGTTTTTTGTTTTGTTTTTTTAGATTCCATATATATGTGTTAGCATACGGTATTTGTTTTTCTCTTTCTGACTTATTTCACTCTGTATGACAGACTCTAGCTCCATCCACCTCACTACAAATAACTCAATTTTGCTTCTTTTTATGGCTGAGTAATATCCCATTGTATATATATGCCACATCTTCTTTATCCATTCATCTGTTGATGGACACTTAGGTTGCTTCCATGTCCTGGCTATTGTAAATAGAGCTGCAATGAACATTGTGGTACATGACTCTCTTTGAATTATGGTTTTCTCAGGGTACATGCCCAGTAGTGGGATTGCTGGGTCATATGGTAGTTCTATTTGTAGTTTTTTAAGGAAGCTCCATACTGTTCTCCATAGTGGTTGTATCAATTTACATTCCCACCAACAGTGCAAGAGGGTTCCCTTTTCTCCACACCCTCTCCAGCATTTATTGTTTGTAGAGTTTTTGATGATGGAAGCCCCATTCTTCTATTGAAGAAGTCTTTAGGCATAAAAACCTATTTTTTGGGTCTTTATGAATGGGTAAAAAAATTCAACTATATTTCTTCCACCTCATACCTGGCAACATATGTAGACCATGGTTGGAGTTAGACAGACATGAATTCCATGAATTCTAGAATTCTAGCTTACTATGGTTGATAGTTGGAAGTGCTAAATAAATTTCCCTCAGTGTCAATTTCTAAAATAAAGGGTATAAAACCCACCTTCTAGGATGGTTCTGAAGATCAAAGGAGCTATTGTGGGGTAAGCACTGATGCCAGTGCCTGGCATACAGTAGGCACGGACTTATCTTCAATTAAATAAATGAATGCATGTTATTTCACCTCTCATCTCAGTTTTCTCATCTGAATAATGCATAATAACTGTATGTGTTTGATAGGTTTTTGAGAGCCCAAAAGAGATAACAGATGAATGATCCCTAAATTCTCATAATATTGATAATATTAAATAGAATGAATGGCTTGGAATGAACAACCTAAAGAGTGAGAAAAGGGGCAAAACCAAAAATCTGAGTAGTTAAGAGGAGCATGTTCTACCTCTTTGTAGATTAAGAAACAACATCAAAGACAAATTTATGGCACAGTCATTGCCTAGGGGACCCTGGCAGTTATAGCAAAGAGCCAGGTGATCTGTGGGTTTGGGGTCACAGTTTCATCCTCCTGGCAGACAAGCTTCCGGGGAAACCGGAGCTCTGGTGTGGATCCATCCAGGTGCTGGGGCAGTTGAATCAGTAGAAACAATCCTCCAGCATGCAGCTGACTCAGAATTGTCTCCCTGTCTGTGTCGGTTTGTCTATTGGGACAGCAAAGACTTAGTCTGTATAATTTGTTCTCTACCATAAATTATTTAATTACCATAAATTATTTTAGTGCTGCCTATCAAAGCAAGGCCAAGAGTCCAATGTCTCATCTTAATGTTTCTCCCTTTCCTTAATGAATCTGTTAATTATTTTATTTGTGTTCATTTACTTATTTTGGTTGGTGTGGTATGGTTAGAGTTTGACTTTTTCTTAAGTATATGAAATGATCTATAATAAAAGATGCATAAAAGAAGTGTCTCAGCTTGGGCTACTATGACAAAATATCATCGACTGGGTGGCTTATAAACAACAAAAATTCATTTCTCACAGTTTTGGAGTCTGGAAAGTCCAAGACGAAGGCAGGGTCAGTTTCAGTGTCTGGTGAGAGCACACTTTCTGGTTCATAAATGGTCATCTTCTCACTTTGTCCTTACATGGGGGAAGGGGCAAGGGAGCTCTCTGAGATCTCCTTTGTAAGGGCACTAATGTTATTCAGGGGGACTTCACCCTCATGACCTAATCACCTCCCAAAGGCCTCACCTCCAAATACCATCACGTTGGGTGTTAGAACTTAACACATGAATACATATGAATTTGTGGGGGGGGGAACACAAAGATTCAGTCTATAGCAGGAAGAGACCATTGAAATAAAGGCAAAAAAGTACTGGTGGACATGGAGATATGCAATGAATGGTACTAAATATTTTAAAGTATCTGCAAGTAACAAGGTCATAAGACATCATGCCAATACTACTATTTATAAATGCCTACAGTTATCCATTTTGGTTACTGTGTCATCATATCTTTTTTCATACCTTACCTAATACCATTTTTTATTTTAGAGAATATTTTTGGCTTTAACACCTCAGAGTTTACAGCTGCTTCAAGCAGTTAGCTGTTCCAGGTTATGAATTCAAATAAGGAAGAGGACCAGATAAGACAGGATAAGGAAAAGAAGAACCACAGAGCAGGAGTACCTTATTATTAATGATCTGGTTTTGATTGAGTTATTGAAATAACAGGTTGGCTGGAGTGAAATTGTCCACAATTGTATTCAACAAATTCTAGAAATCAGAACATAATGAAGGTCCAGCAGCTTCAGTCTTGTCAAGCACTGACTGGGTGCCAGGTATGGTGATAAAGGATGTTATCTTGTTTGGTTCCCTAGAGTGGTGCTGGCTAAGGTAGTCACTGTCCATATGTGACTATTTAAATTTAAATTTTAATTAATATTAAATAACATTTAAATTTCGGTTCCTCACTCATGTTAGCCATATTAAGGACCTACTGCAAGAGCGTACTGGGTGCTATATATAGATCATAGCACATGTGGGAGATATCAGGATTTTAATCCAGCTCTGTCACTTATTAGCTATGTGACCTTAACTTACTCAAGTTTTACCTTCTGAGCCTCAGTTTCCTCATCTATGAAGTGGGACTAACTATGTAGTACAATTGCTATGAGGATCATAAATTACAAGTTCATAGTTTACCCAGCAGACTGTCTGCTGCATAGCAGAGGCTGATGGGGGTGGTGATGATGATGATGATGGGAGAAGAGAAGGATGAGTGGATTCAAATTCATCCTCAAAATGCTTCTGGTGTGACTATAAAATATCTTGGTCACTCCCGTGACATAACTGTGTAAGGCCATAGTAGGAAACCTCCCCTTTTAGCACATTTCCACCATCTCCATAACACAGAGCATCCCGCCAGGACACAGATCTCTTCAACGACTCCATGCACTTAGCTTGTTGCCCCACTTGCTCCTAAAAAAACTTGTCAGATTTGAATGCACCACAGCCCAAAAGTTAAAAATTATAATTGCAATCAAATCTAAGATCAGCTTACTCTTGAGAGGGCAGCCTTCAGTGAAACCAGTCTCTAGCTGCAGTTTCAAGAGCCAGTGAGCAGATACTGGCAATAATTTTGGGAAAATAGCAGAGTTGCACTCCCCAAGACTACCTCTGATTGTACCCTTTCTCTTTTTCTGACCTCTTACCAACAAGACATTGTTTAAAATCCCCCTTGCTGTTAGAAAGCCAAAGAAACCACTCCTTTTGAGACTAACACACCTGCAATTGTTCTGTTTGCTTCTGTCACACCAGCCATTTTGCAACATCTGGATAAGTAGCTACACCACAGCATCTTTTCCTGTCTCAGGTCTCCGCCTCCCACTGACCACAGGGTCAAGTGTTTTGCTTAATTCCATGGCCTTCTCTGCTGCCTCTTCAATCAGTGCTGTCATTTCCCCAGTTGGAGGGTCAATGACTAGTCTGGACAATAGGTCTGCTATAAGCGAGTCTTTGCCTGGTGTATAGATTACTCATAAATCATATCCTTATAACAGCAATAACATTCCCTGTAACCTAGCAGGTGCATTGCCTAGTGGTTTGTGATCTGTCTGGACAGTCAGGCTTCTGCCCAATGCATGTTTGTGGAACTCTCGTGGTGCATGTATCACTGCCAATATTTTTTTTCTTGCTTGCTCAAGCAGAATTTTTTCCCAGCCGAAGCCAGCATTAGAGATGTGCAAGTGACTACTGAACAGTCCAATTTCTTGCTGAGAATCTCACTATGGGCTCTCAGTGTTCTTGTACATCACTGGACAGTTATTTTGGTAATGCCAAATTAGAATTTGAAATAGAAGTGGAAAGGAACGCACATTTGCTAAGTGCCCACACTGTGCCAAGCGCTGTGCTCGTTACCTCGCCCGTGATATTTTATTGAATCCTCCCAGCAAACTCATGAGGTGGGTACTATTTTTAATCTCATACAATGAGGAAAGTGAGGCTATAAGAAGTTTAATACCAATACCAGTTAGTAGTTATCATGCTCTGATGCCAGTTATATACGACATTATCTCATTTAGTCCCTAGACTAGCTTCCTCATCCAAGAAGGTAACAACTAGTCACATGAGGCTATTGAAATTCAAACGAATTCAAATAAAATAAAATTTCAAGTTCAATTCCTCAGTCATACTAGCCACATTTCAAGTGCTCAATTGCTACATGTGGCCAAGGGCTACTGCCTTGACTCTGCAGGTGTAGGACATTACCATCATTGCCCAAAGTTCTCTTGACCAGTGCGGCCCTACAGCAGTGCTATAGGTGGGGCCAGGTACTATGATACACATACTACAGATGGGAAAATGGAGGCTTCGATTGATTTTGTGACTTGCTGAATAAAAGTAAACAGAGCTTGGGCATTAGGTCCAGGCCTGAATCCAGTTCCAGGAGCCTTGCTCTTAACCACAGCTCTGAGCTGTGTACACAGTGGCATACCTAAGGACACACCACTGATACATGATGGTGGGGACTCCTGGGCAGAGGGTGCCTTGAGAATTCAGGGATAGTCATTGTAGCCTCACAGCAGACCCTTTCCGATAAGCCTTATCTCTGGTGCTAGGCATGCAATCCTCACCTCTGTCATTTCCTTGATCTGGTTTTGCTCCTGAGGTTATCAGATGCCCTGGGATGTTTGCCTCCACCAGTTATGTGTACGTGCCTCTTTAAAGGTCTCTTGCTTCTGCAGGAGCCCATCTCCCGATCTCACAGTGTCATTTCTGTCCTCATTGGGTTGTGCTTGTCTTCCTCATCTGCCACCATCCCTCATCCTGGCTAGAGACTCCCATAAAGTCTT
Source organism: Mesoplodon densirostris (assembly GCF_025265405.1). Classification (NCBI taxonomy): domain Eukaryota; kingdom Metazoa; phylum Chordata; class Mammalia; order Artiodactyla; family Ziphiidae; genus Mesoplodon; species Mesoplodon densirostris. Next base: position 53,830,469 of record NC_082673.1, on the reverse strand, counting down.
TATCATTCCCTGAATGACCCTGGAGGCTGACTCAATCCCAAATGGTAGCCTGAGTCTGTGACTCTGGCTTGCCCTGGGGAGCACGAAGAATACAGAGCAGAATGGGTTCCATCTGCTGTCGTGCAAGCTCTTTTGCTTGCTCAAGATGCAAGACTTCCTCTGGGGCCAGAAGAGGGGTGTGGCAAGTGACCAGGTTACCTCTGTTCACTCCAGCCTTAGGCTTCTGCTCTTTTTCTCAGGAACCGTTGCACTGAGCCAGAACCTCTGCTTCCTCCAAGAGCTCAGTGCTCACCATGATACAAGACTTTCTCTGAGATCTCTTACCGTTGCAGAGCCATACAGTTTGTTGAGTGGCCTGACATATCAAGGGTCTGTCCTAGGCAGCTTGGGAAAAATAACACTTTTTGAGCCTTTACTATGTGTCCAGGACTCTGATTCATATGCATGATTTCATTTACTCGTCCAAAATCCTTAAGCAACTTCTTTATTACTCCCAGTTTACAGACTAGAAAATCAAGACACAGAGAAGTAATTTGCTCGAGGTCACAAAGCTATTTGGGAATTATTTGGGATTAATACTTTGAATCCTTATGCTGTATTTCCTCTTCGTTTACTCTAATTCTGTTAATAAGAAATTATTGTCCATGATTGACCAATGAGATGAACAAGCCTTAGAGAATAAAGACCTTTGTCTAGGATGTAGGTAATAAGTGACCAAGCTGGAGATGACCGTAAAAACATTAGTATATACTTTAGCTATTTTTATTTATTTATTTATTTTTAAAATTTATTTATTTATGGCTGCATTGGGTCTTCATTGCTGTGCGCGGGCTTTCTCTAGTTGCAGGGAGTGGGGGCTACTCTTTCTTGAGGTGCACAGGCTTCTCATTGCGGCGGCTTCTTTTGTTGTAGAGCACAGGCTCCAGGTGCGCAGGCTCAGTAGTTGTGGTGCATGGGTTTAGTTGCTCTGCAGCATGTGGGATGGGATCTTCCTGGACCAGGGATCAAACTCGTGTGTCCTGCATTGGCAGGTGGACTCTTAACCACTGTACCACCAGGGAAGTCCCACTTCAGCTATTTTTAAAAGTCAATTTTTTTTTTTTTTTTGGTACACGGGCCTCTCACTGTTGTGGCCTCTCCCGTTGGGGAGCACAGGCTCTGGATGTGCAGGCTCAGCGGCCATGGCTCATGGGCCCAGCCGCTCCACAGCATGTGGGATCTTCCTGGACCAGGGCACGAACCCACGTCCCCTGCATCAGCAGACGAACTCTCAACCACTGTGCCACCAGGGAAGCCCTAAAAGTCAAATTGTAAACAATTCAGCTTGAATGTAAAGAGCTAAGAATACAGTAAGAAGAGTGCTTTGGGAAATGTAAATCACTCTACAAATTTAAGGTACTCTTTTTTTGTCACAACCTCATCATTAATTGTGTTAAATATTACTTCTTGGTCATGTTCTTTAAGTTAGACCCACCAATGTCTTTTACTCTCATAACTGTTCAAAACCCAATAAAAGAAAAGAAGTCCAACAGTAAGGATTCACTTAGGCTGCATTAATAGCACAAACAATATGACTTAACCTCAGCAGAAGTTTATTTCCCTCTTGTGTAAGAGAAGCTTAGAAGAGAGAAGCCCAGGGCTGAGATAGGGACCTTCTCTGTGGCCCTCATTTTCATGGGCCAAGATGGCTGCTAGGATTAGGGCTATGATGTCCACAATGAAGACAGCTGGATGGAGAAAGCAGAAAAAAAGCATGGATATCTTTCCCATTAAGAAAACTTTATTTGTATTTATATCCATTAACTATTAGGGGCCTAGAAAATGGAGTATTTAGGTTATGCAAGAATATGTCCAGCTAAAAGCCAATATTCTGTTTCTAAGGAGGAACATCAGTCTACAAATCTGCTAATATACAAGGTAGTTTAGGCCATCACCCCTTTTCTGGCTCACCTCCCAATAGGAAGCCCTTCAATGGCCTTCCTAGCTCTAACTCTGTGGGTCTCAGAAGCAACATAAATCATTATTTTCCCTTTTTCTTGTTCAACAGCTCATCCAGGGCCATTGCAGGACCATCTTCCTCTAAGAATGATCTTGGGAAGGAAATCACAATTCTCCTCCTTGCACTTCCTATTCTATAAGGTATCCCCAATTTTTAGTTTAACAGCGCATTTGTTTGGAGGCAGGTCTCATCTCTCCCATTTCTTTCCCATTTTTTGCTTCTTGTGTCTAGATGACCACCCTTAGACTTGAGCTTGGCACGATTTTAGTCTGAGTTAGATGTTAACACGCCAGTACCTTCGTCTTAAGCCATTATTACCGAATAAGTTGGAGCAGCAGCACTACTGAGTAGAGATCCTTGAGAAAGTGCCTTAATTATGTTCAGTTAAAATATCAATTGATGGAGCATTTGCCTTTCCTTACCTTTCATATAAGGGAGTTGGGAGTTCAATTAAATAATTTATCAAGTCACTGTCAGTTCTGAGATCTACAGTCCCTTGGCCTTGAATGGATGGGACCTGGGGGAGCCAGCAATTAGGACGCAGAGGCCAGAAATAGAGTAGGACTGAAAGGGAGGTTAGAAGATGCCAGATCTCTTTACAATTTTTGTCAGTGTTTAGCTTTTCCCAATCTAAATTTGAATCGATCACACTTAAGGGGAGGAAGAGGGAGCAGATAGCTCTTCCTCTGAGAAGTGGCAAGTGCTTGGAGGGACAGTGTGCGTGAGCATCTATCTCATTGGATGAATGGGATGAGGAACACACCTCAGAGCTGCCTTCTGGGGTCTTCCTCTACCTCTCTGCCTGCTTCCTCTGAATCTCCATCCTGACCCTTCTTGTTCCATTCCCTATATTTCAGTGTTCCCCAGGGTTCTAAAATCTCACTCAATATACTCTCCCATCTTATCCATGTTATCCACACAAATCTGTATCTCTTTCTGTTGAGCCCCAGACCCACGAAGAAGACTTCATAAGCCTCTTCAAAGAATATTTCTACAAACAAATGCACCCTCTTCCCCACAAAATATGCTCATTCTTCAATATCCCCAGTTTCAAATAGCTACACCACTGCCCTAGCTAACTGCTTGGTTCAGAACTGGAGAGTCATTTAGAGTCTGCCCTTTCCTCCCCACCCCTCCTCCATTGGCTGCTAATTAGCAAAGCCTCTCACTTCTGTCACCGTCTTCTCACCACCAAGGGCTCATCGCTTTTATCCACATCAATATCATAATTTCTGGTATTCTCTAATCCCTTTGCTATAAAAGAAACATCTTTTAAATTATAGGCCTATTAATAATAGTGACAGCAATAGCAAAAATAATCACAACCACTTATTTTTTTCCATTGGGTGCAAGGGCTTTATACTTATTATCTTCAATTCTCATAACAACCCTTATTGTTTTACCCATTTAACAGATGTGAAAACTAAGGCTAATCAACAGCTCCAATGTCACCATGCTAGTAAGTAGTGGAGGAAGGATTTGAATTCCATTCTCTTCAGCTTCAGACTCTGTTCAGGTTTAAAATCCTTCTTGTCCTACCACTTGTCCCTCTCCTATTGCCTTCAAGATGGAATTTCAATATTCTCAGCCTAGTGTACATAGGCTGTGATGATCCAGCTAACTACTACTTCCCAGCTTCATCTTCTGCCATGTCCATTCATTAAGAACTGCTTTCAACTTCAAGATAATTCCTTGCCCTTTTGTGTCTCTTGTTTTTATAAATGCTGTTCTTTACCTGCAAAGGTCTTCCTCCCTGGATCACACTACTTTGGATCCAAATATTCTATTCAAATGTCACCTCTCCTTCAAAGGCTGTCTGTCCTTCTAAGTCTGCTACTTCCACTTCTCCCTGAGCTAGCCATGATCATAGCCTTTATTATTCTAACTTTTCACTGTATCCCCTTTCCTTCTTAAGGCAGAAATTCCTTTTTCTTTTTCCTCTATTTCTCTTGTGCCTAGCACAAATGTACTGAGAACATTTTGTGCTCAATAATTGATGATGGAGATCATGATGATTTTCATGATGATGGTGGTGAAGAAAAGCTGATGGTAATATATCCAAAAGGGAGGAGTTTTCCCCAGGACTCAATCTGGTCTTTCTTTAAGCTCTTCTTAAATCATCCTATCCAAGCCCATGGATTTTCATACTTACTTTTATATTGATGACTCCAAAATTTTTGTCTGTAGGCTTAACTTCTCCCTTGAGCTCCAGATGAATATATACAACTGTTTCCTTAATGCCTTCAAGTGTAAGTCTAATAGGCATCTGGGCCTTAACATAGCCAGAAGAGAACTCTGGAGTATTTTCTTCCCAAACTGTTACTCTTCCAGTCCTTTCCATCTCATTTAATAGTCCCATCTTTGACTCACTTGCTTTGGCCAACAACTGAAACGATTACCACTATATCTCTCATGCCCTACATCCAATTCATTAGCTAATCCTCTTGGCTTTAGTGTCTTCCAAAATAATAATAAACCATGCTGTATCCTACCATTTCTCTCCTTGATCACTGCTACTATTCAGGTGTAAGTCAGTCATCTTTCAATAACAGGGTCCCAACTGGTCTCCCTGTTTCCATTCTTGTCCCTCTACCATTCATACTCCACACAGCAGCCAGAGTGAACTTTTGTAACAGAATCATATCATATCATTACCCTTGTTTAAAATCCCTCAAAGGCATCCCATCATATTTGAAATTAAAATGTGCCATGTCCCCTGCTGGAATCTATGGGATCCTGCTGCCTACTTCCCTGACCTGATCTCCTCCACTGTCTCCTTCCAGCAGGATCTGGCCACACTGACTTTCTTTCTGTCCCTTGAACCAGATGAGCCTGTTTCTGCCTTGGCCAAGTGCACTTTCTATGTCTTGGCCTAGATTACACTTGTCCCCAGATCTTTGCATAACCAGCTCTTCCTCCCTGTTCTCTGCTTAGATATCCCCTCCTTGGAGTGGTCTCCTCTGAGCACCCACCTAAAATTACCCCAACTCCACCACTACTCTTTTCCTCATTACCTTTCTTCATATGTTGCTTAGCACTGAGCACTATCTGATAGGAATTCTATTCACTAATTTACTTACTTATTTACTTTTACAGTTTTATTGTCTCTTCCCCCAACTAGAACCTAAGTTCCATGAGAAAAGGGACTCTCTCCCTCTCTTTCCTTCTCTCTCTCTCTCTCTATCTATATATCTATTTATATTTGTAAAGAGATTTAGATTTAAATTTTAGATATGTACATGCATGCATGTAAAGTCTCCCTGAACCTCTTTATGATATTAGGCCAACAACTCCCATAGACTAGAGTACAAGAAGTAACGTCTTCTTCAATCTTTACTTGCCTTTTAAACACCTCTTCACAAACTATTACATATAGAATGGATAAACAACAACTTCCTGCTGTATAGTACAGTGAACTATAGTCAACATCCTGTAATAAACCATAATGGAAAAGAATATGAAAAAGAAATATATATCTATATCTATAGATATCTGAATCACTTTGCTGTGCAGCAGAAACTAACAAAACATTGTAAATCAACTATACTTCAATAAAATAAATTTTTAAGGCTTCCCTGGCAGCACAGTGGTTGAGAGTCCACCTGCCAATGCAGGGGACACCGGTTCGTGCCCCGGTCTGGGAAGATCCCACATGGCACGGAGCGGCTGGGCCCGTGAGCCATGGCTGCTGAGCCTGCGCATCCAGAGCCTGTGCTCCACAACGGAAGAGGCCACAACAGTGAGATGCCCACGTACCGCAAAAAATAACAATAATAGTAATAAAATAAATAAATAAAATAAATTTTTTAAAAACCTCTTCAGAAAATCTATTGCATTTCAACTATTATTCTCCAAAATAATGAGGTCTGAAAAGCTAGTATTATGATACATGCAAAAAACTGGATGAAAAAAAAATTCTAAGTAAAAAAAAAAGAAGTCAGTCAGAAAAAAGTATGTATTATATGATTTCGTTGACATGAAATTGAAAAATGGACAAAATTGATCCATGGCAATAGAAATTAGAATAGTGGTTACCCTTGAGTGCATTGACTGGGAGAGGACTGAGAAATCCTTTAGGATAGTGGAAATGTTCTGATCTAGACAGTAGTTATATGGGTATATACATGTATAAAAATTTTGTCAACCTATACACTTAAGATTTTTTACCTTTTTTTTTCTATAACACTGTTGCAAAGGCAGCATTTTATTTATTTATTTTATACTTATTTTTGGCTGTGTTGGGTCTTCGTTTCTGTGCGAGGGCTTTCTCTAGTTGCAGCAAGCAGGGGCCACTCTTCATCACGGTGTGCGGGCCTCTCACTATTGCGGCCTCTCTTGTTGCGGAGCACAGGCTCCAGACGCGCAGGCTCAGTAGTTGTGGCTCACGGGCCCAGTTGCTCCGCCGCATGTGGGATGTTCCCGGACCAGTGCTCGAACCCGTGTCCCCTGCGTTGGCAGGTGGATCCTCAACCACTGCGCCACCAGGGAAGCCCTTGACATTTTCTCATTGCATATTATCCCTCAAGCAATCAATTAAGACCAGTAGTAGTAGCCATTTAGTCACAAGGAACTCAGAGCCTGAAGGAATTTGGTTGAAAGTTTTAGGTAAGATTTTTTTTAGGATTCAATACAGTCTTAACTTTAGGAAAAAAATCTCGTGAACATATAAGGAGATGATGGTTCCAGCACATCAAGCTATACCCTTCCTGTTAAAAGGAAAAATCTCCTTAAGCCTTTACATTTACTTGCTCCGTTCCCCATAGCTCCCAAGTACAATAGTGAATGTAAGCTACAATAAAAAGGTCATTTTCTTCTTTCAGCAACAGTAACACAAGTGGCTACATTTCCTGATTCTGGATTAAGTTCAAGATTTCAAATACAACTGGACTCGTTTCTGATTAGAAAGTTTGATATTTATCATAGACTTCCCTGTCTTCCATAACCAGTAGGAGAGAGATTGCAAAAAGGTAAACTGAAAGGGACCATTCTTTTATTCAACAATTAACCCCATCTGGGTAAATAATACGGCGTGGGGCACTTGAGCCATTGCTGTTAGGCTCTGAGTTCAGAACTCAACACGGCTTCAAAGCGGTGTCGATGAAACGATGACAAGATGCTACAGAAATGGCTTTTTATGTGGAATATAATGCGTGTCTAGTGTTACATAGTACAGTAACGAGGAGAAGAGGGTTGTAAAGACAGAGGATAGAGTGTCTGGAAGTACTTACCTGAGGGAAACACAATCTTGGTTTAGTTCAGGCCCTTAGGCGTAGAAACACAGTATATGGTCTAGAAACTTGAATATTCGAAAACAATTTCATCAAGGGTTGTAAGGTTTCCATCACAGGCAAATAAAAACAAAATTCCCTGGCAGTCACCAAGGCAGCCAAGAGCTGAGATGCTTCTGAAAACCTGAGCTTCATTCCCTCTTTTATCAGATAATTTCATTATACAAAGGGGCATATGTCTCTTAAAAGTATCAAACAGCACATTAGAACCGTGAAAGCCTGTCAGTCAACAAATCCTTTTGATAAAGATCGATCGCTCCCTGAATAAGGGGAAAACATAGTCCGGGTCAATCTGTCAGCAAACGCATTCAAAAATCTATACTCTGAATTGAGACAAGGAACACTAATAAACTGAGATTACTTTCCAAGAAAATATTTGGGTATCCCTACAAGCCTGGGCCTCACACCTGACTGCATTTGGCATCCCCGGGAAGAATAGGCCGAGTGATCCACAGAGGTGTGCAGGCATCTTTGGTTACTTCTGAGGCAGCCCTCGCCCGATTTCCACCCACCTGTATCACTTTTAGTAAATGGCACAGGGGTGGAAATTAGTGGGGGAACCTGCTCGAGACTCCAGCAGCTCCAATTTCTCAAGTGGCTTTTCTATTGTAATATGGGTATTCTGAGGCTCACATGAGAAACCCAGGGTCTGGGATCCACTTCAACAGTAAACGGTTAGCACAGACCCTCTGGAACAAAAAGGGCTTGTGCATCTAATCTCTGTCCGTTGCAGACATCTCCGGGGAGACCCATGAGGAAAACAAAACATGAAGAAAATAGATATGGATCATCTTTATGACCGAAGAAAAACAACTACCTTTGTTGGTTAATTGAGCTCTGCCTCCCAGGAGCACAAAGGGATGGAGTTAACACCTACTGAGTCCCTACTGTGCATGCTTTGCAGTTTGCTACCATTATCTCTTTGAATCCCAGGACGGCACTGAAAGGCAGATATCATTATGCCCATGTTACAGAGCTCATAGGAGGCATAGGTGGCCAGTGTTTCACCCAAGGCATTTAACTAATGTCAACAGTGGAATTTGGATCCACTGTGTCCTGTGTATCAGGCCTGTCTACCACAGTGACTGTCCACCTCTGGCTTTCCCCTCAAATTGGTCCAGGGCCACCCACCCACCATCTCCACTGCCCCCTTCTCAGTGGTTGGGTTGACTCCTGGGCAGCAGAGGACACTTTGGGTTTTTTTCCACTTAGTAAAGAGACTAGCTCAAGGGCAGCCATGTAAGGAAGGACTGGATGAAGTGGAGGACAATCTGATCTACACAGTTGGAAAAACCATAGACCAAAGCCCAGATACACAGTTCAGAAACAGATGAGCAGAAATTCCTTTGCCTGGGTATTCACAGGGTCTCTAATTTGGATGGATGATCAGAAGCCAGGGATGAGGGGAAGGGTAGGAGACAGAGACTCTGTGCTAGGGTCAAATAGACCATGCCAGTTTGCTTACCCAATCTCTACTTATCTTTATTGTAAGGAAAAGAGATGACTTAGATGTTAGAAGGACTGGATACAAATAAGAGCTTTGCATCAAATATAACTGTGGGACTTGGGACAAGGTAATTTACCCCACTGAGTACCAGTTTCTTCATCTGTATATTCAGGCTAATGGCACCACCTGATGGAAGAAAAGTTAAGATTAAAAGGAATAATGCACAGGAAACACCTAGCCCAGTGCCTGGAATACAGTAAGCCCTCAGAAATCTTAGGCTTCTCCATTTCTTTTTCTAACCTCCTTAGGAAGAGCCAATTCCACAGTGACATTGGCCCTATGACCTAGTATGAGAAACTAAGTAACGAGTGATTGGGCTGATGAATTCAGACCCAAGATGTGCTGCAGCCCACAATAGAAGCATCATTTCTTGGGGGTATATTGGGGGCAACAAAGACTGATCATTTTGCTTCCCTGCCACACTTTGTGCAACAGCAGAGAGAAGTGCTCTGAGATTCATCTTGGGCAGGCGTCTGACGTGGTACCTGTCTGGGCCCCAACTTTAAACACAGCACCCAGACCCCATCAACTGTTGTCATCCTATCCTGAATGACAGCCACTGTCCCCACACTGTGCCCCACCAGTCCTCATCCTAGTGTTCCAAGCCGTCATCCGTTGGTTACAGCCTGAATTCCCATTTGGCTTTTCAGTGGCATGGCCTGAGCTCATGAGCCTAAGAATAAAGAATGAAGGGGCAGGGTGGGGAGCGTACACATGAAAGTGAAGGAGAAAACCTCATATTTGAATGAGAAATGAGTGTATTTTACCTATTTTCTTTATTTTCCCTTAATAGTTTTGATGGAAAGTGATTGAACTTGGAGTTCTGGTCTATCAGCCTCCTTATGTGGCCTTGGGAAGTCACACAGATTTCTGTTTCCTATTAGTAAAATATGGACATATCAGATACTATCTCTGAGGTTCCTTCTATTCAGGCATTCCATTCGGCTTTATCATCCATCCTTTAAGAAGATGAGGGAGGCAAATTTAAAGGTTAGGAGGTTGGGCGGTTAAGGTTAGGAGGTGGCACTAGACTTGGAGTCCTGGGTTCAAGACCAAGGTCTGTCACTAACTTGACATGCTCTTAAGTGAGATACTTCCCCTTTAGAGCCTCTCTCTCTCCATCTATAAAAGGAGAATTGTCACTAGAATTGTTAAGGATTCTTCAAATGCTAACACTCCACAGTGGACTTAATAAACCAATAAATTCTAGGGCATAACTCATGTTTCACACCCTGTGCCAGATGTGGAAAAATTTTGTGGGCAAAGAACTAAAAACTCTAACAGGCATAAGTTTCCTGAAGCTCCCTATATTCCTGGTAGACAACAGAGGGCACTCTTGGCATGTGTGCATCTAAAGGGTCCCCAGAGACCCTGGTGTGAGCTACCATGGCATATTATTTTTCTGAAGTTAAAGTTTTTATGGTATGTCACTATAGAGGTTCTATCTGTCCCACTGGCCTGTCTCTTGCTTACTGAACCATATTTAGTCTACATTTGGCCCTGGGTTCTCCTTACATAAATTTACTAAATTCTGATATTTATCAGGAATTAATCTGGGGTCTAGTTCTTCTGTATGTAAATTCTTATGCAAATACTACATGGATCTGATCTCTCTTCTCCTCCCTCTTCCCTAAGCATATTTTCACTCACTCTCATACTTTTACCAGGTTCCACATTATTTTATCAAATTAAAAAGAGAAATTTTAAATCCACAAAAATGGTATGAAATTCCAAAGTTTGTGTTGTCACAGTTTTTCCCAATGTGTTCTTTTGGGGAATAAAATCAGACAATGTGTAAAAGAGTTTCAGGAAGAGACAAGTAAAGCTTTATAGACTCTTCATAAAGTCAAGTGGATTGCTACATAAATGCCACATAAATCATAATCATCATGACTATATTTTAAAGGAGAATATTACTACAGGCACATTCTTCCTTTTCAAAAGTTCAGTTCTTATGAAAGAATGCTCAACATCATTAATCATTAGAGAAATGCAAATCAAAGCTACAATGAGATATCATCTCACAACGGTCAGAATGGCCATCATCAAAAAATCTAGAAACAATAAATACTGGAGAGGGTGTGGAGAAAAGGGAACACTCCTGCACTGCTGGTGGGAATGTGAATTGGTACGGCTACTATGGAGAACAGTATGGAGGTTCCTTAAAAAACTTCAAATAGAACTACCATATGACCCAGCAATCCCACTACTGGGCATATACCCTGAGAAAACCATAATTCAAAGAGAGTCATGTACCAAAATGTTCATTGCAGCTCTATTTACAATAGCCAGGACATGGAAGCAACCTAAGTGTCCATCATTGGATGAATGGATAAAGAAGATGTGGCACATATATACAATGGAATATTACTCAGCCATAAAAAGAAACGAAATTGAGTTATTTGTAGTGAGGTGGATGGAGCTAGAGTCTGTCATACAGAGTGAAGTAAGTCAGAAAGAGAAAGACAAATACCATATGCTAACACATATATATGGAATCTAAGGGAAAAAAAAATGTCATGAAGAACCTAGGGGTAAGATGGGAATAAAGACACAGACCTACTAGAGAATGGACTTGAGGATATGGGGAGGGGGAAGGGTAAGCTGTGGCAAAGTGACAGAGTGGCATGGACATATATACACTACCAAATGTAAAATAGATAGCTAGTGGGAAGCAGCCGCATAGCACAGGGAGATCAGCTCCGTGCTTTGTGACCACCTAGAGAGGTGGGATAGGGAGGGTGGGAGGGAGGGAGACACAAGAGGGAAGAGATATGGGAACATATGTATATGTATCTGATTCACTTTGTTATAAAGCAGAAACTAACACACCATTGTAAAGCAACTATACTCCAATAAAGATGTTAAAAAAAAAAAAAACTTCAGTTCTTAACTATGGAGTGTTGTGGAAATTCTCATTGACTGTTAGCTATCAGCTACATTCATCAAGGAAAAATAAATCTGTCTTTATAGATTTATATATAAGACAGTTTAGAAATTTTGACAGCAACAATATTCAGAAAAGTACAGTCAGTGACCACATTTGAGGTTAGCAGGACATATTTCTTAAAACCAGCCTTGTCCTTAAATGGTACTATCTGCTTAGTTACTGTGGCAAGGTCAACTACATCTAATCTTAAGTCTCCTAGCCTTAGATGAGTCACTGAAGCCTCAGACTCCTCAGGCCAAACACTGTGGGCTCTACCAGATGTTATCTAAGCCTCTTCCTTTGTGGCTGTCTGTGGATGCCATGAATTGGGAGGCTGCTAGGTTTAGGAGAAGGGTGTGTCTTTGAAGTTGGACAGAGCTGAATGTGAATCCCTGCTTTGCCACTAACAAATGGCCTGGAAAAATGTGCTTGCTTTCTCTAAGCTTGGCTTTTGCGTCTTCAAAATGGGGAATAAAAACACCTATCTTTTGAGTTTTTCCTGATAACATAATGAGATAGCCCACAAAGGGCCAAGCACACATAGAAAATATTTGGTAAACATTAGTTCGTGTCCCTTCCCCATCTAGGCTTGGATATTCTAGAAGGGCTTATGCAGCCTTCACCTGTGTTTAGTCAAGGATGAGAATAAAAGTATATAGAGAAAAATAAGTATGAATTTTAATCTGAGTTTCCAAAACAATATCTTGGGTTTCTTGAGAGCAGAATCACGTGAAGTTAGTTCAGAATTTTGAATGTATGGGGAAGCAGCTCAGAGACAGATGTGGAAGTTAATTGCTCTACAAGCAGCTTTTGGTGTCCTGCCACCATCTCAGCCATGGCAACTCAGAGCTACCAGCTTGATTAATCCCTTTGGACTCGAAGGGGAACAGAGATTCGGGGAGTAAAATCTGAGGGTAGATTCTACCAGAGTTTTAGAGCATCCCAACTTGATAGGCAAATAGCCTTAAAGGTCAATTCACTTGGTCTTTAAAATAATATTGTGGGCATAAATAAGCAGAAGAAAACCTTTTTTGAGTCGAGCAGGTGAAAGTGCCTGACCTTTGGGGCCATTTGCTTTGATCTAGCGAAGAAGTTAAGAATGTATAGTGGAAAATAACCTACTAAGTTTTGAAATATTTGTCTCTGAAGCACCAGGTATGCCCCTTCTAAGTACAGATTATATAATATATATGACCATATACATAATGGTGCCTGTAATTGCCTTCAGAGATTCTATTTTCTATTGAATCTTGATTTTTCCCTAGAACACAAATCAATGGTCTCTTACAAGTTAGAATATACTTGACAAACAAAATGTAATATTGCATTTTTGACAAATAATTTCAGCTGTTTCTGCTAAAGAGTGTTTCACTTTAAGAAAAAAAAAAGTCTTGACAAATTCAACATTACTTTTAGCAAAACAGTGTGGCAGATTCAATCAGGGTTACAATGATGTTAAAATATAGCAGCATTCAAAGGAAGTGTGGCTATAGGCCCCAACCAGGTGCCTTAAAATACCAGACAGAAATTCAGTGATACATTTTTTTTCCCCTGAGGTTGATATGTTCTTTGTATTTTTTTCTCTGTGATTCTAAAAGGAAATGCGTATAATCATTGGCTCTCCATGTAATGATTATCACATTTTTTATTTCAGAGCAAACACCCCTGGAAACACATTCCTTGTAGTAACCTGAAACCCCCCTTTTGGGCAAAATTCTGATTGATTTCAGCAGAACAAAGGGACAATTGCATCTCATTTGAAACCCAGATTAGGTGCTCTTTATTTCATTCTAAATTGGGAGTGATAATGGTTGGGTGGTCATTACTTCAAGAGGGGAAATAAAACAACACCGATATTGAAGAGTGCTGGTGTACAGTGGCTATTTTCTGGGATGGAACTTGTTAACTAAGAATTGAAAAGTCATCCTCTGGTAGCCTGAACAGGAGCCTGCAGTCTGCAAACACTTATTCCCATCAACACTGCTCCAAGGAGGTGCCGAAATGCAGGGTCCCTCATTCTGATCTTGTGTCTGTCCTGGTATGAATTAACAGAGGGGAACAGGAAATGGATCGACACTGTTCATAAGTGAGGAGGCCAGGCAGGAGGGGAGGTCCTTCTGCTTTCAATCAAGAGAGAGGGTACAATCTGAGGCGTCATCAGTACATCTCAACCATCGGGAAACCCAGGCTTCTGCAGGGAGCTGGGCTTCTTTATGGATGGAATTACACACTTTGTGAGTAAGAATTATTTATTCTATAGAATACCTGTTAGCTTACAGCAAAAATGTGGGTGGAAGGAAATATATGGGACTGGTGAAGTAAGCAAAGAAAACGCTTAAGAGTGTGTTTCTTCACTTGACACTGGACTAAACAGAGAAATCATTATCATCTATGTTTTATTAATATTATTTAATAGCAATACTTTTCCCAGTTCCCAATCTGGAATACTCAGAGAGAGAAAGATCAAAAGTTATTTCCCTTCTTGGAGATCTTTAGAATCCAGGAGCTTAGAAGCAAGTTTCTCTGTGCCACTGGATTATTCGTGTTGTAGCGAGCACTGCTAGCCTTGCTTTAATATTATTGACACTGATCCCTGCTTTGTTGACATCTTGGGTAGCTACTATGAAGAGTTGGGAACTAATTTGCTTAATTTCAACCTTACTAATCCAATCAACTTCCCTGTTTACTTTGCTTGCTTAGCAAGCCTTTGAAAAACGAGAGTTTTAAGTGACTTCCTACTCCAGGAAAGATTTGTACATGGGCACTTGGTCTTAATCAGAGAGGGGATGGACTTGTCTGGGGTGGATGTGGTCAGAGGTGCTGCCGAGCAGAGGCAGGAGCAGGAAACTGGAAAACTGCCAGTCTTTCTTGATCATCTTCACGGCGTGACTACAGGATTCCATTTGAAATGAGTTCCCCAACACTAAAATATGCCCATATATAAATGCACACACAAAGGCAGAAAATATGGGATTTCTTGTTGTTATTTGACATAGTATTGGTCACATCTGAATTTTTCACCTCTTGTGCAAATCTGGGAGTTCTCTATATTTTGAAGAGCAGGTTGGAGATGAGTTGTGCCTTGAAAACTCATTTTTATTCAGCAGTTTGGTATTTTAGCATCAGAGCCCACCAAGATACTAGCTACTCTTTGCTATAAGTCAGATGTATTAAACTACTATGGACATTTATGAAAAAGATCTAGTTTTTTTTTCTTTCTCTATAAAGCATAACACAGTAAGTTATTTAAAAGCACCGTAGAAGTGCCTATCATCATATAGAGTGGGTCTCTCTTCATCAAGATATTCCCCAGGGCCTAGCGTAATATCCTTCTGATGCATAGTGAGAGTTCAGTAAATATTTGTTGAAGGAACCATTTGTGTAGCTTGCTGACAGTACACTCAACTGGCTCTGAGTAAATGTTTCAAATACTCAGAAAAATATCACCAGAACTGTGCCTATAAAAAGCCAAAACCACATTAAAGAATTATTCAAATCAATTCTTTGGCAATATCTTAAGCAAAACTGATAAACTATTTGTTCCCCAACCAACCCTCAGCCCCAATTTTCAGGGCCTATAAACACAAGTCTGGGGTAAGAGTCCCCATTATTTCCTTACATTTTGTTTGTTTTCATTATTATTATTATTATTTAAAGAGAATGTTTCTCTTGTAGTCCAAGTAAAGGGTGGTCCTTTCCATTTCAAACTAATCATAACAGTATGATTGGAAAAGAATAGCCAGGCAAATTCTATTTTACTGGCCAAAAGATCAGTTCAACATAAAGAGGAGTTTTCTTGATTTGGGGACCACAGAGCAGTGGGGGAACTCTTGGATGAAAGTCATAATCCAGCGGAGAAGGATGAAAGGAATTTAAAGGTGAATTTGGGGACTTTAGAAATTTAATACCGTGATTTGGTATCAGATTTAAATTCTTTCCAAAGCCACTGTGAAATCAAGGTGGGGGAGGGGTGACTTACAGAAAGTTGAATGTTATTAAAACTATATATAAAAGTATTTACCAGTCCCTTTTCCTCCCCCAGTCAACACAGTTTAAATTTAAAAAACTCCATATAAGATGCTACATGTATTATATTGTGCTACATTTTCTAACAAATTAAAGGATTGTTGTGTCCAGTACTGATGATAAAAATATATAAATGCGTAAGTCACAGGGTTAAACAGAGATATCATACTGCAATTTTGTAAATCTTCAGATCCAGTACAATTTGAGAAGATAAAATACCAAAGAGACTGAGAATTGGCTCAATTCTTCCATGGCACAGAAGAGGTGGATTTAGCAGGAAATAAATTCCTAAATGAGTGGCTAAATGGATGGCTTCAGCATGAGCATTCTTCCATAGCCTGGAGAGTTCTGTGCCCCTGGGAGTTTTGAAGATGTTCTCTTGTACTCTCAATCAATGAACCCAGAGATAGGGAAAATAAAGGAGCAGGGCTGCCTTGTACAGCAATACCTTCAACAAAGTTGCAGGTAAAGGGTGTTTATTTTTCCAAGAGCTACACAATAAGATAATATGTACCCTCTATGCAGATTGGCCATGCTAATTTGTTAATTCATTGGGGCAAAAGTGGTTGGTTTCAATGAGGAGAACCCTCAAGATGTAATAAGTTGGTCCTCCCTGGTGGCGCAAGTGGTTGAGAGTCCGCCTGCCGATGCAGGGGATACGGGTTCGTGCCCCGGTCTGGGAGGATCCCATATGCCGCGGAGCGGCTGGGCCCGTGAGCCATGGCCGCTGAGCCTGCGCGTCTGGAGCCTGTGCTCCGCAACGGGGGAGGCCACAACAGTGAGAGGCCCGCATACCGCAAAAAAAAAAAAAAAAAAAAAAAAAAGATGTAATAAGTTCCTAAAGGATAATCACCCCAGTTTCCCTGTGGTTCATGCCACCAGGGGTCATCTTTCTTAGCTTCAGGGACTCCAGTTGGAGAGATAGCATAATGTTATTGAGGTTAAAAATGTGCAAGCTTCAGAATCAAACTGAAGTTTGAATCCTGTCTCTTACTCTTAGTTTCTCAAAGCCCGCATGCTTTATCTTAAAATAGAGATTATAATACTAATCTTACTGGCTAGCTAGAAAGCACAAATGAGATAAACGTGGGGAGCTGTTAGTATAGAAGTTGGTATAAGTAAGTACTCAATGCATGGCAGCCCAGTATCATCATTTCATTTTATTTTTATTTTTTATCATCATTTATATTCATATAAAATTTCAGAAACAGTAGATATTTCTACCTTAATAGTTCATTTGATAATACCCCAATCAAGTGGGTATCCAGCTTATGGTAAATTGTCAATAAGAAAGTTAATAGTAAAACAAAAATAAAACGTTTTAGAAAAAAATGTTTTCTAATTACTCTTTGCTTTTATTTGACATTTGCAATGAATTCTTTCTTTTTGTAAGATTGACTGATTGCTCGAGTGCTTTAATAATTCTGCCTTGACTGATTTATTTAATGAGATATTTGCTACCAGTTCACTGGCTCACCCATATAAAAATATAAAGAAGATCATGATTTTGTACCTAACCAACATTAAAATTAGCATTTTTTCCCAAGGCAATATACTTTGACCTTGAGATTCAAATTTTTTCTTTTCTTTTTTCAACTTAAGAAATTTCTCTGTTGTGAAATGTTTTACTCTGACTTCCAATTGTTACAGTTTCTTCTCTGAAAATACCTGTAACTCTGAGCTGAGCTCTGTTTTCTGTTCCCTATACTGAGCATGTTGTTTTGAATTATTTCAATCTTTATTCTTTTCCACTTCAGGTTTCTCTCCATTGGATTAGCAGTTCACCTTCTCCTTTAGAGTAGCTGTCTTTTATTCCTGCTTTACCCCTTCTGTACATGTCTCAAATGTACTTATAGATGTACTTATATTTCTTTCTGAATTTAGTTAATTCCAGATTACATCAGAACACAGATTAAAAAGTATTTTCTATTAAAGGGATAAATCTATGCAAAAACAAAATGACCCCCACGCCCCTCCAAAAAACCCAAGACAATAAAACCTAACAAGAATTTAGGATAAATAGATGCCTTTGTTTCATCTTAAGTATCACTAAAACTGAAAATGTCCCCAGATTAGCAGAGTGTACACTAGGAATGACAACCCAGAACACTCATACCAACATTCCCCATGACTATGCCCATGCAAGATGTTGCTAATGGGTCCCAGCTCTCTTTATCATGGATCCAGTGTGAAACCTCAGAGGCCTTCATCACAACTCTCCCACAAGCTACTACCCATCAGTGGAATTGGCACATTAAGAAATCCATTTGCCATTGCAAATCTATTAAAGCATTTTTAGTTCAACCGTACCAAAATGTGTGATACAAAGCATTTTTTTAAACTTCCAGTGAAAATTTTGAGGACCTTTGTTCTTAAGTAACTCTATTTGCCAAAACCTAAGTCTTACATTTAATGTGTGTTGGAGCAGTTTTCCTCCTGCCGGTAAGCAGTGATCACAGTGTTCCCCAAATTGCTGTTCCTGATTGGACTCCTGTAACTGAGATCAATTTGTACTTGG
This sequence comes from Mesoplodon densirostris, assembly GCF_025265405.1. Classification (NCBI taxonomy): domain Eukaryota; kingdom Metazoa; phylum Chordata; class Mammalia; order Artiodactyla; family Ziphiidae; genus Mesoplodon; species Mesoplodon densirostris. The sequence continues at coordinate 53,812,202 of NC_082673.1, read as the reverse complement.
CTGGTAATCCCACACTTATAGTGGTTCCCCTAGTTTCATCTTGCATTTTTTTTCCTTAGTGATTATTCTGTGAGACGAGTTACAAGATAATTTGGGCACATGTAATGAGTTTATTGAGCAACTGATATTAAATAAACATGTGGAGAGATAAGAGACACAGAGGCACAGGAAAACCCTGCATTTGTGGATTTGGTATTTAATAAATCAGAGGAGCTATTTATTGAGTGTTAATTATGTACCAAATACTTCATCTACACCATCTTATTTGATATCTCTGACAACACCATGAGTCAGGTGTAATTATTATTTCCATTTTACAGATGAGGATATTGAAGATAAGAAAGTCTAAGTTAATTTTCCAAGATCACACAGCTGTTAAATTCCAGACCCTAGATTCAAACTAGATCTGTCTGGTTCTGGAATCCATTCTCTTAGCCACTATACTTTCCTGCCTAAGACATCAATAAAAATACTTCCTTCAATAAAAACAAGTTGAAGATTTTCTTATAAGGCAACAAGCCAAGGATAATGTCCTTTCATATCATAGGTCAATTTCTTCCACTGTGAAAATGGAGCCTCAGAATGGTGTGCCTGAGAAGACTTTGAATAAACCTGCAGAGAAGGAAGCCCTATCATTCACTGAACAGAAGCATAAAAGAGAACAAAGAAAGCCTAGAGCAGGGTGGTTTCATATTTTACACTGAAACAGACTCCAAATATGTGGGTGGTCAAGTAACCTGTGTGGCGCCCGCTCTCAACTCTTTTGCCTGTTCCACTGACCCAGGAGAGAATTTGGAGAATTCCCTCCACTAAATGGTTAGCTGCAGGAAGGTCAAGCCTATGCTTTTTCTAGGTGTCCTCAAGACCTAGCACAGTGACTGGTACCCAGCAGGCATTGAACAAATGTTTGCTGAAAGTAGAAGTGCTTAATGCAAGGAATGGAAGAGGGGAGGAGAAAAGGGAGAGAAGGAACAGAAGAGTGGGGAGAGAAAAGCAAGAAATGGAAGGAGAAGAATGAAGGAGGAATAAACACACAAATTAATGTCCTTTAACCTCCTGTCCTAATTCCATCCCATGGTGGAAGTTACTTGCAAATTACCTGCGTGGGCCTCTACCTGTTATGAACCGCCAAAGTCCTCAGTGTTGCCTACTCTGGGATTTTCTGTCCCTTTCATCCCACCTACTTGGCAAGAAGACCTAGTGTTCATTGCTGCTTTTCTGGGGAGAGAGCAATCAGGTGCACCGGGGGCCGGGGATAAGGCAGATGGTAGGAGGCAGGACCTCCTGATTTTGGGGGTCAGTTGGCCTGTCTCACCTCTGATGCAGCTGCTATTAGAACAGCATCTGGAACCCCAGATACTGAAGACCATAACCAGAGGTCAACCTCTAGTCTTTGAGGTCTTTGGGGTCCAGTGGTCACTATTGGCTACATTGGCCAAAGGCAATGATCAGTCTCATCCAAGAGTGACTATCCAAGAGTCACTGCCTAGATGTGGCTTCCTCCCTATAAAACAGGCCATTTCATCTCTGGCCCACATGAGACCATCCTTAACCCTTTATCCACTATGAATTATCTTCACCTTAAAAAGCAGGCACCCTACTTTTCAGACTCAAGTCATACCTGAAATACAGTTTTGGATTTTCTCATTAGCCTCTGAAGCCCCCGAGCTCACTGTTTTTTCCCCCATGATGCTCTTTCTCTGTAATGGCACCACCACCCACCTACCACTCAGCTATCACTCTCGACTTCTCTCCCTTGTATCCCACACCCAAACCATCATCAATCCTTTTACCTCAACGTTAGAAATGTTTGCCAAATCAAACCACTTTTCACCACTTTTGGTATTAATATCCTAATCCACATCACTCTTATCATTCACCTGTTCCACTAAATTATACTCCTAATTAGTCCACAGCTTCCCCTCTTGACCTCTTCAGTCCATTCTCTACAGAGCAGATGGTAGTCTTTTTTAAGACAAAGTCAGATCAATCATAGCACTTCTGTGATCACAACAGTCAATTGGTTTTCCCGTCTCACTCAAACTCCAATCTAAAGTGCTTCACTTTTCCCACAGACCCCCTACCAGCTGGCCCCTGTTTACCTCCCTAACCTCATCCACTTCCACTGTCCTCTTCACTCACTCTGCTCTTCCACAGACTATGACATTCCACACGTTGAGAGTGAGGACAGACTCCTTGCTGTCTGTGGCCATTCCAAACACTTCCCACCTCAGGGTCTTTGTACCTGTTCTTCCCTCTCCTGAAATGTTCCTACCCAGTGCTCTGCATGGCTCGGTCTTTCACTTAATATAAGTCTCTACTTATTGTCATCAGAGGTGACATACTTTGCCATTTTCTTATCCTGCTAAGCTTTCTTTCACGTTGTATATATTCATCTATTGCACATGCATTATCACTGGGTAGAAAGTTCATGAGAGCAGGGATTTGGTAGGGGGCATTAGAGCACCTCTGTGCAATGCCTGAAGAAGAATTCTGGTCTGACAAGGGATTGTTGAGTGATTAAAGGAATAAACATCCAGAGAGCTTTGCAGAGAGGTTAGATGGAAGGTTGAAGTGGTTTTAGAGCATCAAGGCCCACATCCAACCTAAAAAGAAGTGAAGCCAGTGGCTCTTCTTACTAAATGTGCATCCCCAGACTGTGGTTCTGCACCAGCCCTGAGTCCCTGCTGGTTAGAGTGAAGACTTTGCTAAGCAAAACCGAGGTTTGGAGAGTAGAAGCATGGGGGCCATTTATACTGCCTCCCCCTCACCTCATCGTGGGCCTGTGATTCCTGCCTAAAAATCTAACAGCTCTCAATAACAGTGAACAAATGAGTTCAGTCTTCCAAAGAGTGAGGCAAGTAGGCTCTTTGAAAAGTTAAACTGAGTCACTGAGGCATAATGATGAGCCCAAGGTCACACAGGCAGTTGGACAAGAAATTAGGATTAAAATCTAGACTACTTCCATTCTTATTTTGGGCGTTGGCTATCATAAACGTTGTGCTTGGAGATGGTCCAAATTTCATGAATGTTTCGTTCGAACAGAAATGAAAGAGTGACCCTAAAAAATAGACAGGTTTGTTAATTTTCCAAAGTTGTGGTCATTGTGTGATATGACAGATGAGTTTAAGCGATCAGAGCATTAGCAAGCCTCCCTGAGGGTTTCTCTGACTGCTTCCCTCTGTTTGCAGACATAATATTCAGTTTCTCCAAAACATCTCTGGTTACCGAAAGTAAATTTTGTGGGAAAATGGTGACGATGGTCAAACAAAGAGTTAACACAACCAAAATAAAAAATCCAGTTTGAAATATTTTTACAACGTTCTTTACACTTGAGCGCGGTGGAGAAAAAACAGCATTTTAAGTGCTGCTCTTTTTCCCATTAGGTTGTCTGCTTTTACAGGTGGCAAGTTTCACCAAGATCTAAAGGCAAAAGGCTCATGCAGAGATGGTCTGGAGCAGAAAGACTTGACCCGCCTGACCCCCTGCCCATACATACGACATAATCACTCACAAAATAGATACTAAAATAATGTTAGCAGCCGCCTAGCCTAAACTAATAAAACCGAGCACATTGAGAGAGAAGGCAGAAAGCCTGTCCTTAGCTCACCCCCTTGGGCCTCAGCATTACTGCTTCCCTGGGCTGAGTTAATGGAGCTCAAACCAAATGGCTTTTTGCACCTCCCTTCTTTTCCTTGTGTCATTATGACACTTTTTTTCTTTCTTTCTTTTTTTTTTTTTCCTAACAGGGCCTGACTCAGTGAGTTTAAATGCCCTTCTCTTTCTCACTCACCACATGCAAACTTTAATTAAGGCTGTCTCTACATAATACCAACATAACTTGTTGAGAAGTGAAACAGTCAAATTGCCAAGTTTGGGGACATAAGAGGAGGGAGGGGGAAGGTCAGAGAGGGTCATGAATGACAGCAAAAAATACCCCAAGCGTTTAGACAGGCTTTTTTTTTTTTAATTGAAATATAGTTGATTCTCAATATTGTGTTAGTTTCAAGTATACAACAAAGTTATACATTTATATATGTATATATCTATATTATTTTTTTAAATTCCTTTCCATTTTAGTTTATAACAAGATATTGAATATAGCTCCCTGTGCTATGCAGTAAATCCTTGTCGTTTATCTATTTTATATATGAGGGTGTGCATCTGTTAATCCCATACTCCCAATGTATCCCTCCTGCCCTTTCCCCTTTGGTAACCATAAGTTTGTTTTCTATGCCTGTAAGTCTGTTTCTGTTTTATAAATATGTTCATTTTTACTATTTTTTAAATTTCACATATAAGTGATATCATATAGTATTTGTCTTTCTCTGTCTGACTTACTTCACTTAGTATGATAATCTCTAGGTCCAGCCATGTTGCTGCAAATGGCATTATTTCATTCTTTTTTATGGCTGAGCAATATTCCATTGTATATCTAAATCACATATTTTTTATCCATTCATCTGTTGATGGTCACTTAGGTTGCTTCCATGTCTCGGCTGCTGTAAATGAGTAGACAGTCTCCTTTTCATGACACTCTCCCCTTTTGGCTGTAAACTTCCTGCCTTTCCCTTTAATCATAGGGGACAAGCATTTTCTCACTAAGGTAGATCTACCTTCCTCTAAAGCCATTCTCTTTACCTTGATGCCCTTATGCTTCCTACATTTTATTATCTGTGTTATGCATGTTAGCAAGGGAATTGTTGATCTCTCAAAAAATGTTCTCTTTCATGAAAGAGAAATCTGAAGCTCAAAAGGTTAATACCAAGTCCACAACTTCAATAAAATATTAATTTTTAAAATTTAAATAAATTACATATTTTGAAAAAATTTTAAAGATTCATTTAAAAAATTCAAGACCAAGCAGGGAACTTAACTTACCTTTCTCAACTTAAGAGTTTCAAAAGAATGAATACTGATTAAGATGCCTTACAGGTGCTAATAATAAATGAGGTTTTATACATGTGGTAAAAGAAATTCCAGACCCTATCTCTGCTTCTCGTAGTTTATGTGGTTTATACAATAGCGATTATGGAATAAGTAAACAGGTGGTGGCTCCTTAGCTTTGCTTTAAGAGATGTTTATTAGCCTTACATGGGAAGTTTCACTATTGTCATCCGATGACTCATTGCTCCCCTTCAGGTTGCAATAAGGAAAGGACCAAACCCAGAGGCTGTAGTCAGAGAAAATACAAAGAGAGCAGAAAGCATCACAGCTTTGTCAAGATAAGCCACTCCCAGTTAATCTGCATGTGGCCCAATCATTCTGCTGAATGTATTGGAGCAAGCAACCTTCCTTAGGAATGTGGTTCACGAATCCTCCTGTTAAAAATCTGAACTTTTGAAATATTTCAAATATGAAGATTGACAATGGACAATAGAACTGACCCTAACTGTTATCACCCAAACTTATTGAGCTTTGGCTGCAACATATCCAGTCCCTGGAGTATAATGAATATAATGAGAACAAGAGCTTTTGATTCGTTATGATGATGATGATAGGTAACATTTATTAAGTGCTTTCGTGCATTTTACACTTATTGTCTAATTAATCCTAACTGTTACATTCTAAATAAAACTATATTGATTAAAATTGAATTAGAAATTCTCAAAAATGGTTGCTTTAAAGAGTAAGTTGGCTATTTGAACTTTCAGGGCTGTTACTTTGAGAAGGCTGATTTGACAATTGTATAAAAATTGCACATATTCTTTTTAACCAAAAATACAAATTCAACTCAAAAATTTTAATTCCAATTCAATTCAAAAATTCCAATACAAGTTTACATGATAATTTGTACATAGATATTCATGGCTGCATTATTTACAAATGGGAAGACTAGAAATAGCCTATTTATTAAAAAGTAGTTTTATAACTAAATTATGAAACATTCACAGCAGAGAAGTTCAAAGGCTCTGAAGTCAGAAGACCCAGTTTAGATTTTAGTTCTATCTATCTGTGAGAACTTGATCAGGATCCTTCACTTGAATAAACCTGTTTTTTCACCCGTAAAATAGGGAAAATAATATAACCTACCTATTGGTGTCTATAAGTGAAACTTTAGTAAGATAAACCACATAAATCACTCAGCACAGTGTCAAGGATGCAGTGAGCACTCAATAAGTGTTATTATTCATTTTATTATAATTATTATAACCATCTTATGGACAACGATGCAGCTATGAAACATGATGAACTAACTCAACTTATGTTGGCATAGAAAGATGCCCATCTCCTTAAAACACATCACAAACCAATGTTAACCTTCTCACTCAATGCTCTCCATCACCTACAAACCCACTAGATCACAAAACCAGAAGGATATGGACCATGCATGCCTTGTTCTCCACAGGATCCTTGGGACCTAGGAAAATGCCCAACACCTAGTAGCCAATCCATAGTACTTTATTAAATGAATTTAAGAAAAAGCAAAACATTAAGCGTTTACATTTTACTGTAAGTATATTCACTACTGGCTTTATAATGAGAAAATAACTTTATTATTAAAGTTATAGAATTTTCTCATAAACATTTTGGAAAACACAGAAAATTAATGAAAAATTAGAAACTAGAAAATATGTTAAATTTAGAAAAAAATCTTAGTACTTAAAGGCAATCTATCTCTAAGTCACAATTCTAATTTAGTGTTCTTTAGACAAAGTTCAAATTGAAATGCAGAGAGGATGAGATTTCTACAGTTAAGAAACTGTAGAAATCTCATAGAGTTAACTAAAATCATGTCAAATGTACCACAGAGAAATATAGAGCATCAAATTCCCTTCAAATTGACATTGTTATTAATTGGCTTGTTACTACCCTAGCCTAAATTGAAAGCTTCCTGAAGGCAGGAATTCTGTTTATTTTGCTTCTTTTGCTCTGTGTTTATGTTTCTTGTGTGTTGTTGTGTTTTGAACCCAGTACTAATTACAGAGCTTGGTGCATTGTGAACATTCAACTTATTTTTAAATGAATAAATTCTTCTTTGAAATGTGATAAAAAAAATGTTTAAGGGGGAATAGAAGAGATTGGAGCAAAAGATATGGAAAGAGAGAAAGAGAACGAGAAAATGGGGGAAATGGGAGGAAGGAAGGATGGAAAGAAGGAAGGTAGGAAACATACATTAGTTAGAGAGAAAAAGAGATGGAATGAGTCAGAAATTGCCCTTTCTGTCCTCATTTTATTTCTCTTCTCTATGATTACAGTAGTCAAACGAGAATTCAGGCACACCAAATCTTTTTTCAGAGACTGACTTCAGTAGCGTCTATGGCAACACTTTCAGAATTTATTAGCTTCTGGAAAAAAAGGATGAGACTTGAAGAGGGAGCCTATACCAACATTTATTCTGGACCTCAGTTTAATCTGAAACTACACATCTGGGAAGGCAGAGAAGTCAAAAGGCCCAGTTCAGCCTTTCAGTTGTGGCAAAGGGCAGATGGCCTTACAAATAGCACGAAGAAAAAAGACAATAGCTAGTTGAAACTGACACCCTATTTCTTAACAGAAATAAACATTAAATAAAACACAGAGATAAATTATGCCTAGATTGAATAAGCATGAGCCACAGATTATTTGGCATAAACCCAATCATGCGTTCTAAAAAGATTCTTCCCTTTTTTCTGTTAGGAAGATGGGAGCAGGAAGGTAAAAGAGAAGGGAAAAGGAAAATAATGAACAATATTTCCCTAAGGCTTTTAGTTTTTTGTCCACTTTGATCTCTCCCTGAGATCCTTGGCAAATCCATTTTGGATGGACGATAGTAAAATTATGAAGTATTTTTGAAGTAAACTTCATGATTAAATCCAGCAGGGCTAAACAAATATATACTCACCTGTCAAGTTGTACACTCATCCTAGAGGGAAGGAGAGGACTGAAAGAACCGTGGTGTCCGTGTTTGTGTGTGTGTGGGTGGGTGGGTGTGGGTGTGGGTGTGAGATGTGAAGAGTAGGTGGCGTTTGGTCAAGGGATTGGGATGAAATAAAGCTGTAGATTACAGATAATTGTAGCACTGTTTCCTTTATGATAAAACTCAAACTCCTTCACAGTCTGTCTCCTGCTTGCCAACACAAGCAAGCCTCATCCTCTACTTTCCTTCTCATGCATTTATGCTGTCTTTCTCACTGCTCTCTCAGGAAGACATGCTCATTTCTGCCTTATACCTTTGAAAATGCTGTTCCTTCTGTGTCAAAAGCTCTTCCAAACCTTATCTACCTAGCCTATTTCTATGCATGCTCCAAGACTTGGTTTATGAAACACTTATGTAGAACCTTCCCCAAACTCCCCAAACAGAATGAGTTGCAGATTTAATTGCTTCCTCTTCTGTGACTGCACAACTCTTTGCTCATGTGTCTACCACAGAATTTTATCATCTGTTCATGTATATTTACATATATTTCTTTCCCTCTAGATCCTGAGATTCTCAAGGGCAGCAGCAATCTTATTGTATCCTCAATACCTAGGAAATGCCTGAAATGGAGAAGACAATAGAGATATGTTAGATACACTATATTAAGAAGCATTCAGATTCTGGCCATTCCAAGGAAGATGGATTCATGCCACCTCAGCTCTTAAGATGAAGGGAATGATCCTGAAAGAAACACGTAGGCACGACTGAAGTTTGGCAGAATGACCACACAAACACTGAGGAAGAAAGTGTAAAATCAAAGAGGTGGTAGGTCTTGGCACTAGCCATTTGTGCCCTCTACAGATTACAAATGGGATGAGGGCATTAACAGGATCTGAGTAGTAGCAGAATCCAGTCAATAAGAAGGAAAACAGACCATGGGTTCAAGTCACAGCTTGGCTCCTTGATCTTGAATGAAATAACACACTTGGGTATGATCACACTTGGGTGTAATCTTGCAGAAATAAATAAATCTCTGGGCCCACTTTCTCAACTGTAAAATGTGTCTGTTGTGAGGACAAAATACATTAACAGGTATAAATACTTACAATAGTTCTTAGCTTGGAAATAAACAAATTCATAACTTACAGCACCAGTGAAATTCTAAAATCCAAAGTGACCAGGGTGAGAGGCAGAATTCAGCTGAGGCACAAAGTTCAACAAGCTGGATGTTTTCTGCTTGTTCTCTTTAGATGACATTAACTTAAGCTGTGGGACAACTAAACTTCAAAATGTAAGGGGTTTTTTTGGCTTTTAAAAAAAGCTATGCAGAAAATGGAATTTTCTGGAAAAGAACAGTTAACCTACTGGTGCTTTGTGGAAATTTTAATGAGTGCTGTAAGTACATAATAAACTGTGGGCATGTGTATGTGCCTAAGAGGTTTCCATGAGCTGCATGATATAGCTGAGGAATATGGTGGTTGGAGACTTCCCAGTCAGTGGAAGAATTGCTCTTGTTTCCCCTGAAACATAAACTGAACTCAGGGCAGCCAAGGCTGACATATTGAATGAGGTTCTGCACTTCTTCAAAACGGGTTTATGTTTACACTTCATTGTGAGATTTTTTCAATGGTTTAAAATGACTCAGAGGAAGTTATGTAATGTTTATGAAGACATGTGCTAGAAAATAAACCAGGAACCACAATTGTAGTGTTAGAGGTAGCTCCTGAATAAGCCTTCTCATTCATTTATTTACAAAGTGTGTCTGAAATAACAACCAGGTAATTAGAGGAGTTCCAGTTCTGGTAATGGCAGAGTAGTTTGTATTGAACTGACCTTCACACCAATGACAACTATAAATTCTAGACAAAAAAAAAGTCGCTTGGAAAGCACTGGAGATGGAACAAAAGCAAGTGGACACTGAAGGGGATATGATCTTTGAAAGATGGGATGCAAATCAGGTGAGATTCACATTTATCCAACTTTTCCCCTAAAGACACCCCCTAGTTTGCATGAGAATAAGGGACAGAAAGAATTGACCTTAGTGGATCAGATTTCGGTTGCTAGCACAGTTGGAAATTAAGCGGGGATATATCCTGGAGAGGAGGCAGTTAGGGAGAAAGGAGCACATATCTGCATAAAAATTCCTCTCAAATTCTTGGCTGACACTAAAACTATGAACGTGCTGGGTGTGACTCCAAGCAGAAGTCAGTAGAATGCACAGCTGGAAGCAAAAGAACTGAGCAGAGATGTCAGTAGGCAAAGTGTTGGGAAGACAGAGTTTGGAATTCAAGTCCTACCAAGTTAGAAGGAATTAGTAAACACTTCAGGCTTCCCATTAATACTCCAGAAGGATCATGCCTTAGAAGTAAGGACCATACCTCAAGACTAAGGGATGTATCTTTGCAACTAAAGGCAGAATCAAAGCAAGCACTTCCTTAATAAAACACTAAAGCCAATCCTCTATAGACACAAGATAATCTGTCAGTAGTTTAGTATTTGCTAAAATTAAATTCAATACTCTTTAAACAAAAATGACAAAATCCAGAATCTCTATGGTGCCTCTTCATCAATAAAATATATTGTCAAATTTAAAATATGAAATTATTGCTTCCAGTTTTAAGATAAATAAGTACTAGTGATGTAATGTACAACATGATAAATATAATTAACACTGCTGTATTTTATATACAAAAGTTGTTAAAAGAGTAAATTCTAAAAGTTTTCATCACAAGGAAAAATATTCTATTTCTTTAATTTTGTACCTATATGAGATGGGATGTTCACTAAACTTGTGATAATCATTTCATGATGTATGTAAACCAAATCATTATGCTGTACACCTTAAACTTATAAAATGCTGTGAATCAATTATATATCAATAAAACAAAGGAAAATATCAGAAATTATTAGACAGGCAAACAAAATGGAAAAAATGACCTACAATTCAAGAGAAAATATTTTCTACAGAAGGAGACCTATAGATGAGACAGATGCTGAAATTAACAGATAAAAACTTTATAATATTTATGATAAGTATGTTAAGGGATTTATAGGAAAAGATGGTTATAATGGATTAAAAGATAGGGAATTTTAGGAGAGATATGAAACTTCTGAAAAAATAATTAGAAATTCTAGAACTGACAAATAGAATATCAGAAAACCAAACTTTGTTAATGGGCTTAGTAGCAGATCAGAAACTGCACTAGAAAAGAGAAGTGAACTTGAAGTCAGGTAAATAGTTATTTAAACCAAAGCACAGAGAGTAAGAATGATTGAAAAATAGTGGAGAAGAGCCTCAATCACTTGTGAGACAAAATCAAACAAACCTTTGTGTAATTAGAATCTCAGAAGGAGGGCAGAGAGAAAATGGGGCAAGGACATATTTGAACTTCCTCAAATTTGATGAAAAACAAAAATCCACTGATCCAGGAAGTTGAGTGAATGCCAAGCAGGGTAAACACAGAGAAAAAACAAAATTAGGCATATCATGATAAACTGGCTAAAAATCCAAGATATAAAGAAAAATCTTAAAAGCTGCCAAAGGAAAAAAAAATGATAATGTAAAGGAACAATTGTAAGAGTAATAGCCAAATTCTCATCAGAAGTCACAGAGGCCAGAAGACAAAAGACAATATATGAATAATCATCAGTTATTAGGAAAGCTCAAATTAAACCACAATAAGATTTTACTTCACTAGAATTGATAAAAATTTTAAAAGATGAATAATGCCAAATGTTGGTAAGGATGTGGAACACCTGGGATGCTTATACACTGCTAATGGAAATGTAAAGTGGTACAACCATCTTGGAAAACTGTTTTATAAACTTCAACATACATCTACCTATTACCAGGAAACTGCACTCTTAGGTAATCCCACCCCCTCATAATCCAAAATGAAAACATATGTCCACAAAAATATTTTTAGAAGAGTCTTCCTTTTAGCTTTCATCAAGGTTGCTCCAAACCGGAAATAACCCAAATGTTCATAAACAGGAAAATGGATAAACAAATTGGGGTAGAATACTACTCAGTAATAAAAAGGGATGAACTGGGAGTAAGGTCAGCATCATGGTAAGGACCATTAGTTGTTCCATTTTTCTCTCCCCTTTGATTTATAACTAATCAGACATTCATAACAAAGGGGAAAAAAAGCACCTCTGCACAGCATACCAGGATGCCCCAAAGATTCCTTCACTGTGCACCTGAAAGGGGGTGGATTGGATTGAAGAGGAGGCTTAAGAGGAGTGGTGGTGGAGCTGGCAGAGTCAGACCTGGCAGAGGCAGGTCCAACAGTTGGTCAGAATGACCTTTCTGGCAGAGGAAATGAGGGTGAAGGTGGTGAGTGGGGGTCTGTTCAGCCATCCATTCTACAATTGGAGGGATCCATCGCTCTCTCTGAGAAGAGACCACAATGACAAGGCAAGGAAAGAAAAGGGAAATAGATGCACAAAGAGGACTAGAGGAAAATGTCTCCTGTTGTCTGCCCTGGGTTCCGGAAAAAGGATTACCCACTGACCTCTGGGACCACCCCACTCGGGGATTCCCTCCTGGGCTGTGGGCACAACCAAAACCACAAGTGCTAAGTACACACCTCCCTCCACCCTGCCACAACCCATTTTTCCCCCCTTTGTCAGCTTCTTTTTTTTTTTTTTTTTAAGTACACATGCTCCCAACCTTATCTGGTAAGTCAGCTCTGGTAAGAAAACCCAAAAACTAGTGCTATAGCTCCATCTTCTGGAAAATAAAAGAAGGGTCCCTAATTACCAGCCTATTGAATTGTTAGAATCAAAGTAAACAAAGCCATGCCTAAATGAGAAATATGTTCACTGCTTTGAATGCACTTTTCATCAAACACCATAAAAAATCATAGTAATATGGCATCACAGAAAGAAAATGACAATTTTCCAGCATCTGAATCCAAGAACAAGGAATATTGCCATCTGAGAAAGAATTCAAAATAGAGGTTATGAAGAAATTCAAAAACTGCAAGAAAAAAAAAGGCAATACAATGATCTCAGGAATAAAATTGATAAATGGAAGGAGTGCTTTACCAAAGAGATTGAAATGCTAAAAAAAAAAAAAAAAGAGCCAAATGGGAATTCTGGAGATGAAGAACTCAATAAATGAGATGAAGACTGCATTAGAATGCATTGGAAATAGAACAGATAAAATGGAAGAGAGAATTAGTGAGCTGGAAAATAGGAATCTAGAAATGATTTAGGTGGATGAGGAGAGAGAACTAAGATTTTTAAAAAATGAAGAAACCCTATGAGAGTTATCAGACTTCATTAGAAAAGCCAACATAAGAACAATGGGTATTCCAGGAGGAGAAGAGTGGGAGAAGGAAGCAGAGAATTTATGTAAAGAAATATTAGCTGAGAACTTCCCAAACCTAGGAGAGGAACTGGATGTACAAATCTACAAGGCTAATAGAACACCTTATTATGTCAGTACAAAAAGACCTTCTCCAAGATACATTATATTAAAATTGTCAAAAGTCAATGATAAAGAATTTTAAAAGCAGTCAGGGAAAAAAGACAGGAACCTACAAAGGAACACTTATTAGATTATTTCTCAGTAGAAACTCTATAGACCAGGAGAGAGTGTAACAACAATTTCAGAATAATGAAAGATAAATAGTGCAAGCCAAGAATACTCTATGTTGCAAGGTTATCCATCTAATATGAAGTAGAAATAAAGGCTTTCTCAGACAAACAAAAGCTGAGGGAGTTCTCCACTACTAGAACTGCCTTACAAGAAATGTAAAAGGAGCTCTTCAAGCTGAAATAAAAAGACAAAAGTACAAAAATCTCTGATTAAGGCAATAAATATTCAGAATTTGAAAACTGTAATTTTTTAGAATAGTATATTAAACTCTTAATTATAAAATAAATGTTACAGGAAAAGAGTATTAAAAATAACTGTAGCTCAACAACTTGGTAACAAAAACATGGCACAAAAGAGATAACTTGTGATATCAAAAATATAAAAGGAGAAGAGTAAAAAAATGGAAGTTATAGGCAAATGAAGATAAATTGCTATCAGCAGGAAAGGATTATTTTAACTATGGAATTTTTAATGTAAACCTCATGGTAACCACAAAGCAAAAATCTAGAGATTTTACGTGAAATGTAAAAAAAAGGGAGAGACTGGGAAAAATCACCATGGAAAACCACCAACTTACAAAGATAGACAGAAACAGAAGGAAAAAGAAACAATGGAGAAACAAAATAATGAGAAGGCAAAGATAAAATGGCAGTAGTAAATCCTTACATATCAATAATCACCCTAAATGTAACTGGATTGAACTCACAAATCAAAAAGCACAGAGTGGATAGATGGATTAAAAAAAAAAGAAAGAAAGAAAGAAAAAAAGAAGGACCCAACTATATGCTGCCTACAGGAGACTCATCTCAGCTCAAAAAATGCGCATAAGCTTGAAGTGAAAGGATGGAGGATGATATTGCAAGCAAATGGAAACCAAAAGAAGGTGGATGTAGCCATATTTATTTCAGACAAAATAGATTTCAAGACAAAAATAATAACAAGAGACAAAGAAGGTCATTATAATGATAAAGGGATTAGTACATCAAGAAGACGTAATGATTGTAAATGACTGTAACATATATATTATATATATATATATATATATATATATATATAATATATATGTACATAACCAACACCCAAGCACAAATCATATTAAGTACATAATAAAAGACCTTAAGAGAGAAATAGACAACAATATGATAATTGTAGGGTACTTTAATACCCCACTATCAGCAATAGTTGGATCATCCAACTATTGGATTGCACTAGTAGTTGCACCACACTTTAGAACAAATGAACTTAGTAGACATATACAGAACATTCCATCAAACAGTAGCCAATTACACATTCTTTTCTTGTGCACATGGAACATCCTCCAAGATACATCATATGATAGGGCAAAAAAAAAAAGCAAATTTAAGAAGAATGAAATCATACCAACTATCTTCTCTTACCACAATGTTATGAATCTAGAAATCAACAAGCAGAAAATGAGAAGATTTACAAATATGTGGAAACTGAACAGCACACGTCTAAACATCTATTGGATTTAAAGAGAAAATCAAACGAAAAATAAAAATTATCTAAAAACGAATGAAAACAAAAATACAACATATCAAATATCATGGGATGCAACAAAAGCAGTTCTGAGAGGAAAGTTTATAGCAATAAAGGCATATATTAAGAAATCAGAAAGATCTCAAATAAACAACCTGACTTTACATGTGAAAGAACTAGGAAAAGAACAAATTAAGCTCAATGTTAACAGAAGTAAGGAAATAATAAAGGTCAGAACAGAAATAAATAAGAGACCAGGAAAAAATACAAAGAATCAACAAAACTAAGAGCTGGTTCTTATAAAAGATAAACAAAATTGACAAACTTATAGCTAGACTAACTAAGAAAAAAAGAGAGAAGACTCAAATGAAATTAGAAATGAAAGAAGAGACATTACAACTGATACTACAGAATTGCATATTATCATAAGAGACTACTATGAAAATTATATGCCAGAAAATTACATATCCTAGGAGAACTAGATAAATTTCTAGAAACATACAACCTACCAAGATTGACCCAAGGAGAAATAGAAAATCTGAACAGACAAATGCCACATAAAGAGATTGAATCAGTAATCAAAACACTTCCAACACAGAAAACTCCAGAACCAGATAGCTTTACTGGAGAATTCTACCAAACATTTGAAAATAATTAACACCAATCATTCACAAACTCTTCCAAAATACTGAGGAATAAGAACACTTTTGAACTCATTCTACATAGCGAGTATTACTTTGATACCAAAACCAGATAAGGATGCCAAAAGAAAAGAAAATTATAAACTAATATCCCTGATGAATATAGATGCAAATATTCTCAACAAAATATTAGCAAACCAAATTCAAGAACACACTAAAAGAATTCTATACCATGACCAAGTGGGATTTATCCCTGGGATGCAAGTGTGCCTCAACAAATGCAAATCAATAAATGTAATATATCACATCAATAAAATGAAAGATTAAAAATTATATGATTAATTTGATGCAGAAAAAGCATTTGGAAAAATACAACATTCTTTCATGATAAAAACCCTTAACAAATTAGGTATAGAAGAAACATACCTTGACATAATAAAAGCCATATGCAACAAACCCACAGATAATATTTTACTCAGTGGTGAAAAACTGAAAGTGTTTCCTCTAAGAACAAGAACAAGACAAGGATGCCCACTCTCACCACTCTTATTCAGTGTAGTACTGGAAGTCCTAGCAAGAACAATTAGGCAAGACAAGAAAAAAACATTCATCTAAATTGAAAAGGAAGAAGTGGAATTGTCACTATTTGCTGATGATATGATCTTATATATAGAAAATACAAAAGATTCAGTCAAAAAACTGTTGGAATTAATCAACAATTTTAGTAATGTGGCAGGATACAAAATCAACATCAGGAAATTAATTGTATTCCTTTGCACTAATGATAAAGCATCTGAAATTTTTTTAAATAATCAAACCCCCCAAAACTATCCCATTAACAATAGCATCAAAGACAATAAAGTACTTAAGAATAAATTTAACCAAGGAAATGAAAGATTCCTACAATGAAAACTACAAGACTTTAATGAAAGAAATTGAGGAAGACTCAAATAAAAAGACATCCTCTGTTCATGGATTGGAAGAATAAATATTGTTAAAATGGTCATACTATCCAAAGCTATTTATAGATTTAACACAATCCCCATCAAAATATCAAAGGCATTTTTCACAGAAATAGAAGGAACAATCCTAAAATTTGTGTGGAACCACAAAAGCTAAAGCATAGCTAAAGGATAAAGGATAGCTAAAACAATCCTAAGATAAAAGAACAGAGCTGGAAATATAATACTTCCTGATTTCAAACTATGATACGAAGCCATAATAAAAAAGCCAGTATGGTACTGGCACATTAATAGACACATCGACAAAAGGAACAGAATAGAGACCCTAAAATTAAATGCAGTCAACTAATATTTGACAAGGGAGCCAAGAATACTCAATGGGGAAAGGATAGTATCTTCAAAAAATGGTGCTGGGAAAACTGCAGAAACAAATGCAAAACAATGAAATTGGACCCCTACCTCACACTACTCACAAAAATTAACTCAAAATGTATCAAAGACTTAAACATAAGACATAATATCGTAAAACTCCTAGAAGAAGATGTAGGAAGAAATTCATTGGTATTGGTCTTGGCAATGACTTTTTGAACATGATACTAAAAACACAAACAACAAAAGCAAAAATCAACAAATGGGACTAAATCAAGTTCAAAAGATTCTGCACAGCAAAAGAAACAATTAACAAAATGAAAAGACAACCAACAGTATGGGAGAAAGTTTTTGCAAACCATATACTGAGTAAGGCATTGATATATAAAGAACACCATCAACTTAATAAAAATAAAACAAACAATCTAATTTTTAAATGGGCAGAATAACTAAAAAGACATTTTTCCAAAGAGGATATTGAAATGGCCAATAAATATGTGAAAAGATGCTCAACCTCACTAATCATCAAGGAAATGCAAATCTAAACCATAATGAGATGTCACTTTACATCTGTTAGAGTGACTATCACCAAGAAGACAAGAGACAACAGGTGTTGGCGAAGATGTAGTGAAAAATGGAACACTTATACATTGTTGGTAGGAATGTAAATTGGTCCAAGCACTATGAAAAACAGTATGGAGATTCCACAAAAAATTAAAAATAGCTCTGCCATACCTTCCAACAATTGCACTCTGGGTATATATCAAAATTAAATGAAAATAGGATTTTGATGAGATATATGCACTACCATGTTTATTGCAACAATATTCACAGTAGCCAAGACATGGAAACAATGCAAACTCCCATCAATAAATAAATGGATAAAAATGAGGTGGTACATATACACAATAGAATATGACTCAGAGACAAGAAAGGAGTATATCCTTCGATTTGCAAGAACATGGATGGACCTTGAGCACATTATTCTTTTCTCTTTTTTTTGAGCACAGTATTCTTTTTTTTTTTTTTGAGCACATTATTCTCAGCAATATGACAGAGAAAGACAAGTACTGTCTGATATCACTTATATGTGGAATCTAAAAAAGTTAAACCGGGAGGGACCTTCAATATGGCGGAGGAGTAAGACGTGGAGATCAACCTGCTCCCCACAAATACATCAAAAATACATCTACATGTGGAACAACTCCTACAGAACACCTACTGAACGCTGGCAGAAGACCCCAGACTTCCCAAAGGGCAAGAAACTCCCCACGTACCTGGGTAGGGCAAAAGAAAAAAAGAGACAAAAGAATAGGGATGGGACCTGCACCAGTGGAGGGACCTATGAAGGAAGAAAGGTTTCCACACACTAGGAAGCCCCTTCACTAGTGGAGACAGGGGGTGGTGGGGGGAAGCTTCAGAGCCACAGAGGAGAGCACAGCAACAGGGGTGCAGAGGGCAAAGTGGAGAGATTCCCACACAGAGGATTGGTGCCAACCAGCACTCACCAGCCCGAGAGGCTTCTGTGCTCACACGTTGGGGTGGGTGAGGGTGGGGAGCTGAGGCTCTGGCTTCAGAGGTCAGACCCCAGGGAGAGGACTGGGGTTGGCTGCATGAACACAGACTGAAGGGGGCTAGTGCTCCACAGCTAGCTGGGAGGGAGTACAGGAAAAAGTCTGGATCTGCCTAAGAGGCAAAGGACTATTGTTTCGGGGTGTGTGAGAACAGGGGATTCAGAGCACCGCATAAACGACCTCCAGAGATGGGCACAAGCCACAGCTATCAGCATGGACACCAGAGATGAGAATGAAACACTAAGGCTGCTGCTTCAGCCGCCAAGAAGCCTGTGTGCAAGCACAGGTCACTATCCACATCTGCCTTCCCACAGTCGTGCAGCCTGCCACTGCCAGGGTCCCGGGATCCAGGGACCTGGACAACTTTCCCAGGATAACACGCACCACACCTCAGGCTAGTGCAACATCATGCTGACCTCTGCTGCCACAGGCTGACCCCGCATTCTGTACCCCTCCCTCCCCACGGCCTCAGTGAGCCAGAGGCACATAATCAGCTTCTCCTTTAACCCCATCCTGTCTGGGTGGGGAACAGATGCCCTCAGGCGACCTACATGCAGAGGCAGGGCCAAATCCAAAGCTGAACCTCAGTAGCTGTGCGAACGAAGAAGAGAAAGGGAAATTTCTCCCAGCAAACTCAGGAGCAGGGGATTAAATCTCCACAATGAATTTGATGTATCCTGCATCTGTGGGATACATGAATAGACAATGAATGATCACAAAATTGAGGTGGTGGACTTTAGGAGAAATTGTAGATTGGGATTTGCTTTCTGTATCCAATTTATTTCTGGTTTTATGTTTATTTTAGAGTAGTATTTAGAGCTTATCATCATTGGTAGATTCGTTTATTGATTTTGTTGCTCTCTTCCTTTCTTTTTTTAATATGTATATTTTTTCCTTTTTCTCTTTTTCAGAGAGTGTGTGTATATGCTTTTTTGTGTGATTTTGTCTGTATAGCTTTGCTTTTACTATTTGTCCTAGGGGTCTGTCTGGGGTTTTTCTTTGCTTTTGTTTTTGTTTTTTTGCTATAGTTTTTATCACTTGTTATCACTGGTGGATTTGTTTTTTGGCTTGGTTGCTCTCTTCTTTCATTTTTTTTCTTTATTAGATTTTTAAAATGTTTTAAAATATTTTTTTTATTTTTACAACTTTATTTTTTCTTTCTTTCTTTCTTTCTTTGTTTCTTTCTTTCTTTCTTTCTCTCTCACTCTCTCCCTTCCTTCATTCCTTCCTTCAGTCCTTCCTTCATTTCTTTCTTTCTTTCTCTCTCTCTCTCTTTCTTTCTTTCTTTGTTTTTCTCCATTTTCTTCTGAGCCATGTGGCTGACAGGGACTTGGTGCTGTGGCCCAGTGTCAGGCCTGAGCCTCTGAGGAGGGAGACCGAGTTAAGGACATTGGTCCACCAGAGACCTCCTGGCCCCACATAATATCAAATGGTGAAAGCTCTCCCTGAGATCTCCATCTCAACGTAAAGACCCAGCTCCACTCAACAACCAGCAAGCTACAGTGCTGCAAACCCTATGCCAAAAACTAGCAAGTAAGGAACACAAACATACCTATTAGCAGAGAGGCTGCCTAACATCATAATACGTTCACAGACACCTCAAAACACATCACCAGACACGGTCCTGCCCACTAGAAAAACAAGATCCAGCCTCATCCACCAGAACACAGGCACCAGTCCCCTCTACCAAGAACCCTTCACAATATACTCAACCAACCTTACCCACTGGGGGCAGACACCAAAAACAAGAGGAACTTCAGCCTGCAAAAAGGAGTCCCCAAACACTGTAAGTTAAGCAAAATGAGAAGACAGAGAAACACACAGCAGATGAGGGAGCAAGGTAAAAGCCCACCATACCAAACAAAAGAAGAGGAAGTAAGCAGTCTACCTGAAAAAGAATTCAGAGTAATGATACTAAAGATGATCCAAAATCTTGGAAATAGAATGGAGAAAATACAAGAAACATTTAACAAGGATGTAGGAGAACTGAAGAGCAAATAAACAATGATGAAAAACACAATGAAATTAAAACTTCTCTAGAAGGAATCAATACCAGAATGACTGAGGCAGAAGAACGAATAAGTGACCTGGAACACAAAATAGTGGCAATAACTACAACACAGCAGAATAAAGAAAAAAGAATGAAAAGAATTGAGGACAGTCTCAGAGACTTCTGGGACAACTTTAAATGCACCAACATTTGAATTATAGGGGTCCCAGAAGAAGAAGAGGAAAAAAAAAGGACTGAGAAAATATTTGAAGAGATTATAGTGGAAAACTTCCCTAACATGGGAAAGGAAATAGTCAATCAAGTCAAGGAAGAGCAGAGAGTCCCATACAGGATAAATCCAAGGAGAAACACACCAAGACATATATTAATCAAACTATCAAAAATTAAATACAAAGAAAAAACATTAAAAGCAGGAAAGGAAAAACAATAAATAACATACAAGGGGATCCCCATAAGGTTAACAGCTGATCTTTCAGCAGAAACTCTGCAAGGCAGAAGGGAGTGACAAAATATATTTAAAGTGATGAAAGAGAAAATCCTACAATCAAGATTACACTACCCAGCAAGGATAACATTCAGATTCAACAGAGAAATTAAAAGACTTACAGACAAGCAAAAGCTAAGAGAATTCAGCACCACCAAACCAGCTTTACAACAAATGCTAAAAGAACTTCTCTAGGAAGGAAACACAAGAGAAGGAAAGGACCTACAATAACAAACCCAAAACAATTAAGAAAATGGTAATAGGAACATATATATCAATAATTACTTTAAATATAAATGGATAAAATGTTCGAACCAAAAGATAGACTGGCTGAATGGATACCAAAACAAGATCCATATATACGCTGTCTACAAGAGACCCACTTCAGACCTAGGGACACATAAAGACTGAATGTGAGGGGATGGAAAAAGATATTCCATGCAAATGGAAATCAAAAGAAAGCTGGAGTACCAATTCTCATATCAGACAAAACAGGCTTTGAAATAAAGATGATTAGAAGAGACAAAGAAGGACACTACATAATGATCAAGGGATCAATCAAAGAAGAAGATATAACAATTCTAAATATTTATGCACCTAACATAGGAGCACCTCAATAAATAAGGTGAATGCTAACAGCCATAAAAGGGGAAATTGACAGTAACAAAATCAGAGTAGGGGATTTTAACACCCCACTTTCACCAATGGAGAGATAATCCAAATGAAAATAAATAAGGAAACAAAAGCTTTAAATGGTACATTAAACAAGATGGACTTAATTGATATTTCCAGGGCATTCCATCCAAAAACAACAGAATACACATTTTTCTCAAGTGCTCATGGAACATTCTCCAGGATAGATCATATCTTGGGTGACAAATCAAGCCTCGGTATATTTAAGAAAATTGAAATCATATCAAGTATCTTTTCTGACCACAATGCTATGAGACCAGATATCAATTACAGGAAAATATCTGTAAAGAATACAAGCATATGGAGGCTAAACACTACTGAATAACCAAGAGATCAAAGAGGAAATCAAAGAGGAAATGAAAAAATACCTAGAAACAAATGACATTGGAGACATGACGACCCAAAACCTATGGGATGCAACAGAAGCAGTTCTAAGAGGGAATTTTATAGCAGTACAATCCTACCTTAAGAAATAGGAAACATCTCAAATAAACAACCTAACCTTCCACCTAAAGCAAGTAGAGAAAGAAGAACAAAAAATCCTCAAAGTTAGCAGAAGGAAAGAAATCCTAAAGATCAGATCAGAAATAAATGAAAAAGAAATGAAGGAAACGATAGCAAAGATCAATAAAACTAAAAGCTGGTTCTTTGAGAAGATAAACAAAATTGATAAACCATTAGCCAGACTCATCAAGAAATACAGGGAGAAGACTCAAATAAATAGAATTAGAAATGTAAAAAGAGAAGTAACAACTGACACTGCATAAATACAAAGTATCATGAGAGACTACTACAAGCAACTCTATGCCAATAAAATGGACAACCTGGAAGAAATGGACAAATTCTTAGAAATGCACAACCTGCTGAGACTGAACCAGAAAGAAATAGAAAATATGAACAGACCAATCACAAGCACTGAAATTGAACCTGTGATTAAAAATCTTCCAACAAACAAAAGCCCAAGACCAGATGGCTTCACAGGAGAATTCGATCAAACATTTAGAGAAGAGCTAACACCTATCTTTCTCAAACTGTTCCAAAATATAGCAGAGGGAGGAACACTCCCAAACTCATTCTACGAGGTCACCATCACCCTGATACCAAAACCAGACAAAGATGTCACAAAGAAAGAAAACTAAAGGCCAGTAACACCGATGAAAATAGATGCAAAAATCCGGAACAAAATACTAGCCAACAGAATCCAGCAGCACATTAAAAGGATCATACAACATGATCAAGTGGAGTTTATCCCAGGAATGCAAGGATTCTTCAATATACAAAAATCAATCAACATGATACACCATATTAACAAATTGAAGGAGAAAAACCATATGATCATCTCAGTAGATGCAGAGAAAGCTTTCGACAAACTTCAACACCCATTTATGATAAAAACCCTGCAAAAAGTAGGCATAGAGGGAAGTTTCCTCAACATAATAAAGGCCATATATGACAAACCCACAGCCAACATTTTCCTCAATGGAGAAAAACTGAAAGCATTTCCACTAAGATTAGGAACAAGACAAGGTTGCCCACTCTCACCACTCTTATTCAACATAGTTTTGTAGGTTTTAGCCACAGCAATCAGAGAAGAAAAAGAAATAAAAGGAATCCAATCGGAAAAGAAGAAGTAAAGCTGTCACTGTTTGCAGATAACATGATACTATACATAGAGTATCCTAAAGATGCTACCAGGAAACTACTAGAGCTAATCAATGAATTTGGTAAAGTAGCAGGATACAAAATTAATGCACAGAAATCTCTGGCATTCCTACACACTAATGATGAAAAATCTGACAGTGAAATTAAGAAAACACTCCCATTTACCAGTGCAACACAAAGAATAAAATACTTAGGAATAAACCTACCTAAGGAGACAAAAGACCTGTATGCAGAAAATTATAAGACACTGATGAAAGAAATTAAAGATGATACAAATAGATGGAGAGTTATACCATGTTCTTGTATTGGAAGAATCAACATTGTGAAAAAGATTCTTCTACCCAAAGCAATCTACAGATTCAATGCAATAGCTATCAAGCTACCACTGACATTTTTCACAGAACTAGAACAAAAAATTTCACAATTTGTATGGAAACACGAAAGACCCTGAATAGCCAAAGCAATCTTGAGAACAAAAAATGGAGCTGGAGGTGTCAGGACCCCTGACATCAGACTATACTACAAAGCTACACTAATCAAGACAGTATGGTATTGGCATGAAAACAGAAATATAGATCAATGGAACAGGATAGAAAGCCCAGAGATAAACCCATGCACATATGGTCACCTTAACTTTGATAAAGGAGGCAAGAATATAGAGTGGAGAAAAGTCTCTTCAATAAGTGGTGCTGGGAAAACTGGACAGGTATATGTAAAAGAATGAAATTGGAACACTCCCTAACACCATACACAAAAAATAAACTCAAAATGGATTAAAGACCTAAATGTAAGATCAGACACTATCAAACTCTTAGAGGAAAACATAGGCAGAACACTCTATGACATAAATCACAGCAAGATCCTTTTTGACCCACCTCCTAGAGAAATGGAAATAAAAACCAACAAATGGGACCTAATGAAACTTAAAAGCTTTTTCACAGCATAGGAAACCATAAGGAAGACGAAAAGACAACCCTCAGAATGGGAGAAAATATTTGCAAATGAAGCAACTGACAAAGGATTAATCTCCAAAATTTACAAGCAGCTCTTACAGCTCAATATAAAAAAAGCAAACAGCCCAATCCAAAAATAGGCAGAAGACCTAAATAGACATTTCTCCAAAGAAGATATACAGATTGCCAACAAACACATGAAAGAATGCTTAACATCATTAATCATTAGAGAAATGCAAATCAAAACTACAATGAGATATCATCTCACACAGGTTAGAATGGCCATCATCAAAAAATCTAGAAACAATAAATGCTGGAGAGGGTGTGTAGAAATGGGAACACTCTTGCACTGTTGGTGGGAATGTAAATTGATACAGCCACTTGGAGAACAGTATGGAGGTTCCTTAAAAAACTACAGATAGAACTACCATATGAAGCAGCAATCCCACTACTGGGCATATACCCTGAGAAAACCATAATTCAAAAAGAGTCATGTACCAAAATGTTCATCACAGCTCTATTTACAATAGCCAGGACATGGAAGCAACCTAGTTGTCCATCAACAGATGAATGGATTAAAAGATGTGGCACATATATACAATGGAATATTCCTCAGCCTTAAAAAGAAATGAAATTGAGTTATTTGTAGTGAGTGGATGGACATAGAGTCTGTCATACAGAGTGAAGTAAGTCAGAAAGAGAAAAACAAATACCATATGGTAACACATATATATGGAATCTAAGAAAAAAAAAAGGCCATGTAGAACTTAGGGGTAAGACGGGAATAAGGACACAGACCTACTAGAGAATGGACTTCAGGATATGGGGAGGGGGAAGGGTAAGCTGTGACAATGTGAGAGTGTGGCAAGGACATATATACACTACCAAACATAAAATAGATAGCTAGTGGGAAGCAGCTGCATAGCTCAGGGAGATCAGCTGGGTGGTTTGTGACCACCTAGATGGGTGGGATAGGGAAGTTGGGAGGGAGCGAGACACAAGAGGGAAGAGATATGGGAACAGATGTATATGTATAACTGATTCACTTTGTTATAAAGCAGAAACTAACACACCATTGTAATGCAATTATACTCCAATAAAGATGTTTAAAAAAGATGTTAAAATAAATAAATAAATAAATAATTTAAAAAGATTTAAACAGATTAAATACAGAGTAAAATGATGATTTTCATAGGATCGTGGGGGATGGGAATAGAGTGAGAATGTTTAAGGGTATAAACTTGTAATAAGCAGAAAATAACTCACAGAGATCTAATGCACAGTATATTAAATATTGATAATAATATTATACCATAGTTATGTAATATGATAATTATCGTTACATTGGCAATCGTATTACAATATATAAATGTATCAAAGTAACATACTATACACCTTAAACTTACACAATGTTATGTCTAAAATTTACTAAATAAAAATAAATAAGTACAAAGGGATAAACAACTGACACACTAAACAATATGGATGAATCTCAAAAAACATCATGTTGAGTAAAACAAGTGAGATACAAAAGAATATTATATCTACCTCCAGTTATATAAAGAGCAAGAAGAGGCATAGCTGAGCTATGGTAATAGAAATTAGAAAAATGGTGGCTTAGGCCGGTGAGGGGGTAAGGGTGGGCAGGGAGAATTGACTGGAAAGATGCACAAGGGAGCTTTCTGGAGTAACTGGAATGTTCTATACCTTTACTGGAGTGATTACATGGGTGTATATAATTGTCAGAACTCATCAA
This sequence comes from Mesoplodon densirostris, assembly GCF_025265405.1. Taxonomy (NCBI): domain Eukaryota; kingdom Metazoa; phylum Chordata; class Mammalia; order Artiodactyla; family Ziphiidae; genus Mesoplodon; species Mesoplodon densirostris. The sequence goes on along the minus strand of NC_082673.1, from coordinate 53,786,149 downwards.
ATTGTGTACTTACAATCTGTGCATTTTATTGTTTGTAAGCAAAAACAAAAATATCCATAAGGGAGAAAACAAAAATATGAAATATAATAACCAGGTAATTAAAGACAAAACATTTTTATTGGTTGAGTTTGAAAAGGATTTTTACATAGGAAAATGAAGAAATTTTATCAATTCTCTACCATCTCTTCCAGAAAATAGAAGCAGAAGGACCACCTTCTAATTTATTTTATGAGGCCAGAATTACCCTAATACCAAAACCATATAAAATAATTGCTAAGAAGGAAAACCACACACCAATATTTCTCATGAACATAGGTACAAAATATCCTTGCTGATATTCTTAGAACACATCGTTTGACTGAACAGTTCTGTAAAGTACCATCTTAAATCCTTCTGAAGCCTTAACAGTTTGTACAGTTATATCCCAAGCTTTATTATTAAAACATGTTTTCATATGATATCACTTATATGTGAAATCTAAAATATGACACAAATGAACATATCTATGAAACAGAAACAGACTCACAGACATAGAGAACAGACTTGTGGTTGCCAAGGGGGAGGGAGTGTGGAGGAGGGAAGGATTGTGAGTTTGGGATTAGTAGATGCAAACTCCTACATATAGGATGGATAAACAATAAGGTCTTACTGTATAGCATAGGAACTATATTCAATATCCTGTGATAAACCATAATGGGAAAGAATATGAGAAAGAATATATTTATGGGTAACTGAGTCACTCTGCTGTTCAGCAGAAGTTAACAAAACACTGTAAATCAACTATGCTTTAATAATAATAAAAAAAACCATGTTTTCCTAGAAGTGTCCTGGATTTTACCTTTTCCTAGAAGCTACTTCTTAATAACATTGTTGTTCATCTGAAAGACTGGAAAATTTCATAACCAGCAAGTCATGGCTTCTTTTTGTTTAACAGTCTTTCCTTTATCTTACCACTCTTCTCTTGCATTTTGCTTTTATCAACAGGAGAAACTAGGTAGCAGCTTTATCATTCTATGTGGAAGTCTCCTTGTCCAGATCATCTAGTTCTTCAGTTACATTCTCTTCTTTCATATTACGACTGGTGACATTGTGGCTAAACTCTTTCTGCCAGCACACAAAAATCCCCATTTTTTAAAATAGTTTTTAAATGTTTCCAATAACATTTACCTCACATTCCTTTAAACTTTAACCAGCAGCCTCCTCAAAGGTCATGAAGCTTCTAATAAAAGTGTTTTCAAGAAACTTTAGGTTTTCATTAATAGTATTCTTAAAGTCCTTGAAAAGTTTACACCCACTGTCTGGTTCCAAAGCTACTCTCTTTTATTCCTAGTTTCTGTTTTTCTTTTTGTTTGCTTGTTTATGGTAGCATCCCACTTCCAGGTATCAAAATTCGTATTAGCTATCTGCTATGAGCTGAATGTTTGCGTCCCCCAGCTCCAACACAAATCATATATTAAAACTCTAATTCCCAATGTGATGGTATTAAGAGGTGAACTTTTGGAGGTAATTACATCATAAAGGTGGCACTTTCATGATGAGATTAGGGTCCTTATAAGAAGAGACAGGAGAGGGCTTCCCTGGTGGTGCAGTGGTTGGGAGTCCGCCTGCCGGTTCAGGAGACATGGTTTCGTGGCCCGCTCCAGGAGGATCCCACATGCCACGGAGCGGCTGGGCCCGTGAGCCATGGCCGCTGGACCTGCGCGTCCGGAGCCTGTGCTCCACGGCGGGAGGGTCCACAGTGGTGAGGGGCCCGCGTACAGCAAAAAAAGAAGAGACAGGAAAGAACTCTTTTATCCTCTCTCCACCATGTGAGGAAACAGCAAGAAAATGGTAAATCAGATAGTTTAGCTCTCACCAGAACCCAACAGTGCTCACCAGAATTGTAATGAATAAATTTCTAAGACATGCTCTATTGTTACATAAACATTTACTACAAACTTAGTAGCTTAAAACAATAAAATATTTTTCACACAGTTTCTGTGGGCCAGGGATCTAGAACCTGCTTAGTTAATGAGTTCTAGCTTCTATTTTCTCATGAAATTGCAGGCAAGATGTCAGCTGGGATTGCAGTCATCTGAAGCCTTGCCTGAGGCTGCAGGATCTACTTCCGACTTGATTCATTCACATGCCTGGCATGTGGTTGCGGAATCTTGTCAAGAGACTTCATCTCTTCATCACATGGACCTCTCTATTGGGCTAATTGAGTGTTCTCATGACATAGAAGATGGCTTTCTCCAGAAGGAGTGATATAAGAGAGAGCAGCGTGAAAGCTGTAATTTCTTCATGCCCTAGCCTTAGGAGTCACTCTCTCATTCCCACAATATTTTATCAGTTACCCAAGTCAGTTCTGTTCAATGTAAAAGAAAACTGCACCAAAATGCCAGAAGGCATGAATCACTGGGGGCCATCTTAGAAGCTGGTCACTACAGTATATTATAGCACTTGAGATTACACCATAAAGTACAATACAGTAATCAACACAGCCACTTTGGAGATCATCTAACAGTTTTATAAAGCAGAATTTTCTTCTTCACTTCCATATAGGTCATTTGAGATAGAGCACTAGCATTATTTAGATTTTCTATAATATAGTCACTGGAAATTTTATCCCAAACCACAAGACTCTCAACTCGTTCATGTAATACTATAATAGATATACATCTTATTTATTCCTCTCTCTAGAACATAACCACTTAATGTACTCGTTTTTTAAGTATTCTTCAAAAATCTTGTTGAAAATAACATTTAACATTTGCAATTGTGAGATCATACACTAAGATGTAATGGTGAAATAATTCATTTCCTTTTGTTATTATGATTCTTTTTACCAATTTTGTTAGGTGACTTTCATAAAACATTCCAAACTAGTCCTAATTATAGCTATTTCAAGCTAATGCTTTTTCCCCAAACTACAGCTCATTATCTAATATAAAATACTTGACAGAATGCCCTGTAATACTCTCTTGACTTTACGGTCAGCTCTCCCTTTCTGAGTACTAATTTTAGAAGAAAACTTACAGTTAGGCATTATATTCATTTACTCGGGCTGCCATAGCAAATACTCCAGACTGGGTGACTCAAACAACAGAAATTTATGTTCTCACCCTTTTGGAGGATGGAAGTCCAAGCTCAAAGTGTCAGTAGGTTTGGTTTCTTCTGAGGCCTTTCTCCTCTGCTTGCTGGTGACCACCTTCTCATTGTATCCTCACAGGATTGTCTGTGTCCTGATCCCTACTTCTTACAAGGACACCAGTCATACTGGATTAGCGCCCACCCTAACAACCCCATTTTAATTTAATTATCTCTTTAAAGGCCTTATCTCCAAATATGTTTACCTTTAGAGGTACTGGGGATTAGGACTGCAAAATATAAATTTTGGGGGGGACAGACTTCAGCCCATAATAGGCATATATGATCTTCATACACTTCCTTTTTCTAGAAAGGTATGAAGATGACTCCCAAGAATCCAGCAGAGTTTGCATAAATTTAAAACATGGGAAAGAGAAGAAGATAAACAAAACCAGGGTCACAAAATGAAAACAAGAGTGAGGTCAATAAAAGCATTCTATCAGACCTTCTTTAGTAACATCAGATGGCCCTCTGAGTTATCTAAAAACTCCCAGATAGTCAACATAGAGAGGGAAATCAGGCCAATAATACAGCTTTGTTTTATTTGTGACACTCATCTAGAATATAATGCTGAGAGAGTGACATAATGGGTTTATTCCAGAATCACTCAGTATAGTGGGTTGAACTGTGAACTATCAAAAGTTATGTTCACTCAGAACCTCAGAATGTGGTGATATTTGGATTAAAAGGTCTTTGCAGGTGTGATTAAGTTAAAGATCTTGGGATGAGATCAATGTGGATTAGAATAAAACTTAAGTCCAATGACATTGCCCATATAACAGAAGAGAAAGGAAGGATACACATAGGAGAATTTTATGTGAAGATAGCGGCAGAGATTTCAGTGATGCATTTACAAGACAAGGAGCACAAAGACTTGCCAGCACTCACTAGAAGCTAGGGGAGAAGAAAGGGACAGATTCTCTCTCAAAGACTCCAGAAGCAATTAACTATGCTGACACCTTGATTTTGAGCTTCTGGCCTCCAGACATATGAGAAAAAACATTTCTGTGGTTTTAAGCCTTGCTGTGTATGGTAATTTATTATAGTAGCCACAAAAACTAATATATGGGGACATCATACTCTCAGATCACCATACTTTATTCCCTTTATTTTTCCACTTTCCATATTAATGCAGATGTACAGGATGTTAACTGTGTATCCCAACATGATCCTAAATTATCTTAAAGTCATCTCAAAGAGATGTCATTGTATTCTGTTTACTGAGGCAGAAAATTAGGCCAATGCACTTTAAGATTTTATATTATTTCAACTGTAAAACAATGTAGTAAAATTGTAGTAAAGTAGGGATATGGGCAATTGAATCTGCTATAATGTCACTACTAATCGTAACTAGTCTACTTTGCATATTTCCTTCTATTTATACACAAACATGTGCACATGCATATATGATGCATATATGTACTCATAGCTACAATCATATCATGATGGATTGCTCTTAAAGAATACTCTGAGAAAAAGGTTTATCTGGGTTTGCTGCATACTTATTGCATCTTTTGGGTTATGATTAGGTGAAGATAACTAATCTTACATATTTAGTATAAAGAACAGAACGTGGTTTTGGTCCAGTCTTTCTAAAACTTCAGATATTCAATGCTGTATGGGTGCAGTACATATTTATGGGATGGTTGAGGCATAGAATACACTTATTCATAAACAGCACATCTCCAAGTTATCATGTTTTTTTAAATTACCAATTCAAAATAAAAGTAGGAGGCAGAATTGATAATTAGGAATAACTGATTATATAAAAGATTTGAGATTTTCTCAACTTCGAGAGTACCCAGTTAACATCTTACTTCTGTTGTTGTCAGCTAATTGTGGTATACATAAAGGAAGTATTTGCCATAAATTTTCCTCATGGATGAGGATAAACAAGTTTACTGCATGAAATTTGTATTTTGTGATTCTTCTAGCACTACCAAACCCAGAGCTTCATGAGCTGCCAGTCAGCTATAAACCTTGTCACTCGTGGACTATGTTTTCTTGGCTACATGGAAGTAGATTAATAAATCCTCATGTATAGTCTTTCAGTCTGTACAACGAAAGAAGTCAGCTGTCTGGCAAGGATATGGAATCCTATGTGGTCTGTTGTGATTATTCTGTGACTCACCCCAGAGCTCTCATTTGTGCTGCCATCACCATGGTCCTGACCTTCATACAGGAGTCATCACCCATAGCAATGAATCAAAGAATCAGCATAAACTATTTGGTAATTCAGACTCATATCCTTCCCTGTTGGCAGGTCTTGACCTTATTAGCCTTTTCTCCTACTTTATAGCTGGGAAGTCTGGTGTCTGGGTTCTTCTGGCTCTCCTATTAGGCTTGAAAACATTGACACCAGGCCCTGATAAGACTTGTCAACATGATTAGAAAAATCAGGTTTCACTCAATGAACTTAATGAAATAGAAATTGACCTTTTCCTCTGGTCACTGATTCCACAGTACAATAATTAAATACTTTGGAATAATGTTTGAATGCCAGGAAACATGCCAAAGATTTAACTGTTATGATCTCATTTAATCCTCACAATGACCCTGTGGATTGTCCCCATTTTACAGAAGAGGAAAATGGAACCAAGAGAAGGTAAGTTAAGCAAGGCAGAGTCAATAAGGAGCACAAAAGGCTTGAGTCTTTTCTGCTTTAGTCTATGCCTTAGCTACAATTCCACGCTGCTTCCACAATGACCCAATTAAAGGACCACTGGAAACCAAATATCTGTTTTTTTCCTTCCATTTTTGTCAGCTACCTGTGTTTACGATCATGTAGATCTTGCTCTGTGAATGAATAGCTGATCAGAAGACTTGCCATAATATACTTTGGCCTGGAGGGAATAAAAATGTTTCTCTACTGTGTCTAATACTGGAAACCATCTTGAAATCATCAATGAATAAATGTTTTCACACAGCTTATAATTAATGTTTATACATTCTAAAAGGCTTCTTCGTGTTCTATTTGAGTAGATGATGCATTTTTCTTCAGATTTCTTGGCCTGGCTTTGCTTATTCATCTGGGATATTTTCCCTTTCATTGTGGAAATCCTTTAGGCAGCCATGCTTTATCATTATAGGTTGGCATTTGACATCATGTAAGAATCTGCCAACAGGGCTATTGGTTTCTGGATTTTTCTCATGTACAAGGGTATCTTAATCCTGAGTATTAGTCTTTCTTTGTACATTTGTGAAAGCTGTCTGATAGTGAAAGCAAAAATGAAGTTTTCACTTCCTCTATAAATATTTGTGCGCTGACCTATGACTGTTGGCCAGTCTGCCTGCCAACACCCCATTAGGAGTTATCCCTTTTACAATAATCTACTATCATTTGATAACCTCTTGGGGTTAAGAGTACAGATGTAAGATCTCGAAGATTTCTGATGGGAATACTTCATATCCCAAGTATGTTTTCCCTTCAAAATGACATCACCACAGGGAAACATTTTTCAAATAACTTGGCCATCATGTTATGAAAGCTTCCTTAGAAATATAAAGAAAGAAGCACTCTGCATCTCAGACAAAAATTTTCAGAATCCAGAGTTGAAAGAAAAAAAAAAACTTACCAGTTAGTCTTAGAAGGTCTTGGTGTGGTGAGGTAACAAGGGCCAGCAAGGAATAGTGCCATTACAAAGACTGCACTATATGACTTTTCTATCAAATTCTAGTGTTATGAAAGCTCATAGTTACTAGGTTTTGTTTGAAAGACAGTACTTATACTTCAGGTTGGAGCATAGAAATAATTTAGTGTATGTTGCATGAAAACTTACTGCTAAGGCGAGCATTCAAATGACCGCCCATGGGTTAAGATTTTCATCTTGAACTTTCCTCCTACTTGCTATTATTTTATGAATAAATGTCACAGAGGGAGCTTTGTAGCCACCTCTTTAGCTTAAAGCACTGAATTTCTCCAGAAATGCTCTGTGCAGGGCAAGAAGATTGTAGGACTAAGACATTAGACTGTGAGGAAAAATTTCCTTTTGGAGGGCCAGAAATGGACCACCATAATAAAAGTAATACCTGTGATGTGTAAGTTTCTCAGACTCTAGTTCTCAGGGCAGTGTGTGTGTGTATGTGTGTTCCTAAGTTAAGTTTTCTTGCAATGTGTAGAGTTGGGAAAATACATTAAATATTTATTAAGGATCTATTATAAACCATCTTCTGAGTTATACACCTCCCATGCAGAGATAGTAGTAATAATAACAGATCACATTTACTAAGGAATTATAACACGCCAAGCTCTGTTCCAAGCACTTTACTGGTAATACGTCATTTGATTTTTGCAACAACCCTATGAGGTAGGTACCATTATCTCCATTGTGCAGATGAAGAAACTGAAGCTCAAAGGTGAAGAAACCAAAAATATGCAGCTAATAAGAAATGGAGCTGGAATTTAAGCCAAAGCAGCCTGACTCCCGAGTCTACCATGTTATACAACATTGTTGATGCTCCTCAGGACTCATAGCTTGACAAGAAGAGAGACAAATCCATATCATCTTATAGACCTGTAGAAAGAAAGTAGATGCACAAAGGAGGAAGATAGTCGTCTCAAGTGTGGGGCTCTGGAAGGACTTAATAGAATTGATGTTAAAGGTGACGCATGAAGGGTGAGTAGCATTTGCAGATGGATGAGCTGAGGAAAGATGTTTCAGATAAAAGGAACATGGTCAACACAGATGTGGATATGTGCAACAGTGTGGGGTGACAGGGTCACTACAGTGAGTCAGGGACTACTGGAATGTAGGGCACATAAAAATGGGAAATTGCTCTGAGATGAACTGGTTGGGTGGGCAGTAGCCCCAGAAGAAAGGGCCTATCATCCTATGCCAGAGTGATGACTTTTCTACATGCCAAGAGCTTATGATGGACTTTGCACAGGACATTTGCATGACTCAATTTTTATTTCAGAAAAAAGGACCTTAAGGTCTGTGTGATGTCGGATTTGAAGGGGCCAGGGCTGGATACAGGAAAACAGTTAGGATGATATAAAACTATTCAGGCAGGGGATATGGGAGCCTAAAGTCAACTGTTGACAAGAATGAAGAGATCTTTTTGAAAAATGTTTAGTTCTAGGATTGATAAGATTGAGAGGCTGACTGGGTTTGGGTGTGAGGGTGAGGGAGAAGGTGAGGTCGTGGTGGGCTCTTAGGCCCCCAACTTGAGTAACTGAGTGGATGGTGGTGCTGTTCATTTCCCTGAAGGGTAGGGATGGAGAACAGGGGATAAGAGGACTGAGTTCTGCTTTGCAACTCACCTCCTTACTTTCCTCTCCTCACCCACCCCTCTCTTCTCTGAGCCCCAATATCACCTTGAGGTATCATGATTTGGAGCTTCAGTTTGTTTCATAGTTGTATATACCTGTCTTCAGCACTAGACTGTGAGCTCTTGGCAGCAGAGCCTGTAATATATTTATCATTCAATAAACGTTTGTTAACTGAGTTCATGAAGAACAGAACCAATTTTTATGTGAATGGATAATTGAGCATTCAAAAGAAATTTGCTCCCCATAAGCGTCTACACTTTGTCCTGTTCTGCCTTCAAAATACTTAGAATAAAATGGATCCTTCTTCCTCAAAATAGGTTATGGGTTTGAAAGCAGGGATCGCACTACCCCTCTGAATCAAGTCTGTTATTTTGCACCTTGAAACTCCGCAAACTCTTCAAATGTTTCACACACAACATAATTTCCATACACTTCATCATCCTTCTTGCCCTCCTCTGCACATATTTCAGTCTCTGTGTTCTTCTTTAAATGTGACACTCTGCTAATCTGGCCCATACAGGATGCAATGTGGCCATTACTTCTGAAGAGGGGTGAAGTCAAACCATTTCATAGTTAATGTCAGAATTACTTTTAAGGAAGAAATTGTATTTAGGAAATTAAATCAGTAAGCAGCTTGAGGTAGATGGCGAGACCATGAAGGCATAAGTTAGTGGCAGTCAAGTAAGCCACAGACTAAACTATTCTATCTTGGAAACTAATAGAAATTGTAGATTGGGGAAGAGTTAAAGATGCTTAGCCTAAGAATTTAATTTTTTGGAAAATCTAACTGAAATAAAACATACATAACACTAAAGTAATGAATCCAAAGTATATAATTCAATTAATTTTTAGAAAATGAACATCCCCAGACCATGAAATAGAAACATCATCAATAACTACCCCCTGTTTAGTCCCTTCTGGTCATTCACACCTATCAAAGGAGGTACTGACTGTGGAAGGTCTTGTTTCTCTGTCCCCGAGCAAAGACCTATCCAAGCCTGGATTCTTCACTCCTGATGTCCCTGATGAGCAAGTTTCTCTGGCCTGGGGTAAAAGGGTTGAGGATCATCAATGTCAATGGACCAGAAATCTAGGTCTTCAGAATCTCACCAGTTGTTTGCAGGTTCCCTCCATCAGTGGCATATTGCCTCCCATGCAGTGGGAAACTGTTTGATCAAGGTTTGGGCTTAGTCTTTAGCCTTCTGCCCCACACAGCTTTGGAACTCAGGAAAGAGCCCCCTCAAGTCTCCAGTTGTGTTTCTTCTGTGTCAAGTGGCCACAGAAATCTCTGCTGCTTTCTCTGTCCCCCATCATGGCCCTCTGCTCGGGCCAAACCTTGATTCTCAGTCTTTCACCTTCATTAAAAATCAGCACATGCCCCCAGTGACAGCTGAGCTTCCTTAAATTTTCTCTGAATATTTCTCCTCTGTCTGAATTTTTACTGCCCTCTGGTGCTTTTAAGTATACCAGGAGTTAGCAAACTTTCCTGTTAAGACCAGATAGTAAATATTTTTGGCTTTGCAGACCATATGGTCTTTGTCACAACTACTTAATTATGTTGTTATAGCATAAAACAATACCAAAAAAAAGAGGCATAGCTAATTTGGCCTGTGGTCTATAGTTTGCCAACACCTCATATATATAATTATTGCAATTTACTTAATATTCCCAGTTCTTCAATGAGATAAGTGGCCCACACAACCTAGCCCATCCTAGCTTGAAGCAGAACCCTACCAGAGAGCTTTTAAGAACAAGCATGGCTGATTTGTAATTTGAAGTTCTTGCGTGGCTAAGATGTAAAACCTTCTCCTAATATTTTCCAAACTTTCAGCAAATTCTTACTGTACAGAGGCATCTGTGAGTAAGATTTGTGTGCATGTTTTTGTGTGCATGTGTGTGAGTGTGAAAATAAAGGGATACAGTTCAATTTGGAGGTTGATAAACTGATGATTTAGGAATTCAGTTAACAATACTTCTTCTTTCCCTATCAAGTGTCAGAAATTTTTGAGAGATAGAGATAAGAGACATGAAAATGAAGCTCAAAAGATCACTTTCATTAGTGATAAGCTGGTTGTGTTTTTTTTTTTTTATAGTTACGTTTTTGTTTTTTTTTTTACAAATTTAATCAGTTATACATATACATATGTTCCCATATCCCCTCCCTTTTGCGTCTCCCTCCCACCCTCCCTATCCCACCCCTCCAGGCGGTCACAAAGAACCCAGCTGATCTCCCTGTGCTATGCGGCTGCTTCCCACTAGCCATCTACCTTACGTTTGGTAGTGTATATATGTCCATGCCGCTCTTTCACTTTGTCACAGCTTACCCTTCCCCCTCCCCATATCCTCAAGTCCATTCTCTAGTAGGTCTGTGTCTTTATTCCTGTCTTACCCCTATGTTCTTGATGACATTTTTTTCTTAAATTCCATATATATGTGTCAGCATACAGTATTTGTCTTTCTCTTTCTGACTTACTTCACTCTGTATGACAGACTCTAGGTCCATCCACCTCATTACAAATAGCTCAATTTCATTTCTTTTTATGGCTGAGTAATATTCCATTGTATATATGTGCCACATCTTCTTTATCCATTCATCCAATGATGGACACTTAGGTTGTTTCCATCTCCGGGCTATTGTAAATAGGGCTGCTATGAACATTTTGGTACATGTCTCTTTTTGAATTATGGTTTTCTCAGGGTATATGCCCAGTAGTGGGATTGCTGGGTCATATGGTAGTTCTATTTGTAGTTTTTTAAGGAACCTCCATACCGTTCTCCATAGTGGCTGTACCAATTCACATTCCCACCAGCAGTGCAAGAGTGTTCCCTTTTTTCCACACCCTCTCCAGCATTTATTGTTTCTAGATTTTTTGATGATGGCCATTCTGACTGGTGTGAGATGATATCTCATTGTAGTTTTGATTTGCATTTCTCTAATGAGTAAAGATGTTGAGCATCCTTTCATGTGTTTGTTGGCTGTCTGTATATCTTCTGTGGAGAAATGTCTATTTAGGTCTTCTGCCCATTTTTGGATTGGGTTGTTTGTTTTTTTGCTATTGAGCTGCATGAGCTGCTTATAAATTTTGGAGATTAATCCTTTGTCAGTTGCTTCATTTGCAAATATTTTCTCCCATTCTGAGGGTTGTCTTTTGGTCTTGTTTATGGTTTCCTTTGCTGTGCAAAAGCTTTGAAGTTTCATTAGGTCCCATGTGTTTATTTTTGTCTTTATTTCCATTTCTCTAGGAGGTGGGTCAAAAAGGATCTTGCTGTGATTTATGTCATAGAGTGTTCTGCCTATGTTTTCCTCTAGGAGTTTGATAGTGTCTGGCCTTACATTTAGGTCTTTAATCCATTTTGAGCTAATTTTTGTGTATGGTGTTAAGGAGTGATCTAATCTCATACTTTTACATGTCCCTGTCCAGTTTTCCCAGCACCACTTATTGAAGAGACTGTCCTTTCTCCACTGTACATTCCTGCCTCCTTTATCAAAGATAAGGTGACCATATGTCCGTGGGTTTATCTCTGGGCTTTCTATCCTGTTCCATTGATCTATCTTTCTGTTTTTGTGCCAGTACCATACTGTCTTGATTACTGTAGCTTTGTAGTATAGTCTGAAGTCAGGGAGCCTGATTCCTCCAGCTCCGTTTTTCGTTCTCAAGATTGCTTTGGCTATTCGGGATCTTTTGTGTTTCCATACAAATTGTGAAATTTTTTGTTCTAGTTCTGTGAAAAATGCCATTGGTAGTTTGATAGGGATTGCATTGAATCTGTAGATTGCTTTGGGTAGTAGAGTCATTTTCACAATGTTGATTCTTCCAATCCAAGAACATGGTACATCTCTCCATCTATTTGTATCATCTTTAATTTCTTTCATCAGTGTCTTATAGTTTTCTGAGTACAGGTCTTTTGTCTCCCTAGGTAGGTTTATTCCTAGATATTTTATTCTTTTTGTTGCAATGGTAAATGGGAGTGTTTCCTTGATTTCACTTTCAGATTTTTCATCATTAGTATATAGGAATGCCAGAGATTTCTGTGCATTAATTTTGTATCCTGCAACTTTACCAAATTCATTGATTAGCTCTAGTAGTTTTCTGGTAGCATCTTTAGGATTCTCTATGTATAGTATCATGTCATCTGCAAACAGTGACAGCTTTACTTCTTCTTTTCCCATTTGGATTCCTTTTATTTCCTTTTCTTCTCTGATTGCTGTGGCTAAAACTTCCAAAACTATGTTGAATAAGAGTGGTGAGAGTGGGCAACCTTGTCTTCTTCCTGATCTTAGTGGAAATGGTTTCAGTTTTTCACCATTGAGGACGATGCTGGCTGTGGGTTTGTCATATATGGCCTTTATTATGTTGAGGAAAGTTCCCTCTATGCCTACTTTCTGCAGGGTTTTTATCATAAATGGGTGTTGAATTTTGTCAAAAGCTTTCTCTGCATCTATTGAGATGATCATATGATTTTTCTCCTTCAATTTGTTAATATGGTGTATCACATTGATTGATTTGCATATATTGAAGAATCCTTGCATTCCTGGAATAAACCCCACTTGATCATGGTGTATGATCCTTTTAATGTGCTGTTGGATTCTCTTTGCTAGTATTTTGTTGAGGATTTTTGCACCCATGTTCATCAGTGATATTGGCCTGTAGTTTTCTTTCTTTGTGACATCCTTGTCTGGTTTTGGTATCAAGGTGATGGTGGCCTCGTAGAATGAGTTTGGGAGTGTTCCTCCCTCTGCTATATTTTGGAAGAGTTTGAGAAAGATAGGTGTTAGCTCTTCTCTAAATGCTTGATAGAATTCGCCTGTGAAGCCATCTGGTCCTGGGCTTTTGTTTGTTGGAAGATTTTTTATCACAGTTTCAATTTCAGTGCTTGTGATTGGTCTGTTCATATTTTCTATTTCTTCCTGATTTAGTCTTGGCAGGTTGTGCATTTCTAAGAATTTGTCCATTTCTTCCAGGTTGTCCATTTTATTGGCATAGAGTTGCTTATAGTAATCTCTCATGATCTTTTGTATTTCTGCAGTGTCAGTTGTTACCTCTCCTTTTTCATTTCTAATTCTATTGATTTGAGTCTTCTCCCTTTTTTTCTTGATGAGTCTGGCTAATGGTTTGTCAATTTTGTTTATCTTCTCAAAGAACCAGCTTTTAGTTTGGTTGATCTTTGCTATCGTTTCCTTCATTTCTTTTTCATTTATTTCTGATCTGATCTTTATGATTTCTTTCCTTCTGCTAGCTTTGGGGGTTTTTTGTTCTTCTTTCTCTAATTGCTTTAGGTGCAGGGTCAGGTTGTTTACTCGAAATGTTTCCTGTTTCTTAAGGTGGGATTGTATTGCTATAAACTTCCCCCTTAGAACTGCTTTTGCTGCATCCCATAGGTTTTGGGTCGTCGTGTCTCCATTGTCATTTGTTTCTAGGTATTTTTTAATTTCCTCTTTGATTTCTTCAGTGATCACTTCGTTATTAAGTAGTGTATTGTTTAGCCTCCATGTGTTTGTATGTTTTACAGCTCTTTTCCTGTAATTGATATCTAGTCTCATAGCATTGTGGTCGGAAAAGATACTTGATACAATTTCAATTTTCTTAAATTTACCAAGGCTTGATTTGTGACCCAAGATATGATCTATCCTGGAGAATGTTCCATGAGCACTTGAGAAAAATGTGTATTCTGTTGTTTTTGGATGGAATGTCCTATAAATATCAATTAAGTCCATCTTGTTTAATGTATCATTTAAAGCTTGTGTTTCCTTATTTATTTTCATTTTGGATGACCTGTCCATTGGTGAAAGTGGGGTGTTAAAGTCCCCTACTATGATTGTGTTACTCTCGATTTCTCCTTTTATGGCTGTTAATATTTCCCTTATGTATTGAGGTGCTCCTATGTTGGGTGCATAAATATTTACAATTGTTATATCTTCTTCTTGGATTGATCCCTTGATCATTATGTAGTGTCCTTCTTTGTCTCTTCTAGTAGTCTTTATTTTAAAGTCTATTTTGTCTGATATGAGAATTGCTACTCCAGCTTTCTTTTGGTTTCCATTTGCATGGAATATCTTTTTCCATCCCCTTACTTTCAGTCTGTATGTGTCTCTAGGTCTGAAGTGGGTCTCTTGTAGACAGCATATATATGGGTCTTGTTTTTGTATCCATTCAGCCAGTCTGTGTCTTTTGGTGGGAGCATTTAGTCCATTTACATTTAAGGTAATTATTGATATGTATGTTCCTATTCCCATTTTCTTAATTGTTTTGGGTTCGTTATTGTAGTTCTTTTCCTTCTGTTGTGTTTCTTGCCTAGAGAAGTTCCTTTAGCATTTGTTGTAAAGCTGGTTTGGTGGTGCTGAACTCTCAGCTTTTGCTTGTCTGTAAAGGTTTTAATTTCTCCATCAAATCTGAATGAGATCCTTGCTGGGTAGAGTAATCTTGGTTGCAGGTTTTTCTCCTTCATCACTTTAAGTATGTCCTGCCACTCCCTTCTGGCTTGTAGAGTTTCTGCTGAGAGATCAGCTGTTATCCTGATGGGGATTCCCTTGTGTGTTATTTGTTGTTTTTGCCTTGCTGCTTTTAATATGATTTCTTTGTGTTTAATTTTTCACAGTTTGATTAATATGTGTCTTGGTGTATTTCTCCTTGGATTTATTCTGTATGGGACTCTCTGTGCCTCCTGGACTTGATTAACTATTTCCTTTCCCATATTAGGGAAGTTTTCAACTATAATCTCTTCAAATATTTTCTCAGTCCCTTTCTTTTTCTCTTCTTCTTCTGGAACCCCTATAATTCGAATGTTGGTGCGTTTAATGTTGTCCCAGAGGTCTCTGAGACTGTCCTCTGTTCTTTTCATTCTTTTTTCTTTATTTTGCTCTGCAGCACTTATTTCCACTATTTTATCTTCCACCTCACTTATCCGTTCTTCTGCCTCAGTTATTCTGCTATTGATCCCATCTAGAGTATTTTTTATTTCATTTATTGTGTTTTTAATCGATGCTTGATTCGTCTTTAGTTCTTCTAGGTCCTTGTTAACTGTTTCTTGCATTTTGTCTATTCTATTTCCAAGATTTTGGATCATCTTTACCATCATTATTCTGAATTCTTTTTCAGATAGACTGCCTATTACCTCTTCATTTGTTAGGTCTGGTGGGTTTTTATCTTGCTCCTTCTCCTGCTGTGTGTTTTTCTGCCTTCTCATTTTGCTTATGTTACTGTGTTTGGGGTCTCCTTTTTGCAGGCTGCAGGTTCGTAGTTCCCGTTGTTTTTGGTGTCTGTCCCCAGTGGCTAAGGTTGGTTTAGTGGGTTGTGTAGGCTTCTTGGTGGAGGGGACTACTGCCTGTGTTCTGGTGGATGAGGCTGGATCTTGTCTTTCCGGTGGGCAGGTCCACCTCTGGTGGTGTGTTTTGGGGTGTTTGCGGACTTTTTATGATTTGAGGCAGCCTCTCTGCTAATGGGTGGCGTTGTGTTCCTGTCTTGCTAGTTGTTTGGCATAGGGTGTCCAGCACTGTAGCTTGCTGGTCGTTGAGTGAAGCTGGGTGCTGGTGTTGAGATGGAGATCTCTGGAAGATTTTCGCCGTTTGATGTTATGTGGAGCTGGGAGGTCTCTTGTGGACCAGTGTCCTGAAGTTCGCTCTCCCACCTCAGAGGCACAGCACTGACTCCTGGCTCCTCAATTTGGGATGATTTGTTGTCTATTCATGTATTCCACAGATGCAGGGTACATGAAGTTGATTGTGGAGCTTTAATCCGCTGCTTCTGAGGCTGCTGGGAGAGGTTTCCCTTTCTCTTCTTTGTTCTCACAGCTCCTGGGTCTCAGCTTTGGATTTGGCCCCGCCTCTGCGTGTAGGTCGCCGGAGGGCGTCTGTTCTTCGCTCAGACAGGACAGGGTTAAAGGAGCAGCCTCTTCGCGGACTCTGGCTCACTCAGGCCGGGCGGGAGGGAGGGGCACGGAGTGCGAGGCGAGCCTGCAGCGGCAGAGGTCGGCGTGACGTTGCACCAGCCCGAGGCGCGCCGTGCGTTCTCCCAGGGAAGCCGCCCCTGGATCCCGGGACCCCGGCAGTGGCAGGCTGCACAGGCTCCCAGAAGGGCGGTGTGGACAGTGACCTGCGCTCGCACACAGGCTTCTTGGCAGCGGCAGCAGCAGCCCCAGCGTCCCACGCCCGTCTCTGGGCTCCGCGCTTTCAGTCGTGACTCGCGCCCTTCTCTGGAGCTCCTTTACGCGGCGCTCTTAATCCCCTCTCCTCGCGCACCAGGAAACCAAGAGGGAAGAAAAAGTCTCTTGCCTCTTCGGCAGCTCCAGAGTTTTCCCGGACTCCCTCCCGGCTAGCTGTGGCACATTAGCCCCCTTCAGGCTGAGTTCTCGCCGCCAGCCCCAGTCCTCTCCCTGTGCTCTGACCGAAGCCCGAGCCTCAGCTCCAGCGCCGCCCGCCCCGGCGGGGGAGCAGCCAAGCCTCTCGGGCTGGTGAGTGCCGCTCGGCACCGCTCCTCTGTGCGGGAATCTCTCTGCTTTGCCCTACCCAGGTATGTGGGGAGTTTCTTGCCTTTTGGGAGGTCTGGGGTCTTCTGCCAGCGTTCAGTAGGTGTTCTGTAGGAGTTGTTCCACGTGTAGCTGTATTTCTGGTGTATCTGTGGGGAGGAAGGTGATCTCCGCGTCTTACTCTTCCGCCATCTTACCCGGAAGTCTCTGGTTGTGTTTTGTAATATTTTGTTTTGTTTTGGGTCATGTGTTTTTTCTTTTTCTCCCTTCTTTTAGATGAATTGAGGATTCTTTATATCTCTACTATTGGCTTATTAATTTTTGTGTGTTTTTTCTTTTTTTATTTGGGTTAAGTTGTTGCCTTCGGAGAAAGAAAAAACAGCAAGCTACAGCCTGTAGCCCAAATCTATCCCACTGTCTGTTTTTATAAATAAAGTCTTAGTGGAATACAGTAATACTCATTCATTTATGTCAATGAATGCTTTTACACTACAACAGCAGAATTGAGTAATTGTGACAGAAATCATCCCTTGACAGAAAAAATTTTGCCAAACGCTGCTCTAGGGCTGAAAGTATATACCTGCATTCACCATAATTCCACTATGACTGTGGATTTGTCTCTGGATCCTTTTATTTCCATCACGTATTGCTCTATGTATGTTGAATCTGTGTAACTAGGTACACACAGATTTTAAATTGTTATTATTTCCTTTTATATTGATTTCTTTATCATTAGGAAATGTCTCTGTTTATCTTCAATAATGCTTCTTTCCTTAAAGTTTATGTTTTCTGATATGTGTAGCTACTCACAATTTCATTTGGTTAGTTCTTACTTTTTTTACTCTTAAATTTTCTGCTATTCATGTTCAAAATTCATCTCTTGTTAACACAGCATATTTTGAAATTTTGTTTTTTTTATGAAGTCTGACAATCTTATTATTTTACTTAGAGTATTTCATCTATTTATATTTCATGTAATTACAGGTATAGTAGGGCTTGTTATCTACCATCTTACTAAGGTTTTATGTATTTACTTTTTTTCTATTTAAGCCATCTGTTTTATATTACTTCACTTTTTTTCTTGTCTCCTTGTTGGTTAATCAAATATGTTATTATTATTCCAGTTTACCTTTTATAATTTGTTAGTTATATAGTTTTTTTACTTTCTTTGGGTGGTTATCATAGAGGTTATAGCATGACATTAGGTTCTAATGCAAATTTATATGTTTACCCTTTCCTGGATATACTTAGACCTTTTAAACTTCATTGTCCCTTTCCCTCCTTTTCTGTTATTTTTGTCATTTATTTTAATTGTATACATATTTGAAACTTCAAAGGACATCATAATAACCACTTCTTACAGACAATATTTACTCATATAACCACATACATATTTACATATACTATCTATCTATCTATCTATCTATCTATCTATCTATATACACACACAACCTTTCAGGTACTTTTTTTTTTTAGCTTCCGCTCTTCTATTTATCTACCTAGAGTCATTTCATTTTGCCTGAATAGGTCACTTGAGTATTTCTTATAAGGAAGGCCTCACTGGGGAGTAACTTCTTTTGTAGTTATTTTTCTGAAAATATTTTTATTTTACCTTCATCTTTAAAGAATATTTTCACTTTTTTTCCCCCATGTGGTCCTTTAAATAAATTATTCCATGTTCTGGTTTCCATCATTTCCTCTGAGAAATCAGATGTTAAGTCATTTCTGTTTGTTTGAATTTAATTTGTTTTTCTTTATTTTTTTTAATGCTTCTAAAATTTTCTTTATGTGTTTAATTTTAAAAGTTTGACACTCATGTGGCTAAATATGGTTGCCTATATATTTACACTGCCTGAGGTTTGATGAGCTTCTTGAGTCTGTAGATTGATGTCTTTTAGAAAATGCTTTACATTCAGTCTTCTCTTCTCTGGAATACCATTTATACATACCATTTGAGCATTTGCCACATGTTTCTTATGCAATATGTTTTCCATTCTTTTTTCTCCTTTTGTTTTAGTTTGGGTATATTTTATTGGGTATATTTTTTTGTATATTTTATATTCTAGTCCATTTACACTTTTTGTCTACTGTGACCAATCTATTGCTAAACCCCACCCATCAGTTTTTAATATCAGATACTGTAGTTTTTTTCAATTTTATAGTGTTCATTTAATTTTTTATAGTATAAATTCAATTCTTGATTACATTTTAATTCTTTCATTTATTTCATCATTTTTAAATTTTTTATTAACCATTTTTCATAATTATTTTAAAGTCATTGCATGTTAACTATAAATCTGCTTGTATTGTTCCTTTTATTATTTAATTATTAATCATACTTTCTTGCCTCTTCCCCTGACTTGTAATTTTTATTTCATTCTACACATTGTAAAATTCTGAAGGATACAGATAATTTTATATGTCACCAGAGATGAGTGGCCCTTTCCTCTATTAGGCAGATAGGGTAAAGTAGTGAGCTAAATGTGGCTGAGATTCTATTTTGGTAAGATTCTATCTTCCTTTGACTTGTCCCTGTTTTTATGGAGTGGCCTTCCAGGTTTTTGATTGAGAGCCTAGCAGATTTCCATTTCTTCAAAGCTAAATGATTACAGGAGATTCAACTCTTGCTTTCAGAGGCTTCTGTCCTACCTCTCCAACCTCTTACACTAAACAGACTCAAAATCTTGCAAGCATCTTAAAGGGAAGACCAGTAGTGTACTTAAATGAGGTCCCATCTGATGGAGAATCTTTATTTACTAGTCTGAAAGACTGCAAGAGATTTTATTCAGTGTTTTAGAAGCTTTGGGCCTAGTTTATAGCTTTTTCCTCAGCCCTGGAGCTCAAGAATGGCCCATGGGAAAAACCTCCAGATTCCAACCTGTTACTGACTGAACAAAAAAACTTTGTGAGCTTTTTCTCCAAGAAGAGGTTCTGATCCTCAGTCTTCACCCAATATCCACAAATGCCCTCTGGGGGGAAAAATAGCTTGTGATTGTCATCTCATTTCTGAACAGTTTCTCCACTCCCTGGAATTTTAGATCATCTATTCTTCATAGTTTTCACAGCTCTGTGATGCCTTTAAAATATAATGCTTGTAATTTATCTGACTTTTTTTCAGTTGTTACAATGGACCTTTAACAACCTACTTTATCTTACTTGAAAGTGGAAGTTTCTTGATAGACTATTCTTTATTAGTGAGCGAAATTGATGTATTGTGGTTAATCCAGTGCTCAATAAATATTTACTGAATACCTTCATGTCAATAAGGAATACATTTGACTGTGAGGAATAGAAAATCTGACTATAGTAGCTTAAAGAAACAAGTGTTTCTCCTGCTCGCTTAATAAGAAGTCAAGACTTAGGCAGTAACTAATATTGTTTCAGCAGCTCAGTGATGTCAGTGTTGATGATGTCTCTGAAATTCTCTTGGCATTTCCCAAGTGCATCTCATCTCAGAGTCACCAGACGGCTACAGCTTCAAATAGTATTTCCACATTCAATGCAAAAAGAACACAGAAGGAAGGGCCATGACAGTCAACTATGTTTTCTACTGGGAAAATCATTGCTGTCCAAAATCTCTCAGCTAATTCTAGATTTATTTGATTGACCAGGCTGTGTCATATAGCCACCACCAACAATAAGGGAGGGTGAGGAATTCAGTACTTACCTAATTAGGAGTTGAACAGGTAAAGGGTAAATGTGACACATCACAGATGATCTAGGCAAAGAAAAATTCAGTGCCAAGGACAATCAATAGGTGAGAGAATATCATAGCAGACTTTCAGGAGCAAGAAACAGAAAATCAAGTATACTTTGAGCAATCAGGTCACTTTATTATCTCACATAATAAGATGTCTGGAGGAAGCATGGAGTAGATTAATTTAAAGGTTCCACAAAATCAATTAGGATCCATATTATTTTATCTTTCTGTTCTGCCATTCTCAACAGCTAGCAGCTCCACTCATGATCACATATTGGCTATAGCAGCTCCAGGCACCATATCGTTACATATCAAATTCCAGAGGTAAGAATAGGAATTATTCCTGTATTGGATCCCACGAGCCCCCAACAGACTCTCTCAGAATAGTGTCACATCAGTAGTGTCAATGGCCTAAACCAACCATTTTGAAAAGGTAATGAGCTGACCACTATTTCTTTTTTTAAATTGTTTTATACTTTATTAATTGAAGACATATTTGTCAATTACTATTTCCTAACATTTTAGGCCTTGCTTGAAGAATATACAGTACAGAGTGTAAAAAAAAATCATCTGTCAAGGTTGATTCAACAGCCTTTGGCTGTGAGAGTCTCAAGGAGTCACTGATAGTTTTCTATTTTTCCTTTTTTAAAATTGAAGTATAGTTGATTTACAATGTTGGGTTAGTTTCAGGTGTATAGCAAAGTGATTCAGTTATACATACATATATATCTATTTTTTTCAGATTCTTTTCCCTTATAGGTTATTACAAAATATTAAGTATAGCTCCCTGTGCTATACAGTAGGTCCTTGTTGGTTATCTATTTTATATATAGTAGTATTTATATGTTAATTCTGCTATTTTTTAGAACAATTAAGATTTATCCCTAAGATCTCAGGAAAGCCCAGGCTTCTCAAAATATATCTCCTCTGTAGGACTAGTAAATACATTACGGGTTTTGTTTTGTTGCGTTTTGGTTTTTTAGTGAGGAAGAATGGGAGAATGGCTACTATACTCTGCAGTGTTTGCTACTGGGAGCATGAGATGCTAAGGAAATTCAAATAGTTGTATGTTTGGAATACAAAGGACAAGGTCAGGAGTGAGGTGAGTGAAAAAACAGGGACAGGCCAGATCATGATAGACTTTTTAAGTCACATTCTGAATTTAGATTTCCTCCTGAAGCCAATGGGGAGCTGTTGAACCATGGAACCGTTTTAAGCAGGGAAAAGACACAATCAGATTTTTAGTTTGGAAATAACAATCTGGCTTTATTATGAAGAATAGACAGGGCCTCCCTAGTGGCGCAAGTGGTTGAGAGTCCGCCTGCCGATGCAGGGGATACGGGTTCGTGCCCTGGTCTGGGAGGATCCCATATGCCGCGGAGCGGCTGGGCCCGTGAGCCATGGCCGCTGAGCCTGCGCGTCCAGAGCCTGCGCGTCCGGAGCCTGTGCTCCGCAACGGGGGAGGCCACAGCAGTGAGAGGCCCGCATACCGCAAAAAAAAAAAAAAAAAAAAAAAAAGAATAGACAGATGGGACAAGATTGATAACAGTAGAGTATAAAGAAGCACAAGGCATGGCTATAAAGTAATGAGATGTTTTTCAGGTGACTTTTAAAATGATACAAGCTAACATTTACCTAAGTTAACTCATGAGATCTTCACAACAGCCTGATAAGATATTTAATGCTTGAGGGAATTGAGACTTACAAAGGTTAAGTAACCTGCCTAGAGTTATACAGTTAGTGTCATGGCTGGGGTTTGAGCTCAGGTAGTCTATCGCCAGAGACTGTATGCTTAACCACTGTACTGTAACGCTTATTATGTTAGCCTAGAAGTAAGTCTCTACTAAGTCCTGCATAGTACCTGACCTTAGGTGCAAATAATTTGCTCAAGGAGATAAATGTGGCGGAGGCATGACTTGGTTGAGCTCTGGGTTCAAATCCTGATTCTGAGGTTCACCAGCTGCATACTTGGCTAAGCTACCCCAGCCCTCTAAGGTTGTTTCCTCATCTATATAACAAGGGAGGCCACCTCTACTCAGAAAAGTTGTGAAGATTGAATACAATGAGAGAATGTTTGTAAAGCTTGTGGCACACAAAAGACCTTTAAAATTGTTTGACTT
Source organism: Mesoplodon densirostris (assembly GCF_025265405.1). Taxonomy (NCBI): domain Eukaryota; kingdom Metazoa; phylum Chordata; class Mammalia; order Artiodactyla; family Ziphiidae; genus Mesoplodon; species Mesoplodon densirostris. The sequence goes on along the minus strand of NC_082673.1, from coordinate 53,763,465 downwards.
CTTTCCTGTCTTTTGTCAAATAGCAATGCCTTGGTGAAGCAGACATTCCAGACTGTGAGACTAAAGAAGTCAGGAAGTGAGTTGTCCCTTTTTGCTAAGCAACGCAGAGAACCAGCTCTAATGCAGGGGTTCCAAACAGGAGGTTCTATGAGCTTGAGAAAAAAAAAATCACATCTTGGTCTTTGCTACCCTCTAACTGAAATTTAGCAGGTGCTTTTGTTTCAAACATAGGCAGCAAACCTGCATGACAGTAAGAGTACCTGTGCCTCTGGCCACCTGTAGAAATCAAATATTTTCATATTTGTATTATCATATTTCAGTTATTACCGATATCTTGTAATGTTTTTTACCTTCATCACTACTTTGAAATGACATTCATTATTAGATACCATCACAAAATCTTGTTCTTTAATGAACTGATAGAAAAGTGTGCACATATATTTCTAATCTCTTAAGTTTTCTGTATGTTTTCCTTTCTCATAAATGTAAAAAAATTTTGATAACTCAATTTCAACAAAATTGGTTTCTTTTGTAATCCTATGTATTTTATTTGCTATGTCTAAGAACATTATTTTGAGAAGTTCCTGGACTCTTTCACCAGCAGCAAGGGTTAATGGCGCAAAATGAACTCCTGCACCAAAGGGACTCAGGCAGTGGTGGGATGGGCTGCAGCGTGAATCCTATCAGTCAAGTGCACTAAGCATTTTGGGACAAGAAGCCCAGCACTCTCCTGCCTGTGACCCTCAGCCGAGTCAGGGCAGGAAGCAGATGACCCGGGCCTGGCAGCTTCTGAGATTTTTCCTGAGCATTCTTGTAAAAAAGCAACCACATTGCCACATGTGCCTGGAATTTGATTTCCAGGCCAAGTGTCAGCTTTTCCATGCTAAGACTCCCTCGGGTTTTGGCCCAGGTTCCCCTGCTGTCAAGGTCCAGCCCTTTCAATACCTCAACCACCTGCCAGAGAGAACAGCTTCATGGAATTTTGGCCGCCACTTCTGAGTCACGTCGTCAGCCACAGGCTTCCACCTGCAGCCTTGGGAGGCCCTGGCTGCAAGGTGCCTGAGCAGACAACTGTGCTGACCCAGCCCAGCAGGGGAGTGTGTTCTTCCCTGCAGGCCAGGAGCCTTTACAAATTGATCCAGTTTCCTCCTCTCTGCTCTAAAGATGCATTTCCTTCTCAGAGAGTGAGTCTGAGTTTTTCCAATCTTATCTAGTAATCTTAGTTGCTCTCAAGTTATTCTTTTTTCTGGAATCCAATAACAAATTTACCTCAGAAAATGGTAGGGAGAAAGGCTTATGCAATACGAGGGTACTGTTATAAATAGGAGCCCTTGCTGTGACTTTCTTAAATAAACAGGTCGCTAAGGTTTCCAGGCAGTGGCGGAGCTACTGTTCAGAGGCTGGGGAGACTGTTTTCCAGTTAAAAAGAGTCAGTCTCTTTCCAAAACACTCTTTCTCCAGAAGTGAAGTGAATCCTGTTACAACCTTGGTTTGGGGAAATAGTCCCACTCTCCCCTGCAAGATGAGGCAAGAGGATTAAGCTTCTAGAGATTATGGCCTAAGTGGTGTGCACTGCAGGGGCAGGGAAAGCCCCCTGCTGCAGAAAATCCTCTTCCTTCAGCCACATAGTCATAATATATGTGTGTGTGTATATATATATATATATACACACACATACTCATTACATATATTTATCTATCATTAAAACTTCTAATGCTTCCAAGAGAGAAATACATAAAATTATTCCAATTAGTTACCTCTTTATATTAATTATTTATCTGACCTTTTTCAACTCCAGACTAACAGATTATACATAGTGAGAGAGGACAGTATCATTAGATTCAGTACAGAAGCTTAGAGAGTCCACATGTAATGAGAAAAAGAGGAACCAAAGCAGAACTCTAGAGGAAATCATCCGTTTTTTTAAGGGCTGGATTGAGGAGAAAGAGCTGGTGGAGATGACCCTCTGGATTCTAGGCACATACTAGACAGTCAAATATTTATTGAATGAACTAGTGGAAAGTGGAAGAATAAAACGATTTTTTGTATTGCCATTTTTAACGACCCTAACCTCATCCAATGCCCAACTAAGTGGTGCTGGGTCTTGGGTAAAACTTTATAGAATCCCTAGAATTGGTCATTTCAAAGCTTTTCTGATCTTCGGGTAACTAGGGATTATCTATTAACAGGTAACTGACTCACAAGGGGTCTATTTTTATAACTGTCATACCCAAAAGAGTATAGCTGAGAAGTAAGAGTGACTAGGAATGAAATTTAGAACTTGGGGGTGGGAATGAAGGAGGTGAAATAGCATCGCTGTGCATAACGTGAAGCATTATTTCCATTGCAGACAGACAGGCCTGTAAATTGTAAGGCAGTAAGGAAACTATTTCTCTTCCTATTTGTTTAGTGTCTAAGTGTTTGTCTCTAAGAATTAAAATCTGTCCATCAGAGGTGAACTTGAGCAAGTTTGCAACATTGCAAGTATAAATCTTTCAGATACTATGTGGAATAGATGGAAAGATGGCTGAATGGAGGAAAAAATAAGGCAGAGCATAAATTAACTGAATTTCTACTGAGAACACTGTACAATATTAGAGTTGCTGGGTTTTTATTCATCCCAGATTAATGCAGAATATAAATGTGAAGGATTATCTTTGTATTTTTTATATTAGTAAACATTAATGAAGTTTCCGTTTTTCCTCTCTAGACCAATCTTATCTTTGGCTTTTATTATCCCAATGTGTTTTGGTGGAATATACGACTTGATACAATATCAAGTGGGTTCAATCAAACCTGACTTTATATACTAGATATGAATACCAAATGCAAATACTCATACTGCGAGCAAGTAGAGACAAAATTTTCATATGGTATCTATGTCTTATACCATAAAGAATGCCAAAAAGAAAAAAACATTTAAGTTAACTTAATCATATTTTAATGAGTTCCACATTCACACCTAGATAAATTTATCCACATCGTGTCTCTAAAGCAAAAATGGAAGTGTGGTTTTAGTTCATATGTGTCAATAAAACCAGATAATTAGTTTGACAACTGAATGAATTATCCACTTGGCCTAAATTGATTGAACTAACCTCTATAATTGCTAACTCTGAATTTCTTCTTGCACATTAGAATAACTGCTGATGAAAATTTAAATAAACAATGCAAAGGTCCAAAGGTCCAAAATGTGTGGTAGAAATGTCACTTCATTTGCGGTTCTTAGATACCTTTAGATGAGAGCTAGACAGAAACAGTTCCTGTCAAACATTTTGTGGGTTGCTCACAATTAGGAACCTAGGGCTTTCATCTTCCATGTCCTGATAGTTTTGCAAATTGAAAATACTTTGTAATTTCTCTTTCCATGGATAAATTCTGTTTTTGAAAAGAAAAAAGCAATCGAAAATGGAGAACAAGGGCATTCTGACTGTGGCGTTCAATGTCCTGCCAATTCAATTGCACATTATTTTTCAAAATGCATTTCACAATGATTAACGCAAACTTAAAGTGATTTCATATGGTGTTTTACTTGATCCTATGATTTTCCAAGATTTATGGATAATCTAATGTATTCTTATTGAACAACTTAAATTTAAAGGGGGAACTGTTTTTTATAAATTCCTGTAGACCAATAATACCATTTACAACATTTCATCTCTTAACTCTTTGGGACTTTGAGAACAAGGGACTGTGTACAAGGATCTTTACAACTTTACCCTCTAATATTGTGTCAGTTGTACCAAAGTGACAACATGTGATCCATTTCAGGGGAAGCTTCAGCATTCCATTTACATGTGCTAATGGAATTAGAATTTAATAACCTAAAAAGTGGTTCACACCTCAATTTATCATAATAGTTAGCATGTTACTTTAATGTGGACAGAGATGTTCAGAGCAGTGAATTTGCCATTCATTGCTCCAACATCCAAGTGACGTAAAGTAAGGTCATATCCATCTTATTGATGAGGAAACTGAGTCATATAGTGCTGAAATGTTTTGCTATGAGTCCTATAACTGTTCAGTATCAAATTTTAAAATATATTTCTCAGCTAACTGGAAGTGATCTCATTGAAAAATGCCATTTTTGATTAGGAGTTCTGAGTGTTACAATGAGAGAATGTTTGCAGTATGATCAAGAAGTATTTGGGGGGCTTCCCTGGTGGTGCAGTGGTTGAGAGTCTGCCTGCCGATGCAGGGGACACGGGTTCGTGCCCCGGTCTGGGAGGATCCCACATGCCGTGGAGTGGCTGGGCCCGTGAGCCATGGCTGCTGAGCCTGTGCTCCGCAATGGGAGAGGCCACAACAGTGAGAGGCCCGCATACCGCAGAAAAAAAAATAAAGTATTTGGCTGCAGAATATATTTGAGGCCAGGTTGACCCGTGAGTCTCAGCTATTTGACAGTCACTCCTCATTTTTCTTGGTGGTGGCCTAGATGTAAGTTATCGTTACCAGTCCCAGGGAAGAGGGGAAGGAAAAATCAGTCGTTTTATTATAATGACACATTCATTGTCCTCATCCAATTCTTTAGAATTTGAAAGGCCTTAGCAAAAATTAAAATCCTACTTTTTTATTTTGGCATAGGAAGGAATTAGGAGAAATTCTATTGGGTTGGCCAAAATGTTCACTCAGGTTTTTCCATAACCTCTTACAGAAAAACCCGAACGAAATTTTTGGCCAGCCCAATAGCTGTTACTAGCCATTTAAAGGGAGCCTGTATCCAAATGTTATTAATACCTTTAATGCAGAGGTTTCAGGAAAAGCAAGTATAACTTTGTCGTCCCCTAGGCACCTGGCTCAGTTATTCAGGGGATCTTTTCCGAATAGAATGTGGAATGCAGTGGAAAACTCTATGGAGGTAACAGCATGCCATAGTTTTATTATATTTGTAGAGGCAAAAAAACAGGAATAGGAGTTCTGCAGCATCATTTACTTTTATGACCCTTGAATAAGTCATTTCAGTGTTTGGGAATCTGATATTTTCACCCATAAAGTAAGTGTATTGTGCCATAACAACATTAAGGACCATCATCTCTAAAACACTACTATTATTCGCTTGTTTTTCAGTCTCCTTGATGTGTTTGGGAGACTTTAAGGATGAAAAGACATTTCTATAACAGCCTGAACACCTTTACACTGACTCCCATGTATGATTTCACATAGTTTGAAGCATTCTGTGAGACAGAATGAACTAAAAACTGCAGGCCAGGATGAGGAATTTGTGATGGCTCAAATCAGGCCCTCAAAGCATGTCTTTGAGAAGAGACAAATATAAAAAGATAATAGTTACTGCTGTCATTAAAACAATAGCAGCAAAATCCATGTGTAGTTAGAAAAGTCTTTAGCAACATACATTCTCAAAAGCCAAATCTTGGGGCAATTACTTCATGAGAGTGTCTCTTTAGACCTCCATTAATGAGTCTTTTTTGGTGATTGTTTTTAAAAATCTTCAACTTTTCTTCCTTGTATTCTCTTTATCTCTCTCTTCCTATCACCCTTTTCCCCCCTCAAATGAAGAACTAGGCTATTTATTATTATTATTAATTATTATTATTATTATAGTACTTTTAGATTTGCATGTTTCCTCATCTTAATTAAAAAATAGAATAGTCTAAATTTCCTCTTTTTAAAAACTGAAACTGTATTTCTCTTTACACATGTGGCCCTTGACTGTCCGTGGGTGTGTTCTCTACTCTGGTACTTGGCCCCTCCAGCTAAGTTCCTTTGCACTATCGCATCTCCTGAAACACATCAAATTTCACTATGGAAACACATGGGCAGTAATGGAGGTTCATATTTATCTCCAAAAGTGCTCCAAACAATCAGGCAATGGCATCTTGTTTCTCTCAGAATTTAAAGAAAATTAATAAAACCACATCACTGTTACACTAAGCATCTTGAGCTTTACACAGGTCATGATTCTGTTATGCCTGACAAAAAGCTAATACCTAACCGACTTCACTGGAAAATTCAGTATTTTAGCAAAATAGATTCATGTCAATGTGGCCTGAAACTACAAAGGAACCGAAAAACCAAGAAACAGCCCCTTTTAGTTGAGAAGTACAGATGCCTTTGCTTTTTCATTGGCAAGGGCAATAGTTTTTGCCGTTAGACATTTTATTTTCAAGAAACAGCTGTCCAGTTTGGACCTGTCACTTCGGTGACTATGATTAGTAAGAGATGTTAGAAACAGTGAAGTGACTCAAAGAAGTGGAGCCTACCAAGGCAGGAAGCCCATAACCCACCTGTAAGTATTTTGGGGGAAAAATTGCTTAATGGAAAATAAGATAATAATTTTCCTTCTGTAAGTGATTGTCTTTATATTATTCTTTTCTGAATAAAAGCCTGTTGTAATTAGTAACTATTTTTAGACATACATTAATTGCCATGTGGCCAGAGAGTTCTTGTTAACTCTTTGCAGGTCCTGGAATTTAGAACAAATGTGAAGCAAGCAATGGCCTTTGTGGCTTTTAGATAATAATGATAATCCCTTCATATTTATGTTTTATTTTACATTTTATAAAACTATTCTAAGCCTTGTATAATTTTTAACTTTTTCCTATTGGGTAGAGGGTGAGAGTGTCTTTATTCCAACATCACAGGAGTGGCACAAGCCACACATTCCCAACTATCCTGCCTGCACTGATTGCCCCATTTTCACAACTGCTCTAAGAGTTATCATCTGTACACACAGATAAATGCAATTTACTGCATTAACTTGTTTTATCTGTTAGTGTTTGTTCCTTGAGGAAAAGGACCATGTATTTTATTTCTTATTTACATCCAGCTCTTAACTGAAAGCATAGTAAACCCTCAGTTAACTTCGCATTCGTCATTTGATTCAACTGAGTCCAAGAAAAGTTGATGTAGAAGCAACCAACAGGCTGAGTTCTCCGTGAAATAGTAACCTGGTCCATAGCAAATATCCTTCCTAATCCATAAGCCACATGCTTTGCCCCATTGCTTACCTGCATTTGGTATCAGAACTCTTACTTTAGGTTTAACTGATAAACTGCTGCACACCGTTTATCAGAAACTCTGTCTCAGATAAGAAAACCCAGCCTCTGCATTCCAAAAAGGCAGAAATATATAGACAGACTTGGTCAAATGCTGGGGTAAAAAAAGCAAATTGGGAATTCAGTTATTGGAAATATGCCCAAGATGGAGTTTTTTCCTAAGTTAACATAGTAATAATGCACACACACACATACATACACAGATATACACAAACATTCATTCAGGCTGCTAACTGTCTCTCAATATCCATTCTCCCCTTCTCCCTTAGTAAGAAAACTCCTAGTTGTTAGCTGGGCATAGAAGTCACTGAGAATAAAGACCACGTATCCAAGTTTTCTTTGCAGCTAGATATGGCCATGTGAATAGCCAATGGGATGTAAGTAATAGTGTCACACGCTTCCAGGACGCACTCTTAAAGGGTGCACCTTTTTTTTTTTTTTTTACCTGTTCTTGCTCTCTGCTGATTTGAATGCAGGTATAATGGCTGGAGGTTAGCACTCTTTTGGACCATTATGTGGATTCCACTTGCGAAGGTTAGTGGAGCAAAAAGTGGGAGGAGTCTGGATCCCTGACCCATTGACACCAGGCCTTCTATGGATGACCTTTCCTTGAAATAGAAATAAACTTTTATCTGTCCAACCACTGTTATTTTGGGTTTTGTGTCACCTGCAGCTGGACCTGAACTCAATAGAATCACTAAAATTAGATTAAAAATGGAACTAGAAACAAAAGTATGTGGAGATTTCCAGTTTAAGCTCAGATTTAGAAAAGGCTTTATAAGTTATCATTCTTATCCTTATAACATGAAAAGCATGGGAAAATGAAAACAAATCACTTTTCTTAGACCCATCAGAGAACTGAGGTCACAGAGCAAACTACCTCCCAAAATCTGGAGAGGTACCTCCAGGGAGACAGAGGACCTGAGCATTTGCTTATCTGAAGCAATGCCTCTGGAACATTAAACTAGAAATTTGATGAATTGCTGGAGGCCAAGTGTGGGGTAGCATCAGAGTAAGAAGCTCCCAGGAATCTCCATACATAAGCAGACTTTTCTTCCAAGAACACCGCCGGGCTCTCATAGAGTGGATAAGGGAGAATCCAGAGATATTTCCTCTTGGGGTCATAGCATGAGGAATGAAAGAGCAGTCATGGTGAAATATACTAAGACTCTTCTTCCTTAAGCTCAGTCTCCAAGGAAGACATTTCCATAGAGTAACAGTGAAATCTTATCTCAGTGGAGATTGGAAACTATATTCCACTCTAGTTCACTGAAGGAAACAAATCCATAATTCACAGGGAAGAAGGCTTCAAGGTCATAGACTGGGAAGACTGAGATACCACTGCAGTCAGAGAAGGGATTAGGGGCAAAAGGAAGAAATCTCTATCCCTAGAGGAGGGACAGAAACACTTGCAAAGACCACGCCCCTAAGACACAGGTCCCAGAGGAGCTTCAGGATGGCAGAAGAGTAAGACGTGGAGATCACCTTCCTCCACACAAATAGATCAGAAATACATCTACATGTGGAACAACTCCTACAGAACACCTACTGAATGCTGCCAGAAGACCTCAGACCTCCCAAAAGGCAAGAAACTCCCCACGTACCTGGGTAGGGCAAAAGAAAAAAGAAAAAAACAGACAAAAGACAAAAGAATAAGGCAAAAGAATAAGGACGGGCCCTGCCCCTCTGGGAGGGAGCCGTGAAGGAGGAAAGGTTTCCACACACTAGGGAGCCCCTTCGTGGGCGGAGACTGTGGGGGGTGGAGGGGGGAGCTTCAGAGCCACGGAGGAGAGCACAGCAGCAGGGGTGCAGAGGGCAAAGCGGAGAGATTCCCACACAGAGGATCGGTGCCGGCCAGCACTCACCAGCCCGAGAGGCTTGTCTGCTCAGCCGCTGGGGCGGGCGGGGCTCGGACCTGAGGCTCGGGCTTCGGAGGTCGGATCCCAGGGAGAGGACTGGGGTTGGCGGCGTGAACACAGCCTGAAGGGGTTAGTGCACCATGGCTGGTTGGGAGGGAGTCCAGGAAAAGGACTGTAGCTGCCAAAGAGACAAGAGACTTTTTCTTGCCTCTTTGTTTCCTGGTGCGCGAGGAGAGGGGATTCAGGGCACTGCTTAAAGGAGCTCCAGAGACGGGCGCGAGCCGCGGCTATCAGCGCAGACCCCAGAGACGGGCATGAGATGCTAAGGCTGCTGCTGCCGCCACCAAGAAGCCTGTGTGCAAGCACAGGTCACTCTCCACACCGCCCCTCCCAGGAGCCTGTGCAGCCCACCACTGCCAGGGTCCCGGGATCCAGGGACAACTTCCCCGGGAGAACACACGGCACGCCTCACGCTGGTGCAACGTCACACCGGCCTCTGCCACCACAGGCTCGATCCGCATCTGCACCCCTCCCTCCCCCCGGCCTGAGTGAGTCAGAGCCCCCGAATCAGCTGCTCCTTTAACACCGTCCTGTCTGAGCAAAGAACAGACGCCCTCAGGCGACCTACATGCACAGGCGGGTCCAAATCCAAAGCTGAACCCCGGGAGCTGTGCGAACAAAGAAGAAAAAGGGAAATCTCTCCCAGCAGCCTCAGGAGCAGCATATTAAATCTCCACAATCAACTTGAATGTACCCTGCATCTGTGGAATACCTGAATAGACAATGGATCATCCCAAATTGAGTCACTGGACTTTGGGAGCAACGATATATATATTTTTTTTTTCCCCTTTTTCTCTTTTTGTGAGTGTGTATGCTTTTTGTGTATGTGTATGCTTCTGTGTGTGATTTTGTCTGTATAGCTTTGGTTTTACCATTTGTCCTAGGGTTTTGTCTGTCCATTTTTTTTCTTTTTTTAAAATTTTTTTTAATTTTTGACTGCCTTGGGTCTTCATTGTTGTGTGCGGGCTTTCTCTAGTTGCAGAGAGCAGGGGCTACTCTTCGTTGTGGTGCATGGGCTTCTCATTGCAGTGGTTTCTCTTATTGTGGAGCACAGGCTCTAGGCATGCGGGCTTCAGTAATTGTGGCTCACAGGCTCTAGAGCACAGGCTCAATAGTTGTGGCGCACGGGCTTAGTTGCTCCTCAGCATGTGGGATCTTCCCAGCCAAGGGCTTGAACCCGTGTCGGCTTCATTGGCAGGCAGATTCTTAACCACTGCACCATGATGGAAGTCCCCCCCTTTTTTTTTCTTAGTATAGTTTTTAGTGCTTGGTATCAATGGCAGATTTGTTTCTTGGTTGCTCTCTTCTTTCTCTCTTTCTTTCTTTCTTTTTTTTTATTACTTTAAAATTTTGTATTTTTAACAATGATTTTTTTATTTTTTAATATAATAATTTTATTTTTACTTTATTTATTTATGTATTTATGTATGCATTTATTTATTTATTTATTTATTTATTCTACCTTTTATTCTGAGCCGTGTGGATGACAGGGTCTTGGTGCTCCAGCTTGGCATCAGGTCTGTGCCTCTGAGATGGGAGAGATGAGTTCAGGACGTTGGTCCTCAGAGAGCTGCAAGCTCCACATAATATCAAACAGTGAAAATCTCCCAGAGATCTCCATCTAAAAGCCAAGACCCAGCTCCAATCAATGACCAGCTAGTTACAGTGCTGGACACCCTATGCCAAAAGTCTAGCAAGACAGGAACACAATCCCACCCATTAAGAGAAAGCCTGCCTAAAATCATAATAAGGTCACAGACACACCAAAACACAACACCGGAGGCAGTCCTGCCCAACAGATGGAAAAGATCCAGCCTCATCCACCAGAACACGGGCACTAGTCCCCCCAACCAGGAAGCCTACACACCCACTGAACCAATCTTAGCCTCTGGGGGCAGACACCAAAAACAACGGGAACTGTGAACCTGCAGCCTGAGGAAAGGAGACCACAAACACAGTAAATTAAGCAAAAGGAGATGACAGAGAAACACACAGCAGATGAAGGAGCAAGGCAAAAATCTACCATACCAAACAAAGGAAGAGGAAATAGGCAGCCTACCTGGAAAAGAATTCAGAATAATGATAGTAAAGATGATCCAAAATCTTGGAAATAGAATGGAGAAAATAAAAGAAACGTTTAGCAAGGACTTAGAAGAACTAAAGAGCAGACAAACAATGATGAACAGCATAATAAATGAAATTAAAACTTCTCTAGAATGAATCAATAGCAGAATAACAGAGGCAGAAGAACAGATAAGTAACCTGGAAGATAAAATAGTGGAAATAGCTACTGCAGAGCAGAATACAGAAAAATGTATGAAAACAATTGAGGACGGTCTCAGAGACCTCTGGGACAACATTAAATATACCAACATTAGAATTATAGGAGTCTCAGAAGAAGAAGAGAAAAAGAAAGGGACTGAGAAAATATTTGAAGAGATTATAATTGAAAATTTCCCTAATATGGGAAATGAAATAGTCAATCAAGTCGAGGAAGCACAGAGAGTCCTATATGGGATAAAAACAAGGAGAAATGTGCCAAGGCACACATTAATCAAACAATCAAAATTTAAATAGAAAGAAAAAATATTAAAAGTAGCAAGGGAAAAATAATAACATTCAAGGAAATCTCCATGAGGTTAACAGCTGATCTTTCAGCAAAAAGTCTACCACTGAGAAGGGAGTGGCAGGACATGTTTAAAGTGATAAAAGGGAAAAACCTACAAAACACACTACTCTAATGAGCAAGGATCTCATTCAGACTTGGTGGAGAAATTAAAACATTTACAGACAAACAAAAGCTAAGAGAGTTCAGCACCAGCAAACCAGCTTTACAACAAATGCTAAAGGAACTTTTCTAGGAAGGAAACACAAGAGAAGGAAAGGACCTACAATAACAAACCCAAAACAATTAAGAAAATGGGAATAGGAACATACATATTGATAATTAACTTAAATGTAAATGGATTAAATATTCCAACCAAAAGACATAGACTGGCTGAATGGATACCAGAACAAGACCCGTATATATGCTGTCTACAAGAGACCCACTTCAGACCTAGGGAAACAGACAGACTGAAAGTGAGGGGATGGAAAAAGATAAATCATGCAAATGGAAATCAAAAGTAAGCTGCAGTAGCAATTCTCATATCAGACAAAACAGACTTTAAAATAAAGACAATTACAAGAGACAAAGAAAGACACTGCATAATGATCAAGGGATCAATCCAAGGAGAAGATATAACAATTGTAAATATTTATGCACCCAACATAGGAGCACCTCAATACATAAGGCAAATGCTAACAGCCATAAAAGGGGAAATCAACAGTAACACAATCAGAGTAGGGGATTTTAACCCCCCAATTTCACCAAAAGACAGATAATCCAAAATGAAAATAAATAAGGAAACACAAGCTTTAAATGATACATTAAACAAGATGGACTAAAATGATATTTATAAGACATTCCATCCAAAAACAACAGAATATACTTTCTTCTCAAGTGCTCATGGAACATTCTCCAGGACAGATCATACATTGGATCACAAATAAAGCCTTCATAAATTTAAGAAAATTGAAATCGTATCAAGTATCTTTTTTGATCACAACGTTATGAGATTAGATATCAATTACATGAAAATATCTATTAAAAATACAAACACATGTAGGATAAATAGTACACTACTTAATAACTAAGAGATCACTGAAGAAATCAAACAGGAAATCAAAAAATACCTAGAAACAAATGAAAATGAAAACACGATGACCCAAAACCTATAGGATGCAGAAAAGCAGTTCTAAGAGGGAAGAATATATCAATACAATCCTACATTAAGAAACAAAAAACAACTCAAATAAACAACCGACTCTTACACCTAAAGCAATTAGAGAAAGAAAAAAAAAAACCCAAGGTTAGCCAAAGGAAAAAAATCATAAAGATTAGATCAGAAATAAATGAAAAAGAAATGAAGGAAATGATAGCAAAGGTCAATAAAACTAAAAGCTGGTTCTTTGAGAACATAAACAAAATTGATAAACCATTAGCTAGATTTATCAAGAAAAAAAGGGAGAAGACTCAAGTCAATAGAATTAGAATGAAAAAGGATAAGTAACAACTGACATTGCAGAAATACAAAGGATCATGAGATATTACTACAAGCAACTCTATGCCAATAAAATGAACAACCTGGAAGAAATGGACAAATTCTTAGAAAAGCACAACTTTCTGAGACTGAACCAGGAAGAAATAGAAAACATAAACAGGCCAAACACAAGCACCAGATTTGAAACTGTGATTAAAATTCTTCCAATAAACAAAAGCCCAGGACCAGTTGGCTTCACAGGTGAATTCTATCAAACATTTAGAGAAGAGCTAACACCTATCCTTCTCAAATTCTTCCAAAATACAGCAGAAGGAGGAACACTCCCAAACTCATTCTACAAGGCCACCATCACCTTGATACCAAAACCAGACAAAGATGTCACAAAGAAAGAAAACTAAAGGCCAATATCACTGATGAACATAGATGCAAAAATCCTCAACAAAATACTAGCAAACAGAATCCAACAGCACATTAAAAGAATCATGCACCATGATCAAGTGGAGTTTATCCCAGGAATGCAAGGATTCTTCAGTATACTCAAATCAATCAATATGATACACCATATTAACAAATTGGAGGATAAAAACCATATGATCATCTCAATAGCTGCAGAAAAAGCTTTCAACAAAATTCAACACCCATTTATGATGAAAACTCTTCAGAGAGTAGGCATAGAGGGAAGTTTCCTAAACATAATAAAGGCCATATATGACAAACCCACAGCCATCATCGTCCTCAGTGGTGAAAAATTGAAACCATTTCCACTAAGGTCAGGAACAAGACAAGGTTGCCCACTCTCACCACTCTTATTTAACATAGTTTTGGAAGTTATAGCCACAGCAATCAGGGAAGAAAAAGAAATAAAAGGAATCCAAATCGGAAAAGAAGTAAAGCTGTCACTGTTTGCAGATGACATGATACTATACATAGAGAATCCTAAAGATGCTACCAGAAAACTACTTGAGCTAATCAATGAATTTGGTAAAGTAGCAGGATACAAAATATATGCACAGAAATCTCTTGTGTTCTTATACACTAACGATGAAAAATTGAAAGTGAAATTAAGTAAACACTCCTATTTACCACTGAAACAATAAGCATAAAATACCTAGGAATAAAACTACCTAAGGAGACAAAAAACCTGTATGCAGAAAACTATAAGACACTGATGAAAGAAATTAAAGATGATAAAAACAGATGGAGAGATATACAATATTCTTGGATTGGTAGAGTCAACATTGTGAAAATGACTCTACCACCCAAAGCAATCTACAGATTGAATGCAATCCGTATCAAACTATTACTGGCATTTTTCACAGAACTAGAACAAAAAATTTCACAATTTGTATGGAAACACAAGAGACCCCGAATAGTGACAGCAATCTTGAGAAAGGAAAACGGAGCTGGAGGAATCAGGCTCCTGGACTTCAGACTGTACTACAATGCTATAGTAATCAAGACAGTATGGTACTGATGCAAAAGCAGTAATATAGATCAATGGAATAGGATAGAAAGCCCAGAGATGACCCACGCACATATGGTCACCTTAACTTTGATAAAGGAAGCAAGAATATACAATGGAGAAAAGACAGCCTGTTCAATAAGTGGTTCTGGGAAAACTGGACAGGTACATGTAAAAGAATGAAATTAGAACACTCTCTAACACCATACACAAAAATAAGCTCCAAGTGGATTAAATACCAAAATGTAAGATCAGACACTATCAAACTCTTAGAGGAAAACATAGGCAGAACACTCTATGACATAAATCACAGCAAGATCCTTTTTTACCCCCCTCCTAGAGAAATGGAAATAAAAACAAAAATAAACAAATGGGACCTAATGAAACTTAAAAGCTTTTTCACAGCAAAGGAAACCATAAACAAGATGAAAAGACAGCCCTCTGAATGGAGAAAATAATTGCAAATGAAGCAACTGACAAAGGATTAATCTCCAAAATTTACAAGCAGCTCAATATCAAAAAAACAAACAACCCAACCCAAAAATGGGCAGAAGACCTAAATAGACATTTCTCCAAGAAGAAACATAGATTCCCAACAAGCACATAAAAGAATGCTCAACATCATTAATCATTAGAGAAATACAAATCAAAACTACAATGAGATGTCATCTCACATCAGTCAGAATGGCCATCATCAAAAAATCTACAAACAATAAATGCTGGAGCGGGTGTTTGGAAAAGGGAAACCTCTTGCACTGTTGGTGGGAATGTAAACTGATACAGCCAATATGGAGAACAGTATGGAGGTTCCTTAAAAAACTAAAAGTAGAACTACCATACGACCCAGCAATCCCACTACTGGACATATACCCTGAGAAAACCATAATTCAAGAAGAGTCATGTACCACAATATTCATTGCATCTCTATTTACAATAGCCAGGACATGGAAGCAACCTAAGTGTCCATCAACAGATGAATGGATAAAGAAGATGTGGCACATATATACAATGGAATATTACTCACCATAAAAAGAAAGGAAATTGAGTTATTTGTAGTGTGGTGGATGGACTTAGAGTCTGTCATACAGAGTGAAGTAAGCCAGAAAGAGAAAAAATAATACCATATGCTAACACATATATATGGAATCTAAAAAAAAATGATCATGAAGAACCTAGGGGCAGGAAGGGAATAAAGACATAGACCTACTAGAGAATGGACTTGAGGACACAGAGAAGGGGAAGGGTAAGCTGGGACAAAGTGAGAGAGTGGCATGGACATATATACACTACCAAATATAAAACCGATAGCTAGTAAGAAGCAGCTACGTAGCACAGGGAGATGAGCTCCGTGCTTCGTGACCACCTAGAGGTGTGGGATAGGGAGGGTGGGAGGGATGGATATGCAAGAGTTAAGAGATATGGGGATATATGTATATGTATAGCTGAATCACTCTCTTATAAAGCAGAAACTAACACACCATTATAAAGCAATTATACTCCAATAAAGATGTTAAAAAATAAGAAAAAGACACAGATCCACTGTGCACTCCAATGACTGGGAATTAATCAGAATATTAGAGAGTATACCCCCCGCACACACACCCTATTACCACACAAATAATCCTCCATTAACAATAACAGTAGATTACAAGTAAGAGAGATGCTGGAGACATATTCTCTCTAAGGAATTGCACAACGCAAAGAGCCAAAGCCAAGAAGGAAGACAAGTGAAAGCCTCTATAAGAATTTGAACACTCTGGCATCCCTGGATACAACAAACTTCAAATACAGCCTAAATCCTGGTCAGCTCAACATAAATCCTCACTATCTACTGTTGTGTACAATATGTCCACCTATCAACAAAAACTTATAAGACATACCAAAAACACAGTCTGATGAGACAAAGCAATCATCAGAATCAGACTTAGATGTGACACAGAAGTTAGAATTGTCAGAAAAGGAATTTAAAGTAACTATCACTAATATATTAAAAGCTTTAATGGAAGAGGTAGTGAATATGCAAGACCAGATAGGTAAAGTCAACAGAGATAAGGAAACTATAACAAAGAATCAAAAGGAAATGCTAGAAATCTAAAAGAAAGTAACAGATATAAGGAATTCCTTTGATTCCTTCAGTGCACTTGAAGATAGATCAATAGAAATTACCTAAACTGAAATGCCCATTAAGAGAATAAAGATTTAAAATAAAAAACAGAATAGAATATCCAAGAACTGTGAAGCAATATCAAATTGTGTAACATACACATGGCTGAGCTACCAGAAGGAGAAGAAAGGGAGAACAAAACAGAAATATTTGAGGAAATAATGACTAAAAGTTTTCCAAAATTAGTTAGAGATACCAAACAACAGATCCAAGAAACTCAGAAACACCTATCAGGATAAATACCAAACATACATGCACACACACATATACAAACTGCCAAAAACCCAGGAAAAAGATAAAATCTTGAAGGCAAGTCAAAGTGGGAAAAAAAAAAAAAACTCCTTACATACAGAGGAGAAGTATAAGAAATACGAAAGTACAAGTTTTGTATACGTGGATGGTTGGTTTGTCCCTAAATATTTGAGGTGCCACATAATACTATAACTTTGGCACTTTTTAAAAGCAAGAACTAGAAACACCTCATAGTCATTATTACTCTAAGTTATGACTGATATGTTTAATTGAGCAGCAGGTCTCAGGCAATGGACTGCAATAGTAGGACCATGTATCCATCGCTCTTCAAGTTCAAAATGTTCACTTACTTTTTAGTGCTTCAATTGACCCTCACCTATTGATGGCATTATCTATATGCTTTATTTTCCAACTAAAATATTGTTCTTAAACCATGAGTCACATAGTTCCTAAGCGAAGGTCTAGAGGAAACTCATTGAGGAATAGAGGGTTCTTTTTATGACTATTATGAAACTTTAGGAGGTCTTCAGAAATTCAGTAACAATAGAATGCATACTCCTTCTGATATTCAATATAGGATAGAGCTGGGACTGGCTGTGTTTGTCAGAAAACAGGAGAGAACACAGATTCAGTTGCTTTGTAACTATCTGTACCATTCCAGTTAAATAAGCTAGCTTGGAATATGGCAGTAGCTTAGGACCTGTTTATGCAATTATACTTACAGGTTTTCTTGATGTTGAAATTTGCTTACAGCTCATTGCATCTCTACTTTGTGATCTAAACATCTTCCCTTTTTGAGAGTGTTTCTGTAAGTTTTCTACAGGATGAGTGGGAGCAATGAAGTTTATACCTGAGCAACATCTGTCCCATGAAAAAGGTGGCATCCACAAACTCTTCATCTGTCATTTAAGTTACAAATGAGCAAAGTGAAAGTTAAGTTTTGGGTCTTATCCTTGAAAAGTCTTTTTTTTTTTACATCTTTATTGGAGTATAATTGCTTTACAATGGTGTGTTAGTTTCTGCTTTATAATAAAGTGAATCAATTATACATATACATATGTTCCCATATCTCTTCCCTCTTGCATCTCCCTCCCTCCCACTCTCCCTATTCCACCCCTCTAGGTGAGCACAAAGCACCCTGCTGATCTCCCTGTACTATGCAGCTGCTTCCCACTAGTTATCTATCCTACGTTTGGTAGTGTATATATGTCCATGCCACTCTGTCACTTTGTCACAGCTTACCCTTCCCCCTCCCTGTATCCTCAAGTCCATTCTCTAGTAGGTCTGTGTCTTTATTCCCATCTTACCCCTAGGTTCTTCATGACATTTTTTTTCCTTCGATTCCATATACATGTGTTAGCATACGGTATTTGTCTTTATCCTTCTGACTTACTTAACTTTGTATGACAGACTCTAGGTCCATCCACCTCACTACAAATAACTCAATTTTGTTTCTTTTTATGGCTGAGTAATATTCCATTGTATATATGTGCCACATCTTCTTCATCCATTCATCCGAAGATGGACATTTAGGTTGCTTCCATCTCCTAGCTATTGTAAATAGAGCTGCAATGAACGTTGTGGTACATGACTCTTTTTGAATTATGGTTTTCTCAGGGTATATGCCCAGTAGTGGGATTGCTGGGTCATATGGTAGTTCTATTTGTAGTTTTTTAAGGAACCTCCATACTGTTCTCCATAGTGGCTGCACCAATTCACATACCCACTAGCAGTGCAGGAGTGTTCCCTTTTCTAGACACCCTCTCCAGCATTTACTGTTTCTAGATTCTTTGATGATGGCAATTCTGACTGGTGTGACATCATATCTCATTGTAGTTTGTTTCTTGTATTTTTTTGTGTGTGTGGTACATGGGCCTCTCACTGTTGTGGCCTCTCCCGTTGCGGAGCACAGCCTCCAGACACACAGGAGCAGTGGCCATGGGTCATGGGCTCAGCCACTCCACAGCGTGTGGGATCATCCGGGACTCGGGAATGAACCCGTGTCCACTGCATCAGCAGGCGGACTCTCAACCACTGCGCCACCAGGGAAGCCCCTCATTGTAGTTTTGATTTGCATTTCTCTAATGAGTAAAGATGTTGAGCATCCTTTCATGTGTTTGGTGGCAACCTGTATATCTTCTTTGGAGAAATGTCTATTTACGCCTTCTGCCCATTTTTGGATTGGGTTGTTTGTTTTTTTGTTATTGAGCTGGATGAGCTGCTTGTAAATTTTGGAGATTAATCCTTTGTCAGTTGCTTCATTAGCAAATATTTTCTCCCATTCTGAGGGTTGTCTTTTGGTCTTGTTTATGGTTTCCTTTGCTGTGCAACAGCTTTTAAGTTTCATTAGGTCCCATTTGTTTATTTTTCTTTTTATTTCCATTTCTCTAGGAGGTGGGTCAAATAAGGATCTTGCTGTGATTTATGCCATAGAGTGTTCTGCCTATGTTTTCCTCTAAGAGTTTGATAGTGTCTGGCCTTACATTTACGTCTTTAATCCATTTTGAGTTTTTCTTTGTGTATGGTGTTAGGGAGTGTTCTAATTTCATACTTTTACATGTACCTGTCCAGTTTTCCCAGTAGCACTTATTGAAGAGGCCGTCCTTTCTCCACTGTACATTCCTGCCTCCTTTATCAAAGATAAGGTGACCATATGTTTGTGGGTTATCTCTGGGCTTTCTATCCTGTTCCACTGATCTATATTTCTGTTTTTGTGCCAGTACCATACTGTCTTGATTATTGTAGCTTTGTAGTATAGTCTGAAGTCAGGGAGCCTGATTCCTCTGGCTCTGTTTTTCGTTCTCCAGATTGTTTTGGCTATTCGGGGTCTTTTGTGTTTCCATACTAATTGTGAAACTTTTTGTTTTAGTTCTGTGAAAAATGCCAGTGGTAGTTTGATAGGGATTGCATTGAGTCTGCAGATTGCTTTGCGTAGTAGAGTCATTTTCACAATGTTGATTCTTCCAATCCAAGAACATGGTACATCTCTCCATCTATTTGTATCATCTTTAATTTCTTTCATCAGTGTCTTATAGTTTTATGCATTTTTCATCATTAGTATATAGGAATGCATGAGATTTCTGTGCATTAATTTTGTATCCTGCTACTTTACCAAATTCATTGATTAGATCTAGTAGCTTTCTGTTAGGATCTTTAGGATTCTCTATGTATAGTATCATGTCATATGCAAACAGTGACAGCTTTACTTCTTCTTTTCCAATTTGGATTCCTTGTATTTCCTTTTCTTCTCTGATTGCTGTGGCTAAAACTTCCAAAACTATTTTGAATAAGAGTGGTGAGAGTGGGCAACCTTGTCTTGTTCCTGAAATTAGTGAAAATGGTTTCAGTTTTTCACCACTGAGGATGATGTTGGCTGTGAGTTTGTCATATATGACCTTTATTATGTTGAGGAAAGTTCCCTCTATGCCTACTTTCTGCAGGGTTCTTTTCATAAATGGGTGTTGAATTTTGTTGATAGCTTTCCCTGCATCTATTGAGATGATCATATGGTTTTTCTCCTTCAACTTGTTAAAATGGTGTATCATGTTGATTGATTGGTGTATATTGAAGAATCCTTGCATTCTTGGAATAAACCCCACTTGCTCGTGGTGTATGATCCTTTTAATGTGCTGTTGGATTCTGGTTGCTAGTATTTTGTTGAGGATTTCTGCATCTATGCTCATCAGTGATATTGGCCTGTAGTTTTCTTTATTTGTGACATCTTTTTCTGGTTTTGGTATCAGGGTGATGGTGGCCTCGTAGAATGAGTTTGGGAGTGCTCCACCCTGTGCTATATTTTGGAAGAGTTTGAGAAGGATAGATGTTAGCTCTTCTCTAAATGTTTGATAGAATTCGCCTGTGAAGCCAAGTGGTCCTGGGCTTTTGTTTGTTGGAAGATTTTTATTCACAGTTTCAATTTCGGTGCTTGTGATTGGTCTGTTCATATTTTCTATTTCTTCCTGATTCTGTCTTGGCAGTTTGTGCATTTCTATGAATTTGTCCATTTCTTCCAGGTTGTCCATTTTATTGGCATATACTTGCTTGTAGTAATCTCTCATGATCTTTTGTATTTCTGCAGTGTCAGTTGTTACTTCTTTTTCATTTCCAATTCTATTCATTTGAGTCTTCTCCCTTTTTTTCTTGATGAGTCTGGCTAATGGTTTATCAATTTTGTTTCTCTTCTCAAAGAACCAGCTTTTAGTTTTATTGATCTTTGCTATCATTTCCTTCATTTCTTTTTCATTTATTTCTGATCTGATCTTTAGGATTCCTTTCCTTCTGTTAACTTTGGGGTTATTTTTGTTCTTCTTTCTCTTCTTGCTTTAGGTGCAAGGTAAGGTTGTTTATTTGAGTTGTTTCCTGTTTCTTAAGGTAGGATTGTATTGCTATATTCTTCCCTCTTAGAACTGCTTTTGCTGCATTCCATAGGTTTTGGGTCATCATGTCTCCATTGTCATTAGTTTCTAGGTATTTTTTCATTTTCTCTTTGATTTCTTCAGTGATCACTTCGTTATTAAGTAGTGTATTGTTTAGCCTCCATGTGTTTGTATTTTTTACAGATCTTTCCCTGTAATTGATATCTAGTCTCATAGTGTCTTGTTTGAATAAGATATGATATGATTTCAATTTTCTTAAATTTACCAAGGCTTGATTTGTGATGCAAGATATGATCTACCCTGGAGAATATTCCATGAGCACTTGAGAAAAATGTGTATTCTGTTGTTTTTGCATTGAATGTCCTATAAATATCATTTAAGTCCATTTTGTTTAATGTACCATTTAAAGCTTGTGTTTCCTTATTTATTTTCATTTTGGATGATCTGTCCATTCGTGAAAGTGGGGTCTTCAAGTCCCCTACTATGAATGTGTTACTGTCAGGTTCCCCTTTTATGGCTGCTAGTATTTGCCTTATGTATTGAGGTGCTCCTATGTTGGGTGCATAAATATTTACAATTGTTATATCTTCTTCTTGGATCAATCCCTTGATCATTATGTAGTGTCCTTCTTTGTCTCTTGTAAGAGTCTTTATTTTAAAGTCTATTTTGTCTGATATGAGAATTGCTACTCCAGCTTTCTTTTGGTTTCCATTTGTATGGAATATATTTTCCATCCCCTCATTTTCAGTCTTTATGTGTCCCTAGGTCTGAAGTGGGTCTCTTGTAGACAGCATATATATAGGTCTTGTTTTTGTATCTATTCAGCCAGTCTATGTCTTTTGGTGGGAGCATTTAATCCATTTACATTTAAGTTAATTATCGATATGTATGTTCCTATTCCCATTTTCTTAATTGTTTTGGGTTTATTATTGTAGCACTTTTCCTTCTCTTGTGTTTCTTGTGTAGAGAAGTTCCTTTAGCATTTGTTGTAAAGCTGGTTTGTTGGTGCTGAACTCTCTCAACTTTTGCTTTTCTGTAAACGTTTTAATTTCTCCATCAAATCTGAATGAGATCCTTGCTGGGTAGAGTAATCTTGGTTGTAGGTTTTTCTCCTTCATCACTTTAAATATGTCCTGCCTGTCCCCTCTGGCTTGCAGAGTTTCTGCTGAAAGATCAGCTCTTAACCTTATGGGGATTCCCTTGTGTGTTATTTGTTGTTTTTCCCTTGCTGTTTTTAATATGTTTTCTTTGTATTTAATTTTTGACAGTTTGATTAATATGTGTTTTGGCGTGTTTCTCCTTGGATTTATGCTGTATGGGACTCTCTGTGCTTCCTGGACTTGATTAACTATTTCCTTTCCCATGTTAGGGAACTTTTCCACTATAATCTCTTCAACAATTTTCTCAGTCCCTTTCTTTTTTCTTCTTCTGGGACCCCTATAGTGTGAATGTTGGTGCATTTAATGTTGTCCCAGAGGTCTCTGAGACTGTCCTCAGTTCTTTTTATTCTTTTTTCTTTATTCTGCTCTAAAGTAGTTATTTCCACGCTTTTATCTTCCAGGTTACTTATCCGTTCTTCTGCCTCAGTTATTTTGCTATTGATCCCTTTTAAAGTATTTTTAATTTCATTTATTGTGTTGTTCATCATTGCTAGTTTCCTCTTTAGTTCTTCTAGGTCCTTGTTAAATGTTTCTTGCATTTTCTCTATTTTATTTCCAAGATTGTGGATCATCTTTACTATCATTATTCTGAATTCTTTTTCAGGTAGACTGCCTATTTCCTCTTCATTTGTTAGGTCGGTGGGTTTTTATCTTGCTCCTACATCTGCTGTCTGCTTTTCTGTCTTCTCATTTTGTTTATCTTCCTGTGTTTGGGGTCTCCTTTTTTCAGGCTGCTGGCTCGTAGTTCCTGTTGTTTTTGATGTCTCTCTGCAGTGTCTAACGTTGGTTCAGTGGGTTGTGTAGGCTTCCTGGTGGAGGGGACTAGTGCCTGTGTTCTGGTGGATGAGGCTGGATCTTGTCTTTCTGGTGGGCAGGTCCATGTCTGGTGGTGTGTTTTGGGGTGTCTGTGACCTTATTATGATTTTAGGCAGCCTGTCTGTTAATGGGGGGTTTGTGTTCCTGTCTTGCTACTTGTTTGGCATAGGGTTTGCAGCACTGCAGCTTGCTGGTCGTTGAGTGAAACTGGGTGTTATAGTTGAGATGGAGATCTCTGGGAGATTTTCGCCATTTGATATTACATGCAGCTGGGAGGTCTCTTGTAGACCAGTGGCCTGAAGTTGGCTCTCCCACCTCAGTGGCACAGCCGTGACTCCTCACTGTAGCACCAAGAGCATTTCATCCACACGGCTCAGAATAAAAGGGAGAAAAAGTAGAAAGAAAGAAAGAGGATAAAATAAAATAAAGTTATTAAAATAAAAAATAATTATTAAGAAAAAATTTTTTCAAATGTAAAAAAAAAGAAAAACGGACAGAACCCTAGGACAAAGGGTGAAAGCAAAGCTCTACAGACAAAATCTCATACAGAAGCATACACATACACACACAAAAAGAGGAAAAGGGGAAAAAATAATAAATCTTGCTCTCAAAGTCCACCTCCTCAATTTGGTATGATTCGTTGTCTATTCTGGTGTTCCACAGATGCAGGATACATTCAAGTTGATTGTGGAGATTTAATTCGCTGCTTCTGAGGCTGCTGGGAGAGATTTCCCTTTCTCTTCTTTGTTCGCACAGCTCCTGGGGCTCAACTTTGGATTTGGCCCCGCCTGTGCGTGTAGGTCGCCTGAGTGTCTGTTCTTCACTCAGACAGGACGGTGTTAAAGGAGCAGCTGATTCGGGGGCTCTGGCTCACTCAGGCCAGGGGGGAGGGAGGGGTGCAGATGCGGGTCGATCCTGCAGTGGCAGAGGCCGGCGTGATGTACCAGCCTGAGGTGCGCCATGCATTCTCCCAGGGAAGTTGTCCCTGGATCCTGGGACCCTGGCAGTGGCAGGCTGCAGAGGCTCCCCAGAAGGGACGTGTGGATAATGCCCTGTGCTTGCACACAGGCTTCTTGGTGGCGGCGGCAGCAGCCTTAGTGTCTCACACCCGTCTCTGGGTCCGCGCTGATAGCCGTGGCTCGTGCCCGTCTCTGGAGCTCCTTTAAGCGGCGCCCTTAATCCCCTCTCCTTGCGCACCAGGAAACAAAGAGGGAAGAAAGTCTCTTTTCTCTTCAGCAGCTCCAGACTTTTCCCCGGACTCCCTCCCAGCCAGCCGTGGTGCACTAACCCCCTGCAGGCTGTGTTCATGCCACTAACCCCAGTCCTCTCCCTGTGCTCCGACCGAAGCAGAGCCTCAGCTCCCAGCCCCCGCCCACCCCAGTTGGTGAGCAGACAAGCCTCTCAGGCTGGTGCTTGCTGGTCATCACCGATTCTCTGTGTGGGAATCTCTCCGCTTTGCCCTCCACACCCCTGTTGCTGTGCTGTCCTCCGCTACTCCGAAGCTTCCCCCCTCCGCCACCCGCAGTCTCCGCCCGCGAAGGGGCTTCTAGTGTGTGGAAACCTTTCCTTCTTCACGGCTCTCTCCCACTGGTGCAGGTCCCGTCCTTATTCTTTTGTCTCTGTTTATTCTTTTTTCTTTTACCCTACCCAGTTACGTGGGGGATTTCTTGCCTTTTGGGAGGTCTGAGGTCTTCTGCCAGTGTTCAGTAGGTGTTCTGTAGGAGTTGTTCCATGTGTAGATGTATTTCTGATGTATTTGTGTGGAGGAAGGTGATCTCCGCCTCTTACTCTTCTGCCATCTTCCCCCTCTCTCTGAAAAGGCTTTTTCATTAATTTTAAGAGTTGGAAAACAACTTTTTGGAATAGATAATGGAAAAAGCAATTACTTAACAATGATATATGCACTGGTATTCACATATTTGGACATATACGACATATTAAGCAGTAAAGAAATTCCTCTGGCAGATTGATTTTCATCCTAGAGGTGAACACCGTACTTTGTTCCAGACTGAATTTATTCAGAGAACATTCACCAACCTAATATATACACGTTAGTTCTCTTGACAGGCTCCAGAGAGACCTGAGGCAGAATAAAGACAGAAATCTCAATGGAATGGCATAGAAGGCAAGAAATGCTTGAATATGTAACACAGATTTTACATATATATATACATATGTATATATATATATGTATATATATACATATATATACATATATATATATACATATGTATATATATATATATTCTTTTTCAAAGAATTCAGAAGGAGAAGTAGTTAATGAACTTGATCTTACAAAATGCAGGTTTACATAATGGAAAGATGATAAAGATGTGGGTTTACCGAAGAAAGGACACCTTCATTTAACGTATCTACCATGTGGCAGACAGTGTGTTTATATTCGCTTACTCTTCCAACTCTGTCACCAGCTGCATAACAGAACAGCCTTTTTTCCCCTCTATTGAGCAAAGCCTCATCTGAAAGATGTGGGATTTCAACTAGATCTGGGATGGTAATAGATACTCTTCTGCATACTAAGGGTAATCATATTACAGGTGTTGCCTGGAAAGCTTTGATGAGAAGGACTGTGTCCAGATCCAGTGTCTTGGTCCATTCAAGATGATATAACAAAAGTACTATAAACTGGATGGCTTATGAACAACAAAAATGTATTTCTCACAGTTCTGGAAGCTGGGAATTCCAAGATCACAGCACCAGTAGATTTGGTGTTCCGTGAGGGTTCCTGTTTCCTCACTGACAACCATCTTCTCACTGTAACCTCACACAATGGAAGGGGCAAAAGGCTCTCTTGGGCCTCTTTTATAAGGTCACTAATCCCAATCATGAGAACTCCACCCTCATGACCCAATCACCACCAAAATGCCCTACCTCCTAATACTATCATCTTGGGGGTTAGGATTTAACATATGAATTTAGGGGAGGGATGGGGAAGACACAAAAATTCAGTCCATAGCACCTAGAGAAGATAACTAAGTAGATGAGTGATGTCATTCATGGGCCCAGGAGTAACAGTACACATGACATATATTTCTAGACCCTGAATCAGATGCTCACCAAGGCCAGATGTTATTCAAAGTTTGTAACAACTGGTATGACACGGGACTGGCCAGTTGGAACAAACTATTTACCAGTCAGAATGGACTGAAAAAATGGCAGCCATTGAAAAAATGGCATGGCTGTAGCAGTGTATATGGCGGATACAACCTGACTCTAAACCAATACTCAACAACAACATTCTACAGTTACATTAATTCTCAGTGGCCTGATAAATGTTTAAGAAAGATAGTTGGAATGGTCCATTTATAAGAGGCTATACTTTTTGAAATTATGAGTCATTTTTTTTTCTTTAGAGACAGGAGACTGAAATTTGCCCCTAAGGCTGCCTTTCTTTTGATTATCAGAATGGCCTCTTTGAGGCTGTTATCTTTATACAAAGATAAGGTAAGATTCTTACTCTGAGGTGAAAAGATTGGAGACAGTAAGTAGCAAAGATATTTGCATATCAGGTTTATATATTGTCATCATTATGAGCAGAATTGCATCTCTGAAGCTTACTGTCTATTTATAGAAAGCTTGGGGTTTTGTTCTCTCTAGGAATCTCTGAGTTGTGATCATTTAGGTTCCAGATAGGGGAAATCAGCTTGGGGGGAGGGCCCTCCCAGAGAAAAAGAAGGTAGCTTGTCCCCTGAAACCTGGCAATTGGCTAGGGCTAATAAACCAAAAGGGAAACTTCTAGGGAAGAACTTGACCTATGTATTTGGGGAGAAATAGCATTTGGTACCTGGTATCCATATTATACTTTGCTGCTGTTATTAACATTGTTTCCTGCATTATAACTTCATCTGTTATCTACAAGCTTTCAATAAATTTTTCTTAAACAATAGAGCTTGGTCAGAGTTGTTTTGCTCTGGGGAATGTAGGGTTGGGTCTGTGTGCACACTTGGAATGAAGAGGTAGAAGGGAACAGCAGCACAGGGAAAGCTGATTTCTGGGTGAGAAGGAGGATATCCAGTGAAGTGGAGCAGTGGTCAGGAGCCAGGCCTGAGGGGATAAAGGACAACCAAGATGGGTGA
Organism: Mesoplodon densirostris; assembly: GCF_025265405.1. Lineage (NCBI taxonomy): Eukaryota > Metazoa > Chordata > Mammalia > Artiodactyla > Ziphiidae > Mesoplodon > Mesoplodon densirostris. The sequence continues at coordinate 53,736,103 of NC_082673.1, read as the reverse complement.
TGGGTGGGAAGAAGACTCTAGAAAAAATCTGGGCTTCCTGTCATCAAACATGAAAAATCACACTCTTAATAGGGCTTTAAAAGATAGTGTGATTCCTTAAAGACTAGAGATTCAAAGAAGTTATTTGCCTTAATATCCTCAAGTTGCTCTGTGCACAAGGTCTGGAATACAGTAGACATATTCACACTACTCACTGTTGTCACACAAGCAAGCAGAACATTGATGGAAAAGAGGCATACCATGATCTGGAGCCAGCATGTCTGGGCTCAGATCTAACCTCTGTCCTGACTCACTCTGTGATCTCAGACAAGCTTTTCCAAGTCTTGATACCTATTTCCTAGACTGTTCAATGAAGACAATTCTAGTATCTACTCTCAGGATGTTTTAGTGGGCTCCAATAATAAGCCTCAAAAAAAGTATGTAGCCCAATTTCTAGAAATTAGTAAATGTACAATAAATATTAACTGCAAGCATATATATATATATATAATATACACACACATTTATGTGTGTGTGTCTATGTATAGGTACACATACATATGTGTGTATGTGTGATGCTGAAAACTTGGCCTCTGTGCACTGGTGCTGAATCAAATCTCAGTGCCGAATCAAATCTCAGAGACAGAGTTTTGGTTGAAGTAGAAAAGAATAGCTTTATTGCTTTGCCAGGCAAAGGGGGATATAATGGGCTTATGCCTCAAAAACTGTGTCCCAACCCGGGAGGATTTGGTGAGGATTTTTATAGCAATCGTTCAAGGGTGGGGTTGATGATAAGAATCAGGGTGTGTGAAGGGCTTGTACTCCTTTAATCTGGCCTCAGGTGGTCTCCTATTGAGCTTCTTGAGGTTATCAAACTGTGACCTTCTCTGGAATGAAGAATGCTAACATCTTCCATTTGTTGGGGGTTTTAGTTCTGTAGAAGAGCTCAAAGATATTGTTATGTGTATCCCTTGAGCCAGAACCAGGACCCTGCTCCAAGCCTGCACTATTGTTTCTTGACTGCTCCTCCCTTGACTCTTCATCCCCTCCCTTCCCTGTTTGAATCTGCCCTTTGTAACTAAGAGAAGGTCATGGAGGCTGAAGCTTATTCCCTACAAACAAGAAATGGGGGACATAGAAAATCTTGCCCAGGAGCCCCATAGTGTCCTGCTCAGACATATATATATATGTGTGTGTGTGTGTGTGTGTGTGTGTGTATGCAGAGATAAACATACGTGTGTGTATGTATGCACACTGAGTTCTCCTAATAACAAAAATTCTCACTTTAAATTTTACCATATGCAATCATAATTACTATAATCAAAATAATCATCCCCTTTTGCAATTAATTTTATGTATTTATTTTATCACTATGCTGTACATTAATCTCCAGGATTTATTTATCTTATTACTGGAAGTTTATACATTTTGATCACCTTCATCCTTTTAGCTCACCCCCACCCCTCACCTCTGGCAACCACCAGTCTGTTATCTGTATCTATGAGTTCATTTTTTTTTTAGATTCCACGTATAGGTGAGATCATACAGTATTTACATTTCTCTAACTTACGTCACTCAGCATAATGCCCTCAAGTTCCATCCATATTGTTGCAAATGGCAGGATTTCCTTCTTTTTAGAGCTGAATAACATTTCACTGTGTATATATAAAACATCTTTTTTATCCAGTCATCCATCAATGGACACTTAGGTTGTTTCCATTTCTTGGCTCTTGTAAATCGTTCTGTAATGAAGATGAGGGTGCAGATACCTTTTTGAGTTAGTGTTTTTGTTTCCTTCAGATGAGTAAACCAGAAGTGGAATTGCTGGATCATATGATAGTTCTATTTTTAATTCTTTGAAGAACTGCCATACTGTTTCCATAGCCACTGCACAATTTACGTTCCCACCAGAGGTGCACAAGTTTACCCTTTTCTCCACATCCTCATCAACAGTTATCTCTTATCCTTTTGATGATAGCCATTCTCACATGTGTGAGGTGATATCTCATTGTGGTTTTCATTTGCATTTCCCTAAGATTAGTGATGTTGAGCACGTTTTCATATATCTGTTGGTCATTTGTATGTCTTCTTTGGAAATTGTCTATTCAGTTCCTCTGTCTATTTTTAATCAGATTGTTTGAGGGGTTTTGTTTGTTTGTTTTTGTTTTTGTTTTTTTTGCTATTGAGTTGTATGAGTTCTTCTGTATGTTTTGGATACTAACCTCTTATCAGATACATAATTTGCTAATATTTTCTCCCATTTAGTAGGTTACCTTCTCATTTTGTTAATGGTTTCCTTTGCTTTGCAGAAGCTTTTTAGTTTGATGTAGTCCCACTTGTTTATTTTTGCTTTTGTTGTCTTTGCTTTTGTTGTCAAATCCAAAAAATTGTTGCCAAGATCTATGTCAATAAGCTTATCACCTATGTTTTCTTCTAGAAGTTTTATGGTGTTGGGTCTTAAAATTATGTCTTTAATCCATTTTGAGTTGGTTTTTGTATATGGTGTAAGATAGGAGTCCAGTTTCACTCTTTTGCATGTGGCTGTTCAGCTTTTCCAACATGATTTATTGAAGAGATTTTCCTTTCCCCATTGTATATTCTTGGCTTGTTTGTCATAAATTAATTAATCATATACATATGGGTTTATTTCTGGGCTCTGCATTCTGTTCTATTAATCTATGCATTTGTTTTTATGCCTATTGTACTATTTTGATTACTAGAGCTTTGTAATACACTTTGAAATCAGGAAGTGTAATGCCTGCAGCTTTGTTCCTCTTCCTCAGTATTGTTTTGGCTATTTGGGATCTTCTGTTGTTCCATACAAATTTTAAAATTGTTTGTTCTATTTCTGTGAAAAATGCCATTTAGATTTTGATATGGATTGTGTCGAATCTTTAGATTGTTTTGGGTAGTATGGACAGTTTAACAATATTAATTTTTCCATCTCATGAGTACGAAGTATCTTTTCTATTTATTTGTGTTTTCTTCAATTTCTTTCATCAGTGTCTTGTGGTTTTCAGTGTACAAGTTTTTCATCTCCCTGGTTAAATTTATTCCTAGGTATTTTATTATTTTGATGCAATTGTAAATGGGATTGTTTTCACAATTTCATTTAGAGTTGCATAAATAAAAAGTAGAACTAACTATATGCTTTCATTTTAAAATTTATTAACAAATCACCTACAGAGCATGTACTGTCCTTGAAGAACTAGGGACATAGCAATGTAGAAGACAGATAAGGTCATTGTCCTCATAGAATTTACATTCTTAGTCTCATATTGAACCAGAGGAAGTGTCAATGCTAAAAACAGCAAGGACTAGTCTTGTTTAACATTCCACAAAATAAAAATTTAATTAAAAATGACATATTTAATTAACATTTTAAAGCATGTTAAAGGAAGGAACAAAAAGGAAAACCACACTGTGACCTTTTTTAGGTGAGTCAGTTTTGGGTGTAGAGGGTTAGTACCCTTGGTTGGTGATTTCTTTGGTTTTTTTACAACATTATCTACAACTCTCTGCTTAATAAAAATGATTAACAGTAACAACAGTGATAACAACTAGCAATGATCAGAGACCATTTTATTCCATGAGAGCAATAGAAGGATTTATGCTGACTTCAAGAGAAAAAATATAACTTACCCACAGAGTTTAGCTCAGGTTGCCTGGCTGAACTGCACATGCGGCAGCCAGGACAGGTTAAAAGAAGACTAAGGAAGGTATGTGCCTTGGCACCTTCTCTTTCTAGTGCACAGGCCTGCTACTGCTAGCTCAGAACAAGTTCAAGGCCAGACTTGGGCCTTGATAATGATAATAGCTCTCATTATTGAGCAAGTACATATATTAACTTATTTAATCCTTAAGACAACCCTAGGAGATAACTACTATTATTATCCCCATTGCACAGATAAGGAAGTTGAGGCAGAGAACAAAACAAATAAGGGGTGGAGTTGGGATAAGAAGTAAGCTGGCACCAGAGACTGTGTGATTAACCACCAGACAGCACTGCCTATCTCACCTCCCTCTAAACTGTTACCTTCCCAATGAAGTAACTTCCCTCAGCTTCCTACCTTCCTACTTGGTATCCTGACCAAGTACAGAAAAGTCTCCCTATTCTATCTAATAACCGTTACCCTGCCAAACCAAATGGTCTATGTTGACCATGACATAGGGGACCACTTTCTATTTAGATCAGAGGATATAACAATTTTTATTTTTAAGACTTCTGATTACAAAATAATATTTCTTCATAAAATAGTCAAAGGAGGAAAAAGTATAGTTCCATATCCTAGATATTATATGCACACACACTCATATACACATATGGGAGTTTGAGCCATTTAGCATTATAAGATATGTTACAGCAGCAGCTGTCACCCTGCCTATTAGAGTAGAAAATTAATCTACATGTATAGTTATCTTATAAACTGGGTAACCCCTTCCATGTACTTAAGCATTCAAGTCAATAAGAATACACACTGTTCATTAAGAAAATCCTTATAAGTTCAATAGGACAGGAATTAGGGAAGAAGTAGAACTGTCAAATATCATAAGCCATGACACATAAGTGATTTCCCTGTCAGTTTATTGTGGAATCTGAACTTGACATTGGCTCTATCTTTGACCCAGCTGAGCTACCCACTCCCCAAGTTCCTGTGGCTTGCTCCTAAGGGTCGGGGGTATGGTTATCTATTAATCAAGGTTCAATCAAAGAAGCAGAATATATATATATATATATATATATATATATATATATATATATATATATATATATATATATATATATTTCTTCAAGTGGTTCTGCTTCTTTGGGTCAAATACTTGTAACAAATTCATATATATAAATTTTTTTCTTATATTCATGAACATATTTTTATAGTATTCGACCAAACACAATTGTGGGAGCAGTTTTCTACACATCTAATGCTGGAGCAATGATAGGTACCAGTTCATGATGTTCACGATGGGCATCTTGGGTCACATGGTAATGTAGTGGCCTTTGGTCAATTTCAGTTTTTACTGATGCCCAGAAATAAGCCGAAAGCATTTCTCAAAAAGAGAGTGGTTATCTGCAGAGGATGGCCTGGCTTTGCTCCAAAATCCAGAGAGTATGAACTATGATTCAACTACAGAGGCCCACCAGAGGCCCTATACAGCATCCCTATCTGCCACTGACACCTCAAGCACCATCATATTTGTTGGGTCATACAGTTCGGATGGCAGAGCAGCTTGAATTAACAGCTTGGACTTTTTTCCAAAGTCTTCTCTTATTCTGAGCCCTACTCAAAGCAGGCAGCTTTTCAGGTCATGTGGTAAATGAGTTGGAGCAGTATACCTAAATATGTTATATGTTGCCTCCAAAATCAAAAAGGAAAGAGAGAAAAATTCACCAAGCATTGTGCCTCTTTCTTAGTGGTAGGAGGGGCCAGATGCAGCAACTTGTCTTTCACCATGGAAGGAATGACTCCACATGCTCCAGACTACTGATGTCCTAGAAATTTCACCAACATGGCAGACCCTTGAATTTCTGTGGTATTTATTTTCTACTCTGTGGCACACAAGTATCTTAACAATATGTCTAGAGTACTTTTTACTTTCTGCTCACCAGGTTCAAGAAACTCAGTATCATAAGTGTAATGGACCAGCACTGTGTCCCATGGAATAGAAAGGCAATCAAGGTCCCTGTGGACTGTAATCATGACAGAGCTGGAGAGCTGATATAGCCCTGAGGTAAGACAGTAAAGGCCCTGCTAGATGAAAACAAACTGCTTCCAGTGGTCTTTACTAACAGGTATAGAGAAAAAAGCATTAAACAGATTTAATAGCCACATAAGAATTACCAGGGGATGTGTTAATTTGCTCTGGAAATAAAATCACATCTGGAACACCAGCTGCAATTGAAGTCACTATCTGATTATGTTTATAGCAGTCCAATGTAATTCTCCAATATCCATCTGTCTTCTGAACAGGCCAAATATTTGAATTGCATGTGGTGGATATAACCAGCTGTACATCTTTCAAGCCCTGGATGGTAGCACTAATTTCTGAAAATGTTCAAGGAATGCAGTACTAATTTTGGTTTACTATTTTTGCAGGTAGAAGCAGTTCTAGTAGATTCCACTTGGCATTTCCTATCATAATAGCTCTCACTCCACAGGTCAGATGTGGGGATATGTCAATTGGTGAGTGTGTCCATTCCAATTATGCATCAAAAGCTAAGGAAGTAATCATAGGGTGGATGCAGGGATCCAACGGTCCCACTATGTGAGGTACTTTACCAAAATTCCATTGATCCCCTGCTTTCCATAAGCCCCTACTCTGACTGGTAGATACTAATGGACCACAGTAACATTTTGGGTCTCCAGAAATTAGTGCCAGTTTAAAGCAAGTATCCAATCATCCCTCCAAAATCTGATTATTTCCCCTTCCTCAATGTACAGTCCCCTTGGTAACTCAAGAAAGAGAGGTCCCTTTGGGGAAAGTTAGGAGAACGATTAATGGGATACATTTTTGGCAGCATAGCAGGGTCCTTCTCAAGGGGACACAGATAACAAACTGGCTCAAATATGAGAATTCATCAAGGGCTGGGAATTTAAAATGTCCAAACTTCCTTGGTGTATTGTAGAGGAAGTATCCAAGGACTTTGACAGATTGGAACGTCAGAGGGACTTGTCATGGAAGACCTGCTCAGCTATCCCCTCACTACAGCCCTTGTGAGTCCAGAGTGTACTCCCTTTCCCAAGGCCTGAATCACACCCAGTGCAATGGAGCCGCTAATGCATGTGCTGTGGCGAGTAAATCACATGAAGAGCCATGAACTTAGCCAGCTCACATAGATCCACAGTCAGACAGCAAAGTTGGGGAGCAAACCAAAGAGCCAGAGGTATGAACATTTTCATTCAGCATTCCCATGATATGTGTCTGGGGACAGAATTTTCATACATCATTAGGGATAAGGCAATCACTTTTGTGAGTTTTTATTAATGGACGGGCCTAATAAAAATTAGACCTGTGATACTGAAGCTTCTCTACTGTGTTCAGGGATTGATTTCAGCGCACAAGAGACTAGGCTCTCTCTCTCTCAAGGGAGAAAATATGGTACCTGCCTAGTAATTAAGTCTCAGTAAGACCCTTCTTTTGTGCCTTTACAAGTAGGGGATGCATATTATCTTTGCTCAGTCACAGATAACTTTCCTATCAGCAAACCTAGAAGGCCTAGAATTGACACTCTGATGCAGTGATGAGGAGAGAGATAAACAAAGTGGGACATAACTACATTCATCAAAGTCTTGTTGAAGTAAGAGCTTGAGACATGAAAGATTTAGCAATCAGAATGGACACTACAAAAAGTTGTGCATGTCTTACATATTCTATATTTTTCCCCCTATGGTATCTCTGGATTGCTTCCATGATGCCTACACGACCGCATCTCCCTCTCTCTCTCCTCACTCTACTCTTAGCCCTCTTCCATAATAATCTTTCTCAATACTCATGATTTCTCAGTTTAATACTACTTCCTGATACTTGTTTTGAATTTTCTAGTTTGTTTCTGAATACCTATTTGTCTTATTATGTATATCAGATAAGACTATTACTGGGGTTCATTTTTCCCATGAAAAGAATTCATCATCTGAGGTTCAGTTTTCTTATTATTTCCCCTCACCACCTGTCCAATTCAAAATAAAATGTTATTCACCAAAAAAAAAAAACCTTGTGGTCTTAGGGTATTTCAGATAGAGTTTGGAATCCAGTGGACTTCAGTGGATCTTGCATGATATTATTTTTAAGGCAGGAATTGCTCCGCATTATTCAGATAGAAATATGTTCTACAGCATGATTTTTCCTTTTGGGATTAACCTCGGTGTCATTCACTGAATGTTTTCCAATAAAGCATTTTTCTCTTGGAGTCTGTGAAATATCACGAGATCTTTTGCAACATTCCAGGCAGGGAGCTGCATAAACTTGAGTCTTATGTCGTATGCAACCATTTAAAAGCATAAAAATCACTCTGTGGTGATTAACACTTCTTTACATGAGTCACTGGATTTTTAACTTCAAATTGTCAATGTAGTTAATGTTGGTTTTACTTGAATTAATACTATCCTCACTCTTGTTGCTTATCTAGTGATACAAGATTATAATTATGATCAACTATGCAGAGAGAATTCTTGATCCATATAAAACCCACAGCCTGCAGAAGAACAAGCTGCTCACGTACTTGGGGAGTTTTTGAGTTAAATTATAAGTTCTTTGCCACATACTGCTTCAGTGTTAAGTTTGTGAATCTCAAGAGCAAATCTAAAGTAACTTAATCACACATCATGATTTGATTGATTCTGAAATAACACTTTTAGTCACTTGTCTGCACAGCCACTGCATTTTAAAAAGCAATTGAACAGTGTTCTCATTTCTAAAGCTAGTGACTTGACTCCAATATTCTGTGAGAAATATATTCTCAAACAGCCAACTTATCCATCTCTGAACCCAGATAAGGCTTTAAGAAGCTACTTAGTACATCTCCTTCCCTAGAGTATCTCTTTAGGATACCATTAATTTTTTTCTCTTGAGAGCACGTGATATTTATTGTAATGTTCTTATCAGAGATCCAAGTTTTATGTGTCTTTAAAGATACTAGAGAACACCCATGAATGGGGTCTTCAGATGCTCACATTTCATTTTTTGTAACTGGATTTAACACATGGTTATAATACTCTGACAAATGTAAAAAATGTATAATTATTTAAATAATTTAAATCCATTAATCTTCCTTTCATGCTAGATACAACACATTGTTAGCTGAGAACACACATACATGCAGAGCAATCTGAAAACATTCATGCATGATAGTTACCAACTCACAGGTCAATATCCTTTATCAAGCACCTGTATATGCAAAGTGCACTATGTTTGAGCTGGGAGAGATAAATTGCTTTCTAGGAAATGGATTCATAATATAAACAATGGCAGTTTCTATTATCTATCCCCTTATATTTCTCCCCACAACAAAAATAAAATTTGTTTCCACCTACTTTGCCTTAGGACAGAACATCTAACATCTCCAACCTTAGCTGTGTATTGCAATTATCTGGGGTAATTTTTAAGTCCCCTCTTCATTATATTCTTATTTTTCTTTAACTCCTTGAGCATATTTATAACAGCTATCTTAAAGTTCTTACCTATCATTTCTGAGGATGTTTATATTGACTGATTTCTCTCCTTGTTTTGGGTCACATGTTCATGCTACTTCACATGTGTAGAAATTTTTGATTGGATGTAGTCACTGTATATTTCAAATTGTTAAGTACTTAATTCAGTTGCTTTCCTTTAAGTATTAAGCTTTGTTCTGAGAGGCAGTTTTATTTGTGGATCAGTTTGATCCTTTTGAGGCTTTTTAAAAAATTTGTTGAGGCAGATGCAGACTATCGTTTACTCTGGGGCTAGTTTAGCACTATTTCTAAAGCATGCTCCATCTGGAGTCTCTGCTGAATGTCCTGGGTATTCAATAAGGAATCTACATTCTGGCTTGTCAGAACTGGATGTCTCCCAACCCTGCGGGAGCTCTAGGAATTGTCCAGCTTACTGCTACTTGACAGGTTGTGCTTGGACTTACAGAGTTTCTCCCTACATGTGCATGGTTTCATATCCAGCAACACTCAAGAGAAACCTTATGCACATTTCTCTGTATAGCTCCCTCCTCTCTGATACTTTGCCCTACAAACTCTGGCTGCTTCAATTTTCTTGAACTTGGATTTTTATTTCCTTAACTAGGTGCTCTATGCTTCAGATTCCACCTTCCTGCCTGAGTCAAAGCTGTCTTCAGGAAGAAAACTGGGAGATCATAGGGCTCATCTCTTCAGTTTTTCTTGTCTCTGGAATCACAGCTCTGTGGTTCATGTTATCCAATGTCTGAAAACTATTACTTTATATATTTTGTCAGGTTTTCTAATTTTTAACAACAGAAGGAAAAGTCCAGTTCCAGTTACTACATTATGGATAGAAACTTGGGGTACTTTTTAAATATCTCTATGACCAGGCTACACCCACAGAGATTCTAACTTACTTGCTAGAGATGGGGCCTGAGCTTTGATGTTTTATATAAAAGTTCCCCCAGGTTATCCTCATGTTTATTCTGGACCAAGAGCCATAGGAAGTTCCTGCATCAGTCATGTAGGAAAGATCAGGTTCATGTGGTCAGAATAAATGGAAGAGGATGAAACCAGAGAGTGCTTATCTTCAGGAGCAGGTCATCTCTTGGGGATGAGGAGTTGGGAGAGGTATGAGGAAAAGCTGTCCTTCTACATTTTCAAGTACAATCATACATGAGCTGTTCTAGACATCTCCTTCAGTTTTCCTTCTTTATTTCCCCCTCCCCTTCTCTCTTCTTCTCAGAGTGGCTGGGTGGAGGGAGGCCCAAGTCAGATTTGGATTAGAGACACTCATTGATTGTACAGTGGAAAGCCTGTGAATGAGTCAAATTGTATCTCCAAAAAAGATGTTAAAGTCTTAAACTCCAGTACCTGTGAATGTGGCTTTATTTGGAAATAGGTCTTTGCAGATGATCACGTTAAGATGAGGTCATTAGGGTGAGCCTTAGTCCAATATGGTTGGTATTCTTATAAAAAGAGGAAATTTGGATACAGAGCCAGACATGCATGGAGAAAAGCTGATGTAAAGACACCAGAAGAAAGCCATCTACAAGCGAAGGAACTCCTGAGGCTACCAGAGGCCAGGAGAGAGACATGTGAAAGATTCTCCTTAACACCCCTCAGGAGGAACCAACCATACTGACATCTTGATCTTGGACTTCTAGCCTCCAGGACAGAGGCAATAAATTTATGTGTCTAAGCCATCCAGTCTATGGTACTTTTCTTACAACAGCCATAAGAAACTGATATCTAGCAAGATTTTAAACATACATATGTCAGGCACCAGTCCCAGACACTCTGATTTAATTTGTCTCAGAAACAGCCTAAGAATCGGTATTTTTCAAGCTTTTCCAGGTGCCACTGCTCAGGACATCTAGGTTGGTGTTGGTAGACAAAACTCATTACAGTTCATTGTCTTCCCCCTTCATCCTTCCCCAGCAGACACTCCTGGATACCTCCCATTTCTTCAGGATCAGCAAAGTTGGAAAATCATTGGAACCCTGGTTATAGTTTCTTTCTAGGGCTTCTTGCATAATAAAGCCCCCTAGAATCCACTCTTTCTAGGCTCCAAGAATTAATATGTGAAATGTAGTCACATTACAGCTGCAAAAATCTCTCTATTACCTTTATGTTAATAGAATATTTTTTCATAATTTTATATGGTCAGGAAACAACTGCCAAATCATTCGCCTCTGCTTTCACTTGAGTGCTGTGTGTACTATTGACGTCCACTGGCTCGCACATAGACAGGCTCTGGCTCTTGAACAGTTGTCATTTTGGGGAAGCCTTCCTTGACCCTGAGGTCCTGTTTGTGTCTGGGATTTCCAGCCCTTTTCCATGATCTCCCCCGACCCCACGCACCTGTGTGGGATCTGAGACCTTCTATAGGCTAGGCAATTGAGATTCTACACCTCATCATATTTGGATATTACTTCTAGGAAACAGCCTTGCCAAGGATAAAAGGCTAACATGAGTCATTATCACTTTCCTTTGATTAATAACTAACCATGGAGATTGGTCATCCTAAGACAGTCGGAGAGTAGCATTTCCTATAGTAAAGATGTCCCAGAAGATGTTGGACAGTAAAGGGGCAGCAGGCCAAATGGCTAACAAAGTGCTGTGCTTGTCAGGAAATATTCTGGAACATTTAACTGCTTGTTTTTATATCTGTGGAATATTCCAGAATGCAATCAAATGTGTGTCTCTAAAGAGACAAATCTTCGGTATGGCACAAAAGCAGTAATCACAATGAAAACACTTCCAACCCACATCCTCCCTACTTCTATTCATGTCATTATTATTCCTCCTGACACCTTAGCTTGAATTTCAATTACTTTCTCTGCCATCTCCCTCCATCTCCACATCTCAACAAGTATTCAATTCAATTCAACACATATTTGCTGAGCACCTACTGTGTGCCAAGTATCTCCTAATGCTAAGGAGATGATTTTATGTACTTTATTTCTTGTGAAGGAAGCAAATAGTAAATAAACAACATTCTGGGTGGTTCTATGTGCTATGAGAAAATATATTAGGGACAGAAAATAATGGGAGGGTGCTATTTTAGAGCGAACAAGGAAAAACTCTGATATGGTAACAGATGAACAGAGAAGTGAAGGAAGTTAGGAGTGAACCATGTGGATATCTGGGAAAGAGTAGTCTAGGCAGAGGACACATTAATTGCAAAGTCTTTTAAAATCCCATGAAGAGCAGACATACAGGATCTGCTTATTTATTTTTGTTTCCTCAATGCCGAACGAAGGCACTTGAGTGTAGTCCATGCTCAACATTTTTTCATTTACTTGAATGGAGAAGGAAAAATGAGTAGGCAGGTATTCAGTTGTTACACCTACTATTACCAGTGTGACTGTATCAGGTTTTTAAAGTCAGCTTCTAATCTGATTGGGCAGAGACCCTGCTGATCGGTCAGTGTCTGAACCAAAGCAGTTGGCAAATATCTTGAACATCAGCCTATTAATAAATGAGCAGTAGCTCTACTACAGCTGCAGAACATGTCCTCTTAGCTCCAGGCCAAGGAATGCAGATTTTTAAAAAACACTTGCTATATGAGAACTTTAAAAAAGAACGGACTGAATCCCTATGAAATGTTTAAGGGTGAAGATATAATGAAAATGGACTTCTCTAAATTCAGGTATGAATTTAAGGGTCACTAGAGTGCCTAACACAGTGCTGACACAAGTTGCCTGTCAATATCTGTTGGTTGGATGCATGAGAGGACAAAGTACAGTTTAATAGGCACATGGGTATGATTGTGTATTCAAAAAAAGTCCACTGAAAGAGAGAGATGAGATCACTGTTGATTGTAACTCAGCAGTTAATGCTGAGATTACCATACCTACCCATTTCTTTGTTCCTTGGAACCTAAAGAAAGTATAGCCCAAATTGAAAATCAAGAGTTGAGCCTTCTGTCATTTAGACATCACCTACTTTCTGAACTTTTTCTCAGGTAGCCAGACAGTCTTCCTAGAGCCTTTTGCTCTAAATAATTTGTTTTAACAAAAGAAGAGATTGTGAATGACAATAAAGTTTCAGGCAACAGGATTAGGGTTATGTTTCTTTTTTTGTTGATTATATTTTTCACTCTTTTTTTATAAATGGGGTGAACATTTCAAAAACTTAATTAAGGGGCCCAATGGTAGGAATAAATGAAGACCCAGGTCCCAGAAGAATTGTCTTTCCCTGATGCTTAAGAATCACAATAATTAAGATAATTGAATTATCACATTTATTAAAATTCTCACGACTCTTTGGTGTCTCACCAAAAGCAGTGCAAGTAGTCATCACATCATTAATAATGAGATTTCTTCCTTTCTTAATTAATTAATCAATTGATTAAAATAATTATTGCAAAAGAATATCTTGTAGAAAGTTAGAAAATATAGATCAATAAGAATAATAAAATAAAAATACAAGACATTTACATACACTAACACTAAGCATTGTATATGCCTAAATATCTTTTTATGCATATTATATGTAAATGTATAATATATGTACATACTTTTTTTTTTTTTTTTTTTTTTTTTGCGGTACACGGGCCTCTCACTGCTGTGGTCTCTCCCGTTGCGGAGCACAGGCTCCGGACGCGCAGGCTCAGCGGCCATGGCTCGGGCCCAGCCGCTCCGTGGCATGTGGGATCCTCCCGGACCGGGGCACGAACCCATGTCCCCTGCATTGGCAGGCAGACTTGCAACCACCGCGCCACCAGGGAAGCCCTGTACATACTATTTTTAATACATGTGTATTTTAAATTCAAAATCAGAGCATATCACACATGTTGTAATCTCCTTTTTTTTTTTTTTTCCTGCGGTACGCGGGCCACTGTTGTGGCCTCTCCCATTGCGGAGCACAGGCTCTGGACGCGCAGGCTCAGCGGCCATGGCTCACAGGCCTAGCTGCTCCGCGGCATGTGAGATCTTCCCAGACCGGGGCACAAACCCGTGTCCCCTGCATCGGCAGGCAGACTCTCAACCACTGCACCACCAGGGAAGCCCCTGTAATCTACTTTTTCATTTGCCAATCTCTACCTTTTCATACCAGCAAATGCTTACTTTATCTAATTCCTAATGTAGTTTTGAGTTGGCCCAATTGTGCCAAAAAGTTCTTTAGAGGTGAGTGGTTCAGACTGGGTTTAATCCAGGACCACTTCTTGCAGCTGGTTGTTCTATTACTTCTCTTCTTATCTAGCACATTGCCCCTTCCAACTATGTTTTATGACACTGACTCATAGAACTGTTTTTCTGCTGTTAAAGGCTTAAAGGATTCAAGTTAAACATTTTTGGCTTGAACACACCATAGGTGATGTACTGCATCATAATGGAGACACACTATCTGATTGCTTCATAAGAATGTTGAAATTTTGTTTTAAGTGGAGAAGGTTTGTGAATAATAAAATGGTTTAACACTGAAAAAAAATATAACAGTAACTGGAAAGGAAAAATTTAAAGATTTGAAAACTAAATGTAGTGCTTAAGACAGAAAAGAGAGTAGTTGGAGGTTTAGTAACTCAAAAGGTGGGCACAAAAATAGCTCTTAAATTTTTCCTGTATCTGTGTTAGCTGTGATGTGTCAGACATCAAACAGAAGAACCTTCTCAGATTTAGCACTGGAAGCAGTGCTCCTCAAGATGAAATAAGAACTCTGAGAAGGATTAGTGAGACAATGGCTGCCCAAGCCTGACTACACAATTTATAAAGAGAGATTGCTGATTTTTTGAATATAAATTTTCTTTGATAGTTAAGAGTCTAGGATCTGATTTGTATCTAACATCCTTGCCATGTAAGCCTGGGAGACAATGACCTCAGGAACAGAGAACCCAAAGTGAGATCTGCTCTTTCACATTCATGCATTTGTTCTGTCAGTCTAAAGCTATGTGCTCCAAAATAGCACCTAAGTTCATAGGAGGTTATGAAAGATGGTTCTCTAATCCTTTTTCCAACCTGCAAGCTGCACCAAACTGTGGAGTTTCAGCAGTTTCCCCTGTGGTCTAGGACAGGTCTTATGTATATAGGAAAATGAACCACATATGGCCTGAATCAAACTGGGGCCATCTCTGCTCAGACTTTTTGCTTACATGGACCTCAGCTGGTGACATGGGTTAATAGGAAGAGATCCAGGAAGCCAAGAAGAAAGATTGTTGCCATTTGATCTAAAAGGAAAAGTAAGGTAATAGGTAAAGGGAGGAGGAAGCAACAAATGATAAGGTAGCTGGAGGCTCTGTTGTGTTGAGAAAAGTGCTGAAAGCCTTAAACAGCTGCATGGCCAGGCAGCCATTTATAATGACTCCATAATCCATGTGCCAGAGACACCCCATCACCCACCTGGGAGGAGAGAAGGAGAGCAACACCCCGGAGGCTCAGAGATAGATGTCTCACGTCAGAATCAGGGAATAAGAAGCTGACTGTACATCAGGTTGGGGTAAGCAGATGAAACTGTCACAGCAAAGGAGATTTTCCCTTCTTACAAGTTGTGAACTGGGTATCCCTCATCTTTATTTCTTGCTGACGTTCCCAGTTTGCTCAGAATGCTGCGGCTGGCCCCAAACTCTTATTTTTCTTTCATGAAAAGAGGAAACAGATTCCTGTCCCAGACAAGGTTCAAAGGACTGTGGACCCAGGCGCAGGTAATCCAGAGACACGAGGAAGCATTTTTTATTTGTTTGTTTGTTTGTTTTTAACATCTTTACTGGAGTATAATTGCTTTACAATGGTGTGTTAGTTTCTGCTTTATAACAAAGTGAATCAGCTATACATATACATATATCCTCATATCCCCTCCCTCTTGCGTCTCCCTCCCACCCTCCCTATCCCACCCCTCTAGGTGGTCACAAAGCACCGAGCTGATCTCCCTGTGCTATGCGGCTGCTTCCCACTAGCTATCCATTTCGCATTTGGTAATGTATAGATGTCCATGCCACTCTCTCAGTTCATCCCAGCTTACCCTTCCCCCTCCCCGTGTCCTCAAGTCCATTCTCTATGTCTCCATCTTTATTACCAGGAAGTATTTTTAAGAACCCACATGTGCTAGGTGTTGTCCCAAATTAATGACACAGATGTCACTCTCTCCTGCCTTGAAGAGATCACATCTAGAACCTCATCACAGAGTATAGGATTTTAGTAGATGTAATCTATGGGTCACTCATAGACCTGTCTAGCCGGTATCTCATAGGTCTGGGAAACAATATTTGCAGATTGTGTGCTAATTATAAAAGAGTTTTTAGAATTCTTTCAATGTGATAGAATAATATTTTTTGAAAATTTAATTCATATTTTTCCCCAGCAATTTCCCACTTTATCTTCTCTCTGCACAAGCTGCTAGGCCATTCTGGGCTCAAGGAGTCAGAGGAAATATGCAACAAGGAAGAAAGGAAATGGATTCTTCCTAGCACTCTTTGCAAAAGCCTCAGACTTTGGAGAAATATTTCTGGGACTAGGTAAAATGTTTGCAAGAAACATCAGGAGAAAGAAAGAGGGAAGGACACTTTCTACTCACCAGAAAAAGGTTTTGCAACTAAAAGAGGTAGAGTATTAAACAGACAAGGAGGTAAGAAGAACAAAAAGCGATTGGGTCATCTGACAGGATCAAGAATTATTTTAGCAAAGGGCTGTTGCAGAGGGCTTGTTACAGCACCCCCAGGAGAGAGATGAGAGTTGAGTCAGCCTCCAGGCCAGCCCAGCCTTCACTTCAATGAGCATTCTCTCAATTCTAGGGTCTGGGTCAGCTAAACTAGAGTCATAGGTGCTTGCAGGGGACTGCACTTTGACTATATGTAAAACTTTCCTGGTAATCATCAAACGAATTGATGCCAATCCACCCCCGAAGATATACTTCCCTTGTAATTTCTAGGACACCTATGAGTCTTTTAAAACTACTGACTTAATGGTGTTGGGGGAAAAAAGTCCTCATGACCCAATGAGGTGCTGAGCAGGGCCATTTCAAGATCCCCTCTGAGCCAGGACATTGAAGAACTCAGCTCCATCACAGTTGGGGCTCAGGAACTGGGCAATCTGGGGCCATGTATATTACACCATGTGCTTAGTAGCACCCAGAATCTAGAGCCACGTGTTTCTCTCTCATCATTTTAGCATTACTTAGGATGAGCATTAGATTACTAGAAGAGCAATACAACAGGATAAAAATCCTTTCTACAAAATGGTAATGGGAATTCCTACTGGATGTGATAGAACTGGAAGAAGATGGGAGAATCCATTAAAACAAACTAGAATGTGACATCCTTGGCTAGATGTACCAGCCAAATAGTGAATCAAAGGAAATTTGTGTTGAAGTCTGCCAGTCTACTGACCCTAATGATAAACTGGCCTATGAGTAAAAACATAGACATCTTGAAATATTGACTAGATCATACAACATGGGGTGGAAATTCATAATATTTCATAACTGATATGACATAGGCATTAATCGGTTAGAGTGGTGTATTATTTTCCTAGAGCTGCTATAATAAATCACCAAAAACTTGGTAGCTTAACAAAACAGAAACTTATTCTGTTGGAGTTCTGTAGGGTAGAAGTCCAAAATCAAGGTGTTTGCAGGGCCATGCTTCTCCTGAATCCTTTCTTACTTCTTCCTAGCTTCTGGTGACTCCTGACAATTTTTGACGTTCCTTGGCTTGTGGCTTCGTCACTCTAATCTCTGCCTCTGTCTCCACATGGCCTTCTTCCTTGTATGTGTTTCTGTGTGTTCTCTTCTCTTCTTATAAGGACACCAATATTTGGATTTAGGGCCCACTCTGTTCCAGTATGACTTCGTCTTAACATAATTAATTACATCTACAAAACCCTTCACATTCTGAGGTACAGGTGGACATGAATGTTGAGGGGAAACACTACTCAACCCACTACAAGTGGATACCAGCAGCAGCACTGGAACAGCTTCTCAGCGCCCCTCTGCTACTCAGGGCATTAATACTCTAGTTGTTGTATTATAGGAAGGTTGGGAGGGGGCAGTCTAGGGCGAGCCTGGCTAGGCTGCTAGGCAGGTAAAGAAGATCAAACCTGGGGAAGGGATGCAGCATATCACCACTTACCAATTGTAATGGAAATTATTCAACATTTTAACAACCTATACAGCCATATATTAACCTCTACAAAGATACTGGTAAAATGATGATTGAATCCCAGCAGTTCTTGAGGTCAATATGATACCTCCGAAGCCCAATATTTGGGCTCAAACAGACCCTCCATCAATGATAACACTGCACCTGTACTTTAGAACAGGCTTAAGAATGTGGAGAGGCAGAGGTAGAATTGACTAATTTCTTAATTACTTCCCAAAAGGGCAAGGGAATGTTTTGTGTTTAGAGATGTAGAGCCCACTGCTAGAGAAAGAAATTGAAGAGAACGTAGGATGGATATAGAGCAGACTGGGGCTACTGTAAGTGAAACATTTTCTTAGCTTTATCAGGTGGAATCTGGCCACTGTTCCAACTCCTTTCTGTTACAGAGCCAATCAAGGAAGGGAAAGAAGGGAAGGGCAAGTCTCATGCCTGATAATGGGGGAAACATGTTTTGAAAGGGACAAGAGGGTGGCTCCAGCCAAGGTCCCCACAGTTAGTGCTGATGAAGAGCTATCATGACAGCTAAGGGTTCAAGAGCAGCTTCACAGGCCTTTGGAAGAGCTTTACGAGCTGTTTGTCTGGGTGAATAAACCCTACCTCGATCAGCTATTGTGAGGACCCAGGGACGTGAGAAAATTAAGATGAGGTTGGGATCCTGGGGACACTTTAAAACATCTGGAAATAGCAAAGTCCCGCCAGGGTAGCTCCATGTCAGGTCACCCCACTGTTTTCATTTCTCTGTACTGATGGGACCCTGAGAGGAGTTGGTGGCAAAATGCAAGAAGTTTAGAGTTAATAGCTACATAGTGTGTTGCAAGCTACCCTTATCATTTTAGAGCAAATATATTAGCCACCTCCAATTGATGGTTTAGGGATGTTAGGTTTATGCATCTCATGTATTGAAGTGTAACATACACTTTCATTATGCAATATTAAAATGGAATTTCCTGTGGGGTAATGTGGTAACCAGGGATGCAGATACACCTGTGCTGGGGTGTGCTGTGAGTGTCCATGTTGACTGAATAAATCCCACCTATGAAAAATGGTCACTCAGGACTCACAGCAGCTTAGAGGCACCAGATTTCCTGATTTGCTTATCAATCAACCTCTGTGTCCTGGTATCTACAGAAAGATGGAAGCTGGAGAGAGGCCTGTTTACAAATACTCCTTGTCTTCTTCCCAAGGATGTCATTATAGAATACTCCTCCTCCTTTAAAATGTTAGGGTCTTGATTTTGGATGTTTCCTGATATTGGAGGAGGAGGAAGAGAAACTAGAGCTCATAACATTTCCTTCCTCTATGAAAGCATCTTAGTTGCATTCAGTGTGGAAAATCCAAGAATGGACCGAATGAGCTCTGACCTGAGAGACAGAGAGACAGTGACAGACAGATAGAGAGCCAGAGAGGATAATCACATTTTCTGATATAAAAACTACTGAAGTAGAAAATATCATAGGTTGGGTTCCCTGAGAAATGGATTGTGAGACAGAGATTTGCAAGCAGAAAGCTATCTGGGGAGTGTTGTCAGCAACAACTGTGAAGGAGTGAGGGCAGCATGGAAAGACAGAAGTTGAACTGCTAGAGAGCTGCCACAAAGCAACCTACCAGCCCTGTAGGGAGCTCTGATGCTGCAGAGGCCTTTGTCTTATACATCAAACATTCACTGGATGAGAGCTGGCCCTGGAAAGACAACATAACCTTAGACAAGGCAACTCCCTAGGCAGGAAGACAACCCCTGGGGAGGGGTCCAGCCACGGTGCTTCAGCAGACAACAGTGCTGGAAGCTGGGGGGAATGGTGCCTCGGTCCTTCAGGAGATCTGGGTGGCACATCAGAGCATCCACTACAGGAGGGAGCTCTTCTTTATTTTTTTTAAATAAATTTATTTATTTACTTTTGGCTGCTTTTTGTTCTTTGTTGCTGTGTGTGGCTTTCTCTAGTTGTGGCAAGCAGGGGATACTTTTCATTGCTGTGCACGGGCTTCTCATTGCGGTGGCTTCTCTTGTTGCAGAAAACGAGCTCTAGGCGTGTGGGCTTCAGTAGATGTGGCACACGGGCTCAGTAGTTGTGGCTCGCAGGCTCTAGAGCACAGGCTCCATAGTTGTAGTGCACAGGCTTAGTTGTTCTGCAGAATGTGGGATCTTCCCGGACCAGGGCTTGAATACATGTCCCTTGCATTGGCAGGCAGATGCTTAACCACTGTGCCACCAGAGAAGCCTGGGAGCTCTTCTTTCACATGGAAGGAGCTGAGCTAAGGTGACACTCTAGACCTCTCTTCATGTTTTTTTCTCTTACCCTTCACTGGTGTGGTTTGGAAGAGAGAACTTAACTGACTGACGAATTTGGAAAGAGAAACTGGGCATGGATAGCCCAGCTTTCTTGACTATCTCTTGGATGAGAACTGCCAGCAGGAAGAATAATGATGCTTTCCTCTCTACTTTCCTCCTCCCTGCAGGAATAAATAGCAAAATAGAAGAGTGAGAAGCCTACTGACTGTCTCATGTTGGCGTACACATCTGGTGAGCAAAGTACAGGAGAAGGAAGGGACCAGGCAATGGGTAAGTGCCCACTGGAGAATTTACGGGGGAAAATACCCCTATCTGCTTCGACACCTATAGTGCCTCTCAGAACAGAGGAGGAGAGTAGCAACACAAGTGGAAGTTGAAAACCGTTCACATGTCTGCGTAGAAAAGAAGCCCATGACCTGAAATGTGGAGCTTGGCTTTCTTTTCATTGCCAATGCTACCTCCAAACTATTTCTCCTCCACTTTCTAGTAACATTACTGTGCCTCTGAGACCAATGGTATCACTATCCCACTCTCAAGCTCACCTTATTTCTGATCTCTACTGACCTTCTGATCACACTTCACCTCACTGAAGGTCTCAGCATCTGACCCATAGGCTTGCATTTCTCCCCAGCTCTTACATTTTGCCTGTAACATTCTCCCTGGTCCCATAGCTAAGTGAATCAGTACAGAAACATCAAATGCTTCTTGAACTGAAAGGAAGGACAAACAGAAGAAATGTGTATGGGGTGTGGGCCATGTTGATTGCTATTTTTGAAAATTATTCCACCACATTTCTCTGTTATTATTATTATTATTATTATTATTTTGCTGTATGCGGGCCCCTCACTGATGTGGCCTCTCCCATTGTGGAGCGCAGGCTCCGGACGTGCAGGCTCAGCGGCCATGGCTCACGGGCCCAGCTGCTCCGCGGCATGTGGGATCTTCCCGGACTGGGGCACGAACCCGTGTCCCCTGCATTGGCAGGCGGACTCTCAACTACTGCGCCACCAGGGAAGTCCTTCTCTGTTATTATTAACAAACTTTATCCTATCACCCCAGCAGGAAGGCACTCAGAAGGCCTTCCAGGGTCCCTGTGGACCACAAAACTTCTCTGAGAGAAAAATAAGACTCTGGCTCTAAACAGCTGTAAGTCTACCTAGAAGATAAACACCTAAGCAAGGTTACAATAATGTAGTAAGTTTTATCATTTTCATATTTATATCATATTATGGAGCACATGCTTAGGAGCTATTTAACTATGCTGGGTGGTGGGTCATTCATGAAAGTCTTAACTGAGCAGGGAACAGTTGAGGTTGGCATGGAGGGATCAAGAGCAGAAAGGTCAAGTTAATCTGGAAAGAAGTAAAAAGAGTGAAGAAAGGCCTTGGAGGTTTGAATGAATTTGCATGGTACTCTTATCACAGATTTGATGTGGGACAGCTTTGATATCCCTAACCCTAACCTTCCACAAGTCCCCCTACCAATGCCTACCACGTTGGTTTGAACAGAGCAAGTATTTAATGAACTTACTTTTTTTTCTTTTTTTTTTTTTTGCGGTATGCGGGCCTCTCACCATTGTGGCCTCTCCCGTTGCGGAGCACAGGCTCCGTACGCGCAGGCTCAGTGGCCATGGCTCACGGGCCCAGCTGCTCCGCGGCATGTGGGATCTTCCCGGAACATGGCACGAACCCATGTCCCCTGCATCGGCAGGCGGACTCTCAACCACTGCGCCACCAGGGAAGCCCCGTTTGTAGATTTTTTGCTGATGGCCATTCTGACTGGTGTGAGGTGATACCGCATTGTAGTTCTGATTTCCATTTCACTAATGATTAGTGATGTTGAGCATCCTTTCATGTGTTTGTTGGCAAACTATATATAATCTTTGGAGAAATGTCTATTTAGGTCTTCTGCCCATTTTTGGATTGGGCTGTTTGTTTTTTTGATATTGAGCTGCATGTGCTGCTTGTAAATTTTGGAGATTAATCCTTTGTCAGTTGCTTCATTTTCAAATATTTTCTCCCATTCTGAGGGTTGTCTTTTCATCTTGTTTATGGTTTCCTTTGATGTGCAAAGGTTTTAAGTTTCATTAGGTCCCATTTGTTTACTTTTGTTTTAATTTCTCTAGGATGTGGGTCAAAAAGGATATTGCTGTGATTTATGTCATAGAGTGTTCTGCCTATGTTTTCCTCTAAGAGTTTGATAGTGTCTGGCCTTACATTTAGGTCTTTAATCCATTTTGAGTTTATTTTTGTCTATGGTGTTAGGGAGTGTTCTAATTTCATACTTTTACATGTACCTGTCCAGTTTTCCCAGCATCACTTATTGAAGAGGCTATCTTTTCTCCACTGTATATTCTTGCTTCCTTTATCAAAGATAAGGTGACCATATGTGCATGGGTTTATCTCTGGGCTTTCTATCCTGTTCCATTGATCTATATTTCTGTTTTCATGCCAATACCATACTGTCTTGATTACTGTAGCTTTGTAGTATAGTCTGAAGTTAGGGAGCCTGATTCCTCCAGCTCCCTTTTCCTTTCTCAAGATTGCTTTGGCTATTCATGGTCTTTTGTGTTTCCATACAAATTGTGAAATTTTTTGTTCTGGTTCTATGAAAAATGCCATTGGTAGTTTGATAGGGATTGCACTGACTCTGTAGATTGCTTTGGGTAGTAGAGTCATTTTCACAATGTTGATTCTTCCAGTCCAAGAACATGGTATATCTCTCCGTTTGTATCATCTTTAATTTCTTTCATCAATGTCTTATACTTTTCTGTCTACACGTCTTTGTCTCCTTAGGTAGGTTTATTCCTAGGTATTTTATTCTTTTTGTTGCACTGGTAAATGGGAGTGTTTCCTTAATATCTCTTTCAGACTTTTCGTCTTTGGTGTATAGGAATGCTAGAGATTTCTGTGCATTAATTTTGTATCCTGCTACTTACCAAATTCATTGATTAGCTCTAGTAGTTTTCTGGTAGTGTCTTTAGGACTCACTATGTATAGTATCATGTCATCTGCAAACAGTGACAGTTTTATATCTTCTTTTCCAATTTGAATTCCTTTTATTTCTTTTTCTTCTCTGACTGCTGTGGCTAAGACTTTGACAACTATGTTGAATAATAGTGGTGGGAGTGGACCACCTTGTCTTGTTCTTGACCTTAGAGGAAATGGTTTCTGTTTTTCACCATTGAGAACGATGTTGGCTGCATGTTTGTCATATATGGGTTTTATTATGTTGAGGTAAGTTCCCTGTATGCCTACTTTCTGGAGAGTTTTTATCATAAATGCATGTTGAATTTTGTCAAAAGCTTTTTCTGCATCTATTGAGATGATCATATGGTTTTTCTCCTTCAATTTTTTAAAATGTTATATCACATTGATTGATTTGCATATATTGAAGAATCCTTGCATTTCTAGGATAAATCCCACTTGATCATAGTGTATGATGCTTTGAATATGCTGTTGGATTCTGTTTGCTAGTATTTTGTTGAGGATTTTTGCATCTATATTCATCAGTGATATTGGCCTGTAGTTTTCTTTCTTTCTGACATCTTTGTCTGGTTTTGGTATCAGGGTGATGGTGGCCTTGTAGAATGAGTTTGGGAGTGTTTCTCCCTCTGCCATATTTTGGGAAAGTTTGAGAAGGATAGGTGTTAGCTCTTCTCTAAATGTTTGATAGAATTTGCCTGTGAAGCCATCTGGTCCTGGGCTTTTGTTTGTTGGAAGAGTTTTAATCACAGTTTCAATTTCAGTGCTTGTGATTGGTCTGTTTATATTTTCTCTTTCTTCCTGGTTCAGTCTCGGAAGGTTGTGCTTTTCTAAGAATCTGTCCATTTCTTCCAGGTTCTCCATTTTATTGGCATATAGTTGCTTGTAGTAATCTCTCATGATTTTTTTATTTCTGCAGTGTCAGTTGTTACTTCTCCTTTTTCATTTTTAAGTCTATTGATTTGAGTCTTCTCCCTTTTTATCTTGATGAGTCTGGCTAATGGTTTATCAATTTTGTTTATCTTCTCAAAGAACAAGCTTTTAGTTTTATTGATCTTTGTTATCATTTCCTTCATTTCTTTTTCATTTATATCTGACCTGCTTGTCATGATTTCTTTCCTTCTGCTAACTTTGGGGTTTTTTTGTTCTTCTTTCTGTAATTGCTTTAGATGTAAAGTTATTTTGTTTGAGATGTTTCTTGGTTCTTGCGGTAGGATTTTATTGCTATAAACTTCCCTCTTAGAACTGCATTTGCTGCATCCCATAGGTTTTGGATCGTTGTGTTTTCATTGTCATTTGTTTCTAGGTATTTTTTTATTTCCTCTTTGATTTCTTCTGTGATCTCTTGGTTGTTAAGTAGTGTATTGTTTAGCCTCCATGTGTTTGTATTTTTTACAGATTTTTCCCTGTAATTGATATCTACTCTCATAGTATTGTGGTCAGAAAAGATACTCGGTATGATTTCAATTTTCTTAAATTTACCAAGGCTTGATTTGTGACCCAAGATATGATCTATCCTGGAGAATGTTCCATGAGCACTTGAGAAGAATGTGTATTCTGTTGTTTTTGGATGGAATGTCCTATAAATATCAATTAAGTCCATCTTGTTTAATGCATCATTTAAAGCTTGTATTTCCTTATTTATTTTCATTTTGGATGATCTGTCCATTGGTGAAAGTGGGGTGTTAAAGTCCCCTACTATGAGTGTGTTATTGTCGATTTCCCCTTTTATGGCTGTTAGTATTTGCCTTATGTATTGAAGTGCTCCACTGTTGGGTGCATAGATATTTACAATTGTTATATCTTCTTCTTGGATTGATCCCTTGATCATTATGTAGTGGCTTTCTTTGTCTCTTGTAATCATCTTTATTTTAAAGTCTATTTTGTCTGAAATGAGAATTGCTACTCCAGCTTTCTTTTGATTTCCATTTGCATGGAATATCTTTTTCCATCCCCTCACTTTCAGTCTGTCTGTTTCCCTAGGTCTGAAGTGGGTCTCTTGTACACAGCATATATACGGGTCTTGTTTTGGTATCCATTTAGCAAGTCTATGTCTTTTGGTTTGAGCATTTTATCCATTTACATTTAAGGTAATTATCGATATGTATGTTCCTATTACCATTTTCTTAATTGTTTTGGGTTTGTTATTGTAGGTCTTTTCCTTCTCTTGTGTCTTCCTAGAGAAGTTCCTTTAGCATTTGTTGTAAAGCTGCTTTGTTGGTGCTGAATTCTCTTAGCTTTTGCTTGTCTCTAAAGGTTTTAATTTCTCCCTCAAATCTGAATGAGATTCTTGCTGGGTAGAGTAATCTTGCTTGTAGGTTTTTCCCTTTCATCACTTTAAATATATCCTGCCACTCCCTTCTTCTTACAGAGTTTCTCCTGAAAGATCAGCTGGTAACCTCATGGGGAATCCCTTGTATGTTATTTGTTGCTTTTCCCTTGCTGCTTTTAATGTTTTTTCTTTGTATTTAATTTTTGATAGTTTGATTAATATGTGTCTTGGTGAGTATCTCCTTGTTTTTATCTGGTGTGGGACTCTCTGTGCTTCCTGGACTTGATTGACTATTTCCTTTCCCATATTAGGGATGTTTTCAGCTATAATCTCTTCAAATATTTTCTCAATCTCTTTTTTTTCCTCTTCTGTTACCCCTATAATTCGAATGTTGGTGCGTTTAATGTTGTCCCAGAGGTCTCTGAGACTGTCCTCAATTCATTTCATTCTTTTTTCTTTATTTTGCTGTGTTGTAGTTATTTCCACTATTTTGTCTTCCAGGTCACTTATTCATTCTTCTGCCTAAGTTATTCTTCTATTGATTTCTTCTAGAGAATTTTTAATTTCCTTTTTTGTGTCATTCATCATTCTTTCTTTGCTCTTTAGTTCTTCTAAGTCCTTGTTAAACGTTTCTTGTATTTTCTCCATTCTATTTCCAAGATTTTGTATCATCCTTACTATCATTACTCTGAATTCTTTTTCAGGTAGACTGCCTATTCCTCCTCATTTGTTTGGTCTGGTGGGTTTTTACCTTGCTCAATCATCTGCTGTGTGTTTCTCAGACTTCTCATTTTGCTTAACTTACTGTGTTTGAGTCTCCTTTTAGTAGGCTGCAGGTTCATAGTTCCCATTGTTTTTGGTCTCTGTCTCCAGTGGCTAAAGTTGGTTCAGTGGGTTTTGTCAGGCTTCCTGGTGGAGGAGACTGGTTCCTGTGTTCTGGTGTATGAGACTGTATCTTTTCTTTCTGCTGGGCAGGACCACGTCTGGTAGTGTGTTTGGGGGTGTCTGTGACCTTATGATATTAGGCAGCCTCTCTGATAATGGGTGGGGTTGTGTTGTGTTCCTGTCTTGCTAGTTGCTTGGCATACAGTGTCCAGCACTTAGCTTGCTGGTCTTTGAGTGGAGCTGGGTCTTAGCGTGGAGATGGAGATCTCTGGGAGAGCTCTTCCCATTTGATATTATGTGGAGCCAGGAGGTCTCTGGTGGACCAATGTCCTGAACTTGGCTCTCCCACCTCAGAGGCAGAGGCCTGACACCCGGCCGGACACCCAGACCCTGTCAGCCACACGGCTTTTTTTCTTTTCCTCTGTGCTCAGTCTAGTTCCACTTGCTCATAGGGGACCATGTTCAGAGGCCTCATCCCCTGCACTTCAGACCAGACTTTCTTGTGGGAAATGGCAATGGTGACCATTTCCTTTATTCTTTTCAGACCTGTTCTAGAAAATTCTTAACATACATTCAGTCCATAAAGAATACATTTTACATGTTAAATGTGAAACTCAGTGAACATGTGAAGATGGCCAAAAGAATTGTCACTCCTCCTAGCCAAAGAACATATATACAGTAAACTCCATTAACAAGGTTGAATCAATGTGATGGAAAGTGGCTATATGATTCTCTTGCACCTTTAATTATTTCAAAGGCGTTTGGATTCTTCTGTCCACCTGTAATGGGTATTGTCATTTGCCTCCTTAACAACCATTTCCTCTTCTTCCAACAACAGCTCTGACTTTTGTATGATGGTTAAGCTGGGTCTCCATTGCTTCTCCAGATCCACTCTCTTACCTTCCCACCCTGCTGTGCACTCCTACACTGACCTATAGGAGCTCCATTACAAGCTCTTCCTAACTTTGAGAGCACAGCAGATAGGAGAGTGGAGGGAGAAGACATCAGGATTCACATTTCTTCAGCTTCCTCCCTGCAGGGTTATCACAGGCTGGCTGTCTCTCTCCTCTAAAGGGTCTTGGCTCCTGTCAGGTGGCCCTCTTCATGTGGCCCCTTTGTCTCCAAGTATTGGTAAATATCCCCTTCCATCACACTTTCAGGCCCAGGGATCTTAACAACTCCTGCTTCTACTGGCCATAAGACACTGTGCTCTTCCTTTTGGTTTTCCTACACTTGCATACACATTTGTAAACACTCCTTGTTTTAAAATTGTCATCAAATTCCTCAGTTCAGTTATGACTGATCTGTTCTTCCCATGCTCTCAGATCCAGTCCAAGCCTAAGCAAACAGCACATCTTTCACTAACAGCAGTGATGCCTCAGCACATGGCTTTGTGGGCCTAACCAAAGTAAATGTCAATATTTTTGCTGAGAATGGTAAGACAAAGGTGTTCATTATGTTCTTCTATACACAAAGCTGGAGAGATGCACACCTGGACCTGCTGGAAGATATCTGGCCACCATAACAGCAGGCCTAAAAATAGAACCAGCACCTAGGAAGTTAAACCAAGAGTTATATATAAGTGTGATGGGCAGAATAATGGCCCCCAAAGATGTCCATGTCCTAAAACTTCAAAACCTGTGAATATGTTAGGTTATGTGGCAAAGGGGACTTAAGCTGACCTTGAGACAGGAAAAGAATAATCTTACCTGGGTGGGCCCAATGTGATCACAGGTGTTCTTTATAAGTGAAAAGGGAGACAAGAGAGGAAACCAGAAGATGGTAACATGAGGATGACTCAACTGGCTATTGCTGGCTTTGAAGATTGGCAGCCATGAGCCAAGACATAGAGACAGACTTTAGAAGCCAGAAAAGGCAAGAACATCAAATTCTCTCCTAGAACCTCCAGAAGGAGCACACCCTTGCTGACGTCTTGATTTTAGCCCAGTGATACCCATTTCAGTCTTCTGACCTCCAGAACTATAGGAGAATAAATTTGCACTGTTTTAAGCCACTAAAAGTTGTGGTAAATTTGTTACAACATAAATAGTCAACTAATACAATGAAGGAATTTAATCAATTGAAGTCCAGTTTGCTGTCAATAAACTGAAAGAATCTTAATTGATACACTGCTAAAATCACATAATTTACAGGTAACAAATAAACTACCTACCAATAGGTATATTCTCCCACTGACCTACTGTGTTGTGCTTTCAAAGGTTCTGGCTAAACAGGGTTTTATGGAATGATGTATGAAGTAAGCAAGACAATGGTGCCATACTGGGGGAATGACAGATATATTGAGACAATGGTATATTCAAAGGCAAAGAGGAGAAAAGTAGCAAGAAGGTGGGAAAGAAAGGTTATGTGAGGGATGGTAACACATTATCCTGGATGACAGGAGTGCTGTGTAAGCACTGTAGAATAATTTTAATGACCATTTTTATTTTTAGCAATTCTTTATTCCTTGGGCAAATCATCACTACACTTTTTTAAGAAAACCGTAACTCCACCTCGCTAATGAGCACTTTGATGACCAGAGAGATTAAGCGACTTGTCCAATAATTTAGACAGCTAATGAATGACAGCTGGGATTAAACATAGCCTTTCTGACCCCAAAGTCCATAGATTTTAGTATTTGGTAATACTGTCAGTGTGGATACAAACTCCAAAGCCTCAAACTTCCAACCATCAGCTCCTCACATATGCACACATAGTTCAGTGATAATTGTATATCTTTCCATATTCTGTTCACTAGGTTATGATTAAGGAGACACGCGTGCTTTAAGGGAAAGAACCTTTGGCTGGAAGTCTGACCTCTTCCCTCCATTGCCAAAAAAGCTTTTCATTTACAGCCGTGTGGTCTTGAGCAAGTCTCCTTACCTCTTTGGGTTTCAATCTGCTATCTTTTCAGGGGAAGAGACTTGCTGATTGTAAATTTCTTTCAAGTTGTTATATCCTTTGTGTTTTTGATGTAGAAAAGCTGAGGAGTATAAACACTGAGCTGACAGCTGATGTGTTTACATTTCACAGATTAGGCAGTAGGGGGCCAACTCTTGAACATGGGGCTATGATAAACTGTCTGAAAAGAATTATTCAACAGTTGAGTATAAACATGAAGAGGTAGATTCAAGAGGTGGGGAGATAAGAAAGAAAGTTATAGAATTCCACTCATATCTTCTTGATAGACCAGAATTCTTGGAGCTAATAACTAGGAGCAAAGAAAGCTTTCCATTGTAGTACCTTCTGTATATCTGGAGGCTCTCCCCCATCCCAGCAACTCAAACTACAAAAGCTTTGACAGGTGCTGAGGTGATCTGTGTCTCTGGGAAAAGTTTCATATTGAAACTGGCCTCAAGCCACTGGGTGAGAAAGAGCGAGCTGGCATTGACACTACATACTGGCAGCCAGGATAAGCTCTCAGGTTGAGGCCATGGGCCACAGGCAGTGTGGAAAAGGAAGGGAAAGGAAGGGATACAAAGGTAGATTCCTGGGAGCTGTGAACAAAGACGCCAAGGCAGGGAGCCAGGTCTATGACTCCTACCTGCCGGGGAGCAACAGGGAGACGGCGACACAGTAGGGC
Organism: Mesoplodon densirostris; assembly: GCF_025265405.1. Taxonomy (NCBI): domain Eukaryota; kingdom Metazoa; phylum Chordata; class Mammalia; order Artiodactyla; family Ziphiidae; genus Mesoplodon; species Mesoplodon densirostris. The sequence continues at coordinate 53,705,873 of NC_082673.1, read as the reverse complement.
GGGCATTTTCCCAGTTGCAGCTCCTGAGCCAAACTCTTCTTCTGTTTCACAGAAACAACCCCCAAAACAGCCCAAGGAAATAAAAACCTGGACAAATAGGATGATTTGTGGCTGCCTGTATTCCTCTGCCTTTGTCTTCACTATAATTGGTTCTTCATAGCCTCTTCATGCCTCTAACTAAATGAACTTGCTTATGAACACAAAAAACCAAGAATCTGGGCCAAAAAGTTTGAAAGGCTTGATACCCCACAACAACCACCTTCTGTTAACTGAAGTGTACATCTGTGGCAAAACTGTTTGAAACATTTGTAGACATTGTGACCAGGAAAAATAAAGTGTAAAAGGATGGGAGGAAATTTTGAATTTATGTTCAAGTCAACATAACATTATCTCAAGTACAATGAGATAAAAAGCTCTTTCAATCATTAAGGAGTTATGAGAAGTAGTGAGTATTGGGGGTAAAATGCCACAAAATGTCAGTTACTGGCTATTGCTATTCAAGGCTATTGTTAGCCCAGAACTTCCAAGTTGACCAGTTGATGGTATCTTGGATGAACTGCCCTTTTAAGTTCACAAAGAGCAGGTAGCAAACCAGACATTCCCCAGGTCAATGAAATCTCTGAGGAAGATATTCAACAAATATTTATTGGATCCTTATCCAGACAAAGGCACTGTGATGGCAGATGTGGGGCAAAATAAAATAGAAAATAAGACTTGTTCCTAGCACTCAACAGACTTAAAACTGTTAGAGACAATGTTTGCTTTCCCTAAGGAATTCATATGTTTTTCTCTTTATGGGCATCTATGGGAATCAGGCAATTATTTATTTCTCTTTGACTATAGGAACATTTGAATTAAACTGTGAGAAATATATCAGATCCTGTGGCCTATAAATTTCCTTTTTAATTCTCCCACCTCACCCCCAGATCTTGATTCCCCATTCTACCCATGATTTTCCTGAATCTAATGTCCATCTGCAGCCATGAGCATAAAAAAATAGTTATGAATAAAGAGGGCTGAGACATGTTCTTAATGGTAGAAAGTTTTAAGTGCCATAATAGACATTTATGTCAGAGGAGGAGTAGGGTTTTGATGAAGAAGATACCAACTTCATGTGAATAAAATATGAGATGTCTATAGATGACCTTTAGAATAAGGGTCAGAAACCTAGAGGGGACTGGAAAGCAATGTAAATAAAATAAATGGAACAGGTAGAGATGGGTAAGTGATCATGGATGTTCTACAAGTGATGGTCACTCTTCAGCTCCAGCCATTAAGGCAAAAATTGCCTATAGATAGAATTATGTTTGAAAATCCCTCAAATCACCCATAAGTTAGAGAAACAGTATTGAACTCCCAAAGAATAATGCTTATTAGTACATATGTGCTATGACACCAAGTTAATTGGTATTTACTATGTCATATCCTTTTTCCAGTTATGTGTTATATGATAGAGCTGGGAGATTCAAAGAAACAATTACATAGTCTTTGCTCTTGAGAAAAAAGTTGGACCCCTGTGAGTTAAGTGCATTTTATACTATTCTCTTGTACATTCCATGACCAAAGTACAACTATGGTAGAGCATCTCATGCAGAAATACAACATGGATCTCACTGAATTAGTGGAAGTCATCTGCAATCAGCTGTTGACCATGAGGATTTTAGAATTTTAATCAAGGTTGATATGGTGGTGAGCCAGAAATGTATCAAGTCATCATCAGGCAACTTTTCATAAAAACTGTTCAAAAATAGAAGAATGAAGAAAGTAAGAAAAGCAAGGGGAGACTCAAAAGGATATTGTTGGCTTGCAACAATACCTGAAGTTAAACTGAACCAACAATTGGGATATAGGAAATAAATTCCATTTTGGCAGCATGGTCAGGGCCTGAAATGTTGCTTCTAAATATCAAATTAGCAGTAAACCTTGGTCTCCAGTTTCTTCTGAACTTCACTCTCCAAAGTTTCAGATCTGACTGTTTCACTACACCAAGGAGTTTGGGAAACAGAATCTTCTTGATGGCATTTCAAGTCTAACATTTTACTCTAATGTGCACTGTACAATTCACTCAATTGTTTAACAGAAACCAGGTATAAGGGTCAGCAAACCTGGCTCAGCTATGAGGCTACTGAAAGAGTCCAAGTTTATAGATTTTTTTTAATCTAAAATAAACTGTTATTGGATTTCAAGGGTTTAAATGAACTCCACAATGAAGCAATCCGATAAAACCACCTTAAGAAAGACAAGCAACAGAGGAATCAGAATCCTCTAGTGATAACTGAAGTCATTTTATGCCAGAAAGAATGATCCAGTGAAACTATTAAAATCTAATCAGGACCAACATTTGCATGTTAAAGGGCTCAAATCTAAAGCTCCCTTCTGTAAAATTAACATTTTCTGTCTTTTAAAGAGAGTATTGGGTCTCAAATAGAATAATGATAAAATAACTATTTTCTTTTCCCTGCCTTTCCCCCAACTCTCATCCCCCATATTGTTTTCATGAACAGAGTCCTGTGCAGGGAGAAGGAAGTGGGAAGGTTGTGAAAAAACATTCCATGGGAGGAGAAATTTTCCCAGACCTGGTCATTTAATTTTTGGCTTCTCTTCATCCGCTGCAACTGTGTAGTCTGTATTCAGAAAATGGAGAAGCAAAAAACACTCCCTAAAGTTAGAGTTCTGGTATTTGAGAGCTTGAGTCCGATTTCTATGGAATAAGAGAAGGCAATTTGTTGTCACATGTGTTATTATCAAGTATTATTATCAAGTGAATAAAGACCATACTGGGCCATAAAACATACTGTCCCAAATACAGGAAAACAAATCTGTGGTGCTGGTGGGGGTGGGGGAAGGCTTCTTTACACTACTGAGGAAACATCTGTGACTTCTCCAAATTGGTTCAGAAGAGTGACTGGCAGGGGTTTCCCTTAAGAACAGATTGATCTCACAAGTAATATATTCATTTTAAGAAGAAAAAGAATGTATATATATGTATAACTGAATCACTTTGCTATACAGCAGAAATTAGCACAACATTGTAAATCAACTATACATCAATAAAATAAATTTAAAAAATAAAAAAAAAATTTCAAAAGAAGAAAATGTTTATTAAGGTTTCAGACTTCTGCTACTTTACAAGGCACAGCTCTAAAAGGGGAGGAACAACCTACATAACTTCACAAAGGACAGGCAAGACTCCAATAGAACAGGGTGTAGTTGTGGTTTGGCTGCCTTTCTTAAATGATGATTCCCACTTTCCCACTTCCTTTCTGGGCTAAGCTACTTAAGAGGGAAATGAAACTCCTTGGTGACAAAGTGGGGAGGGAGAAATATAAGTATCTCATGAAAGACTGACAGGCTAGATGTGGTCAGTATCTAGTGGGTTTTAATTATGCAGGCCCTTGACCTGGCGTCCTCCTTTCTTGCCTGCCCTTGAGTCTGGTCATTGCTTCTCGTGCCACCACTAGAGAGATGGCAGGAAAGACCAGGAGTGAAACACAAACTGAAAGTGTAGTCCTGTGGAGCAAACCCAAAGTCTTGGGTCTTGCATAGTTCTTAAGTTTTAAGTTCATAAAATCTTCTCTGATAAAATATGAAAGGAAAACAATACTATTACAAATGAGATTGATGTAATGGTAGGAAGTAATATTGTAATTTGAAATTGTTATTCAGAGTACAATCTTAGAAGTCTTTACCTAAATAAAACTAGGGATAATCCACTAGGGATAAAACCTGTAGTTAAAAAATTAATCAAACTTTAGGGGAAAAAAAAGTCTTCAGTTTAAAAAAAATAATAATTACATTGCCACATTCTGGCTCCTATCCCTATTTTTTTTGTCAGAAACAAATGAGAATTATTAATATATATCAAAGTACTTTGTAAAGTCTGAATAACTACTCATATGAAATAGTTTTTTTGTTTTTGTTTTTTTGTCATTTTTGGTCAGGTTGACCATTCTAAATTTAGTTTCTTGTAATTAGCCTCATAAAACAAGTCTGGAAGTGCTTGTTCCAAACTTCTGTGATACTTACTCAACAGTGACTATATTCCAGCTATTGTTCTCAGTCCTGGATATAAATGACAAGGCTTCTGTTCTTACATTAGGTGTGTGGAAGAGGATAGAGCAATAAACAAGAAAATGAATATAAATAAGTTGGATTAAAAGAGTGTTTGGGTTGTAAGAACATCAAACAGGGTGATATAAGAAAGAATGAGTGAAATGAACTACTTTAGCTTAAGTGTTCAGGGAAGGCCTCTTTGACAAGATATCACTGAGCTGAGACTTGAATGTTTAAAAGGAGTCATCAGTGGGAGAATGAGCTTACTGTTTTGAAGGATAGAAATGCTAGTAAGACTAGAATCTGGTAAACAAGAAGGAGAAGGTTATGAGTAAGGTTTTGGAGTTATGCAGCAGCCAGATGGGATAAGTTCTGCTAAATCAGAATATGGGGTTTGGATTATATCTAAGAGGAAAAGGCACTGAACATTTTAAACATAGAGCAATAAAATCTGATTTACACTTTTAAAAGATCACTTTGGTCCCCCTTTTGGCCATGACAAACTAGGTTGTTTAGGATCAGTCTTCCGACTAAGAACTAGAAGAAGAACAATAGGACTAACAACAGACTTCTCAACAGACATATGAAATCTAGAACACAGTTGAATGATACCTTTAAAATACCAATAAAAAATAACTGCCATCTTAGATGTAGTTATGTATCATCTAGGTATACATCAATAGAAATGCATACATATGTCTGTGGATGGACACACACACACACTCACACACAGATGTTCATAGCGGTGCTATTCATAATAACCCAAACTGGAAACAACAAAAGAGCCATTATTAGTGGATTAGATAAATAAATCAAGGTATACTCATACATTGAAACACTATAGAAAAATGGAACTGAATTAACTCCTGCTATACATAATAATATAGTTGTATTTCTTGCACACAAAATCCAACAGTGAAGAAAAAAGAGACATTTTAAAAAAGCAAACACATAGATAATTTGTCACCAAATGAACATCATTTTTTAAAATGCTAAAAGCTATTCTTCAGGCCAAAAAAAAAAAAAGTTGCAGGAGGAAGCTCAGAGATGCAAAAATTTACCTAGAGCAATTAAAGTTCAAATGAATATTTATAGTGTGAAACAATGATAGTAATGTCTCCTGGGGTTTATAGTACATGTATAATTAAAATACACAATGACTATAGTTGTTAGTATACACAACTATATAGTTGTTAAAATATGCAACAAAAAAGTCAAAGGGGGCCTCCCTGGTGGCGCAAGTGGTTGAGAGTCCGCCTGCTGATGCAGGGGATACGGGTTCGTGCCCCGGTCTGGGAGGATCCCATATGCCGCGGAGCGGCTGGGCCCGTGAGCCATGGCCGCTGAGCCTGCGCGTCCGGAGCCTGTGCTCTGCAACGGGGGAGGCCACAACAGTGAGAGGCCCGCATACCGCAAAAAAAAAAAAAAAAAAAAGTCAAAGGTAATAGAGTTAAACTGTTCTAAGGATCATGCATTGTTCAAGGCCCAAAATAGGCCAGATATTCTTGAAAAAGAAAGAGGAAGAGGAGGAAGGGGAAAATGAGGAGAAAGAGGAGAAAAAGAAAAGGAGGGGAACAGCAAAAAGAAAGTAGGACTTAATTTATTGAATCAAGATTTACTCTATAGTTATAGTAATTAATATTAGTGTGGTACAGGCTCAAATACAGACAGACAACAGAATAGAATACAAAATAAATGAATAAGTAAGATTAAAAATACAAAAAGAGAGGTCACCGTGCTGTGAAGACAATCCATTATAAAAGAGAATGAAAAAAAAGTGATAAAACCTATTACAAAGCAATTTCAGTGGCCCAGGTGAAGAATGATGGTTATTTGGACTCGGATATTAAAGCACACTCGTGAATGTCAAGATACATGATTTACGGCCTAAGTGACATTGCAGAGTAGTGAGGAAAGAATGGTCCTCTTGGTAAGGGTGATGGTTCAATTGAATATTCATGGAGAAAACATGAAACTGACCTCTATCTCACAACATACATGAAAATGAATTTCCATATGAATTGGTATATCTCATTTTGAAAGATAAAACAATGAATATAGAATATAAATATAGTATTTTCATAAATTTGATATAGGAAAATATTTTTTAAATGGATGCAAAAAGCTCTAACCCTAAAGACAATAACTGAAAAAAAAAAGACAAATTCCTAAATCAGACCACCTTAAAATAGAAACTTTGGCACATCTTGAAAGAGGTGAAGAGGTGAGCCACAGAATGGGAAAGCATAATTGTAACAGATGTAATTGACAAAGGCCACACATCTAGAATGTGAAAGAATACCTACAAATCAGCAAGATAGACAACCCCCCCAAAAATGAACAAGAGACTCAAACAAGTACTTCACCAAAGAGTATATCCAAATAGCCAATAAACACTTGAAAAAGTGATCAAACTTAGTAGTTATAAAAGTAAAGCAAATAAAAATTGCATTGCAGTACCAATACGCATCTGCCAGCTTGAATAAAATGAAAATGACAGACAATATAAAGTATTGACAAATAGGTGGAGCAAATGGGACTCATACCCTGCCGGTAGAAATATAAAGTGTTATGCACGACGTATGACCCAGAAATTCCACTTCTAGGCATATATCCAGCCAAAATGCATACATATAAGCCTATGAAAGTATGCATGGATGCATGTGTATGCACCCCCCACACACACACACATGGATATTTATAGCATCATCTTTCATAATAATACCAAAATGGAAACAAACCAAAGGTCCATTATCAGTGAATTAGATCAATGAATTGATGCATATTCATACATTGGAATACTATAGAACAACAGAACTTGTCAAGCTCCTGCTATGTACAACAACATGGTTGAATTTCATAAACATAATGTTAAACAAAGGAAGTCAGATACAGTGGCATATATATATATATGAATTATTCCATTCATGTAAATATCAAAGAAAGGAAAAACTGATTTATGGCATTAGAAGTCAGGATAATATTTTCCTTTGGGGAAGAAGAAAAGGATAATGATAGGTAGGTATTAAAGGTGAAGGGTTTCTGGAGTTCTGGTAATGTTTTATCTCTTGACTTAGGTATTGATTATGATTGTGTTCATTTTGTTATCATCCAGAAAACTGTACATTTATAATATACTCACTTCTGCACTGTATTATATTCTAAGTTTTTTCTTAAAGTTCACTTTGCTATGAAGAGACTCAGTAGTAGAGGGAACGGGGAAAAAATTAGATGACCTGTTACAAAGCAACTCCAGTGGTCCAGGTGAAGAATTATGGTTATTTGGACTCAGACATTAAGAGTAAAAAAAAAATGGAGAGAAGTAAGCATATAAACGTATCAGAGAGATATTGGTGATAGAGCCAATCATTTCTCCTGACACATTCAATTCAGAGGGTGTGGGAATTAGAAGGATCATGGATAACTCCTACAACTAGTTTTATAACAAGACGGTTGAAATAAGAAGTTAGGTATATATCTTTGGAGTGAGATGAGGAATTAATAATTCTTCCTTCAACATTAAAGTTGGAACACTGTGAGACATTTCCATAAGACAAGTAGGTCAATGGATGTGTACATCTGGAATGCAGTGGCATGGTCAATGCTGGAAATTTCTGCCCAGGAATCATCAGGTTCGCACCTCAATTAACAACCTTATCTATGTTTCCCTCATCATCCTATCTTGAAAGAATTGGGAATGATGAAGGAAATAGAATAATACCTAGTCCTAAGCCTTTACTGTTTGTCAACCACTATTCTAGATGCTGTATATGTATTAACTTGTTTGATACTTATAACACCTCCCCTCTGAGATGAAAAATAGTCTTTATTACCTCTATTTTACAGATATGGAAATGGATATTCTCAGAGGTTAAGCAACTTCCACAATTCCCCATAGTTAGAAAGCATAAAAGCTGAGACTGAAATAAAGAAGACCGAATTTGAAGTCATCATCTTTAACTGCTGTGGACACTGCCTCTCCAGGAAGACAGAAAGTAAGGGGAGAGGCGCCCCAGTTTTGTTTTGCTACAAAAAACTCAGTGGGTTAAGACAGCAATCGTCTTATTATATCTCACAGTTTCTGTGGGTCAGGAATTCAGGAAAAGCTTGCCTGGGATACTGGCTCAGGGTCTCTCATGCCATTGCAGTCAGACAGTGCCTGGACCTGGAATAGCTGGGGTCAGGGTAAGGGTATTAAAGTAGCTGGGTGCTGGCCAAGCATTCTATTTCTCCATGTAGCCTCAGATCCTCTCCATACGATCATTCCATGTGAGCCAGACTGGCCTTCCTCATAGCATGGACACCTCAGGGAAGTCAGACTGTTTTTTGGTAGCTCAAGGTTCCAGGAGAACCAGGTGAAATCTATACTGCCTTTTATGACCTAGCCTCAATACATCGCTTCTGCTGTAGTCATAAGCCCACCCATATTCAAGGGGAGGGAACACAGGCTCCCAATTCTAGATGAGAAGAATATAAACATTACATTTTAAGAAGAGCATGTAGGACCAGAGATATTGTTGAAGTCACCTTTGCAAAATAAAATATGCCAGATGAGGAGAAGAGTTTGGACAGGGAGGAAGGAAGAACAGATGCAGAAGAGAGGGCAAAACTTTTACAACTAATATAGAAAACTTTCATTCAACAAATAATTGTCAACACCCTGTATGTGCTAAACACCACTAAGAATTATGATGAGCCAAATGTGATCCTTTGGGAAGCCAAACGTGATTCTTGAAATAAAGAAGCCAAGATTGGCTGGGTGGGAAAGTTATATATAAAACACAGAGTAAGAGGATTTAGGAGTTCCTATACGAGGACCACAACAAGACTCAAGTGATTTTACAGTGTAGAACTGGGGTCGGAAAACTACAGCTCACTGTCCAAATCCAGCCTACCACCTGTTTTTGCAAATGAAGTCTTATTGGAATACAGCTATACCCATTCATTTACATATTGTCTATGGCTATGTTATGCTACAAAGGCAAAGTTGAATAGTACGGACAGAGAACACATGGCCCACAAATCCTAAAATATTTACAATCTGGATCTTTATAGAAAAAATTTGTCTAACTCTGGTGTAGAATATTGTGCATCCACTCAGAGGAGAGAGAACTGAAGCCAAGAAGAAAAGTCCTAGATTTCCAGAATGGCAGAGAAGAATTCACAAGGGCTTCTAATTCAGGAAAGTGAAATTATTGGCCAACCACTTGCTAGTCTCATGACCTTGAGGAATTTACTTCATTTCTCTAAATCTTAGTTTCCTGTCCTGAAGAAAAATCTTAGTTGTCCTTTTACTGCCCAGGATGATGCTGTGAATCAAGCAAGATGATGTAGGAGCAAATGCTTCATACCTTGAGAAATGTTAAACATATGTACTGCCCACTTACTCCATATTTCCTCTCAAATAAAGCTTTGCTAATGGTCTTTCATCTCTTTATTTTTACACTCAGGGCACTGTTTTTTTTATTCTTTTATAACTTCAAATGAGCACATCTTTTCCTATCTTGATCACAATTATCATTATCTGATCTTTGGTCCTTTCTTGCTTTAAGACACTAGAAACTAATCTTTAAAAATCCTGACTTCTCCAACTACTCTTACTTTCTGTTACTTACTCCTTTCTAATAGAGTCCTCACTCTTCTCTCTTTTACCTTGAATTTTTTAAATTAATTAATTAATTTTTGGCTGTGTTGGGTGTTTGTTGCCACACGCGGGCTTTTCTCTAGTTGCCGCAAGTGGGGGCTACTCTTTGTTGCAGTGTGTGGGCTTCTCACTGGAGTGGCTTTTCTTTTTTTTTTCTTTCTTTTTTTTTTTGTGGTACACGGGCCTCTCACTGTCGTGGCCTCTCCCGTTGCGGAGCACAGGCTCCGGACGTGCAGGCTCAGCGGCCATGGCTCATGGGCCCAGCCGCTCCGTGGCATGTGGGATCTTCCCGGACCGGGCACGAACCCGTTTCCCCTGCATCGGCAGGCGGACTCTCAACCACTGCGCCACCAGGGAAGCCCTGAAGTGGCTTTTCTTGTTGTGGAGCACGGGCTCCAGGTGCGTGGGCTTCAGTAGTTGTAGCACGTGGGCTCAGTAGTTGTGGCTTGCCGGCTCTAGAGTGCAGGCTCAGTAGTGGCACATGGGCTTAGTTGCTCCGCAGCATGTGGGATCTTACCGGACCAGGGATCGAACCTGTGTCCCCTGTATTGGCAGGTGGATTCTCAACCACTGTGCCACCAGGGAAGCCCTAAATTCTTTTTTAAAAATCTCTTTCCAACCCATATTTCTACTTTTCCACATATTGCTTTTGGAGGAGTGTGCTGTTGGAAGGAGATACCAAAATTCTCTGATTCTTTTTGACAAAGTTCCTTGACTCTGTTCCATAATTGCTCAAAAATATTGGTGTACTTTAAGTATTGGTGCACTCTAAGAAGTCCTGAGAAGATACTTCTATAAGGATACTTGGGAATCTCTTTCAAGTCAATGAGCTCATGACCATAATGACTAGAACAATTTAGTTCAACTTCATTATATTCCTATGAGTCTAAACCACAGCATCATTCATTGTTGGACCTTGATTTTCTGCATCCTTCATCCTATCACTACATTAGCTGCCAATCCATCCAAGTTCAGGACAAATTGTCACCAGTCATCTCCTTTTACCTTCCTCTCATTAAGCATCTTCTATGCAGTTTACGATCTCCAAGGGATTGGACTGGTCAGGAAAATCTGACCACATGGATTTTGAGTAGTTATAAAACTTCCGTAGTGAAACACCCCATTCAAAAGGGTAATCATTTCACCACTTGATTCAGATTTAACTTTGAGCTCAGGCACTTCCAAGCCAGCTGGTCATTTGATACACATTCCATACACAGGAAATGTCCATTACCAGAAACCTCACTAAATAACTATGACAGTAAGCTCAAGAATGTCATGGTCAAGGACACAAACAGAGCAGCAGGAGCTCAAGAGTTCTTCCAGGGAGAACCACAATATGATTCCTGGTATTTCATGGTGAAGACTAATTGGGAAAGTAACTGTGGATGATAATACAACAGAATTCTGGACCAAAATTTTGTCAGCATCACAACCTAGTTGAGGAAATGAGTGACAGTAATGAAATTCTTGCAGACAGAGTGTAAATGTTGGATTGGGGCCACTGGGAGGAGTACTAATGTATTTGTGTGAACAGGGTAAAGAAAAAGCATCTAGAAAGAGTTTGAAGGGGAGCAAGATTAGATGTAGTGGGTTTTTTTTGTTTGTTTGTTTGTTTTTGTGGTACACGGGCCTCTCGCTGTTGTGGCCTCTCCCACTGCGGAGCACAGGCTCCGGATGTGCAGGCTCAGCGGCCATGGCTCACGGGCCAAGCCGCTCCATGGCATATGGGATCTTCCCAGACCAGGGCACGAACCCGTGTCCCCTGCATTGGCAGGTGGACTCTCAACCACTGCGCCACCAGGGAAACCCTAGATGTAGGGGGTTTTTAAATATCTTATCTAGGGAAAAGTTCTACCTCTATGACAAACACACTGTGTTACAAATTCCTTATGAAATTTCTTTAGATGAAATTTGTTTTGGTTTTGGCCACATTACAGGCATGAGCAAATCTTTTAACTTGAAGCAATTTGTATGAAACTGCACATTCACGGGACCTTGAAAATGTTCAATTACATGCTTTGTTGAATGAATCAATTTGTGTCCTGGCAAAAAACAAAAACAAAAACAAAGCAAAAAAAACCCCCAAAAAACCCTGAGGCCAAGAGTAATGCAATTTCTTTACATTTTTTCCATTTCTTACTTCTTTGTGTCATATTTAGTCATGTCTGCCTGATTTAGTTGTGTATGTTATAACTCTCCTGCCCAAGGTATTCATGACTGGTACTAGAAGGAGGGTGATATGATGTTAGGATATAACTCACTGAATTGTAGAATCTTACTTCTCAAGCAGCCTTAGAAATAACCAAGCTCTGGGGTTTCAGAACAACCACACACTGACTAGAGATGTCCAAGATTAAATCCTAACAGGTTCATGGCAAAATGAGAAAAATAAGGATGATTTTCATATGTGCATCCATATATGTGTGTGTACCTGTGTGGTATGTTTGCCAACGTTTGTTTCTTAAAAAGAACTGTCCATTTTATTACATTAAAAAGCTCTTTCTCTTATGCAGTGCTAATTGTCGCTGATGTTAGCTATGTGTGTGTGTGTCTTCATGCCGTAGAAAACTAAAATTATGGCAATACTCTGTTTGCCCTACCTCCCACCCCCGCCAATTTTTTGAAATTGTACTGGTACAGTACATAAAATCTGAAAATCCTACTTCGCTTGCTCCCTAAATTATCCTGTCTAACTAAAAGTTTGTTGTGCTAATAAATAAATCTAGAGAGATGGTTTGGGAAAAACCCTCCTTTGAAAGTTAGCAGGGGAAAAAGTATGGAATTTCCTCCATTCCTGTTCCTTTCTCCCACAAAGAATCAGAATCCTTTCCTAAACCTTGAGTCTTCTACTTTGGAGAAAGTCTGGACACAACAGCCCATCCCCCCCCCCTTCATGTTCCTAGAATCAGCTGCAGTATGTGTGGGTGGGACAGAGCCTGTTGCCTTTCCCATTGAATCAGCAAAGGGGCAGTTGTTAAACTGTGTTCAGTCTTCCACAAGGAAGAAAGTCATGGCACACCTGGAGCTATTCCAGAGATCAGGCTCAGCAGGTATCAAAAATTCATTCCTGGCTGCTCCTGTGGCCTACAAGAACACTAATGTTGGAAACCAGGTCACTTTCTCCATTTTTTTTGTTTACCTATACCAGGCATGTTTACCAGAAGGTAGTATTCAAGAGCACTCTCTCCATGCAAATGAAATAGTATGTCATTGCATCTTGAATGATTTGGGGCCAGAGAGCATGAAAAGAAAATTAGATGCTTTACTTTGGCTCAGTGTATACCAAGAAAGAGCCAACCAATATGTATATTTTTATTTTCACATATTGAAAACATCTTCAAAGATGACAGATTGCTAACGACCCAAAGGAACACAGTAAATAGGTAATCCACTCTCTAGGAGTAGATGATTAATTATTGCCCCTCAAAGATGACCTTGTGGATAAGATGTTCACCAATAGGTATAAGTGTGATCAACCAGAAGTCCTTTCCACATTGTGCTTCATGAAGGTAGCCCTTGGTTTTATACGTACTGGCATTGAGCACCCAAACTTCACAAAATGTTATCTCTGTTTCTGGGGCACTAGCCTTCCCAGGGTGCCATTCATTTATTTGTCAAATATTTATTAAATACCTACTGTGTGCATGTCACTGTGTGGTAATGCAAACATATGAGATACAGTCCTCACCCTTGAAGACATTAGTCTATTTGAAATATATTGAATATCTACTGTATGTTCAGTGTTATGGACTAAACTGTGCCCCCCCAATTCATATGTTGAAGCCCTGTCACCCAAAGTGACTGTATTTGGATATAGTGCCTTCAAAGAGATAATTAAGGTTAAATGAGATCATAAGGGTGGAGTCCTAATCCAATAGAACTGGTGTCCTTATAAGAAGAGGAACAGACACCGGTGATCTCTCTCCATGTATACACAGAGTGAAGTCATGTGAACATAAACCAAAGTGATGGTTGCCTCCAAGAAAGAGAAGAGTCCTCAGCATGAAACATACCTGGCTAGCAAGCACCTTGATCTTGAATTTCCCAGCCTCTAGAACAGTAAAAAATAAATTTCCAGTTGTTCAAGCCACCTAGTCCATGGCATTTTTTAATGGCAGCTCTAAGCAGACTAAGACACTAGGCAATATACAAGGCATATTACACACATACTTAGAGCTGTGCTTTAATGTGTGTCCTCTGTTATAACCCAGACTGGTTCTAGTTTGAGGAGTAGGGCTATTCGTTTTGTTTTGTTTTCTCATGACCCTCTGTGTGGCTCTTCTGGTATCTGGCTTCCCTCTATAAAGCCATTCTCAAAAAATTCAGTGCCCTTAAGCTGTTGTGTGGCCGCATGGAAGCTGTTCCTGAGGTCTCTCTCCTGAGATGGAGTGATCCTCTTTCTCTGTATTCTCTCTCTGTTACTTCCATCAAGACCTCATTCAGAGAGGAGTGTAGGCAGATATACCCATTTATAATATATGAAGATTTCCATAACTGATAACACTTATTTCTCATCTGAAGATTAAGAGTACACCACTACCTTGCTACTTAATGTGTTGTCTGCAGACCACCAGCAGCAGCCTCACTTGATAAATTGTTAGATATGCAGAATCTCAGGACCTTCTAGACTGATGTGTATGTGCAATAGCATTTGAGAAGAAGCTCTGCTCTACCAATAGTTAAAATAATTAGTTAGTCATGTGTCCATGACTCAGGCAGCACCTCAATGAGACTCAGCTCCAGCTTCCTTAAACTGGAAAAAACCATTCAAAGAATCTTCCACTCCATTCTGCCCTTTCCAATCATCTTGCTCCTGTGAAGGTCATTCTCTGTGCCAGATGCTGTTGTGTGCCATGTAGTGTCTTCTGCCTCCTTTCAGGAACATTGGGCCACAAATGCAATCTCCTAACCCATTTGCCTGAGTCCTACTCTGCCTATTCTGAATCATGGTCTCCTCGCTCTATTGAAATAAGTTCCCGATTCCTTCCTCACCTGAGATCTAGACCTGCTGCTATGCTGTCCCTTAGATCCAAAAAGTTTTGATCACGAATCTCTCTCCCTTTCCACTTTACTAAGCACTTTTCTCAAATCAACTCAGCAGAAACTCTTCCCAAAGCAAGAAGAGCTAAAGCTTTCATTACTTCAAATCTTTTCACAATTAGAGTTAAAATTTAAACATATTCATGTGTGTGCACGTACAACCAACTAAACAAAAAAAAATCAAAACCACAAGGGAAAATTTAAAAGAAAATAGGTAAACTGTGTCAAGGGAGTAATATGTGCTCTGCATAACATTGAGTACATATGTCCTGAGGCAGAATGATCTAATGGTTAATGAGTCTGGAAGACTCAGGGGTCAGACCACCTGAGTTCAATTTCTGATACACCAGAATAATTATTAAAAAAAAAAAAAACTCCTAAAAATGCCTGCCTTATGAGCAGGAGTATCTTATGAATTATCTGGTCATTTGAACACTCAAAGATGCAACCTTTTTTCCTAGCTAATATCATAGTGCCATGAAAGCTAATTCTGCTCCAAGAATGTAAGAATATCACAGCTCCAAGAGTATGGGAGTATTACAGACACAAATGTTAGAACATAGTGGCTGACAGTATGGAACCTGACCTCAGGGTTTGAATCTCAGCTCTGCCATTACCAGCTGTGTAGCTTTGAATCAGTTTCTTAACTTCACTATTAATTTTTCTCATTGGCAAAAAAGAGATAATATTAATGTCTATGTTATAAGAGTGTTTAAGTGATTAAATGAGTTGTTTTTTGTAAAAGTGCTTAAACTATTCCTAAATACAGTGTCAAAAATGTCAGTTATTATTTTAACATCATAGCCTATTGGGTACAAGGGCTTTTTTAGAAAGTCATCTTCCACAGCAATCCCCAAGCCCAGTAAAAAACATGACCTTATATGCATCCCTTACCTGGGGAAGTCAGCCTGCCCAGTATTGTTCTAGAGATCCCTGTATCTTAGAGAAATAAAAAAATTTAGGCAGCGTGGTCTCAAACATTGGATGAAATTGATAAAGGTGATAGATAAGTGAATCTATTATTTCAGTTATCCATTCAGCAAATTCAAATTATTCACTGGGTGCCTGCTAGGTGTCATGTACTGTCTTCATGGAACTAACAGTATAGCAGCAGAGATGGGCCTGAAAAACTAAACTCCAAAATAAACATACAACTTCACACCGTGGTTAAGTGCTTTAAAGGAAAAACAAAAAAATCACATTCTTTCTCTGTTACAGAGAATAATAGGGGAATCTACTTGGGGCATTAGGTTATAGCAGCAGTGGAAGAATCCAGAAAAATAACCTCTTTTCAACACTTAATGATAATGCATTTCCCAAGGTGTTTTTAAAGAACCACAAGTTCCATGTGGTCAAATCCTTCTTAAAGGAATTCTTTTAACTTCTTCTTGAAGCTTCATAATTTACATTGTCTTGTTCAGTGTAGGTCCTGGGAGGGCCTGTATTAAGGAATACTGTGTTAATCAAGAAACTTCGTTTGTCTGTTCTGTTCACTCCTTTGTCCTCAGAACCTAGAACAGTGTTAAGTATATCAGAGAAATTCAGTAGACACTAGTTGAATAGTTGAATGAGAAAATTAATAAATGAACAAATCATGGAACCATTTCTATATAACATCTATTAAAACCCTCTAGGACTTCTGCTCTGGGGAAGACATGGGGGACCACTGAGGAAACACTGTCATGGAGGCAAAGCCAAGACCCAGCCCCTCAACCCAGTTCATGCACTTCCATAACTAGTTGAGTAGGAGTGAGGCACAAGTGTCATGATGGAAGCTAGGGGAGAAGAATGAAGCTAAAGACTTCTTCCTCCTTCTATTTCATTCTTGTATGGAGACATTACAAAATCCCTGTGCTTGCCGTTTCTAAATTTTTTGCATGTATTCCACCCTCACATTCTCCACCCAGTTTTTACATTTCCCTGATCCTATTCTGATGTCTTCTTCCATTCTGATGCTTGCTTTCATCAGACAGCTGTTTTTAGGTCTTCAGTCCTTGTTGAGTGGGGTTCAGAAATTTTTTCCCTCACAGTGTTCACATTGTCACATGTCAAATCTGGATTATAAGGAAGCTGGACCATATCAGATCCAGGAACAATCCATCATGCACTGAATTAATCACCAAGATATTCTCTAACTGTAAGAGCATAAAGTGCTAGTGCCATCCTGTTGCCAGATAGCTGTGGTTTTGAGAACTTCATCATTCATCTGTGGAACAAACCACATTCAGAAGTTTGTTCAAATAAGTAGTATGGTTGACATATCTGTCCCCAAATTATGGCCCTTCTGTAGAGACAGAAAGCAGATTAATGGTTGCCAGGGGCTGAGAGGAGTGGGAAATGGGGAGTGACTGCTTAATGAGTCTGAGGATCTCCTTTAGGGGTGATGAAAATATTTTGGAACTAGATAGACCTGATGGTTGCACAACATTGTGAATGTACTAACTGCAACTAAGTTATACACTTTAAATGGTTAATTTTTATGTTATGTGAATTTCACCTCAATTTAAAAATGGCCCTAGAAGACATGAAGAACAGAATGCCCCCTTAACAAAGAATATAATCTCATATACCCCAAATTCTCAGGATGCCTGAACTGTGGCACTCATTCTGCTATACTTCAATGACAAAAAGAAAGATGGGATATTGGCTTTGCTAAGGCAAAGAAGAGCCGTGGTCACTAAGCATTTGTTATCAGGACTTTGTTACTCACTTGAGATATATGAACTTATCTATTTAAAGCAGCTTCTGGATCTCAGGACGGAATCACAGTGAGAGGGTGTTGGTGTAGCAGGAAGAGAGCACAGTTACAAGATCCACTTTTTAAAATGTTTCTGTGAGTCTGGAACTAAAATATGTATGGGCAATAGGTATAGGAGAGGAATTGCTAGGGTGGGAAAAATACAGCTGCAAGGAAGAAAAAAGGGGGTGGAGAGAAATGACTGTTTCTTTAAACACATGTATTAATCACACTTCAGATGCAATTCAAAGTAGGAAGCCACAGCTGTGAAGGGGAGGGCAGAAGGAAGCATGATTATTATTTTAAATATATTTATATTAAATCATTACTGAAAATAGGAAACCAGACTAGGAATTTGCAGCTGGGAGTACAGCAAAGGGAACTTAGTCTTTGAAATGGATGTGTTAAATGGGTCTTCACATGGGTCAAAGAGGGCATCCTCTGCAGCTGGATGTGGGAGGACTGTTGGAGAAGGCTAGTTTGTCTACCTGTCACCTTAAAATATGCTCCTTCCCTTTTAGTGTAGGAGCCTCTTACGAAATAGAGAACTTATGAAAATGAGAGAAAAGAACAATTAGCTTCCTAACTGGGTTATTTTGATTTCTCAGCTTTAAGAAACTCCATGGATTTTGTAACACAAAGTCATTTTTTTATTCCTCTGGAGGAAAAAGTATCAACATTCTTAACATTCTTTGGATGTTAGATAGGGAAGTTCTTTAGGGCAGAGACTATTAACCTCCCAGATTAACTTCCATATCCAAGAACCTACCACAACATCTGGCACATTTATGGATGGATGGATGAATGGATAGTTGGATGGATGGATGGATGGATGGATGGATGGATGAATAGATGCTCTTACAAAACCAGGACAAATAATACATTGAAAAAGAGACATGGGCAGTACCTATGAAGAAATTAGATTCTGGTTTAAAACTGTAGAGAGACCTTGAAAAGCTTCATAGACAGAAAAAGGATAAGACAACACACACATTAACTTGGGTACCCTTCTTAAAAAGATGTAATAGAGCCAAGGAAAAATGAGCCAGAAGGTGATGACAGAAAGGAGATTTTGGAACCATTTGGAAAGAAAATCTCCACCATGTCCCCAATTATTCCACCTTACGAGGAGACATTAGGTCCACCATGTCACTTAGGAAGTAGTGCTGGCTTATCAGGAATAGCACTGGCTTTTACAATCTCACAGACCTGAATTCAAATATTGGTTCTTCCACTTGTTGGCTGTGTGACTTTGAGTGAGCAGCTTTTTTCTGTTTGTTTTTATTCTTGTTGTATGTTTGTTTGTTTTTGAGTAGTTTTATCTTTCTGAATCTCGTTTCTTATCTTATAAAAACAATTATGTTAATAACAGCTTTGCAAAATTGTTGTGAAAATGTAAGTAGAATACCTGGCATGTAGGAATATTTTTTAAAGTGTTAATTCTCTCTCAAGTAGATACAGTAGTGTGCTGGAGCCAGGTTGTACCCGCTCATGTGTACAATCTGTTTACATCTGTTATCAACTATGTGTTCAGTATCCTCAAATTGGTAGCTTGAAATTCACTATATTAGGAGTATTTACACCACAGAAATTGGCAAAGATGATGATCAGGTTTTTAACTGGAAATACAATTGTTAAACATTTGCCAGTATATCACTGACTAACATCCTAAGTGAAAATGTGGATGGTTAGAAAGAATTCTGGTTTGGGAGTCAAGAGAACTAAGTGCTAACCCAAGCTTTGCAAAGTACCATTTGTATGGTCTTGAATAATTCACATTCTGGGCCTAAAGTTTCCTTATCTATTATCCCATGCCCTTGGATTGGAAGAATTAATATTGTTTAAATGTCAATACTACAGATTTAATGTGATCCCTATCAAATTACCCATGACATCTTTCACAGAACTAGAACAAATAATCCAAAAATTTATATGGAGGTATAACTCTCCCAGACTTCAGACAATACTACAAAGCTACAGTAATCAAAACAGTGTGGTATTGGTACAAAAACAAACATACGAATCAATGGAACAGAGTAGAGAGCCCAGAAATAAATCCAGATACCTACGGTTAATTAATCTTTGACAAAGGAGGCAAGAATATGAAATGGGAAGAAGATAGTCTCTTCAGCAAGTGTGCTCAGAAAGTTGGACAGCTGCATGTAAATCAATGAAGTTAGAACACACCTTCACACCTTGTACAAAAATAAACTCAAAATGGCTTAAAGACTTAAACATCAGACATGACACCATAAAACTCATAGAGGAGAGCATAGGCAAAACATTCTCTGATATAAATCGTACCAATGTTTTCTTAGATCAGTCTCCCAAGGCAATAGAAATAAAAACAAAAATAAATAAATGGGATCTAATCAAATTTACAAGCTTTTGCACAGCAAAGGAAACCATAAAAAAAACGAAAAGACAACCTACAGAATGGGAGAAAATATTTGTAAATGATGCAACTAACAAAGGCTTAATTTCCAAAATATACAAAGAGCTCATACAACTCGACAACAAAAAAACAAACAACCGAATCAAAATATGGTCAGAAGACCTTAATAGACATTTCTCCAAGGAAGACATACAGATGGCCAGTAGGCACATGAAAAGATGCTCAACATCACTAATTATCAGAGAAATGTAAATCTAAAGGACAATGAGGTACCACTTCATACCGGTCAGAATGGCCATCATTAAAAAGTCTACAAACAACAAATACTGGAGAGGGTGTAGAGAAAAGGAAACCTTCCTACAGTGTGGGTGGTAATGTAAAAGTTGGTGCAGCCACTATGGAAAACAGTATGGAGGTTCCTCAGAAAACTAAAAGTAGAATTACCATATGATCTAGCAATCCCATTCCTGGGCTTATACCCAGACAAAACTATAATTCAAAAAGATACATGTGACCCTATGTTCATAGCAGCACTATTCACAATAGCCAAAACATGGAAACAAACTAAATGTCCATCGACAGATGAATGGATAAAGATGTGGTACATGTATACAATGGAATATTACTCAGCCATAAAAAGAACAAAATAATGCCATTTGTAGCAACATGGATGCAACTAGAGATTATCGTACTAAGTGAAGTAAGTCAGAAAGAGAAATACAAATAACATATGATATCACTTATGTGTGGAATCTAAAATATGGCACAAATGAACCCATCTACAAAACAGAAACAGACTCACAGACATAGAGATCAGACTTGTGGTTGCCAAGGTGGTGGGGAGGGAGAGGGATGGACTGGGAATTTGGGTTTGGTAGATGCAAACTATTACATTTAGAACGGATAAACACCAAGGTCCTACAGTATAGCATAGGGAACTATGCCCAATCTCCTGGGATAAACTATAATGGAAAATAATATTTTAAAAAAGAATGCATATATGTGTAAAACTCTCACTTTGCTGTACAGCAGAGAGTGGCAGAACACTGTAAATCAACTATACTTCAATCATACTTCAAAAAAACAGAATTCCCTGATTAAAAAAATAATTTATCATGTCTTCTAATAATGTCAAAACAGCATTTTTATAACTTAGGTGGATGAGACTGAGAAGAGTTAAAAAGAAAGAGTAAGAAATAAAGAAATGCATTACTATTTCTCCTTGATATTGCTGAGGTGCATTATAAGGGATTGATAAAATGTTAAGCAAACAAAAATAAAAACAAGCTCTGATTTTAATGTATGTTTCCTCTGAGATGAGAATGATCATTCTTACCAATTAAAAAAAAACCTCTAAATGGCAAAAATTAAAAGTTTTCTTATCTATAAAATGAGAGGGTTGAGATAGATCAGGTTCCAGTTTCTGATAATGATGGGTTGCTATTTGGATAACCCTTCCACTAAAACCTAAGAATGCTGAATAAAATATATTAAAATATACATATATTCT
Source organism: Mesoplodon densirostris (assembly GCF_025265405.1). Classification (NCBI taxonomy): domain Eukaryota; kingdom Metazoa; phylum Chordata; class Mammalia; order Artiodactyla; family Ziphiidae; genus Mesoplodon; species Mesoplodon densirostris. The sequence continues at coordinate 53,684,491 of NC_082673.1, read as the reverse complement.
TAAAAACATCAAAGACCTAAAAGGAGAATGAGTAATTATCAGGACAAAACTGAAAGAAAACAAGAAATCTATGCCGTAAGCAAGAAAAAGTTGCTTGTTCATTGAGGGCATTTGCCAATACCAACAAATTTTGATTTTGATTTTCTTGGGAGGTAGAAATGTAAAAGCCTGGACCCACATAATATAAAGTACTTAATAAGTGAATTTCTCCACATTAAATTGGAACGTTAAGATAAACCTCCTCTCCCATGCTCTTGTAATCCACTTTCCAAGGTTCAGGTAATATGAAGTCTTCAACTTGGGTGAAAGTAGCCTTGGACTTTGGTTCCTTCGTGTGCCTGAGAGAAAATCTTCTCAGGAAAAAAAGTGACTTTAGGGCCTCCCTGGTGGCGCAGTGGTTGAGAGTCCGCCTGCCGATGCAGGGGATACGGGTTCGTGCCCCGGTCTGGGAGGATCCCATATGCCGCGGAGCGGCTGGGCCCGTGAGCCATGGCCTCTGGGCCTGCGCATCCGGAGCCTGTGCTCCGCAACGGGAGAGGCCACAACAGTGAGAGGCCCGCATACCGCAAAAAGAAAAGAAAAAAAAAAAAAAAGTGACTTTATCTTATGCCTCGAGTATTCTAGGAATATATCGTAGTCAGAAATAACCAAACATTTAAGGAAAGAAGGCACCATGGGTGACAAGCAGCAAAAATAACTAGCAACAGAAAACATATCCACAAAAATTTCAGATATTAAAGTTATCAGCTGCATACTATAAAACAACCAAACTTAAAAGATAAGCTTGAAAATATATGCAAGGGGTAAAGAAACTATAAAAAGTAGCATAGCAGATTTTTTAACTCAATATAACTTCTAGAAAGAAAAAAAAAAGAATAGCCAAAATTAAGAAATAAGGTCTTAAGTCATAAAGTGGCAGTCTGAAGGCCAAATCTAGCCTGAATACTAACGGGGGATTCTGAAGGTGTGGCCCACAGTGTTTAAATAAAATCTTGAACCAATCTTTAAAAAGAGTAAGATTTCACATAAAATTCAAATTTTGAGCTTGTCTTCTAAATTGAGATCTGGCAATACTGAGCCAACTCATACAAGACAACCATCCGCTAAGATGGAGCCCACGCCCTCTAGTTTGCCACAGTCTCCACCACTTCCTATCTTCCAACACTGAGGCTATGTGAGTTGCCATTTATCAGGGGTAGGTAAACTCTTTCAATAAAGGGCCATAGAGTAAAATATTTTAGGCTTTGCAGATATTCAGTCTCTGTAATCATAACACAAAAGCAGCCATAGACAATACATAAATAAATGAGTGTTGTTGTGTTCTAATAAACCTTCATTTACAAAAACAGGGAGGAGGGAGGAGGCTGAACTTGGCCATTGGGCTATAGTTTACTGACCCCCACCATATATCTTTTCACTTGGACTACTGTTTTTCTCAGAGTAATATTTCTCCCTACTCATGCTACTGTCCACAGTGAGAAAAATACATATCTATATCTATATCTATATATCTCAGTGTATATATATACTGAGAGGATCATGTCTTTCTAGAAAAATAAGCAAGATCATACAATTGGGATTCTCCACTCATTTGCATTACCTCTCTGGCCTCTGCAGGCCTTTGTATTTGTGTCACCAACTCTAAAGGATCTCTACAGTTCCTTCCAACTCTATAAATTTATAGTCTGATGACCAATGTGGCAGAAGTCAGACCCCTGGGCACTGTGCCCTCCTCATTTCTCTTATCAGCTACCAAGCCCTCTGTAAAGTCATTTGTTTTGAGGTTAGAACAGATATATAAGACAAACCATTTGGGAAAGGGGCAAAATAGTACTTCCCCATGTGCAGAAGCAACTGATAAGGATAAATATGCTTGTTGCTCCTACTTTTGTTTCCTCTGCTATAATCTAATTTTTATAAGGGTTTGCTTACCAAGTACAGAACAGAGGAAAAGATGAAGATGAACCCTATTCAAGTTCTTTGAATGTCAGATAATTTTAAAAATAAAAAGTACTAATACTTAGAGAAAAAAATAGATTAATTCCACAGTTTAAAGCCAACTTCCAATCTGAAAGTTCACCACAGGCAGGATTATGAGTCAGTTCAAGTTGTCCTAATGGTTTTGCCCTTTTCCTTGACTCAAATCATAGTGAAATATATTTTACTGTCTTTTAAACAAAAATCATAGTCTCAATTAAAATGGGCACAAAGAAAATATAAACAAGATTCTGTTTATGACTATTTTCTGAACCCATTCTGAAAGATAATTCCACGTGTACAATCCTTTTATAGCTAAAACCTCTTGTTTTCTCCTGGCTATTTAGATTGGATAAGATGCAATAACAATTATCTAAACCCAGGTTCTTCTCTAGAGTAAACTAGATTATAATATTAACATATTTCATCAACTCCAAGAGGTACACGTTTCACATTTTAATATTTCCATAATTGAGGTGACTCGCAATTATTATTCTCTAGTTAACAGTTGTGATGTAGCTGTCATTTTAGACACATGAACAAGCTTGTTAATCCTGGTGGAATGATTGAACAATGGCAACTTGTCCACAGTTCCATTAACAAACTACTTAGGAACTATTTGAAGAAAGAATATGAGCACTGGATGTTGTCTGACCATCTTTTGTTGACCTTATGGTCAGATCAAGAAGGTTTCTATATCAAAATTTGCACAGTAAGCACTTATAGCTGGAAGAAAATCCTAGATATTATAGCAGGACATTAAGAAATATTGCATCATTAATGCTTCCAATGGTACAAAGGAATATTTTGTGGGAAAAAAACATAGACATCAATAGCTATTCATTTAAACCTGATTCAGGACAGGGCTTCCAGCTACAGAAGAGTTAAGAATTTGGCAAACCTTCTACCCAGAAAACAAGATTAAACTGGACAAAATTGTCAAAAATTGTCATTCAAGGACTCTGAAGTCATCATAAATAAACAATATAGTATGATGCATTAATTCATGACAAGCTACTAGAAGTTTGGATAAGAACATTGGACACCTGCAGAGTTCATGCTCTCTTTTTTTAGGGCATAAAACTATTCTTTATAATACTACAATGGTGGATACATGTCATTATACATTTGTCAAAACCCATAAAATGTACAACACCAAGAGTGAACCCTAATGTAAACCAGGGACTTTGTGTGACAATAATGGGTCAAAATAGGTTCTCAGTTGAAACAAATGTACTTCTTTGGTGTGGAATGTGAATAGTGGGGGAGTTTATACATGTGTGGGGACAGGAAGTTTATGGAACTCTCTGTATTTTCCACTCAATTTTGCTGTGAACCTAAAGCTGTTCTAAAAAAGAAAGTTTATTAAAGAAGACATTCAGAATATATTGTATACAGAACTCCTACAACTTAATAAGAAGACAAGCAGCACAATTAAAATGGACAAAATATTTGAATAGACATTTCACCAAAGAAGATACATAAGTAGCTATTAAATGCACAAAAATACTCAACACCATTAGCCATTAGGGAAATGCATATTTCCCACATGGCCAAGCAATTCCATGCCTAGGTATATACCCAAAAGAAATAAAAACATACATTCACAAAAAGTCTGGCACATGAATGTTTATAGTAGCATCATTCATAATAGCCCCAAACTGGGAACAATTCAAATATTTTTAAACAAAATCTGGCATATCCATACAATGGAATATTACTCAACAATAAAAAGGAGCAAAGCACTGATATGTGCCACATTATAGATGAACCTCAAAAACATTGTGCTAAGTGAAAGAAGCCAGTCACAGCAGAACTACATACTATATGATTCTATTAATATGACATTTCCAGAAAAGGCAATTCATAGAGGCAGAAAGTAGATTACTGATTTCCTTAGGCCAGGGGTGGGAGCACAGATTAAATGAAAACAGGCAGGAGGCAGCTTTGCAGACTGATGAAAATGTTCTAAAACTGGATTGTAGTGATGGTTGTGCAGCTATTTATATTTTCTAAAAATAATTGAACTTTACACTTACACTGGGTGAATTTTATGATACACAAGTGACATCTCAATAAACCTATGTATGCACAAGAAGCTAAAGATGTATAGTAATTTACTTATCATGAAGCTAGTTTCATGAAAGTCAGAACCAGAAATAAAAATTCCCAGCCAATCGATTTTCACTATGATGGTTCTAAGGTTCACAGGCCAACTGAAAAAAAAAAAAAAAAAATTCAACGGAATAACAGCTTTAAATCACTTTTGAAAAAAAATGTGAGGTATAAATTAGTGATAAATGAATAGAAACATGAGCATATAAACAGACATATATTTTAGACATTCAATATCAATAAATCCAAGTTGCTAATATTCAAACATGAATTTTATTACAGGGTCTTTATGTTCAGAAATATCTACTCTCTTATTAAGTGTGGTTCATTCTTGCTGCATGTGTAGACATCCAATCTCTCAACTCACACTAGAAGCTCTAGATGATCATAGGTCATGGTTTCCTACACAGGGTGCCTTCCTCAGCCCGCTGTTGTGCACAGAGCACTGCTTGAATTAGCACTTGTGTCCCATACAGCTTCCCATAAGTTCAGCTTTACTATATTCTCCATTCAGCTGTTTACTCTTTACAGTTTACTGGAATTCCTAATAGGCCACCCGACTTAACTAAACGGCACTATCTTCATTCTCCTCACTTCTTCTGACTCCAGGGAGACCTCAAGATTTGTCCAGGAAATAAGAATCTCAACTTCATATACACGAAAAGGAAACCGCTTTGATGTTTCTTTTTTAATCTCCGTAAAGAAAATAAAACTGCCCTTGAAACCTAGAAACAAAATTTTCCCTATATATTTTTAAAACTTGGGGTAGATGAATGGAATCCCTTATTTTTGCCTTTAAACTGTGGTATATGGCTTGGGCAAGATAAGCAAGAAATGTTTCTTAAATACCAAGACTCAATCTCGTTTTGCCTGTGTTCAAGAAAAAATATGGAGCCCTCTGGTGGTAGAATTACTATATTCACAATTAAGTTCCCTAACATAAACCTCTCTTAGTAATCTAATTGCAAAAAGTTATATTTCACATTCAGAAACTTGACAATTCTTAATCTTCAAAGGGGCCTTTTACTAAAAGTAAGTGCAGGTTTTTATGGCATGTATGTGTTTTCCTGGCAAGAGGTTTGAAGCTAATAAATATTTAAATCCATGGAATAGCACTTGCTAAATTATATCAAAGTGAAGTTAGAGGTTAGAAATGAGTTTCAGAATCACTCTGAAGATTAGAAGTTCACTCTGATAGTCCCTAACACACTTGAATATAAAATAGTTTCACATATCAAAAACTTTTGCAACTATTGTGACTTATTTACAAATTTTACTGCATCTTATACCCAATATTTAAATCTCTTCATTAGTGGATGAAACTGTTCTTTTGTGTAACACCATGTAATATGTAGCTTCTAAGATGCAAAGGGTTTCTTGAGATAAATTATGCTACCACTTTTGTTCTTTTGAGAGAAAGCAAGAGAAAGAGAGATTCATTATAAGAAATTGGCACAGGGCTTCCCTGGTGGCGCAGTGGTTGAAAGTCTGCCTGCTGATGCAGGGGCCACGGGTTTGTGCCCCGGTCCGGGAAGATCCCATATGCCGCGGAGTGGCTAGGCCCATGAGCCATGGCCGCTGAGCCTGCACGTCTGGAGCCTGTGCTCCACAAGGGGAGAGGCCACAACAGTGAGAGGCCCGTGTACCAAAAAAAAAAAAAAAAATTGGCACATGCAATTCTGGAGATGGACAAGTCCCAAGATTTGCAGTGTGAATTGGCAAGCTGCAGATACAAGAGAGCTAATGGTTTAGTTCTACTTTGTGTCTAAAGGCTTGAGAACTAGGTAAGCAAATGGTGTAGTTCCTATCTAAAGGCTGGCAGGTTTGAGACCCAGGAAAATCAGATAATTCAGTTCTAGTTTGAAGTCAGGAGGTGAAAAGCCAACATCCCGATTCAAAGCTCAAGGAGCAGGAAGAATTCTCCCTTATTCAGGGGAGCGTCAGCCTTTTTTGTCCTCTTCAGGTCTTCAACTAAGTGGATGAGACCCACCCACATTAGGGAGGGCACTTTGGTGTACTTAGTGTACCAATTTCAATGTTAATTTCATCCAAAAGCACCCTCACAGCAGCATCCAGAATAATGTTTGACCAAATATCTGGGCACCCATTGGTCCAATCAAGGTGACACAGAAAACTAACCATCACATATCCAGAGGAGAAAAAAGATACATAATTACACACAGAGGACCGAAGATAAGAATTACAGTAGGGCTTCCCTGGTGGCGCAGTGGTTGAGAGTCCACCTGCCGCTGCAGGGGATGCTGGGTCGTGCCCTGGTCCGGGAAGATCCCACATGCCTCGGAGCGGCTAGGCCCGTGAGACATGGCCGCTGAGCCTGCGCATCCGGAGCCTGTGCTCCGCAATGGGAGAGGCCACAACAGTGAGAGGCCCGTGTACCGAAAAAAAAAAAAAAAGGAATTACAGTAGATTTCTTATCAGAAACCATGCAAACAAAAGACAACAAACTAATATCTCAAGTGTTGAAGAAACTGTCAACCCAGAATTCTGTATGCAGCAAAAATATCCCTCAAAAATTAATCCATACATGGTATAAAATTGTATAGAAGTAAACACACACACACACACACACACACACACACACAGACAAACAATGATGCTACCAGTTTGTAAGATGCCTTCTAATTCCTGGAAATTGACATATCTTTTGGACCATAAATCTAACTGGCTTTGCTGATTGACGGGAAGCAGAAAAATCTACCCCCTTTGGCTCCCATGTTTTTCCCCTCTCACTACAAAGATGACAGTAACATAGTCATTAGCAGTGAAGGTCCAAATGCCTGATAGAAACAAGGAATTAAAAAGTCAACAATTGCCTAATTTGACCCTGAACGTTTTTGTTTTATTTTATGTAATCACCTAGGGCTCAGTTTGAAATTTGTTGACTCATCCAGTACCAGTTAAGGGGTATCACTTCCTGACAGTGCAGATTTGCTTCAAAGGCTTTGCTGAGGTAAAAGGTCAGAAGTAGGTTAGACATGTGCATTTTATATAGCTCACCACATAAGCACACTTTATCTAATCATTACTTGCATTATTTCCTTAGAGCTTGCACTGGCTAATTCTTAGACTCGTGTGTTATTTTCAGAAAATCAAGTCTCCTCTCTTCTTCGGATTTAGTCACACAAATTGCATCAGTTCTTAAAGAAAGCCATACCTCAAGACCTCACAAAGAGGTATCTATTACCAGGAGCTCTAAGCAAATGTTCTTTTAATTAGCTACATTTATCTTTAATCCCTGTTTTGACAGAAACTCTAACATAAACATACATTACCAATACATAAAACCCAGCTCAAAGTATGGTTAATTTTTATATTTGACAGAGCCAGTTGGAAAAAATAACTTTGACCTTTCTCCATCTTTGTGTGATGTCACTACAACCTAGTCTCCAAACCTAAATCAGAAACAGTGGCATCTGCAGCTAAAGTACAATAATGATTCTTAAACTGCTCCTTAAAAGTGGCAATAAAAACTCTAATAAGACCTCTGGGCCTTATGTTGAAGCAGCTGCAAAATCACGTTAAATAATTTCTGCAAGGACTACAGTAATTATAAAACTGATTAAAGTTTACCTACACTTCATTCCTAGAGGGTTTTCACCAAGGACTTAGAAACCAGATGGTCCAAAACTATGCATGATGGATATATTCCATGAAGCATATCCGTTGTCATGGAAACAACAGAAATAACATTATCTTTACTGTCCATTCCTTCACAAAACCATGTATTTTAAAAGTTGCCACCAATTTAAGCACAATTCAAAGGAACACTTAGGTACCAGGTCAAAAACGGGTGCCTCTACCCACTTTTAATACTAAATCCTGATGACTGAATTCACTAAAATATTTTTAGTGAAGCAGTTTACTTTCTACAGGGGTGTTTAAAGACAGCCTTCATAATTTTTGGAATTTTAATACCCTGTAGAGAATCAGAAGGCCTAAAGATCTTGAAGAAGTGAAGCTGGTGCTTAGAGAGGGCTCCTCTTCTAGAAGAACAGTGTTTGGGGAAGAAGCATCCTTCCCTGCGGAAAAGCCAATCTTGCTTCTCCCTAGAGCTATCTCCTCCAGCTATACCCTGAGCTTATCCTTATCCTTCTACTAAGAAAGAGTCTTACCAAACTTTTCTCCTCTTCAATGTCTTCAGCCTCAGTCACCAATAATAATAATCGAACATTTCTTGAGCACTTACTACGTGCCTAACAAGCATCATGCCATTTCATCCTCACAACTACTCTATATCACCCTTATCCCTATTTTATAGATGTGGGAACTGTGGCTTAGAGCAGTGCTTCTCTAACCATAATGTGTATACAAATCATTCAGCGATCTTTCCAAAATACAAGTCCTCGGGCAAGGACCAAACTTCTGCATTTCTAATAAGCTCCAGGTGATGAAGATGGATGCTAGTCCACAGACCACACTTTGAGTAGCAAAGGCTTTGATGGTTAAGAAACATACCCCAAAACACTCAACTATTAAGAACAAGAGCCTGAGTTTCTAGCCCATAATTTCCTGACTCTAGAACTCCAGCTCTTAATCAGTATGCTCTCCTATCTCCCAATCCCATCATATACACCACAGCAGCCTCTACTTTAAAGTAAACGAGAGCAAAAAGACAAGTTTTTAACAGCCCTGACAACTTCTACCCCATCCTCTCCCCTCAGCCAAGTTTTACAAACCAATAGTTTAGACCTGGTTCTGGTGTTTCCATGCTATCCACTTTATTGCCACTCTGAAATCTCATTTCCAAACCTATAACAGAAATTGCTGTCTCTTTCTATCATTGATTGTTAAAAATAGCCCTGGTCTTACTTGTGTCCAAATTGCCTACATGCCTTTTCTGGAGTACTGAGTACAGAATATTGAGTATTGAGGTATGAATTGGATTCTTTAACAAGTAAATGTAAAATAGGGAAGAAACTGAAGATAAGCTACTATTTAAGTAAGGAAATGAACCTAAGCATAGTTTAGAAAATAGAAGAATCAAGAGAAATTTTACCTCAAGGGGACTTTTGTCATTAAGGGGATCTTGGTAGACCCAGGGACTTCAGGCAGATAGGACATGACTCTGAACATTCAGGAGGTGGAAGATGGAATGTTCCAGACATGGCCTGGAGATCTAAAAGAGAAACCAGACTGATCTGGAAAGGTCTGGGTTAGTAAACAAAGTTTTCAGGGAATTAGACCAAGAGGATCAACCACCAGTGCTACCTTCCCCCAACTAGACTAAGAAGCCTCTAATTCCACGGTGTACCTGAGATTTGCACATCTGTATTTAGAGGATGAACCTTGAGAATTTTCAACCAGTGGTAAAATATTCCAGACTACTTCAGACATACACACCATGTAAGGATCTGCCCATGGAAGTTAATTTTAGGGAGTTCCAGAAACATTTCCTAAACTAAGTCATTGCTCCTCCAGATGTCTCTCCCATGTTCTCCCCTGCTCTAAAACTTTTCCTACAGTTAAGAAAGGCTTTGGAGTCAGGCAAATGAAATCAACTCCCAGCTCTACAACTCATAAACTGCATAACCTTGGGCAGGGTACTAATCCCTCTTAGCCCCAGTTTCACCAACTTTCAAATGGCAGTACTAATACCTTACATTGCTGGAATACTGTAAGATTTAAATGGGCTAATATATGTTTTTGAAATGTCTATAAAACCACACCTGGAACCTATGGGGTTGGGTTAAAACTGTGTTAGTTTCTTTCAAGTCCCTTTTTGATGCACCTATGTCCATTTTCCTTTGCTTCTGTAATACTGAACCTCTGATCTCAAAATTTCAATTGTTATGCTAAGATTCCCATGCACCTACTTTCCTTTCTTGTAAAGCTTTGAGCTTGAGTGAGCCTGTTCTTCCTGGTGGCATGCAAAGCAACATCTGCAAACCCAATGCTTTAACTGATTCTAGCCCCAGTTTCAAACTTCCTAAAGGAAATCTAAAACAAATCAAAAATTTACCCCTGAAACCTCCATTTTCAAAGTTTCCATTCTAGCACCACCATTTTTTGAGAGGTCCTTAGTCTTCAAACCTTGCAGCCATTTTGGCTCTCTGTTCAAATTCATTCCCTGTGACAGTCAGTCATCAAACCCTGTGAATCCTTCCTTCACAGAATCCTTCCTATCTGACCCTTCTTCTCCATGTCCACTGCCACCATTAGGACCCAGACCCTCATTGCCTCAAAAGTATTTCCACAGCCACCACGCTTGCTTCCCCGCCTCCATTGCCTCCCCACATGAAGAACTGAGCATCACTGCCAAGCTTCTCTGTATCTTTCCTTATTTCTTTCTTTATCCTCTACTGAAGCTCCACAGCCTCAATCTTCCCATGGTTTGCACCAGCGTATTTTTTTTCTTACACAAGAAGACTAATAGAATGGTAGTTTTCAGCAATCATCAAACGTGTTGGGCTTTAGCCTAGTGCAGCTACTAATAAGCAACCACAAAAAGATGATCAATATCTGAGCGTACACTGTGTGCCATGTGCTTTGTCATCATTATTTCTAATCCAGCCTTGATGATGTTCTGGAAATGATCCAAGGAAAAATAGAAAATAGGGGCTTTGCTATCTAATACATTTGGAAAACATTATATAATAGTCTCATAGGTAGTAGCTTTTGCCTTTGGATGGGTGAAGTAAGCTACCAGCATCAGAACCCATTTCTCATGTTCTTATGCATCTTGGTGACAGTAGAGGCCACTTCCCACTAGAGAGACTGAAAACTCCTCACACTAATTTTCCCAAACTTCCCGTTTGGGGCTTGGACACATAGCCTAGACTGCGTCAATCAATTTAAGAATTCTGTATTAATTTTCCATTGTTACCGTAATAAATTACTACAAACTTAGTGTCTTACAAAATTTTGAATGTATTTTCTTACTCTTCTGGAGATCAAGAGTCCAAAGTGGTTTTCACTGTGCTACAGTCAGGGTGTTAGCAGTGCTGGTTCCTATGGAGGCTCTGAGGGGAAAATCTGTTTCCTTGTCTCTGTGGCTCCTAGAGGCTGCCTGCAATCCTTGGTGCATGGCCCCTACCTCATATCACTTCACAGTCTTTCTTCTGTCATCACATCTCTTACTTTTTTTTACATTGAACTAGAGTTGATTTACAATGTTGTGTTAGTTTCAGGTGTACAGCAAAGTGATTCAGTTATACATATACATATATATGTCTATTTTTTCTCAGATTATTTTCCATTATAAGTTATTACAAGATATTGAATATAGTTCTCTGTGCTGTACTGTAGGTCTGGTTGTTTATTTACACATCTCTTACTATTCACTGATCTTCATACTTTCCTTTTATGAGAACCTTTGTGATTATCTTGGGCCTACCCAGAAAATCCAGGATAATCTCCCTATCTCCAAATTCTTAATCATATATGCAAAATCTCTTTTACCATGCAATATAATATATTCATTCACAGGTTACAGATATTAGGACATGGATATCTTTGGGGCCATTATTAAGGTTACTACAGACCCCAAGATTTTGAATTGGAAGATAATAAGACAAAGAACAAAATCTGTGCAGAATCCATAGTGAGAGCAGAAAGTGACTCCAGAGGCATCATCCAGTTCCCAGAGGTGGCGGCAACACCCAGTATCAGCACCCACAGTAGAGCCAGTCAAGCAGGTGCACCAAGGACTCAGTGTCAGGGGCAATGTGTGTTCCCCAGACTGGCTTAGTCTATCAAGGTGGCCCTGGTGCCCCTCAACTTTCATTGTCTCTGCCCTTTCTCCAAACCTGGATCTACGGTATTCCTGCCATTTCTATGAGCCACCCAACATCCTTCTAATACATTCCCTTTCTATTTACATCAATCAGAATGAGTTTGTGTTGCCTGCAACTAAGAAGCACTTTTAAATGTTCCCTTCCTGCATACTCAAAAGGCAAACTAGCTGAACACAGGATTTTGGACATACCAGAATAAAGATACTTATTTAATCGTACTTTTTTTCCCCTAGTGTCTCCCAATTTTATTTGACCACAACATCTCTCTTTCTTGCAATATTCTCTTCCTAAACAGTGTGCCATAGAACAGAATTGAAAAGATGTTACCCCCAATTTTATAGATAAGGAAATAAAGGTTCAGAGGGTTTAAGTAAGTTACCCAAGGTTACACAACTAACATGTGCCAGATCCAAGATTTAAAACCTTATCTAATGCCAAAGCTACTCCATCACATCTCCCCCATTAAAATGCCTGTGTAGCAATAATTTAAATTACATATGAAATGATATATATCTAAATATTTGAATGTCATGATTTTAAAGGTTCATTATAATTATTTAGTCTTTTCATGTGCTTTCAAGTCACGGGCTTTACCAATATGATAGCACTACCAGAGAACATGATGGGGGGAAAGAGCTTTCTGGGGTGATTATCACTTACTTTATATAAAGCAAGACCATTTACAAGGGTACTATTTTAATATTAAACCATGTGGGGGTGGTCCTATTCCCCATACACATTCCCATTCAAGTGGCAGTAAGGTCTCTCAATATGCATTCCCCTTAGGGAAGGTACTATAGAGAGAGAAATAAACACTACACTATTGGCTTTTTAGCTCTGAAATCAATTTTCATAAATCCATGGCAGAAACAACAGTCTTAAAAGCAGTCGATTTCAGTTATAAGAGTCAGGTAATTGAAAGAGAAAATTTTTTTTTGAAATTCAAGAGGTTGATTTCAGTACCAAGGGCCAAATCGTGGGGGACCCAGAATCGATAATTTATACCATAAAGTGAGGACAAATGTGGAGTGACATAATGCTCTCCACTCACCCAAAAGGAAAAGAGGGCTCCATCACCTTATAAGAGAGGAAAGAGAGCAGCAGCACCACCACCCCAAGCTGGACCCCAGAGGCAGTATGATCACAGAAACTTCAGGGTAGTCTGAGGGGTCTCCACCAGAATAGACCATTTCCTGGCTGCTTCCCCGAGAATAAGCTAGAAGACTGCAAGCCACATAGGGAACCTCTCCCTCCCATATGGTCCCTAAGCAGTAAATGAGCAATGACTGAAGAAGATTTCTAGGAAGGGAGACCTCCAAGAAGCAGCCTCACAGAATCCTGAACATTCCAAAGTGTTGTGGGGAAAACCTCCAGCCCCACTCTCTTACTCACCTCCTTCCTCCCCTTACCCAATCATGCACACAAGTGTGGCTGGAGGGACTGAGAGATAACAAATAGGCCAGAAGAGGTCTCCTGGTTGGTATGAGAACAGCACAGAGTCAAAAGAGAACAGAGTGAGAGAAGCCTACACCTGGGACCTTGGAGGAGCTGTGGACACCAGCAGTGAGTGATGCAGCCTTAGACAGCAATGCTCAAGACCTGATGGGATGGTTATGTCTGGAACAGGGCAAAAAGGACAGGAGGTAATCAAGGATGCAGGTCAACGTCCCCACACACCCACTGTGTATGCCATCTGTGATTTACACCCTCCTCCAACCCAGGAAGAAGAAAAAAATTCTAGATAGAGGGGAGAATCTTGATTTGGGTGATTAATTACCACTCCCTCCACACTAAGGAATTAAGTGTTAGATTAGAAGTTAGTGAATTTTCTAGAACTGGCAAGATTAAATTCTCTACTACGAAGCCAGCATGGATTTTTAAATCTAGTATGAGTTTAGTTATAGTCAGAAAAAAATCCATTATGTTTTTCTGGTATACACTGAGCTTGTGACTATGTAAAATTCATACTCAGTTCCCAAGTTCCATACTCAGTTCCATTTCTTAAAGAAGTGTGGACTTCCTGTTGGTGTGGTATGAGTTGTTAGGGAATTCTTTTTTATTATTCAAAGTACTCTGATACACCCCAACTATAGCATTATAAGTCATAAACTTGAAAGGTTTATTTCTGTGGTGGAGGGAGAAACCATGGAAAAGGTGAGCATAGGCTCTGACAGTGGCTAGGAAGCATAAGAAGGCCTCATTGGTGACCACTTTGCTTGTGAAGGCAGGAGTGGGGAGCTGCTGGGCAACTTATAGATCACTTGAAACAGCTTTGTGAGCCACTCATGGCTCATGAGGGAACAGGTGGGGAACTGCTGGTGTGGGGAGGAAGCAATAAAAATGCATGAGTGTAGAAGAGAGTTGGTACAGCAAAAAGACAAAATAAGCTATAGTTTCATTGAAAAATAAATAAATGTAAGCACCAAGAAATAGATTCTGTGGATTCAGGGGGGACTCTTCAAAGATGTGAAAGCAAAAAGAACCCAATTTTTTAAATTAAATAGAAAACAGAAAGGGGTTTTTAGCAAAAAGGGCTGAAGATCATTCTAAATAGGTAACACTATTCAAACTCTTAAGAGAAATTAAGATTTCCAGAAATAATATGTGTAGGAATATAAACAAACCAAAAGGTTCTTGTAAGAGGAAGTGTCTCATGTTAAATAATTTTCCCAAGAAAATAAAATCATGAGTTAGTGCAGCAGAAAGAGGCCTAAGCCTCTATATCATAAACCAGATAAACTAAATTGTTCATTAAAATTGTTGTTTTAATATTTAGAAGAAAAAATTAAATGATCAACTGAAGTATAAATAATCTGTGGGTTCAAATATTGTGATGTCTATTTAATATAAAAAGGTAATTTTATAAAGTAAAGTTAACTCATCAACCCTTTTGGTGTTCTATTTATTCTCTCCATTGTAGGGACAAGAGACAGACAATAGTTAAACACATTGATCAAGGCCCAAGTGTGGCAGTTATAGACAGGTTTATCCCTCAGCTTCTCATTTTAGAAAAGAAATTGTAGTCATTGTGAGCTAGGAGATCAAGACAGTACAGTAGGAAGCCGCTGGGCTAACTTCCCTTCACGAACACATCAGAACTACAGAGACATGTAGAATAACTCTCGATGAAGTTGACCTGGGGACTAGCAGAGCAGCTCTCTTATAATCAAGGCTGGAAATAAAGATTCACGCAGAATCTGGTAGGAAGGGAGGAGAAGCAGTCTGGTCTGGGGCCTGCACTCCTAGTTGGAGACACAGAAGAGGTGGGGGATTTCACAGGCTTGTGGATGCTCCCTGGGGAGCAAGTGGTTCAAGCTACATGTTAAGCATCCTAGCCCTGCAGTCCAACACCAAAAAGACACGTCCCCTTAGCAGATTTGAAGATCAGTGGGGCTTACTGGAGGTTTATAAGAAGGTGAGACTCTGTTCTTTAAAAGCACACACAGATTTGCTTACTCCCAGTATCACTACAGAGGTAGCAGATTGAAAACTGCCTGGGGCTCTGGTTGGCTTGCCAGTACAGCTCCGGCACGCTCCCCAGCCTGGACCAGACTCCTGCTCCAGCCCCAGCCCTTCTTGCTCTGGTGCTGCTCCCCTCTAAGGCAGAGGCTGCTGTTGCCAACCAAACTGCACATGCTTAGAGGGACTGGAGCCAGTGAGGACCTGGTCCCACCTCTGACCAGGACAGAGGGAGCCATTGTGCACATACTCAGAAGGGAGTGAGGCTAACTGCAGGGAGGAGGCTGCCATCACCAGAGTGACTGTCCCTGTGCATACTTGGGAGGGAGTGAGGCTAGCAAAATGGAGGAGACTGCCACTGCCACAGCACACGACCCTGTGCACACTTGGGAGGGAGTGGGGCCAGCTCGGTGGTGTGACGCAAACCCCTCCGGCCACAACCCAGCCTCTAACCAAGGTGAACACTCCAGGAAAAAGTGAAACCAGCACAGAAGTGCAGGCCCAAGCCCTCTGGGCCCAGCCACTCCCAAACCAAGGGGGAGACTGCCATCACAACCAGGAGAAACCTAACTCCCTCAGGACTCCTGCTCTAGCCACTTAGGCCCCAACACCACCCCTGGTATGGCAGTGACATTCATTGAGCATAGAAGGAACCCTAGCTTTCACCCAGTTCTGCCTCTAGCCCCTCCAGCTCCAGCTCTACCTCCCACCAAAACAATGGCTGCCAGCTCACCCCAGGGGAAGACACACACAATGCTCACTTCAGATCCTGCTCTCCCACCAAAGCTACTGTACACATGCAGACTGCATCGGGATGTTCCCACACAAGGACACACCTTCAAAACAGGGATAGGTAACTGTTTCACCTAATTTTATTAGAGACAGAGAAAGTTAAACAAAATGAGAACACAGAATAATATGTTTCAAATGAAGGAACAAGAATAATAACATGAAAAAAACCCTTAATGAAACAGATAGATACTATAATTTATCTTGCAAAGAGTTCAAAGCAATAATAATAATGATTCTAACTGAACTGAGGAAAAGAATAGATGAACACAGTGAGAATTTTAACAAAGAACTAGAAAATATAAAAAGAACAAGTCAGGGCTTCCCTGGTGGTGTAGTGGTTGAGAGTCCGCCTGCCTATGCAGGGGACGTGGGTTCGTGCCCCAGTCCGGGAGGGTCCCACATGCCATGGAGCGGCTGGGCCCGTGGGCCATGGCCACTGGGCCTGCGTGTCCGGAGCCTGTGCTCCACGGCGGGAGAGGCCACAGCGGTGAGAGGCCCGCGTACCGCAAAAAAAAAAAAAAAAAAAAAAAAAAAAAAGAACAAGTCAGAGCTGAAGAACAGCATACCTTAAATGAAAAATACACTAGAGGGAATTAAGAGCAGATGAGGTGATCCAGAAGAATGCATAAGCAATCTGAAAGATAGAATAATGCAAATCACCCAATCAGAACAACAAAAAGAAAAAATAAATTTTAAAACTGGGAATAGTTTAAGGGACCTCTGGACAACACCAAGCATCATAACATTCACATTATAGTGGTGAAGAAAGAGAAGAGAGAGAAAGGGGTGGAAAATGTATGTGATAAAATTGTGGCTGAAAACTTCCCAGACCTGAAGAAGGAAAAAGATATCTAGGTACAGGAGTCACAGAGTGTCCCAAACAAGATGTACTTGAAAATACCCAAACCAAGACATATCAAAATTAAAATGGCAAAAGTTAAAGACAGAGAATTCTAAAGTCAGCAAGAGAAAAACAAAGAGTCATATACAAAGGAAACCTCACAAGGATATAAGCTGATTTTTCAGCAGAAAATTTGCCAACCAGAAGGGAGTGGCATGATATATTTAAAGTGATGAAAAGAAAAAGAACTACCACCTAGGATACTCTATCCAGCAAGGTTTTCATTCAGAATCAAAGGAGAGATAAAGAACTTCTCAAACAAGCAAAAACTAAAAAAGTTTATCAATAATAAACCGAACTTACAAGAAGTGTTAAAGGGTCTTCTTTAAGTGAAAAAGTAAGGGCTTTAACAAGAAATAAGAAATTATAGTAAGGGAAAATTCCCACTAATAAAGGCAAATATATAGTAAAGGCTGTGAATCAACCACTTAAACAAGATAGTATGAAGTTTGAAAAACCAAAACTGTAAAATCAACTATAACTACTATAAACAGCTAAAGGATAGACATGAAAGTGTAAAATATGACATAAAAAAACACAAAACATGGTGAGGGAGGTGTAAAAAATGTAGAGCTTTTAGAATTTGAACTTAAATGACCATCAGTTTAAAATAAATAGATATAGGTCAACATATATGAACTCCATGATAACCACAAATCAAAAACCTACAATAGATATACAAAAGCTAGAGAAAAAAGAACACACACATAACACTAAAGAAAATCCTCAAACCACATGGTAAGAGATTAAAAGAAGAAGAAAAGAACAAAGAAGAACAACATAAACAACCAGAAAACAAATAGCAAAATGTCAATAAGTACATATCTATCAATAATCACTCTAAATGTCAATGGACTAAATGCTCCAATCCAAAGACATAAGTAGCTGATTGGATTAAAAAATAAGACTCATCTATATGCTGCCTACAAGAGACTCACTTCAGAGCTAATGACACACACAGACTGAAAGTGAAGAGATGGAAAAAGATATTTCATGCAAATGGAGAGGAAAAGAAAGCTGGGGTGATAGCCATTATTTTGTAGTAACATTCAGTGGAGTATAATCTGTAAAAATACTAAATAACTATGCTGTACACCTGAAACTAATATAATATTATAAATCAAATATGTTTCAATAAACTTTTTAAATAAAAAAGAATGCTGAGGTAGCAATACTCATATCAGACAAAGTAGACTTTAAAACAAAGTCCTAGGGGTAAAACGGGAATAAAGACACAGACCTACTTGAGAATGGACTTGAGGATATGGGGAGGGGGAAGGGTAAGCTGTGACAAAGCGAAAGAGAGGCATGGACATATATACACTACCAAACGTAAGGTAGATAGATAGTGGGAAGCAGCCGCAGAGCACAGGGCGATCAGCTCGGTGCTTTGTGACCGCCTGGAGGGGTGGGATGGGGAGGGTGGGAGGGAGGGAGATGCATGAGGGAAGGGATGTGGGAACAGATGTATATGTATGACTGATTCACTTTGTTATAAAGCAGAAACTAATAAAAAAAAGTTAAAAAAAATAAAAAATAAAAAATAATAAAATAAAATAAAACAGTCTATAATAAGAGACAAAGAAGGGCATAATATAATGATAAATGGATCAATACAAGAAGAGGATATAACATTTGTAAACATAAATGTACCTAATATAAGAGCATCTAAATATATAAAACAAATATTAACAAAATATTAATATATATTAATACATTACATATTAATATATATTAATTATATATCATATATTATATTAATTATATGTGATATATAATATATAATATATTAATTATATATTATAATGTGTTATATGTTAATTATATATTAATTATAATTAATTAATTAATTATTGATTAATTAATTATATATTAATATATGTTGACAAAAAGGGAGAAACTGACAATAATGCAGTAATAGTATGGAACTTTAACACCCTACTTATATCAATGGACAGATCATCCAGACAGAAGATCAATAAGGAAACAGTGGCCTTAAATGACACATTAGGCCAGTTGGACTTAATAGATATCTACAGGACATTCTATCTGAAAACAGCAGAATACATATTCTTTTGAAGTGCACATGGAATACCTCTGGGATAGATCACATGCTAAGCCATAAAACAAGTCTCAACAAATTTAAGAGAATAGAAATTATATTAAGCAACTTTTCTGACTACAATAGTATGAAACTAGAAATCAATTACAGGAAATAAAATGAGAAAACACAAATATGAGGAGACTAAACAACATGCTACTAAAAAACCAATGAGTCAACAAAGAAACCAAAGAAGAAAGTACAAAATACCTTGAGACCAACAAAAATAAAAACACAACTTTCCAAAATCTATGGGACACAGCAAAAGCAGTTCTAGGGAAGTTTATAGTAATACAGGCCTACCTCAAGAAACAAGAAAAATCTCAAATAAACAACCTAACCTACTATTCTTAAAATTAACAAAAGTAAAAAAAAAAAAAAAACAAAAGCCCAAAGCCTGCAGAAGGAAGGAAATAATAAAGATCAAAGTGGAAATAAATAAAATGCAGGTCAAAAAGAAAAGAAAAGAAAAGATCAATGAAACCAAGAGCTGGTCTCTTGAAAATATTAAAAAATTGATAAGCCTTCAGCCAGGTTAATTAAGAATAAAAGAGGGAGGACTCAAATAAACAAAATAAGAAATGAAAGAGAGAAATAACAACCAAAATCACAGAAAAATATGCAATCATAAAGGACTACTATGAACAGTTATAGACAAACAAATTGGAAAACCTAGAAGAAATGGATAAATTCCTTGAAACATACAATCTTCCAAGACTGAATAAGGAAGAAAAAAGATAATCTGAACAGAATTCATTGCTATTTACAATAGCCAGGACATGGAAGCAACGTAAGTGTCTGTCGACAGATGAATGGATAAAGAAGATGTGGCACATATATACAATGGAATATTATTCAGCCATAAAAAGAAACGAAACTGAGTTATTTGTAGTGAGGTGGATGGACCTAGAGACTATCATACAGAGTGAAGTAAGTCAGAAAGAAAAACAAATACTGTATGCTAACACATATATATAGAATCTAAAAAAAAAAAAAAAAAAGGTTCTGAAGAACCTAGGGGCAGGACACGAATAAAGACGCAGATGTAGAGAATGGACTTGAGGACATGGGGAGGGGGAAGGGTAAGCTGGGACAAAGTGAGAGAGTGGCATGGACATATATACACTACCAAATTTAAATTAGATAGCTAATGGGAAGCAGAAGCATAGCACAGGGAGATCAGTTTGGTGCTTTGTGTCCAACTAGAGGAATGGGATAGGGAGGGTGGGAGGGAGACACAAGAGGGAGGAGATATGGGGATATATGTATACGTATAGCTGATTTACTTTGTTATACGGCAGAAACTAACACACCCTTGTAAAGCAATTATACTCCAATAAAGATGTCAAAAAGAAACAAGAGTATATATGACAAAAGAGGAAAACAGAAATAAAAGGAATCAGGTCGACAAAGAAGATTGACAATATCTCAGAATGTAGAGCGTGGGACAAGTTTTAGGGGAAGCATATATTAGTATCTTATTTTTAGCCTGGAAGAGTCTCCAGACTTCCAAACCCAGAAGTGTAATTTTTGCTAAAAGAAAATTTCCAGAAACAAGAAGTAAAAACAGTAACACTTGATTTTCAGATTAAAAAACAAACAATAAAAAAGGATCAGGTCTAGAAGAATATAAATTAGCTTGGAAGGTCAAGCAAGAATGCTGGCTACAGGTCATGCTGGAGGTTGGGCTTGGAGTTAACAAGAGGTCAAAGGAAATAGAACCTGGAGCACAAGCCATTGCATCCCACACAACAATTTAAGTTCTGCACATCTACATACACTGGCCACAGGTTGTGAACAAGGACAAAGTAAGGGCTTCAAGCCTTATTTCTTCTTCTGATGCAGTTCACCATTGTTCTTCAGGGTTTGCTGAGTTTATGTATAATTCTCACATATTTTAACAGTGATAAGAGATAAACCAGTATGAGCCAACTCTCAGTTAATTAGAACTTTTGACTAAAGGAGAGTCCCTATTTCTCCAGCATGCAAGAAACCTAATTTTGATTGTAAAATGTTAAATTTGTTATACACCTAACACTCTCACAGAACATGCTGTGGTCCAATTGTTTACTAGGCAAGGCAATGCATATTTCTCACTAATAAACAGAAAAACTTTGACAAGTAAAAAAAAGAAAAGAAAAGAAAAGAAAGTGAATAAGTAAGCAAAAAACTCTGAACAAAAGTCCAAGACCAGACAGTTTCACAGGGGAATTCCACCAAACATTTAAAGAAGAGTTAATACCTATCCTTCTGAAACAATTCCAAACAATTGAAGAGAAGGGAACACTTCAAAATTCATTCAACAATGCCACCATTACTCTGATACCAAAACCAGACAAAGACACTACAAAAAAAAAAAGAGAAAATTACAGGCCAATATCCCTGATAAATGTATATGCAAAAATCTTCAACAAAGTATTAGCAAACCAGGCTTCCCTGCTGGCGCAGTGGTTGAGAGCCTGCCTGCCGATGCAGGGGACACGGGTCTGTGGCCTGGTCCGGGAAGATCCCACATGCCGCAGAGCGGCTGGGCCCATGAGCCATGGCCGCTGAGCCTGCGCATCCGGAGCCTGTGCTCCGCAATGGGAGGGGCCACAACAGTGAGAGGCCTGCGTACTGCAAAAAAATATATATATATTAGCAAACCAAATTTGACAATATGTGAAAAGAATCATACACCATGATCAAGTGGGATTTATCCCAGAGATGCAAGGATGTTTCAGTATCTGCAAATCAGTCAATGTGATACACCACATTAACAAAATGAAGGATAAAAATCACATGATCGGGCCTCCCTGGTGGCGCAGTGGTTGAGAGTCCGCCTGCCGATGCAGGGGATACGGGTTCGTGCCCCGATCTGGGAGGATCCCATATGCCGCGGAGCGGCTGGGCCCGTGAGCCATGGCCGCTGGGCCTGCGCATCCGGAGCCTGTGCTCTGCAACGGGAGAGGCCACAACAGTGAGAGGCCCGCATATCGAAAAAAAAAAAAAAAAAAATCACATGATCATCTCAATAGATGAAGGAAAAGCATTTGACAAAATTCAACACCATTTATGATAAAAACTCTCAACAAAGTTGATATAGAGAGAACATATCTCAACATGATGACGGCCATTTATGACAAACCCACAGTTAGTATTATACTTAATGGTGAAAAACTGAAAGCTTTTCCTCTAAAGTCAGGAACGAGACAAGGATGCCCCCCTCACTATTCCTATTTAAATAGTATTGGAAATTCTAGCCACAGCAATCAGACAAGAAAAAGAAATAAAAGGTATCCAAATTGTAATGAAAGAAGTAAAACTGTCACTATTTTCAGATAACATGACATATGTGGATATAGAAAACCCTGAAGTCTCTACCAAAAAAACTACTATAACTAATAAGTGAATTCAGTAAAGTTGCATCATACAAGATTAATATTCAGAAACCTGTTGCATTTCTATACACTAATAATGAACTAACAGAAAGAGGAAGCAAGAAAACTATCAATTTAAAATTGCATCAAAAAGAATAAAATATCTAGGAATAAACTTAACCAAGGAGGTGAAAGACCTATACAGTAAGTCCCCTACATATGAACGAGTTCCATTCCAAGAGTGTTTTCATAGTGCTCGCTTCGGCAGCACATATACCAAGAGTGTTTTCATAAGTCCAATTAGTTCATAGGCCCAACCAAGTTAGCCTAGGTACCCAACTAATACAATCAGCTATATAGTACTGTACTGTAATAGGTTTATAATACTTTTCATGCAAATAACACATAAACAAACACAAGAAATAAAGAAAAAAATTTTAATCTTACAGTACAGTACCTTGAAAACTACTGTAGTATAGTACAACAGCTGGCATACAGGGGCTGGCATCAAGTGAACAGGAAAGAAGAGTTACTGACTGGAGGAGGGAGAGGAGGTGGGAGATGGTAGAGCTGAAACATCATCAGCAATAGATGGAGGGCAAGCTGCAATTACACTTATTCCTGACACAGGTTCCAGTTCCTTACTGGATTCAATTCTATCTACCCTCTTGAAAAATCGATCCAGTGATGTTTGGGTAGAAGCTTTTTTTTTTTCTCAAAATAGATGACACAGTAGCACTGGATTGCATTCTGAACAGCTGCTGCAGCCTTTGTGTACCATTCTACTTTCAGGTCCTGTGCCTCAAAACTAACAGCGTCTCCTCAAATAAAGAAAATCCCCTTGCCACTTCCTGCATCATGAGTCTCT
This sequence comes from Mesoplodon densirostris, assembly GCF_025265405.1. NCBI lineage: Eukaryota > Metazoa > Chordata > Mammalia > Artiodactyla > Ziphiidae > Mesoplodon > Mesoplodon densirostris. The sequence goes on along the minus strand of NC_082673.1, from coordinate 53,661,165 downwards.
TCAGTTCTTCAGTTACGTCTTCCTCTTGTCTCTCTTCATCCTTCTCTGGGCCTCCAATTCCATAAGGTCTTTATTAGTAAGCTCTCCATGTTGCACACAAAGTTCAATGAAGTCATCCTCTTGCAGATCTAGCTTGAAATAAAGATACTGTACTACTGTACTCTATGCACTGCTGTACAGTAAAGTACACTAAAGCACAACCACTTGTAGAGGATGCATGCACGTGACAATGTATGCCAGATATGTGAACTAACTTACGTGATTGGACATGCAAAAGCACATTCACATCTTTGAAAGTTCGCAACTTGAAGGTTTGTATGTAGGGGACTTACTGTACTCTGAAAACTTATAGTTTTATAAGTTTTATAGACACTGATAAAGGAAATCAAAGATGATACAAAGAAATGTAAAGATATCCCATGTTCATTGATTGGAAGAATTAATATTGTTAAAATGTCCATACTACCCAAGGCAATCTACAGATTTAATTAAACCTCCATCAAAATTCCCAGGACATTTTTCCAGAACTAGATCAAATAACTGTAAAATTTGTATGGAATGACAAAAGACCATGAATAGCCAAAGCAATCTTAAGAAAAAAGAACAGAGCTGGAGGTGTCATGCTCCCTGACTTCAGATTATACTACAAAGCTACAGTAATCAAAACAGTATGTGGTACTGGCACAAAAACAGACATAGATCAATGGAACAGAACAGAGAGCCCAGAAATAAACCCATGCACACATGGTCAATTAATCTACAACAAAGAAGGCAAAACTATATAATGGGAAAAAGAGTCTCTTTAATAAGTGGTGTTGGCAAAACTAGACAGCTGTATATAAATGAATGAAATTAACAAATGAAGCCTAATTAAACTTAACAGCCTTTGCATAACAAAGGAAACTATCAACAAATCAAAAAGACAACCTTCTGAATGGGAGAAGATATTTGCAAATGACATGTCTGATTAGGGGTTAATATCCAAAATATATAAAGAGCTTATACAACTCAATATCAAAAAAACAAACAACTCATTTAAAAAATGGGCAGAAAACCTGAATAGACATTTTTCCAAAGAAGACATACGGATAGCCAATAGGCACATGAACAGGTGCTCAACATCACTAATCATCAGGTAAAAGTAAGTCAAAACCACAAGATATCACCTCACACTTGTCAGAATGGTTACCATAAAAAGACAACAAATAATAAATTTTGGAGAGGATATCGAGAAAAGGCAACCCTAGTTTACTGTTGGTGGAAATGTAAATTGATGCAGCCACTATGGAAAACAGTATAAAAGTTCCTCAAAAAATTAAAAATAGAACTACCATATGATCGAGCAATTCCACTCTTTGGTATAAATGCAAAGAATACTAAAACACTAACTTGAAAGGATATATGCACCCCACTGTTCATAGCAGCATTATTTATAATAGCCAAGATATGAAAGCAATCTAAGTGTCAAAAATGAATGGATAAAGAAGCTCTGGTATATATAGATATATAGATATATAGATATATACACACACATATATATGTATATATATAACTCAGCCACGTAAAGAATAAAATTTTTCCATTTATAACAATATGAACAACCTGGAGGGTAGTATGCTTAGTGAAGTAAGTCAGAGAAAGACAAATACTGTATGTTTCACTTATATGTGGTATTTTAAAAATAAACAAACAAATGAGTATAACAAGCCAAAACAGACTAATAGATACAGAGAACAAACTAGTGTTTACCAGTGGGGAGGTGGGGAGGGGAGGGGCAAGATAAGCAAAGAGGATTAAGAGGTACAAACTACTAGGTATAAAATAAATAAGATACAAGGATGTAATGTACAGCACAGGGAATACAACAAATATTTTGTAATAACTTTAAATAAATATAAGCTATAAAAATATTGAATCACTGTGTTATACACCTGAAACTAAGATAACAATGTACAGCAACTCACTTCATTTTGAAAAATTTTATACAAATTGTATATGACTACAATGTCAAGTGTGTGGTATTGATACTGTAAGAGACATATAGAATAACAAAACAGACCCACCTGTATGGTGGGTCTGTTTTGTTACTGTATGTATAGACCCACTCTTGGTCTATGACAAGTGCTGCCATAGATCAGGGGGAAGGAATGGACTTTTTAAGATGATGCTAGAAAAATTGGGCATCCATACTATTTTTTAAAAATTTAATTGGATGCCTCTACTTCACATTGTACACAGAAACCACTCCAAATTGGTTAAACATTTGAATATAAAATGAAAAAACTATAAAGCTTTTAGAATATAATATAGGAAAATGTCATCATGACCATGGGATACATGGCAAACACAGTGCCTTGTGTTCACCAAATCCAGTATATTTTTCATTGTGGGCACTCTGAGAGCACACTTCCTAGCCTCACTTGTATTTTCTGGGGACCACATAACTGACATCTGATTATTGGAATATAGGCAGAAGTGACTGATAATCAACACTGTCTGGCCTGGCTCCTATAAAACTACCCACATGATCCTCATTCTCCCACATTATGTCTCTCTTCCCTCATCTTCTTGGCAAATGCAGAGGATGCGTGGAGGACTCCAAGGTCCTACGAGATATTGGAGCCTGGGTCTCTGAATGACCACATGGCACAGAATCTCTCCCCACTCCCAGCACTCTATAATGTAAGGATCAATAAGAAAAAATGGAAACCAAAAGGAAGACAATCAGTTAAACAAAAGAAGACAGCTAAATGGGAAATAATCAGGTTATAAGGCATGACACCTCTTTAGTAATCAGGGATATAAAAATTAAAGTCATGTTTCATACTCACCAGATGGGCAAAAATGGTAAAGTCTAATAATGTCAAACATTGACAAAAATTCAGAGCAATGAGAACTCATGTATTTCTGGTGGAAGTGTACATTGGTGCAACCACTTTGCAAAACAGTTTGTCATTACTTAATAAAAATGAAGATATAGACACTCAATTAGCTAACAAAATTAAGTATATATATCCAAGAGGAACTCATGTACTGTATGCTGGGACGTATACCCAAAAATATGCACTTGGAAGATTTATTCATTAATAGTAGAGTGGGTAAATAAGTTTTGAAAATGATCTACAACTACATGCAAAAATGTTGATAAGTGTCACAAATGTAACATTGAATGAAAGAAGCAAGCCACAAAAAATACATGTATTGTCCTGTGTAAATAAATTTCAAAGATAAGCAAAACTAAGTTATATTGTTTAGGTATGCATAAATATATAGTTTTTAAAAAGCAAAGAAAACATTAAAAAAACTCAAGATAATGGTTACTTCAAGAAGTGGTTGGTGGATTCACAGATGTTTGTTCTATAATAAGTTGTTAAACTGTATCTGTATACTTCATGCACTTTTCAGCATATAAATTATATTTTTATATGTAATATAAATTTCATTATATATTGTGATTACATATATAATTTATTACATATACAACAGAAATGTGAAAAAGAGAAAAATGATAGATTTAAATAATATATCTAGCAACCAAGTTAAAATTAAGAAAACTCTGGGGAAGTAAGAGTAAATATCACTACAAAATGAAGAGAAGAAATTCAATACCAGAGATAAAGAAGAGCCATTATAGAAAATTAAAATATTATAATGTCTTAAATATCATTCGGTAGCAGAGAGATGATTGTTTTAAATCAACAATAAATTAACAGCTAACTTGTGGGTTTAGTCATAAGTGACAATAATTTCTCTTTGGTCCAATTTCAAAATTCCAACTCTTACAAATATCTTTTAGAACAAAATACACACTACATAAATCAAAGGACAAACAATTCCTGTGAGGAGGAGATATTTAAGCTGTGACCTGAAGATAACCAGAAATTAGCCTACTGAAGAGTGTTCTGGGCTGAGGGAATAGCAAATGGGAAGGTTCAGGGGTGCAAAAGGCCCCAACTCATTCCAAGAACTAAAAAAAGACCATCTTGGCAGAAATGTAACAGCAATTACTGAAGGAACACTGTCTGAAGAGAAAGTGTGGGAGAAAAGAGATTTCAGAAACTTGGGTTTTGCTAAAGTGCTACTGGGTGAATCTCTACTGTGTTGCATCAACGCTGATAAATGCCCCGCACCTCCCTCACACACACACAGTTCTGAGACGAACAGGAGATTTGCATTTGTAGGGAAAAGGTATTTTAATTCCATAGAGATTTCCCATCTCTAATTTCTGTGTTTCTGTAAATCTCATAAATAATAAACTATCACTAAAAAGAAGGAAGGGACTGGAACTAGCCAGGGGAAATAAATCTTTTCCCTTAACTCTGTGTTTAACGCTGAACACCTAGATAAACTATTTGTGGGCTTGGGTGTTCCCAGAGATACAAATCCTAGGACTACTGAGAGAGTAAGTGGTTTCCATCTGAATTTAAGCTTTCCCTTTCCCACTGCAATGTTTGTAGACTTTCAAATAACATTTTTAGGATTCAAGGCAGTGCTTTTCCAAATAGGAGCAGACAGGTTTTCAAGGTGTGATCTACTTACTCTCTTTATTACAAGAAAATGCCTGACTCTATGCTTACCTGAGTTAATAAATTTTATTCTTGTTGACAGGAAGAATAATAGCTTTGAAATAAATAAGCATACTGTGCTTAAAAGTTTCCCTGCTTTATTTTCATATACAATACACACATTATTTCAGATAGACATTTAGAAGGACAGATATATACCTGGTGCTTTAAAATAAATTATACATTTTCTGGTGCCAGAGCACACAGATGGTCCATTTACCACTTCAGGAGACTTGCCACTGTTTTTGAAGCAGTAAAATTTCTTTTCTCGCTTTTTTTAAACTACCTATTCTCTTTCATGATATTCACTAACATTGTGAAATTCTCCAGATGTTTGGGAAGCCATTAAAAAGTGGAGTAAATTTCTGTTCTTGTGGACTGTGGATCTAATATTTGTTTTTAAACCAAACAGGTGTGTTGAAAAAGGAGGCACAGGGATTTACACTTGTATAGTAACATGGCCTTCAGTTCAAAGGCAGGCACACCAACATCAAATCACTTCAAATAGTCATTTGCACCTATGAGGAACTCAAGGCCTGTTGGTTAGTTGATAGATTAACGTACCAAGTTCAGCTTGCTTCCTTTGTCTGGAAGAGTTCTATGGAAATTAGGAAGGGATAAAGAATACCAGAGACTCTTAATATAGGACACAACCATCCCATAAACAATATTGAAAGCACATTTTGTCAAACTCTTTGCAAAGAAGTAGTTTAAGCTGCCCTTTAGAATCCCAGATATTCTTTCAAATTGATTATATAAAATATTTAATAATGCTTCATTAGGAATTATATAAAATATAAAGTCTGAGTATAGCTATATTCATGAGCAGACAGAAATGAGTCAGTCACTCTACTAAACAACACAATCCAAAAGATTACAGAAAAAAAAGAAAGATATTTATACTTTAAAGAAACAATACTTAATAAATATATATTTAGCAACAACTGTTTTCCAGTCATAGTCTGGGTACTGGGGATACCATACTAAATAAGGCATTCATAATACATGCTTTCATAGAGTAAGAAGCTGATAATAAAGAAGTATGAAGAGAGTTCCAAACAAGGATTAGAGGGGATGGAATTGTACCCGGGACAGGGTAGTGAGGTCAGAGCAGCTTTTCTTGTTTTCAATAACACTTTGTTTCATATATTAACAACAAGAATTATAGTTGTAAATTGTAAATTCATTATTAAAGGAATTAAGATTGCATAAGTCATCAGGGCTAAAGAAAATGGGGTAAAGTGATTAATTAAGCATTTTATCAAAATGGAAACTAGGATTTTCCTCACTGATTCTCTGCTATAATCCTTCAATCTCTTATGCTCATGGTTGCTGAAACAGAAAACAAAGGAAAGGACAGTGAAAAGATGGAAGGATTGATGTTAATTGCTTGAATTGGTTGGTTGATTTTCTCAAGGTAGAGTAAATTATACTGATGGTATGGAAAACCTTTCAAGTATCTAGGTATCCACTAAAAATAATTCTTTCATCCTAGCTCAGGATGTGATTGGGTTCCACATTAGATGGCAATTTAATGATTCTCCAAGTCTCATCATGCAAATTTTTGCCAACCATGCTTAGAGATAATTAATCCGTAGATGTTATTTTTTAAATATTTATGTATTTATTTATTTATTAGCTGCATCGGGTCTTAGTTGCAGCATGCGGGATCTTCATTGTGGCACATGGGATCTTTCCATGTGGTGTGCAGACTTCTCTCTCTAGTTGTGGCACGGGTGCTCAGTAGTTGCAGCGTGCGGGCTTAGTTGCCTCGCGGCATGTGGGATACTAGTTCCCCAACCAGGGATCGAACCTGCATCACCTGCATTGGGAGGCGGATTCTTAACCACTGTACTACCAGCAAAGTCCCTTTAGATGTTATTTGTATGAAGCCTTTAGTCCACACATGTTTCCCTCTTGTCCCTCTGTTGTCCCTCTATGTATATTGTCCCTTTACTAAAATTTTGCTTTACCTAAGCATACCAACTTGTGAATATATTTATTCATGCAGAAGTTCTATATTTCATGGATTGTCCAGGAACCAAGAAGGCATTCTAAGAGCGAAAACAAAAATCCATCATGAAAGTCAATCAAAATAACATATTATAACAAATGTCTTAACAGTCCAGTAGCAAAAAAACTGTATTTTTTTAATAGCCAACAAATTCTATTCTCTGTGTCATCTGGTAATTCAGCAGTCATTCAAAGGCCAAAATAGTTGGAAGCTCTGAGATTTCATCTAATTCAGTTTAAAAAGCATGCCCTTTAATTCTCTGCTGGAGCATCCCCCTTTCTATTCCTTTGGCCAGTGCAGCCAGTCCAGGCAAGTGTGGTGTTGTTCACCACCAATCCTGAGTACACAAATGGGATTAACAGCTAAGAAACACTTATAATTAAGGAATATTTTCATTAGTGCAAGTTGAGGGGCTTGGTACAGTCACAGATTTAAGACAAGTTGTCCTTCCTCAGCACAGCCCACAAAGTTTCTCAAAACTATCTTCTGATCTACAACAAAGCCTGATCATGACATATAGAAGTCTGAAAAGGTGAAGCCTAGCTGTGTTGTGCAATACAATAGCTATTAACCATATGTGGCTACTAAAATTAAAATCAATTAGGGCTTCCCTGGTGGCGCAGTGGTTGAGAGTCCGCCTGTCGATGCAGGGGACACGGGTTGGTGCCCCGGTCTGGGAAGATCCCACATGCCGTGGAGCGGCTGGGCCTGTGAGCCATGGCCGCTGAGCTTGCGCGTCCAGAGCCTGCGCTCCACAACGGGAGATGCCACAACAGTGAGAGAGGCCTGCGTACCAGAAAAAAAAAAAATCAATTAGAAATAAACAAAATTTAGGTCCATTGACAGATGAATGGAGAAAGATGTGGTACATATATACAATGGAATTCTACTCAGTTATAAAAATGAGTGATGTCATTTGCAGCAACATGGATGGACTTAGAGAGTATCATACTAAGTGAAGTAAGTCAGAAAGAGAAAGACAAATACCATATGATATCACTTATATGTGGAATCTAAAATATGACACAAATGAACTTATCTATGAAACAGAAATAGACTCACAGACATAGAGAACAGACTTGTGGTTGCCAAGGGGGAGGGTGTTGGGGGGGATGGATTGGGAGTTTGAGACTAGCAGTTGCAAACTATTATATATAGGATGGATAAACAACAAAGTCCTGCTGTGTAGCATAAGGAACTGTATTCAATATCCTGTGATAAACCATATGGAAAAGAATATGAAAAAGAATATATATATAAATATATATCTGAATCACTTTGCCATATAGCAGAAATTAACACAACATTGTAAATCAACTATACTTCAATAAAATTAATTTTAAAAAAGAAATAAATAAAATTTAGAATTCAGTTAGTCACATTAGCCACATTTCAAGTGTTCAGTAGCCACATGTGGCTAGTGACCACAGTCTTGGGCAGTGCAGAAGCTCATTTTTCATCATCTCAGAATGTTCCATTGGTCAGTGCTGTACAACCTTCCTAGGAAGTTCTGCTCCTTACTTGGAGGAGAGAAAACAAGACTGCAACAAATCCCGTTGGATTAAAAAACAATTATATTTGCTTCTCCATAATTCCTGGAAGCTTTCACTACTCCTCCCCAAATCAGAAACATGTTAACTTTCTCCCTTCTTCTCTTTTTCTTTCATTTCGACTTTGGCTACCTGTACGGCTCAATCCCACTTCCCTAAGTTTTGCATCTCACTTTACCATTTCCCCTGGGTCACTTTCTACCAGATCAGCCCAGATCTTGTTATATTTTCTCATCATAACAATATGCTTTTTCATTTGGAAAGGTTATTCTCATAAAATCCAGTATGCTGCTATCCAGCAGAAAAGGAAAGAAGTGGGCACTTAAAATAATAGAATTCATTAAACCATTCCAGAGCAAGCATTTTGCAGTCTTTTCCTCTCTGCCAACCACATCTACCCCAAATAATAAGTACTTAATTGTACTGTCTCAGCCTAATAAGAGATAAATTCATGATTACATGAAAGTCAAACTTTTCCCTTATGTTTCTTGACCTTGACATGAAGAAAATGTTATAACTTAAATTTCAGATTGTGTTCTTATGGGCAAGGATTTCTCTTATCCAAATATACCTTTGAAGCCAGTAGAAAGGACTTGCTGATAAATGTTTCAACACCACACTTTATTAAAACAAGTTATTTCTGTTGTTTACTATGTGGTTAGATCATGATGAAAAGCAGATCTTCACCAGTGCATTTTTGTGCAAATTCCTTACCTTGGTGTTTACAAAAGAAAGTGAAGACCTTTCAGGGCTATTTGTCACCATGCCCTAGTAGCCAACAAAGCACACTGCCAACTGCTAAAGGTTTCACTTCCTAATTAACTTTCCTAGAAACATAAGAACTGTACAAAAACAAAAAGCCCTCCCATTTAACCTTCCTTCATCCCACTCGGCTCCAGTCCCAGTGGGGTGATGAGCACAGTATTGAACAATAAAATCCTCAAGTGTGGTTGGAACCACCCTGTGCACAGAGAAAGTCATCTGAGAAGGCTTTCTTCAAGACAAGTTCGTTATCTACTTCACTTAGAACCTTTTTAAAGGATTACAACATCAAAGTAGTCCTGCTCCAAACCCATGCAAAAATGTTGAAGGTATTCTCAAACATACTTATTTCCTTTATTCCCAAAGTGAGATTCATTTTCACTTAATCACTAACAATATTTTCCAGTCCTTGGCTGAGGGATTCCAGATCACACATGCACACAATATCGCAACATATTAGTAATGGTGAACTTAGAATCATTATTAGAAGAAGTAGAATTTTCTTTCAAATCCTTTTTTGATTTAGGTGTTTGTAACAAAATCCACCCCACTAAAGAATTAAATAACTACTCAAGTACCCTACAGTTATTACACTACTGTCCATTTTAATTGAGGGAAATCTTTTTGGCAAAATTTTTGTATATGTTTGTAAAAAGTACAATACCACAGTCATTTTACATAATTTCTCATAGATGCAATGATTATTTTGTCCATTTTACAAGAAAAGGAAATAAGGAACAGGAAAGTTAAGTCATGAACCTCAAGTTGCACAATCTGTCAGCCGTGAAACCTAGAGCTCTCCTGCCTGAGGCACTTGTGTTTTAAAGGAAATCTCTTATCCCACCCACTTTAGGATACTCCACCCATCTTAGAGAAGAAACAAAGACAGTTTCTCAGGCAGCAAGTTCTCATTCATTTCAGAATATCCTAAAATCTTTGCAATACTTTTATAATAACTAGAAGTAGTGAGAGAAGAGTAACTGTAATACCCCTGGCATTACTGAAGGCATGATTCTGACTTTACTTTCTGGTAAGACCACTTATTTCCACAAGTCTCACAGTTCCAGAAAACATAACCTCAGTCATGAAGAGCTCTGCCTTTTTTATAGACCATATTAAGAAATCATTATTGAGTAGATATGTCAAGATAACATTTCCAATTCTATGATATCCGCAACTTAATTGGGCTGCCCAAATCACCAGTTACTGCATAATCATCTGCTTTTCACTACTAAAAATCACTCTGCATAGAATATAAAAAATTCAGTTAGCATCACTAGTTCTTTCCCATAAACTATAATGCCTATGATAGAAAAGTCAAGTGGCCAAGGACACTGAGTTTGGCAGAAGAAGGCAGCTGGCAGACTAAAGGCAATGTGGTGTAGATCCAAGATGGGAGTCATTTTCACTGGGTCTTAGTACCACTTGGTCACAGGGAAAAGCCCAACTGAAAACCAGCAGAGCCTCTATCCCTCGTATGACTCAAGGGTAAGGAAAGAATGCCCATCTTGGTGAAGCTCCTGGGGAACAGTAGCTAAATTTGCACACAGATCCTCTTCTGACCTAGGTTTTCTTTGGCAGTTTTCTATTGCCTTGGGAATTTGAGGGCAAAAGTAAAGTTAGTTCACTCAGAAAACCCAGGGAGGAGATTCAGATCTTTAAGTCGAATGTATTGTACATGGCTCTCTTCCTTAAAAGATATTTAGAAAGGCTGGTTGGGTCTAAGTGTTGCTGTTCAAAACATAGCAACCATTTGTACAGTGGAAGAGGCAGTGACATCAATAACTCGTAATCTTCATAGAAGCAATCTGGTCATTTGCCAGGTCAGCTTAAATTGACTGTGACCAGGGGGGGGAAAAAGACTTTCAAGGACTGTGAAGAAAAAACCGGCCTTGCCGCAAATGAGAATCTGAGCAATTATTTATCTAAACATTCTCATGCAGAAGAGTGGCACTGCTTTCTTACTTGAAGCCTTGCCTAGCTAAATATATAAGAAAAAAACATTAAATCCCACCAGAGCCACATTTTATTCTAGCCTATACACATTGCCAAGATGTAAAGAGATAACTATGTGTAAAATTGTTGTGCAGAGCCTTTAACTAAGAAGCAAAGGGAAAGGAAGATGAAAGATTTTAGAATTGTGTGGCTGATTAAACAACAGCCAAAATAAAGTTTGCTTTCCAAAGTCAACTAAGTGCAAACTCTACCTTCCTTCATGAAAGGGCACTTTGGACCATACGTTTCACACTTGGATGTTATTTTCAGCAGATCTTAAGCAGGTGAGGGAAGTAATTAAGAGGGAGTGACGTTCACTTATCTAAATCTTGAACACAGTAGGGGAAGGGAGGCAACAAAAAGGAGATGCCTCTTTTTGGTTACGGGAGCTGTGATAGAACCAGGTGTAACAGACACCAGGGACAGACTAGGTTGATAAAGCAGGTGCCAGGATGAGGTGAGGTGAGGTGAGGCATGAGTCCCACAATAGACATGCACATGAGGGGACCTTGAGAGCCTTCAGAGGAAAAAGTACAAAGATAAGGTTAATTTGAAGCCAGTGGGTGATCTGATATAGAATATGGAAGGAATCAGGTACCAGATAATTTTACCTGAACGTTTTGTTTCAGTGTCAGTGGGCTCCTATGAACCCAATACAGGATCCACAGCTCTTGCTATGAGGAGAAAATGAATAATTGACAATTTGTATACCTAATCAAGAAACAAAGCTTTCAGCTACAAAGTGGGAGACAGAAGAGAAGTAGACCCAAAATAGTAGTTTCTGAGGTCAAGCAAAAATTTCATGTGCTAATACACATTGTTCATAACATCTTTTTTTTTCAGAACAACATAGACATACATGAGGTCACATAAATTAACATCAGTGTCTCCACATACTTAGAAACAAGAAGTTACATGACAGCGTAGGAGAAAGGCAAGAATGTCAGGAGATGTGATTTTAGAACTTCTCAAGGTATAAATATCTGCCCTTCGGTATCATTTAGAAAAATTTTTAAGTATTTTATATTTTTCTTTGCCAATTATACTTCAGTAAGCTGGGAGGCCGGGAAAGGTACAGATTAAAGGGAGGAGTTGGGGCCAATTCAGGAAAGCTCTCTGAACTTTCCTGATGTGCCTTTGCCTTGTTGGATTGATAAAGTCTGACTGGGGCAGGTCCTTTTTTTTTTTTAAGTTGATTTTTCATTTTAAATTGGGGTATAGTAAAAGCACTCCATGTGATGAAACGTCGGTGGTGATTCTGAGATGTTGAATAGAAACAATAGCAGGTTCTATGCAGATGAACAGTAGCACAGAATAGTGTTGAGAGAGGAAAATGAGGGAAGAAAAAAAGCAAATAGAACATAATAATGGCATCTTTAAGGTCAGAAATAGGAGGAAATGTAAATGTATTATTAGTCACTGCTACTTCAGGGGGTCTGCTAAAGGTCACTGTGTAACAACTGTATTTGAAAACATCACAAATTATAATATCCCTCATTGAAAAGTTTACTCATTTTAGTATCCCCCTCCTGTAACACTGATCACACTTTATTTAATTTACATGCTTAATGTCCTTCTTCTTTGCTAGGAGTTATGCCCTATGAGGCCAGGGTCCTTGTTGGTTTTGTTCACCACTGTATTTCCGGCCACTGGAAATTTGCCTGACACTGTAAGTGCTAAATAAATATTTTTGGAGGGAGGGAGGATGAAGGAAGGAAAGTAGGAAGGAAGCGGGCAAAGAAGGGAAGAGATGAAGGAATGTCATGTAATGTTAAGTAGTAATCAAGGTGCTTAATGTCTGTCTAAATAGTATAATTTGATTTAAATAGAGTATGTGGGGTTTTTTCTTTCACTCCACTAAGCATGCAGGATCTTCGTTCCCTGAGCAGGGATCAAACTCATGCCCCCTGCAGTGGAAGTGCAGAGTCCTAACCACTGGACCGCCAGGGAATTCCCCAATAGAGTTATTTTTAAATAATATAAAATGCATTGTAAAACTTTTGAAAAATAGAAGTTTGTAGGGGATATCAACTTATGATGAAGAAAATTTGAATTCTAAGCGCTGAGATGAATGAATCACCTGAGTGAATAAACTGCAATGATGTAAAATTTAATGACGATAAATATCAACTATTTTGGTATTCACCCATAATGTAATAGTACTTTCTTATATCTTTGAAGAGTTCTTATAAAAGAGTAAATTCCAATTAAGAATACAGGCCTTGGGACTTCCCTGGTAGTCCAGTGGTAAAGAATCCACCTTCCAATGCAGGGGACATGGGTTTGATCCCTGGTGGGGGAACTAAGATCCCACATGCCTTCGGGCAACTAAGCCCACATGCCACAACTATTGAGCTCACATGCCTCAACTAGAGAGCCCACGTGCCACAAATTACAGAGCCCGCGAGCAAAAACTAGGGAGAGAAAAACCCACACGCCTCAGCTAGAGAGAAACCCGGGAACCACAACTAGAGAGAAACTCGAGCAGACCACGCACCATAACAAAACGATCCCATGTGCCTCAACAAAGATCCCATATGCCACAACTAAGACCTGATGCAGCCAAAAAAATAAGGAAAATAGATAAATAAAATAAATATAAAAAAAGAATACAGGCCTTATTTACAATTATCAAGATATGGAAGCAACCGAAGTGTCCATCAACAGATGAATGGATAAAGATGTGAGATATATATATATAAAGGATATAAAGGATATATATATATATATAAAGGATATAAAGGATATATATATATATATATAAAGGATATAAAGGAGATATATATATATATATATATATATAAAGGAATACTACTCAGCAATAAAAAGGAACAGAATTTTGCCATTTACAATAACATGGATGGACTTGTAGGGTATTATGCTAAGTGAAATAAGTCAGACAGAGATAGACAAATACTGTATGATATCACTTATACATGGAATCTGAAAAATAAAACAAACTAGTGAATATAACAAAACAAGAAATAGACAAGCAGATACACTAAATACACTAGTGATTACCAGTGGGGAGAGGGAAGGGAGGAGGGGCAAGATGGGGTAGGGGATTAAGAAGTACAAACTATTATGTATAAAATAAATAAGCTACAAGAATATATTGCACAATACATAAAATATAGCCAATATTTTATGAATCACTATGTTGTACATCTGTAACTTATATAATATTGTACATCAGCTATACTTTTACAGTTAAAAATGAAAAAATAAAAAAGAATACAGGCATTAGTAAGCAATAACTAAAGTACCAGGTCTAGGGCAGTATGGTGTTAGGGTAAAATCATTTGATTCAAGACACTTGGAAGTTTAGTCCTAATAATCTCATATGCCAAATAGGTTTCAATTTCTTCACCTGTGAAATGAAAATAATGAATCTGATTATTTCTGAAGCAGTTCTGAGTTATAAATGTCTTTGATTTTAGGATTAAGTTTTATATTTTCGTGAGAATGCCAGTAAAACAGCTACAATAAATAGTATGTTCTCAATGTATGGAGATCTTTATAGTACTAATTCTCTGTGTCTGTTAAGGGAAGTTAGAGTTTGGTATTTAAAACATAAAAAATGGTTAAACAAAGGCTTTAGCCATTTTTTTAACTCTTAGTTTTGTATAAATGGCATCACTTTGATTTTTTTCTCCGTATAATTTAAGTAATTTGTCTGCTCAAGAAACTACCCAATTGAACCAGAAGTATTAGCTCAGATGAAAGAACTATGTTATCTGATGTGCGGCCTCAGAAAGCAAAATCCCTTAGGCAAGATGGTCGTATGGATGCAGGGGGTCCTACACGATTACCATAGATAGTACTGTTTGATACCCAGCAAAGAGCTAACGTAGAGTCACACATTATCTTATTTGATTCTCACCACAATCCTTTAGAGTAGAAATTCTTATTTTCATTTTAAGAATAAGAAAATAGAGATGTGGGGAGGTTAAGTGACTTGACTATGGATATGCAGCCAATAAATGGTGAAACTGGGCTGTGAATCCAGGTCTAAGCCTGTGCTCTTAACCAATACTGTATGCTGCCTCCATACTCTCTCACATGCTCCAGCTTAATGAAGAGTAAAGGAAAAGGCAAAGTAATGGGATCAAATTGTTCTATAAGGTCTGTTATGAATTGAATGTTTGTGCCCCCACCCCCAAATTCACATGTTGAAGCCTAATCCCCAGTGTAATAGTATTAAGAGGTGGGGCTCTGGGGATGATTAGGTCATGAAGATGAAGTCTTTGTGAATAGGATTAGTGTCCTTATTAAAGAGACCCCAGAGAGGTCCCTTACCCATTCCTCCATGTGAAGGCACAATGAGAAGATGGTCGTCTATGAACCAGGAAGTAGTCCCCCACCAGAGGCCAAATCTGCCAACACTTTGATCTTGGACTTCCAGACTTCAGAACCATGGGAAATAATGTATGTTTTTTAAGTCACCCAGTCCATATTATTTATTATAGTAGCCTGAACGGCCTAAGACAAAATCCTTTAACCACTCGTAGGCATTACTGATATCTCTAAGTAACAATGTCTATGGGCAGTAGACATAAGGGCTCACAAAACCACCCTGTCAATTGACCCTTCAGATTGAGGTCCATCATCACTTTCTGGAATATAACCAAGTCACCACAGCAGATAGAAATAGGGTTCTATTAAATTTTCTGTCCTGAAAGTGGCACAGATGACCTTCACTCACAACTCATTGATAAAATTTGATCATATGACCACTAACACCAGGGGCCAAGAATTCAATCTTATCATGGAAGAGAGGAAACCAGAAACATTTGAGAAATCATACTAATGGTTACCACAATAACTACAGCACCGAGTCATGTGAGCTGCAATGTAAGTGTGTAAAAGTGCTTGGGAGCACAGAGAAGGAGGAGCAGAGAAGATTCCATACAAGAGGTGACAGTTAGATTGGCCCTTAAAATACTGGAAGGATTCGCTTTTTAAAGAAAAGTGTATTCCAGGAGAGGGACGAGAACTACAAAACAGGCTCCTGGCGTGAAGGTCCCCTGCATGTTCAGGGCAGCAAGGAAGTAGTTGGGAAAGATAGAGCAGCAATGCTTAATTTGTATTATGCTTAGGAGTCTCCTGAGGAGCTTGGGGCCCCATCCTCAGATATACTGATACTGCAGATTTTGAGCAGGACCTAGATACATCCATCCCTACCCTCTATATCTTTTTGTGATTCCAGGGAAGGAAGTCCAAGGGCCACACCATGAGATATACTAAAATGAAAGTCCAAGGAGAAGGAACTAGTGAGGCTCTAGAAAGGAAGTGCTGGATCCAGAACCTGAAGGTCCCAGTTTTCCTAGCTAGAGAATTGTCCTCACACTTTCGGGAGGAGAAATAATTGGTACTTTTAACCAGTAGAGATTTTTAGAGCTGTTGGTGGCAGTATGAAGGACAGATTGGAATAAGAAAAGAATGAAATGAGAACAACTGCCTTTGGAAGCTACTGCATTAATCTAGCATATAGTTAGTGAAAGCCTGAACTACAGATGCTAACCTGAAGCTTGGATATATGTTATTTTAAAAATCTGTAGCAACAGCAACAATTGTTTAGAACTTAGACTAACAAAAGATTTTTTCAGAGAGAAGTATTTTATCATTGACACTGTTAGGCCGCCAATGCATAGAGATGATAAAAATCTGACTGACTTTTAGTAGTTTTATTATTATTGTAAATTCTCTCCAGATTATAAATGCCCTTATTGCCTCTACTTTCCAGTGGAACACTCCAATCACTCTACCTTTGGGATGCCTCTTGTGGACAACCAGATTGCAGTTCAAAAGGAGCTTTGACAAATATATATATCCATGAAGCCACCACCACAATCAAAATATGAAACATATTCATCATCAAATGGTTCTCTGTGCCCCTTCCCCAATCTCCACCCCTGGCCACTGATCAGTTTTCTATCTCTATAGATTTGACTTGTCTTATCTAGAGTTTCATATAAATGGAATCATACATATTCTTTTTTGTCTGGCTTCTTTCACTCAGCATACTGTTCTTGAGATTCATCCACACTGTTGCACAAATCAGTAGTTCATCCATTTTAATCCTGAGTAGTATTCCATTGTATAGGTGTGACACCGTTGTTTATCTGTTCACCTGTTGATGAACATTTGAGTTGATTCCAGTTTAAGGCTATCGTAAATAAAGCTAAGTTGACAAATTTTTGTGTAGACGTGATTTTTACTTTTGGAGGGTAAAAACCTAGGGCTGCTAAAATTGATGTGTCATAAGCTAAGTGTATGTTGAACTTTACAAGAAACTGCTAAACTGTTTTCCAAAGTGGTACCATTCTGTATTCCCATTAGTAATCTATAAGAATTCTAGTTGCTTCACGTTTTAGTAGATACTTGGCATTGTTAGATTTTCTAATTTTAGCCATTCTAGTGGATGTAATGATACTTCATTATGGATCCTTTCCTTTGGCTATAAATTTTTCATTAAATTAGGGATTGTACTAGATCATCCTAATTCTTTTTAAATTAGGGACTTGTACTAAATCATCCTAATTCTTTTCTTAACACTCTCTATCGCAGATGTAGCTAAAGGAAGAATTCAGCTGTGAACCTTTATAAGGATAACATATCTCTTCAATAATAATAGGTAGACTCAGGTTTTAATGATGAAAGAAAAATAAAATTCTATAAACTTCTTTTTCATCAACCCAACATTTTACTTATACTTATCCAAAGAAAAGTGGATATTCCTGAAGTTCTGCAGCACTTCTTTTTCCTACCTCGTATACATATGAGGTAGATCTTATATAAAGCATTTGCTTTTCTCTATAGAGCTTATTTCTTTTCTGTATTCCACGTAAATTTCATTTTTTTGGTCTGAACTAAGAGTAATAGACTTAATTAAACTTAAAAGAAGTTTCAGAGAAAAATGAAGAGACACACCACGCAATTATTTTAGATTACAAACTGGTTTTTTAAGGAAGACCCCAAACCCAACTGCTCCAGAGTGAGGCAGAAAGCAGAGCTGAAGTGATACTGCTGTAAATCGGTTAAGAACATTTTACTTTACCTGGTAACTAATGTAACACTTTCGAATTGTTGAAGAATCACATCCTCAGTTGAAGATGATGATTTGGTTCCTGTGGGAAAACACACCCATGCACACACAAACGTATGCTCAATACACTCTCAGCTGATGTCAATAAGGTCTAGGTATGGGTTTACACAATTCTGCATTTAAACATCTGGTGAGAGGAGTAAAAATTATTGGCATTGATAATAAAACAATAAGGATAAGCTAATTGGGATATTATTTAATAAGCAGTGTACATATGCAACACCATCTTTCTTATTTTGCAGCATAAATGCAAGAACTCTTTCTATTCGCATACACCTTTCTCCTACCTCTAAGCAGACATATATGATCTTAGAAATTTAAAGCTGATGGTTCAGCTATCTAGTCCAACAACCTCATTTTCCAAACTGAAGAAATTAAGGTCCACACCAGTTAAGTGACCTGTCCCCAGTCCCTTCTGTAATTAGTGGCAGAGTTGGATCTAGAACCACTGATGGATATATCTCCACTGACCAATTTACCATATCATCCAGTGTCCCATAACAGTTAAAAGATAGAATTGGATTATTGGCCATAGGTGCATGGGTTTATCTCTGGACATTCTATCCTGTTCCATTGATCTATATTTCTGTTTTTCTGCCAGTACCATACTGTTTTGATTACTGCAGCTTTGTAGTATAGTTTGAAGTCAGGGAGCCTGATTCCTCTAGCTCCATTTTTCTTTCTCAAGATTCCTTTGGCTATTTGGGGTCTTTTGTGTTTCCATACAGATTGTAAATGTTTTTGTTCTAATTCTGTGAAAAAATGCCATTAATAATTTGATAGGGATTGCATTGGATCTGTAGATTGATTTGGGTAGTATAGTCATTTTGATAACATTGATTCTTCCAATCCAAGAACACGGTATATCTCACCATCTGTTTCTGTAAGCTTTGATTTCTTTCATCAGTATCTTATAGTATTCTGAGTACAGGTCTTTTGTCTCCTTAGGTAAATTTATTCCTATGTATTTTACTCTTTTTGATGTGATTACAAATGGGATTGTTTCCTTAATTTCTCTTTCTGATCATTATGACAAAGGAGGCAAGAATATACAGTGGAAAAAAGACAGTCTCTTCAATAATTGGTGCTGGGAAAATTGGACAGCTGCATGTAAAAGAATGAAACTAGAACACTCCCTAACACCATACAGAAAAATAAACTCAAAGGGGATTAAAGACCTAAATGTAAGGTCAGATACTATAAAACTCTTAGAGGAAAACACAGGCAGAACACTCTCTGACATAAATCGCAGCAAGATCTTTTTTGACCCATCTCCTAGAGTAATGAAAATAAAAACAAAAATAAACAAATGGGAACTAATTAAACTCAAAGCTTTTGCACAGCAAAGGAAACCATAAACAAAATGGAAAGACAACCCTCAGAATGGGAGAAAATATTTGCAAATGAAGCAACCGACAAAGGATTAATCTCCAAAATATACAAACAGCTCATGCCACTCAATAACAGAAACATAAACAACCCAATCAAAAAGTGGACGGAAGACCTAGACGTTTCTCCAAAGAAGACATACAGATGACCAACAAACACATGAAAATATGCTCAACATCACTGATTATTAGAGAAATGCAAATCAAAACTACAATGAGGTATCACCTCACACGAGTCAGAATGGCCATTATCAAAAAATCTACAAACAATAAATGCTGGAGAGGGTGTGGAGAAAAGGGAACCCTCCCACACTGTTGGTGGGAATGTAAATTGGTACAGCCACTACTATGGAGAGCAGTATGGAGGTTCCTTAAAGAACTAAAAAGAGAGCTACCATATGATCCAGCAATCCCACTCCTGGGCATATATCCAGAGAAAACCACAATTTAAAAAGATACATGCTCCCCAACATTCTTTGCAACACTATTTACAACAGACAGGACATGGAAGCAACCTAAATGTCTACTGACAGGAATGGATAAAGAATATGTGGTACATCTATACAGTGGAACATTACTCAGCCATTAAAAAAAGAACAAAATAATGCCATTTGCAGCAACATAGATGGACCTAGAAATTTTTATATTGAGTGAAGTACATCAGACAGAGAAGGACAAATATCGTGTGATATCGCTTATATGTGGAATCTAAAAAAATTGTACAAATGAACATATTTACAAAACAGAAATAGATTTACAGATGTAGAAAACAATCATGGTTACCAGGGGGAAACAGGGAGAGGGATAAATTGGGCGATTGAGATCGACATATACACACTACTATATATAAAATAGATAACTAATAAGCACCTACTATATAGTAAAGGGAACTCTACTCAATACTCTGTAATGACCTATATGGGAAAAGAGTCTAAAAAAGAGTGGGTATATGTATAACTGATTCACTTTGCTGTACAGCAGAACCTAACACAATATTGTAAATCAACTATACTCCAATAAAAAATGTTTTTAAAAAAGACAGGGAGCATAAAAATAAAAAATTAGCATACATATTTGTAAAACATTTAAATAAATGTGATTTCCTAATGGCTTAACAAAATGTAAGTAAAATTTCTTTTTAAAATAGAGCTAAAGTTACTTCCAGATGGCATCAATTTATTCCTTTCCCAGTTTCCATGATAGAAAAATGAGGAAGTCAGGGTGAAGAGTTCCCTTTTCTCAAAAAATTACTTGGAAACGAACTCTACACCATGTCCAAATTTCTAACACTCTTAGCTTAACAAGGAAATTAACTCTTCTTTGCAATCAACAATACAAAAAAGTTATGATGTTGTTCTTTGCATTCTGGGTGAACTCATGGGTCTTGACCTCTTGCATTCAAGAATATGTGAGGGTACAAACAGACCAATGTCCTGCAAAACCCTAGACTGACAGATAAAGCAGATATCGGGAAGATCTTGTTTGGGAGGAATTCTCATGAATTTATATATCCTAGACTGCTCCCCCTTTACAGTTTTGGATCAAACAAATCATTCTGAATTAAATGATTTTCTCATGTCTCCTACCTGACATTCCACAGGGTCCAGGTCTCTTCACAATTTGGCTCAAATTTCCTGGAAATTCTGCCAAAATTCAATCTTAGTTTGTGAATCTTGGCAAAGGATTCTGCTGGCCACTCCAAGCTACCCCCAGCCAGGAACATGCACTGCCTTCCCAATCTGGAGGATCTGGAGAGCCAGCCTTACTGTGTGTTTGTGTTGGTTATCCTCCCCAAGTCCAGGGTGATGTCTCCTTTCCTGAGTTCCAGGTCTACAATTCCCTAATGTTGACCACCACATCCCAGAGGGAAGATAAAAATCCTGGGGCCATACTAATGGTGAAAAGTTCCTCTGACATGGCCAGTTTAGTCTTGGTCTCTGTCCATTGCCAGCCCCCCGGATAGCACTCTTAACATGGTTCCACCATCCCTTGACATCCCTTCAGGGTGTCCTAAACACACTTTTAACTACTCTTCCCTTTACCATGTGCCTCACAACACCATGGGTTGAGGGAGTTATAGTGTATCACTGCTACTTTATCATTTGGGAATTCTTGTAATAAGTTAAAATAGGTTTCTCTATAGTATCTCTCCTTGCATGAAGAATTCCAATCAGGGAAATTTCAAAACTTAAACCTAATTCTCTTTTAAAAATATAAGCTGCTGGGGCTTCCCTGGTGGTGAAGTGGTTGAGAGTCCACCGGCCAATGCAGGGGACACGGGTTCATGCCCAGGTCCGGGAAGATCCCACATGCCGTGGAGCGGCTGGGGCCGTGAGCCATGGCCGCTGAGCCTGCGCGTCCGGAGCCTGTGCTCTGCAACAGGAGAGGCCGCAACAGTGAGAGGCCCGCGTACCACCAAAAAAAAAAAAAACTATATATATATATATAAGCTGCTATCTCCTCAAATTAATAATTACATTTAGAGCAATCTCAATTGTAATTTTGTGATTGCGTTAAATCCCAAAGTGTCTTTCTAAAGGTAATGATTCTAAAATCCACGGTAAATTAAGCAAGTGAAAACACTCAATAAAATTTGGGGTGAGGGAAATACTGATATAACTTAAAAGCATAAAAAAGCTATAACAAGGAGAACATTTCTGTCTTAACATAGAACTCAGTAGATGGACTATGAAATTTTTAAAAAATCCAAGAAAACATAATATAATAAATATTAAGGGTTAAAACTCAAATTGGAATATTTGTTTATCCAAAGAAAAAGTTATCTCACAGCATACACTAAAATACTTTATAGAGTTAATTTTTTAAAAAACAATAAAAGGGATTTTTTTTTGCTTAACTCAGTCTTTATAAACATAAATTATACTCAAAATATAAAAAAGATGAGCTGGTTATGTATGACTTCAGGAGGGTGAGAATAAATAAACTTATGGATGTCAAAATTACCACAAACAAAATATATTGACAAAAGACAAACCAACAAAAAGACAGAAGTATCTATAGCATATATAATGGCAATGGATATATGTATGTATACATTATAGTTAATATGTAAATGGTTTTTATAAATCAAACAGGAGAAAATGAACATACCAATCAAAAGCTGGTAAAGAATATCTATAGGAAATTCATAAGAAACCACATTAAATTGGTCCATAAACATACAAAATATGTATAACCTAAGAATCAGTGGGTCTAGTCTAAAAACCAATATTTCAAAGAAAAAATAAAATAAGATGCAATTTTTCACCTACTGAATTTACAAATATTAAAGAAAGTACAATGCTGATGATGATGTAAAAATACTGTAAAAATACCATTCATTACTACTGATTGTTTAAATTGGTAATTTCTGAAAAGCAATCAGAAACATGTATCAAGAGTCTTACAAATGTCACATTTTTTGACCTAGATATTCAAAGGTTGGACATTAGTCCTGGGACAATAAAAAAAAATTATGCAGAAGTGTGGATATAAAGATGCTTATCATAATAGCATAATTTGTAGGAAAGGTTAGGTTTTTTAATGGAAATATGTAGGCAAGTCAGTGTCAGGACATAAAGTCAGTAGGTAAAGACTCTTGCTTCTTAAAATTATTTTCATCCACACATTTCCACAGGAATGCAGGGGCCAGAAATTCAAAGTTGTTAAAAAAAAAACAAACCAAAAAACATGTTATACGGATGGCCCTGATTGAGGCTAGTTTATATGAAAGACTTAAGGTTTAAAGTCAATGAAAAAAACCTTTACATTAAGATCATGTCAGTTCCAGATCTCTGAGACTTCAACATGCCTGACTGGCTCCATAGAAACTGACTGTCTAGAAATATTGGTAGACATTCGCAACCAAGGAGACATTCTGGGCTCACAAAGAACTGTGTACCTGTAGTCTACTGAACTAGGGTGATCATTCTCCCCATTCTGCCTGAGATAGTCCCGGTTTACTCTTATTGACTGGGTATAAATGTTTAATTTGCTCTCAAAACCTTCCCATTATTTGGATGATAAATTATATGTCATCCTAATGAACCATTTATTTTTATTTATTTATTTATTTATTACATGAATGAATCAACAGTTTAAATTTTATTTATTTATTTTTGGCTGTGTTGGGTCTTCGTTTCTGCGTGAGGGCTTTCTCTAGTTGCGGCGAGCAGGGGCCACTCTTCATTGCGGTGCACAGGCCTCTCACTATTGTGGCCTCTCTTGTTGCGGAGCACGGGCTCCAGACGCGCAGGTTCAGTAGTTGTGGCTCACAGGCCCAGATGCTCCGTGGCATGTGGGATCCTCCCAGACCAGGGCTCGAACCCGTGTCCCCTGCATTGGCAGGCAGACTCTCAACCACTGCGCCACCAGGGAAACCCGCATTTATTTTAAGTAAATAAATTCCACTCATTTTAATTAAATGGTGTTTTGACGCAATGGAACGTATTGAAGAGCATTAAATGAAATAGCTCTCCTCAGGTAGGTTTATTCCTAGGTATTTTATTATTTTTGTTGAAATGGTAAATGGGAGTGTTTCCTTAATTTCTCTTTCAGATTTTTCGTTGTTAGTGTATAGGAATGCAAGAGATTTCTGTGCATTAATTTTGCATCCTGCTACTTTAGCAAATTCATTGATATGCTCTAGTAGTTTTCTGGTAGCAACTTTAGGATTCTCTATGTATAGTATCATGTCACCTGCAAACAGTGACAGTTTTCTTCTTTTCTGATTTGGATTCCTTTTATTTCTTTTTCTTCTCTGATTGCCATGGCTAAAACTTCCAAAACTATGTTGAATAACAGTGGTGAGAGTGGGCACCCTTGTCTTGTTCCTGATCTTAGAGGAAATGGTTTCAGTTATTCACCATTGAGAATGATGTTGGCTGTGGGTTTGTCATATATGGCCTTTATTACAGTGCTCTGTGACCACCTAGAGGGGTGGGATAGGGAGGGTGGGAGGGAGGCTCAAGAGGGAAGGGATATGGGGATATATGTATACATATAGATGATTCACTTTGTTATACAGCAGAAACTAACACAACATGGTAATTATACTCCAATAAAGATGTAAAAAAATAATAAAATAAAATTAATAACAGATGTAGTCAAACTAATATACATTTTATCTTGGAATCAATATGTATACGCATTGCTTATGTCTAATTATCTTCCTCACCTAAATATATCTGTGTATGTGTGTGTGTTTTGTGTGTGTACATACATATCCCCATACATGTTGTACATTTATCTCAAAGCTGTTTTATATTCTCCTATCTCATTACTGACTAAGGTCCTTTACCATAATACTTTGATTTACTTCTAGTAATGTCTGTTTGCCACAAGGCATTTAAGAATGTGAAACCTGAAAAGGAGATTAATTTGAAGTCGTGAAATGCAGGCTAATAAAATGTACATGAAATTGCCTTGAAAACAATAGTGGAAAGATTTTCTATAGATGAGTACATACATGGGAAAAAAAACCAAAAGAAATAGCTCAATGTAAGTCATTACAGTATTTGCCAAGGGTGTGTCCATTATGTTGTTCTTCTCTTTGAGAACTCATGAGAGGCATTTCTCTCTGGACTCATTGACAGTGTAGCTGTGTTTCTCCTGAGAATCTGGTGTAGTTTTGTCTCCTGGACTCAACTGTAGAACTGGTCCTGTTTCCCACTTTGCATTCAGACATTGCTAGATGCTTGGAGCCAACCATGATGTTCACTTTCAGTCCAATCATGGCCCTAGAGTTCTGGGAGATAATTAGGTCTAAAACTTAGACCTAATGTTTTATCTTCCCTTCAAACTGCAAATACTTGTTTTTCATTTTAAGGGTTTAAAAGTAGCAGAAATATCATGCCAACCACCCACCATTAAACAATGTTTTCCAAAAGATACATATTACTATAAGAATGCTATAGGTGTCAGCCAGCATACATTGTATTTGTCAGGTCACCCTTCAAACAGCCCATGTCTTACCATTGCTACATGTATGATGTACTCTCATAGTGCAGTCAAGAAAAAAAGAAAAAACCAATGGCTTATGCTATGATCAGGAGTTGATTGGGGAGTTTATTCCTGTAACTAGTATCTCCCTCCTGTTCCTTTATTTAGGTCAGTTTTATTGGTTCTGCAGCCACAGAAAGCTTTCACTCCAAATGGCATCTGGCAACTTAGTCTCTGGTCTGTGTAAGGATATGATATAATTCTTCCTCCAATATCTAGAAGGTAATAGAGGCAGCTATTGACAGAGCTTCAAGTAGCAGGGCAAGCCTATAATTGACTAATGTCATTTTCAACATTAGTTGGCAGAATGTAGGGACTTAAAACAGAAAAGAGAGGGTTTAGGCAACAACATGCTCAGATTTTGTTTTCCTCCCTGATACCTTTGGACTAAGCATCATCATTTCCTCAGCTATAAAGACATATTTTTAAAAAGACATGGCCGTACTATCTTTGCAACTTTTCTGTAAATCCAAAACGATTCTAAAGTAAAAAGTTTATTTAAAAAAAAGCACAGTTGCCAACTACAAATTGGGAGTTACCATCTACCTCTACAAGGATTAAATCATGAGCTGCTGCAGCTGCTGACCTTCATCACCCCCTGAAAAAAGTTCAGGGTGGAGATCAGGAATGAGGCCCTCTATGCCCGGGGAAAACTGGCAGAACCGCTTTTCAGAGAGTTAGATATTTTCAGATTTTATGAGCCCAATTCTTGCATCTTCTCTTATCTAGAAAAGCACTAAAATCCTTTGTGGTGACGTCTGCTCCTCGTGACTAGCAGTAACCTTCTGCAAAAAATATGTGCTTGGGGGCTTCCCTGGTGACGCAGTGGTTGAGAGTCCACCTGCCGATGCAGGGGACACGGGTTCGTGCCCCAGTCTGGGAAGATCCCACATGCCGCAGAGCGGCTGGCCCCGAGAGCCATGGCCACTGAGCCTGTGCATCCAGAGCCTGTGCTCTGCAACGGGAGAGACCACAGCAGTGAGAGGCCTGCGTACCAAAAAAAAAAAAAAAAAAAAAAAAGTGCTTGGTTGCATGTACTCCCCCTTCACCAAAATCACATATATACTGACCTTCCCCCCTACCTCTTTGGAGCAGTTTCTCAGAGCTATCTGAAATGCTGCCTCTGGGCTATCATCCTCATTTTTCCCCAAATAAAACTTAACTCACAACTCTAATGTCAACACAGTGTATTTTTTTAAAAATTATAAACACTCTTTGTGCTAGCTATAATGCTGCTAAACAAATATTTGCAGTTCTTCAAACTCCAGGCACATGGTAGGATTGCACTTTCTGGACCCCTGAAGTTACGAGAGCCATGTGACCACCTCTTGTCGATGAATTGGGGCCAGAAGTATTTCCTGGCATTGTAGTCAGGTGCTGTTATAAGACACTGCTTTCTCTCTGGCACAGTGATTGAGACTGTTCTAGCTAGAGGATGTTCCACCACCCTGGGTCTTGAGCAATGATGACAAAGGAGCACAGCAAAATCCCAGCTGGCCATCGATGGACATGAGTGTGATATGAACCTTTATCTTTCAAGCCACTGAAATTTGAGGGCTGCTTTTTCTCACAGCATAATTGAGCATATACTGATGCAACATGCCAGGACTTTAGATAGAATGGTGGAATCCAAGTTTATTTGACTGTACTCTGTGTGTGTGTGTGTGTGTGTGTGTGTGTGTGTGTGTGTGTGAAGTTTATTAAATGGGTCCTTCAACACTATTTAGTATAATTATGTTCTTGTTTGTCCAGCAGAGCTCAGGTTAACATCTATTGCCCTGGAGTATCACAAAGTTGCCTTTCGTTGTCAGAAGTGTCTCAGTTTACACAACAAATTGTACAGTCATAACAGAGCAACTGCATGTTTCTAGCAAATGTATTAGACTTCATAGTATGCATTTTGCACACAAACCTCAATAAAAGCCTCCATTTAATTTTCCTAACTTTATTTTTAATTTCCTTTATTTTTCCAATTTATTTAAAATATTCTCCATTTTGCTCTAATGTAGTATTTTTAATTTTCCATTGGGAAACAAGCTGATATAGTAATGTGTGTAAACAATTTATTTTAATTACTTAGTTTTAAATTAATTTATTTAAAATAATTTTTATTTTTAAACGTGTTTGAAGAATTGTAAATGGCTTTCCTTCTTTTAATACTGTTACATGTCCTTCATCTAATATCATTTCCCTTCACATTCCAGTAAAGCAGCCCATTCTGGTGACTGATTAGCCCTGAGATTAACTACATAATGTGCTATGACAGTTGCATCAGTCAGGACTTTTACCTGCAAGCAACGGAGGTAGATTCTGGCTGAGTTAAGAAGAAAAAGGAATTAAGAAGATATCAGGAAACTCCCAGAATCATTGGAAAATCTTGAAGCTAAGCAGCCATGGAAAATCCCCCCAAATCTAGAACCTTATTCAGTGAGGAAACAGCTTTAGCTGATTGGCCCTGCAGCCATGAAGAGAAGGTTCTTATTCTTTACTTCCTGAGTTACGAGTTCCTGAATCAAATTCTGATGTAGATATCCCTGACTGATCTTCTGGGTGCTGGTGTTCTACTGCAAAGAAGGCTGGAAAAGCAAAAATCTGGCATTTTCAGCAACTACAGTAAAAGACAGTCTTTGTTCTGTACAAAGATATGTAGTATGGGGAATTAAGTAAATATTCCCTTGGCCTTTTGTTAAGGGTTTAGATGCTGAAACAGAATAATTGGAGAACCAAAATAAATGGCAAATGTCTGTTTTAGGCAATGAAATTCAATACAGAATTACAAGTGGTCGTTATAGTGTACACACATGTGGCTTTGATCTACTGTTTGGCCAAATATCCACAGTCCTATTTATTCCCATGCACTGAGACCACAGCCACTATTTGAAAAGCCAGATGCATTCATCCACTTTACACCAATTAGAATGTTCTTTCTTCAGTAATGACTGCATAGAAAAAAACTAAAAGGAAGGCAAATATCCTTCTCTCTTACTACAAAAAGTCTTCAATAACATCTTCATCCACATATTTAGGTGAAGTAACAGCAATTCTTAAGAGAAGAGCTTGCCCCAGAGTTAGGAACAAGCCTACTTGTCCACTGTGAATCCATTTACCCAAGGTCCTAGCTAAATAAACTACCAACATTAAATAAAATGTTACTCTTCAAACTGAAGTTAGAAAACCAGCTCTGCTACCCAGTCACAACATGTCTTTAGATATCCACTGGTGTCATTTTTACCACCCATGAAATGAGGCATTTGAGAGCAATAAGATCCCCAAAGTGCTTCCAGATTTCAAATTCTATGCTTCAGTAAATATAAGACAAATAGGCAGGATTGTGGCCAGGTATAGTCTCTGGACCTAAACATGATATTAATATATGGCAGATACTTACTGAAGGTTGGTTGAATGAATGAATAAATTATGAATGGACAAATTAAGTTAATGAATTATGAATGAACAAATATTTCTTTAATTCTTTGTTGAATGAAACATAACCAGATCAAGGACTACCACTCAGTTGAACTCCCTCTGATTATGTTTCCTCTTTTCAACTGATCCATAAGTTTCCTCCTTTTTCTTTTTCTTTTTCTTTTTCTTTTTCTTTTTTTTTTTTTCTTGCAGTACACGGGCCTCTCACTGTTGCGGCCTCTCCCGTTGTGGAGCACAGGCTCCGGACGCGCAGGCTCAGCGGCCATGGCGCACGGTCCTAGCCGCTCCGCCGCATGCAGGATATTACCGTACCGGGGCACGAACCCGTGTCCCCTGCATCGGCAGGTGGACTCTCAACCACTGCGCCACCAGGGAAACCCAGTTTTCTCCTTTTTCTAAACCAACACTATCACTAAGAACTGCTCAGCTAAAATGCTCTAACTGCACCTTTATTTCTATTTACTTTTTTAAAGTTTATTTGAGTTATATTTTATACACTACACTATTTACCCACTTAAAGTGTACAGTTCAATGTTTTTTAGTATATCCACATTAGCTGTAAAACCATTACCACAATCTAATTTTAGAACTTCTTAAAATTCTTCCTCCAAAACCCTGATACGCATTAGCAGTCACTCTCCATCCACCTCCTACCCCCAGCCGTGGGCCAACACTAATCTACTTTTGGTCCCAATAAATTTGTCTCTTCTGGACATTTCATATAAATGGAATAATAAAATATGTGCTCTTTATAACTGGCTTCTTTCGGTTAGCATAATATTTTCAAGGTTTGTCCTCGTTGTAGCACTAGTCAATGAATCATTCCTTTCTTTGGCCAAATGACATTTACTTGTATGAGTATATCATATTTTATTTATTCATTCATCAGGTGATGAGTATTTGAGTTGTTTCCACTTTTTTGCTATTATGAATAATGCCACTATGAATATTTAGGTAATAGCTTGTTTTGTTTTTTATGAATGGATATTTTCATTTCTCTTGAGGATATACCTAGAGATGGAATTACTGGGTCTTACGGCAACTCTATGTTCAACCTTTTGCAGAACTATGAGACTATTTTCCAAAGTGGCTGCACCATTCTACATTCCCAGCAGCAATTTATGAGGGTTCTGATTTCTCCATCCCCTCACCAACACTTGTTATTATGTCTTTTGATCATAGGCTTCCTAGTGGATGTGAAGTTACATCTCATTGTGGTTTTTTTTTAATAGTTCATTATTTTTTTTATTAGTTTCTGCTTTATAACAAAGTGAATCAGTCATACATATACATCTGTTCCCATATCCCTTCCCTCTTGCATCTCCCTCCCTCCCACCCTCCCTATCCCACCCCTCCAGGCGGTCACAAAGCACCGAGCTGATCTCCCTGTGCTATGCAGCTGCTTCCCACTATCTATCTACCTTACGTTTGGTAGTGTATATATGTCCATGCCTCTCTCTCACTTTGTCACAGCTTACCCTTCCCCCTCCCCATATCTTCAAGTCCATTGTGGTTTTGATTTACATTTCTTTGATAACCAATGATGTTGAGAATCTTTTCATATGTGTATTGCTCATTTGTATATCTTCCTTGGAGAAATGTCTATTAAGATCCTTTCATCATTTTTAATTGGGTTGTCTTTTTATTGTTGAGTTGTGCAAGCTCTTTATATATTCTGTGTACAGGTCACTTAGCCGATATATGATTTGAAAATATTTTCTCTCATTCTGTGGGTTGTTTTTTGCACTTCTGTATGGTGTCATCTGAAGCACATTTTTTTTTTAATTTTGATGAATATCAGTTAATCTATTTTTTCTTTTGTCAATTATACTATTTCTTCTTTAGTCAGTTCCAGAAAATTATGGGTTTCTAGGAATTTAATTTTTGGCATAGAGTTGCTCAAAATTCTCTTTATTTGTGCAAGATCAGTGGTGATGTCCTTCTTCCATTCTTGATTTTTTTGATTTGATTCTCTCTTTCTGGTATCATTGATTTTCTCTATTGTTTTTGAATAGATCATGCCACTCCCTTGTGGCCTGCAAAGTTTCTGTTAAAAGTCAGCTGATAGTCTTATAGGAGTTCCCTTGTATGTATCTAGTTGCTTTTCTCTTGCTGCTTTTAAGATTCTATCTTTATCTAACTTTTGCCATTTTAATTATAATCTGTCTTGGTGTGGACCTCTTTTGGGGTTCATTGTGTCCAAATAGAGGAAGACTCTCTGTGTTTCCTGGACCTGGTTATCTGTTTCCTTTCCCAGGTCAGGGAAGTCTTCATTTATTATTTCTTCAAATAAGTTCTCTTCCTTTTCTCTCTCTCTCTTCTCCTTTTGGGATTCCTATAATGGGAATGTTAGTATGCTTGATGTTGTCTCAGAGATCTCTTAAAGTATCCTTTTTTTTAAAATTCTTTTTCCTTTTTCCTCTTCAGCTTGGGTGATCTCCACTACTCTGTCTCCCAATTCAGTCATCCATTCCTCTGTATCAGCTAATCTACTGTTAATTTCTTCTAGTGTAGCTTTATTTCAGTTATTGTATTCTTCAGCTGTTTGATTCTTCTTTATATTCTCTAATCTCTGTTAAACTTCTCACTGTGTTTATCCATTCTTCCCCCAAGTTCATTGAGCATCTTTATGATCATTAACTTGAACTCTTTATCAGGTAAATTGCTTATCTCCATTTTGCTTAGTTCTTTTTCTGGGATTTTGTCTTGTTCCTTCTTTTGCAGCATGTTTCTCTATGTCATCATTGTGCTTAAGTCTCTGTTTATTTTTATATATTAGTTAGGTCAGTTGTATTTCCTGATCTCAGAGAAGTGGCTTTATGTAGGAGACATCCTATGGGGTCCAACAGTACATTTCTCTTGGTCACCAAAGTTGTATGTTCTAGAGCTGGCCCCTACATAAACTGTGTGGGCCCTTCTGTTATGGTAAGGCCAATTACTGTGGGTGTGCTCGTGGGCAGGGCTTGGTCCCAGCATGGCTTGCTGCATAGCCCTGCACATCCTGGGGCTTGTGCTGAGCTGCCAGTGGGCAGAGCTGGCCCCAGCCCATTAGCTGCCTGTCTGTGTCTCATGCAGTGGCTGCTGGCCCACTGGTGAACAGGGTCAGGTTTGAGGGATCTTTTAAATTTTTTCTTTCCTTGATTCTCTCTGGTGAGCTTCTAACTGGCTTACAGTTTAGCTTGATGCTTTCATGAAGCTACCAAATTTCTTTTAATTGGTTACCACTACAACCTCCATTGTTTATAAGAATATACTTAGTCATGAATTTCACCATGCTCTGTGTTAAATAGAGTCAGTTACTTTGGGGAGAACTCATAGCTTTCTGCTCTATGGCCTGCCCTCTCCCTGGCACAACCTCTGCACCACTGTTCCAGATTGGGTGTGGGGGAACAGTGACCCACTTCTTTAAAATGACACCACTGCCTCATGAGCAGTATCCTGGCCTAGAGAAGCAGCCTCTAGTCTTCTCAGCATGCCTCTTCTAATGTGTGACCTCCACCCTATAAGCAAGATTGGACAAGGTTCGTCAGGGCCCCAGGATTCTTTGCCTGCCATGCCTAGGGTAATTTCTACCTTATGGGTAAGGGATGGGTAGAGGAGGAGAGATTCAAAACCCTCAGTCACTCTTTCTGGGAACAAAGGCTCTGTAAAATAGATTCAGGAAGCGGACTGTATCCTTTGAGGCATGAAATGAGAGACTGCACAGTGTGGGAGGTGCAGGGTGATAGCACAGCCCTCAACTGGGAGCTAAGGGGGAGAGGGAGACCTGTGCTCTTGGCTGTACCCATCTGGAGTAGAGCTTCCATCATGATGAGCTGGGAGCAGGGAAGAAGGACGTGGGTTGTGGCTCAAGTGCCACAAACTCTTGCTATTCTTATTGAGGTATAGTTTCTTGAATAAATGTTTATTTATTCATTAAATATAAATGTAGTTCTTTCAAATACATTTCTAATTGTGTGTCCTTAAGTCAGTTTCCAAACAGATTAACTTTTTTTCGTGACTTTTTCCAGTTATGATTGTTTCATTGGGCAGAGAAAGTTTACAAAGCTCATTACTTCACCATTCCAGAAATCATCTCTCATTTAGCTTAAATAGTTGTTTAAACTTCAAGAAGTTTTGATTAGCATGTCATACAGTTTATATTCTAAAAACTTCCTGAAGTTAAAGTATGCTGCCTCCCTTGACATCTTCTTTACTCTCATGCTTTTCATTCTATCAAATAATCAAGTTGGAAGAACCAGAAAAATCAATGAAGATTTTGAAAAGAAAGCCTAAATATATCAACAAGTAATGACGATGAATGGAATAAAAGTGATTCCTGGGGCATAATGTGTCTGTACATGCCAATTTTGTGCCCATGTAGTTTCCCATTCACATATCTCAATTCAGGAATAACTGGGGTGGGGACAGGCAACCAGTCCATATTACTGTAAGTGGTCAACTTGAGGAATAATTTTCATTCATTTGAAAGGATCTGTAAATTAGTGTCACTCTGTAGACTCTCAAGATGCACACTCAGATCTCATGACAGTATTTGTTCAGTCTGTTTCTGTCAAGCCCATATAAACCATTTTTCCACTTTCATTTAGTTTAGTGCTTTGGTGATAAAGGGTTTTGAGGCCAAAATATTAGTTATTCTGATTTAAAAGCAGCTGAGAACACATAAATGGCTAAATTTTCTTTCGAGTCTTAGAACTGGTAAATGTTTTAGCTTTGGAAACCTTCAAATTTAATGTGGTCTAAATCACTGCTATACAAAACATGGTCTGCAGACCAGCCCTGGCCCATGAACTGTTTGTTATAGATCTGTAAAAAGCATAAAAATTGAGAATAAATGTTTATAAACATTTATACCAACTTGACAATGTAGCTTTATTTGAATCTAGTAATAGCAAATTTGGGATTAATGTTTGTATGTCTTTGTGTTTTTGTTTCATTTTTATACTTATTCATTTTCATCATACTTTGTAAAAGAATCAGTCCATGATAGATTGAAAATAAACAAAACAGTGCTTCGTGGCAAGTAGCTTGAGATGTTTGAGCACAAGTCTATGCCCTCTCCTATCTTCTCACCAATTCTCCTATGAAGAATGATGATGCATCATAAATGTAAATGTTCCCATTTACATTTTCCATAAAATATAATCTTATGCTCTGTATCAGGTTTCTATTTTGTATAGCAAATTGCCACAAGCTTAGCAGTTTAAAACAATGTCCATTTATCACTCACAGTTCTTTAGGTCAAAAGGCTGACACACGTGGCTGTGTTCTTTACTTAGGGTATCCCATGGCCAAAATCAAGGTGTTGGCTAGACTGAATTCTTGGCTGGAGACTAAAGGGAAAATAAACTCCTAAGCTCATTCTTGTTGTTAGCAGAATTTAGCTCTTTGCAATGGCAGGACTAAGGTCCCTGTTTCCTTACTGGCTATCAGCCAGAGCCTGCTTTCAGCTCCGAGACTCTGCCCATAATTTTTTGTCACTTGGCCTCTTTCATCTTTAAGCTAGTAACAATACATGGAATCCTTCTGCTTCAAATCTCTGACTTCCTCTTCTGTGACCTAAGCCATGTGGTTAGGCCAAGCCCACATGGATAATCTCCCTACATTAAGGGAAACTATGCCATGTAATATAACCTAATCACAGAGTAAAATCTCTCATGTTCACGTACCCAGGGATTATTTGGCCATGTCCATGGGAAGTTGGGGAGGAGAGAATATTTGAGGCCATCTTAGAATTCTGCCTACCACATGCCCTGCTGATTTTCATATCTGAATTTGGCAATTGTTTCCCTTGAATTCTGGCCAACAAAGACTCTTGACTATTAAATAACATTCTTTACATAAATCTACCCTTTGTTTGGAGGAGGTCTTTTTCTGTATAAAATAGGTTAAAATTGTTTCATTTCAATGACCGAAATGATATTCACTAAATAACTCCTATTTTTAAAAAAATAGCAACTGCACCTGTGTACTATATATCATAATGTTTAATTTCAATGTCTCAGATTTCACAGAGTGAATAAAATAAAATTACTTCTTTAAAAATTCATTTTTTGTAAACTTTATTCTTTTTAAAAAACATTTCCCATTAAGAGTTATTTTGAAGGAATGCCTGTGGTTTCTGCTAATTTATTATAGATCCATCCTTTTATAACATAAACCACGGACTGTGTGATAAAGCATACCAGTTAGAACTATAAACAGATATGTTATAGATAACTTAAGTAATGTTTTTCTCTCCTGTGAATACAATTTGTGTCACTTAAAAGCTGGAATCAAAGGAAGCTTATTTTTAGAGATATTTAAAGCTAGGAGATGTAGCAAGCAATAGCAACACTAGCTAATTAAATCAAATACCATCCCTGGTCTCTGTTACCATTTTAGGGTTCAAGATGAAACAAGATGGAAAAAGCGTAGGATCCCTTGATAAGTATAACTTGCAACAAGTTGGCAAACTGCCAAGAATTAAAAGCCAAAAATAGCAGTTTTGCTGTGTAATTTTTTTTTGCAATGACATTATAGCTCCACATCCCAGATTGCATTACTCATTTTGTAAAATAAAGAGAAAACTATATTTTTTTAAAAAAAAACTTATTTTAAAAAATTACCCCATCAAATTGACCAGTTAAAAAGAAAATATTCCATGGGCTGATGGCATTTGAGGTTCTATACAGGAAAAAAGAGAACCAAATATTCTTTGACACTGAGAATAATACAGCCCGATATAAAGTAATAATTGCAGTCGGTGCAACTTAACCTCTGCTTAGTACTATGGCTGTTTTTATTAACAGGAAAACATCTAAACCAGTACCTCGTTTCTGAATTGTAGTTTAATTTAATTAACGTTTTCATTGTTTTTCCATGTTGATGTTTCTATATTAAATTCATCTTAAGCAATGCAATCAAGAGACCAAGGACTATACTTCCCAGACATAAAAAGCCGACTTCAGAATATGGTAATTCTTAAAGATCAGGCTTCACCATGGAGAAAGAGAGATGTGTAAAGACAAAGTAAGATAGAGTCCATTTTTCATTGGATAAGTTCAGGTTCATGATCTTTGCCTGGTGCCTGGATCATGAAGCTTGATCCAAGAATCAAGTGATCAAGTCAGTTCTATGCTTACTGATTCTTTATTCTAATTATGTTTTGTCTTCCCATGCATCTGCAGGTGGGTAGTTCCCAGGAATTTGAATAAACATTTGACCACAGGATGAGCCAAGTACTGGCCAATAAACAAGAGTTATGAATGTACAAGTTCTGATAACCTCCTATTAACCTTTAAAAAGGGTACTGCACCCAATTTCAATATGTCTGGGGGGGCAGGGGTTTCCCCACTATCAACAAGCAATGCTCCAACACCAGCTGAGTCTCTCTCAATTCAACTCAATTCTGACACTATTTACCAGAAAATAGCATGAGATCCCACAGGTTAAGTAAGGGCTCAGTCCTACAAGATTGCCCCCTGCTTCAGATGTTATTCACAAGTCCAGGTTGTTACCTGTGCTTCTGCTTCACTGGCTACATATTGGAGGTTCCCATGACCCCTTCCTTGGACTTCAGACACAAGTCACAAGTCCAAGTTTTACCTGTATGGACCAGCTATAAATCAGAGGTTCCCACAACCCCCCTCTTTGGGTTTAATTAATTTGCTAGAGTGGCTCACAGAACTCAGGAAACCCATTTACTCACTAGATTACCAATTTATTACATAGGTTATTAAAGGATACAAATCAATAGTCAGATGAAGAGAAACATTGGGTGTGGTCCTGAGGGTGGAGTTTGGAACCTTGCACAGTGACACATGGAAGCATTCTGGTTCCCCAATCTGGAAGCTCTTCAAATCCCCTCCTTTTGGGTTTGTATGGGGGCTTCATTACATAGGCATAATTGATTTAATCATTGCCGATGGTGATTGATTCAACCTCCAGCCCCCTTCTCCCCACCCCAGAAGGGAAGGGGTGGGACTGTAAGTTCCAACCCTCTATTTGTGGTTGGCTGCCCTGGTGACCAGTCCCCTTCCTTAGATGCTCTCCAAAAGTCACTCCATTAACATAAACCCAGTTGTGGTGGAAAGGAAATTGTTATGGATAACCAGATACTCATTTCACCTCTATGGTTCTAAAGCAATTTCAGGAATGAAGACAAGAGACCAGTTATTATAATAAGAGATGTTCCCTTTGCTCTTATTGATCAGGAAATTCCAAGGGTTTGGGGAGCCATAAACCAGGAACTGTGGATGAAGACCAAATATATATGAGAAATACATTTTGGTCATCTGAACGACCAAATACATTTCTTATAAATCACAGTATTGCCACCCTGTTGGTGAAGAAGGTGTACCCCACCTTAAATGGTGTGAGATGGCTGAATACACAACAATCCTTGGCATTAGATAGATGAGATCAACAGCAGTTGATTAATCACATGTACTCACAGCCTGGGGGAGGACACTGCATGCCAGGTGGGGCCACGCAGGAGTTGCACTTGGTAATAGGCTAAAGAACCAGGGGCTGTGGGAGACAGGCTCTGTAGTATCAAGAGGGTGAGGTGCCCCCTGGTTCCCATGGTCTATTAGAATAATTTTCCCAACTAGCAGGAAAGCACAGCCTGTTAGGTTGAGGATCGAGTGGACTGCAACTGATATGGCTGATGGAAGAATGAGCTAGGTGAGGAGCCTTTTCCACTGGGTGGGGGGCATATCTGGTGAAAGCTGTAGAACTCACAGTGAGGGCTTTGGGGCCTTGTCCGTTTCAAATATTTCAGGACAGCCCTTGAAATATCGTCTTACAATACAGCTCAAGTGACCAAAGAGTTTGAACAAATCAAAACCCCAACCAGCCCTATCAGGACAAGGAGCACACCCTGGCCACTGCAAATTTTCTCTGAAAATGATAATAATAACAACAATAATAATTCCACAACCTTATCTTAAAGTTCTAGGAGGAAGAACATTCCTTAACCTCTTCCTGTCTAGCTGCTTTATCATCTCTTATGACAACTCTTGATTATGTCTCATTATGATATTTATTCACATATTTGTCTTCCTCACTTTTCCTGCATAAATAATCCCATTTTTTTGTCCATGGGCAAGACCAGGCTACTCCAGGAAGTGACTTGGTTCATGTTCAAACTGCTCCTTACTCACTTCCCTCAGCACAGAGACTGTCATTTCTGTGATGGGGTTTTTTCTGTTTTTTTCCCAGAAAAGTACTATTGAAGTTTTATTTACATGAAGTGATTCATTTCCACCCTTTTTGTCCCCCCTCCCCGGTAGCTTAGAAATTGCCAAAAAACCCAAAGTACCTCATGCTGATGCTGAATCATCTTTAGATGTCCTTGGAGTATGACTCTGAGTTCATGAATGTGCCTGTCACAGGAGAAACTGGCCCTCCACCTCAGCAGACCCTAAATGAAGCTGTCTTCTCTAAACTTGTCCATCACCACCATGGAAAGATGGAGAGTGTGGGCAAGAAATGGAGGGAGGGAAAATGAAAGGGAAAGCGAGAGAGTGGGGTCAGGGGGGGAAAAGGAGAGAGACAGAAAGACAGAGAGAGAATTTTGCAAGAATCAAGTGGATTCCAGAAGGCAGTGCCATTAATAACATGTGTCACCCTTGATGACATTAGGAGCCAAATTCTAGACTTCACAGCCAGGCACCAGGGGAACATTTTACTGGTACAGTCACTACATAAACTCCCATTTGGTCTTTTTTGGTACCCCCTACCCCGCAGGCATCCTGTAAATTTTCTTGACTTTATTTCATAAGATTTCTGAACTTGCACGTCCTCCCTGTACAGTAAGTGCCAGCAAGGCTGAGGTCACAGCAACACCCACTGCTGGAGTTTGGGGGAAGGTGATGGGAAGCAGCTGTTCTGTTCTTGGCTCCTGCAAATCACCTGCTGCCTTATAGAGGATAAAACCCACTCCGTAAGAATTCAGCTTCCTTGCTTTTGTGCTACCTTCATTCATTCATCCATTCATTTATGTATTCAAAAACTACTTACTGAGCACCAACTATAGGCCAGGTATTCCTACCACACTGTTTTATCTTGTCTGGATCTGCTAAGGGAAAGAGGAAGAGAGGAAAGATGGAAACACAGGTGCACTAATTCCATCCCACCCTCCTCCTTTGCCAATTCAAGTACTGGAGAAAATGGAACATAAATTTTAAAATAGCAGAAGGTTAAGGTTAAATAATTTTTAGAGTGAAGAGTTTTCTTCAGGGCACTATCTATTTAAGTCAACACTAGGTCAAATGGATTCTGGGTTGGAAAATTAACCTTAAATTACAGAAGTCAATTTGGTCATCTCACTTTGATCAGATAGTAGTACTTAGCCCTGTGAATCTTATCTTTTAATATATGCAAGCATTTGCTATGGTTTTTCTAAGAACTCTTTCTCCAAGATTGCTATTGATTTTCAAGGTACTGGATCAGATTCTAATTTCCAGCAAACGTATTATTTTTCAAATCTTACACAGGCTAACTATTGGATCCTAAAAGAGGCTGAGGGGAATTTTTTTCCTAAAATACTAAGAAATAAATAGGTACTAATTACAATCCCATATTAAGAAAAGATAACAGTGTCCCCATTGGTTTGAAAGAAAATTGAGGGTTGTTTTCTTCTTCTGAGCAGTATGTTAATGAATGTCCACTTCCATGGTTGATATAATCCATAGCCTGTTGAAAATCCTCATTTTCACACCCTAACCTCAGAAATAAACATTACAATTAGCAAACTCCTGAGTCTTTTGAGAAAAAGTGGTCAGTAGGAGAGCCTGGGAAGTATATGATGAGTCTAATAGTAGGAGATTTATTTTTTATAGTTTTTGTAAACTAAGTAAGAAAAGCCTTCTTGAAAACCAGTTAGATAGTTCATTGTTGATGTGATCATGTATGAAATACACTAAATATTTCAGATGACCCTGAGATCAATGAGAAAAGGCAAGGGTCTTAGCATCTCAAGCTTCAGTGGGGTGAGGTCATGAAGTTACAAGAATTTACTTTAAATAAAAACACACATTCACACACACGCAAAGCATTAGTCTTCTCAAACCTATAAAAAAATTGTGTGTGTGTGTGTGTATTTTCATAAACAGAGGGCATGAGCTCTTAAGTAAGAAGATTAAACCATTGTTCAAGCTGAGGAAAAAGGGAGAAGGATTATGTCTGTTGTTAGGATCAATGCCACAGTGAAGAAAACTGCAGAGAGTAGAAATCATCGCGATCATTTGAAGATGGTCTTTTTCTCTATTTGATAGCCTGAGAGAGGTTATAGAAATGAAGGCTGATTTCCCCAGCCTCCAAATAAGACCCCTGGTGGCCATTAGCTGTACATGAGCCTCGTGAGACCTTGAGCAGAGAACACAGCCAAGCTGCCTGGACTTCTGACCTGCAAAATTGTTAAATAATAAAAGAATTTTGTTTGAAGCTGTGAAATTTGAAGTAATTTGATACATGGCAGTTAGGTAAAGCAGGCAATCAAACACTGATTCTCTGCTTCCAAATGAAGTTCCAAATGGACCAAAAAGAGTCATGCCTCCAACCTGCCCTATCTCACTCCCAAAACTCCTGGTCACAGCTTTACGTCCTTTTTGCCCATTCCCTACTGGCCATGCCTGTCATATGGGATGCATGGCACTGTTTTTCAAGCTCCTTC
The DNA here is from genome assembly GCF_025265405.1 of Mesoplodon densirostris. NCBI lineage: Eukaryota > Metazoa > Chordata > Mammalia > Artiodactyla > Ziphiidae > Mesoplodon > Mesoplodon densirostris. The sequence continues at coordinate 53,620,698 of NC_082673.1, read as the reverse complement.
CACCGTGCTGTTGCATCTCCATCCTGACATCGTATCCTTGGACCCACTTCATATGAAGCCTCTCCCGGAAAAACATTGGACTCCAGACCCTTGGAGCTCTGCTAACTCCCTCTCAGTTTGCCCCAACTGAGAAGGCAGACCCTTGTAAATTCTTACACAGTTCAACACAATCACAGTTTCTTCATTACAGAAAAATGCTTTCCTGGAGGAAAAAAATAGATGGATATAGAAAACATTTCAGAAGACAAACAGTCAGGTTTGGAACTGACAGGATGAAGAAAAAGAGTCAGTAGTGTGGAGCCTGGGAAGCATGAAGAATGGTAAGGTCACCATCAGACTTCAGAAACTTAGAGCTGGCCTTTTAGGATGAGATTGATTTTATCATGCTGAGTGTGAAGTGTTCGAGGGACATCCAACTGGCCATATACCCCTTGGAACTGTAAGATCCTTGTGGCCAAGGACCCTATCTTACCATGGTAGCTCCAGAGCCTTTCATAATGGTGAGTGCATTTTAAGTGCTCGCTCCTTGAGTGAATTAATAGAGACAGAAATTATTCACTTAACAATTATAAGTGCTCAATTGGAGTTTGAAGGGAAAGGTGTTAGAGGTAACCATGAAGAGTAGGAAAGCACCAGTCTTAAGCCACAAATTAACAAAAATCTTACAGGAAGCCTAGAAGAGATAAAAGTCAAACACAAGTTAACTATTAGATGGCATTACAGACTTATTAATTTGGGGGTGGGGGCGTGTGTGTGATTGTTGTTGTAGATTTTTAAAACATCTTCTGTTGGAGAGACATACTAAAATAATGGTGGGTGGAGTAATTTGGGGTGAAATGTCTTGGTTTTGATTTAAAATACCTCCAAAAATGTGTGAAGAAAGAGGGGGTTGAGAATAACGAAGCAGAAAATTGGATGGTTATTAAAGCTGGGTGATACATGCATGGGGATTCAATAGACAACTCTCTTTACTTGGTGCTTGAAAATTGCTGTGATGAAAGGAAAGAAAGAAAGAAAAAAAGAGAGAGAAAGAAGGGAGGGAAGGAGGAAGGAAGGCCACTCAGAAAACACATGAAGAGTTGCAACAGGTTGCCAACTGTTTTTCATTGACATTACACACTGAACCTTCTTAGTCCACTCTAAATCCAATTTGTCAGACTCTAGGGATTTACATCTGTTTCTAAGCCTTTAGAGTTTTCATTCTTCCATTCATCGAATGTTTACTACAGGGTGACCCTGGATGAGACCCTATGCTAGGATTGGGTTGATTGAGTAACAGATAACCACGTTGTGTGGGAAACCCACAAAGATGTTATTTTTGCCATAAAATATAATTACTCTGCAGTTCACCATGGGAACAGCCTTATTGAACAGCTGTAAAATACATGGGCACAATGCTCCTTCCTCCATTTTCCAATGTCCTGAAAACAAAACTTCACCATTATTACTCTATTGTGTCACTACTTAAAACCAAGGCCTCCAATCAACCTGACTCCATCAGAGGAAGGCAGGTTTGGAAGAAGAGACTACCTGCTCCACAGAGGGAGCTGCAAGGGGATGGGCAATGCCCACCCAGGCAGAAAAGATACCAGACAGCCCCAAGCATCCTCCTGACCTAGTCCTATAACAACCCCCACAGAGAAGTGAATCTCCTTAATGGAAAATAGATATGTTTCTTACTTACACCTATTACAGTTCTACTCTTAAACATTTCCTGCCCCCTAAATACTCTGCTCAGCTAAGGGGAGGTAAAGGAGTGGGGAATCCCTGATGTCTCCAAGTGCAGTCAGGATGAAGCACAGCAGACAAGATTACTTGGAAAATGCCTTCTTCTTCACTCATCCCTTCCTATTCAGGCAGTGCAAGAGAAAGAAAGGAGCTTGGGGTGGGAAAATGTGGTGAGTAGGCAAATAATACCTCGCTCTTTGTTTCTGATTAATTCTGTTTCTCTGGTGGCACAGGACTGTGACCCAAAAAGGATGAATTCTGCAGGCTTTATTAGATTTCAGTATCATAGTTGGAGGAGACATGCAGCATTTCGGACATGTACACAGACTCCTCTTTTAGGTCTAACAGAAGAAGAAAATGACATCACGCTAAGGACAGGAGTTCAGAAAAAAAAATGATCTAGAAAGTCTAATTTAGTAACCATCTGGCTCTAGCATCTTGAGAATAAATCACAGTGTTATGTTTCAAAAGGCTTCAGGGCTTTAGGCAAACCTAAGCCTCAAGATTGGATATTGGCTCTGCCACTTACTGGTGTGAAAAATTCTCTTAACTTCCTTGACCCTTAGCTTCCTAACTTTCAAGTCAGGTTAGTGGGCTAATAATGCAGTCCAGGGTGGTTGTGATGATTAAACGGGGTATGCATGTGCACAGGCAAGGTGTTATTCATGTGACTGAGTGATGTAGATATGAACTCCTCAGACCAAAGCTCAGGTGTGTGAAAATGCAAGTTTACCTTTTTCTATGGTTGAATTTAGACAATCTAATTAAATGTAGTCCGTTCCAGGTAAATCAGGTTGATTCAAAGTATTCTCAGTCAAAAGTGATGGATGTGGTCATATTTGACAGTATGAGTGTGAACCTTTTTCCTTTGAGTTGGGCAGGGGGTGGGAGATACTACAATAAATGGGAATGGGGACCATTCCCTCTGGATCAAACCCAAGCAGCTGGAGATGGGCACATGGTTGATGTTGGCCAACAGGCTAGCCTCACCCAGTACATCAAATCAACAGTGAACAGGAAGTGAGGGAAAGTAGAGAATTTATTCTGGCAGCAGCAGCAGCAATGGCATCCAAAGTCCTATTCTGGGAGTGGCAGAGGTTGAAAGCAGTGATGTCCTGTGTCCATTTCTGACAGGGGTGATGCAGTGGTGGTGTTATCCACATCTCACCAAAACTTCCTGTGCTGTGGTTTTGGCTGGAGGTAATTCACCCTTTTTCTTGAGCCCACTGTTTCTGAGAATTCTCTGGTATCCTTACCATAAGTTCCTTTAATGCTTATGTTAACCAGAGTTGTTTCTTTGTTTCTAACCATGGATTCTGACAATTCACTTAAGCATTTCTCCTGGCATCTCCCTGAGAGTGTGGTGGTGTGAGGTACCCAAGCTCCACAGGGATTTACATGGCAGCAGTTCATCCAGAGGGGTCTCCTGGATGTTGTTCATGATCAGTTCCACACAGGCATTTGCGGAGATGTATGTGGTTCTATCTAGTCTTTAGTCATCATCCCCTCTCCACAGCAGCCACACTTGAGATGTCCTTGTTCCTATCCGGCCCCTCGTCTTATGGTTCACACCACATCTACTATGGGCAACTCCATCCTGCAGGTCTTCCAGCCTCATTCTCAGATGCTGGACAATGTCAGTCCCATGGAAAGAATCTGCTGTCCCTGCACCGCATTAAGGGATAAGGAGGATCTGTGGTTTTGCCTCAAGTTAGTCTGCCTTGGTGCTTCTGTTTGTCTAATCCGTAGAGGCACAAGGAACTATGGGGTCTTGCTGCCTCCCAAGACCCTAACAAGAAGTGGAACGTAGAACTCCTCGATATTTGGATCCCCAGATCTGTCTGGGGCTTCTATGGCCGTCCCCTGGGATTTAGTCCAGCATAGGAGAAGGGCAGGTTGCAAGGATTGGTTCTTGAGGACATTCACCAGATCTTAGTGTTTTCCAACTCTCCCCCACCCCCAGATCTGAGGATTGTGTACTTCTCAGAGGGGGGGTGGGGGAAGAGGGTGTACCACATATTCATCCACTTTTATTCCATGTTTATTGTCTAGACCAGGACTTTGGCACATATATCACTATTTATTTAAAAAATGTATGCACATGGCTACTTTATAAATCATATTAAAATGTATGTAGCACAAAACAGTAGCTTTTATCTCACCTTTACCATCCCCCAAGTTATTACTTTTAAATACTTTAGCCATTTCTTTTACAATAAGATTATATTGCTATTTATTGATTTATCTATTACCTTTCTCTTATGAAATATGTATATTTAGTTCTATTACATTTCCCTCTTCTTCTGCTCACCCTTCCATTAAAAATGTTATGAAAACACATTAAAAGACAAAGATATAGCACTGAAAGGTAGGACAGTGATTTGACTGTCAAGCAGCTTAATGCCAGAATATGGAGGAAACAGCTCTATATTTACATAGGTGAACTAAGAATTACAGCTGATAAAATTTGATGTGAATATCAAAAATGATTATTAAAAGAGAATATAGATAAAACAAATATACTCATAAAATTATACAAACTTAAGAGGAGGCAAAGGAAGATGTAGGGTGGTGATAGGAGGAAAAAGATGTTAAAATATTCATTTTATACAGAAAATAATCAAAATACAGTACATGCATTTTCTACTTTGTTTAAAAGAAAAGATACTTTTGAATAACTTAAGGATAATCACATGCAGAATTAAATCAGGATTATTATTTCCTAAATGAATAGAGAAAAGAAAAAAAAGAAGAAATCCCAGAAAATAAGGAAGGGTAGTTGACATGACTGCATAAAGATAACATAAGAAAAGGCCCACTTTTACTTGTTTTTTTTTTAATGTTCTAGAGTTTCCCCCCCAGCTTTATTGTGGTATAATTAACAAATAAAAATTGTATCTATTTAGGTTATACAACATGATTTTTTAAGGTGTACAATGTGACAACATATGTATACTTAACATATATAACATATAACATATGTATACTTAACATATGTATACATTGTGAAATTATTACCACATGCAAGTTAATTAACACTTCCATCACCTCACAGGGTTACCATTTGTGTGTGTATGTGTTTGGTGAGAACACTTAAGATCTACTCTCTCAGCAAATTTCAAGTATATAATACAGTATAATTAACTATAGACCCATGATGTACATTAGCTCCATATAACTTATTCATCTTATAGCCAAAAGTTTGTACCCTTTGACTGACATTTCCCCATTTCCCTGGGCCCCAGCCCCTGGTAACTACCATTCTATTCTCTCTTCTATGAGTTTTATATTTTTAGATTTCACATATAAATGAGATCATACAGTATTTGTCTTTTGGTGTCTGGCTAATATCATTTAGCATAACACCTTCCAGGTTCATCCATGTTGCTCCAGATGGCAAATTTCCTTCTTTTTATGGCTAAATAATATTCCATTGTATGTATATGCCACATTTTCTTTATCCATTCATCTGTCCATAGACAGTTAGGCTGTTTACATATCTCAGCCCTTGTGAATAATGCTTCAGTGAACATGGGAGTGCAGATAACCTCTTCTAGATTCTGATTTCATTTCCTTTGGATGTATACCCAGAAGTAGGATTGCTAGATTGTATGGATTGTATGGAGGTTCTATTTTTAATTTTTTGAGGAACCTCCTTCCTGTTTTCCATAATGGCTGTACCAATTTACATTCCCACCAAGTGTACAAGGGTTCCCTTTCTTCACACCCTTGCCAATATTTGGTATCTCCTGTCTTTTTAATACTGGAAACAAACTTATTTTCAAATCCAAGCTCTGCATAGTCGAGCTGTGTGGTTTAGTCAAGTCTCTGAACATCTTTGTAACTCAGTCTTCTCATCTGTATAATGAAAATAAAATGCCCACTTCAATATGGTTATTGCAAGATTGAATGAGATCAAACATGCCTCTTATTGCATGGAGTCAGTAAAATTTCACATTCAAAGTAGCATAGTCCAGGCATCTCTTGAAGAACATAAAGGAAATTCAATTCAAAACTTAAAGTATGACTTCATAAAATACAGTTTTCTCATAGCCCATAGCTTCTTGAGAATCCCCATTCAAGTCCCCCATTAGTTTACACATCACCAAGCTCTCCTTGGTCCATATCAGCTCTTGTCCTCATAGTCCTTTCCACCCTTCCCCCTGAACCATCCAGTCTTGTCTCTCTCTACCCACTTTCCTGATGCTCTATTTAAAAATCAAGAAAATGACCACAGATTCAGATCTCTTCATACAGGAGAGAGGATGAGAGAAGTTGCAAAAACTCAGGCAGAGAAAAGAAGGAAGTGAAATTGGAATTATGCTTTAATAAATTTTATCCCCATAACATATGTAAAGTGCCTTACACATAATAAATACTTAAAACATAATTATTTCCTTTCTCAATGGCTCCCAACATTTCATAAATGCTTAGCCTTTGTTTTTGATATGTCTTCCATAAATAAAAATAATTATTTAATCCTTGAACACTAAATTTCTCAACACTCTCTCTCCAACTCTACGAAATTAGCAATATGAAAATGGGCAGTGCTTCACAGGAGAGGGACTGCTGTTTTAAAGCAAACTTATGATTCAGATAAAATTAAAAACCTATATTACAATATGAATAATCATCTCCTAAAGTCTCTAATCTATGCTTGATTTTTTTTTCATTGTATTTTCTTAAAGCAAGGCACACCTGCACCTCATACCATCCCCGAGGGGGCCTAGAGTGAAACTAGACTCTGCAAAAAAGACCCCCTTGGTGATTCCAACTTTTCTAAAAGTAAGAGTTTTTCTCCTGACATTTTAGAAGTGTTATTAAAACTCACTGGATTCTTGGGATTTGGAGAGGGAAGAAAAGAAACAACTGAAACCTTGATTTTCCTCCCCTGGATATCATGTTTGTTTTGACATGTGGGTGTGGTGTGCTTTTCTGGCAATGATTGCACAAATTCAACCCTGGGTGTCTACAGGACACAGCACAGCCATGTCTATGTTGCTTGGACAAGGAGTATTGCTTTTCTGTCTGCAGGTCATTCACCCACAGCTGCTGGGTTCAGGTGTCATAGCACCAAGTTTCTCTGCTCTTTCATTAAGATCTTAAGCTACATACTTATGTGTCTGATAACAAACAGGGAGAGGGACTGTCAAAAAGTTTAATGTGGTGGTAGATGGAGATGGGCTTTGGGGTCATGGATCTGTAGGAAATGTACAGGTTGCAAGTTTCTGACCCTTTGGACAAGACACCATTGTCTTTTTTATGACACGTTTCTAACTGCGTGTCAGGATGCCATCATTTCTGCCCCATCATCTCTTTTTCATTCTGCAGTTCTTTCTGCCTCCTATCTCAGTGGAAGGTCTTCTCAGATGTCTTTGAAAGTTTGAGGTTGCATCTCCCTCATATATCTTGGCACTTATGTAGAGAGTGATATGTTTTTTCTGCAGAATTTCTTCTGCTGAAATGAGTTCTAATATTTTATTTGCTTCAGTCATCATCTTTCCCTTCCTCCAGCCATGGATTATTCTGCTTCAGCCATACACAGTGGACTACTTGGGGTTCACACATTCATCATATTATTTCACACCTCCATACCTTTGCATGTGCTGCCCCCTCTCCTTAGAATTCCTTTTCCTTAGAGCCACAGACATAGAAAACAAACTTATGGTTGCTAAAGGGGGAAAGGGGGGGTGATGGATAAATTAGGAATTTGGGATTAACATATACACTCTACTGTATATAAAATAGATAACCAACAAGGGCCTACTATATGGCACGAGAAATATACTAAATATTTTGTAATAACCTATAAGAGAAAAGAATCTGAAAAAGTATATATAAAACTGAATATATATATATATATATATATATATATATATATATATATAACTGAGTCACTTTGCTGTACACCTGAAACTAATACAACATTGTAAATCAACTATACTTCAATTTAAAAACATTTTTTAAAGAATTACTTTTCTTCACTTCATTTAGCTATCACCAGTGCTTGTCTCTCAAAACTCAAGTCGTGTCACTTCTCCCCAGAAATCTTCCTTGACTCTCCCATTGTGCTCTCCTAGCAGCCTGTAAATACCACATAAAACCAATATTTCCTGAGCACTTATTAAGAGCTAAGCAATGGGTTAAGCACATAACCTCTATTAATTCATTTAATCCTCATGACAAATTTATGTTGAAAGAACTGTTAGTTAGAATCCTTTTACAGACAAGAGGAAGAGATGACGAAACATTAAGGAACATGCCCCAGGCCAAGCTGGTGGTGAGGTCCAAATTCAAGTGCAGGTCTGTCTGACTTCAAAGCCTGTCCTCTTTAGCAATAGATTATTTTACCTTTTCTAATAATTAAGGTATATTTGCTGATATACTTTAATTATGGGAATGCTTTCCTGGCTCTTCCATTAATCTGAAAGTTCCTTGGGGTCAGAGCTAAAATCTTACTGCAGCATATACTAGTAAACTGCCTGGCTTAACACAAAGAGCTGTTGAATAAGTAAGAGTGGAGGTCTCTGTTCTGTCACTTTCTGTGTTCAGTTTACATTAGAGTACGTCTTTTCTCAGTAAAACTGAAACTCAACTTCACCAGGTCAAACCATACCATATGCTAGTGAGGAAAAGCAGAAGGAATCCGAGGCAACTGCCATATTGGCAGCTCTGAGTAGAGTGAACAGGAAAAACAATGTGTAAGTGCCCATGGATGCCAAGCTCCAGGGATGAATTAGTTTGTGCAGCTGCGAGTCAGTGGCAGCCAGCCCACCAATTTCACACAGGAAGCAATCATCAATAGAGGAACACAGACAAAGGGCAGAAGAAAGATACCCTGTGAAACCAAAGACTGATTGAGAGAAATCCACGTAAGTCCAAATAAAGAACAAGATGATGTAGACAAGATTAAATGTAGTGTCTATTTCAGTAGTGACCTTACAGGACTGACTACAGGATGTGCCTGAGCATTTGCGGTAATCAAATCACCTATAGTTAGGACTTAGTAGTGACTCCCAGAGAAACAGAGATCCAGAATTTGCTTAGAGAATCGTACCAAGGAGAGAAAGGATCTGCACTCATGGAAATAACTATGTGGCAGTTTTCTAGGCAGTTTTGAATCCCAAGCTCACTTACTTAAAGAATGAATGAGAGTGTATAAAAGCAAATATGTGGCATAATTAAATGGATAAGGTGACGAATGAACAGTCCTACTGAAAGTAACAGACTAGGAATTTGAATGAGAAAAAATATGATTGTGGATGAGATCTGTGATGAGGAGAGGAGAGAGTTAAGTATTTTCCAGTAATTTTGAATGTAGCAATTTTAGGGGGTCATGTGTTATATGCATAGCTGGAGAAGTCATACAGGTATAAGAAACAGGGAAGAAGAGTTATGTAGTTAGGTAAGATTGAAAGGTGACTGAAGAATGGGTTTCAGATGAGACAAAAGGGAGAGTATAGATGAATGTGTATTTCAAGTTTTGAAATTAAGAAGAAAATATAAAATTATTGGGAGTAAACAACATGCAGCAAGAGAACAGTGAAGAAAATCAGGAAACGATTTCTTTTTGGATGTCAAAACCCTGGAGATAAAAATCCTGGCTTCAAAAGAAGGAATTTCAATAAAAGAAAATGGGGCAGGAGAGTTTTGGGGAAATGAATGAAAGGGGCAAAAATTAAAATGATAAAAATAAAACAGCAGCCCACTGTAGAAAACCTAAATTCCAAATCTATAGAAAGAGAGCAGTAATACTAAGCTTGAGACAGCAAAGTACAAAAGGAAGGGGGCCAATCAAAGCAGAGCCAAAAAGATTAAATAAAATGTGAAGAGTACAAATATGGAGAAAATGTGCCTTCAAGTTGGACATTTAAATAGTTGGGATTTAAGTTGGGATTTAAATAGTGCACATGTACAGAGCCCAAGAGGAGAAAAGAAGAGTCAATGTTTCAGAATGAGAAAAAAAGTTGAAAAGACACTGCTTTAGGGGCTCTTTGTACAGATCGGTCTGGGAATACAGGTATATGGGGTATAGTGGTTAATGAAAGTTTGAAAATTATGTCATTTCTGGTCAAATTATGGCTTTGAATTGTAGGAAAAGAGCTAGTATATAAAATATTACTGCCCCAAAAGAAAAGGGAAAGAGGACAATTATGGAAGGAAATTATACTTATCCTATAAACCAGTGGTTCTCCATGGCAGCATGTTAGGATCCTATGGGAGCTTTTTTCAACTGTACCTGTCTAGACCCTGGCTTCAGATATTCTAAATTAATTTGTTTGGGGTGGGGTCCCAGCATCAGTATTTTTAAAAGCCCCCTTCAGGGGAATCCACTATGGGGTCAAGGTTGAAACCACTGCTACGTGCCCATGAGTCACTTGATAGTAAGAAGGAATTGCATCTGTGTTAGCTAGGAAACATGAAAGGTGACTGTCTGAAATATAAGATTTAGGAACAATCTGTAAGAGAAGTCTAATTGAAGAATTCTTATTTATATAAAGCTATTTACCATGTAGAATGACAAATCTAAAAGAGAATCAATAGAGGACATATTTATGTGTAAATAAAAATAAGTGAAATTTAAAGTTGAAAAATATCTAAAATAAAAAACTGAGAAATTTGGCAGGGATATTTAAGGAACCAGCAAATCTTCTTAGAATATGAAGATATTTACAATAAAGTGAAAGGAATAAGCAAAGAGAAGGAAGACTATGATCTTATAGAACTGATTTGATTTATGTCTTTGCCTCCCCAGTAGATAGAGCAGGGCCTGGCATGAAATTGGAATTCATAAATTTTGCTGAATAAAGGAAATCTGCATAAGGGTAGGCATGAGAAAACTGGGTAGGAAATCAGGGAGGCAGTGTAATGGATAATGAAAAGCAATGAACTGGCAGTCAGTGCTGGGTTCCACCCACCAGCGGGTCGTTATGTGAGAGGACAAATCAATACATCTCTGTGGCTTACTGTTGGACTACGTGGGCTCAAAGCTCATCTAGCTCTGAAAGTTTATGACCATATCGTAGCTTAAAAAACTAAATAGACCATCAAAGGGTAAAGAGAAGTCAAAAACCTTAAAAGAGCAAAATGGGGTGTGCCAGAGGCACATAATAGAATTCATAGATAGATAAACTGAAGGTGAGGAAATGAAAGCCAAAACACCAAAAATAGGAGTAAATAAAAGGAGTTTAGAGGTGCACTAAGATGTAAGCTGCCTGAGGGCAGGAGCTTTGTCCATCTTGCTTCTCACTCTATCCCCAATACCTAGAACAATGTTTGGCTTATAGTGAGTGTTGACTTGACTGGAAAGATGGGGAATGCCAGATTTTTATAGAGATCCAAACAGGGCACTGATCTGGAAAGTGTCATGGAGGAGATGGTCAAAAGAAAAAGATGTCCAATAAGCACAAAGTATTCACAAATCATCAACATCATGTATCTGTATGATTGATATCTTACATGGGGATTGCCATCAACTTACCTTACTGCATACCCCGTGCAGTAAGTGCACCAGGACATGGGCCACATGAAACATTGGCTTGAAGCTAAGTGTGGTGACATGGAATTAATTCAGATATTGAAAGGACTTTAAAGCAGTACAGTACTGGCCAAGTTCGTTTTTTTTTTTTTTCCCTTCGGCCAAAAGCATGTGCTTTTCCACAGAAGAACACCAAGAGGCCTTGATCATGAATCCGTTTTTGTATTGCAGGACCATTCCTGAGGGAATACCTCAATTATACTAAAAACCTTCCCCAAATAACTCCAATGCCTTCAAGGTTTAGTCCCAATTATTTTTTCTCCAAGTAAAGCAGGCCCTCTAATTTACAACTCACAGCTTTCCAAAGAGTAGGAACTTTAACAAGGAGTCTACATTTACCTATCTTAAGTTCAAAGACTATATGGACTTACTTAAGCTTCCCTGTCTCATTTCATCACCCACAAATCAAGAGCTTGGATACAATAATGAGGTAACCCAAACCAGAGGTCCACAGGCATTGTTAGAGGATGCTGGCCAATAAGTTGGGCCAAGTTTTCCAGGGTTCAACATGGCATTCCTTTCATCCAGCAGCCAACACATTTGCATTGAACACCTGGATTGGACACTGTACTAGGTGCTAGAAAGATTCATAAGTCAAAGTGTCTCCCCAGAAGGCTTTATGGTCTAGTGGGAGAGACAGACAGGTCCACCTCTAAACGGGAAGGGAAAAGAAAGAGAACTGATATTTGTTAAATATCTGCTGGAGGCCAGGTACTGTGATATAGGCATTATCTTCTCTTCTTTAATCCTACAGTCTCTTTTACAGACAAGAAAACTGAGGTTCAAAGAGGGTATTTACTTACTCAAAGTCACAGACCTGAGTGTAGCATAATACAATGGGCATCCAGAGTTTTTCTCCTTGAAAATCTATTCTCTCGTCCCTCTACCATACCCAAATGCAATTTTCAAAAAGTGAAAATAACAGTGGTGATAAATGCTATACTAGTAGTAGTTTGAACAAAGGGCTATGGGAGTGCAAAGGGCACAGTGAAACTGTGACTAGGAGAGGAAGGGGGTCAGGGAAGGCATCACCGAGGATGTGACATTTGAGCTGGGCCATGTTAAACAGCTGGAGTTAGTCCTGCTGGATTAGTAATGTGTTGATTTTTTGACTACACCTCTTGGGCACTTACCAGAGCCACAAAGTGAAGGAAGCAATAATTCTTCTCTGGTCACCCAAACTGCTGAAATGGAGTCACCTGCTATTTCCACACCCACTGGTTTCACACAGAGAGTTTCTCAAATAGGGTTACAGTAAGAGGATGTTAGCTTAGGGAGTAGCAGGTGTGTGGATGGAGAGGGATGTGGGCCATGTCTGTTGGGAAGGGGAGTGTCACGGTGCTTTTGAGCCCCTCTTGTTTGTATGCTGGGACTAGAGGTACCAAGAATAGATAAATGGAAGCTCCAAAGAGGATCTGCAAAGGCACATGGTACAATTTTTGTCTGAGAGTTGTTTTAAAAAGAAAGATCTCAAGCATGGATTTTTTTTTAAGAAGCAGAGTTTCTGTTTACTTATTGATGGTAAATCAACAGGGTTGCATGGCAGCCAAATGGGTCTTTGAATGTGCTGCTTCATTTTTCCCATTAAGTCTAAGGAGTGTCCCAGAAATGGAAAAAATAAGGCATTAAACTTCAATGAAGCAAAATTTGGAAAAATGTGTGTGATCCACTGAACAAAAGACACTGGGTTGGACATTAATGGAAAGAAACTTAGAGTAAATTATGGAAAGTTTAGTGATTATGTACTCTGAAAATTAAGGAAAATAATGGAATGCCCACATGAAGCACATAGAGTCACCAAGTGGGGAGGGAAAGGGAAAAAAATTGAAAAGATTTTTAAAGCACTATGATGTTTCTCTATAGGAGAAGGTGCACAAAGGCAATAGCTGAATAACTACAAGCCAAGTGGCTGAAGCAGAGAATGACTGAGCGGTTCCCAGGTAATCTTCCCTCCCAGGTTAACTCCCCTCTTATAAATGATTCCTCCCACTGTGACCATTGATCTCTCTAAAATTCAGATCTGATTATATCACTCCTCTGCTTAAATGTCTTCAATGACCTAGTCTCAAGAAAAAGTCCAAATTCCATGGTGTGCCATGCAAGAACTTCCATAATGTAGCCATTCTTACTATCCAGTTTGTCTCTCCCCTTTCCCAACTCACACTTTATTCTCTAATTGTGCTGAACTATCTGAAGATACCCCCAAATCGACCTTTGAAATGTTGAAAATACTATTTCTCCTACCTGGAATGCTATGCTTCACCACTATCTTCTTTTTTCAAATATTTGAAAATAATGTTTGAAATAAATGTTTCAAATATTTTGGGTGTTTCAAACATTTTGTTTCATTTTGTATGAACAAAACTTTCAATTCTCACAAGAACTTGGAGGTAGAAGACAATTCTTATTATCATCCCTATTTTATTGTGAGAAAACTGAGATTAAGTCTTTTGCCCATACTTAAATCCAGCCAATCTTGTTTCCCAGTTCATGATCTTTCTTAACATCTTAATAAGCAAAGTATGTGCTGTAGTGGAGTTATGTATAAAGTGCTCTCTCAAATCAAAGACAAGAACTGAGCCCGGAACTGAAATTCAGGAAAACTTTCTTGGAGGAGCTGAGCCCTTTCTTGTGCTAACCTCAGGGTCAATACAGTGAATCACTGCCTTAGCTAGTTGAATGAGCAGACCCACTTACCTCAAATTAGGTGAGAAGAAAGAAACCAGGGTGGCAGTCAGATGATTCACACAGTTGTGACATACTCTTTGTTAAATATTAATATTTTTATACCATTTGGGAAATAACTATTGCCCCCAATATCCCCAAGTCCCACCCTTGTCATCCTGGCCATCCTAGCTGCAATGCCAGCTTTATAAGATTTAAGCTTCCAAGCAGGTGTGAATCAGCTTCTATTTTTGCTATTCTATTCCATTGACTTAATTCTCTACACCAAAAACACACAGCTGTAATTAACTATAGGTTTGTAATAAATCTTGATATCAGCTAGGCTAAGTCCTCCTACTTTGTTTTTCTTCAGAAGAGTCTCAGCTATTCATGGCCCTTTGTTATTCTGTTTATGTATTTTTTATGTTTATCAATATACTTTGTTTTAGGTATCTATTGCTATAGAACAAATTATTCCATTAGTGGCTGGAAACAACTCATACTTATCTCACAGTTTTTGTGGATCAGGAATCCTGGAGAGGCTTAGCTGGGGGCTTCTGGCTCAGGGTCTCTCATGCTCAAGCTGTGGGCAAGAGCTGGATAGTCATCTCAAAACTTGACCTGGGGAGGAGTCACCTTCAATTTCCCTCATGTGGCTGTTGACAAGCCTCAGAAGATCCACGTCCAAGTTCAGTCACTCCGGCCTCTCCACAGGGCTGCCTGGAGATGTAGAAGCTGGCTTCCTCCAGAGCAAGCAATCCAGAGAGAGTGAGAGCCAGCACCTGAGGCAGAAGCCACAGAAGTGACATCCCATCATGTCTCCCATATTCTATCCATTAGAAAAGAGTCATTAAATCCAGTCCACCCCAAGGGGAGGGGATCACACAAGATATGAGGAAGTGGGGATCATTGGCAGCCATCTTAGAGGCTGTCTACTACAATTTATTTATGGTAAATGTAAATTTTTAAAATAGAAAATACCTTCTCATATTTAAAAATTTTACATGTACCAGAGGCCATATCGTAAGAAGTGTCCCTCACACCCCATTTGTCAAGTTCTATGAAAAATATTACTGAAATTTTGACTGTAATTGCAATGAATCTAGAGATCTGAGAATTGGTATTTTTGTGATATTGAGTCTTTCTCTCTCCATGAAAAGATGAAGTGTCTTTTGTCTAGATCTTGTTAATATCTTTCAGTATACTGTCATATTTTTAATTTATTTAGGTCTTATTAATATCATTCAATAGATTATCATAATCTTCTCTTTAACAATTCTGCACATCTATTAGATTTATTTCTAGTACTTTATTTCTGTTGTCATTGTAAATAACACCTTTTAAATATATATTTTTTCTGACTACTTATTCCTGATTGTATATATGCAATTGACATATATCCAGCACCTTTGCTAAACTCTCTTATTAATTCAAAAGAAATTGTCAGTGTATCTTCTGTGTGGATAATTTTGTAAACCACAGTGATGACACTTTTGTTTCTTCCTTTACAAACTGTATACCTTTTATTTATTTTTCTTCTTTTACTGTGTTGGTTAGGGCTGACAGTGAACTACTGTTTTGTTTCTGATTTTAAAGGGAATGTTTTGACATGTCATGATTTAAATAAATCTTATGTAGTTCTTTTGTAGATATCACCTAGCAGATCAAAGATGTTCTTTTTTATTTCTACTTTACTAAGATATTTTAAAATAGTTAATGGACTGGGAATTTTAATTATTCTTTTATTTTCCATATATTAAGATGATTATATCATTTTCTTCTTTAATCTGTTAATATGGTGATTCTCTATTATTGAATTAACTTCATAATTAGGAAACCATCTTAGTAATGATGTATATTCATTGGATTTTATTTGCCTATTATTTCCTTTAGAATTTTTGTATCTATATTAGTGAATGAGATTGTCTTGTAATTGACCTTTTTCATACCATCATTGTCTGGATTTGATAATGAGGTTTAATAGCCTCATAAATTAAGGTGGGAATATTCTCTCTTCTCTTATTTCCTAGAAAATTTTGTAGAAATACCTGTTATTTAAATATTTGAAAGTATATGAAAGAATTTGCTTGTAAAATCATCTGACCCTAGCATTCTCTTTGTGAGAAGATTTTAAACTTACACTGATTAAAATTATTTTATGGTAATGTGACTATTCAGGCTTTCTCTTTTCTGTTGATTTTGATATGTTATATTTTTTCAAGTAATTTGCCCACTTCATCTAATCTTTTTTTTTTTTTTTTGTGGTACGCAGGCCTCTCACTGTTGTGGCCTCTCCCATTGCAGAGCACAGGCTCCGGATGCGCAGGCTCAGCAGCCATGGCTCACGGGCCCAGCTGCTCTGCGGCATGTGGGATCTTCCTGGACCGGGGCACGAACCTGTGTCCCCTGCATCGGCAAGTGGACTCTCAACCACTGCGCCACCAGGGAAGCCCTCATCTAATCTCTTAATGGATTGGCATAAGTTGTATATAATATCCCATTATCTTTTTAAGTTCTTCTGCATCTGAAGTTACATCCTCCTTTTTTATTTATAATATAGGTTTTTTGATGCCTATCTCATTTTTAAATCAATCTTACCGGACATTGGGCAATTTTGTCACTTCACAAAAACCCAACTTAGTTGATTCTCCTTGCTTTCTATTTCATTTATTTCTTTCATTTCTACTTTTATCCTGATTATTTCATTTTCTCCATTTCTTACTTTATTGTTATTTTTAGTTTCTTTTTTACTGAAGTATAGTTTACATACAATGTTATGTTAGTTTCAGGTGTACAACATAGTGATTTGACATTTATATACATTATGAGATGATCACCATTGTAAGTCTAGTTACCATCTGTCACCATTTAAAGTCATTACAATATTATTGACTATATTCCTTATCCTGCATATCAAATCCCCGTGACTTATTTACTTTATAACTGGAAGTTTGTGCCTCTTAATGTCCTTCACCTATTTTGCTCATCTTCCCTCTATCTCCATCTCAGTTTGTTCTATCTATGAATCTGTTTCTGTTTTGTTTTATTTATTAATTTGTTTTGTTTTTTAGATACCACATATAAGTGATATATGGTATTTGCCTTTCTCTGTCTGACTCATTTCAATTAGTATAATACCCTTTAGGTCTATTCATGTTTTCACACATGTTTATAATGGCTGACTAATATTTCATTATATTATATACATGTACCATATCTTCTTTATCCATTCACCTATTGATGGACATTTAGGTTGTTTTCATATCTTTGCTATTGTAAATAATGGTGCAATAAACATAGCATTGCATATTAGCATTTTCATTTTCTTCAAATAAGTTAGCATTTTCAAATTAGCATTTTCATTTTCTTTTTCAAATTAACATTTTCACTTTCTTCAAATAAATACCCAGAAGTGGAATTGCTGGGTCATATGATAGTTCTATTTTTAATTTTTTGAGGAAACTCCATACTGTTTTCTACAGTGGCTGCACCAATTTACATTCTCACCAACAATGAATGAGGGTTCATTTTTCTCCACATCCTCGCCAACACTTGTTTTTGTTCTTGTCTTTTTGATAGCAGCCATTCTCACAGCTGTGAGGTGATATCTCATTGTGATTTTGATATGCATTTCCCTGATGATTAATAATGTTGGGGACCTTTTCATGTACCTGTTGGCCAGTTGTATGTCTTCTTTGGAAAAATGTCTGTTCAGGTCTTTTGACAATTTTTAAAATTGGATTGTTTGGGTTTTTTGATATTAAGTTGTATAAGTTCTTTATATATTCCAGATATTAACTTCTTATCAGACATGTGATTTGCAAATATTTTCTCCCATTCATGAGGTTGCCTCTTTGTTTTGCTGCTGGTTTCCTTCACTTAAAAAAAATTCAGTTTGATGTAGTCCCATTGCTTATTTTTGCTTTTGTTGCCCTTGCCTAAGGAGATAGATCCCCCAAAATATGCTAAGACCAAAGTCAAAGAGCTGACTGCCTATGTTTTCTTCTAGAAGTTTAGTAGTTTCAGGTTTTCCATTCAAGTCTTTATTCCATTTTGAGTTAATTTTTGTATATGGTGTAAAATAGTGGTCCAGATTCATTCTTTTGCATGTAGCTATTCCTATTTTCCCAACATCATTTATTGAAGAGACTATATTTTCCCCATTGTATAGTCTTACCACCTTTGCTGTAGATTAATTTGCCATATGTGAATGGGTTTATTTCTGTTGTATTGATCTATGTGTCTGCTTTTACGCCAGTACCATACTGTTTCGATTACTATAGTTTTGCAGTATAGTTCAAAGTCAGGGAGTGTGACACCAATTTTGTACTTTTTTTTCAAGATTGCCTTAGCAATTCAGAGTCTTTTGTGGTTCCATACAAATTTTAGGTCTATTTGTGGTTTTTTCTATTAAAAATGCAGTTGGTATCTTGATAGGGATTGCATTGTATCTTTATATTGCTTTTGGTAGTATGGGCATTTTAACAATATTAATTTTTCCAATCCATGAGAACAGTATAAATTTCCATCTATTTTTGTCATCTTTAATTTTTTTCATCAATGCCATAGCTTTCAGAGTACAGGTCTTTCACCTCCTTGGTTAAATTTACTCTGAGGTATTTAAGTTGGTGCAATTGTAAGTGTAATTGTTTTCCTAATTTCTATTTTTGATAGTTCTTTGTTAGTGTATACAAGTGCAACAGATTTCTGTATGTTAATTTGTATCCTGCAACTTTGCTGAATTCACTTATTAGTTCCAATAGTTTTTGGTGGAGTCTTTAGGGTTTCCTGTTTATAGTATCATGTCATCTGTAAATATTGACAGTTTTACTTCTTTCTTTCCAATTTGGATGTTGTTTCTTTTTCTTCTCTGACTGCTGTGGCTAGGACTTCTATAGTAAAAGTGGTGAGAGTGGGCATCCTTGTCTTGTTTCTGAACTTACAGGAAATGCTTTTAGCTTTTTGTCATTGAGTATGATGTTACTCATTGATCATTGAGTGTGGCCTTTATTTTGTTGCAGTATGTTCCGCTATACCCACTTTGTTAAGAGTTTTTATCATGAATTGTGTTGAATTTTGACAAATGCTTTTTCTGCATCTATTGAGATGATCAATGATATTTAATCCTTTGTTTTGTTAATATTGTCTATTATGTTGATTCATCTGTGGTTGTTGAACCACCCTTGCATTCCTGGCATAAATCCCACTTGATTATGATGTATGATCCTTTTAATGTACTGTTAAACTCTGTTTGCTAATATTTTGTTGAGGATTTTTGTACCTATGGCCTGTAATTTTCTCTGTGTGTGGTGTCCATCTGGTTTTGCTATCAGGGTAACTCTGGCCTCATGGAATGATTTTGGAACTGTTTCCTCCTCTTCAATTATTTTTGGAATAGTTTGAGAAGGATAGGTATTAACTCTTCTTTAAATATTTGGTAGAATTCACCTATGAAGCCATCTGCTCCTAGACTTTTGTTTATTGGGATTTTTTGAGTTACTGACTCAGTTTCATTACTAGTAATTGTTCTATTTAGATTTTCTGTTTCTTCCTGATTTAGTCTTGGTAGGTTGTACGTTTCTAGTAATTTATTCATTTCTTCTAGGTTTTCCAATTTGTTGGTGTATAACTGCTCATAGTAGTCTATTATGATACTTTGTTTTCCTATGGTATCAACTGTAACTTTTCGTCTTTCATTTCTGATTTTATTTGGGCTTTGACTCTTTCTTCTTGATAAGTCTGGCCAGAGGTTTGTAAATTTTGTTTATCTTTTCAAAGGACAAGCTTTTAGTTCTATTGATGTTATCTAGTTATTTAGTCTCTATTTTTTATTTCCACTCTGACCTTTTTTATTTCCTTCCTTCTGCTAACTTTGGGCTTTGTTTATTCTTTTTTTTTTCTAGTCCTCTTAGGGGTAAGGTTAGATTGTTAGAGATTTTTCATGCTTCTTGAGGTCGGCCTGTATTGCTATAAACTTCCCTCTTAGAACTGCTTTTGCTGCATCCCATAGATTTTGGAAGGGTATATTTTCTCTTCTTGTTTGTTTCAAAGTTATTTTATTTTCCTCTTGACGTCTTCATTGACCATTAATTGTCTAGTAGCATATTGTTTAGACTCCACATATTTTTATTTTATTCAGTTTTCTTTTTGTAGTTGACTTCTAGTTTCTACCATTGTAATTGGAAAAGATTCTTGATGGGATTTCAATCTTCTTCAATTTACTGAGACTTGTTTTGTGGCCTAACTTTTGATCTCTTCTGGAGAATGTTCCCTGTGGACTCGAAAAGAATTTGTATTATGCTGGTTGGGGATGGAATGTTCTGCATGTATCTATTGTCTATCTAGTCTAATGTGGCACTTAAGGCCAGTGTTTTCTTAGTGATTTTCTGTCTGGATCCATTACCATAAGTGGGGTATTAAAGTCTCCACTATTACTGTCAATTTATCTTTTTTATTTCTGTTAACATTTGCTCTATATATTTAGGTGCTCCTATGTTGGGTGCATAAATGTTTACAAGTGTTATATTCTCTTGTTGGATTGTCATAATTATGTAATGCCCTTTGTCTCTCTTGCTATTTTTAATTTAATTTTTGAGTTGTAGTGTTAGCTTATTAATCTTCAATCATTCTTTTCTAATACAAGTATTTAAGTACTGCTTTATCTGCATTCCAAAAATTTAATATGTAATATTTTCACTTTCAATCAAAGTATTTCCCAAATTTCATTATGATTTTTATCTGTCCCATGAGTTATTTAGCCTTAAAATTTTCAAATGCATGGTGTGGTTTAGTAATCTTTCTGTAAAATATTTCTAAGTTAATTGCATTGTTATCACAGAACATAGTCTGCATGATAAGAATTCTCTAAAATTTTTTTTTTCTTTTTTTTTGCGGTATGCGGGCCTCTCACTGTTGTGGCCTCTCCCGTTGCGGAGCACAGGCTCCGGATGCGCAGGCCCAGCGGCCATGGCTCACGGGCCCAGCCGCTCCGCGGCATATGGGATCCTCCCAGACCGGGGCACGAACCCGTATCCCCTGCATCGGCAGGCGGACTCTTAACCACTGCGCCACCAGGGAGGCCCCTCTAAAATTTGATGAGTCTAAATTCTGGTTAGTTTTCATAAATGTTCAATGAATGCTTGAAAAGAATGGTTTTCTCTAATTGTTTGGTGTGAGAGTCAATATATCAAGTTTGTTGATAGTGGTGGGCAAATGTCCTTTATTCTAAGTTATTGATTGTTCTGCTTGATTAATCAATTGCTGAGATTTTTTTTAATATTGGTTATAATAATGGTAGATTTTTCTCTTTTTCTTATAGTTTTTAGTATTTACCTTATATGTTTTGAAGGTATGTAATTATGTGCATGAATGTTTTGAACTGTTATTCCAAGGGAATTCAACCTTTTACCATTATATAGTGGATATTTTTATTTCTAGTAGTGATTCTTGTTTTAAAGTCTTGTTTTGTCTGAAGTTCCCATTACCACACCAATTTACTTTTCATTATTATTTTCTGGTATATCTTCTTCCAGCATTTTACTTTCAATTTTTATATCCTTATACTTTGTGCAAGTCTCTTATAAACAACATAGAGTTAGATCTTTTTTTAATCCAGTCAGACAAACTTAACCTTCTAACTGAAAAGTTTAGTTCATTGATATTTACTGAGATTGTTGATGTATTGAATTTCTCTTTACCACCTTATTTTTGCCCTTTTATTTGCCCTGCTTTTTTTGTTTATATTTTTCATTGCCATCTTTTGGATTGCTTAAGGTTTTTGTTATTTTTCTTTTTTTTAACCTTTATTCATTTGGAAGTTTACACTGTATTTCTATTATTTCAGTAGCTGTTTAGAAATTTTAACATGTAAACATATTAAAGTCTAAAATGCTTTAATATTAGTTGCTCCAACTTACATGCTATTATCAGGAAATATTTTACTTGTATTCAAAATTGTTTTCATATTCCACAAATTAAACATTATTATTGTCATTGTTGTTTTAAATATTGTTTTATACAATAAATATTTATCTAGATTTACCCACATGTTCACTCCTTTCTTCACTATCCTTTCTTTCTTCCTTCTCAGACCTTCCCTCTGGGATCATTTTCATTCTTCTTGAAGTGTATTCTTCAGTAGTTACTCTACTGTTGGTAATAAACACCATATTTGATGGTAAACAGTTTTTTGTTTTCCTGAGAATGTCTTCATTATACTCACATTCTTAAAAGACAGTTTTGCTGTGTGTTTACATTTATTTTCTCTCAGACTTTGAAAACAGTATAACACTATATGCTATTTTTCATTTTTGTCTTTAATTGTTATCTGTTTCTAATCTGCTTTTTCTCTCTGACTACACATTAAATTTCTTTTCCTTTGCTATTTTGCAGCTTCGCTGCAATGTAACTAGATATATAGATATAGATATACATATAATGTTTGCATCTTTCCTGCTTGGAACTTAGTGATTCCTAAATCATAGGATGTGTGTCTTTTATCAGTTTTGGAAATTTTTCACTGTTATCTCTTAGAATATTACCCATTTTTCATTTTCATGGCCACTCCTTCTGTAACTCTGATTACATGTATGTTGGACATTTGCTTTCATGTTATGATCCATGATTTTTGATGTCTCCTTCATGGTTACCATATCTTTGACATTGGTATGCATCTGGTCATTTCTGTAGGGTCATCCTATAATTCAGTCCTTCTCTTGAGTTGTATGGAACCTGCTTTTAAAACTAACTGAGTTTATTTCAATTATGCTTTTCAAGTCTATAATTTCTTCTTCAAATGTGCTTTATCATCACTGAGAGTCTCTAAACTCATACTTTCAGTACTGTTTTATGTTCCTTTAAACTTATAAAATATGCTCTTTCTCTATTCTATATTTGAATATTTGAATATCATAAGTCTTTGTATGTTTGATATTTGTTTATTTGTTTCAACTGTTGGGTATTTCTGCTGATTCTCAGCCATGTTTCTTGTTCCCACATCTGTTTTGTAATGTTTAACTGTTGAGTTGTTTATCTGATATACTTTTATCTGAATGAATTCTTAGAGGCATGAAGTTGAGAGTTCTTTCACCCTCATAAGATTTATACCTGCTTCTGGAATCCACCTTTAAACCTATTATTTTCTAATAATTTTCTTTTAAGATAAAATAAGAAAGTTTCCCATGTAAATTAGGATATACCTCTAGTTCACTGTTCACTGAAGATGTGGCCCTTTTTGTTAGGTATGGTCTTGGCTTCACATGCAGGTCTTTTATGTGACTCCTTACATTATATGGATACCAATATTTGTTCCCTGCTACCTATGAGGCCATTAAAACATAATCTCTGGATCACCAGAAATCCACAGGTGCCCAGAAAGCAGTCATGGACTTTTCTCCCAGGATTTATGCTTTTGTTTCATGTTTGAGTGCTGGGGATTTCCTTACTCTGTTGCCAGCTCAACCATGTAATGAATAGTTTTTCCAAATACTTTATATAGTATCTGGGATTATTCTGTAGTGTAAGGCTTTGCAGAATATCAAGTTTGTAAAACTGCCAGAAATGGAAATCTAATTTATTCTTTTTAAATTTTGCCTAAATTAGAACAGTTCCTTTTTTAGATGACTAAGTTATTTTCTATTAAAAATTCCTTATAATAAAAATATGTTTCTGTAAAACAGAAAATTACAAAAACTTCATAGAAAGAGAATATTGCTGAAAATTTTACCACTTCCCCCAAATATTCATGTATTAGGTTAAACCATTCAAAATAGTCCTTCTATAGGTCAAAATTAACTTTACATGGTTCAAATAAATATTTCCTTCCAGTGTTTTTTTCAATAACTGTGTTATATAAAGTAATAATTTATATATAATCTTATATATTTTTACCTTTGTAGAAACATTTCCCCATTAAACTTCTCACAATAGCTTGCTTATACAATACTTATATACATGATATTTAGCCTGATTGTTTTAATCATTTCCCTATTTTCAGACATTTAAATTGTTTCCACATTTTTATTTAGCTAATACTATCGTGAACATCTTTATGCATAGAGCAATTTTCTGAATTTTGTATTTTCTCTTAGAATGGAGAAATGGAAATGAAATTGCTGATTTAGAAGCTTAAAGTTTTTAAGAATCTTATTACCTATCAGCAAGTTACACTCCCACTTGCAGATGTAAAATATCAGAATAGAATATTTGGAGTCTCTCTCAGTTTCCTAATTTGGTATTCCAACACCTCATTAGAAAAGTTATGTGATGCTGTAGCTCTAACCTACATCTCACCTATTGAGAGGTGTTCTCATTTTCATATTATCTGTTCTTGGTTTAAATATCTCCCAGATACTCACCACATTTTGTGTAATTACTGAAAGAATCTCATCCAACTTCCCTTAGGATTTTTTTCAAAAGTACTATAAAAGTCAAATTACTTAAATCTACCTAAATTAACTCTTCAAAGAGGTATGCCAATTCTCACCAAAGGCCTAAAATTTAGTTGCAAGCAAGTGTCAAGATTTCATTTCATTTCCATTTGTGGAAACACCATTTTGATCCTCTCTCCCAAATTCTTCTCTATGCAACAAAAAAGGCAATAACTCATACATTTTTTTCTCACTAGATTGTTTCAATAACAATAATAAGAGCTACTTTTTATTGGGTGCCTAATCTATGCCAGGAATCATGTTAGGCACTTTACATGATCTCTAATTCCCATAATAAACTTGCAAAGTATCATCATGCCCTCTTGATATCTGAGGAAAACTGAGTCTCAGAGAGGTTAAAGAGCCATGGAAAATAAAGGGTGGGATCAGAGTTGAAGTGGATTTGGCCAAAGTCAAGCCTTCCTCTACAGAAATATAAACAAACACACACTAGTCAAAGTTATGGCTCAATAAAGCAGGAGAAGGAGTCTCTTTTGTGCAGCACACCAGATGTCTTGGGGCAGCAAAAGGAGCCATGGACATAATGGTTCACCCTTTATGTCATAGATAGAACTTAAAGGCCACTATAAAGAAACCTAGCTAACCAACCTTGTGAAATAGCTGCTGAGAAACAAACAAAAAAGTTGAGAAAATGAATGCATAGTCTGAAGATGGTTTTCCCTGTGGCTTAGTTTAATCAGCTAATAACACCCAAGAACAGCATGGCTAAGCTAGTTTTTTCATTCAATGCCATATTGAAGCGATGTTGTTTCACAGCTTTAATAGCCCTGTCAACATTCATCAGGGAATCAGTGCAGCCCTCCAGAATCCTGTCATAAAAACATAGTGGCTTTTTTAAATTAGAGTTGTGCAACCTTCAGCACACTCCAATTCTATGTTGAATTGATGTGTCTCACTCTCACCTTAAACTCACCAAGATTCAGATGAATCCAAGGGAAGCAGAGAGGGGTCAACATGGGCCCAGATGAACAAATGTATTTTCATAGGTTTCACAGTAAACTTTTATCTCTTGAGGCCATGGCTTTTTAAAAAATGAATAAATTATGGTAGGAAAATCTAACTCTCACCAACATGACAGTTGTTAGGTAATTATATGCTGGACACAAGTTCTGTGAAACATAGAAAAGTAGATGTAAATTCAAGATTCTGGTGGTATCGAGGTTGCTATATGCATGTATATACACGCATATAGCACCTGCACAGAGAATGTTATTCAGGCAGGAAATTGGGAGCCTAATTTAATTTGTCGGTTTTATTATTTTTTTAAAAAAATAATATTATTTACCAAAAGTCTTGCATCCATGTTTTTCTTAAAAATATAATGAGTCTTCTATGATTATCATCCCTGGTTTTTGAATGGATCTGTGTACTCACTGAAAATCTATAGCTGGAGGTATTAGGAAAGAGGAGGGTATTCAACAGTAAAGTATAGACACTTGCTGCTTTTCCTAAAAATCTGATTGCAGAATCCTAGATACTTTGCTATTAAAACCACAATACATTGGGCTTCCCTGGTGGCGCAGTGGTTAAGAATCTGCCTGCCAGTGCAGGGGGCACGGGTTCGAACCCTGGTCCGGGAAGATCCCACATGCCACGGAGCAACTAAGCCCGTGTGCCACAGCTACTGAGCCTGTGCTCTAGAGCCCATAAGCCACAACTACTGAGCCCACGAGCCACACTACTGAAGCCCATGTGCCTAGAATCCTGTGCTCTGCAACAAGAGAAGCCACTGCAATGAGAAGCCTGCGCACCACAATGAAGAGTAGCCCCTGCTCACCAAGACTAGAGAAAGCCCATGCACAGCAACAAAGACCCAACACAGCCAAAAATAAATAAGTAAATAAATAAAATTTGTTAAAGAAAAACATAAAACCACAATACATTATGGTGATGGTCACTTCTGGGTTTGAAGCTTCCATTGTCCATGAATTAAATGGAAAAAGTTTGTTCTTTTTATTTTTGCAATTCACTACTCAGGAGCTGTATTCAAAAATAAATAGCTCTAGGCAACTATAGGAAGAAAACTTCCAGTTGAACTGATATGAAACCCATTTGCTAAATATGGGGGTAAATTAAGTTCTTAAATTATACAATGTAAAAATAAATAGCTCTTACAATGGAAAGAAATAGAAAAGATGCATACTCTGAATCTCCACCTATTAGCGATCTTTTTGCCACAGCTCTCATTTTCTCTAAGATTAAATAATATGTTAAACATGATTTGGTCTTTTTTTAAGTGTATATTTACTATAAATCAATTATCTTATCTTAAATTTGATCTCAAGTTTAATTTTTCTTCAAATAAACATATACAGCATCAAATAGTATAGATATAAAAAAAATTCCTCACTTACTCTACTCAGAGTATGCCAATCATGAAATCAAAATTGTTTCATTTTTAAAAATAAACCAAAACTTTTTATAAAATGTTGCTTTCCAAAAATTCATGTACAAATTTTGACCTCACTTTTGAATTTTCCTTGGCAAAATTTCTGGAATAAATTAATCAAATGCAACCCTCCACAGGGAAACACTTCCAAAAAATAACTTCCTCCACTGAAATGGAGTCTACAGAATGACAAGTGACTTCTCCACTTGACAATGTAAAAATTTAATGTTTATTTGCCAAAATATTCATTTTTATTGATAAAAGGAGACTTTGATTGGCAATTCATTAGATATGTGAAATAATTTATTTCCTGTTATATACCAAATATTCAGGTACAAATATATCTGAATATCTAGCATAAATGCGTTGGAAAGAGAAGAGCAAATCTGGGGTTATATTTTTATTCAGGGTAGTAATCTAAGAATATTCCTACCTTTTGATAAATTAGGTTTGAGGCCAAAGTGGAATAAAACAGGTAAGGAAATTAAACTTGTTAAATTTTTTGTAATTGTTGTAATGGGAAGTAACATCTCATAAACTTGTTTAGGAAGAAAATTCTGACCTCCTGTAATAAAGTAAATATGTGCAGAGAAATGGCATGAGTGTCAAATTAAGGGTTGATCTGTCTTCCCTGGAAGAAATACCAAGCCACCTTTGGTCAAGGGCTAACTTCATAAATGAGCCTAGCAGGTAGTTACCCAACCTGTGTGTTCTGAAATCTCTAGCAATGCTGCCTTTCTCAAAACATCTTTCCAGTGTCTGTTACTGGTACCTGAAATTCCACCTTTAGAAGATTATTTTCCTCCTTTCATGTTTTGTCCCATGCTAAAATGTAAATACTACAGATAATAATAATATATGAAGCTTATCAGTCATTTCTGTCTTCATGGTGATGAGTTGTTAATTGAAGAGATAAAGTTTGAAATAATAATCTGTAATGGGAAAGGAAATGCTAGTAAAGGGAGAAGGCCCTGGAAGATTCTGGAAGGCACTGGGAATTATGGGAGGTCACGGGGAGAGAAGGGGAGGCAATTTTTAAAAACCTTTTATTTTATATTGGAGTATAGTTGATTAACAATGTTATGCTGGTTTCAGGTGTACAGCAAAGTGATTCAGCTAAACATATCCATGAATCTATTCTTTTTCAACTTCTTTTCCCATTTAGGTTATTATATAATATTGACCACAGTTCCCCATACTATACAGTAGGTCCTTGTCTGTTATCAATTTTAAATATAGGGAAGGCAATTAAGCCAATGGAAGCTTCACAGTTTCTATTTAAATGGAGTTATAATCATTCTGGGGCATAGCTGCATGGGGCGAAATGTTGCTGGTTGGGTCAAACTCTGCTTCTAAGAGTTAAGAAGATAACACAAGTAAGGTCTTTTGAAACAGAAAATAAAGTATAAAATAGCTAAGAAAACAAACCGTCTTTTGATTTGAATATATGATCCTCAAAGAGTCAGGATCTACAGACATCTGTAACTGCAGCATTTCTTTTTCTGTGTCTACAGCATCATTAGAAGGCAAGAAACCCAACAGCAACTCTTTCAGAGGAGGGTCCAAGGGAACATAACATAAGTATTTCTCTAAGTGTGTTCCATGGAATACTTAAGTGGATAGATGCTAGAGTGATGAGTGGGAGGGAGTTCTTTAGATAAGTAAGTTTGAGAAAAGCTTTACACCATAGGTCTCTCTTAAAGGGTTAAAACATGTGTATGGCAGAGACTATTGTGTGTTCATGAAAATCCATCTCCTTGTTCTCCAGATCACATTTCCCAGCATTCATTTGCACTAGGTGTGGCCATGTGCTGGGTTCCAGACAATGGGATTTGCTTTCTGGGTAGAAGTCATGTGTACTACTCTCTGGATTGGCCCATAAAACCTCCCATGCACCATCTTCCTTGCTCTTTGCTCCTTCCAAATGTCTGGAATGGAATAAATCTGGGGTGATCTGAGGACCTCTTCGTTGAGGATGATGAAATTGATGGATGGTGAGTGGCTTTATGAATTACCTTTTGGAGGCAGCCATCTAATCAAGAGCTCTACTGTTGGACCACGTCATGAGCCAGAAACATATTTTATAATGTTAAGTCACTGAGATTTCAGTATTTTTTCCTATTACAATGCTTTAGGTATTTATCCTAACTAATAAAGTGCTTTGCATCTTAAACATTTGAAAGGCATTGCAGTTAAAAAATCATATTTACTTTTATTAAACCCAATATTTTCAACCGATTTAATCACAGTACATTTATGGTTTTGTTTTGTTTTTACTTTAACAACTATTAGCTAGTAGAACTATTAGTTCTACTATGGAAAAACTATGTCCTTCTTTTTTTTTTTTTTTTTTTTTTTTTTGCGGTACGCGGGCCTCTCACTGTTGTGGCCTCTCCCGTTGTGGAGCACAGGCTCCGGACGCACAGGCTCAGCGGCCATGGCTCACGGGCCCAGCCGCTCCGCGGCATGTGGGATCCTCCCGGACCGGGGCATGAACCCGTGTCCCCTGCATCGGCAGGCGGACTCTCAACCACTGCGCCACCAGGGAAGCCCTATGTCCTTCTTTAGGGAAGACTCAATAAGCCTTTGTTCACTCCCTCTAGCCTTCTAGAAGTTTATTCTAGCTAGAAGAGAAGTTTATTCTAGGTAGAAGAGGAGAGGACTAAGAAACAAACTATGGCCAGGATTATGGGAATGTACAGCACCAGGGATTTTAATTATAAACTCACCCACAGAGCCATGTTAGATATTCCAATGCAGAATTAACTAGGTGAGTGCAGAGAACAGAGGCATATGGTCTCTGAGGAAGCAGCTCAGAGACAGCCTCTCCCACAACTGGGAGCTGGGCCTGGCCCAGGAGACCTTTGCCTTCATCCACGAGGACTTTGATGTCAAAGAGACCTTCTTCAATTTCTCCAAGAGGGAAGTGACTGACCTCTTTTGACCCTGTTCTCATCAAGGTGAAAATTTTCCACCTGGACAAGTACAAACAACTCAAGTCAAGGTGCCCATGATGTACTGGGCAGGCAAGTTTGCCTCCACAGTTGATAAGAATTTTCATTGCCACATCCTCAAACTGCCTTATTGAGGAAATGCCACCGTGCTGGTGGTCCTCATGGAGAAGATGGGTGACCATCTTGCCCTTGAAGACTACCTGACCACAGACCCGGTGAACACACAGCTCAAAAACATGAAAACCAGAAAAATGGAAGTCTTCTTTCCAAAGTTCAAATTAGATCAGAAGTATGAGGTGCAACTACAGGGACTGAGGAGTATGTAAAACAGCATGGAAAGGCAATCAGCACAATCCAGGTGGTGGGGAATAATTTGCAAGAGAAAAATATTCCGTTTCTTTGACATATTAATTATAAGGGAAAAAAGGAAGTGGGAGTGGTCTATATATTGAAAAAGCCTTAAGAAATATATCTGCCATTTGCAATGTGTCATCTTTATCTAGATCATGATTCAAACAAACTATAGTGAAATATGACATTTGTGAGAGAATAATTTAACAGTGGATACTACTAAGTATTCTTAATAATATCTGACAATTGTATTGAATTTATGATCATAAAAAGTCTTTAGAGACTTCCCTGGTGGTGCAGTGGTTAAGATTCCATGCTCCCAATGCAGGTTCCTGGGTTTGATCCCTGGTCAGGGAACTAGATCCCGCCTGCAGCAACTAAGAGTTCTCATACCACAACTAAGGAGCCAGCGAGCTGCAACTAAGGAGCCCACCTGCCACAACTAAGACCCAGTGCAACTATATATATTATATATATATATATATTATATATATATATATATATATATAATTTTTAAAAAGAGTCTTTATCTTCTAAAAAAAAAAGATGAGGTACATGAACTGCTGAAGGAGATGGGAATCAGCAGAATCTTCTCACCCTGGGCTGACCTGAATGAACTCTCAGTTACTGCAAGAAATATTAAAATAACCAAGGTTTTACAAAAAGCAATGATTGAGGTTAGTAAGGAACTGAAGCAGTGGTGGGAAAACTGTCAGAAATCACTGCTTATTCCATGCCTCCATCATCAAAGTGGACCGACCATTTCATTTCACGATCTTGAAGAAACCTCTAGAACGCTGCTATTTCTGGGCAGGGTGGTGAATCCAACTCTCCTGTGACCTATGACATGCATGAGTATTTAGAACTATAGCAAATGTTGAATCTGAGGTGTTTGAACCTACAAAGGACAGTGGCAGTGGGTGTCAAAAAGAGAGAGTGTCCCCCCTTGTCCTCAAATGCTAGTTTAAGTCGTTCTGAGATAAATCTGAGTATTAAATTCAAACTTATTTTAAGGAGAAAAAATAAAGTAAAAGGAGGGGGAAAAGCGAGAATCATATATAGAAGTTAAGGATTAGTGAGAAGAGACAAGTGTGGTGACAAGGTTCTAATTTTTTAAAATTTTGCCTTACTTTCCTCTTTTCATATAAGGAATCATTATACAGGAATAGTAATTACTAATAATGGCCTTGTTCAGTTACTTTAATAAAAATACCTATTGTGATCTTGTATCTATTAGGACTCTATCAGAACGAGCAACTCAAATGAAGGGGATTTATTGGTCTCAGAGGCAGGACAAACCTTAGTACTGGTTTGCTCCAACTGCTCTATGATGTCCTCAAGGATGGGCCTTTTGGCCTTGCTGTTCTTCCTCCTGTGAGATTAGCAGCATTTTCAGTTTGCTTTCCATTGTGGTAGCAAGAACTGCAGTGGTTCTAGGGTTTGCATCCATACATCAGAGGAGAACTTATTTCCCCCAAGAAAACTTCACCCACATTCTGTTGATCTGATGTAGGTCAACACCTCTTCTTTTTTTTTAACATCTTTATTGGAGTATAATTGCTTTATAATGGCATGTTAGTTTCTGCTTTATAACAAAGTGAATCAGTTATACATAAACATATGTCCCCATATCTCTTCTCTCTTTCGTGTCCCTCCCTCCCACCCTCCCTACCCCACCCCTCTAGGTGGTCACAAAGCACCGAGCTGATCTCCCTGTGCTTTGCGGCTGCTTCCCAGCTATCTATTTTACTTTTGGTAGTGTATATATGTCCATGCCACTCTCTCACTTTGTCCCAGTTTACCCTTCCCCCTCCCTGTATCCTCAAGTCCATGCTCTAGTAGGTCTGTGTCTTTATTCTCGTCTTGTCCCTAGGTTCTTCATGACCATTTTTTTTTTAGATTCCATATATATGTGTTAGCATATGGTATTTGTTTTTCTCTTTCTGACTTACTTCACTCTGTATGACAGATTCTAAGTCCATCCACCTCACTACAAATAACTCAGTTTCGTTTCTTTTTATGGCTGAGTAATATTCCATTGTATATATGTGCCACATCTTCTTTATCCATTCATCTGTTGATGGACACTTAGGTTGCTTCCATGTCCTGGCTATTGTAAATAGAGCTGCAATGAACATTTTGGTACATGACTCTTTTTGAATTATGGTTTTCTCAGGGTATATGCCCAGTAGTGGGATTGCTGGGTCGTATGGTAGCTCTATTTTGAGGTTTTTTTGTGTGTGTGTGTGTGGTACGCGGGCCTCTCACTGTTGTGGCCTCTCCCATTGCGGAGCACAGGCTCTGGACGCGCAGGCTCAGCGGCCACGGCTCACGGGCCCAGCCGCTCCGCGGCATGCGGGACCCTCCCAGACCAGGGCATGAACCCGTGTCCCCCGCACCGGCAGGCGGACCCCCAACCACTGCGCCACCAGGGAAGCCCTATTTTGAGTTTTTAAAGGAACCTCCGTACTGTTCTCCATAGTGGCTGTATCAATTTACATTCCCACCAACAGTGCAAGAGGGTTCCCTTTTCTCCACACCTTCTCCAGCATTTACTGTTTGTAGATTTTTGATGATGTCCATTCTGACCAAACACCCCTTCTTGTATCTGCACAAATTCCAGTGTTTAGGAAAATGCCGTATACTGATTGACTTGTGTTTGCGTAACCTGGACCAGTCACTATGGCAAAACGGACCATCTGATTAAATTACACAATTCAGGCCCCTCACTTGTAGCTGGTGGTAGGTTAAATCCTTCCCCACACCATATGGCTGTCACACAACAGGGGAGGGGTGGAATTATTGATGAAGGGACAATCACAGATCAAATTTTGAATAAATTATATAATAATAAGAGTTAACACTTACACACCAGACACTTACTATATACCAGGCACTATTCTAAGTGTTTAAATATAAAATAAAAATATAATTAACTCATTAAATTGGTTAACTCACAGCAACACCATTAAATAGGCACTATATTAACCTCACTTTACAAATGAGGGAACTGAGGCATAGGTAGATTTTGTTTTGTTTTGTTTTGTTTGGCACAAAATCAAAGCATGTAGGTAACAGAGCTTGGCTTTGATTATATACAGTCAAGATTTACATATACATATGTAAATATACACTTAATAATATGTATAAATACATTTATGCTTTTACACACACATATATACTTATACACATATTTATACCACATACACACACTCACTCACACACACTCACATATTGGATAAATCCAGCTCTTCAGATCTTATGATCAAAACAAAGGCGCCATCTGCTGTTACAACCCTCTAATTGCAGAAAAAGCACCCAAGTGGAAATGAAGACCCTCAAACAATAGAAACTTAACTTCAAAGTAGTCTAAAATCCTAAATCAGAGCTCTGTCTCTCTCTTTGAGACATCCTTATCATACCTGAAAACACATTTAACCTTTCAGTGTTGCTTCCAGCTGGCCCTGCATACTTATTCTCTATATGACCTGTGAAAACCACTCCTGAATGGGAATCATTTCATTCTCATGTCCATGGAAAGACCATAACATGGAATTTTTAAATTTGGGGATAAAATGAGTTGTCCTATATTACACACCAAGTCCTTCCATCTTTAGCACCCAGTCCAGCCCTGTGCATATGTCTGCCTGTTCCAGTGGCTGACTTTGGAGGCAACATGGTACTTTTCTTCCTCTTTCAGTTAGTGGATAAAATGTGATGACTGCAAATCTTTCCCAGGACATGGGAGTACATTGTGGCAGAATCCCTGTTTAATTTCTCTAACTGCTTTGTTAAACTTGGGACTTGATATTGGTCTGACATAGTGGGGGAGCTCTCCAGGGATGATACCTTGGATAGAGACCCAACCCTGTGTTTTCTCTTCTCTTTCAGAATAATTAATTCTAGATTTTTGAAACTACTTCCATAATTAACCCTGAATTGAAACAAGGTCACCAGGAGCAGTACCCTCTAGCCCACACCTTCTTGTCAGCCCACTGTAACTTACCCGGTCAGAATTTCCTCCAGTTAATGATTTAATAAGCCTTCTGGTAAACCAAAGGAGCAACTTAATATGCTCACACTGACTCCTCTCCTTAAAAGTGCTATTAAATATAGAGTGCCTGCCTCACTCTCAAGGGAGCACCCTATTAAAATAAATGATTAGTTACTATACACACACACACACTCATTCACACAGACTCACACACAAGAGTCCAACACTGTAGGCTTAACCTTTGGGCTGCTGAACATCAAGTTTCTCATAGCACGTAAGGTGTTAATAGTGTGGTGTTATTTCAGTGCATTTAAGTGAGCTGAAAGTTTTTGGCAAAATAGAACATTCTCAGTTCATATTCAAGTAACAAAGGTTGCATAAATGCAGATTACACAATTTCATAGCTGTATAACATCAGCATGTTTTTAAAAAGACATAAAAGAGAAGGTGCTGAGCAGAAGTTCACTGCTACATGGCAAGCAGTGTGGTTTTCAAAGGTTTTCCCTTGAATCAGTGTCTCGTTAAATAGTTTGGCAATAAGGATTTATCATAATCAGTGTGAACTGCAAATGTTCCAAGGTCATGAGCTTTTCAGTGGGTAACAAGTGTCATTAAAGGAGCCCCCGTTCTACTCAAAAAGCTGCTTCTGCTCCTTTGGTCTGTTGGTAGACCCCAAACCTTGCTTCCGGGAACTTAGGTCCAGAGTTCTATACACAAGTCAGGGATAAAGAAGTAATGATATTTACATACTCTTTCTTTACATAATCTGGAAGACTCAGAGTTCAAACTACCTATTCTAACAAGAGACTATGAAAATATTTCTTCAACACCAGTGAAAATTCTGCACCTAATTAACATTTTTATTTCTTAATCTTTTCAGTTCAGCTGAGTTTTCTTTTTGGAGTAAACTCTTCCCCTTGATTACAAGGGCCATTCATGAACCTACCTGTCAGGGAGTCTTCAGTGTTCTTTTGTGGGCTAAGATACCATATCACCCCACTACTCCTCCTGCCAGACCCAGTCCTACCATCTCCCTTCTGCCCTAGACTCCTTGTACAATAGCCAAAGTCTGAAGACCTGGATTCAAGTTCTAAAGTGAACAAATAATGAGGGAACTTTCTGCCATGATGGAAATGTTCAATTTCTTGCTTTGAGCAGTAGATAGAAGAGTTTATAGACTTTTCAAAACTCATTGAAATAAATACTTAATACCTATGCTCTCTTTGTATATAAATTAGACCTCAATTTTTAAAAATGAGCACACATCCTCTATATCCATTAGGAAATTCTCTTTGGGGGACATGAGTTTATTGCCCTCTATGGAACACCCATCTACCTGGGCAAAACTGAAAGAAGCACAGGCCTTAATTTCAAGTTGGGCTCTGTGACTATGTGTTGATGATGGAGGCTCCTAAAGAGAAACCTTAGTGACTCATGACCCAAGTCCAGAGATGACACCACCTTTAGGATGAGAATGTCCATTGTGAAGGCTTGCAATGTCTCCCCTCCAAATTGCCTCGTATTTACACACAGAATATTATGACTCCTTAGACATGGTAGAAAAAGTAACTTCTGCTGAAGACTCAGTCTGGTAACACCCAGAGAAGTCTTGTGAGGAGAAGGTATAAGGAAGGATCTAACTCTAATTATGCTGCCATTCCAGGACCTGCCAGCCTGCCTCTCATTCTGGTTACCTCCAAGTAATGGCAAGCATCCAGTGAGCACTATGTACTAGATGTAGTTCTAGATACTTGACTTGTATTAACTCACCTAATCATCACATCTTCTTTAGTTGGTACAGAGAAGAGTAGAAGGACGGAAGGTGCTATGGTGTGATTGCCTTACCTACCTCGACAACTTGATCTTCTTCCTCCTTTCCCACCATTTCCTCATGAAATCAAAGAAATGGGGATAAGCATGATCTCTGAAGTGCAAGTCAAGAATGGAAACAGGAAGACAAAGGCAGCCGGAGCATAGGTCACTTCCACAGTTAGAATCAGAAGGAACCCCAGGAATGGCATGTGAAGGGCAGAGAAGTATACTCTACCTTGTGGGCACATTTCCTGCAGAGAATTTAAAAACAACAATAGGGCTGATCTGCTTTTTATTATCACCATGTGTTGATAACTCTAAACAATATCAATGAGAAGCTACTGTTTCCCCCCCAAAATCTTTTGTCTAAGTTCTAAACCATTATTATAGTTTCCATTGAGTTTTACCATTAATACGCAAACTTGAAATTAGTACATTTTTATTAGTTAGTCTTTAGTAGTTATTGTATTATGCATAAAGTTAATTCAGAAAACTCCTAGTTATATAGTCAGCCCTCAACACATGTGGACTAAGCTACACACATTTGTTTTGAGAGTAAGTTGGTAATAGTTCAGAATGAATCTTTCAAGCTCACTGTGGGTACAGTTCACCTCTCCAACCCCATGGTACTACATATTCCTCTGTTTTTGCAGTAAATAAAAATAAACAATGACATCACAGTGATTGTAAAGGCAAAGAAAGAGAACTTGAAATACTTTAATTTGGCATTCGGTGTGGGCACTTGAAGTTTTTACTTTTTGGAAATTTCAGAAAAAGTCAGTTCATTCATTCTAGTATTACTTCCTTGTTGGAAAATGCTGCAGAATGTAACAGTGAAAAGGCTTTCTCAGGGAAGATGAAGCTATGTCCACAGAAAGACACAAAAGAAAATATGGTACAAGAGAATCAGTTCAAATTTTATTCTCTCTTTGATGCAGTTTTTCTTTTCTGTTATTTTTTTCTGATGTAAAGCTT
Source organism: Mesoplodon densirostris (assembly GCF_025265405.1). NCBI lineage: Eukaryota > Metazoa > Chordata > Mammalia > Artiodactyla > Ziphiidae > Mesoplodon > Mesoplodon densirostris. The sequence goes on along the minus strand of NC_082673.1, from coordinate 53,583,845 downwards.
TAGATGAGATTAATCAAACACAAAAATATTTGCAAACAACCAGCATCAGCTTTGAACAATGCATAGTGAGACATCAAGCTTTAAAATGGATTCTTTTAGACAGCTAACACAGATCGTGTAAGGCTGTTAACCATGCAACAAAAAATATAGGGAAACGGACATTTCTTAGAAAACAGAATGAAATTTTGAAGAATGCCAGGAGAAACCACAAAAAAATGCAGCTCTTACATTGCCAGAAGCAATTAAACAATAATAGATGAATCCCACAATCATTTTCACCAAGAACTAGACACTTATTCTAAAGCCATTGGTCAAAAAATGTCCATTTCCTTTGTCACTTAGCTACTTTTAAATGATTTTTTCAGAAGAATTAAAACTTTGGAAGTTCTTACCAGAAATAATAGAGATTTCTGATAAATTTTCTAGTGGAGATATTTCTGCTGGGAGGTATTTGAACGGCATATACCCAGAGAAAACCATAATTCAAAAAGACATATACACCCCAATGTTCATTGCAGCACTATTTATAATAGCCAGGACATGGAAGCAACCTAAATGCCCATCGACAGATGAATGGATAAGGAAGATGTGGTACATATGTACAATGGAATATTACTCATCCATAAAAAGGAATGAAATTGGGTCATTTGTAGAGACTTAGATGGATCTAGAGACTGTCATACGGAGTGAAGTAAGTCAGAAAGAGAAAAACAAATATTGTATATTAACGCATATATGTGCAAACTAGAAAAATGGTACAGATGAACCTTTTTGCAAGGCAGGAATAGAGACACAGACATAGAGAATAAACATATGGATGCCAAGGAGGGAAAGGGGGGGTGGGATGAATGGGAAATTGGGATTGACATATATACAGTAATATGTATGAAATAGATAACTAATGAGAACCAGCTGTATAGCACAGGGAACTCTACTTAGTGCTCTGTGGTGACCTAAATGGGAAGGAAATCCAGAAAAGAGGGGATATATGTATACAAATGGCTGATTCACTTCACTGTACAGTAGAACCTAACACAACATTGTAAAACAACTATACCCCAATAGAAAAAAAAAAAAGAAAGCCACTAGAAATGTGTCTGAATGAAAAAAAAATGAACAGTATTGCAATTTCTAGAATATTGTGATTGGGATTTTTATGAATTTCTACCAAATTTATCTTATGTGTGAGACTTTTCTATTTGTATACATGTTGTTTCACATGAAAAAAATTGAAATTGAAATTAATAAAGTGTTCTTCCATAAGATAGGATGGCAAATCTGTTCATACTATTTTTGGAACGTGAATATGCAAAGAAGATAAGCTTGTCATTGACAAATTTGCAGAAGTTAAAGCTCAGAAATAGAAACTGTAATATATTATTCATTACAGTTTCAGAAAAACATAGGTATAAGGATTTTCCCTTCCCCCCCAAAATATATTACTATAGTTAAAAGTCTTACTCCATTACTTTTTCCTTTTTGTACTGTATGTAATATTTATTTTCACTAGTATGATCATATACATATACATCAAGAGAATTAAATTTTCACAGTGTTTCTTTTCTGGCTAGTATTATTATTTAGCTCATTAATTAGTTTAGTGTAGAGAAGGAAGATTTTTGTTTTAAATAATCCTCTGTGTTAAACATATTACAGACATCACTGAAGCCAGTTATAAAAAGCCAGGTATAAAACTGGAAGTGAACTGTGGACAGCCCTGTGGTCTGACATCCTTTTTTACTATCTAATATCTAGTGTATTATAATAGCTTCCAACATTTTAAAATATTTCTCTTCACTCCATATTTACCCTTTATGTTCCTGTCAGACCCATCAACCAAATGTGTATGGCGTAAGTCAGCAGTGACTCCAAAATTTGTATATAAGAGGAGCTTTCTTAGAAGTGTCCATCTGCTTGGAGGGGACATCAGAGGCCTTGTCTAAGGATGAATTTGCTTAGCAAGGGCAAGGGTTTAACTAATATGTTTATTTGGAGGCATAGGAGGTAGGGAGGAACAGGTGGGGAGGAGTCAAAAGCCAGCTTTCCTGTCTACTGCTGAGTGATAGCATGGAGGGGTACTAACTCCACAAGTCCGGAGATCAGGAAACCCAGGTGAAATCCAGTATATCAGCTAATCATGTGATTGTGGACAAGTTTTTACTCTCAGTCTCCTCATCTGAAAAATGATGGGGTTGGGCCTAGATGGTCTTTAAAGCCCCTTCCAACCATAACATTCAATGGTTATGACTCATTTGCCATGGCAGTCTTCAACTATGGATGGCCCTAGATTTATGCCAAATTTACATTGCATCAAAGTGGAGAGACAAACAGCCACGGAGCCAGAGACTATGAGTTAATCGGCAAGCCACAGTTGGATAAATGAGAAAGTATCAGGTTCCTGTTTAAGAGACCAGGTGTTTTACATAGTGTGTGTTGTTCTTCCATAAACTTTGGCTTCTTAGATCATGTCTACGTTCACAAGTCCTTCTGTAAACCGTGTCACTATCAACTGAGACAAACACTTAAGTTTTCTCTTTCTGTGTCACCTGGAACTCCTTTAATCCCACTGGACAAAAATTGGGTAGAAGTAATTTTAAAAATTGCTGCATATCAGTCTAGTTTACACAACAAATATTTCCATATGGGCAGGAGCCAGTTTTCTGGTATTTGGAGGACAGGCCAGATCTCAGAGTGGTCTTTTAACTCAAAAACCAAATGTGGGGTGAGCTCATTCACTGGAACTTTGTTAAGGAGAATTCATTTCATTTCCTTGGCATAAATTAAGCTGTAGTGAGCGAGTGAAAGATTCCACCACCTTTCACTGAGATGGTAAATTGAGCTCTGCAGTGGAGGTCAGAAAGAGACCTGGGCCCTCTGGAGAATGTGGAGGAAGTGGGACCCGATGGCGTGTGTTGGTTTCCTGGCTGGAAGCCAGGGAGAATCAAACAAGTGGCCAGTGAAACTGCAGGCCTACATCCTTCAGTGGGAGAAGAGCTAGTGAGAATCTCTGGATCCTGCCCAGGCTGCAGTGGGGGAAAGAGGAGAAGGGAGAGACTTGTCTACAGGAGAAGGAGGTGTGCCTACATCACAGCCCTCTTCTCGGACTGGAGACACCCCTACCAAGGGCAAGGAGTAGTCCTGGGGGCCCCTCTGTCCCTGGTGAGTGCAGGCTGGCTTCTGGGGCCTCCAGGCAAGGAAGAGCCTCCATTGCCAGCTCCTCTGCATGTTGAACCCTTTGAATGTGGATGTGCCATGGGCTTTCTCCTCAGACTTCTGGGGTCCTCAGAGTCCCCATCTCTCAGAGCAGCTTCCAACTCCCACATCTGTAGTCAGTTGCCATCTGTGTAACGCCAAAACTCCTCAGCCCAGACCATTCTCCTGTGAGCTATACTCCAAAACCCAGCAGCTTACTGTACCTCTCCACACCTTTAGGTACCCCCACATCCTATCTGAATCCAAACTAGATATCTGAACGCTCACACAAGCCCTGTGTCCTCTCAGAATATGCCACCAACACCCTTTCACTCACCTGCCTCAGAAACCAGAAATTCAACCCCATCACAACCACATCCAATTAGTCACATCATCATATAGACTTCATTTCCTTACAGTCGCAAATTTATTTTTCCCTCTCCGTTCCCACCACCACTGAATTAATTCAGTCCCTCACCATTCATTTCCTGGAGTCGTGCACCACCTCCAACTATCAATAGTGACCCTGCTGCCAATCTTTTTCCTCCAATGAGTTCTCCATGTGCTCGCAGAATGAGCTTTCAGAAATGCATATATAATCCCGTTACTCCCCTGCTTAAAACCCTTTGATGAGGCCTAAAACAAAGTCAAAAGGCAAATGATAAAATGGGAGGAAATATATGCATCACATATGATAAAAAGTTAACATCCCTAATATATTCAGAGTGCCCATACATTGGTGAGAAGACAAACAGAAAAATGGGCAAAGGCTATAAACAGGCCTTTCATCCACTAGGAATGAAATGATCAACAAACCTATGATAAGAACCTACTGTATAGCACAGGGAACTCTACTCAATACTCTATAATGGCCTATATGGGAAAAGAATCTAAAAAAACAAAGAGTGGACATATGTATATGTATAATTGATTCACTTTGCTGTACACCTGAAACTAACACAACATTGTAAATCAACTATATTCCAATAAAAATAAAAACCTATGAAAAATGTGTGAGCTCTCATCGTCAAGCAAACGCAAATCAAAAGAACAATGAGATTCTACTTTTTTACCTTATAAGATTGGCACAAATTAAGTTTGCGAACATCTAGGAAGACCTGAAGAGGGTGTGAGGACTTATGCATTCTCATATATTTCTACAACCTTTATGAAAAGTAGTCTGCCAGGATACCTGCACCTGTATCTGCCTGTACCAGATGCCAGGATACGTCCAAATTTAAAAAGGAATGGAACATTCGGGGCAGCTATCACACCTAGAACTCTTTCCAACTAAAAGAAAAGTACCAATATGTAAGAATATTGGTATATGAATGTTTATTACAGCACTGTTTGTAACAGCAGAAAAACTAGAAACAACCTGAATGACCTTCAATAGAAAAAAAAGTTAAATAAAATACATTCATATTATGGAACAATATTATGCAGCCATTTAAAAGAAATGAATGATCAAAATGTATTATCATGGAAGGGTATCCATAATGTATTATTAAGTTTTAAAAAGGCAGGTTACAAAGCAATGTGTATAGCCTTATCTTGTATTTGTGAAAATTAAGCAGTCATATATTTGCACATATTTATTTTATAATCAAGATGTGAAAGAAGGTATACCACGGGGGAAACGGAGGTGGAGGCTAGAAGAAGAGATTTTTTTAAATATAGCTCTGATTGTTTAACACTCATTTCTCCTCATCCCAGGACCCTGTGCATTTTCTTCACAGCATGCCATCATCACAGTCCATAACGAATTTCTTATGTTTATTTCTAACATGGCTTTGTCTATCTCTTTCCAATAGAATATAAATTTTGTGAGAACAGAGACCCATACCCATCTTGGTAACCACTAACTCCTCATCTTACAGGGCCTGGCACTTAAGTCGTATCTTACAGGGCCTGGCATTTAAAAATACTTATTGGTTCCATATATATGTGTTAGCATACGGTATTTGTTTTTCTCTTTCTGATACTCCAATAAAGATTTTAAAAATAAATAAAATAAAGTTAATAAGCTAAAAAATACTTATTGAATTGGTTTATTAATTAATAATTCAATGGTTTCTGTAATTTAAAAAGAAATTAAAAGGTCAAACTCCTATAATGGCTATTTACAGTTTCTGGAATAAAAGCTTGAAGCACATTCATTCATCATCAGCTTCCTGGCTTTCTCTGCAGCTTCATCTCCCCGCTCCCCTCACCATGGCCCCCCATTCTGCCCCAGGAGTTCTTCTCTTCACGGCTAAGATTCCTTGAGGGCAGGGACCATGTCTTACTAGATTTTGGATCCCTATGCCTTATACAGTGCCCAGTATGTTATAGTTCCTCAGGGAATGTTTGTTAAATGATCACTTCAGTTGCAGACGGGGGAGGAGGGGAATTAATGAAATGGCTTAGACCTGAAGGAGGGGGTCCCCTCTCAGTGGGAGCTGCCTTGCCTTACAAGCTCTGGGACCTTGGGAAAATCACTTATAAAATGGATATAACTACAACATTAACCCCTTTACAGGGTTATTAGTACCCAGTGAGATAGCAGGCGTGAATGTATAGTGTAAACTTTAAAGAACTGTACATATATTGTTATTTTTCTTAGATAGATATAGATAGGCTTAATGTCACACTTATTTCTCTAAATCAAATTTAATCTGTACCAGATGCCACTGAATAGCAAGAAATTCAATTTCATTATTGTTGGTGTTTCCTTCCACTGCCCCCAGCATCATTCAGAAGTGCCAAGCACCTTTCCCTGGTCTTCATATTTAAAGAGGGCCCTCTCACCTCCAGCTCCTACAGCTCACTGTGAATATGCTTATGGTCCAAGCCCAGGAGGTCCTCATGTAGACAGGAGACCCTGTGCTTCCATGCCAATCTGGGACATGCAGTTTTGCCCCGGCTGGGAGCTCTGGCATCTGGAGGCCAAACTGACCAGGTGGACCATGAAGCTTTCCCTTCTAGGATCCTGGCAGCACCGTGAGGAGCCAGGATGCTGTTCGTAGTTCAAGAACCCATAGGCTGGCACCCATTGGCAGCTTCGGAAATAGTTCTTCCTTTCCCAAGTTGACCACCATCTCCACCCTGCCAGCATGCTTCTCTCCCTCTCTGAACAAACGTAGCACAATCTCCTCACAGAGAAGTCTCCAAGCAACTTCTAAGATCCCTGAGACAAGGGAACGCAAAGATCTGGTTACCTTCCTAAAACCAAAAGAAGGACAGAGCAAACATTAACAGCCCCTGAAATTAGTCTGACACCTCATCATTATTAAAACAATAATCAGGATAGAGGAATAATAGGAAACCTACTATAATGCAGTTGACTACAATTCCTGTGAAAGATTTCTCTTAAATGACTCCCCAAACTATAGCTTAAGAATTTGAAAAGGACCCTTGAGAGGGCTCACCTAGTTCAAAACATAAAGTAGGGCTTCCCTGGTGGCACAGTCGTTGAGAGTCTGCCTGCCGATGCAGGGGACACGGGTTCGTACTCCGGTCCGGGAGGATCCCGCATGCCGCGGAGAGGCTGGGCCCGTGAGCCATGGTCGCTAAGCCTGCGCGTCCGGAGCCTGTGCTCTGCAACAGGAGAGGCCACAACAGTGAGAGGCCCGCGTAACGCAAAAAAAAAAAAAGAAAAAAAAAAAAAAGAATGCACTTTTCTTTACCCCTCACTTATACTTAAGCTTGCTGTGCCAGCTTTTCTGTAGGCGATTCTGTGATACATCTCTGCGCTCAGTGAATTGTGGTATGTTCATCAGCACCCCAAGAATTCTCAGTCAAGATGTGCTATCTTTGATAGTAGAGGCCCCTGCTTAAAGAATGAGTTATCCAGTGGCTCCCCTGCCTTGGGATCTCATGCAAAGCTGTGTCACCTGCTTTAGTGCATAGAATTCCTTTCACGATGATGTATCACCACTTTTCTAATATCCAAGGTTATCGCTGTTTGCTATAGGTTTAGGGTGCTTTTTTCCATGTCACATCATCCCATAGGTACAAATAGGAAGTTGTAATAAACCAATTGAATTTGGATGTCCTGGAACCAGACCTTAAATGATTCAGAGTAAAATCTGTGAACAGCTCCCTAGCCCATTGTCCAGTGTGCATACTGTTGCCACAATGTCTCAGCCATGTGACCTTGGCCAAGACACAATCCGGTCATACTTCAGATGCCTTATCTACAAAACAGGAGAGTAACTCCACACAGCTTAAAGCTAAGTAGCTAGACCAAAAGCCTGCAGAATCAACTACATTATACTGTATATGATAATAATTTCACAGATGTAATCTCATAAGATGCCTTCCAGTTCTAAAATCTAACATATCATTTACTGGTGAGTTGTGTTTTGCTTTGAGTCTTAGTTTGCTCTTGCATAAAACAAAAATAATAATCCCTGCTTGAATCACAAGATTATTATAAAAAGGATTATATAAAATAAACTATGCAAATATATTTTGAAAAGTACAAAGTGTTTTTTTAAATTGAAGTATAGTTGACTTACAATATTATATTAGTTTCAGGTGTTGCAACATAGTGATTCAATATTTTTATAGATTATACTCGATATAAAATCATTATAAAATATTGACTGTATTCCCAATGCTGTACATTACATCCTTGTAATTTATTTATTTTATACCTAGTTGTTTGTACTTCCTAATCCCCTTCACCTATTTTGCCCTTCCTCCCACCCCTCCAGCCCCTGCTGGTAACCACTAGCTTGTTATCTGTATCTGTGAGTCTGTTTCTGTTTTGTTATAATTGTTCATTTATTTTATTTTTTAAATTCCACAGATAAGTGAAAAAATACAGTATTTGTCTTTCTTGCTCTGACTTATTTCACTGAGCAGTTCCATCTATAATGTCACAAATGGCAAAATTTCATTATTTTTTACGGCTGAGGAATATTCCATTGTGTGTGCATTTGTATGTGTGTTTGTATATATATGTATATATACCATATCTTCTTTTTATTAATTTTTATTGGAGTATAGTTGATTTACAACATTATGTTAGTTTCTGCTGTACAGCAAAGTGAATCTATTATACATATATCCATTCTTTTTTAGATTCTTTTCCCATATAGGTCATTACAGAGTACTGAGTAAAGCTCCCTGTGCTATACAGTAGGTTCTTATTAGTTATCTATTTTATATAGAGAGAGGTGTGTATATATCTTCTTTATTCACTCACCTGTTGATGGACACTTAGGTTGCTTCTTTATCCTGGCTATTGTACATAATGCTGCTATGAATATTAGAATGCATATATCTTTTCAAATTAGTGGGGTTTTTTTTTCTCCAGATAAATACCCAGGATAGGAATTGCTGAATCATCTGGTAGTTCTATAGTTCTTTTTTTTATTTTTTATTTTTTTTTTGGCCATGCCATGCAGCATGCGGGCTCTTTGTTCCCTGACCAGGGATTGAACCTGTGCCCCCTGAATTGGATGCACAGGGTCTTAACCACTGGACCACCAGGGAAGTACCCTCCATACAGTTTTCCATAGTGACTGTACCAATTTACATTTCCACCAACAGTGCATGAGGGGTTCTTTTTCTCCACATCCTTGTCAACACATTTTATTTCTTGTCTTTTTGATGATAGCCATTCTGACAGGTATGAGGTATGTCATTGTGGTTTTGATTTGCATTTCCGTGATGACTAGTGATGTTGAACAACTTTTCATGTGCCTGTCATCCATCTGTGTGCCTTCTTTGGAAAAATACCTATTCAGGTCCTCTGCTAGTTTTATAATCTGATCATTTTGGGGTTTTAAAATATTAAATTGTATGAGTTCTTTATATATTTTGGATGTTAACTCCTTATAAGACATATCGTTTGCAAATATCTTCTCCCATTCAGTAGGTTGCCTTTTCAGTTTGTTGAAGGTTTCCTTCACTATGCAAAAGCTTTTATATTTGATTAAGTCCCACTTGTTTATTTTTGCTAGTTTCCCTTTCTTAAGGAGACAGATCCAAAAAACAATTATTGCTAAGACCAGTGTCAAGGAGTGTACTGGCTATGTTTTCTTCTAGGAGTTTTATGGTTTTGGGTCTTACATTTAGGTCTTTAATCCATTTTGAGTTTATTTTTGTATATGGTGTGAGAAATATTCTAGTTTCATTCTATTACATACAGCTGTCCAATTTTCCCAACACCACTTATTGAAGAAACTGTTTTTACCCATTGTATATCCTTGCCTTTTTGTCATAGATTAATTTACCATATTAGTGTGGGTTCATTTCTGCAATCTCTCTTCTGTTCCATTATCTATGTGTCTGTTTTTGTACCAGTACCATATTATTTTGTAGCTTTGTAGCTTTGTATTGTAGCATAGTCTAAAGACAGAGAGCTTGATATCTCCAGCTTTGTTCATTTTTCTCAAGACTGCTTTGGCTATTCAGGGTCTTTTGTGGTTCCATACAAATTTTAAGATTTTTTGCTCGAATTCTGTGAAAAATGTCATGGAATTACATTGACTCTGTAGATTTCCTTGGGTGGTATGGACATTTTAACAATATTAATTCTTCCAATTCTTGAGCATGGGATATCTTTCCATCTTCAATTTCCTTTTTTTTTCTTAACCTTTTACAATTTTTATTTTATATTAGACTATAGTTGATTTACAATCTTGTGTTAATTTCAGATGTACAGCAAATAATTCAGTTATATGTATACATATATCTATTCTTTTTCAAATTCTTTTCCCATTTAGGTTATTACAGAATATTGAGCAGATTTCCCTGTGCTATATAGTAGGTCCTTCTTGGTTATCTATACATCTTCAGTTCCCTTCATCAATGTTTTATAGTTTTCAAAGTACAGGTCTTTCACTTCCTTGGCTAATATTATTTCTAGGGATTTTAATTCTTTTTGATTCTATTGTAAATGGGATTATTTTCTTGATTTCTCTTCCATCATTAGTGTATAGATATGCTACAGGTTTCTGTATATTAATCTCGTATCCTCCAAACTTACTGAATTCATTTATTAGCTCTAATAGTTTTTTGGTGTAGTCTTTAGGGTGTTCTATATATAGTATCATATCATCTACAGATAGTGAGTTTTACTTCTTCCCTTCCAATTTAAATGACTTTCATTTCTTTTTCCTGTCTGATTGCTATGGTTAGGACTCCAAAACTGTGTTAAATAGAAATGGTGAAAGTTGACATCCTTGTCTTGTTCTTGATCTTAGAGGAAAAGCTTTCAGCTTTCCACCATTGAATATGATGTTAGCTGTGGATTTGTCATAAATGGCCTTTTTAATGTTAAGATATGTTCCCTCTATACTGACTTTGTTGAGAATTTTTATCATGAATGGGTGTTGAATTTTGTCAAATGCTTTTTCTGCATCTATTGAGAGGATCATGTGATTTTTTAATTCTTTGTATTGTTAATGTAGTGTATCATGTTGACTGATTTGTGGATATTGAACCATCCTTTCATCCCTAGAATAAATCCCACTTGAACATGATATATGATCCTTTTTATGTATTGATGAATTCAGTTTGCTAATATTTTTTTGAGGATTTTTTCAATTATGATCATCAGGAATATTGGCCTGTAATTTTCCTTTTTTGTGTCTTTGTCTGGTTTGGGTATCAGGGTGATGCTGACCACATAGAATGAATTTGGAAGTGTTCCCTCCTCTTCAATTTTTTTGAATAGTTTGAGAAGGACAGGTATTAATTCTTTTTTAACTGTTTGGTAGAATTCCCCTGTGAAACTGTCTAGTCCAGAATTTCTTTTGGGGGATTTTTTCTTTTTATTACTGATTCAATTTCATTACTAATAATCAGTCTGTTCAGATTATCTATTTCTTCCTGATTTTGTTTTGGACAGTTGTATGTTTCTACGAATTTACCCATTTTTTTTCTAGGTTGTCCATGGCCATAATTATTTTCATATAACTGGACTTCAAACCATTTGTATTATTTACATAATTATTTCTTGGTCAAAAGACATGAACTATCAAACAAAGTAGTTAAGTAACTTTAGACATCTCCATTAACCCCATACAATTTTATTTAAAGCTAGAGAGAGAAGAAATTGTACTCAATTATTCCATTCTTTCCCTGGACTATAGGATGGTCTAACTCTAAGGTTTTCATCTATGGTAAGGAAATTATTTATAATCTATATCTTCTTACTTCAGTGTATATGCTCTATCATACTTACTTCCTTTAGTCTGAAATTTGGGTGCAAAATTAGGTGACATTCAAATCTGGACTATATTAAATACCTTTCTGTTTGATTGAGTCAGATTTGTAAACAAATGACTTTCCTAAAAACATGAAGTCATATCAAATCTTTTACTGTTAATGCCTTGTTCTCTCCTGACACCATAAATAAACCTCATTTCCCCTCAAGGATTAGTGAGAAAAGCACATTTTGAAAAATCTCTCTTTCTGCAAAGATATTAGGTAATTGCTACCCGCTGCCTTGTACTTTCTTCCCTTTAGTTCCTAATGAAGAAAGTAAACAATGTTTCAAGTCAAGTGTGTCTTGGAGCTCAGCATTTTAAGCAGACTTCTACTATCTTGGCATTTCTACAAGGCCTGTTACATGATTTACAGTGAAACTGGCTGTGGCGAGCAGCCTAATCTCTACCAATGCCATGTAAAATCAGTCTCGCAACATTTTAGCATTGTCTGCTATTGCTTCTGATCCACTCTCATGTTTCCTTTCTAGCTTCCTATCATTTTTATTTGGCTACCCCAAGAGCCTCCTTACATTAGCCTGAGCATTCTAAATTCTTTCTTTTATTTACTTTTCTTTTCTTTGCTCTTTTAATGCACACTTATTGGGTCTGCTGTACACAGTTCACTGAACCCATTTCTGTGGGAAGTTCTAGAAGGACCAGGACATACTGGGTCCCAAGTGTCTTGCAGTAGCATAGAGCAAGCCCAATACTCCTACAAGGTTGAAAGTGACAAGAGATATAGACAAACAGTGAAATAATATTTGCAGCACAGAAGACGTTTTGGAATAGGCATCCTTTAGACTGAACAGTAAAAGATCAATATGATTTGGACCTGTGGGGATGGAAGAGGGAACATCAGACAAAAGAAGTGGTGTGGGCAAAGGCAGTGAAAACTCCCCCACATGTATGCAGGCCGGAGCAGTTCAGCCTGGCTAAATCATTAGGCACCTGGAGGGAAGTAAATTAAGGTTAGAAAGGTAGTTACCAGATCATGGGTATATGTGGTTAGTATTGTGATCATTCTATGTTACCAATCAACTTAGAAATCTATTCTCTCCCCTATTAAATTCTAGATTAAATCTCTATGCTAGGTGGAGGGAAGAAAGGAGAGGGGAAGGGAGTAAAAAGGACAAGCAAGTCATGGCCTCTGCCTTCAAGGAATTTAATGGAGGAGAGAGACACGCAGAGATCCTTATAGCACAATGGGTCCTATTATCTACTGCGGGTCTGTGAACTAGTGTGAGAACACAATGTCTCCAAATGCTAAAACCCACCCAATTTTCATCTGTCCCCAATAGAGGAATACCACATGACATTTCTTCTGTGTATTTTGTTAGCAAGATCCTTTTCTCTTTTTCTTTCTCTCTCATGCCTATATGTTCCAGACAGAAAACAAAACTATGTAAAGCAAACTATTAGATTTGAAACTAAATTGAAAATAGTTGAAATTAAGTTGAAGTTAATGGGGGCTAATTTAATTTAATAGATTAAACTGAAAATAGTAGAGTCTCTGGTGAACTGAAGATTCTGTCTAAAGTGTTTTTGATTCTTTTGAGACAATTATATATTCATTTACAGTTGTAAGAAATGATACAAAGATCCCATGTACCCTTTACCTAGATTCCCACAAAGGTAACCTCTTGAAAAACAAGATTTTTCACATCACAACCAGGATAGTTTCATTGATATAGTCAGAATACACTACATTTCCATCTCCACAGGATCCCTCATGTTACCCTTTTATAGTCACACACACCTCCTGCTCCCACTCTCTCCTGAATGCCTGGCAATTCTTAAATTGCTCTCCATTTCTATAATGCTGTCATGTCACAAATGTTAAAGAAATAGAATTAGAGTATATGAGCTTTTAGGATTTTTTTTTAAACCTCTGGATTATTCTCTGGAGATTTATCCAGATTACTGCATTTATCAATATTTTTGTTTCTTTTTATTGCTGAGTAGTATTCCATGATATAGATGTACCACAGTTTGTTTAACCATTCATCCATTTAAAGTTTGAATAAAGCTTATATAAACATTCATATACAGGTTTTTGTATAATCAAAATTTTTTATTTCTCTGGAATAAATGCCCAGGAGTGCAATTGCCAGGTAATATGTTAGTTGTACGGCTATATTTTTAAGAAACTGCCAAACTATTTTTCAGAATGGCTGTACCATTTTACATTCCCACCATCAATGTATGAGTGATCCAGTTTCTCTGTAATTCTGTCAGCATTTAATATCACTATTTTTTATTTTAGCCACTTTGACAAGTAAGTAGAGATATCTCATTGTAAATTTAATTTACATTTCGCTAATGGCTAATGATGTTGAACATCTTCAATGTGCTTCTTTGATATCTGTATATCCTCTTTGGTAAATGTCTCTTTGTGTCTTTTGCTCATTTTCCAGCTGGATCTTTTGGTGTTTTGTTTTGTTACTGTTGAGTTTTGAGATTTTTTTTTTTTGCAACTTTATTTTGTACTTTCTATTCGCCATGTTTTTTTTAATAATATCTTTATTGGAGTATAATTGTTTTACAATGGTGTGTTAGTTTCTGCTCTATAACAAAGTGAATCAGCTATATACATACATATATCTCCATATCCCCTCCCTCTTGGATCTCCCTCCCACCCTCCCTATCCCACCCCTCTAGGTGGTCACATAGCACAGAGCTGATCTCCCTGTGTGATGCAGCTGCTTCCCACTAGCTATCTGTTTTACATTTGGTAGTGTATATATGCCAATGCTACTCTCTCACTTCGTCCCAGCTTACCTTTTTCCCACCCCGTGCCCTCAAGTTCATTCTCTACATCTGTATTCCTGTCCTGTCCCTAGGTTTGTTAGAACCTTTTTTTTTTTTTTTAGATTCCATATATATGTGTTAGCACAGGGTATTTTGTTTTTCTCTTTCTGACTTACTTCACTCTGTATGACAGACTCTAGGTCTATCCACCTCACTACAAATATTGAGTTTGAGATTTTTAAAAATATATTCTAGATACTAGTTCTTTGTCAGAAATATAGTTTGAAGATATTTTTCAGCCAATTTTTAGCTTATCTTTCATCCTCCTAACAGTCTTTCACAGAGCATAAGTTTTTAGTTTTGATGAAGTCCAATTTATCCGATTTGCCTTTTAAGGATCATGCTTTTGATGTCAAGTCTAAGAAGTTTTTGCCTAGCTTTAGTTTCCAGAGATTTCTTATATATTGTTTCTAAGCTTATTGGATGCTTATATTTTACACTTAAGTCTTTTTGAGTTAATTCTTATATAAACTGTGAGTCTTAGGGTGAGGTTTATTTCTGTGTGTCTGGATACCTACTTGCTCTGGCACCATCTGTTTTTGCATCTTTGTCAAAAACTTACTGGGGAATATCTATGTGGGTCTATTTCCAGGTTCTATATTTTATTCCATTTATTGATGTGTCTATCCCACAACTAATAGCACACAGTCATGATTACTGTAACTATACAATAAGTCTTGAAATTGGGTAGATTGATTCCTCCTACTGCGGTCTTCTTTTCAAGGAATTTACGCTATTCTAGTCACTTTGCCTTTCCATAAAATTTTAAAATAATGTTTTCTAAAACTTCAAAAAATAATGCTGTCTTTGGTGAAGCTTATTCCTAAGTATTTTATTCTTTTTGATGCTATTGTAAATGGAGTTGTTCTCCTAATTTCTTTTTCAGATTGTTCATTGTTAATGTACAGAAATGCAAGTGATACGTATATGTTGATTTCATATTCTGCAAACAAACTTTGCTAAGTTGGTTTATTAGTTCTAATAAACGTTTTGTGAAATATTTTTAAAAAGTAATGCTGGCATTTTGAATTGCATTAAAGCTCTATGTCAATTTGAGGAGAATTGGTATGGTTAGTATGTTAAGTCTTCCACTCCATGAACACACTATATCTCCATTTATTTAGGTCTTATTATATTTCTTTCATCAATGTTCTTTACTTTTCTTTTTTTTTTTATAACTTCAAAAATAAAGGCCAACAGTTCCTTGAAAAGTTAAACATAGACTAACCTAGCAGCTCCACTCCTAGATGTATGCTGGAGAGAAATGAAAACATACGTCCACACAAAACTTGTACACAAATGTTTACAGCAGCTTTATACACAAAAGCCCAAAAGAGGAGGCAACTCAAATGTCCGTCAACTATTGAATGATAAGCAAAATGTGCTCTACCCATATGATGGATATACTATCAAGCCGTAAAAGGTACAATTTACATACACCATGGATGAACCTCCAAAACATTACACTCATTAAAAGAAGCCAGACACAAAACTGCACATCTTGTGTGACTCCATTTACACAAAATGTCCCAAAAATTCAAATGTATAGAGACACAAAATATATTAGTGGTTGCACAGTGCTGGAAGAGGGAACAAGGAGTGACTTTACATTGGCATGAGGTTTCTTTTTTTTTTTTTTTTACAAATTTAATCAGTTATACATATAGATATGTTCCCATATCCCCTCCCTTTTGCGTCTCCCTCCCACCCTCCCTATCCCACCCCTCCAGGCGGTCACAAAGAACCGAGCTGATCTCCCTGTGCTATGCGGCTGCTTCCCACTAGCTATCTACCTTACGTTTGGTAGTGTATATATGTCCATGCCGCTCTTTCACTTTGTCACAGCTTACCCTTCCCCCTCCCCATATCCTCAAGTCCATGCTCTAGTAGGTCTGTGTCTTTATTCCTGTCTTACCCCTATGTTCTTCATGACATTTTTTTTTCTTAAATTCCATATATATGTGTCAGCATACAGTATTTGTCTTTCTCTTTCTGACTTACTTCACTCTGTATGACAGACTCTAGGTCCATCCACCTCATTACAAATAGCTCAATTTCATTTCTTTTTATGGCTGAGTAATATTCCATTGTATATATGTGCCACATCTTCTTTACCCATTCATCCGATGATGGACACTTAGGTTGTCTCCATCTCCGGGCTATTGTAAATAGGGCTGCTATGAACATTTTGGTACATGTCTCTTTTTGAATTATGGTTTTCTCAGGGTATATGCCCAGTAGTGGGATTGCTGGGTCATATGGTAGTTCTATTTGTAGTTTTTTAAGGAACCTCCATACCGTTCTCCATAGTGGCTGTACCAATTCACATTCCCACCAGCAGTGCAAGAGTGTTCCCTTTTTTCCACACCCTCTCCAGCATTTATTGTTTCTAGCTTTTTTGATGATGGACATTCTGACTGGTGTGAGATGATATCTCATTGTAGTTTTGATTTGCATTTCTCTAATGAGTAAAGATGTTGAGCATCCTTTCATGTGTTTGTTGGCAGTCTGTATATCTTCTGTGGAGAAATGTCTATTTAGGTCTTCTGCCCATTTTTGGATTGGGTTGTTTGTTTTTTTGCTATTGAGCTGCATGAGCTGCTTATAAATTTTGGAGATTAATCCTTTGTCAGTTGCTTCATTTGCAAATATTTTCTCCCATTCTGACGGTTGTCTTTTCGTCTTGTTTATGGTTTCCTTTGCTGTGCAAAAGCTTTTAAGTTTCATTAGGTCCCATGTGTTTATTTTTGTCTTTATTTCCATTTCTCTAGGAGGTGGGTCAAAAAGGATCTTGCTGTGATTTATGTCATAGAGTGTTCTGCCTATGTTTTCCTCTAAGAGTTTGATAGTGTCTGGCCTTACCTTTAGGTCTTTAATCCATTTTGAGCTTATTTTTGTGTATGGTGTTAGGGAATGATCTAATCTCATACTTTTACATGTCCCTGTCCAGTTTTCCCAGCACCACTTATTGAAGAGACTGTCCTCTCTCCACTGTACATTCCTGCCTCCTTTATCAAAGATAAGTTGACCATATGTCCGTGGGTTTATCTCTGGGCTTTCTATCCTGTTCCATTGATCTATCTTTCTGTTTTTGTGCCAGTACCATACTGTCTTGATTACTGTAGCTTTGTAGTATAGTCTGAAGTCAGGGAGCCTGATACCTCCAGCTCCATTTTTCGTTCTCAAGATTGCTTTGGCTATTTGGGGTCTTTTGTGTTTCCATACAAATTGTGAAATTTTTTGTTCTAGTTCTGTGAAAAATGCCAGTGGTAGTTTGATAGGGATTGCATTGAATCTGTAGATTGCTTTGGGTAGTAGAGTCATTTTCACAATGTTGATTCTTCCAATCCAAGAACATGGTACATCTCTCCATCTATTTGTATCATCTTTAATTTCTTTCATCAGTGTCTTATAATTTTCTGCATACAGGTCTTTTGTCTCCTTAGGTAGGTTTATTCCGAGATATTTTATTCTTTTTGTTGCAATGGTAAATGGGAGTGTTTCCTTGATTTCACTTTCAGATTTTTCATCATTAGTATATAGGAATGCCAGAGATTTCTGTGCATTAATTTTGTATCCTGCAACTTTACCAAATTCATTGATTAGCTCTAGTAGTTTTCTGGTAGCATCTCTAGGATTCTCTATGTATAGTATCATGTCATCTGCAAACAGTGACAGCTTTACTTCTTCTTTTCCCATTTGGATTCCTTTTATTTCCTTTTCTTCTCTGATTGCTGTGGCTAAAACTTCCAAAACTATGTTGAATAAGAGTGGTGAGAGTGGGCAACCTTGTCTTGTTCCTGATCTTAGTGGAAATGGTTTCAGTTTTTCACCATTGAGGACGATGCTGGCTGTGGGTTTGTCATATATGGCCTTTATTATGTTGAGGAAAGTTCCCTCTATGCCTACTTTCTGCAGGGTTTTTATCATAAATGGGTGTTGAATTTTGTCGAAAGCTTTCTCTGCATCTATTGAGATGATCATATGGTTTTTCTCCTTCAGTTTGTTAATATGGTGTATCACGTTGATTGATTTGCGTATATTGAAGAATCCTTGCATTCCTGGAATAAACCCCACTTGATCATGGTGTATGATCCTTTTAATGTGCTGTTGGATTCTGTTTGCTAGTATTTTGTTGAGGATTTTTGCATCTATGTTCATCAGTGATGTTGGCCTGTAGTTTTCTTTCTTTGTGACATCCTTGTCTGGTTTTGGTATCAAGGTGATGGTGGCCTCATAGAATGAGTTTGGGAGTGTTCCTCCCTCTGCTATATTTTGGAAGAGTTTGGGAAGGATAGGTGTTAGCTCTTCTCTAAATGCTTGATAGTATTCGCCTGTGAAGCCATCTGGTCCTGGGCTTTTGTTTGTTGGAAGATTTTTTATCACAGTTTCAATTTCAGTGCTTGTGATTGGTCTATTCATATTTTCTATTTCTTCCTGATTCAGTCTTGGCAGGTTGTGCATTTCTAAGAATTTGTCCATTTCTTCCAGGTTGTCCATTTTATTGGCATAGAGTTGCTTATAGTAATCTCTCATGATCTTTTGTATTTCTGCAGTGTCAGTTGTTATTTCTCCTTTTTCATTTCTATTTCTATTGATTTGAGTCTTCTCCCTTTTTTTCTTGATGAGTCGTTCTTTACTTTTCAACCTGTAAGTCCTGTTTATGTTTTGTTGGATTTACACCTAAGTAGTTTTTAGCAATTGTAAAAGGTATTTTAATTTCAGTATCCACATGTCCACTGTTACTGTATGTTTATCCTGTATCCTATCACCTAAGTAAACTTAGTTCTAAGAGTTCTTTAGTAGAGTTCTCTAGATTTTCTACATAGACAATCACATCATCTGCAAATAGTGACAGTGTTACTTCTTCTTTCCAATCTGTATGTCTTTGATTTTCTTTTCTTGCCTTGTTCAATTAGCCAGAACTCCCAGTTCTCCCTTGAATAAGAGTGGTAAGAGTGGACATCCTTTCCTTTTTCCTGATCTGAAGAGCAAAGCATTCAGTCTTTCACCATTAAGTATAATGTTAGCTGTAGGTTTTTGTACATGTTCTTTATGTACAAAAACACTTTATGAATGAGTGTATTTATCTTTTTTAACATTGTATATGAGAAACAAAATCCATCTGTAGGATATTTTCAGCCTCCAGGTCCGCATCTTGCAACCCCTACAATGATCTTGTCCAAAACTTGATTTTTCCCAACCATTTCAAAGCAAGAGAGGAAGATGGAATGAAAGAAGCTAGTAACTGCAGAGGAAGCTAATAATATTCATTACCCGTCCTAAATTACCATATGGTTTTATCCTTCATGTTAATTGAAAGTGCCACGCAGTTGACTGTACCGTCTATGTTCAAATAGCAGTATCTCCCCTTCTAAGGTAGTCATCTCTTGCCATTCCCATGGGAACACCATTCCCTTATGTTAAATAATATCAGGGAAAGAACAAATATTTTGATTCTTTTCCCACTTAGTACCTTTCCCCCACTTCCTTGGCCTTCTGCTGTCAAAAGCCTTAGACCTTAGCCAAGACTTCAGCAAGGCTCTTGGTTGCCACTCTTCACAAGAGCTCTAAGTTGAAATGCCAATATTCAAATTAATAAAGAAATTAAATATAAGAAATATTAGCCAAGAATAGACTAAACTGAGAAAGACTAAAATATGATGCAAACTAGAAATGAGAAAAAGAAACAGAGAACTACTAAGAAAAGATTTTTCATGGGAGGATTGCTCTTTCTCTCAGTATGTTTTCTGAATGAAACCAACTTAAAATAAAGCCATCTGAAAATACCAAAGAACTATCACAGAACTGAAATCTTATGAAAACAGAAAATATAGGCTAATTCTTAACTTAGGTCATCCTCATCAGTTTGGTTAAATATTTATGTTTTATTCTTGAGCTTTAGTTATGAAATCTAGCTAAACAATTGTACAGGACAACGATGTTCCTCTCAATATCAACATATTTTAGGGAATTTGCCATCAATTCAGGGAATCGTTTACTCCAAGGCTTCCCTTCAAGGACACAGATTTGCTCTTTACTTTTGTACATAGGAATCAAGAACAAAGTGATTACCTGTGATCACCTCTCAACTTTGGATTTAGCCATTACTTAAGTGAGTACTATTATCCAGCCACACAGCATTTTAATCTTTCCCATTACCGCATGTAATTATAATAAAGTCTTTTTGAATTGCATTTTGAACTCTGTATTCTGAGGTAAGTAATCTTTGTCAATTTATCCTAACGTCTTTCAAAAATTTCTATCCTAAGTGGTACAGATTGAGTAATTCTTCTGATCTCATAGGGCCATGGGCCTTGGTAATGCCATGTCCATTTCAGTTCGATTAACTTTGAATGAAGGAGAGAGTTCTGCTTTGGATACTTGGCAATGTAACCATAAACAGAAGACTAATCATTCAATAATAAAAGTTTAAGAAAACAAGAGGTGACTGGAACTCTGTTGTAATGAAATTGCCCGTGCATGGCAGTTTCAGAAGGTTTTTTTTTTCTTCTGGGGGAGTTGAGAGAGCCACACTTCCTCTATCCAATGAAGGTAATTGAGTGAATGATTTCACTTGTTTCTTCTTTGGACTGAATTAGCTCGTCGCCATCTGTGGAGTGTGCTAAATACATTAGGAGAAGAAGGCTGTTTTCTCATGTCATTTATGTAATGGCTGTGTTGTCACTTGCCACCTCTGAGCAAAGTCAATGTGCGGAGAAGTCGGGCCAGGTTTTCCAAAGCTGAAGTAAAATAGGGAATTGGGGCAATTGTTCAGTTAAATTGAGAACATTTTTTAAAAGCAACACTTTCCTTCAAATTACTCAAATGCTTCAGGGAACATTTTTAATTGCCCTAGCCTAACACTTTTCTTCAGCTGTTGACATCTGGCCACCAAGCTTTTTGTAGGAGCCACAGCCAAATATAAATGGGTAAGGAGTTTTCAGGGGGACATATTCTCTTCAACTATTGGAAAGGTGGTTAGGAATAAGAAGGATCGGACTATTCTTCATGAAACTGAAAAATAGAATTAGGAGGATCTACCAACAAGTCAGGGTTAAGCTCAGTTGAAAGAGGTTCTCCAAATTTTCCAATGATAAAATGGACTTCCTCGGGAAGCATTAAGTTTTCTGTAGCTGGAAGTGTTCAAGGAAAGGAATGAATCAGTCTTTCTTAAACTCTGGGTTACAATTCACTAAAGAGTTATGTAATCAATTTAGTGAGTTGTAACCAGCATTTTTTAAAAAAAATTGGAATGGATTGGAATGGAATGGGATGGAATAGGATGGAACAGAAAAGAATAGAATTTAAAAATAGGGCATTGCAATAGAAATTAGTACTGTTTTGTGAAACTTTATTTTTAATTATGTGTGTGCACTAGGTCACAACACAAAACATGTTTTTAGCCTGGGCTACAGTCTAAAAGGTTGAAAAACACTGCCTTGGATATTTAGCAGAGGGGATGTAATCAGAGAGGAGTGATTGAACTATACGACTATTAAGACCCAGCCCAAAAAGGAAAACAGTCAGTTAAAAGGGTCATAATCTCCATAAGCTAAAAAGAAATCAGTTCTCAAAAAATATGTAACTATTTCTAATCCTGAGCCTGGAAAAACATTCTCCCGTGGGTCCTGATAGAAGAAACACTATATAAAGTATTTTTAAGACCTTATTACAATAAGCACACTGACAAGTTTCATGGGATTTTTAAAATGATGTCCCAAAATATGAGCTCATGGCATCACACCAAAACAAAGGTCAGAAATCAGGTCTAAAGAAAGCCAATACTGATACAGTCCAGTACAAGTGTTTCCGATGATCCGGCTTGTTGAAGGGCAGATATGAGCTTGAATGTGCTCATCTACTGCATAGTTTAGTTTGTATCATCAGGGCAACATATTAAAAGACCAGTAGATCATGTTAATGGACAAACAACAGCTGCCTCTCCACCTGTTCTAGAAAAGTCTAAATGCCTTTCAGTTTAAAGCTTTGAACACTTATCTAATTATATTATTGTTAGTTGTTTGGAGAGGTTTTTTTAATCTCTCACCATCATTATATACAAAGTGAGCTCTTCAAGGATAGAATAGGGACATGACTTATTTCACTTTCTCAAACCAGCATACTACACAGAATGTAGTAGATGCTCAATAAATACTTAATGAACAAATGAAAATGTTTACGCTAATATCAAAGAGAACCCATGATCTAGGGTGGGAAGACAAAGGGTGACAAAGAGAAAAAAGAGAAAGAATTGAGTTCAGGAAGTTTTAGGTTCAGTAAAGCAAGAGATTCCTCTGACAATTCAAGGAGAGCAGGCTCAACTTAAACATAGAAAGAATAAAAGTATTTTGTTTCCAGATCCTTTTCTCTGAGATCTCAATAGAGACATCAAGGCGATATGAACTCCTAAGAATCACCTCCTTATCTAGATTCTGTACCATTCTATGTACTTGTAAACATTTTTGTGTACTTTAGAATTTTCTGTTGCTCTTAAACAACTAGTGTCAGAAGAAGCTTCCATCTAGAGAATTCAGGAGGAATTTAGGGAGGAAGAGGTATGGGAAGAAAGGACAGGGGAGGATAGGGACTTTACCTATTATGGAAGGTCAAAACTCCCTCAAGATGGTGGCAGGGAAAGCTGTGTGGCTTCAGCAAGAAGAATATTTCTCAGTTTTGTAAACCAGCCAGCTCTCTATGCCCCTTTAAAGCATTAAAATCAAATCTGTTCCAAAGAGGGAGTGGTGTCTAGTCATTAGAAAACAGTACTCAGAGCCAGACTTTTGACTTTTTCATTTTTGGCTGTGCCACACAATCTCACTGTAGCCTTGGCAAGCTTTTCCTCTCAACATCTTGAGACCTCTCTTGACACATCTGTGAAATGTATATGAGTGTCAGAGCCTGTGAAGGGTGGATGACATCAAACTGCAAGCAGGAATCATGTTTCCAGTGGAGAAATGCTCAAGGAATTAATGAAAATTATATTCCAATGAAGAACTTAGGCTCCATCCCATCAAGGGGTGAGTGTTTGAAAATCACAGAAGAGACCATTGGAATCCAAGTGGTGTGTACTGTGTTACAAAATAGAATAGTACTATGCACACCTATACAGTAGAGTTTTGTATCAGGCAACATACAAAACCAGGTTAACATAAAAATGTAAAACCTATACAGAGTACATAAAGACACTAGAATTCAAGATTCCTGATGTCTACCTGTAGCTGTCATGTTTCTGTCTTTTGGAGCCATATAGAATTTTTAAAATTTAGAGTTGGAAACACGCTTAGAGATCATAAAGTCCAGTCTTCCTGCCAAAGTAGGAATCCTCCCCACAAACTCCTTGCAGGTAGCCAGTCCACTTCTGCATGAACATTCTGAGTGACAGAGAGCTTACTATATTTCCAGGAAGCCCAATCATTTGTGAATACTGTAGCAATTAAAAAATAGTTCCTTATACTAAGTCTTACACAGTTCTAGCTTCTCTTCATGCTATTACTATCTGGTAATAAAGGAAACTTTAAAAAATTGTTCAGTAAGAATAGGATGACCAACTGTCCTAGTTTGCCTGGAACTGAGAGGTTTCCTGGGATGCAGGGCTTTTGGTGCTAAAACCAGGAGCGTCACAGGAAAACCAGGATGATTGGTTGCCTTAATTAAGAACAAAGAGAGATGAACTTACCAGAAAGTGCAAAAGGTTTTCATATATTTATTCTCCCATCAGACAACTAACTTCTTGGACAGTATATCCTTTCGGTAAGCATTGTCTCTCAGATCAAAGGGTTGGAGGAAATTGTGGCTTAACATGATTGGCTCCTCCAGGATTACATTTCTTAGGATAATCATTTTTATTTGACTTACTTTGGGTATGACTGCTTTAGTGTTCTGTGGGAAATACAGAAAAGGATCTCCTGATTTAATCAATGAGAATCACATGGAAGTACAATGTGTTATAGACAACAATATGTCCCTCAAACCAAAGCACTTGTAACCCAGGTTAACAGTAAAATAATCAGTCCAGAGAAGATAAACGGGGAAAACATATATACAAGGGCCCTGGTCTATATTTAAAATGACCTTCTCAAATCAGAAAATTCCAACTGAGCAATTTCATCTTCACAAAGTATTCAATCTTCCTACAACAAAGACAGATCTAGCATTCATTAAAGTGTCCCATTGCTGTTTGAGGGAATTCTAACCCTATTAGATTAATTCAATGAGATAAATTTGTTCCAAAAGGGTCAAAAGCCCAGTAGATAGATCCTGAGAATAACAGATGTAAGCTAGTAGAGCCCAGCCTGGGTGCTGGTCATTTATGGAATGAATGTTGAGAACAGAGAGATTCCATAAGAATGTTTTGATAAGGAATAAGAGCAATACTAAAAGTGAAAGAAAATAGAAAAACAGGGGAGCTGATGTATGGGGACCTACAACTCTACAAATGTAGAAGACATAAAACCATATATACAAGCCATTTAGCAATGATTTAAAGTTATAGAGTCAAGGTTCCCAGAGTGAATAATATCTATTCTTCCCAAGGGCAGGAGAGATCTCAGTTCCTGGTTTCTTGCCTGAAAAACCAATGGGAGAGGAAGGTACGGAGGGAAGATAAACGCATATATGGATTCAGGTACAAAGAGACCCAATGCTTGCTTTAACTTGGGGCAGGATTTAGTTTGCAGAATCCAGTCCATCAAGCTGCAGCTTCTCTCTTAACAACTCATTTTCCTACAGGGTAAGAATAAGAAATCCACTCGGTATGGATCTTTTTATCCCAAATTTTATCTACAAATATAAATTTGATGGCTAGCAGCAATTGGCTTGCATGGACTCCACTTGGAATAATGATGAAGTTCAAAAGGTTAATCAACTTATTAACATTTTAAAAGAAAGGAACTTTTCTTTCCCAGATGGCTTAACAGGTGACTCCTATAAATTACACAGTACATTACAGCGGGCATCCGCTAGCCCAGTTATAGGAGAGGGTCTGTCAACATTTCCATTATAAAGCCCTATTTTCAGAGTTTATAACTCAGACATAAAACTCTGCTCCAAGCTGGGCCTTGGCTTTGTAGTTGAATTCTCAGCTCAGCAGCAAACTCTTTTTTTTCTTCTTCTCCTTTTCCTTTTCCTTCTCCATCTTCCCCATCTCCATCCTCTCCTGTCTGCCCACCATCATCTCCTCCTCCTCCTCTTCCTCCTTCGCTTCTCCTTCTTCTTCCCATGGTGAAAATGTTTTTTTAAAAAACATTGCTCTAGGGGCTTCCCTGGTGGCGCAGTGGTTGAGAGTCCACCTGCCGATGCAGGGGACACGGGTTCGTGCCCCGGTCCGGGAGGATCCCACATGCTGCGGAGTGGCTGGGCCTGTGAGCCATGGCCGCTGAGCCGGCGTATCCGGAGCCTGTGCTCCGCAACGGGAGAGGCCGCAACAGTGAGAGGCCCGCGTACCGCAAAAAAAAAAAAAAAAAAAAAAAAAATTGCTCTACATTAACAAAATTAAAGGAGGACTTGCAAATAGGGAATCTTCCAGCCACTTCATATTGAAGCACACTTTTTAATGCTCAGGTATTGAGAATTTTTTTTTCAGAAACTATTAGAAATGAAGATTTTTCTAATCAAGGCCTGTGTCATAGTCCTTGGAATCATAATAAAGATGTGGAAGCAGCCACTAGCATTTTTGAAGGGGTGAGTTTTCAGGAGAGGGGATTTTATCTTCGAAACATTTCACCTGATTTCTTGAGTTCCAAATGTCCATATTACTCCCATATAAGCAACAGCATATATCCTATCATTTCATCAACACATGCATGGGGCTTTGGAGAACACAACGTCAGCACAGCAACTTCCAGATGGCAGGTATGTGTGTGTTTACAGGCCACCAGGGTGGAGAGAGAGACAACACACAAAATACAAAGTGACAAAGAAGGTGCGTAAGTGACGAGTGGAGGTCTGCGTTCCAAGTCTGGTCGGTCACAGCCTGGGGAGTTTTTATGGCCTATTCAAGGCTGTGGTGCAGACTAAACAAAGTTTCCTTTACTTTTACCATGACATCCTCAAAGACCAGGCCAGAGGGTGGGGAAGATGAAAGTGTACAGCCAACTCTGCTCAAAAGAGAGGCTGCTGCTTCACGGTGAAAGCTCTGCTGCTGACCTTGGAGCCTCATCCCCAGGCCACCTCCCAAAACCCATCTCAGATGGAAAGTCAAGTCACGTGGGAATTTCTCTGCACATGCAGGGGTAGGGGGTGCTTCCAGAAATGGGGTTGAAACTCTCTCACAGGGGACAGGCAAGGATAGAGCAGGTCACAGTGGTACTTGGACAGTTTTCTCCCCAAACCCAGGCCAAGGAGGATGCACCTGAAAATGCTTAAGAGAGAGAGGGTGGTCTTTCTCATCACACCAGCATTTGTCTTGATGCCAACTCAGCCTCTCCTAACGTTAGGTATCACCTTCCCCCTGGAGGAAAGATGGCCCGGGGGCAAAGGGTAACTAATCTCCCTCTTTATCCAGGGAGAGACTTATCAGCCTCCTCTTACATCAGAACAGGAGACTGCAGCTGTTGGATTGTCCAGGGAGCAGCATTTTGGCTTGAGAAATGTTCCAGTGGAGGTGTTAAGATTTATCTACTGAGCTCACCCCAGGCACATCTGTTGAAGAACCTCACTCACATATCCTATTCTCCCAGCCAATGGCCTTCTCCCATGTTTTTCATATTTTTTTTTTGTTAACATACTTGCTCGTTAGCAAAGTTATTTGGCTTGGAGGAAAACTGTGCCCCTTACAGCTCATCTTTTCCTCCTCTTGAGTCCTGTAGTCATGTCGTATTTGAATTGTGATATACATCACTGTCATTTCCATAGCAATAGAAACAGCAGCCATTGTGAAAACAGGATTCACGATTCACTGAAAGAACAGAACTGAAAAGAACTTCAGGGAACTGCAGGTCCAGCCTTCTGTCATAGAGAGGTATACAGCTAAGCAGACCAAGGACTGCTTTCAATCAGAATGCTCCACCCTCGTGAATAGCTCACCTTTCCTCGCTGTTCTGTAACTAGATGTCTGACCATGTCTCTCCTACACAAACTAGCCAAGAGCTTCAGAGGGCAAGGACCACGTCTTGTCCATCGTTTTCCCTCTAGCATTTTACCCAGTGTCTGAGAATCGTGGCTATTTCAATGAGTTTGTTGAATAATGAATATACTGTACATTGAGCCTATAATCAGCTTTACAGCCAAGATTTGTTCCTGGTGTGTCTAAGTATTTTCTGCTATAGTTTAAATCTATTGAAACTCTGGCTTTACATGAAAGAAGTAAATTGTTCAAAGATATCCATGAAATGGTTATTCATTCTAATGTCTAAGACAAGTTATTTATTCACCACCTGATTCTTTAATTTTCCTGCTTAAAAGTCAGCAAACTCTTTTTCTTCATAACAATCTATTTTCTGCTAGAACAATGTACTCTATTTCTCTTTGAAGTTTTAAATTCTAATTGAACTCAGAGCACTGAGTGAGGATTCTGAAACCTTCAGTTCTAGTTCTGCTTGTTGAGTGACCCACCTGCAAGATAAGCAACTGCTCTGAGCCTCAGTTTCCTCTTCCGTAAGATCCCTGCCTATTTCACAAGGGCCGTTGTGAGGGAAAAACTAAAATAACATATGTGAAAGCCTTTGAAATTCTTAGCTGTATACAAGTCGCAATTATTAGTGTTACTAAAATTATTCAGGTAGAGTGTACTTACTGCCGAACACAGCGGATCGCTTGCCCACCCAGTGGTTACCAGCGCAGAATGATGGTTTCCAGTCACAATCTTATGTCTGTTAAAGAAAACCAGAACCAGACAGTAGTTAAAGCAGTAAAGACAAATTTCATTCAGGAACTATTGCAATAGAGGAAAAGAAACCTCAGTATAGAACTGGGCTCAATTCCCAAAACAAGAAAAAGTGAGGATTTATAGCCAAGGAGAGGGCTGGGAGGGTTGATGGATGGAAAATTACTAAGGGAAGACATCAAGGATAGGGGGAATT
Source organism: Mesoplodon densirostris (assembly GCF_025265405.1). Lineage (NCBI taxonomy): Eukaryota > Metazoa > Chordata > Mammalia > Artiodactyla > Ziphiidae > Mesoplodon > Mesoplodon densirostris. The sequence continues at coordinate 53,555,617 of NC_082673.1, read as the reverse complement.
CTTGCTTAACTGACCCAATGGGATTCTTGCTGCAGGCAGGTCAGGGTGATAAGATATCGAAGATGGGGGATTCTCTCTAAACCGACTTAACAGAATTCTTGCTAAAACTGGGCTATACAGGACCAGGAAGGACTGGGATTGGGATAGGGACAGGGCCCAAAGTTGAGGCCTAATGGAGAATAGGGTTCAGAGGCATCAACTAAAATTTGATCAAGAAGAGGGTCTTTGTCTCATTACTAACACTCAGCTTTAGCCTGTGGCTCTCCTCAGGTGTCTATTTTTGGCCATACTTGTGCCACTTCTCACCACCCCCCTTTTAAAAAAGAAAAAAAATATATATATATATATATATATATGTGTGTGTGTGTGTGTGTGTGTGTGTGTTTCCTGGGCCCTAGTTTAGGCAACACATGTCACCCAGAGAGCCAACCATGAATTGAAATTTCAGAATTTGAATGACATTTTAAGCATTGTAAGCAAGATGGAATTCAGCCTTCCATCTCTTTGTAAATGGAACATGTAAATATGTAGGTTCTAATTTATAGACTGAGAAGTCGACATTTCAAACTTAATTTTCCTCAAAGCGGAAGCCACCTGGAGTACATTTTTTACTTCCAAAGATAATGTGTTGTTTTTCTGTAATGAACTTCTTTCTTTTTCTTTTTCACTATTTTAAAGTCTAGTATTATTTCCCCTAACCCAGCAAAATGACGGTTGATCAGATACAAACTGAAATTTTTATTTGCCAACTCCAATATTTCATTGAAAATTCCATAGTAACCCAGAGTCTTCATTTTCTGAACAGAGTCTCTGGGTTTTCCTTTAGACCTGGGCCCATAGATATTCCTAGTAAGGGTCCAAGAGCCCTGGAGTTGACCATTCATCAGCCTAATAGTCGCAGGTACATTGACAACACAATTTTGGCTAAATGGCCACATACCTGTCAGTACCAATTTCAAACTTTTTAACTGAAGAGCCCTGTAAGACTTTGCCCATTTTCTTCCTGTGCCTCCTCTACCACTTCCATCAAGGAGGAATCTGTTTTTCTTTTCTTGCCATCATGTAGGGATTAGATTATGAGGAATCCGTTTTCTCAGTCCCCCTCTTTTAACCTCATATATCCCAAATCATTCTTCTGTCTCCTTTAATCTGCGTCTCTTTTCATGCTTTAACTTTTCTGATATTTCCCTTCATAAGTAGGCAATGCCTATACATTCGTCCCTCAGGTTTTTCTTGAGATCTGGGATTCTGTATTTTGCCGAGCCTCCTTTACAACGTTTGATTGAATCAACAACAGTGATAATAGCTATGAGACCCTGCTGTAGGCTGGAGGGTTGATGTAGTTGTTTTTAATCCTGATAACCCACAGGATATGTATTATTATCTCTGCTTTACAAAGAAGGAGCAGAAAGCCCAGAGGAAATAAGGGAATTGATCAAGGTCACACCTACAGCTGGACAGATTAAGGAAACTGTTTTTGATTCCAATTTCTGTGTTATTTCTATTAAACTAAAGAGACTTGCTATCCCATTCAACTTCTCTTATGTCCCTGTTTCCATTCTTCTTCCCATGTTCCCCTTCTCTCAATTCACTACCAATCTTAACTCAACCATGTAAGTGTTCAACACATTAACTTTCCTTTTTCTTCATTTTTATCCTACCTTCACCCTTCATTGAACCCCTCCCCAATTCCTTTCTTCATTTCCTCCCAGAGGGATAATTCAGTTCCCCAAATTTACTCTTCCTTGAGGAATCACTGGATGAACGATATGAAATCTGGAGCAGATAGAGAGCAGACCCAGGTTTGGGGAAGCCTGAAGCATATATATCTTTATATATATATATATATGTGTATATATATATATATATATATATTTAAAAGAAATAATGCAAAATTACTAATATAAAATTAGGCAGACATATAAGTATTTATTTAAAATGAGAAAAGAAATTACAACAAGCTACAAATTTACAAAGCTAGGAAAAATTACAAAATCCAGAAATTCAACATAATATCTTTATTAACTAAGAAAGTGACCCTCCAGAAAGCAGGCATAGAGGGAACTTACCTCAACATAATAAAGGCCATATATGACAAACCTACAGCCAACATCATTTTCAGTGTGAAAAACCGAAACCATTTCCTCTAAGATCAGTAACAAGACAAGGTTGCCCACTCTCACAACTATTATTCAACACAGTTTTGGAAGTTTTAGCCACAGCAATCAGAGAAGAAAAGGAAATAAAAGGAATCCAAATCGGAAAAGAAGAAGTAAAGCTGCCACTGTTTGCAGATGACATGATACTATACATAGAGAATTCTAAAGATGCTACTAGAAAACTACTAGAGCTAATCAATGAATTTGGTAAAGTAGCAGGATACAAAATTAATGCCCAGAAATCTCTTGCATTCCTATACACGAATGATGAAAAATCTGAATGAGAAATTAAGGAAACACTCCCATTTACCAGTGCAACAAAAAGAATAAAATACCTAGGAAAAAACCTACCTAAGGAGACAAAAGACCTGTATGCAGAAAACTATAAGACACTGATGAAAGAAATTAAAGATGATACAAACAGATGAAGAGATATACCATGTTCTTAGATTGGAAGAATCAACATTGTGAAAATGACTCTACTACCCAAAGCAATCTACAGATTGAATGCAATCTCTATCAAACTACCAATGGCATTTTTCACAGAACTAGAACAAAAAATTTCACAATTTGTATGCAAACACAGAAGACCCTGAATAGCCAAAGCAATCTTGAGAAAGAAAAATGGAACTGGACACATCTGTACAATATTTTTTGTCCTACATCTTTTGGCTGTTAGTTTGTCTCTTCATATGACAAAAATATTGTAATATTATTTTCTATATAAAACCTTTTTAATTCAGAAAAAATTTAAATTCCTCTACAATAATTGTTCAAAATTTATTTTTCATACTTGATAGCTTAATATAGTTTATTTGGACTTAATAACTATTATTGGTAATGATATGCTAAGATGCTATTCAATACGCTGGAATGCATAGCACATACAATGCTACATAAATGTTTTCTATAGCACAGCTTCAGCTTGTGCCCTACAAATGTAGAAATTCTGATGAATTTTATTTCATGTAGTGCTCATTAATAAAAAGAAGTGGTTGTATAGTGCTTTTACAATTGCCAGTACTGCATTTAGGAATATAATTTCATCAAGAAAGAAAACTTCCATTTTGTTTAAGCATTGATAAGAATTAAATTTATGGTTTACGATTTTGCACATCTACAGTGTGAGAGAATTTTCCACCCTAGCTTCTAGCTGTTCACATTTTAAACTGCTCCTCCTCCACCTAACATGTTAGGCAGTGCTGGGCACTATGACTTTCTTCTTGCAGCTTCAAGTTAAAACACTGGGGGAATCATTTCATTGAGCAGTATTTCTATGTTATTCCTACATGGGACAGCTAGAAAACTGTTCATGGAATATATTACAAACCATATACATATCTTACAAAACCCAAACTAAGTGAACCTTAACTCAACTTCCGCTTAGCTGGATCCCCAAAAATGCCCATAGCCCCTCCATTACCATCTAGTGTAAGAAGGACAGAGGGAAATTCAGAATGGAAAGAGGCAGTTGTCTTAACCAACTGCAGTTAAAATATCTTACCTTTGCAAATTTTACAAAAACTATGACCATATAAATACACTTATAGGTCCCCTGTCAGAGCCCTGGAAGTGGTCTGTGCAAGCAAGAGGGACTCAAATATAAGTTTTATACCCTTCTAGGTATATCTGTCTCTGGCAGTTAGTCACCAAACCAGCTTCCCTAAACATTCTTCAAGACATTCTAGAATGAAAGGTATGCCCAACAAAATAAAAGCAGGGCTATCTAGCAAAATAAATATTTTAATAGAATTAAATCTTATTGATGAAGCTACTAAACCCAATAGATTTTAGACTATTTAGACTTTAGACTGTATTTAGACTACTTTAGAGTCCTTGATTATAGACCATTTTATTGTTTTTTCATCTGTAGATAAATACCCATATAATATAGTAAGTGCTCAATACAAGTTTTGTAAATAAATGAATGAACAAATACATGAATTAATGAATGCTATTAAAAATCAAAATTTGTAAATATATCCATGGTAAGTAAAATACACTGTGAGGTAGGACAGATAGAGTGCCACATTCATAATCGTTGAAGCTGCAATGTCTGCCTCATACTTGTCAAATAAGTTGTAATTCAACTGATGGTTTTTTCAACAGAGATTGTTGTCTGAGAGTGAACAACAGTCTCTATCCAAATAAAAATGTTTTTAAGCACTCCTGGATGTGAATCCAATATGGAAATGGATTTGAAATAAACATTAAACATTTTTCCATCTGTTGCCTTGCTGAGTCACTGAAAAATATCCTCCTCAAATGTTCATATTTTCAGATTAATTGGTCCATGGCTGCCAGGCATGAAGAAGAAAGAAAATCTGAAACTCAGTAATTCCACTAAGTTGTAAAAGATGCACTACAGAGACACTGTTATTTGGGGATGAAGCTGTGGATTAACACTGGAGTCAAACCAGGGGAAACATTCCTAGGTTGTCAGAACATTTTATCCAACAATTAATCAAAATCAGCACATCCCAATAACTTTGATTAATTTTATGCTTAATTTTTTATCTCAAAACTTCTACCAAAATATATTTATATTACTAATCTCTAGAGGATCATCTTTTTAATGAGCAGCAGAAGTTTAAGGAAGAATTTGGAGTGAGGGAAGGAGAAGATAAAGGGGATAGAATAAGAGACAACTGGAGTAAATGATGAATGAGTGAGATTTCCAAAATAGCAACAAACAAGGAGAACAGAAGACTTTAAAATAATCAAAGAAACTAGTACTCTTTCTCACATTTCAGTCATGCCTTTCCTCTGAGGAGTGTAGCACAAGCCAAAGAAGTTAGCTCCAATCTACTCAAGGCTCAAAGAAACAACGAAAAGTTGGTTTCCCTCCTGCACATTCCCACCTCTGGCTGCCTCCAGAATTACTATTCAGCACTAACTCCCCCACATTTAAAGGCAGCCTGAATCCTGAGACCACAATCCCAATTACAAGACCTTCATGCTACTTTTGTAGGCTGAATGTCATTCTGGGTCAACTGCACTTTAGCTTCACAGTATAGGGGTAAATATAAATGGGAAAAAGAAGCAAGCACTAGGGAATAATTGCAAAAATGTCTCTTAACAGAGGCAACACAATTTCTCTAACTAATAAGAATTTCAGCAATCCTAATCAAAATCCCAACAGAATGTTTTAGAAATCAAAACTAATTCCAAAACAAAATGTGTCAGGAAAAGCAAAAGGATCTAGTACAGCCAAAATAATTTTGGAAAAGAAGAACAAAGTTGGGAGACTTGTAGGACTTAATTTCAAGACTTACTATAAAGGTACAATAGCCAAGACATCATGATATTTGTGAAAAGATGAACACATAATAAAAAAGATGTGGCACATATGTAAAATGGAATATTACTCAGCCATAAAAAGAACCAAAGTTGAGTTATTTGTAATGAGGTGGATGGACCTAGAGACTGTCATACAGAGTGAAGTAAGTCAGAAAGTGAAAAACAAATACTGTATGCTAACACATATATATGGAATCAAAAAAAAAAAACCAAAAAGGTTCTGAAGAACCTAGGGGCAGGACAGGAACAAAGATGCAGATGTAGAGAAGGGACTTGAGGACATGGGGAGGAGGAAGGGTAAGCTGGGACGAAGTGAGACTGGCATGGACATATATACACTACCAAATGTAAAATAGATAGCTAGTGGGAAGCAGCCGCATAGCACAGGGAGATCAGCTCGGTGCTTTGTGACCACCTAGAGGGGTGGGATAGGGAGGGTGGGAGGGAGATGCAAGAGGGAGGGGATATGGGGATATATGTATATGTATAGCTGATTCACTTTGTTATAAAGCACAAACTAACACACCATTGTAAAGCAATTATACTCCAATAAAGATGTTAAAATAAAAAAAGATGAACACATAGGTCAATGGCACGAAATAGAGAGTCCAGTTATAGACCCATACATATATGGTCAACTGGTTTTTACAAAGTGTCGGTAGATAAACAACACTCTCTTCAACAAACGGCCCTGGCACAATTGGATATCCAAGTGTAAAGAAATAAACTTTGACCCATACTTTGCTCCATGTACAAAAATTAACTTTAAAAATGCATAGGCTTAAGTGTAAAACATGAGACTATACAACTTCTAGGAGATAACATAGGGAAAATATTTATGACCTTGGTTTATGTAAGATTTCTTACATAGAACCAAAAATAAAAATAAAACCATGAATCATAAAAGAAGAAAAAAACTAATAATTGGCTTTCATCAAAATTAAAAACATCTTCTCTGTGATTTTTTTGATTTTTTTTATTGACCTATAGTTGATTTACAATGTTGTGTAGCTTCAGGTGTACAGCTAAGGAGATTTTATATATACATATATATATATATATATATATACACACACACACACACATACACACACATATACATATATTTTTTTCAGATTCTTTTCCATTACAGGTTACTACAAGATATTGAATATAGTTCCCTGTTCTATACAGCAGGTCCTTGTTTTTTACCTATTTTATACATAGTAGTGTGTATATGTTACTCCCAAACTCCTTATTTATCCCACCCCACCCCCACTTTTCCCCTTTGGTAACCATAAGATTGTTTCCTATGTCTGTATGTCTGTGAGTCTGTTTCAGTTTTGTAAATAAGTTCATTTGTATCATTTTTTGGGATTCCACAAATAATTGATATCATGATATTTGTCTTTGTCTGACTTACTTCACTTAGTATGATAATCTCTAGGTTCATCCATGTTGCTGAAAATGGCATTATTTCATTCTTTTTTATGACTGCATAATATTCCATTATGTATGAGTGAGTGTGTGTGTGTGTGTATATACACACACATCTTCTTTATCCATTCATCTGTCAATGGACACTTAGGTTGCTTCCATGTCTTGGCTATTGTAAAGAGCATTGCTATGAACACTGGGGTGCATGTACCTTTTCTAAATAGAGTTTTCAGCTTTTCTGGATATATACCCAGGAGTGGGATTGCTGGATCATATGGTAGCTCTATTTTTAGTTTTTAAAGCAACATCCATACTATTCTCCACAGTGGCTGCACAAACTTAACATTACCACCAAGAAAAACATCTTCTCTTTGAAAAATAAAGTTAAGAAAATGAAAAAAATGACATAAACTAGGAGAAAATATTTGCAAAACATATATCTGATAAAGGACTAATAATAAGAATATATAAGAATTCTTAATAAGAAAATTCAATAATAAGAAAACAACCTCATTTCTTTAAAAAAAGAGTAACATTATCAAGATGGCAACACAGATTATTCCCAACTTCAGTCCCCTTCATAAGAAGACCAACTAGCAACTGTCCATAGACAAGACACCACTGTAAATATCCCAGACCACGGAAGTGAGGCTGAAGCACCCCCTTGGACCACAGAGACTGAGAAGGGTAGGAGGAGCAGCTACACTCTGACTGCATTGCCCCTCACCCAAGCCAGAATAGCACTGCACTGAGGGGACCCCCCCCCCAGGCCTTTGGTTTCTCCAGTGGGAAAAGGAGAGCCCAAGATGGACATTCAGCTCCACATGTGTTGTGGGTCCTTTCCCAGGAGGCCCATTTTGGTGTCACTTCACAGGAATCACAGGGGAAATCTGCAGGGCTTGCCCACTGGAGATCAGACTGTGATGAAGTAGAGGGCAGGGCTTACAGCAACCAGGGTTCAGATCTTGGTAGATCAAGTTCCTTCTCACAGCAGTGCCCAATTAGAGATCCCAGCCAACTGCTCATTTACAGAGCCAAGCCAGTGCCCTCATTTGGCCAGGAAAATTGGTGTGCAGTTCTGTCTGATTCAGGATCCAAAACAATGAGCCTATCTGGGCTTGGAGCCTATGCTGCCACACCACCCAGGCAAGGAAGCTAATTCATAGCCCCACACATCACTAGGTGCAGACTTCACCCTGACTGACCAGGAAACCTGGGGGGAGAACTTGGGAAGCAATGTAGCCCAGCAGCACGTGAGCAGAGAGCCCAGCCAGTGGTTCTGCCTGTCTACAGAGCTCAGCTGGTGGCTCTGTCTGGCCAGGGAGCTCAGTGCACAGTTCTGCATGATTTGGGTTCCTGGTCAGCAAGCCATGCTGGGCTTGGAGCATGTTCTGTTGCTCCACCCAGGCAGTGAATTAGGTTCATGGCCCTACCTACTGTTAAACATAGCCCTCAGTCTCACCCAATGAGGAAGCCTTACCAAGGTACCCAGGAGGCTACACCTTATAACCAGCTGCAGAGTCACCCAAGCAGAGAGCCCAGCCAGAAGCTCTTCCCATCTGCAAAGCTTAGCTGTTGGCCCTATCTGACCAGTGAACAGTTCTACCTGATTCTGTTCCCCAGCCAGTGAGCCATGCCAGCCATGGAATCTGTTATATGGCTCCACTCGAGCTGGGAAACAAATCTGAAGCTCTGCCTAGGGCTAAATATACCCTCCAGTCCCACCTGGCCACAAATCCTAACCAGAGCACCTGGAAGCTGTATAGCCCTCTATAGCCTCACGAACATTGTCAATTGAGCAGAGAGCCCAGCCAGTGGCCCTACCCATTGGCGGAGCTGAGCCAGTGGTCCCATCTTGCCAGGAAGTTTGGTGGGCAGCCCTGTCAGATTCAGGTCCCCAGACATTGAGCAGTAATATCCATGGAATATATTCTACAGTCCTGCTTGCACAGGAAAGCAAGTTCAAAGCCCTGCCCAACTGCCAAGTATAGCATCCAGTCCTACCTGACTAGGAAGCCCAACTAGAGAATCCGTGCAACCATGGAGTCCATCATATAGCCTAGCTAAGACCGAGAACTAAACCAGCAGTCCTATCCAGCTATTCCCAGCCAGCAGAACTTCCCTGGACTTTAGTGCGTGAGCAGTGACTTCACCAAATAGAGACACCACCCCAATAGCAAGCCCCACCTGCCCAAAGACACTGCCAGCTGACCAGTCCAGAACCCCAAGCAGAACTGACTAGTGAAGGATTGTCTCTGCCAAAGTGAACCTGTAAGGTCTGGAGGAGGGGTGTACTTATCCAAATGTCCAGATACCAATGCAAGGAGTCAAGGATGACAACGAATCAGGTAAACATGAAACCACCAAAAGAAACTAATAAAGCGCCAATAACAGACCATAAAGAAATGAAGATCTATAAACTGTCTGATAAAGAATTCAAAAAAACCTCTTAAGAAGTTTAGTGAACTACAAGAGCTGAAAAATACAATGACTGACTTGAAGACTTGAATAGAGAGCTTCAACAATAGATTGACCAAGCAGGATAAATAATCAGAGAACTAGAAGAAAGATCATTTGAAATTATCCAGTCAGAGGAGAAAAAAGAATGAAAAAGAGTGATGCAAGCCTATGAAACTTGAGGAACAGTATCAGGAAAACAATATTCATATTGTGGGAATCCCAGAAGGACAAGAGTAAGAGAAAGGGAACAAAAACGATATTTAACTCAATAATGGCCGAAAACTTTCCAAACCTGGGGAGAGTAATAGACATCCAGATTCATGAGGTCCAGAGAACCCCAAATAGTTTGAACTTAAAAATGGCTACAGGAAGACATATTAAATTGTCAAAGGTCACAGACAAAGAGAGAAATATGAAAGTATAAGAGAAAAGTGACATGTCACATACAAGGGAAATTCCACACACCACCACTGCCCCCAGCCCCAATAAGACTATGTGTGGATTTCTCAACAGAAAATTTTCAGGTCAGGAGAGAATGAAAAGATATATTCAAAATATTGACATATAAAACTGTCAACCAAGAATACAATACCTGGCAAAGCTAAACTTCAGAAATTAAGGAGAGATAAAGACTTTTCCAAACAGACAAAAGCTGAGGGAATTTATCACCACTAGACCTGCCTCACAAGAAATGCTAAAAGGAGTTCTTCAGGAAGACATAAAAGGATACTAATAAACATAAAAACATATGAATGCAGGTGTGAAACTCACTGGTAATAGTAAATATATACTCAAAGTCAGATTCTCTAAAACTGTGATGGTGCTGCATAATTCACTTGCAACTCTAGTTGAAGAGTTAGAAAAACAAATGTGGTAAAAATAACCATAACTGCAATAATTTTTCATTGGATATGCAAAATAAAAATGTGTAAACTGTAACTACAATAACCTAAAATGTGAGTAGGATGGGGAAAGAAAAGTGTAAAGTTTAGAAATGCTATTAAAGTTAAGCTGTTAATAGCTTAAAATAGGATGTTATATATATATACTTTTTTACATTTTTTATTAGTTTCTCATTTATAACAAAGTGAATCAGTAATACATATACATCTGTTCCCACATCCCTTCCCTCTTGTGTCTCCCTCCCGCCCACCCTCCCTATCCCACCCCTCCAGGCGGTCACAAAGCACTGAGCTGATCTCCCTGTGCTATGCGGCTGCTTCCCACTATCTATCTACCTTATGTTTGGTACTGTATATATGTCCATGCCTCTCTTTCACTTTGTCACAGCTTACCCTTCCCCCTCCCCATATCCTCAAGTTCATTCTCAAGTAGGTCTGTGTCTTTATTCCTGTTCTACCCCTAGGTTCTTCATGACATTTTTTTTTCTTAAATTCCATATATATGTGTTAGCATATGGTATTTGTCTTTCTCTTTCTGACTTACTTCACTCTGTATGACAGACTCTAGGTCTATCCACCTCATTACAAATAGCTCAGTTTCGTTTCTTTTTACGGCTGAGTAATATTCCATTGTATATATGTGCCACATCTTCTTTATCCATTCATCCGATGATGGACACTTAGGTTGTTTCCAGCTCCGGGATATTGTGAATAGAGCTGAAATGAACATTTTGGTACATGTCTCTTTTTGAATTATGGTTTTCTCAGGGTATATGCCTAGTAGTGGGATTGCTGGGTCATATGGTAGTTCTATTTGTAGTTTTTTAAGGAACCTCCATATTGTTCTCCATAGTGGCTGTACCAATTCACATTCTCACCAGCAGTGCAAGAGTGTTCCCTTTTCTCCACACCCTCTCCAGCATTTATTGTTTCTAGATTTCTTGATGATGGCCATTCTGACTAGTGTGAGATGATATCTCATTGTAGTTTTGATTTGCATTTCTCTAATGATTAATGATGTTGAGCATTCTTTCATGTGTTTGTTGGCAGTCTGTATATCTTCTTTGGAGAAATGCCTATTTAAATCTTCTGCCCATTTTTGGATTGGGTTGTTTGTTTTTTTGCTATTGAGCTGCATGAGCTGCTTATAAATTTTGGAGATTAATCCTTTGTCAGTTGCTTCATTTGCAAATATTTTCTCCCATTCTGAGGGTTGTCTTTTGGTCTTGTTTATGGTTTCCTTTGCTGTGCAAAAGCTTTGAAGTTTCATTAGGTCCCATTTGTTTATCTTTGTTTTTATTTCCATTTCTCTAGGAGGTGGGTCAAAAAGGATCTTGCTGTGATTTATGTCATAGAGTGTTCTGCCTATGTTTTCCTCTAAGAGTTTGATAGTGTCTGGCCTTACATTTAGGTCTTTAATCCATTTTGAGCTTATTTTGGTGTATGGTGTTACGGAATGATCTAATCTCATACTTTTACATGTCCCTGTCCAGTTTTCCCAGCACCACTTATTGAAGAGGCTGTCCTTTCTCCACTGTACATTCCTGCCTCCTTTATCAAAGATAAGTTGACCATATGTGTGTGGGTTTATCTCTGGGCTTTCTATCCTGTTCCATTGATCTATCTTTCTGTTTTTGTGCCAGTACCACACTGTCTTAATTACTGTAGCTTTGTAGTATAGTCTGAAGATAGGGAGCCTGATTCCTCCAGCTCCGTTTTTCGTTCTCAAGATTGCTTTGGCTATTTGGGGTCTTTTGTTTTTCCAAACAAATTTTGAAATTTTTTGTTCTAGTTCTGTGAAAAATGCCAGTGGTATTTTGATAGGGATTGCATTGAATCTGTAGATTGCTTTGGGTAGTAGAGTCATTTTCACAATATTGATTCTTCCAATCCAGGAGCATGGTATATCTCTCCATCTCTTTGTATCATCTTTAATTTTTTTCATCAGTGTTTTATAATTTTCTGCATACAGGTCTTTTGTCTCGTTAGGTAGGTTTATTCCGAGATATTTTATTCTTTTTGTTGCAACGGTAAATGGGAGTGTTTTCTTGATTTCACTTTCAGATTTTTCATCATTAGTGTAAAGGAATGCCAGAGATTTCTGTGTATTAATTTTGTATCCTGCTACTTTACCAAATTCATTGAATAGCTCTAGTAGTTTTCTGGTAGCATCTTTAGGATTCTCTATGTATAGTATCATGTCATCTGCAAACAGTGACAGATTTACTTCTTCTTTTCCAATTTGGATTCCTTTTATTTCCTTTTCTTCTCTGATTGCTGTGGCTAAAACTTCCAAAACTAAGTTGAATAAGAGTGGTGAGAGTGGACAGCCTTGTCTTGTTCCTGATCTTAGTGGAAATGGTTTCAGTTTTTCACCATTGAGGACGATGTTGGCTGTGGGTTTGTCATATATGGCCTTTATTATGTTGAGGAAAGATCCCTCTATGCCTACTTTCTGCAGGGTTTTTATCATAAATGGGTGTTGAATTTTGTCGAAAGCTTTCTCTGCATCTATTGAGATGATCATATGGTTTTTCTCCTTCAATTTGATAATATGGTGTATCATGTTGATTGATTTGCATATATTGAAGAATCCTTGCATTCCTGGAATAAACCCCACTTGATCATGGTGTATGATCCTTTTAATGTGCTGTTGGATTCTGTTTGCTAGTATTTTGTTGAGGATTTTTGCATCTATGTTCATCAGTGATATTGGCCTGTAGTTTTCTTTCTTTGTGACATCCTTGCCTGGTTTTGGTATCAAGGTGATGATGGCCTCGTAGAATGAGTTTGGGAGTGCTCCTCCCTCTGCTATATTTTGGAAGAGTTTCAGAAGGATAGGTGTTAGCTCTTCTCTAAATGCTTGATAGAATTCGCCTGTGAAGCCATCTGGTCCTGGGCTTTTGTTTGTTGGAAGATTTAATCACAGTTTCAATTTCAGTGCTTGTGATTGGTCTATTCATATTTTCTATTTCTTCCTGAGTCAGTCTTGGCAGGTTGTGCATTTCTAAGAATTTGTCCATTTCTTCCAGGTTGTCCATTTTATTGGCATAGAGTTGCTTGTAGTAATCTCTCATGATCTTTTGTATTTCTGCAGTGTCAGTTGTTACTTCTCCTTTTACATTTCTAATTCTATTGATTTGAGTCTTCTCCCTGTTTTTCTTGATGAGTCTGGCTAATGGTTTATCAATTTTGTTTATCTTCTCAAAGAACCAGCTTTTAGTTTTATTGATCTTTGCTATCGTTTCCTTCATTTCTTTTTCATTTATTTCTGATCTGATCTTTATGATTTCTTTCCTTCTGCTAACTTTGGGCGTTTGTTCTTCTTTCTGTAATTGCTTTAGGTGCAGGGTCAGGTTGTTTACTCGAGATGTTTCCTGTTTCTTAAGGTGGGATTGTATTGCTATAAACTTCTCCCTTAGAACTGCTTTTGCTGTGTCCCATAGGTTTTGGGTCATCGTGTCTCCATTGTCATTTGTTTCTAGGTATTTTTTTATTTCCTCTTTGATTTCTTAAGTGATCACTTCGTTATTGAGTAGTGTATTGTTTAGCCTCCATGTGTTTGTATTTGATGTCTAGTCTCATAGCATTGTGGTTGGAAAAGATACTTGATACAATTTCAATTTTCTTAAATTTACCAAGGCTTGTTTTGTGACCCAAGATATGATCTATCCTGGAGAATGTTCCATGAGCACTTGAGAAAAATGTGTATTCTGTTGTTTTTGGATGGAATGTTCTATAAATATCAATTAAGTCCATCTTGTTTAATGTATCATTTAAAGCTTGTGTTTCCTTATTTATTTTCATTTTGGATGATCTGTCCATTGGTGAAAGTGGGGTGTTAAAGTCCCCTACTATGATTGTGTTACTGTCGATTTCCCCTTTTATGGCTGTTAGTATTTGCCTTATGTATTGAGGTGCTACTATGTTGCGTGCATAAATATTTACAATTGTTATATGTTCTTCTTGGTTCGATCCCTTTATCATTATGTAGTGTCCTTCTTTGTCTCTTCTAATAGTCTTTATTTCAAAGTCTATTTTGTCTGATATAAGAATTGCTACTCCAGCTTTCTTTTGATTTCCATTTGCATAGAATATCTTTTTCCATCCCCTTACTTTCAGTCATTATGTGTCTCTAGGTCTGAAATGGGTCTCTTGTAGACAGCATATATATGGGTCTTGTTTTTGTATACATTCAGCCAATCTGTGTCTTTTGGTGGGAGCATTTAGTCCATTTATGTTTAAGGTAATTTTTTTTTTTTTTTTTTTTTTTTTTGCGGTATGCGGGCCTCTCACTGTTGTGGCCTCTCCCGTTGCGGAGCACAGGCTCTGGATGCGCAGGCCCAGCGGCCATGGCTCATGGGCCCAACCGCTCCGCGGCATATGGGATCCTCCCAGACCGGGGCACGAACCCGTATCCCCTGCATCGGCAGGCGGACTCTTAACCACTGCGCCACCAGGGAGGCCCTAAGGTAATTATTGATATGTATGTTCCTATTCCCATTTTCTTAATTGTTTTGGGTTCGTTATTGTAGGTCTTTTACTTCTGTTGTGTTTCTTGCCTAGAGAAGTTCCTTTAGCATTTGTTGTAAAGCTGGTTTGGTGGTGCTGAACTCTCTCAGCTTTTGCTTGTCTGTAAAGGTTTTAATTTCTCCATCAAATCTGAATGAGATCCTTGCTGGGTAGAGTAATCTTGGTTGCAGGTTTTTCTCCTTCATCACTTTAATTATGTCCTGCCACTCCCTTCTGGCTTGTAGAGTTTCTGCTGAGAGATCAGCTGTTATCCTGATGGGGATTCCCTTGTGTGTTATTTGTTGTTTTTCCCTTGCTGCTTTTAATATGGTTTCTTTGTGTTTAATTTTTGACAGTTTGATTAATATGTGTCTTGGTGTATTCCTCCTTGGATTTATTCTGTATGGGACTCTCTGTGCCTCCTGGAGTTGATTAACTATTTCCTTTCCCATATTAAGGAAGTTTTCAACTATAATCTCTTCAAATATTTTCTCAGTCCCTTTCTTTTTCTCTTCTTCTTCTGGAACCCCTATAATTCGAATGTTGGTGTGTTTAATGTTGTCCCAGAGGTCTCTGAGACTGTCCTCTGTTCTTTTCATTCTTTTTTCTTTATTTTGCTCTGTATCAGTTATTTCCACTATTTTATCTTCCACCTCACTTATCCGTTCTTCTGCCTCAGTTATTCTGCTATTGATCCCATCTAGAGTATTTTTTATTTCATTTATTGTGTTTTTAATCGATGCTTGAGTCATCTTTAGTTCTTCTAGGTCCTTGTTAACTGTTTCTTGCATTTTGTCTATTCTATTTCCAAGATTTTGGATCTTGGATATAGAATCTTGGATCAGCTTTACTATCATTATTCTGAATTCTTTTTCAGGTAGACTGCTATTACCTCTTCATTTGTTAGGTCTGGTAGGTGTTTATCTTGCTCCTTCACCTGCTGTGTGTTTTTCTGTCTTCTCATTTTGCTTATCTTCCTGTGTTTGGGGTCTCCTATTTGCAGGCTGCAGATTCGTAGTTCCCGTTGTTTTTGGTGTCTGTCCCCAGTGGCTAAGGTTGTTTTAGTAGATTGTGTAGGCTTCCTGTTGGGGGGGACTAGTGCCTGTGTTCTGGTGGTTGAGGCCCGATCTCGTCTTTCTGGTGGACAGGTCCACGTCTGGTGGTGTGTTTTGGGGTGCCTGTGGCCTTATTATGTTTTTAGGCAGCCTCTCTGATAATGGGTGGGGTTGTGTTCCTGTCTTGCTAGCTTGGCATAGGGTGACCAGCACTGTAGCTTGCTGGTCGTTGACTGAAGCTGAGTGTTGGTGTTGAGATGGAGATCTCTGGGAGATTTTCGCCACTTGATATTATGTGGAGCTGGGAGGTCTCTTGTGGACCCGTGTCCTGAAGTTGGCTCTCCCACTTCAGAGGCACAGCACTGACTCCTGGCTGCAGCACCAAGAGCCTTTCATCTACCTGGCTCGGAATAAAAGGGAGAAAAAGTAGAAAGAAAGAATTAGTAGAAGAAAGAAAGAGAGAAAGAAAGGAAGAAGGAAAGAAAGGAAGGAAGGAAGGAAGGAAGAAAGAAAGAAAGGAGGGAGGGAGGAAGGATGGAAAGAAAGAAAGAAAGAAAGGAGGGAGGGAGGGAGGGAGGAAAGAAAAAGAAAGTGAAAGGAAGAAGGGAGGGAGGGAGGAAGGAAAGAAAAAGAAAGAGTGAAAGGAAGAAGGGAGGGAGAGAGGAAGGAAAGAAAAAGAGTGAAAGGATGAAGCGAGGGAGGGAGGAAGGACAGAAAGAGAGAAAGAAAGAAAGGGGGGCGGAGGGAGGGAGGGAGGGAGGGAAGGTAGGAAAAAAGAGAGAAGATAAAGTAAAATAGAATAAAGTATAAAGTATAGTAGTGTTATTAAAATAAAAAAGTAATTATTGAAAAAAAAACGGACAGATAGAACCCTGGGATATATGGTGGAAGCAAAGCTATACAGAGAAAATCTCACACAGAAGCATACACATACACATTCACAAAAAGAGAACAGGGGGAACAAATCGAAAATCTTGCTCTCAAAGTCCACCTCCTCAATTTGGGATAATTCGTTGTAAAAAGAGGAAAAGGGGAAACAGTCTGAAATCTTGCTCTCAAAGTCCACCTCCTTAATTTGGGATAATTCATTGTAAAAAGAGGAAAAGGGGAAAAAATCTTAAATCTTGTCCTCAAAGTCCACCTCCTCAATTTGGGATGATTCGCTGTCCATTCATGCACTCCACAGACGCAGGGCACATCAAGCGGACCGTGGAGCTTTAATCCGCTGCCTCCAAGGCTGCACAGAGAAATTTCCCTGTCTCTTCTCTGCTCCCACAGATCCCGGGTCTCAGCCTTGGCCCTGGCCCCGCCTCTGCACGTAGGTCGCCGGAGGGCGTCCGTTCTTCTCTCAGACAGGATGGGTTTAAAGGGGCCGCTGATTCGGGGGCTCTGGCTCACTCAGGCCGAGGGGAGGGAGGGGCACGCATTGCGGGGTGGGCCGGCGGCGGCAGAGGCCGGTGTGACGTTGCACCAGCCCGAGGCGCTCCGTGCACTTTCCCGGGGAAGCCGTCCCTGGGTCCCGGGACCCCGGCAGTGGCGGGCTGCACAGGCTCCCCGGAAGGAGTGGTGGACAGTGACCTGCGCTCGCACACAGGCCTTGTGGCGGCAGCAGCAGCAGCCCCAGAGTCCCACGCCAGTCTCCGGGGTCCACGCCTTCAACCGCGGCTCGCGCCCATCTCTGGAGCTTCTTTAAGCAGCGCTCTTAATGCCCTCTCCTCGCGCACCAGGAAACAAAAGGGAAGAAAAAGTCTCTTGCCTCTTCGGCAGCTCCAGACTTTTTCCCCGGACTCCCTCCGGGCTAGCCATGGTGCACTAACCCCTTCAGGCTCTCTTCCTGCCGCCAGCCCCAGTCCTCGCCCTGCGCTCCGACTGAAACCCGATACCCGAGCCTCAGCTCCCAGCCCCGCCCGCCACGGCGGCCGAGCAGACAAGCCTCTCGGGCTGGTGTGTACCTGAGGGCACCGATCCTCTGTGCGGGAATCTCTCCGCTTTGCCCTCCACACCCCTGTTGCTGTGCTCTCCTCCGCTAATCCGAAGCTTTCCCCCTCCACCACCCGCAGTCTCCACCTGCGAAGGGGCTTCTAGTGTGTGGAAACCTTTCCTCCTTCATGGCTCCCTCCCACTGGTGCAGGTCCCGTCCCTATCCTTTTGTCTCTGTTTATTCTTTTTTCTTTTGCCCTACCCAGGTATGTGGGGAGTTTCTTGCCTTTGGGGGGGTCTGAGGTCTTCTGTCAGCGTTCAGTAGGTGTTCTGTAGGAGTTGTTCCACGTGTAGATGAATTTCTGATGTATCTGTGGGGAGGAAGGTGATCTCCGCGTCTTACTCTTCCGCCATCTTCCTCCTTCTCCGGATGTTATATATTTTATGTGAGCCTCATAGCACCACAAAGGAAAAACCTGTAGTAGTTACACAAAAGATTATGATAAAGGTGTCAAAGCATACTGCTACAAGGAATCACCAAATCACAAAAGAAAAGAGCAAACAGGAAGCAAAGAACAAAGGATCTACAAAACATTCAGAATACAATTAACAAAATGACAATAGTAAATCCTTAGCTATCAGTTGTTACTTTAAATGTAAATATACTAAATTATGCCATCAAAAGACAGAATGGATGAATAAATTTTTTTAAAAAACCAACAATATGCTTCCTACTAAAGATACACTTTAGCTTTAAGACAAACACAGTGAGAGTGAAAGGATTGCAATGATATTTCAAGCAAATGGTAACCAAAAGCAAGTGGGGGTAGCTATATTCACATTAGACAAAATAGACTTTAAGCTAAAAATGATGAAAAGAGACAAAGAAGATCATTATATAACGAAAAAGGGGCCAATTTATTAAGAATATATGACAATTTTAAATATTTAAGCACTCAACATTGGAGCACCTAAATATATAAAGCAAATGTTAAACAGACCTAAAAGAAGACATAAACAACAATACAATAATAGTTGGGGACCTTAATATCCCACTCTTGACAATGGATATATTATCCTGATGGAGAATCAATAAGGAAACAGGGGCCTCCCTGGTGGCGCAAGTGGTTGAGAGTCCGCCTGCCGATGCAGGGGATACGGGTTCGTGCCCCGGTCTGGGAGGATCCCATATGCCGCGGAGCGGCTGGGCCCGTGAGCCATGGCCGCTGAGCCTGCGCGTCCGGAGCCTGCGCGTCCGGAGCCTGTGCTCCGCAACGGGGGAGGCCACAACAGTGAGAGGCCCGCATACCGCAAAAAAAAAAAAAAAAAAAAAAAAAAAAAATAAGGAAACAGAAGATTTGAGCAATGCTATAGACCAAATGGACCTATCCAGAACATTCCATCTTACAAACAGCAGAACACACATTCTTCTCAAGCATACGTGGAATATTTTCTAGAATAGATCATGGTAGGCCACAATCAAATCTTAGCAAATTTAAGAAGACTGAAATCATACCAAGTATCTTTTCTGACCACAGTAATATGAAACTAGAAATCAATAACAGGAGGAGAACTGGAAAAATCACAAAATATGGAAATTAACACACTCTTGAACAGCCAATAGCTCAAGGAAGAAATTAAAAGGAAAAATTTTAAAGCATCTTGAGACTTAAAAAAATGGAAACACAATATACCAAAACTTACTGGATGAAGCAAAAGCAGAAATAAGAACATTTATAGTGATAAACACATACATTAAGAAAAAAGAGAGTTCTCAAATAAACAAGCTAACTTTACACCTCAAGGTAGTAGAAATAGAAGAACCAACTAAGCCCAAAGTTAGCAGAAGGAAGGAAATAATAAAGATTAGAGCAGAAATAAAAAGAGAGAGAATGTGAGAACAATAGAAAAGAAAAACAAAACCAAGAGTTGGCTCTTTGGAAAGATAAAAATATAAACAAACCTTTAGCTAGACTAAGCAAGAAAAAAAGAGAGAGGACCCAAATAAATAATAAATGAAAGATAAATAAAATTATAACTGATACCACAGAAATACAAAGGATCATGAGAGACTACTATGAAAAACTATATGCCAACAAATTGGACAACCTAGAAGAAATGGCTAAATTCCTGGAAACGTACAATATGCCAAGAGTGAATCATGAAGGAATAGAAAATTCAAACAGACCAATAATGAGTAAGGAGAGTGAAATAGCAATCAAAAACCTCACAAAAGAAAAAGCTCAGGACAAGATGGTTTCACTGGTGAATCCTACCAAATATTTACAGAAGAATTAATGTCAATTCTTCTCAGACTCTGCCAAAAATTTGAAGAGGAGGCAACATTCCCAAAGTCATTCTATGAAGCCACCATCACCCTGATACCAAAACCAGACAAGAATACTACAAGAAAAGAAAATGACAGCCAATGTCCCTGATGAATATAGATGAAAAAATTCTCAACAAAATACCAGTTAACCAAATTCAATAGCACATTAAAAAGATCATATACCATGATTAAGAGGGATTGATCCTTGAGATGCAGGAATGGTTCAAGATACACAAATCAATAAATGTAATATATCACATTAATCAAATAAAAGATAAAAATCATAAGGTCATCTCAATAGTTGCAGAAAAAGCATTTGAAAAACTTCAACATCTACTCATGATAAAAAAAATCTCTCAATAAATTGATATAGAAGAAACATGCCTCGACATAATAAAGGCCATATATGACATGTCCACAACTAACATAGAGTTGGTGAAGGTTGAAACCTTTTCCTCTAAGATTGGGAAGAAGACAAGGTTACCCACTCTCACCACTCCTATTCAACAAGTACGGGAAGTCCTAGCCAGAAAAATCAGGCAAAAAAAAATAAAATAAAATAAATAAGAGCATCAGAACTGGAAATAAGCAAAATTATCTCTATTTTCAGATGACATGATTTTACATGTAGAAAATCCTAAAGATCTTACAAAAAGAAAACTGTTAAAACTAAGAAATGAATTTAGTAAAGTTGCAAGATGCAAAATCAACAAACAAAAATCAGCTGTGTTTCTATACATTAGCAATGAATTATCTAAAAAAGAAATTTTTAAAAATCCCAATAGTATCAAAAACAATAAAATACTTAGGAATAAATTTAACTAAGGAGGTGAAAGATCTCTACATTAATAACTATAAGATGTTAATGAAAGAAATTGAAGACACAAATAAATCAAAAGATATCCTATATTCATGTATTGAAATAATTGATATTGTTAAAATGTTCATACAACCTGAAGCCACCTATAGATTCAATGCAAGCCCTAACAAGACTCAATTATCATTTTTCACAGAAATAAAGAAAACAGAAGCAAGGAGTGGGGAGTGGGAGAATTGAGCGGAAGCGATCAAAAGGTACAAACTTCCAGTTATAAGGTTATGTACAGTGTGATGACTATCGCTAACGGTACTGTATTGTGCATTTGAAAGTTGCTAAGTGAGTAGATCTTGAAAGTTCTCATCATAGGAAAAAGAATTTTGTAACTGTGTGAGATGATGAATGTTAATTAAACTTATTGTGGTTACCATTTTGCAATACATACGTATATCAAATCATTATGTTGTATACCTTAAAATTATATCAATTATTTATTTATGTTGTACACCTTAAACTTCTCAATAAAGCTGGAAAAAAAATTTTAAACTCAAAAAATATTTTTAATAAATAAATAAAAAGAAAGTAACAGGATGTTGACTTAAAGAAAATGCACAACATGAGAGTTGCGAGTTAAGTTTTCTTCGGGGCAAAATGAGGACTGCAGCCTGGAAGACAGCGTTTCAGATAACTGAGAAACTGCTCCGAGGAGGCGAGGGGAGGAGCCAGGATATAGAGGAGTTTTGCAGAAAAGAGCAGGTAGTTGGAAGTCAAAAGATTATTGTTAGCTCTTGGAGGAAGACGCGGTCGCCACTGCAGCAGAGCCTTGGGCCACCCACTCATGCTCCTGACTCACCGCTGTTCGCCCTCGCTGAGGAACAAGTCGGTCAGGAAGCCATACCGCATCCATGGCTTTTACAGATACCGGAAAGACTCCCGTGGAGCCCAAGGTGGCGATTAACCGGATTCGAATCACCCTCATCAGCCGCAACTTGAAGTCTTTGGAGAAGGTATGTGCTGACCTCATCAGAGGCGCAAAGGAAAAGAATCTCAAGGTGAAAGGATGGGTTCGGATGCCTACCAAGACTCTGAGAATAACTACAAGGAAAACTCCTTGTGGTGAAGGTTGATGGGATCGTTTCCAGATGAGGATCCACAAGCGACTTATTGACCTGCACAATCCTCTGAGATTGTCAAGCACATCACTTCTATCAGTATTGAGCTAGGAGTCGAGGTTGAAGTCACCACTGCAGATGCTTAAATCAACATTTTTAATAAACTGATAATCAGTTGTCAAAAAAAAATGATTATTGTTAAATAAAGAAAACCAGATATCTCAAGTTAAGGAATTTAGTGCTTTTCTGTGTATGGGAAGATACAAGAGTCTGGGCTCACTGAAATCATTCCTTTGATATGCACCTTAGCTATCTGGGGCCTGTATTTTCACACCCTGAGTTTCCACAGGGCTCGCCACAGGGAGTGGCTGCAGTCTGATGGCTGCTAGGTGGCAGGTATTCTTTACAGCCCTGAGTTTCCTCAGGACTCACCAGCTCACGTTGGAGGGCTGCAATCATTGGTGACTATGACATCCTTTGTTTATTGATATGGCAGGAAATATTCCATTTATAAATATTCCATTCCATTTATAAATATTCCATTTATCAAGGAAAAGATTTGAACAAGATACCAAAGAAGATACATGGAGCAAATACACGAAAAAAATGCTTAATATCATTCGTTATTAGGGAAATTAATACCAAAACCACAATGAGATACCACTACATACTTATCAGATGGGCTTTAAAAAAAGATAATTACCAAATACTGCTGGAGCAAGGAAAGCATAATGATAAGTAAAAGAAGACAAACTCAAAATAATTTAAATAATACAAATCATTTCTTTTATATGACATTCTATAAAACGCAAAACTAGAAGGACAGAAATCATATCAGTGGTGTGTAGGGACTGGAGTGGGGAGAAGGAATTATCTACAAAGGGAGTTGAAGGAAACTTTTGGGATGATGGAGATGTTCTCTATCTTAATTGTAGAGGCAATTACATGACTATGTAAGTTTGTCAAAATTCATTGAACTGTACACCAAAGAAGGGTGAATTTTACTATATGTAAATTATATCTCAATAAACCAAAAGAACAAGCATCACAATAAATCCAAAATTAATTGCATATAAATCATCTTGTGAATCATTATTTTAATGAAATTACTCAAATTGAATCAGGGCAAAATTCTGTGCACTATTTGAATTTTTGAAATGTTTTAGTGATAAATTTTCAGATTAATAGAATACATACTTCTAAAGTATTCACCACAGTTGTTAAAAGGTGAGGCATCATTTAGTATTACTGTCATTGATCAGCATCTATGGTAATTGCCTGTGACACATTAGCATTCATTATGCAAGAAGCATTTCTTTACTAGCCTACAGGCCTAAAAAAACTCATTTTTCTTCAGTTCTGGGCCAATAGGATATGCTTCAGTCTTCTTCAATAAACTTTTATAAGGTATGATCAGATGAGACCAAATCTAAGAAAAGTAACTTCAAGTTTAGTTTCAGCTGGTCCATAATGGTAGAGTTGTTGAATATTAGAAAATAAAGCCATACAGTACGGCAGTATTACAAAGACTGTAATTACTACACTTAGAATGAATGAAACTTATCAAAGACATTTTAAGTTGCCCAGATATCATAACTCTCAGGTTACTCAAAAGCAAAATGCTAGGGCTTCCCTGGTGGTGCAGTGGTTGAGAGTCCGCCTGCCGATGCAGGGGACATGGGGTCATGCCCCGGTCCGGGAAGATCCCACATGCCGCAGAGCGGCTGGGCCCATGAGCCATGGCCGCTGAGCCTGCGCGTCTGGAGCCTGTGCTCAGCAATGGGAGAGGCCACAACAGTGAGAGGCCTGCGTACAGCAAAAAAAAAAAAAAAAAAGAAAAGAAAGAAAAGCAAAATGCTAAAAATATACTGTAAGATCTAAGAACATTTTGTTAATAGTGAATGGGAGCAAATTACGTATGTGGAATTTTTTGTCATAATCTCTTCCCTAGGTTTTAGTTCCACCCATACATTACATTTTCCCTACTTCTCATCTCCATGTTTGAAATAATCAAATAACCCTGTAATTTCCATGCACTGTTGCTGCACATATGAACTCACCAATGCTTTAGGAGTCCCCAAACAACAAGCAATCTATATAGAATTGGTTTCATGGGCATGCCACTTATGTAGTCACACAGGTCCCCAGTTTAGAAGGACCTACATTTGGTGTGATGCTCTGCTATTGCTGTCTGGAAATTCTTAGTAATTTTTGAACAAGAGCCCCACGTTGTCAGTTTGTTCTGGTCCCCGCAAATTATGTAACTGGTCCAACTTTATAAATACCAAAACTGACATGAAGATTCTAAGTTACTCTTTACATAGAGTCACTTGGGTCATGCATTTGACTAAAAACTAACCAAATTTATCTTGAAACACTTTAGTTAAGAAACTGCAGCTGGGGGCCTCCCTGGTGGCACAGTGGTTGAGAGTCCACCTGCCGATGCAGGGGATACGGGTTTGTGCCCCAGTCCAGGAGGATCCCATATGTCACGGAGCGGCTGGGCCCGTGAGCCATGGCCGCTGAGCCTGCGCGTCCAGAGCCTGTGCTCCGCAACGGCAGAGGCCACAACAGTGAGAGGCCTGCGTACTGCAAAAAAAAAAAAAAAAGAAACCACAGCTGGAAAACTGGCAAGTTGAGGTCATACAATGTCTAGGAACTTCTGGTAAGATAGACATGTTGGAAGGACAATTCATTTGTCTGAGACTTTGGGACATCCATTTTCTACTCTTGTTAAAATAGGGTATAAAGAAAACTAGATAGATTTTCCTCTCATGTAATCAACTGTTGTTGTAAGGAAGCTCACATTTACACTTGGTGTTACTGAAGTTTTCATTTTAATGTCTGGTCAGTTCTTCCTCCTAAAAGGTGTCATATATTCATTCACTTATTCATTCATTCAGTAAATATCTGATGAGTGCCTACTATGCACCAGGCACTGTGCTTAACACTAGACAGAAAATAGAAAAACAAAATTAAACAAAACAAGAAAACAGTGTTCTTCCCTCATGAAACTTAAAGTGACCGAATTAGTCACTCCCTATCTTCCCAATTATAATTTTGTTACATTTTCTCTCAGACATTGATTTTTAAACTGTGAATCTGGGAGAACAATATGCTACATACCAACTTTTTCAATAGCAAAATAATATAAGCGATTGTGCCTTTTAAAATGTCAGATTTTAGGGCTTCCCTGGTGGCACAGTGGTTGAGAGTCCGCCTGCCGATGCAAGGGACACGGGTTCATGCCCCGGTCCGGGAGGATCCCACATGCCGCGGAGCGGCTGGGCCCGTGAGCCATGGCCGCTGAGCCTGCGCATCCGGAGTCTGTGCTCAGCAACGGGAGAGGCCACAACAGTGAGAGGCCCGCATACCGCAAAAAAAAAAAAAAAAAAAAAAAAAAAAAAAAAAAAGTCAGATTTTACTATTTAATAATGAGAGAACGTTAGCTTTTAATAAAAGTGCCTGGGCCATGTGTAAGGTATCCAGTAAACGGTTAGCATTGCTACTAATATAAACCATGTCACCAATCTTCCTTTCGTATTAAGTGGCAAGAGCTATGATGGTCAGCCTCAAAGCTGGCTTCCAGCCCAGTCAGCCCCTGAAGCCAGCAGGGCCCAAGGCAGCAGTGTCTTTTTTAAGTGGGCTAAAAAGCATTTGGCTTGAATCTCAAATGCTGAGTCTTTCTGCAAGATGGCATATACGTAACCCAAGTGCTTTGGAGGGGAGCTGATTTTAAAAGCATTAGAGCAAGTGAGCCTTCTCTTAATCATGGTCCAAACGAAAACCAGTTGGTCCCCTACAATCTTTCTTCATCCTCAGTGGTGTAGCTAGGGCTCTTTGGTTCTAGAAAAGCATCTGTCTCATGCATTAGCCATAACACAAAGCAACAGATGCCTAACAGCTACCTCCATACCAGCTCCTGGGCTGAGGAAGTGACAACTGGTTGGAATTAAGCTGAATCTGGAAACATCCTGGGGTTCATTTTTATTTGAGGTTAC
Source organism: Mesoplodon densirostris (assembly GCF_025265405.1). Lineage (NCBI taxonomy): Eukaryota > Metazoa > Chordata > Mammalia > Artiodactyla > Ziphiidae > Mesoplodon > Mesoplodon densirostris. Next base: position 53,529,634 of record NC_082673.1, on the reverse strand, counting down.
AAAATCAACAAGTGCCATTTTCTGGGCTTGGCAAAAGAGAGCAATGTAAAGGTATCAAATGGCACTCATATATTTGGACATGATTGAAGGGTCATATCCCTTGACAGCTCGGCAGGGGTGAATTTAAGTTCCTGTAAAGCATACGGAGGGTTTTATTCCTCCCCTCAAAGAAAATGTGTTATTTTATGTGCTCAGACTATCACCTCCTCCCTTGCTTTCTTAGAGAACATCTATTTCTGGTGGGAGCTGCCAATTTACTATCCCTCAATCTCACCCCACAGGTGGACACATGACCGATACGAGCCTATCAGAATCTTCCTCCAGATTTCTCACAAGATCTGGAGGGAAAGGGCTTCCCTTCCTCTAATGTCACTCGACTGTCAGAATATAGGATCTTGGATTCCTGGAGTCTCATGAAGTCCATCAGCTGGAGAGAACAAGGCTAAAAGCAGAGTGAAGCTGAAATGAGAGATGATGAGGGAACCCTGGTTTGCCTGCTAGACCAAATCATGTAGCGGCCAGTCTCTCCTCTGCTCAGCCCATCATTTCAGTGCATAAACTAGGGCGTCTCTCTTTTATGTTTTACTTTGTTTATGGTAGTTCAAATTGGATTTCTGGCACTTTCAAGGAAAAGAGTTCTGATCAATTCACTACCTACTCTGAAGGCTGCATTTTTACAACTTGCTGGACATCAAGTAAATTCAAATAATACCCAGGAGGATGAGAGGGAGCCAGATTTTCCAACTCAAGGAAGTCTACTTCTAGCCAATTAATTTCTTTATGGCTTGTCAGATTCATAGCACCAAATTTATGGGAGCAATTTATTAGAACCTAAGGTTCTTTTCCGTGCAGAATGGATCTGTCAATCAAGGTCCATATGTTGATAGTCGGACAGGAGAGGATGAGGGGTGGGGAGAGAGGAGGCAAGGCATAACCAAGGGCCCTGCTCAAAGCCAGAACTTGGCCTATCATACAACTAACAAAATGAAAGTGTGACTAGGTCCATGAGCTTCCATTTATGTTACTAGTTGTTTCGCTTCTCTAACAACTGGCTCTGTGTGTTAAGACTCATATTTCTGCAAATCATCACTATCTACCCAAAGGTAGAGATCAGATTACATGAAGGTCATCTAGCTGGAAAGAGTTCCAAAGTCAAGTTACCAATTTCTTCCCCCATCCCACCCATTATGTCTTCTCTTCCCACTCCACCCACATTTTCATTTATGTACCTCTACTGTTCATTCATTCATTCATTTATTTCATGAACATTTCTAATAATCTCCATATGCCTGCCATCATGATTTAAAACATGACTCTCGCCTGATTAAAACCCTTCAATGGATTTCTGATTAAAAATGAGGGAACTGGGCTTCCCTGGTGGCACAGTGGTTGAGAGTCCACCTGCCAATGCAGTGGACACGGGTTCGTGCCCCGATCCAGGAAGATCCCACATGCCGCGGAGTGGCTGGGCCCGTGAGCCATGGCCGCTGAGCCTGCATGTCCAGAGCCTGTGCTCCACAACGGGAGAGGCCACAACACTGAGAGGCCCACGTACCACAAAAAAAAAAGAAAAGAAAAGAAAAATGAGGGAACTAAAGCTGATCACATGATTCTCTGTTATAACTCTTAACAAAAATGCACAAAATTGAGGGCCAGTGTGTAAGGTAAACATCAACACCAACCAAGCAAACAAAGGGGGAAAACCTACAGCTATAATTATCAAAAACTAAAAGCTGAAGAAACAATATTCTGACACAAAATGTGCCCAAGTCTCCCAGAGATAGTACTGGTGATTTAATAAAATCTTGAAAATTTCTACTGATACTCCTGATGTGAGTAGGAAATTTCTACTGATATTGCTGATGTGAGGAGGAAAGGAATTTCTACTGATACTCCCAATGTGAGGAGGAAAAGTCCTTGTTGGGGAGATAATGGTAAGAAGTAAATAAACAAGGCTGGCTCTCTTTGGTGGGAATGAAGACTCTAGGACTCAACACTAGATTGGGAGAAATATTCCAAAGACCAAAGGTATTTCCTCAATGAAAGAGGATACACCTACAACTAGATACAATGAATAGAGTGATGAAAAAAGAATGAGTCAAAATAATTCATGTATAATATATCAGTGCAAAAAAATCTGAACTGAACTCCCTGTGTTAAACATGATCACGATGAAAACATGGTGTGGTAACCGTGAAAACATATTACAAAGAGGAAAGAAATGAAAGGAAGCAATACAACAGGCAAGATAGGTGAAGAGCCTAGCTTGCACAAAAACATAACCATGGAAGAGAAGAGAGTTCCTCATGAGCACTTTAGTCTATATAATACTTTCATAGGTGTGATAATTCAATAAGACAAGGTGAATAAGAAGAAAGGGACAGGGCCCCGGAGGAAGATGGCGGAAGAGTAAGACGCGGAGATCACCTTCCTCCCCACAGATACATCAGAAATTCATCTACACGTGGAACAACTCCTACAGAACACCTACTGAACGCCGACAGAAGACCTCAGACCCCCTAAAAGGCAAGAAACTCCCCACATACCTGGGTAGGGCAAAAGAAAAAAACAATAAACAGAGACAATAGGATAGGGACGGGACCTGCACCAGTGGGAGGGAGCCGTGGAGGGAAGGTTTCTACACACTGCAAGCCCCTTCGTGGGCGGAGACTGCAGGTGGCGGAGGGGGAAAGCTTCGGAGTAGCGGAGGAGAGCACAGCAACAGGGGTGTGGAGGGCAAAGCGGAGAGATTCCGGCACAGAGGATCGGAGCCCTCAGGCACACACCAGCCCGAGAGGCTTGTCTGCTCGGCCGCCGTGGCGGGCGGGGCTGGGAGCTGAGGCTTGGGTATCGGCTTTCAGTCGGAGCGCAGGGAGAGGACTGGGGCTGGCGGCAGGAAGAGAGCCTGAAGGGGTTAGTGCACCACGGCTAGCCCGGAGGGAGTCCGGGGAAAGGGTCTGGAGCTGCCGAAGAGGCAAGAGTCTTTTTTCACTTTCACTTTCGTTTCCTGGTGTGCGAGGAGAGGGCATTAAAAGGGCTGCTTAGGGAAGCGCCGGAGACAGGCGCGAGCCGCGGGTAAGGCGTGAACCTCGGAGACGGGCGTGGGCCGCCGCCGCGCCGCCTCCGCCGCCCACCGCCGGCCGCCGGCCGCCGCCGCCGCGGCCCGACACCGCCCACCGCCCGACGCCGCCCGCCGCCGCCGCCCCCGCGGCCCGCCACCGCCGCCGCCTGCCGCCACCCGCCGCCGCCGCCGCCGCGGCCCGCTGCCGCCACAGCCCCCGTGGCCCGCCACCGCCGCCGCCTGCCGCCGCCCGCCGCCGCCGCAGCCGCGGGGCCTGTGTGCGAGCGCGGGTCACTGTCCGCCCCGCCTTCCGGGGGACCTGTGCACCCCGCCACTGCCGGGGTCCCGAGACCCGGGGACGGCTTTCCCGGGAAAGCGCACGGAGCGCCACGGGCTGCTGCAACGTCATGCCGGCCTCTGCCGCCGCAGGCCCGCCCCACACTGCGCGCCCCTCCCTCCCCTCTGCATGAGTGAGCCAGAGCCCCCGAATCAGCGGCTCCTTTAAACCCGTCCTGTCTGAGCGAAGAACGGACGCCCTCCGGCGACCTACGCACAGAGGCGGGGCCAGGTCCAAGGCTGAGACCCGGGAGCTGTGAGAGCAGAGTCAGGGAAATCTCTCTGTGCAGCCTCGGAGGCAGCGGATTAAAGCTCCGCGGTCCATTTGATGTGCCCTGCGTCTGTGGAGTGCATGAATGGACAGCGAATCATCCCAAATTGAGGAAGTGGACTTTGAGGACAAGATTTCAGACTTTCCCCCCTTTTCCTCTTTTTACAACAAATTATCCCAAATTGAGGAGGTGGGCTTGGAGAGCAAGATTTTTGATTTTTCCCCCTGCTCTCTTTTTGTGAATGTGTATGTGTAATCTTCTGTGTAAGATTCTCTCTGTATAGCTTTGCTTCCACCATATGTCCCAGGGTTCTATCGGTCCTTTTTTTTTTTTTCAATAATTACTTTCTAATTTTAATAACGCTACTATATTTCATACTTTATTCTATTTTACTTTACCAGCTCTTTCTTTTTTTCCTACCTTCCCTTCCTCCCTCCCTCCCTCCGCTCTTCCTTTCCTTCTTTCTTTTTCTTTCCTCCCTCCCTCCCACCCTTCTTCTTTCCACTTTCTTTTTCTTTCCTTCCTCCCTCCCTCCCTCCTGTCTTTCTTTCTTTCTTTCCTTCCTCCCTCCCTCCCTTCTTCCATTCAATCTTCCTTTTGCTTTCATTGCTCCCTCCCTCCCTCCTTTCTTTCCTTCTTTCTTTCCATCCTTCCTCACTCCCTCCCTCCTTTCTTTCTTCCTTCCTTCCTTCCTTTCTTCCCTTCTTCCTTTCTTTCCCTCTCTCTTTCTTTCTTCAACTAATTCTTTCTTTCTGCTTTTTCTCCCTGTTATTCTGAGCTGGGTGGATGAAAGGCTCTTGGTGCTGCAGCCAGGAGCCAGTGCTGTGCCTCTGAAGTGGGAGAGCCAACTTCAGGACACGGGTCCACAAGAGACCTCCCAGCTCCACATAATATCAAGCAGCGAAAATCTCCCAGAGATCTCCATCCCAACACCAGCACCCAGCTTCAGTCAACGACCAGCAAGCTACAGTGCTGGTCACCCTATGCCAAGCAACTAGCAAGGCAGGAACACAACCCCACCCATTAGCAGAGAAGCTACCTAAAAACATAATAAGGCCATAGGCACCCCAAAACACACCACCAGACGTGGACCTGTCCACCAGAAAGACAAGATCGAGCCTCAAGCACCAGAACACAGGCATTAGTCCCCCCAACCAGGAAGCCTATACAACCTACTGAAACAACCTTAGCCACTGGGGTCAGACACGAAAAACAACGGGAACTACGAATCTGCAGCCTGCAAAAAGGAGACCCCAAACACAGTAACATAAGCAAAATGAGAAGACAGAAAAACACACAGCAGGTGAAGGAGCAAGATAAAAACCTACCAGACCTAACAAATGAAGAGGTAATAGGCAGTCTACCTGAAAAGGAATTCAGAATAATGATGGTAAAGATGATCCAAAATCTTGGAAATAGAATAGACAAAATGCAAGAAACAGTTAACAAGGACCTAGAAGAACTAAAGATGAATCAAGCATCGATTAAAAACACAATAAATGAAATAAAAAATACTCTAGATGGGATCAATAGCAGAATAACTGAGGCAGAAGAACGGATAAGTGAGGTGGAAGATAAAATAGTGGAAATAACTGATACAGAGCAAAATAAAGAAAAAAGAACGAAAAGAACAGAGGACAGTCTCAGAGACCTCTGGGACAACATTAAACGCACCAACATTCGAATTATAGGGGTTCCAGAAGAAGAAGAGAAAAAGAAAGGGACTGAGAAAATATTTGAAGAGATTATAGTTGAAAACTTCCCCAATATGGGAAAGGAAATAGTTAATCAACTCCAGGAGGCACAGAGAGTCCCATACAGAATAAATCCAAGGAGAAATACACCAAGACACATATTAATCAAACTGTCAAAAATTAAACACAAAGAAATCATATTAAAAGCAGCAAGGCAAAAGCGACAAATAACACACAAGGGAATCCCCATCAGGTTAACAGCTGATCTCTCAGCAGAAACTCTACAAGCCAGAAGGGAGTGGCAGGACATAATTAAAGTGATGAAGGAGAGAAACCTGCAGCCAAGATTACTCTACCCAGCAAGGATCTCATTCAGATTTGATGGAGAAATTAAAACCTTTACAGACAAGCAAAAGCTGAGAGAGTTCAGCACCACCAAACCAGCTTTACAACAAATGCTAAAGGAACTTCTCTAGGCAAGAAACACAACAGAAGGAATATACCTACAATAACGAACCCAAAGCAATTAAGGAAATGGGAATAGGAACATACATATCAATAATTACCTTAAATGTAAATGGACTAAATGCTCCCACCAAAAGACACAGAGTGGCTGAATGGATACAAAAACAAGACCCATATATATGCTGTCTACAAGAGACCCACTTCACACCTAAAGACACATACAGATTGAAAGTAAGGGGATGGAAAAAGATATTCCATGCAAATGGAAATCAAAAGAAAGCTGGAGTAGCAATTCTTATATCAGACAAAATAGACTTTGAAATAAAGACTATTAGAAGAGACAAAGAAGGACACTACATAATGATCAAGGGATCGATCCAAGAAGAAGATATAACAATTGTAAATATTTATGCACCCAACATAGGAGCACCTCAATACATAAGGCAAATACTAACAGCCATAAAAGGGGAAATCGACAGTAACACAATCATAGTAGGGGACTTTAACACCCCACTTTCACCAATGGACAGATCGTCCAAAATGAAAATAAATAAGGAAACACAAGCTTTAAATGATACATTAAACAAGATGGACTTAGTTGATATTTATAGGACATTTCATCCAAAAACAACAGAATACACATTTTTCTCAAGTGCTCATGGAACATTCTCCAGGATAGATCATATCTTGGGTCACAAATCAAGCCTTGGTAGATTTAAGAAAATTGAAATTGTATCAAGTATCTTTTCCGACCACAATGCTATGAGACTAGACATCAATTACAGGAAAAGATCTGTAAAAAATACAAACACATGGAGGCTAAACAATACACTACTCAATAACGAAGTGATCACTGAAGAAATCAGAGAGGAAATTAAAAAATACCTAGAAACAAATGACAATGGAGACACGACAACCCAAAACCTATGGGATGCAGCAAAAGCAGTTCTAAGGGGGAAGTTTATAGCAATACAATCCCACCTTGAGAAACAGGAAACATTTCGAGTAAACAACCTGACCCTGCACCTAAAGCAATTAGAGAAAGAAGAACAAAAAAACCCCAAAGCTAGCAGAAGGAAAGAAATCATAAAGATCAGATCAGAAATAAATGAAAAAGAAATGAAGGAAACGATAGCAAAGATCAACCAAACTAAAAGCTGGTTCTTTGAGAAGATAAACAAAATTGACAAACCATTAGCCAGACTCATCAAGAAAAGAAGGGAGAAGACTCAAATCAATAGAATTAGAAATGAAAAAGGAGAAGTAACAACTGACACTGCAGAAATACAAAAGATCATGAGAGATTACTACAAGCAACTCTATGCCAATAAAATGGACAACCTGGAAGAAATGGACAAATTCTTAGAAATGCACAACCTGCCAAGACTGACTCAGGAAGAAATAGAAAATATGAATAGACCAATCACAAGCACTGAAATTGAAACTGTGATTAAAAATCTTCCATCAAACAAAAGCCCAGGACCAGATGGCTTCACAGGCGAATTCTATCAAACATTTAGAGAAGAGCTAACACCCATCCTTCTCAAACTCTTCCAAACAATTTCAGAGGAAGGAACACTCCCAAACTCATTCTACGAGGCCACCATCACCTTGATACCAAAACCAGGCAAGGATGTCACAAAGAAAGAAAACTACAGGCCAATATCACTGATGAACATAGATGCAAAAATCCTCAACAAAATACTAGCAAACAGAATCCAACAGCACATTAAAAGGATCATACACCATGATCAAGTGGGGTTTATTCCAGGAATGCAAGGATTCTTCAATATACGCAAATCAATCAATGTGATACACCATATTAACAAGTTGAAGGAGAAAAACCATATGATCATCTCAATAGATGCAGAGAAAGCTTTCGACAAAATTCAACACCCATTTATGATAAAAACCCTGCAGAAAGTAGGCATAGAGGGATCTTTCCTCAACATAATAAAGGCCATATATGACAAACCCACAGCCAACATTGTCCTCAATGGTGAAAAACTGAAACCATTTCCACTAAGATCAGGAACAAGACAAGGTTGCCCACTCTCACCACTCTTATTCAACCTAGTTTTGGAAGTTTTAGCCACAGCAATCAGAGAAGAAAAGGAAATAAAAGGAATCCAAATCGGAAAAGAAGAAGTAAAGCTGTCATTGTTTGCAGATGACATGATACTATACATAGAGAATCCTAAAGATGCTACCGAAAAACTACTAGAGCTAATCAATGAATTTGGTAAAGTAGCAGGTTACAAAATTAACAGAAATCTCTGGCATTCCTGTACACTAATGATGAAAAATCTGAAAATGAAATCAAGAAAACACTCCCATTTACCATTGCAACAAAAAGAATAAAATATCTAGGAATAAACCTACCTAAGGAGACAAAAGACCTGTATGCAGAAAATTATAAGACACTGATGAAAGAAATTAAAGATGATACAAACAGATGGAGAGATATACCATGCTCCTGGATTGGAAGAATCAATATTGTGAAAATGACTCTACTACCCAAAGCAATCTACAGATTCAATGCAATCCCTATCAAAATACCACTGGCATTTTTCACAGAACTAGAAAAAAAAATTTCAAAATTTGTTTGGAAAAACAAAAGACCCCGAATAGCCAAAGCAATCTTGAGAACGAAAAAAGGAGCTGGAGGAATCAGGCTCCCTGACTTCAGACTATACTACAAAGCTACAGTAATTAAGACAGTGTGGTACTGGCATAAAAACAGAAAGATAGATCAGTGGATCAGGATAGAAAGCCCAGAGATAAACCCACGCACATATGGCCAACTTATCTTTGATAAAGGAGGCAGGAATGTACAGTGGAGAAAGGACAGCCTCTTCAATAAGTGGTGCTGGGAAAACTGGACAGGGACATGTAAAAGTATGAGATTAGATCACTCCCTAACACCATACACAAAAATAAGCTCAAAATGGATTAAAGACTTAAATGTAAGGCCAGAAACTATCAAACTCTTAGAGGAAAACATAGGTAGAACACTCTATGACATAAATCACAGCAAGATCCTTTTGGACCCACCTCCTAGAGAAATGGAAATAAAAACAAAGATAAACACATGGGACCTAATGAAACTTCAAAGCTTTTGCACAGCAAAGGAAACCATAAACAAGACCAAAAGACAACCGTCAGAATGGGAGAAAATATTTGCAAATGAAGCAACTGACAAAGGATTAATCTCCAAAATTTATAAGCAGCTCATGCAGCTCAATAGCAAAAAAACAAACAACCCAATCCAAAAATGGGCAGAAGACTTAAATAGGCATTTCTCCAAAGAAGATATACAGACTGCCAACAAACACATGAAAGAATGCTCAACATCATTAATCATTAGAGAAATGCAAATCAAAACTACAATGAGATATCATCTCACACCAGTCAGAATGGCCATCATCAAGAAATCTAGAAACAATAAATGCTGGAGAGGGTGTGGAGAAAAGGGAACACTCTTGCACTGCTGGTGGGAATGTGAATTGGTACAGCCACTATGGAGAACAGTATGGAGGTTCCTTAAAAAACTACAAATAGAACTACCATATGATCCAGCAATCCCACTACTAGGCATATACCCTGAGGAAACCATAATTCAAAAAGAGACATGTACCAAAATGTTCATTGCAGCTCTATTCACAATAGCCCGGAGCTGGAAACAACCTAAGTGTCCATCATCGGATGAATGGATAAAGAAGATGTGGCACATATATACAATGGAATATTACTCAGCCGTAAAAAGAAACGAAACTGAGCTATTTGTAATGAGGTGGATAGACCTAGAGTCTGTCATACAGAGTGAAGTAAGTCAGAAAGAGAAAGACAAATACCGTATGCTAACACATATATATGGAATATAAGAAAAAAAAATGTCATGAAGAACCTAGGGGTAAAACGGGAATAAAGACACAGACCTACTTGAGAATGGACTTGAGGATATGGGGAGGGGGAAGGGTAAGCTGTGACAAAGCGAAAGAGAGGCATGGACATATATACACTACCAAACGTAGGGTAGATAGATAGTGGGAAGCAGCCGCAGAGCACAGGGAGATCAGCTCGGTGCTTTGTGACTGCCTGGAGGGGAGGGATGGGGAGGGTGGGAGGGAGGGAGATGCATGAGGGAGGGGATGTGGGAACAGATGTATATGTATGACTGATTCACTTTGTTATAAAGCAGAAACTAATAAAAAAATGGAAAAAAAAAGAAGAAAGGGAGACTGCAAGGTTAAGTAAATAAATTGAAGACCAATTCTGCTGAATATCAAATTACTAGCCAAAAAATAAAAAAAATAAAAAGCTTTGGGTAATCCCAGGAAATGCAGAGGAAAAGGGCAGAGATTAAAACAATAACAGTAAATTATATAAAAATGACAAAGATAACCCAGAATAAAGACAAGTTTTTGGTGTCCCTTAGGTATAGAATCCAAAATATGGAAGAGAAAATCACTCAAAGATTATGAGAAGAAAAATTTCCCCCCAAATGAAGAAAACCTTGAGTCTGCAGATTAAGAAATATACACCATGTTGTGGATATACCTAGTTTGTCCATCTGATATCCACTTCCCTTCCCCCTTCCTAAGAACAACAAGTTTTCATTTAGATATCCACCCTTCCTCCACATGACTCCTGTGCTTTGGTGTCCAATGCCAAGGGTTGGTTCTGATTGGTTTACACCAATCTTGCAAATTCCACTGCCCTGGCCTCAGGTGTTGATTCAGATCTGGGCATGGGAACTAAATACATCAAATCAGGTAAATTTTAGGATTTTTGCTTGGAATGTTGAAAAAAATTACTCTATATTTCAGGGAATATGAACTCTAGAGAGAACTTCTAGAAATATTTCTTATAGTGAGTCTACCATAAATGTGTGTGTATGTATATACATACATACATATATATACGTATGTATGTACATATATTAATATATACAGCAATTCTTTCATTTCACTTCACTTTCTCTCCTGATAAATTTAGTATATGTTAAATTAAATCTTTATATTTCAAAATATTTTTGGAACTTGCTGGAAATCCATGTTCTAGGATACTGGAGAAAGCTATCCACAGGTAGGTGTAACATTGACAGCACTCCACTGCAAGACTTCTCAAGGTGGGTGTGCAGGGTGGGAGTATGTGGAATAGCTGCTGGTAGCTGGGTGCTGCTGCTACCCAGCACTGCAGAAATATGGCCCTGGAGAAGCTACCAGCACTGCAACAGCCCAGTGCCAGAGAACATCTTCCAAAAAGACCACCAGAACCAGGAAGCAAAACTCTTCTCCTCCAGTGACTGCCCAGAACCATCTACTGACAAAGCTTTAGGACCAGCTGGCAAAGGAAAATGTTTAAAGGGTCCAGATCAATTTTCACAGAACAACCTAAAAGAATGAATTTGGAGCTAAGGGCAATAAATTGATCACCCACAGTAAAATTTACTGTTATTTTGTGCACTTAAAATTTTTTACATATATATAATCTCATGTCACTATTATTGTCTTTCTCTGTCTTTTTAAATCATCTTTAAAAAATTTTTATCCATGCTATTAATGGTAAATACAGTTCATTCAATTTGCTTTATGCAACACAGAGTTATTAAGGGGATACAGGTTCAGTATTATTATATTTTCCTAGTGAATTGTTCCTTATACCTTTACCATTGTATAAGGACCTCTCTTTTCATAATAATGCTTTGTGTCTTGATATTTATTTTGTCTGACAGCAATATTACTACTATAATGTTGCTTTGTGTTTGTGAGTGTGTATGTTGTGTTTTTAATGTTTAGTATTAGATATTAGGATATCTTTCCCTATCCCTTTGCTGTCAAATCTGTGTTATATATTTGTATTTTTCTGTAAGCTACATATAGCTGGATATTTTAAATCCAATATGAGAATCTCTGGTGAATTCAAAGTGTTTTCCTTTATTAGGATTACTGACAGAGTTGAATTTATTTCTACTATCTTATTTTGTTTTATATTTACTTTCCTTTTCTATTTTAAATTGGTGTTTTCACCTATTTCTCTTTTCCTGCTTTCTGTTAGACTGCACTCCAACCAATCATTACAATGCTTTCCAATGATGTCCTCATCTTTCATTTAACTGTAGTATAATATTTAAATTCTACCTTTGTTGTTAAATCTCCTTCCAAATTAGTCATTTTTATTGTTATTTTAACAGGTTATTTACTTTATAGATAATAAAGTAAGAAAATGCTTATTTATATTTACCCATGATTATGAGTTTCTTTGTTTATCATTGTTCTGGCATCCAGACCTTCCGTTCTGAGTTTGGTTCTTTTCCTTAAATACATCCCTTAATTAGTTCTTTCAGTAAGGAAAAGTACTTGGTAAATTCTCACACCATTGCTTGAAATTTTTCTTTACTTTAACCTCACTTCTTAAAAAATTATAAAAGTAAGTATAGAATTTTAGGTTGGTTTTTTGAGTCAGTACTTTGAAGATGGTATTCCATGGTCCTCCAGCTATCATTGCCAATAGGTTTGCTGTCAGACATTTTTTTTTCTTGGAAGAGAACCTGTTTTCTGTGTTCATAAGTAAGGTAATATATCATTCATGAGTATTCTGAATTTTCAGAACAACGCACCTATGTACTGATTTATTTTTATTTATATTTCACAAAGATTCAGCACATGCAGTTGTGTGCTGGAGTCAGCTCAGACCAGCTCACAAAAGCCGGTTATGCATATTTCTTCCCAATACCACATTCAATGAAGAAACTTGAATTCAGCTGGTAATTCACCTAAATTCAGCTGGTAACCTGAAAGCAGCCATGATGACAGTATTTACAGCACAGCAGCCACCAAACACTATAAATCAGTGCTAACTTTATCTTGGCAACTGGTTGTGAAACATTTATCAGTATACTAATGAGTATATAGTTCTTCAAATTAAGAACTGGTGTGGTTTTTTTTTATCTGTTTGGAAAATTTTAAGCCATTATCTCTTCAAGTATTTCCCCTTCTCCATTCTCTCTCTTCTTCTGTCTTCTATATCTCTTAAAACTCTTGTTCATTTTTTCCACCTCTGTGTATCTCTCTCTCTGCTGCATTCTAGGTAATTTTCTCAGCTCTATCTTCAAAGTCACTAATTATTTATTCAGCTGTATATAATATAATCCAGTGTTTAACTCATCTGTAGAGATATCAATAATATGTCTACATTTCTAGAAGCTCTATTTGTTCTTCAAATCTATCTCTTCACAGTGTGCTGCTCTCTCCTTATAATTTCCAGTTTTTCTTTTATCACTTTAGCCATTTGAAGCATAGTTATTTTATACTCTTTGTTAGATTGCTCTATTACATTAAGTTCATGGGAATTGTAGGTTTCCTATTTATAGTGTCTACTGACTCTTGTGATAGATTATTTCCCCATTGAATTATAAGGTTTAATTGTTTCCCCCACCTTCTTTCTTCTACCCCCAAAATACCTGTGCACTCTGAGGTGTAAAAGTCTTGCTACAAAATCAGTTTACTTTTGCTTTTGGTCTGGAATTAGTTTTGATATTTGTTTCTCAGTTTGGACATTCCAGCATTAAATCAGTGATGTAAATTCCAACTTCACATGATTTTTTGGTGGCCAAGGCTTTAATTCCTCTCTTATCTTCCCATCAAAAATTCCAAAAAATTACAAACTTTCTAGTCACCCTACTTGAACCAGTAAGTAGGTTTTTGCTCCTTTTACCAAGGAAGCAGCCTTTTCTTTCCAGGATCCCAACTTTAAGTAGAGATCTCTGCCTCACTCGGGTCCAATGCCATATTTCCCAAGTTTACACGGGCAATAAAACCTCAGTCTCTAATCCCCTTATCTAATCTAATATCTTCCAAAACCATACCAGTGTCTGCTCAAAAGTTTACTTCACGGGACTTCCCTGGCTGTCCAGTGGTTAAGACTTCGCCTTCCAATGCAGTGGGTGCGGGTTCGATCCCTGGTCAGGGAGCTAAGATCCCACATGCCCCGCGGCCAAAAAACCAAAACATAAAACAGAAGCAATATTGTAACAAATCAATAAAGACTTAAAAAAAAAGTTTACTGCTCAAACCTAACACTGCCTTTATTTCTGACATGTCATCATGCCAGAAGTTATCTTTTTTCAAATCAATTTATATATTTAGATTTTATTCTTATACATTGTATCTAGCATGGTTTCATGACTGTGGAATTGAAGAGTGGGTGGAGTTTGTTAGTTAAAAAGTATTTCTCTCTTTTAAATTATTTGTATGTGCACATAGAAAGCAGTCTAGAACAATGTTCACCTAATGGTAATGATTGTTATTTCCAGAAATTCAGATTCATTGATTTTTTTTAACTTTCTTTGTACAGGTGCAAATTGTTGGAATATTTCAATAATTACCTTGTCTCATTTTTAACTGGAATAAAATAGTTATAAATGTTAGTGTCTCCTATGTCTTTTGAACAAAGAACAATCTCCTTAGCCTGTTAACCAAGGACATTCATGATCTGACCTCATCCTACCTGTCTAGACCCATTTCTCAACAGTCTCCCCATATTCCCTACCCTCTGGTTCACTTGACAACACAACATTTCCCACACATGTCTCTTTTGGTCACATTCTTATGACTTCATTGAGGCCCCTCCCCCTGTAAAAATCTTCTCAGCATGTCCTCATGTTCTCAGCAGGTCCCAGTATTACTCAACTTTCAAACCACTTCTTTTTAAAAACCTCTTCATAATCCTTTGCTTCCTCTTTTAGTCTTCCCCAGTCCTTAAAAAACAACATTTTCCATATTAAATCACTTTTATTTATCTGTCTGTTGACCCCTTTAGAGAAAGGTGAGGACTACATCTAATATTTTAAATATGCTTCGTTTATCCAGTAAATGAGTTCATGAATAAATAAATGAAATTAATGTTCACAACTTGCTGAGTTAAAAGCTGGCTTCTTGGAGATTTCACTCTGTGTGAGCTGCAGGTTCATATGAGATGCCAGATAAGTTTTTGTGATTCCCTATGTCCTCTGGGAGGTAGTCAATTGGGATATTTTGGTAGCCCTGGGGAGCTGTTGAGAAGTCTGTAGGGAAAGAATGGCCAATGGTATTCTGTAATGCCTTACATGTGAATTGCCATTAGTGGTCATAGCACTTTTTGTTTTTTAATTTTTATTAGAGTACAGTTTTTGCTGAACAGCAAAGTGAATCAGTTATACATATACATATATCCACTCTTTTTTAGATTCTTTTCCCATGTAGGTCATTACAGAGTATTGAGTAGAGTCCCCTGTGCTATACAGTAGGTCCTTATTAGTTATCTATTTTATATATAGTCGTGTGTATATGTCAATCCCAATCTCCCGGTTTATAGCACTTTGACAAACAACATTTCACTTGATCCATTGAGATAACTGGGAAAAGAGTCATGTGCCCAGTTTGTAAATGAGAAAACTGATGTTTAGAGCATTGATGACTTATCCAGAGATTCAGGGAAACAACTTTGACCTAGGTGTTCTGTTGCCAAGTCCAGTGATCTGTGTTTTGTCTCTTTTACCATCAGCCTCTACAACTCTACAGGTATTCCTGGACCCCACTGTGGTAGGAGTTAAAATGTCAGCTATGACACTGTGGTGGTGAGAAAGCCAGGCTCAGACCTACATTGTAACACCAGCTTTCTCCCTAAATTGCTGGGTGGCCTTCATGTCACCCCTCTGGCCTTGAGCATTTTCATGTGCAGACTCAATTTCTTCATCTCCAAAATGAAGAGGACCTCTAAGGTCCTTACTCTTGACAGTTTCATGAGCCTAAGGGTCTATGAGAATATGATGAAGGAAGCATGCCTAATTCAAGTTCTAGACCTCTTTCCAGCCACCTATCTTGATGTTTTCCGACCCAGGCTTAGCACCAGTGCCTGGAGTGCTGCCATCACCTGAATCTTTGAACCTAGTCACTTCATGCTCTGTTCTTTTCACCATGATTCTTTCTTGACCTTAGACTGTCATTTCTTTTTAGAGGCCAAAAGGAGCAGTTATGTAACTGAGAACAGCTAGAGTTAACCAAAAATTGCAATAGCAATTTAAGACACCCCACAAAAAAAGAAAACTAAATTCACCAAGCGCAGTGTACAAACCTAACACAGACACAGCCCACCTGCTTTCTATTTTCCCTGCCTCCTCACACACCAATTCTTTAGTCAAAGCTTTATTATTTCATTACTCAGCATATTTTCAACAAAGGCAAAAAGATTCACTCTAATTGTTCAACTGAAAAGGGGTCTTTTTTACTGAGATTTTTTTTCCCCTTCTTGTTTTGTTTTGATCACACTTCAACACCTTGTAGGTTATTATGAGGGATATTAAGTGAGCCTTTTTTCTTATGGAACCATGAGACAATCAATTTTATAAAATAGTCAGAAAGCAATGTTCTGAATGAGGAAGAGGAACTAATATTTGTCACTTAAAATTACTTACAATGCTTCCTTTAGTATGAAATAAATGTGTTAAATCAAAATGCTACTAAAACTTAAAAGGCCAAACAGGGAGACACAAATCCACATGAGTTTATTTGCTGTCTTCATCCAGGGTGAGCTGGAGCTGACTGGCTTTGATTCTACATAATTTTTTTGAATTTTATCTTATATAAAGAAATTAGTGGGGCATTTTCTTCAAGTAAAGAAAATAAACATGTCCCTGATATCAGGGCAGAGAGTTAGAACAGAGCTAGGTTCTGCCATAGAGAAAGTTCCTACAGCTGACAAGTAAAAAACTCACCAGGACTGACTAGCTGGAGTTGACCTATAGATATGGCATGGAGCTGAAGAAGGTAAAGCTGGGTAAAACTGCTCAGTTTGTTTTACTTTTCTGGTGAAATGACCATTTGTATCCAAATAGTCCCAAAGCTCATGTCTTTAACGGCCATTACTCCACTGTACTGGCATGCTGCTGAGGGCTTTGCTTATTCCCTAATTATCAAAAAGAGCTGCTGGAATTCATTAAGAAATTATAAGTAATATCCCAAGTACCTTCAAAACCAAGTTTGGCAATATCCTTAAATCTTGCCTCAATGGTAGACTCCCTTGGTTTACTCTGAAACAGACTAGAAATTGACAATACTGAAACCACCTGAGCCAAAGATGAGGCAGCCAGTTATTTTCCAGTAATTGTTGTTCCTATGCCTTATTTAAAAGTCCTTCAAATGAGTATACAAGAACAAATCAAACCATTTTCAATAATCTACAAGTTATGCACAGCTATTTAACTAACTTGAATAATATGGTAGAAGCATAAGCCTCTTAGATATTGTAGAAAACTAATGCCCTCTATTTTGAATTGGTGTGGAAAGTGAAATGTGTAAAAAGTAGGTAAAGAAGATACATTTAAGACTCAGAAATTCTTGTTTTTGTTGTTGTTTCGGTTTGGTTTGGTTTTGGTTTGCTTTTTCAGTGAAAGTCTGAATTTATTTTATTCTATTTTGTATTCTGTCAGCATACTTTGCAATCAAATTTCATTACAGTCCTTGAAAATATTTGTTAAAGGACCTAAGTGTCTTACTTCCTAGTTTTTTCTTAGAGTATGTACTAGTAGTATCTTAACCATGTAGCTACTGAAAAAAATCTGCTTATTAAATACCAGGTCCACTTTTGGTTCTGTTTTGAGTTTAGAAAATAAATCTGAAAAATTAAATCTTAATTTTTCAACTTTTAAATATATATATTTTTAATATTAAACTCGAATTTTCAATCACCTAGTCCTGGAGAATTTGCACATGTATAATATTTTCTTTTTCTAATCTTACCCTAGAGAAAAAGATTCATGGGGTTTTTTTATGTATATGTAAGACTCAGAGATTCTTAATTAATTTTTTTCACTATTAATTGAACTACTTAGTAATCCAAGTCAAATCCTATGGCAGCAAGTGCTATTACAACAACCATTTCACTCTGATAAAAATACTTCTCAACACTGGCTAAAGTCCAGTAAAATTCAATGTCACATTCCAGTAGAATTTGCATTCAAACAACCTCTAAACTTGGTTATAATGGACTCTGACATTATTGTGTCCCATTTTGCTTCCTTGAAGGTTGATATTTTTCAGGCAATATAAAGAACTATTTTTCTTCTATATTTTTTCTATCATCTATTGAGTCTTTGATATGCCTCAGGCACAACAACTTTAAATACATCATCTTGTTTAGTTATCACAACAACCCTTTGAACAGAAAGTATTATTTATGCCTGAGTATACTCATATATATGCAGAAGGAACTGAGACGTGGAGAAATTAAACTTTTTTGCGGTCATTCATGCAGCTGGTAAGTGATGGAGTCCACATTTGACCTCAGAGAGTCTGATTCAAAGCCCATACTTTTCACAGATTTGTTACCCAGCTCCCACCCCGTCCCCCCCCCCCCCACATATACTGTTTTCCTCTATCTCAGCATCTTGTAGCAGTTGTGATTTTTAATGTTATCTAAGATTATACTCCACAATTTATGTCCATTGTAAGCTTTCTTCCTTATACCATAATCAGCCTTACCAATATACAACCGGAAAGCATCACAAACACTTGATACACACACATACATATATACTACATCTACTTTATATCTCTCTATATATATTATCTATCTCTATTTGTATCCATCTCTCTATGCAAGGGTAAGGGTAGGGGGGCAGACAGAGAGGTAGAGAGAGAGAAAAAATAAAGATTGACATGCCAGATGCAAAGTGACAAGATAATATTAAGCAGAGGCAAAGGCAAGCTCCTACATTTACGTCAGGAGCTCTTCGAGACCTTATGTCCTCAGCACATAGTAAATGCTTAATAAATGTTTGTGGAATGACTGAGGGAGAGAGTGAGTGAATGGTAAGTGACACTAATAGAAGGGCAGACATGGTTTCACGTGTGTGAAGACTCAGTGGTCCTCACTGACACTAAGGTTGACATGAGCTAGTGAGTAGATGTGACCACCTACCAGCTGTGGTGCAGTACAGCCTGTATTTACAGAAGCCTCCATCTCAGCATAGAAGTATTAGTCCTGACCTCCTGTGTTGTCCAATGCTGTGGGCAGTTGAATGGCGAGCAGCTCAGAAAAGGATGTGGGTCATGGTTGGGGTGTTGGAGAAGTCCTGCCATAGAAAAAGAAGCCTCATGGAGACCTAACGTTTTCAGACATTGCAAGGCTGTTTAGGGAAGGGGATTAGATTGGTTATGTGTGATCTGAAGGTATTCAGCCAGGAACAACAAGTAGAAGCCACAGAGAAGCAGATTTGGGTTCAGAGTGAGAGAGAACAGGCACTCTCCATCTCTCCCATTGATTGTGCCCTCCTCCTTTCTCACCACCTCCCAATCCAGAGCATCTTTCAAAGTCCAGAACAAGTTCTAGCTCCTTGGAGACGTTTCCTTCTCCAGCAAGACTGAAATTCAATGACTTCTCCCATCTAGAAGCCTCTCCTTCACCATCTCCCCCAAATGACAGCATTGTCTTGGCTCCTTCTCTTGTCCACTCAGTGCTCTGATAAGTGATAAGAATGCAAGTATGAATAAGACTAGGTTATGGGTACTTAGTGTGGAGAGGAAGACAGAGAAGTAAAAAAACCGATGACAACATACTTGGTGCAACAGAACTATGCACTGAGTATTGCTGGTTCTTGGAAGATAGACATCCAAATAAATCTGAGGAATCAGAGAAAATATCCCAGGAAGATGAGGTTTACTTGTTTTCTCCTGAGCTGTATCTGAAGAAAGTTTGGAAACTAACTAGGTAAAGAAGTGGGAAAGGGGGCTCCAAGCACAGGGAGCTAAGGATCCAAGGGAATGTGTTCTACATGATGAGAGGATGTCAGTGCCAGTTAGGAACTTCCTACAGCAAGGATCTTATTTCCTTAATATTTACACTCTTCCAGTACACACTTCTCAACACACGTGATTTAATTGTCACTAATAATTGCTTATTAGACTAGAATAAATATCATAAGTAAGAAGGGACTGTGATGTTCTCTGATCTTCATACTCAGATTGACAAGAGCAGGGCTAGAATAGTCAGGTGTGGTTGGCTGAGGACCACCATTTATAAAAATCTGGACAGTTCTTGTGGCATAACAGAAAGAGTGTAAGCTCTGCAGTCAAACCAATCTGGGTTTGAAGCCCAGCTCTGTGACCACAGAAACACCACATCTCTTTTGAGCCTCAGTTTTTCATCCTAAGACAGAGCTAACAGTATGTATAATACCTCATAGGCCTGCTGTGTTGTTTAAATGAGATAATAAAAGTAAAGCCCAAGAAAGCTACCTGTTAATATTAAGTGACCCATAAATCATAGATCTCATTAAGAGTCAGAAGAGAGTCTCTGAATTGAAGATTAAGAAGTTGGAGAATGATTTTACTAGCATTGTCATGGGCCAAACTGATATCCATTTTACACCTAATAAAGAAAAAGAGGCATAGTGATTATTGAACCTTGTTAGGACATGAGGCTCAGATTAGAGTTACCTGGCTCAGTTACCAGTGCAAATTTGTCATTACCAC
Source organism: Mesoplodon densirostris (assembly GCF_025265405.1). Lineage (NCBI taxonomy): Eukaryota > Metazoa > Chordata > Mammalia > Artiodactyla > Ziphiidae > Mesoplodon > Mesoplodon densirostris. The sequence continues at coordinate 53,509,293 of NC_082673.1, read as the reverse complement.
AAGGAGTATTTTTTGCTGACCCTGCCCTCCTTGGTTGGGTGACCTTACCATAAAGTGTGCTGAGAAGCCTGTGCTGTCTAAAGGAGCAGCTGTCATCATCCATTCCATAACTGAACAAGTTAGAAAGTATTCTTAACTAAAATTGGCTATTTCCTTAAAATTATAATTAAAGGTACAATGCCAGGAAAAATGGAATCTAACTGAACATACTGCTATGGTGACAGTATTTAAGTGTGGGAAAGAACTAATAATAAAAGGGAAAGTCAACCAACAATGTTCACATGATGCTGAATGATGGTGATCAGTCAGAAACCAGAATATTTGCTTGAGCAAGGGACATTTGTTCAGAAACTTCCAGATAGCAAATTTTTCATTCTGTGATGCTCATCAAGTTTGGGTCTGTCTTAAATTAGCCAGACATGGTAAGCATGGGGAGGATTCCCACATGAGCAGTCCCCAGATAAAAGCCTCTCATTTAATCACTTTTCTTTTCATGAAGGGCCCTGAGTTTAACAAAGTTAAAATGGAGCTTATCATTGTGATATGCAACTCATACTTTTCCAATCTCATCCCTGCTCAAACTTGGTTTCAAATAACTTTATCCATTACCTCTCTTATTTGTATGCTTGTCTACCTTGCTATACCTTCAGATAAATTTAAAAAACTTCCATTCTCTACTTCAGTCTTTGTCTGAATTATACTGTATTCACGAAGCCAAATTGCTTTTCTCATCTACCAAGTCACTAGCTGTTTTTTACCTAACCCAGACCAAGGCACCTACATCATGGAAGTTTCCCACACTTAAGCCATCCCATCACCCACCAGAACAATCCCAGCCCAGCCATTCCTCCTCCATGCTCTGGGAGTTAAGTCATCTGGTTACATTTCAGTTGATGATATGTGTCTGTTTGTCTCCTCTAATGGCTTGTAAGGCCTTGGGGGTCGAGCTCATGTCTAATCTTTGCTTCAAACATCTGTATACTACTGAATACATCATTACTGTACATTACTCTAATCCAGTAGGGACTCAGTAAAAACTTGTTGACTGACTGATTTAGCACAGGGATGATTATTACGTAAGCCACTTTGGTAAATAAATTTCAAATAATGACCAGCTCACACAAATGTTTTACTAGCTCACCCTCCCCATGGAATTAATACAAAGAATGAAAATCAGCAGTCATTTCTACATGCCCAACATTAAATGTTAACTCACCCCTAGAGAGTAGCTATTTTCAAGCCTAATTTCAAGTCAAAATGTCTAAAATGGTTGTCATTCTTGGTGACATGCTGGGAGGATTTAAGAACTGAGGTATCAAATCCAGTCATTTCCACAGGTTATTAACTCCAACCCTGAAGATCATTATTTCTTGCATATAACTGATAATAATTCTAGCAGTTTATTTGAATTTATGATTATTAACTAAAAGGGACTTACTCTCAAAGACATTCTAACAAAAGCAATTTGATAGGCATTACATTTCTTTTTTGTTGCAGTATAGTTGATGCACAATATTATTTTAGTTTTAGGTACAACTTAGTGATTTGACATCTAAATACATTATGAAGTGATCACCATGATAAGTCTAGTAACCATTTGTTACCATACAAAATTATTACAGTATTTCTGACTATATTCCTTATGCTGTATATTACATCCCTATGATTTTTTTTTATAACTGGAAGTTTGTACCTCTTAATCCCCTTCACCCACTTCACCCAACCCCCCCACACCCTGCCTTTTTAGTGACCACCAGTTTGTTCTCTTTATTTATGTATTATTTTGTTTGTTCCATTTATTGTTTTTTAGATTCCACGCATAAGTGAAACCATATGGTATTTGTCTTTCTCTAATTTCACTTAGCATAAAACACTTCAGGTTCATTCATGTTGTTGCAAATGGAAAGATTTCATTCTTTTTATGGCTGAGTAATATTCCATTGTGTGTGTGTGTGTGTGTGTGTGTGTATCACAATATTTTTTATCCATTCATCCATCAATGGACACTTAGGTCATTTCCATATCTTGGCTTTGTAAATAATGCTGCAATGAACATGGAGATGCATTTATCTTTTCGAGTTAGTGTTTTCATTTTCTTCAGATAACTAACCAGAAGTGGAATTTCTAGATCATATGGTAGTTCTACTTTTAATTTTTTGAGGAACTTCCATATTGTTTTCCATAGTGACTGTATCAATTGACACTACTGACAACAGTGCACAAGGATTTCCTTTTCTCCACATCCTCAAGAACACTTGTTATTTCTTGTCTTTTTGATAATAGCCATTCTCATAGGTGTGAGGTGATATCTCACTGTGGTTTTGATTTGCATTTTCCTGATGGCTAGTGATACTGAGCATCTTTTCATGTGTCTGTTGGCCATCTATATGTCTTCCTTTGAAAAGTGTCTATTCAGGTCTTCTGCCCATTTTTTTAATTGAGTAGTTTGGTTTTTTTGATATTGAGTTGTGAGTTCTTTATAATTATTTGGATATTAACAATTTTTGATAGGGATTGCACTGAATTTGTAGATTGCTTTGGGAATATGGACATTTATTAATTTTTCCAATGCACAAATACAATGCATCTTTCCATTTATATGTGTCATTTTTAATTTCTTTCATCAACGTCTTATAGTTTCCAGAGTACAGGTCTTTCAAGTCCTTTGTTAAATTTTTTAAATATAATTTTATACTTTAATGGAATGAAATTGATTAGAAACCTTAATTTGTTTTATACTATCCTTTAATGATTCAATTAATTCAATGAACAGGAATGTAGCCATGAAAATAATCACCTGCCCTCTTACCCCTCTGAGGCAAAGAATTTTTTTAATAAATTTTAAACATAAACTTAACACATATTGTTTCTCTTTTTGTTCCCTTTCACTACTCATTCAGAGACGCCTAGGAGAAAGAAGAGAAATAAGGAATTTTACATGTACTCTCTGTCTGGGTTATTTTAGCCTTCTGATGTGAGATGGGACAGAGGTTGACCGATGTGGCTCAGAATTCAAGGGCAACAATCAGCAGATGAATAGGAAGTCAATCCCAGTTTTATGGTAGACACAATTTTCTTACCTAGACCAATGATTTTGAACAAATATTTTCAAGATTAATTTATTCTAATTCTTATCTATGTATGGTATAAATATGTTTAAATAAACTATCAGTTTGGATTATAAAATTTAAATATTAATTTAAAGGAAAGTGTTTTAAGAAGTACTGAGATACTTGAGAATTACTATAAAATGCTACACCACTAATTATATTTATCTTATTTCAGAATGATGGTGAGAAAACTGATTAGCCTATCTTCTGTCATGCTGTGAAAAGATTAACCTGCTTTTGGTGCTCTGATATCTTTTAATCAAATAAGAGTTTCAATCACGTAAAACACTTGCAACATTTCACATCCCAGAAGGTTTCTTCAAGTCAGGTTCAGCCTGATTCATTGTGACAGCTTCTCTGAAGTTGCATCCTCTAAGAAGCAATAATTGTCATTTGGGGGGCCTTCCGGGTGAAAAGGCACAACAGAACCAAAGGAGCTAGAACATATAATCTGCACAACAAAAGAAATGCTCAAGGTCTCAAGGGCAATGAAGTGAATACTTTAAAGTATATTTGACTTTAAAGCTTATCTCTTTATTTTCTGCCCTTAATTGGGCAAATATTAGCAGATACACGAATTGTCTTCAAAGTTTGAGCCACACAGGGATAAACTCCACATTCACTACTCAGACATCCGCGCTTTCCATATACATATAAATGGAAATAATTAGACGTTGGATGAAAAAGAAAAACCTGACAGAACAAAGAAAGACCGTGATCTAATATCAGAATAAAGTTAACAAATGTCATTAAGTGAGATGATTGGTGATGAGTGAAGGTCATGCCCAGTTTACTTTTCACAGTTGACAGATCAAAGTCATTCCTTCATTTGGGATAAAGACTAAATGCCATTAGTTTGGCCTTGGAAAATCCTGTCACATATGAAGTCTCTCTGAGATCTGCTGTTTCTAAGGCACATGAATGTTCATAACAAGTGCCAGGAAGGCAAGGCAGAGTGTCAGAAAAATTAACGGGTACATATCAGTTTAAATGATGTTTTTTAATCCAGGATTAAATAATGTGGGAAATGCAGTCATAACATATTATGGCACACTATTACTGTGAATATCATATGGTACAGGGATACACAGAAAGATAAATAAGACTGTCATGGAATGATGGACTCATGAGGTCAGAGGGCAGTAAGAGGTCATTGTGCCAGACTACCCACGGATTCATGAATCCTCTTCCCTGCCAGGTAGTCGTCCAGTCCATAGCTGGAAAGCCTCTGTTGACGGGGATTTCTCCAGTCCTGCTGTAGCCATGCATAGCTCTATCAGAAAGCTGTTTCTCTCTGTGACTAGGAGTCTGGCTTCATCCATTCAACTAAACAGCAATTTTAAATATCATAGTCATTTCACTGTGAAGTGCTACTCACAGTAGAATCATGTCCTAGAAAACTAGGAGGAAAAATGCACTCTTTCCACACTTAAGCATTCAAGTGTCAGAGGAGCAGCCTGAGAGGGCATGACTCTGTCCAGGCAGTGGTTGTGCAGAGTGTGTGTTTCTGGTGAACAGATGGATGACCTTGAGTAAGTCACTCTTTATTAAAGGCCCCGGTCTCTAAAAGGACATCAGTGAACAGGAATCAAACAAGTCCACAGAAATAAAAGGGAAAATTGCCACTGCCATTTATGCTGTAATTAGGAGTCAGGCTTCATCCATTCTGTCCTATTGTTAAGTTTTGAGACCAAACAGAACAAGCCAAATCCTTCCACCACCTAACATTCCTTTGCTATTTGAAGATGGTTATCTCATCCGTATCATCATACCACCAAGTCTTCTCAGTCCCTTAAAATATTCCTCATGGGGTATTTTTCCAATCTTCCCAATATTCTGATGAGGTGCTCTAGTTGCAATTCAATTTGCCTATGTCCCTCTAAAAATATAGACCTGGATATAGAATTCCTTATATAATTGTCACAGGGCAGAGACAAAACTGACTATCATTTCTCTTGTTCTACACGCTATTCTTTCTGTAATTCAGCCAAGATCTCATCAGCACTTTTGGTAGCTGCTACCATTTGAGCAACAGTTCTCCAATATAGAATAACTGATGTTTAATTAGTACTTTATGCTTTAGAAATCATTTCATCTATATAGATCATTTGAACCTGACAGCAATGTGTAATAAAGGTATTATTTGTGTCATGTTCAGATGAAGAAACTAAGATTTGCAGAGGGTAGGTAAATTTTTCCTGTACCACATAAATAAGTTGCACAGCTAAGACCCAAATCCAGGTCCTCTGACTATAAATCATGTGCCTTTGTGACTATATTACTCTACTTTAGACTCTTTCATGATGCTTCAGTGATATGATGATAGATTATTGTCAAAGGAAGAACTTCAAAAATTACAGTTCCCTCTTCTGCCAGGGTAGGAACTGTACCCTGGGATAGAACGAGGGCAGCATGACCTGCTAAGTCATGCTGCCGCCTTTTCAAATGGTTACAAACCATCCTTTTAATTATTCACTCTTGATTCTTGCCCATACTTGACTTCAAACTCAGTAGTCTGTTGTGCGTAGTCTGATTCTTTAACTTTTTAAGTCAAGATTACATTTTCAATATTCCAGCCTTCAGACATCAAATTGTACTCCAAAATTGCCAAAAGATCATCAATGCTTATTCAGGTTCTTTTCGAATACAGATCTCATTATGTGATGTATTTGCTATTAGTTAGAGCTTTAAAACATTCATAAATGTAATGATTTGCTCTATGCTGCCATCAAAAACATTGATTTAGGGCTTCCCTGGTGGCACAGTGGTTGAGAGTCCGCCTGCCAATGCAGGGGACACAGGTTCATGCCCTGGTCCGGGAGGATCCCACATGCCACGGAGCGGCTGGGCCCGTGAGCCATGGCCGCTGAGCCTGCGCCTGCGTGTCCGGAGCCTGTGCTCTGCAACGGGAGAGACCACAACAGTGAGAGGCCCGTGTACGGCAAAAAAAAAAAAAAAAAAAAAAAAAAAACCATTGATTTAATTTTTTTAATTTTGAAAAATCTGGGTTGAGAACAGAATCCTAAGGCACTTAAAGACCCCTGCGAATTCCTCCAATTCAAAAGCAGGGTAGGACTCCCTGGGAGGTTTATCAGAATCCACATGTTGGAGGCTTGGAGAATGTGTAGGGTTGAAAAGCATATTACATATCACAATATAATTTAATATTGAAAAAAATATTGGTCTCCCTTAACAAACTGCAAGAACTTCAGGAGTTTCCCAGTTTACTAATTAGGGCCAAGGATTTTGCAATTTTAAGACATATTGCCTGAATTAATAATATTCCATTAATCAGGATCTTTGAATACAACTGGGCAGCTAGCTAAAAATCCCGTTTACTTTTTTCCACCCAGTTTGGTTGTTTTCCTTGTTGATAGGATTTTATTAGACTTCGCCATATGCTTTACTGAAATCCAGCTACTCTATGTTTATTGCCTTTCCCTGATCTTTAAACACTTTCTTCATTTGGTTTCCAGGACACCATACCCACTTGGGTTTTCTTTTTACATTTCTGGCTATGTCTTCTCCAGTTCCTCTTCATTTCCTTGACATCTGAATTTTGAAGTATCCCAGAACTCAGTCCTTGGACTCCATTTCTTTTCTAACCTACTCCGAGATGATCTCATCCAGACTCATGGCTTGGGCAGCATTGGCTGATGCTCACAGCCCAGCTCTCCCCTGAACAACAGGTCTGAATATCTGACTGTCTACTTGGCATCTCCATTTGAATGTCTAATAAGGTTTCCAAATTTAATGTGTTGAATACTGAGCTTCTGATAACTGCGCTACCACCACCATCATAAACTAGCTCTTCCTGCAGATTTCCAATCTCAAGAAATGAAAACTCATTCTTCTATCGCCTCAGGCTAAGAACCTTGGCATTTTAGTTGACTCCTCTCTTTATCTCACATTCTACACCCAGTTGGTCAGCTAATCCCGCAGCTCTAAATTCAAAATATATTCAGAATCTGATCACTTTCAGCATCTCCACTGCCACCATCCAGGTATAAGACAGCAGCATCTTTCACCTTTTCCCACCCTTGCCCTCTCAGTCTGTACCCAACTCTGTCAGAGTGCTCCTGTAAATATGTCAAGTCTCATCACTCCTCATTCCTCCTCATTACTCAAAACTTACCTCACTCAGAGTTAATACCAAAGGTCTGCAATGATCAAAGACCCAGGATGATCTGGCTCTTGGCTACATTTTTCACTTCGCCTCTATTTCCAACTTTGCTTGCTCTGTTCAGCCCCACCAGCAGCCTCACTGTTTCTCTAGTATTCCTGCCTCAGGACCTTTGCACTTGCTATTCCAATGCACTTGCCATTTGACCTTAAACACTCTTCCCTGGATGGTCACATAGTGATCATCGTTTTGACTTCTTGGTCGTTACTTCACAGTCACCTTGTCAGTGAGAACTTGCCTTGTCACACCAGCAAAATGCAATTTCCTGCAAAAACACACCTCAAATCCCTCTACTCTGCTTAAGTCTTAGAATTTATCAATCTCTAACATACTAAATATTTTACTTATTTATCTTGTCTTTTGCTTTATCCACTACTAAAATGTAAGTTCCATGGAAACAGGGATTTTTACTCTTTTATTCACTGCTGTATATCTAGTGCCTATAACAGTTTCTGGCGCATAATAGGTATTAAAAATACTTTCTTCGTTTGGTTTTATTGAATGAATGAATGATCTTCCAATCTATCCCCTGTCAAGGAAGGAAACAAGGTGAGTGATGGTGACTTGCTGAAGACATCAGAAGTCCCGATGATCACTACTTCATTATTTCCAAATCAGTCCTTTGATAATCTGTTCTAGAATGCTGCCTGGAACGTCAAACTGTGGTTCTTATGTCTGGAGGGGGTGGCTGACTAGTGCTCTCACATATCCTGTATTTCCTTTCTCAAAGACTTACCAAACTATTTGTCATTGTTTTCTCATGGAATCATTGAATCACCTGTCTATACACAAGTGCATGGTAAGTCACCAGGTGAATCACTTCCACCAAGGACCTCTCACAAGGTCAGGCAGTGCTGGCCATTCTATCATGGTCTCTCACATCAGCAGTCTTCAGGCTTTCTTGCTCATATATCCCCTAAAATAACTTCAAAAAACTATGTATCCTTTCACATCTTTTAAGTTGAAATCTAAAATTTTCATCATACATTTGAAAATATATTTGTAATAGTAAATATAAAATCTTAAAAAAGTTGTAAGTTGAAATATGATGAAGATTGAATGTTATCAGAGTGAATAGTTCATTATACTATGTGATAAAATAGGCTTTTACTACCTTATGCAATAACATGCCAAATTCAAAAGAATCATGTATATCTTTTATCTGTGGGTGTTAGCAAATGTATCTTGAAAAATTTAGTAGTTCCAGAAAACATTCCATTTAAAAGATTAAATATACATTTAGAAGATTCAGAAATAGTAAGTACATCATTTTGGTGTTCTGAACTCAGAAAATCCCAATAAAGATCCAGCCCCATCCTAAACAGAACTATGCACAAAACAGGGAAAGACAAAAAGTCCAATCAAACTGAGATACTTTGATTGGTCTTTAAAGGAGACTTCTCCAAAATCAATTTTTCTTATTATTACTTTGGCCACAGAGAGTTTTACACTCTGGGACAATCCACCAGAGTAAGAGCATACTGAGGGATAAACATGAGTGTAAGTGAGTTCTCAGGGAGTGTTAGAAAAAAACAAATACAAATGGAAGGAAAGCAGGGATTAGAAATTGACTTCCTTATATAAAAATAAACTCAAAATGGATTAAAGACCTAAATGTAAGACTGGAAATCATAAAAGTCCTAGAAGAAAACACAGGCAGCATACCCTTTAATATAAATCATAGCAATATTTTTTTGGATCTGTCTCTCAAGGCAAAGGAAAAACAAAGATAAACAAATGGGACCTAAAACAGATTTTTCACAGCAAAGGAAACCATTGACAAAATGAAAAGACAACCTAGTTCATGGGAGGCAATATTCACAAATGATATGATGGATAAAGGGTTGACATCCAAAATATATAAATAGCTCATACAATATCCAAAAAAAATTAAAAATGAGCAGAAAACCTAAATAGACATTTTTCCAAAGCAGACAGACAGATGGCCAACAGGCATATGAAAAGCTGCTCAACATCGCTAGTCGTCAGAGAAATGCAAATCAAAATTACAACGAGATATCACCTCATACCTGTCAGAATGGCTATCATCAAAAATACAAGAAATAACAAAAGTTGGTGAGGATGTAGAGAAAAGAGGACCCTAGTACACTTTTGGTAGGAATGTAAAATGGTGCAGACACTATGAAAAATAGTATGGAGGTTCCTAAAAAAACTAAAAATAGAACTACCATAAGATCTAGCAATTCCACTTCTGGGTATACATATTTGAAGAAAATGAAAACACTAATTCAAAAAGATACATGCACCCAATGTTCATTGTAGCATTATTTACAATAGTCAAGATATGGGTTAAGTATTCAATAAATGGAAGCTATTATTATTATTATTATTATTATTCAGGAGACCTACTTTAAAATCCTATCTTTTCTACTGAGCAGCTCATGAGGTGTAACTCTGAGCAAGTTATTTTAACCTCTCTTGAACCTCCATCAAGTACCCTTTAAGAAAAGTACAGTATACACTTATTATCTGATCAAGCAATTCTATTCTTAGGTATTTATCCAAATAAATTGTTTGAGTAATTTGTACACAAATCTTCATAGAACTTTTATTCATAATAGCCAAAACCTTTGCATTGTTTCTACAATGCAACTGCCCACTGACAGGTAAGCAGATAAACTATGGTAGTTCAGTGCAAAGTAATACTATTCAACCACAGGAAGGAACAGACTACTGACATATGTACCAACATGGATGAATCTCCAAATATTAAGCTGACAAAAAGAAGCCAGACATAAAGAGTAAATACTGTATGATTTCATTTACAGGAAATTCTAAAAAAGACAAATCTAGTCTACGGTGAAAGAATGCAGTTGGTTGCCCAGGGCCTGGAGTGGGAGGGCATGAGGAAAATTTGGGGGGTGATAGAAATGGTCTGTATCTTGATTGTGAGTGAGTATACATGTCAAAACTCATCAAACTGTAGCTGTAAAATGGATACTTCCTACCAGTATGTACGTTACACCTCAACAAAGTTGATTTTTTAAATCCACATGCCATTATCCAAGATGTCAAAATCCAAAAGCTGTGAACATCAAAAGATTTGGTGAGTGCAAAATGTGACCTAGCCAAACATGAAGCTCTTCATAGTCTGTATTTATCCTATTGAGTGATGATATTCATGCATTAAAGTGAAAGTAATTACAGAGTGCTTCCTCAGACCTTGCAGGGGGTTATACATACTACACAATATATACACTGAATTACCTTTCTAAAATCTGAAATATTCTGAATTCTAAAACAGGCCTTGAGTCAGAGTTTTGGATAAAGAATTGTGGATTGCTTTCTTTGTCCTAGGAAAAAGAAGAAGAACGGAAGAAAGAAAAAGGAGGGAAAGAAGAGAAAGGAAGGAAGAAAGGAAAGAAGAAGGGTGGGAGGGAGGGAGGAAAGGGCGTCTTCCCGGTACAAACCCTTCCTAACCAACCTTCTTGCTGAAGTGTTTCTATCTCTGCCCTCTGCAGGAGCAGCACCTGCTCTGGTCCCGGTGACAGCGATCCGATGACTCCCCCAGCCTCGTCCTCACTGCGTGAGCCACTAAAATCGATCTAACTGATCAAGCGTTTTTAAAAGATTCTGAACACTCACATTTTAGAATTTGGTTCCAAGAGCAGGCACTGTGGGCCCCTTTATCATTCCTGTGTCAGAATTAAGAACCTGGGAGAGAAGGGGAAAAAAAGATGAAAGAAAAACTATTCTGAGAATTTGCCAAATAGTGAATTTTTTCACACCCCTCTCCCTCAGCCTTTCCACGGAGGTTGGTTTGAATCGAAACACTTCAAAGCTCTTTTGATATGTTTTCCTCTGGTCCATATACCCACCACACCCACCACAGAGAAATGGAGAAAAGATCCATACTTCATTGTGGGGACTTGGAATTAATTTAAAGCAAATATTTCCCCTAAAATGCTTCAATCCACAAACTGAGATTGTTTTTCAAGTTTTTATTTTACTTACTCTGTTTCCAACATGTTCTAGTTGCAGCCTCATGTGTAAACTATTGTGAACATGTTAAATTAGAAACACATTTTTTATTGTTATCTTTACCTCTCCAACTTTTAGTCTTCCCTAAAATATCTTGTGACCTCTGTGGTGCCACAACCCTGTCACATGAATTTTATGTCCCTTCCTCCTTAATTAGCCATGGTTACAGAGCAGCAATTATGTACAGAATAGGGGAAATGCAGTATTTCCTCTAAGAAAGGGTTAAATAGACAAATGTTTGGATCAGGTTCCCCTAACACCTTTGGAATTAATTGGATTTGAGGCTAAAAATAAATTACCCAATAGGTTAAAATGAGGTAATGTTGAAAGAATTGTTTGGAAAAGAACTGCAAAAATGCAAGAATGTCACCATGAATGGTTAACAGCACCTTGCAAAAGGAGAAGAAAGCAGGTATGTTTCTCAACTAGATAAGGACACTTCAGGATGTAGGGCAGGTTATCCCTAAGACACTGATTCAAGACAGTAATGCTATTATCTATCCCTTAGTGCTGATGGGGAAAGTAGGTTTACAAAACAGAACAGAGTTCCTATTCTTGAGGAATTTGCCATCCTCTTTAGCATTCTACTCCAAATCTAGAGTTGCCTTTCTTCCTGTGAGATGTCCTCAGCAAATAAAATAAGTGTGTGTTTAGGTAGGGAGGAGATTGATTCTGTGGTCCAATCAGTTTGTCAGAAGATTCCTGTCCTATCTTCCTCTTGGAGATTCACTATGCCTACTTGTATGTCAAAGGATCTCAAAAGTCCTTCAGTGAAGAAACCTATTTAAATCTATTTAAAGTGTAATTTCCCAAATTTATTTGACCATGAAATTCTCTGTACATCCACCAGTAGCTTGCAGAACTAGGATTCCTTGGAACGTATTTGGAGAAATATGGTTCTAGAATCACTGTGTTCCCATGTTTTGGTGTTGCTACTCAACAGATGAAAATAAATCTTCCAGGTTGGTCCACAAGTTTAAAATCATAGGGAAGTGTACATGATTTTGTTCCTCCAGTTCCTGTAGTTTTTTGGAAGGGGGACTCTTTCAAAAAAGGGAAGCATATGTCCCCTTAGCACCCTTGAAGCATGTTTGCTGCTAACATATCTTGGCTACATCTGAGCACAAGCATCAATATTGATCTATAATAAATTTCTTCTCAAACCAGACCCACCACACCTGGAGTTGCTATAGAGTATAGGAGAGGGGTTATGTGTGTGGGTTCTGGTGCTAAACTGCCTGGCTCTGCTGTGTGTTACTCATCATCTATGTGCCTCAGTTTCCTCATCTGTACAATGACACCGATATGTCACCGGTATGAGTGATGACACCGGTATCTACCTTATAAGCCTACTCTGAGAATAAAATGAGTTAATTAATACAGAATTTTAGAATAGCTGTTGGCACATAATGGATGGGAGGGAGGAAGAAAGAGAAACAGAGAAAGAGGGAAAGAGAGTAAGAATAACAGACCCTGTTTAGAGTTCTGGACTTGCGGGGAATATACACTTCATGTCCAACAAAAGGAAATGAAGCAGTACTTTATTAATAGCAGAGCAAGTACACGATAGGTTCTCTGGTAAACTAGGCTAGAATCTAGGCTTCAACACCTAAGGAGAGCTTCCTCCTCCTTTTCTCATGGCCCTAAAATGACTCGGTCTATAAAGTAGAGAGAGGGACTTAGCCAGACTTATGCAGGGGGCCAAGCCCTAATCAGACCTACTTACCCATGGAGGAGATAAGACAAGAAAAATACCTCACAAATATGAAAGAGATACCACATGGATGCGAGACAGAGTAGACTAAGTGTGTGCTCTGTCCCCCGGACTCTAGCTTAGGACTTGCATAGTAGAATATCTACTATAAGGAGAATTTGTGAACATTTCATCTACAACCTCTCTAAATAATCTATAAAAATACTACAAAGATATTTACCAATTTACCAATATTTTGAAAACAAAAATATAATTCTATAGATTACCTTTCAAAACTGGAAAGGTACTCAAATTCCCATTATTGACATAGCCATGCCAATATTCCTCACTGCCTGGGCAGTGGGTGGGAGGGGAGTGGAAGGGGAGGTTAGGAATTCTCAGATGATGAGTGGTTCTAGGTCCCCTGCTGTAGCTGCTGCTGGGATCTGCCTCCACCATGGCAACAGTCAACTCACTCCCTTACCCCTCAGAGAGATGGATCTCTCTTCTTCCCTGAACCATCTTTTCCCAGTGCCCTAGTTACTGCCTCCTTACATTCTTTGAGGCGCTGTCTTCAGCTTTGGTCTATACAGCTCATAGGAGTGACATGGTAGCAGAGGAGGGGGAAGAAGTGGGGATTAAGGAACAGAAGTATACATGTCTATGGCATGTGGGCAGGAGAGTTACTTCTCATGTTGCTGGTAAAATCACTACCATCCCTCTTTTTCCTCTCTATCCACAGCTGGTTTTGAGACTGTTTCATGCCCACTTATCTGTGTATTACAAATCTCAACTCACAAACAGAAAATTGCTACATCTTTCCAGAACCATTGAGTGGATTCTCAGGAATATTTGCTCTAATGACTAAGGATCATCTTCAGTAGTGTGACAGGGTGGGGTTCTAAATGCAGTGATGCAACTTTGGTTGTTCTTTGCTTGTTTACATTAACAGTTGCCTGAAAGAATCTGGAAATACAGAAAATTCATGCCTTCATTTCCGAGAGTCACCCTGAGGTCCCTGTATACATCTTCTGTCCGCAGAATGTACATGCTCAAGTCCCTGATGTGTCAATAAGAGCCAAGTCTATAGTTGAGCCCGTGGCCCTCAGACCCCCACCATGTACAAGGGGTCTGCCAGCCAGTACCCAGGGTAGCTCAGTTCTTTCTTGAGAGTAGCTCTGTACCATTTACTGGATAAGAGCCAGTCAGCTCCCCTCAAGTGATGCTAAGGTGCCTTACCTTAGCCCTTCTAGATGACTTCAAGGTCATTTGCCTTTCTTTCAGAATGTATACTTAGAGATTCCATAGTGATATATCTTCCTATACAGTGAAGCAGCTGGAATTGCCCTCACTGAAAAAAGGAAAAACCAAAATTAATATCTGAGAGGCTTCCTCTCTCCCATTCTATTGTAATACCTTACTATGAAAGGTTTTTTGAGCCCTTCCCCTTTCTAATTGCGTGGCCAAGTAATTCTGACAGGGTAGACCAGCCATAAGCATCTCAGATCATCTTGCTTCCTCTTGCTGAAAGGTAACGTTGTACTCGGAGCTATATCTCTAGCCCCTAGCACAGTGACTAGCACATATTAGGTGTTATATGAATATTTTGCAAATGAACTAAGGCAATGTTATTTTTTCTTATTTGATAGTTTTTTTTATTCAGATCCTGTTTAACATTGAGGATAAACTGTTTTGCCTAAATTTTCATATTCCTTTTGCCAAGGTTCGTGCATTCTCTGCATATCTAAGTTTGATTGATAGTCTTCTGAATTCTAATTAATTGAGCATGTTAATTACTGACTCCTGCCTCTTCCTTAGCCACCGTCTCCAATTAATCAATCTGTCCTATAGTCTTACATAAGACTTCTCATCAAGTCTCAAATCTGTCATTTTTTTCCATCTGCTGTGCCACCACCATAGTCCAAACCACCTTCATTTCCCTCCTGGACCCCTGCAACAAACTCCTAACTAGCTCCCCTGCCTCCAGTGTTACAATCCTGTTCAAATGCAAATCTGGTCATGTCACTTCTATGCTTAAAATCCTTCAATAAGAGACACATACCGGGGTTCTGGGAACATGCGGCCTGAGTGAAGTCCCCATCTCAGCACTCCCAGAACAAACTACTTGTTTCTCCAGCAGGCAGGTGCTGAGACCTGTGAGTGAGAGTCTGGGTTCCTTACAGTCCCTTCAGATAGAGCTAGTGTAGGATTCCCTCTTCCACTGGACTGGGCAATCAACAGCAGAGTACAGTTGGTAGCCAGGACTTATGGGTGTTGGTACACAAAAGGAAGAGCTTGTCCGTCAGGGATTTGTGGATCCCAACTATGCCCTCCACTTCCTCAAAGTTGACATCAACCTAGTAGTCATGTGCAGGTCATTCAAACCCTTCCAAAGCCAAGAGAGGGAAGAATAGGTGAATAAACCCTCCCTTCTCCTGAGTTGAGTGAGTAAAGGTTTCTCGAAGTTTCTTCCAGGTGTCTCAGCAGAATGCTGGCATCTGTCTTTGCACTACAGGCCTACAGGACCATAAATCCATTTTCTTTTCACCTCCTGTAGGATTCCCACCATTAAGGACACTTCAACAACCAGGCCTGCATCCTAAAGAGTAGACAGGGAAAACTAACTACCCATTTAAGAAATCCCAGCAACCAGACAGAGGAAGATCAGGTAGGACAATCAAAACAAGTTCTCAGTGAGACAGAGCTGCTGGAGAAAATACACAAAAACTTGAATAGAAAATAAGGTTAATAAGAGTTCCGAAGGCAGTTTTAAAAGACTTTACTTGCATAAAAATAAGATCTCTCAGTGGAAAATTTATTAATTAAATTAAAGGAGAAGATGATCATTAAGATCCTAACTCATGCTCTACAAGAGCAAATGCAAGATATACTTCAAAGTACTGAGCAAAAAGAAATTAAAGTATCCAAGAGAAAAAGGAGAAACTGGAGGGATCAAGAGTTAATAAAAAATAATAAGTGTTTCTAAAAGAGGAAAAGGAACAGATGAAGGAAAGGCAATCATTCAATAAAGAGTAAGAGAAAATTTCCCTGAACTGAAGAAAGATCCGAATCCTCAGATTGGAAGCATATGTATGGAATTTCAGGCTGGATTGACAAGAAAGAAAAATCACAGACAAGCAGGTTAGAATTCCTGAGCTTTAAGGATAAAGGGGAAATCTCATAAGCATACAGACAGTTAAAAATCAACCTACCTGCTATCATGGGTGGGAAAAAAAATCCAACTTGTCACACAGAACCTAGAAAGCTAGGAGTTAAGGAAAACCATCTACAAACAACTGAAAGTAAGGACTATGAACCAAGAACTCTATACCCAGCCAAGATACTATTCTGTTGTCAGATGAGTGAAAGATACTAGAAAACAGGCAAGGACCAAAACAGGATATTACTCAAAGTTCCCTTTATAAGGAAAATACTTGAGAAAAAAAAATGAACACTTTCATAAATGAATCAAAACAGAGACTCCAAGATGGGAGAAGATAAAAAGGAACAAAAATTACTGAGCAATAATACTTGATATGCATGCATATGTATGTAAATTAAAATCTTAAAGAAAATGCATAGCTATTTGTGTAGTATATAGTGTATAATTTATGATAAGTAAGGACGGTTGAAAGAAGGGATATATTTTAAGAAGAAGCACTATCTCAAAAAGTAGGATTTGGAGGTGGAGGGTGCAGAGAGGAGGAAGGCAAAAGTGCTCCCAAGAGAGTAGAGAAAGGAGGAAAAACAAGCAGAAATGTAAAGAAATGTCCTTCATTCTACAGAAGGACAGGTGAATGAATAGTAGCTGTGGCAGCCATAGAAGTGCCACATCTTCCTTCAAGAGAAAAATGCCATGAGGAATACAGTTTGCTGACAGCCTCCAGAGGCTAAGGGTGGGAAAAGTGACTTAAAAATCTCTTAATGGCAATGATATGACTAAATATTTGAAAGAGAATTAAAAGACAATTTGGAAATGGATATAAGCTGAATATTTTTAAAAACCTATGACTTTATTCTAGAATAAACTCTTAGGAATGAAATAGGGAAAATATTTCCTTTTAAGGGGAACAAAAATTGTGAAATACTTAGGAATAAATTTAACAAGAAATGCATGAGAACTGTATAAAGAAAAAAAAAGAGATATTATTAAAGACAAACAAGATAACCACTCTCTTGGATGGGAAGACCTATTATCATCAAATGTCAATTCTACCAAAATGAATATGCAGGTTATGGGGAACAGAACACTCTCATCCATTGCTAGTAGAAAGAGGAGGTTTCCTAGCATTTGTGGAAAGCAATCTTACAACATATTTTAAAATAAACAGTATCCTTTGACTCAGTAATTCCAGTCCTGTGATATACAGCACTATTGCCTGAGGACATATGTACAGGATACTTATTGCAGAATAGTTTGCAGTTGCAAAAAGCTTTATAAACAAAATGAATGTTCATAAATGGGAAACTGGCTAAATACATTGTGATATGTCTACATCATAAAATAGTATATGTCTACCTAAAAGAATAAAAAAGAGCTATGCCAAGTGAGTTGGAGGGAGTTCTATGCAGTATTGAATGAGAAAAGCAAAATGCGGGAAAATGTGTATAATATAATGCCATCTTGGTAAAAAGAAAAAAGCAACCACACTACTCAAAACATGTCTGTGTGTGCATATGTGTGTATAAAATATATGTTTGTACTTCCTTGATTCTGAAATGCCTATTTTTTTCACACTGTAACATCTCTGAAATGAGGATGCATCTTTCAGTCACCAAATGACATATGGCAATCATTACAGTGCTGTCCTTGCCTACAAATGCACGTCAAAGCATGTGTACCCACATGTAATGGGTGTCGGGGGCTTCAAGGAACAGTCCAAATGCAACAGTGGAGCACCGTTACAGGCAATGCTGCGTCATTAATGCTCTTGATGGCACAGATGACAGCAGTGTGTGGAAAAGCACAGACCCAAAGTCTGTGAATCGAAAAGAGATTCCAAAGAGTCAAATTCTGAATATGAAGAAGTCTTAGGAATATCTAGCACACTTTATTTCACTTACAGTTTTCCTTTCATGTGTACAAATGAGTGATATCTAAAAAGGCTTAGGGCTTCCCTGGTGGCGCAGTGGTTGAGAGTCCACCTGCCGATGCAGGGAACACGGGTTCGTGCCCCGGTCCGGGAAGATTCCACATGCCACGGAGAGGCTGGGCCCGTGAGCCATGGCCGCTGAGCCTGCGCGTCCGGAGCCTGTGCTCCGCAATGGGAGAGGCCACAACAGTGAGAGGCCCGTGTAAGGCAAAAAAACAAAATAAAATAAAAAGGCCTAAAAGAAATAATTCAATAAGTTTTAAAGTAAAAGTCACAAGGGTTAAGAAAGCATTGTGTCGTGGTTTAATTGGCAGTATCTTTTTGGTTTCAACATAGAACATAATTGTGTGTCTTTAACTGTAGCATCTTAAATTAACTGAAATTTGCAGTATAGATATATGTTCATTAATATTAGAGCTGTACAGGACTATATGAGCAAGGAGAAAATTATGGATGAATACAATGCAGGATAGTAATATGAATGTATTAGTCTGCTAGGGCTGCCACAACAAAATTCCACAAACTGAGTGGCTTAAATAACAGAAATTTATTTTCTTTGGAAGCCAGAGATCAAGGTGTCAGCAGGTTTAGTTTCTCCTGAGGCCTCTCTCCTTGGCTTGTAGATGGCCACCTTCCCACTGTGTCCTCACGTGGCCTCTCCCCTGTGTGTGCAGCCCTGGTGTCTCTCCCCATTCTAAAAAGGATACCAGTCATATTGGATTAGGGCCCTACCATTATGATCTTATTCAATCTTAATTCTCTCTTTAAAAGGTCTAGCTCCACCATATGACCCAGCAATCCCACTACTGGGCATATACCCTGAGAAAACCATAATTCAAAAAGAGACATGTACCAAAATGTTCATAGCAGCCCTATTTACAATAGCCCGGAGATGGAAACAACCTAAGTGTCCATCATCAGATGAATGGGTAAAGAAGATGTGGCACATATATACAATGGAATATTACTCAGCCATAAAAAGAAATGAAATTGAGCTATTTGTAATGAGGTGGATGGACCTAGAGTCTGTCATACAGAGTGAAGTAAGTCAGAAAGAGAAAGACAAATACTGTATGCTGACACATATATATGGAATTTAAGAAAAAAAATGTCATGAAGAACATAGGGGTAAGACAGGAATAAAGACACAGACCTACTAGAGAATGGACTTGAGGATATGGGGAGGGGGAAGGGTAAGCTGTGACAAAGCGAAAGAGCGGCATGGACATATATACACTACCAAACGTAAGGTAGATAGCTAGTGGGAAGCAGCTGCATAGCACAGGGAGATCAGCTCGGTGCTTTGTGACCGCCTGGAGGGGTGGGATAGGGAGGGTGGGAGGGAGACGCAAAAGGGAGGGGATATGGGAACATATGTATATGTATAACTGATTAAATTTGTTATAAAGCAAAAAATAAAAAAAAAAACAATCATAAGGCTAAGGTATAAACAAATATAGGAAGGAATTAAAAATAATTATTCTAAAAAAAAAAAAAAAGCTCTAGCTCCAAATACAGTCACATTCTGAGGTACTGGGGTTTAAGGCTTCAACTATAAATTTGAGGTGGGAGGGGACACAGTTCAGTCCATAACAGTAGGTTCCTTGGGGAGACTTGGGGAGAGAGAATAAGAGAGATCATGTAATAAAAGAAAAGCAAAAGGACGACACTTTTTTAAAAAGGTCATGCATATATAGGCACTTACACAAAATCACTCATATGTCACCCCAATGATCACAGCAACACTATTTACAATAGCCAAGACATGGAAGCAACCTGAATGTCCATCGACAGACAAATGGATAAAGAAGATGTGATATATATATACACATACACACACATATACACACAGTGGAATATTGCTCAGTCATAAAAAAGAATGAAATAACGCCATTTGCAGCAACAGGGATGTACCTACAGATTATCATATTAAGTGGAGTAAGTCAAACAGAGAAAGACAAATATCATACGATATCATTTATACATAGAATCTTAAAAAATGATACAAATGAACTTATTTATGGTTACCAAAGGAGATATCAGGGGAGGGATAAATTAGGAGTTTGGGATTAACATATACACACTACTATATAAAAAATAGGTAAACAACAAGGACCTACTGTATATATAGCACAGGGAACTATACTCAATATCTTGTAGTATACTATAATGGAGAAGAATCTGAAAAAGAACATATGCATATGTATGTATAACTGAATCACTTTGCTGTGCACTTGTAACTAACACAACACTGTAAACTACTTCAATTAAAAAAAATTTTAAGTAAAATCTTAAAAAATGAAATAAAATCATGAATGTAGAAAACAAACTTATAGATACCAGGGGATAAGGAGCGGAGGGATAAATTGGGAGCTTGGGACTGACATATACATACTACTATATATAAAATAGATAACTAACAAGAACCTGCTATATAGCACAGGGAACTCTACTCAATACTCTGTAATGGCCTATATGGGAAAAAGAATCTGAAAAAAAATAGTGGATATATGTATGTGTATAACTAATTCACTTTGCTGTACAGCTGAAACTAACACAACATTGTAAATCAACTACACTCCAATAAAAATTTTTAAAAAGAGACAAAAAAATGAAAAAATAAAATCACACATATGTGTATATAAATATATAAAGATGCAAATATAAAATAATTATTTTAAAAGCATTTATTCAGTGGTTTCTCATTGTCCTTGGGATCAAGTCCAAAAACTATAACACGGCTGATAGACCTTTTAGGAGTTAATCTCCCAACTCCCTCCCCAGTCTCCTCTGTCTCTTGCATTGTTTACTTCACTCTCTCTGCTCCAGAAACCCCTAACTTCTTTCACTTCCTCTGAAACTCCTGCCCATGTCCACTGTGCCTTCTCTTCAGAACACTCTTCTCCAAACTGCCCACTTTTGCTCCATTCAGTCTTTAAGTCTCAGTTTAGATTTTACTTCCTTGGAGAGGCCTTGTCCCACCCCACACCAACTTTCTCATGATAGTCCAAACTGCAATAGAATCATCCAGATCCTCATTTAAAATGCAGATCCCTTGTTTCCACTCAGAGCTGCTGAATCAGACTACTGTGGCAGGGTGGGTGAGAATTCTTCTGCATTCTCCAAAGAAGATATACAGATTGCCAACAAACACATGAAAGGATGCTCAACATCACTCATCATTAGAGAAATGCAAATCAAAACTACAATGAGGTATCCCCTCACACGGGTCAGAATGGCTATCATAAAAAAATCTACAAACAATAAATGCTGGAGAGGGTGTGGAGAAAAGGGAATCCTCTTGCACTGTTGGTGGGAATGTAAATTGATACAGCCACTATGGAGAACAGTATGGACGTTCTTAAAAAACTAAAAATAGAACTACCATATGACCCAGCAATCCCACTACTGGGCATATACCCTGAGAAAACCATAATTCAAAAAGAGTCATGTACCACAATGTTCACTGCAGCTCTATTTACAATAGCCAGGACATGGAAGCAACCTAAGTGTCCATCGACAGATGAATGGATAAAGAAGATGTGGCACATATATACAATGGCATATTACTCAGCCATAAAAAGAAACGAAATTGAGTTATTCGTAGTGAGGTGGATGGACCTGGAGTCTGTCATACAGAGTGTAGTAAGTCAGAAAGAGAAAAACAAATACTGTATGCTAACGCATATATATGGAATCTTAAAAAAAAAAAAAAAAAGGTTCTGGCGAACCTAGGGGCAGCACAGGAATAAAGACGCAGACATAGAGAATAGACTTGAGGACACAGTGAGGGGGAAGGGTAAGCTGGGACGAAGTGAGAGAGTGGCGTGGACATATATACACTACCAAATGTAAAATAGATAGCTAGTGGGAAGCAGCCGCATAGCACAGGGAGATCAGCTGGGTGCTTTGTGACCACCTAGAGGGGTGGGATAGGGAGGTGGGAGGGAGATGCAAGAGGGAGGGGATATGGGGATATATGTATATATATGGCTGATTCACTTTGTTATACAGCAGAAACTAACAAAACATTGTAATGCAATTCTACTCCAATAAAGATGTTTAAATTTTTTTTAAATAAAAAAATAAAGTGTGCGAACCTGTGCCACGGTCTAGTTAAATCTCCATAACACATTGAACTTTCTCCTTTAAGATACATCACAAGTGTTACTGTTTATTTAATGCAGGGATGGGCAACCAGGTAGAATATATTTTAGGCTTTAAACACCAAGAGGCAAAATCAAGGATGTTAACATAGGTACTTATATAACAAGATAGAAAACAAATTTTCACAAACTTTTAAATAAAATTTTTAACAAAATTCAAAACACAATGGAATATAATTTTTTGTAGTACAAGTCTACTAATGAAGAAAATGGAATTTTTTTTGTTGGGATGACATTTTGCTTAATTAGGGTCGAAGTTAGTGTTTTCTAATAGTGTAGTAGAAACATGGCCTTGTTCTTCTACAAAGCTTTCCCTTCTCTGCAACACAGTGTGTGAGTGGTCATTAGTCAATATCTCTTTGAAAAAAAAGGTGCTACACAGCATCTCTTTGGATCATCACACATGCACACACACACACACACACACACACACACACATTCACCAAAGATGAACAAAAGTGCCAATAAATCTACTCAAATTGGCCTCTAGAATTTCATTACTCCTTTACTTACATGCCTTCTCTGTTCTGGCAATCAATTCACTTCCCTATCCTTTACTGAGTAAAACAAAGGCAACTGCCTGTAGTCAATATATTTTTTAAACATCTTTATTGGAGCATAATTGCTTTACAATGGTGTGTTAGTTTCCACTGTATAACAAAGTGAATCAGCTATACATATACATATATCCCCATATCTCTACCCTCTTGCGTCTCCCTCCCACCCTCCCTATTCCACCCCTCCAGGTGGTCACAAAGCCCTGAGCTGATCTCCCTGTGCTATGTGGCTGCTTCCCACGAGCTATCTATTTTACATTTGGTAGTGTATATATGTCACTGTTATTCTCTCATTTCGTCCCAGCTTACCCTTCCCCCTCCCCCTGTCCTCAAGTCCATTCTCTACATCTGCGTCTTTATTCCTGTCCTGCCCCTAAGTTCTTCAGACCTTTTTTTTTTTTTAGATTCCATATATATGTGTTAGCATATGGTATTTGTTTTTCTCTTTCTGACTTACTTCACTCTGTATGACAGTCTCTAGGTCCATCCACCTCACTACAAATAACTCAATTTCATTTCTTTTTATGGCTGAGTAATATTCCATTGTATATATGTACCACATCTTCTTTATCCATTCATCTGTCGATGGACAAGTAGTCAATATATTTTAAAGCCAACTTTCCAGGTAGAAATGGGCACTTCTTAGAGTCAGAACTAGAAGCCAAATATAAAAGATGACTGACTACATGTCCACAGGAAAATGTTTAAAGTCATTCTAGGTCCTGACACTTCAAGGTAAGAAGTTGTATTCTTGCCTTCCAAATTTCACATGATTTTTCTCTTATTGTCTTCTTTAGTTTCTGGACATAGAGAGGCATGGCAAAGTCAAAAGTGCATTAAAAGAAAATACAGATTAATAGAGTAGGGAAAAATTTCCTAACTGTGTGGTTCAAAATCCAAAAAGCTTCACCAAATTAAAAGTGAAAGAATTTGCATAGCAAAGAAAAAATACACCAACATAATATGCAACTAAAAAGACAAATGACCATCTGGAGGGCTGTTTGGAAATATATATTTATATTTTTCAAAAAGACAAATGACAAACTGGAAAAATATTTATAATTTACATCTAAAGAGCCTCTAAAAATGGAGAGGAAAAGGACCAAAAACCCTATAGAAATTTTCACTAGAGATATAATCAGACAATTCATTGAAAAATAAATGCAAATTACTCTTACTCATATGAAAAAATGCTCAGCCTCTTTCATGATAAGAGAAATACAAATTAAAACTGCAGTCAGGGCTTCCCTGGTGGCGCAGTGGTTGAGAGTCTGCCTGCCGGTGCAGGGGACACGGGTTCGAGCTCTGGTCTGGGAGGATCCCACATGCCGCGGAGCGGCTGGGCCCGTGAGCCATGGCCGCTGAGCCTGCGTGTCCGGAGCCTGTGCTCCGCAATGGGAGAGGCCACAACAGTGGGAGGCCCGCATACCACAAAAAAAAAAAAAAAAAAAAAAAAAACTGCAGTCAGATGCAATTTCTCACCTGTCATATCGGCAAAACCCCAAAACTTTGACATCATACTTTGTTGGCAAGACTGTGGGGAACAGACACTCTTGTAATTTGATGATGGGAATGTAAAATGATATAACTCCTATGCAGGGAAATTTGGCAGTATCCAGCAAAATGTCATATGCATTTACCCTTTGACCCAGCCATCCCACTTCTAGGAATCTCTCCCACAGAAACATTGGCAAAGATACAAAAAGACACATGCACAAGGCTATTCATCTCAGCATTATTTGAAATAGCTAAAAGCTGGAAATAACCCAAAGGTCCACCAATAGGGGTCTGGTGGAATTAACTATAGTATATCCACCCTAAGGGGTTCTAGGCAGCAGAAAAAAGAAATGAAGATTCTCCTTATAGACTATATATATATATAATATATATACACTACACGACTCTCAAACTTTCTCAATCCATAGTCCCCTTAGTGTGTCAATAATTTTTCATGGTATCCCTAAGCCAAAGAAATGCCTAGTAGTTTCACTTGTTAATGGCCTTAAATCACCCACAAGTAATAACGGATGAGAGAGGGAAAGGAGGACCAGAGAGGATGATGCTGAAGAAGGAAGGGGAGGAGATGGTATCAAGAAGAGAGAGGTGAACAGTTTCTAGGGACACAGAAAGAGCAATAAAATAAAGAAAGAAAAGGGTCCTCTGTAGTTGGCAAATAGTGAATTCAGTCACGGTGAATTTAGTGCAGAAACGAGGGCAGAAGAAAAATATGGAGATGTGTATCTTGCATCAGAGGGAAATAACCAGAAGATGATCAGATGATGTCAATATGACAGAGTGTGGGGAATAGCCAGAAAGCATGATCCCAAATAGAGGAAAGGACTTTACCAGCAGGTTAAAAGCCATGGTTTAGAAGCATGGGTCTACAATCCCTTATGCAAAATCCCTTGGGGCAAGATTTGTTTCTGGATTCAGAATTTCTAAGATTTTAGAAAATTAATAATGGAACACATACAGTTAATACGTAATACCTGGGAAGCACTTCATAACCGAACACACTAATATTTCTTCAGACAAAAGTATGAATATTCAGAGCAAACAGGATGAATAGATTCACATCAGTTCACATCTATTTTTGTCACCATATAAAATACAAAAAGCTTTCAGTTCTCAATGCATTTCTTTATTTCAGAATCGCAAGTAAGGAATTGTGGGCTGGTAGAAGAGAAATGCTAAGAGCAGGTCTACAACAGGTTTCTTCTGAGCAGATGGTGAAAGGGACATTCACTAAGAAGATAAGGATAGAGAATCAAGCCAAAGGAGGATCAGCCAGGAGGGCAAAGTGGAAGAGCAGTAGAGGACTCTGCATAGAGGCTTGGCATTGGGGGCAAGGATCAAGGTGCCAAGGAAATGGGGCTCAGCTGAATTGACGGTGGGCTTGAGTAGGTTAAGTTCCAAGAGATATCAGAAAGATAATAAGATTAAAAGACTGCCATTTTGGGGACTTCCCTGGTAGCGCAGTGGATAAGAATCCACCTGCCAACACAGGGGACACAGGTTCAATCCCTGGTCCGGGAAGATCCCACAAGCCATGGAGAAACTAAGACCATGTGCCACAACTACTGAGCCTGCGCTCTAGAGGCCGCACCCCTAGAGCCTGTTGCTCCACAACAAGAGAAGCCCCCCGCTCAACTAGAGTAAAGCCTGTGCGCAGCAATAAAGACCCAATGCAGTCAAAAATCAATAAAATTAAGTCTTTTAAAAAAATAAAAGACTACATCCTTTGTTATTTTCCAAACGCAAAACTGCAGAGGCTCTTTTGGAGTCTTTTGGAGTCTTTTGAAGAGAAGTCTTACCAAAGAAGCTAAGGGGTGGGGAAGGCTTTCAAAATGCACCCTCTCTGTGGAATCACAGCTTCTAGGGTTGACCAGGGTGCTTAAGGCTTTGGGTTTACAGTGCAGGATGTCTCCTCAAGTGCTCAGGGAAGAGAAGGCCCATGTATCTCACAGGGCAGAGCACAGAGCTCTACTATCCCTTTCCTGGGAACCTGTGGGGAAAAAAATGTCCCCGGGTTTCTTGCCTTCCTCCCTAATGAAGGTCATTCCTGAGAACCAGCGGTTAATGCTTTTCATGTCCTTGGAACATCCTAGATAAAAGGCATGTCTTAAAGCAAACATGTAATTTTACATGCCTATGGAATGCCTTTTGTACCATGCATTTGAGGTTTAACAGTATGTGTAGAGATTATATTTGGCTTGTTCTAATAAAATTTAATACATTCCCATCAGGCTGGAAAGACTCTTCAGCTTCAGCCAAAGTTTTTCCTTAAAGACTCATGTGCAGTGAACCCAGTGAAGGTAAGTCCCTGCCACGGAGACAAGATCAGGAGGGGAGGGGGAGACCACGCACAACAGAGGATTCATGCCACGGTTTGAAGGCAGAACCAGACCCCAAGTACTGTCATTTGTGCATCATGCACTTCAGCTGAGTGGGCAGAGATTACTAAACATCACATTAAACCATTGAGCTCCCTTTCACAAAAGTCACAGATGGAGTGAGGGAAACACCAGGTCTCGGTGCTGGCCAGGGTCCCAGGGGAAGGCAGTGGGTTTATGAACACCTGAGAGCAGGCATGTGAGTTGGTGTTTAAACAGTTCCAACATATCATCAAGGGCTTCAGCCAAGTTAATGAGAACCAGAGCTCCAGACCAAAACGCTTATTTTGAAAATACCTATTTTTCAAAGATTTTGCATTTTAAATTAAACCATATGAGTAATTGTATCCTTGCTTCATAGTCCATTCTGTAAAAGAAAATTCTTGTTCCCTAACTTGGGAAAGAATGTCTTGATTTTGCAAAAGGGAAGTAAGCTCGTGGGGAGTGGGGTAGAGAGTAGAGCCCTGGGTTGTCCACAGCTAAGCCCAAGCAGCTGTCAAGCAACTTTGACCAACAGGTAGGCAAAGGCCGCTGGGAAGAGTTTCCAGAACACTACCTTGCCTTCCCCCAGAAATCCAAATTCACCTTGCAGGCTGATTCTGTTTCCACCTTGCTTCTATAGGAGGTGAGAACTGGCCATAATCCAGTGAATTTAAGGCATTTGAAATTCATGTAATGAAAAGACCTCTGTAAAGGCCAGGCACTGTTTGATGGCCTTTAAATGGGACGAATTCGTTTTGTTGGAATAGGGGGATATTTGTTCTTTCTATTTCTTCTTTATTTAATTTTTGTTTCATTTTGTTTTGTTTTGTCCTAGGAGTTATCTGACCTTTCTGGATTTTTTCAAACTTCCAGAAGTTGTGTGTTGCTCTGAGCAGCTATTTTCAGAAAAACTGGTTAAGGTTTAAATGATGATAGGCCCTCAGACTACAAGTTCCTAATTAGGTCCTTAACAGACCTAATTTTATTGTTCCCTTTTCTTTGACTTGGTGATGTACCCAAAACTATTTAGTTCTAGAATAAATATTTCATCTTCAGAATCAACTAAGGAGCCATCGATAAAACTTGCTATTTCTACAAGAGGCATTCATTCCCCCCATTAAACTGTTAAGTAAGGTGATGATGGGAGGATGAAAAGAGCACATGAGGAAACAGATAAATAGAGGGGTCAAATGGAGTCAAGCAGAGAGTTGCAAGTTCAAATCTTCCTTCTGCCACTGGATCCTGTGTGTAGTCATCTGCCAGCCTTGTGAATAGAAATTCATCTGTACAGAGCTTTGTCACTTACCAAACACTCTTGTGCAAACCTCATTTAATTTTCATTCATAAACCCCATTTTCATGACAAGGAAATTGAGATGCAAAGAAGTTAGTTTGACTTGACCAATGTCTCAGAATTAGAAAGTGGCAGAACCAGGATTCAAACCAAGCTCTGTTAAACTCCAAAGGCCCTTCTTTCAAGACTCAGATTTGCATTCATAGGTTGTTGGACATTTAGGTTGTTTCTATGTCCTGGCTATTGTAAATAGTGCTGCAATGAACATTGAGGTACATGTGTCCTTTTGAATTATAGTTTTCTCAGGGTATATGCCCAGTAGTGGGATTGCTGGGTCATATGGTAATTCTATTTTTAGTTTTTTAAGGAACCTCCATACTGTTCTCCACAGTGGCTGTATCAATTTACAGTCCCACCAACAGTGCAAGAGGGTTCCCTTTTCTCCACACCCTCTCCAGAATGAAAGATGTGGTACCTATACACAATGGAATATTACTCAGCCATAAAAGGGAACGAAATTGGGTCATTTGTAGAGATGTGGATGGACCTAGAGTTTGTCATACAGAGTGAAGTAAGCCAGAAAGAGAAAAACAAATATCATATATTAACACATATAAGTGGAATCTAGAAAATTGGTACAGATGAACCTATTTGCAGGGCAGGACTAGAGACACAGACATAGAGAATGGACATATGGACACAGGGGAGGAAGGGGAGAGTGGGATGAACTGGGAGATTAGGATTGACGTATATACACTACCATGCATAAAATAGCTAGCTAGTGGGAACATGCTATAATGAACAGGAAGCTCAGCTCGGTGCTCTGTGATGACCTAGATGGGTGGGATTGGGGGAGGGGGTGGGAGGGAGGTCCAAAAGGGAGGGGATATATGTATACATACAGCTGATTCACTTCATTGTACAGCAGAAACTAACACAACATTGTAAAGCAATTATACTCCAATTAAAAAAAAGAAGACTCAGATTTGCAAAGTAAGAATTATGACAAACTAGACCCCAGGAACTTAGTATTAATTCATTGATTTGCATCCAGCTGTAATATGATAGAAGGAGTAAAGTATCTACTTCTAAATTCATACTCTTACAAGCGGTATGACCTGGCACTAGCCATTTGACCTGAGTTTCAGTTCCCTCAATTGAAAAATGAAACTAATAATTACACTTATCTCTTAGTCTTGTTGTCAAGGTTATATGAGAAAATGAATGAGGAAGTATCTATCGTACAGGACCTCAGTAGATGTTGATTGGTTAAGTAAGTTATTCAAAAAGAAATACAGCATAGTGTCTAAGTGCTTGGCCTCTGGCTGGTTCTATAGACTCAAATCCCAGCTCTACCACTTAGTAGCATCACCTTGGGCAAACTCCTTTAGTTCTTGAAAAAGTGGAGATAACAATGGGGCTGTTGTGATAACCCCTGCAAGGTCTTAGAACAGTACCTGGCATATAGTATTATATGAATTTTTTAATTAGAATTTTTTATATTAATATGAGTGAAAGTAGTTGATTTCTTGAGCATGTTAAGTAGTTTTACTACCACATGTTTGGTGGAAAAGAAAGAACACAGGATTGCTACAGAAA
Source organism: Mesoplodon densirostris (assembly GCF_025265405.1). Classification (NCBI taxonomy): domain Eukaryota; kingdom Metazoa; phylum Chordata; class Mammalia; order Artiodactyla; family Ziphiidae; genus Mesoplodon; species Mesoplodon densirostris. The sequence goes on along the minus strand of NC_082673.1, from coordinate 53,479,722 downwards.
ATTTATATACGTTTTTTATTAACAGTGGGCATTATTATTTTTAAAGGAATGCCTCTCATGTTTCTCCTTTAATTTTATTTGGGTTTCAATTAACTGCTCTTTATTTTTATTTATTTATCTTTCCCACATATTGACTTATCTCTTCTCTTCTCTGCCAATTTAACTCCTCCCCATTCTACAAAGATCATCAGAAATCCCATTACTCTCACAATGTGTGTGTATAAAAAAGCACGTGTAAATAAACACCCAGTTAATCTTAATATTTTATCAGTTCACAAAGGACTTTCATATACAATACAGATTCTCATTCAATGCTCTTGACAAACTATGTGGTAGATATTGTTAGAACTTTCATTTTACATAGAAGAAAATTCAATCTTTGTACATCTGAGCAACTAGCCCAAGGACATACAGTTAAGTTGACTACAGTTTTGCATTTTAGGGAAAATATTTTTTTCTTTTTACCTTTTGACCCTCTTCACCCATATCTCCCACACGTACTCCACCCCACTCCTGTCCCACCTCTGGCAGCCAACAATCTATTCTCTGTATCTATGAGCTTGGTTTTTACCTTTTGGTTTGTTTGTTTAGATTCCACATATTTTAGAGATCATACAGTATTTGTCTTTCTCTGTCTGACTTATTCCACTTAGCTTAATGCCCTCAAGGTCCATCCATGTTGTCACAAATGGCAATATTTCATTCTTTTTTATGGCTGAATAATATCCCATTTTATATATATATATACCACAATCTCTTTAACCATTCATCCATGGATGGACACTTAGATTGTTTTCACGTCTTGCTTATTGTAAATAATACTGCAGTAAACATGGAGGTGCATATATCTTTTCAAATTGGTGTTTTCATTTTCTTCAGATAACTACCCAGAAATGGAATTTCTAGATCATATGGTAGTCCCATGTTTAAGGTTTTGAGGAACTCCTATATTGTTTTCCCTAGTGGGTGCACCAATTTACATTCCCACCAAGAGTGTACAAGTGGTCTGTTTTCTCCACATCCTCACCAACACTTGTTATTTCTTTTCTTTTAGAAAATAACTATTCTAACAGGTGTGAGGTGATAGCTCATTGTGGTTTTGATTTGCATTTCCCTGGAGATTAATGATGTTGAGCATCTTTTCATGTACCTGTTGCCCATCCGTATGTCTTCTTTGGAAAAATATCTATTAAGATCTTCTGCCCATTTTTTAATCAGATTGTTTCGGGGGTTGGTTTTGTCCTGTTTGGGTTTTTTGGCTGTTGAACTGTATGAGTTCTTTATATATTCCTATAAAAGTTTATTTGACTTACAATATTATATTAGTTTCAGGTATACAACATAGTGATCTTGATTTTTTTTTTCTTTTGCGTTACGCGGGCCTCTCACTGTTATGGCCTCTCCCGTTGCGGAGCACAGGCTCCAGACGCGCAGGCTCAGCAGCCAGGGCTCACGGGCCTAGCCGCTCCGCGGCATGTGGGATCTTCCCGGACCGGGGCACGAACCCGTGTTCCCTGCATCGGCAGTCGGACTCTCAACCACTGCGCCACCAGGGAAGCCCCTTGATATTTTTATACATTATGAAATGATCATCATATGAGTCTAGTTACCATTCGACACCATACAAAGTGTTACAATATTATTGACTATTTTCCCTATGCAGTACATTATATCCCCATGACTTATTTATTTTAGAACTGGAAGTGTGTACCTCAATCTCCTTCACCAATTCACTTACCTTCACACCCCCTGACTTTTGTTATTTTTGTTCTTTTGTATTTTAGATTCCACATATAAGTGAAATCTATGGTATTTGTCTTTCTCTGTCTGACTATTTCTCTCAGCATAATACCCTCTAGGTCCATCCATGCTGTCACAAATAACAAGATTTCACTCTTTTTCATGGTTGAGTAATTCCATTGTGTCTTATGTGTATGTGTATGTGTTTATATATATCTTTCTTAACCATTTGTCTGTTAGGTTACTTCCATACATATTTTTTGGATATTAGCCCCTTATCAGGTGTGATTTGCAAATATTTTCTCCCCCATTCAGTAGGTTGCCTTTTCATTTTGTTGATGGTTTCCTTTGCTGTGCAGAGCTTTTTAGTTTGATGTACTCTCACTTGTTTTATTTTTGCTTTTGTTTCTTTTGTTTATGGTGTCAGATTCAAAAAATCATTGCCAAGACCTATGCAGAGGAGATGACTATGTTTTCTTCTAGGAGTTTTATGGTTTCCAGTCTTATGTTCAAGTCTTTAATCCATTTTGAATTAATTTTTGTGTATGGTATAAAACAGGAGTCCAATTTCAATCTTTTGTATGTGGCTGTCCAGTTTTCCCAACATCATTTATTGAAGAGACTGCCCTTTCCCCATTGTATATTCTTAGCTCCTTTGTTGTAAACTAATTGATCATATATGTATGGGTTTACTTCTGAGTGCTCTATTCTGTTCCACTGATTTATGTGTCTGTTTTTATGCAAATTCCATACTGTTTTAATTATTATAGCTTTATAATATAGTTTGAAGTCAGGGAGTGTGATGCCTCCAGTTTTCTTCTTCTTTCTCAAGATTGTTTTGGCTATCTGGGGTCTTTTGTGGTTCCATATAAACTTTAGGATTATTTGTTTTATTTCTGTGAAAAATGCCATTGGAATTTTGATAGAGATTGCACTGAATCTGTAGATTGCTTTGTATAGTATAGACATCTTAACAGTATTGTTTCTTTCATTCCATGAGTACAGAATATCTTTCCATTTATTTGCATCTTCTTCTATTTCTTTCATTAATGTCTTGTAGCTTTCAATATACAGGCTTTTCACCTACTTAGATAAATTTATTCCCAGGTATTTTCTTTTTCTTGATTCAATTGTAAATGGAATTGTTTTCTTAATTTCTCTTTTTGATAGTTCATTTGTAGTGTATAGAAATCCAAGAGTTTGGGGCTTCCCTCGTGACGCAGTGGTTAAGAATCCACCTGCTAGTGCAGAGGACACCGGTTCGAGCCCTGGGCCAGGAAGATCCCACATGCCACAGAGCAACTAAGCCCATGTGCCACAACTACTGAGCCTGTGCTCTAGAGCCCATGAGCCACAACTACTGAAGCCCGCGTGCCACAACTACTGAAGCCCATGCACCTACAGCCCGTGCTCCACAACAAGAGAAGGCACTGCAATGAGAAGCCTGTGCACCACAACGAAGAGTAGCCCCCTCTTGCCACAACTAGAGAAAGCCTTCATACAGCAATGAAGACCCAATGCAGCCATAAATAAATAAATAAATAAATAAATAAATAAATAAATTTATTTTTTTTAAAAAAGAAATCCAAGAGTATTTTTTGTGTATTGATTGCGTATCCTGAAACCTTACTGAATTTGTCTATTAGTCCTAACAGTTTTTTTCATGGAGTATTTAGATTTTTCTATATATTATACCAGATAACCTGCAGATGGTGACAGTTTTTCTTTCTCCTTTCCAATTTGGATGCCTTTTATTTCTTTTTCTCGCCTAAATTTTTCTGGCTACACTTTCTGATACTATATTGAATAGAAGAGGCGAAAGTAGGCATCCGTGTTTTTTTCCTGATCTTAGAGGAAAGCTTTCAGCTTTTCACCATTGAGTATGATATTAGTTATGGGCTTGTCATATATGACCTGAATCATGTTGAGGCACGTATCCTCTATACCCATATTTGTTGAGAGTTTTTATCATAAATGGTGTTGAATTTTGTTAAATGCTTTTTCCACACATATAGAGATGATCATATGATTTTTATTCTTCATTTTGATAATGTGATGTGTCACACTGACTGATTTGTGGATGTTGAACTATCCTTGCATCCCTAAAATAAATCCCACCTGATCATTGTGCATGATCTTTTCAATGTATTGTTGAATTCTGTTCGCAAATATTTTGTTGAAAAGTTTTGCATCTATGTTCATCAGGGATATTGGCCTGTAATTTTCTTTTCTTGTGGTGTCCCTTTCTGGTTTTGGTATCAGGGTAATGTTGGCCTAATAAAATTAGTTTGGAAGCATTCCTTCCTCTTCAATGTTTTGAAAGAGTTTGAGAAAGATTGGTACTAATTCTTTGAATGTTTAGTAGAATTCACCAGTGAGGCCCTCTGGTAGTGGACTTTTGTTTGGCGGGAGGTTTTTGATTGTGGTTCAATCTCTGTACTAGTAATTGGTCTGTTCAGATTTTCTGTTTCCTTATGATTCAGTCTTGGTAGGTTGTAGGTTTCTACGAATGTATCCATTTCTTCTAGGTTGTCCAACTTGTTGGCATATAACTGTTCATTTTAATCTATAGTTTGTACTAAATGGCCCAAACAAGAAACTTAATGGTTGGTAAAGGAGACATAAATATATAGTTATGACTCAGGGAGTGATAATAGTAGATCATTTATGAAACTGATCAAAGACATCAATCTGATTTTTTCTACACCACTTTTTGGACACATATTTTGTTCCCAGCACTGTGCTAGGACTGAAAATGCAAAGATGAATGAGGAAGGATTCCTGATTGTGAGAAACTTATCATCTATGGGAGAAACAGACATGAAAACAAATAACTCTAACACAGGTACTAAAACCTACATAGAGGTTAAGAGCAAAATGCTAAGCAAACATGACATCAAATGGTTTTATGTTACTTAGTGATACAATTATGCATGGAAATTATCACCTTCTTGCTATAAGACACAAAGCAAGACTATCCAAGGTTATTACCAGTGAATGAGATAAACTTCTATGTAACTTATTTCCCAAATATCAAATATCCAAACAAATTATATGCCAGTTGGTTTGGAGGGGCTAACCAATTTTAAAGTCCACACTAAATAAAAAAATGTCCCGTAAATACTCATATAAAGGCATTGATTGGGCCAAGGGTCTAGGAGTTTCAAGCTGTGATGACCAAGCCATAGACTCAGGGTGGGCAAGGAAATAAAGGGGAGAGAACCCCTTTATTAGAGTTTCTTATATAGAGAGAGTTATATAGAGTTTCTTGCATGGTTAACAAAAGAGAGAGATAGGGCTTCCCTGGTGGCGCAGTGGTTGAGAGTTCGCCTGCCGATGCAGGGGACACGGGTTTGTGCCCTGGTCCGGGAAGGTCCTACATGCCGCTGAGCGGCTGGGCCCATGAGCCATGGCTGCTGAGCCTGCGCGTCCAGAGCCTGTGCTCCGCAACGGGAGAGGCCACAACAGTGAAAGGCCCGCATACCACAAAAAAAAAAAAAAAAGAGAGAGAGAGAGATGATTACAGCAACCAGACTGTAGGGATTCTGGCAAAATTATGTTGGTAATGTGGCAGTAACCATATGTTTAAGAAATTAAAGACACTTCTAATTTCAAATATTTTAAATCATTACTCCCAGAAGTATATAAGTATGTGCCAAACCTACATATTTTAATTTGGAGTTTTCAAAATATAGATAAAAGATTGCATTTCAATCTAGAAAATGATGTCTAAGGGGGGCATGTCAAGGCTAAGTTGGGCTAGTGGCTGGGAGAAAGTAGCCATGGAGTGCTGGGTTCAATCCAAGATTAGAAAAGGGAGCACCTATTTGCAGCCAATTAAGCTGACTGTGCTCTTTTCCTCCATGGAAGCCTGGTGTGCAATGGCTGCAAACTCCTAGGTAGTGTATGCAGCCTGTTGCCTGCACGGGTTGCCCTGAGGGACCTTGGAGACAGCCCTTTCCAGTGGACATTTACGTCTGGCATGCTGTCCCTAATCTAGGCTCCAGATTGGTATGCATGGTGCCTTTGAAAAGCCAGGGCACAGTGGCCAGGGTCCACATTGGCGAAGTCATAATGTCCATCTGCAGAACAAGCTGCAGAACAAGAAGCATGTGGTCAAGGCCCTATGCAAGGCCAAGTTCAAGTTCCCTGGCCGCCAGAAGATCCACATCTCCAAGAAGTAGGGATTTGCTAAGTTTAATGCAGATGAATTTGAAAACATGGTGACAGAAAAGCAGCTCATCCCAGATGGCTGTGGGGTCAAATATACCCTTAATCATGGCCCCCTGGACACATGGCAGGCCCCGCACTCATGAGAGCCTTGTCCCCGCCTTACACCCACCAATAAATACTACTTTCCTGTCAAAAAGAAAAGAAAAAGAAAAGGTAGCACCTAGCAGAGGCAGCAACAGATGACCCTTCCAAGTTTCCAAGAAACCAGCAAAGGAAAACCAGAGCCCAAAGGATCTCTGTCTTCAGGCACCTGGTATAGGACAGTTTAGGAGACTTCTTTTGAGCAGTTTGCTTGCTGATGACCTCTATGTTTTCTGGTCATGTTACATATGGTAGAAAATTTCTAAGAGAAATTTCCCAGAGGCATGGCCCCCAGACCCCAAATCTGAAGTCAAAATGACTAATCCAGACAACTGCAAAGGCTACTCCACTTAAGAGAGAATTTGGGACAGGGAGGCCAGCATGGGCAAGATCAGCAGGGAAGGGGCTGTGGAGACCACAAGGTATAAGTCTCCTGGGCTTCATGGTCCCTCAGAGTTCCCCTTGACCTCTGCTTAGTACATATGGCCTTCTGCCCTGAAAATCACCTGGTGCACAACTTAACTCCCCCACCCAGACTGTAAGCAGAAACAATGTCATTTTCCTTCTCAGATTGCTTGGCATAGAAAGGTACCATGGTAGAGATGAAAGAAGGGTGTGGAATTCAGCACTGGAAATACCACTTCGTAGGGATGCAGAATGGCAGAGTGGTTGAAGCTATAGTTTATGAAGCCAGGTTACCTGAGTTTAAATCCTGCTTCTTAGTAGCTGTCTGAGCTCGGGCAAGTTGTTAGCCATCTTGCGCCTCAATTTTCACATGTGTCAACTGAGAGTAATAATAATGCCTACCCCCAGGGCTCTGGGAATTAAAGGAATAAAAGCACTTATAGTACATACATATTTGGGTAGATCATACTATTATTTTCCATAGCCTAATGAACAGTGTATGTTCATGTGCTTTGCTAAACTTTAGTTTTCTCATCTGAAAAATGAAGGCATAGGATCCAGTCTCCTAGGACTGGATATGAATTAGCTAATGGAAGTCAAAAAATACGCTGAATGGAAAATGCAATCCAAATGTTTTTGTTTGCTGTTATCATTGCACATAGTAGGCATTGGAATCAATGATTGCTAAAATACAGAAACAAAACAACCACAGAAAGGTTAGACCAGACCCCCACAAGACTCACCATCCCGAGATCTTATACAGGAAAGTTATGTGTAAACATGAACGCCAGACAAGTGTTCCTTGTTAGCTATGCATAGGCCCTGGAGACCAGTACTGCCGTGTGGTGAGATCAAGTGAAGTGATGGACTCTGCCAAGAGAGGCTCTGAGGCCTGAGAAATTACTCCCCCAGAGGCCTCCTGTGCTGCACTGTGCCCCACTCCCACTTCGGCCACCTCCCCAAACACCCCCAGCCCCCTCCCAACAATCCTCCAAACTTTGCCCAGTCCCCATTGGCATGGAAGTGCAGAGCTCAACACATTCCACACTTCATCCCCCTGGATTCACCCTGATTGGCTGGTTCTGCCTGACTGTCCCACATAGCATCTCTAGGAGAGTCAGAAAGGAATGTACTGAACTCACCAGCACCAGGGGCCGAACCAAAGTCAGCATGGCCAGTCACCCTAAGGAGTTTAGCGCTCCCGTCATCGCCACAAGACAGACACAGAGCAGGCCCCGGGAAGAGCCTGCACCTTCCCCAGAGCCAGGGAGGTGGCCAGAAAACCACATGGGGACGTAGGCTCTCCTACAAAAGCAAGGCCACCAAAATCCTAGCCCTGGAAAACTCCTTCCAAATGGACACTTGACAGGTGGAGGGGAAGAGGGTTAGCATCTGCCCTGAAGCTCTCGGCTCCGCCTGGGTCCTGTGTATAGTACAGAAAAGGAGCCTGGTATAGAGAAAGCTTGATCATCGATAAACCAAGAAGTTTCACCAGTTCACAGTAGATCTTGATTCCTTTTCCAAATACGTGAGGCTACTTCATCCAATTACCCCCCAGACTTCAGGCAGACTGAGGCCATTTGCCTACTGCTGTGCTCTCTGCACACCCCAGAGCCAACATTACCAGGCCCCTCCTGCTGGTGCTTTGATCACTTTAACCCAATGCTACAGGTGCCCTTGGACACTGATAAGTCTGTGGAGATGAACAGCGTTCACAGCACTACAGTCTCACAGTTATTCAAAAACACTGATTCACTCACTTCCAGCACAGAGTTCTTTAGCCCTTTTTCTTTTTCATAAGCAGGTTATTTAATTCAAGTCATTCATAGCCATTCATCCATTTATTCATTCACTCACTCAGTCAACAAATACTTATTGAGTATCTACTATGTGCCAGGTACTATGCTAGGAACAGGAGCTACAGTAGTGGTCAAAACCAGGATGATTCTTGTTCTCACAGCCTAGTATATGCATGTTCAACAGAGGCTATATTGCCACCAGGGGTGAAAAGTGGTTCCTGGGTGCTGAAGAAAATTACTCATTTTATGTACAAATCACAGATATGCATATAGTATGTGCAATATATGCAATTATATGTATGTGTATGTATATATACATACAGACACAGAGTTGCATTTTTGTATTAGTTCCCTATTGCTGATGTAATAAATTATCATAAACGTAATAGCTTAAGATAACACAAATTTATTATCTTCCAGTCCTGGGAGTCAGAAGACTGAAATGGGTCTCCCTGGGCTGAAAACAAGGTGTTGGTAGGGCTGTGCTCCTTCTCACGCTCTAGGGAAGAATCTGTTTCCTTGCCTTTTCCTGCTTCAAGAAGCTGCCCATATTCTTTGGCTCATGGCCTCTTGCATCTTCAAAGCCAGCAATGGCAGTCAAGTCTTTCTTACACTGCATCTCCCTCACACTGTCCCTCCTGCCTCCCTCTCTCACTTATAAGAAACTTTGTGATTACATTGGGACCACCAGGCTAATACAGAATAACCTACAGAATACAGAATAATCAAGGTCATCTGATTAATAACCTTAATTTCATCTGCAGCCAAAAGTTCCCCATACCATGCAATATGATTTATTCAAAGGTTCTAGGGTGTAGGACGTGGATGTCTTTGGCGGGAGGGGTGGGAAGAGGAGGAGCCATTCTGCCCACCACAACAGTACATCTATCAGTAACATTAAAATTTCATGGGTTGGGGGGGCTTCCCTGGTGGCACAGTGGTTGAGAGTCCGCCTGCCGATGCAGGGGACGTGGGTTCGTGCCCCGGTTCGGGAGGATTCCACATGCAGCGGAGCAGCTGGGCCTGTGGGCCCATGGCCGCTGAGCCTGCACGCCCAGAGCCTGTGCTCCGCAACGAGAGAGGCCACAACAGTAAGAGGTCCGTGTACCAAAAAAAAAAAAAAATTCATGGGGGGAAGGTCAGTAAAGCATGGCTAAAAGGGGCTCTGGAAAGGTCAATAATGAAATAAAGTTGGAGAAATCCTTGTCTACTAAGAAGGCAATGCGGGGTCTTGATTCAATCTTTATACTTAGGGCAAGACTGCCTGGGTTCAAATCCCATCTCTATGCTAACTTGCTGTGTGGCTGTGAGCAAGTTACTTAAGTCCTCAAGAAGGGTAGTAATAGGACACACTTCCTCAGTTTTTGTGAGAATTAAATATGTTAATGCTTTGACAGGACTTAGAAATTGCCAAATATGCAGTAAGTGCTTGAAAAACGTTTGCTCTGGTGCTAGGACAGACACCAAGATTATTCAAATAATCACAGAAATAAATGTGTAAATTCAAATGATGATAAATGCTGAAAAGGAAAAGAATGTTCTTGCCATGCTGTAAGAGTATAAACAACGGGGTCTCACTGGGAGTAGGAGGGTAGGAAGAGTTTCCTAAGGAAGTGACCTCGGAACTGAAATCGGAACAATAGGTGGGCATTGACTAGGTGAAGAGCACGGGGTGGGTGAGATGCGGGGGCTTTGGGGAGAGGTTTCCAAGCAGAGAGAACAGCCTAAGGGTGTCCTTGGGGCAGGAGGAACATAGCACAAGCTCATGAGACTGACAGCCCGGTATGGCTGCCCCAGGGAAAGCAGGGGCTATGGGGGTGGATGCCAGACCAAGTTGGAGAGCCTGATGGGACCAGACCTAAGGGCTTGGGCCATGTTATGGATTTTTGACTTTATCCCAAGGGCAATAGGAGGCCACAGATGTATATGAAGTAGAGAGGGTACTGCAAGTGAAATGGTCAGGATTGACTGGATAGTGGCAATAGGGGATACAGAGAGACAAATCAGGAGGTGACAGAAATAGGACCAGGATAGGGGAGGAGATGAAGAGAAAGGAGTTACTTAAAAGGTAAAATCAACAGGACTTTTGTGGAGCACAGCAGAAAGAAGCAGGCCGTAGGGGCATACACCTAATGTCCAATATCCCATGTACATGTCCACGCGCATCCGTCAATGCCCAAAGCCAGCCCCCAAGTTTGTGAGTATCCTGTTCAGAGAAAAGGCCTGCCGAAATGTCAGATCAGATGTGCAGTGACTTCTGTAGCATTCTGCACACCATTCTGTATCCTGGGTATAAAATAAACTTTAAATTGGATACAGCTTTAACAAAAAGTGGTGCTGGCAAGAGCTCTTCTTTTAAGACCTCTGTTTACTGTAGAGTGTTTTAAGCATGACGCTTTAATTTCAAATTTTTTTAAATATGTATTTTGTGAGAAATAAACAGAGATGACTTAACTGGAAATTGAACCAGGGTCTCCTGGCCCTTGGCCCACATTTCTACCCAGGGACCAACTGTCTGATGAAGTATAAATCCACCTACCCAAGCTGCTGTATGACCAGCATGAGCTGTGTTTATGTTCCTCTTAAAAGTGCACGCACTTCTTGGCCAGAAAGTCCACAGGCCAAAGCATTGATCTTTTAGAACTTCTGCACCAAAGAAGCCTGATTCAATTTGAGGTATAATCATTCAAAGCCAAATCGCAGCTGCATATATTTTCCCAAAAGTTCTCTGCATTTGCCTATTCCATGTCCAGGACAGAACCACCGTTTACAGTTCAACAGATCTGGGTTCCTTAAACCATTTGCCACGGCGATGGTTGGGAAAGGAATCCACTGCAAATGATGAAGTGTGGCAGAATCTAAACCATGGGAAAAAGTCAATAAGGATTAGAGTGGAAGAGAGGGAGAGGAGGGATATGCCTGTTTCTGTTATTTTAGAAACACTGAAGACAAGAGACTTGAGTTTTACTCCCACCTCTGCCACCAATTACTTACGTAATCTTTGGCAATTCAGTTCAACAAACAGTGAGCAAATGAATGAATAAATGCATCAGGCATGTCCGTAAGCCAAACCCTGTGATAGGCACTGGGTATCCAAAGATACCTAAGGCACAGTACCTACCATTGGGGAGTTTAAAAACAAAACAAGAGTTGAACACAAATACCTATGTAGGAATATAAGAAAATGTCACAAGGGATAAGGCATAAATAGGTCCAAAAGGCTAAGGGAGAAACAAATCCCAACCTGAGTGCAAGGAAGACTTTCTTGAGGCAAAGACACCCGTGCTTATATTAAAACATGAGCAAGAATTAGCTAGACGAATAAAGGTGATAGAGTGCATGGAAGTAAGCTGTTAACAGGCATGGGCAGCTCATAAAGGCTGAAGAATCACACTGGACAATTGTCACTCTTTTGGCTCTACAGCATCTGAACTTCCTTTGTTGGAGCAATTTCCCTCTTTCTGAAGCTTTGTGGGATCCTCAGCATAGACGGAGAACATTTCTGATACTTTCTTCCCTCCTTCCTGTGCACTTAGGGACAGGCATGTGACTTAGGTTTGGACAAGCAGATACATGCGCCAAAAATGTGAAACTGGGAGCTAGAGACACAAAGAAATACAGATCACAAAACAATCACTTCTGGCACTATAAGCAGCCATATCAAGGTCTAGCTTCCATGCACAGTGGTGCCAAAGGGCAGCCCCCAACCCCCAGGGTCAGGGTGCAGCAGAGCAGGCTGCAGTGTGGAGGCTACAGCAGTGCAACCTCAGTGGACCTGCTCCGGAGCATGATTTGAGCTTCGGTTTCAGCTGGGTAGCTTCTAACCTAGTTCTTCAGCCTTTGCAGTAATTCTGTAAGCCTCCCAATGTCCTTTTTTTCCTTTTTTTTTTCCAAGAAAGAGGAAAACAAATACCAATACCCTTTTAAGAAATTTCTCTTCTGCCTAAATTAACTAGGGTTGGTTTCATTTACTTGCAACCAAAACATCAGACTGATATAGGAATGCCACATGCACAGGCGAGTGACAGTTTGGTGGTATGGATGCAAGGCACTGCAAACAGTTTAGTATTAAGGAAGCATGAAGAGTGAGGTAAAAAGGATGGGAAGTAAGCCTAGAGAGACAGATAGGGGTCAAGTCACAGAGCGGCTGGTGCACTGGGCTAAGAAACTTGGAATTCATCCTGAAGGCAATGAGTACCTTAGCACAGAAGTGGCAGTAGCCATATTCATATTTTAGACTGATTAACCTAACTCTAGTAGAAAAAGCCAGTGTAAAGTGGGCAGGGGAAGATTAGGAAAGGCCAGACAACAGGCTATTACAATAGGGTAAAAAGAAAAGGTGAGATGAGTCTGACCCGGGCAGTGGTTATGGGGAGAGAGAGGCAGTGAAAGCCTTGAGAGATATTTAGGCAACAAAGCAGGTGATATTTATTTTCACATTGAGATGGAAAAGTCCCTTTTACCATTCTGGGCTCAATTTCTTCAACTGTAAATTAGGAGTAACGTCTAGGTGTCCTACAAGACAGGCAACAGTCCATGATTCTAATGACTGGAGATGCAAATACACTGGTCTGAAGACAACAGAAACTGTCACCGGGAAGGGAAAGAAACTTCCTTATGGGGACAGGTCAGAAAGATGAAGACTGAGCAGGGTTAAAACCAAAGTCTGTGAAGTTGTGAAAGGCACAGCATATGGTAAAGCTGGGCTTGTTTACTGAAACTTATGATTCTATGCCAGAAAGCTTGAAGGGGAGGGAGGTGTTATTACATAAAAGGAAGCCTTGCTTTATACAACAGGTGCACTGCCAGGGTGTACTAACATTTGAAAATCTGATGCACTGTTAAAAAATCTCCCTTATACACTGATTTTGTTGTACCTTTTACCCAGATGTTTTCCCATTACATAGACATGAATTCACTGGTGGATCTGAGTTCTTGAACATTTACAGTGAAAAGTTTCTTTCATGAGACTAAAACATTTCTTGAGTGACACTATATTCTTCTAACAAAACAAATATCTGAAGGTTTGGGCATCAAAACATACAGAATAGGATCCCTGTTTTAAGCGTGTGTGTAGCTAAAACTGAACAAGAAAGGCAACCAACACTAGAAGCATGAAAATGGACATTTTCACAGAATCTCAGAGTTTCAGCATGCCAGGGGTAAACACACTTCTGCCCAAGAAGAATTTTCCTTTGCAGGTCAGAAGTTCTTTCTCAGCTAAAAAAAAAAAAAAAAAAAAAAAAATTGAGCCATGATTTTAGTTTTGTTTGAAAAATTTAAGTGAGGTCCTTCTAAAACTCCTTCTTTGAAGACTAGAGAATGAGAATACGCCATGTATTATTTTTCAGTTATGAGCTCTTCTACATTCTCCCCATTATTTCAAAGGAAGTAAATAACACACCTTTGTCTCTCATGCCATCAAATGCTTGATCATCTCACCAAGCAGGGCTACCACGTTTCTGAAGAAAGACGAGAGATGCAGTTTTAGTTTCTCTGAACAAGGATCTCTACATGAAAAGCCTAACTTAGCTGATGAGCTGCTGTGGGAAAGGATGACCCCCTCATCCCAGCCCCTCCTGGCCCCTCGTCCGCTCCCCCAACCACAGGCAGAGATGACTTTTGGGGAACTTGCTCTTAAAAGCCTTTGCATTGTCATGGTTCTTTGACCCACAGAAAAGTATAAGTTAAAATAATACTTATAATCATTGTCCATTCCATTTTGTTTTTTCTGTCTTTCAAACTGAGAAGTACTGAGCAAATTTCTGATAGGTCATGTACATAATAAAATCCCTCCAGACTGAATGCACACATATACACCACCACCACTACCCCCATACACATCCATCCAAATTAGGACACAGGAGAAAAATCAAGTAATGTCTTGAAATGGCAGGGAAGAGCGTTTGCCTCTTTTATTCAGCTTAGGTGCCCCTTGGAGGATTTTCACATTTTGCTTTTTGAACTCTTTGAAAATTACCCTGATTTAGTGAAGAACAGATTCGTCTTTAAAAATCTATTTTAGGGGACTTCCCTGGTGGTCCAGTGGTAAAGAATCTGCCTTCCAATGAAGGGGACGCTGGTTCTGTCTCTGGCTGGGGAACTAAGCTCCCACATGCCACAGGGCAGCTAAGCCCGAGCACCACAACTACTGAGCTCGCGAACCTCAACGTGAGAGCCCACGTGCCACAAACTACAGAGCCCATGCCCCACAACTAGAGAGGAGCCTGTGCACCGCAACGAAGAGCCCGCATGCCTCAGCGAAGATCCTGCGTGCCAGCAACTAAGACCCAATGCAGCCAAAAAAATAAACAAAATAAATAATTAAACAAAATAAATATTTTAAAATATCATTTAAAAAACAAAAGTCGGTGGGTGGAGCTCCACGGCCCGATGGCAACAAGCCCATGTCTGCCATGAAAGGAGTGTCTTTTATAAAAAATATATATATAATAAAAATAAAATAAAATAATGAAAATCAGTTTTAAAGCAACTAAGCACTCTTTACTAAGCAAAGCTGAATTTTTAATAGCTAAAAACATTACCATCACCCTCCCTCCCTCCCCGACAAAAAAAAGTGCTTATTTTTAAATTTGTATTCCTGAAACTTCCACGTCGGTTCCCTCAAGCCATCACAACTTCTAAGGTGCCCCATAGCAGAATGGGTGCAATCACCCTGGCTGGTGTGGTTCTTTTTCTCTCACATTTCTAATAGTTTTCCTGAAACCCTGAACTTCAGTAAAGCTTGCTAAGCAAACAAATGATCTGACCTTTTGCTCAAGGAGACAAAGTCGGCCATGGCCACAGGTAGACAAGGTGAGCGATCCACAGGTGTGCTGTCTGCTGGAGCAGCCCCTCACTGGGGAGCAAATCCTGCGGAGAGGGGTCTCCAGCTAAATATACTAGAAGACAGTTTCATGCTGTTAACCAGCTGACCTTTGCCATGAATAATCAATTATTCAGAGGAAGAAAAGCTGCTTTAAAACACATTTTCTTTTTTTAACGTCAGTTTACCTAGTATAATGTTCTTGCCCCGTCTTTCCTTTTTTTTAAGAAATCTGCCCTCATTGACTGACAGGTACAAATTTCCCCCAACTCTCCCGTCATAAATCTACCTCACCCGTCCCCCTGCAGCCCCCAAATTGGATTCCACGATAAAGAAATATTGCTGCTGCTTCTGTTGTCTTTATCTCAAACCAGAAAATGAACTTGAGTTCAAAAACCTGTTCTCTAAACTCCCAGTGACTGAGACAGGAAGCGGGGGTGTTGGGGGCACGGGTGGATGGCGGCCTGTTTGTACACCCATTGGCACCGCCTCTTCCTCACCAGTGAAGCTTTCCATGGAAATTCTGGCTGCATTAGCCTTGGCTAAGTTGGGGACTATTTTTGGAAGCCTATAAACCTCAGGGGAGTGACTTTTACTTTTATTCATGTAGAGGGTCCTTACTTTTATTTATTAAAGAAACAAAAACATGTCTCCTGCTTAACTTCAACCAGCTTTCATGTCAAGTAAAACAAAATGTGTTGGCTGGTCCAATCGGCCATTGGCCAGGGCGGAGGGGGGAGCCCCTCAGACTGTGTCTGATGCATATGTGACCTGGGTATTAATCACCTCTCAGAAAGGGAAAAGCCATGGTCTTTTGAGACTCTTGTCCCAAAGGAACAGCTTTGGGTGAGTGTTTGAGTCCAGCTGGGAGAGAAAAGGTATCTGGGCAAATTTCCAGCAAATTGGAAGTGTTACATTTAAAAGCATTTCAGGTGGAGAAGAAAAGAGACGGAAGGCTCAGCACTCCCCGCTCCCAGCGCGGTGACACTGACATCCCAGAACTTGAAAAAAGCAGCAGAAAGGACCATGGGGTGAGAATCACCCCTCAGATTTAGCTGCACCCCACCCCCAGAGTCTATGTGTTCATTTTAACAAGTTGTGAAGGGCAAGCAGCCAACCCTTTGGCCTCCACGAGACAAATTGATTCAAGGTTTTCTCCGTGAGCCTGCAGCCAGGAGGCCTGCAACAATAGCAGCAGGAGAGGTGCTATTGTTTTATCTCAGTGGAGATTTGAAACTCCCTCACCCAGGCCTAGCAGCCCACTAGGCATCTACAAATGGGAACAAGAAACAGCAAGAAAGGCAAGCAAAGTGGAAGTTAAAGTTTGCCTCAGGCACTAAAAAAGCTGCTGTGAGAATCCCCGGGGAATTTGCTTGGTGGGGCATCTCCATTCCAGTACCAAGGCTGGCCTCTATGCCATCAGCCCGCTCTCCCTTTCCTCCTGTGTCCTCTTCACTGCCCCATTTATGACTCCAGCTAGGATTCACATACCCCAGCATGCTGGATGATGGCTACAAATACTTACATCACGTTGGGCAAATCACTTCAGCTTCCCTGGCCCCAGTTCCATTCTGTTAAATGAGTATGTGGCAGAGACTACCAGCTAGTCACCATAAATCTGTTTCATCTTCTTCCTGGGCACAGGAAGCATATATATCTCCTCGTTTCCCTTGTGGGTAGGCATGATGGTGTGACTGTCATTCCTAGCCAACAGAATAGGAGCAGAAGTGGTGTGTGCCATTTTCAGGCCAAGAAGTTGACATGCTCTCTTTTTCTCTTCCCACCAGTTGCATCTGGTTAATGATGGAAGCCCAGATAGCCACACATTGAAGAGGGCAAAGCCAGAAAATATGTCCTAGAATCACCTTGTAAAAGAAAGCTGCCAGGTATAGATCTGAAAAAACAAAGAGTATACTTTTTCTATGAATTTCAAAACATTGTCAAATTATACTCCAGAATGCTCTGGACACGCAAGTTTACTATCCTAATGGTAAAGCAGACAAATGCTCACCCCTCCTACCCGATTGACAACTCTTAGTATTAATAGCCTTTTTACTCTTTGCCATTCTGATTGCTATTCAGTTTATGGTAAAATAAGCCAAATATTCTTGGCCATTTACATCTCTTCCTTCGTGATCTACCTATCCACTTCACACATTTTTTTCTAATGATATGCTTCTCTTTTCCTGAACAATTTTCTTAACTTTGACCTGAGGGTCTGGGACCCTCGACTACTCTGACTTTTCTCCAGAGTTGCCCTTGCCTTTGCTACAGATCTGTTAGTCTCAAACTAGAGATGCCTTTTGTCTTCTCTTTGCTAAATCAGTGCCCCTCTCTCCTAGCAAATGGCTTTTCTATTTTAGCTTTGGACACACTGTGTTTCTCTTTAACTTGATAAAAGAGTGGAGAGAGGGGGCAGCAGATTAGAATGTTAGAGGGAATGTACGGAGGAGCTCTACTAAGGCCTAACCTCTATTTTTTCTGCTGAGAGGCTCAGACCTGGGCACTGAGATGAAATTTGAATTTTTATTTTTATTTTTTATTTTTTTGGCTGCATTGGGTCTTCATTTCTGTGCACAGGCTTCCTCTAGTTGCAGTGAGCGGGGGCTACACTTTATTGCGGTGCGCGAGCTTCTCATCGTAGTGGCTTCTCTTGTTGCGGAGCACGGGATCTAGAAGCGCAAGCTTCAGTAGTTGTGGTTTGTGGGCTTAGTTGCTCCGCAGTATGTGGGGTCTGCCTGGACCAGGGCTCGAACCCGTGTCCCCTGCTTTGGCAGGCAGGTTCTTAACTACTGCGCCACCAGGGAAGTCCACATTTGAAATTTTTAAACAAAGATTTTCCTTGGAGTTGCCAGGACATATTCATTGCCCCAGGCAGAATTCCAGCAGAGATGCAAAGAGAACTTTTTAATGTTCGGTTCCTGAACTTCTACAGAGTTGGTTAAAATCTGTAACAGAAACATGAATGTGGAAAGCCAAACATGTTTGTGTTGTAGGAATCAGCCTTTCTGAGAGAAAAAGAAAGATTTTTGAAAATCAAAAGCTAAAATCTGAAGAAAGCAAAGCTAAGACTTTGGCCCATAAGCTGGTAGTTGTGACCTGTAAGATATGAGGTACTTGGGCCTCCCTGGTGGCACAGTGGTTGAGAGTCCTCCTGCCGATGCAGGGGATACGGGTTCGTGCCCCGGTCCGGGAGGATCCCATATGCCGTGGAGCGGCTGGGCCCGTCAGCCATAGCCACTGAGCCTACGCATCCGGAGCCTGTGCTCCGCAATGGGAGAGGCCACAACAGTGAGAGGCCCGCGTACTGCAAAAAAAAAAAAAAAAAAGATATGAGGTGCCTCCCTCTCAAGCATGATGGAGGTGGGAAGTAGGAGTGAGCTGAAAATATTGCTGCGGGTATTACTTAACTATCACAGTGCCAATAGCACTCTCATTGAGAAACTGCTCAAATTAATGGATTGGAGAAAAGAATTCATGGAGAGCCAGAGAGTGTATATAGAGACCAGAGGAGAGCTGTCCAGCCTAAGAAGGGGGAAGCTTGAGTGGGCAAGGCTCTGTGAACCTATATAGAGGAGGCCAGACCTGGAGGGACCACCCAAAGGAGCTGGATCAGCTCTGAGAGATGGCCCAGGCTCTTGCCCGTCTGAGGCCACTAACCGGCACCGAGCATGGACATGGTTGCCCAGCCCAGAGCTGCAGGTTCTCAGGCACCACTCCCATGAACCCTTTTATCAGCTGTGGCGGGCATCATCTCAGCTATCCTCGTTTCCGCCTTTCCTTCAACAGCTGCATACCACCCAAGAATCTGCCCTGCCCATCCAAACTGCCCGCCTTGGACAAGCCCTGTTCAATAGCTCATCAGTTTTATAAATCTCCTGAAACCAAGGGTGGGAGTCCTGACGTTGAGCGAGGCACAGGTTAGTGTAGAAAGGTAAGCCCCACATGTGGAGGGAGTGAAAAAAGGCCCGGAGGCTCCCTCGTCCCTCACACTGCCTGCCACCTCCCCCATCTGCGACAGCTGTGAAATGCAGCCCCATAACACCCGCCTGGCCTCGCCTGGCTGAAGAGTGGGACAGACTTGCCGGGAGTCCACTTGTTGAGAGTCTGCGGAGTCTTATAGGGAAAACACCTAAAGACGAAAGAAGCAGACACACAAAGTCTGCTCAGTCTCATGCCTCTCAATTCCTGACAGCAAGGGCTCTATCTACATATCACTATCGGATCCTAAGTATCTGGCCCAGTGGTTGACACTTAGAAGATTCAGTAAATGGTTTGGCGGAAAAATAAGTGGATGGATGGAGTACAGCAGGCTGTCTCTAACTTGGAATTATCTGAATTACAAGGAGGTTGAGAGATGTTAGTCAAGAATGTACAGCTGTGTTTACTCTGAACTCTCAGTGAGAAATTGGGACAAAGCAGAACTATTGTAAATAGTGCCCTCAAGGCACAGCGTAGCAGAGAACAGGACATAGTCATGCTTTCCACTTCTGCCCTGAAAGCAGTGTGACTCTGGCACATGGAGGGCCCCAGGGAGCACAGAGCAGCTCGGCGGCTTCAGGTGACAGCAGCCCCCAGATAATGGTGGCCCCACAGATGGTGACCATGCCTGTACCCATGGTAGGAAGCCACCTAACAGATGCATCACTGGGAGGTGACTTGGACAGGCTTTGTGACAAGTCTGGGTCTTGAGATGACCCTTTTGTTTTATGACTTAGGTATTTTCCTGAACATCTAGTTAGCTCCAGGCGGCTATGTGCCAACCTCAGAAAACTGGGAAGATTCTGGATGAATACTGAGAATTGGAGGGGGCTCCAAATGGAGAGAACGGAGTAAAGAAAGATAAAGTAAGAAAAAGGATAAGCTAATTGAGAAGAGGCATGCAATTTACGAAGTAATTTTACATTTATCATCTCTTTTAGAAGGGAGACAAGAGTGAGCACAGTCAGTACTGTGGCAACGATAAGTCCCAATTGGGAGGTAACTGGTAAAGGCAATGAGTGAAAAATAGGGAGGTGACATATTCACTCTCCCAACAGCTTTCTGGATGGAAGCAGGCAGCTAGACATTACTTAAAATTTCCATACAATGGTGCTTCTCTTAGATCAACCAGGCAGAGGCTAGAACTCACCTGCCTTAGACAAGTTTCCAGGACTGTTTCCTGAAGGCACATGTATTCCACACTACAGCACTTTTTAAAATAGCAAACTCGGGCAAGGTTTTCAAACATAAAATTTTTAAGTGGTTTCACGACAGTTCCAAAAACTGGACTGACAATGAATTTATTCTTCAGAGGATCCTGGGCAGTTAGAATTCCAGGTTGCTATTTACAAGACCAAGAGTTAAGTCCGCTCTTGTATCTTTTAGAGTTGTCACTGCCATATGCCCCTGGAGAAAATGCTGAATGCTATATTCATGGTGAAATGAACTAAACATTTTGAAATCAATGGTAATGTGTGTTTTAATTCCCAACCTAAATTTCAGAAGCTGGTAAGCGGTGGCACCTTTCCACATCCAGAGGCAGATAACATGGAAAATAATGCCTTGTTTCCCTTTCCCCTCTGCATGCATCTCCAAACCTATGCCCCAAACTCTTTAGCTAACACACCTCTTGAATTAGTGTGTAAAGAGTTTCCCAAGATCAACACTGAAGTCCTTCATCAAAGCCTTAATTCAAGGCTAACTGGTATTCTAAGGTAACAGAACCAGCTGTGCACACGTTTGCCTTAGACAGAGACACCTCTGCAAGATCCAGGCTTCTTAATGTAATCATTCAAGCATGAATCAGCTGGGCAGCTCCCTGGAATCTCTGACCAGATAAAGGTGGACAGGAAGCACTACCCCTGTGAGTTTTACATTCCACATTGAGTCTAGCTGCCTTGACCCCCTGGGAATTTCTTTCTCTGTAATTCCAAGTATTTGTACCGAGCAGCTCGGTCTCCAGCAATTTGACAGTTCAATTAATATTGTCATACCTAGATAAATGGGACTATAAAACATGCATGTGTCATTACAATATGGTCTATTTTTAGGAGCCACCCAGACAAGAACAGGGTCTTGCAGGTCACTGAGGCCTCTGGATTTACGAATTCCTGGTCAGAGGGCGGTCTCTCCTGCTCCCAGATGCCCTCCCTTCCTGGTTCGTTCTAGCAGATGATCAATTACTAATGTCATAGGTCAAAAAGGCCATTTATCTACTGCACATCCCCCAGAACTTGGTACCTGACAATATAACTCTCCAAACACTTTGCAGCAGCAAACTAATTCCTCTAACAAAACTTCTTTCCTCTGGAGACTGGGAGTGAGGGTGGACACATGGCCCTTTGCTTCTACCGCCATTGCCCCTCTTGTCTAAAAACAGGCTCTTCTTCAGAACAAAGTGAATAAAATCAGAATATCGGGAGAGAATTCTGACATAAGACTGCCTGATTACAGAGCCTGTACAACTTTGAGGAAACACCCTTCTGAGAGGCAGAAAACCTGAACTGGGTAAGAATGCAAAACAAGAGTTTCTAGCCTCTGGAGGCACCAAGCAGATTTTATTTCAAAGAACTGAAAAATCTGATATGAATTATTTTTCAAATAAAGTAAAATAACTTCAAGTATTTACCATATTATTAGGTTCTGAAATAATTGGAGAAATGAAATTAACTCCCATAAACTAGAAGTCTTCTGTCTTAAAATGAACAGATCATTCTATTGCTGTCATAGTCCTTTTATGTTTAAGATATGTTTTAAATTGGATTCTACCTACTTGTCTCTCTTAGTTTATCCCTCAAAAGTGTTGCTTGTTTTGATCCAATTTCATAGGGTGGGTTAGAAGTTTCAAGATAAGCCTTGGATTCAGTTTGCTAAGCCTAAAAACTTAGAATGCACAACAGAAATTTTCCGAAAGGTTTATACTCTGTTCACATTTCATGGGGTTCAACTTAATTCTGCAAAAGCACAGGAGGAGGGCTTTACTTTCCCTTCACACGGCCTTTCTGGGACTGGGAGCAAAATCACTTTTCAGCGAACCTGGCCACAAAGCCTAATAGAAGAGGATCTTTGAAATGCAGAGAAAAGAGCTCAAGACACTTAACAAAATAACATACCAGAGTTATGCTCTCAGAATATTTGAAAACAATCAATTTTCTTCATGACCTCCCCTCCTTCTGCAGGACCAAAGCACACAGAGCATCACCACCTCCACCAGCACCCAGCTCCACTGAGAGGAACAAACAGAAGCTTGGAGGAGGAACAGGGAACCTTGGGACATGCAGAGAAGATCATGAGGGGGAGGAAGAAGGGAGGGGATGACCAGGGAACAGACTTCTTAGGCCTATCTGAGGGCGCTCGGTATGGACTGGAATAATCTGGAAGAGAAGAGAACTGATTTTTACCATCTTCTGAACCCCAAATGTGGTTGATTCCCCCAAGACTAACACTTTGATCCTCCAATAGTAAGACCCTCCCATACTTAGGAATAGTAAGTGAAGGGCTGCACATTCCTGCCTTCCAGGGTCAAGGGCATGAGTAAGAGGGTCCACGTGGCTAATAGTTATAGAGAAGTCCCATTACACTAAGTAAGGTCCATGGTTCACAGAATTACACATTTAAAAAATAAGAATAGGGCTTCCCTGGTGGCGCAGTGGTTGAGAGTCTGCCTGCCGATGCAGGGGACATGGGTTCGTGCCCTGGTCTGGGAAGATCCCACATGCCGCGGAGCGGCTGGGCCCGTGAGCCATGGCCGCTGAGCCTGCGCGTCTGGAGCCTGTGCTCCGCAACGGGAGAGGCCACAACAGTGAGAGGCCCGCG
Source organism: Mesoplodon densirostris (assembly GCF_025265405.1). NCBI lineage: Eukaryota > Metazoa > Chordata > Mammalia > Artiodactyla > Ziphiidae > Mesoplodon > Mesoplodon densirostris. The sequence goes on along the minus strand of NC_082673.1, from coordinate 53,456,841 downwards.
TATCACAAAATAAATAAATAAATAAATAAATAATAAGAATAAGATTCCCAGGCAAGATAGCTCCATAACTTCACAACTTGGCTTCCCCTCTCTTCCAAATAATAGATGAAAACAGAAAAAGATGAAATCATAAGACACATCTAATATATAGATATGACTCAAAATATCTTTAAATATCTAAAATCAGGGCTGAGGCTGTGGGTCTGCTGGGTTCTAGAGTCAGAAGCAGTGGCAGCCAGGAGCTGCCAGAAGTAGGGCAAAGTAATAGGAACTAAAGGTGCTCCACTTGCAACTAGGTATGGAGCCACGTTCTCTGCATGAAGGCATGAGGTTTGGGGTTTCTTGATTATGAAAGAAGCTAGAAAATAAAAGGGTACTGATCTAATACAGAGGGCTATAGATTCATAAGAAGCTGTGAGCCCGGGAAGATGGGAGCAGAGAGACAAAGCTTCACGACAAGGAATTAAGTTTATCATCAAAGCTCAATTTTAAGGCCTGGCAGCCCAGAGATAAAGGCAAAAAATTAAACAATAACAAAGAAAAAGAAATGATGGACATTGAGGAAGAGAAAAACAAAACAAAACAACAACAAAAGCTCCCACTTAAAATAAATCTTCAGGGACTTCCCTGGTGTCACAGTGGTTAAGAATCCGCCTGCCAAAGCAGCGGACACAGGTTCGAGCCCTGGGCCGGGAAGATCCCACATGCTGAGGAGCAACTAGGCCCATGCATCACAACTACTGAGCCTGCATGCTTCAACTACTGTAGCCTGCGAGCCTAGAGCCTGTGCTCCGCAACGAGAAGCCACCGCAATGAGAAACCCACGCACTGCAAAGAAGAGTAGCCCCCACTTGCCACAACTAGAGAAAGCCCGTGTGCAGCAACAAAGACCTAACACAGCCATAAATAAATAAATAAATAAATAAATAAATAAATATAAATAAATATATATATATATTTTTAAAAACTTGTAAATAAATAAATCTTCAAACCAAAACTCTAAAATACAAGAAATCTAATACCACGAAAGTTAGCCAACAAACCTGAACATAAATTTACTCCAAACGAAATAAACTGTATTGGAAGAATTTCACAAAAAAAATAAAATAAATATGCTTCAGATGCCCAGAGAGATAAATGAGAGAAAGATGACATTTAAAATGAACAAAAATTTATAAAACTGATAATATATAATTGTAATATAATATATGATTGTAAAAGCTTATTTGAAACCTTGGAAATGAAAATATAGTCATTGAAATAGTTTAAAGACTCAAAAGATGTGATGAACTCTAGAAACAAAGAGATAATTAGTGAAATGAAAAATAGGGCAGACCAAGCAGGATAAGAAGAGTGTTCATGCAGGGGGGCAACCTGGCCTGAGGAGTCAGAAATCAAGCAGCCTGCCCGAGGCAAGCCCTTGTGTATGTGTGCACATATATACACATATATCTGTATCTATTATTTATGTATAGATATACACATACACATATTTCACAGTTCTGTCCACTGAGAAGGGCTTGGGGCAGGGACACCATAAGAACAAAGAGCACACCTAGTGCCCAAATCTTGGCTTCTAAGCACCCTTCTCCACTGCAAAATCAGAGTTCTTTAGGAAAATAGATGATTCCCAGACTGGGGTAGGGAAAGTAGAAGATGAACCTAGAACATCTTGTCATGCTGGAAAGCAAGAATATGCTCAAAGAATGATGGGGACCTGTCAAAAGAACACAGAGGGACTTCCCTGGTGCCGCAGGGAAGAGGTTAAGAATCCGCCTGCCGATGCAGGGGACAGGGGTTTGATCCCTGGTCCAGGAAGATCCCACATGCCGCGGAGCAGCTAGCCCCGTGTGCCACAACTACTGAAGCCCGTGCGCCTAGAGCCCGTGCTCCACAATAAGAGAAGCTTCCACGATGAGAAGCCCGCACACCGCAATGAAGAATAGCCCCCACTTGCCACAACTAGAGAAAGCCCATGCGCAGCAATGAAGACCAAAAATGCAGCCAAAAATAAATACAATTAAAAAAAAAAAAAGAACACAGAAACCAGCTTGGATGGGCCCCCACTCACCCTGGTGATGTTGAGTAGAATGTGATGAGACAAAAGCAGCAGCAAATTCTCCTGGACGCTACATGGATCCAGCCCAATGGGGTAGAACAGGATGTCGGATAGACCTCAAGTATTTGACCTAACTGGTTTGGCTGTTTTCTTACACCGTCTGAAGCGCCCAGTGCTGGAAAGCAATATTGTGAAATCAGTTGACTGCAGAACATCCTTCTGTCTCCCTGTGAACGCCAGAGTGTGAAAATTTTAAACCCCAGATATGAACATTAATGCTGATCTTTGTGATCAGGCCAGCACTGAAATGTCCTGCTTTTTAGGGGGTCTATGACTAATGTTTTCATTTCACAGAATCATAGAAATTAGAAATGGAAAGGATTCATTATATCATATTGTACTTGCCCCCTGCCAGTCAGACATTGTTCCCTAAGGTCTGTGGGCTCCGACTGCACCCAGGCGTGTTTGCAAAACTTCAAGAAGCAAGGCTGTGGTCCCTACCTTGGGCACCGACTTCACAGTCTCACAGTTCTGTCACTCAGAAAGGTTTTCCCCTAGGACAATCTCACTAGTCCTTTTGTAACTTTTTCCTCTTTCATCTCCTTTTTCAGCTATTAGCTTTTTTACTACTCCCCCACAGAATGGGAAAATAGCCTTTTGGTTCTACAACCCTTAGAGGGAGCTGAACCTAAAGCACTTAGTGAGAATTAAGTTTTAGTTTAACTCCAGAGGCATTTCTTTTCCAAGTAATTTTTTTAATTGAAGTATATTTGGTAACCGTTACATTTGTTTTCTATGTCTGTGAGCCTATTTCTGTCCTGTAAATAAGTTCACTTGTATCATTTTTTTTAGATTCCACATATAAGTGATATCATATGGTATTTGTCTTTCTCCAGAGGCATTTCTAACATTTGCCCAGTGCCAACGGTGAAAATAAACAGAAGTGGGAGGAATAAGCAGTGAGTTACGGGAATCCCAGAATATGCAGAACTTTGCGTGATTCACAAGATATACATTTTGTGAGATAAGTGTAGCACTTTCATCAAATTACCAAAGAGTAAACCCAAAATGTTTAAGAAACACTGCCCAAGAGTAAGGTCACAGAGGAGAAACGGGATGAGCTCGAGTTGGGAGCAAGTCAGGTATATGTTCTTCAATTTGCTGCCAACTATGTGGTTTGAACAAGTCTCTAACTTCTCTGAGCTTCAGTTGCTATCTTCAAAAAAGGAAGGCAGAGAGGAAAAGATGACAAGAGAGAAAAAGGAGGACGAATTAGATTATTCTAAGATCCCTTTCAACTCACTGAATCATATTTCTTGATGAACACTACCAGCCCTTAAATTCTAGTTCTGAAAGCTTCACCCATGGGCTGACAGCCTTTAGTTCATTCCAACCGGTCCCTCTCTTCCAGATGAGGATCTTTGACACAGACTTTAGATATGCAAGTAGCATCAATAGACTCCGGCACTGGTAAGCATGGCACCTGCCCCAGTCATATCCAACACCAGGGCGCTCCAGCTTGTGAATAAATTTCCTACGTCTTACTATTTGTTCCAGAATGGAGGCCCAGTGCTTTACATGAAAATTGCTTTGAGAAAGGCTAGTTGAGTTTTCTTCTGTTTCTTCATTTATTCCACAAGTATTTATTGCCAGGCACTATACGCCAGGCATTAAGCTAAATTCTGACACACTGCCGTAAATGAAACTGGTCCCCAAGAGGCTAAGAATTCTAACATCATACAAAAGTCCTCTCTGTGGAGCTGTGCATAGGCCCAGGGTAGCTACTAGCTTGATTCAACTGAGAGGAAAGAGAGGGGTCGGGGCTGGCATTGAAATAAGGAGAGACAGAGCCTCTGCGAGCATCACACACCCACCCATAAAGGGAAGGGGGGTGCTGGCAGCCTTCCAGAAGGGAGAATGAAAACCCAGTCCAAGTTGCACTATATCCCTGAGTTTGGTCAGGAAAGATGCTAAGGTTTTGTGTTTTTATTTGAGTTTTTCTTCCACTAAAAAGAAACTGACTACCATACTAGATTACCCATTGAATATTGCTCTCCCAAGGAGCGGGATGCCATCCAACTTTGAGCCGACTGACTTCATTAGACCACACCTAGTAACACTAATCCTGGTGTTATGTTTCCCACAAGGGAAGAGCAGACAGCATCTGTCTCTTTCCTCATGGCTAATATTTCTTGCCTGTGCTCTTTTCCCTTCGAGTTCGCATCTTGTGCTGGTAGAAAAGCATTTCTCTTATTCGAGACAAAAGCCTGCCAATTATAAAGGATTCTCTCGTGACAATACCAAAGTACACAGAATTCTATACTTAAATTGTTTACCCTTTCTTTCTGGTGGTAATACTTGCCTGGACCAAAACTGTAAGTAAGTAAGATGAAATAAAAGCAGGCTCATGGCCGTGAAGGAAGTGGTCACTGAACAGAGAGTACCAGCAATCCAGAATGGGGACTTAGCACCACCATCTGCCCCAGAACTCCAGGAAGATAATTCCCCTCCCACCAGAATTCAGGGAAAAGACCCATCTCACTTAGGGAGAACACACTGCCACAGCGCCCCCCACCTTCCCCCCACCCCTCATGGCTGCATAGTAGTGGGGACCTTCTAGGTGAAATCCAGGATAGAAGACGTGTCATGAGAAAGTAACAAGGATAAAGCAAGTAGTACTCATTCTCTGTAAATACATTAAACAGACAACGATTCATCACTTGAGGTGAAGAGGGACACCCCAAGGGGCACGCTCAAGTCACAACAATGGTCGCTAAACCACCTTCTATGGAGAGGGTCCCACTGGCTGAAGGGCCCTTTGTTTCTCTGTTCCATTTGAAGTTTGACGCGGTGGCAGAGCTGAACTGCACGATAGGAAAAAGAGGTCAGGAGTCTGGAGTTCCTGAAATAAAGGGGAGGTGGGAGGTGGAGGGGGCCAAGGTAGTTGGGGGAAGGGAAGGAAGGAAGCAGAGAAAAGAGGAGCAAGGTGACATAGGGGACCAGGGAGAAAATAAATGCCTAGTGATAGACTTTAAGTTCTTTACAGATGAGGATGGTACGTGCCCCCAGTTTTCCTCTATGAAAGCTACAAAGAGTCAGCAGAACTCACTGATGTTTTTGTGCAAGTGGATTATTTGGGGTCCAAAGTGAAAACAGAGTGGATAGTCCAAACCTGGGACTGGAGGGTGAAAGGGCATGTGGCTGGCCCGTCTCCATCATACCCCCACTACCCCTCTGTCCCCTGTGAGGAGGCTCCAGGGCAGGGGAGGGGATGTCCTGCGTGAAGGCTCACCGTGCTGGGCTGGGTCTACTCTCTGGAATGCAGTTCTCTGAAGTGTCTGTCACCACACCCTTCCTGCTGGAGGTGACTGATCAAGCCCCACCGAGGAACAGCCAGACTCAAACTCCAGGAGCCAAGGCTCACAGAGTCAGCAATGACCTTTATCTCCTGAAGGGGAGAATGTGCTCCTGTGCTTACCAGGGCCGGCTTCATGGGTGTGCAACCTGTGCAACTGCACAGGTGCCAGAGTTAGAAGGGCCGTCCTTGCTTTAATGCTCTGCTAGACATCGGTGCTCCAGCAGAATGAGGTGGCTTCCCACAGGAAGTGAGACTCAGTGGATCACATGCCACTTCGCCCCTCAGCAAGACCGAGGGTCCAGTTTGGCCTCATCTCTTTCACTGCAGAGGGTACACTTCGTCTTGTTTGGTGTTTCCTACTTCCTCAGCTGATGCTTCATGCTGCTCCTCAGAGCTGAGACACTCACCATTCTACGGTTACAATTCCACCTCTTGAATTAATCCTCACAATATCCCTGGTCATCAATTGTTGGAATTTGAGGGGTTGGTTTTTATAGTTTGGATCGAGTTCAGTAATTTTCCAGAATAATCATGTCTCTAAAGCAGATACATAATTTCTCTGATATGCCAGCTTCCCACGTCTTTCGTAAAAGAACATATTGTTTACAGACAGGGGTTTGCAGTGCCAGAAACCCAGGCAGGACTACTGAGATACAAGAGTCACAGACAGATCCCCAGCACTGGGGGACTGGCTCCTGGGACAGTCAAGAAGGGCCAGCTATCGGGGCTTCCCTGGTGGCGCAGTGGTTGAGAGTCCGCCTGCCGATGCAGGGGATACGGGTTCGTGCCCCGGTCTGGGAAGATCCCACATGCCGCGGAGAGGCTGGGCCCGTGAGCCATGGCCGCTGGGCCTGTGCGTCCGGAGCCTGTGCTCCGCAACGGGGGAGGCCACAACAGTGAGAGGCCCGCGTACAGCAAAAAAAAAAAAAAAAAAAAGAAGGGCCAGCTATGAACATTTTCTCATGAGGAGCTATTCCCAGCTTTTACTGAGAGAGTAATACACAGCATGTGGTACCATGGAGGGGGTTCTTCAGCCCATGGCAGGTCTCCAATTTGCCTGACCTGTGTGAGGACAATTATCACCAGAAGGGCCCTTTGTAGCAAAAGTGGTACATACATTTCTTTTCCTACTTCCATGTGATGTCTTCAGAAGATTTCATTTGGATCGCTCAATAACTGAACACTTTACCTTAACTTCGCCCTAACTACCCTGATTGTTGGAATCACAAATCTGAGAAGGTTGGTCACCTTCTTAGATATCACAAGTACGGCAGAAACATTGACTGCTCACTGAATATCATGAGCTTAGCCACATTTCCCAGACGCACCCCGCCCCCAATGGTTGGGGGCAGACCATGTGGCTAGTTCTGGCCAAAGGGCTGTGAGAGTGATACACATCATTTCTAGATGGAAATACTGAAGAGCCAGTGAGAGACCCTCCAACTCTGCCTTCTCCTTCTAAAAGCATCAACAGGATGTTAAGCAGCCTCCATCTCTCAGTCAAGGCCAAGAAGGAAAATGCCCTAGGGAACTGCCAGACTTTTCTTGAACAAGAAGTAAACCTTTACATGCTAAGCCACTGAGACTTTGGAGTGTGTTCATCACCGCAGCAGAGCCCAGCCTGACTAATGCGAGCAGGCAGCCAGAAGCACCTTCTGCTCAATGGGACTCAAAGCTGCAAATGGAGTACAACAGCCCTACACCCAGCTAAGGGCACTCTTACCTTTCTCAACATTATCTGGGTCAGGAGCTACCAAAAATAGTGGCCATATAACCGGAAATAAAAGAAAAGTAGAGAAGGGAAGTGCCAAATAAAATTAGGACAGGAGGGGCCTCCCTGGTGGCGCAAGTGGTTGAGAGTCCGCCTGCCGATGCAGGGGATACGGGTTCGTGCCCCGGTCTGGGAGGATCCCATATGCCGCGGAGCGGCTGGGCCCGTGAGCCATGGCCGCTGAGCCTGCGCGTCCGGAGCCTGCGCGTCCGGAGCCTGTGCTCCGCAACGGGGGAGGCCACAACAGTGAGAGGCCCGCATACCGAAAAAAAAAAAAAAAAAAAATTAGGACAGGAAATGTCAGCGAGCAATAGACGTTTGCCCTCTCTTGTGGATATACTGGTCATCCCAAAGATGCGAAGCTGGGAAAGATGTTATCGTGAAGCGCTCGGGAGAGGATGGGGGTGGAATCCATACAATACAGCAAGGAACCTTTGGTTCTCAGCCAGACCCCGGGCTTTTATGTTAGGCCAACAGCAGGGTAAATTAGAAAGCTGAAAACCTGGGCAGCCACAGACAAAATTGTAAAGTTTATTTTCAGAGCCTGGTATCTGCCACACAGCTGACACAATCAATATTTCTCAAAGTGTTTGTTCATTCCCCTCACCCCATTCCCCTTTCAGTACCTTGAGCCCCATCCCTTGGCCACCCAGGATCCAGCTCTGCTAAAGTCCCCAAATTCTGAAGCCACCCAGCAGCACCCCACCCCCCAACACCTTCCGTCTCCTCTACCCTGTTTGATTACGAGTCCTAAGTCCAAGGGTTTGGACAAGCCAATGCACCAACTTATATGGCCAAGGTAGTACTGGCTACTTTGGGATTAACGCCGTAAGCACCTATATAATCACATTGTAAGACTCCATACCGCTGTTGTGACTGAAAGATGTGACTGTCTGAATTTCAGCCCTCCATGTAAATGCAGGGAAGAAATCTTCCGGAGAAAAGAGGCATTTCGAGGCTTCTCACGTCACTTTGGGGACATAGACGACTGTGTCCTACACTCACCTAAACTGTAGAGTCAGGCACTGTGGCCACAGCGCCATCTTCCCCTTTCCTGCCAGAGCCGCAATCCCCCTCCAGCCCATCCTATCACTGACACTCCTACCCTGAACTTTCTCCCACCTCCATTTGCACGGATGACATGTCTGCATCACTCTCACTGTGACTTCGGAAGCAGAGAAAGAAGCAGAGAGACACCTGGGTTTTCTGCCACTGAAACTGGAAAACAGTCCTTGAGAAAAAGATGTCAAGGTCCAGTGGGACATATTTTTCCATCCAAACACTGTAAAATGAGTAGAGGTTTCACATGACGCTCACGTCTTGGTATGTGTTTGTTGTTTTTAGAACAGCAGGCCCCATATCTGAAGCGATACACGCATATATGATGTGGGTGTTACCATGGCAAATGCCATGCATTTTTTTGGTTGAATAGAAGGGTAAATAAAGGTATAAATATTGCATTTTCTGTTACTATGGAGATGCAACGATTTGGGCCCTCGTCATTTTGGAAAGTTTTTTTAAAATTTTATTATTTGGGTTCACTCCCTGCTGTGAATATTCTTATCAGAAAGTCTCCAGTCCCTGCTGCTGACCCAACTAGCATTCTTGATTTGTCTTTTCAGATGGGATATCACTGATTTCTGGGAGAGAAAATTCATTACCTGTTTTCCCCTTATTACCAGATGTGAAATCTATATTTTCATTCTTAGAAGTATTATTATTAAAAGCATATTTTAAAGTCAGGATTCTGTAGTCTACCTGGCTATTTTTTTTTTTTTTAAAAAGGGGTAGGTTGGGCCTCCCTGGTGGCGCAAGTGGTTAAGAGTCCGCCTGCCGATGCAGGGGATACGGGTTCGTGCCCCGGTCTGGGAGGATCCCATATGCCGCGGAGCGGCTGGGCCCGTGAGCCATGGCCGCTGGGCCTGCGCATCCGGAGCCTGTGCTCCACAACGGGAGAGGCCACAACAGTGAGAGGCCCACATACTGCAAAAAGAAAAAAAAAAAAAAAGGGGTAGGTCTCTTCAAAGACTTAAAGAGTTTTTGATCTATTTTCTGATCTAGACATTTGAACTTTTCCTGAACAAAGTGTTTTCATTTCTAACCCTGATATGTCAGCATTGATAATCAGAATGTTAACCTTTGTATAGTCTTAACATCTCCATTACAGTTATTGACTTAGATGCTTATAACTCCTAACCTAGAATGTGGTTTAGCCCTGCTAAACTTATGTCTACAATGAACAAAAATCTAGATTTGGGTACTTACCTAGACTACTAATTTTTAAATATGCTAGTGTGCTTCTTACTGACTAATCAATATATTGAACAGCCACTAAAACACTTAACCAGTACTTACTGTGCAAGGCATTTGGAATTCAAAACTAAATAAGACACAGTCCCTGCCCACAAGGAGCTTGTCTTATTGATAAAACACCAAAGTGTTTACTGAGGATTTTTGTATTGGGTGAAGTTGAATTAAATTACCTCTAAGATTTCTTCAAACCCTAAGATTCTGAGCTTATTTATTCTACAATAAAGTTTAAGACTAAATTAACACTAACATCAAAAATTTACACTTTATTTTCTCAAATTATCTCACACATATATAATCAACTCTCAATTATACCAGCAGCATTCAAAATTAATTGGAACAGTTTCCAAGATGCTTTGCAGCCATAGTGTCAGAAGTTGTCACCAGTAACAAGGCAAATTTATTTGACTTAACTTTTGCCCACTTAAGGAGGTGGTTAGGCCATGGAGGTGCAGTCAGATTACACTGTCTCTTCTCCCTCCCCCTCAACCAGCCTCTATTCCCTCCCCTTCAACCAGCCCTGACAAGAGGGCGCAGTGGTTGAGAGTCTGCCTGCCGATGCAGGGGACATGGGTTCGTGACCCGGTCTGGGAAGATCCCGCATGCCGCAAGGCGGCTGGGCCCGTGAGCCATGGCCGCTGGGCCTGCACATCCAGAGCCTGTGCTCCGCAACGGGAGAAGCCACAACAGTGAGAGGCCTGCGTACTGCAAAAAATAAATAAATAAATAAAATAAAAATTAAAAAATTTAAATTTTAAAAAAAGTGACAAGAGAGACCCCCAAGATACTATGCAGCCCAGGGCAAGGTCGGGGCAGGAAGTCTGCAGACCTGCAATGATCACCTCCAGGATAGAGTTAGCTGCACTCAAACTGTGGCCAACCAGCTTTACCCACCACACCCTACTTTCCTTTTTCTGTTATTAATGGTTTACATTCTCCCAGTCTGGTCATTCAGACTTGGCCCTTCAAAGTTATCTTGGACCTTTTCTTCTCCCTTGTTCCCAACATCCAAACACAAAGTACTGTATGGGATTGTATAGTATTCATTCTTCAGGTCTCACCTCTCCAATTTCTGCACAACAGTCTGTTGTATGGTGTGTGTTGGAGCAGGGGGGGATGGAAATGTACACCCTATGATTCAGATATTTTTAAAAGATCTTTTTTAAATTTTTTATAACAACTTTTTCTTTCCTCAAGTCCTGTTGATTTGATGGCAGAAAAACAAAAATATACAAAGTAGCCCATTAGGAACATTCAAAGTTTAAACTCCATATTAGGACTGTTTATTCCATCTCAAGAGGTCTTTCTCCCCCTCCTTTCACCAGGAAGGTCCCCAAATGTAGGCATTTCTCCTGGCAGTAGAGGGGAGCCCCCAGGATGGAGGTATATGCAATGGAATATTACTCAGCCATGAGAAAGAAGGAAATCCTGCCATTATGCTTATAAGTGAAATAAATCAGACAGAGAAAGACGAATACTACATGATATCACTTATATATAGAATCTAAAAAGCCAAACTCATAGAAACATAAAGTAGAATGGTGGTTACCAGGGGCTAGGGGGTGAGGGAAATGGAGAGATATTGGTCGAAAATTTGCAGTTATAAGACAAATAAGTTCTGGGGATCTAACATACAGCATGGTGACTATAGTTAATAATTCTGTATTATATACTTGAAAGTTGCTAAGGCAGTAAATCTTCAGTGTTTTCACTCCAAAAAAGAAATGACAATTATGTGAGGTGATAGAGGTGTTAGCTAATGTTACGGTGGTAAATATTTTGCAATATATATCAAATTATCACATTATACTCCTTAAACTTACACTACATTATATATCAACAATACCTCAATAAAGCTCTAAAAATTATCTAAGCCATGGAACCAGTCTCAGAAGGGATGAGATACTGGGTGAGTCACCAAGACAAGGTCTCTGAGCTAGGAAAGCAAGACATCAGCCCTGAAGTGAAAAGTGAGACTCAGGAACAAGATGGAGAATCAGGGATGTTATTTTGGGACAAGGTCAGGCCCAAAGTAAATCACATGACTAGCAGACTGCCCATCTGCTCAGGGCAAGACAGCAGAGGCCATCAGGGAGACCCGCCATTGCAGGGAGTGGGGCTGTAGAGGTAGCGAGAAGGGCCTCTGGTTTTTATTCCTAGAGCTGCCACCTTAGTTCTTTTCCAGAACAGCCCTTATCACAGAGGGTGACACATAGCTGGTGCCCAAGGTACACCGAATGAACCATGAATTGGTGTGCCAGCCTTCTAGCTGGTCTTCTTGCCTCCAGACGATTCCTCTGTCGAGACATACGGTGTATCACCCATGTGGTTATCGCCCTACAATGCCACTTTCAATCTGTTCCTTCCCAGCTCAAGCTCCTTTAATGCCTCTAGCAGAGGCTGAAAACTGGAAGCCTCTGAGCTGAATCCAGCCCCAGATGGCTTTTGTTTGGCTCACACTGTGTTTTTCAAAAACTGGATTCAGATACAACATTTTAAAATAGAGATTTCATGTATGTGTCTGCACTCACTCACACTCACACACACAAACACACACACACACATCCAGATTTCTGGCTTCTCTTAAAGACTCAGAAAGTCTGGCAAGTCTGGGCCCATGTTCCCACCTGGCAGTAATCAGCTGGTGCTACGAACAGCTGCCCTGTCCCTGGCATCTGCTCTCTGCTGTTCACCATATTCCCCCCCAGTACCTCTGCACCTTTCCTGGCCCTTCACCCACTGTGGTTCCTGCTGGCCTGCAGCAGGTTTTAGAATTCATTAACCCTGGACCTACAGGATGAATTCTAAACTCCTAGCATTCAAGGCTCTCCTTGGTTTGGTCATAACACTGCATCTCAATATCTCCTTTCAAAGACTTCTCTGATATCCCTTAAAAATATCTTCTTTCCCACCTCCCCTCTTTAAACAAACATTACCGGCTGCTGCCACGTACTAAGGAATGAGCAAGATCCACACAGTGTCTGCCTCAAGGAGGCCAGTATTCCCTGGGGAAACTGGTATTTAAATCAGAAGGTACAATAAGAGAGACAGTTGCTGTGGGGCTGGCAGCAGAGGGGAAAAGAGGAGCTCAGAACAAGGGCGCTAACCAGACTGGAGGTTTCTGGAGGGAGTCACATCTAATACCAGGTCGGGGGTGGTGAGTGAGGAGGCAGTGCCCAGGGAAGGGCCATGACAATAGCGAGGCCTAGAGGCGAGCAAAGAACGGAAAGGAGTTGGATCTGGACACAACGGGTGGAGGGAGAGCGCAAAGGGAACAGGAGTCTGAAAGCTGAGGTTGGAGAAGTAGGCAGGCACGATCACACCATTTATCTCGAGGGCGTTTGGAAGCATCTGAAGAATTTAAAGAAAGGGAGGGACTTCCCTGGTGGCACGGTGGTTAAGAATCCACCTGCCAATGCAGGGCACATGGTTTCGAGCCCTGGTCCGGGAAGATCCCACATGCCACGGAGCAGCTAAGTCCGTGCACCACAACTACTGAGCCTGTGCTCTAGAGCCCACAAGCCACAACTACTGAGCCCGTGTGCCACAACTGCTGGAGCCCATGTGCCACAACTGCTGAAGCCCGCGTGCCCTAGAGCCCGTGCTCCGCAACAAGAGAAGCCACCACAGTGAGAAGCCCACACACTGCAACGGAAGAGTAGACACCGTTCACCGCAACTAAAGAAAGCCCATGCGCAGCAACGAAGATACAAGGCAGCCAAAAATAAATAAATAAATAAATAAAATTTAAAAAAATTAATGAAAGAAAGGGAGTGGCAGGTTCAGCTTTGTGGTATAGAAAGAGCATCATGACTACTTAGCGAGAACAGATTGGAAAAGAAAAAGAGGGAAGATGGAAGATATGTTAAAAAGACTTATGGGAGGCCAGACACAAAAGGTCATGTATCATATGATTCCATGTATGTGAAATATCTAGAATAAGTGAATCCATGGATATAGAAAGCAGAGTAGTGTTTGCCAAGGGCTGAGAGAAGAAGGAGGTTGGGGCGTGCCTACTGAACGGGCACAGGGTTTTCTCTGCAGATGATGAAAATGTTTTGGAACTAGATAGAGGTGATGATTGCACATCATTGAGAATGAACTAAATGCCACTTGGAAATGAACAATTTCCTGTTTTATGAACATTTTGTGTTACGTGAATTTTACAATTCTTAAAGGAGTATTATGGAGTCCAGGCAAGAAGCATTTGGAAGAAGAAACGTGATGACATGAGCCCCAGCCCCCATGCCTTGCCCACGCCATCTCCTTCTCCCTCTAGGTGCCCTCTCCCCTCCTTCCTTCCAGCACTTCCTCATCCTCTGGCCCCACTTCACTGGCTACCACCTCTAAGGCCAGCCCAGCTAGAGCTCATCACTTCCTCCTCGAATTATGGCTGTGCCTCCCATCACACACTCCCTGCCCCCTCTTTATCATTTCTTCATAACTGTATTCCTAATTTTCTCAACTGTAAAATAAGCTTGTGAACAATAGCACCATTTAGGAAATACAGGATGAGAAGTGTAGATGCTAAGCTGACTGTGTGACTTTTCAACAGGTAGGTAGGGTTTTCTGCCACCTGAATATGAGGTTGTATCATTCATGTGTATATAAATATAATTTTCCATCACAAGGCAAGAATTTTTTAGACCTGGTAAAAAATATCATAGAAATATTTGAACATGATATGTAATTTTTACATCCTGTCAAGGGGCATCCACAGAAGCAGACATTATTATAGTGTCTTATTCCACCTGGTCTGTTAAGTCTAAACATCACTGCTCCCCACTGATGGAGGTTTACCCCATAAGGAGGTGACGCCCCATATTTCCAAGTTATATCATCCAGCCCCTCTATGGCTGCTCGGAAAACTGGAGTCCATCCCCATGGAGTGTCACTGTCCAAGTCCAGAGGTGGAGGGACACTCAGTGCAGATAGGGCTAGGGTGCTGGGCGTGAGGGAGGACCCGCTGGCCTGGGCTCTGAGCTCAGACTCCTGTCACTCACGTTGCTGGGCAAGGGCTTCAGAGACAGCCACACAGCCCAGAGGTAGGCAGCACCTTCATAAAATAAGGAGACAATGAAAAGGTGTCAAGGTTTGAGCCCAACACAGTGACTCAGGTCAAACAATATGCTCTGAACAGTTCTGCAATATAATTTATTCATTCAGCACACAGTTACTGAAAAGGCACCACCAACCAGCCCCTGTGCTGGGAAAACAGTGGATATCAGCAAAGACAGTCACTCCTGATGCTCCAAGTCTAGTGAGGGATACAGACTAGCTAATGGGAAACTATAAAAGTGTGTAGCACTAAGATAAGGACAGCACCCAGGGAGGCAAAACAGCACAGAGGTTGTAAGCATGAGTTCTCAACACGCACTGCCTGAGTTCACATCCTAGCCCTGAGCAACTGTCTAAGTTAATTGGTCTAGTGGGTTGAGTCGTGACCCCCCCACAAAAAGATATTCTAAACCCAGAACCTGTGAACATGTCCTTCTTTGGATAAAGGGGTCTTTGCAGATGTAATTAAGGATCTCAAGATGGGGTCATCCTGGATTATCCAAGTGGGCCCTAAATCCAATGACAAGTATGAGAGACAAAAGGAGACAAGACACAAACACAGAGAGGAGAAGGCAGAGATTGGAATGGTGCAGCCAGGGAACACATGCAACCTCCAGAGGCTTGAAGAGGTAAGAAAGTATTCTCCCCTAGAGCCTCTAGCGGGGAGCACAGCCTGCCCACCCTTTGATTTTGGACTTCTGGCCTCCAGAACTCTAAGAGAATAAATTTCTGTTGTTTTAAGTCACCAAGTCTGTGGTAATTTGTTACGGCAGCTATAGGAAACCAGTACTCTTAGCCTCTCTGATCTTCAGTTTTCTTGTCCCTAAAATGTGGAAAGTAATAGTACACACCTTCTTGGGCTGTTTAAATGAGATACTGCATAGAAGGCACTTGGCCCAGGACCAGGCAGGTGGTAAGTGCTCAATAAGGGTTAACTAATAATTTGATTTCATTACTAGTAGTAGCAGTGCAGCAGTAGCAATGCATAGAAGGCAAGTCTAACCAGGGTTTGGGGGAAGCCTCTTGAGAAAGTGGCCTTGAGCTGAGACATAATGGATGAGAAGCCATTAGCTGAACAAAGGAAAACAAGGGAGGGTTTAGAGGACTGGGATGGGATGGGAAGAGAGATAACGGGGGTGGAGTTTCAGAAGGAATAGCATATTGAGGCCAGGAGGTAAGAGGGACCAGGTGACATTCTGGAAGTTGAAAGCATTTCTAGCAAATGTTGGACGGCATATAGGAGCAGCTTTATTTCTATGATGTGCCAACATCATTCCAAGTTTGTATGAGAACAATAGGGACATTTGATTTGGTATTATTTAATATTTACTCCCAATCTGATGTCCTACCAAATATTCACAAACAGCTCTTCTCCATCTCTTCCCTGGGTGAGAGGGACAAGGGTTTTCAGAAAGCACAATTGACAAACTATTTCCCTTTCGACCTTGTACTATAATCGCAAACTCAGAACTGTCCTAATTCTCTTTCTCTTTCAGCCCTTTTACTTAAGCACATATCCCTCTAGCACACATCCATCAAATAGGTGTTTTCATTTTGTTGGGGATGTAGGGATACTTCACGTGCCAAGTCCATGGTCACTTCTAGATGACGTACTTATCACTGATCTGTTTGCCCTTAAATTCATCCCCAACATTTCCCTCTCCTGCTCTCCACATTCCTCAGGCTTCCTTGCCCTCTCACTTCCTGGTAAGTTTGACCAAGGAAAGATGCTTCCTTGAGCCTAAATTTCCTGGGGATACTATATTTTTCAGAGTTGCTGTAAATATTAAATGAAAAAAATGTATGTTCGGTACCTCTGGCAACAACTACTGCTGCTCACTCATTGTGTACATTCTCTTTCTTCCATTGTAATAGCATTTATAGCTGTGCACATGGTCATTCAGAGTAAAACCTATATTTTCAACTTCCTTGCAGCTAGATATGGTCATGTGCCTAAGTTCTGGAATTTGAAAAAAACGTGTGTAATTTCTGGGCTTGCTCTCGTCCCCTTTCTCCTTTGCTGGGGCTGGCATGGGATGGGATGGGAAGCCACCTTGGAATGCACGGGCAAGGACAACACCCTGGGGATAGCATAGCAGCAAGATCAGAGACACGTGGGCCCTTGAATGACTTTGCAGAGCAAAGCCAACAAGCCAGCCAGACTTACAGATAGAGATATAAACCTCTATGCTCTGTAAGCCACTGTTACTTGGGGACTCAGCTGCACAACTAAACCTATATCTCATCTAATGTCGTTCCAAGCAAAGTGTCAGGTTTGCATTGCTAGGAGGTACCTGCAGAGATCAACTCTGCTTGCTTGAAAGCTGAAAAAAATAACTTCCTTCTAAAAGTAACAAAAGAGTTTCTGCCTTCTGGATGCAGCCCAGAACTTGATTTGAAGCAGTCTATCCCTTTGTTCTCAGAGCAGTAACTTGGTTGACCCCTTTTAATTATGCAGTAAAGTTATCTTAGAATTAGCTGGGGAACTTTTGATAGAAACTAATTTCCTGCAACTAGGCCAATGGGTACTTGAGACAATTAATTGGGATGTTAAAAGAAAGTGCACTCTTACAGGCAGGACACAAACTAGTAAGGCTGGGGATCTATTGGTTACATTAGTTACTTCTAAACTTTCATCTTGGCCATAATGGACCATCAAACATCTTAAACGGTAGTTGGATGAAATGCTTCTAAGTAGCTTCATTTAACGGCTCTTTTATTAAAAATCCAAAGCTCTTGCACAAGGTTCCCTGCCTTCTCGGATCAGGCTCTCAGTTATCTTTTCTCTCCCTGCCCCTCCATGATATCAGTTTTATGCCAAAAAGACATCTTGTCACTTCTTTCCTCTCTTTACTGAGAGCCTCACAAAACATCCTTGGCAAGCTCGATTGTGTTGTCTATCATCTTCCTTCCCTTTTTTCAATGATCCACATTTACCCACACTCACCAACTTCCTCTCCTTTTTACTTTGCATCCAAGCACTTTCTTGGTTGATCTCTTAACACACACTCACCTATCTCCAATTGCTATCAATAACAGTCATTGTCACTCACAATTATAATCTCTCTTTCAATAGGCACTATTTTTTATTGACTCAGCACAGTCATTAAACAGTTGACCAGGACCTTCAAGATGGTGGGGGAGTAAGATGCGGAGATCACCTTCCTCCCCACAGATACATCAGAAATACATCTACATGTGGAACAACTCCTATAGAACACCCACTGAATGCTGGCAGAAGACCTCAGACCTCCCAAAAGGCAAGAAACTCCCCACGTCCCTGGGTAGGGCAAATGAAAAAAAGAAAAACAGAGACAAAAGAATAGGGATGGGACCTGCACCAGTGGGAGGGAGCCATGAAGGAGGAAAGGTTTCCACATACTAGGAAGCCCCTTCACTGGTGGAGATGGGGGGGTGGCAGGGGGGAAGCTTCAGAGCCACGGAGGGGAGTGCAGCAAGAGGGGGTCAGAGGGCAAAGCAGAGAGATTCCAGCATGGAGGATCAGAGCTGAACAGCACTCACCAGCCTGAGACGCTTGTCTGCTCACCTGTTGGGGCAGGTGGAGACTCGGAGCTGAGGCTCGGGCTTCAGACATCAGACCCCAGGGAGAAGACTGGGGTTGGCTGCATGAAGACAGCCTGAAGGGGGCTAGTGCACCACAACTAGCTGGGAGGGAGTCAGGGAAAAAGTCTGGACCTACCAAAGAAGCAAGAGACCATTGTTTTGGGGCACATGAGGAGAGGGGATTCCTTTCCTGTGTTCCCACAGAAGGCAGAGCACCACTTAAGTGAGCTCCAGAGATGGGCATGAGCCCCGGCTATCAGCTCGGACCACAGAGACGGGCACGACATGCTAACGCTGCTGCCACTGCCACCAAGAATCCTGTGTGCAAGCACAGGTCACTACCCACACCCTCCCCGGGAGCCTATGCAGCATGCCACTGCCAGGGTCCCGAGATCCAGGGACAACTTCTTCTGGAAAACACATGGCATGTGTCAGGCTGTTGCAATGTCATGCCGGCCTCTGCCTCCACAGGCTCTCCCTGCATTGCAAATTATGACTACCGTACCCCTCCCTCTCCCTGGCCTGAAAGAGCAAGAGAACCCTAATCAGCCGCTGCATTAACCCCCTCCTGTATGGCCGGGGAACAGGTGCCTGAGGGCGACCTACACGCAGCAGGGGGGACAACCCAAGACTGAACACCAGGAGCTTGGCAAACAAAGAAGAGAATGGGAAATTTCTCCATACAGCCTCAGGAGCAGTGGATTAAATCCCCAGAATCAACTAGATGAACCCTGAATCTGTGGATACTTGAATAGATAATGAATGCTCCAAAAACTGAGGCAGTTGACTTTGGGAGCAACCGTAGACTTGGGTTTTGCTGTCTGTGCCACATTTGTTTCTGATTTTTCTGTTTATCTTAATTTAGTTTTTAGTGCTTGTTATCATTGGTGGATTTGTTTATTAATTTGGTTGCTCTCTTCTTTTTTTTAATTTAAAAAATTTTTTTTAATTTTATTATTTTTTTCTTTTATTATTTTTTCTATTAAAAAATTTTTTTCTTCCTTTTTTTCTTACTTTTCTTCGGAGATGTGTGGCCAACAGGGTCTTAGTGCTCCGGCTGGGTGTCAGGCCTGAGCCTCCAAGGTGGGAGAGCCTAGTACAGGAAACTGGACCACCAGAGACCACGTGGCCCCACGTAATATCAATTGGCGAGAGCTCTCCCAGAGAACTCCATCTGAACACTAAGACCCAGCTCCACCCAACAGCCAGCAAGCTCCAATGTGGTTCGCCCGATGCCAAACAACTAGCAAGACAGGGACACAACACCACCCATTAGCAGAGAGGCTGCCTAAAATCATACTAAGTTCACAGGCACCCCAAAACACACCACCAGACACGGACCTGCCCACCAGAAAGACAAGATCCTGCCCCATGTACCAGAACACAGGCACCAGTCCCGTCCAACAGGAAGCCTACACAACCCACTGAACCATCCACACCCACTGGGGGCAGACACCAAAAACAATGGGAACTACGAAACTGCATCCTGTGAAAAAGTGACCCCAAACACAGTAAGTTAAACAAAATGAGAAGGCAGAGAAATATGCAGCAGATGAAGGAACAAGGAAAAAACCTACCAGACCAAACAAATAAAGAGGAAATAGGCAGTCTACCTGAAAAAGAATTCAGAAAAATGATAGTAAAGATGATCCAAAATCTTGAAAATAGAATGGAGAAAAGGCAAGAAACGTTTAACAAGGACCTAGAAGAACTAAAGAGCAAACAAACAATGATGAAAAAAATAAATGAAATTAAAAATTATCTAGAAGGGATCAATAGCAAAATAACGGAGGCAGAACGGATAAGTGATCTGGAAGATAAAATAGTGGAAATAACTGCCACAGAGCGGAATAAAGAAAAAAGAATGAGAAGAATTCATGACAGTCTCAGAGACCTCTGGGAAAACATTAAATGCACCAACATTCGAATTACAGGGGTCCCAGAAGAAGAAGAGAAAAAGAAAGGGTCTGAGGAAATATTTGAAGAGATTATAGTTGAAAACTTCCCTAACATGGGAAAGGAAATAGTCAAGTCCAAGAAGGGCAGAGAATCCCATACAGGATAAATCCAAGGAGAAACGTGCCAAGACACATATAACTCAACCTATCAAAGATTAAATACAAAGAAAAAATATTAAAAGCAGCAAGGGAAAATCAACAAATAATATAGAAGGGAATCTCCAGAAGGTTGACAGCTGATCTATCAGCAGAAACTCTGCAAGCCAGAAGGGAGTGGCAGGACATATCTAAAGTGATGAAAGGGAAAAAACTACAACCAAATTTACCCTACCCACCAAGGATCTCACTCAGGTTCGATGGAGAAATTAAAACCTTTACAGACATGCAAAAGTTAAGAGAATTGAGCACCAGTAAACCACCTTTACAACAAAGGCTAAAGGAACTTCTCTAGGCAAGAAACACAAGAGAAGGCAAAGAGCTACAAAAACAAACCCAAAACAATTAAGAAAATGGTAATAGAAACATACATATCGATAACTACCTTAAATGTAAATGGATTCAGTGCTCGAACTGAAGGACATACACTGGCTGAATGGACACAAAAAGAAGACCCGTATATATGTTGTCTACAGGAGACCCACTTCAGACATAGGGACACATACAGACTGAAAATGAGGGGATGGAAAAAGATATTCCATGCAAATGGAAATCAAAAGAAAGCTGCAGCAGCAATTCTCATATCAGAAAAAAACAGACTTTAAAATAAAGACTATTACAAGAGACAAAGAAGGACACTACAGAATGATCAAGGGATCAATCCAAGAAGAAGATATAACAGTTGTAAATATTTACACACCCAACATAGGAGCACCTTAATACATAAGGCTAACACTAATAGCCATAAAAGGGGAAATTGACAGTAACACAATAATAGTAGGGGACTTTAACACCCCACTTACATCAATGGACAAATCATCCAGACAGAAAATAAATAAGGAAACACAAGCTTTAAATGAAACAACAAAACAGATAGATTTAATTGATATTTGTAGGACATTCTATCCAAAAACAACAGAATACACTTTCTTCTCAAGTGCTAATGGAACATTCTCCAGGATAGATCATATCTTGGGTCACAAATCAAGCCTTGGTAAATTTAAGAAAATTGAAATCATATCAAGCATATTTTCCAACCACAATGTTATGAGACTAGATATCAATTACAGGAAAAAATCTGTAAAAAATGCAAACTGCTGGAGGCTAAACAATACACTACTTAATAACCAACAGATCACTGAAGAAATCAAAGAGGAAATCAAAAAATACCTAGAAACAAATGACAATGAAAACACAATGACCCAAAACCTATGGGATGTAGCAAAAGCAGTTCTAAGAGGGAAGTTTATAGCAATGCAATCCTACCTCAAGAAACAAGAAACATCTCAAATAAACAACCTAAACTTACACCTAAAGCAATTAGACAAAGAAGAAAAAACAAAACAAAACAAAACCCAAAGTTAGCAGAAGGAAAGACTCATAAACATCAGATCAGAAATAACTGAAAAAGAAATGAAAGAACAATAGCAAAGATCAATAAAACTAAAAGTTGGTTCTTTAAGAAGATAAGCAAAACTGATAAACCATTAGCCAGACTCATCAAGAAAAAAAGGGAGAAGACTCAAATCAGTAGAATTAGAAATGAAAAAGGAGAAGTAACAACTGACACTGCAGAAATACAAAAGATCACGAGAGATTACTACAAGCAACTATATGCCAATAAAATGGAGAACCTGGAAGAAATGGACAAATTCTTAGAAAAGCACAACCTTCTGAGACTGAACCAGGAAAAAATAGAAAATACAAACAGGCAAATCACAAGCACTGAAATTGAAACTGTGATTAAAAATCTTCCAACAAACAAAAGCCCAGGACCAGATGGCTTCACAGGAGAATTCTATCAAACATTTAGAGAAGAGCTAACACCGATTCTTCTCAAACTCTTCCAAAATATAGCAGAGGGAGGAACACTCCAAAACTCATTCTACGAGGCCACCATCACCCTGATAGCAAAACCAGACAAAGATGTCACAAAGAAAGAAAACTACAGGCCAATATCACTGATGAACATAGATGCAAAAATCCTCAACGAAATACTAGCAAACAGAATCCAACAGCACATTAAAAGGATCATACACCATAATTGAGTGGGGTTTATCCTAGGAATGCAAGGATTCTTCAATATACGCAAATCAATCATTGTGATACACCATATTAACAAATTGAGGGATAAAAACCATATTATCACCTCAATAGATGCAGAAAAAAGCTTTTGACAAAATTCAACACCCATTTATGATAAAAACCCTCTAGAAAGTAGGCATAGAGGCAACTTACTTCAACATAATAAAGCCCATATGTGACAAACCCACAGCCAACATCATTCTCAATGGTGAAAAACTGAAACCACTCCCACTAAGATCAGGAACAAGACAAGGTTGCCCACTCTCACCATTATTATTCAACATAGTTTTGGAAGTTTTAGCCACAGCAATCAGAGAATAAAAAGAAGTAAAAGGAATCCAAATCGGAAAAGGAGAAGTAAAGTTGTCACTGTTTGCAGATGACATGATACTATACATAGAGAATCCTAAAGATGCTACTAGAAACCTACTAGAGCTAATCAATGAATTTGGTAAAGTAGCAGAATACAAAATTAATGGACAGAAATCTCTTGCATCCATATACATTAATGATGAAAACTCTGAAAGAGAAATTAAGGAAACACTCCAATTTACCAGAGCAACAAAAGAATAAAATACCTAGGAATAAACCTACCTAAGGAGACAAACGACCCATATGCAGAAAATTATAAGACACTGATGAAAGAACTTAAAGATGATACAAATAGATGGAGAGATATACCATGTTTTTGGATTGGAAGAATCAACATTGTGAAAATGACTCTACTACCCAAAGCAATCTACAGATTTAATGCAATCCCTATCAAACTACCACTGGCATTTTTCACAGAACTAGAACAAAAAATTTCACCATTTTTATGGAAACACAAAGGACCCCGAATAGCCAAAGCAATCTTGAGAAAGAAAAATGGCGCTGGAGGAATCAGGCCCCCTGACTTCAGACTATACTAGAAAGCTATAGTAATCAAGACAGTATGGTACTGGCACAAAAACAGAAATATAGATCAATGGAACAGGATAGAAAGCCCAGAGATAAACCCACCCACATATGGTCACCTTATCTTTGATAAAGGAGGCAAGAATATACAGTGGAGAAAAGACAGCCCCTTCAATAAGTGGTGCTGGGAAAACTGGACAGCTACATGTAAAAGAATGAAATTAGAACACACCCTAACACCATACACAAAAATAAAATCAAAATGGATTAAAGACCTAACTGTAAGGCCAGACACTATCAAACTCTTAGAGGAAAACATAGGCAGAACACTCTATGACATAAACCACAGCAAGATCCTTTTTGACCCACCTCCTAGACAAATGGAAATAAAAACAAAAATAAACAAATGGGACCTAATGAAACTTAAAAGCTTTTGCACAGCAAAGGAAACCATAAACAAGACCAAAAGACACCCTCAGAATGGGAGAAAATATTTACAAATGAAGTAACTGACAAAGGAATATTCTCCAAAATTTACAAGCAGCTCATGAAGCTCAATATCAAAAAAACAAAAACCCAATCCAGAAATGGGCAGAACATCTAAATAGACATTTCTCCAAAGAAGTTATACAGATTGCCAACAACACATGAAAGAATGCTCAACATCATTAATCATTAGAGAAATGCAAATCAAAACTACAATGAGATATCATCTCACAACGGTCAGAATGGCCATCGTCAAAAAATCTACAAACAATAAATGCTGGAGAAGGTGTGGAGAAAAGGGAACCCTCTTGCACTGTTGGTGGGAATGTAATTTGATACAGCCACTATGGAGAACAGTATGGAGTTTCCTTTAAAAACTCAAAATAGAACTACCATACGACCCAGCAATCCCACTACTGGGCATATACCCTGAGAAAACCATAATTCAAAGAGAGTCATATACAAAAATGTTCATTGAAGCTCTACTTATAATAGCCAGGACATGGAAGCAACCTAAGTGTCCATCAACAGATGAATAGATAAAGAAGATGTGGCACATATATACAAAGGAATATTACTCAGCCATAAAAAGAAATCAAATTGAGTTATTTGTAGTGAGGTGGATGGACCTAGAGTCTGTCATACACAGTTAAGTAAGTCAGAAAGGGAAAAACAAATATCATATGTTAACACACATCTATGGAGTCTTAAAAAAAATGGTTCTCGTGAACCTAGGAGTAGGACAGGAATAGAGACTCAGACATAGAGAATGGTTTGAGGACACAGGGATAGGGAAGGGTAAGCTGGGACAAGATGAGAGAGTGGCACAGACATATATACACTACCAAATGTAAAATAGATAGCTCGTGGGAAGCAGCTGCATATCACAGGGAGATCGGCTCAGGGTTTTGTGACCACCTAGAGGGGTGGGATAAGGGAGGGTGGGAGTGAGGTGCAAGAGGAAGAGGATTTGGGGATATATGTATACATATAGCTGATTCACTTTGTTATACAGCAGAAACTAACACACATTGCAAAGCAATTATACTCCAATAAAGATGTTTTTTTTAAAAAAAGAAAAAACAGTTGACCGGAGTTTAAAACATTAAGCTTAGGGCTTCCCTGGTGGCGCAGTGGTTGAGAATCTGCCTGCTAATGCAGGGGACACAGGTTCGAGCCCTGGTCTGGGAAGATTCCCACATGCCGTGGAGCAGCTGGGCCCGTGAGCCACAACTACTGAGCCTGCGCTCCGCAACAAGAGAGGCCGTGATAGTGAGAGGCCCGCGCACTGCAATGAAGAGTGGCCCCCACTTGCCACAACTAGAGAAAGCCCTCGCACAGAAACGAAGACCCAACACAGCCCTAAATAAATAAATAAATAAATAAATTTAAAACACTAAGCTTAACTGGAAATCTGATAACCCTGTTTAATTTTTTCAAAGAAATTGGGCCTTATTGAAGATCTCCTCCAAGGCAGGAATTGTGCTTACAGTTTCATAGCATAGGAAAGGGCTGCCAGTTGCTGACTGGTGTTTTCTTCCTGATTTTTGATTCTAATTGCTAGAAGAAGCAATTGTGGAATAAAAGTCGTCTCCATGTTTACCCAAATTCCCATTTGTTGGACTAGGTTGGGATGCTCAGTTTTAATCTTTTTCCTATCCTCCCTCTTGACTTCCTTTTCATCCTCCTCTTCCCCCACGGCCACCATCACCCCCTGCATCTTCATAGTTATTTTCAGAGAATTAAGCCCCGCTCTGGAGACCCAGGCTGTGCACCATTGAGCTCTCCTGCTTCAGTCAAATGCTCTACCCCTGAGCTGTTCCCGCCCCCCACCCCCGGATTTCCTGCTGGCACCAGCCCAGAAGGCCCTCAGGGAGGCAGTTTGTGGGATTGCAAGGAGAGCGGTGGAAGATTTCGGGGAGTCACTGTTGGGGGACTCAAAGAGCCCAGAGGCTCTGAAAGCCACTGTCCATCAGCTCCTCCACTCTGGCCACAGGAACGCCTCCCCCCTCCTTAGGCAGGGAGGCGTCTCTTCTGTGGCTCCTTTTCCCTTCCCACACTTTCTCTGCCTGTGTTTAACCAATTTTCTATTTGTAAGAAAACATGTAAAAGCTAGAGGGAAAGAGGCTGCATGCAGGGCACTATTCCGGCTGAACCCCCTGGAATGGATCCCTGTGCAGGGAAGGTGTGGGGAATGTGAAAGCCCCAGCATCTCTCAGCACTGCAGCTGTGTATTTGGGAGACAAAATTCACAATCCTGCCCCCACCCCTTCAGGACACAAAGTTGTTTTTTTTTCCCCCAGACATTAAAAGAGGGTTATTTCAAGCAGGTTGCAAGGTTTTTGATTTAAGAAATCCACGGCCACCTGTCCCTCCCTGACCAACAGAGCAGACCCCCAGGAGGCTGACAGCTCCGCAGAGGTCCAGGCACTTTCAAGGGCACCACTCTGGTTTATATGTGTTTGGAAAATGTTGCTGCATCAATCCATCACCCCCGCAAAAGAAAACACCTATAAAAGGAGAACCTGGCCTTGAGGAGGACAGTGGAAGTGAGATTCAACTTGCACAGGGCAACTTGAACGGAAGAATCACAATCAACAGGAAACAGACCAGAAATAAAAATGTATTCCCACCTCCCACTCACCCAAGTTAAACTTGAAAGGAGATGGAAATGGCCGCAGCTGGGCTGGCACTGCCCTTGGTGCTGGCATCTACCTGGCTTGCTCTGAGTCTTGCTCAGGGTTTGGCTGGGCAGGGGGTGCCCCTGCACCACAGTCAACAACACACGAAACTCTGCTTTTAGTTCCCATAATGTATACTTTGAACCTGACTCCTCTGCTGAGAAAGATAAAGTCTAGGTATTGAATAGGATTAGAGATGATCAAACTGAACAACACGCCCTGGCCATGAGGCCCACCCTGGACTATTCAGCCCCTGCCAAGCTGCCTGCTGAGTTGCAGTTGCGTGAGTGAGCCCAGCAAGAACAGACTGCCCAGCTGACTGCCACCCCATGGCATCGTGAACTAATAGTATTATTCATTATTCATTAATTTAAATGTTATTGTCTTAAGTCATTATATTTGGCAGTGATTTGTTGAACAGCGTAAACTAACTGACAGACTCCAATATGTCAGGAGAGGATTGGCTTTCCCCCTGCAACGTACACACACACACACAAGCTCTTTGGAATGCCCACCTAGAGTTGTCGCCACTATAAGTTGCCTACAAAGTGTCAATATGTTAGGTTAAAATTGTTCACTGAACACGTAGACAATTGTTAAACTATCTTGGTTTATTATTTAGGGTAGACTAAATGCTAGAGTAAGTACCCCAAATGTAAAGTTCAACCCTAATAGTGTTGATTTTTTTATTCACCTAACAACCCTGGATGGTTCTAGATTTGGAAGAGGAAGGTCTGTTCCATGCATTTGTTCAGGGACCCAAGTTGATGGCAGCTCTGTCATCTCTAACATGATGCTCCCAGGTTATCCTGGGCACTGCTCTTCCAGCTGGGCAGAAGAGGGAGCGAATGAAGGAACAAACACAGAAGGGTACAGCCAGCCGGAAGTGGCCTACGTCAGATTCACTCACACTTCATTGGCTAGAATTCAGTCACCTGGACACATATAACTGTGAGTGAGTCTGGGAAGTGAAGGAGAGAATGACTCTTGGTGGGCAGCAGCAGTCTCTGTCATATTTGTGTGGCAGGTAGGGTTTAGAAATTATGACCTTAGAGTTAGGGCTCTAAGGCAGAGCCAGGGATCCAGGGTTGATGGCATTCACAAGGGAGAAAAGCTAGAAAACCAGGAAGCTTCGTCATGGGCGGAGGGGTCACAGTATCTCACACTGTATCTTCTCCCAGGGAGAAGAGGGGCCAGTAGAGGTGGTGAGACTTTGTTCCATACCTGGGGTGACTTGAGAGGAAGACTGGGGAGCAGCATCTGACAACCTGCTGACTCGTTTGCAGAAAAGGCCACTGAGGCCAAGGCTGACTGTCATGGGCGCATCCATTCCAGCTGGGATCCTGGCCCGAACAGAGGGAAGAAAGTCCTATAAGGGCTTATGAGCAGATCATTTCAGTTCTCTTTCCCAATTACCTAAGTTCAAGATGACTAGAACGAGGAAACAGGTCCTTAAAAGCATCATATTCAGGATCTCACCCAGTGGAGAGGACGTTTCTTAATACTGAGGGCCACTACCCACAGAAAAATAATCAATTGATATAAGTTATGTAAGAAAACACTTCCTAATAATTTGGCATGTTTTAAGAGAGATAATTATATAATGTATTTATTTGCTTTTTAGATTAAGAGCAAAAACTACAAGTGGTTTGTAATAAATATTAGTGAAATATGTACTGCAGTTTGAGTTTAATGCTAAGTAAGATAAAGAGACAGAGCAAATGTCTAGAAAGACAGAGAATCAAAAGAGACAAAAACAAGGACAAGGAAAAAGGGAGAGAAACAGAATAAGAAACACTTAGAAATACATTTGAGCAAAACATATACCCTAAGTCCTTTCTTCACATTAAGTAGAGAACATGGGATGCACAACTAGAAAGATTTACGAAGCCAATTTGTATGAACTACCAGTTCTTCCTCAACTCTAATTCTTAGCCATTCACATAGTATCTATCTGCCTCCTTGAGACAGATATTGAAACTAAAGACATAATTCAATAGACTGAAATCATCTCTGCAGCAAAGACTTCATGGGTCATAACTTCCCCCTCAAAGGAAAATGCCCTCCAGACATAAAATTCATCTGAGGAGTCCAGGCATCTCTGCAGTGAGCACTACATGCCCAAGCACTTAACAGTGATACCCAGGCAGGTAGCAAACTTAACCCTAATATCCGTTTCTGTGGTTCCTGGGGAGCCCAGCCACTGAAGGCCATGTGCCCATCACAGAGACTTGGCATCCGCAGGCCACTGAGATGGACCACCACGCTCCACAAGGTGAGGCTCTGCTCTGCGGACTGCCATAAATACCCCCATGGAAGAAATGGGAATTCTGTCATCCACTGGGAAATCATTGCAAAACACAGTGGACTTCATTACATAAAATGTGGAAATAAGTACACTTAAGAAAAAAAATTGATTGAAATTCTTTTTTATTCTCAATTAAGGGGAAAATGTTTTTTTTCTCCATTTTCTTGACTAATATCAATGACTTACTTGTCACAAAGATGAAGTCAATGCTTTCCTTCTCCTGAGATTTTCAAGAGAAAAGTTAAAGAGGCAATAAAACCAATTGGAAAGCATATGAGTGAAGTGCCATGTAACCCCAGTTGACAAATCACACATGTTCCCTTTCAACTCTTTGATCCTAGGATTTTTCTGGATGTTCCAAAAAAACAGTCCCAAAGCTTGAAATCATTTTCCTAGAAAAGAACAGCCTAAAAGTTTCTTCTTGTTCCCTGAGTATTCTAATGGCAGCAATAATGAAATGACCATCCATTCACTTATTCATTCAGTAAGCATTTTTGAGCACCATAATAGGGATAGGGTGATTAATAAGAGTCTCACTATTAGTTCTTAAAGCATCCAGCTAGAATTATTGCAGTCTTGAGTTTGTCTTGCTTTCTCTTGTAAATGTTCTGGTTATACATTGCTTAATAACAGACGACCCCAAACTACAGTGGCCTAAAACAAAAAATAATCATTTATTTTGCTCATCAATCTATAATTAGGATAGAGCTCAGTAGAGACGGCTCATCTCTGCCCCAAGTGACTTCAGCTGGAGAGGCTCAACCGGAGCTAGAAGATCTATCAATACTTCGAGACGATGCGTTCACATGTCTGGCAAGCTGATGCTGGTTAACCAGGGCTGTCATCTAGGGGCCTTAGTTATTCTCCACCTGTTCTTAGGCCTCTCATGGGATACTGGGAATTCTTCACAATATATTGGCTCTATTTCAAAAGTGAATATTCCAATAGGTCTGGGAGAAAGCTACAAGATTTCTTATGACCTAGTCTCAGAAGTCCCAGAACTTCATTTCTACTACATTATATTAATCAGGTAAATCCACAAAGACCAGCCCAACTCAAGGGGTGGACAGTTAGACTCCATCTCTCAAAGGGAGTAGGAGCGAACAATCTGGACTCCTCTTTATACTACCATAGCAAGATTAGGTCCCACATCTTCTTGCTCAGTTTTTTCCCTGTGATTTTAATGAGAGCTTCTTATATATGTGTCTGAAGAAAGAATGAACCTCTGAGAAGAACTTAAGTATCCAGGAGGGCACTGTGGAGTTGGCCCAGCAGTCTCCTGGGGGTGGTAGAAAATCTAACCTAAAGTAACGCATAAACTCAATTTGCAATTAAAATTCTTCCCATATATTCGTGCACACTCTTTCATTAGTAACTATGGTAGACACTATTGTCTGATTATCACAAATTCATTTCCCTTTCCTCTTCTGAGAGAGTCCCAGTCTTGTTCAAAATCAACTTCTCCGCAAAGCCATGTGCTTCAGAAAAGTGTGTGCATTCCCAACCCCAGGGGTGAATTAGGATTGGTTTAGGTCAATTATCATGGCCTCATTACTCTCACCAGTAAATGATTAGACATGTGACATACTCCTAGCCAATGAGATGTGAGAGGAAATCTCTCAGAATGCTTCAGAGAACTTTTCACTAATAGAAGACACACAGGAAGAAATGGTTTCTCTCTTGTGTCTGAATAGGACACCCAGAACTGCCACAACCATCTTGCAGCCATGAGAAGAACAAGCCTGAGAACGGACCTTTGGGTGGCTTTCCACCATCTTTCTGAATCTCCTCACCATGTTACATCTATCTATCTATCTATCTATCTATATGGTATAGGCATTTGGACTGATTTGGTTTTAACCCCCAGGACAATGATAGAATCTCAGTGTAAGAAGGTGTGTTAAATGGTTAGAATAATCAACTTCTAACAATCCAAATTATAGACATCCACAAAAGCTGAAAATGCTAATACACAATAGATTCTCATTATTCATGGATTCCATATTTGTGAATTCATCTACTCACTAAAATGTATTTACAACCCCTGTATCAATATTCACCCTGCTTTCACAGTCATCTATGAACATGCACAGAGCGGGGGAAATTTTGAGCTGCCTGACACGTGCATTCCCAGCTGAGGTTGAACAGATGACACCTGCCTTCCTGTCTCAGCTCTCATACTGTAAACAAGTGTCCTTTTCATGGTATATTTAGTGCCACATTGTTCATATTTTTGTGCTTTTTCTTGGTAATTTCACTGCTCAAAATGGCCCCAAGCATAGTGCTGAAGTGCTGTCTAGTTTTCCTAAGCTCAGAAAAGCTGTGATGTGCCTTACAGAGAAAGTACCTGTGTTAGAGAAGCTTCACTTAGGCATGATTTCTAGTCCTGTTGGCCATGAATTCAATGCTAATGAATCAACAATATACATTAAATAAAGTGTCTTTAAACAGAAATATTCATAAAACAAGATTATGTATTGATCACTGAAAAAAATATTGTGAACAGAAACCTAAGCCTGTATTTCCCTAGAAGCAATGGTTCGGTATTTGCCCATTCAGTGTTTACAGAGCCTTTATAGAACAGAACTACCATGAATAATGAGAATTTACTATGTGTTTTATTTCCTATTATTTGTTTCTTTCTCTCACAAAAGGTACAGTGTTCAGGGCTAAAACTATAGAAAGTGAGCACCATCAGTCTCAGTGAATCAGTCCCTTACAAGATCCAATGACTTCACAGTTATGAATCCCAGCTGCCTGGAACCCCCCAGTAGCCGGGCATCACGACCAGATGACCTGAGGTAGTTCACTCCACATTCCAACAATCACCAGCGAATACAGCATGCTACAAGGAAAGGCCCACACTTTGCAGTCAAAGAGCCTGCTAGAGGAAAGTTTTCCCAAAAGCAGAATGTCCCACAAAACATATATTTACAAGCTGGACCTGATTGTTATCCCAGGTTTCCTTTTCTAAGGTGATAAAACACACCCCTGTTAAAGTGTTACTTGGATCTGGGGTCTTCTCCAGACCCACAACAGACAAGAGGGATATTCTTGCATTTGAGCCCAGACTCAAAGTCTTCACAGCCTGGGAGGCCAGTTTCCTTCTTAATCAGGGGTCCAATTTACTCTCTACAAAGAGCCTGTCTGCATGTTCCCCAATCCATGGTGTATCATCGTCTTCCTCATGTGGTGAGATCTTATTAGCCACTGCTAAAGTTAGGACCAATACACCGCACAGCAACCCAGCCAACACAGGCCACGTTCACCAACACTGGACTCAGCCTGTGCAGGAGAACTCTGAGGCCAACTCCTCCATCCAGCTGAAGGCCATGACCAAGGGATTAATAGCTTGCTCCACTGCACCCAAAAGGGTATTTAGACTCTTTAGGGTCCTTATCCATTGGCCCACACTTGGCCAGGAGGAGGCCCTGTGTTTCTGGTCCAAGTTTCCTTCTCTGAAAGGCCAAACTTCTCAAATGATTTGTTCCCATGTACCGTCTCCCTCTTTCCTCACTCTTCAAACTGGTTTCAACCTCCACTGTGCCACCTAAAACTTAGTGAAAGCTTTCAATGTCTTGCTCCATCAGCCAGGAACTTTCCAGTCTTAGCATTCAAGGACTCCCTCCTGCTCCTCAAAACTCCGTCTCCTCTCTGCTTCTGAACTTCTCTCTCTCTGTCCCACTCAGCCGCGGGCACTTTGGCTCTCCCCATCCTCAGTCCGCCCTTGGACTCCTCAAGACCTGGAAGTAGCCCTTTCCCCCTCCCTCGGTGTCCACCGCCAACAGCCCCATCGCCACCTGCAGCTTCACTCACCTTTCATGAAGAAGCCCCCAACTTACAGAAGTAGCCCAGACTTCTCTGAGCTTTGGACTTGTATATAAATTACAGTAGTGACTAACACTTATACACTACTCGCTCTGCACTAGGTACCCATCTAAGTGCTTTACATATGCTAAACTCATGTGGGCCTCACCAGAACCTTATAAGGTGGGTACCACTGTCATGATCCCCTCCCTTTTTATAGGTGAAGAAACCAGATGCACAGAAATGTTAAGAACCTTTCCCAAGGTCACGTGGCTGCTAAGAGGCAGTCAGGGTTCAGAGACCAGGCTTTTAATCACTACACAGTACTCCCTTTCAATTTATTTACTTACCCAAAAAATCACTATTTGAATGTCTTATAAAAAGTAAAAATTAAACTTGTAATACTTCTCCCTAAATCTGATCTT
Source organism: Mesoplodon densirostris (assembly GCF_025265405.1). Classification (NCBI taxonomy): domain Eukaryota; kingdom Metazoa; phylum Chordata; class Mammalia; order Artiodactyla; family Ziphiidae; genus Mesoplodon; species Mesoplodon densirostris. The sequence continues at coordinate 53,423,918 of NC_082673.1, read as the reverse complement.
TTTTTCAGTATTCCCTATTTTGGAGAATGTCACCACCACGCCAGCAGCAATTCTGCCGCTCCCTTACCTGAATATCAAACCAGCTCCAAATCCTATCCAGCCCACCTCAAAGAGATTCCTCAAATCTGACTTCTCTTCTGTACGACTGCCACCGCAGACCAAGCAATAGGCATGTCTTGCCTGGGCTTTTGCAAGAGCTTCCTAATTGGTCTACCTGCATGTACCCAGGCCTGACTCCAGACCTTTCTCCCACTGCAGACAGTGACTTTTTAAAACTCAGATCTGCTCATGCTACATCCTACTCAAAGTCTCCCATCATCCAAACTCTCTCCCAGGCCTGCTCCCTGCAGGTGTAGCCCACGTTCCTCTCCAGCTCTCTCCTGCCCCTCACCTCCTCGCTCGCCGCAAAGGTGTGTCTCAATCCCTCACGTGTGGACCTTCTTCCTCCCCCGGGCTGTTTGCTCTGCCTGATTCTCACCCTTCACTTACCCACTCCCACTCCCCACAAACTTACTCCATCCGATTAACTCGTGCTTACACTTGGGAACACCTTTCAGAGATCAGCCAGCCTTCCCTGACTCTTCACATCCCTGTAACACACTTCCCAAGCACACAGTGCTTCTCCTTTGTAGCCCTTTGCACACATGTCAATAAATAGCTGATTTTGTCATAAGCTCTTTAACATCTGTCTCCCTCACTCTCCCTCATTAGAATGTAAGACCCATGATGGCAGAGGCACTCTCTGTCCTGTTTGTCACTATGTCCCTAGAACCCATCAGTGTGCAGGAATAAGGCTCTGAAATGTTTTTTCGATGAATAGGTAATAGTTTGGAGCCATATTATCAACAGCTTAAATGTCATCTTGAGAGGTTGGCACTTACTAGGTAGGTAATAAGGAACCAAGGCAGTGCTTTAAGTAGGGAAATGGTGAGAGTAAGTGCCACATTAGGAAATTAATCTGACAGCACCGTGGTAGTCAGTGAATTGCATTACCTAGGTGAGAAGTTAGTCCAGTCATGTGTGGACTAGAGACTGGACTGGCAGAGTGATGTTGGAAATGGAAACAAATGAGGGGTCAGAATCAAAAGATGCTGCAAAGTAAAAATCTTGAGTTACGTGGTAACTCAAGTTATTAACTAGTAGGGAATGGGTCAGTTTTATTCTGATAACTAGCAGAGGGTGGCTCTGTATTAGATGCTTATGATGTAGTCATCTGCCAATGGAGCAGTGGAATGCAGGGGCTTGATAGGAGGAAAGGATTGTAGGAAGGGTGCTCAAATTCCCCCTTCACCCTGAAAAAGTGCAAATAAATAACATGATTACATTCTCAGTAAGTAAATATGCAGATAAATTAAGACAAAAGCAGATAAGTAAAACAATTACATTTCAGCAGAGGACACTCACTCTTCCCTATGTAGTATCAGAAAGACTCATCTCCCATATGACCCAGCAATCCCACTACTAGGCATATACCCTGAGAAAACCATAATTCAAAAAGAGACATGTACCAAAATGTTCATTGCAGCTCTATTCACAATAGCCTGGAGCTGGAAACAACCTAAGTGTCCATCATCGGATGAATGGATAAAGAAGATGTGGCACATATATACAATGGAATATTACTCAGCCATAAAAAGAAACGAAACTGAGCTATTTGTAATGAGGTGGATAGACCTAGAGTCTGTCATACAGAGTGAAGTAAGTCAGAAAGAGAAAGACAAATACCGTATGCTAACACATATATATGGAATTAAAAAAAAAGTCATGAAGAACCTAGGGGTAAAACGGGAAGAAAGACACAGACCTACTTGAGAATGGACTTGAGGATATGGGGAGGGGGAAGGGTAAGCTGTGACAAAGCGAAAGAGAGGCATAGACATATATACACTACCAAACGTAAGGTAGATAGATAGTGGGAAGCAGCCACAGAGCACAGGGAGATCAGCTCGGTGCTTTGTGACCACCTGGAGGGGTGGGATGGGGAGGGTGGGAGGGAGGGAAATGCATGAGGGAAGGGATGTGGGAACAAAAAAAAAAAAAAAGAAAGACTCATCTCTTACTGCTTAAAGCAGGTCAACCTAGATGGTAGGAACAAAAGCCTTTCTGCTTTGAGCATGTTCTGTTCCCATCAACAGACAACCATTCTTTACATCTGACACTGAAGTTTTATAAAGTTATCATATTTTAAAATATCTACCTCCTCTTATGAAACAAAACTTCATAAAATGGAAGAAAAGCATTCCAAGTGCTCCCTGATAATAGAGATAGGCGTTATCAAATAATCTGGCTGTAGTCACAAATACATAGTAATATTTAAACTCATTAATTTGAGTGCTTATACATTTTTTAAATAAATTTATTCATTTATTTTTTATTTTATTTTTGGTTGCATTGGGTCTTTGCTGCTGCACGCAGGCTTTCTCTAGTTGCGGCAAGTGGGGGCTAATCTTCGTTGCGGTGTGCGGGCTTCTCATTGCAGTGGCTTCTCTTGTTGCAGAGTACAGGCTCTAGGCACACGGGCTTCAGTAGTCATAGCACACGGGCTTCAGTAGCTGTAGCACGCAGGCTTGGTAGTTGTGGCTCACAGGCTCTGGAGCACAGGCTCAGTAGTTGTGGCACACGGGCTCTAGAGCACAGGCTCAGTAGCTGTGATGCACGGGCTTAGTTGCTCCGTGGCATGTGGGATCTTCCCTGACCAGGGCTTGAACCCGTGTCCCCTGCATTGGCAGGCAGATTCTTAACCACTGCACCACCAGGGGAGTCCCTGAGCGCTTATACCTTAAAGGTCATTATTTACTTTAGCATTAAAGGGCTTTCCATTGTACACACGTAATAAATGAATGGAAAGGCTGAACAGCCCCACAAGTGAGATGCCCCCACACCTCTTAGGCTTTGAGGGTTCCCCCCACCAACAAGTATACTTGGAAATTTTAAACTTTAATTTTCAGGAGTGGCTCAGCCCTAAGTGAGATATATTTAAGTAGGTAAAATGTCAGACTGCATTTCTCATTCCTGGCTTTTTGTACTGAACTTATAGACCATGGGAATAAAATGGCACTCAACACCACACTCCGCAAAGTATTTTGGGTGCGTCACATAATTTCCCAGCCAGCAAAAGCTTGCCTGAATCAAAACACATTGAAAGTTTCTTAAAAATGTAACACTCTGTGCAAATCTGCAAGTAAACTCTCAGCCCATTTCCCTGTGAGGCTGCAAATGAATTGAAAAGGCAAATCAGAACTGTAGGCTAAAACGTGCCCCCATTAACCAATTGCAGCGCATTTACTTATCCAAGCATCCATGTGGTGACCAGCTTTCCATGTTTGTGCTGGTGTCCCTCTTATCTTAAAAATCATGATTTATCTGCACAAACTTTTCATAAGGTCAATGGTTATGTCAACAAAAGAACAGTATCTGGTCTTGAAATAGAAGGGGGAAAACTGTAAGCAAAGTGCAATTAATGACAAAGCAATAACCCCCTCAAACCAAGAGGAAATGGCTTGAATGAAAACAAATGACTTGAATTTTTAAAAAATAAACCATTTTTAAATTACACAAATGCAATTTCCCACTTTTATTTACTTTGGTCATATTATTTTTCTATTTACATATAAGCCAACCGGAGTTTGATGGCTGATTTCATCGTGGGAAAGAGAAGCACAGGAGTGCCAAGTTTCTTGGTACCTGCCACACTGAGAAACTGCTCCCTTCCATGTTCGTTGGGTTCAGCCTGCACAACTACTGGAGATTACTATTTTACATGACTTCTTACCTTTATACAGCACTAATTTCATCTTGGCAACAAGCCTGTGAAGTCAGTACTACTGTGCCCACTTTATAGACAGGGAAACTGAGACTCGGAAAGATCAGATGGTCAGAAGGATTAAGTAACAACTAGCAGAGGGGTGAGATGTCACATAAACTCAGGTCATTTGACTCTAGGTCCATTCTCCCCATGCTGCTATATGATAAGCACAGCTCAAAATGTCTGAAATTCCTGATACATGCCCAGGGATAAACCAACACTCTTCATACCCCATGTTAGTCTGACAGCTGGACCTCTTCCAACCTAATGAGTAGCATCAAGCCTGAAATAAACAGCTCCACCTATACACCTCTAAAGAAGATACAAACGAAAATACCTAGATTTCCTTCTGTCAACCACCCACACCAAGTATTTTAATACTTTGTAATTTTTTTTTAAGTGTCATTTCCCCTAGTGACTTGCCTGTCACGGTTGACTGCCTTCACAACTAGCTGTGGCCAGAACTAAAGGAAGCAGTGGGTCTGGGGTCAGGTTGACACTCCAGAGCTGCCTCACCTGGGGGACCATTCCCAGCACCCCATTGCTTGGCAGCACCAAGTAGGACCCATAAAAATCTTATGCCCAGACTTGTCCCGCCACACCATAGAGCCTCTTCCCTCAGACATCAGAGGTCTGGAACAAACACTAGCTACTGTTTATTCAGTTACTTTGTTCATTCAACAAATACTGAGTGGGGGAAAACCAGCTATGTGTCAGGCACTGTGACAGATATTGGGGAATAAGGCAGAGTTACATAGAGGGTGGAGTTTAGAAAACAAATGTTTTGAAGTGTGTTAAAGGGTATGGTGGGGAAGAATGGTGTCTATAGAAGGGATGCCTGACACAGATTTAGGTCAGAGAAGGTTTCACGAAAGAAGGAAGGAATGTTTAAACAAAACTATTAAGGATAGGGAGAGTTTGTCAAAGGAAGAGCCTACTATGTGCTGAGCATTTTCTGTTATTAAATCTTCTAAAGTTGTTATCTCTATCTGATACACGGGGAAACTCAGGCTCCGAGGGATATCATGATTCATGAAGGCCAGCTAGTCTCAGAATTCAAATTGAGCTCTGCAAACCCCAAAGCCCATGTTTCATTACTCTTTCACCACTCTGAAGGCAAAACGCCTTCCCACAGGTCCTACAGGAGCCCAGGAATATGCACCAGTATCGGTCCAAGACCTCCCTGCTGTGCTTTGTTAGTCTTCTTAGGGATGTGCAGGAAAGGTCTTGGGGCCAGCTGCTGTTTGGGCTCCGTCTAAGGCACTACAGCAATGGTGCTGGAGCAGAGTTGGGGCAGGATCTGGGGAGGCTCTGTTCAGAATGTGCCCTTCCTGAACCACAGGGGGGCCCTGGGCTTTGTAGTACGCTGCGTTCATGATCCACCCATGAGCATCTCCATGACTCTGTCTTTCAAAGCCATATATCCTTCGGTATCAAAATTGATGTTACACAGCTTGGTCAGCTGTCTTCCCCAAACGTGATACCCAGAGACACTGGAATGTTTCACAAATCCCATCCACTGTCAACAGAAAAGGAATTGAATCCATTAGAGATACTCAGAAGAAAAGTACTACAGGCCCTGATGGGCCATGATAAGACCATGGGGATCACATGGATAAAAGTGTAGTACAGATTCCTACATTGGCTACTTTGACTTAGTGGGCAAACCCATCTGGGTGTGCAAATTCCGATGCCTTGATTCAAAGAACAGTGTCGCCAGCTGCCAGCTGTACCTTCACCAGAAAATCTAGCTTTGATGACGGAAAATCTTGCAAGCCTCCAGAGTTCTCATTCTGCTAATCAGTTTTCACTAGTAAGATGTAGGCATTGTAGGCAATTTGCTAGACCTTAAATTTGGTCCCTATAACATCCTAGGTGCCACCTTGCTCTCTCTTGCTGCTTTTTCTTATTGCAGATTATACCAAACACATCAGTTAATTGGGATTTCTGGTGAGTTATGTGCCAGGTAATTGAGGTGTCTTTGAGTATACGTTATTTTCTGTTCACTGAAACCTCCTAGGTGCTGGGTGCCATTACGTCCTGCAGAGGACCTCCTCTTCAAGGCAATTGTTCACAGTCACAGACGAACACTGTCGTTTCTCTGATGAGCCTCACTCTGACCCAGGCATTGACTCTGGGAGGGAATCCTCCCTTGCAAGGTCGTCTTCAGGATCAGAGCAATGACACAGTTCTCTGGCTTCCTCTCTCCTCCCTCCCTTGTCTGCTTTCGCCCCTCACTGTTCCCCATGACCTCGCACTGCTCCTGGCTGCCCATAATCTCTTTATCAGGGTGTTCATCGTGGGCAGAAGAGGTCTCCCTACAGTGGCGCCTTCTCTATAGGATTTCCATGCCCTCCAAGTCAGTGCCCATCCCGTTCCCTGTTCTATTTTCCTCAAGGAGATCACCTCAAGTAGGCTGAAAGTAATTTGCATCTAATGTTTGAAAATGATTACACAGCACTAACTAATATGAGTAAAATGAATGTCACTGAAATGTCAGTAGATTTAACCCACTCTAGAAGGTGCTTCTGTTTTAAGGAAGTCTTCATCAACCTAAAGAAATTCCTACCTGGGGAGATATAACTGAGCAGGGAGAGTCTGTCATCACTCCTCCTCTGTGCCAAAACTCCAGAAGAACCTTGATCAGCAATATACACTGACACTTCTAGTCCACCATTGGCCTTTGCCTTAACATAGACAGTAACATCCACAGTACTCCATTTTCTCCCACGCTTAAGCAAGAATTAATTATGTGTCGTCCTGAAACACGGGAGGAGTGATGAGAATTTTGTCTCTACATCATTGATTCATTCAACCTTTACTGAACATTTCTCAGCCAGGCAAAGAGGCCTTAGGTCTCCATGCAATGCATGACCTTATATTCTAGATAAAGAGGTAGACATGTATAAATAAGGACAGTACAGCATGAAAGATGTTCTTCTTACTAGAGTCACACACGGGGGGCCTATGGGAGCAGATTTACAGAAGACTAATATTCTCCCAGTGATGGCGGCACAGGGGAGAGTGCATGCAGACACCTGGAGGGTGGGAGGGCTGGGCCAGGAGTCCTGAGTGGAGGGCACCCAGCCCTTATCCGCAGGCACGCTCCTGATTTTCCTACAGTTGGAAAAGAGGCCCTGGGAACATGGCCAGATGATCTGTGCTGCAGAGGTCAGTGAAGAATTAAGTCAACTGCCCAGACACCTGACAGAGCTGATAGACTGAATGAGGTACCATGGTAGAGTAAGGAGCAAACAACCTGGCCTGGGTGTGCATATTGGCTCTTCAGCTATTAGCTATGTTATTTGAGACAATTTATGTAAATTCTCAGAATCTCAGTTTCCTTAGCTGTAAAATGGTGAGAAAATAGACATCTCATAAAGTTGCCTTAAATATGCAATTATAGTGGTAGTATATGTGAAGCCCCTAACACCCAAAGAAATAATCTCACAGCACCCCCTAGTTTCTAATTTGCTCTCCAGTCCCATCTCTCTATCTAGAGAATCTAAGTAGAAATGACTGTTCCCAGTCACAGCAGAAGGAAGTAACTCCCAGCACTCGGGTCTGAGAGCTCAGAGCAGCAGTGGAGAAGTGGACACAAGGGGATGCCGTATTTGAGAGAATAGACATGTGGGCCCTAAATATATCCAAAGGACACACTCGCGCTTTTTGACTAATTTATAATGATCCTCAACCTGTGCTTTAGCCCCTAATCCACCCTTTTGCTGGTCTTCCAACATTTTTCTGTTAGCAATTCCTTGAGCCTTTATTAGCTAACATTCTGTTTCTCCAGTAACACCTTGAAGGACAGATAACCATCTAAGGGCAAAATCCAAGGATATATCATAGACACAGCTGGGGGAAGCATTCAGGGAGCTAAGCGAGTGAGAGAGAGGAGGGGGCCATGGGAGGATGTGGACGGGCACAGGACAAGCTTCACCCCCTATACACATCCTTGCTGAGGATGAGTCCTAACTGTTGTGTCAGGGTCCCGCAGACATGGGGGACGGCAGTGTTCTGGCAAAGTCCCAGAACTGAAAAAAGACTTTCAAAATCCTAAGGTTTCTCCTCTGTGCCCAGACCCAAGACTACCTAAAAACTATAGTAAAGATGGAAATATGTCTAATTATTGAAAAGGCCTTCATTTCTTATGAGTCACCAAATGGATTTTTTAAATTCTCTTTACTGCCTCCCCAAACTAAGGAAACACATGCAGATTGACCTCAACCAGCTCTGAGTGACAAGCAGAGAAAACAAAGCAGAAAAGAGAAGGGGAGGAAATGTGTTCAATTAAATCAGTAAGATTTAATTGCCCATATGGAGTTAAGCTGACAAAGGGTGATATCAGAGGACTGCTGGCGGTGGGACTATCTGCTTGCATTGGGGGCTGAGTCTGGGGGCTGGGAAGGCCCTGAGGCTACTTATCCCACTTGTTTAATCCTTGGGCTTTGCTAATATTAATACCAGTTTAACTCCCATGTTAAATACCAGCTAGATTGCTCTCATGAGAGACCAGAAACAAGCAGCAACCTCCATTTATCCATTCACTCATTGGGCACCTACTGTGTGCCAAGGGTGTGTCCAGGCCTTGGTCATGTTGAACTCCTCAGTAAATCAGCTAGACATCTGAGGGTTATTGCCCTTGATAAGAGCAGAGCTCATGATCTGGAACACCCCCTCCAGCCTGACTGTGAGCGCCTGGGAACTCAAGCTTCATTCTCTGCTTCCTCTCTTTTCACGTCTGCTGTCAACACAGGGCCGGGCACCTGGAGGTGCCTGATAGGTTGGTTCTCTCTGACCCATAATCTCGAAGACAAGTTCCCTGACTTCAGGATAGCATTTAATCCACTAAAGGAAACTTCTTCAGAAAGGCCTATTTTATAGAGTAGATTTCAAAAGACTGCCTATGTTCTCAGAATAAGTAATCTGACATGATAAGGGCCACGTTCAGAGTGTCCCTAAAATGCGGGCACACGTGGTACAGGACACGAACAGACTCCCAGCCTGCAACTGCTTTGTTTTCACCTTGGCAGCCCTGGAGCTTGGCTCCCAGATTCAAAGGGATGATGTATTTTCCCATATTTATTATTTGCACTGGACTACTGAGGAAAAAAGCAGGGCAGCAGGCCGATGTGTCTCAGTGTTCCTGCCAGGAATAACAGAGAGGCCTTGCACCAGCGACTCATTAGCTTATGGAAAACAGTTCCCTAAGGAAACTGCAGGGTGTAAATAAATTTAAAACATTTCAGCCTTTTGAGGCCTGCAGATGCCAAATTTGTAAAACAGTGGTGGCTCGAGTACGATGTAACATTCTGTTGCACGTCTCATAAATTTAGCAGAATTCTATAGTCCGTTAATAAGCAAAATAATGTGGTATCACAGACATACTTTTTACTGAAATATGCATTACTTTGTTATTTATAAGAAGCAAAAATGTAGTCGGTAGGGTAAATTCCATCTAAAAGAAGAGGATAGTTCTAGAGATATCCATGTATCTACCTTCCTAACTCAGGGCCCTATTAAAGGAAATCTCTTCTGTATATGTTATCCCAAGCCCGAGTATATGGCCAAATCTGGCTACAGCTTCATGTATTATCCATGTTTCACACGTGGCGTTAGAGAGTATTATACAGGAGGGAAATAGGTGAGGCTTAAACCCGAACCTCTGATAGAATATATCTGCTAACTGTTAACAAGACACACAAAGAAAGCGGTATCTTTGAAGTCAAAGACAACCTTTAGTCTAACCCCTCCATTTCATAAACAAGGACCCTGAGATCAAGAGAAGCAAAGCAATTGGCCAGAGTCGCACTGCAGGAGAGTGGCAGAGCTAAGAGAGCGTGGTTCTCTCTGTCCACTGTTCATAAGGCTGACAGGATCAGGGCTGCACAGCACTTAGCACCCTGCCTGGCACACCGGGAACACTTGACAAATGTTGGCTATGACTGTCACTGTTACCGTTATCATTATTTCTGCTACCCCAATGTGCTAAGTTATACCGCTTATTTTCATCTCTTTGCCAACAATGATGACTTGAGAAGCTCAAACTAGGATTAGTTTTCCATCTATTATCAGAACATCTTTTTTTAATAAATTTATTTATTTATTTTTGACTGCATTGGGTCTTTGTTGCTGCACATGGGCTTCCTCTAGTTGCAGTGAGCAGGGGCTACCCTTCATTGCGGTGCACGGGCTTCTCATTGCGGAGGCTTCTCTTGTTGCGGAGCACGGGCTCTAGTGCATGCGGGCTCAGTAGTTGTGGCGCGTGGGCTTAGTTGCTCCGAGGCATGTGGGATCTTCCCGCAGCAAGGCTCGAACCCGCGACCCCTGCATTGGCAGGCAGGCTCTTAACCACTGCGCCACCAGGGAAGTGCAGAACATTTTAAAGTGTTGTATCAAGTCAGTGTCATTCATTAGATGATCCTCCCCAGTATTAACTCGTGAGTCCAAGAAACCCCATACACTCTCAGTTTCCCTTAATAATATATAACATACTGTTTCCCACTAAATCATGATTTATTCATTGAGTACCACCAGACTAAATTTTATAAACATATCTACTTTTCCATCATTGTAGCCTCGAATCCTGTGCATAGTATGTCCTCATTAACAAATATCTGATAGTCGTGGTGCCAGATGATGGGGACACAAAAGCTAATAAGGCATGGTCCCTCTCCTTTAGAGTTTCACAGTCTGATAAGGCTAATCCGTATTGCACCTATTTCAATTTTTAGCCCACATCATGCCTATATATGGTTGAGCCCATGTATTTACCTCTTCACAATATAATCCAAATTCCTAACATTCCAAGAATAGTCCTTAAGCAAGATTTCATCCAAGATTTGTCATAAATAATAGCCCAAACAATAATGCACCACAAATATATTAGAGGAAGGTGATCTTTAAGAGACAAATGGACAATTGGGCTATAGAATAAAAGATAACTACATAACACAGGCTAAATAATTAAAAGGCTAGGGCTTCCCTGGTGGCGCAGTGGTTGAGAGTCCGCCTGCCGATGCAGGGGACATGGGTTCGTGCCCCGGTCTGGGAAGATCCCACATGCCACGGAGCGGCTGGGCCCATGAGCCATGGCCGCTGAGCCTGTGCGTCCGGAGCCTGTGCTCCACAACGGGAGAGGCCACAACAGTGAGAGGCTCGCGTACCACAAAAAATAAAAAAATAAAAGGCTATATAATTTTTTAAGGAAGCAAGAGGAAATTAACCTAAATTTAATTCAAATCAGATAAAATGAACTTCTCTAAAGAATCAAGTTCTGAGAAGCTACTTGATCTATACCAAAGTTGCATAGTACGTGACTTAGAGAAGAGCCAAAGGTCTCAGCACAAGTTTATGAATCAGAATATGCCAACTAATGCCAAGAACTAACACCTCGTCACAGGCTAAGGCCAGTCTCAAGAAGGGAGCAGCTGGGCAGCCTGGAGGTGCACAGTCAAGGTCCCGATCCATGAGGGACTATCCAGGGGGTTTTAACAGTGCTTCTCAAATATTAATATAGATCAGAGTCCCCTGGAGGACTTGTAAAAACAGAGATAACTGGCCACCCTCAAAGTTTCTGGGGTACAGCCTGAAAGTCTGCATTTCTAACAAGTTTCCAGATGATGCTGAGGCCACTGGTCCAGGAATCCCTAGTTCAGATAAAGCACAGCACACATGTCCCAAGACATATGGACAGCAAGGATGTACTATGTTTGCCTTTTTAAAAATTCCTTGAGCCAATCACCAATTTTGTATGCTATACATCTGTGTGACTCTTGAGCCAAAGAAGATGAAAGAATTAAGAAACCATTCTAGTTAATGGGACAGAAGGTAAGAAAATAGCCTGACATGGAAACCCAAAAAATTTTTTGAAAAAAAGTTCCTGGAATAGAGAAGAATCAGAACCAGAGTCAAAGGGGTGGTGAGTGGAAGAACTTGACAAGAAAGGGAAAAGTTGAGAGGAGAAATTGCACCACTGGAGCAGTGCCAAGGAACTGTCAATCCCCCAGACTGTGAATCCAAACCTTGTAACAGCCCCATTTACTGAGCACTTACTGTTATTCCAGTCCCTGTCCTAGGGGTTATACATGTCTCTCTGAAACCTCAGAACATCCTCTAAGGTGGTTATTGTCTCTTTTACAGATATGAAAACAAAGGCTCAACAAGATGAAGTAATATCACCACGGCAGCTGGTAGGTGCTGGGTTCAGGATTCAAACTCATGCCTGTCTGACTCCCAAGCTTGACTCTTATCACCCACCCAGTCTGCTTCCCTAATTCCCCTTCTCTAAAGATAAAACCTAAAGGAAGAGGTATTGAGGGAAACCACAAATAGCCGCATATGGCTAGAAAGAAGTAAGGTATATAGAATAAGAGGGAGTATAGTACAGTGGCTGAAGCTTCAGCTTTGAGACTGGATAGACCTGCATTCAGATCTGTGCTTCTCTACTAAGGAGCTATGTAGTCTTCGGCAAATCACATAATCTGATCCCAATTTATATATCTGTATAATGGGGATATTAATATCTACCCTCCAGAGTTATTAGAAGTAGTATGGATTTTCACATTAGAACTTCAAATTGTTACATCAGAACTTTAGATATTTTTACCTTAGAACTAGTATATTTTTTACAACATTTCCTAGCAAATTGTAGTTGTTCAAAAATGAAGATGGTGGTGGTGATGATGGTGGAGAAAAGACCAAAACCCTAGTAGCTGAGGTGCTGGAAAGAGAATGCTGAACAGCTTTAAATACGTTTCAAGTCTCCATGTTTGAATCAAGCCTACACCCAATACAAAGAGACTCTGCCACTATCAGTTAACCAACATGAGATGTGGAAAATGGAGAGGTATCTGAAGATTGGAAGTGAACAACTTCTGATCCTAATTTTCAAAACAGGAATAAAATATACACTCCAGAAATTCTAGACTTTCAAGCCTATGGTTGAACGTGTACATGTGCAGTACTTGGGCACCACAATGGGGCATTCCTCCATAATTTAGAGATAAAATAAAGAAGGTTTCCCTCTGAGGGTTATCCAATAAAATCAACATACAATACTGGAGTTGAGATCCGAAGTATTCAAGGTGACCTTGAAGAGAGACTGGCTCAAAGGCTCCAGTGGATTTCACTGGAACCTAATGGAAGATATTTATAGAACTGAAGGAAGGACAGAAAGGGGAAGCTGATATGAAATATGACAGAATAAAAAGGAACAGTGGGCAGTAACTCTTCCTTACTAAGAAGACTTTGCCATGATCCAAGTACCTGAACCCACAACTCGTTGAAGACAGGAACTGTTCTAATTCACTTTGCATCTCCAGGAACCAGGAAACCAGTGCCAGGCACAAAGTAGCAACTCAGTACATGAAAGCTGTACCGTATGTGTTCTGGAAAGCCAGGACCATGATGACAGCCTTCACAAAGGAGTTCCCTGTACTCTGCTTTGACATGTCATTTGAAAATGTTCCCTGGTTCTCCATGACCCCTACTCTGAAGTCCCAAGTCTCTCTTAGCCTGATATTCCAGCTTCATTCTATTCTCCTTTCCAGCTTGGTTTTCCATTCCTTTTCCTAAATCAACTCTCTCCTCCTGCCAAACTTATCTATTCATGCCCCCAACTAAGTAGCCTTATATTCTCTTGACTCTGTGTATTTCCCTACATTATTTGTCTCAACCAAAACTGCTCCCTCTGCTTTTCCTCACCTTCTTAGATCCTATCTCTAGAAACCTCCCCTGACCATCTCAGAACTTTCCATCTCCCACTTTCAAACTCCTTGAGCTCTTGTTTCTCTACCACTCATTCAGCATTCACCAAATACCGCCTTGTGTTGATGTCTGTGTTTTTTCAAATGACTGTGTCTTACCTCCCTAGATGAACTACAAACATCACGTCTTATTCATCACTGCATCCTGCCTTGGGCCTTGCACAGAGTTAGCACTTAATAAAGGTGTGTTGCTGCTGTTAATGATGGAAAACAAATGCTTTGGTAAGTCTGAGGCATCTGACATGCCCAATCCGCCCACACTCTGTGTCATTTCTTCCACTGTAGGTAAACAATGTCCCTTCCACCAGCAGTTTCCACCAGTCCCTCCCTGTGCCCTGAGTAAGCAGAGACAAAGAGAAACACTTGTTATGTGTCTCAAACTGGTTGGGAATCACCAGACTGTCAGAGGCTCACAGGGTTTCATATCCCCAGTAGCCATCTCTGTAGACCTGCTTCTGGTTGTCAACCAGCTATAGGATCTTCTAAAAAGCATTTCACATCCCTGGGCCTCTGGCCCTAAATGTCTCTGCCCTTTCAACATGGGGTTGTCTTTAAGATAAAAGAGATAATAGATCTAAAAATGCTCTGAAAAGTTTAAAATTCTATGCAACCAAGAAGAAACCAACTTAGCCCTTTTAGGCCTCTAGGACATCACTTAGCTTGGTACCTTAGTAACCTAACTCCTTGAAAGAATTGTCCCCTTTCCTTAGAACCTAGTTCTGTTTTTGTTTTAATCAGAGAAAGACTAAAGCATTAGAGAGAAACTGGCTGAGAGAGGAATGCTTGGGCAGGAAGGTATTTTAAGAGTTCATTTGATTGTGTTCATTTTCCTCTGTGGCCTAATTCTGAGTTTAGACATGCTGAAAGGTGTTTCTTTTCTTTCAAATGCTTCAGAGAATAGCCCTGAGAAAACAACAGGGACTGCTTAAGCATGCAAGACAGCTGAGAACAAAAGGTCAAGCAGGCTTGGAAAACAGCCCCTCTAGATTCCTCCAGTTACATGAGCCATGGGTAGGTGGGTCTATTACACAGCATCCATCAACTGGCTAAGAGGAGACAAGAGAAAGCCATCTCCCTAGAATCCCTGGTAGCTGTTTCTTCTACTAAGAGATCGCTTCCACTCGTAAATGAAAAACCCCCAAAGAAAAGTTCTTTCTCCTCTGCAGGTGCTCCTAATTACAACCCTGATGAGTAGGCCCTGACAGGCTTAGCTAAGCCACCCTCAAACATCTAATGAGTGCTTACTGTGTGCCCAGCAGGGCCATAAGTCTGGCCAAGCTTTAGGTTTCCTATATATAACTGGAAGGCATATCACAGTTAGAAAATACTTTGGCCAAAATCTTAGTACCTGCTCCAGTGCAATTCCCCTTGACAGAGATTCTTCTTTGATATTTGTCCATCCCCATTATTTCATGCTGCTAATTGAATCAGGCCTCTCTTGCGAACAGATATTGACAGGTACACAAATGATCATAAAAGCACATGAGAAGTGGACAAGAAGGTGCAGAAAACATAACAAGACCTTTCCCTGACCCATCATTGCATGAAAAAACAACTGGCAAGCTTGTCTTGGTCAGCTCTGGCTGCCATAACAAAATACCACAGACTAGGTGGCTTATACAGCAGAAATTTTATCATAGTTCTGGAGGCTGGAAGTCCAAGATCAAGGTGGCAGCATAGCTGGTTTCTAGTGAGAGCTCTCTCCTGGGATTGGGGAGAAGGAGAAAGCAAGCTCTCTGTGTCTCTTCTTATAAGGGCACTAATCCTACCATGAGGGTCCCACCTTCATGACCTCATCTAAACCTACCAAAGGCCCCATCTCCAAATACCATCACACTGGGGATTTACACTCCAACATATGAATTTGGAGGAGACCCAATCATTCAGTCTATACCAGAGCCCCAAAGAATGTCCAGAGCAATCCTCCATACTAGAAGAACCAGCAAGCCCCACCTGTTACTTCCTCAAAGATAAAAGCCTTGGGTCTCCATACAACCTCCAATTCCATTGGCTTTCAAACCTTTAAGTGGCTCAAAAGCAGTGGACCCCAAATATGAGTCCCGAGCCCCTGCCTTCAGTCTTATTCCTTCATTTATTTTTAGTCTTAGAGATTGACAAATTATAAAATATTATATGCAAACACAAGCATAATAACCATATACTTTTGTTTTTATACAAATACCCAGAAACTAAGTTAAACAAATAAGACTAAGGGTGCAAAAAGTCTGGTGGGCCTCTCCCATATCCTGTTTCTGCCCGAGGGGCTCCTTAATCTGAATCTCTCCCCAGAATGTGCTCTGATGCACAGGCATGATATTCAGAACACTTACCAACCAACCAACCAGCCAGACAGCACTCAGCAAAGGACTGGGCTGGGTCTTGGAGACCCCTACTGTGTCCAGACCATTTACCAACCAGGACTGACGTCTCTCCACATTTAGCAACCAGTACAGCTGCACGCCTGTGTACTGAGACCTTGCCCTGCTGGTGCACAATCTTACCATTGAAAAGTTCTTCCCCAGGATTCGTGCTTGGGTTCAGAGGCTCTCACTCAGTACTCAGCCCCCTCATCAGCAGCCCACCCTATTTCTCCCTTGTCTTTTCTATATGTTATCTGCTTATTATACTACATAGTAAACTCCTTTGAGAAGTCCACCCCACTGTTTCATCCACTGCCCACAAGGCTCAATCCCATGCTTTTGCACACAGTGCGTCATCAAGCAACACAAAATAAAACCTACCCTGAGCTTTTGGAACCACCCAGATGATCCGGACATCACTGCATGACAGACGTGTTATGGACTGAATGCTTGTGTCCCCCCAAAATTTATATGCTGAAGACCCCCAGTGTACCTATTAATATATTTGGAGATGGGGCCTCTAAGGAAGTAATTAAGTTTAAATGAGTTCATAAGGGTGGGGTCCTAATTGGACAAGATTAGTGTCCTTATAAGAAGAGAAACCAAAGAGAGCTTGATATCCCTTTCTCTATCTCCCCCATCTCTGTTGCACACAAAAAAGAGGTCACATGACCATACAACAAGATGCAGCCACCTACAAGAAAAAGAAGAGGGCTCAGAATGAAACCTACCTTACCAACACCTTGATCTTGGAGTTCTAGCCTCCAGAACTATGAGAAATGACTTTCTGTTGTTCAAGCCACCCAGTCTATGGTACTATGTTATGGCAGCACAAGATGACAATACAACATGACATGCCTATTTCTTTCATTCTCACAACAACCCTATGAGGTTAGTATTATCATTCCATGTAAACAGTATGAAAATCAAGGCTTAGAGAGGCCACCTAATATGTCTGTGATCACGGAGGCAGTAAATCCAGCATCAGGCTCAAGTCTCCATTTGACAGACAGCAAAGCCCATGGTCTTAACCACTAGGCTACACTGTCTGCTAGAAGTGCCTCAGAACAGAACTCCTCATCCTCACTGCCACAGTAACAGTAGCTAACGGACACGGAGTCCTTACATGTTGAGGTGCTACTAAGCACTTCTCATTTAAACTCACTTCATTCTAGCAACCACCCTCTGAGGCAGATGTAGACATATCCTCAATTAAAGAGCACCTAATGAAGTAGCCGAGGACATCACGACTCCCTTGCTTTAACCCTCATTTCTCCTTGTTGCCGCCTTCACCAAACATTTATGGTGAGTCAGGTACCATTTTGTTGGGTTGGGTGTGACTTTCCGAACAGCCTTACATTCTTTCTGGAACAGGGCAGGGTGCACCCTGACTCTTCTTCTTCTAACCCACAGAACAGCAAGATGTCAGAGCCCCACTGGACTCACAGGACGATGTCTGGAAAAGAACCAAACAAGATGCCCTCTGCTGGTAGCTTCTTGTTTTCTGACTCTTCACATGCAGCCCGCGGACTGGTACTGAGAGAAGCAAATCACATCCAGGCACACGCCAGGGAACAGGTCCAACCCCGCTTTGCAGGCAGAGCCGCAGCCCTCACCCTGCCCTCCTCACAGCTCTAGCAGCCCGAGCCAGCAGCCAACACCACGCTTCTCGGGTTCGGCCAAATGGCGCATGTGGACCAGTGTGCCATCATCCACCTTCCCCTGCCTCCTCTAGGATGTTAACGGAAAGTGCTGGATCCTTTTCCAGCAGGGGTCAGAAATGCAAGCCCTGCCTTCAAGGCTGACCCTCTCCCAAAGCTCCCAGAATGGACTGCACCTCCCCAAGATGCCCAGGCTTCCTGGGGTGGCTGCATCCCTCTGCAAGGCTTCAGGGTAGAGTCTGACATCACAGCATGCCCAGAGTGTGAAGTAATAAATGGGCCAAGGTCCAAGAAAATGTCTTTCTTCCCCACCGGAGCCCCCAGAGCATCTATGTACCCTCTAAGAGAGGGTTTGTGAAGCTGAGAGCAGCATTTCCAGCCGCCTGCCGATCTCCACGGGGGAACCCAGCAGAGTAAGATGGCTGCTCCAAAGAGCAGCTCCACTCCCAATGCTGTGGCTGCCAGGAATGGGGGCTGGGAGAATGCATGGATTTTTTTAGAAAAGAAAAGACTTCCTGTTTCAGTGCTTGTTACTCCAGCATTACCCACGGCGGTTTTCTTCATGGGTGCAAAACTAAAGTAACGCTGCTGCTGTTCCCTTCTGACTAGTTATGTCTAAGGATCTGCCCCACAGTCCCCAAAGCATCTTCTGCTATGGAAGGTCAGCCCGGTCCATGCCCATCGCAGTCAGGACTCACCTGGTTTCACAAGAGAGGTCTGGAAAGGTCCAGCTGACCTAAATCCTCCTGCAAGAAATGCCCACCATTCAGTCACTCCTTTAGGCAGGGAAGCCAACCAGAACTAATTTAGGAGCCAGAATTTGTCACCGTTATCAAAAAGGGCCTTGATTATTTTTTCCAACTGGTAACACCTGTATCAAGGGTCTGAAGTTCACACACTACCATTCCAATGTGCAGAACTGTTGCTTCTTTTATCTTCCTATGTCTGAACTGAGCCTGCTCAAAAGCTCCCATTCCCAGGCCCAGTAGAAAAATAATACATCTGCTAGTTACGTTTACTCAGTCTCTTTCCATTTAAAGCATTTTCACTGAGGATAAATATTCTCTCGAAGTTCAAAGTTACTTCAGGGGTAACTTTGAAAGGTTTCCTTCTCCAAGGGTCTCTCCTGCCCCTCCTAACATCCTAACATCCCTTACTCCATCCTAACATGGCAAGTAAGGTGATGTTGTTTCCTCAAGGTGCTGAGAGGAGGGGTGCCCTGTGACCCTCTGTTGAGCACTGTGATGCCTCCTGGTTCCTGGGCATTGGCATCTGCCTACTGCAAACTCTTCTGAAGCATCAGCCACTGGGGACATTCGTGCTCTTTTTCCTTGGCTGGGATAGGGCCCAGGGACCGCCCCCCACCCCCGGCTGAATCAGTCCCACCTTGGCTCTCGGGTGCCTCAGAGTGTCAGCCACACCCTTCTTCTGATCTATGGACTGCCTACCTCAAGGCCCCCAAAGGCATGCTCACCTTGGCCCCCACCATGGTGACCCCAGGGGGGCAGGCTCACTGCTTCTCAACTGTCAGTTATTTTCTGAGTGCCCACTAAAGGCACAGAATCCAATCACACTTCTCACAGATCCAAGCCACATAGTCTGCTGCCTGGATGATTGCAGCAGCTACTCAACAAGTCTCCTGACCTCCACCCCCGCCACCCACGGGCTATTTTCAACACAGTAGCAGAGTGATTTTTTTTTTTAACATCTTTGTTGGAGTATAATTGCTTTACAATGTTGTGTTAGTTTCTGCTGTATAACAAAGTGAATCAGCTATATGTATACATATATATATATCCCCTTATCCCCTCCCTCTTGCCCAAACCTAGGGGCAGGACAGGAATAAAGATGCAGATGTAGAGAATGGACTTGAGGACACGGGGAGGGGGGAGGGTAAGCTGGGACGAAGTGAGAGAGTGGCACGGACATATATACACTACCAAACGGAAAACAGATAGCTAGTGGGAAGCAGCTGCATCGCACAGGGAGAGTGATCTTTTTACAACAAAATTCCAGTCCCATCACTCCTTTGCTCAAAACCTTCCAGTGGCTCTCATTTCACTCAGGTTAAAAGCCAAGGTGTGAGGCTGCATTGCGCGGACACCCGCTCCCTCTCTGACTTCACCCCTCCCCCGCTGGCACTCTCACATTCCTCTTACCCCACTCGTCACGCTGGCCGCCTTGCGGACTCCAACTTAGGGCTGGGAGGGGAAAGGATGGAGAAGGAAGCAGAAGGCAGAATCAGAAAGGAAACGGGCGTAGACGGAAGGGTCAGAAGCTGGAGGAAGGCAGGCATGTCTGCAGGTAGCCCCGTGGCTGGCAGACACTGGGGAGAGACAACACCACGGAGCCGGTCCCTCTGCCTCTGTCCCCGCATCCACTTGGCCAAACGCCTGTTTCCTTCATGCCTTTGTTCACCCTCCCCTTCTCCATGTGGCCTCCCCTGCCCATTTGATGCTGTCTACTTTCTGCCACTCTGACCTCATGAGGCCCCTCATCCTGTTCTACATTTCCATTTTTCCACAGCACCTATTACGTAACAAAATCTATAAGCTACTTGCTTTTTATGTCCGTTCGTGTATCTTTCTTCCCCAATCCCTCACCCTGCCTCATTCCTCCAGAGCAAGGATCCTTGTTTTGTTCACCAGGGTATCTCAAGTGCATAGAACAAAGCCTTACACATAGTAGGAATTCAATAAATGATTTTTCAATGAACAAGGGAACTTTCTGGATCCTTTCCATCCATACAGGAGCTGAAAGAGGACTGGGGGAGCCTCTCAGGCCCTTTTTCTGCTGATGTGCTC
This sequence comes from Mesoplodon densirostris, assembly GCF_025265405.1. NCBI lineage: Eukaryota > Metazoa > Chordata > Mammalia > Artiodactyla > Ziphiidae > Mesoplodon > Mesoplodon densirostris. Next base: position 53,403,521 of record NC_082673.1, on the reverse strand, counting down.
TATTGGGCTGCCATTCCTATTGCAGCCACCCCATGTAGTAGGGCAGAATCCTCCCAGAATTCCAGAGGGGCTTTGGAGACCCAAGATCTCCTCTGTTTTTGGCTTCTCCCTCAACCTATCCAGCATTTCTGTTCTCTCCTTGCTCACCATTCCCTCCTCTCCCCATCTCAGGTGGAGGAACTTTGTTTGCATCCTGTCCTATGTTCTCTCTGCCTATGCCTTAGGTTCTAATCCACTAAGCTTTATTCTTAATATGTAGTGGGAGTTGGAAAATTCAGGGCTTCCTCTTGTCTTTCAAGAAAGCCTGGATTTCTGGGCTATTATCTCTTTATGGTCCCAAAGGCACATAGCCATTCCTCTGTTTTAGGCCATTCCAGCTCTTTCCCTCTCTGGGACATCTGGTCTAGGACATCTGGACTGTCATGACTGGAAGAGGTGCAGGAAGGAGACTGGCTGACCCATAAGGGTATGGCTCCCTGTCCCCAAATCTATTCTCTCCTCTTATAGAATTATACCTGGGCACACGGCTGCCCAGTGGAAAACACACTTCTTAGTCTTCCTTATGTATGAAAAAATGTATACTTATATAAATATTAAATGTAAATATTTATATAAATATTATTCAGCCATTTAAAAGAAGGAAACCCTGCCTTTTGCAACAACATGAATGGACCTTGAGGTCATCAGGCAAAATGCAACAAGTCAGATAGAGAAAGACTAATATTGTATATTCTCACTTATATGTGGAACCTAAAAAAAGCTGAATTCATAGAAATAGAGAGTAGAATGATGGTTGTCAGAGGCTGGGAGGGTGCATGGGGAGATGTTGGTTGAAGTGTACAAACTTCCAGCCATAAGATGAATAAGTTCTGGTGGGTGGCCCTGAATAGGCACTCAATGTGTGTTTATTAAGAAAACAAACAAATATAAATAAAATCTTTTTCTCAATAGAGAAAAGTCTTTCCAAATGTAGAAGACTATAAGCAATGAAATTCATTCAGAGGTAAATAAACACAATTTGAGCCTTCTCCTTCTACATGTCAGATCTGACCACTGCCTCCTACATCCTCATATTGTCCCTGACAGAGCATCTAGTCTAACAGGTAGAAGGGAATCACCTTCCTCTGTGATGTCAATCTCACAACTTGTGCATGTAACTAAAGGATCCCTTAAGTACTCATCTTCCATGAATTTAACTACATGCTTCTTGGACCTATTTATAGCTTCAGCCTAGACCACCTTGGAATTGTAACATATTTCTTAGGTCTACCTAAAATGTCATGCTGAAGCTCCCAGCACAGCCCCTAGTCTTTTACCTGATTTTATAGAAGTTTAAGCCTATGCTCCTTCAACCTTGACCCTGCAAACTAAAGAGTCTTAGTCTTCATAGTCATGCCTCTGCAGGCCCTGGATTGTCCCACTGTTCTTCTCCAGGTAAGAAAAGAGGTTGTAGGTTTCCCTGGAACACTAACACAAGGTTTTTGAGAAAATTTGTCAGCACCCTTTTTCTCCCCTCCCACATATTTCTGCAAAGTGACTTTTCCTCCCGACCCCATTTCATCCCCATCTCCTCCCCTCTTGGCCACATACCCTAAGCTAACCTCAAATATCCCATCATCCACAGGTTCCATCATTTTCCAACATTTACACCTTAGCGTAAATACTTTTCCTAGTCCAGGACCAACAAAACAAGGTAGAAAGAAGAGGGGCTTTGAGTACCCGAAAGAACTGGGAGGTCACCAGGGAGAGGAAAGACACTGACTAGGAGGCACCGAAGAAAAAGAGACATAAGATATACTATCCCCTTGGACAACTATTGAATGCCAGGCACTATGGTAAATGATTTTACGCAAATATTTCATTTAGCCCTTTCCCTTCAAGACACACATTATTAGTTCCATTTTCAAAGGAGAAAACTGGTTCCAGTGGGGTTAAGTGACCTTTCATGAGGTCAACTCAGTCAACAAAAAGTTTAAGTACTCCAGGCACAGGCACAGTGGAAATTATCAAGGCACAACACCCATCTGTAGTAGACACAACTTGCTAAGGCCTGAGTTAGTTGATGAAATAACCAACATCTAAATACCTGGTGTCATATACACGCCTCTACACCTGCTTTTCCTGGAACCAGCCCTAATAAACATGACTCCATCATGTACTTGTGAGTGGTTCCTCTGAAAAACAGTGTTTAGCTTGAAGACAGGATGGTTATTCTCTCTCTGCACCAGCCAGGTGGGAGCCCAAAGCAGACACAGAGCATGAGCAGCGGCCAGAGAAGATGAGACAGAGCTGGGTGGGGGCAGGGGGGACCCATCTGGCAGAGGTGACGCGTCCCACCTCCCTCCTCCAAATCCCTCTAAACACAGTTCTGCCCAAGAGCTTCTAAGAGCCATTTACCAGAAAGCCCCACAAACAATAGTGAACAGTGTGGTTCAAGGTAAATTAATGACTCTTTGAACTGGAGAGATGTGCTTACTAAACTCAAGAAAACACCCAAAGACAAGAATGGATGTATGCTTCCATGTTGCCGGCCCACACAGAGGTTGGGAACAGGCCAACATATAGAGAGGTCATTGTCATCAAGATTTACACGTACCCAGCAGGAGCAGAAAGGCTGCAAGAATTATGTGACTCACTGAAGTACAGGGTTAACTGATATATCATAAGCATATAAAACCAGTGATTTCTGAAGGTGACCATTAAACACAACATTCAATCTTCTTGAGTCTGGAAGCCATTCTTCAGAGTGTCCCAGTGAACTCCTTTTTATTATCAGCAACTGGCCTTCCTTAAAATATCTGAGCAGCTAGTAGCCTTCTACTGTCAAGAGAGACTCAGGGAAAGTGTATTTTTCCCCTTAAAAAAGTTATATTGAAGTCACTTATTAAAAAAAAAAAAAAGCCAAGTAAAGGAAATTCTTACTTAGAAGCCAGGACTCTGGTGCTTTAGCAAGATACAATCACAAAACCAAGTTCCTTAAAACTGGGCCATGCCGACCACAGGCTCCTGCTCACTCAGTGCCTAGGTGGTGATCTGTGCTCTGAAACACATGCTGTGTCTTTTACAGTTAGGTGATATACATCCCATAGGGGGAAAAGTGAAAATGACTGAGGAATTTTTCTAAAGTTCAATTACTTTGCAAGGATAAGGATACAAATAAATGTCTTCTAAAACTTCAGAGGTGATCCTATAGAGGAAGCAGACTTTGGAAAATGAGAAAACAAAAATCCATTCTTATGGAAACGTAGAGGAAATCTTCTGGAAGACTTACAAAGACTTGATGAGGACTTCCAGTGCCTGCAAATACCTGCACACACAGCACATAACAGTGGCTGTCCAACTGTCATCCCCAATCACCATTCTCTCTTGCTCATTCTCGCTATAGAGGCTGAGAAAAAACAGACACTTGCTTTCCACACCTCTCTTGCAGCTAGAGTGGTCATGTGACCCACTTCTGACTAGTGAGAAGCATAGGAACATCTATGGGAGGCATCTGAGAAAGATATTTTTTCTCCCTAATGAGAAGAAAGGGGCTCATTTTGCTCTCAAGTGGAGTGTTTGGTCATCTTGCAACTATAAGGGGCAGAAGATGAGGAGAATTCCAGAGATTCTGCACCAGCATCAGAATTCAAGAAGTGTTCAACCAGTCCTAGAACCGCCTGCCTATAAACTTATTAAATAAACAGTAAAACATCTTTTGGTTAGATCACCACTTGTTGGCTTTCATGTTACTTGCAGCCAAAAGCATCCTACGGAACACAATGAGCATCCTCTGTTCTCACTCCAAGCAGGATTTGGCACTTCATGGTAGATCCTAAAAAGCAAATCCCATTCTGCCAAGCATTAGAAATTAATGCAGATTTTTGCTGAAAATCTTAAGGAAATATGAAGGAGGATCGATGACACATCACTCAGTGAAAATTAATAAAAATCCAGAATCAGTCAATTTGTTTCCCTTCAGAGTCCCAGTGTGCACCTAGTTGCCTTATTTCCTCTGGACATTTGTCCCATGCAGATTTCACAGCCTTGCTATCTTCAGTCTTCCCAACCTACTGGAAATTCCCAGTTCCCAGACCCTTTTTTTCATCTCCAGCAATTTAGCCCTCTCCTGAATTCTCCAATCATGAATTCTTACACCTATAACTCTACTTGGTAAACAAAAGGCACTACTTAGTGGGATCTGTCCTATTTAGAGGACAGGGTCTATGGATAGTAAATAGCAAGTAATCCTTCTTTTTCACAAATACACTCTCTTCCACTGCTAGAGTTTGATTGGTTAACTGAGAAGGAAGGAGGAAGATGAAGGAAAAGGAAGAGAAAGGGGGAAGAAAAGAGAAGGAAATAGAAATAAAGGTAAGGCTTCCCCTCATTGCTTAATTTTCTACCATTAACCCTTTCCCCCCCCCAAAAAAAAGATACTTCCTTCTATTCCCCCTTCTATCTTCTGCCTTTTGGATCTCCTTCCATTAGCTGAAAAAATTTTGAAAAAACAACCTATACTCCCCATCTCCCTTTTCTTGCTTCTCATTCGCATCCTCACCTGATCTATGGCTTCAGCCTCGTGACACAGCACTAGAACTGCTTGGGTAGAGTCCATAACTCTTTGGTGCCCAGAAGACCCTGAATGAAATTAAAGTGCCATCATGACGGTGTGGTGCTCTTTCATTTTGATGTAGTTCCTATTACAAGCTAGCTTCGTAAGGTATCTTTGGGCTACAGCTCAAATTAAAAGCCCACAAAACTGAAAGACCAAAACTATTACCTTTTAATCCCCCATTACTACCAGGCACACACACTCTCCAGAGTCACTGTATCCCCACAAGAAATTCAATGGTGACAATACTGGTTCAGGCCCAAAGGCTGGCGTCATATCCACCCAGGACTCTTGTAGGTGGAAGCTAACGCCAAAAATTATGAAACCTGCAATCTATGACACAACAGCTGGCAAGCAGTGGTGGTGATGAGCAAATAGGCAAATGGGCTTTGAGGTTTTCTGAGATAATTTCTGCTTTTCATCCCATGGGTAAGGCAAGTCTGTTCTGAAGAGATGGCTTCCAGCACTTTCTCACCTGACTGGAGTCATAGGTGCCAATGCTATGATCTCCTCTACAGGACAGAAAAATAAACCTTGGGCATCAAGAAGCTTTTGCCATTTTTTAATATTCTTTCTAAAAGCATAAAACTTTTTTTTCAACTTCAAGAGATTTCCTACCCACTGGGGTTAAAAGTTGAAAACCCAGAGTCTGGTTCTATCCCTCAAAATCACCACTGATTGCCTGTGGCCAGAGGAATGCACGAGGCTGCTGGGCTTCCTTCCCTGGGCTTCTGAAGGGTGCTTCAGGATGGGGGCCTGGAATTTGGAATGATCTTTTGTCTCACGATTGCAAATGGCATGAAATTGAATCATGTGGAAAGAAGAAGGAAGGAGGAGCTGCCGGAGCTACAAGGGCTCTTGTCTTGCTGCAACGCCATGGCTGAGCTTAGAGCTAAATGCCTTTTCCATCCCCTGAGGTCTCAGCTTGATCGGGTGACATATTGCTGGCCTCCTCTTACCCCAGCCATCACTTTCGACTCAATTTTTGTCAGGCATCATGAGGCCGAGGAAAAGGCTAGAGGAGTAAATCAGGCATCTGTTTATTCAAGTGTTTTTGGTTCAACTTTTTTTTCATTGTACTGTGCTCTTTCCCAGCCCTACTTGTAGAAAGAGCAGCTTTGCCAGAAAACCTGGTAGCACCAGCTGCTTCAGAGAAGAGGCATCTTAAACAGAGCCCAGAAGAGGCCAATTACCTGCCTGCTTGTCTGAGTAGGTTTCATTTGGTCAGGATGTGCTAAATGCAAGTTGCCTTGGAGGGCACACAATGGCTCAGTTAATTTGATTTTATACACATGTACATATGACGGGAATTCCCAGGAAGACACATCTTAAGTCTAATCTCTGTGTACATTACAGAGCTGTTTTTCCACCCATGTATGGGGGAAGTGGGGGAACCTGCTTTCTTGCTAATTAAAAAGAAACAAAAGTGCTAGGGATACACAGCACTTCATCCTAGAGCTAGAACGGAAGGCTTGTTTGCCTTGCTTTCATCACTATCCCTCTCATTCCTCCACTGGCACAAATCAAGCCTCCAAAGCCTACCCAGTCCCCTTTTCCTGAGCCAACACTGCCTCCTAGGAAGGTGCTAGAAATTATTACATGGAGCTGGTTCCTGTCTTTGCACAGCTGAGTTAGTCCCATTGCCAACTCTCTATCTTACAAGAATCATATTTCAGTAAAATTATCAAATCATGTGGGTCTCTCCCTCTACACCACAAGCTACATGAGGGCAGAGACTATGTCTTAGTCATATTCTATGCTCAGCTTCTTTCTTGGCACATAAGAGTCACTCTACCAACGTTACTTGAACCAAACTGGTCATTTTCTGGAATTAAAAGGGTTGAGTTCTCATTTTTTATATTCACCAAGCAAAGTCCTTGCTATTGGCTTCTCTCTTGTCTTTAGGAATCTCAATCAAAGCATTCAGTATTTCTCCAAAAAATTTTGTTTAGGTTTCTCTAAGCCAGTCCTGGTTTACTACTGTTATTTTTTCATCTGTGTCAGTGTGGCCCACTGAGAAGCAGACACCAAGATGGGATTACATGGGCAAGGACTGTATTAGGGGAAATACCTTTTACGAGATGAAATGGGGAGGGAGCTAGGGAAAGCTGGGAGAGCCGTCAGATTGCCAGGCAAGTCTCGAGAGGGAGGGTAGGGTAGAAGCCTCCAAGACGGCCAGCAGTCTAAGGAAGGTTTGGCAAGGCAGTTGGAAACTCTGGAGCCAAAGTTGGCCACCAGAGGATGCACAGGTCTCCCAGGAATGGGCCTGCCTCAGTCTCCCTGGCACGTTCAGCCATAGGCTAGAAACAGCCTGTGAGAATCATGACCTTGACATAAACATAGAGATGGATTTCAGAGCTAAGGTCTTTGGTCAATTACCCTCCTGTGATTGGTGATCTGCAAAGCAGGCACATTCTCATGGCCAACCCTATCACTCTACTTGGGAAAAGGATCACTGTTCATCTTTATGTTGTTGTGGCCATGCTTCTTGCCCTCCCCTCAGCCAGATGAACCCCAAGTTTTGGTACAACAACCATTACAAACAAATCAACTGTCCTCCAGGTGGTCAGAAGGACCCAAGCTAAGTCAAACTATGGTTCACCCTCTCCTACCACAACCAGGCCAGGGAAGTGACCAGAAGGTAAGAGCTACAACAGGGCAGAGTGCCATCACATTTTGGCCAATGATTCTTCTCTGCAGAGGGAACTAGTCAAGGGTGACTTGACAGAGCTACTGCTACATGACCCCAGGGCAACGTTCACACTGCAACCTATGTGGTTGGTGCCCCCTTGGATTGTATAAGGCAACAGCCCACCTAGCGAGTCTTTGGCCAAACACCCATAACCTCTGTCAGGCTCTGCAGAAAGCCACCCCTAATAAACCTACCCTCCAAGTAAAGGGAACGTCCTTGCTCTGCCTACCAGACCCTGCTGTCCTCCTGCAGAGGGATCTGAAGGACTAGCAGAGCATATAATGACCCAACCTCTCTGCACTTGTCAGGCAAGCAGGCTCATCAGGGGCAAAGACCTCCTCATACCAGGGTCTGATAAAGAATCATTATGTTTCCAGCCTTTGTCTCCTTAATTGTTTTGAAAAAAAGAATGGAGCTGGCAATGAGAAGGGCTGGCAGCCAGGGTCCCTTACTCTGGTCTTCCTTTATTACAACACAGCAAACAGATGAGGCTGTCAGACAGGGACATTTCCCCCACCCCCCATGTCACATACCACCCCCTTTGCCTGCCAGCTAACCTAACGCCAGATCATGCAACCCCTTCTAAGATAAGAAAAGGCCTCAGAGAATTTGTCAGTGAGGCCTAAATTGATCTTGAGGTCCAGGTGGAAAACTGCCCCAGGCCATCAAAATGTTCACTTTGCTGTTCACCATAAAGAGTGTGCACAGGGAGAGACAATGACTTCAGCTTTTCTTCCTGCTCTCCCTGGCACAATTACTCACCTGGGCATTAGGGGGGGAAATGTTTCCTACCACGTCCTCCACAAAGGCATCATTTCTATCTCTATATCCAGTATTCTGTTCACCCTCTCTGGGTACTCTGACAAGTCCTATGTCTACGTACCTTCACATAGCCTTGCACATAGGAGAGGCCAGAAGAGTGTTTGCTGAAATAGCTGCCCATTCCTGCCAACATCCAGTCTCCTCATGCTGCCTGTTTGCACTGAATTGACATGTCACATTTGTACTATATGGTCACAGCGGATAAGCCCAGATTGAACACCTGACCCAAATTTGGCGAATCAGGTTGTCTGTCCTGGGAACTTTGAATTAGAATTTAAAGTCTGATGGGATTTGTGTATGTGGCTGGGAGTGGCCGGAAGTCATATTCCACCATGTGGACAGAGGAGAGGAGAAAGGTGGTCTGCAGAGAGAGTGAGTATAGCAGACAGACGGAAGCACGTGCTGCCAGCGCCCGCTCAGGTGCCTGGTTCTACTTCAGTGCACACTGGCCAACTTCCAATTGCCAGCATTTGCCTGAGAGTTTCCTTCAAAGTCTTCCTCAGCAGCTCCAAACCAATGACAGAGAAATTAGCGTATAAATACCCCAACTCCCTCACCTCGAGGTGCGATAACCGTGTGTGTTTAGAACACTGATTATAAACCAGTCCAATTTTCCCCCCAAGGGACATCTGGCAGTGTCGGGAGACAGTTTTGGTTGTCACAGCCAGGGGAAAGGGCGTGCCATGGACATCTGTGGATAGACACCAGGGATGCTGCTAAACGTCCTATAATGCTCAGGACAGTCCCCACAGCAAGGAATTATCCAGCCCAAAATGTCCATAGTGAGAAACTCTGCTCTAGAGGAAAAGATTGAAGACTAAGCGCCAGTCACCCAGCGCCAGCAACTAGCTTGCTAAGGTACCCCTGACTGGCTGCCCTATCTTCCTTCCCTCCTCCCCTACAGTGTTTTCTTTGACCTCCCAAACTACATGCACTTGAATCCTTAAGTCAGGATCTGCCCCTGGGTGAACCCAAACTGAAATACTGAGTTTCTGAGATGTCTTCGGTCCCTGATTCCAATGCTTCCTAAGATGCAAACAATTAATGTAAATAATGAGAGTTAGCCAACTGTACACTTTTAGAGTGGGCACAGTCAACCCTACAAGACTACTCTCACTTCTAACAACAATTGTAGGTTCAAGGGGTTATCAAAACCACCCTCAGTTTCAACCCAGGGGATAAATCAGGCTAGACCTGCTCTCTTTATACAGCTTTTTTCCCTTCAAGGACCCACCACGTTCTCTAATCCAAACCTCTATTGAGATTAGGGTGACCAACCATCCCAGTTTTCCTAGGACTGTCCTGGTTTTAACAATTTAAGTCCCACTTTCCAGGAAATCCTTCGGTCCCAGGCAAACCAGACAATTGGTCACCCTAATTAAGATTCACCATTTGGAGGGTTTTAGTACTGGAAGCTTGCCTGGCCAGTGGATACTCCAGTCTCCATTTGAAATCAACATGAATATATTTTGTGGGTCAAAAACATCAAGAAAGGGGGGCAGAGTGGGAATGAGTGGCTGGATTCAGGCACACTCCCCAAGCTCATAACATTACTGAACACCAGATCTGCAGGCTGGTTGGACTGAGAGACCTCACCCAGGGCCACATGGAACCTCTCAGCAGTGAGGCATCACAGCTTGGTGGTGAGATCATGCCTAGAAAGACTTCTGAATGTGTGAACTGCTGAGAGCCATCATTAATTATATATTAGAGGGCACTCAACCAGGAGAGCTGGTATGCACAGCCAAAGGAAAACCTTCAGTGGTCAGCTGTTGGAATTAGAGACTGCCTCATGTTGTGACTGATATCAGCCATCTCCAGTAAAGGGATGTGGCCCAGAGGACTGTCAGCCTCAGGGGCTTCAGGATCACAGCATCACTTTCCTGTGCTTGGGGAATATGGGGATTGCTTGAAAAGAGACTCAGAGATATCACACCGGCCATAAAAATAAAACCGAGAGTCCTTCAATTCTCGAGTCCGAAAGAATCCAGTATTATCCTGCAATCTGGGGGTACATGGGAAAGTCTTACCCGCAGAGAGCTCAAAATCTAGCCATAGAAACAGACAAAAAGAGCACAACGTATAAGGAACCACCACCATATTTGCAATAAACAAGTTCTCTAGGAGGTTGTGACATTCATTTCCTCAGCAGGTGTTTGTTGAGCATTACAGAGCACATCAGGCATTATGCCGGATGCTAGAAACCCAAGAGGGGAAAAGTCAGGTATCCTTGACCTCATGAAGCTCATATTCCAGCAGCTATGAAACTTCCGAGGATATAACTGTATAATGAATAAATATTTGGTAAACACTATGAAGGAGAATGAGAGCAATCATATTTGAGCAAAAGAAATTTTTGGCTTAAAACAATAAGCAAGTCAGTGTTGTCATAATTCAGGTGGACACCAGGGAGGAGGATTACGGGGGAAGGAAGCCTTGACCAGACAGAGACCATCTCTCAAAGGCTGGAGTGACCCTGGCAGGAACTGACTCAACTAAAGAAGCTGACCCAGCAGAAGGCGGCAGAGTGGTCCGGCAGTGACGGAAGGAAGAAAGGGGGCAACCACCAGGAAGGCATGCTGGGTCTGAGTCTGAAAGGGCCACTTACTTCTGAGACCGAGGGAAAGCGGTTAAGGTACGACTGGCCTGTTGTGGAAACTACCTGGTAACTACACCAGCTATGTGCTCTTCTCACCCTCCTCCTTCATCCAGTCAGTCAGTAGTTACGGAGTCTCCCCACTCTGTGCCAATCACTGTGCTGAATGCTGGGTTCATACCATACTGAAAGAGTCATAATTTCTGCCCCCGAAGGAATGCTGTCTGGTGGGGGCGCTAGACAAGTAAATAAGAGTTATGGTGGGTGTGATAAAGCTACAATTGGGTAAGTAGAGAATGCCAAGAGCGCTCCTCCCCCTGCTACCACATTACTCTAGTCAAGTCCTACCCAACTAATCATGGTTCCCTCACTTTGCCTACTATGAATGCCATTTCTTCCCATAACGCTTTACTCATGCTGTTGCAGGTGCCTAGTGTTTCCTTCTCCTCCCCACTTCATCTGTCTGAGTCATATTCACCTTGCACAATCTTCCTATCCACATGTTCTGTCTCCTCCTTTGCTCTGTCATGGTGCACACGGCATTCCCCTACTAGAATACTTAACACACTCTAAGGCAGTTCTTGGCTTATGTATCTTTCTTCTCTATTAGACATGAGGAAAGGGCCCATCCATGTATCATTTGTGCTGTTTCCTAATTTATTCGTTCAGCACAGTGCTGAAGGTTTCTAAATGAATGAATGAACACATGAATGAAATGGGATGATCAAAAAATGCAACTTCTGGGAACTAAAAAAAAAAAAAAAACAACAGAGGAATGAGGCATGAGGTTGATAATTCTCACAAAGATTGGCAAAGATGACTGTGCCCTTTGGCAGGATTGTTTTCCCAATAGTTTTCTCCTTTATTCTGGTTTTTTAAAACGAAGAACTGCACATATTTAATGTGTACAATTTGATGAGTTTGGACATACATGAACGGCTGTGATACCATCACCACAAGGTAATAGATATATCCAACACCTCCCAGAGAGAAGGCTGACCGATCTGGGCCACTCTGCCCCAGAGTTGGTCTTTTGAGCCACTCAGACATTTAGAGTCAATCATATTATACCAATCAGTGACATTTACAGTCCCCAGGTACATTCCACCTGATCAAAAATATACATACCCATTTGCATGCATAGGTACAAATGACCTGCTATTTAGCCTTTTAATCACAAAGAAAAAAAATACATTTGTTCACTCACAACTACAGCGTATAAGCCCCTGAAGCACTCTGTCATTTAACATCTGGAATTCATCACCAAGGTTATGCTATTCAAAGAGCCTGCAACAAGGAGATAGGATAAGCCTTAAAACTTATACAAACACGGAAGTGGGATGAGAGGCAGGGTAGATTACAAACTCATCTTCAACTTAATTTTGCTTCTGGACAATTAGTTTGCAGGTCGAATGGCATTTACTAATAAAACTAGAGTTGACAAAGCCATGAAAAACACATTGTGTTAGAAGCAAAAGCCTGGGGGAGGTTGAAAGTCTTTGAGAAAAATCCAGATACCTCTAAACATATGGCTGTTTTTAGAACTTAAAGATTTTGCTTGGTTTGGTTTTTTAAGTGGTTTCTCCTCACCTACAACCAGAATCTTACCACATTTTACTGGGGAATAATCAGGGTGGTGTTCTTAGGGTAGCCCAGCTCCTTGCCTTGTGCCATGTGAACTGTGTTCTCTGTCCCTCAGGAGCTCTACAACCTCAGTGAGCTTGTAAGTTATGAGTCCTTCACCAGGCAGACTGCCCAGGGCTGAGTGCTGTTCTTAGTGTGGGATTTGTAGCCCAGGTGAGAACTTAAGACACCTTGACAGCCAGGGGGCTGTTACACCCACTCAGGAAAGGAAGCCTTCCCACTCTGGAAGAGCCACTTGGGGACCAATAGGGCAGAGGAAGCCTGCAAAAGAGCCAAGAGTCATGTAAGGGAATCCCTGGGTCAGAGAATAAGAACGAAGAAGAGTATGGACCGTGGAGTCAGAGCTGATTTTGAATCCCAGCCCTATTTTTTGTTTGGTTGGTTTTTTGTTTGTTTTGAGCTGGGTTGCTTTATGTCTCTGAGCCTTAGTCTCCTCATTTTTAAAATGGTAAAAGTAATAATAGTATATCAGAGTCTTATCATGCATTCGATAGTGTGTCCTATGCAATAGTGTGTCCTATGCAATAGTTGTCCAAATCCCTACTGGTTGTGAGTCTTCAGTTACAGTCTCCTGAGAACAGGGAACATGGGAGCTTATGATCTGGCCTGTATACAGCCCCCAAATTTTGAAGGCTTTAAATACTGATCACAGATACCAAAAATGTCAGAACTAGAAGAAACCTGAGAAATTGTCTAGGCTGAGTGCTTTCCAAAATTTTCTTTTAGACCCATAACTTGTCCTTCAAACAAAAAGTTTCTGCAGAAATTCAATACAAAACAGATAGAGCAAAGTTAATTTGGTTGGAGTGGGAGTGACAGGGCATGGCAGAAACCACTTACTTGATACCCGCAGCCATCGCTGCAGTGATCCCTTGAAGAATATCCACAAGACCCCCAAGTCCCCAGATAACATAGTTAGAAAACTAGTGGCCTGGTACACCCTCCTATTTTATAAGTGGAGAAACTGAAGCCCAGAAAGGTTAAGTCACTGGCCCAGTGATACAGAGTGAGTATAAAGCCAGGTCTGGAACTAAGACTCTTTGCCACAGATGATGGTCAGTCCATCATCATCACATGAAATAATAAATTTGTCTTTGGTGCTCCCCCACCTTCCCAGATCATGCTCTATTTCCTCCATCATCTCCCAGTTACCCAGGGTCCTCATTCAAATCTCTGACAACACGATATTTTAGATCAATTAGACTCCAATTAAAAATAATAAGTAAAAAAAAATTTCCGCTCTAAAACTAGCACAGCCCTCCACTCCAGTCTGCCCTCCCCAGAGTATCCCAATATCCACAACTCTTCAGTTTCTTCTTGCCTCTCAAAACTTATCCACCCTCTCTCATTCCCTCAAGACCCTGCTCACTACTGATCTACATGCTGACAAACCAATCAGTAAAGAGATAGCTTTGAATATTTGAATATTATCCAAATAATTTCTATAAGTGTATTTTAACAAGAACCTTCTAGTAGCCCTTAAAAGAAAAAAAAACTTTAAGAGGAGATTCATGTTGACCACTAGAAGGTTTTAGACACATGCTCCTTCAAATCATACCATGCCTCACCTTACAACGCTGGAATCACTCCACCAATGGCACTGGTCACTTTGGCTACATCTATGACCCACACCATGCCCCCATTTCTCACTCACCTCCAAATCCAGCCAATTTATACTATTGTTACTTATCATAAGGAGAGGGGACTTCTGTTAAGTCAGAAGTGAAAGACTAGAGGGGAAAGTGGAAGCCAAATTAAACACACCAAAAGGAAACCTGACTCAACAACCCCAACTGAACTTTCCACAAAAAGTTACCCATCCACTGTTCTCAGGTACCTGATATATAACTATACCTGAGCAGTGCAAAAATCACAAGCACTTTGTGCATAGTGCTGCAGAAATAACTGGCAATCAGAAGACCCAGGTTCTAATCCCAACTCTGCCATTAACTAGCTGTATGGACTTGGAAAATTCTCATTCCCTCTTTAAGTCCATGCATCCTCAATTGTAAAATGGAGAGTGGGGTTATCATGGCCCTGAAGTCCTTTGAGAGATAATTTTGTATGATTCTGTCATTCTTCAAGGTATTTACCTTTTGGGAAAGATGGTAGAGACAGCTGGCCTCCAAAAACATGTGCTCCTCTTCGTATAGCTTCCCCTTCTCTACTGAGAAGCTGCAGCCTGCCAGGGACTTCTTCTCCCCATCCCCCTGCATCTAGGTAAGACCACGTGACTAGTTCTTCCCAACAGAATACGAATGAAAGTGAGGCATGTCACTTCCAGGCAAGGTCATTAAGACACAGATGTCCTTTTTCCGTACTCTCTTCCCCTGTCTCTGGCTGGATGCAGAAAATTCTGAGGGCCTAGAGGAGGCAGAGCCACAAGACAGAAGGAGCCTGGGTCCTTGAGTCACCATATGGAGGAAGCCGCACTGACCAGGCATACTCACGCTGGACAATTCCATGAATGAGAAGTAAACTTTTCTTGGGTAAAGCCACTGAAATTTGGTAGTTTACTTGTTACAAGCAGCTAGCATTACCCTAACTACCACAAAAAAAAAAAAAACACAGAGCTCTGTATGATTCAGATCTTTGATACAATTTGAAAAATATTTATGGAAAGCACTATGCTAAGAGCTGGGAAGACTGAACAATGAGAAAAATAGTCCTTTCCCAGGCTCAAACCCAGTAGAGCATAGAGACATACATTCCTAGTAGAACATTAACATAGTACTATATGTTGCAAAATGAGATAAATTCCATAAGAAAGCAAAGATCTGTAGAGAAGGGAGAAAGGGAGAATGAATAAAGCCCACCCAATGCACTTCACTGAAGACTATTCTGGAAAACATCCAAGTGAACCATAATTAGTTCCCAGGTTGAGTTGAAGTTATGTTTCAGTGCAGTCCTGTCTCCTGATACTAGGGTGACCCATACTGCCCTCTGGTTAACACACACGGTTTGGAGGTAATGGCTGCTCCCCTTGACACACCATAAGTCCCAGCATGCCCCATGCTCAGCCCAGGAACAAAGAATGTGATTTGCCTGGAGCTGTAGTTCATCCTTTCCTAACTCTTTAATTCTCACAGATGAAGGAACAAGATATGTCAGGCCCACCGACCACCCAGAGGGACTGAGGGGAAATACAATTACCATCATGGGAAAGCAGCCTAAAAGGGCTGATCCTGAGGCATTTCAAATTTGCTAACACCTCCGAAAGGAGAACAGTTGGATATTAGGTGGTCACTAGCCACTGAAAGTTACTCTAAACTACTCAGGGTTCGAGAATATTGCCATTTATTACTTGGGGACTTGTCAAAGTATTACTTTCATTACACTAATAAATACTGTAAATGTCAAAATAAAAAATACTCTAAGTTCTGGAACTTGTCTTATCTAAATCTATGTGATCTGGAAATATTTAGCAAGGGAGCCCTGTAATACAAAACAGATACAGAAAGGGTCCCGAGGAAAGCCCTTGGGAAATGTCAAACTATTAATTACACATTAAACTGAAACCCTCTTTAGCAGCAATTGCCTCGGCTGCAAAGAACAAAGCCGAATGTGTTCCAGGGAAGGAGAGAGGAATCCAAGTTCTTTGGCTCCTTCCAGTAAAGGCCCTTTAAAGGTGAAAAAAATTGTGATGGGTATTTGAATTTTGTTTAGATTGTGGAGAAAGGAGAAGAGAAGCTTGTGTATTTCTCCTTCTCAAATTCAAAAAAAGAAAAATTCTGATTTTTTACTGTAATCATGAACCTAAACAAAATAAAGATTTGAATGACAAAAACTCCAAAGGAAAATTTGCCAGGAAGACGCTAACTTCCTACAAACCTGTCTAGAAGCCCTCTTCTCACATGAAATCCATGTCGTTTTTCAAAATATTTCAATTTTAAATCTAAAAAAGAAGAGAAAAATAACATAATGTGCATTCAAAGGTGAATTTCACATACATACACATTGATGAGTGGATCATACTTTGTGAGGATATCCACTTCGATGTAGCATTTAACTATGTAATATGTGTTCTCAATTATTTCACAGAAGAGCATAGAATATATAATCATTAAGCAGTAACACTGATGATACAGACTGATTAGGTCAAATTCAGAATGCACATGAATGTGACTGGCACACAGAGGGCATAGTCTTGCAAATGGATCATAAAAAGGGGCTCAACCTCCACATAAAAGCCCAGCAACTTACCTGCACCACCCCAGCTGAAACTGCCCAGCTCTGCACTCTTCCAAGAGTCATAACCACACACAATGACGCATCCTTGGGCTCTAGTGGAAGCCCCATAATAGCTAACATGCTACACTGGGCCTCTGAAGCCTGTTTTTAAGTTTTATCTTTATTTATGTGCTTTATTCCCCCCTGAGCCTCCTTGATGAGGCCATGTAAGTGCTGGGTTCTGAAGCTGGTGCAATCCTTGTTTTTCCTTTGACCTTTGCCATTCAAATCTGGATCTCCACCCATGAGTCCCTGGTTGCCAGCTGGCTCTTGGGTACCTACTTGGCAGAAACCACTTACTCTTTTATTCCATGCTACCCGGCTTCTTCCTGCCACAAGGAGGTTTTCCCAAAGAGGATGAAAGGCATTTCACACAGGATGAGCGATTATTTGTGTTGTGTTTTGCCACCAAGTCTCTTTATTGCTCTCCTGGGCAGATCTGATAGAGTTCCTCTGAACAGCTGTAAAGGATATGAACCTGGGAAGTTTCTAGTCAGTTACTTCATTGGCTGTGGTCATGGCATTGATAAATTTTATTTTGTGGTTCATTTTTTTACAATCTATTCATTTCTCCAAAAGTTGTTTCTGCCAGTTATACATTTTTTTAACCTGTAATAAAATGTTAGTAATAAAACAAGAATTCGTAATGTGTAAGATATTGTTGAAAATACTCTTCAGACCAATCCAACTTGTTACATGTAGGTAGTAAAATTCAAATGATAAATTGCTTCTATATTAAGATTAATTATAAAACTAATCTTAGAAGCAAGTTTAAAATCACAGTAGTCGATTCATAGTAGCAGGAGTATAAAGTTTAGTCAGGTGATGGTGAACTAGAAGAGCTACTCCTCCTACTAAAACACAAAAAAAATTCAGGCGAAAAAATGACAGGTTCACAAAAGATCAATTTATATCATGTATTCCAGAAAACGGGACATGGAAAAACTTCCCATTCTGCATTTGGCCCTATTGGCAGAGCCTCAGTCTTTAGAGGCACCTCTCTAGCAAGCATGAATTGAATGCTCTTAGGTCAATTTCTGTTTCTCCAACCACTGCAAAGACCAAGGACTAAATGTTGAGTTCTTACTTGAATGGTCAGTCCACTTTGCTCATTTCAACTCTTCTAGCACTGAAGTTGGATAGACATTTTTTCAATCAATTAATTGACTTGCATTTCCAAGAGGAAATAAACAAATTGATATCAAAAGGATGATGAAGTACACATAGGCACCGCATACATAATGTATTGTATGAACTCTAATATAAGCACTAATCCAGACTCTATAATATATAAGTAAAGTATATGAATATAAAGTAAAATAAATAAAAGTGAATAAAGAGTATATAAGTAAAATATTTAGAGCTTAAAAGTATATAAGTACATATACTTATATAAGTAAATAAAGTAAAAAGCATAGAGTATAAAAGTAAAGCATGTAAGTCTAAAGGTATGAGTATATAAAAGTATACAAATACTAATTCAGACTATCAAAACAATGAATTCCTTCCTTAATATTTAGATAATTGCTTCAACCCCTTGAGGAGGAGAAAAAAAATCTGCTACAGACATGTACAAATGAACCAATCAGCTGTCCACTTTACCTGTATAGACACAGCCAGTACAGACAAAATAAATGGGGTAAAGTCAGGCCACAGACAGTTTTTCTTGCAATTGGTTACTTTTGTTTGTACAACATTTATTTATTTATTTATTTGGTATAATTATAATGCTACTAAGAAACTTGACATGAAATGAAATCTCTGCTTATGATGTGGTTTTTTACTTCACCAAATTTTTATGCAGGAAAAAGTAATGAAAAAATGTGTCAAAAGCAAGTGATGTGAAAAAGAAAAAGAGTTATAACATTTCTAATTTGTATGCTACATTTCAGGATATTCACTAATTTTAGAAAAATAGACAGTATTCTGCTGAAATCCTCAGCTGTTTCCCTGTGAATTTCTAAGAATGGGGAAGTCCATTTCACCTCAGAGTATTCCTGGTGTTCATGACTCCTGAGTTTCAAATCAAACTTGAACATTTTGGGGTTCAAGTTTGTTTTCTCTCAGTGATACATGGTTTCCTGTTTATAAGAGAAAAGAAAAGTCCCTAAAAAGCTTATAAAAAAACTCAAAAGGCTTCTTGGACCTTGACTCCCTCTTGCAAAACAACATTTTGATGAGTTAAGTGTAAATAAATCTGAAACATATGATTAAATTTCCATTAAAATGCACACAAGTTTAAAAATTATGAGGAAAAAATTCTGGGCAAAACAAGCTCTGTGCTTTTGCTAACCCCATAGCACTTGAAAAGTGGCTGGGTGTGTCCAAATCATTGCTAAGTTTGCCATCAGTAAGTGAATACACCTTTCCAAGTTTCTCATGTAATGCTCATCATTTTAGTGCACCATTCATCACCCCAGAGCTCTGCCACAGAAACAAATGCCAACATGACTGACCTTCATCCGGCCATCTGGTATGCTCCCTTCAGCTTGCACCTTGTAGTCTATGCCCCCCAGCACCTCCTGAGGGAATGGGTCCAGGCCAGGTTGTGCTAATCCCAGAGCTACCCTAGGAGATATGGGCTATTGCCAACAGCTCAGAAAACAGACAAGTGTGTATGGTGGGCAAAGGGACAGGGAACTTAGCCTCCACACTCAGGAGCTTTCTTGGAAGACCATTCTGAACCACGAAGAAAATAACTGGGTTCTTAATGCATTCATTGAAGTGAAAGGACTAGTTTTGTCATCTGTCCCTCTTTACTGTACACTAACCTAAACTCTCCCTTTGGTTTGGTTCAGCAAAATACTGGCAGTGAATCAAAGAAGTAAGGTAAGACCATGGATCTCATTTTCAAACTAAACATGGAAAGTAAGCAAAAGAAGCTGGGGTAAGGCTCTGAGGCATGATAGGTGTGCTCACTTTCCTAAGGCACATGTTCCTTATGACACTCCACACTGCCTACCTCATGGAAGAACCCTCAAAGGAGTCTCCAAAAGTCAGTGTCACTGTCTCCAGGTGTTCTGTAAAACCTGAGAATTGTAAAGCTAGGAGAGGCCTTACAGGACTATCATCTCTAATTACCCCCACCCTATAGATGAGGAAATGAGGCCCAGAGAAGCTGAAGAGACCCGCAGACATCGCAGATATTATTACCACCTAATATGCCTCATAGCCTGAGCCTAGAGCTATCTTCACTGCATCAGGCTGGCACCCTGGTGCCTCTCACCCCTAGCCCTTTGGTGGTTTACCTACTTAAGAGTCACAGTGGGATATCACCTCACACCTGTTAGGATGGCTATTATCAAAAAGATAAGAGATAAGGGCTTCCCTGGTGGCGCAGTGGTTGAGAATCTGCCTGCTAATGCAGGGGACACGGGTTCGAGCCCTGGTCTGGGAGGATACCACATGCCGCGGAGCAACTAGTCCTGTGAGCCACGACTACTGAGCTTGCACATCTGGAGCCTGTGCTCCGCAACAAGAGAGGCCGCAATAGTGAGAGGCCCACGCACCGTGATGAAGAGTGGCCCCCGCTTGCCACAGCTAGAGAAAGCCCTCGCACAGAAACGAAGACCCAATACAGCAAAAATAAATTAATTAATTAATAAACTCCTACCCCCAACATCTTCTTTAAAAAAAAAAAATGCAGTAGTAGGATAATATCAAACAGGAAAGAAAGGATTCCAGAAAACTGGTACCAGGACAGAATTCCGTTTAAAAAAAAAAAAAAAAAAAAAGATAAGAGATAAATCTAGGAGAGGGTGTGGAGAAAAGGGAATCCTGTACACTGTTGGTGGGTATGTAAAGTGGTACAACGATTATGGAAAACTGTATGGAGGTTCCTCAAGAAATTAGAGGACTCCACTGAAGTCTCTTGAGAGAGAACTAAATTAACATCATAATATTGCTAGACTCTATATCAGTTCAAATTCAAAGAAAGAGTTCTGGTTAAACATGGAGCATTGACAACATGAGTTTATCACCTCTTCCTACTTAAATCCAAATAAAATATAGCAAAGGAATTTTTTAAATCTTTTAACCCATAAAGGCAATGGGGAGATTTCAGAAGGCAAAACATTTACACTAATTTTGGAAAGATGGAGTTGAAGGAATGATGTGCAACTTAGCAAAGCAGGAGAAATGATAAAATTTGTGATTTGAGAGTCTACAGAGGTCACAATACCAAGGAGAGTTGTGTCAGCTTGCCGCAAAGAACCTCTGACAGAGTCACATTTGGAGATACAAGCCCCACAGGAGGCAGCTGTGAAATTCTGCCTCCACAGTCCCTGCCTGGGCAGACTAGGAGAGGAGACATATCTCTCTCCAAGTAGGTCCTTTCCCCTATTTCTCCCAAACAAGAATTGACCTGGCCCTGGCTCCTGCCAGACACCACAGCCTTGTTCTCTGCAAGAAACCAAGCTACAGAGGCTCCAGACTCAGGGGCACCAAACACAAAGGAAAGCAGAGAAGTGTGTGGGGCTAAAAATAGGGGGAGAAAGTTAAAAATAGAACTACCATAAAACCCAGCAATCCCACTTATGGGTATAAATCCAAAGGAAATGAAATCAGCCCCTTGAAGAGATATCTGTACCCCCATATTCACTGCATCATTATTTGCAATAGCTAAGACATAGAAACAACCTAAGTGTCCATCAATGGATGAATGGATAAAGAAAATGTGATGACAGATGATAGATAGATAGACAGACAGATAATACATACATACATACATACATACATACATACATACAATGGACAAGTATTCAGCCATAAAAAAGGAAGAAATCCCACTATTTTTGACAACATGAATGAAGCTGGGGGCATTATCCTAAGCTAAAATAAGCCAGACAGAGAAAGAAAAATATTGCATGGTATCACTTATATATGGAATCTAAAAAAAAAAAAAAGTCCAACTCATAGAAACAGTAGAATGGTAGCTACCAGGGGCTGGGGGGTGGGTGGGGCAAATGGTAAGAAGTTAACTAAAGGGTACAAACTTTCACTTCTAAGATGAACAAGTTCTGAGGATCTAATGTATAGCACTGTGATCATCCTTCATACTGTATTGTATACTTGAAATTTGCTAAGAGAGTAGATCTTAAGCGTTCTCAACACACACGAAAGGTAACTTTGTGAGGTGATGGATGTGTTAATTAACTTGATTGTGGTAATGTATATCAAATTGTGTACATGTATATCAAATAATTATGTTGTACACTTTAAATATGTACAGTTATATTTGTCAATTATACCTCAATAAAGCTGGGGGGAAGAGGGAATGACAAGATAGGAATTTGCGTCTAGAAAGGACAACTACCCGAGTTAAACGACAGTACAGTTGGCTTCCAACCATCTGCAGCAAGGAAGAGAGCAAAAATCTGGACAACTCACAGCAGGTGACAATTCAAATGGAAACGCTGTTTGTCCTGGGAAGGCACAATGTGACTTCTCAGCCACAACAGCAAATCTCTTTCAAAATTAAATTCAATGCCATGGGCAGAGATTGGTCTTCATCAACAGATGGGTGGGACATAGGGCCCTGAACCATGTTGGATGTCACTGAAGAATGAAATCAGCAGCAGGGAAAGTGCATCTAGGTTTTAAAAATAATAATAAAGTGTGTGCGTGTTGTATATGTGTGTTTTCACCCACACAGTCACACCTGCATGTCTTAGGAAGTGACAAGAGAGAAGGGAGTCCCTCTTTTCTGCTCTGAGGAGCCCTCTGCAGTGCTCTCTGGAGTCAAAAATAGAGAATGGAGCCCAAGGTGCTGATGTGGCAAAGTCTAAAATGGCTAGGATCCCTCTGAGGTTTATGTGATTCTGTACTTGGGAATCAGTATACTTGGTAAACTACATTTACCTTGTCATAGAACTATTTGAAAAGTTGGCTATGAGTTTAGATAAAATGCATCACTACCTTTTACAAAGGCTCTAGAAAAACCTACAGATCAAAAATACCTCCCTCCTTCACCCTGATCGAATGCCTAGAATGTCACTCCTGGTGCAGTTCAGTTATCTATGGCTGCACAGCAAACCATCCCAAATATTAGTGGCTTAAATAAACGGTAACCATTTTACTGTCTCACAATTCTGGGCCATGCTGGGCAGGTCTTCTCATCCACATGACGCTGGCAGGGCTGCAGGCAACTGGAGCCCAGTTGGGTTGAACCATCAATGCACGTGGCTAGCAGTTGAGGCTACCTTTTGTAGCCTCTCCACGTGGTCTGGGCTTCTTATCTCATGGCAACTGTGTTCTGAGAGAGGACAGCACAAGAATGAACATTCCAAGAGGGAGCACATAGGAGCTGCCAATCCACTGAAAGGCTGGGCCCAGATGGACAGTGGGTCACTTCCACGGTGTTCTATGAATCATATAACGACTGGCCTAGCCCAGATACAAGGGGATGAAGGAACAGACTCTTTCTCAGTCAGGAAAATGACAAACAATTTGTGGCCATCTTAACTCCACAACAGAGCCTCATTCCTTTTCTTCCGTATTTTTATCACATGTATAAAGCAGATAGCCATGGCAGTTGCAATACGTTAGTTTTGCACAAAACCATGACCTCAGCTCAGTGTAAATGTAGCTTGGATCCCTTCCTGAGAGGTCATTCCATGGGAGAAAGAGTATAATACATCAAAAGTCCAGTTCATCAACCCTTTCTGTATCTGCATCTTTTGCCATGTAATTTGTTAATGCCCCCCACTCTGACTCTGGGCTCATCCAATTGATTTGCTGTTCCAGTGAGATGTTAGCAATGTGATGCAAAAAATATTTGAAAGGTGCTTCACAGTTAAGCTTGCCGTCCCTCTTGCAACTCTGCCAACATCATAAGAACATGCTTGGACTCACCTGACAGAAGATGAGACACCTAGCAAAGCCAATTGCCCTAGCTGAGGCCATCTTAGATCACTGAAAAGCTAGCTGACCTCGCCCAAGATAAGTAAACAAGCCCAGCCAAGATTAGCAGAACCCTCTAGCCAACCCCCAGCTGACTCCAGAATGAACAATAAATGCTAATTACGTCACTGAGGTTGTACACCTATTTGTTACTCAGCATTATTGTAGCAATAGGTAACTGATACAGAAAGAATGTTGGGACTAGAGATGTCTGAGAGTAGTCAAGTTATCAAGAAAGAAGAAAGGAAACAGAAATCAAACTTGACACACTTTCAATTTTTGCCCTAACTGTTGCTGTGTACAATTATTAAATATCTAATAGACTGAACTATAAATATTTCACAGAACTGATTCATTTGCAGCAGGGAATCATCTGGCACCAAGAGAGTGGGGCTTATAAACAACTTGTGATGACAACAGGAAAGTGCAAAGAAAGAGCTCCATTTGGTTTCGCTGGAATCAGTCACATCCATGGGCACTTGGGGCTGGATGCAGCTCAGCAGGGCCCAGAGCAAAATGACAAATGAGGCCACTGGGTGCGTGTACACCAGAGGGAAACCTGGCCTTTGGCTATGGTTCATTAACGAGATTGAGGTTTCTCCTTGAAAATCTGGGCAGCAGCTTTGAGAATCCTTCTAGGGATTTAGCCGTAAGTTTAATAGGCAGATGTAAAGGTTCCTTTTGTCTGAGTTTGAGTGTTTTGCAAGGTTTTAGCCATTGAGCTTATTTATTTTCTTTGCCATAAATTTTGAGAATAATGTGTGTGTATAATATATGTGTATAAGTATATAACTGTAAACACATCTGTGTGTCTGAATATATATCTATCTCAATCCGTGTGAGTATACTGGGGAAAATCCTAGAGGAGCTATAATAAATAATGGGAAATGCATGAAGCCCTTAAAAAAATGGTAATAATCCATGATTCACATTGTCTGTCACAGCCACACAGAAATTATAGCCTCCTTGCAGGTGCAGTTTTACAAATATTTCTATCTTTTCTTTCCAGAAAACATCCTATGTTATCACGATGATTGTAAATTGTCTTATTATGTAACACACTGCTCTGAGTTTATGCAATCCAGTTTTAACAAGAAGTTGTCAGCAGTGGATGGACTTTTTCCATTGTAGATATACCCCTAAAACGTGTAACCATTATAAGGTATAAGCAACACCAGAGTTAACCATAAATTTCAGGATAATAAAATAAATTGAATTCTCATGGTAACATTAAATTATTAGTCCTCTCTCTTTCATTTAAAATCTGTAATTAAATAAAATATGTATGCAGTCACACAAATGCAAAATGGTTAGGCAACAGAAGAGTTTCACATTCATTTTCCCAGATATGACAGGTGTGTTTTATTTGATGCAAGGTGCTACAAGGTCACATAAACAAACATGAGCACAAAAATGAATGTAAAAGATCTAAGGACACAAATTACTAACAGAACATACAGATACTTATATATTTTTTCAAGTATCTAATTAATACTACTACAGAATGGCCATATACTCAACCATATGATGGTTGTATCCATTTTGATTCAAGCTCTTTTTTGAACTACCTAGAAGACAGCAACCAAAACATTTTCAAGGACAAGAAAACATTTTTGTGGACAGATGCCTCCATACATAGACAAATTTAGTCAGTTATTCAGTCTCCCTGAGCTTTGAGTAAGCTGTGAGGTGGGGTTGGAGGAGGGAGAAGAGTTGGGGAAAATAGGAAGGTGTCTTACTTCCAAAGATGTAGCTGGCTTTATGGCTTTGCGTTGCCCCCATGGAGGGCCATGCTCTCTAGGCAGATAGGTGTCAAGTGTGGAAGCCTAGATCAGAGAAGGGGGAAGAAACTGATCAAAATAGACAAGGTTTTCGTGACACTCAATTATCCATTTCCAGTAACAGTCTCTTTTGGTATTGAAAAGGCACTGAATCCATGAAAATACTTTTTTTTTGTTTTGCTTATAGCTTCAAAACTGTGAGATAATCGTTCATACAAAAATATATACTACTACTTGAAAATCAGATTATTTCCAAACAAAACACAAGTTTAGAAGACTAAATAACCATTTGTGATCCATGACTTGTGCTTATTTTTTAAAGGAAAGAGCCAAAAAGTTGTTTGCATCCAAAGGAGGAATTAACAGATCAGATTCACCCCTCATTGCAAGGGAACATTCATTCCAATATTTAGTTTTAAATTCAATTCTAAAATTTATCTTCTTCCTAGATATAAGGAAAACCCTTTGTTCCCACAGCCCTTCCTCCATTCCTCCCTCCTGGTGCACTCTGGGTGGCAACTGACTCCTTTTTCCTTAGAAATCTAAGAACAAGAACATTAGGATCATGCCAAAGAATAACAATAATATAGTCAATTACTGAGCTCTTAGAAGGTGGTAAGCACTGTGCTTAAGTGGAGGAGATCACCATCTCACCTAAATCTTCCCAACACCACACAAAGGTTTGTGTTATCTCCCATTCAACGGGTGGGAAACTGAGGCTTAGTAAGCCTCCTGAATCATGAAGGGCATTCATTTGTCTTAGGGTGGGGCCTTGAACATCAGCCAGCCAGGAAGTGGCAGAGCTAGGATTAAAATGCAGGTCTTGGGCCTCCCTGGTGGCGCAAGTGGTTGAGAGTCCGCCTGCCGATGCAGGGGATACGGGTTCGTGCCCCGGTCTGGGAGGATCCCATGTGCCGCGGAGCGGCTGGGCCCGTGAGCCATGGCCGCTGAGCCTGCGCGTCCGGAGCCTGCGCGTCCGGAGCCTGTGCTCCGCAACGGGGGAGGCTACAGCAGTGAGAGGCCCGCATACCGCAAAAAAATTTAAAAAAAAAAAAAAAAAAAAAAAAAATGCAGGTCTTCTTCCACCCAGCCTGATATCCCTCCTTTACACCAAGGATGCTCTCCGAAGACTTTCCAAGGGTGGAATGGGCCAGCACCTAGAGGGGGAAAAGAAGGCCACTAGCCAAACTTCCTGGGAAGAATGAAAGACTCTCTTCTCTGCCTCCAAATTCTCCTCCTCCCTTCCCATCTCCTGCCACCATCCTTACTGAGCCAGCCAGCCTCACAGAAACCTGCCAGAGCCGCCATCCACATTTCCAGGTAAGTTCAGGCTCTGCCCACTGTAGGAGAATGGCACATATGTGCTCAGCGTCATCCTGCTGTTGTTACAGTATTTCCAACTTTTCGCAAGCATTTAGGGTATGGTTTGGACAAGCCTAAAAGACATTTTGCCCTGTGCTTTTTCCCATAATTTTAAACCTAAATGTATTTTATGAGAAATCTAATCCATATGTTTCTGATTAATTTGTAAGAGCCATTTGATGTCCAAGGGCCTTTTAAGTTTTTATAAGCCTTTTTAAGATTTTCCCTTAGAGATGTTTTGCCAACAGAAAATGAACTTAGATCCCCACAGTTCGATTCTGTCCCAATCTCAACAATCACAGGACTCTCTGCTGAAACTATATTGCTTGCTGCTCTAAGAGTTGATCATCTGTAGCTGCCCCGGGGAATTAATCACTTATACCTTTGCTCAAGGGCCCCACCAAGACGTTGCTTATCTTATAAATGGGATGATGTTTAAGTTTCATTACCAAATACATACTTAACAATTTAGCCTGTGTTTACACCCAGCTACCAGAGAGACTCTTACACCTCAATTGGATGGTTAATTCAGTAGAGCATTAAGATCAGCCCCCATTAGGTTCCTCAAAAACCTAAAAATAGAGCTGCCATATGATCCAGCAATCCCAGTACTGGGCATACATCTGGATAAAACTATAATTCAAAGAGATACATGCACCACTATGTTCATAGCAACACTATTCACAATAGCCAAGACATGGAAACAACCTAAATGTTCATTGACAGATGAATGGATAAAGAAGATGTGGCACGTATATATAGTGGAATACTACTCAGCCATAAAAAAAGAATGAAATAATGCCATTTGCAGCAACATGGATGGACTTAGAGAGTATCATACCATCCAACTTAGCTGGAAGAGTCTCTCTGGTAACTGGGTGTAAACATAGGCTAAATTGTGAGATATGTATTTGTAATGAAACTTAAACACATTTTTCCTCAACATATAGGATTATTTCTGTATTGATAATCTGGCTTCTACTCCCAGCTCTACAGTTTACTAGCTGTGTGACTCTGAACAAGTCACTTATTGTCTTCAGCCACAGTTTTCTTAACTATAAAATAGAAACTGTAATTTACAACCATTTTGAGGATTGAAGACATTACGCCAGGCACTTGACAGACATTTAATAGACCAGTGACTCCTAAATTTTAGTCTTTAGACAGACAGATAGCATGATGAAATACATAGATTACACAGACATAAACAGATAGACAAATATATAGAAAAAACATGATATATATAGAACAGGTTTGAAATGCAAATTCCTGGGACACACTCCAAAAGTCAGCTTTAGTAGATCTTGGATAAGGACCAAGAACCTGCATTTTGACAAGCCTCTTGGTAATATAAGTGATCTGAGGACCACACTTTGAGAAACAATGACTTATGGTAATGCAAGGTAAGAGGAGACAATAAAATGTAATAAAAATTGTAATAAGATGATGATACCATCAACTATACTGCAATTTTAAAAAGAAAAAAATTAAGTGAAATAAATTTTTAAAAATTTTAAAAGATCATGATATTAATAATGAGGAGAAGATATTGCCAATCAAAGGAAGATTATGAAACACTTAAGGAAAAATGATTCACTGCTTTTTCTCAACACCTGCTTAATTATTTGTATTCTCAGAGGGGAAACATAAGCATGCACATAAAAGTAAATTCATGGATGTATTCTAGTTAACATTCAAAATGGGTTCAATCAATTTTACACCAAAGATTGTTAAATTTTTAGTTATAATGCAAACTATTGGAGAAAACTGTTTTATTGGGGACAGAGAATGTTGAATTTTAAATTATAAATCAAAATTTAAAATTCAGCCTAATTTGAAAGTTCAAATCAGAGGACACAAATTGTCAATAACAGGAAAGTTGAGAGATTGAGAAACTTTAAATTATTGACTCAGGACTTTGAGAATACCAGCATGCTTATAGGCAACAGGGAAAAGAAGAATATCTTTACAAGACAAGGTTTCTTGAAGACACTACAGATATGTGGAAATAAAGGCAAGACCAACCAAATGAGAACAAGCAAAGGCTATTTATTCAGAGCTTGCTATAGCAAGAGTCAGTCACCATAACTCGCATTTTGGCAAAGACTCAAAGGCAGGCAGAGGAGTGGGGAAGCTTCATAGTGGAAAAAAGGGGACTTCAGGTATGGCCTGATTGGAGGCTGTTGGCATGGGGAAGCTACAGACAGACTGACTAGAAGTGGGGCATCCTAGGTGATTGGTTAGGAGACATACTCGGCTTTCTCCCATTGGTCTTCAGTTGGAAGCAAGGGTAAAAATTAGGGAAGCTGCCAGTTATTAATCAACTCCTGGCCATTTGGGGCCAACTGTTATGGGGGTTAATGTTTGGGTTCCTAGATTGTTACTAAAAATAGCAGTCTGACTTCCTCCAAGTCTAATGGATAACACACTGGCTTCCTGGGCTGATTATTACAAAAAATGAGTTGGTTTCCTGGGCAGGTTGAGGCAGGTTGTGGGTCAAAGTTCTGTTTTTATATATTGTGTGGCCATTATCCTTCTGTATAATCAGTCCTTCAGATATAAAGTTTTGTTAAGATGGGGGTGAAGATATTATCATTTCAAATTTATATTTATTTTTTATCTGGCCATTATAAAATGGACTACTTCTTATAAATTCCACCATGAATTCTAATTAATTATAATGGTTTTATATAACCTTTAACAATGACACTTCAGTATTTACTTACCTGTCATAAGAAAATTAATTTACTCATTGGTTATAGGAAAATTAGGGTAGCACTGTTTAACCTACTTATGCTCTGACTTAAATTGTACGGTTATATTAATTCAGTCAGTATGAAAACTATTCAGATCTTCTTGAAGATGGGAAAAGAATGATCTTTTTTCTCTTATCAATCACAGTATAGGTAAAAATGTGCAATGACTTCAGCAGAAACATTTTAAAAACACAATACCATTCAACTTCTACCTTACAATAGAGAACTAATTCAAGGGCAGATTTAGCCTTCTCTAATTAGAAACATATAAACAATAAAACTTTTACCATTTTTGCAGGTAATCTGTAAGAGTTACTGTTTTGGTATGTAATTTAAAAGGAGCACCTAGTGGTATCACAAATTGGTGGCTGACTCTAAACTCTTCCGGGTAAAGAGTGAGTGCCATGGACCAGACCCAGTGGAAAATCTCTGATCAGGCCCAGGATATACGGTGCCATAAATAATTCCTGGCCACAGAGAACAGACCATAAGACTCAGCTCAAGACCTGAGTCAGGGGCTGGGAGAACTGAGTGGCTACTAAGGCAGGCAGGCAAGAGATCCAGGCACGGAGTTCAAAGGCTGTGCCAAGGTCAGGATACCTCAAGCAATAGTTTGCACTGAGCAGTCCACTCATACAGGTGGAGCCCCTCAAAGAACTAAAGCAGCAGTAAAAGCTGGAGCTCAGTCAGGCCAGCAGGTGCCAATCAGAATATCTTTTCATGGCTGTAGGACAGGTTTGAGTCAAGACCCCAACCCCAGAAAGCAAGTTTCAAAGAGGAAGACAAGGTACCAGGGTCTGCAGTCACCGGCCTCAGCATATGACCAAGAAAACCTGGACAAAATCAGAGAGTAGGAATTATATCTGGCAGGGTTCAGTTGAAGGAAATAAAACCATTCTAGCTAGTTTCAGGAAAAAGGGATTCAACACAGGCAAGTTTTGCCTGGAATCTAACTGGAAGCCAGGAGGAGCAGGCTTGAGGCTGAGCCGCCAGGAATGACCCCAGGTAAAACACTGCCAAGTCAGTCTGCCAGGGGAGCAGGTTCCTCTGCCAAAAATGAAGAATATGGGGAGTCAAGATGCTTCTAACACCTCCACAACAGCCTCTTGACCCCATAAAACTAGGAAGTAAGCAAGGGGATGCTGCTGTAATCAGTACAATCGGTACAAAACTACTGCAACTGTCACTACAAGTCACCTCTTGACGTTCACACCAAGAGGCCCAGTGATAGGATCACTGCTACAGAAAAAGCAGACACCTCCTCTACCTTGCTTTCCAATAGATAATAGCCAAGCAGTGTTCCAAATATCATACAGTATGTCTAACTGGTGGAAATGAATTCTCATTTAGAACCCCAGCAAGCTTCCCAGCCTCTGCCATACAGAAAGGCGGGTCAAAATATGGAAATAAGTAAAATCTATAGGCCAAGACCCAGTTCCATGGACTGGAGAAAGAAATTGCTATTCCTCAGAGTTATCAAGCATCTGGTGGTCATTCCTAGAGTACCCCAGTAATGTTTCATAATAGGGCAACTCAAGAAGCAATATGGAGTCCAGCAGTAGTCTTAATTAGAAAGATAGCCACTGTTTTCTGAGTGTCTATGGGTCAGAAACTTTAGGTACACTTTATATACTGCAAATTAATCCTACAAGGTGAATATTATCTCCATTTCACAGAGAAGGAAAATGAGTTTTGAGTAACTTTCACAAACCTACAGCTACTAAGTAATAAAGTAAAAACTGGAGGCTGGACTCTAAACCCAAAGCACCTCCTACTGTACCACACTGTCTCTCAGTGTTAACTGAGCCATGGGTTCCCAAGTCTTGAAGGAGAATTTAACTCTAAGTCCTGCCAAGGGTTGGCATCACAGCTGCTAATAAATCCTGTCCTGGATCAAGACTGAGTCTGGAAATGGAGTTGCCACAGGCTTTAGGTGAAGAGGCAGTCCAGTGAGACAGGAAAGATAGGTCAAAAGCTGGTGTTATAAGTCTCAATGAGTGACCAAAAGAATAATAAATGTGTTTTAAGTAAAAACTTGAAATTATTTAAAATATGCATATACAATGAAGGGTTCTAGAGAACAGACTTTGATCCATGAAAAGGACCTCAACTTTACTGTAGTTTATTCCTACAGAACATTGGTTCCATGTTCTATCATCTGCCTTAACCCTTGTCTTTTTTTTTTAATATTTATTTAATTTTTTTTTGGCTGCGTCAGGTCTTAGCACCTGAGATCTTTCATTGCAGCACAGGGGCTCTTTGCTTTGTTGAGGTGTGCAGGCTTAGCTGTCCCGCAGCATGTGGGATCTTAGTTCCCCAACCAGGGATTGAACCGGCATCCCCTGCATTGCAAGACAGATTCTTAACCACTGGAACACAAGGGAAGTCCTTTAACCCTGTCTTTGAACCAAGAGGACAGTGCCCCTCGAAACTATGTCATGTTCCACAGCACTGTTTATGGCAATTACTCAGAGGGCCCTTTTTCTCACCCTGCATCCTATTTGGCCCCCCTTGTTCTTGAGACAACAACACCATTTATCCTCTGGTTTTCCTCTTACCAGTCACTTGAGACAATTATCCCTCCTGACTGAGTTCCAGCCACCTGCATTCAAGGCTCCCCTCAAACAAGGAACATTCAGCAGTGGCCCAAGGAGAAACAAGAATAGTCAAAACCAAAAAATTAGGATCTTCCCTAATGTAAAACTATGTAAAACAGCTGGAACATTATACAAAATCCTGATAATCAGATAACAAAGATCACGTTAATGGAATGAGGAAATTTTCTGAAAAGCAATGAAGAAAGTGGTAAAAGACAAATACTATCCATAAAGATTTCACTGCTCACAAACTCAAAGAGGCTATGACCAAAATAAATAAAACCGTGAATTATATGTACATGAGATGAACAAATCTTGCTGAGTCCTGTGGTTGTTGAGTTTGAGGTTGAACTTGAACTACTAGAAATGTGTTCACCAAACATTGAAATGTAAAAATTCAAGACCACCTTTTTTTTTTTTAAACATCTTTATTGGAGTATAATTGCTTTACAGTCGTGTGTTAGTTTCTGCTTTATAACAAAGTTAATCAGTTATACATATACATATGTCCCCATATCTCTTCCCTCTTGCTTCTCCCTCCCTCTCACCCTCCCTATCCCACCCCTCTAGGTGGTCCCAAAGCACGGAGCTGATCTCCCTGTGCTATGCGGCTGCTTCCCATTAGCTATCTATTTTACATTTGGTAGTGTATATATGTCCATGCCACTCTCTCATTTTGTCCCAGCTTACCCTTCCCCCTCCCCGTATCCTCAAGTCCATTCTCAAGTAGGTCTGTGTCTTTATTCCTGTTTTACCCCTAGGTTCTTCATGACATTTTTTTTCTTAAATTCCATATATATGTGTTAGCATATGGTATTTGTCTTTCTCTTTCTGACTTACTTCACTCTGTATGACAGACTCTAGGTCTATCCACCTCATTACAAATAGCTCAGTTTCATTTCTTTTTATGGCTGAGTAATATTCCACTGTATATATGTGCCACATCTTCTTTATCCATTCATCTGTTGATGGGCAATTAGGTTGCCTCCATGTCCTGGCTATTGTAAATAGAGCTGCAATGAACATTTTGGTACATGACTCTTTTTGAATTATGGTTTTCTCAGGGTATATGCCCAGTAGTGGGATTGCTGGGTTGTATGGTAGTTCTATTTTGAGTTTTTTAAGGAACCTTCATACTGTTCTCCATAGTGGCTGTATCAATTTACATTCCCACCAGCAGTGCAAGAGGGTTCCCTTTTCTCCACACCCTCTCCAGCATTTATTGTTTGTAGATTTTTTGATGATGACCATTCTGACTGGTGTGAGATGATATCTCATTGTAGTTTTGATTTGCATTTCTCTAATGATTAATGATGTTGAGCATTCTTTCATGTGTTTGTTGGCAATCTGTATATCTTCTTTGGAGAAATGTCTATTTAGGTCTTCTGCCCGTTTTTGGATTGGGTTTGCTTTTTTGATATTGACCTGTATGAGCTGCTTGTAAATTTTGGAAATTAATCCTTTGTCAGTTGCTTCATTTGCAAATATTTTCTCCCATTCTGAGGGTTGTCTTTTTGTCTTCCTTATGGTTTCCTTTGCTGTGCAAAAGCTTTTAAGTTTCTTTAGGTCCCATGTGTTTACTTTTGTTTTTATTTCCATTTCTCTAGGAGGTGGGTCAAAAAGGATCTTGCTGTGATTTATGTCATAGAGCGTTCTTCCTATGGTTTCTTCTAAGAGTTTGATAGTGTCTGGCCTTACAGTTAGGTCTTTAATCCATTTTGAGTTTATTTTTGTGTATGGTGTTAGGGAGTGTTCTAATTTCATTCTTTTACATGTAGCTGTTCAGTTTTCCCAGCACCACTTATTGAAGAGGCTGTCTTTTCTCCACTGCATGTTCACGCCTCCTTTATCAAAGATAAGGTGACCATATGTGCGTGGGTTTATCTCTGGCCCTTCTATCCTGTTCCATTGATCTATATTTCTGTTTTTGTGCCAGTACCATACTGTCTTGATTACTGTAGCTTTGTAGTATAAAGACCACCTTTTAAAATTTGAGAAACTTAATTTAGGAAAGAGGAGGAAATACTATTTCACAAAGTAAAGATTAGACTGTGGAACTCATTACACCAAGAAAGAGGTAGAAATGGGAAATATAAATTAAGCCCCAAAGGATTTGGAAAATTTCATGAATGACCAAGCCAGAAATAGCTACTAAGAAAACATAGGTTATAACTAAGTTTAAAGATTGCCATCAAGCCTTCCTTCTGTGGGTAGGGATTCTAAACA
This sequence comes from Mesoplodon densirostris, assembly GCF_025265405.1. NCBI lineage: Eukaryota > Metazoa > Chordata > Mammalia > Artiodactyla > Ziphiidae > Mesoplodon > Mesoplodon densirostris. Next base: position 53,369,321 of record NC_082673.1, on the reverse strand, counting down.
GGGTGGAGTTTGGGGTCTGCATAAGGGATTTCCAAGCAGGCTGATGGCCTGAAGACTAGCTACATTCAGAGAGATAAAGTAAATAAATGTATTAAAGATAATGGGCATATATTTCTTACTACTGGAGAAGGTAGATATAAATTTGGAAAGAGGAAAGCTAGAATGAACCCTGTGGTGTTTGACTGGAACTGAAAATAGCAGTATAAATTATTTTTATAGAGAGAGATACAGAAATAAATACAAATGTAAATGCATACATATATGTTTAAACACACATGTATTTCCTAGTTCTGTCTTCTGAGAGGGCCTGGGTGCAGTTACATCTCAGTAACAATGAGCACACCTACTGTTCAGTTATGTATTTCTAAATATCACTCTCCAGTAAAAAAAATCAGGGCTCCTTGGACAAATGGTTGAGCCTAAGAGTAGTGCAGTGAAAGAACAAAATGAACCTGGAATATCTGTCTTGTGGGGCAAGTAAGGAAGTGCTCAAAGAATGATCAGGGCATGTCAAAAGATGCAGAAGACAGTTTGAAAGGCCTCCCTCTTGTCAAGTCTGGGACAATTTGAGAATCAAAATAAATAATGATAGTAATAGATTATGATCCATGGAATAAACTGGAATCCGAAGTCCACACTCATAAACAAACTTTTAAAATTAATAGGGAGAAAAGAAAGACCTTCCTTACAGTAGAATGTCAACTATTAAAAATAGAAAGAATGATGGGACTACAAAATCACCATTTGGCAACCACAATAGTAATAATTAAAGCAAGAAATACTCGAAAACTAGTGGGTGAAAGTGGGATGAAGAATGGGTTTTACAGGGCTTCCCTGGTGGCGCAGTGGTTGAGAGTCCGCCTGCCGATGCAGGGGACACGGGTTCGTGCCCCGGTCCGGGAGGATCCCGCGTGCTGCGGAGCGGCTGGGCCCGTGAGCCATGGCTGCTGGGCCTGTGCGTCCGGAGCCTGTGTTCCGCAAGGGGAGAGGCCACAACAGTGAGAGGCCCGCGTACCAAAAAAAAAAAAAAAAAAAAAAAAAAAGAATGGGTTTTACAGTCTTAAAGCACCTGCCCACAAAATGTTTATGAATTTCAAAGGGGTAGGGGGAAGGAAATTTACAGTGGAGAAACCTGACAGACACCATCTTCACCAAATGATCAAGGTTATGCCACCAGTAATAGGGCAAGTCAACACCACATCCAACGCTTTGGTACAATATAAAGAACACAGACTCACTTCTGTGATATTCCAACCAAAAATACGTAATGCTGGGGGACTTCCCTGGTGGTCCACTGGTTAAGAATCTGCCTTCCAATACAGGGGACGCGTATTCAATCCCTGGTCAGGGAGCTAGGATCCTACATGCTGTGCCACTGGGCAACTGGGCCCACACACCACAACAACTGAGCCCGCACACTCTGGAGCCCGTGCGCCACAACTAGAGAGCCCGTGCGCCACAACTGGAAAGAAGTCCATGTGCTGCAGCAAAAGATCCCGCATGCCGCAACAAAGATCTTGTGTGCCGCAACTAAGACCCAACGCAGCCAAATCAATCAATCAATCAATCAATATTTTTAAAAAATACATAACCTGGGTCTAGTCATAGGAAAACACTGGACAGACCAAAGTGAGTCTGAGTGATATTTTACAAAATGACTAGTTTATAATCTTGAAAAATATAAAGATCATGAAAGTCATGGAAAGACTGAGGAGTTTTCAGATTGAAGGAGACTAGAGAGACCTGATAACTAAAAGCAATCACAATTCAGACCTAGATCCTTGTGCTATAGAGAACGTTATTGGGACAACTAGCAAAACTTGAATGGGTCTCTAGATGAAGGATGAAGGATATATGGGAATTCTTTGTACTACTTTTGCAACTTTTCTGTAAGTTTAAAATAGTCTCAAAATACTATCTTACTTTGTGAAATAGTATTTCCTCCTGTTTCCCTTAAATTAAGTTTCTCAAATTTTAAAAGGTGGTCTTGAATTTTTACATTTCAGCATTTGGTCAGAAGATAAATGACAAACTGAGGGTGGGGGAAAAAGAGGAGACTGACATTAGGAAGAAACACAAATGCTCCAAGTACATTACCTGGGATCACCTCTTTGCATCGGAATACTGTGTAAGATGAACTATGATTCTAAGTCAGTATGGCTGTTGTCCCCGATTTAAAATGGACTATCATTGAAACACAGGGCTCTAAAATTGCAAGTATCACTCTACCTAGAATCATCTTCAAAAGCTATGGAATTCAGTCAATTCTCTATCATATTATTAAGAGTTACGGTATACAACATCTCCATAATTTAGGCCTCAGAACATGAATTTTATGATAATAAAATATCATAATAATGAGATAATAATGAGAGTAATTTTAAAAAGGGAGAGGGGAAGGAAGTGAGCTTTATGTAGTTAAAAGTTTGTGAAAGGGTAGGTATACAGGAGCCAGTTTACGTGCCTCTCCAGATTTGCTCATCCCCACACCCTCCTCCCAGGCCAGCAATCATGGCCTCATCTCCTAACACAGCACCAAAGGCTGTCCTCTGCCCTTGAGTCCTCACGCCGGGAGTGAGGACAAGGCTTTAACAAAGCCACCACTGTGTTCTCTGCAGAGGCCTCCCAGGGGCTCCAGTGCCCCGATCTAACCAAGGGTCCAAGGCCATGTTGTGAAGCATGGGATCTGCCTAACCTAGCAGCTACCTAAAGAAGACAGGTGACAATCCCTAAGTGCAGTGATATTAACACTTCATGGGTAAACCTTGAATCATGGAAAATGACTCCAGAGGATTCAAGAGTGTGTTGATTGCAAACAGCCTGTCTGGAACACACAGCCCTCACCTGGTCATGAGGTGCTGTCTCTTATGAAGCCCTCTAGGTAACGCACCATCCAGCATTTGCTTTCCCTTCCTCTGTCTCAATTCCCTTTTTGCCTCAGTCTTGCTGCCCTAGGATTGCACCTCCTGATAAATCCTTAGGATATGAACTTGGGCTCAGGCTCCATTTTCTAGGAAACTTGTGTTAAGATAGTATCTCTTTTTTAAGTTAAACAGGTTTCTTCACAGGACTTTTATAAGCCTTTGACATGCCGATGTGCATTGTGAGTTTGCAAGAATGGCATACTGTGTGTTGCAACCAAATTATATTGTAACATAGAACCCGTTTTGGGGAGAACATCTTGCAGTAATAGTGCTCCATGGAGTAAAAATTTGAGGAAAGCCAGGGTTGTAGACTTCCACTATAGAAAAACTTATTACATGAATTCAAATGGGCTACAAAGTTAATCTTGTTTTCCAAAACATAATAATTAATACAAAAGATGTTTAATAATACCATTATTCTTGAACCTAGGTTGTAAAATCAATGATATAAAATAAGGCCTCTCTAGAGGGTCAGAGGATATGAAAATTTTAATTACATAATTATAAATTATAAACAGTTTATTAGAATTATAAACATTGTTTTTACATTATAAAATTATAACATATAAACTCCTACTATGTGCCAGACAAAAGTCTAAGCCTTCACATACCACTCTGAAGTGGGCATTGTTATTATCCTCATTACACAAATGAAGGAACTGAAGCATAGAGAAGTTTGTAACTTGCTCCAAATGCCACAGCCAGGGAGCAGTGAGTCCAGAATTTGAACCCAGAGCCTGCATTCTAACCACTGCATCATCTCTACGTTATGATTAGTTCATACACTGCACTCACCCCTAACAAGGACATAAGACATAAGTTTTTTGTTCCCACCCAGCTCAGTATGGTACAAATAAATCAGGCTTTTGAAATAATCCCAAAGCTTTGGAAGGAGAGTCTTCTTTTGATGCTCCAAATTGTTACTACCCATATCTTTGTCTAGCTGTGCCTTTTAGCAAACTGGCACCAGAGGGGCAGCCCTATTTGGTAGGATTTGCTCTGGTAGCTGGGCCTCTCTAGGTCATTCCCTGCCATGTGGCTTGCTGTAGGCTGAGCCTGTCTCTTACTCAGCTGGGATCTGCTGGTAAACCCCATGAAGTACATGTTCACGTGTTTACCAGATGAGCAGGTAAGGGAATGGAGGGAGAAAAAGGGACAGTGAGGAAAAGGACCAGAAATGGAGGGGGTACATTAAATCCAGCAGAAAGTGGAACAAAAATCCAAGGCAGATAAGACTAAAAAGATCAGGAAAATCTCCAAAGGGTACGGTGTGTGATTTAAGGTAATCAGAGAACAAGCAGGTTTTCTTAGCAGGTAGGACAGAAGAGAAGGAAGTGAGAGTCACTCCTTTGGGAAATTTGATGTCTCATGTCCTGCCCTTTAATAGCAAAAAAATGTTTTGCCCCCTATAAGAATCCCAAGTACACAGCAAGAGAATAACCAGGGCACAGTGCAAAGAGTCTCAGCCCACCTATTTCTTTCTCTCATTTTTTAGCACTAGCGTGATTTTTCTGTAACGTAAAAATTTTGCGCTGAAGAGGGGTAGGAACTGGAGAAATGACCAAATAGAAAAACCTCCAAAGGACTTGTGGAGAAGGGATCTAATCCCATCAGGCTCATCACTGTACTGTAATGATAAATCTTGCAGATTTATCATTGATTTACATATATATATATGTAAATCTAACTTACATATATATATATACTATTTCAGAATATGAAAATACTACCCTATCTATAATATAAAGGACAGATGAAAGTAATTTATAATAAAGTAACTTTTGTGTTACTTTATGTTTAAGTATGTTAATGCTTGTGCAGGACAACATAGCAGAAAATGTAACAGAATAGTCTGATGTATGCATTTGCTCTTTATGAGTGTTCATTTTTGAGAAAAGATCAGAAGCCATTAGGTATGGGAAAAACAGGAAAATGAAAGAAGGTACTGGTGCATACTAAAATTTATTATAGGGCTTCCCTGGTGGCGCAGTCACTGAGAGTCCGCCTGCCAATGCAGAGGACACGGGTTCGTGCCCCGGTCCGGGAAGATCCCACATGCTGCGGAGTGGCTGGGCCTGTGAGCCATGGCCGCTGAGCCTGTGCGCCCGGAGCCTGTGCTCTGCAATGGGAGAGGTCACAACAGTGAGGGGCCCGTGTACCGCAAAAAAAAAAAAATTATTATAATACACACTTACCTCTAACAACTTCATACCTGGAGGCAATAATAAGGAAAACAGGGGACCTTACCTTGAAGATCAAGACATTAGAAAGGTGAGTGAGAAATATGGGGGAGGGGGACAAAGGTGTGCTGCAGGGACATCTTTCATTCTTGGGCTCTGCTCACTACAGGCTAATGATGCTTCGTAGGATATGCCTCCACAGATTTCAAAAATGCCCCCAATGAGAACAACTGATCCAAAAGTCTTCATCCAGAAAAAGGCTATTCTCTTGAATTTCAGTGTACATCCACTTTGACCACCATGGAAGTTGGGTTCACTGGCAAGATTCTTTCTTTTTTGGAGGGGGCAGGCGGTAAGGTGCTATTTCAACTAAGTCTATACAATAAATACAAACTGAAAAGCTGGGGCTTATACATTAGGTACTGCATGATCATTCATATAACCAAAACACTCAGGTAAATGATATCATTCTTTTACTGAATCATAAAAGATAGAGTTTCTGCCCCCCAGAATTCAAGTCTTGCACATTCTGCTTCAAATAAGTGCGTAACTTCAAGTCTTCTGGACACCTTGCAACTTGGACCTTTTATGCTAAGATTCTGAGAAATTCAAAATCTTAAGAGTCAGAATCCTCACGTGGGAGAAATCTTAGAATGGGAGAAGAAACAACTATCTTGAGCAACTATCATGCACCAGCCTCTAAGTAGGCTGCTTTACATATAACTAAATAGGTTACTTTGCTCATTTAATCCTACTACAACCCTATAAAGTGGGCAATATATCACTGTTATCTTACAAATGAACCTGAGGCTTAGTAAAGTTAAGTAAGTTGTCCAAGTCAAACAGCTAATTCATGGCAGAGCCAGGTTCCAGATTCCCATCTAGGTCAGACTCCAAAACCAAGGCTAATACCAGCCATCACAATGCCACCAAGAAATTGAAGGGAAGCCACTATGGAAAACAGTATGGAGATTCCTCAAAAAATTAAAAATAGAAATACCATATGATCCAGCGGTTCCACTTTTGGGAAATGAAAATGGGATCTCAAAGAGATATCTGCACCCCATATTCATTACAGCATTATTCACAATAGCCAAGGTATGGAAACAACCTAAGTGTTCGTCACTGGATGAATGGATAAAGAAAACGTGGTGTATATATACAACCATATTCTATTCAGCCTTGAGAAAGAAGAAAATCTTTCCTGCCATTTGCAACAACATGAATGGACCTTGAGGGCACTATGCTAAGTGAAAATAAGCCAGACAGAGAAAGACAAATACTGTATGATTCACTTATTATGTGGAAACTAAAAAAGCCGAACTCATAAAAACGGAGAGCAGAGTGGTGGTTACCAGGGGGCAGGGATGTCAGGGAAAAGTAGAGATGCTGGTCAAAGGGTACAAACTTCCAGCTATAAAACGAGTAAGTGGCAGGGACCTAAAGTACAGCATTCTGATTACAGTTAATAATCTGTATTATATACTTGAATAGTATATAGAAAGTTGCCAAAGAGTAGATCTTAAATATTCTCACCACAAAAAAGAAATGGTGATTATATGACGTGATGTAGCTGTTAACTAACACTACTGGTGGTAATCGTTTGCTATAAGTGTATCAAATCAACACACTGTATACTTTAAACTTACACAATGTTATATGTCAATTATACCTCAATGAAGCTGAAAAAAAATTAATTAAAGAAAAGAAATCAGGGTTTCCCTGGTGGCGCAGTGGTTGAGAGTCTGCCTGCCGATGCAGGGGACACGGGTTCGTGTCCCAGTCCGGGAGGATCCCACACGCCGCAGAGCGGCTGGGCCCATGAGCCATGGCTGCTGAGCCTGCAGGTCCAGAGCCTGTGCTCCGCAACGGGAGAGGCCACAACAGTGAGAGGCCCGTGTACCGCAAAAAAAAAAAAAAAAAGAAAGAAAAGAAATCAAAGGGAAGAGAAGCTGTCTTTTTTTTAATAGTGTGCATTCCTTGGTTCCTGGCCCCTTCCATCTTCAGAGCCAGCAGCGGCCAGTCCAGTCTTTCTCACATGGCATCGCTGATCCTGACTCTTCTACTTCCCTCTTCAAGGTTGACCTTTTTTTATATCCCATCTATATGCCATCTCTGGATTTGCATTTTCACAATCACCATCCTTTCAGCCCAGAGAGAGGTAGACATTGTCATTGCCAAGACAAGCAAACAAGCCCAGAAAGATGAAGACTTGATCAGGGTCACATAAAAAGGGTGTATCAAACGTGAGATTGAAGCCCAGATCATATGCTTTCTACCACACTATGCTGCTGTCTTCCAAGAAAGGAGCATGTCACATCCACCATCAACAACCAGCTAGAAGTTATTTTCAGGCCCTCGCCTGAACCCACAAAAGAGTTTAGAGCAAAGAGCTACATTTATAAATTAGAAAATTTGTTAGATCATCTAAGATGACAAAACCATTTTATTATTCTCAAATAAAAAGATTGCTGTTTGCACAAGACTTTATTATTTAAACAGGTTTTTTGGCTCAGTGGTTTACAGACAGTCACTTGGTTCACCTTTGAGTAATATCCTGATATTAAATGGCAAGGAATGGGGTAAGATTTTCAAACAGTGCATGGAAGGTTTGAATCATATTGTTCCCTTTCTCAAGTTCTGGATGATCTTGATTTTCCTGCAGTTTCTTGTAGTCTTTTTGCAGTGTGGAGAATCTAATTTCGGTGAGCTTCTGATTGTTAATTCCTTTATGTTTATCACACCCCTACCATCCATAGTCTCTGTGCAGGTACTATGGCTAACACAAAACATATGAACCTGGTTGCATGCTTTCCTGTTCAAAGTCATGTCAGGGAGACAAGATATAAAAAGTTAAAAACATCGGAACTCTCACACACAGCTGGTAAGAATGTTTGCTAAACAAACATTTTCCAGCCACCTTGGAAAATGTTTGTTTAGCAATGCCTACTGAAACCAACCACACATATGCCTATGGGCCAGCAGCTCCACTCCTGAATATATCTCCAGCAAAAATTGGTCTTGAACACTAAAAGATGTGTATAAGAATGTTGCTAGGGAGGGGGAAGGGTAAGCTGGGACGAAGAGAGAGAGTGGCATGGACTAATATATACTACCAAATGTAAAACAGATAGCTAGTGGGAAATAGCTGTATAGCACAGGGAGATCAGCTCGGTGCTTTGTGACCACCTAGAGGGGTGGGATAGGGAGGGTGGGAGGGAGACACAAGAGGGAGGAGATATGGGGATACATGTATATATATATAGCTGATTAACTTTGTTATAAAGCAGACACTAACACACCACTGTACAGCAATTATTCTCCAATATAGATATTTTAAAAAAAGATACAAACTTCCAGTTATAAAATAAATAAGTCATGGAGATGTAATGTACAGCATGGCAACTATAGCTAATAACATTGTATTGCAAATTTGAAAGTTACATGAAAAAGTAAACCTTGAAAGTTGTCATCACAAGAAAAAAATTTTTGTAACTTTGTATGGTGACAGATGATAACTAGACTTATTGTGGTAATCATTTTGCAATGTATAAAAATGTTGAATCATTATGTTGTACACCTGAAATTAATATCATGTTGTATGTCAATTATGCTTCAATAAAAAAAAGATATTTGTTTCCCTAAAAAAAAAAAAAAGAATGTTGCTGGTCCAAAACTAGAAACCAAAATATTCACCAACAGTAGATACGTTAATAAGTTATATACTTATACAATAGGATATAACACAGCAATGAAAAAGAAAAATTAGTAATACTCTCAAAAACATGGAGAAATATCACAGAATGTTGAGGGGAAGAAGTTCACACAAAAGACTACATACTACATGATTACATATATCTGAAGTTCAAAAATAGCCTGAAATGATTGTATGGTGATAAAGTCTAAATAGTGGCTACCTTTAGAAAACTATTACCTGTGAGCACAAGGAAATTTTCTGGAGTGTTGGAAATGATCCAAGTGGTCACTACATGGTTATATATGCATGTGAAAATGGAATGAAATTTAATTGATATGAAATTTAAATGATGTGCATATTACTATAGGTAAGTTATACTGTAATTTTTAAAATGAAGTTTGATAGCTGTGTGAGATTTAGCTAAGAGATATCACAAGGCAGAGTAAGATGAGTTGTCAAAAAAGTTGTACAAATAAACTCTATGAAAGCAGATGACGGCAAGGGTGGACTTGGAGGTCTCCATCTAAAAGGTGAACTTGAGCTATGTCTACAACGATAGGAACTATTTGGACTGCCAGGAACATTCCCTATGGCTTAACTCCCACAAACCACTGAAAATTCACTAACCCCACTCTAGGATTCCTCCTTGGAAATCTGGGCTCAGTTCACGTGGAAGGCTTGAAAATCTACAAGTTCTTCTGAACCAACTGCCTACTGTCCCTCAGACTTTAGCATGCAACTCAGTCAGAGGGTTGGGGGATTGGGAGGGTTTAAATGTTGATTCTCAGGCTCCCAGGTTTGTGATATGATGAGTCTAGCTGGGATGGAATCTGTGGCTCTGGACATTTTTTTTTTTTTGCTTTATAACAAATTTAATCAGTTATACATATACATATGTTTCCATATCCCCTCCCTTTTGCGTCTCCCTCCCGCCCTCCCTATCCCACCCCTCCAGGCGGTCACAAAGCACCGAGCTGATCTCCCTGTGCTATGCGGCTGCTTCCCACTAGCTATCTACCTTACGTTTGGTAGTGTATATATGTCCATGCCGCTCTTTCACTTTGTCACAGCTTACCCTTCCCCCTCCCCATATCCTCAAGTCCATGCTCTAGTAGGTCTGTGTCTTTATTCCTGTCTTACCCCTATGCTCTTCATGATATTTTTTTTTCTTAAATTCCATATATATGTGTTAGCATACAGTATTTGTCTTTCTCTTTCTGACTTACTTCACTCTGTATGACAGACTCTAGGTCTATCCACCTCATTACAAATAGCTCAATTTCATTTCTTTTTATGGCTGAGTAATATTCCATTGTATATATGTGCCACATCTTCTTTATCCATTCATCCGATGATGGACACTTAGGTTGTCTCCATCTCCGGGCTATTGTAAATAGGGCTGCTATGAACATTTTGGTACATGTGTCTTTTTGAATTATGGTTTTCTCAGGGTATATGCCCAGTAGTGGGATTGCTGGGTCATATGGTAGTTCTATTTGTAGTTTTTTAAGTAACCTCCATACCGTTCTCCATAGCGGCTGTACCAATTCACATTCCCACCAGCAGTGCAAGAGTGTTCCCTTTTTTCCACACCCTCTCCAGCATTTATTGTTTCTAGATTTTTGGATGATGGCCATTCTGTCTGGTGTGAGATGATATCTCATGTAGTTTTGATTTGCATTTCTCTAATGAGTAAAGATATTGAGCATCCTTTCATGTGTTTGTTGGCAGTCTGTATATCTTCTGTGGAGAAATGTCTATTTAGGTCCTCTGCCCATTTTTGGATTGGGTTGTTTGTTTTTTTGTTATTGAGCTGCATGAGCTGCTTATAAATTTTGGAGATTAATCCTTTGTCAGTTGCTTCATTTGCAAATATTTTCTCCCATTCTGAGGGTTGTCTTTTCGTCTTGTTTATGGTTTCCTTTGCTGTGCAAAAGCTTTTAAGTTTCATTAGGTCCCATGTGTTTATTTTTGTCTTTATTTCCATTTCTCTAGGACGTGGGTCAAAAAGGATCTTGCTGTGATTTATGTCATAGAGTGTTCTGCCTATGTTTTCCTCTAAGAGTTTGATAGTGTCTGGCCTTACATTTAGGTCTTTAATCCATTTTGAGCTTATTTTTGTGCATGGTGTTAGGGAGTGATCTAATCTCATACTTTTACATGTCCCTATCCAGTTTTCCCAGCACCACTTATTGAAGAGACTGTCCTTTCTCCACTGTACATTCCTGCCTCCTTTATCAAAGATAAGGTGACCATATGTCCGTGGGTTTATCTCTGGGCTTTCTATCCTGTTCCATTGATCTATCTTTCTGTTTTTGTGCCAGTACCATACTGTCTTGATTACTGTAGCTTTGTAGTATAGTCGGAAGTCAGGGAGACTGATTCCTCCAGCTCCGTTTTTCGTTCTCAAGATTGCTTTGGCTATTCGGGGTCTTTTGTGTTTCCATACAAATTGTGAAATTTTTTGTTCTAGTTCTGTGAAAAATGCCAGTGGTAGTTTGATAGGGATTGCATTGAATCTGTAGATTGCTTTGGGTAGTAGAGTCATTTTCACAATGTTGATTCTTCCAATCCAAGAACATGGTACATCTCTCCATCTATTTGTATCATCTTTAATTTCTTTCATCAGTGTCTTATAATTTTCTGCATACAGGTCTTTTGTCTCCTTAGGTAGGTTTATTCCTAGATATTTTATTCTTTTTGTTGCAATGGTAAATGGGAGTGTTTCCTTGATTTCACTTTCAGATTTTTCATCATTAGTATATAGGAATGCCAGAGATTTCTGTGCATTAATTTTGTATCCTGCAACTTTACCAAATTCATTGATTAGCTCTAGTAGTTTTCTGGTAGCATCTCTAGGATTCTCTATGTATAGTATCATGTCATCTGCAAACAGTGACAGCTTTACTTCTTCTTTTCCCATTTGGATTCCTTTTATTTCCTTTTCTTCTCTGATTGCTGTGGCTAAAACTTCCAAAACTATGTTGAATAAGAGTGGTGAGAGTGGGCAACCTTGTCTTGTTCCTGATCTTAGTGGAAATGGTTTCAATTTTTGACCATTGAGGACGATGCTGGCTGTGGGTTTGTCATATATGGCCTTTATGATGTTGAGGAAAGTTCCCTCTATGCCTACTTTCTGCAGGGTTCTTATCATAAATGGGTGTTGAACTTTGTCAAAAGCTTTCTCTGCATCTATTGAGATGGTCATATGGTTTTTCTCCTTCAATTTGTTAATATGGTGTATCATGTTGACTGATTTGCGTATATTGAAGAATCCTTGCATTCCTGGAATAAACCCCACTTGATCATGGTGTATGATCCGTTTAATGTGCTGTTGGATTCTGTTTGCTAGTATTTTGTTGAGGATTTTTGCATCTATGTTCATCAGTGATATTGGCCTGTAGTTTTCTTTCTTTGTGACATCCTTGTCTGGTTTTGGTATCAAGGTGATGGTGGCCTCGTAGAATGAGTTTGGGAGTGCTCCTCCCTCTGCTATATTTTGGAAGAGTTTCAGAAGGATAGGTGTTAGCTCTTCTCTAAATGCTTGATAGAATTCGCCTGTGAAGCCATCTGGTCCTGGGCTTTTGTTTGTTGGAAGATTTTTTATCACAGTTTCAATTTCAGTGCTTGTGATTGGTCTGTTCATATTTTCTATTTCTTCCTGATTCTGTCTTGGCAGGTTGTGCATTTCTAAGAATTTGTCCATTTCTTCCAGGTTGTCCATTTTATTGGCATAGAGTTGCTTATAGTAATCTCTCATGATCTTTTGTATTTCTGCAGGGTCAGTTGTAACTTCTCCTTTTTCATTTCTAATTCTATTGATTTGGTTCTTCTCCCTTTTTTTCTTCATGAGTCTGGCTAATGGTTTATCAATTTTGTTTATCTTCTCAAAGAACCAGCTTTTAGTTTTATTGAACTTTGCTATTGTTTCCTTCATTTCTTTTTATTTCCTATCTGATTTTTATGATTTCTTTCCTTCTGCTAACTTTGGGATGTTTTTGTTCTTCTTTCTCTAATTGCTTTAGGTGCAAGGTTAGGTTGTTTATTCGAGATGTTTCCTGTTTCTTAAGGTGGGATTGTATTGCTATAAACTTCCCTCTTAGAACTGCTTTTGCTGCATCCCATAGGTTTTGGGTCGTCGTGTCTCCATTGTCATTTGTTTCTAGGTATTTTTTAATTTCCTCTTTGATTTCTTCAGTGATCACTTCGTTATTAAGTAGCGTATTGTTTAGCCTCCATGTGTTTGTATTTTTTACAGCTCTTTTCCTGTAATTGATATCTAGTCTCATAGCATTGTGGTCAGAAAAGATACTTGATACAATTTCAATTTTCTTAAATTTACCAAGGCTTAATTTGTGACCCAAGATATGATCTATCCTGGAGAATGTTCCATGAGCACTTGAGAAAAATGTGTATTCTGTTGTTTTTGGATGGAATGTCCTATAAAGATCAATTAAGTCCATCTTGTTTAATGTATCATTTAAAGCTTGTGTTTCCTTATTTATTTTCATTTTGGATGATCTGTCCATTGGTGAAAGTGGGGTGTTAAAGTCCCCTACTGTGAGTGTGTTACTGTCAATTTCTCCTTTTATGGCTGTTAGTATTTGCCTTATGTATTGAGGTGCTCCTATTTTGGGTACATAAATATTTACAATTGTTATATCTTCTTCTTGGATTGATCCCTTTATCATTATGTAGTGTCCTTCTTTGTCTCTTCTAGTAGTCTTTATTTTAAAGTCTATTTTGTCTGATATGAGAATTGCTACTCCAGCTTTCTTTTGGTTTCCATTTGCATGGAATATCTTTTTCCATCCCCTTACTTTCAGTCTGTATGTGTCTCTAGGTCTGAAGTGGGTCTCTTGTAGACAGCATATATATGGGTCTTGTTTTTGTATCCATTCAGCCAATCTGTGTCTTTTGGTGGGAGCATTTAGTCCATTTACATTTAAGGTAATTATCGATATGTATGTTCCTATTCCCATTTTCTTAATTGTTTTGGGTTCGTTATTGTAGGTCTTTTACTTCTGTTGTGTTTCTTGCCTAGAGAAGTTCCTTTAGCATTTGTTGTAAAGCTGGTTTGGTGGTGCTGAACTCTCTCAGCTTTTGCTTGTCTGTGTAGGTTTTAATTTCTCCATCAAATCTGAATGAGATCCTTGCTGGGTAGAGTAATCTTGGTTGCAGGTTTTTCTCCTTCATCACTTTAATTATGTCCTGCCACTCCCTTCTGGCTTGTAGAGTTTCTGCTGAGAGATCAGCTGTTATCCTGATGGGGATTCCCTTGTGTGTTATTTGTTGTTTTTGCCTTGTTGCTTTTAATATGATTTCTTTGTGTTTAATTTTTGACAGTTTGATTAATATGTGTCTTGGCGTATTTCTCCTTGGATTTATTCTGTATGGGACTCTCTGTGCCTCCTGGACTTGATTAACTATTTCCTTTCCCATATTAGGGAAGTTTTCAACTATAATCTCTTCAAATACTTTCTCAGTCCCTTTCTTTTTCTCTTCTTCTTCTGGAACCCCTATAATTCGAATGTTGGTGCGTTTAATGTTGTCCCAGAGGTCTCTGAGACTGTCCTCTGTTCTTTTCATTCTTTTTTCTTTATTTTGCTCTGCAGCAGTTATTTCCACTATTTTATCTTCCACCTCACTTATCCATTCTTCTGCCTCAGTTATTCTGCTATTGATCCCATCTAGAGTATTTTTTATTTCATGTATTGTGTTTTTAATTGATGCTTGATTCATCTTTAGTTCTTCTAGGTCCTTGTTAACTGTTTCTTGCATTTTGTCTATTCTATTTCCAAGATTTTGGATCTGGGAAATAGAATCTTGGATCATCTTTACCATCATTATTCTGAATTCTTTTTCAGGTAGACTGCCTATTACCTCTTCATTTGTTAGGTCTGGTGGGTTTTTATCTTGCTCCTTCTCCTGCTGTGTGTTTTTCTGTCTTCTCATTTTGCTTATGTTACTGTGTTTGGGGTCTCCTTTTTGCAGGCTGCAGGTTCGTAGTTCCCATTGTTTTTGGTGTCTGTCCCCAGCGGCTAAGGTTGGTTTAGTGGGTTGTGTAGGCTTCCTGGTGGAGGGGACTAGTGCCTGTGTTCTGGTGGATGAGGCTGGATCTTGTCTTTCTGGTGGGCAGGTCCACGTCTGGTGGTGTGTTTTGGGGTGTCTGCGGACTTTTTATGATTTTAGGCCACCTCTCTGCTAATGGGTGGCGTTATGTTCCTGTCTTGCTAGTTGTTTGGCATAGGGTGTCCAGCACTGTAGTTTGCTGGTCGTTGAGTGAAGCTGGGTGCTGGTGTTGAGATGGAGATCTCTGGAAGATTTTCGCCGTTTGATATTATGTGGAGCTGGGAGGTCTCTTGTGGACCAGTGTCCTGAAGTTGGCTCTCCCACCTCAGAGGTACAGCACTGACTCCTGGCTCCTCAATTTGGGATGATTTGTTGTCTATTCATGTATTCCACAGATGCAGGGTACATCAAGTTGATTGTGGAGCTTTAATCCGCTGCTTTTGAGGCTGCTGGGAGAGGTTTCCCTTTCTCTTCTTTGTTCTCACAGCTCCTGGGTCTCAGCTTTGGATTTGGCCCCGCCTCTGCGTGTAGGTCACCGGAGGGCGTCTGTTCTTCGCTCAGACAGGACAGGGTTAAAGGAGCAGCCTCTTCGGGGACTCTGGCTCACTCAGGCCAGGCGGAAGGGAGGGGCACGGAGTGCGGGGCGAGCCTGCAGCGGCAGAGGTCGGCGTGACGTTGCACCAGCCCGAGGCACGCCGTGCGTTCTCCCAGGGAAGCCGCCCCTGGATCCCGGGACCCTGGCAGTGGCGGGTTGCACAGGCTCCCAGAAGGGCGGTGTGGACAGTGACCTACGCTCGCGCACAGGCTTCTTGGCGGCGGCAGCAGCAGCCCCAGCGTCCCACGCCCTTCACTGGACTCGCGCCCGTCTGTGGAGCTCCTTTAAGAAGCACTCTTAATCCCCTCTCCTCGCGCACCAGGAAACCAAGAGGGAAGAAAAAGTCTCTTGCCTCTTCGGCAGCTCCAGAGTTTTCCCGGACTCCCTCCCGGCTAGCTGTGGCACATTAGCCCCCTTCAGGCTGAGTTCTCGCTGCCAGCCCCAGTCCTCTCCCTGCGCTCTGACCGAAGCCCGAGCCTCAGCTTCCAGCGCCGCGCGCCCCGGCGGGCAAGCAGACAAGCCTCTCGGGCTGGTGAGTGCCGCTCGGCACCGATCCTCTGTGTGGGGATCTCTCCGCTTTGCCCTACCCAGGTATGTGGGGAGTTTCTTGCCTTTTGGGAGGTCTGGGGTCTTCTGTCAGCGTTCAGTAGGTGTTCTGTAGGAGTTGTTCCACGTGTAGCTGTATTTCTGGTGTATCCGTGGGGAGGAAGGTGATCTCCGCGTCTTACTCTTCCGCCATCTTACCCGGAAGTCTGGACATTTTTAAATGCATATCTCCTACATTTTTTTTCTTTTTTTTTTTTTTGCGGTACGCGGGCCTCTCACTGTTGTGGCCTCTCCCGTTGCGGAGCACAGGCTCCGGACACGCAGGCTCAGCAGCCATGGCTCACGGGTCCAGCCACTCCACGGCATGTGGGATCCTCCCGGACCCGTGTCCCCTGCATCGGCAGGCGGACTTTCAACCACTGCGCCACCAGGGAGCCCCTACATTTTTTTTAAACAATTTTGTTTTCTTTTCTTTTTCTTTAATTTTTATTTATTTATTTATTTTTATTTTCTTGACTGTGCTGGGTCTTCGTTGCTGTGTGCAGGCTTTCTCTTGCCATGGAGAGCGAGAGCTACTCTTCATTGTGGTGCACGGGCTTCTCATTGCGGAGCACGGGCTCTAGGCACATGGGTTTCAGTAGTTGTGGCACGCAGGCTCAGTAGTTGTAGCTCGCAGGCTCTAGAGCGCAGACTCAGTATTTGTGGTGCACAGGATTAGTTGCTCCGTGGCATGTGGGGATCTTCCCAGACCAGGGCTCAAACCCATGTTCCCTGCATTGGCAGGTGGATTCTTAACCACAGCACCACCAGGGAAGCCCCACTCCTACATGTTGAAAAAAAAAAACACTGGCCACAGTCTGAGAAATACTTTGTGACTGCTGCAAATTGTCCCCAAGCCACTTTGGCCCAATCCTGAAAAGTCCTTATCAGTTCGGATCTATCTTTAATGAAACCAATGAACTACAATTTATCCATATGACTGTCTAATCAGAAGAAACAACACTTCCAGCTTACTATGCTGCCAAGGGGAAAGAAGAGACTAATACTCTTGATTGAAAGTCATGGTCAGAATAGCTTGAGGATAGTTCCATTATTGCACGTGCAAAAACAGACAAAGCCTTGTAGGTTCCTTTAAGGATGCTGTGCTTCTCACCTCTTTGTCATCTCCACCCTGGCAGCAACCACTAAACTCTGCATAAAAGGTGTGACTCACATAAGACTATTTTTAGGACTATTTCCGAAACTGCCAAACACACCTGCTCTGTACCTCATTCTTCCTTGTTCTCCACCTACCCTGCTCAGACCTCTCTAGCCATGTTCTTATCAAAACACTTCAATATGAAACATCTTCTTGGCACTCCTGACTTTGTCACTGGCCTTCATCCTCATCCCTGCTACAGTTTTCTCACTTCTCTCTGCCTGGGCATATTCAAAACACTCAAGGTTCAATGCAGGACCTCTTTACTGCCATGAGCTGCTCCATCTTGCTGGTCCTGGGTGGAACCAAAATCTAGGTACACTCATTTGCATTTATAGAAAATATTCTTAAAGCTTTATGGACCCAAACTACATGACTAAAGTGAAAACACACAAACACACACATGTGCAAGAGAAATCATCAGTTTCCTTCAGTTAGTTTCACTATTATTTCTTGGCTGAATATTCTAATTTCACTCTAAGTGTCCTTTTCCAAGGCATTCATCAAGGATCTATGTATTCGTGGCTAATGCCAGTTGCTATATAAAATGCCAAAACAGATAAAATCTTGAACCTCTTAAGATCTTACAATCTAAAACACTCAACATCTAGGGGAACTAACCTCAGAGAACATCAGACACAGACCTGGATTGATACAAAAAATATAACCTTGGGCTTCCCTGGTGGCGCAGTGGTTGAGAGTCCACCTGCCGATGCAGGGGACACGGGTTCGTGCCCCGGTCCAGGAAGATCCCACATGCCACGGAGCAGCTGGGCCCGTGAGCCACGGCCGCTGAGCCTGTGTGTCCAGAGCCTGTGCTCCACAATGGGAGAGTCCACAACAGTGAGAAGCCCGTGTACAGCAAAAAAAAAAAAAAAACAACCTTGTGCTATCATGTCTCCTTTTTTCTTTTTTTAATTGAAACACTGTCAACCAGTCCTATTAGACAAGTATGAGAAGAGACCATTGATAAGAAGATAGCCAAAGAATTGTTGTCCATTCACTTCCTTCAGAGAGAGATAAGAAGCTGTTACAAGATCTCAGATATTAATCAATAAAGCATTTTCAGGATGGGTCAGCCATAAGGCAAGCCCAGTTAATGCTCTAGGAAGCAGAGGGGAGACCATGATTGAGGCAAGTTCATCTGGAGAAGGGAACCCAGCAGAAAAGATCGACTCTCCTCTCATTGAGTCAAGAAAGGATTCCTGGAGAAGGTATTTTAAGAACAGTTTCCTGGGACTTCTGTGGCAGTCCAGTGGTTAAGACTCTGCCCTTCCACTGCAGGGGGCATGGGTTTGATCCCTAGTCGGGGAACTAAGATATTGCATGCCACGTGGCGTAGCCAAAAAAAACAAACAAAAAAAAACAAACAAAAAAACAAAAAACAGTTTTCTGGAGAAATATCTTCTAACTAGGAGAATATTATAGGAGAGCTCCTCACTTTACTAAGATGGAACTATTTTAGCATCTCTAAGTATACAATAATAAGTACAGTTGACCCTTGAATAATGTGGGGATTAAGGGCCCCAACTCTCCGCACAGTGGAAAATCCATGTATATACGGCCCTTCATATATGCAGTTCCTCTGTATCTGTGGATTCAACCAACTGGTGATCGTGTAGTATGTAGCATTTACTATTGAAAAAAATCCACCTATAAGTGGACCTGCGCAGTTCAAACCCGTTGTTCAAGGGTCAACTGTAATCATAAAGGTATGATTAAATGCTTTCTTAACCAAAAAATATGACTGACATAAAGTAAGCAAGAAATGAGTCTCTCTGGCTGTGCATGAAGAGCACATATCCAATTGTGCAGAAGGAGCTTGACTCCTATGTCAGGAGACAGCCACACTAATCTAAAAAGAGAAACACCCAGGCTTCCCTGGTGGTGCAGTGGTTGAGAGTCCACCTGCCGATGCAGGGGACACGGGTTCATGCCCCGGTCCGGGAAGATCCCACATGCCGCGGAGTGGCTGGGCCCGTGAGCCATGGCCGCTGGGCCTGCGCATCTGGAGCCTGTGCTCTGCAACGGGAGAGGCCACAACAGTGAGAGGCCCGCGTAACACACCAAAACAAAAAGAGAGAGAGAAACACCATGCAGGGCTGAGCTTGATATGGAATAGCTGGCTTTAACAAGGAAGACGCGTCCTGGCTGGACACTCACGTACAGGTGAGGCAGCAATGCAGGCACCAGGAGATCAGCAAGGGGCTCCTCTCTGGCCAATCAGGCAGCTGTCAGGCACTGTGCTGGGTTCCATCAGCTGGACACACTGAGCTCTGCGTGTTCCCATAGGGCTTCTAAAGAGCAGGACAGCTAGAAGTCCCCTCCAGAAGAATTATAGGGTTGCACAGCAGGTGTGAGAGAAAAGTAGAATTTGGAGGTTTGGATTTTTCTTACTCTTTTTTGTTCGAGTATATGGCAGAATCATTAACCTTATTTCCAGCAGGCTTCCCTTGACCTACTTGTAAGATTAAGCAGACATGCAAAGAAGAGTAAGAAGGCTCGGGAACCAAAACTATTAATCCAGGCCTAAAGTAAATGAGGCCACTGTCGAGCAGGAATGTTCACCAAGAAGAGAAAGTCTGATAAGAAGTGTGCTATACTCATTTGGGCAACGATTCGGTGACTATCAGAGTCAAAATATTTAACCAGGCATTCTGGGGAGACAGAAAGGCCCTGAAAATGACAGTTCCTTGACAGCCTTCCTTGAGTTTACAATCTAAGAGCAGACACATGAAATTTACAAATCAGTCTAAATGCATCTAATGAAAGAATACAAAATATAAATATATTAATATCATATCACAAAAACTGAGAGCCCTGTTAAAATGCCCCTTAAAATGTCAAGTTGATTCCATCTAGAAAGACTTGATAGGAAAGGTCAAATTCACTGAACTGAAGAGAGAAAAAAACTTGGCAGAATGCAAAAGTTGTGCTAACAGGAGGGTGGATGGATCCTGAGCTGGAAAGGAAATTATAAGGTAAGGTGCAAAAGAACAGGCAGTTAGGTAATGAGAGGCAGGGAGTTGCGATTAGGAAGGCAAGCCGTTGGGGTCCTCAGAGCTGTTCTAAGAGAGGAAAGGGGCTCCACATAATGCTTGGGAAAGCCAATTCTCACTGCTGAGAGCAGGACCAATTAGAATGGAGAGAGGCAGGAGCAAGGTAGGAAATTTGCAAGCCGAGGGTATTGAGGCTTCACACTAACTGTTCTTGGTTACCTGTGAAGGCACACAAGTTCCCTGGGCAGTACTTCCCTATCCTTGCTTCCTTCACATCCTTCCCCCATTCAAGGACCTATGGGAGCTTCAGTTGTCTTTCCCATGAGATAGAAACATGGCTTCACTGCCCCACTCCCAAGGTATCAAATTTCATCTCTTGCTCCACCTATGGAGGCCCCTCCCTTCCAGCCAGGAAAATCTCTCCTAAGCTAGTCTCGCTCATTTTCACTCTTTGGAGTCAAGTGGACCTGAATTTTATTATCAACTCCAGTATGTACTCTTTGTATGACTTCCTCGGTCTTAGCTTTCTTCTCTAAAATAAAGACATACAACCTCCTACCACACTGTAAATTAATAAAGAAGATTACATTTTTAAAGATACATAGTAAAGGACTTTACACAGTTCCCGGCACATAGGACTGTCCAACAATGATTAGTTTCCTTACCCACCTGGCTTTTCCATTCACATCTCTTCTCAGCCATCTTCCAGCCTGAAATTATCACCTCCCACCATCTGCTCCACATAATCCATGTGGGGCCTACACTCTCCTGTAAGAAACATGCCCTGGCAAAGCCTACCCTGCCCCCCTTTTGGTTTCCACATACTTTGTACCATTCACAGTCTGGACCAACTACAAACATATGACCTTTATTTCTAAATACTTTCTTCATCACACCTTCATCCCCCTCAGCCTTCATCCCAGAACCCAGGAATGTACACACAGTGAATTCTCAATAGCGGCTTGGGTGGTTTTAGTTGGTAGGGGTAGGAAGAACTGGTGAAAACGGTACAGGATGGTAACAACTACCTGTTAGACTGACTAAAAAAGAAGAATTTTAGACATTTTAATAAATGATCTACACTCGGGTAACTATTACTCATGCTTGCCCAAACAACTCAAGAGTAAGTAAAATATCCCTTTTGCTAAATTACAAGAGTAAAGAACTATTAGGATAATTATCCCATAACAAATGCCAGAAATAAGTGGCTATCTTGACTTACTTTTACAGATACTTTGCAAAGTACATAACCTAGACTTGCAAAAAAAAAGGGGGGGGGGGGAATTAATATTACTCAGACTTTACTAACCCATGAATCTCTGGGAAGAAAGCCCCAGTTTTATCACCTAATGGCAACTGGCTACTTTTTCTGTGGACATAAAAGAAATTCAATTTCTCTTGACACGTTTTTCCTTTGCTACCAATGAGCTCCAGGGACTGGTAAACTCCTAAAGGAAAACCATAAAAAACCATAATCCAGAGAAAACAAAATCCAGCTAGTTAAACTATCGCCAATAAGAAGCATAAACAGGAACAATTTTCAATTGCTTGGAATCAAAAACTCAATTTTAAAAGGCTTCAAAACAAGAGTTTACTGTTTCCCGGACATCTGCAGTTGAAAAGAAAACACAAAAACAGTTATGGAAAGTGCTGTGGGTTACTTCATACTGAGTGATTTCCAGGTGTGAAGGGGAATACTGGGGGAAAATAAAAAATGAAATGAGCATGAACCAAGTGTTTTTTAGGGCCATATTTATATTCACCTTTTTGGTTGGTAGTTCCTTGCATACATATGCGGCACTATGTGCTGCTTGTTTGACACAGGCATTATCCTGGGGACAATTTTAGGCAGATTTCCCACTGATAAGCTCAATGCAGACTTCTAGCTCAGAGACCCTTGGGGGAAGAGCTTGACTTAATATTATTTGCCATTGTCCTGTCTGGAGCGGCAGTCAGAGTAACGGCCTTTGATGGTGAGTGCCACAGCTTTAGGAGCAGAACTGCCAGGCAGCTGTGTATGCTCTCCAGACTGTGGAACAACCAATAAAAAGAAAAAAGCAAGAAGAGGATTGCCAACTTCTTGCAACATGGAGCCATTACTTTAAGAGCCAAGCTGGTCATTTTTCCACCCAGCCAGCCCTAAGGTTGGCATCTGACATCAGTGTGGAGAATGACATCAGAGATTCTCCAATCACCTGCTTGACTGACAGGCTTGCTCAAGAAATGCCAGAGAAGCCGGAGATGCAAGAAAAGTGGGAGAACTAATGTTGTTCAAAAGATCCTCACTTTTTATTAAATAGACTACTATTTCAACCAAGTGAATAAAGCCCAGTCTTGCAGGACAAGACGCAGAACAAAAACAAAAAACTTTTTTCATTTCGGAGTTTGGATTTCAGAAGGGAAAAGTAAGACTGGCAGATTTAGGTTTAAGTGTATCAGCTTAAGTTCCTAATTTGCAAGCAAAACAAACTGACTTTGGCTTGTGTTATGGACTGAATGTTTGTGCCCCTCTAAAACCCACATGGTGAAATCTTAACCCCAAGTGTGGCTGTATATGAAGTAAGGACGTAATTGAGGTTAAGAGGTCATAGGGTGGAACCTGATCTAAAAGGATTAGTGTCCTGAGCTTCCCTCGTGGCACAGTGGATAAGAATCTGCCTGTCAATGCAGGGGACACAGGTCCAATCCCTGGTCCGGGAAGATCTCACATGCCGCGGAGCAACTAAGCCCGTGAGCCACAACCACTGAGCCTGCACTCTTAGAGCCTGCGAGCCACAACTACTGAGCCCGCATGCCACAACTACTGAGGCCCATGTGCCTAGAGCCCATGCTCCACAACAAGAGAACCCACCACAATGAGAAGCCCACGCACCGCAACAAAGAGCAGCCCCCACTCGCCGCAACTAGAGAAAAGCCTGCGCACAGTAACAAAGACCCAACACAGCCAAAAATAAATAAATAAAATAAAAATAAGAAGACATAACTTTACAAAATAAATAAATAAATAAAAATGAAAGGATTAGTGTCCTTATAAGAGATACCAGAGATCAAGCCCACTCTCTCCCATCATGCATGTACAGAAAGACCCTGTGAGGCCAAAGCAGCCCTCTACAAGACAGGAAGAAAATCCTCACCAGAAACCAAACTCTTCCAGAACCTTGATCTTGAACTCAGAGCCTCCAGAACTATGAGAAAATAAGTTTCTGCTGTTTAAGCCACATAGTCTGTGGTATTTTGTTACAGCAGCCCGAGCAAACTAGGACAGTGGTTAACTCTAGCCAAAGGAAATGATGGGCTTACAGAACTGACGAGAGGCTGAAGAACAAGCCTGGAAACAGGCAGGATCCAGGTCAGCTCCAGAGAAAGGAATCAGGAACTGAGCACTGATCAGGGTACCGCTGCTGTGAAAAGGAAATTCCAACTGTTTCTCTTATTTTTCCATCACTCACTCAAAATTCCAAGTCCCAGGAGGATGTGTCTGATTATCTGAGCCTAGGCCGTGTGTTATCCTAGCTATACCAGGATAGGGAGAAAAAGAATCTTGTCTTTCCCACTTCCAGAACAGCCTGCTGACATGTGGATTATCCCAAGACATCACAGTGGGGCAAGGCCTTGACCCAAAAGGAAATCAGGATGTTTCTAGGAAGGGGGAATAGATGTTAGTTAGTTAAAAATTTTTTAATATCCACTGCACTAAATATCATTACAAATTCCTTGTGGGCTCACCATTCTCCTGGCATGCACATCACATGTATGTGAGGTGGATTTCTGTGGCTGTAGATTCAGAAATAGTGAATCCTAGAGGAGAACCTGTCCACAGGTAGAACGACAAGGCAGGACTTCTCTGAGCTCCAGTCCTATACACTGCCTGTCCCTGTAGCTAACTTTCTGAGTCAGGACTACATGGTACTTGGAGGTCCTTGATCAAAATGTCAAAGCTAAAAAGAAATGTTATTGACTTCTATTTAGTACTATCATACACTCAATGGTTCCATGGTTCCAGCACATCTAAACACCTTCTGACTGCACAATTACAATGTTTATTGAACAATTACTATGTATCACAGTTTTTGCTATTTGTTTTATGCATGCTGGCTTAAAGACAAAGACATGCTACCTAAAGATAAAGACAGAAAAAGATATGTAGAGACAGGGTGAATGAAGAGGTCTGTAGCTGACAGAGACACAAAGAGAGACAAAGAGAAAAGAAATGGAGAGAGAGGTTGAGAAGATGGATGAAGACTGAATAAATGGAAGAGAACAAAAGTGGTTGAGACAGGTGCCATAAGAACTCACCCAGAATGTTATGAAAGCACAAATGCTTCTAAAAGACAAGGAGTTCTCTAGATGAAATTTCTCAGACACTAGGTCCTGAGTCTCAGAGTCAGAAAGTGATTGGGCTGCTGTTTCCTCAGCTCTCCTCCCGTCCTCTCGGTAGCCCCCAAGGCCACTTAGCCAAGGGAATGGTAGAGTGGAGGAGACAGAAGCCCAGGGCTTTGCTGAGCAGTGCCTTACACGGGACAGCAAAATGCATGGTGGCCAGAGCTTGGTTTTCTGCAGTAAAAGGATACAAAGAGACAAACCAGACTGGGACATCAGGCTTCGATCCTCTGCTGAGCGACTTGCTAAGAAACACTTTTCAGGCTCCTTCTCCTAGGCTCTATGGGTTGCTTTGTAGGATCCCTCTGCCCAAGATCATAGTTTATTTATTCTTTAAAATAGCCCATAAAGGCAAAAGGTCAACAGTGAGAAAGAAAGAAGGTAATAAAGTCGTATATATGTAGTTCCTACAACCTTGGAAAACTGCAAAACTCCCAAACTACATAAATACAAAACCACCAGTGTGTAAATAGTCAACATATGAACAAGTAGTAAATTAGTACAAAGTGATTGCACCAATGCCAATGTCTGTGGAAAAACCCTGGATTAATGTCTTAAATCTGTCACTTAACCTCAGGCAAGTAATGACTTTTCTGGGCCTTAATTTCCTTACCTGTTCAGTAAGGCCTAGGTTAAATGACCTACAAAGTGACTTGCAGCTCGGGGAGGATGTATTCAAAGTTCCTAATGTGTTGAGTGATCAGGGTGGTGTGGAATTAGTCATGGAAGTTTTCTTGAAGGCGGGGGACATTTCAACCTGCTCTCAGAAACTCCACAAATTTCATTAGACAAATACAATAAAGTCTCCTAGGCCCACCTAGAGGCCACGTCCAATTCTTTTAGCTCAGTCCAGAACTTACTTTATTTGATGCTTCTGTCACTTTTAATGACCAGTTTGCCCTTCTTCAAATGTCTTACTCCTGATGTCCCTGAGATGCTCCCCTTCTGGTCCTCGTCATGCTCTCTGCCTCTCCTCAGACTCTCCTCTCTGGCTCCTTTTCCACCCACCCTCCACTTAACACTAATTATTCCTAAGCTCTGTCCTTGACTTTTCTCTTAGTCTTCTACATGTTCTATCCGGACAGTTGCATCCATACCAGTGGCTACAGATACCAACTGCATAGTTCCTCATCTTTCTCTCTAATGGAGGTTCCTTTCCCAAGTTCCAGATCCATATATCGACCACCATCTAGTGAGATAACGTATTCCCAAATGCCTCAATTCATAACAGATTCAAAACTGAACTCACTATATCCCCATCCACAACCCTGCCCTTCCCCTAGTTCAGTGAATGAGGGCACCATCTACATAGGCACCTGGAAGACATCAAAGCCTCCCCCTCACATAACTGGTCTTCAAGTCCTGTCATTCCACTCCTAACATATCTCACAAGTCCAGCCCCTCATCTTCATCCCCACTGTCATATCCCAGCATTAAGCACCCAGCCTCTCCCCCTCCCTCCCCCTCCCTCTTCTCTCTCCTGAGCACCCTATCTCCTTGCTCACCCATTCCAAACACACCAGAGTAATATTTCTAGCAAATCATGATGCCCCTACCCACTCAGTAGTCTTTATAAGTTGTCAAACACTGATGAAATAAACACTGAACTCCTTCACATGGCAAACACCATGCATAGTATTCGTGATGTATTAGACCACTGTACCTCCCTCCACTATAGCTTGCATCACACTGTACTGTGCTGTAACTTCTTGACTGTGCCCATTTCATCTTTATACACCCAGTACTCAGCACAACATCTAAACATAGGGGCTCAAGAAACCACTGATTACCTACATGGATGAATGAACCAATACCTCCAATTGCCCCTTTTCACAAAATTTTCCCCTTTATACAATATTTTATTATTTTTATTGTCCATACCTTTAATGATACCATGCTAAAATTACAAAAGTAAAGCTATATTCAGTTTCCTTTTATCTTAGAGTTTTAAATCAGTAAGACCTTAAGTGAGCATCTAATTCGGTGGTGCTCAACTCTGGGTGCACATTAGAATCGCCTGAAGAGATTTTTTTAAAGCTGGCCTCAATCTAAATTCATGAAATCAAAATTCAGCCTTTGTATCTACTGTGACTATTTGATTGCTTTCATTGGAAAAAGAACAACAAAGAGCCAACTTTCATTAAAGAGCCTCACATCATGCTTGATGCAGAAAATTTTATATGTGGTCGTTTATATACTCTTTAAAACAGCCCATAAAGTGGAAAACTCTTTTCACTTATGAGGCACCTGAAACTCAGAGATTAAGTTACTTGAACAGGTTACCCAACTGGTATGTGGTGGGTGTAGGATTCAAATCCAGAGCTGTTTCCAAATAACATGTGCTTTCCTCTGTCTGAGAAGCCTCTGTGTAGGCGCTGTAAAACATAGTAGGACAGGGAGGAATGGGAGGAGGAAAAGAAGAACAGCACCTATGGACATTGGATTTGAATGTGGGAACAACCCACAGCCACCCTGTGACCCATTCAAGTGTGTAAGAGTGAACTGCCCATCTAGACATACTGGTTTGGAGTTTTAAAAAAAAAATGTGACCATTTGGGCAAACACCTAAGTAATCATTGTTCCAGGCAAGAATTATAGATAGAGGTTGTGAAGGTTAATTTTATGTGTCAACTTGACTGTACTAGGCGGTGCCCAGATTAAATATGATTTCTGGGTGTATCTGTGAGGGTGTTTCCAGATGAGATCAGCATTTGAGTGGGTGGACTCTGTAAAGTAGATGGCCTTCCCCAGTGTGTGTGGGTATCATTCAATCCATTCAAGGCCTGAACAGAACAAAAAGGCAGAGGAAGGCGGAATTCATCCCTTTTTCTTCCTGCCTGCCTGCCTGAGCTGGGACGTTGGTCTTCTCTTACTCTTGGACTGGAACTTACATCATTAGCTCCCCTGCTTCTCAGGCCTTTGGACTCAGACTGGAACTATACCACCCAGTTTCCTGGGTCTCGAGCTTGCAGAAGGCACATCATAGGACTTCTCAGCCTCCATAATCATGTGAGCCAATTCCTCATAATGAATAGATGTAAATACACATTACACACACATATATATATCCTGCTGTTTATGTTTCTCTGGAGAACTCTAATACAATGCTAAAATTAGATAATGAATGAGAAAGGGCATACTTACATAGTCTCAAAATATCTCCCTATAAGAGACTTATTTACAAAGGCAAAAGTAGTAACTTTACAGTGGAGAAGCCCAGCAGACACCACCTCAACCAAGTAAGCAAAGTTAATATGGCCAGTAATCAGTAATAAGAAATTGATATCCTGTGCCTCCTGATATGATGTACTGAGAAGGCCATAGGGTGGTGTCTATGGTATTCTTGCCAAAAATCCACAACTTTAATTATGAGGAAACATCAGACAAACCCAAACTGAGGGAGATTCTGTAAAATAACTGGTCAATCCTCTTCAAAAGTATCAACATCATACAAGACAAAGACCAAGAAAATGTTCCAGACTAAAGGAAACTAAGGTAATACAACTAAATGCAGTGTGTGTCCTGAACTGGACCAGAAAAAGGACATCAGTAGGACAGTTTGTGAAATTTGAATAAAGTGTGTAGATTAATTAGTATTATATTTCCTGCTTTTCATGATTATAATGTGGTTGTATAAGGTGTTGATATTTGGGGAATTTGGATGAAGAGTATGTGGAAATTCTTTGAACTGTTTTTGCAACATTTTTGTGAGTCAAATTATTTTAAACTAAAAAGTTTTTTTAATTAAAAAGTTTAAAGTGTGATATAAAGTTATGAGACTGGTTTTCATCCATGAATCTGAAGATAGTTCTGAAAGGAACACCAAATTACTTTGAATGTTATGGGTGTCATTTGCCTCTCACGATGAACACACTTTAATGAGACAGTACTCGTTTGCATGTATAAAAAGTCACATTCGTTACATTACCAGTGTTGTTTCATTAAAATTCCATATGTATTTTTTAATTAATTTATTTTTTATTGAAGTATAGTTGATTTACAATCTCGTGTTATTTTCAGGGGTGAAAAGCACAGTGATTCAGATCCTTGTTGGTTATATATTTTACATATAGTAATGCATATATGTTAATCCTAACCTCTTAACTTATCCCTTTCCCCCTTTCCCCTTTGGTAACCATAAGTTTGTTTTCTATGTCTGTGAGTCTCTTGCTGTTTTGTAAATGAGTTCATTTGTATCTTTTTTTTTTAGATTCCACATATAAGCAATATTATATGATATTTGTCTTTCTCTGTTTTACTTCACTTAGTATGATAATCTCTAGGTCCATCGATGTTGCTGCAAATGGCATTATTTTATTCTTTTTTATGGCCGAATAGTATTCCATTGTATAAATATACCACATCTTATTTAGCCATTCATCTGTTGATGGACATTTAGGTTGTTTGCATGCCTGGGCTATTGTAAATAGTGCTGCAATGAATATTAGAATGCATGTATCTTTTTGAATTATGGTTTTCTCCAGATATATGCCCAGGAGTGGGACTGCAGGATTATATATGGTAGCTCTATTTTTAGTTTTTTAATGAACCTCCCTAGTGGCTGCACTAATTTACATTCCCACCAACAGTGCAGGAGGCTTCCTTTTTCTCCACACCCTCTCCAGCATTTATTATTTGTGAACTTTTTGATGATGGCCATTCTGACCAGAGTGAGGTGATAACTCATTGTAGTTTTGACTTGAATTTCTCTAATAATTAGTGATGTTCAGCATTTTTTCACATTCCTGTTGACCATGTCTTCTTTGGAGAAATGTCTATTCAGATCTCCTGCAGAGAAATCAAAGAAGCTGAAGCTGAAGTAAAGGGGAAAGTATGACAGACTCCACAGTTGTAAATTACTGTGCTGGAAGGTTCACAAAACTCTCTCTCTCTGACATTAAAAGAATGTTAAATTGAAAGTATGTCAGTCAAATATTTTACATTTCGGGGGGAGGAGAGAAGCTAATCTATCCTTTCCCCCAAGATCTTTAATGAAAGTGATAGTAATTGTTAATATTTGTTGAGCAATTCCTACTGCCGATCACTGTTCCAAGTTCTGATATGTTAGCTCATTTAATTCTAGGAACAACCCTGTATTGTAGATACATTATTCTTCCAGTTTTACAGATGAGGAAACTAAGGTACTGAGCGTTTAAACAACTTCCCCACAATCACGCAGCTGAGGGATAAAGAGATAGCTCAGCAAGATCAAATTGGTTAGGATCTTTTTTTCTAGCATTTCCAAGATGCTTTTGCGTCTCTTAGAAACATTCTCAAAGTTCTCTATGTCCTTTCAAAACCTACATACCCTTTATAACACTGTCTCCATCACCACAGCCTTTTGAGATCTTTAAGGATGACTCATTTCAAATAGTGAAAGCTACATCATTTTGTCAATTACACTTACTAGTGTTCACTCTGCCCATAGAACCACACCTGAGGGAATAAGAGGAGGTGATGGGATTTTTTTTAATTTTATATATAATGTATATATATATATGATGCCCCTACCCTTCTAGGTACTTACAATCTCTTTATCAAAGAAGTCTTTTTAAAAATTCAGATTTTTCACTATCCTCAGAGAAAAAAGGAAGTTACTCTCTTCTCTGTTCATCAGGATTTGATGGGGTGTGGATTATTATCCTTTATCAGCCACAATTGGATACCAATCCTGCAGTTGCCAATGGTCAGGATGCATAGTTGGACAGGTATCAGGTCAAAACATACTTGATTTGCTTGTTCAAAATTATTGTAATCATTCTAAGACACTTCTCAAATTAGACAGTTAATTTGATAAGCCATTTGACTAGCTGCGTCTCTTCGACCATAGTATTTTCTCTTTATACAGAGATGACATCATTGACCCAACATTAGTAACAATTTTGAACCAGACTTTCAATGGGAATGATGAGATTCTCACTGAACCTACCTGTGACCAGCAGCAGCGATCACTTTCTGGGGTTGGCAAACCCATTAATAGACTCTAAGGAGATCAGACCATTACCCTTGGCCTTCTCAGTTCCCTACCCTTAAGTTCAGAGGCTGATTGGCCAATCTATGACCTTTCAGGGCAGGTTCATCTCCTGCATTCCCGCGGTGACCCGTCATTTGTCTACGCAAACTCATTTCATTCAAACGACTTCAGAAATCCCTGCACTGTGATGAAGAATTTCTTGGAGAGGATGGCTTCTAGCAGACATCAGACAGTACAGAAAACAGTGATTTTAATTCCTACTTTGAAAATCCATAAAATTTCCCACCTATTTGCAGGAAACAACAAAACAAAACAAAACAGTTCCAGAATCTCTTAAAATCCCAAAGGGTATTAAAGGCCGGGAGAGACAGAATATCTGAACCACCAAGCTTTGTTACTGCTATCTTTATAAACTCAGGAAACCCTGAATAAAGTTTGAGGCCATAACTCTTTTCTTGCCTGCTACACACCCACACCCACACCTACTCACCCACCCCCACCCCCACACACACACCCCTTGAACTTCCCATTCCCTCTTCTGACTTTGTTTGTAAATTCAGATACAAACTCAAAGTCTCAAAGCTAGCAAAATATTAAAAATTATGAGCCCATAGAACCCTGATTTTATTGTCATTATATTTATATTATTATATTTTTATTATACTTATTCACATTTCATACATTTTTAAAACAGGATAAATACTTAGCTTATCAATGCTGGGTGTTTTTCTTAACTTAGATGTGGGGGACAATTTGCTACGATTAGGAGGAAAATGAGGCTGCTCAGGGACTTTTAGAAATGATTCACAGATCAAATCGCTTTTGTGATTCCTCTGCTATCATTCAATGGACCAGGGCCACAAGTGTTCACTCTGAAGAATTTTTAGGGCTAAATCTCCACTGAACTCTGCCTGCCACAGAGAAATCTCCCCAGATGCCACAGACCCACAGGGGACATTTCTAAGAGGAGAATGGTGCCAAACACCAGCCTAGCATTGATGGTTCAGTCTGCCTGCAACATGACAAAGACACACCCCCATCATGATTCCTCCTCCAGAAGATGAGACAAGATTGAAATGTGCTTCCCCCAGGCTATTGAACCATACCATGTTTAGAATCTTTCCAACCTGTCTAAAATCCAGAAATGAAGTTATTTATGCTGCTGGAAAATGTCAATATCTACATGTTGTATCTTTAAAATCTCAACTAAATTGTAAGTATCTCAATCTCTCTGCTTCCTATAATGGTCCTTTCCCACCTCAGAGCCTCCCACATTCAGGAATCAGCTCACAAAAGGTACAGCTCAGTGCATTAATCTAAAGGCCATGTGAACATCTTTTCTTCTTTATCTCCCTAGTTGTTCCCTTTTCTCTCTTTCCTTCTCACCCACCTCCCCACCACCACTACCACTCAGACCTACTTTTCATGTTCTATGTTCCTGGCCTTTTCCCTTTTGGTCAATGTATCTAATGTCGTAATTTATATAGAAGCTAGTAGATGATAGAATCTCAATAGAATCTTGTGCCCCTATGAATCAAGGTAACCAGCCATTATTATAATGTTATCACAGACATAAACAAAAACCTTTCAAGCTGGTGTCTGTTTCTTTTCATCCAATCTTCCATAGATGCCCACAGCTTTTCAGAGCTACTTCAGGGGTTCCACAGAAAACTATCTGCCAAGAAATAATTAAGAGACTATGAAATCATAACATTCCTTGTTTTTATCTGGACCGTTTATTAGAGTTCCTCCTAAATTTCAACTGGCAGGAAAAAAATAAAAGTACTGTGGCTTAAGAAAAAGTTTGAGAACATCTTAAAGTCCACCTTTCTGATTTTCCAGATGAATAAACTGAGGCCCAGAGGAGACAAAGGAATAGGATGAAAATCAGAAAGTTCCTCGGGATCTACACAGGAAGACCATGGTATAAATAAAACTTTACAAAAACTATAAATGGTCTTGGAGTAGAGGTGAGGTCATAGATTCATAAACTTTTACAACCTTGGGTTGGTAGGTATATAAAGAACTTTTTGGGTCCCTGTCTCCTCCTGGGAATGTACCCCTCCCTGGTAGCCCCCTCAAAGCAGCCTGATCCTGAATTGGCCACTGTGGAGAACTTCAGTGTTCTCCCCACAGCTCCGGCTTCCTGTATAAGGATGTCCAACAAATCCTCATCTGTAGTAGGAAATGACTGAAAATAACCCAGATGTCTATCCACAGACAACGAAATATTTTACAGCAATAAAAAAGAACGAAGAAACACTTCAGGACTAAAAAGGAATTATCTCCAAGTTACAGTCATATTAAAAAAGGAAACTAGAATGATGCATCATTTGTATATATGCATGAAGTATCTCTAGAAAGCCATGGAGAGGGGAAAACGGTGCCTCGTAGAAAGGGGTAGACCTCTCATTATCAACCTCTTCGTACTTTTTTATTTGAATCACCTAAATTCCCTGATTGAAAAATAATTTTGTTTTAAATAAAAAAGCCCTAGTTTCCAAATCTGCCTTGGATTTTTGTTGTAGTATCTGTGACTCTTTTAAAATCTATGATTTGTTTTCTCTTTACTCTCCACTCTTCCCTCAATTTCCCTTCCTTGACAAAAAGAACTATTTGTGCCTTTATTTATTTTATAATAAACTCACTGTTGGCTTTAAGTTCAATTGCCCAAGTTCACAGTATCCAATAAAGTCAGTCGTAGAAGATAGCTGCTTCCTGAGGTTTTAAAACACTCAGCTTTCACGTCTCTGGCTCCCTCACATCCGCATCTAAGGCTGCCAGACCCTTCTCTCAGTGCCCTAGCCAAATGCATCATGGTCCCCAGTGGTCATCTCTGAACCATTCTTCCAGGGACAATCACTAGGGCCCATTGCTTCACATCTTCCTAACACCCAGTCAGAATGTATCCCATATCCTTCAAGCTAAAACGTCCTTCTTTAGCTAATCACATCCCAAGAGCAACTGAGATCTTCAATTCATAGATAATCGCTCAGCAAGAATGACTGTAGCTAAAAGTATACTACTATCACTAAAATAAGTGGATTATGTTCCATACTTCATGTTCCAATAACTTGGTTGAGAGGCGGGGGTACTGCTGGGAATCTCACCCTGCAGTGCCCCCTACTGGTCATGTTAGAGGTTGAGGGAATGGTGGGAATGGCTGTGACTTTCTAAATGATGCTGAGAGAATAATTATGTGCTAGGGTTGGGGGCTTTTCCCACATACCCTTCAAATTGGGTAACATTTTAGTACATATACCATCCTGGTTACAAGCTTACAGAGAAAACCTGAGTCATACTGGCGACGACCCAGTGTTAATAGAAGGGACAGGTACTTCAAACTACTGGTGGAGGTGGGGGGAGGCAAAAAGAGAACCCCTCCAGGGAAAGAGAGCTCCCCTCTCCTCGCCCCCAGCTCAGACAGGGTGGCTATAACGGGACTGAATGTTGGTTTCATCTGCCAAAAACTCTACGCTGAAATTCTCCTTGGATTTTATTTTTCCCTTCGTGAATTTTCCTTTCCTTTTAACTGCACTGGTTTTGCATTTGCTTTAAGTGATTTCCTTGAACCAGACTGGCTTTGTCTAACAACTTGGTTCGGGATTAGTTGGGAATGAGAACTTTATGACTTGTATTAAGGATTCTGGGGCCGGTACACAGAAGGAGGCCCTGAGGTCCAGGGGCCTCTAGGTATCCAGGGGCAGCAGAAGGGCCCTGAAAGAATTCTGTTTACAGCCCCATCTTTGTGAACACTTAACCTTACCCTGGTGAAACAGTGTTCACATGGGACCCTTCCCATCTCTGAGTGTGGGCCATGCCTCAAAGCTTAGAAAACAGGGGTTTCCCTGGTGGCGCAGTGGTTGAGAGTCCACCTGCTGATGCAGGGGACACGGGTTCGTGCCCCGGTCCGGGAAGATCCCACATGCAGCGGAGCGGCTGGGCCCGTGAGCCATGGCCGCTGAGCCTGCGTGTCTGGAGCCTGTGCTCCACAACAGAAGAGGCCACAACAGTGAGGGGCCCGCGTACTGAAAAAAAAAAAAAAAAAAAAAAAAAGGTTAGAAAACAGATGCCAAGGCCATCCTGCAGGATTTACAAGGGGGTGACCAAAAATATTGTTCTTCCAAGAGGAGCTCATCAGCCCCCTCCAAAAAATACATTGTAAAAAGCAATGTACAAATTCATTAGGGCAGGAAGAAGCTAGGAGGTAGTTGGGATTTTCTTTGAAGAGAGTTGTTGGTAACCCAAGAGTCCTCCCCACTGTGAACAAAGAGAAGATAGTGCCTCTCCCCAAACCCCACCTTATGGCAAATGAAGGGTTCTTTAAGAGAAGAACTTCAAGAGTTTGTCATTTGTTCCCTAGTGATGGCAGGACTGACATCTGACCCATTCCCCAAACGTTAAAGGTAAGAAGCTGGCTGGAGCATCCTGTCTGGTGGCAAAGAGGCAAGACAACAAAGGGAACAGCCAGCTTTTCTAGAGTTTGGTGGGGCAAAGATGTTCATAGGTTTCTCACTGGGCAGCTATAAACCCCAGGGAAGAGAACAACGGGTGAGCTTTAAATGAACCACCTAGAAGGTCAAGGTGATCCAACAGAGAAGTGATCATCAGGAACTGAGGAGAGAGTCACAAATGTCCAGCTGCAGGAGCCACCGCCAACATCAAGGGAGCTATGGGTGGGAAAATGCTAGGGCCAGAGTCCCTGGACGACCTCTCCCCACAAGAGTCAGCATCAGCACTGTAGCACCCAAGCCACTCAGGTGCCCCAATGCCAGTTACAACTGTTCTGTCAAATAAGACCTCCCAAGCCCTTTCTCCTTCCTCCTTCTCCTCCCACTCTCACCCAGGACAGCAGAGGGAGTGGGGTGGAAGCAAAAGAACAAGACAGGGAAACACAGGAGCCAGTCAAGCCTTCCCACTATCCCCATACAAGCTCCCAGTCCAAAGAGCTCAAGGTGGGGGAAAGAAAAAGCCTGGCTTTAACTGGATTCTGCAATGACTATGACTGTTCATTTTGTTATCATTAATAGAGAAGGGGGAGAAACATAGGCTCAGGTCCCAGAGGTTCCATGGCACTTGGGTAAGGATACTGGAATACACTGCATGTAAGCCTCTGAGTGGAGGTAAAAAGCAAACACGTGCGACCCTGCAGGGTGTTGCACTAAACCTTCTATTCTAGGAGATAGGACTTGGGAAGAATAACAACTAGTATTGAATAGCACCTTGAAAACCACAATCACATACATTATTACCTCATTTAATTCCCATAATCATCCCCATTTCAAAGATGAGAAAACTGAAGTTCAGAGAAATAACTTACCCTGGGATCAAGCACCCTAGTAAGTGAATGTGAACCTAGCCTATCTGACTCCAGGGTACTGACTCAGGGTACCATTCATAAAGTTCAGCTTCTAGCTTTTCTGAGAAAATTATGGAAATTTCAATGGATATAAAGAATTGGGTACTTTATTTCCTAGCTACTAAACCATAAATGTAATCTACTAGCCAAGCCCACCAGCCAAGAAATGCCCTTAAAATACTGGTTTTCCTGTGCCTTCTTAAATTCCCTGAAGCACTCTTCTTGAGATTTGATCATCTTCAACTACTTGAAGACAATTAGAAGGTCCCTTTTACCTTTTCCAGTTCTGGCCTCTAATTCATTTCATCGTTTCTGAGAACCTGCCCATCTGGCTCATTTCACTGCATGGGCATATATGATGTACTACATGCTGTGTTTATCCACCACCCACAGCAAGCTGTGGCTTTTCCTCAAAGCTGAAATAGGGCTTGTTCACATTAACCAGTCCCAGCACATGTTGTTTCCCTAACAATTCCATTTTACTAATTTAACATTACGGTATATTATTTTTAATTATTTAGGTCTCATTTTCTTAAACAGCACGGCAGGTTTCATTATGTCAGATCATTAGCCGGATCCCCTTCTCCTTCATCAAAAGGAAGGAAGGAAGGATGTTGGGGGAGGAAGGAAAGGACAAGGGAGAAGGCAAGTGGAATCAGACCAATGCAGTGACACAGAAAATAAAAAAGATGAAAAGGCAGGAAGAAGGTTTCATTCTCACCCATGCTCCCAGAAGAGAACAGCAGCTTTTCTCCTTGCACCTCACACATTCCAAGAGACCAGTCTTCACTTTCTGGCAGCCCCTTGCCTTGCGACAAGAGGCCTTTCCCCATCTATTCCCATATCATGGCAACCACTTCAAACACAGCTACTTCTATCTTCATGACACAAACCTCAAGTTCTTATCAGAGAACTAAAGACTCACGATGTGCTTACGGCTGAGGTACGTTTCTGGTCCAAGATGGGGAGCCCGGAAATAGGTCTGGAACTTTAAAAATGCTGGGGGTGGGGGACGGGCAGCAAGTGGAGGGGCAGGGTCCACGGCCTCCGCCCCTGCCCTCCCACCACCAACCCTAGGAAAACAGCGAGAGTTCCAGCCCTGGCTCTGCCTGCGACCTTGGAGCAGCTCTGGCACCAGATAAGCCTCAGAAGGCCCAGAGTCTGGGCTGGTGGGTTTGTCTGCTGCATCAAGGGTCCTGAAATCTGGGCCTAGGCATTTCCCTCTTGCTGGCCCCAAAGAGCAAACCCCAAACTAGCTCACTTTCTAGTCCTCCCACACATCGCTTCCCAACCCTCATCCCTGTCCTGCAAGACCCTGGTTTCTTCCCTTCAGCTTCAGGGTTCTGAACCCTGGCCCCTTACTTCACCTATGAGCCCAACCACAGGGATTGGAAGGTCATCTTACCTCTCCTGCAGTTCCAGGTCTGCAGTCCCAGCTCTGCAGTCCTTCCATTTACAGATTCTACCACTGCCTGGGGAGAAGGCAGCATCCTCCTCGGAATTTCATCCTTGTAGCCCTGCCTGTCTTCACCTAGGATGCACTGATGTAGGTAGGTGGTGAGTCTGTTCATGACGAAGCATTAACTCCTTCTCATAGTTCATGCTCCTGCTGTCCTACCAAGGCAAGTCCTCAGGGCACTCTCTCTCCCCAGTTAATCCCAGCTGCTTTCTCTCATTCTTGTCTCCCTGGTGGTCCAGTGGTAAAGAATGCTCCTTCCAATGCAGGGGACATGGGTTCAATCCCTGATTGGGGAACTAAGATATCACGTGCCACGGGGTAACTAAGCCCGCTCACCACAACTACTGAGCTCGTGTGCCTCAACGAGAGAGCCCCATGCCGCAAACTCCAGAGCCTACGTGCTCTGGAGCCCACACAACTAGAGAGAAGCCCACGTACTGCAACAAAGATCTCAGTGCCTCAACGAAGATCCGACATGCTGCAGCTAAGACCCGATGCAGCCAAAAAATAAAGAAAAATAAAGAAAATAAATAAAAATAATGGGCAGCATGAAGAGGGGTGTAAGCAGGGAGAGGTGGTTTCTAAAGTCAGGGTAGCATTTAGACATTTAGTTTTAAGAATCCAGACATTAGATGAAGGCTGTGTCAGAGGAAGAACCAATGGCAATTAATATACTAAACACAGAGAATTTCAACCAGGTATCAACTATCAGAACAAGAAAAAGGTAATGCCTCTGCCCAAACTGAGAATACCTGAAAGGAAAGCTAGTTCAAATAGCAGTTTAGGGCTTCCCTGGTGGCGCAGTGGTTGAGAGTCCTCCTGCCGATGCAGGGGACGCGGGTTTGTACCCCGGTCCAGGAGGATCCCATGTACTGAGGAGCAGCTGGGCCCATGAGCCATGGCCGCTGAGCCTGCGCGTCCAGAGCCTGTGCTCCGCAACGGGAGAGGCCACAACAGTGAGAGGCCCGCGTACCGCAAAAAAATAAAAAATAAAAAAATAGCAGTTTAACCAATGTCTATCTGAGGCCTGCACTTTGTTGGCACAGGAACAGATTGCCTGGATTTTCAGTATCAGAGAGAGGAGTCAGGTATCTAACTCAGTAGTCAGAGAAAATCTCCTAGTGAGCTTCTTAGTGATGGCCTTCCACCCCCCATCACTCCTATCACCTTTCACCTACAGGTTTCCCACTACAACTAGCAGTCCCTCTAGCTGGGACACTCAGCTGGACGAGAGACTTAACAAGAGGTTTCGGAGGGCCCCCTGGGAAGGCGGAGGTGGCTGTGACTCATGGTGAGGCCAAGGACAATGTCAGCTAAGACCCCAGGAAAATATAATTATTACTGTTTTTTTATGTTTTGTTATGTTGTTGTTGTTTCATTATAATTTATTTTAGTCTATATATATTTTTCATATTTCTATTTCTGTTACTTTTTGTTGTTCTGTGTTTTTTCCTTGTTTCTTTTCTTTCCTTTGTTCTATTTTGTTTTTATCTTTTTTCCTTTGTTCTATTTGTTCTTATCTTTTTTATATTTTTTTCATTTTTGTGTGTTTTGTTTTCTTTGCTTTTTCCTTCAGTTTGCATTCTGCTTTTGTTTTATTTTTTACTTTTGTTTTTGTTAGTTCTGTTTTTAGTTGTTCAATTTTGTTTTGGGATTCTTTTGTTTGTCTGGTTTTTCTCTTGTTTTTTGTTTTCTCTGTTTTTGTTTTTCTTTCTTATTTTGTATGTGTGTGTTTTGGGGGGGTTTTGCTTTGGTTTGGTTTTGTTTCGTTCTGCTTTACCATTTGTCTGGGGTTTTGTTTCTCTGCTTGTTTGATTGTTTGTTCGTTTGTTTTTAATTGTTGCCATTGCTGTTTCCTTGTTTTTGTCTTTGCTGTTTGTCTAGGGTTTTGTTTCTCTGTTTATTTTCATGTGTTTTCTTCCTGCCCTTTTTTTTTTTCTTTCCTTTTCTTTTTCCTTTCTTTGCTGAGCTGTGTAGCTTACAGGGTCTTGGTTCCCAGGCCGGGGATCGGGCCTGAGCCTCTGGGGTGGCAGCGCTGAGTCCAGGAAGCTGGAAAGCCAGAGAATTCCCAGACCCAGGAAATATTAATTGGCGAGAGTTCTCCCAGAGGTCTCTATCTCGACGCCAAGAACCAGCTCCACCCCACTGCCTGCAGGCTCCATTGCTGAATGCCCCACGCCAAACAACAAGCAAGACAGGAACACAAACCCACCCATCAGCAGACAGACTGCCTAAAATCATACTAAGCCCACAGACACCCCAAAACACACCACCTGACATGGCTCTTCCCATCAGAACGAAAAGATCCAGCTCCACCCACCAGAACTAAGGCACCAGTCCCTCCCACCAGAACCTAAACAAGCCATTGGACCAACCTCACCCACTGGGGGCAGACACCAGAAGCAAGAGGAACTACAACCCTGCAGCCTGCGGAAAGGAGACCTCAAACACAGTAAGTCAGACAAAATGAGAAGACAGAGAAATACGTTGCAGACAAAGCAGTAAGGTAAAAATGCACAAGACCAAATAAATGAAGAGGAAATAGGCAATCTACCAAAAAAGAATTCAGAGTAACGATAGTAAAGATGATCCAAAATCTCGGAAACAGAATGGAGAAAGTACAAGAAATGTTTAACAGGGACCTACAAGAACTAAAGAACAAATAAACAGTGATGAACAACACAATAACGGAAATTAAAAATACACTAAAAGAAATCAATAGCAGAATAACTGAGGCAGAAGAACGGATAAGTGAGTTGGAAGATAGAATGGTGGAAATAACTGCCACAGAGCAGAATAAAGAATAAAGAATGAAAAGAATTAAGGACAGTCTCAGACACCTCTGGGACAACATTAAACACACCAACATTCGAATTATAGGGGTCCCAGAAGAAGAAGAGAAAGGGTCTGAGAAAACACTTGAAGAGATTATAGTTGAAAACTTCCCTAACATGGGAAAGGAAAGAGTCAATTAAGTCCAGGAAGCACAGAGAGTCCCATACAGGATAAACGCAAGGAGAAACATGCCAAGACATACATTACTCAAACTATTAAAAATTAAATACAAAGAAAAAATATTAAAAGCAGCAAGAGAAAAGCAACAAATAACATACAATGGAATCCCCATAAGGTTACCAGCTTATCTTTCAGCAGAAACTCTGCAGGCCAGAAGGCAGTGGCAGAAAAACCTACAACCAAGATTAATCTACCCAGGAAGGCTCTCATTCAGGTTTGATGGAGAAATCAAAGGCTTTACAGACAAGCAAAAGCTAAGAGAATTCAGCACCACCAGACCGGCTTTGCAACAAATGCTAAAAGAACTTCTCTAGGCAGGAAATACAAGAGAAGGAAAAGACCTACAAACAAACTCAAAGCAAAAACAATTAAGTAAATGGTAATAGGAACATACATATCAATAATTATCTTAAATGTAAATGGATTAAATGCTCCAACCAAAAGACACAGACTGGCTGAATGGATACAAAAATAAAACCCATATATATATTGTCTACAAGAGACCGACTTCAGACCTAGGGACACATACAGACTGAAAGTGAGGGGATGGAAAAAGATATTCCATGCAAATGGAAATCAAAAGCAAGCTGGAGTAGCAATACTCATAGCAGACAAAATAGACCTTAAAATAAAGACTGTCACAAGAGACAAGGCAGGACACTACATAATGATCAAGGGACCAATCCAAGAAGAAGATAT
This sequence comes from Mesoplodon densirostris, assembly GCF_025265405.1. NCBI lineage: Eukaryota > Metazoa > Chordata > Mammalia > Artiodactyla > Ziphiidae > Mesoplodon > Mesoplodon densirostris. The sequence goes on along the minus strand of NC_082673.1, from coordinate 53,328,224 downwards.
AACAACTGTAAATATTTATGCACCCAACACAGGAGCACCTCAACATAGGAGCACCTCAATACGTAAGGCAAATACTAACAGCCATAAAAGGGGAAATCGACAGTAACACAATAAGAGTAGGAGACTTTAACACTCCACTTACACCAATATATAGATCCTCCAGACACAAAATTAATATGGAAACACAGACCTTAAATGATACATCAGACCAGATAGACTTAATTGATATTTATAGGACATTCCATCCGAAAGCAGCAGAATACATTTTCTTCCCAAGTGCTGACAGAACATTCTGCAGGATAGATCACATCTTGGATCACAAATCAAGCTTTAGTAAATTTAAGAACATTGAAATCATATCAAGCCTTTCTTCCGAACACAACACTATGAGATTAGAAATCAATTACAGGAAAAAAACTGTAAAAAACACAAACACATGGAGGCTAAGTAACATACTACTAAATAACCAAGAGATCACTGAAGAAATCAAAGAGGAAATCAAAAAATACCTAGAAACAAATGACAACAAAAACATGATGACCGGGCTTCCCTGGTGGCGCAGTGGCTGAGAGTCTGCCTGCCGATGCAGGGGACATGGGTTCGTGCCCCAGTCCGGGAAGATCCCACATGCCGCGGAGCGGCTGGGACCGTGAGCCATGGCCACTGAGCCTGCGCATCCAGAGCCTGTGCTCTGCAATGGGAGAGGCCACAACAGTGAGAGGCCCGAGTATTGCAAAAAAAAAAAAAAAAAAATGATGACCCAAAACCTATGGGATGCAGCAAAAGCAGTTCTAAGAGAGAAGTTCATAGCAATACAATCCTACTTCAAGAAACAAGAAAAATCTCAAATAAACAACCTAACCTTACACCTAAAGCAACTAGAGAAGAACAAACAAAACCCAAATTTAGTAGAAGCAAAGAAATCATAAAGATCAGAGCAGACATAAATGAAATAGAAACAAAGAAAATAGCAAAGACCAATAATACTAAAAGCTGGTTCTTTGAGAAGATAAACAAAATGGATAAACCTCTAGCCAGACTCATCAAGAAAAAAAGGGAAAAGAATTTAAATCAACAAAACTAGAAATGAAAAAGGAGAAGTTGCAACAGACACCATAGAAATACAAAGGATCATAAAAGTCTACTACAAGCAAATATATGCCAATAAAATGGACAACCTGGGCAGAAGGCCTAAAGAGACGTTTCTCCAAAGAAGATATACAGATTGCCAACAAACACATGAAAGGATGCTCAACATCACTAATCATTAGAGAAATGCAAATCAAAACTACAATGAGGTATCACCTCACACCGGTCAGAATGGTCATCATCAAAAATCTACAAGCAATAAATGCTGGAGAGGATGTGGAGAAAAGGGAATCCTCTTGCACTGTTGGTGGGAATGTAAGTTGATACAGCCACTATGGAAAACAGTATTGAGCTTCCTCAAAAAACTAAAAATAGAACTACCATATGACCCAGTAATTCCACTATTGGGCATATACCCTGAGAAAACCATAATTCAAAAAGAGTCATGTACCAAAATATTCACTGCAGCTCTATTTACAATAGCCAGGACATGGAAGCAACCTAAGTGCCCATCAACAGATGAATGGATAAAGAAGATGTGGCACATATATAAGATGGAATATTACTCAGCCATAAAAAAACGAAATTGAGTTATTTGTAGTGAGGTGGATGGACCTAGAGACTGTCATACAGAGCGAAGTAAGTCAGAAAAAGAAAAACAAATACTGTATGCTAACACATATATATGGAATCTAAAAAAAAATGGTTCTGAAAAACCTAGGGGCAGGACAGGAATAAAGACACAGACATAGAGAATGGACTTGAGGACATGGGAGGGGGAAGGGTAAGCTGGGATGAAGTGAGAGAGTGGCATGGACATATATACACTACTAAATGTAAAATAGATAACTAGTGGGAAGCAGCCGCATAGCACAGGGAGATCAGCTTGGTGTTTTGTGACCACCTAGAGGGGTGGGATAGGGAGGGAGGGAGGGAGACGCAAGAGGGAGGAGATATGGGGATAGCTGATTCACTTCGTTATAGAGCAGAAACTAACACACCATTGTAAAGCAATTATACTCCAATAAAGATGTTTAAAAAAAAGCAAAGAGGAAAATGAAGACTTTTTTTAAATGTAAAAAAAATTATTGTAAAAAAAGTTATTGTAAAAAAAATTTTTTAATGGACAACCTGGAAGAAATGGACAAATTCTTAGAAAGGTACAGCCTCCTAATACTGAACTAGGAAGAAACAGAAAATATGAACAGACCAATCACAAGTAATTAAAACTGTGATTAAAAATCTTCCAACAAACAAAAGTCCAGTACTAGATGGTTTCACAGGCAAATTCTAACAAACATTTAGAAAAGAGTTAACACCTATCCTTCTCAACTCTTCCAAAAAATTGCAGAGGGAGGAACACTCCCAAACTCATACCTGATACCTGATACCAAAGCCAAAGATATCACAAAAAAAGAAATTTACAGGCCAATATAACTGATGAACATAGACGCGAAAATCCTCAGCAAAATACTAGCAAACTGAATCTAACAACACATTAAAAGGATCATACAACATGATCAGTTGGAATTTATCTCAGGGATGCAAGGATTCTTCAATGTATGCAAATCAATCAATGTGATACACCATATTAACAAACTGAATAATAAAAACCATATGATCATCTCAGTAGATGCAGAAAAAGCTTTCAATAAAATTCAACACCCATTTATGATAAAATCTCTCCAGAAAGTGGGCATAGAGGGAACTTACCTCAACCTAATAAAGGCCATATATGACAAACCCACAGCAAACATTATTCTCAATGGTGAAAGACTGAAAGCATTTCCTCTAAGATCAGGAAGAAGGCAAGGGTGTCCACTCTTGCCACTATTATTCAACATAGTTTTGGAAATCCTAGCCATCGCAAGGAAAAAGAAATAAAAGGAACCCAAATTGGCAGAGAAGAAGTAAAACTGTCACTGTTTGCAGATGACATGATACTATACATAGAGAACCCTAAAGATGCTACCAGAAAACTACTAGAGCTAATCAATGAATTTAGTAAAGTCGCAGGGTACAAAATTAATACACAGAAAATTTCTTGCATTCCTATACACTAACAACAAAAGATCAGAAAGGGAAAGTAAGGAAACAATCCCATTTACCATTGCACCAAAAGGGATAATATACCTAGGAATAAACCTACCTAAGGAGGCAAAAGACCTGTACGCAGAAAACTATAAGATACTGATAAAAGAAATCAAAGACAACACAAACAGATGGAGAGATATACCATGTTCTTGGATTGGAAGAATGAATATTGTGAAAATGACTATACTACCCAAAGCAATCTACAGATTCAATGCAATCCCTGTCAAATTAGCAGTGGCATTTTTCAGAACTAGAACAGAACTAGAACAAAAAATTTTACAATTTGTATGGAAACACAAAAGACCTCGAATAGCAAAAGCAATCTTGAGAGAAAAAAAAAAAAATGGACCTGGAGGAATCAGGCTCCCTGACTTCAGATTATACTACAGGGCTATGGTAATCAAGACAGTATGGTAGTGGCACAAAAACAGAAAGATAGATCAATGGAACAGGATAGAAAGGCCAGAGATAAACCCACGGACATATGGTCAACTAATCTATTACAAAGGAGGCAAGAATATGCAATGGAGACAAGACAGCCTCTTCAAGAAGTGATGATGGGAAAACTGGACAGCTACAGGTAAAAGAATGAAATTAGAACACTCCCTAACACCATACACAAAAATAAACTCAAAATGGATTAAAGACCTAAATGTAAGGCCAGACACTATAAAACAGCATGATCTTTTTTGACCCACCCCCTAGAGTAATGAGAATAAAAACAAAATAAACAAATGGGACCTAATTAAACTTAAAAGCTTTTGCACAGCAAAGGAAACCATAAACAAGATGAAAAGACAACCCTCAAAACAGGAGAAAGTATTTGCAAACAAAGCAAATGACAAAGGATTAATCTCCAAAATATACAAACAGCTCATGCAGCTCAATATCAAAAAAACACACAACCCAGTCAAAAAATGGGCAAAAGACCTAAACAGACATATTTCCAAAGAAGACATACAGATGGCCAACAAACACATGAAAAGATGCTCAACATCACTAATTATTAGAGAAATGCAAATCAAAACTACAATGAGGTATCACCTCACATGGGTCAGAATGGCCATTATCACAAAATCTACAAACAGTAAATGCTGGAGAGGGTGTGGAGAAAAGGGAACCCTCCTGCACTGTTGGTGAGAATGTAAATTGATATAGCCACTATGGAGAACAGTATGGCGGTTCCTTAAAAAACTAAAAATAGAACTACCATGTGACCCAGCAATCCCACTACTGGGCATACACCCAGAGAAAACCATAATTCAAAAAGACACATGCACCCCAATGTTCAGTGCAGCACTATTTACAATAGCCAGGACATGGAAGCCACCTAAATGTCCATCAACAGAGGAATGGATAAAGAAGATGTGGTACATATATACAATGGAATATTACTCAGCCATAAAAAGGAATAAAATTGGGTCATTTATAGAGAACTGGATGGACCTAGAGAGCGTCATACAGAGTGAAGTAAGTCAGAAAGAGAAAAACAAATATGGTATATTAACACATATATGTGGAATCTGAAAAAATTGGTATAGACAATCTTATTTACAAAGCAGAAATAGAGACACAGACATAGAGAACAAACATACAGATACCAAGGGGGAAAGGGGGTGGGGTGGGATGAACTGGGAGATTGGGATTGATATATATACAGTATTGATACTATGTGTAAAATAGACAACTAATGAGAACCTGCTGTCTAGCACAGGGAACTCTACTCAGTGCTCTGTGGTGACCTAAATGGGAAGGAAATCCAAAAAAGAGGGGATATATGTATACATATAGCTGATTCACTTTGTTATACAGCAGAAACTAACACAACATTGTAAAGCAATAAAAATTTTAAAAAAAACTGTATGGGGTTGTTGGAGGCCCCCTCGCTGACAGCATTAATAGTAAGAATCAAGATAGAATGAGTTAATTCATTTCAGAAATGTTTACTGGGTGCCTTCTGTGTGCTAGGCCCTGTTCTAGGTGCTAGATAGACAGTGGTAAACAAGACAGACCAATCTCCCACCTCCTTAGGTGGCTTACCAAAGGGTATGTTGGAAATGGAAGCAACATAACTTCCCAATCCAGTCAAAAAGATTCAAGTGTTGTTAGGTCCTTGGAGGTGAATAGGATGTATTCACACAGAAATATTAATGAAATGTAAAGGATATAAAGAAAACTCTAACCTGTTCAATTGTATTGTAGCAGCTTGAGCTAATAGTGCTTTCAGGAATAGATTTTTCTTCTTTAAAAGGAATTCAAGGATCTTTGTGGTGATGGAAGAGTTCTGTATCTTGATTACGGTGGTGTTATAATACACAAATCTACACATGTGAAAAAACTACATAGTACTATTCTCTCTCTCTCTCTCTCTCTCTCTCTCTAACACACACACACACACAGACAGACACAAGTAAGTTCATATAAAACTGGTGAAATCTAAAAAAGTTCTAATGGATTGTACCAATGTCAATTTCCTGGTTTGATACTGTACTCTAGTTAGGTAAGAGTACCACTAGGGGAAACTGGGTAAAGCACCTCTCTGCACTATTTTTACAACTTCCTATGGATCTGTAATTATTTCAAAATTAAAAGATTTTTTTTAAGTAATTTGAGAGTTAAGAATGTTATTGTGACTCTGATCCACCCAAGATGGAAGGCAGGCTGATTCTTGTCACTGTCAGGGTTCTAAGCACATCCCTAGAAGGAGAAAGGGTGATCCATGAAGCTTCCTAGAGTCCTAGAAATCAAGCCTCCTCTTTGGTGGCTCTTTTAACTCTTCCCAGGATGCCCACAGAAGAGGCACACATAAGAAGCCATGGCAAACACTGGACTTTAGCTCAGGAAATTCTTCCAGAATGCCTCCCCATAGCCTGCTTGGAGCCTTCTCACACATCACACATGGTTCTCGGTTCTCTTGGCATCTCATCTTAGCTCCTTCTCTGCTTATTTCCCATGGTGGAGCTGGTAATTGTGCCCCAGACTCCTGGCACTGACCTAAGACATCATGGAGCAAGATTTAGGCATCACCTCTTGGCTCCAAACACGGATGTATCTCCGAAAAAATGGCTGAGGCCACGTAACCTGGAGCCCAGAGGGACCAACAATGCTCCCTGGTTCCCTACCCACACAGTCTGATTAATTTTTTAAATTTCTTTGTGCTGGTTTTATGCTCATCTAACAACAGTTGATCATGATTTGGACTTTTAAGTGTATTTGCTCACTTAAGTGGGAAGGAGTGACCAGAGAAAATAATCAATGTTTATTATCATGGTTATTATATCTCTTGTTGTAAATAAATCAATTTCCATTCTGGTTTCAGCAAAAGTTAAAGTCCATCCTCAGTAGAGTAGAATAGTTATGACTCCAGAACCAGGTTTAAACCCTCTACCGTCACCAGCTCTGGGACCTTGGATCTTACCACTCGCTTGCTATGGGACCTCAGGCAAGAACCTCATCTCTCTGAAGCACTTTTTGTTTCCTCATCTGTAAAGTGGGTGTAATAATAGAGCTTACCTCATAGGGCTGTTGAAAGCATTAAATGGAGTAATATATCTAAAGTACTTAGAGCTGCCTCTGCACGCTGTAAGAGTTATGTAGTAGTCATTATTACTGCCTGGAAATTAATAAAATAAATGTTGAGGCCTATAAATCTAGGAGGCAGACCCTGTAACTATAAGAAATGAGTTACCCCCAAGGACTGCCACACTAGCAGACCCAAGCTGAGAAATACACCAGCCTCTGAGACGTCTCTTGCCCCCCAAAGCCCTATGGAATTGGTTGTTGGTCTGCTTGGTGATAAAGAAAGGACACAAACCAATATTAAGTTTTGCCCTTCAAGGTCAAAACCATTTGGCAAGTGATTCAAGGCACAGAAACAATCTGGGAGTTCAGACAAATCTGTTATTCTGCTGAGCTGATTCACACATGGAATAAGAAGAGTTGCAAAGACAATCCACGTAATGTTACCTGAAAATATCCCCAGTAGCAGGGTTTTAAGAGCAAGTACTGCTTGACAAAGAACCACAGCAAAATAATACTTGTGTTTGCATAGGGTTACGGAAGTGAAACTGTTGCAGGCTCTACCTATGTGATAACAGACCCACTATTCAAGAAAGTTGACTGAAGGAACCAGTTAATTAATCAGTAGTTCAATTAACTTGCCAACTTAGTAAAAGATTCAGTTATCCTTGTGTTCAATTCAGTCAACTTTGTGTTCAATTCAGTCAAAGTGTTTAAATATGTTTTGCTATAATCCCAGCCTTTATCTGTAGCTCATTTGCCAAAAAAATTAAAATGAAAGTTCACCCAGGGAGAGATAACAAGAGTTAGAAAGTGATTACCCCATTTCATAAAATTACCAATACGGGCTAAAAATTAGGTATGGAAAGAGCTTAGGAAGCCAAGTAATAGCACCTGCCAGTATTACTACAATTAGCGTTGCCCCAAAATGTGATTTTGGCTAAGTTGCATTAAAAAAAAGACATACCTTAAAGGCCAGCCACAGCATAATTAATAAATACCAAAGTGATAGCTAAATCGGAGCAGGTAATATGGGCAATTAGGAAGGAACAACTCAGACTTCCCTGGTGGCACAGTGGTTAAGGATCTGCCTTCCAACACAGGGGACATGGGTTCGAACCCTGGCCCAGGAAGAACCCACATGCCGCAGAGCAACTAAGCCTGTGCGCCACTTCTGAGCCTGCGTTCTAGGGCCCGTGAGCCACAACTACTGAGCCCGCATGCCACAGCTACTGAAGCCCACGTGCCTAAAACCGGTGCTCTGCAACAAGAGAAGCCACTGCAATGAAAAGCCTGTGCACTGCAACAAAGTAGCCCCCGCTCGACACAACTAGAGACAGCCTGCGCACAGCTATGAAGACCCAACACAGCCAACAATAAATTAATTAATTAATTTTTTAAAAAAAAAGGAAGGGACAACTGGATGGAGCTGGTTCCTACTGATTCCCTCAAGGCACTCGGGGAAGTGATACAGCTGTTTTCCCAGGAGAGGCACAGACAGGGGTGCCTCTTTTGTTCTCCCTGCTGGGAGTTATTGTGTCTATCAGAGGGGCTCCAAATGCAAAAATCCTATGTCCATTCTATGCATAGATCTAGGATCTCAGAAGTTGGCAAAATAAAACCAGAGATTTAAAAAAAGAATACAGTTCCAAGGACCAATGTCCCCTAACTGTCCATTCATAGAAGTGGTCCAAGGGTAGGGGGTTTGGAGAATGGAGTCAGAATATGGAAGTGCCAAATAATAAAAGCCAATATATTCTGGGCGCTTACAGTGTGTCAGGCACTCTTCTTAAGCACTCCCATACAGTAACTCATTTCATTCTCAGGAGAGCAGCATTATCGGCTCCATATTACAGATGAGGAAACTGAGGCACAGAAAGATTAAGTAATTTCCTCAAGATCCACAGTGAACAGGTAGCTCACCTGTAATATTTTATCCAGGCAGTATGGCATCGGAGTTTATTTACTTGAATACTACATTATGGGGCCAGACAAGAAACCCCTTAAATAATGCACTATGGGGTCAAATGAGAGACAAAGCAATCTATCAAGTCCCCTTTGGCTTAGAAGTGCCTGCAACGATAGGTGTCAGTGCACATAAGGCCAGTGTTTGCAAAGAGGTGGTCATTTGGAGCTGTGGAGCAAACCCAATGACATCTTTAAAAGACTGGAAAGTGGGGGAAAAGGAAGAAGTTGGTACTGCAAAAAAATACTCAGCATGCATCACTCTTCCTTTCATGGACGCTAGCACAGCCACCACATCCACAGGGCGCCATGCCTCTGAGGCGTGGCAAACACTCTAAAGCAGCTTCCTGGCAGCTGACCTTTGCAAGAAAGGTCAAACTTACAAATCAACAACAGTGACATGCAACTCCCTACCCGCAGCCCTCCCTCCTGTGAACTGTTTACAGGTCCTAGCACCTGTGGGGCCCTGACCCCAGGGCAAAGCAGGCAAGGCTCCCTCTCCGGTTTCAGAGAGATGTGGAGAAAGGTAAAAGGTGATAAAGCCTGTGGGTGCACAGAAAGGATCTCATCACAAAGAAAAGCTATATCCACCTGAAAGGTATAAAAATATTAATAAAACAGAAAACTCAATTAAATAGAGTTGGAAGACCAGAAGGGGGAGCTCCCATACCCTGTAATGATAGCAGAGCCCAACAGGAAGAAGACTTCTCGTCTTTCCTGGCAAGGACTCAGCCAATGAAAAGCCATGGACTCTTCATTTTCTCTAGCCCTCCCAACCTTCTTTTCCCCTCTATAAAAGCATTCTCCTTCCCTCGCTATGGGGGGACCTGCATGTGGCTCGCCATGGTTGCAGACCCTGAATTGCAATTCTCTGCTGATCCTGAATAAACCCATCTTTGCTGAAGAAATAGCTGGCGGTCTGTTCAGTTCAGGTCAACAAAGCTAAAAGTAATGATTATCAGTGAAAAGGGAAATAATTAGTCTGGGAGCAGAGAACCAAGAACAGAGTACGTTTCTCACGAAACAGTCAAATCTGGGCACAGATCAGAAAAATAACTAGAATGGAGATAAGTGGAGTTATTTACAGAAAGAAAAAAATCTGTTTTAAAAAAAATCAAAAGCCCTATGCTCAGCTGCAGTTAAAAACAGCTAAAATCTGAGAGCATGTCTGCAGAGGAAATTGACTGGAAAACCAGAGAGGTGTCCTCTGTCTGCTCAGAGTTCTTACTGGACCCCACCAAGGAAGATGGAGGCCTTTTCTGTCCTTTATCCCAGGAAGCACGGTGTCCTGAGCAGGGAAGGGCGGCATCACCCGAGCCACGTGGGGCTTTCAGGGGACGAAGAAGGACAGTAAAGGCAGAGCAGCTCTTTCTCACTGGGGTAAACTCCCACACAGCCTTTGAAATGGTGCAACACCCAGAATGCACCAAGGAGAAAGGCCCCACTGGTATGGGACTGGAGAGTATTTTCTCCTTTTACTTGTAATGATTCAAACGCTGAGGGATGCCAGACAAAAATGAGGAAGCGGCGGGGGGAGGGAGGATCCTGATGGAGCTTATGTCTGCAACATATGGAATAAGTTATTGAGGAAAGTGGCTCTCACAGAATTTGTAAAAGTTGAGGAGGGGCAGTTATGCTTCTTTTGGAGACAGAGAAGATTGAGGGCGTGGTGAAAAAAGAGCAAAACGGGATTAAGATAAACCAAAAACAGAGGAGAAATATTGGGCCAGATGAACTTTCACCTTCCCTAAAATGATTTATGTACTTATGAAGAGCTAGACTGGACTTGATTTCTGGGGGTGAAAGTTGCTGGTGAACCTGCACAAATTCAGCATTTCTGCAGGGATTCTGGGCAGAGCTACAGTTCTACGGGCAGAGCTAACGTCAAACATTTGTGGTAAAGAGGTTTAGTATTTAAGTGGGATGAACCATTACTAAGTCTTAGACTTGAGGACCTCACTCTGAGGAGAAGAAAAGATGGAAGGGAGGAAGGGAGAGAGACAGGAGGGAGAGGTAGAAAGAGAAGAGAATCTGATTGTACAGAAATCTGAGGTCACCAGATCTAAGAGATTTCATAACCGCTTGGGCCAGAGAGGGTTGGGAAAAATAGTGTTAGTACACAGCTAAGCTAAATGTCAGAATATCTAAGTGACGACTGTCACAGGAGAAAGCAGGAGCCAGGATCCCAAGGAGATGAGATGTAAGGTTGAGAAATTTTACTGGGAGTTGGGTAGTGGATGGGGAGATCGGGAGAATTGAAGACTTGCCTAGCTAAGGCCCAAAGAGTCAGTTGAAGGTTGACCCTGACAGCTTTACTAAGGGTTGAGATCCATGGAAGGGTCATGAAATCAATGTAGTCCTTTTTCTGCAGAATTTTAAAAAATAAAATAAGCTAGGAAGGTTGAGATAAGATATAGACTACAGTAGATTATACTAGAAGAGTGCATTGCATTCTGTACCGAGGGTAAACATAGTTCAATGATACTTTTAATTCACAGTGTATGTGCGTCGTTACATAAAATACACATCTTATGTGTGTATTTACCCAAAAAAGTTTGAAACCACTGATAAGAAGAGGCTCCAGGGGAAACAGGGGAAGAGGGAGAAAAGAGTTGTAAAATTCATGAAAATTAGAGTTCTTAGCAAATGCCACAACAGTTCTAATTTCTTCCTTGAAGAATAGAAGCCCAAAGAAACAAAATAAGTGTAGCCAAGGTTCTAGGGTTCAGGACAGTGCAGAAATGGTATCGTCATTACTCTAATGTAAGTGCCTGACATTAAGCTTTTGATTATCAAGGCATCCATTTCAAAGACATCCACATTTAATAATTACATTCCCAGCTGTCTGACACCGCTACTATCAAAAACTCAGATAAGGAGTTAGGCTGCCCTCACCCATGAAGGTCCCTCTTTCAGAAAGCCCTGGGTAACCTAGATAACTGACCACGTGAGTGACTTCGCTTCTCCCTTCCTGTGCCCTAACTCCCTTTGTTATGCTTTAAATTAGCCAATAGTGAACTTACAAAACCCTCAACATCCCGCCCTTGGGCCGTAACATACGCACAGCCCCAGGTCCACTCTCTTATTCTCTCTCTCTCTCTCTCTGCCCCACCCCCCAACTTGGCTCTGTAGCCATCAGGTGTGCCCTGTACCCTCCGGGACTCACGAGTAATAAATCTTGTTCAGCACAGTTCCCTGATGGCTTGGCTGAAGTGCGTCCTGCGATTACAACAAGAACCACAAGGGCTGGTCCACCCACAACACTGGCCCAGGTTGGGGGCAATATCTTTGGGGGTTTCCCTACAAGTAATGCTGGTCAGGCCTGCCGAGTGCCGCATGCATTCTTGGAGGAGAGCATCCCTATCCATGGGCTGGGACCCCACAACAAGGCCAGTGAGTCCTTTTTTCTAAATTGTAAGGGAAAGAGGATAAGAGAGGAGGCGGGGGGAGGGAAGTACTGCAGACAAACCTCTGCTTTGACTATTGTCTTGGGTTGGTTCTACTGCTAAAGTGGACAACAGATTTACAATTAGAAGTGTCCGTTCTGCCACCACTTAACTGTGAGATCTTGGGCAGTCATTCAACTTCCATAACCCTCAGGTTTTTCCTCTATAAGTCAGCGCCAAATACTGGCACTAACCCCTGTTGAGTGCTACCAGCATCCGTTCCCCTCTGCTTATTTCCTAAGAGACCTGACTTTGTTCATTCATCCACCCCCTCCACGTGGCCCATGGGAAACGGACTCCCAGCCCAGCTCCAGGAGAGGATCCTGACTGGTCTATGCCAATCACAGTAACCCCACCCTTCCTCTGGTCCAGGAACCCAAACCAGTCACTGTAAACTACTGACTAAATCACAATGCAACAAGGCTAAAGTAAAGATTAAACCAATCTCTGTAAAAGCATTTTATAAACTGCAGAAAAGTTATACAAGTAACAGCTTTTTCCAAAATTATAAAGTTTCAACTAACATGGGGTTTTTAGGAAAAATCCTTAACTATTATAAGTCTCACGTTCTTTCTTTGGGACATATTTGCCCTCTGCTGACCTCTGAGCAGGGACTGTATTCTGTACAACACCTATTGCATTATCAACACTTAATAAATGCAAAATAATGTTGTGTTAACTATAAATTGCCACCAGATGTTCTTAAGGCTTTGAAACCGTCAAGTGAAACTGATTGCACAAAATAGTAGTTTAATTATTACATCATCCATCTCAGTAATGGTGAGCGTCTGTCTGTCTTAGGGCTGAAAGCTCAAGTTAAACCACTGCTGTAGTGTTGAAGATCAAATGTTCAATATGTGGTCCCTAAAGGCAGATTTTGGGAAGAGCCAACAATCAGCTTCTCTATACATCATCATCTTGAATTATTTTGTTCAAAGGCAAAGCTCAGCATCCAAAACAAGATGTCAAACAAGAAGTCAAAAAAAGAAGTTTCTGGCTGAAATGAGGTTTAGGAAAACAAATACTCCCAGCAGTGCACACAAGCAACCAGAAGCATTATCCATAAGTGGTTAATAAATAAGAAGATAGGATGACAAGGCTGTTTAGAAAAGCTAGAAGGAATTGTCTCCTCCGCTGAAGGGCACCAGGAAAGGATTCCTGCATCCCCAGAAAATGTTCCCCCATGCAGTGGGTCTCAACCCTATCTGTAGATTGGAATCACCTGGGTAGGGTTTTTTTTTTTTTTTTTCAGTTGTCCCAGAACCCCACTGCAACCAATTAAATCAGAATTCCTGGGAGAGAGACTTAAATTATAGATCCTGAACCAACATCACTTAGGAATTTGTTAGAAATGCAGAATCTCAAGCCCCACTCAAGCCCCCATTCCAGGCCTATGGAATCAGGATTTGCATTTTAACAAGCTCTCCAGGTGAGCCATGTGCCCATTAAAGTTTGAGAAACATAAGCTTAGATGACAAAAAAAAAAAAAAAAAGCTTATTTTTCTTCACAGAATAGTTACAGGCTAACAGTCCAGGGTAGCAGGGAAGCCCTCCTCCACCCAGTCCTTTAGGATCCCGGTTCCTTCCTTTTTGTTGCTCTGTCATCCCCCAGGACATTGCTAACATCGAGCTGGTCAAAGCTGGACCACTCTGGCTTCCAACCAGCTGCAGGGAAGGACAGCACTGCAGGAAAACCTATTGTCCTGAGGCCTAAGACCAGAAGTGCTACACAATGTTTCTTTTCTGAATTTAGTCACAGGACCACATCTGACTCAAAGGATATTGGGATAGCTAGTTGAATCATGTCTGGGAAGAAGGAGAGGACAAATTTTGGTGAACAAAGATCAGTCTCCATGCCAGACATAAAGTGCCCAATAAATGATAGCTAATATTAGAGCCATTATTATTAACCAGCATGTATGCTTCACAAGCTTAGAATACAAATACTGTTTCATTTATTTTATTCTTCTAGTAAATTGCTTAAGGCCCAAAGACCTTACCAGCATGAAGTCTGAAATTCCTTCCTTGAGGCCTTATCCATTCTTTCATCCCTATAGAGTACAACATCCTAGGGCCTTTCTCAGTTCTAAAAAGTCAGTCATACTTCCAAATGCCAGGTGAGAGAAATAACTAGAAAGTTTCTACTAGCTCACCAGTACCACTGCTTGGTGGCTACCTCGTGGTCATACCAGACATTGGTCCCACCCAGTCCAATGGCTGATTATCTCTGTCACGGAGAAGTCTTTGCTTTGCTCAGGCCACTGTCAAGCCTCCACCCATCCTCTCAAGCTAAATGGATCCACTCAGTCATCATCTCTAAGCATGAAACAATGCCCAGCTGGCTGGGTGTAGAAAGGTCCTGCCCCACCCAAGTGCTGTAGAACCACCCCTTCTCACAGTCCAAGGGCCCCATGAAGCCCTGACCCAGATTCTGAATCCAGGCTAGATATGCCCATGGTGAATTCCACTCTAGAGCCCTTGGTGTTCTTTATTTCCAACAAATGTTAGCCCAGTACATCAATGTCTAATGACATTAACTCTCAAAAGAGAAGGACCAAGGACTTTATCCCTTTGCTTCCAGGGGGTTCCTTGGCTACTTGGGAAAATTACCAACTCCTACTCAAGACCAGTTCTATATACCAAGGGCTATGGTGAGGGGGCTACCTCTGTCAGGCCATAAAAAAAAAAATCCCTTGATAATATTACCCCAGGGATAAGAGATATCTACTGGCCTTACATTTTTACAGCAAAGGGATTCACTCAAGTGATTTTTCCTATTATACTAAAAACTCTGCTCCAAGGCTGTTGCTGGCTATGAAAGAGGCTGGCACCATTTTAAACATCTCATCTCAGCAGTTTTCAATAACACCTAACATCTCTTCAAGGCAAGTATCATTATCATCATCTCTGTTTATTGTTTTAAAGAATGGAGAGTTTAAGAAACCCCCTAGTCTCAATGATCATAGAGCCAGGGTTCAAAACCTGGTCTTTCTGGCTAACAATAAAAATAATAATAATAACCTTTATTGAGCACTTTTTATTCACTGTATACTGTAAAAAATTAATAAACAGAGACTTCCCTGGTGGTCCAGTGGTTAAGACTTTGCCTTCTGGTGCAGGGGGTGCAGGTTCGATCCCTGGTCAGGGAGCTAATATCCCACATGCCTCACAGCCAAAAAAAAAAACATAAACCAGAAGTAATATTGTAACAAATTCAATAAAGACTTTAAAAATGGTCTACATAAAAAAAAATCTTTAAAAAAATAAACAGGGACTTCCCTGGTGGCACAGTGGTTAAGAGTCCGCCTGCCAATGTAGGGGACACGGGTTCGAGCCCTGGTCTGGGAAGATCCCACGTGCCGTGGAGCAACTAAGCCGGTGCGTCACAACTGCTGAGCCTGCGCTCTAGAGCCTGCGAGCCACAACTACTGAGCCTGCGTGCCACAACTACTGAAGCCCATGTGCCTAGAGCCTGTGCTCCACAACAAGAGAGGCCACTGCAATGAGAAGCCCACGTACCACAGTGAAGAGTAGCCCCGGCTCACCGCAGCCGGAGAAAGCCCGTGCCCAGCAATGAAAACCCAATGCAGCCAAAATAAATAAATTTAAAAAAAAATAATAATAAACAGAAACCTCAATTAAATAGACTTGAAAGACCAGAAGGGGCTATTCCCATACGTGACTATAGCAGAGCCCAACAGGAATAAGAACAACTCCTCTTCTTTCCCGGCAAGGACACAAACAATGAAAAGCCATGGGCTCTTCATTTTCTCTAGCCCTCTCAACTTCCTTTTCCCTTCCATAAAAGTGTTCTCCTTCCCTTGTCACGCAGGGACCTGCATGTGGCTCGCCATGGTTGCAGTCCCCAAATTACAGTTCTTTGCTGATCCTGAATAAACCCATCTTTGCTGGAGAAATGTCTAGCAGTCAATTTTAGGTCAACATCTTAGTGGCCCATATGGGAACCAGAGAAGACCCTTGACAGCTCTGGGTTGACTGAGCAAACAGGGACAATACCCACAAGACAGCCCACTGTCGCTCACTACTTTTCTCACCAACCCTGCAGTTTGAAGGTACATCTTTATCCTCAATCCAAGCTCACTCCCTCTTTCATTCGAAGATTTCCAGATTTTACTTGGGCTCTATTTTAAGGTTTCATCTTTCTGGTTAAGGCCTTGTTTTGTATATGAGTACTCATTTAGTACTTTGGTCTGATCTTGAGGTTACACTGTATCAACAAACTTTGGCTCATCCTTCAGGAATAAGTTGCTTCAAATGAAACTGTGGCCATTCAGGCTATCTTCCAAAAACTGGCTGGAAAAGACTTCAGCCTGGCTACTCCTCCAGGACAAGGCTATTGCCTTTGAATTGGCTGGTATTCAGGCTTGCAAGCTGTTGGACTTGAACCATAAGCTATGTGAACCATTTGAAAACTGTTCTTTTAGACTAGAGAAAATCCTCTGAGAAATGGGATCCCAGTTATCTAAATATTTTGAGGGTGCACCCACACAATGACTCCTGCCAATTTTATTTCCTTCCTCATGCACATTTCTAACTAAAAGGACCAACCTGACCAAAGGCAATCTAAAGTATCAATGTCCATTACGGGGAACTTTCTGAAATCCTCAAACTTAATTTCCTTAAAACCAAATTGGACTACAATAGCTCAGAATCTTCCAGAATTTAGTGGAATGCTTATTTCAGTTGGATTTTGAAGTTTCCCAGTGTTATCAGGAATCTAAAATTGCCTCTCTGCAAAATAAAATTTTAAGATTAACTGAGGCAAACAATCGATTTAAGAAAAATAAAGTGGCCCCTGAAGCCTCAGGCTCTTCTTCCTAGGCTTCTCTGTCTCAGGCTCCGCCTCCAGAGCCACCTTGTCTCTCTTCCCCTGCTCCTCAAGCCCAGACTCTGCCTCTAGTGCCATTTTCCTCCTTCCTTTCTACCCTGCCGACACCTCCTTTTCAACTTCGATACTGCCATACTAATTCTCTCACCCAACTTCCCCTTTTCTCTGAAATTCTCCCCACTCCCTCTTCCTCTGAACTTTTCAGAACCTGTCCCTTTAAAATTAAGCATCCTGAGGATCGAGAGGCTAAGCCCTTAATTTCTTATACTCTCTGGACTGAAGCCTAACTGCAAGCCATAGTCAAAGATTTTCCCAAAGTAACCAAAGATCTTCACAGATTCGCTGAGAAATGTTAACACAGTCGTTCAAACTAATCAACCTGGTTTCTCTGACTTACATCACCTAATTCATATGCTTGTCGGTAAAGGCCAGGCTCAACGTTGGATGGGAACTGCTAATTGGGAAAATCCTGAAAGGTCTCTAGAATTACAACTGGGAAACTGGCCTGCTTATTATACAGTCAGGCTTGCGCAACTGCTAGGTGACTGCATTGAGCAATTCCTAGGACTTTTCCAAAGCCTGTTGATTGGAATAAAATTCAGGCTTGCACACAAAAATCTGATGAACCTGTTCATGATTATTACACTCAACTTCAGATTTTTTTTTTTTTTTTTTTTTTTTTGCCGTAAGCGGGCCTCTCACTGTTGTGGCCTTTCCCGTTGCGGAGCACAGGCTCCGGATGCGCAGGCTCAGCGGCCATGGCTCACGGGCCCAGCCGCTCCGCGGCATATGGGATCCTCCCAGACCGGGGCACGAACCCGTATCCCCTGCATTGGCAGGCGGACTCTCAACCACTGCGCCACCAGGGAGGCCCCAGATTATTTTTAAGGAAAATTCTGGTCTTCCTTCAGATGTTGAATCCACATGGCTAGCTTTTGCTCTATTTTTATTTATGGACTGATCTGAGACCTTTCCCTTCTAGTAGAAAGGACCAGAATGGAATGGGAAACTACCTCCCTCCAGATTTAGTTAATCTGGCAAACCAGCTCTCTCTCATCCTAGATGAATGTCCTCAAAGGAAGGCCACCAAAATTCTTAATCTTCACCTCTAGCAAATGAAACCTCCTAAGTGAAACCAAACCCTCCTAGCTTCTGCTATTATTGCAAAGATCTAGGGTACTGGAAAAGAGATCTTTACAAATTTAAGCACTTTAGGCACTTTCAGCCCTCTAACCAGCCTTTCCAACATCCTCCCAATTCTCAATGACGGGCCTCCAAGGAAGTGCAGGGGCTTTTCCCAATTCTCCCTCTTAATCAGCTTAGAGAAACATTTCTCCAGATTGGGGAAGAGAAATGTTTCTCTTCCAGTCCTAATTGACACTGGAGCTACACTCTCAGTGCCCACTACTATAAAATAGCCCTTGCCTCAGAGTACTCAAATAATTCAAATAGTGGGGATCTCCAGTAAACCTCAAGAGGTTCCTGCCTCTGAGCCCTTTGAGAGATACACACCCTTTTCTCCTTAGTTCCCCGTGCCCCTATCCATTTATTAGACCAAGACTTCTTAGAGAAGTATCATGCTGGAATTTCTTTCCCCCAAAGGGGGAAAGAAATCTAGAATTTTAAAGTGTCATGGAAGTAACCAACCAGGTGAATTAGATGATACCTTTGGCATCTTTTATTTCTTCGGTCTCTGATGATATTAGAGCTGATTCTAGAAACACTGATCAGCTGTCCCTATGGAATCAGTTACCACTTTCCTATTGGGCAAAATCTCCAACTGATGGTGGCAAAATTCATGATGTACCTCCCACCAAGATTCAAACAGACCCCTCAAAATCTCTCCCCCAAATTAATCAATACTCTGGAAGTAAAGAAAGACCTTCAAGGTATAAAACCCATACTAGAAGATTACAAGGCTCAAGGCCTCATTATCCCTTGTCATAATCCCTGTAACACTGCCATTTCACCAGTGAGAAAACCTAAGAGCCAAGACTGTAGGTTTATCCAGGACCTCCAAGCAATAAACAACATTGTTACCCCTCGACACCCTGTTGTTCCTAACCCTGGAACACTACTAACATCCATCTACACCAGAGGCAAATTCTTTACTGTAACTGATTTATGCAGTGCATTCTTTAGTATTCCAGTTGATGAAGTTAGCCAATTTTTTTTGCCTTCACTTGGGAAGAAAAATAATTCACCTGGACAGTAATGCCTCAGGGTTTTACTAAGTCCTTATTATTTCTTGCAAATCCTGAAGGCTAATCTGGATGATATAAAATTCCCTAGAGATTCTACTTTGTTGCAATATGTAGATCAGGGGTCCCCAACCCCCAGGCCACAGACCAGTACCAGTCCGTGGCCTGTTAGGAACCAGGCCACACAGCAGGAGGCGAGCGGAGGGCGAGCAAAGCTTCATCTGTACTTACAGCCGCTCCCCATCACTCGCATTACTGCCTGAGCTCCGCCTCCTGTCAGATCAGTGGCAGCATTAGATTCTCATAAGAACGCGAACCCTACTGTGAACTGCGCACATGAAGGATCTAGGTTTCATGCTCCTTTTGAGAATCTAATGCCTGATGATCAGAGGTGGAGCTGCGTGGTGATGCTCGCACTGGGGAACAGCTGCAAATAAAGATTATCATTACCAGAGAAGTTTGACGGCACAGAGACCATAATCAATCAACTGCTTGCAGATTCATATCAAAACCCTATCAGTGAGTGGCAAGTGACAATTAAGCTGCATTAACAAAAAAAAAAAAGCAGACAAAAAAGCCTGCTAGGGCTTCCCTGGTGGTGCAGTGGTTGAGAGTCCGCCTGCCGATGCAGGGGACGCGGGTTCGTGCCCCGGTCCGGGAAGATCCCACATTCCGTGGAGCGGCTGGGCCCGTGAGCCATGGCCGCTGAGCCTGCACATCTGGAGCCTGTGCTGCGCAACAGGAGAGGCCACAACAGTGAGAGGCCCGCGTACCGCAAAAAAAAAAAATAAATAAAGCCTGCTAGTAGCAGGCTTTATGGTGGCAAGTGAGTTGATGTACTTCAGTTGTACAGCTGCATCTGGTGGCAGGCTTTAAGTCAGAATCCGACACTTATTTTAGTCTGTGCGTGGCCCGCGCATTAGTTTATTTTCCACTTCTGTCCGCGCCTCTTTCCCGCCCTGCGCACTTGTCTCAGTCACAGTTTTGGTAAGCCCACGAGCTAACCCTAGCCAAAATGAGTAAAAAACAAATGTCGCTGGAGAGCTTCTTTGAAAAGGGGGAGAGACCCACTGATGAGAAAGCAGAAGGCTCTAAGAGTGCCAACAAAAAGAAAGCTGCATTTAAAAGAAAATACCAAGAGTCCTACTTAAATTACAGGTTCATTGCAACAGGTGATTCACATTCTCCAAGCCCGCTATCCAACAAAGCCATGAGACCTTCAAAAGTGCTTTGCCACGTGGAGACCAAGTACCCTACCTTAAAAGACAAGGGCTTCCCTGGTGGCGCAGTGGTTGAGAGTCCGCCTGCCAATGCAGGGGACACGGGTTCGTGCCCCGGTCCGGGGGATCCCACATTCCGCGGAGCGGCTGGGCCCGTGAGCCATGGCCGCTGAGCCTGCACATCTGGAGCCTGTGCTCCACAACGGGAGAGGCCACAACAGTGAGAGGCCCGCGTACCACAAAAAAAAAAAAAAAAAGACAAGCCTTTGGAGTTTTTCAAAAGAAAAAAACATGAACACGAAGAACAGACACAATTGTTGAAAGTCACCACTTCATCAAATGTGTCTGCACTAAGAGCATCATTCTTAGTGGCTAACAGCATTGCTAAAGCTAAGAAGCCCTTTACTATTGGTGAAGAGTTGACCCTGCCTGCTGCTAAGGACGTTTGTCATGAACTTTTAGGAGAGGCTGCAGTTCAGAAGGTGGCACGTGTTCCTCTTTCGGCAGCACCATAACTAGACGAACTGATGAGGTAGGATATTGACGCACAATTGTTACAGAGGATTAATGGGTCACCATGGCATGCAATCCAGGTTGACAAGTCTACCAGTGTTGACAACAAGGCAACAATGCTTGTTTTTGTGCGATATATTTTTCAGGAGGACGTGCATGAGGATATGTTATGTGCACTTTTGTTGCCAACCAACATCACAGCTGCAGAACTGTGAATGATTACATATCAGGAAATGATTACATATCAGGAAAACTGAATTGGTCATTTTGTGTCGGGATATGCATGGACAAAGTGGCTGCCACGACTGGACGGCTTTCTGGTTTCACTACTCGGGTCAAAGAGGTCGCTTCTGAGTGTGAGTCTACGCGCTGTGTCATCCACAAAGAAATGCTTGCTAGCCAAAAAAATATCACCTGAACTTAACAACGCTTTGCAGAATGTGATTAAAATTATCAACCACATTAAAGTACATGCCCTTAACTCACGTCTGTTCGTGCAGCTCTGTGAGGAGATGGACACAGAGCACACACGTCTTCTCTTATACACAGAAGGGAGACAGCTTTCTAAAGGTAGATCACTGGCCAGAGCTTTTGAGTTATGAGAGCCACTCCAGAGATTTCTTTTAGAAAAACAGTCACCACTGGCCACACATTTCAGTGACACAGAATGGGTCGCAAAACTTGCTTACTTGTGTGACATATTCAACCTGCTCAACGAACTCAACCTGTCACTTCAGGGGAGAATGCCAACTGTGTTCAAGTAGGCAGATAAAGTGGTGGCATTCAAACCCAAACTGGAATTATGGGGGCGACAAGTGAACACCGGGATTTTTGTCATGTTTCAAACATTAGCAGAGATTTGGAAAGAGACTGAGCCAGGGCCTTCTTTCTCCCAGCTATCACCTATCTCAGCTTTCAAAAGAGTTTGAGCATTACTTCCCAACCACAAAAGATCTCCAAACTGGGAAGGAATGGATCCGTGACCCATTTGTGACTAAGCCGGGTGAATTGACTTTGCCCGTGCTAGAAGAGGATCAACTGCTTGAGATCGCAAATGACGGTGCCCTTAAGAGTATGTTTGAGACAACTTCAAATCTCCATATGTTCGAATTAAAGTCAAGGCAGAATATCCTGAGATTGCCACAAAAGCACTGAAAAGCCTGCTTCCATTTCCAACATCCTGTCTTTGTGAGGCAGGACTTTCTGCAGTGACAGCAACCAAAACAAGATTACAGAGTAGACTGGACATAGCAACACACTTCGGGTGTCACTGTCTCCCACCACCCCTAGATGGGACCATCTAGTTTCAGGAAAACAAGCTCAGGGCTCCCACTGATTCTGCACTATGTGAGTAGTATAATTATTTCATTATATAATACAATGTAATAATAATAGAAATAAAGTGCACAATAAATGTAATGTGCTTGAATCATCCCCAAACCATCCCCCAACCCTGGTCTGTGGAAAAACTGTCTTCCACAAAAGTGGTCCCTGGTACCAAAAAGGTTGGAGACTGCTGATGTAGTCTTCTTTGCCCTCCTTCTCAAGCCTCCTCAGGAAGGCAGCATCCACTTGATAAAGCTTTTCATGTTAAAGGGATATAAGGTCGCCAAGGAAAAATTGCAGTTTGTCCAAACCCAGGTTCAATATTTAGAGTATCTGATATCAGAACAGGGCTACACCTAGATCCAGATAGACTTCATGGTGTCCTAAGTTTCCCAAAACCCAAAACTAAGTGCCCACTTAGAAAACTTGGAGGTTTTCTTGGGCTAGTTGGTTATTACTGAAATTAGATTTCAAATTTCTCTTTTATGGCCAAACCTCTACATGTTTTACTCAAAAATAACAACCCTGGCCCAATTTTATGGGAAGAACTGGAGACACAGACTTCAGTGCCTAAAAGAAGAGTCTGATGAACCTACCTGCCCTTGGCATCCCAATTATCAGATTCCCTTTTTCCTTTTTATATAGGAAAAGGAAGGAAATGCCCTTTGGGTACTCACCTAAAAACACAAGGGCCACCAACTGGACCAGCAACTGGACCCTGTGACATGGGGATACACCCCTTGCCTTAGAGCCATTACTGCTACTGCTCTTTTGGTTAAGGCCACTGAGAATATCATTGTGGGATCCCTTTAACCATTCTCGTACCTCATGCTGTAGAAGTCCTCCTGAAGGCTCTTCATATTCAGTACTTCTCAGCTAGTTGCCTCACCTCCTATGAAGTCCTTTTGTAAACTGCTCCTCACATAACTCTTTTATGTAATAACCTTACCCAGCTACCCTTCTCCCCTCTGTCACTGACAAAGTCCCTCACCACTGCCTAACGTTGACAGACCATTTCGTGATTCCTCGTGATAATCTGCAGGAAAATCTTTTGGGTAATGCTGACTTCTAATGGTTCACTCATGTCCCTTATTTAAAAGATGAAATAGCAAATACTGTGCTGGGTATGCTATTACAACTCCTTTTGATGTTGTTGAGTCAGCATCTTTACCTATGGCTACTCCAGCCCAACAGGTTGCATTATCTGCTCTTACACAAGCTTGTACTTTAGCCAAGGACCAAACTGCCAATACTTCTATTTGATAGTACATATGCTTTGGGAGTAGCTCATGATTTTGGAATGTTGTGGAAGCAATGTAACTTTCTTACTTCCAGTGGAAATTAAATTAAAAATGGCTCCTACATTCAGAAATTATTGAATGCAATACCTTTACCTGCCGCTTCAGCTATTTTTAAGATCCCAAGGCATTCTAAACTGGACTCTCTGAAAGCTAAGGCAAATTGCCTTGCTAGTATTTCCACAAGGAATGCTGCTTTTTTAAAGGGACCAACAACAGCCAAACCTCCGTCATGGTCTAGAGGGATAGTTCACCAAATGATACCTTAGAAAAACTGACTTAGAGAAGCCCAACAATTGGCCTCAGGAAAAAAAAAAAAAAGATTGGACATTCAACAACTGTTGGTTTGACAAAAAGGGAAAGCTCTGGTTTAGACCAAATATCAACCTAGTCCTACTGGAGACTAAAATTCCCACTCCTCACCCCAGTACATTAAACCACTGGTCTACTGACAAAGTGATAGCCTTATTGAACCAATACTGCAGGGAAAATATTAACCAGGCCACAAAAAGTGCCTACCTTACTATTCCACTTGTCTGATTCAAACCAGGGAAGCCTGTTCATACTGCTCCCAAACACTAAAGAGCCTAGAGTTCTGGCAAATGGATTTCATACAACTTTCTCTGTCTAATGGATATAAATCTGTTTTAGTCATGGTCTGTATGTTTTCATACTGGACTGAAGCCTTCCCTTTCAGACTACTGCCTTTCCTGTGGCTAAAGTCCTTTTGGAAAAGATTATCCCTATCTGGGGAACTCCTCTAAAACTTCATAGTGATTGAGGAATGCATTTTACTGGCCATGTACTAATGGCATTATTAAGACTCAGTTGGCAAAATTTGTAGAGGCCTTTCAAATACCTTGACCAAAACATTGCCATTAATGCTTCTAAATCTCAGATCTACACCTTTTGGAACTCATAAATTCTCAGCTTTTGAGATAGTCATAAGATGCCCAATGTACTTGGCTACTGCTCCTTTTGACCCACAACTGATAAAAGTAGAGATAGTCTAATATTGCAAAGGCCTAATTGCTTCTATTAAAAATATGTCGGGAGATAAAGACCTTAAGTGCCACACCTTGCAACCTGGAGATTTTGGTTATTAGAAAAGACACCTCCAGAAGAACCTTCTTCAACCTTGCTGGAAAGGCTTCTTTCCGGTATTGCTAAGTAACCCACATGCCACCAAATTCTAGGGAAGAGACTCTTGGATTCACATGAAACACCTAAATAAAGCAATGAAACGTGACTCGACCTGCACATCATCTGGTGACCTGAAAATTAAGACTTCCTGGAATTGAAGGAGTAGGCAACTGATGACACAGCTTTCCCAAGATATCTAGACCAGGCCTCTTGGAAGTTTACTGCCAACTCTTTGAGATTGTACAACACTTCAGATGATCTCTAACGTCTATAATCCTGATAACATATAGACTTTAGATTAAAAGTGCCTGAGAGTTCTCCCTCCAACCCTCTTTGTCTCAAATGTGACCTTAATAAGTTTCCAATCTGTTCACTTTCCCTCCAACCTGAGATACTACATCTTTCTTAACACTGAGAGACAAAAAGCCGCTGAAACTTGAAAATCTGACTCTTGATCAGGGATGCTTTCAGAGAAAGATCTTGATCAAAAGGGGGAAATATAAAAACTTAATAAACAGAAACCTCAATTAAATAGACTTGGGAGACCAGAAGAGGGAGCTCCATGCCCTACAGCGAGAGCAGAGCCCAAGAGGAACAAGAATGACTCCTCTTCTTCCTTGGAAAGGAATCAGTCAATGAAAAGCCATGGACTTGGTGTACAACAGCCCTCCCAACGTACTTCTTCCCTCTGTAAAAGCATTCTTCCCTTGTCGTGTGGGGACTTGCACATGGCTTGCCATGGTTGCAGAGCCAAAATTGCAATTCTCTGCCAATCCTGAATAAACCCATCTTTGCCAGAGAAATATTTGGCAGTCTATTAAGTTCCGGTCAACAGTGTTTTTAAAAACTTCTTAAAAATAACTTACATACAGAAAAATACAGAAATCACAAGTATACAGCTTGGTGAATTTTCACAAACCGAGCACACCCACATAGTCAGTATCCACAACAAAAAGTCAACACATCCAGCACCCCCAGATACTCTCCTCATGCTACTTTCTAGTCATTCTCTACAACTAGGGCAGTCATTATTCTATTTTCTAGTTTTGCCTGTTTTTGGTCTTTATATAAAGGAATCATAAACAGTATTTACTTTCTCATACCTGGCTATTTTTACTCTATATTATGTTTGTGAGATTCATCCATGTTACATGCACATAAAGTTTATTCATTTTCATTGCTATATAACATACTATTATTTACATATAATGGAATTTATTTATCCATTGTACTGTTGATGGGCATTGGGGTAGCTTCCAGTTTGGGGCTATTATATCAATAAGTCATGCTACTGTGAACATTCCAGTAAATGTCTCTTGGTAAATATATGTACTCATATTGGGTATATACCTAGAAGCGGAATTTCTAGAACGTAGGGTATGCGTAGTGTTCAACGGGTAGATGCTGACCAGATACTATCTAAATACTTCACATGTATTAACTCTTTTTTTTTTTTTTTTTTTTTTTTTTTGCGGTATGCGGGCCTCTCACTGTTGTGGCCTCCCCCGTTGCGGAGCACAGGCTCCGGACGCGCAGGCTCCGGACGCACAGGCTCAGCGGCCATGGCTCACGGGCCCAGCCGCTCCGCGGCATATGGGATCCTCCCAGACCGGGGCACGAACCCGTATCCCCTGCATCGGCAGGCGGACTCTCAACCACTTGCGCCACCAGGGAGGCCCTGTATTAACTCTTTTAATCCTCATAATAGTCCTAAAAATGTAGGTACTCTTATTAGCCCCCAATTATACAGATGAGGACATAGACACATAGAGATATTAAACAGATTAAATAGCACAACCAGTAAATAGATGAATTCTATATAAATAGGGTTTAAATTCAGGAGGTTTAAGTCCAGAGCCTGTACTCATAACCACCACCCTGTACTCCTAAGCCAGGATTTCTTCTAGAACTATACCATTCTGTTATTTTGCTAACTAATTTTCCCCTACCATACACTGATATAAGAATTAAAGCACACACAGACATGTGCATACAAGATAATTCTGGGAATGGTCATTAACCACATTGATATCACTGATAAAAAACCAGCCTGAGGGACTTCCCTGGTGGTGCAGTGTTTAAGAATCTGCCTGCCATTGCAAGGGACATGGGTTCGATCCCTGGTCCAGGAAGATCCCACATGCCACGGAGCAACTAAGCCCGTGTGCCGCAACTGCTGAGCCTGCGCTCTAGAGCCCACAAGCCACAACTACTGAGACCGCGAGCCACAACTACTGAAGCCTGCATGCCCTAGAGCCCAAACACCACAACTACTGAGCCCACGTGCTGCATCTACTGAAGCCCATGCGCCTAGAGCCCATGCTCCACAACAAAAGAAGCCACCGCAACAAAGAGTAGCCCCCGCTTGCCACAACTAGAGAAGGCCCACTCACAGCAACAAAGACCCAATGCAGCCAAAAAAAAAAAAAAACAGCCCAAGCTGGTCACTTACATGAACAGTCTATGTATATATGAAAGGTTCAGATCAACCAAGGATTATTTTTATTTCTGATGGAATTAAAAATATAGGGTAGGCAAGACATCCTCAGTTATATACACAGTTATCAAACATCTATTTTAACTAGAAAACTTAGAGCCATATTCATCCCAGCTTCCTACGGCAAGTGGCAATTTTACACACTTAATCATTCAATATATTATTTGTGCTAAGTGTTTTGAGGGGATGCACATTGGGAGAGTACACATGAGGTGAACACATTCCCCATCCTCATGCATCTCACATTCTTGTAAGGGACACTAGAAATAACTATGACATACAATAAGTGCCACAACATGGTTATAGGGCTACAGATACTCAAGGGAGGCATGGACCACTTTTCATTCATCGATCAGTTGAAACTAAAATGGTGACATTTTGGCTGAGTCAAGAAAGATTGATCAGATTTCCCCAAAAAAGGCAGTCAGGTCAGGGAAGGAGTAACAGAATGAGCAAATGCACAGATACAGGAGGGCACCAAATTCTTCTGGAAAACAGCCAGAAGTGGAGTATGTTGGGAACCAGAGCACATACTGGGCAGAAAACCTCACCACTAATTTTTACTGAGCACTCATTGTGTGTACTCTCATCTGACCCGCGCAACAGCCCAGTGAGGTAGGCATCATTATCCCCTCTTACAAGTGAAGGTTCAGGGATATAAAAAATTAAGTTAGGGCTTCCCTGGTGGCGCAGTGGTTGAGAGTCCGCCTGCCGATGCAGGGGACGCGGGTTCGTGCCCCGGTCCGGGAAGATCCCACATGCCATAGAGCGGCTGGGCCCGTGAGCCATGGCCACTGAGCCTGCGCGTCCGGAGCCTGTGCTCCGCAACGGGAGAGGCCACAGCAGTGAGAGGCCCGCGTACTGCAACAAAAAAAAAAAAGTTAACTTGTCCAAGGCCACAGTACTCCTAAGTGCCATAGACCAGCCTTCGGTTCTGGCCCAACTGACTCCAAAGCCCCCAGTCTGCTGCCTCCTGCCAGGGGGATCTGAGGGGGAGCTAGGAGCCTTGCAGGCTAAGGATCTGGACTTCACATGGAAGGCAATGTAAGACCATCAGAGCTTTAGTAAGAAACTAAGGACATAATCAGAGTAATGCTCTAAGAACAGAACACTTCAAACCGTGGGTCACTACTTATTAGGAATCAATTTAAGTAGGTTTTGACTAGCACTTTTTTTCCCAAATAAAAGGATAGAATGGAATGGAATGGAATAGGATAGATCAGAATGCATCTCACATAGATTAAAATACAATTTCATAAAACTTTGGTCTCACTTTAGATAGGTAACATACAGGTAAGGATGCAGATGACTAGACAGACAGACAGCAGAGAGATGTATGTGTCCACTGTGCTGTCATCTAAAATGAATTTCTTACTGTGAATCAGTTCTAAGAAGATTGCCAGGAGCATAAGTATACAGGTCTGATTGGAGGAAGAGTGTCTGGTGGGTAGGGAAACCAGTTAGAGGCTATTTGCAGATTTTTTGTCATGGACAAGAGTTTGAACTGGGGTAGTAGCAGCAGGATTCAACAGAAAGGATTTTGTGCAACAGGTATATGTGTTCTCTGACTTCATCTGCACTGGAACATCATTAACCTGTTCTCTCTGCCCTCAATAGGGATCCCTCCAAGGCCCCTTCTGACTTGCCTGACTACTTCGTCACTATCAGGAGGCTTAACTTCCATCTTGTGCCCCTCCTAGGGCTCAAGCAAAGTAGTCTTTGATGTGTAAATTTGGTTTTTTAGGGGGTTTTTTTGTTTGTTTTTTTTTGCTGTACACGGGCCTCTCACTGTTGTGGCCTCTCCCATTGTGGAGCACAGGCTCCGGACACGCAGGCTCAGCAGCCATGGCTCACGGGCCTAGCCGCTCTGAGGCATGTGGGATCTTCTCGGACCGGGGCATGAACCCATGTCCCCTGCATCAGCAGGCGGACTCTCAACCACTGCGCCACCAGGGAAGCCCTAGATTTGTTTTAAAGGAATGACACTAACTCCTCTCTACTTAGTCCAGTAATCTGTCTGTTACAAAGCAGTGCCCTGACTTTGGACAGAAAACACTAGGCAAGCCCAGAGAGGTGCTAGGCCGTAACGATGGTCTTCTCCACTGGGCTCATGGTTCGAGGCTGTCCTGCTCTCTCAGTGGCTCTGCAATTCTGTCGCCTCCTCCTGGGGCTCCCAGTCAACCCTCTCAACATCCTTGCCAGGCCATTACTGTATTACTAACCCCATTTTTTAACAGATGAAGAAACTGACAGAGAAGATAAAGAATGCCTTCAAGTACCCCCATCCTCAGCTAGTAAACTGGGGAAGTGAGACTGAAACCAAGGCCCATGTGACTTCTAAAGCCACATGTTCACCACCATTAGAATGCTGCCTTTCCTTAAATTATGTTTCCTTTAGATTAAGAAAGTTATCTTTTTAAATTTTTATTTTAGTTGATTATACCATAGAAAGCTAAGGATATCACTAGCCATGAGAGGAGAGAAGATAACCTTAAGATAAATAATGAAAACACATAAAATGTAGTATGGCACAAAAAAATGAACATGAATTTTGCAGTTAGACCCAATTTCAAAACCCAGGTTGTTTGACCTTGGGCAAGTAACTTTAGCTCTCTGTCCCTATTTCTTCACATGTGACAATTCAATAAAATAAGGGCTCAGAATATGGCAGGTGTGCAATAAATTATACTATAGACATGAGAAAACTATACCTGACACAGGCATTGCCATGAGGCATGCTGAGACCTCAATGCCAGGCTGACAAGAGGATGGAAACCATTCCAGTACGACTCAGGCTAAGAGAACTGACCTGCCCTTGGGTTTATTGGTGGGAAAGGAGTCCACCAGGCAAAATCACATTATTTAAAGGCAAGCTTGGATCTGATCCAGCCTGGCACTTATACCCAAGGGGCTAGAACTGGAGGCCTGGAAAGGCAGTAAGAACGTGGGAGCTGTGGAGATACTCGCAAGATGTGTCCACAGCTGTGGAGATACTGTCAAGTGGGTGACAGAATTCCAGACAGACTCATTCATGTTGAAACTTAACCTTAGCCAGAAACAAGAAAGACAAGGGGCCCATCTCCCAGGAGGAGGGGCCAACATGGGCCAGGAGCTATCAGGGCCTCTGTAAGCTAAGTAATGACCTGCCCTCAAAAGATATCCATGTCAAATCCCTGGAATCTATTAATGTTACGTTATTGGAAAAGGGATCTTTACAGATTAACTTTAGGATCTTGAAAGGAGGGGCTTATCCTGGATAATCTGGGTGAGGCCTAAAGGCAATCAGATGGATCCTCATAAAATAGACACACAGAGAAGACACACAGGGAAGGCTATGTCAAGACGGAGGCAGAGATTGGAGTGATGAGGCTACAAGTCAAGGAATGCTAAAAGCCACCAGAAGCTGGAAGAGGCAAGGAACAGATTGTCCCCTGGAACCTTCAGAGGGAGTGCGGTCCTGCCCACATCTTGATTTCAGACTTCTGGCCTTCAGTACTGAGAGAATAAATTTCTGTTATTTTAATCCACGAAGTTTGTAGCAATTTATCTTTGGAAGCCCAAAGCCTAGGAAACTACTAGAGCCCTGGACAAGGGTTTGGGGTTTGGAAAGTTTCAGCCCAAGAATAGAAATGGAGCTCAATCTAAAAGTAGAAGTCCATCACACAGGGGTTCATGGGGCAGACATCAATGTGGCATTTTGCTCACTGGATATCAGACTTAGGCCATCCCAGACTAATTCCAGATCTAACCATGATGAAGAAGAGTGAGCAAGTCCTGGGACGGCTCAGGGGCTGGTGGGGTTCATCCTGCAGGTGGGATATTTCAGTACCCACAACCAAGCAGGGCAAACAGGAACTGACAGAGCAATCAGAGACGTTCTGCCAATAAATGATAAGTAACTCACAGAATATGACTGCGTGCAGTCTGAGATGATGTCCGTTTCATAAGAAAAAAAACAAAAGGCCAGAAAATATGCTGCTCCTTCTATGGAAGGAATCTGCCACTTCATTCAAAGGCCAGGCACGTGCCAGCACTGGGGGCGCAGAGGTGAGCTCAAGGTCTGCTCTGGCCCTCCTCTGTAGCTTCCACAGCCTCTCCTGGAGCTGAGACCTCCCTGCATGCTCAGAAGACTGATTCTCCTTCAGCCAAGAGTTTCTGTGGCTTGAACAGACGATTCTGCGCCCATATTAGCAGGAATGGGGAAAGAAAGACCTTAGCGTCTCTACAGGCTTCTAATTCACAGGTCGTTGAGTCAGCCTCACTGTTAGCATACAGTGGGGATTTTCTAGTCCCCAAAAGTAGTATAATAAGAGGATTTCAATTTAAATTTCTCAAAAGCCACACTTCTC
Organism: Mesoplodon densirostris; assembly: GCF_025265405.1. Taxonomy (NCBI): domain Eukaryota; kingdom Metazoa; phylum Chordata; class Mammalia; order Artiodactyla; family Ziphiidae; genus Mesoplodon; species Mesoplodon densirostris. Next base: position 53,296,715 of record NC_082673.1, on the reverse strand, counting down.
CCCCACCTTCCTAGGCACTACAGGAGAAACAAATATGCATCAGTTCCAGCCCCTGTCCTTCAGGAGTTTGTGTCCTCATATGCAATATGAGGTCTAGACATAATCACTTAAAACTACAGAGCAGTGGGTACCTCCAAATGACACAGACAATCAGAGACAAAGAACTAGAGGGGATAAAATAGCTTTTATTGATACGGTCATTCCGGGCATGAAAGGATTCCAAAATGTGGCCATCTGATATTAAATTTATATCATTAACTTTATAGCCACTAAAAACAGTATTATCCAGGATAACCAGTATGATAATGAAATAAGACAATGTAATGGTTGCAATGAAAATCTCTTAATTAAAGAATTTCTAAATTGCTTCACTTCTCTGGCCTAAACTGCTTCGTCTGTAAAATGAAAGAGTTTTATACACAATCACTAAAGTCCTTTCCATCCCCCTATAGTATTCCTTGGGCAGTTCACTGTAAGGGAGACAGTTCTGTTGGCTTTATCCTTAGGGACTTCTGTGAGCTTTTCATGTAGGTGGAGAGCTTTTGGATTTTCAGAAACCTACAGGCATCTTTTTTAAAGCTATAAAGATGGATTGATAGGTGGAAGTGTGACTGAGGAAATAGAGCAAACTGGTCAGCTTAAAACCCTACTCTCAGGGCTTCCCTGGTGGCGCAGTGGTTGAGAGTTCGCCTGCCGATGCATGGGACGCAGGTTCGTGCCCCGGTCCGGGAAGATCCCACATGCCACGGAGCGGCTGGGCCTATGAGCCATGTCCGCTGAGCCTGCGCATCCGGAGCCTGTGCTCCGCAACGGGAGAGGCCACAACTGTTGGGGCCCACGTACCGCGAAAAAAAAAAAAAAAAAAAACCCTGGCCTCCTTCCTATGAGGCACTATAGCCAATCGGGGACGCAGAAGACTACGAGGCACTAAACCTGAGCCCCGGCCTGTGAGACATTTCTGATGGCCTCCATCCATCTGGTTCTCACTTGCTCTCGTTCTAACTCCTAGCTGAAAGTCCTACCGCCCCACATGGTTCCTCATCCTTTTTTCTTTTGCTTGAATCAGGTTTAACTTTCTGAAGGCTGAAAATCATAAAGCAAAAAATGATATGAAACAAGGAGGAGGGAAGAGGGAGCTGGACTCACAGAACTACAGAAGTGAAAAAATTATTTTAATGTCAAAGCCTCAAACAAAGGCTCGACTACTGACTCCTCAGAGGGATGATGGGTTTGCGCCACATACATTAGCACTTGCCTCTTCGGGCTGATCTGTTTGTTGGTTGCTATGTGCATGGTGATAAAATATCCATTTGGGTGGGATCAAAAATTGTATGACCCTCTTAGAGCACATCTGTGAGTACTGGCCTTTTGAACAAAGGACTATAGTTCACCAGGCCTCTGTGCTGTCAGAGGCTGCTTCCCAAATACCAACTTTGAGCCTAGCTCCACCATATGGACACATGGGGGTCCATGAAAAATAGTGGCCGAGGGGCCTGAAAGCATGAGAAGGTCTGGCAAAAAAGTGACAGGTTTTGGGGCTTCCCTGGTGGCGCAGTGGTTGAGAGTCCGCCTGCCGATGCACGGGACACGGGTTCGTGTCCCGGTCCGGGAAGATCCCACATGCCGCAGAGCAGCTGGGCCCGTGAGCCATGGCTGCTGAGCCTGCGCATCCGGAGCCTGTGCTCCGCAACGGGAGAGGCCACAACAGTGAGAGGCCCGCATACCGGAAAAAAAAAAAAAAAAAAAAACAAGTGACAGGTTTTGTCCAGGCTGCGGAAGAGAAATGTACTTAGTCTAGAAAGACTGAAGAGGTGCACACCTTCAGAACGTGTCTGTGGATCCAAATACACCTTAACAGATTCCTGAGAGAGCCCCCGGCGGCCGTGTTAACCTTGTCATTGTTATTGTTAAGAGGCTATGCTCATTTCTGGCACCTAACACTGGACACAATGATAGCAACGGGGTTGATGGAAGAGCAAAGAATCTGTTTTGCAGTTAAAAAAAACAGTTCTCAGACTTCTCAGGCCATTTGAAATCACGCCAGAGAAGTACTTGATTTCAGCATTCTTAAGCTCTCTGCAATGATGCCACAAGTGATGTCCCCCACGTGTGATGATGTATTTCAGGGCCAGAGCTTTCTCAAGACGTTCCAAGCCTGCAGGCTCCTGATCCTTTTTCAAATTACAAAGATGATAGTATCCCAGTGAGAGTTGTGACTAGTCTAAACTCTCCACAGCTGCGAGAGATGAATGTACAAATTCCAGTAAAGATTCTGCGCGTTATGGACTGAATTTACCTACACGGCATCAAGGCCTAACTCAGGACCACTTAAAAGAATCAGAGCTGCCCCCAGTGCTATTTCCATTTCTTCTATAGCATTAGCTGCTGGGAAGCTGGCGACTGTTCTGTGAAGATGCCTCCCCTCACACCCACGCCACTGTCACTGCCCAGCGGTGGGTATCTATTTATCTATCTATTTACTTGGGAAAGTCAACGGGGCTTTGTTTCCTTATCATGGACACCTTTTCCCTAAAATACTTCCTTGGAATGCTAAGTAAATGTAATAATACACAGCACGCCACTTTTACCAGGTTTAACAATTGTATTGTCTGAAGACTCTTGGCTATACTCCTTTATGAAACATCTGACGCTCGGCATGCTTTCCAAGACTGGGAAAGAGTTAAGGGACAAGGATTCACATCATTGTCTGCACATATTAACAATTACAGAGAGAATAAATAATATTCTTCACTTTGGAAAACAAAAAGACCAAAGGAATATATAATATATTTTTTAAATTATCTTCTAATATGACTTGCACGAACGCAGACTCTTCCAAAGCCAAGTATACATTCATCATGTACATCCACCTCCATTGCTTAGAGGCCACTGAAGTTCACCTGGTATCGCTCCTGACATCTGGAGATTTTTTTTTTTTTTTTTGCCGCTGTGGCTTGTGGGATCTCAGTTACCTCACCAAGGACTAAACCTGGGTCACAGCAGTAAAGCCTGAAATCCTAACCACTAGGCCACCAGGGAACACCCTGCAGATTTTTAATAGTACGCTATCATCTTCCCATTTATCAAACAGCCATACACATATGTGATATGTGGCATTTCTCATTGTAGACACTGAACTTGACTTTTCTCACTCTAACGCAAACCAGAAAGACAACACAACTGAGGTCAGAAGACCCAATGAAGAGTTGAACAAGCTGTAAGTGAAATTCTCAAAACACCAAACCTCTGGATGATCTACACATGATATTCTATTAAAACCGGAGTGGGAGTGGAAGAAGAAAACAAGCTCCAATTTTTTCCAATATTCATGTAAACAAAACACACAACCAGAAACATTTCCTCTTTTATCTTTTCACAGTCCTTCATGCAAATCTTCTACATGCTAAAAGATTCTTTCAGCCACTGGTGGTATACCTCAGATTTCATCTTTTCTAGAGAAAAATCAGATTATTAATTTAAGCCTATTAAACTGTATGGCAACTATGCATAACTCCCCCAGAACCATATTGCAAGGGCAATTTCAGCATCAAGTGGCTTATTCCTGTCTTTTTTTGGAGGCCAGTTCCAAGTACCATCACCCAGCAAAGCAAGTTAGGGAAAAACAAAACAAAACTTTAAAATATTGAGTGGGAAGTCATACGATATGCTAAGATTCTGATAGCTAAAACAAAGAAATCTTCAGGGAGTATAACCAGGGCAGCCAGACAGGTAAGTGGAATGTTGCCTTGCTGGGAGTATTCAAGGTTGGTCTGATGGTAAACATTAGTGATGTGCTGGTAAGTGCTTGACAACTAGCTCTAGTGAGAAAAGTATTTTGTAGCATGTGCAATTTCCCTGCGTAAGTACACTCAGGAAGCCTGATTCCAAGCTACCCAAGTGACATCACTAACAGGAAGTTAGGAAGAGATTCACAATAACAACCCACTGTATCGTATTTCATATACAATAGATGTAAATAACCTCAACAGCATAAATTATAGTAAAATGTAGGGAAATAACTAGACTGTAGGGAATTTTGAGTATTGCTTTTGTTTTTTAATATATTTAATTTAGTTTTTTAATAATGGTTGTATTTAACAGCTGCCTCCCAAAAGTCGAATATTTAAAGGTAGGCTCTACATTCGCTCCATCACACCACTTCATGTTCCTCTTCAGGGACAGTAAAGATATTTTGAACAAACAACAAACCAAATAAATGAAGCTACTAATTCAACTCGATTAAACTAGCTCCAGAGTTTCCAAGGCTCCCAACCTCTTTGCTATCCCACGTTAGAAATACTCAAAGTTCAGGTTTCGGTATGCACAGTATTTACAGCAATACCATGAAATGACAATACCTTGCATTTTATCACGCATCACACTTTTCAAAGTAGTGTTTTTACGGCACTGTGGGACAGTCTGGCCCTGCGTAGTGAATTTAAATCAGTGGGCAACAGCATTTTAGTGCCTAATGGGTAAAAAGTGTCCTTGGGAGCTGTTTGTCCAAGAGAGAGGGGCAGGGGGGGAGCTGGGAGCCCGGCAAGGAAGCCCGGAGGCTGGTCGGTGGCCCCAAGGTTGCCGGTTCCCTCCTGGAAATGCACACCTCTGCAAGCAGGTGTACAGCAGCACTAGGCTTTCTTCCTTACCTCTTGTTTTCTGACGCTAACTTTAGCGATTTTACTAAAATTCAGTTTTTTCTGATGGGGAGTAACAGGTTGGACGAGATATGCTCTAAGAGCCCTTCAAGAAGTTAAAATTATTAGAGCCATAACATTCAAATATGCTCTTATCTGGCAGAACAGCTTTGCAATGTTTTCCTCACGATCTAAACATACCTGTTACTGGAGTAGATACTTGTGTGCAGACTACATAGATCTCATTGCCAAAAACAACGTCAACAGTAGTCGTGGCCGAGTGGTTAAGGCGATGGACTAGAAATCCATTGGGGTCTCCCCGCGCAGGTTCGAATCCTGCCGACTACGGACAATCAACATTTTGGTACAAATCCTTGTTTTCCGTTTGCAGGCTTCTCCGCAGATTATTTAAAGAATTTATGAACTGCTGTATTACAACTGGGACCCCAGTGGGGCAACATGAAGAGCGGATAAGGGAGCTAGGCAGTCGTGTGATTGTGGTTACAACTTGAGTCCAGAAGAGGGAGATGGGACAAAACACGCCAGACAATCTGGAACAAAGAAAAGCAAAGTGTCGCGAAGTAGCGCAGGAAGGGACAGCTCCGACAAACCTCTCGCGCCGCGGGAAAGCCTGTGCCCCGGAGCCTCGCTACCCCACTGCATCCTTCCGCGCGAGCGCGTCAGCGCCCAGGCATCGCGAGCTCCTAGGACAGCCTCGGAACGGCTCGCGCATGCGCGGGGGTGGCCAGCGCGCCCTGCGGATCCTCGCGTTGCCCCTGGAAACCACACCGTGCTGTAGCTACCAGAGCAAGGGAAGGACATGACGATTCAAGATGGCGGAGGACCTGGACGAGCTCTTGGATGAGGTCGAGTCCAAGTTTTGCAGACCAGACCCTCTGAAACTGGGTATGGTCGAACGGCCCAGAGGCGGAGGCGGTGGCGGTGGCGGTGGCGGTGGCATCCTCAGCAACGACCGGAACCGAGCCGAGGCGAAAGAGAATCTCAGGTTAACAGGCGGGAGGGGTGGGCTGTTCTGGTGAAGCCTGCTTCAGGTCCTAAAGCCAGCCCTCCGCCGCCGGACCCAAAGAAACGTACCCCCGCCTGCGACCTCCAGCTCCTCTCCCTGCTAGGGCCCAGACTCTCAATTCCCCACTTCCGGGGCCGCACACACTTCAACTCCCCGGCCTGGAGGATCCTAACATCTCTTCCCAAGGCCCGACTCCGCCCCCGAGCAAGCCCCAGAGGATTGGCCCCGCTGATGCCCCGCCTCTGAGAGCCCGCGGCTTCGCTCGGGTTCCGATGGGGGAGAGGGGGTGCAGCTTAGGCTGTCTCTCTTGAGCCCCGAGGGGGTCACGGTGACCCGGGCCTCCGTTTGCGTGAGCGATTCTTTTCCGCTTTGAGATGCCCGCACAGAGAACCTCACCCTATCGCCTCTGGTCCTCTTGGGACCCCATTCCCAAGGCAGAACAATTCTTGGGCCAATTGTTGGAGAAAACGATTCCATTCTATTCCACCATTAGTTGATTTTTTTTTAAGCTCAGATAATTGAATGAGATTAGATTTAAGATTAAAAGGTTTAATTATTTGTAACACTGTCTTTATTAATCCAGCCACTTTCGTTCACCCCACGGCCCCAGCTAAGGGTAGCAGAGGATCTCGGGCATCCAAATTGAAATTTGGGGGATTTTCTTAAGTCTTGGCTTTTGATCCAGAAAAAGTATCTTTCAAATTTGTCAGTCATTTTTCTTCTGTGTAATTATTCATTAATAGGACTTTCTTCTTTATCTCACTTCCCCCCTCAATTCCAAAAAACCAAAATTTTTGGCCAGAATGAGTATTGTCCTTCAAAGTGATGGCTTGGGAGCCTCTGCAGTAACTCTTGCTTGAATCTCTTGGAGGCGCTTGTGGAATTACACAGAGGCAGCTTTGGAACAACCCAAGAAAGTCAATCTTGTTCATTTATGGCTGCATCTGTGGGTTTTGTTTTGTTTTTGCGCACCTGTGTGTGATTTGCCAGAACCCAACACCATTGCTACCCAATTTACAAGACTTACCTCTAATGACATTTGTTTATAAAAATTCACCCTCAGAAGATAAAAACATTGAAAAGAGTCTAAAATTTAGAAACAGAAGTTCTAAAAATTAGTCGAGTACTTGGCAGCATTCTAAACAATAATTGTAGAGCCAACTAAAATGACTGCTTTGGGGACTTCCCTGGCGGTTCGGTGGTTAAGACACCGAGCTCCCAATGCAGGGGGCATGGGTTCATCCCTAGTGGGGACTCGGCCAAAAAAGACGACTGCTTTGAATGGGCTAACGCTCCTTTGACTGTTTATGCAAATATCACTCTCACTAATTTGTATATTATTATCTTGAATGTTGGACATTCTTATGTACTCATTCCCAGCACATCTACCATTCCTATCCTACAACAATGTTACCTTGCAAGTTCTTTTGTTCTTTTTATTTATTCCTTTGGGGCATGGAGAAAATTTATCAAAGAGCCTTCCAGAGCCTATTCATCTTAGGAGAACTAGCACAGAGGGATAGGATGTCTTGGAGCAGGCTGCTGAAAATGGAAAGGGTTACTAAGGTGGACGGATCCTCTCCAAGCACAGGTCCCTTTGTACCTCTCTCCGTAGCCTGTTGTTATACTACTAAAATCCATAATCCTTGTAGCATCCCATCCCACCTTAGTACCTCAGATTTTTCAATAATACATTTATAGAAGCTGGAACGAACCAGTACTGTTGCCATTCATGTGTTGAATTCAAGTGTTGTCCTTCACTTCATTTGGCAATGTAGTTGTAAAGGTAAATTATGCAAAAAAAAAAAAAACCCAGCAACGAAGACCCTAAACTTAATAACAAATGTAGTATATAATGTCAAATATTAAAATTTTGTCCTGAGCCAAAATTGATACCTAAAAGTTAGGAACTGATTTACATTATGAATTTATTAATAGGAGACTACCTGCCAATTGTGTAGTGATATAGCCTGTATCTCTTTTTCAAAAGAGTTAAAATACCGAAATTGTCCCTTAAAAACGATAGCTCTGCAGATAATAAATGACCATGCCACATCTGGATACCAGGAACTACTGCTAACATAAATGGTCAGAACATATACAACTTGATGAAGAGTTCAAAATGATAAAGAGAAATATGTGATTAGTTTTTAAAAAAAAAAAAGACTGATGTGCGTTGAACTGCAATAAGAATAAAGTGGTTCAGGATGATACAGATGGGAATATTTAGAGATAATATCATAACCTCATAGATGATATCTATAATAATAGCCAATACTTATTGAGTCCTTTTTATATGTCTTATATGTGTTATTTCATTTAATTTCCACATCCCTACATGGTGAATACTATTATTATGCTCATTTCACTGACCAAGACCTAGAAAAATAGTTGCTTGCCCAAGTTCATATTTCCAAGTCTACCAGGACATTCATTGTACATCCAGATTTAAGCTTTATGTATACGTTTCACATTTAATTGTGGGTTTCAAGTGTTTACATTTATTTTATTTTTGACAGAAATTATATCTTAAATCAAGATTCAGTATAGGAAGCAAAGTTAAGTAGGGAACCAATAAATGTTTATTAACCTTTGACTAAGATTATTGTATTATAGCATCAAAAGACAAAAAGTATACTGTCGTTTAAAATTTATATGCTTTCTCAATGAAATGATGGCATTTTTTTCCCATTTCTGTAGCAAAGCATAGGCAAGCGTAGGCATCATGAAATTGTGTGATCTAATAACAGACCAGAATCTTATGGAAGCTGATAGTTTGGATCCCTAACAGTACTGAGTAGACTGGTAAAGTTTGAATGCATCTGATTCTTGAAATTATGAAATTATGAATTACATGAGAGAGGAGAACCCAGAGAGTACATCATGAAAACCAGAGGAGAGAATTTCTAGAGGACATCTTAGCAACCTGCTGTCACAAAAGAAATTGAAGGAATTGGTACACAAGTGTCAGGTGCTTCTGAAAGATTAAAGAGAATTGGAACTGAGAAAGGCCATTGAATGTAGTGATTTGGGCAGTAGTGACTATAAAAAAAAGGAGTTTCACTATAGTTGAGGGATATAGAGGCCAGAGATGGAATATTACACCTGGAAGAAGTTTTAAATAGTTGTCTAGATTTCCTTTTTACATATGAAATGTCTGAGGTTCAGAGAGGTTAAATAATTTAAACCAGGTGGGTAGTTCTCAACAGGTGATGACTTTACCACTCAAGGGGCATTTGGCAATGTCTTGACACTTTTGATTGTCACAACTGGGGAAGGGTGTGCTACTGGCATCTAGTGGGTAGAAGCAGGGATGCTGTAAAACATCCTGCAGTGCACAATAGCCTGCCCCTCTCACTGTGACACACACACACACACACACACACACACACACACACACCAACGAATTATCTGGTCCCAAATGTCAGTACTTCTAAGGTTAAGAAACCCTTATCCAGATCACCAGCTGATGCTAAATCCAATATACTTGTAAGGAAGTAGAAATAATGGATATAGACTACTCTTCAGTAGTGAGTAAAATAGGGTGGCAGCTTCAAGAGGGGTTTTGGAATGTTTCTTTGAAGAGGAAAGCACACTTAGCATACTTGGGAAGAAACCAGTATACAGTGGAAGATATTAAGGGTAAAAGTTAGGGAAAAACTGAAGAGGCAAAGTCTGGACATAGATGGAATCAGATATTCAGTGTTAGGCAGTAGCCTCTGCGTTTTCTTACATCAGGTTAATTATCTTACTCTAAGCAGTATCAAAGAAGGGCTATAATCCTGATGTTAACAATTTCAGAGCAAATGTGTTTCTAGAAATAGAGAGTTAGTCTAAAAAACCTGTCTTTTAAAACAAATAATTTAATGATCCAATGAAGTTATAAAGTTATAATGATATACAGCATCTGTAACGTAAACTCTAAAGAGAGTTAATCTCATTTAGTGTTAGGTGTCTAGACTGCCCTAGATTCAATTCCAAGCCTCTCCTCCCACTATTTATATGACCTTGGCGAGTTTTTGAATCTCTCAGTCCCTATATCTTCATCTATGTAAAGTATTCAGTAAATGTTAGCTATTAAATAGGAGTTCCATGCAGTAACAGTTTGTTAGTAATCCTGTGATGGCTTTACCCGCAGAAGGTAAAGAGGTAGTTGAGATACTCTGTCAAGCAAATATCATTTTTTTGTGTGTATGTGTGTAATTAATCATTTGGTTATATAACCTTTGGCTCCTGTAGTAAAGAGGTATGATTATTTGCCTTACAATGGAACCCTTAGGGGAAAATCAGACATATTAAAATTATCTTTGTTTATAATTCTCAGGTTCTACTTATAATCGTACATATTTTGTATTCTTAAATAAAATGGTTGATGTAATTTAGAAAAGTGCATACCCACCTGTCTCTTATATATAATGTACAACTTTAAACGTTATATTTTAAGTATGTAAAAGTACACGTGGGAATTTGTACCTGATCAACTACATCCTTTTTCTCAAGAAACCTAGGCTATGTCCATAGTAGGAAAAAAAGAACATCGCATTTGTCCTTCTGTTATCAACTCTAGTAATGAACTTTATTTAAACAAAACTCTTCTGATGCTGGCTGACTTTCTCTGCACTTAAGCTTCAGCTGTTTTCTTGTTTGTTTGTTGTTTGTTTTTTCAGATCAACAGAAACATTTAAAAAAGAACATGATCTTGACAGTCTTATTAACGAAATATTTGAAGAGCCCAACTTTGACAAAAAACGCTTTGTAAGTCAAATGTTCTAAATGTACAGTAATTCTTTCATTATCTCAAGACATGTTTAGAATAGTCTGAAAACTTATTAGAATACACAAGTATCTATAGTCCTTTGAATTCTGAGAAATACAATTATTTAAAGAAATTATTCCACTTAGATTTAAATAAGAAAAAAATTAGAAACTGTGTTTTGCTTTTTATTTCTCAGCAAGAATGAGAAATTAGAAAAGCTGTTGAACAAAAGTCAACTTGCAGATGAAGTTGGTTACTTGTATTTATTTGTATACTCTAAGAATACTTTTCTAAAAGACCAAAATCAGCTTTCATTATAGGAATGTGCTTAGCATCTCAAGTGCTTTGCCGTTGCTCTCATCCCATGAACTAATCAGTTAAGTTGGTAGTATTTTATTTTTTAAAATGCTTATATATCTATATCAACTTTATAAAAGCTCATAAAATAATATAACAGCCACCTATATATTTACTAGTCATACTGAACGTATCTTAACATTTTGCCAGATTTGCTCCTCTGGATTTTTTTTTTTTTTTTTTTTTGGCCACACCATGTGATTTGTGGGATTTTAGTTCCCTGACCGGGGATTGAACCCAGGCCACAGCAGTGAAAGCACTGAGTCTCAACCACTGGATTGCCAGGGAACTCCCTGGACTTCTTATAAAGAAGTAAAAATTATAGTTTAAGAACTCTCCAAATCTTACTCTACTGCCTTCCTTCCCAAAGCTAACCATTAGCTTTTCCATCCATACTTTTATACTTTTATTACATATGTAAGTAGCCATAAACAGTTTTAACTAATGTATAGCAGTCCCTTACATAACTCCACCACAGTTTATCTACATCCCTGGTGATTAGACATTTTGATTATGCCAAGTGGTTGCTCTTACAAACAATGCTTCATCAAATATCTTTGTACATCTTTTTTTTTAACCCATGTATAGGAGTTTCTCTAGTATATATAAACCTAGCAAGTCACAAGGTGTGCTCATCTTCAACTTTTCTACCCATTGCCAAAATGTTTTCCAAAGTGACTGTCTTATTTGTATTCTTCTCACCAGCAGCGATGAGAATGTGTATACTTTCATTTTTACCAGTTTGGTGGGCACAGAATATATTTGTTAGATTTATAGATTTATTTATACACACACACACACACACACACACACACACACACACACACACATATATATGTTTGTTAGAAAGAGACCAAATGGAAGTCTAAATTACAAGGACCACAAGGAAAAAAATCTAAGAAATAAATATAATACCAAAGAGAGTTGGTTTGTTTGTTTTTAAGGTAGGGAAGATTAAAGCAAGACAGTGGACTAAAAATAACTAGGCAATGATTGTGTTAAGATTATGGATATGGGCCACTTCTTTTTTTGTCAGACTAAAATTCAAGTGACTGGTATAGATCTTAAGCTTTGTATTTCTCTGTGCCAGAGGGGAGAGGAGTGGGAGAGATGAGTAAAATACATGAGGGATGTACAAACTTCCAGTTACAAAATACATGAGTCACAGAGATGAAATGTACAGCATGAGGGATATAGTCAATAATACTGTAATAGCTCTGTATGATGACTAGACTTTTTGTGGTGATCATTTTGTAATGTATAGAAATACCAAATCAGTATGTTGTACACCTGAAACTAACATAGTGTTGTAGGTCAATTATACTTCAATTTAAAAAAAAAGAATAAAAATAAAGCCAAGTTTAAAAAATCTTAATTACTCTAAATTTAACATTTTCAGTTCATCTGTGGTAAATTAATAAGCTGATGGCCTAGCTGAATAACATGTCAACACAATAGCAATGGTGTTGGATACTCTGTGAACAGAATGCATCATAAATGCTGAATAGCAATACTAATTCAATTAGTGGTAGGAAAAAAACTACGTGATGTTATTCATTGATCATCTGAGCAATTCATTATTTATTAAGCACTACAGGATATGTATCTGTGTGTGAGGCACTCTCTCTTCAGTTCGAGGCATTTCAGAAAGAGAAGGAAATATTTCTCTAAAGAAGTATTAGAGAAGATATACTAATTTGAAATAAAAATAGCTCTTATAATCATGAAGATATAAGCTTTTATGCACTTCTTCTGTATGCTCCCTTTTTGAAGTTAGTTATTATATCCAGTTATCCAGCCTGCAGGGGAGAAAGCAACCCAAGTAAACTTCTGGAGGAAAGCAGATCAATGTAAAACACTGATTGGATGAGGAAAAGAAGTGTCTGTGAATTGCCAGTCCATGCCCACCTTGTCCTCAGAGGCCAGATCATGCTCTTGAGAGTATTGCTCCCTCCTCCATTGCTCACCCATTCTGTTGTGTTTCTTTTTTTTCTTAATTGGAGTATAGTTGATTTACAATATTATATCAGTTGCAGGTTGTTTTGTTCGTTAACCACTCTCAGACTCACACGAGAAAGCCCAGAAACAACAGCACATGTCCCAGTGTGCCAGCTTTGAGTTGTAAACACAGCCTGGATGGCACATGGAGCATGCTCCCAAAGACAAAAAGAGACTTAGGCACATTATTACTTTTCAGCTATGCACCAAAAATGTTTCCAGTTCTGTTTAACATCAGTTTTATTCAACAAATAAAAGAGTTAAGAGAAACAGTAAAGTATTTTTGCCTCCATTAAATTTCCTCACCTACTAGGTAAAATGATGACATGTCTCTGCATAGTTTAAATTGCCTTTTCTCCATCCTACTTCCTTTCCTTGGCGGTGGTCCTAGTATGTGGTCGGCCATGTTGTTTGGTACCTTATACCAGTTAACACTTAATAAATGCTTGCTAATGATGATGTTATGTAACCACATAGGAACTACTGTATGGTTGTGACTAGGTAGCTCTACATTTTCCTTGAACATCTAATGGTTGATACCATTCCATTTGATCAAAAGTAATATTCCTGAAGTTACCCAGGAGCTTGGTTAGTTTATTTTTAGTTCAGGTGAGTACCATTCACAGCCTTTAAAATGAGTCTGAGGTTTTTTTTACTCCTCAATTGAATTTTTCCAGGATGAAGTTTTAAATAGCAGCTCCTTCATATTAAATCATTGAACTCTAGTATTAACTGAAGAGTTATAAAGTGACTCTAAATCTTAGCATGCTAATAATGGCAGTATATCAATTTTCTAGACTAAATGTTAGCAGAGTAATTCGTAAATTCCTCAGGGAGGTCTACTTCCCTTTTGCCTTTAAAGGGTTTTGATCCTTGTTTTCATTTCAGAAACTTTAAAATCATAGGAAATTTTAAGGCATTTTAAAAATATTCTTGTTATAAAATAAAGAATATTAGTTTTCATGTTACAATTCTCTAAGTTACCCTTGGCCTTTTATCGTTTTGTTTTTTTAACAGAAATTAAAATCTAAATCTTCAGGTAACACATCTGTCAGAGCTTCCTTGCAAGGCCTTGGTAAGAGGTAAGTTGGGATTGCTTTGGTGAATTACACACACTGGTGAGCATGGTCTAGTAGATTTTGTTACCGTTTAACAACATTGAGCAACAAAGCACTGGTCGGCTTTCAGGAGACAGACCAACAGCAGCATTTTCAGTGTTCTTATTGTCTGTGACTCCTTAGTGTAAAGGAACTTGAATGGGAGGTTATTGCTACTGTAAATAACTTTCTGCTGCATAAAAAAAAGTATGAATGGTTTCTCAAAATTAATGTTCTGTTATATTCTTCAGTATTTACTTTGTCCCTTACATTATTTGGCAAACACATTTTTCTGTGACTCATTTTAACTCCTTGAGTGTTTCTGAATATACAGGTTTTATCCAATAACACACTGACCCTGAAATAAATACCTCTTCCTTGAAATAGTTGGCTTGCTCAGGAAAATATACAATTTGATTACAAGAATATAGAGTCAATGAGGCCAAATTAACTTCTCATGTTTCTTTTATGTTTTGATTTTATTTTTCTCCCATCTATTGAACATGTCCAGCTGCAGCCCAGTATACCTTGGTGGAAGCACAGTTCCATGTGGGATTGGGACAAATACTTCACAGAGGTAAGACGTCAGAAATATGTTATACTTTCTTAATTAGTTTTTTCCAAATTGATTCTTATCATCTTGGCATGGGTCTGTGTCATAATAAAAGGTATATTTTGTTAGCCAGTCTAAGAACACTTTACTGAAATGTTTATTATTCTTGGGTGATAGCTGTTAAAAACTGTGGTGTTGGGTATGTGTTGTTCATTGTGTTGACACCCTTCTTTAAGACCCAGTTGATGTGCCTGGATCACTTCCATCCCAGCTTGGTTTCCACAAGACACCAGGAGTTGAGCTTCTGTCTTGCCATTTTTCCTTGCAGGCAGTGAAAACCAGTGAGTAGGACAGGTGAACTATATGATGTGTCACCCACACTGCCTTGGCCAGTCAGCATGAGAAGCTGTGGGTCTGTAGTACCCAAGGAGTTCTTAAGCATAGTCTCTTGATTTTACATATTTCAAAAGGAGAAAGCCTCCTTTTGTTGTCTCTTCCCCAACCCTCCTTTCACCCAGTATCTCACTCAGTACCTCTTTCAGGGCAATCTTATGGTCATGATGCTATCTACCCCAAGCCCCTATCAGCCTCAGACTCCTAGCCTATTCCATTGTCATTGTCGTAAAGTGGAGAAACAGATCGATTTTCAGCAATTTTTTTTAATTGAAATATAGTTGATTTACAGTGTTGTGTTAATTTCTACTGTACAGCAAAGTGATTCAGTTATACATATATATACATTCTTTTTCATATTATTTTCTATTATGGTTTATCACAGGATACTGAATATAGTTCCATATGCTGTACAGTAGGACCTTATTGTTTATCCATTTTATATATGATAGTTTGTGTCTGCTAATCCCAAACTCCCAAGCCATCCCTCCCCCACCCACCTCCCCCTTGGCAACCACAAGTCTGTTCTCTATGTCTGTAAGTCTATTTCTGTTTTGTAGATAAGTTCATTTGTGTTGTATTTTAGATTCCACATATAAGTGATATCATATGGTATTTGTTTTTCTCTTTCTGACTTACTTCACTTGGTATGATAATCTCTAGGCCCATCCATGTTGCTGAAAATGACATTATTTCATTCTTTATTATGGCTGAGTAGCATTCCATTGTATATATGTACCACATCTTCTTTATCCATTCGTCTGTCTATGGACATTTAGGTTGTTTCCATGTCTTGTCTATCATAAGTAGTTCAGCAAATCATTTTAATGTCCTGTTAAGTTTGGTTCTATTTTTATAGAGGCCTACTTAACTAGATTATTATATTTTGTCTAGTTATTTCTAAAGCACTTCTTCATTTTCTGATAAAAGAAATAAAAGACTGAGCTATATGATTACATTCTGATCACGTTTCAGGAGAGATAACCGTTATATTGAATAATGGAATTGGGATCCAAAAGGACATTGTTGGAGGGTTGTGGTAGAGCTGGCCTAGATCCTAGGAGGCCTGGAAAAAAAGGGCTATAGGACCAGAGGGAAACTGAGAATCTGGGGAAGCCTGGACCAGGAACACCAGGCAGCAGACAGGCTATAGCAGCCCACAGGGGTGATGCCTGCTGTGAGGGCTGTAAATAAAGAGTTGATAGCACCTGAATCGTCGTGCGATGAGGACTGTCTTTTCAAAGGATTAGAGACACATACTGCCCTTAGAGAAGAATACAGTCTGGTTGCTTATCAATCCTGACTTACTGTGTCTACCCAGTTGGATTTGTCTCAGTCATTTCCAGACCACTCTGTCTCGAATCCAGGCTTCCCTCAAGTCATCCTTGAGCTATACGGCAAACGTTTCCCAGTTACCATCCACTTCCATCTTCTGTAGTCTCACCCACATAGAGCATTAAAGAAAATATACCTAACATAACATTTTGAGCACCTCTCCCCTGTTCAGAAGGAAAATGAGAGCTGCCATCTGTCTCGTATTAACTCTAAACTCATTGTTTGCTTTACCAAATTGTTGTTCTTCCTCTTCTCTTTTTAGTTCTTTCACCTCCGGTTAAAGCCTGGGCTAGATACTCTACTTCCACTAGAACACTTGTTATCCTTCTACTTTCCACTTATATTTTTCTGCCTCTGAGTATTTTTACACTTATTCCCTGTCTAGAATGACACTCCTTTCTAATGCATGTCCCCACTGTCTTACCTGCTTAATTCACTTACTGTAGACTCGTTTTGTCATTCTGTTTGAACTTCCTTTTCCTTTTCTTTTTTTAAATATTCATTGAATGCCCTCTATGTCCTAGGTACTAGATACCAAAAAAGATAAAACACTGGCCAGTAGAGAAACTGATAAAGAAACAAATGATTATACCCAGGGCATGAAGAAAAAGGGCTCTGATGACAGAATACCTAAGTTCAGATATTCACTCTGCCTCTTACAAGCTGTGAAGCCTTGAGAAGGGATATAATCTTACAAAACCTCAGTATCCTCACCCATAAATACTTTAGTTTTTATGGGTGAGGAAACTGAGTTATTGTAAGGATTAAATGAAATAATACATTAAAATTGCGCCCATGTTGCAGGTCAGCTAGCTACTATAGGTACAGTTGTTTGTAGTTGTTTGTGGGTCTTTCTCATCTGTTTGTGCTGCCTTCTCATTGTGTTACACCTCAGCTGCAAGAATCCTATATTCTACTACTTTTCCATTTTATCTCAGGAAATATCTCTATGTGTTCTGGTTTACTTCCAAGAGTAAATATTTTATTAAGATTTTCTTTTATGTAGTATTTTTTACATGTACTTTTTTTTTTTTTTTTTTTTTTTTTACTTTTTTTTTTTTTTATTTTACAAATTTAATCAGTTATACATATACATATGTTCCCATATCCCCTCCCCTTTGCGTCTCCCTCCCACCCTCCCTATCCCACCCCTCCAGGCGGTCACAATTTTTTTTTTTTTTTTTGCGGTATGCGGGCCTCTCCCTGTTGTGGCCTCCCCCGTTGCGGAGCACAGGCTCCGGACGCGCAGGCTCCGGACGCGCAGGCTCAGCGGCCATGGCTCACGGGCCCAGCCGCTCCGCGGCATATGGGATCCTCCCAGACCGGAGCACGAACCCGTATCCCCTGCATCGGCAGGCGGACTCTCAACCACTTGCGCCACCAGGGAGGCCCTACATGTACTTTGATTTAGTTCTAGCAGAGAAGAATCTCGTTCCAGATGGAATTTCAATGTATGTCTATTATATAACATTGATCCATGAGAATGCCACAATCTTTCGACCCCATTCCTACCTTTTGCACAGTGACAAGAAGGGAAAACACATACAATTTGCATATATATGCACAGGTAAATGTTTATATTCACAGATCTTTTTTTCTTCACCCATCACAAAGATACTAATCATTGACCACCTTCTTCATGACATAGATCAGCACACACAGAAAGATAAGCACATACATATTCATGTGCATGTAAAATATTATATGTGTGAAGTACTTTATACTGTCCAGAGCACTTTTTTGTAAGTATATGTGTATTGGTTCACCTGCTTCACAGGGAAAAACCAAGATGCAGATAGAGCAAGAATTTTTAACCCCGTTTTATAAATGAGGAAATTGAGGCACTGATGTTACATTCATTAAACACGTATTAATTCATCATGTCCTTGCTAAGTCCTAGGTTTTGAGTGAACACATTGTGGTGAACAAATAAATAGACACTTCCCTGCCCTCAATGAGCTTTCAGTCTAGATGAGGAAAGAGACTTTAATTCCACAAATAACTATTTAATTTCCACATAATATGTAATGTGAAGGGTAAGTACAGAATACTATAAGCATAGATAATTGGCATCCTAACTAATATGAAGTGTTAGGGAGTGCTTTCCTAAGCAAATAACGTTTAATCAGACTATGATATGATAAATAAGTAGGAATTAAGCAAAGACAGGGGAGCGTTGGAGCCAGAGGACCCACCATGTTACACGATCCCCGAGCTGGAAGGAGCCAGGGGTGTGGGAGGAACAGAGAGCAGCCAGGTGAGCTGGAGTGTAGTGAGTGGGGGAAAGAATGGCTCCTGGTGGGGCTGGAGAGGTAGTCAGGGGACGTTTGGTTTGGGGTCCCCTGGAGGATTTTAGAGAAATATGTCCTATAGCAGTGGAAGCCACTGGGTTGTTTGGGGGTTTTTTTTTAAAGCAGATAGGGGTGACAAAATCATACTTGTGTTTCTAAAGAAAGAAATTTTGGTTCCAGAATGGAAAATGGAATGGAAGTGGGAGAGACAAGACAGGAGAGAACACAGGGAGACCAGTCAACAGGCAGTAGGTACCGGTGGTCCAGGGAAGAGACAGGGATGGCAGCTGTGACCTAAGTGGTGGCGGTGGCTGTAGGCAAAAAGGGTCACACTTGAGATATTTAGAACATAGAGTTGACAGAATTCGTGATTAAATGGCTGTTGGAGGCAAGAGAGCAAGTTGTCAAGAATAACTCCCAAGCCCTGTGCCTTGCCCAAGGCAAGGACTCAGACGTGTAACTTGACGCCTAGTCCATTATGCCTTCTAGTATACCAATTTGCAGACGCTTGTATAATGTATGTAACAGGGAAGCCGCTTTTGCTATTGCAGCTGTTGTTTTCCAGCTGCCCAAACAGCAAGACTCCCCAGTCCACTGTGTAGATCTGATAGGATTTGACTGAGAACCAGGGTCTGTGCAGAAGACTATATTGGGCTATATTTGGGACAGTCCCACCACTAACATCTTTAAAATAGTAAAGATTTTACTTACTAGCCTGATAAAAGGACAAAGCTGTTGATGACGCTTCCACGTTTGTATTTACTCAGATTTTAGAGGAAAGACCTGACAATTTATCTTTCATTGGAGCCGTGACTTTATGTTAGATATTCTTTTATATATAGTTATAAAAGAAAAATATATTTAAGCCCTGAAAATAAGCACTGATTTACATGCCTAGGGCATAAAGGAAATCGAGTCTGTTCTGCCTATTTTTCATGTGTTATGTTTGTTTGGTTTTTGGATAAAGCTCTGGTTTGAGAGTAATCTCGAATGATTTTAGAGTGTAAAGATTTGAATCTTTTACCCACTTGGTGTAAAGGAGAAAGAGCAGTAGCAAAGCGTGGTGGCATTAATAAGATATAGATGAAACCAAGGTGTTATTTTCAAGCCAAATTGAATTTTACTCTCGTTGTTATTTTTTAAACTACTTGCAAGCCTGGATTATTCCATAGACTGGTATAATAATGGTCTAATAGAGTGAATCATAGCAGCAGAATGATTTCTTAGCTGCAAGTTAGTTTTATTTTTCTCAGAGGACAGTGTTTGTAGCAAAATGTGGTAGTGTGAATAGATTTGAATAAACTCTTAAACTGTAAATTAAAAAGCTGTATTTAACATTATGGTTGAAATTTTACACATACAAAATGTCAGGAAATTCTAAATTATAGTTCCCACAACAGCAGTAATTCAGCCAAAATTCACATATGTATTAAGGCATTAAAGTTAGCACTCTGTGCCATCATGTAATAAATACATATGCATAAGAAAGCAAGTTATAGCAGCTTTGGGAACCATCATTTTGCATTTCCTGACTTGTACATTCAAAATCCAAGTTAAAATGTGTACAAATGTAATTGTGTTGAATTTCCATATGTACAAATTCAACTTCATAAATTGCTAACAGTTTAAAAGGAAATACGGAATTGTTTATGAGACTTAAGATTTTAAGTGTTTAATTATTGTTGTGATTAATGTTTTTAGAAATACAAAGCATTTATTCTCAAAGAAACTTTCAGGCCAAAATATATTTGCAATTTTGAAGTTAAGTTATCTGAATTTTAGAGGGAAATAAGTGAAAAAATATATAATGATGGATTTTATTTTATTTTTTAATTGCAGAAGTATTATATGCTTTTTGAAAAAAATAAAAAGTCAAAATGTATAAGGAGAAAGATAGTACTCTCCTTCCTTCCTCTCCATTCCCACCCCTCCTGAGGCAACCAGTGATAGCTGCATGGTATATTACCTTCCACATTTTTCTCCATGTTCTTACAAACTTATTATAAACACATATACAGGAAAATTTGCGGGGTAGGTTTTACAAAAACAGGATCATGTTATATATGTTATTGTGTACCTTGCCTTGTGCACCTCTATGTCAGTAGTTAAATCTAATTAACTCTTTTATCAACTGCCTAATATTCCATAGTACAAATGTTATTCAGTCTTTTCCCTCTTTGATAGCTATCCAGGTGGTATCCTGTTTTTTGCCACTTCAACAGCACTGCAGTAGAAATTATTCTTGAGATACACGCCTATACTCTGGTGCTTTTATTTATATGTAATATAGTCCCCAAAATGGGATTGCTAGTGCAGCAGCTAGGTATAATTTTAATCTTAAAATAATGCCAAAAGGTTATAGCAGTTCACATACCCACCAGAAATGTCTGAGAGTGCTAATTTTTGCTAACTTAGTTGGTTTAAATATATATTTCATGGTTGCTTGAAATTTTAATTCTTTATGTAGTATTTTAACTTTTTAATAAAGTGCTATATGCCAGGCACTGTCATGAGCACTTTATCAATATTAACTTGGTTAGCTCCTCATAATTCTTCTATGAGGTGTGCATTATTATCCCCATTTTACAGATAGGGAAACTGAGTCACGGAGAAGTTAAGTTACTTGACTATAGTTACACAGCTAGGGAATCAGCATTTGAACGCAGGCAATCTTATCTACACTCTTTAACTACTAATCTATGCTACCTGTATTAGTGACACAGAATTATATTTTTAGGGTTTTTTTCTTTGTTGTCATTTGTAAGCACTCTTTATCAGTATAAGTATTTAACTATGTGTTGAAAATGTTTTCTTTCACTCTATTATTGGTCTTTTCACTTTGTTTTTGGTATCTTAAAAACTTGTTATTTCCTTTTAATTTTTAGATGATCAAATGTATCTATATTGATTCTAGTTTTAAAATACTTCAAACAATGGAGAAGTTTTCTTTAAATCACAATTATTATACAAATCAAATGGTTTGCAGCAGCAGTTCATAATTCTTACCATATATTATCATTTTACTCCTGAAGTTACTATGTACTATATGAATTTTGAGATTTGCTTGGCATTTCGGTTCCTCAGGTTGTCACTGAGTACCTGTTATGTGCTGAGTATCGTTCTAGCAGTTCTACCCTCTCTCATCAGCAGCATTTTTCCCTTCACTGCATCTTTGCCATCAGTACACAAACCTGCTCTTTTTCCTTCTTAAATATAACCTTCTCTTAACCCCACTTCCTTTACCAACTACCACTCCACTTAAAGAAACTGCTTAGATATACCTTACCAGTGAAGCCTATGCAGACTATTGTATTTAAAATTATAACACACTTCCTCCCAGTACTTCCAATTTTATCGACTCTACTTTTTATTTCATTTAAAGCACTTTTTACCTTCTAACGTGCTACGTAATTTATGAGTATTTCTTCTCGAATTAGAATCTAAGCTGTTTGAGGACAGAATCTCACCAGCACATAGTAGTCTTTCAGTAAATATTTTTTAAGTGAGTGAATGAATACATTAATGCCAAGTAGTGGGGAAACAGAAACAAATAAGATATTGTCCCAGCATTTCAATACAATGTGGCAAATTCTGTGATAGAGGCATCCTGAAATTTTCATTAGGAAGGGAAACAACAGGTAAAGAAGGTAGCTTAAGTGAAGATCTGCCTCAGACAAATTTGAAAACCATTGAACTAAAAGATCTACACATCCATTTTTTTTTCTTTTATATATGTAAATATACATGTGTGCATATATGTATCAGTATGCAAGATCTTAGTAAAATAGGTAGGTTTGTGCAGAAATTTAACCTGAAAGTTCAAATAGGTAATCAGACCAATAGTATAAAAATTTATACTCAGATTCATCTTTACTTTTCTGTTGTTTACTCAGTAATCTGTAATATGTGGTATAGTCTGTGAATAAATCAGCATATTTTCATATTTAAACTTACCAGTAATTTCTAACGTACAGTTCTTTTTCTCTGAACAGAGCGTGTGACCATCTGCGTTGTATAGCCTGTGATTTCTGGGTAGTAAGCTACAATGACTATGGGTGGGACAAATCATGTGATTACCTGTTTTTCAGGTATGTTTCTAAAGAACTTCACTCTGTGAAAAATGTACTGAATATACAACTTTATATTTCTTACTGTGCAGTAATGCCTCTTGGTGGCCTTGGCCACATTGTGTGGCCTCCCCCTCTTTGATATTTTTCGCATCATCTCCTCCTTTCCATCTGTCTGCTGTCAGCCTAGTTAAGGACATGTTACTTCTGGACAGGAGTTCAGAAGTAGCCTCCTCACTGACTTTCCTGTGTACAGTCTCTTCTTCCAGACCACCCTTCACTTGCTGAGAATTAAAGCATAACTCTGAGTATGCCATCCTCTTGCCCAAAACCCTTCTGCTTACAGAATAATGTCCAAATTCCTTAGCATGACATTCAAGACCTTCCATAATCCAGTCCCCGCCTATCTATCACCCAGCTTTGTTTGTCTTTCCATGGTATACTTTTCACCTTTGCAAGGTTTTAGCTACATCAAAACAGTGATCCCATTCCCTATGACTTTGTATAAACTCTCCACCTCTTGGGCTACCTTCCCACCATTTTATCTACCTAAACCCTACCTGTCCCTCAGGGTATGGTTCATTGCTCATCTTCTATGATTCCCTTACCACTCTCTCAACTTGGAAGTAAACTCATCCTCTCCCGTGTGTCCACAGCACGTTGTACCGGTTATAGCACTTACTGTAATAAAAGACTGAAAATATCTTAGGTTGATGTATGTCTGCCTCCCTCCTTGTGGTTGGGATACTGTCTTACTCATATTTTTGTAATTTGTACATCCTTAAATACTCAGTGAATACCTAATGTTTTTAAGTTATAAAAATGTATTTGAACTATACATTCACATTTTCAAATAAAAAATAAGGGCTAAAAATTAGTAAAGTACATATATCATGCATTTTTGGCCCCCCAAACCTGTGCCTAAGCAAAGACTATATTTTCAGATACAAGTCATCAGAATTATTGCAGCACTCTTCAGTAGCATAAAGAAAACAGTGAGAGGCTTTCTTCACACCTCTCTGGCATCCATTCTCATGTAAATCTCTAGGAGTCTCCTCTAGTGTTAATGTAAGAGTTTTTAAACTTTTCACATCAAGAACTGTTCTGAAAATCTGAATCCTCTCAACATACGCACAGAAAAATTCAAATATGCAGATACATAGAAAAATTACAGTTTGAGAGATTTCATAGTACCCAACCCAAATAAAGCCTAGTGTGGTCCCAAAATCCCAGGTCAAGAGCCCGTACGTACTCTTTGGGGCTCTGAAGCTCAGATAAGAAATGTAGACTGTAAAGTGGTAGATGAAACCATGAAACTGGATGGTATTACCCAGAAAGGTGACTTGGAAGCCTGTCAGTGAATGCAGAGTTAAGGGATCATTTAGTTAAGATAGGAGATGCTGGGACTTCCCTGGTCCAGTGGTTCCCTTAACCGTTGGTCCAGTGGTTAAGAATCAGTCTTGCAATGCAGGGGACGCTGGTTCGATCTCTGGTCAGGGAACTGAGATCCCACATGCCGCAGGGCAACTAAGCCCACGTGCTGCAACTAGAGAGCCCGCATGCCGCAACTAGAGAACCCACATGCCGCAACTACAGAGCCCACACGCTCTGGGGCCCATGTGCCACCACCAGAGAGAAGCCCGCGCACCACAACAAAGAGCCTGCATTCCACAACGAAAGATCCCACGTGCTGCAGCTAAGACCTGACACAGCCAAAAATAAATAAATAAATAAATATTTTTAAAAAAAGATAGGAGATGCTTTGATGTTTATATTGTGGGGGGGTGGGGAAGACAAGAGAAGGAAAGGTTATGTGAGTAACAAGGTCCTGGAGGCTTTGGGGTCTAGAGTGCTGATGGAAAGTGGGCCTTGGATAGGAAGAGGCTGCCTCTGTGCCTGGGTGGAAAGAGGTCATATACTGATGTGTTCAAGGGGAAAGCTAGGAAATGGAGGCCTTTTCACATCTCACTGCCTGATTTGTGAATGAAGATGTAATCTGCTTGAAAGTAGAGGGGAGATGAAACACTTGAGGGCAATAAGTGTATCCTAGCTTTGACAAGTTCTAGAACTTTCTAAAAGAAGTATAAGCTGTACTTGACCATCCTGCCATAATAGCTAAATAAAATGCTCTTATTTTTCTATTAAACTGTGTTTGCTTTATGGGAAATAGTGAAATTTTCTTTCTCAGCTTTTAAAATATGCACTACTTAAATGTATTAATTATTGATAGTTCCTTGGCTTTCATGATTCCTATTCCTGAAATCTGTAAGTATTCAATCAAGTGTCACATGTTAAGTTTGTCAAAATATATTGCAGACTGAATAAAGGACAGTCCTTCGTTTAGCCATTTAGTTTTCATTAAACACATTTAGTTTTGTTCAGCTTTTTTCTTTGCAGTAAAACTTATTCAGTTCTTCCCCTATCTCACTGTAACCTTAGCTAAGTTGTTCAGCTGGTCAAAGCCTCAGTTTCCTGAAGTCAGACAGTTGGCCTGGAAAATCTCTTAGGTTTTGTTAGGGTCTAACCTAAACTGTGCCTGAATTTTGTGCAGTACCGAATGTGATGCCCATTGGCCACCAGAGGGCACTTTGTTTCCTGCTTTCTGTTGCAGTGACATCAACAAGTAACAGTTAACAGTGTATTTCTTTTTTTTTTAAATACTTATACTGTATTTCATCATTTCACTATGTATTTTTTCATCATTTCACTTTGAATTTTTTCATTTTCTTTTGTCATGGAATATTTACATAAATTCAGTACATAGATTATGAAAATTATAATTGATTTTCTATTAATTAAATTTAACTCTGCAGTCTTTTTTATAATAGCATCAAGTCAGATGGTTATCATTTTCATGAGTTCTGCGCATAGATTTAATTATGTTAAAATTACTGACATTGCTGCGGAGCGGTTGGGCCCATGAGCGATGGCCGCTGAGCCTGCGCGTCCAGAACCTGTGCTCCGCAACGGGAGAGGCCACAACAGTGAGAGGCCCGTGTACCGCAAAAAAAAAAAAATTACTGACATTTATTTCAGGATAGGCATTTGTTTTGTTTCTGGTAGTATACATAAATAAGCAGATCATTGAAAGAAATGAGATATAATATGAATTCAACACATAGAAATAACAAGCACTTTTCTCTATGTGAAAAATTTCTATAGTTAACCCATCAGAAGCCTGTTATCTTTATGCCTCTTGTATGCCCTCCATTTGCCACACTGCAGGCTTTTTTTTTTTTTTTTTTTTTTTTGCTGTACGCAGGCTTCTCACTGTTGTGGCTTCTCCTGTTGCGGAGCACAGCTCCAGACGCGCAGGCTCAGCGGCCATGGCTCATGGGCCCAGCCGCTCTGCAGCATGTGGGATCTTCCCGGACCGGGGCACGAACCCGTGTCCTCTGCATCAGCAGGCGGACTCTCAACCACTGCGCCACCAGGGAAGCCCCTCCACACTGTAGGCTTTTAAAATACTGGGCTTGCCTGGTGGCGCAGTGGTTGAGAGTCTGCCTGCTAATGCAGGGGACACGGGTTCGAGCCCCGGTCCGGGAGGATCCCACATGCTGCAGAGCAACTAGGCCCGTGAGCCACAACTACTGAGGCTGCACGTCTGGAGCCTGTGCTCCGCAACAAGAGAGGCCGCGATAGTGAGCGGCCTGCACAACCCGATGAAGAGTGGCCCCCGCTTGCCACAGCTAGAGAAAGCCCTCACACAGAAACAAAGACCCAACACAGCAAAAATAAATAAATAATTTAGAAATTAATTAATTAATTAAAATAATAAAATATGGCACAGGTGAGTATTTGAGGTAGGAGATGAACCAGCATCTTTCACTCTATTCTTATATCATGTAATCTCTGATAAGACAGATCAATAATTCTTCTCTTTAGGTCACTGTGTTCTACAACAGCCTTAATAAACAGACCTAGAGGATTGCCATTTAAAAACATTGAAATCCTCAGAAAGAGAACACCAAAATGTATCTTCTGTTTTTCATGTGAGAGCACCAGGTAGTTTAGCGTTTGGATGTTGTGAAGATAGGAAAATAAAGCAGTTAGAATTTCTTTTTTTTTTTAAGTCATTAAGCACTGAACACAGCTACTGTGCTAAAACCTTCTTATTTTACTAATAGGAACAATATGCCAGAATTCCACAAATTAAAAACAAAGTTGGTAAAGAAGAAAGGAACACGGGCATATGCCTGCCAGTGCAGCTGGAGAACTATTGAAGAACTGATTGACCTTCAGACGGATCATCACCTTCGCTGGGTTTGCGGTAAACACTAAGAATGCAGACTTTCCACATTCAGACAAATACATCCATGAGAACAGTCTCTGTTAATTGTCACAACATTTAGGTAAAGGTACATAGTATCATGCCCTTTGGAAAAGACAGGAAATTGCATTTAATGGCTGGACAAATTTTCAAAGACCAAATGGACTTGGGAAGATAATGTGCTTTAACATTTTGGAATTATTCCTTTTTGGTATATGGACATTTCACTTAGTAAGTAAGGTAACAGGTTATCCAAATACTTCTTTGCTAGCCTGTCCCCTGTTAAATAGAAATTTAATTGTGGAGTTTCATACAAATGTATAGCCATTCAGTAGCAACTGCAGTACTACTGACTGTTAATATACTTAGCATAAACATTCCTCGTTATAGCAGTTAAAGGGGATAAAGCTGGCCCTGCAGAGAGATCATTGAGGGGTGTACACATCACCTCTTCCAGTCAAATCTGTTGTTAGCAAAGATCATAATTTAGACATGTCAGAAACCATGTGATCAGTGGCTAATTAAAGGATTTTCGGGAGTATAGGTATACTGTAGGTGAAAACACTGCCTGTATCTGATCTAACTTCACCAATTCAAAGCAATACTATGCACAGTAGTAAGCATATATTACCAGTTTTAGCTTATTTCTCCTCCTTTTGTTCATTTAGATATCAGAAGTTACTAGTTTGCTCTTTTAGCAAGTATTCATTTCTATATAAAAGTGGGGGGTTTTGATGCACCTAAAAGTACAAGGAAAGATCCTAATACAGACAGGTAATTTTTGGATTTTCCAAGTACCTTCTTGCCTTTAATGCCCTAAAACTCCATTAAGTAAAGAGAGCAGCAAGTAAAATATTTTCTCAGGCAGGCTGTTGATTTTTCTGGTAGGATCAGGTTGACATACTGTTTATTGGTGAGTACATGAAAAAAGAAAGCATAGCTGAACCAACAGGTAACCTGTTGGGCTCCTTCTTAATATGACTAAGACTTGAGGAGCCCTACAGTAGCAGCACATTCAGAAGATTGGTTACCTCAAAATTACCAGCTCGCCACCCCATCAAGAGATTCCAATTTGCCAGAAGCTCTTTACCGCATGTGTCTAATATATTGTTCAAATGCACGACACAGGCTTGCTGAAAGGAAGAAACTGAAGCAAAGTTATGATCTGCGTAGTCTTATACTGAATCTGTTCCAGCCATTTTACTCAAGCAAAGAAAGATCTGGTCATTAAACTCCTTCCCCTAACCGTGACACATTTGCATATGTGTATCACTTGCTCCAGTAAGTCTAGTATTCCAACAGGATAAATCTCATTGTGGCAGATGCTCACATTTTTGTATTAAGAATATGTTTACCAATCTTATCTTTCAATAAAAATTTTTTAACCCCTAAAATTTTATCTCAGTGTAATTGTATCGGAAGCATAGTGGGGGACTTCCCTGGTGGCACAGTGGTTAAGAATCCGCCTGCCAATGCAGGGGACATGGATTTGAGCCCTAGTCCAGGAAGATCCCACATGCCATGGAGCAACTAAGCCTGTGTCCCACAAGTACTGAGCCTGCATTCTAGAGCCCACGAGCCATAACTACTGAGCCTGCCTGCCACAACTACTGAAGCTTGCATGCCTAGAACCCGTGCTCTGCAACAAGAGAAGCCACCGCAATGAGAAGCCTGCACACCTCAATGAAGAGTAGCCCCTGCTCGCCGCAACTAGAAAAAGCCCGCATGCAGCAACGAAGACCCAAAGCAGTCAAATAAATAAATAAATACATACATACATTTTTTTAAAAATTGATCCTTTTAAAGAAAAAAAAAAGGAAACGGGGATTTGGGTTGAAGTCGCCTATTTCAAAAAATAGCAGAGGGCTTCCCTGGTGGCGCAGTGGTTGAGAGTCCGCCTGCCGATGCAGGGGATACGGGTTCGTGCCCCGGTCTGGGAAGATCCCACATGCCGCGGAGAGGCTGGGCCCGTGAGCCATGGCCGCTGGGCGTGTGCGTCCGGAGCCTGTGCTCCGCAATGGGGGAGGCCACAACAGTGAGAGGCCCGCGTACAGCAAAAAAAAAAAAAAAAATAGAGCAACAAGGTCCACATTCAGAACCTCATGGTATTTGGCATATTTACTCATAATGGTGATTTTTTTTTAATTTAAATGAGCAAATTTACTAAATTATGGATTTGAAATTTTTTTCCTCTTTAATTATTTCATCATAACCCTTCTATAACTTAGATATGTTGCCCATGTTTGGCATTCCATAACATAATAATTATAATATTTTAGTTCCCTAACGTCAGAAATGTATAAATGAGTTCACATTTTTGTTGGCAATTTACTTTATAAGCTTTTTAATATTGTATAATTTTTAATTGAAAATGTAGAAAGAATATTGTTTATATACAAATGGATAGATTATTACCAGTTGTAATTTAAGCCAAAATGCAGCTATTTTAGTATCAATGTAGAAGAACAGTATAGTTTCTAATCAACTATAATTTTTAAGTGCAAAGTCTGTAAAACTTTCAAGATGTTTTGTATATTTATTTTCAATATTCATAATAATTTTCTACCTTTAATGAGTATCTATTTTTTATCAAGCCAGGTAGCTACTTTATTTGAACTGCATTGTACTCTCAGACACTTATCTTGCCTAGAAATGAATAAATAATAAGTAGCTTTACTCTGTATTTAGGTGTATTTTTTTGTTTTATAATAAAATATTCATTTGGGGATTAATTTGATATAATTTTGATAATTTCCTTTAAAATGCCAACAAAATATTTCCAACCATCCAGTTGAACAAAGAATTTATTTATTTGCATTGGGGAAGAGAAGCATGCCGTAAGTTTTAGTGTGTGTGTGTAAGCGTGTATGTGTGTACATGCATGTGTAAGAGAGTGTAGTAGCTAAAAGAACAGGTCCAAGTGCAGGAAGGAGCCATGTTGATATGGTGGTGTGCATCCAGACCTGTATGATGATGTCAGTACACTTAACACTCTTCTTTTCTTAGGCCAAAGAAGATGGCATCAAACTATGGTTTTTAATTGTTTTCCCTCCTTACTCATCTGATATTTTTTAATGTAGTGGGAAAAAGTTCTTGAATCCAGTAAGTATTGTGATGAAGCTCAACAGTAACTCAAATGTTGATTTTTTTTTCAGTTGTTAGGTTTTAACAAAACCTCTATCAGCTGATACCAGATAGTAATCAGCTTTACATATTGTTTAAGGTAATTCCGGAAGGAAAGAAAAAATTCAAAATATACAGTCTCTTTAGAGATTTTACATTGTATCACATTTATTTGGGTTTGTGACACCAAAATGTGCCCTATTTAAAAATATTGCATGGAATATATAGATATATATATGGTTGATAATTAAATTTGTTTTCAGACTTTCCCCAAAGATAATGGGTGACAATATGAAGTGTTACAAAATCAGAGTTGAAAGTCATGTCCTGAGGAAAGTTACTAAACTTTTGAGGCTTCCTTTGCCTCATCTGTATGAGTGGTGATACCTCTCTTGTAAGCTTGTTGTAAGGATTAAATCATATAACATGTGAAAATAATATAACAGTATAATTTTTAGTTCAGAATACGTGCTTAATACATTCTCTCATTCTTCTTTCTAAAAGTAATACTATCTAAATTAATTGGTGCAGCATGTTTCTTATAGGAAAGAGTTTCACCACATGTTTGTTTATTCATTCCCTAAATATTCCATATGAGAAAGGTAGCTCTGCTGTCACTTTTATTTTATAACTAGTAAATATAAGCATGTCTAGCTTTATTTTTATATAAGTTGAAAGAACTTTCAAAAACACCTGCTCACCCTAGCCTCTTCTCCTGTCTGGTTTCAGCCTAGTTGATCTTCACGAAGACCTTCCAGGCTTTTCACAGTATCTTTTTGGCTTCTTCTGCCTCTCCTTCCCTCCTCTTCCAACTAGACCTACAGCCCACCCACTGTTCCTTAGATACACTTCACATCTTACTGTCTTAACGTTCCTGCCCTCCCGCATCTTATTCTATCAAAATCTGACTCATTTTTTCAAAGCCTGTGTCTTGTACACTAGTGGTTCTCAGAGTGTTGTCCACTCTCAGAGAAGTCCCCAGGAGTCTTTCAGGAGGCGCACAAGGTCAAACCTATGTTCATAACACTAAGACGTTAGTGCTTTTTCACGTTTTCACTTTATTGACATTTATACTCGTGGTGCAAATAGTAGGTAAAACTGCTGGCACCTTACGATTCAAAGCAGTGGCACCATGCACTTGCAATAGAAAAAGTCAGTTTCACTTAATGTCCTTCATAAAGGCAGTAAGATTAATAAAGCACATCTTTTAAATATTCTGTGTGACTAAATGGGGAGTACACAAAAAGCACTTGTGCAATCTGTGAGCTGAACAAACCACTTTTTTCATGGAATTCACTTTTGCTTGAAAGAACAACTGACAAACTATGGGTATTCAGACTTATTTAGCATACGTTTTCTCAAAAATTAACAAAGTGAGTCACCTCCAGGAAAATTACTGGTTAGTATTTGTTGCCAATGATAAAATGTAAGTCTTCAAGCAAAAATTAGAATTTTGGAAAACTCGTATCTACCAATCTGAGCATGAGACTTTACTGATGAGACTAGTAGTGATTCGAACAAGTGATTTGCAGTGGATTTAAGTTAATTAAATAGTTTTTCATGTTTTCAGTTTTAATTTCTAATATAAATATCAATAGATATAATCACAAAAAACAAGCTCTTTGGGGTTTGCAGTCATTTTTAAGACAGTAAAAGGGTCTTGTGACCAAAAAGGTTGAGGACTGTTGCACATCCTTGATTACCTCACCCCAACCTAAAGGTGTGATTTCTCTCCCTCCCATCTGCTCTCAAACTTTCTATTTCTCATATAATGCCTTGTATTATAATTATCTGTGTGCTTATTGTATATTCGTCTTGGAGATTAGATTGCAATCTCTTTGTAGTCTTGAATGATCTCCTAGTGGTACAGGGGAAACTATCTGGGACCGTGTGCCACTAACTTCCTGGGGCACCATGGGTAAGCCACTGTGTCCTGGGCTTCAAATTCAAAATGCGAGTTGAATTTAATGACATATGAGTTTCCTTCCAGCTTGAGGTACTTGAATACTGTTCCTCTTAGAATGCCTTGTGGGTCCAGTGTTGTGCTAGCCATACGTTGGGAGATGGCATTCCTGTTGTGAGGAAGAGCCCAGATTCTGGGGTCAGAGAGATGCAGGTTTCCAAAACACATGATCTGCATCCTCTTGGAGCTTTCAGTCAGTGGCAGAAAGAAGTGAACCACTGACTGCTGAGGCCATGAATACTCTCTGAGAGAAGTAAACAGGGTCCTTACAGAGCATAGGCATTGAAATCCAAGTGGGAGGGAAGGAGGCTCTTCTTTCTTGTAGGTAATGATTCTTAAGTTGTTTTTAAAGAGCTGCAAGTAAATTTCTTTGGCTTGATTTATACCGTAAATATGGCAGAGTAGTGTGGTTAGATAAGAGGCTGCACTGGAGAAGTAGGATTGGATTAAGAACCTGTCCCATGTAGTTCCATGAGATGGGAATGGAACTAATTGGAAGATGCAGTCGAGGGAGAAAGATGACGAACACTTTTTCCGAGTGACACGTACTATGTGTGTGGAACTTTTGTTCACAATCTTCCCCTTCCTTCCAAGAGGACTGCATGTCCTCATCTGAACTCAGGGGGAGAAGAATGGCATCTCAAACTTTGAGAATGAAAGGACCTCAGGGAGCCATTGCAAGAAAGCCTTGTTAGTTAAGGCAGTGTAAGGGCATGTGGAGTTCACCACAAAAGGGCATTCCGGAAGGTGTGGGGAATGAAGTTGCCCAGGGGCAACACTAAGGGGAGGTGAGTGAGCAGGGGATGGCTAGAGATGTTGAGCAGTGCTGAGAGCCTGAAGGAACTTACATTTTAGCCAGAAAGCAACAGGGAGAGAGACCTGGGGGGTTGGCTGACCTCACAGATCTAACCAAACTCTGGTTCCAACTAGAAGCAAGGTGGTTTCTGTGCATGACCTAGGCTCATGTCCCTGAGTGATGACCCAGGCTGCTGGACTGTTGTGTCTTGCATCTGGTCAGCCGTCTACCCTTTACTCTCAGGTTTGAATAGAATTGATTCTGATAAAATCCAAATTGTTAGGAGACTACAGAGCTCATCTCTGGCTAGAAGAGTACAAAGTACCCAAGCAAAGATGTTTTATAATGTAGTCATTGTCTTCAGAAGGCCATTTATAGGAACTCTGAATACTAGTGAGCAGGGCCTTTCTTCTCAAGGATTTGTTCATCAAAACAAGTTATTATCAGGGGCCTGATAGGATTGAGATTCAGACAGATAAAGAAGACCGGCTGTCCCAGGCTTCAGTTTTGCTAGAGATCAATACCAGAGGAGAGGCAAGAAGGCGGGACTCAGGAGATGGTTTTCTCATTATTCTTTTTTACAGATGAAGAAACTGAGACACAAAGAACTTGCCCAAAATCACATAGGTTGTAAATAGCAGAGTAGGATTCAAACCTAGATCCACTGGACTCTACATCTGTGTGTAAAGGGAAAGGAGAAGTTGCTTTCTGCAAGATGAGCTAGAGCAGAACCTCAGTTGAGTAACCCAGGGCTTTCACCCTGGTATTCCCCAGCAGAGCCCTGGTCGACCAACTGATGAATACACTGGACTGTGAGAATACACAATCCCAGCTTTACCAGAATAATACTTTCAGATATTTTCCATGACTTTGTTTAGAGGAAGCAAGATAGAGTGCCCAGGTGGAGCTAGGCTTCAGGTTGTCTCCAACCAACACTGAAGCACAACCAACACTCCCCAACACTGAAGTACAGGTGGTAGCTTCCAATGAGAAGGAGGCCAGGTTAGACGCAGCAGGAAGGAGTTCCAGAATTCATTAGTCAAGTCTTCCATGTGCTCAGGAATGAGGAATGAGAGCCTGCCCCAATTTTGATAACCCTGGGAGAATATTAGGGTCTGGGTTCTTGTCTAGCCTCAGCGGTTCTCAACTTTGGCTTAAGTTGAGTTGCCTGGAGAGCTTTAAAAAGTGTCAGTAACCAGACCCTAGGCCCAGAAACTCTTGTCTTCAGTGAGGCCCACGTATCAGTGTTTTTTAAAAGCTCTCCCACTTATTTCAGTGCGCGGCCAGGGTTGATAATCTACTAGCAGTGATAAGATCTTTGAGCATGTCACATTGCTCTTTGGGCTTTAGTATCTTCACTTGCTTTAAAAAAAAAATTATTTGCTAAGAGCTCTTACTGCCAATATAAAAATATGAGGTTGTACTAAGTGATTTTTAATGTCCCAGGATTAAATTTTCATGAATCTCTTTTCATGATGTAAGCATTTTAAAGTAATTATTTCATATAGGGTTCAGGGTGTATTGTCATCAGTGTTTTTCTTATACCTAGAAACAGCGTGGGGTCAATGCTGAGTTTGAGATTTGAGTCCCATAACGACTCATTCGCCTTACATGGATAAGAATAGCAACCTCCAAATGTGGACAGTGCAGATCCTTGCCCACTAGAAGAGGCATCTCAGAAATGTGCCCTCCAGAGAGTGAGTCACTGGCACCATCTTCCACTGCAAACAGCAGCACTCACTAATAATATTAGGTAGAAAACAGGATTCTAGAAAATAGATGAAGGACAATTTTAAGTCGGTAGAGAAACTTTACAGAACTTAGAGGCCAATGTATTGGCTTGTATCTTGTATTCAAGATTTTTCTTTTAAAATTGACATCCACAAGATGTGTAGGGGAGATTATGAAAGATTTGCTCTGAAAGAATATAATGTTTTACCTTTATATTTTTCTTAAGGGATAGGGGATTAAACAAGATTTTTCCCAGTGGATTGAGGCATAGCCTATTATAAGTCTCTTCAGCCTCAGCATCTGGAGCCCGGAAGGACCCAGCAAGCGCCTTCCAAATCCCTTCTCTTGGCTTCTCCCCACAGCTGACTATGCACAAAAGACCACTCAGGCTTCTTTCCACTCAGCTTCTGTGGAAGACGTTTATATATTTAATTTAATTGCCAGCACATTTATTCTGAAATGTACCCGGTCCAATAATAAACCCAGGAAATGAGAAGGAAAGGATTTATATGGCTCCACCTGTAAAGGCATAGATTATGCAGGCACACACGTGGCTCAGCACTGTGTCCTCAGCAAAGGGTGTCCTTGTGCCTCCTTGCCTTTGCCCAGTTAATCAGTATTTAGTGCCCTACATGAGCTGCTGGAGTGGGTGAGGTAAAGAGCACAGACCTGGAAGCAGATGGCCTGGATTGGAATCCTGGCTGTGCAGCATGCACGGGACATGGTGTTCTGCAGGTCACTTATCCACCCCGAGCCCCTTCTCCCCAACCTGTGCAACAGAGACGGTACGAATGCTGACCTCACAGAATTGCTGGAGGAAGTGAGTGAGATAACCCACGTAAAACAGTTAATGTGGTGCCTGGTGCTTAGTAAGTGTGAATTCTTTGCTAAGATCTCTATCAGTATAAAAATGCACACCTTAAAGATAACTTTCTGCCATGGTTCTAGATAGGTCTTCTCCTTCAGCATTCTCCATTTTGCCTTAAGCATGTTTTAGTACCACCAAGTTTTGTCTTATAACAGGAGACCCAAAGCGACCCATTTAAAAGGAGCTTCAAAGCACAGGCACGTTTCACCTAAAGTGCCTGCCTGCACTGTGCTGGGTTTGTGGCGACAGGGCCCAGAGGTGATAGTTTTCAGACAGGAGTAGGGTTGGTAACACATGGGTCATTTCCTAATGAATGGTGGTAACTGGTCTTTTATGTTAGGTGTCTTTGGCTCTGGTCAGTAACAAACAGCAAAGTGTCGACATCTACAGGCAGAGCTGGTGCAGGGAGGTGATTTCACAACCGAGTGAAATTCACTGCTGGACATCCCCGTTTGCTCATCATTGATTCTAATGTGACCAAAATGGAAACTGCTAACCCATGTGTCAATGCTTGTGCTAGAAACATACACTGCCCCCAGGGAGGGAGAAAGAAAAGCACTTTGTTAAACTTCCCCTTTCATAGTCTAAAATTCCTGCTGCAACTCCAGGTCAGCTGTCCAGTCATCACCCCACATTATGAGCCCAACACCAGCCATCCCTGAGGCCTGAAGGACCAGAAAAGGAAGCAAGTCCTGAAGAAGCCTTCACGGCAACAGCGCATCACAGTGGACAAGAAAGGGACACATTTTGTTCCAGGGACTTACTTGGTGATTTAAAAAGACCCTTCTTCTGAATAAGGCTGACTTAGTGAAACTAATAAATTGAGAATCTAGCCCATAGAGGGCAGACCTGCACTGAGGACCGGATCTCATCTCTTTGTTGGGCTTTGGTCTCTGGGAAAAGCACCCAGAAGAACGCTCCCAAACACCATGCCCTCCGGTTTTTCATCAAAATCTGCCTGCTGGTGTTAAAGGTATCTTGTAGTGGTGGAGTTCAATGTTTTTCTCTGCCTGAAAATAGAAATCCTCCCTAGTCTAAACCACCTGTCTCTGTTCTTCGGAGAAAAGGGTAGGCACTAAACACCAGATCAGTCTTACCGAGAATATTTCACAGCCCTTTCTACATGGAAGCACTTGTCGTCTTGAGCTGTGAACCCAGGTGAGGAAGAAAAGTGGAACATTTTAACGGATTCACTTCAAAAATCAACTCCCTGAGCACTTCAAGGAATATAATAGGATCTAAAGTTAAAGAGGAGCAACGAAATGACTCCTCACAACAAAAGATGGGAAATCAAGGTGACAGGCTTGTCAAAAGCAATTGAGGAAACTGCAAGGGTGAGGGTGTTTGTGCTGACAGGCTTTCTGAGACCGGGAAACCATATCTTCATGAACTTTAAGCATGATTGTTCAGCACAAATGTTTCCAAAATACAGTGATTTGGTTTTATTTTAAGGCTTGTTTATTCATTTAAATATAGAGAAAGCAAAACAGAAAATAAAAAGTTATTTCCTACTCTCACTTTTTTGTGCATTAAAATACAATATAGAAAAATGTGAAAATCTCTCCACTATCCCAAAAGGTAAATATTATTCATTGGATGCCCATCCTTCTGAACTTTTGGATGGATGGATAGATGGATGGATGGATGATAGAGATATTTCCTGAAATTTTTTTCTGAACAAAAATGGAGTCCTGATAGATATAGATATATTATCTTGCTATTTGTTTGTTTGTTTTTTTACCCAATAGTATATCATGGACATCTTTCCAGACCAGCATACATAGATTTATCTCATTTATAATGGCTTCATGGTATTCCATGGTATGGATGTTCCAAGGTTTATTTAACTGTTTTTCTATTTATGGAGATTTCTGTTTCAATATTTTTCTGTAAAAAACAATGCTTCAGGGAATATCTTTGTAGAGATATCTGTACACTTACTAGTATTTCCTACAGATTATTAAAAATGGGATTTCTGGTCAGATTCTGCATTTCCAAGCTTTCAGGTGATGCTTATAGTGCTGGCCTATGGACCAAATTTCGAGCAGCCAGGTCACGTAAGTAGTCCATCAAATAACAAGTCCAGGGCCTCCCTGGTGGCGCAAGTGGTTGAGAGTCCGCCTGCCGATGCAGGGGATATGGGTTCGTGCCCCGGTCTGGGAGGATCCCATATGCCGCGGAGCGGCTGGGCCCGTGAGCCATGGCCGCTGGGCCTGCGCGTCCGGAGCCTGCGCGTCCGGAGCCTGTGCTCCGCGACGGGGGAGGCCACAACAGTGAGAGGCCCGCATACCGCAAAATAAATAAATAAATAAATAAAATAAAAAATAAAAAAATAACAAGTCCAGGGCTTCCCCGGTGGCGCAGTGGTTGAGAGTCCACCTGCCAATGCAGGGGACGCGGGTTCGTGCCCCGGTCCGGGAAGATCCCACATGCCGCGGAGCAGCTAGGCCCGTGAGCCGTGGCTGCTGAGCCTGCGCGTCCGGAGCCTGTGCTTCGCAGCGGGAGAGGCCACAATAGTGAGAGGCCCGCGTACTGCAAAAAAAAAAAAAGTCCGACTAATCTGAGATTAGTGGACTTGCTGACAAGATGTAAGCCATAATTTCAAAATCAGCAAAGGGCTTCATGGGGAAAGGGGGACAGGACATGAGGCTGGGAGGGAGTGAGAACATGAGGTTGTTGGGAGGTCCCTGTTGGTAGGATTAAGAATGGGAGGAGGTCAGGGAGAAATAGGGAAATGAAAACGCTTTGAGAAATGCCAAGTAGGAGAAGCCAACCAAAGTCATATTCCTAAAAGAAATCGGTGTGTAACTTATGACCGCCTGGGCAGAGAGTTCAGGCAATGCAGTCCCAGCCGCCTGGAGATAGGAACTTGGAGTTCCCAGTGCAGAAGCCCCTGGCACAGAAAGGCACCTGACATCCAGTGGTATGCTCCTCACCTGGGGCAGGTGATCTAGGTAAAGAGACGGAGGGCAAAGCCCTGTGCTCAGGATGTCAGAAGACAGCTGAGTCAGCTCTTCAGCTGCTGTTCCAATTCCCTGCTGGCTGCCTGGAAGGACAGGCTGAGTGTCCTTAGCCCTGATTGGCTTAATTGGATCACCTGCCCATTCCTGGACCAATCACTGAAGCCCACAGGGATGGACTATACTGATTGGTCTAGCCTAGGTCACATGTTCTACTCTCAGCACCCATGGGCAGGGGTCAACTTTACCCATGAGCCCACCACCCTCAGAGGGGGGCTCCCCACGGAGCCTCCGGGAAAGAAGAGCCTGGTCCCCCTCCACATACGGTGACTTCCAGCCAGTTAGGAAATGAAGGCTCAAAACAAAGTCACAGAAATACTGATATCATTTAAATGATTACATTGAGCAAAGTACTGTATTAACACAAAAGCACAAGCCATGTAATCATTACAGAATTTAATGACACATATGTAATATATAAACTGTATATCTTTTCTTTTACAGCACATTGTAGGCAGTAGGGTCTATGGGGCTTGAATGGTACCTTTGCCCCCCCACTCTCTCCGCCCCTCTGTGAGCAGCTGCTACTGTTCTTGCCCTACCATAAGGTCTGGATGCCAGGAGCCGCCCATTCTCAGTGATGTGACAAACAACTTTCTGTCCTGTCACTCTACCTCTATCCCTGAATGTATTGTCTCATTTGCTGTCATATCAAAATCTAAAGCTGAGCCCTTGTGAATGTTCCCACCGGGCCACCTGTCTTCCTGCCCCTCAACAGAGCCTGTGCCTGAGGGACACCCATCCTCCAGCCCCACGGACCAGCCTGGGTGCTCCACCATCACCCCACACCAGGTCAGTGTCCTTCCGGTCATCACCAAATGATGCCTGTCGCCCACCTCGCTGCTCTGACCACTGACAACCATAGCAGCTGCCACCACTGCGCTCCTAAGGTGAGGGCCTTCCCCGTTCTCACGGGGGTTCTCTCAGAGGTGGGGGGGCAGCAGCCTTTCAAGGGTCACGGTCACCAGCACAGGTTTTCAGCTCTGCAGAAGGCCACTGGCCGGTGGGGGAGCGCGCTGCAGCAGGAGGGCGTTAGAGGGCCTGCAAGGGGGTCCCCAGGATGCAGGGCGAGTCGGGCAGGAAGCACATCAACTGCACTGTCAGCTGACTCACCACCTGCTCGTTCACTTAACTTCAGCGAGCAACATCTCAACATAAGAAGGAGCCGTGAATGTTCTTGCTAGGGGCTCTGCCAGGCAAGCTCTCTTCAGGGTTTAAGCTTGGCATGTCCTGAAGATACATGTGTTATTCCCTGATTATAACTTGTGTCTTTTCTGAACAGGGGTGGGGCTTTATCACAGGGGTCGCAGGGAGAGAAGACAGCATCTTAGCATAAGATCATCAGAACTGGAAAGGACCTGGGACTAGATCATTCATCCAGCCCCTTTGTCTTATAGACGAGTCAACAGGCTTGGAAAGTTGAAAGGACGTGCCTACAGATACACAGATGGGGGTGTCAGGACCTCTTTTAGATAAGAGGAGTCTTGGAAATTATCAAGTCCAGCCAGAGACAGGTGGGCCCCTGGGAAAGAGGGCCCTTGATGCCTTACCCCTCCCTTCAACCTGCCTGATTCTTCTCCCTCTCACCTTGTCAGGTGTGTGATCTGCCCAGGCCAAATCTCTCCAAATGGTCCCCCGAATTCTTCATCCCTCTTTCTGACTCCCCTTTCTCAACAAGGACAATCCACTCCTGCCCAGTCTATCATGGCCTCCTGCAATAAAACCAGCTGCCCCAGTTGAAAAACAAGCTGATAAATAAATGCCCCCCACCCCAGGTGTTAAGAGCTGATAATGGCTTCTGATGGTTCTGCACTCTCATGGATATTCTTTCTTAATTTTTGAAAAGGTAATACATTCATATGGCTCAAAACTTAAACAGCATAAAAATTTTCATTCCTACACCCACCTGTCTTCCATCGAGCCAATTCCCATCCCAATTCTCTGCAGATAACCATTTTTATTAGTTTCTTGCGTATCTTGTCAGAGTTTCTAGATACTCATATAAGCAGATATAGATATGTATTTACAGAGAATTCCTAAAAGGTCTCAGAACTGTAAACCAAAGGAATCCTGCCAACAGTAGAACTTTAGACACTTTGAAAATCTCCTTGAGCAACAGGTCTTTCCCAGAGGCCCTTTTGTCATGACTTGCAAGTGGCTGCTTTCTTGTAGCTGAAGTTTCCAGCTCTAAAGAAAATTGGTTCCAATGGGACTCTGTAACAAAATCATCACCTAGAAAGAACCACAAGCCACTGCCTCATTTCCGGGTCTGAAAGGAAAAAAGGGTGAGATTGGGGAAGCTCTGAGACCCCTCTCTTCATTGGTTGATTCATTTGTTGAACATTCCTATGGGCCAGGCACTAAGCCAGGCCCGGAGACACAGATATAGTCCCTGTGCTCACGGCAAAAGGAAGACAACATAGACCAGTGCTATCATTTAGATTATTTCAATTGCCACTGACAGAAAATTCAACTCAAACAGGTCTATGTATTATAAGGGAATTGATTAGCTCCCATAACTGAAACGTGCAAAGATAGAGCAGGCTTTAGGTACAGCTTGATTCAGAGCTTCAGCGATGTCACTAGGAGATATCTCTCGGCTCTCTTCCCTCTGGGTTGGTTCAATCTCAGTCACGGTGGTCCAGGAAAACCCAGGTTCACATCATCACAGCCTCAGGTCTGTGGAAGTGAATCAGTGCCCCAAACCCAAATATCCAGGGGCTGAGTGTCCTTAGCCCTGATTGGCTTAATTGGATCACCTGCCCATTCCTGGACCAATCACTGAAGCCCACAGGGATGGACTATACTGATTGGTCTAGCCTAGGTCACATGTTCTACTCTCAGCACCCATGGGCAGGGGTCAACTTTACCCAAAGCCCATAGGTCCAGAGTGAAGGAGGGTTGGTACCCCCAAATAAGACAAGGGTACTATAGCCATAGTTGCTGGTCCACAAAAATAGGGAATGTCCACTCCATCCATGTAATTACAAGCACAGTGACTATTTCAAAGGGGAACTGCAGGGTGCCATGGACGGTGAGGCCTCAGGGACATTCTCCCGAAGGAAGGAGCGGGTAACAGCCAGTGAAGGTCGTGGGTTTATATTCATAGGAGGGAAAACTATCTTGGGAAGGCCCAGATACGGGAGAGAATGAAGCCCTTTCCCGGAACTTAAAGATCTACGATATGACTGGAGCCGAGAGAGCAGGAGTGGGGAGTGACCGACACTAGACGGGAAAGGAGCCCACAGGACGGACCTGCCACCTTTAACCCAAGTCATGGTGCACTGCCAAGCTCCACACCTGATGGATTCCCTGTGTTCAGTCCTGTCGCCCTTCACAGTAGCTAGAGAACCAGTGCTGCGTGAATGTGGGGACCAACTCTGGGCAGGTCACTTCCCTGCTTTAAAACACAGAGTTCCAGGTTCAACACGCCTTCAAGGCCGCGCCCACTCCCCAGCCTCCTGTCTCTCCCACTCTTGACTTCTCCCTGCACTGTTGGTCCCCCGGCCCCCATTCAGAAGGGTATTCAGAGGGGAATCCAGCCAGGTGGGCACACCAGCTGAGAGCCTGTCCTCAGGACCTGGCCTCACTGTACTCACCGAGGCTGCCTTTCCACTGGACACCCACCCTGCAAGCTGAGGCCCAGACAGCGGCTGTCTCAGGGCCTGGGGTCCAGAACAAACATGGGGAGTTAGCAGTAATCTTCCAGGGTGAGGAGAGGGAAGCAGAGTAGGGGGCCACAGGACCAAAAAGATGGTCCTGAGTGCTCTCTGGGCTCAGAAAGCTGCTGAAAGCTGAGCCAGAATCCAGCTTTGAGCTCCTGGGGAAATGTTTCATCACTTCTTTGATGGAAGTCACAGGAAATGCAACTTCTTCAGAGTGTTATGTATAGGAAGGTGAACAGAGCAAGACAAGAGAGCATCGGACCTATACTTAATGCCTAGTACCTCTTACCTTGGGTTCTGGGCAGAATTTTCTCTCCACTTCCTCTCTAGTTTCTGCTCTTTCTGACTTATATTTAAGCTGCCCAGTTTACATAGGTGTTTTTAATTGTAAGTTGCCTCCATCACTTTCTGGAAGTAGATTAATAAATAAATGAAAGAAGAATATTGTGAGAGTGGGTTGTTTTTTTTAATCCCATGGAGCCACCATAGGTGTAAAATAATTTGCTATAGATCTACTCCAGGCCCTCCCATGTTTTAAAGCATTTCCTTATCTCACATCTATGCTGTCAAAGTGGAATCAGAGCCACAACTGGTGGGCAGTCAGCTTCCTCTATTCAATCAGTTGTTCATTAATACTCAATATACAATTTCCTCCTGACAGCCCGGCAAGTGTAACCACAGCTGCAAATGCACATCTGTGTTTAGCTAACAGACCAGCCAGGCTCATGCCAGTCATCTCTTTTATGCAAAAACAAAAACGTTGATAAAGCCTCACAGGGGCCCCAATGTCCTCTTGAATGTGGTTTATGTGCAGTAATTGCCATCTGCATTTTCTCATTCATCAGCTCGAAAATTACACTCCTCCAGACCTACTCTTAGCATCTGACCTTAGGGCTCCACCAGTGCAAGCCCTGGCGGCCGAATCTCTGCCGCAACTCCAGACCCTGCCAGCGCACGGCTCTTTCTTCAGTTTCATGCAATTTATCGATAGTAAATCTCAACTTTATATTTCTTGACATTAGAACTATGTGAAGCCAGCTCAAAGGCTGACACTGTGACTACCAGAAAACCGGGGAAGTCCTCCCACCTGAGGGAAGACTCCTGTGGGATTCAGCCCCCCACAATGCTGTGAGCCCCTCACCAGCCCTATGCCTCAGCGCCTCTGCCCATTTCCCTCTTTTCTCCAGAGCATCTCCAGTCACATTATAGCGATGGCTGCCAGCTCTTCAAAGCAGGGCTTGATCGGTCTGAATGTCTGTGTGGCCACTGTTTCTCCCTCCTCCTCCCCGCAGACACTGGAGCTGCGTGGAGATGGGGCACAGAGGACGGCTCTGGGCCCTTCATCTGGCCTCCTTCCCGCGCAGGTCCTCCTCACCGCCATCAGCCAGGGCTTCCAGGCACCTGCTGAGCCCTTTCGCAACAGAGAAACTGAGTCCAGCAAAGAGCCTAAGAGCAAGCATCCCCCACCCAGAGAGAGCTCATGCCTGAAACAGCCACCTTTCTTGCTAAGCCTCATACCACTTAAAGTCTTCTTAAAAACAAGCCCTGGGGGCTTCCCTGGTGGCGCAGTGGTTAAGAGTCTGCCTGCCGATGCAGGGGACGTGGGTTCGTGCCCCGGTCCGGTAAGATCCCACCTGCCGCGGAGCGGCTGGGCCCGTGAGCCATGGCCGCTGAGCCTGCGCATCCGGAGCCTGTGCTGCGCAACGGGAGAGGCCACAACAGTGCGAGGCCTGCGTACCGCAAAAAAAAAAAAAAAAAAAAAAAGCAGCGGCTCCTGCAATCATTCTTGGCTGCACGTCAGAAGTTTTCTCCTCCGCTTTAGGAAGATTCATCTGACAAGAGTAAGCAGCCTGCATGGAGCTGGGGAAGGCTGGAGGAGCCGGGCCAGTCAGGAGAACGGGGCAGGACCCTGCGGAGGTGAAGAGATGCGCCTACAGCCCTGCTGCTCGCACGTGGTCCTGGCGGGCAGCATGGGATCACCGGCAGCTTGTTAGAAATGCAGGCTCGCAGCTGCTGCCCCGGATCCAGGCCCACTGGATCCGAATTGGCATTTCACAGATCCCTGGCTGATTTCAACTGGAAAGTCTGAGAAGCACTGGACTCTCCGGACTCCATGACTGATTAGATCAGAGTGAGTCTCTAGGTCCTTTCTTTAACTTTCCCCTACAGCTACTGTGAACAATAAATGCCAGGTACAAAGGTCTTCATTGTGCAAAGTAAGAAAGCACAGCTTTCCTTATTTAATTCTGGTAGCAACCCTGGGAGGTTGGAATTCTTATCCCCATTTTACAGATGAAGAAAGTAGTCTTAAAGAGGTCAGACTACACGCCCAAGGTTATAAACTCAAAGAGCTAGGATTTCACCCAGGGATGCTTGACCTTTACCTCTGCCACTTGGGGCAAGAATTCTTTGCTTTGGGGGCGGCACTTTAAAGCCCCAAGGAAAAAGCATCCCCACTCTAAATCCCAGCTGGCAGTCACTCTAGGAATCTGGGCTGAGGCCCCCTGGGGCCTCCCTGCAAGGATGGGAGGAACAGAAGGGGCTGGGCAGGGCTGTGAGCTGCTCCCATGAAACAGCTGGGGACAAGTCCCA
This sequence comes from Mesoplodon densirostris, assembly GCF_025265405.1. Lineage (NCBI taxonomy): Eukaryota > Metazoa > Chordata > Mammalia > Artiodactyla > Ziphiidae > Mesoplodon > Mesoplodon densirostris. The sequence goes on along the minus strand of NC_082673.1, from coordinate 53,252,179 downwards.
GCACCCAGGGCCTGTCCAGGCCTGTCCTGCAACAGCAAGCTCCCGCTCCCTCAGACAAAACAGAGCCCTTTGGGCCTGGGCCTGACTCAGCAGCTGTGGGGCAGGTCAGGGACACATTACCACAGATCCCCTTGCTCCTGTCCTCTGGAAGACGCCTTGCCTCATCTTCCCCAAGTTACAGCCCACAGCTCCGAGACGTCTGTCCAGAAATGCAATTTACAGCTGCCCTCCCCAAATCTGGTGCCAGTGTCACTCCTCTGCGAAGTCTGTACAACTGCCCCAGGCAAAATCAAAGGCTCTAGCAGCAGGGACAATTCTGCAGATGTTGATTGGGCATATATTATGTGCCCAGTAACTATGCAGGATGCTTTTACATACTACACCTCATTTTATCTTTAACCTATTGAGATAGGTACTATTGTTCCCATTGTACAGTTATGAAAACAAAGGCTAGTAGGTTATGGAGCTAGGGTTTGTCGACTGAAAAAAAATGCACGACATGAGATTTGTGAGTTAAGTTTTATTTGGGGCAAAATGAGGACCATAGCCCCGGAGACAGCTTCTCAGGGAGCTCTGAGGAACTGCTCCAGAGAGGTAGGGGTGAGGTCAGTATATATGTGATTTTGGTGAAGAGGGATACATGCAGTCAAGCACAGATTTTGGCAGAAGCTTGCTGGTAGTCACGAGGAGCAGACGTCTCCGTTAATGATTTTAGTGCTTTTCTAGATATGAGAAGATGCAAGAATTTGGGCTCATAAAATCTTCTGAAAATATGAAGGCCTGTTCTGCCAGTTTTTCCCAGAGCAGAGAGTGCCTCATTCCTGATCTCCACCCTAAACTCTTTTTAGGCTGTGTTGAAGGTCAGAGACTGCAGTGGTTAGTGACAATCTTTGTAGAGGCAGATGGCAATTGCCAGTTTTCAGTTGGCAGATTTAAACCCAGTCTTAACTCCAGATCCAATACTTCTTTACCCAAGAGCTGCATTCTACATAGATTTATTGTAGGACTTATCATATTACTTGATAAGGACTTAATTGCAAGTGTGTGCAATTTTCCAGTAGACTGTACAACTCCAAGGGTCCCCATCTACTCATCTTGTATCCCAATGCTTACCTTACAGTGCCTAGAACATAATATATGTGGCACAGACTATGTTGAACTGACTTATTTGGCAAACTTTTTTTTTTTTTTTTTTTTGCGGTACGCGGGCCTCTCACTGTTGTGGCCTCTCCCGTTGCGCAGCACAGGCTCCGGACACGCAGGCTCAGCGGCCATGGCTCACAGGCCCAGCCGCTCCGCGGCATGTGGGATCTTCCCGGACCGGGGCACGAACCCGTGTCCCCTGCATCGGCAGGCGGACTCTCAACCACTGCGCCACCAGGGAAGCCCTTGGCAAACTTTTATCAAGCAAAATACTGTGTGCCGGACCCTGTGCTAGGAGCAAGGGATACAAAAATGAGAAGGAAGTAAGGGGGTAGGGGGACAATCTGCATTAGACACACAAACACTGCAGTAGCATTAGGTACTGGTGAGAATGGAAGAAGGCACCAAGTGTGGGGGGACGCCTGGGGAAGGAGCACTGGAACGCGGAAGGCATTGGGGAGACGCCGTGGCTGATGCAGAGCCTGAGGGAGGCTGGAGACAAGAGAGGAATTTGCCACAAGAAGGATGGGCCATTTCAGGGAGGGAAGAGCAGAGGCTGAGGCATGGAGGTTTGAGAGAGCCTGGCTTGGCTAGGGTTTTAGCGGAATAATAAATAGCACTCTAAACTGGATTCCTCCTACCCAAAACCACAAGCCTCCCCCTTCCCCAAGCAAAGCCCAGCCCAGTCAATGAACACCGGCAAATGGCACCGCACCATCACCAAATGAATGTTTCTGCGGGACAAACGGGGAGATAACCCCCGCTGAGGGGGCTGGGTTCCTCCTCCCAGGTCCCAGAGAGCCCAGCCCCAGTCCAGGAGAACAGGGCGGCGGGGAGAGCTGCTTCTTCCACGCCTTCCCTTGGCGAGTATTCCTCCTGGTCTACGGAAACAGAAGATAATGGGCAGAGCCTCCACCCTCCCACCCACCACGTGTTCAGAGAGGCTGCCCGGGAAGTGCTGCAGGGCCGAAGGCTGGACAGGTAGCCGAGCTGAGCCTCATATGCCCTGCAGTGGGAGAGCTGAGCTCCCCAGGGCGACGGGGAGCCACTGACGAAGGGAGAGCAGGATGGAGCCAGCACCCCAGGATGCACTCCGGGGGGCCGCGGGGTGAGGACGATGGAGACGAGGACATGATGGGGAGATGAACCTGCCAGGGGCCACCTAAGGACTCTGGCCAGAGCTGCGAGGGTGGGAAAAAGACGAGGGAGTGGAGAGATGTTTAGGAGGTGACACACAGAGTCAGAGGATTAATTGGCTGTGACAGACAGAAAGAGAGAGGGAGTCAAGCTGCACTCCAGGCTCTGGCCGGGCAGCTGGCTGGAGGGTAAGGGGGCCTCGCTCTGGAGACTGAGAGCAGGAGGGAGAGAGGGTGTCAGGGGAGGAAGTGCTCATTAGGGGACGTGCTGTGTTTGAGAGCTTGGCTATCAGAAACCAAGGTGCCCAGAGGTGCGGTTACTGGGAGGGAAGGCTGGCCTGGAGAGACATCAGGAGTCAGCTGACTAGAAGGCACGCTTCCCAGGCAACAGGAGCTTGGAGTGAAAAGGAACGTGACGGTGAGTCACCAGGACCAGCTTTCTCTGTCTCTGCCTCTCCCCACTCCCAGGGAACTCCGACTCATCTCACATACAAGCCCAGGGAACTCTTGAGCTTAACGTACTTACATGAACTTACTTCTTTCTTTTGTTGTTGTTGTTGTACGCGGGCCTCTCACTGTTGCGGCCTCTCCCGTTGCGGAGCACAGACTCCGGACGCGCAGGCTCAGCGGCCATGGCTCATGGGCCCAGCCGCTCCGCGGCACGTGGGATCTTCCCGGACCGGGACACGAACCCATGTCCCCTGCATTGGCAGGCGGACTCTCAACCACTGCGCCACCAGGGAAGCCCTGAACTTACTTCTTGGAACTAGACCTCTGTGGCCACGTGGCATCCACTGTTTCCCCCTCCCTGCTCCTGCCCCCTGTGGAACCCCCAGCCTCAGAGCCATGCCTGTGTCCCGATGCCTACCCAAGAGCCATGGCTCCAGCTCTGACCCACTGGCGCCAGGGCCCACCAGCAAGGGCACTGATGTCTGCATTGACAGAACAAATGTTCAACAAGGTGAAGTTTGACCACTACTAGAAGTGGCTTCTCTGAAAACCAACAAAACCCACTGCACCCTAGGCCCTCAACAGGCCAGGCCCCATCCAGGGCAGGGCCAACTCAAGCAGCCGCCACCGCCGCCCCTCCAAAGCCACCACTACCAACAGCACCACCATCACCATCACCGGGAACGTCCCCAGCATCTGCACACCTGGGGATCCAAGCCCCATGGACACCCTCGCCCCAGTCTGAGCCTGCCTCCTTTCCTACCCCAGGATTAGCATCTTTCCATAAGGATTGACTCTGGGAATATCAATTTGCTTCAGGGTGAAAAAAATCCCTAGCCCACCCTGACTGTGCAACCTGAAGGCGTGGTCCAAGTAGACAAGGATCCGTACCCAGAGTCTGGATCATCCAGTCTGTGGGCCCAGCATTATCATTCTGTTGGCGCTACCCTCAAAACCCATGCAGGTTTTAGCCACTTCTCATCACCTCCATTATTCCCAGCCCAGACCCAGCCACTGCTCTCCCTTGCCTGGATTATTGAAACGGCTTCCCGACTAGTCTTCCTGTTTCTGCCCTTCAGCATATTTTTTTCTTTTAATTTTTTAGCCATGCCACGAGGCATGTGGGATCTTACTTCCCTGACCAGGGATCGAACCCGCACCCCCTGCATTGGAAGCACAGAGTCTTAACCACTGGACCACCGGGAAGTCCCCCTTCAGCCCATTCTTAACACAGTAGCCTGAGTAAAACATCCACCAGACCATGCTCTGCTCAAACCCTCCCTGCCTTCCCACTTCAGAGTAAAACCCAAATCCTTACAAACCCTGTGGTCTCAGCCTTAACACAACCACCACCCCCACACACAACCCCCATGATGCTCTGACCTTGACTCTAGGCTGTTCCTCCAGTCCTCAGGCCAAGGACCTTTGCTGTCCTCTCAGGCCCTTTGCACTTGCTGTTCCTTCAGCCTGGAACATTCTCCCTGCATGTGGCCACACCCCCCCCCTTTAGTCTTTGCTTGCCTCTCAGTGATTACACTATCTCAAACATCAGCAACCATCCACACACACACACACACACACACACACACACACTTCTTACCCCCTCACCTGCTTGATTTTTCTTCTTAGCATTTCTCACAGCATAGCTTACTTATTGATCTTGTTTACGTGTATTCCCATGAAGACCAAAATCTTGTCTGTTTTGTTCCCTCTGATCCCCCAGTGCCTAGAAGAGTGCTCACAAATGTGTGTTGAGGTAAATCTGTTGGTTGATTGTGATGGAGGGAATGAAACAGTAGCTGGGTTCTTCCCAGGAGATCCCTAGTTCCCTTACAAATAGACCTGGGAGAGTTTGTCCACTGGGCTCCCAGACAGGCCCAAACATGCCTGAGAACTGGGCAACCTTAGCTTCCTTCAAACCAGGAAGCCCTGCTGGGATGCAGGGAGTGGCTGAACCCCTAGGCGTGAGAGAGCTCGCTGGGGAATATGGCCCTTGAGAGAGCCGGGGGCCTGGGAGGAAGGCTGGAGAACTCAGCATGCCCAAGACACTGTGGAATGACAACAATAAAACAATTTGGTAACACGTGTGATGTCCTTTTTTCTTTTTTTAATATTTATTTATTTATATTTATTTATATTTATATAAATATATATTTATATTTATAATATATAAATATAATAAATAAAATAAATATAAATATAAGTATAATATATTTATATTTATATTTATTTTATTTATAACTGCATTGGGTCTTCGTTGTTGTGCGAGGTCTTTCTCTAGTTGCGGCGAGCAGGGGCTACCCTCCATTGAGGTGCACCGGCTTCTCATTGCGGTGGCTCCTCTTGCTGCGGAGCACGGGCTCTAGGCATGCGGGCTTCAGTAGCTGTGGTGCGTGGGCTCAGTAGTCGTGGCTCGCAGGCTCTAGAGCACAGGCTCAGTAGTTGTGGCGCACAGGCTTAGTTGCTCCGCAGCATGTGGGATCTTCCCGGACCAGGGCTGGAACCCATGTCCCCTGCATTGGCAGGAGGATGATTAACCACTGCACCACCAGGGAAGCCCACATGTGATATCCTTTATTCAAGGGGAAACAATCCAGGGGTGCAGGGAGTACAGTGCTGCACAAGCAGAGGGGCCCTCCTCAGGGATTTGGCAAGAGTGAGTTTATAGAGCTTAGAAGTGACGACGGGAAACAGGCGTGGTTGGCTAGGAAGTCAGGATGTCCTTGCAAGGCCAGCAGGTCCTATTTTCTAGGGCAAGGTAAGCTAAAGTCAAGTTAGAGGATCATGACTGGTGTGTTAGGTTTCCTTGACAGTGAGGTGTGTCCTACAAGTGCTGGGCTGACTTGGGTTTGGTAGATCTGTGACGTGGGCCTGGCCACCAGGGTGGCCCCCATTTTGTGGGAAATACGAATTACCTTTATCCACACGGAGAGGAAAGCAGCTGGTGGGGTGGGAGTGGCGCAGAAAAGGAGTGACTGAAGAATGCGGGGTGCCTGGAAAGCTAAGGGAACAGAAATTGTGAGAGGGTAGAAAGGGGGCTGGCTGATAGCCAGTCCTGCCCACGAGAGTCACCAGGCAAGAGCTGAAAAGACCACGTCAGTGGGCACCTGGGCGGGTGTCGGGGAAATAGTACCAATGGGAGTGCGGAGGTGGAGAGAGGCAGCGAGGAGACCTTCCAGCATGCTAGGCTGCCAGAGGACCTCCATAGACTGATGCACAGAGGTACGCGGGGGCGAGATCCTCATATTTATGTCCAGAGACGAGAAAGGCAAGGAAGACAAGGCTGAAGGTACAGGAAATCCAGGGAACACGCAAAGGCGTGACAGTCCTGAGGAGGCGCGAAGATGAGAAGTGTAGCTGCCTGCAGCCAGCTGCCTGCAGCTCCGCGAGGAGATGGGGCAGGAGGAAAAGGCTGGTCCCAGAACCTTGGGCAGTGGGGACGTGAAGTGGAGGAGGCCACACCTGAGGACCCCTTTTCTAAAAATGTAGAAAGCGGAATCATTCCTGGGGGCCTGAGGAAAGTGTTAGGGTTGAACTAGCGAACGCAAATGAGAGAAGGAGGGACCAAGTCCACGTAAGGGGCTGAGAGCAGCTGCATCGGGGCCCGTCGGCTCTGCGACAGAGGCGATAGAGGTGGGCCTGGGCCCCAGGCCTGCGACGGGGGGCCGTGTGGGGAGAGAACTGCGGGACAGGGGCAGGAAACTGAGCACGGTAAGTGTGAAGCAGCCAGGATAAGTGTGAAGCGGCCAGGATAAGTGTGAAGCAGCCAGGATAAGTGTGAAGAGGCCAGGATAAGTGTGAAGCGGCCAGGATAAGTGTGAAGAGGCCAGGATAAGTGTGAAGAGGCCAGGAACTCAAGATCCTAGCGAGGGCCCAGAATAGAAGGGTGGGAGGGAGGAGAGCCCAGGGAGAATGAGAGGTTGTGCTCAGGCAACACTTTAGAGGTAGGATGACGAGGCCCATGCTGTGGCCATAGGGAGGGGAGGCTGCACGGATTGTCAGCATGGAGAGGGTCTCATTGACACGGATGCTGAGGTCTCCCACGATGATGGTAAAGTCGGAGGGAAACCAGCACCGAAGTCCTCAGAGCCTGTGGGGGAGACCCTGGCAGTGGAGGGTCAGGGAGCGACTGAGAGTTGCCTCCCAGTATCCATACGCCCCTTGTTCCTCAGCAAAAGGTGTTGGGCCTTTTAGCTGGAACCATCGTCACCCAGACTTTTAAGAATCACATTGCCCAGCCCGGCTGGCAGCTTGGAGTGGCCATGTGACCACGCTGGGGTACTTCTGGAAGCTGACCTGGCATGCTGACTGAAGCTTGCACCGCACATTGGGCCATGAGGACAAGGGTCCCATCCTAAGAAAGGCAGAGCAGTAGAAGAGAGTAAGCCTGGGTCCTGAGACCATGAAGCCAACTTACCTGCCCTGGACCACCTACCTCTGAGACTTCTTTGACTTAATAAAATCTTGTGTTTGAGACACTGTTATTTTAGGCTTTCTGTCAGCAGAGAAACTAATCCTGAACGTTACACACGGTGCATGAGGAACGGCCCAGATTTCAAAGGAGGACCATTTTCTACAGGAGGGTGAACACGTACTGGCCTATAAACAGTAATAAGAAGCTACAAGAATATCAACAATGGCTTCCAGGCCTGAGGTAAATTGGGGGTGTGAGAACAAACAGCTTCCCTCGCAGGGGCTCTGGGCAGTTACATTCCTTCTTTAGCTCAAGCGAGAAGGAAGAGGGAGATTCCGCAAAGAGCTAAAAGCCACGGGGGAGGGTGCTGTCCACGAACAGGGTTTCTTTTTTTTTTTTTTAACAACTTTATTAGAGTATAATTGCTTCACAATGGTGTATTAGTTTCTGCTTTATAACAAAATGAATCAGTTATACATATACATCTGTTCCCATATCCCCTCCCTCTTGTGTCTCCCTCCCTCCCACCCTCCTTATCCCACCCCTCTAGGTGGTCACAAAGCACCGAGCTGATCTCCCTGTGCTCTGCGGCTGCTTCCCACTATCTATCTACCTTACGTTTGGTAGTGTATATATGTCCATGCCGCTCTCTCGCTTTGTCACAGCTTACCCTTCCCCTTCCCCGTGTCCTCAAGTCCATTCTCTAGTAGGTCTGTGTCTTTATTCCCATCTTGCCCCTAGGTTCTTCACCATTTTTTTTTAAAATTCCATATATATGTGTTAGGATACAGTATTTGTCTTTCTCTTTCTGACTTACTTCACTCTGTATGACAGACTCTAGGTCTATCCACCTCATTACAAATAGCTCAGTTTCGTTTCTTTTTATGGCTGAACAGGGTTTCTAAAAGGCAAAGATGAGAGGCCTGAGCTGGAGCTGGCAGTGAGAAGAGGAGCCGGGAAGCATCAGGTCAGAGCGTGTGCGGTGTGTATTTAGGACAGAGGTCTGTATTTAGGACAGAGGTCTGTATTTAGGAGGGTATTAGAGGGGCTGTATTTAGGACAGAGGTCCACAGTGAGAGCCAAAGACCCAGCCAGGCTCATATTTTTCAGTCGAGTTTACAGTCTCCTGCTGAACTTGTCGAGTTTGGGGAGACTGGGCTTCCTTCCTGCAGCTGCCTCCTGATGGTAGAGAGATGGGCAGGAAGCCAGCCCACGGTGGGGAGGGCAGGGGAGAGGCTGCCTAGCAGCAGGGGAGCTGGAAGGGTGGCGGCCCTCAGCTGAGAGGTCTTGAGGGTGGGGCCTCGTGTGTCCCACTTTCTTTCCTCGAGTATTTTCATTCTGTGTTTCTAACCCAACTTCCCCATTAACTTCAGAGGACTGTACATCGCTATTGTGAAGGGCAGATCCTTAAACAGGTTTGAAAATGTAAACCCAGGGCAAGCATGTGGGTCTTGATGGGGACCATTTCGTAGGAAGCAGCCTGCCAGGCCACCAAAGGAGGCCAGCGCAAAACGAGCCAGAGGGAGACCCACTCAGGAATGGTGGCAGGATAGGAACCCGGGACTGGAATTATAAAGGGGCAGCTACAGGGGTCAAAGGCTGGAAAGAGACTCACCCCTGAGTGAAATGCAGGGCCACACGTGAGAAAGGGAGCAGCGTTCCTGGTGAGGACTTACTTCACAGAGGAGCTGGGCAGGCATGCAGTTACCTTAACTAGTTCACAGTGCAGACCCGCGACAAAGTCCACAAGTCGGCTATAGGAATTCAGCACAAGGTTGGGTGGATTGACAGCCAGGAATTCTTGCTGTTAACACACTTTTTTTTTTTTTTAATTTTTATGGGAGTCGAGTTGATTTACAATGTTGTGTTAGTTTCAGGTGTACAGCAAAGTGATTCAGTTACACATATACATATAGCCACTCTTTTTTTATTTTTTTCAGATTCTTTTCCCATATAAGTCATTACAGAGTATTGAGTAGAGTGCCCTGTGCTAGACAGCAGGTTCTTATTAGTTATCTGTTTTATACATAGTAGTGTGTATATGTCAGTCCCAATCTCCCAATTTACCTCTCCCCCCACTTATCCCCTGGGATAAGTAACCATAAGTTTGTTTTCTACATCCGTGACTCTACTTCTGTTTTGTAAATAAGTTCATTTGTATCCTTTTTTAAGATTCCACATACAAGAAGTGATGTCCTATGAAATTTGAGCTGATGATGCCTCAGTGTCCCCGTCCCACCCCCTCACACCCCCGCCCAGGGTGAGATGGGGTCAGAGGGCTCGGGGTGGGATGGGGCTGGACTTGTGGGGTGAGATCAGGGTTTCCAGCTGTGCAGAGGAGAGTCTAGCAAAGGATCAGACAGGGCCTCACAGGTTGTGTGGAAGCTGGCAGCCACGGCCACTGTCCTGAAAGTCATATTCCTCCTCCTTCTATTAATCCCAAATGGAGGAATTTAGCCATGCCACCGGGGACAGCTGCCCAAACCATGGCAGTGGTGCCTGCAAGGAGTGAACCTCCCCTTTCCAATGGACCCTGGACCCTAGATAGTAGTTCTTATTGAAGCCACCTGTGTGCTATAATCAAAACAAAAGCAAAATAGGGAGGGTGGGAGGGAGGGAGATGCAAGAGGGAGGAGATATGGGAACATATGTATATGTATAACTGATTCACTTTGTTATAAAGCAGAAACTAACACACCATTGTAAAGCAATTATACTCCAATAAAGATGTTTAAAAAAAAACTTAAGATATGTAGACCGAAGTAAAAATAAAACAAAAAACAAAAGCAAAAAGCCTGATGCTCAGGCCACACCCCCAAATCAATCAAATCAGAATCTCCAGGGCCAGGAACCAAGGCCCAGTGGATTGTCAAGCTCTCTGGATATTTGCAATGTGCAGCCAGAGTTAGAACCTGAGGTTGGCCTCTGGCTTGGCCATAAAGCTGTGTGACTTTGAGCAATTTATCAAACTACACTTCAGTTTTCAGTGTGAAATGCAGCACTGCCTTATAGGGTTCTTGTGAGGCTGGAGTGTGCTTAGGCAGGGCCTGGCGTGTCATAGCACTAGCTACTATTATTAATGCTAGTCAGGATTCAGTTTGCAAACCCAACCTGAAAACCAATGGTTAGCCTCTTTGGCTCTTTTGGCATTTGTCAAATGTCACCCTCTTAAATAATGGCATGGCTTGTAGAGGTAGGGGTGGGTCAGGTTCTGTCATGCTGATGGTTGATAACATGCTGGTATTTTCTAAACAGGATAGGAGAGAAAAACAAGTCCCGCACAGGCTGGTCATTATGTCTTCAAATGAGAAACTGCCTTTTCAGGAAACCATTATCTCCATTTTACTTTTTTAATTCTTCTACTTTTGGGTAGGGGGCGGTGTTACAGTTTTATTCAGATATAATTCTCACACCATATGAGTCACCCATTTAAGTTAGTTTTTAGTAGTTTTTAGTACATTCACATACCTGTACAATAGTCTCATTGTTGTTGTTTTGTTTTCACAAATCATCTTCAATTGTTGCCGTGTCTGGTGATCCTTGTCTTGGAAGAATGCTGTTAATCCAGCACTGGTTCATTACACACTTCAACATGCCTAGTGGGGATGGTTCCTCAAAATGGGACTATTTGAGCGTGATACTGTTCAAGTTATTTTGAAGTTCCTGTAACAGAAGTCATGTCAGAAAACCTAAGGCACCAGCGGCATGGGGTCCAGCAAGCAAAGCCATCCCTTTGGCAGCCAGCCTGGGGAGAGACAGACAGGACGGGCTGGGATGAGGAGAGTGGTCCTTCTAAAGAGAGGGGAGAGGGAGGGGAGAGAGAGCCTTAGCCTTCCCCTGGCTCATGTCTTGCTAAGATTGGCTAAGCAGGCCCCTCTTTGTCCCAAGAGTAGTAGGACAGGTTCTATCATTTTCTAGGCTTGAAGCACATGGGGAAGCTTAGTGCTCCCAGACCTCTCAGGTGGAAGTAGTCAGTGAAGCTGCACCATCTTGGAAGGTGACTGAAGTGGGGACTCCCTGTTTCAGTTGCAAGACCCTCCATTCAGTATCGAGTCCTAAATTCTCCCCATCTGTCCATGGACGTATCTCCTCATCCTTTTGTTTTTATTTAGTGTTAGAGGTAATATTTCTCTGAGCACTATCTCAGTCCCCAATTTCTACAATTTCAGCCAATCCTTTTTCTACCATCATCTTAGGTAGTTTTCAGAAGTGTGTTGTTTGTATAAACACATACACACACCAACTGAGGTTTTATGCTTTGTAATCTCCAAACACAACTCTCAGGTCTCCACACCATGAACAGTATTTCCAGACTCCTGCCTGGAGGTGGAGCTGAAACAGGAGGAAAGGGGCAGGACACAGCCTTTAAAAGAATGACATAGCCACAGGATACAGCAAAAACTGGTTAGAACCAACTAGGTCCAAGATGGCAGACTATTCGACTTCCAGTGGACCTTGAGCCTCATCATACACCCATTGTAACACATTAGCATAAACTAAGTGACACACCTACCAGCACCACGGCAGTTCCGAGGCCAACCACAAAGGCCAAAAAGTGGGCAATGGCCCAATTCCTGGAAATCTCCACCCCTTTCCCCCAAATAATTGGAATAATCCTCCCACTCATTAGCCTATGAAATTACCCAGCCCGTAAAAAACTAACCATTGCCATATTTTGAGGCCACTCTCACCTTCTGAGATGGCCCACACTCTGTGGAGTGTGTTTCTCTCTAAATAAATCCACTTCTTACCTATCACTTTGTCTCTCACTGAATTCTTTCTACCATGAGACATCAAGAACCTGAGCTTCATTAAGTCCTGAGACCAGGTGTGTGATCTCAGTTAAAAGACCATGGGTTCGGGCTTCCCTGGTGGCGCAGTGGTTGAGAGTCCGCCTGCCGATGCAGGGGACACGGGTTCGTGCCCCGGTCCAGGAAGATCCCACGTGCCGCAGAGCGGCTGGGCCCGTGAGCCGTGGCCGCTGAGCCTGCGCATCCAGAGCCTGTGCTCCGCAACGGGAGAGGCCACGACAGTGAGAGGCCTGCGTACTGCAAAAAAAAAAACCAAAAAACACCATGGGTTCGAGTCCCAATCTGAGTTACACGGTTTCAGTGCCATCACAAAGAATTGCGGGTGGGACTTCCCTGGTGGTGCAGTGGTTAAGAATCCACCTGCCAATGCAGGGGATACAGGTTCGAGCCCTGGTCCGGGAAGATCCCACATGCTGCAGAGCAACTAAGCCCGTGTGCCACAACTACTGAGCCTGCGCTCTAGAACCTGTGAGCCCGCATGCTGCAACTACTGAAGCCCGTGTGCCTAGAGCCCATGCTCCACAACAAGAGAAGCCCCCGCTCTCTGCAACTAGAGAAAGCCTGCACACAGCAACGAAGACCCAACACGACCAAAACATAAATAAAAATAAAAATTTAAAAAGAAAAAGAATTGCAGATAGTAGAGAAGGAGGCTTCTGACTAGTTAGATGGCGCCAAAAATTCTCTCTCCCACAGGTCAAGCTTGCTTTAAACCAGTGCTTCCCTAACTTCTCAAAAGAAGCCCCTGTTTATTTTTGTATATGGTGTTAGAGAATGTTCTAATTTCATTCATTTACATGTAGCTGTCCTGTTTTCCCAGCACCACTTATTGAAGAGACTGTCTTTCCTCCATTGCATATTCTTGCCTCCTTTGTCATAGATTAATAATGATAGGTACATGGGTTTATTTCTGGGCTTTCTATCTTGTTCCATTGATCTCTATGTCTGTTTTTGTGCCAATACCATAGATAACCAACAAGGACCTACTGTATAGCAAGGGAACTATAGTCAATATTTTGTAATAACCTATAAGGAAAAAGAACCTGAATCACTGTGCTGTACACCTGAAACTAACACAATCAACTATACTTCAATTTAAGAAAAAGAAGCATCTGTTTAAAAATGCAAATTCCAGAACCCATCCCCAACCCTCTAAAGCAGAATCTCCAGAAGTCAGGAAAGATATTTCTACAAGTGTCTCCAGGTGATTCTTACCATAGGAAAGGGCTTTTTTTTTTAAATGCAAATACCTCCTCATTAGAGATTCCAGTTTAATGAGGGGATGGGGGGCGGGTGGAACCAGTGTGGAACCAGGGTGGACTGATGTTTCTGAACACAGCGGCTCTGATGTGTAATCTACTGAGAATCCCTGCTGACCTTCGGGCATACTTGACCCTATTCTCACCACTTTGATCAAAAAAGCCAAACTTCAATTGGGCTTTTTTGGGGTTTTTTTGGCTGACTGGGTCTTTGTTGCTGCACAAGGGCTTTCTCTAGTTGCGGAGAGAAGGGACTACTCTTTGCTGTGGTGTGTGGGCTTCTCATTGCAGTGGCTTCTCTTGTTGCGGAGCACGGGCTCTAGGGGTGTGGGCTTCAGTAGTTGCAGCACGTGAGCCCGAGAGCATGAGGACTTCAGTAGTTGCAGCATACAGGCTTCAGTAGCTGCAGAGCACAGGCTCAGCAGTTGTGTCTCATGGGCTCTAAAGCACAGGCTCAGTAGTTGCGGCACATGGCATTAGTTGCTCCGCGGCATGTGGGATCTTCCCGGACCAGGGATTGAACTCGTGTCCCCTGCATTGGCAGGTGAATTCTTAACCACTGTGCAACCACGGAAGTCCCTCAACTGGGCTTTGTAGTGATGATTTCAATCAGGTTTTCTCCCTTTTGGATATGATATGTTAGTTTTCTTGATCATCATTATTTAAAAACAAAATATAAAAACAAACAAGAGCTCTGCTTTGGGAACTGTCCTGTGCATACCCACCCTCACGTAGCCCTCTCAACAACCCACTGAGGTTGGTTCTATCATTGCCCCACTTTACAGATGAGAAAAGAGCTTTGCTTAAGACCGTCTAGCTAATGAGTAGCAAAGCCATTCTCACCAAATCCCAGACTGGGCTCTCCTCCTCTTTAAGGAGGATGCCACACCCTTCCTCTCAGGGTGTGTGTGCACAGGCCTTGCTTCTGTCTTCACTAAACAAACTGTTTCTCTGTGTGCTCTCCCACTTGTTGTTCTGCTATGTCTCTAATAATACACTTTGTACCTGTTTTTACAGGGAAAAAAAACAACAACAAAAAACGCAGACTAGCCACCGAGTGCTATACCCCTGTGCTCAGCCTGCCCAAAACTGGCCCACAGCGCAGGGTGACTCTGAGCCATGAAGCCTTGATATGGAGACGAGTTTCCCAAGTTGAGAACGAGGCTCCACCGAAAAGCACACATACCTGCTTTGTATCAGGCCAGCAATGGTAAGCTATGTTGGAAATACCCTGACGTACAATCATTCCCAGTTGATGGTGCTTCAGAATCACCTGAGGAAGGTGTTAAAAATGCAGATACCTTGGTCCTATCCTCAGAGATTCTAGCTCATTACGTCTGGGAGGCAGCCCAGGAGACTATAAGTATAGCCAATGATTCTGATGCAAGTAATTGGAGGGCTAGGATGAAAAAAGAAAAAAAAGGGGAAGGAGGGAAGAAGGAAGGAAGGAAAGTAGAAAGAGTGCCCTGGGTGGGGCTTCCCTGGTGGCGCGGTGGTTGGGAGTCCGCCTGCCGATGCAGGGGACACGGGTTCGTGCCCCGGTCCGGGAAGATCCCATGTGCCGCGGAGCGGCTGGGCCCGTGAGCCATGGCTGCTGAGGCTGTGCGTCCGGAGCCTGTGCTCCGCAATGGGAGAGGCCACAGCAGTGAGAGGCCTGCGTACCGCAAAAAAATAAATAAATAAGATTAAAAAAAAAACACTAATGCTGGTGAACCTCCCTTCCCACCAGGGACAGATATGCCCTGGTACCAGTTTGGGCTCATTTCAGGCCTCCTCCCATCCAGCAGCCAGGACCACAGGGGATGCTGAGGACCAAGAGAGGCAGAGAGCCTCCAGCTCCAACAATGATGGTATAATGAGTGCCAAGCCCTCTCCAAATGTCACCAGGAGATCACTGTGCAGAGTCTCCTTGGGGTGTACCAGACGCAGAACTCAGTACCTGAGCGTGGGTCAAGGCCACGGTCAGGTTGCCCTCACCCCACTGACTCATGCCGGCCCTGTGATCATCATGTTCCACCCCATCTAAGTATCTCCTGCTTAAAGGTCACCCACATCACGAAAGGCAGTTGCAGTGCAGACCAGGAGACAGAAGACCTGCTCCAAATCCCCCTTTGCAACCTTCTGTGCAGTCTGACTGGGAGCTGCTCATTTCACACCTCCGAACCTCACTGTAAAATCAGGCTGCAAATGATACCTACAGACTTAAATCCTTTCTCCAGCCAGGCCAGGTATCATTAAACAGGTCCTTCCTCACAGGCCAGATGAGTAAGTGTGAAGGTTCCAGGCCCACAGTAGGCCTTCCATAAGCTGCTTTTTTTCTTTTTTCTTACTGAATAAAATGTGTGACAACACAGCAGGTGCATCATCCCACGTTCACCAGGTTTGAACACACTCCTGTCTTTTTTTTTTTTTTTTTGTGGTACGCGGGCTTCTCACTATTGTGGCCTCTCCCGTTGCGGAGCACAGGCTCCAGACGCGCAGGCTCAGCGGCCATGGCTCACGGGCCCAGCCGCTCCACGGCATGTGAGTTCCTCCTGGATCGAGGCACGAACCTGTGTCCCCTGCATCAGCAGGCGGACTCTCAACCACTGCGCCACCAGGGAAGCCCCACACTCCTGTCTTTAACTGGCACATGCACATTGGTAACTCCTAAGTCTCTCTTCCTCCTGCACATCTGACCGCCTGACCCATATCTCAACGTTTCCACGGTCAGACTCTGCTTCCCCCACGCACCTGCTCCTCGTCCTGTAATCTTCATCTGCGTGAGTAGCCACCCAATCCAACATCTGACAGGTGTCTCTCCTTTACCCCCAAGTCATTCACCAACTGTTATCCGTCCTTCTTCCTTCATATTCCTCAAATTTCTCTCCACCTCTTTATGTCCACCTTGTCTCCACATATTTAAAGGCACATCATTTCTCAGCTGAAATGATGAACCATGTTCCCTTCTTTGTCCCTTCCCTGCCCAGTTTATGTTGACACAGCTGACATTTCTAAGATACGCAACTAATCACGTGCACAGACCCTTTGGGCCAAAGACCATCCTCCTCGGGGTGGCTGCAAGGCCCATGTGACCAGCCCCAGCTACCATTCCAGCCATGCTCCCACCATCCCCTGAACCAGAGCCCTGTGTAGCTGCTTGAGTTCCCAGCCACCTCTGCCCCGCCCTCTTTCATTCCTCCATGCATTTGCATATTCTGTTCCCTTTGCTGGGAGCATTCTTCTAGCCATTCCTCACATTATTAACCCTTCCTCAACCTTGAAGACTCAGCTCCTTCAGAAGGCCTTCTTCAACCTTCTCTCTCCAGGCTCCCATAGCATCTTGCCCTTTGTCTCTCACAACACACATTATATCATACATGCCTATTACTTATCTATCTGCTCCATGTGTCACACACCCCTACACCCTGCCCCAGACTGTGAGCTCCTTGAAGTTTGGGACTGTGTCTCTTCTCTCTGTATTTCCAGTACCTGGCACAGTGCCTGCCAATAGTTCCTTAATCAACATTTCTTGAAGTGTTGAATGCCAAGGACAGAGCAGCATGATATTAATAGATATATCTGGTTGATTCTTTTTTTATTCATAAATATGTTATTTGTTTGTTTTTAGCATTCCATATTGCAGAAAGAGATTTCTATGCCTGAAAAAAATTTTCCTTTGTTTAGTAAATCACATAGAAGTCCAGCAGACATCATGAAAATTCTGAAAAACAACATGGCCATTGTGGAAAAGCAAGTCAAAAAGACAAATAACATATGAGCTAAAACATTAACATTATTATTAAAATACATATGTTCTGAATCCAAAAACCAACATAAAAACTTAATGAAGAATCCCAAATATGGTCTGTGATATGCACATAGGGTCTCTATAAATACATTTATAATTTATGAAGCTTCCCCCCCCAGGTTTATTGCTATATAATTGACATATAATTGGTTGATTCTTATACAAAGTAAAATACCATATTATTCAGTGAGCAAAATAGTAAGCAACACCCTTAACGTTTTATTGAAACATATCAAAGTGTTCTTCATGTGGCCATTTCTTCCAAGGGCTTAACACAAAATCCAACACAGTGAAGGTTTTTGCTAGGCACTGGGCTAACAGAGTCCTTTACAGAACTTGTATGAAATGGCAGTCTGTATTTGATACAGAAATCACTGTTGAGTAAATGGATTAAAAGCTCCAACCAAAAAACATAGACTGGCTGAATGGATACAAAAAGAAGACCCATATATATGTTGTCTACAGGAGACCCACTTCAGACCTAGGGCACATGCAAACTGAAAGTGAAGGGATGGAAAAAGATATTCCATGCAAATGGGAATCAAAAGAAAGCTGGAGTAGCAATTCTCATATCAGACAAAATAGACTTAAAATAAAGACTATTAAAAGAGACAAAGAAGGAAACTACATAATGATCAAGGGATCAAGCCAAGAAAGAAGATATAACAATTGTAAATATTTATGCACCCAACATAGGAGCACCTCAATACATAAGGCAAATGCTAACAGCCATAAAAGGGGAAATCGACAGTAACACAATCATAGTAGGGGACTTTAACACCCCACTTTCACCAATGGACAGATCATCCAAAATGAAAATAAATAAGGAAACACAAGCTTTAAATGATGCATTAAACAAATGGACTTAATTGATATTTATAGGACATTCCATCCACAAACAACAGAATACACTTTCTTCTCAAGTGCTCACGAAACATTCTCCAGGATAGATCATATCTTGGGTCACAAATCAAGCCCTGGTAAGTTTAAGAAAATTGAAATCATATCAGGTATCTTTTCTGACCACAACGCTATGAGACTAGATATCAATTACAGGAAAAAATCTGTAAAAAATACAAACACATGGAGGCTAAACAATACACTACTAAATAACCAAGAGATCACTGAAGGAATCAAATAGGAAATCAAAAAATACTTAGAAACAAATGACAATGAAAACACAACAACCCAAAACCTATGGAATGCAACAAAAGCAGTTCTAAGAGGGAAATAATATATCAATACAGTCCTACCTCAAGAAACAACAAAAATCTCAAATAACCAACCTAACCTTACACCTAAAGCAATTAGAGAAAAAGAACAAAAAAAACCCCAAAGTTAGCAGAAAGAAAGAAATCATAAAGATCAAATCAGAAATAAATGAAAAAGAAATGAAGGAAACAATAGCAAAGATCAATAAAACTAAAAGCTAGTTCTTTGATAAGATAAACAAAATTGATAAACAATTAGCCAGACTCATCAAGAAAAAAGGGAGAAGACTTAGATCAATAGAATTAGAAATGAAAAAAGGAGAAGTAACAACTGACACCGTAGAAATACAAAGGATCATGAGAGATTACTACAAGCAACTATATGCCAATAAAATGGAGAACCTGGAAGAAATAGACAAATTCTTAGAAAAGCACAACTTCCCAAGACTGAACCAGGAAGAAATAGAAAATATAAACAGACAAATCACAAGCACTGAAATTGAGACTGTGATTAAAAATCTTCCAACAAACAAAAGCCCAGGACCAGATGGCTTCACAGGAAAATTCTATCAAATATTTAGAGAAGAGCTAACACCTATCCTTCTCAGACTCTTCCAAAATATAGCAGAGGGGGCTTCCCTGGTGGCGCAGTGGTTGAGAGTCCGCCTGCCGATACAGGGGACACGGGTTCGTGCCCCGGCCTGGGAGGATCCCACATGCCGCGGAGTGGCTGGGCCCGTGAGCCACGGCCGCTGGGCCTGCGCGTCCGGAGCCTGTGCTCCGTGGCGGGAGAGGCCACAGCAGTGAGGGGCCCGGGTACCGCAAAAAAAAAAAAAAAAAATATATATATATATATATATATATATATATATATATATATAAATATATATATAGCAGAGGGAGAAACACTCCCAAACTCATTCTATGAGGCCACCATCACCCTGATACCAAAACCAGAAAAAGATGTCACAATAAAAGAAAACTACAGGCCAATATTACTGATGAACATAGATGCAAAAATCCTCAACAAAATACTAGCAAACAGAATCCAACAGCACATTAAAAGAATCATACACCATGATCAAGACGGTTTATCCCAGGAATGCAAGGATTCTTCAATATATACAAATTAATCAATGTGATACACCATATTAACAAATTGAAGGATAAAAACCATATGATCATCTCAATAGATGCAGAGAAATCTTTCGACAAAATTCAACACCCATTTATGGTAAAAACCCTCCAGAGAGTAGGCATAGAGGGAACTTACCTCAACATAATAAAGGCCATATATGACAAACACACAGCCAACATCATTCTCAATGATGAAAAACTGAAACCATTTCCACTAAGATCAGGAACAAGACAAGGTTGTCCACTCTCACCATTATTATTCAACATAGTTCTGGAAGTTTTAGCCACAGCAATCAGAGAAGAAAATGAAATAAAAGGAATACAAATAGGAAAAGAAGTAAAGCTGTCACTGTTTGCAGATGACATGATACTATACATAGAGAATCCTAAAGATGCTATCAGAAAACTACTAGAGCTAATCAATGAATTGGGTAAAGTAGCAGGATATAAAATTAATGCACAGAAATCTCTTGCATTACTATACACTAATGATGAAAAATCTGAAAGAGAAATTAAGGAAACACTCCCATGTACCATGGCAACAAAAAGAATAAAATACCTAGGAATAAACCTACCTAAGGAGACAAAAGAACTGTATGCATAAAACTATAAGACACTGATGAAAGAAATTAAGGATGATACAAATAGATGGAGAGGTATACCATGTTCTTGGATTGGAAGAATTAACATTGGGAAAATGACTCTACTACCCAAAGCAATCTACAGATTCAATGCAATCCCTATCAAACTACCAATGAAATTTTTCACAGAACTAGAACAAAAAATTTCACAACTTGTATGGAAACACAATAGCCCAAATAGCCAAAGCAATCTAGAGAAAGAAAAACGGAGCTGGAGGAATCAGGCTCCTGGACTTCAGACTTTATTACAAAGCTACAGTAATCAGGACAGTATGGTACTGGCACAACAACAGAAATATAGATCAATGGAATAGGATAGAAAGCCCAGAGATAAACCCATGCACATATGGTCACCTCATTTTTGATAAAGGCTGCAAGAATATGCAGTGGAGAAAAGACAGTCTTTTCAATAAGTGGTGCTGGGAAAACTGGACAGCTAAATGTAAAAGAATGAAATTAGAACACTCCCTAACACCATACACAAAAATAAACTCAAAATAGATTAAAGACCTAAATATAATGCCAGAGACTATAAAACTCTTAGAGGAAAACATAGGCAGAACACTCTATGACATAAATCACAGCAAGATCCTTTTTGACCCACCTCCTAGAGAAATGGAAATAAAAACAAAGATAAACAAATGGGACCTAATGAAACCGAAAAACTTTTGCACAGCAAAGGAAACCATAAACAAGATGAAAAGACAACCTTAGAATGGGAGAAAATATTTGCAAACAAAGCAACTGACAAAGGATTAATCTCCAAAATTTACAAGCAGCTCATGCAGCTCAATATCAAAAAAACAAACAACCCAACCCAAAAATGGGCAGAAGACCTAAATAGACATTTCTCCAAAGAAGATATACAGATTGCCAACAAACACATGAAAGAATGCTCAACATCATTACTCATTAGAGAAATGCAAATTAAAAGTACAATGAGATATCATCTCACACCGGTCAGAATGGCCATCATCAAAAAATCTACAAACAATAAATGCTGGAGAGGGTGTGGAGAAAAGGGAACCCTCTTGCACTGTTGGTGGGAATGTAAATTGATACATCCACTATGGAGAACAGTATGGAGGTTCCTTATAAAATTAAAAATAGAGCTTCCCTGGTGGCGCAGTGGTTGAGAGTCCGCCTGCCGATGCAGGGGACACGGGTTCATGCCCCGGTCTGGGAAGATCCCACATGCCGCCGAGCGGCTGGGCCCGTGAGCCATGGCCGCTGAGCCTGCACGTCCGGAGCCTGTACTCTGCAACGGAAGAGGGCACAGCAGTGAAAGGCCCGCGTACCGCCAAAAAAAAAAAAAAAAAAAAAAAACTGAAAATAGAACTACGATATGACCCAGCAATCTCACTACTGGGCATATGCCCTGAGAAAAACATAATTCAAAAAACTCATGTACCACAATCTTCATTGCAGCACTATTTACAATAGTCAGGACATGGAAGCAACCTAAGTGTCCATCGACAGATGAATGGATAAAGAAGATGTGGCACACATATGCAATGGCATATTATTCATCCATTAAAAGAAACGAAATTGAGTTATTTGTAGTGAGGTGGGTGGACCTAGAGTCTGTCATACAGAGTGAAGTAATTCAGAAAGAAAAACAAATACTGTATACTAACACATATATATAGAATCTAAAAAAAAAAGGTTCTGATGAACCTAGGGACAGGAATAAAGACACAGATGTAGAGAATGGCCTTGAGGACACGGGGAGGGGGAAGGGTAAGCTGGGACGGAGTGAGAGAGTGGCATGGACATATATACACTACCAAATGTAAAATAGATAGGTAGTGGGAAGCAGCGCGTAGCACAGGGAAATCAGCTCGGTGCTTTGTGACCAGCTAGAGGGGTGGGAGAGGGAGGGTGGGAGGAAGACGCAAGAGGGAGGAGATATGGGGATATATGTATATGTATGGCTGATTCACTTTGTTATAAAGCACACTATTGTAGAGCAATTATACTCCAATAAAGGTGTTAAAAAAATCACTGTTGAAAGTAGCACACCCTTGGGGAGCCAACTTGTGATAGAATCTAGATCGCTGTCAGTTCAAAATTAAATTTCCTGAGTAGGGCGGATGGTGCCCACATCCTGTGTGGTTGATTAAAGAAGATTCGTTTTTGGATGGCAGGTGACAAGGACCACATTCTATGGGAAGACTGAGCAGCCTATTAAAGAGATGAAGCCTGCCCCGTCTCTACCCAAACGTGGGTCACAGGCTCCTCTACATAAATCCCACACCCAGGTATGCTGGATCTTCACTTTCTCCAAATCCATCACGCACCTTCCCGCACCTCTGCCATTTTCTCCACCTGGAATGCCCTCCCCCTCCAATTCCTACCCCACAATATCCTGTCCATTTGCCAAGGCCCAAGTCATTGAGATATAGATAATATTCCCCCATTATCTCTTTCTTCCACGTTGAACTTTTGGCTGGACACTTGGTTACTTGGCTATAGACTACATTTCCCAACTTGCTTTGTAAATAAATGTGGCCAAATGGCCAAGTTCTGGCCAACAGGATAGGTGAGCCACTCTGGGTCTGTGCCTTAAAGCATCTGTTTGTTCCTCCATCCTCTCTTCGCCCTTGCCACAAGGTGGGAGGTCAGTGCAGCAATGACCAAGTTTTAACCTTACAGATGAAGATAAAACCCAACAGGACAGTGGAGCAAAGCAACAGCGTAGAGCAAAACTGTGTCCCTGAATGACCCTGCAGAGCTGAGCTGTCCCACCAGACTAGTGCCACCTGCATCTGCACTGTTAGGGGAGAGGGAAATAAAATTATATCCTAAGGTTGATCTTGTATAGACTACTGTGTTTGGGGATCTCTGCGCCATAACTTACTTATCCACTGTCTCCTCTAAAAAGACTTCCCTGAGAGCTGTCTGAAGTCCTGCCGTGACTTTGGTGGCAATGCTCATACAGCATCCATGTGCCATTACAGCCACATTCGTGCATGTTATTTGTCACTCCTGGACTGGAAGATTCTTGAGGGCAAAGGCCACACCGACTTCATCTTTGATGTCCCCCAGAGCAATCAGCACAGCGTCCTTACAGGGAAGTCATGTTTGCTGAAGAAGTGAGTGAATACACAGTGCTTCCCACTCGAATATCGTTTTTAGAAAAGAAGCAAAGATAGCAGCAGTGGAGTCAACACACAACACACTTAAACATAAACCAGAAAGAATGGGGTTGACAAATAAGAGGCCTGCGGTGTCAAACTGGTAATAGTAATTCTCCAAAAATAAATGTATTGTGGTAACAAAGCCTGAAGAGACTGCACTGAAAAAACACAGAAGGTTACTGAAGCCCTGGAGCAGCCCCTCCCTTCCGCCCAGTGACTGTGTCGCCCTCAGGAGATGGCCAAGGTGGAGATGGCCACACGCTCTCAGGACCTGGACGACCACTTCTGCAAACTGGATCCCCTCCCCCTGGGCATTTGTTGTCATACTGGGAGAGAGGGAGCAACATTGTTCTTCCGGACCGTGGACGTCTCAGTCACAGGGGTGTGAGGTCTGGGGCCAGACTGCTGAGTTTGAATCCCAGCTGCTTACCAGCTGTGCAACCTTGGACAAGTAGCTCAACCTCTCTGCTCCTCCATTTCCTCATCTGTAAAACAGAGATGATAACAGTACGTACTTCTGAGGTTGTTGTAGGATTAAGTGAGTTCATACATTAAGGCACCTAGGACAGGGCCTGGCACACAGTCTGTGGCACGTGCTGTCATCAACATCATCCTTGTCTTTGCTGTCGTCACCCTTACAGGTAGCTCACAATGCAGAACCCTTTGTGCAGTAGGTAGAGCAAAATAAAATGCCTGACTTCCAGACTAAAAATACTGAGGCTCTAAGGGATTATGTGACTTGCCAGGGGTCACCAGGAATAGAAGCAGGACCTGGACTGCCCCTCTGGTATCCCAGCTCTAAATCGTGTGCTAATGGGGAACTCTGTAACCTCCATGTGGGAATTCTTCTCCTGCTTCCAGAAGGGCTCCTGAACTTCAGGAGGCTAAGAGCTGAGGGAAGACTATCATCTCCTCCTGTTTGAGTGGCTTCTCAGGAGTCCAGGTGAGGAGCCAGACCTCTCTGCCTGCTGTCCATCCCCCAGCAGCCTCTTGACCCACCTGGGCCCCAGGGAGCTGAGCCTTCTCTGCAGGCTGTGTGGGGGCAGGGAGGCACCAGGAAGAAGTTTGGGTGCTTGCTGATAAAAATAGATGAAGATATGTGAAGGGACCAGAAAGTCTCAGATGACATTGTGAGCAAGTCTGCAGAAAGGAAAATGTGAATGAGGAAGTATAAACGAGAAAATAGAAAAAATGTGCTTGGGCCGTGTCAGAGCACAGGTGCTTCCTGTGATGTCCTGGCTGGCCCATTAGCCGAGGTGATCCGAATAAAGCCAGACTCTGTGTGTGTGTGTATGTGTGTGTGTGTGTGTGTGAATATGTGTGTGTGTGTTCGAGGGGGGGGTGTGATCGATGCAGACACAGCAGGGGACAGAAAGAGAGACAGGAAGAGTCTAGGAGCCATACACAGAGAAAAGAAAGGATGGGAGAAGAAAAGAGGAGAAGGGAGAGGAGACAGGAAGGGAAAAAAGACAGAGAAGCTGAGAGACGAGAAAAGAGGAGAGGCCAAGAGCCCCACCACCACAGAAACAGGGACTGTCTTCACCATGTCACTCTCTCAAAGTGCCCCCCTCAAAAACTGAACAGAATGAGACTTCTCTCCCTGAGGGAGCTCTCTTTCAGGAAAGTGCTGGAATGTTCCAGTACTGGGCGCTGACCAGTATCCCAGCCCCCTCTTCCTGGCTAACCTCCCGCTTTTTGTCTCTTCCTGATTTGGTAGGATGCCCTCCCTCTTCCTTGAGCTCTGTTTCTCCCATAAAATTGAAGATGCTGTCGTGGCCCCTCTCGGCTGATCCTGTGAGCCAGGCCAGTGGAGCCCTCCAGTCCAGTGTGCCCATGGACAGCCTCCCAGAAGAGGTCATGTACATTCCCAGCCCCAGGTTGCAGTGTCACATGACAACCAAGGTCCACAAACCCTCAGGCCCAAGGTCAACGCCCAGCAGTAGTGGCGAGGCCCAGAGGCCCCTCTGTCTGCAGGGGCAGCACTCCCTTCCCTCGGGCCAAGAAAGACCCAAAAGTGACCACAAACCACAGCTCCAGAGGAGGTCAGACAGGACTCCAGGCCACTTTCCTCCACTGCCATTGTCTTGACTTCCTGAGAAGCCTGAACCAAACACCCACCTTGGGAAGCACACTCCTTGCATCTGCTTTCAGGTGAAGGAGATTCCAGACCCTTCCTGGCCAGGCACCTGCCCCCTTAGCAGGGCCAGGAGGACAGGCCTGGGGCTTCCTCCACCTCCGCAGCTCCAGCCTGCAGCCCAGTCCCGGGACCCCCTCGCCTCATCCTCAACAGCATGAATCCACCCACACCCAATTCCAAGTCTTCTTAAATCTGTAGTCCCAGCAGGTCTGCCACACAGCACGTGCATAATGAGTGTTTCTGGATGGATGGCTTTCAACTTCTGATTCCCGGGAGTCTATAGACCGTTTTTTAAAACTCTTCTTTCAGGCCAACCCCAGTGCATCCCGGCCTCCTGCTCTGTCTCTGCTGCAGGCACAGGGGCCCGTAGGAACCCCTTCTTGACCTTCTAGGTGGCAGAGGCCAGAGGACTGCAGACTCTAAGGTGTCCCTGGGCCATCGCCCAAACCTGGTGTATCAATTTCCTGTGGCTGCCGTATCAAATTGCCATAAACTGGGTCGTTTCAAACAATAGAAATGTATTCTCTCGTGGTTCTGGAAACCAAAATTCTGAAATCTGTATCCCTGGGCTGGAATCAAGGAATTGAGAAGGTGGAACTCTGTCCAGAGCCTCGAAGGAAGGAAAGAATCCATCCCTCGCCTCTTCCAGCTTCCGGTGGCATTCACTGGCTTGTGACCGCATCACTCCAATCTCCACCTTCTGGTCACATCGCCTTCTCTTTTCTGTGTGTCAAATTTCCCTCTGCCTTCCTCTTAAAAGGATACATGTGATTGCATTTGGAGCCCACCTGGATAATCGTGGAGACTCTTCCTATCTGGAGATCCTTAACCACATCTGGATTAAATTTAACTCAATCACATCTGGATTATGACAAAGCCCTTTTTGCCATATAAGGAAAGTGACTTTCACAGGTTGCAGGGATTAAGACCTAGATGTATTTGGGGGGCCATTGGTCACTTTGCCCCTTGCTAGATCTGTGATTTGAACAAGTTGCTGAATTTATCCAAACATCTATCGAAAGTCTTCTGTGTGCCAGACACCCTGCTAGGCATGAGTGCCCTGCAAAATGGAGAAAACAGTGTGTTCAGTACTATGCTGATGTATGGACAGAGACTGGAATTGTGCCCGACTCACAGTAAGCACCCAATAAATCCTAGCTATTACCATTATCCATAGTAGGTGTTCAGTAGATGGGATTTATTATTTTTTTTTTTTTTTGCGGTACGCGGGCCTCTCACTGCCGCGGCCTCTCCCGTTGCGGAGCACAGGCTCCGGACGCGCAGGCCCAGTGGCCATGGCTCACAGGCCCAGCCGCCCCGCGGCACACAGGATCCTCCCCGACCGGGGCACGAACCCGCGTCCCCTACGTCGGCAGGCGGAATCTCAAACACTGCGCCACCAGGGAAGCCCAGGTGGGATTTATTTTTAACACCCAGGCATGGAAAAACCAAGACAAAACAGAATCATGGAAGACAACAGAAAAAAGAGGTCCTCCGTACCTTGTTTGCTTTTCACAACCCTGTGTGAGTTGGGTGATCTTCTATTTTACTGAGGAAAAAGTAAAGATCAGAAAGTTAAGATCCAGCAGACACAGTTGATGCTCACCACGTATCCATGTGTGCCCCACAATTTCCCCTGTAGCTAGACAGGGCCATGTGACCACTTCTGTCCAATGGACTGGGAGCAAGAGTTACAAGTGTAACTAGCGGGATAAGGCGGAGGAAGCACCCTGAACGTCCCCTCAGCTCTCCCTTCACCTGCCATGCTCACCACAGAGTTCTCACGCTGAGACGGCATAACCACAATATTGAAACAACCCAGGGCCCCAAGACACCGCGGGAAGACAGCTGTCTGATCCACGGAGGACTTCATACAAGTGAAAAAACGAACAAAATACAGAGCTTGTGTTTTGGGCCACTGAGGCTTGGCATTTGTTTGTTATCACATCATAGCCTATCCTTGACACTAAAAATCCAGGTCTTCTGACCAGGTGTTTGTTTCAGTCTACACTTACAGTCTTTACTTCCACACCTCCCACTCACATTTTAGTCTCTTTTGGTCAGCTTTCTAGCCCATCTGTCTACTGAATTTGCCCTTTGACCACCATACTGCCAAATCCAATTAACAGTATTAGACTTTTTTTATAATGAATTTCTGAGGAGTTCTGCTGAAGTATTTTCCTCCCTTGGTTACTCTAATAGAAAGTAACAGAAAACCTAATCTAAACTGGCCAAAACAAAAATAAAATTCATTATATCACATAGGAAAAGGCTCGGTGGAAGAGTGGATTCCAGGGATGGCTGCGATAGTGGATCACCAATGTCATCAAAGATTCCAGTTCTTTCCATTTTTCTCCTCTCTGCCAGCTTTGGCATGTGGACTTGCTCCCTAGGCTGGGTTTCCTTATGATCACAGATAGCTGCAACTGTTTCTGGTATCCCATGCAGACTGGACAAAGTCCAGAGGTAAAATAGAACCATCTCATCCTTGCCCCTGTCTTAAGAATAGGAAACCTTTCCCAGAAGCCCTTTAGAACTCTTCCTCTCATGTTTCATTGGTCAGGATGGGTCACAGGTCCATTCCTATACCAATCACTGACAAGGGGAATGAGGTTACCACCACTGGCTTCCATGCCAAGATCCACTCTTTGGAACAGGAAGGACCACATACTTATGTCAAGGAGGGACAGATCTTTCTTGGTGTCCTCTCCTGGGTCCTCTTCCTCTGAAGGCAACTTGAGTTTTTACTTCCCCAAGGGTTTTATGCCCAGACTTCTGGTCCTACACCACACCCTCTCCCCAGCAGTCTCATTCATCCCTATGGTTTTAATTTCCACATATATGTCCAGGAGTCCAGATCTACACCTCCTGCTCTGAATTCTCTCAAGCTCTGGACTCAAATATAAAATGGTTTGCTACATGAGGTCCCAAGGGATCTTCAAACTCGCTGTGTCTAAATCAGAACTGATCTAAACCTTCCCACCTCAACTCCTTCAAAGTTGTTGTTCTTCTTGGGTCTGTGGTTCAGGTTAGTGGCATGACCTTCCACTCTCCACTGCTCCTTCTACCACACTGGATTAGTCATCAAGCCCTGGGGTTCCAGCTTGAAACCTCAAATTCATCCCCACTCCCCATCCTCACAGCTGCTGCCTGGGTTCAGGCCTATGTTTCTTTCCTGGTGCATCACAATAACCTCCTAACTGGCCTCCTTGCTCCAGCCTGGGGGCCGTCAATCCACCTAATACAGCCTCCAGGGCAGTGGCATTGTGCCCCTTCTAATTCCCATCCCCCAGCTCTGAACATACCTGCTGGGTCTTTCATGGGCAGACCCTGCCCCTGAAGCTCTTTCATCTGCATCCTGACAACACCAATCTTCCATATGATGTCACCACTGTGGGCCTTGGCACTTTCTGTTCCCACTGCCTAGAACACCCAGCAAACTTCTCTTCTTCATTTAGTCATCACCTCCTCCAGAAAGCCTTCCCTGATTCTCTCCTGATAAAGTTAATCAGTGCCTCCTCTGTGTAACATTTTCCTTCAATGATCCATTAAGCATGTACTGCCTGCTTACTATGTGCCAGGCACTGGGGTACAACAAGGAACATGACAGACACAGTCTCCATCCTGTGGGAGGGAGAGGAAAAGGAAACAAAGCTAAGAGATGTCAAGAGGAGTTGGAATAATGACAGGGAGTGCCTCAGGGAAGACTTTCATGGGCACATGAAAGATAAGTAGGAGCTCACCAGGTGAATGGGAGAAGGGGATTTGGGCAGAGAGATTAGCCTGTGGTGAGGCCTTGGGTGGTAAAGAACATGGCATATCGAAAATATCAAGCGGTCGGGCTTCCCTGGTGGCACAGTGGTTGAGAGCCTGCCTGCCAATGCAGGGGACACGGGTTCGTGCCCCTGTCCGGGAAGATCCCACATGCCGCGGAGCGGCTGGGCCCGTGAGCCATGGCCGCTCAGCCTGCGCGTCCGGAGCCTGTGCTCCGCAACTGGAGAGGCCGCAACAGTGAGAGGCACGCGTACGGCAAAAAAAAAAAAAAAAAAATCAAGAGGTCAAATCTAAACCTTCTACAGCTTCTCTTGCTGTACCCCCCCAACACAGGGCTCACCAGAGGGTCTTCCCTACCAGGAAGAGTCCCTAGAGGGCAGGATCCAGGACTGACTCACCTCTTCCTCTTACTACTGCAGGATGTGGCACCCAGGAGGAGCTCAGGGGGATTTGGGGAGAATGGAGAGACAGTGGATCTGACAAAGGTGTCACGTGTAAACGTGAGCCACTCTGCACAGGCAAGCTTATTCCCAGGGAAGAGACTGGGGGCAGAAGCCCCCTTTGTACGCACCCTCCTGTCCACGCCCAGAATTGCCAGCAGACACCTGGCCCTGTGGGCAGCAGGAGAGATGCTGCCACCTTGCCCCTTGAGAACAGTGCTGCTTGTGTCCCCCTCACAATTCATATGTGGATACCTCAGCCCCAGTGTGATAGCCTTTGCAGGTGGGGCCTTTGAGAAGTGATTAGGTTTAAATGAGGTCATGAGGGTGAAGCGCTCATGAATGGGATTAGTGCCCTTATAGAAAAAGACACGAGAGTGGGTCTCTCTCTCCACCATGTGAAGACACAGTAAGAAGGAGACAGTCTGCAAACCAGTGTCGACTGAAAGAAAAAAACAACAGAGTTGTGAGTTAAGTTATTTTCAGGGACCTTACTGAGGACTATAGTCCAGGAATCAGGCTGTCAGCTAGCTCTGAGGAACTACTCTGAAGAGGTAGTTGAGGAGCCAGTATATAAATGAATTTGGGAGCTAGGAAAAACAATTAGTCAAGCATACATCTTAGTAAAAGATGACCGCTAATCACAAAGAACAGATACGTGAAGTTAATGTGCTTTTCTAGCATGGAAGACACAAGAATCTGGGGTTGTTGAAATCCTTCCTTAGAAATGCACCTTAACTGGGTAGGGAGGGGCCTGTTTATCCAAAACACAGAGTGCCTCATACAGTTTTTCCCTCCTGAATGCCCCTCAGGGCACACTGTCCTGGGTGACTGCAGTGGCTTGTGATTTAACCCTTTGTATAACAGGATAATGAGCAACACTGTTCTTTTTGTTTACATCAGGAAGAGAACTCTTACCAGAACCTGACCATGCTGGCAACCTGATCTCGGACTCCAGAACTGTGAGAAATGCATTTCTGATTTTTTGTTTGTTTGTTTGTTTTGTTTTGTTTTTTGCGGTACGCGGGCCTCTCACTGTTGTGGCCTCTCCCGTTGCGGAGCACAGAGTCCGGACGCGCAGGGTCAGCGGCCATGGCTCACAGGCCCAGCCTCTCCGCGGCATGTGGGATCTTCCCGGACCGGGGCATGAACCCGTGTCCCCTGCATGGGCAGGCAGACTCTCAACCACTGCGCCACCAGGGAAGCCCGCATTTCTGATGTTTAAGCCACCCACTCTGTGGCGTTTTGTTATAACAGCCACCTCCTGGCATATCCCTTCAGACTCTTCTCCCCAGCAAAAGGATGTGAGATCCACCCAGGGAAGGTGGTGCCGAGGGGAGGGTGCAGGCAGCCTTCCAACCTCACCCCCTTCCTCAGCTCCGCTGCCAGCCCCCCACACTTGAGTGTGCCCAGGGCGCCTGGTCCCCCCTCTCTGAAATGCAAGGCCTAAGCCAGTCCTTTGCTGATCATGGAACAAATAAAACCCAATGACCACAAGTTCAGACAGATGCAGAGCCATGTGCCACCCGCTTTTTTAAAGAGGGCTGCAAATACGGAATAAACCTAAACTTCGAGATCCAAACTGGGTCCTTGAGCCAATTCTAACACCATAGAGGCTCAGAGTAGCACCACTGGAAAGATCCTTGTTGACAAACCTGTTTCACACTGTCCCACAGCAGACAGAGGTCCAAAGATGCTGTCCTATCTGTGAAAATTCAGCGATCCAGGGCAGAAGGGCACCTGAGGCCACCTGATTCTCCACTCAGAACTCTGCCAGGCAACAGGGAACTCTACTCAGTGCTCTGTGGTGACCTAAATGGGAAGGAAATCCAAAAAAGAGGGGATATTTGTATACGTATAGCTGAGTCACTTTGCTGTACAGCAGAAACTAATACAACATTGTAAAGCAACTATACTCCAAAAAAATTAATTAAAAAATGTAAAAAACCCTAACCCAGTGATGAATGGAGCCCAAGCACACTGTTTGAAAATGAATTTGGCGTTACTTGTTTAGACAAAGACACAAATGTACTTGTAGCTTCATCTGGAAAAAAAAAAAAAAAACTAAAAACCCAAAGAAAAGAAAACAAAAAATTACCCCCTACCAAATCTTTGGAAGACAATTGTTCTAAATTGAGACCCTCCCCTGACTCATCAAAACAAATCTAGCCAATGAAATTTCTTTTACCCTTGATGAATAAAAGTCAACATTTTAACTGTAAGAACTCTATTATGGGTACAAATTTCCAGTTATAAAATAAGTCCTGAGGATGTAACAAACAGCATAGCGACTATAGTTAATAATACTGTATTGTATATTTGAAAGTTGCTAAAAGAGAAGATCTTACATGTTCTCATCTCAAGAAAAAAAAATCTGTAGCTATGTTTGGTGATGGATGTTAACTCAAATTATTGTGGTGTTCATTCACAATACACACAAATATTAAATCATTATGTTGTACACCTGAAACTAATATAATGTTACATGTCAATTATACCTCAATTTAAAAAAAAAAAAACCCTATATTATGTAAATAAATAAAACAAATTCCTCAAAAAAAAAAAAGAACTCTGCCAGGCAACCCACAATGGCTCTTATTGCCCACAGGGGATGAATCCGTTTGAAGGGAAATACAAAAAAAAAGAATGGAGACTTTGCATCAGAGGCAGCACTCCCAGAGAAGGCAGCCTGTGCACGTGCACCCGCCCCTCCCCTCAACCCAGCTCCTCCCTGGCTGAGTGTTCGGATGGACCTGGGCAGAGAGATCCCGGAGTTACACTCTGCTTTAGTCTCACCTTTTCCTGCAGACTCACTCTGGGAGTCCCGGCCAGAGCAACAATAAGATTAGTGAAAATTTAGAGAAAATCTAGAGAATAGAGAATAAAAGACCTCAATCACACAGGACCCTAAACAATAGGTTGGAAAGCTATTTGGAACCATTGGGGGCAGGGCATTCAGTAGGAGGGTGATGTGGAGAGCAAGTGAGCATGGATAAACCTGCTAAATCCAGACAACAAGTCCTGTCTATTTTCTTAGTCTTTCTTTTTCATCATTTGTTTGGGGACAGAGGGTAGCAGCAGAATCCACAGGTCCCAGGGAAAAAGCAAAACTTCCCACTAGCTATCTACCTTACGTTTGGTAGTGTATATATGTCTATGCCTCTCTCTCTCTCTCTCTCTCTCTCTCTCTCTCTCTCTCTCTCTCTCTCTCTCTCGGGATAGGGAGGGTGGGAAGGAGGGAGACGCAAGAGGGAAGACATATGGGAACATATGTATATGTATAACTGATTCACTTCGTTATAAAACAGAAACTAACACACCATTGTAAAGCAATTATACTCCAATAAAGATGTAAAATAAATAAATAAAAATAAAAGTTACTATAACGAGAAAAAAAAAAGCAAAACTTGCTATAGGCTTTAGCCTGACAGCCTGGGGCGGATTCCTCCTTATCTGACCTTTCTTTACCTGGCATCTGACCTTTCCAAATTATCACTACTCCCTTATCTGCTGCTTTCCCCCACCCCTCACCTACCAGGCTGCAGAGATGTGGTTGCTGCAAAGGGGAAGGATAACTTACCTACATGATCAGGAAAAGATGGTTCCCCATAGAGACACCCCAGGGAGCCCTAGGACCAGGGTTCTCCTGAGGATGGGTCCTGGGA
This sequence comes from Mesoplodon densirostris, assembly GCF_025265405.1. NCBI lineage: Eukaryota > Metazoa > Chordata > Mammalia > Artiodactyla > Ziphiidae > Mesoplodon > Mesoplodon densirostris. Next base: position 53,219,031 of record NC_082673.1, on the reverse strand, counting down.
AGGGTTGCCTTTCCTGACATCTGCAACTGCCACAGGAGACTCAGGGCAGGAACCTGCTCTGGGGAGGGCGAGTGTGGGTCTGCTGAGAGCACAGACTCTGAGGGTGAAAGGAGATGGTTATACCTGGTTCTCATGTGTTCAGAGTAACATAGGCCCCAAATATGGGCATGAGGGCTCCCCCATGAGCCAGAGTCCTCTGAGACACTTTCCCTGAATTAGCAGTGTTCAGGAACATGTGTGTCCCCCTGCCAGACTGCTCAGTGAGCGACTGCCCAGCCTTCTGTTGGTTTATATCTCCTTTGTGAGTATGGTAGGTTGAACAATGGCCCCCCAAAAGATTTCCACTTCCTAAACCTAGAACTTGTGAATGCTACCTTATACAGAGAAAAAGGGAGGAAGGGGAATTTTGCAGGTATAATTAAGGGTCTTGTGATGGGGAGAGATTATCCTGGATTTCCTGGTGGGCCCCAAATCCAACCACGTGTATCCTTATAAGAGGAAGGCAGATGGAGATCTGACACACACAGAAGAGGAGAAGGTGACCACATGGGGCAGATATTGGAGTGATGCAGCCACAAGCCAAGGAATGCTGCAGCCACCAGAGGCCAGAAGAAACAAGGAACAGATTCTCCCCTAGAGCCTCCACAGGGTGTTAGCCCTGCTGACCCCTTGATTTTGGCCCAGTGTTACTGACTTTGCACTTATGGCCACTGAAACTGTAAGAGAACAAGTTTCTGTTGTTTTAAGTCACCTAGTTTCTGGTAATTTGTTATAGGAGCCACAGGAAATGAATACAGTGAGTGATCTCATAGGATTCATTCTTATTATTCATTCAACAAACATCTGCAACGTGCCCACTCTATGCCGGGCACTGCTGTTGGTGCTGAGATACACAGGACAGAGCAGGCCTTGCCCCATGGAGCTGCAGTCCAGTTGGGTGATGAGGGTCAAAGGGTGTGTAGATGATTATCTGAAAGAACTTCCTCCAGATAATTATGGACAGCAGCACTGATGCGAAGGAGAGAATGGTCATATGAAAGGATCCTTTTTAAAGACAGCTTTAAAAAAACCACACAGACCTCCATAAAATAGTCACAGCTACTGCAGAAATTATATACAAGTACACTTGTGAGCACAGATGTGCTCTTCAGGGAAACACAAAGCTCTCTGGATCCTAGCCACACCCCAGAAAGCCTTCTGTGCCCACCTGCGGGGCCAGTGCACTTCTCCCCTTCAGGGAACACAGGCTCCTGCAGAGGTGGTGGGGCCTCAGCCCTCACAGGCCCGTGGAAATGACCTAACCCAGGAAGACACCAGCAACAGGGTCCTGAAAGAGTGCCTTTTCAATGTTAACATAGAGATTCACCGCATGTAATTTACCCCAAACTGGAGGATGAGGTCATGACTCTGGGTTCACTTTAGATGAGTCAAAACGTGTTGGGCCTAGAAGACTCCAGGCTCCAGCAAACTTGTGCTTTCCCACATGTAAGCTGGTCACATGTGCAGTCAATTACCTCACGTAATCACGCCCAGTGAACTCCAGAACGGGCCATCTCCAAAGCTGGCTAAGCTCCTAGCACCGCCCCGGCATGACCAGGTAACCTGATTCTGCAAAATACCTGCTGATCTTCTTGGCCACAGGACTCACTCTGTCTGAACAGCTCGGGAGGAGGCGTGGGGCTCTGCCCCACCACTGGGGCCCTCATTCTGAGGTTTAACAGGACGCCTTCCTTCCACATGTTTTGAGAATTAACACTTCCAACATTTGGAAATACACTTTGGAAAGTGTTAGGTGTAGAGACAAGGCTGAGCGATGTTTTTGTTTTTGTTTTTTGCGATACGCAGGCCTCTCACTGTTGTGGCCTTTCCCGTTGCAGAGCACAGGCTCCGGACGCGCAGGCTTAGAGGCCATGGCTCACGGGCCCAGCCGCTCCGCGGCATGTGGGATCTTCCCAGACCGGGGCACGAACCCGTGTCTCCTGCATCGGCAGGCGGACTCTCAACCACTGCGCCACCAGGGAAGCCCTGAGCTATGTTTTTAGTCATTGGTATTATTCAGTTGCCTCCGGAAACAATGACCTTTACATTGTCTTTGCTGGGTACAAAAAAAAAAAAAAAAAATCTTGCTCTAAACCAGCGGTCCCCAACCTTTTTGGCACCAGGGACCGGTTTCATGGAAGACAATTTTTCCACGGACCTGGTCGGGGGGAGGGGGGATATGGGGGATGGTTCAGGAGGCGATGGGGAGCAGTGGGGAGCGGCAGATGAAGCATCGCTCACTCGCCAGCTGCTCACCTCCTGCTGTGCGGCCCGGTTCCTAACAGGTCCCAGACCGGTACCGATCCACAGACCGGGAGCTGGGGACCCCTGGTCTAAACGGTTTCAGTAGCTACAACTGTGTGTGTTAGCTGATTCCCACCCCACCCCTACACTCACCCGTTTCCAAGCTGGCCGCTCCAAGGCAGTTTCCAAAGTGGAGCCTGTGTAGTAAAGAATTAAACTTCCCCAAAGACAGGTCTGACCTTTGTCCTCAGCTCCTGCAAGGTATTGCTAAATTCTTAGAATGTCCTGCCTGATAAGAGTTTACCTGGGGTCGTGGACCACACTGGATAGTCTAACAATGTGATTTATGGTGGAGGCTTTGGCCACATGATATCAGCTCAACCTCCAGAGGGCTGGAGATGAAAGGTCAGCCAAGCAGGTGGTCCACCATGGCTACCTGACTGCATCTAAACGAAACTTCTGGACACCAAGGCTCAGGTGGGCTTCTCTGGTTGGCAATATCCCATGTGTACTGTTCACACATCATTAAACTTCCCCAAAGACAGGTCTGACCTTTGTCCTCAGCTCCTGCAAGGTATTGCTAAATTCTTAGAATGTCCTGCCTGATAAGAGTTTACCTGGGGTCGTGGACCACACTGGATAGTCTAACAATGTGATTTATGGTGGAGGCTTTGGCCACATGATATCAGCTCAACCTCCAGAGGGCTGGAGATGAAAGGTCAGCCAAGCAGGTGGTCCACCATGGCTACCTGACTGCATCTAAACGAAACTTCTGGACACCAAGGCTCAGGTGGGCTTCTCTGGTTGGCAATATCCCATGTGTACTGTTCACACATCATTGCCAGGAAAAGTTGGTGCTGTTCATGACTCACTGGGAGAGGACAGCCAGAAGCTCCCCTCTTGGAACTTTCTGCTCCAGGTGTATCTTCCCTTGGCTGATTCCTTTCACTGTAATAAACTATAGCCATAAGTATAGTAGCTTTCAGTAAATTCTATAAGTTCTTCTAGTAATTTATGAAAATTGAAGGTGGTCTCAGCAACATAGATGGACCTAGAGATTATCATACTAAGTGAAGTAAGTCAGACAGAGAAAAGCAAACATCATGTGATATCACTTATATGTGGAATCTAAAAAAATGATACAAATGAACTTATTTACAAAACAGAAGTAGATTCACAGACATAGAAAACAAACTTATGGTCACCAAAGGGGAAAGTGGGGGAAGAGACAGATTTGGAACTTGGGATTAACAGATACACACTACTATATATAAAATAGATAAACAACAAGGACCTACTGTATAGTACAGGGAATTGTACTCAGTGTCTTGTAATAACCTATAATGGAAAAGAATCCATAAAAAGTATATATATAAATAACTGAATCACTTTACTATATACCTGAAACATTATAAATCAACTATACTTCAATTAAGAAACAAACAAAAAACTAAAACAAAACACTGAGGGTGGTCTTGGGGACCCCAGGTCTTGCAATTGGCATCAGAAGTGAGGGTGGCCTTGGGGACTGCCTCCATACTCTGTAAATTCTTAACCTTGTCATGCCCTGGACTCCTCCAGCAGTCAGTCTGGTGAAGCCTGTTGACATTTTCTAAGATAAAGTTCTTAACTGTATAAAATGAATATAAAGTATTGGGCTTCCCTGGTGGCGAAGTGGTTGAGAGTCCGCCTGCCGATGCAGGGGACACGGGTTCGTGCCCCGGTCCGGGAAGATCCCACATGCCGCGGAGCGGCTGGGCCCGTGAGCCATGGCCTCTAAGCCTGCGCGTCCGGAGCCTGTGCTCCACAACGGGAGAGGCCACAACAGTGAGAAGCACGCGTACCGCAAAAAAGAATATAAAGTATTAAAAAAAAACAGTTACATTGAAATGTAAGTATCAGAATATGTGCCTCTTTATTAACACATTAAATAACAAGTTCTAACAGCTGATTTAATATCTAGTTTTGAAGTAATGTCAAGCCTAGCCAATATTTTACATGGACTTGTGCTGGTGTCAAAGTCACAGGTGTTGTTACTACTAGTGTATTTTGTTGCCTATGTTCATAATTGAAGGAGATTCTTAATTTCAGTTAGAGGTTAGTGAAAATAAAAAGTCTAATATTTTTTTCCTATCCAAGGTCACAAACCCCACAGATTCTACCCACAGACCATCAAGGGGTCCATGGGCCCCAAGTTAAGAGGCCTGGTCAAGGGCTTGGGTGATAATCTCACCCTTCATAGCTAAGTAGAGCTGCTGCTCTCAGTATTATTATTAATAATAATAGCTGGGCTTCCCTGGTGGCGCAGTGGTAGAGAGTCCGCCTGCCGATGCAGGAGACGCGGGTTCGTGCCCCAGTCCGGGAAGATCCCACATGCCATAGAGCGGCTGGGCCCGTGAGCCATGGCCGCTGAGCCTGCACATCTGGAGCCTGTGCTCCGCAACGGGAGAGGCCGCAGCAGTGAGAGGCCCACGTACCAAAAAAAAAAAAAAAAAAACGAATAATAATAGCTAATACTCTGTGCTAGGCATAACAAAGGTGAAAGTGTCACACAAATTTGAATCATTATTTTTATATTATATCATTTAATGAAGATGAGCTTTCTGGTTGAGTTAAGAAAATAATAGCTACCGCTTTGGGTGCATTTAACATGGGCCAGACTCATGCCACGTGCTTTCAGTGCATCCTTCACTTAGGCCTCCCTACAACCTGATGAGGTGGGTCTGCTCTTCTTCCCATTTACAGACAAGGAGAATGAGGCTTAGAGAGTTTAAGCAACTTATTCAAATTATGATGCTAGTAATTGGTAGAACAAGGAATTCAAACCCAGATCTCTTCAACTCAAGACAAAGCACAGCTCCCCAAACTGGCAGAATGGCACTCTGCAAACAGAGATGGCCACAAGGGGCCACAAGGTGACCTGACCACAACTGTCCACCTGTGTTCAGGCAGAAAGACTGCCACTGAATGGAAATAGGGATAACTCAGCACAAGGTCCTGCATGCATGAACAAGTCAATGATTGCCTAGGCTGTGAGGAAGCTCCTGTACTAATCGTTAGCGTTTAGATTCCAGAACAATGGGGATCACAGAAGACTAAGCTGCCTGGTAAAGAGCTTCCCAGTTTCTCTGAGAACGCCCTTGCTCTGCACACAGAGAAACCCTCAGGTTCCCCACTGAGCTGGCAGCATCCTCCATACCAGGCCTTGTGGGCTTTGCTTTCTCCAAAGGAAAAAAATCTCAGAGTTCTTATTTGACATGAACTCCAGATTCTACAGAGCAGCTATTGACAGCAAAGCCCATCAAAGGACCAGGATGCCAGAGACAAAGGCAGGTAGCAAGGGGAGGGCTGGGACCAAGGTAGAAAGAGAAAAAAATAAATAAAACCTTAAAGCAGGGACTTCCCTGGCGGTCCAGTGGTTAAGACACCACGCTTCCACGGCAGGGGGTGAAGGTTCTATCCCTGGTCAGGAAATGAAGAACCCACATGCCGCGTGGCACAGCCAGAAAAAAAAAAGATGATGAAAACAAACAAACAAACAAAAACCCTTAAAGCAGGACAAGTCACAGAACAGGAAACTCTGTGGCACCCATGCCACTGCTCCTTATGTCCTCACCCACAGCAGACCCTGCTAATGGGACATATAATTCCCCTTGCTGAGATTGGATGCAGCTTCAGAATCCTTCTCAACACAGCTGTCCAGGTAGCTACAACCAATGGACTGAACTTGACACACCACTTGAAACCTATTTTCCATCAGAGCCAGGCATACAAAAAGGAGAGGAGAAATGTTATACTCTTGAAATAATGACATGAAACAAGACGAGCTCACACTTATTGAATGGTTATTTTGACCCCATCCTTATTCTAAGCACTTTACATGTATTAACGTACATTTTCCTCCCTCACAGCAATCCTATAAAGTTGATACTATTATTATCCATATGATATCCATATGGGAAAACTGAGGCACAGATAGGTTAAGTGACTTGCCTAAAGTAACCCAGTGAGTAAGGGGCAAAGTCAGGATTTGAAACCAGGCAATCTGGGTCCAAAACTTGCATATTGAAATAATGTCTATGCTGTGTTGATTCTGTCCATGTGCTGGGGGTGTTTTCAGCTAATGATCCTAGCAAAAGATAAAGATGAGAATGGCTTTACATTTTTGTGTGTTGGATGTCAGCAAAGGTGACTCATAACATTCCAAAAGACTGTTCTCTGAAGTCCTTCGACACTTCTGTCAGGAAATGCCCTTGCTCTGGTCTAGCTTCTCAGTGTGGCCCACTTCCCCACCTCCCACCTCCCCACAGCAGTTGACCTGCCCAGGGCCGGTCACACCTGGGGCAGGTAGCAGAGCCCAGCAGGAAGCACGTCTGAGCCCTGTGGCTGAGTCTGGAACTCCCCTCTCCCTCCTCACCTTGTGTGTATTCCCTGACCCACCACTGGCCTCACTGCAGATCCCAATCTAGCCCAGCTAGACCTGGGAAGTCTCTGGAATCTGGCCGTTCTGTTAATATCAGAAGTTGACAAAAACAGGTGCAGAGGAAACCAGCTCCACTCCTGCCTATGGTCCCAATGGCGACCAGTCAGATCTCCAAGGAAACAAGCCAGAATCCAAACACATGACTCAACCACCGTGTCGCATCTTCTCTTTTCAAAGATGAAGCCAAAGGAGCTTAAGGAGGGTGATCCAACCTCAGCCTCTGCAACAGAAAAGGCCCACACCTGCCTTGGCCGGTAGCTGCTCTCAGCAGCTGGAACAAGTGTGGCATCTGAGCTTAACCCAAGGTCACCACCAATGCCCCCTCAAAGCTCCACATTCAGAGACCGCTGAGCAAGGCAGCCAGCAGGCGGCCATGGCAGAGCCCAACGAGGTGCTATCCGTGGTGCCACCCTTTCCCCCAGCCCCGGAGCACTGCCTCCTCCTTGGCGGGGCACAGAGCGGGACATGGAGACCTTCTCAGGGGCACCAGCAGCTCTGCAGTATTGGTGGCAGTGGCCCTAGTTATTAACCGGAGCTCCCGGGGCCGGGCCCACTGGGTTCCCCACCCAAATCCTGACGGTGAGCCAGATGGGAGAGTCTAGGCAGACTGGAAGGTGGGTCTCAGGCGGGCTCAGCTAGTCCAGACCATGTTAGCATCAGCTGTCATTTGAAATTAAATGGGCTTCCTTCCTCCTTCTACCCATGAAAAAGGCAAATTTTCAGAAACCTCATGTAAAGCTAAGCACTTTCAAAAATTTTGTAGAACACTTTGCGGTATGTGACATTTCATAGGTAACATTTCTCTTACTATTTATTTATTTATTTATTTATTGCGGTGCGCGGGCCTCTCACTGTTGTGGCCTCTCCCGTTGCGCAGCACAGGCTCCGGACGCGCAGGCTCAGCGGCCATGGCTCACGGGCCCAGCCGCTCCGCGGCATGTGGGATCTTCCCGGACCGGGGCACAAACCCGTGTCCCCTGCATCGGCAGGCGGACCCTCAACCACTGCACCACCAGGGAAACCCTTCTCTTATTCTTATATGAAGTCTGAGATGCAGAAAGGGCAGATCACTATGGCCATTTGGTAGATGAGGAAAGAGTAAAATGGCAGAAAAAATCCAAGCCCCGATCTGAGTGTGAAGTCCCAGCTCACTCCACTACATCAGGCCAACTCCCCACCGTGCTGATACCTCGTCTACAGCCCATTCATCCTTACAAGTTTCCTGGGGTATTGCGAAGCAAAGCCAGAATGAGAAATGGATCTCTGGGCGCTCACAGCCTCCCCCAGCCCGCTGCTCCTGCACTTTGCAAGCCCTCCCCTACTCCCCATCTCCTACCCCCACCTACCTGGCAATTACTGCTGGAACCAATAGGTTAGGCCATTAGACACTCACCAACATTTGGTCAGCATTCACAGGCCACGGGCGGGGCAGGGAGTAGCTAAAATGAGAGGGTTAGACAATCCTGTCTATACTGGGGTTATAAATGTATAATTTTCTGCACTTATCTCCAGCTTTTTGTAGAGAAAGCATTTCACAAATAGGTCAGGCTTAGGGTGAGTCACACAGAAGCCACTCACGTCTGCTTAGGTTAAGAAAACCCAGGTGGAGAGAATGTTCTCAGCAGTTCCCTGCAGCCAACACAATCACCACGTGGAATTCTCGTGCAAGCCCTGCTTTGGGAGATTTTCACAGGGCCTGTCTGGAAAACTCTAGGCACATAACTTTTCAGCCTCACCATCTTTTTCCTTTTGGATGGTGGGATTTGGGCCTGTTTCACCAAAGCTGCTCGGGCCCAGTCTCGAGAGATGGCCAGGCCCCGAAAAGTCATCCAGTTCACATGCGGTCCTCCGTATTCCTGAGGTCCCCTCTGGAATTTCTGCCCTTTTCCTCACCCTCTCCCCTGACTGTGGTGCCGGGTCATCATTCCTGGCTCAGAAAAAAAAAGCAATCTAGTAAAATTATGGCAGGGTAAGATGTGGGTGTCACTTTTCCCAGAAGCGGTGAAAGCAGGTCAGCAGAGGAAAGAGAGATGGTGATTGGTTTACTGACTGGGCTGGATTTGCTGTGTAATTGGACATTGCCTTCCCTTTTTCTCCCCGCTGCCTTTCAACCCTTTGCTCTTGGTTCTCTCTTCCCCTCCTGGGACAATATCTTGGAAAGATCCCAAAATATTCTGGTCACTTTCAGATATTAACCAATGATCCTTATCTTCAGATATTAAAAATTCCAGGCCAATCTCAGTGAAAACCTGCATCTCTCAGCCACCTCAAGGCCTCTTCTTCAGCCCTGCACCCGACACAGACACACATACCTGCCCTGGGGACGGTCACGGACTCTTCCTTCTGAATTCCTACTCCTTCTTCCACATTCACCACCTGCTTTGGGTCTCCAGGTTTGGGGCAGGGAAGAGATATGAGCAGCAGAGGGGCAAATTGTCCTTTGAGTTAATGCATTTTCTACTCCTCTCTGACCAGATTTAGCAAATTAGAAAAAACAGGATGCCTGGTTCAATTTGAACGTCAGATAAACAGTGAATAATTTTTTGGCATAAGAACGTTGCGTGCCATATTTGGGCAGGCTGTATTTCATCTGACAAAGATACTCTGGCTGCTGAGTGCCTCCAGGTCATGGAAGGTGTATTAGTTTCCTATTGCTGCCTTAACAGACTGCCACCAACTTAGAGGCTTAAAGCAACAAACGTTTATTCTCGTACAGTTCTTGAGATCTTAAGTCTACAATGGGCTGCGTTCCTTCTGGAGGCTCAAAGGGAGAATCCCTTTCCTTGCCTTTTTCAGCTTTTAGGGGCTACCTGCTTTCCTTGGCATGTGGCCCTCTCCTCCATCTTCAAAGCCAGGAGCACCTTCTCTCCTCTCTGACTCCTGCTTCCGTCCTCACATTTCTCTTAAAATGACTCTTGTGATTATATTGGGCCTGACTGGATAATCCAGGATAATTTCCCCATTTCAAGATCCTTAATCACATCTGCGAAATCCTTTTTGTAATTAAGGCAACGTAGTCACAGGTTCTGGAGATTAGGACATGGACATCTTTGGGGGGCTGTTATTTACCAGTTGTCTACAGGCAGACTTTCCCCCTATTCCTCAAGGGGGGCTTGAGTGGGTTCTTGAAGACCCCTTGCTGAGGATCCCGCAGCACTGCCCCATTCTCTGATCCAGGCGACATGGGTGATGCCCTCTCCAGCTAACTTTCTACAAACATCCCTTAGCTCCTGCTTGAAAGTTCAGCCCACAGAGGCACTTTGTACTGGGCTGTCCCTTCCTGAGCAGGCAGAAATCTTGAGTGGGGAGCTTTCAAGTCCCTCGAGCCTAGCTACCTCCCAAGGTGTCAGTCATATCACCTCGGACCCCAAGGAAACATTCCAGCCCTGGCCCAACAAACTATGGAAATTATGGGAAATTATGCCATGCCCAAGAAATAGTTTAATGGAGCCACATGGGGTATGGCTGTACCTTCCTTCTCATTAAAAAAATCCTCAGCTCTCTGAACATTCTTAAATCTAGGCTGGAGGTGGGTGATGTGCTAAGTCCAGAAGTTGCAGGACCGGTTTGGATACTTCTTAGCAAGCTCTTCATGGGTGGTCTAGCACCTCTCTTTAACATGTGTGGGTTGGTGGAGGTGAGGGGGTGAGGAAGCTGGGGAGGGGGGCAAGGGAGATCACCTATTGTTCTAGGCTTTGGGTTTCAGCCAATGTCCCCAGACAACTGGAAAAGTCTAGCCTATCTTTCTGGACAAAGAAAAAAGTGATCCAGAAAATAAATTTGCAGTAAAGTATGGATGTCACCTATCCCAGAGGAGCTAACGTTTAACAGAGAGGGGAATGATTGACTCACATGTATGCACCGCTAATGAAAAAATGTCCCACATCAATGATAAACCTTCCCAGGAAGCCTGTCATACACCTGGCACTGCCTACCTGAGCCCAGCGTCAGCATTGCAGGGGGAGCTGGGCCCTAAGACACACCTGAGTCGGTACAAAGAGCCCATGATGGCCAATGGGAAGGCAGCTGGAATGGTGCTGGGAAAGCCCACAGCCTTGGTTTTCACGCCCACCCTGCAGATCCAGAGTGACCGACTATATGTAGAAGAGCACCGAGGCTGCCCTGGATTTGGTGAGAAAGGGTGTCCTCAGCCGCAGACACAGGGCCAGAGTGGTGGTTCGGAACACTCCCTGATAGAGCCGGAAGGTGGCTGCAGAGTGAGTCGTGGGTGTGAATGCTGACTCCCCCACTTACAAGTTGTGTGACATTGGGGTTCCTGCTTAACCTCTGGACCCCCATTTCTATAAACTGATGAAAGCTATCTATGATCTAGGATTCGTATGAAGAGTAAATGAAGTAATGTTTGCAGAGCACCTGGGACCCAATCAATGTTATTTCCCTCCTTCCTCCTCTAAGATGCCCTCGTGTCAGACACCTTTGCTTTGTGTCTATGTATCAGTGGGTGTATTTACCATTTAGTCCTGATCCCAGGTGGCCTCGGCCTGCAGTGGCTTGAAGCAGAATTTTGGTTCCCGGCCAGAGACTGAAGTCAGGCTGCAGCAGCGAAAGCACTGAATCCTAATTGCCAGACCACTAGGGACCAGTGGCCAGTGACAAGGCCCTGGCCTATCAGCTGTGTCGAAATGAATTTCCACATAGAGACAGAAAGTAGTGAAACAAGTAAAGTGTTTATTAGGAGGAAAAGGGGTACACATGGATAGACACACGGGCGGGCTCAGAAAGAGAGTCACGCCCTCATGGTAGTTTGAATCACTTTTATGGGGCATTTATTCCAGGTTTCCTTTGGCCAATCATCTTGCTTTGCCTGGTTCTGAGTCCGTATTTGGTTTATCTCAGGGTCCTCCCGTGTGTGATCACATCTCTCAGCCAAGATGGATTCTAGCGAAGAGGACTATGGGTAGGTTGACATCACCTGCTATGAGGTGACGCCTCCTCCCTTTTTGACCTTCAAGGAGCCTTTCTGTGCATGTGTAGTCAGGAAGGTCTCCTTGACTTCGAGAATGAGGAACATGTGGTCTTTTATCTGGGCAGGGCTCAGCTTCTCTTCCCTCCTACTATTTTAGAGTATCTGTCCACAGGGGACAACTCCAGCTGCCCAGCCTGGGGCCCATCAATCTCCTGCCTCAGTCCCTACCTCATACAGATGCAAACCCATCTGGGATTAAAGACAGAAGCATCATTAATTAGTGGCCCATCCTGGGTGTGACAAAATTCCTCTGGCATTGGTTTCCGGGTGTGCCTGCCGGTTGGAATTCTGAAGAGACAGGTCAGGCGGCTTTGCTGTGAGCCCGTGAGCTAATCTCACCCTCTCCATGCACACACCCCTTACTGGAGACCAGGGAGAGGGGAGGAGGGTAGGAGACTGCCACCTGCCCACCCCCTGCCCCCGGCCCAGGACATCTGCACAAAGCAAGGCGTCATGGAAATCTTTTCAGTTTACTCCAGGGAAACCATTTCAACCCAAGCTCAGAGCAGCCTTTCCCTCCTCGTATGAATATAAGGTGCTGGACTAAGCACTTCAGTTGCATCTTATAATGTCTCACAGCAACCGCATGAGATTAGCAGTTTATTAAACCTAATTTGCAGGAACTTCCCTGGTGGTGCAGTGCTTAAGAATCTACCTGCCAATGCAGGGGCACGGGTCCAACCCTGGTCCGGGAAGATCCCACATGCTGCAGAGCAACTAAGTCCGTGCACCACAACTACTGAGCCTGTACTCTAGAGCCTGTGAGCCACAACTATGGAGCCTGCATGCCACAACTACTGAAGCCTGCGTGCCTAGAACCTGTGCTGCACAACAAGAGAAGCCACCGCAATCAGAAGCCTATGTACTGCAATGAAGTCCCAAAGCAGCCAAAAATAAATTAAAAAATTTTTTTATAAAACCTAATTTGGGGCTTCCCTGGTGGTGCAGTGGTTGAGAGTCCGCCTGCCAATGCAGGGGACACAGGTTCGTGCCCCGGTCCGGGAAGATCCCACATGCCGTGGAGCGGCTGGGCCCGTGAGCCATGGCCGCTGAGCTTGTGCGTTCGGAGCCTGTGCTCCACAACGGGAGAGGCCACAACAGTGAGAGGCCCGCATACCGCAAAAAAAAAAAAAAAAAAAAAAAAAAAAGAAGTAAGGATCAAGCTTTATGGTTTTCCTGCTAGAGAGTTGTCAGAGATTTTAAATGCCGGCTTCATCATATACATATAAACACTGCATTAGTTTGCTAGGGCTGCTGTAACAAAATGGCAGATGGAATGGCTTAAACAACAGAAATTTATTTTCTCACAGTTCTGAAGCTATAAGTCTAAGATCAAGGGGTCAGCAGTACTGGTTTCTTCTGAGGCCTCTCTCCTTGGCTTTAGATGGCTGTCTCCCTGTGCCTTCATGCGGTGTCCCCTCTGTGCATAATGTCTGTGTCCTAATCTGCTCTTCTTACATTGACACCAGTCATATTGGAGTAAAGCCAACCTGATGGCCTCAAATTAACTTAATCACCTCTTTAAAGACCCTCCGATATCTCAAATACAGTCACATTCTGAGGTACTGGGGGTTAATACTTCAACATATGAATGTTGGAGAGACATAATTCAGCCCATATCACACACACACACACACACACACACACACACAGACACACACACACACACAGACTCACTCAGTTGGGTCTGTACTGTCTTGTTTCATTGATCTGGCTGTTCCTGCATTGGTATCATACACAGTTGGTATAGCTTTGTAATACCTCTTAATACTTAGTGGGCAAGTACTTCCTTGCGACTTGCCTTTTTCAGAATTGTCCTGGCTATTTTCATATTGCTCCCCTCCCCACTGTGAGTTTCAGAATTCATTTGGAATCACTTTGGGGTTTTTATTGAGATTGTGTAGGATTTCTGATTGGTTTGAGAATATGAATCTTTTTCACATTGTGTCTTCTCACGTGTTATGGGTTGAATTGTGTCCCCTCAAAAAGATATGCTGAAGTCCTAACCCCTGGAAACTGTGAATATGACACTATATGGAAATGGGGTCTTTTCAGATACAGTCAAGTTTAAGTCATTAGAATGGGCCCTAATTCAATGTGACAAGTGTCCTTAGAAGAAGAGACACAGAGACAGAAACACAAAGAGAATGCTATTAATGCCACAGGCAGAGACTGGAGTGATGTGTCTACAAGCCAAGGGATGCCAAGAATTCCAGCAACACCTGATAGTAAGAGACAAGCATTAAGTAGATTCTCTTCTAGAGCCTTCAGAGAGTCTGCTGACACTTTGAATTCAGAATTCTAGTCTGCAGAGCCGTGACAGTAAAGTTCTTGGTCACTCAGTTTGTGGTAATTTGTTATGGCGGCCCTAGAAAACTAATACACCATCCAATAACATGATTTGTCTTCTCGTGTATTCAAACGTTATTTCTCTCAGGAGAGTTTCATAAAGATTCTATTCTATTTTGGTTTGGTTTTGGTTTTGGTTACATGTACTCCTAGATATTTAATTTTCTTTATACTCTTGTAAGTGGAGTATCTTTTCCATTACATTTTCTAACTGGTTGTTGCTGAGATATAAGAAACCATTAATTTTATATATATTTACTTTGTACTTGTACACTACGGGGAACTCTATTACTTCCAAAAGCTTTTTAATGATTCTCTTGGTGAACAATCCTATCATCTTCAAATGAAGACAATTTTTGCTTCTTCTCTCCAACATTTGGACATCTTGCTTCATGATCTCGCTCACTGTATTGACAAGCACTTTTAAACAAGGAGACAAGGGTGACCCTCGTCTTTCTCTGACTCTAACAGGACTGTGTCGAATCAAGCGTATTATTATTAGTTTGAGATTTTTCAAAATCACATGATGAATATGGCTTTTCAGTATCAAAATGATCATATGAAGTTTTCACATAAGATTGATTATACGAACAGATTTCCTAATACTTTGTTATCTCTGCATTCCTGAAATGAAATTCACTTGGTCAGGGTACATTGCTTAAAGTAGATTGAGGGATCTCATGCCAACTATTTTATTTGAGATTTTTCATCAGCGTTTATAAATAAGATTGAAATGCAAGATATGTGTGTGTCCTGTGTGCTATCATTTCCGTCTTGTGCAATTAAAGTTTGTGCTGTTTTTTTGTTTAGGAAAATGCTTATGCTGTAATGCATATTCAGTGTTTAACTGTATATGCAGGGCAGAAAACAAAGGACACCATAATGGTAACACTGGTTATCTAAATGGGGGCATTACAAGGTTTTTCCCTTTAATATTCTATAATAATTGAGCATCACTTTTTTTTTTTTTTTTTTTTTTGCAGTACGCGGGCCTCTCACTGTTGTGGCCTCTCCCGTTGCGGAGCACAGGCTCCGGACGCACAGGCCCAGCGGGCATGGCTCATGGGCCCAGCCGCTCCGTGGCATGTGGGATCTTCCCAGACCGGGGCATGAACCCGTGTCCCCTGCATCGGCAGGCGGATTCTCAACCACTGCGCCACCAGGGAAGCCCTGAGCATCACTTTTATAACAAAATGGTTTCAATATATGCCACTAAAAGAGAGTGGGTGGAACTATATTAGCAGTTATCTCTGTGAGAGGGAATGAGACATGATTGTTATCTTCTTTATCCTGCTCTGAATCTGTCTATCCCTCTCTGTCCTTGCCGCCGACCCTGCTGACCAAAATATACAAATATACATATTTACATAATTACTTTAACTGCTACGAACTCAGGGCTTCTCAAATTATTATAAACCAGTGCAAACAGATCTAAACTCTTCTCAGGATAAAATGAATAGGAAAGCCTGTGGTTATTAACTAGGGGCTAATTAGAGAAGTCTGTCAGCTGTGCGCATCCAGTTTTGGTAACTGGAGTCAGGTATGAGTGATGCCTCTACTTCTATGAAAGCAAACGATCTGTCCAGGGATCTCAGCAAAACGAGGAAGTCTTTCTCCTTTAGGAAGTTAGCATCTTAGTTTCAGTGGGACAAGAAGGGTTTTAAACAGCCTGCAGCCACACAAACCGCACTTGTAGTCTCACACGAGGCACCAGTGCGTGCATATCGGTATCTTCCTTCCAAAGATTCCTAAGCACTGCACCCACTTTGACTAACTTTCTTGAACTGTTTAAAAAAAAAAAAATGCTAGAATTTCTGAGGGAAGATGCCTCACCTCACCCACCGTGTAGCCACCTCTGGCCGTTGCGTCTTCCCAGACGAGGCCCTGCAGAACAGACAGGGCTACACAAACAAGCAGAACAGTCAGCTCTCTGAGTCAGAGTTGGGGACAGTTGATTACATGGCAATAGATAACTAGATGCTTACTTTAGGTTTATTCGAAAACAGGCTATCTTGCAACTGCTCAGGAAAAACGATTCCACAAAGCACTGCAGAACCTCCACAGGAAACATGCGAGCAGATAAGCCATGTTGTCATGCTAAACAGCCTCACCCTGGGAAGCAGAGGTTCAGCTCTTACTCCTTACATAAAAGTCGAGGGACTTCCCTGGTGGCGCAGTGGTTAAGACTCTGTGCTCCCAATGCAGGGGACGTGGGTTCGATCCCTGGTCAGGGAACTAGATCCCACATGCATGCTGCAATTAAGACCCGGCACAGGGCTTCCCTGGTGGCGCAGTGGTTGGGAGTCCGCCTGCCGATGCAGGGGACACGGGTTCGTGCCCCGGTCCGGGAGGATCCCACATACCGCGGAGCGGCTGGGCCCGTGAGCCATGGCCGCTGGGCCTGCGCGTCCGGAGCCTGTGCGCCGCAGCGGAAGAGGCCACAACAGTGAGAGGCCCGCGTACCACAAAAAAAATTAAAAAAAAAAAAAGTCGAAAGTTGGAGACCCATTAATCATCAGGCTGCTCAAAGATTAGTGGTGAAGGGGCAAATGGTGAGGGCTTTCAAAAAAGAAAATAAAATATTTACATCATCTTGCAAAAAAAACCCCAATTGCCAGAGTTGTGAATCTTAAAAAGTAAAAGTTGCATAGTGCCTTCACGCAGTTGATCAGGTTAGCCCTCGACTGAAGGCAAAAGAGCAAGGCCTGTACCAGCAGATCCTCTGGCTCCTGAGGTCGTTTCTTTTCATAATCTTTTTAAAATTTATTTATTTCATTTATTCATTTTTTGGCTGTGTTGGGTCTTCGTTGTTGCATGTGGGCTTCCTCCAGTTGTGGCGAGTGGGGGCTACTCTTCGTTGCAGTGCACAGGTTTCTCATTGTGGTGGCTTCTCTTGTTGCAGATCACAGGCTCTAGGCACGCAGGCTTCAGTAGTTGTGGTGCGCAGGCTCAGTAGTTGTGGCTCACGGGCTCTAGAGCATAGGCTTCATTAGTTGTGGCGCACGGGCTTAGTTTTTCCGCAGCACGTGGGATCTTCCCAGACCAGGGTTTGAACCCATGTCCCCTGCATTGGCAGGTGGATTCTTAACCACTGTGCCACCAGGGAAGCCCC
Organism: Mesoplodon densirostris; assembly: GCF_025265405.1. Classification (NCBI taxonomy): domain Eukaryota; kingdom Metazoa; phylum Chordata; class Mammalia; order Artiodactyla; family Ziphiidae; genus Mesoplodon; species Mesoplodon densirostris. The sequence goes on along the minus strand of NC_082673.1, from coordinate 53,201,817 downwards.
TGAGGACGTTTCATCAGCCACAAATCAGTCAGCTACACTGACTGTTAAAGGAGAAAAATTAATCATTCAGTCAGCAGAGGAATTCAGTTTCCAAACAATTATCTTGTATTTGTGTCCATCTCCAGTTTCCCAAGTGCTTTTGAAAAGCTTGCTTCATTTGATCCAAAGAACTGCTTGCAATGGAATCAAGGCAGGTACTATCATTCCTAATAAAAACAGCTTCAATTTTGTGAGTGACTACTGTATGCCCACGACTGGCCTTAAGAGCTTCAAAAACCTTATATCATTTATCCTCACAACAACCCTCTGAGTTTAGGAAAAATTGTTATCCCAAGTTTACAGCTAAGGGAACCAAGGACTTGAGGAAGTTAAGTAAATGCAAATTCATACAAATTATTATGTCCCCAATTTATGAATGAAGGAACCGAGGCTTTAACAAGGTCAAGTTACTCTGCAAGTTCAAGTTCCTAGACTGTTCGAACCAAGTCTTAATACCAGATCAGTCTGACTTCAAAGCCCGTGCTCTTTTTTTTTTTTTTTTTTTTTTTTTTTTTTTTGCGGTACGCGGGCCTCTCACTGTTGTGGCCCCTCCCGTTGTGGAGCACAGGCTCCGGATGCGCAGGCTCAGCAGCCATGGCCCACGGGCCCAGCCACTCCGCGGCATGTGGGATCTTCCCGGACCGGGGCACGAACCCGTGTCCCCTGCATCGGCAGGCGGACTCTCAACCACTGCGCCACCAGGGAAGCCCAAAGCCCATGCTCCTAACCATCAGGCTGCCTGCCCTCCCTGGGCCACAGGTAAGTTAACACAGGGACAGAGAGCCCCAGATCAGTAGTCAGTGTGAGACCAGGAGCCTCAATGCTCCTGTTTATGACACCACGTCACTTCCCAGTGAAAACCTCTGAGATTCTTAGGGAGAGTTTTCAAACGTTTTCCTGTGAAATGTTTCCCTTGGGAAAATCAGATGATATCGCCTTTCTCCACCAAAACTGTGTCATTCTAAGGGAACCATTGCTACTTCCTCTGCTGATGCTGCCCGACTCCGTGAATGGATTTAAGAACGTCCCCGACTTCCGGGTAAGATGGCGGAAGAGTAAGACGCGGAGATCACCTTCCTCCCCACAGATATACCAGAAATACAGCTACACGTGGAACAACTCCTACAGAACACCTACTGAACGCTGGCAGAAGACCCCAGACCTCCCAAAAGGCAAGAAACTCCCCACATACCTGGGTAGGGCAAAGCAGAGAGATTCCCGCACAGAGGAGCGGTGCCGAGCGGCACTCACCAGCCCGAGAGGCTTGTCTGCTCCCCCGCCGGGGCGGGCGGCGCTGGAGCTGAGGCTCGGGCTTCGGTCAGAGCGCAGGGAGAGGACTGGGGCTGGCGGCGAGAACTGAGCCTGAAGGGGGCTAATGTGCCACAGCTAGCCGGGAGGGAGTCCGGGAAAACTCTGGAGCTGCCGAAGAGGCAGGAGACTTTTTCTTCCCTCTTGGTTTCCTGGTGCGCGAGGAGAGGGGATTAAGAGCGCCGCGTAAAGGAGCTCCAGAGACGGGCGCGAGTCGCGGCTGAAAGCGCGGAGCCCAGAGACGGGCGTGGGACGCTGGGGCTGCTGCTGCCGCCGCCAAGAAGCCTGTGTGTGAGCGCAGGTCACTGTCCACACCGCCCTTCCGGGAGCCTGTGCAGCCTGCCACTGCCGGGGTCCCGGGATCCAGGGGCGGCTTCCCTGGGAGAACGCACGGCGCGCCTCGGGCTGGTGCAACGTCACGCCGACCTCTGCCGCTGCAGGCTCGCCCCGCACTCCGTGCCCCTCCCTCCCGCCCGGCCTGAGTGAGCCAGAGTCCCCGAAGAGGATGCTCCTTTAACCCTGTCCTGTCTGAGCGAAGAACAGACGCCCTCCGGCGACCTACACGCAGAGGCGGGGCCAAATCCAAAGCTGAGACCCAGGAGCTGTGAGAACAAAGAAGAGAAAGGGAAACCTCTCCCAGCAGCCTCAGAAGCAGCGGATTAAAGCTCCACAATCAACTTCATGTACCCTGCATCTGTGGAATACATGAATAGACAACAAATCATCCCAAATTGAGGAGCCAGGAGTCAGTGCTGTGCCTCTGAGGTGGGAGAGCCAACTTCAGGACACTGGTCCACAAGAGACCTCCCAGCTCCACATAATATCAAACGGCGAAAATCTTCCAGAGATCTCCATCTCAACACCAGCACCCAGCTTCACTCAACGACCAGCAAGCTACAGTGCTGGACACCCTATGCCAAACAACTAGCAAGACAGGAACACAACGCCACCCATTAGCAGAGAGGCTGCCTCATCATAAAAAGTCCGCAAACACCCCAAAACACACCACCAGACGTGGACCTGTCCACCAGAAAGACAAGATCGAGCCTCAACCACCACAACACAGGCATTAGTCCCCCCCACCAGGAAGCCTATACAACCTACTGAAACAACCTTAGCCACTGGGGTCAGACACGAAAAACAACGGGAACTACGAATCTGCAGCCTGCAAAAAGGAGACCCCAAACACAGTAACATAAGCAAAATGAGAAGACAGAAAAACACACAGCAGGTGAAGGAGCAAGATAAAAACCCACCAGACCTAACAAATGAAGAGGTAATAGGCAGTCTACCTGAAAAAGAATTCAGAATAATGATGGTAAAGATGATCCAAAATCTTGGAAATAGAATAGACAAAATGCAAGAAACAGTTAACAAGGACCTAGAAGAACTAAAGACGAATCAAGCATCGATTAAAAACACAATACATGAAATAAAAAATACTCTAGATGGGATCAATAGCAGAATAACTGAGGCAGAAGAACGGATAAGTGAGGTGGAAGATAAAATAGTGGAAATAACTGCTGCAGAGAAAAATAAAGAAAAAAGAATGAAAAGAACAGAGGACAGTCTCAGAGACCTCTGGGACAACATTAAACGCACCAACATTCGAATTATAGGGGTTCCAGAAGAAGAAGAGAAAAAGAAAGGGACTGAGAAAATATTTGAAGAGATTATAGTTGAAAACTTCCCTAATATGGGAAAGGAAATAGTTAATCAAGTCCAGGAGGCACAGAGAGTCCCATACAGAATAAATCCAAGGAGAAATACACCAAGACACATATTAATCAAACTGTCAAAAATTAAACACAAAGAAATCATATTAAAAGCAGCAAGGCAAAAACAACAAATAACACACAAGGGAATCCCCATCAGGATAACAGCTGATCTCTCAGCAGAAACTCTACAAGCCAGAAGGGAGTGGCAGGACATACTTAAAAGTGATGAAGGAGAAAAACCTGCAACCAAGATTACTCTACCCAGCAAGGATCTCATTCAGATTTGATGGAGAAATTAAAACCTTTACAGACAAGCAAAAGCTGAGAGAGTTCAGCACCACCAAACCAGCTTTACAACAAATGCTAAAGGAACTTCTCTAGGCAAGAAACACAACAGAAGGAAAAGAACTACAATAACGAACCCAAAACAATTAAGAAAATGGGAATAGGAACATACATATCAATAATTACCTTAAATGTAAATGGACTAAATGCTCCCACCAAAAGACACAGACTGGCTGAATGGATACAAAAACAAGACCCATATATATGCTGTCTACAAGAGACCCACTTCAGACCTAGAGACACATACAGACTGAAAGTAAGGGGATGGAAAAAGATATTCCATGCAAATGGAAACCAAAAGAAAGCTGGAGTAGCAATTCTCATATCAGACAAAATAGACTTTAAAATAAAGACTAGTAGAAGAGACAAAGAAGGACACTACATAATGATCAAGGGATCAATCCAAGAAGAAGATATAACAATTGTAAATATTTATGCACCAAACATAGGAGCACCTCAATACATAAGGGAAATATTAACAGCCATAAAAGGAGAAATCGACAGTAACACAATCATAGTAGGGGACTTTAACACCCCACTTTCACCAATGGACAGGTCATCCAAAATGAAAATAAATAAGGAAACACAAGCTTTAAATGATACATTAAACAAGATGGACTTAATTGATATTTATAGGACATTCCATCCAAAAACAACAGAATACACATTTTTCTCAAGTGCTCATGGAACATTCTCCAGGACAGATCATATCTTGGGTCACAAATCAAGCCTTGGTAAATTTAAGAAAATTGAAATTGTATCAAGTATCTTTTCCGAGCACAATGCTGTGAGACTAGATATCAATTACAGGAAAAGAGCTGTAAAACATACAAACACATGGAGGCTAAACAATACACTACTTAATAACGAAGTGATCACTGAAGAAATCAAAGAGGAAATTTAAAAATACCTAGAAACAAATGACAATGGAGACACGACGACCCAAAACCTATGGGATGCAGCAAAAGCAGTTCTAAGAGGGAAGTTTATGGCAATACAATCCCACCTTAAGAAACAGGAAATATCTCGAATAAACAACCTAACCTTGCACCTAAAGCAATTAGAGAAAGAAGAACAAAAACAATCCAAAGTTAGCAGAAGGAAAGAAATCATAAAAATCAGATCAGAAATAAATGAAAAAGAAATGAAGGAAACGATAGCAAAGATCAATAAAACTAACAGCTGGTTCTTTGAGAAGATAAACAAAATTGATAAACCATTAGCCAGACTCATCAAGAAAAAAAGGGAGAAGACTCAAATCAATAGAATTAGAAATGAAAAAGGAGAAGTAACAACTGACACTGCAGAAATACAAAAGATCATGAGAGATTACTATAAGCAACTCTATGCCCATAAAATGGACAACCTGGAAGAAATGGACAAATTCTTAGAAATGCACAACCTGCCAAGACTGAATCGGGAAGAAATAGAAAATATGAACAGACCAATCACAAGCACTGAAATTGAAACTGTGATTAAAAATCTTCCAACAAACAAAAGCCCAGGACCAGATGGCTTCACAGGCGAATTCTATCAAGCATTTAGAGAAGAGCTAACACCTATCCTTCTGAAACTCTTCCAAAATATAGCAGAGGGAGGAACACTCCCAAACTCATTCTACGAGGCCACCATCACCTTGATACCAAAACCAGACAAGGATGTCACAAAGAAAGAAAACTACAGGCCAATATCACTGATGAACATAGATGCAAAAATCCTCAACAAAATACTAGCAAACAGAATCCAACAGCACATTAAAAGGATCATACACCATGATCAAGTGGGGTTTATTCCAGGAATGCAAGGATTCTTCAATATACGCAAATCAATCAATGTGATACACCATATTAACAAACTGAAGGAGAAAAACCATATGATCATCTCAATAGATGCAGAGAAAGCTTTTGACAAAATTCAACACCCATTTATGATAAAAACCCTCCAGAAAGTAGGCATAGAGGGAACTTTCCTCAACATAATAAAGGCCATATATGACATACCCACAGCCAGCATCGTCCTCATCGTCCTGAAAAACTGAAACCATTTCCACTAAGATCAGGAACAAGACAAGGTTGCCCACTCTCACCACTCTTATTCAACATAGTTTTGGAAGTTTTAGCCACAGCAATCAGAGAAGAAAAGGAAATAAAAGGAATCCAAATGGGAAAAGAAGAAGTAAAGCTGTCACTGTTTGCAGATGACATGATACTATACATAGAGAATCCTAAAGATGCTACCAGAAAACTACTAGAGCTAATCAATGAATTTGGTAAAGTTGCAGGATACAAAATTAATGCACAGAAATCTCTGGCATTCCTATATACTAATGATGAAAAATCTGAAAGTGAAATCAAGGAAACACTCCCATTTACCATTGCAACAAAAAGAATAAAATATCTAGGAATAAACCTACCTAAGGAGACAAAAGACCTGTATGCAGAAAATTATAAGACACTGATGAAAGAAATTAAAGATGATACAAATAGATGGAGAGATGTACCATGTTCTTGGATTGGAAGAATCAACATTGTGAAAATGACTCTACTACCCAAAGCAATCTACAGATTCAATGCAATACCTATCAAACTACCAATGGCATTTTTCACAGAACTAGAACAAAAAATTTCACAATTTGTATGGAAACACAAAAGACCCCGAATAGCCAAAGCAATCTTGAGAACGAAAAACGGAGCTGGAGGAATCAGGCTCCCTGACTTCAGACTATACTACAAAGCTACAGTAATCAAGACAGTATGGTACTGGCACAAAAACAGAAAGATAGATCAATGGAACAGGATAGAAAGCCCAGAGATAAACCCACGGACATATGGTCACCTTATCTTTGATAAAGGAGGCAGGAATGTACAGTGGAGAAAGGACAGTCTCTTCAATAAGTGGTGCTGGGAAAACTGGACAGGGACATGTAAAAGTATGAGATTAGATCACTCCCTAACACCATACACAAAAATTAGCTCAAAATGGATTAAAGACCTAAATGTAAGGCCAGACACTATCAAACTCCTAGAGGAAAACATAGGCAGAACACTCTATGACATAAATCACTGCAAGATCCTTTTTGACCCACCTCCTAGAGAAATGGAAATAAAGACAAAAATAAACACATGGGACCTAATGAAACTTCAAAGCTTTTGCACAGCAAAGGAAACCATAAACAAGACGAAAAGACAACCCTCAGAATGGGAGAAAATATTTGCAAATGAAGCAACTGACAAAGGATTAATCTCCAAAATTTATAAGCAGCTCATGCAGCTCAATAGCAAAAAAACAAAGAACCCAATCCAAAAATGGGCAGAAGACCTAAATAGACATTTCTCCACAGAAGATATACAGACAGCCAACAAACACATGAAAGGATGCTCAACATCTTTACTCATTAGAGAAATGCAAATCAAAACTACAATGAGATATCATCTCACACCAGTCAGAATGGCCATCATCAAAAAATCTAGAAACAATAAATGCTGGAGAGGGTGTGGAAAAAAGGGAACGCTCTTGCACTGCTGGTGGGAATGTGAATTGGTACAGCCACTATGGAGAACGGTATGGAGGTTCCTTAAAAAACTACAAATAGAACTACCATATGACCCAGCAATCCCACTACTGGGCATATACCCTGAGAAAACCATAATTCAAAAAGAGACATGTACCAAAATGTTCATAGCAGCCCTATTTACAATAGCCCGGAGATGGAAACAACCTAAGTGTCCATCATCGGATGAATGGATAAAGAAGATGTGGCACATATATACAATGGAATATTACTCAGCCATAAAAAGAAATGAAATTGAGCTATTTGTAATGAGGTGGATGGACCTGGAGTCTGTCATACAGAGTGAAGTAAGTCAGAAAGAGAAAGACAAATACTGTATGCTGACACATATATATGGAATTTAAGAAAAAAATGTCATCAAGAACATAGGGGTAAGACAGGAATAAAGACACAGACCTACTAGAGCATGAACTTGAGGATATGGGGAGGGGGAAGGGTAAGCTGTGACAAAGTGAAAGAGCGGCATGGACATATATACACTACCAAACGTAAGGTAGATAGCTAGTGGGAAGCAGCCGCATAGCACAGGGAGATCAGCTCGGTTCTTTGTGACCGCCTGGAGGGGTGGGATAGGGAGGGTGGGAGGGAGATGCAAAAGGGAGGGGATATGGGAACATATGTATATGTATAACTGATTAAATTTGTAAAATAAAAAAAAAATAAATAAATAAAATGAATAAAGTTGCTGTTAAAAAAAAAAAAAAAAAGAACGTCCCCAAGAGGCCAAACCAGCAAAGGGAAGTGCCAGGGGTGCTGGCATGTACCTGAGCGAATCCGTAGGAGCAGCCCAGGCTATGCTGTGGCCAGTATGCCCCAAACAAGGCTGCAGCAGGGGAAGGCGTGCCCTGGCTTCACCCCCAAAGGATGATGCTTTGCTTGCTGTCCCTCCAGCTGGCTGGTGGGGGCAGGCAGCCTGAGTTATACGGAGGGGTCTCAGCAGCCTGGGGTAACCATGTCCTCCTCCCCGCAACAGATGTGCCAGGAAATCCTCCACCTCCACAACTTACAAGGATCCTGGGCTGCACGTTCTGGAATGACTCCCAAAGCCAGAGTGGGCATTTCTTCCTCAGCCTCCAGCAGATGATGGAGGACGGTGGCACTGACTTGGAACACACTAAGTCAGGATGAAAGAGAGGAAGCAGTTCGACAGTGACAGATCTCGTGATAATTGCCACGCAAAGATAAAACAAGCCTCACTCCCAAGTGTCTGCCGCTCCCGTTCCGGTCCCGCTCCTGCTGTGCAAAGGGAGCTTGGCCGGAGCTCCTGAAAGAGCACATGCAACCTCGGTTGGCAAGGCTGTGCGACTGGGTACCAGAGATGCGACTTCACCACTTGGTTTTGGTGCGAGGATCTATATCTGAAGGACTTCTATCATCCCTTTTTCTCTCCAGGCAGGGACTGAGAGGGGAGGGACCTTAGCGGGGTCACCAGGGCAGCCACAGCAGAAGAAGAAGCAACAGAAGTATGAACAGGGTCCAGCCCCAAATCTTTCTGGTGTTTCTCTTCCTCCTTTGAGTGCTGAGTACGTCAGTATATTTGTTACAGCAACAAGCCTAAAATTGCATTTGGGTAAATAAAATAGGACTAAGCTACTGCAGGAAAACAAACAAACAAAAACCATATCTCAAGCTTTTAGAGAAAAAACAAGCAGCCTGAACTTGTTTATGGCACTAAACCTACAGGAGAGAAACACTCCACATGTAGCCTTCCTACCCTTAATGACCAAGTGTGATGGTGGGGCTTGGCCAGGTTAAGGTCCCAAAGCAGATCCACTGAACCTTGGCTAGCTTAACTAGGGTAGCTGTTAATAAATTCTGATATCCAACTTCACCAGACAAATCACAGTCTCAGGGGTAAGACCTGAGCCTTGGTTATTTTTACAGAAGCTTCCCCTTCCCATCCCCATTGCTTCATCTACAGCCAGGTTAAGAACCGTTGTCTTAAAGGCTAAGAAGGGAGAGGCCTCAGCAGACCGGAGGGCCCATAGCAGCCACTATAACGTTCAACACAAAATATCAGCATCCCTAGACTACAGACCCCAACTTATGACATCCTGCCCCAGGGGTATGGTTAGTTTCACATTGCTTTCTCTCCATCCACCACTCTAGGCTACTCCAAGAGTGGCCGTGCAGTGCGCGGTGGACATCTGCTGCTTTTGGAAACAAACATCTCTGTGTTTCTTTGTGGGCAGTGCTACTGGGACTGTCCATCAAAGTCCCCAGCTCCTGCTAAGGGAGGGGCAGATGACCAAAATTAAGGCAACCCAGCCCTCTCTCCCAGAAGTCTGACTCTTAGGTGGAGGAACACAAGAGCAGAAAATGGTTGGAGCTGAGTTATGCTGGTATGGGCCCAGGAATAACTAAGAGTCCTGGAGTTGTCCTGCCACCTAAGACCCGGACATTTCTTCAAGTCTGTGAGCTGCTCCAGGATCCAACAAGTGTCTTTTTGCTTAAGTTAGCCAGAATTGGCATCTATTGCTTACAATCAAAGAACTCTGATTGATGACTTCATTGATGAGAGTTGGTGAGGTTCTGCTCTGGTAATGCTCCATGCCATCCCAGTCCGATGGGGCTCTGCTCTGTGTCATACCCTCCCTGGTACCCAGGCTGATGGAAAAGCCATCCCTGGAATACTGCCAGTCACTATGGCAGAGCTTGCCTCAGAGGGTCTCACACTGTCTACCAGATGCTCTTGCCCTGAGTGGCACATGCCAGTGCTCACAGCTCATTGGCCAGAACCAGTCAGAATTCCCACGGCCCCACTCAGCTGTTAAGTCCAACCCCACAGTGCAAACAGCACTAATGGTCTTCAGCTACACTCATCCAATGATTCAAATATAATGAAGATAATCTGCCAAATTATTGTTTCAATATGTTTTTGAGGGCTAGCTTGGAAAACTGACCACCATTCCAAACAATGTTGCTATAAGAAATGAGGTGCCAGGTTCCAAGTAGTTGACTTGCAAAAGGAGGAGTGGAACTCAATCTGCTGATAAGGTGGGCTTCCTATACTCACATAATTATTTGAGAAACATGGCCCCAGAATCTGACAGGCTGAATTGGATTATTCAACCACAGCCATGTCAAACAGGGCCGGTTACATAATTTGTAGGGCCCAATTGTGGGATCCCTTGTTCAAAAAGCGAGAAAAAAAATATAATTAAAGTTACTAAAATATAAAGCTTTTTCCTTTCTTCCATCATGGGTGTTTTTTATTTGCTATTAAATGTTCTCGGTAGAGAAAAAGTAAAACTTTAAAGTATTAGCATGAATTTTACTGTTTAACTTTATATAGTGCAAATGATCTTATGTTTGTTTAAATGCAAACATAAGAGCATTTCACAAAACTCCTATTCCAGAGTTGGTACATGTGTATGTATTTTGTGCTGCACAGAACAGTGGAAATGCTGCACAAAACTAACTCAACTACTTTTATTTCGCTTCCTCATTACAAAGCAAAGTACCAGCCGTCCACCGTCATCTTACTGACAAGTAAGGAGGGGCAGGAGGGGAGATCTCTCTCTCTCCCTTTGCTTCCACAGCATCGTTTTCAGAGCAAGTGGTCGGCTCAGCCAGGAGAGGAACAGGACTGAGGAAGGATACCAGTGTGTTTCTTGCCTTCTTTCTGTTTTCAAAGCAAGTTCTGATTCAAACAAAAAGACCGTCTTCTCAAGCCGTGGGAGCCCCTGCTGACCCAGGCGGAGCCGCAACGCGCTCACCTCGCACCTGCTCTGAGCTCACCGAAAGCGAACGCGCGGCGGGTGCACGGGAGCCGTGTGCTCTGGGGGCACCGGGAGCCATGCGGAGATGGATGCCAGGCACTCGCAGTGCACGTCCCTCTCTCCCACGTGCACGATCCGTGGTCCCACTGGACTTCCCTTACAAGGCACAAGTTCAAAGAAAAAATTATTAAGAATGTTGAGACAGTGACGGCAGAGCCTTAAAGCACAGGCCCCTTCTGAGCACAGGTCCCTGTGATGGCACCGAGCACAGCCACGGAGGCTGCCCTGATGAGACCTTTCCCTTCACCTTTAATTCTGCCACAAAACCAAGGAAGCCTGTAGTTAGCAATGCTGAGGAAGTGTACTAAGAGGTACGAAGTGGGCTTGAGCTGTAGGGCCTGCTGTTATTCTTTCATGCTACAGATGTTTATTGAACAGCTACTCATGCCACAGATGTTTATTGAACAGCTACTATGTGCCAGGCACTGTTTTAGGTGATGGAGATAAAACAGTAAAAATAAACAAAACGCCCTGACCTCAAGAAGCTGACTTCCAGCAGGAGAGACAATAAAAAAAATGTGTAAACAAAATAGAGTGTTGGTTGGTAGTTAAGTGCTAAGGAAGGAAAAATAAACCAGGGAAGGGGCAGGAAGGATTGGATTGAGGGCGCCACTCTAGGTGTTAATGTTTAACGCTTTACAGCCATTTACTGCAATAGTGAAGAACAGAGAAAATATCACAGGAGAAAGCTGAGAGCTGATGGGGAGACGGCAGGTGCTGGCAGTGGGAGGGTGGAAAGCTTTTCTGGTTCTGCTCATGCGGGACCCCTCTCCCCCAACCTTAGGCAGGACACCTGCACAGGGAGCTTCCTGTCTCTTCCAGCCAAGCTGGTCTAGTCTGTGCAAATGTGAAATGAGGTTCATTAAAAGAGAGTTTCCCTGAATGTAAGGGCTGGGCAAACGATGAGTTCCCGTAACCTCAGGAAAGTTCAGTAGTCCACATTTAAACCGGGTTTTCAGTCAAAGCTTTCACATTTATGGTTAAATAAGCCAGTTGATTAGACGCCGTAACTTAAGCCAAAAGTGGTGGGGATCCCCCTCACCCACCAGCCTGCAAATCAGACGTCCAATTTGCCTAAGTGAAAGCCAGAGGTTGAAGTGTATTCCCCCAGGGTTTTACTATGCCAGCTGAACACAGACCAACACCAAACCTTCCAGAACACTGTACTTCCCAGTCTATCTTTTTTTTTTTTGCAGTACGTGGGTCTCTCACCATCGTGGCTTCTCGTGTTGCGGAGCACAGGCTCCAGACGCGCAGGCCCAGCGGCCATGGCTCACGGGCCCAGCCGCTCTGCGGCACGTGGGATCCTCCCAGACCAGGGCACGAACCCGTGTCCCCCTCATCGGCAGGGGGACTCTCAACCACTGCGCCACCAAGGAAGCCCCCCAGTCTATCTTTTTAAACATCTCCAGAAACCATTCAGTTTACTCTCCAAGAGAATTGCTCACTAACTTCTGATCACTTTTTTAAAATGAAGTTATAATGCATTTCTTGACAACTATAGTATTCGACAATAGACATTAAGATGGAAGGGTTTAGAAAAAAATGAAGATTTTCTCTTTATCCCTTGCTTGTATGATGTTTGTCTCCCTCTTTTAGTAAATCAATAGACAAAGATTCTCAGGAGGCTCTAGGGACCTTTTTCTTGAGTCATTTTCACATCCCAGGTTCAAATTCCACTTCTATTCATTTTTAAGATGTCCGCTGGTTTGGGAAGAAGACATTATGTCATCACTTCTGTAACTAAACCATGGTGACCTTGCAAAGAAGAAATCAGCATGAAATATGCTGACCATCCAGACACAGGGTCACGTGTCCCCTCTTTAATTTGGACGGAGCTTAATCTGAAAGTTAACCAGACACAGGGCCACGTGTCCCCTCTTTAATTTGGACAGAGCTTAATCTGAAAGTTAACGGTTAGCCAGATCTTCACGCTTGGTTCTCCAAGTGTGTCCCCGCGGGTTGGCAAGAGTAGTGGGACGGGGTAGCCTGGATGAGGAGACAGTGGAGGCTGGGATGCTCGCCACCCCAGCCCGGCTTCTTCTGTGCTCTCATGCAGAGCGAAGAGGGCTGGTGGGGACGCCTGTTCCCCATTCACCTCTCCCACTCGGAACTCGGTATGAATGGACTCTGGTGTTGTTATTTGTTGGAGGATTCTGTCCACGTCTCTTCAGCATTAAACACTGGCATCTCTGAAGCTGGCTTTGTCTCCCACCCATTGTTGGGTTTGGGCATTTTGAGGCCCTTAAAGAACTTCACAAAGTAGAAGGGAAAAGAAAAGGGGCCGTCAGACAGGATACACTGGTTGTACTATTCTTACCAGTGCATCCAATTCCAAGGAGCTCCTGCATCTTGAATAGTTAATTAAAGGTTAATGTGCAGCTGGGCCCCATGGACCCGCTACCTTTCCCTTAAATGCCTGATAAAGGGAGTCTTTAGGATGGCTCACAGAACCAGAAATGACCGCCTTAAGAAACAATTTATTCTTACAAGTACTGTAGTTAAAAAAATAAAAGGCAAATGTGGGTTCATCGACTGTAACAAAGGTACCACTTTGGAGCCAGATGTTGCTGGTGAGAGAGGATGTGTGTGGTGGGGAGAATGGGGCATATAGGAACTCACTGTACTTTCCCTCAGTGTTTCTGTGAGCCCAAAACATTCCAAAAAATAAAGCCCATTAAAAACTAAAAGAATAAAAAGCTATGAGGAAATCTCCCTATTCAAAATAGTTTTCATAGCCCAACCTTATTCACATATACTGGGGGGATGAAACAAAGTGAAATTAAAATGAACAATAAAAATATTCTTTATCCTTAGGCAGCAGGTATTTGCATGCTGTTTAAAATACAAGTATTAAATTAAAAAACTGATCATCTTAGTGGTTACTATTAATTAAACATTTGCTGTACCCTGAACTAAGCACTTTATCTCATGAACTTAAAAATAACTCTGTCTGGAAAGTGCTATTATTACCCTTACTTCACAGAAGAGGAGACAAGTTTAAGCAGGTTAAGAAAATTGTGTCCAGTCACACAGCCAATAAATGACCAGCTAGGAAATGAGCATTAACTGAAGAGTAAAAACTAAAGGAGAGGGAAGTCACCCAATATTTTTTTTGCCTAAAAAGGAACAAATTAAACACATAAAAAATTTTTAATTAAAAAAAAACTTACCCTTACATCTAAAAGATAAACAAGCTGTAATTAACAAGTTTGGAGGAGAGAAGAGATAGGAGAGGAAAAAGAGGGACATAGAAAGTGGGTACCATTTTGGGGGTAGAGAGGAGTAAAAAAGAATTGTGCCTGGGAGTTAAGTTTGGAGAAAAAAAGTGAAGCGGGGGGGGGAAAGGGAGAACATAAGAAAAGAGAGGAAGAAATATATTGAAGAGTGGGAGAATTTAATTTATGTGACTTTCATTTTGGAATGAATTGGTTTCAACAAAATGATAGTCTATGGTGGCATCAAATGTGCAAATATACTTTTTTTTTTTTTTTTTTTTTTTTTTTTTCGGTACGCGGGCCTCTCACTGTTGTGGCCTCTCCCGTTGCAGAGCACAGGCTCCGGACGGGCAAGCTCAGTGGCCATGGCTCACGGGCCCAGCTGCTCCGCGGCACGCGGGATCCTCCCACACCGGGGCACGAACCCGTGTTCCCTACATCGGCAGACGGACTCCCAACCACTGCACCACCAGGGAAGCCCTGCAAATATACTTTGAAATTACTTAAATTCAATTGTATGGTTAAGTAAAAAACCTTTAGTTTTTTGTCTTTGTTTAGTGTAGATGCTGCTGTGTGCCCTCCCTCCCTAGGACGTGAAGCTGCTCTACCTTATCCCTCAGGCTCGGACCCCCGGGCCTCTTGTGTGGGAGCATCTCACTGCTCAATGTCTAAAGATATGCGTTTGGGGTACACCATGGCCCCAAGTGCAAGCCAGGGGCTTCATCTGGTGCTTAAATGAAGAAACAGCCAATGCTAGAGGAAACTCGAGCTGTTTGTCTTACTGAGAGCCTGTGTACCATTCTCTTCCTAAAGGATTTTCAGAAGCCTTAACTTTGCTGGATGTTTACTTCATGTGCTAGTGTAGAAAGTAACCCCCATGTACCGACTGACTTGATAGGCCACTGTCCTTCTACTCCCCACCCAACTGCATCCAAACCCTAGAACCATCCAGAACTGTGAGATGAGCCATTAAGAGAGGCCACCCCAGGGACTTCCCTGGTGGTGCAGTGGTTGAGAGTCTGCCTGCTGATGCAGGGGACACGGGTTCGTGCCCCGGTCCGGGAAGATCCCACATGCTGCGGGACGGCTGGGCCCGTGAGCCATGGCTGCTGAGCCTGCGCGTCTGGAGCCTGTGCTCCGCAACGGGAGAGGCCACAACAGTGAGAGGCCCACATACAAAAAAAAAAAAAAAAAAGAGAGGCCACCCCAATATCAACAATGAGCTCTCCTGCTCTCTGTTCTCTTCATTAAAACATCATTTTAAATGAATGACACATCTTCATTTCAGCATTTTTGAAATCAAAATTACACTGGTGCCTCCATCATCCCAACTAGCAAATGGCCACCACGGAACTAGGAAATTGGGTTCTCCACAGGCCTTTGTCTCACTGCTCTACATGACCTCGGGCAAGTCACCACCCTGGGGCCCTGATTCCTTAGCTGGACAGATAGAGTGAGTCAGATGACCTGAACCCCTCCGGCTACAAACTTCCATTGTCCTGCTCACCTACCGCTTCACAGCAGGTAGAAACTGGAGTTAAAAAGAATAAATCTCAAATTCTGACCAACGTATGAACCCACCCAAGACTGACCAGTTCACTCGCACGCATAGGAACACACACACTTGCACACACATGTACACAGCCTCTACCCCATACACCATATGCAGGCTAAGAAAGTCATATCTCACGAAAGAGAGCAAGAAAAACACTCTCTATCACTGCATGGGCCTCCCAGGGAACATCTTAGAACAAGCTGATGATAAGGAGGTCAAACAACCATCTGTCCTTTACCTAAACTATGACTGAACTTCCCAATCTCTGTAGACTCTCTGTTGTTATTATTTCAAAAGAGCAAAAAGAATAAAGTAGTGATGAGTTAATGTTTAGTTGCTGAGCAGTCACAGAGAAACCCAGAGGAAATTCAGAATGTTTAAACATCCAAATGGTGGACACCTCTGAGACTCACATCTAATAATCACCGCATAATGCATTAATCTCTGTAGCACTTCAGAGCCCCAAATCCTACCTTGGGTCCCTACTTAGATTTTTGTTTCAGTTACCTTTTATTTCTCTAGTCTGTCCTTGTGTTTCTGAATTCCTTATCACCAGGATTTTTTATATATATATATAAATTTATTTGTATTTATTTATTTATCTTTGGCTGTGTTGGGTCTTCGTTGCTGTGCACAGGCTTTCTTTAGCTGCGGTAAGCAGGGTCTACTCCTCGTCACGGTGAACAGGCTTCTCATTGCGGGGGCTTCTCTTGTTGCAGAGCATGGGCTCTAGGCACGCGGGCTTAAGTAGTTGTGGCTCACGGGCTCTAGAGCGCAGGCTCAGTAGTTGTGGTGCACGGGCTTAGTTACTCCGCGGCATGTGGGATCTTCCTGGACCAGGGCCCAAACCCGTATCCCCTGCACAGGCAGGCAGATTCTAAACCTCTGTGCCACCAGGGAAGCCCATCACCAGGATTTTTTTTTTTTTTTTTTTTTTTTTTTTTGGCAGTACGCGGGCCTCTCACTGTTGTGGAGCACAGGCTCCGGACGTGCAGGCTCAGCAGCCATGGCTCACGTGCCTAGCTGCTCCACGGCACGTGGGATCTTCCCGGACCAGGGCACGAACCCGTGTCCCCTGCATCTCAACCACTGCGCCACCAGGGAAGCCCTCACCAGGATTTTTAATTAAAGAAGTCCTGGCATGAATAAGTTTATTAATCAAAAATAACAATGTCTCACTTGAGGACTGTCAGGTGGTGAAGTCATGGCAACACCAATGATGTGCATATTTTGGGTGTCTAAGTGAGGTCGGGGTGCTAGATTCAATTACAAGAGATTTATCACAGGTGATGATCACCATTTATAAGAAGGAAGGATAACAAACAGCAACTATCTCTCCTGTTCACATCAGTTCCTAAAAAGGCAAAATGTACAAAAAGAAGACCTGTTCCTTTGTGTCTATGTTAATATTTACATGTTCCTGTTGGGGGTGGGAATCAGTGCAGCAAGGGTCAGAACCTGGATGTTCTGAAAGTCTCATCTCTCTCCCCTCCCCTCTCTCTGCCTCCCTCCCTCTGCGTTCGGCCCACTCTCCTCTCTGCCCACTGGCACCACGTACCAGATTGTGGCCCTGCTTATAAACGCTTGAGCAGGTGCTGCAAGGCCCCTCGCAGTCTGACACCACCAGATACTCAGTCACTCTTCCACAAATACTGCGTCCCAGCCCCACCCAACTACTTAATCATGGTCCCTGGTAGCATGAAACGCCCTCTTCTCTGGACCTCTGACCATTTCCCTCTGTGGGAAAGTCTTCTTTCCCGCCTCCAAGGAAGGCTGTCTCCTTCCAGAAAGACCTAAGCCCTCATGCCCCTCCCATCTACTAGGGAACTTCTGGATTCATTCTTTGGAACACTTGCAGCCAGCCAAGCACCAGGTTTTTCTTATCTTTGGCCAGTGGGCAAAATGGGAGCCCCTTGTCATCTTCTTGCTACACTCTGACCCCCAGAGAGCTGTGAGCTTCCTTGCCTTTCACCGCTTCCTAGTCCTACTCCCTTCTCTCCGAAACCTTTCCCTGAGCCCTCTAGAACTTCATTCCATGATAAAGTTGCTGTCACCCACAGTCATGTCACAATGGTTCTTCCCCTCCACCTCTTCGGGTTAAATGAATCCCAGCTCATCCCTGCAAGGACACCACTCCTCCCCTGTAGCCTTCCCAAGGAGATGCCATCCATCCAGACTGGACCCAAGAGGTAGGAGGAGAACACCAATGTCAGCTCCAAACGACAATTCCCCTCCCCATTCAGGCTGATGTGAAACTAGCCTTATCCTCCCCTCTGTCGACGTCAAAGGCCAACCCCCAGTCATTCTTCTTCCTCATTCAAGGAGCCTTTGGCACCTCGCTCAATCTTCCTTTCCACCCTTAGTCCTACCGTTATCCTGGGTAGCTTCAATATCTTAGTTCTTTGATTTCAAAAGAGCATCCACTCAATGCCACTAAAGCCACCCTTCCCTGGGCCACCCACTGGACCTCGTCATCACCCCAAATTGCTCTACCTATGAAATCTTAAATCCGATAGCTTACTCTGATCACAAGATACCATTTTCATTCCAGTTACCATCACCACATCTGTATTTTATTTCAGCAAGACCTTCAGTATCTTGATTCCTCTTTCTCCTTCTCTATCAACCCCCTCCTGTTTTTACTCCCTTCCCTAGCAAACCCAGACTCCATGACACATCATATCTGTAACTGTCTTAGAAATATCCTCACTCTCTCATTCATAGAGTACTCTCCTCCCTTGGCTTCAGGAACACTCTATTTTCCCTCCCCTAAATCTCCTTTCCGGAATGTCTTTCACCTTTCCCTTAAGCGTCAAGTGTTTTGAGTGCCTGCTGGATTCTTCCCACTCTCCCTTGATAATCCCGTGTACGCTGCTTGGCTATTTCTGGCAAATTAATTTCTTTTTCTACCTAAGATACCAAGTCATTTGCTTTGCAATTTCTTTTCACAAGGAGACTATATAAAATTAAATCTAATATTTAATTTTTGGATTTAATTTAAATTTTGGAACTAGAGAATTATCTTGACACAAATATAAGTATAAAATCTAGTTCAGAGTCCAAAACAAAGTTTTCTCCTGTTGCATATTAACAGCACTTTTCCAAAATCATGATAGCCACAATATTTCAAACAGTTATTGTGTGTCAAGCACAGGTGGAAGCTTTGTGGACTCTCATTGAACCTACCCAACAATTCTGCAAGGTATTATTGTCCCCAACTCTCAAAAGAAGTCTAGAGGGCTTCCCTGGTGGCGCAGTGGTTGAGAGTCCACCTGCCGATGCAGGGGACACGGGTTCGTGCCCCGGTCCGGGAGGATCCCACATGCCGTGGAGCGGCTGGGCCCGTGAGCCATGGCCACTGAGACTGCACGTCCGGAGCCTGTGCTCTGCAACGGGAGAGGCCACAGCAGTGAGAGGCCCGCGTACCACAAAAAAAAAAAGAAAAAAGAAATCTAGAGAGATTGTATAACCTTCATAACCCACAAGGTCCTATAAGGCAATGGGCTGGAATGTAATCCTGGCTCTGATGGAAACTAAAGTCCATCTCCTTTCCACCCACATTGCCTCTCCAATATGGGAATTTTTGTACCCATCCAGCTCAGTGATGGGCTAATGCTAAGAGAAAATATTTGTAATTTATGACATGTAAACAATAGGCAACATTAATCAATAGCTAAAGCACCAGAGATTTTCCCTAGAATTGACTTAATAGATGACATCCCTTACAGAGATTATTCCATGCATGTGCTGTATATTTTTAAATATTATATAATTCTCTTTATTGAAATGTACTATATCCTGATTTTGTCTATGAAGTTTTCTTTTAAGGAATCCTATTAAAAAGTCAGTTCTCAACTTTCTTAAATGAGAGTGATACCAAGTTTTAAAGCTCCTATTTTTCAAACTCTGATCACCTCAACATTTTGTGAAAATATCTAAGATCTTGAATTTTTCTTCAGCCATAGAGCCTACAATGGAACACTGACTAAACTTTTAGTTGCCCCTGGAAGAAGATGGCATTTCTCACCATACATCCCTATAATGTGCCATATTTTTTGAAGTTACCAGTTGATCACAGTCTTGGCCTCTGCTGACCTAAATCCAGCCATAGGCTTCAATAAAGAGGGAGCTTTTGGCCTCTCATTTCACAGGACAATATAGCAGTGAATCCTCTAAATTAAATAAGCAGATTCAAATTGTTCCCAAAGAAAAGTTACTAGAAAGGTTTTTCCTCCTGAGAGGCAGTGGAAGTCCATTGGAAGTCTGCCTGAAGCTTAGTATTTATTCTTAGACTGGTCTGAGAAAGGATTTGAGTAACCTAAATAAGAGATTAGGAAAGAGGTGATGATGAGTAGAAGAAACATTCTTCACCTTTGCTACAGCAGATTCCATTTCCGAAGCTCACTTGCAAAAGGAAAAACCTATGGAACCTTCTTCTGCAGAAATGTGAAAATCAGGAAAAGGCCCTTGCTCAGCAAAGGTGGAGCACAGACTGTGAAGTGGCACAGATGCCTTTCCAAGGGCAGTACCACGTGTGCTTGTCCTTCTGGCACTGGGAACACAAGCTGGGCCAGCCACCTCTGCTGTCATGCCCGCAGAGCCAGCCTGTTGTTCCCTGGCACACTCAGGAGACATTTACCTTTCTCCTAAGAGAGGATGCTCCAGTGGACACTGGATGAATTAAATGGTCAACAGGCAGCAGTGCTTCTTAAGCTTCCAACACTTGCTTAAAGAAAACAATGTCTGTGTGCAGCCTCAGGAGACATTTACTTTCTCTTTAGAGAGCATGCTCCAGGGGAGACTTGTATCACATTGAATTCAACAAGCAATTATTGCGCGCTTACTGTATATCAGGCATGGCGTGAGACACTGGGGACAAAAGGATGAACAAGGTGCCCTCCTGCCCCGAGCAGTCCCCGAACAAGCCCAAGAAACAGGTGCAAATAAAGCAACTCTAAGACAACAGGAGGAGAATAGACTAGCGGATGAAAACAGTTCTGATGGGAGGTGTGGAGAAGGTGAAGGGTGAAGTGGACAGTGCTGGAAGAGCGCCTCAGAAGTGGTCACACTTGAGCTGGGTTTCCTCCAAACTTCCAGCACCAGGAAGCAAATCCCAATCTTTCCTTCCAAAGCTCACTGTTCTAAGAACTGGCAAAGGCTTGGAAAGAGCTACATTCTTTAGATACATAACGTCCTAATTAGTGGCTATCCTCCAAAGCCAAACAAAGCAGCCGGAGAGCAGACTTCAAAGCCACTCATCTGATGACAGACTAGGACACAGAATGGCTTGAAATGAGAATAAGCCCTGACTGAGCTACATTTTGCTAGCATTCCAATTATCACCGCTGCTGGCATGCCTAATTTATTCACTCAAAAGAGCCTTTTTCTCTTTGTCATCCCACAGCAAGATAAATCTTTCTTCGGTAGTCCCCAAAGGGAAATAGTAACAAATTCAATAATTAAAAGATGCTTGTAAACTTGGCCCTGAAAACTGTCATTCTGTTTGAATTCAGTAAGAGGGCAAGTTCTTGCATTCAAGTCAAATACTTCCTAGCAGGGCCTAACTTCCTCTAGGTCTAGAGGCCAACTTTATTTTTAAGCATGAGTTACTTAAACAAATATTCATCCTTCAGAATGGAGTTATAACCTAATAGTTGATTCTAGTCTAGGACAGTAAACTAAATTTCTATCCTGAGCTTTAATTTTCATTCATTCCAGCACTTAGGAAGCATCCATTATGTACACAGTAGAGATTCAAAAAGATCCTTCCAGGGCTTCCCTGGTGGCGCAGTGGTTGAGAGTCCGCCTGCCGATGCAGGGGACACGGGTTCGTGCCCCGGTCCGGGAGGATCCCACATGCCGTGGAGCGGCTGGGCCCGTGAGCCATGGCCGCTGAGCCTGCGCGTCCGGAGCCTGTGCTCCGCAACGGGAGAGCCCACAGCAGTGAGAGGCCCGCGTACGCAAAAAAAAAAAAAAAAAAAAAAAAAAGATCCTTCCAGGGCTTCCCTGGTGGCGCAGTGGTTGAGAGTCCGCCTGCCAATGCAGGGGACATGGGTTCGTGCCCTGGTCCAGGAAGATCCCACATGCCATGGAGCAGCTGGACCCATGAGCCATGGCCACTGAGCCTGTGCATCCAGAGCCTGTGCTCCGTCCGCAACGGGAGAGGCCACAGCAGTGAGAGGCCTGCGTGCCACAAAAAAAAAATAATAATAAAATTTAAAAATAAATAAATAAATAATTTAAAAAAAAGTTTTAATTAAAAAAAAAAATCTCCTTCCACCACTTTCAAGCCCGCTCATCTAATCCCATTTTCATCACAGCACTTACCCTACCTGCCATTGTATTACATACTAGAACATAAGCTTCATGAGGACAGGAGCTTCAGACTGCTTTGATCACTGCTATAATCCCAGAGCCTAAAACTGCCTGGTGGAAAATGTATTTGCTCAGTGCGACACTTGCTAGTTGACTCAGGTGAATGAATGAGCCAGGCATTGTGCAGTGCAGGGTAGTCAACTAAAGTTACAGAAGGTAGTGGTAGCTCCATCATTTCTATATGGAAGGAGTTGATAGGGCTCAGTCTAGGGTTGGAAGGAATGGTTTTGCCTTAAAGCTGGTCTACACAGCAAGCACATTGTTTCTACTTAGATCATGTTGACTTGGAGTGATCTGGTGTGGAAAATAATGGAGATTTTGGAGGAGTAGCTAAATTCCTGCCACTAAATGAATAAAAGAATAAATGTGTTTGACTGAATGAATATCACAGTTTCGAAAATAACAATATGAGATCCTTTCCCTCAGAAAGTCACATTTAGTAAGGTAAACATGGTGGATGCAAAAGTGTTACAGAAGCCCCAGAAAATCAACAATGAAATGAGGAAGATAGATGAGGACGTCTGAACTGAGGCTTATATAAGAGTGGGAATTTTCCAGTTTTGCCCATGTGCAAAATTCATCAGTAGTTCCCTCAAGTGCACACAGAGACCTCCTCAACTTTGGGTAGCCTCTTTAGGTGAGACACAGGAATGTGAACTCTGAGCCAGGCCACCTGGGTTCACATCCTGGACCTGCCAGTTACTAAATGTGTGACTGACCTCGCTACCCCTCTAGATTAAGGCTAATAATACTCTTCCTACTTCAGAGGATTGATGTGAGAATTAACTGACTTAATAGATGTACTTAGAACAGGGCCTGTCATAGAGTAAATCAAATGATAGTTGTTTATTATTATTAATGGGATAACTATTATTATTGGTGGTGTTATGAATAGAATAGTACGCCTAAGGATGAAATAAATTACCAGTTATGATTTAAAGGCAGTTCTAGTTTCCACCCTAGGCAATGAGGTCAACTGGGCCTCCAAATGAGGGCCCACAACCAGAGAGGGCCAATTTTAACAGTCCAGGTAAACCTTGCCTAAAACACACGTAGCACAGCTTTTTATTTTTATTTTTTAATTTTTAAAAATTTTATTCTATATTTTTAAATTGAGATACAGTCGATTTAACATAGCTTTTAATGTAAAGGGAGATCAAATTGAATTATTCATACATATACCTCATGAGCTTAGAAAAAAAAAGAGACATTACATAGAAGGGAGGCTCCCAATGAAAATAAGGAATTATATTAATTTATACTTTTCAGCCTAGACTCTACAACGTGCTTTGGTTGGAATTAAGATAATTTGGCAGCTAAGCAATGGGCCAAGCAAAAGCTGCTTTTAACATTTTGTCATTCTTTCTGCATTTAAGACCTTAAACGCTACTGTGAAATATTTGAAAATCACAGAAACTATTTTCTAAACCACTAGATGTAAAATGTCAAATTATCACCGTAAACTTAACAGTGTTACCATTAACAACTTCCCTTTATGGAAAATAAATTTTAGGAAATCAGTAAAACTTTATAAGGCATTTATTTGTGTTTATATATCACACATGCTTTTCACTCTTTTATTCACACAAAGCAACAAGTAAAAACTTGACCTTCATCAGTGCAGGTTTCAGTTTCTATGCTCAGAGATTTAGTTAAAATATCCCCAAGAAACACTTTTAAAAGATAGAAGCCTATGAAATTGGGAGTCATTACACACCAAAATATGCTTTACTATACCAAGTTAAAAGTAAATTGGTTTCAAAAAAGCCAGGTATTCAAAAAATATAATCTCTTTTAAACTCATTAACCTTGCTCTGGCAGTTTGCTCTGCTTTTTTTATTTCTTGGTGATATATTACTCTGCATAATTATTTTCATTTAATTAGTAACATTACGTTTGTTCATGTGAATCTTACATATTTTTCTGAAATATATCATGGTTTACCATACTGGCTCACATATAAATGTAGAATTGTATATAATAGTGGCCACATTTTTTATATCACAGAAATACATTTTCAAATAATTTCTGGAGAACTGTGCACTTCAAACACAGTCCTCTGGTTCCTTTCACTAAAACTCTCTTAAAATTCAATAAATTCGGGACTTCCCCGGTGGTGCAGTGGTTAAGAATCTGCCTGCCAATGCAAGGGACATGGCTTCGAGCTCTGGTCCGGGAAGATCTCACATGCTGCAGGGCAGCTAAGCCCATGAGCCACAACTACCGAGCTTGCACTCTAGAGCCCGCAAGCCACAACTACTGAGCCTGTGAGCCACAACTACTGAAGCCCATGCACCTAGAGCCCGTGCTCTGCAACAAGAGAAGCCACCACAATGAGAAGCCCGCGCACCGCAAAGAAGAGTAGCCCCCGCTCGCCACAACTAGAGAGCCCGTGCACAGGAACAAAGACCCAACGCAGCCAAAAATAAATAAATAAATAAATTTATATTTTAAAAAATATTCAATAAATTCCATTCATGGATTTCTCATTGAAATTGAGTTCCTAGGTCTCCTCCCTCAAGCGTACTCTATGTTAGGGTTACACCACTGTTAAAACAGGTTGATTTGTGATTTATTTTATAAGTTAAACTAAAGCCCTGAAAATAACTTTACACCTTTACTTTTCAATCATCATTAAATAAAAACAACTAGAAACCACTTGGGTTATCTTGGGCAACCTGCAAATGTCAGCTGACTTGGTTTAAAGCTGTGGTTTTCAAATCCCCTGGGGTCTTAGGAAGGTGGAGGGAGGACAAGCCAGGGTCTGTCCTGCTTCTTGGCTCTCCAAACCTCCCTTCAGCCAGAGCAGCTCAGAGCTCCAGTTTTCTCTCTCTTATTTGTGCATGCCATCAGGTGAGTTTGTTTTAAAGATATTCCCCTGCTTGCTTGCTTGCTTTCTCTTTCTGTTTCTCCACCACCCCACCTTTCTTTTTTTTCTGGGAGTTATCTCATGCGAATAAGCCCGTGCCTTCCCCTGAGCAACTCAGTCCTAAGTCATCAGGTGCACCAGAGAAAGGGAAGGGTCTGTGCAGAGGGGAAGCCTGGTGGGGGGTGGAGGGGTCAGAGCCGGAGAGGAGAGTGTGTTGGGGAGGGTGGTGATGGGGTGAGGAGGGTAGGCAGCCTGGTGCAGTGAGTCAGAGCCCAAAGAGGGCAAGGTGTCCACATGAGGGGAGCAGCTTGGCATGGGTGGTCCGTCAGAGCCCAAGCAGAGAAGAAAGGTGCATAGTTCATGTCCCAAGCACAGTGAGGAGGGAGGACATTCATACAGGGGTGAGGCTTGGGGCCTGATGTCAAAGCAGGATGAGAAGAGCGCTCAGGTCAGAAATGGGAATGACCCAGTGAGGAGAGTCAGAGACCACACAGGGTAAAGTGTCCCTGTCTGTGGGTGGCTCAGAGTGGGACGTCAGGCAGGGTGAGGAGGGCACCCCCGCAGAGAAGTGATCCACTGTTGAATGCTGGAGCCCAGGTGTGGAGGGTATCCATATGGGAGGGCAGGCCAGAACGAGTTGTGAGAGACCAAACAGGGCGGGAAGGATGTCCACACATGGGGTTAGGCTCAGCACCGGCTGTTGGAGTGAGATAAGGGGACCATCGATGATAAGAGCAGCCTGGTATGAAGTATCAGAGCCTGAGTGGGGTTACAGGGTATCCAGGTGGGAGAGAGGCAGCTGTGATGATGAGATAGGTGACATACTGGGAGACTGATCAAATAATCTAAATATATTAAAGTTAACGAGACCCAGTCTTTCACTGTCCGAGAAGAGAGGAAACTCATAGTGTTAGAACTGGAGGTATCAACTCAGTATGAAGTCAGGGATTTCCAGAGACAGATGTGGAAGTTTAGATATAAGAGTGTGTGTGTATACACACACTAGATTTGTCCACTGAAAGGGCCTGGGATTGGTACATTCCCCAAAGCAACAAGTACAGCTCATGCCCAAATCTTGGCTTCTAAGTATCACTCTCCACTAAAAGGGCTCTTTGGAGAAATGGCCAATTCCTGGGTTGGGGGAGGGGAAGTTCAAGATGAGTCTAGAACATCCTGTAGCAAAAAAGTAAAAAGGGCTCAAATAGTGAAGATTTGTCAATAGGCCACAGAAGCCAGCTTGCCACTGGCCAAATTAGGGACTATTTGAGCATCAGAATAAATTATGATAATGATGGGTAATACAGTATGGTCCCTGGGCCAGTAACAACAGCATCGCCTGGAAACTTGTTAGAAATGTAAATTCTTGAGTCCCACTCCAGACCTACAGAATCAGGAACTCTGGAGACAGGGCCCAGCAGTCGATGCTTTAATAAGCCCTCCATAGGATTCTCATACACACTCAAGTTTGAGAACTGCTTAAGTAGGAAATCATGAGTCCATAAAAGAAATAAATGAAAGTTTGATGAGGAATACAGTATCTATATGATAGATCTTCAAGTACCCTAATGTGACATATTGAAATTGAGCACCACCTGATATGTGATGACGTTTATGGAGTAAAAAGTTTGCCAAAGTAACTCTGGAATTTTCGTTTCTTCAAGTCATTAGGATATTCCTATAAGAAAGCATGATCTAGGGACTTCCCTGTTGGTCCAACGGGTAGGATGCTGCACTCCCAATGCAGGGGGCCCAGGTTCGATCCCTGGTTGGGGAACTAGATCCCACATGCATGCCGCAACTAGAAAGGATCCCACATGCTGCAATGAAGATCCCGCGTGCCACAACTAAGACCCGGCGCAGCCTAAATAAATAAATAAAGCATGATCTATATACAAAAATCTAGACTTTACAATTTTACCCTATTACTTTTGTAACAGTTTGTCTTAACTCAGAATAGTTTGAGTCATTCTTTCTGACAGTAACTTGGACTTCAAAGCAAAATTATATGAAGTCAGTTGCCAGCAACAATAAACCATGTCTTCAGCATATGAAAGAATGTTTGCTTTCTGAGCCTGCCTGAAGTATATCCAATAGTTTTACCCTACTGACTTGAAAAAAAAGGCTAATGCAAACATATTGCTGTTTTACTTGACTGGAAATTCGCTAAAGAATTCTAATGAATTATCTAATTCATTAGGAAATAGCTCCCAACTCTAATTCTGGAGGAAATATTAAGGATATGTTCTGTATATCAATAACCAAGAGTCCTCATCACACTCAAGAGTTAGAAGAAAACATAGGAGTAAATATTCATGATCTTGAGTTAGGCATTATCTAGTGTCTTAGATATGACACTAAAAGCACAATCAACAAAAAACTGATAAATTGGACTTCATCAAAATTAAACTTTTGTGCTTCAAACAATACCATCAAGAAAGTGAAAAGACGATTCACAGAATGAGGGAAAATATTTGCAAATCAATTATTTGATAAAGTCTTATATCCAGATTATATAAAGAACTCTTACAACTCAATGACAAAAAAGAAAAACCACCTAATTTAAAAGTCAGCAAAGGATCATTAACAGACACATCGCCAAAAGACATGCAAATGACCAATAAGCACATGAAAAGGTCATCAACGTCATTAGCCATTAGGAAAATACAAATCAAAACCATGGGATAGGGCCTCCCTGGTGGCGCAGTGGTTGAGAGTCCGCCTGCCAATGCAGGGGATGCGGGTTCGTGCCCCGGTCTGGGAGGATCCCATATGCCGCGGAGCGGCTGGGCCCGTGAGCCATGGCCGCTGGGCCTGCGCATCCGGAGCCTGTGCTCCGCAACGGGAGAGGCCACAACAGTGAGAGGCCCACATAATGCAAAAAAAAAAAAAAAAAAAAAAAACCATGGGATACTTCACAAGCTATAATCAAAGACAGTGAGTGTTGGGGAAGATGTGGAGAACTTGGCTACATTGATGGTGGAAAGTAAAATAGTACAGCCACTTTGGAAAACAGTTTAGCAGCTCCTCAAAAGGTTAAAGATTGAGGTAACATATAAGCCACTGCTCCATTTCTAGGTACGGACTCAAAAGAAATAAAAACATGTCTACACAAAAACCTGTACACAAATGTTTGTCACAAGATTATTCACAATAGCCCAAAAGTGGAAACAACCCAAATGTCAACTGATAAATAAAATGTAGGTCATCCATACAATATGAATTGGCAAAAAAAAGGAGTAAATACTCATGCATGATACAACATGGATCTTAAAAACATACTAAGTGAAAAAAAAGTAGGTCACCAAAGACCACATAATGTATGACATAATTTGACTTTGTCAAATGTCCAGATAAGGCAGATCTATAGACAGAAAGTAGATTAGTGGTTGCCTAGGGCTAGGGGATTGGGGAGTGATTGCTAATGAGTGCAGGGCTACTTTTGAAGTGATGGAAATGTTTTGGAAACAGTGGTGATGGTTTCAAGAATATACCAAAGCCACTGTATAACTTTATCTTATTTTCTTAATTGTATACCTTAACTGGGTGAACTGTATGGTAAGTGAATTATATCTCAATAAAGCTAAAAATAAAGAAGAGTAAAGCATGTTATTTCCTCTAAACATTAAGCTGACAGGAGCAAAATCTGTTTAAAGTGATACTGACTACTCCTTTTTTCTTGATAAACTGTTAGATAATACCATCAAAGCTTTACAGCAATCATTTTAACTAACGTAATTAAATATAACAATGGTTCGGATGGTGAAGATAATGTTAGCAATATTATCAACCAACTGCCTCAACCTTTCTATTACTGATCAATTAAAAAGACAGGATTATCAAGCCAAGCAATTCTACCTTTGCCAATTTCTGTTTTTGCCAAATACTACATTTAGAGTGGATGCAAAGAGCAATACCGTTAGTTAAATGGCTTAAAATTCTACTTTCTAGAGTTGAAATTTGGTATACTAAGTGTATTGTTGCAAAAAAATTTTTCAATTACTTCAGATGCCCAATACAAAGTAATTTTTAAGAAATTTACTTTAAGAGAATGCCACTAATAATAACCTTTATAGAAATGAGCTTTAAAAAGTTTAAAACAACCAACACCAATATTATGGAGCCTAACGTAACAGCTACTTAATAAATGTGGAATGAATTTAAAATAATTTAGCTTTTAAATTAAAACTTTAAAGTTACTATCAATAAAATAAACACTGTTTCATGTATTTTCATCCTAGACTTTACTATTCAATTTATCTTCTAAAATGTATAGCAATCATGTGGATTTGTAGATAATTGCTACTATACTGTATAAAGCTACAGCATGTATTTGAGAACAAGTTAGCACATCCAAGAGAAAGATTACAGCTCAAGTGCATTTTCGAATGTTTCAAAAATCATACAATTCGATACTACCCATTTATAAGAATTTCAGGGACTTCCCAAGTACAGCAGTTAAGACTCTGTGCTTCCACTGCAGGGGGCACAGGTTCGATGCCTGGTTGGGGAACTAAGATCTCACATGCTGCATGCAGTGCGGCCAAAAAAAGAAAAAACTTTCAGTATAAAAGTGACAAAGATATATAAACAAATGACTTTATATAAAACTGGCCATTGTATGCACTTGACCCAAAGGCATGAATTCCTGTGTTAAGGTGTATGTATTCAATTTAACATTCTTCCTTGGCATCTACAACTTTTTGCTTCCTTTATGCCAATAGTTATCCATGTGGTTAATGTACTGGGGATCCAGTACAGTCCAAGTAAATTTCATTCAAGAGAACAGCATGAGAAACTGGCACCAAAATCATTTCAGGTTTATATATAAGTAAGATTTATAAAAGCTTTAAAACTTACAGAAAAAATTCTGGAAGAAAACACAGCTTGGACTCTCTTTGCAGGTAAACTCCATGAAAAGGAGGCAATTTCTGTTCACTGCCCTACTCCTAGTGCCTAGAACAATGCCTGGCACGTAGAAGGCACTCACAGCTGTTGAAATGAGGTAAAATACGCATAACATCTCCATTAACCTTAGCAAGGGGTAAAAAATCTTCAAGTCACAATATGCACAGAAGGTAAGTTGTAAAATATTTTTTATTGTAAAAACAGAGTCAATAGAGGTTGACAACATAAATGTTATCTCAGAACATTTCCCCTTGGTTCCTGAATTTGCTAGGTTCCTATGTATGAGCAAGTCTCCATTAGCACTTCTCAGATTTCATGGTCCTTTTTGGATATGTTTATTGATTATATGTAAATATTGCTTAGAAACAAAAGTCCTTATGATATTAAAACAAACAAACAAAAAACCTGTTGTGCCTTTCTTTCACATTTCCTACAGGGAGATCTATATATCTCAGGTGCTTTCACAATTTACAAGTAAAGTTAGTGCCTTAACCAAACCAAAGAATCCGCCACCACAAGTTATTAAATCAAACCTCTCATGACATTTGCAATATATCCAGATTTAAAGATTTTAAAACAAAAGAATTTAGAATTTAAAACAAACTTCAGACTGATTTTTCATATTTGAAAGACTACAGTTATTTGCAGCATACAAATGGAGAGAGTAGTGCAAAATGCATCAAGTTTTATATGATAAATATACTTTCAACCTAATGGCTGCCTCAAAAGCAAAGAGTGACAAATTACCTCTTCTTAAAAGCAATCTAGACTGACCCAATAAAGTTCACAATTTAGAAGGATCAATTGCTACTCTATTTCCATAGATTGCAAAATGATTTCAGAAACAGATTAAACATACAACTGTTTTATAAAAATAGAAATATTGTTTGGGACTTTACAAAACTTTATAAAATATAAAACTATATTTGTAAATTCAAGATAGTTTCACACTGAAATAGAAAACACTTCCACAGATATGAAGTCTAGTCAAACTCAACTGGTCTCTCTTGACCATTCTCATACATTATTTCTTCCAAATCTTCAACCTAAGTAGATCTGTGCTCTAGCATGAGATTTTTTTAGAGATTGTTTCATTTCAAGAAGTTGCATAAGATTTTTCATTCTAGAAACAATGTTAAAGCAGATGAATTTATACCTAAAAATATGTCTTACTAAAAGTAGCAATAATGCAATGACAATTTGTATTTGATAAATTTCAAACCAAATTCCCCAGAATGACAATTATAATTTGGTACCTACAAAAAGTAAAAATATACAGTAATCACAACTATTTTATGGAAAAATATTATTCATATAGAATAAAGAACCTCTAAATTTAGTTATTTGTAGCTGTCAAATGAGAAGTATTTTCTAATTACACCCATTTATAACATTCATTTTACACCTCAAAGAGCACCAGTGTATTTTTAAAACAAACTAAAAAGTGAGAAGGTAGGGGCTTATTACATGCCACAGTGCTATTATGATAAGGCACCACCTGGTACATGAAAAAGCCAAACAAAGTATTTCCAAAGCATGTATTTCTGTTACTGGTGTCTTAACCTTTAGATAGGATGGTTAGAAAAAGCTAATAACGTTATTAACTGACCACATCACACTCTTTTCTCCATCATTCTTTGTTTTTAGTTTTTCCATATAACAGAACATGTAATAAACAACAGTGTAGTACATATGTTAAATAAACATCTTTTCCCAACCATTCAAGAAAACAGTCTAGAATTAAAACAAGAATAAGAAACCAAAACTTTATCTGATATATTTGCAACAGTCTATCCCTGTAGAAGAATAGGGAGCTGGGGGAGGTGAGGAGAGAGCGGCAGCAGCAGTTGGGGCTGGGGGATGGTGACAGGACCTATTTTCTATAGAATATACTGAGGCACATAGGTTGTAAGTTTCTCAGGCAAATTCATGGCTAGAGCAAAACTGACAGAAAGCTCAGGATTTTACATTCCCCCCAGAGCTGATTTCTCAGATAGTCACATCCGATTAAATATTTCAAAATATGCCTTTAGTCACTGCTATCATCATCGTCGTCATCGTCAGATACATCATTTAAAGGAGGCTTCAATGACTGACTATAAGAGTCTGATCTAGTAGGCTGGCACGTGGCCATGTCCCCAGCAGAAAGCAGGTCATAGCAGAAGTCACAAATCCTCACAGGCTTAGAGGACTGGCTGGGAAGAAGAAATCTCTTTTCAGAGCAGGGCCCACAGACAACAAAACCACATTTGCGGCAGTGGTGACGACGATTAACAGGTGTGAATTTTGCTTTCTGACAACGCATACATACAGTTGCCTCAGAGTCAGGAACCCAGACAGCAGCATGTTCATTACTGGGTGTCTTCCCACTTTTGGAGAGTAAATCAGTAACACATTTATTTATGTGATTCATCCATTCTGATTTCTCAGTGGCAGTGGCAGCATAAACTGCAAACGATTTAGTTGGTGTCTTGATCAGCCATCCATTCCTCAAGTCTCCCTCATCTTTGATAGAATCAATTGTGACATTTTCCAGGGGAATAATATGTTGTTTGTTATATTTTTTCTTCTGGATGACAATATTGCCATATACAAGAATATCATTAAATAAGAAAAACTGCCTTGCTTTAGGCTTTTTTCTGCACAACTTAGTCAATACTCCTTCTCCAATAAGAACCCGTCCAGGTATAGTTAAGGGTTGGCCAGCTGCTCCAAAACAGTTTTCTACTATATTTATACGTCTAGTATTTGCTTCACTGTTTGCCAAGCGATCCACCATCTTTTGCTAATAGCCTTAAAAAAAAGAGAGAGAGAAATGAGCACACAGAAATTATAAATTCATATAAGTTAAAAAAATTATACAATCTAAATTTAATCTAACAAATCACTACTTCTACCCAAAGGCAAAATTCCCCAATTGTTTCCCTCTAAGATAATCACTAAGTATACCAAAAGAGCTAACATCTCCCAATTTTTATAATCATCAAAAACACTAATTAACCATCTCCATATAGTATCATTAGCAGGTATTTATAAAAGTATAAACTTCTGGGCTTCCCTGGTGGCGCAGTGGTTGAGAGTCCGCCTGCCGATGCAGGGGACATGGGTTCGTGCCCCGGTCCGGGAAGATCCCACATGCCGCGGAGCGGCTGGGCCCGTGAGCCATGGCCGCTGGGCTTGCACGTCCGGAGCCTGTGCTCCACAACGGGAGAGGCCACAACAGTGAGAGGCCCGCGTACCACAAAAAAAAAAAAAAAAAAAAAAAATCCACTGGGACTACTCAGACTGGATGGTCAGGGTATCTAAAGTGGTATCATTTCAGCTGATAGGGCAGAACTAGATATGCATACATGAGGGACTAGGATGAGGGAGAATATTCCAGACAAAAGGAATAACTACAAAGGTCCTAAGGCAAGAAAGACGTTGGCACCTGTGGAAAACTGAAAGTATCTATTTATTCCCACCTGAATCAATTACTGATTCTACTCATTATACAGTTATTAATCAGCTCATATGCAATGCAAACAGGTTTCCTGTTATTGCTACTACTAGAATTAATACCACCACAAATTTGTGCAGTGCTTTTCACATTTATTATCTTCTGATTTTAACTGTCTCAAACTGCTGTGAAGTTTTTATCTCCCAAAGAATCATCTAGTAATATTAGCTGAAATGTGAGCTGAAGGAGAAACTAAGGCACAAATAGAGAGATTCAGGCAAAACAGCCTGGAATTAACTCTACTCACTGGGAGCCCAAGCAAGAGCTGAGCACTTCACACGTGTTACTGTATTTCCTACCCAGGGCAACCTTATGATTGATATGCACTATCAGCTCCAGTTTATAGATGAGCAAACTGACATAAAGGAGTTAAGTACCATGCCCAAGGCTGTCATAGAACTGAGCCTCAAAGCTGATTCCTCCGTGCTGTTACCAGTGTATTATGGCACACTGATTATTCCTTAAGGCTCCACTGACTCTATATATAAGAACTAAGAAAGCTATTGCCAACCTCTGGACCTTCACCACAAACCTTAAAAATACTGAAGATAAAAGAATACTAATTTGGGCAAATAACCTGAAAGGATAGGTCATCATGATTTATTTAGCCAGTCTTCTGATAATGTTTCACTGTTCAAATTTTGCAATATATTAAGCCTGAATCCCTGTTCATAAATCTTTCCCCCTGTTTAAGTATGATGCAACAAAAGTGAAGTTTGGGGCATTAACTGGTATTTGGCTGGAGCAAATAGCTTTCAAAGTTTGACAGTGACGCTGATAAGAAATATATTTCATACTGCAATGTTACAAACAATACACAATTCTATGAATGATGTATTCTAGCATCTTCATTTATTTTAATGATAGTTGAAGCCCACTTGATTGACTTCAGCAATGGATTGTGACCTATATTTGAACATCAGTGAGCACAAAGAACTTAAGGCCTTTGGCCTTAAGCAATCCTTTCCATTATCCCTGCTGTTCCAAAAATGTTTTCAGTATGTGTCTGACAAGAAAAAGAAAGGAAGCACTGATTTTGAAACCCCAGGAATACACAAATGCCCACACACACACACACACAGGAGAAAGAGATGGTGGGGGCACAACAGGGAGGGGCTGAGAGAAGGGAGATTATCAAAAATGAAATCAAAGTACCACCATTAGTTGGATTACTTCCAGACACCCCAAAGCAAGGCTCTTAATAAACTGGATTTAAGGCATTACCCTTTAGCCCAGGGCCTAAACAGGACCCTTTACCTTCCTCCAAAGTCCAAATCCAAATCTACTACCTGTACAGTGAGGTGCCCCAAGCAGTAAGAACTCTCAAAGACTTCTGTGAGAGTATTAGAATACAAGAACACCGGGGCTAGGCAAGGAATAAGTCCCTGGCATATCTTCAAGAGAAGCAGCAGAAGACAACTCTAAAATGCGGCCCAACTGGACTTCTGTCTGCTTTTCTTAGGAAGGAATATCAGTGAATACAGTAAGAGCTAGGAAGAATGCTTCCCCATCTTCTGGCAGAGATGACTTCTTTAGGATAGATTCCAAGAAGCAAGTCCGCCTGCCGAAAAGGCACTAATGTTTAAAGCTCTTGCTACCTTTTACAAAATTTCCATTCTGAAAGGTAACACCAATTTACCAAGTAGCACAATGACTATATCCATCCCATCCTGTTTCACACAGAATATTTTCCTTTAAAAATTTCAGCAAATAGAGTAGATTTTTTAATGGTATCTCATTTTATTCGTTTTTTACTTCTCTTTTATTCATTATGTTTATTCATTCAATAACTTTATTGAACACTTTCTAAACGCCAGACATTATCCTTTTCCTCTCAGAGCTCACAGTATAGTGGAGGAGAAAGACAATAAGTAAGTAAACCAATAGGTGATTCCAAAAGGTGAAGTGCAATGAAGGAAGTCAGCAGTGTGCCAAGATATAGGGAAAAACTCATTTACTGAGTAGTTCAAAAAGACTTCACTGAGGTGGTGCTACACACTGGATCTCAAATGATGAGGAGTCAGCCTTGCAAAGGAACTAATACTATGGACAAAGGTCCTAAAACAGGAAAGAACAGTATTTTCAATTTAACTGAATATTTTACTTCATAGCTACCTCGTGAGACCAGCCACTTTCTAATGTGTTTACTAACTTGTATTTCTACACTCATATATTTAGGTTATTAATCTATATGAGTATATTACACATAAAGTCTATTAACCCATTTATTTCATTGCTTTTCCTAGTATATTAAGCTGTAATTTTGTTTATGGTGTTTGACACAAAGGGAGTTTTATTTCTCAAGTAGTTACACTTACAGATATTTTCCTTTGTGATTTTTTTCCCCAATGACTGACTCCTAAGATTTCCTTATCCAGATATCAGATGCACCTATTTATTATTCTCTATGGCTTATGTTTTACATTTAATTCTTTTATCCACCTGAAATTTATTCTGTCATAGGTAAAAACCCTTTTTCCTTTTCATATATTTGCATTCTAAAGGAGCTAACTGCTCCAGAATCACCAAATACTGTGTGACCTCAGATTTCCTCACTTATAAATGGAAATAATAATAGCAGCTATATCGGGGGAGGATTAAATAAGATAGTGCATACAAAATGTTCAACAAGTAGTCAACACGTGGTACCTATTATTTACTGGTATTAATAATCTAATCTGCTGCTTTATGACACTCTATTATATTAAATTTTTATATAGTATTATAATACTGCTTCTGGGCAGTGTTAACCTGTTTTATAATTCTATTCCATTAACCTGTTTTATAATTCTATTGTCAGTACCATGCACCTGGTAAAACTACACTATTTCCTATTACTTAACCTTTTAAATGTTTTACGTAATCTCTTCTGCTTATTTGGCCAGATGACATCTACTTAGAACACTGGTTCCCAACCTTAGCTGCCTGGAACCACAGGGGAACTCTTAACCTTTAGTATACCATAAAAAAATAGCCATCCCAATTTACTCTCTGAGTCCAAAATACCCTTTTTATTTACTTTTAATATTTTAAGCCATTTTATAACTAATTTACAGAAATAAGAAAAAATGAATAGTAAAAAACAATAACTTTAAGAACAATCTTTATAAAAATTGAAACATAGCAAATTTCTTATTCTACATTTCTGTTATTGAAGGTATGCAGATACAAAAGTATAGTATCCTTTAAATGAAACTAACTGCTCGTAAGTTGTCATGCATGAATCTATAATATTTCCATTTCTGTTTTTAGGAATATTGTTTACTAATTAATTCTGAGCTTGAGAAAACTCATCTAGAAAATCATCAACTGAAGGCTCATTGTCTGAGATTTCACTTATAATGTTTCACCATCATTATTAGTTTAAGTGTGGCTGTTTCTTTGCACTCACCCTCTGACTTGTCTAATAGTTCTGAAATGTCTAGCTTTGCTCATTTTTTCTTTGTCATTAGATGAAAAATGAAAAAAAATCTAAATTCTCAAATATGCTAAATGAAAGCTTAAAATAAAAAGACTAAGGATATCTCCAAACTGCTTTCGTATCTTTTTGAAAGATGATGCAATACTTTGGTTAATGTAATAATAAAACTGAAAAATGGTACAATAGTGATTTATTTTATCACTGCATCATCCTTCCAGGCAATTACATCACTTCTATTTTCTTCTTTTTGGTTAAATAATTCCTAAGATAATAAAATAATAAAATGCTTCAAGATATAGGAAAAACAAGATCACTCACTAAAATCCTATATCTTAGATTTACACAAGTCCAATGAACCCATATGGTAACAACAAGCTATGTTTTTTAATACGTAAATTTCCTTTTTGTTTTGAAAATCTCTAAGAAATAATAAAATTTACAAAATATCAATCACTACAAATAATTAGAACTGCTTAAAATATCAATAGAAACTCAAAATACAAAACTGAGGCCAATAGGTTTGATGATAGATATTAAAGGTTAAGAAATACTGATATCTAGATCCCTCCCCCCAGGATGTTCTGATTTTACTGGTCTGGCCTGGGTACTGGGACACTTTAAAGTTCCTCAAGTAATTCCACTGTGCAGCTAAGGTTTAGAACCATTTCCAATTACAATAAATAAGTGAAAAAAATAGAGACCAAATCCACTGAAATTTTGGTGAATTCATATTACACTTGTAGTGTTCCTAGCAGATTGATACTATCTCTTCCCAAGGTTTCAAATCTTGTTTAATGGCCCAGTAATTTTGTACATTTCTTCTCACAAGACTGTTACATTACTTAGATTCTCAAGTATCTCATACATTTTGTTGCTATTTTGAATCTAGGCTCTTTTCCACATTGTATTTTCTAATTCATTACTACTACTGATAAGAAAACTACTAATATATGTTAGTTTCATCCCACATCCAGCCACTTCAGAGAACTCTACACATGCAACAGTTTTCCAACTGATTTCCTGTCTTCTTTTCCAACAAATGGTGTCTGGCAGCCTTTAATTCATAGTTTAAAATGTAAGAACCACAGGAAAAGCATACCAAAAACAAAACAAAGAAACCCTCTTAACTTTTATAAAGACAGCTTTATATACCAATTTTTAAAAATTAAACCATCCAAGTTTCAAGTTATCTCCTTCACAACTGTAGACATGAACTACATTTGCATCGTCCAATTTCCACACTAGTCTTTTGGTAACATCTTGTTTCTAAAGTTAATATGTTCTTCAATGGAGTGTCTACCACCTGTTAAAAATGTAATACTAGAAGAGGCAAAAACTCTTTTTTAAAAAAACAGTCAGAATGCTATTTACAATTGAGAAGAGAGCCCAACTGTCACAGAATACTATGGCCCAGTTCTTCTTACTGAAAACCAATACTTCTATCTCATCCCTGCAGGTGAGTTTAAAACAAAAAAATCACCTAATTAATTTCTTACACGTACCCAAGACATCTGATATCAGTGAGCTTCAGTATTCAACTGTGCATTATAATGGAAAAAACAATAAACTATGAACCAAAAGACCTGGATTCTAATCTCAGCTCTGGCACTAAATAAGAGATTTCATACAAGCTACCTAACTGCTCTACACACCCCTCACACACACACACCCTCACACACCAGCTACCCACCTTGAATAAAATAATCTGCAAGGCCCTTTCTTGTCTTTAAAATAAGAGATTTCATACACGCTACGTAACTGCTCTACACACACACACACACACACACACACACACACACACACACACACACAACCCCAGCTACCACCTTGAATAAAATAATCTGCAAAGCCCTTTCTTGTCTTTAAAATAATGAACTCCGATAGTAGATGGGCCATACTTCTGGTTTACTAAGACTAAAAATTAATTTTTAATCAAACTTTTGACTATGTCTTAATATCAATTGAGATTTTAAAATCTGTGTTATTGCTGAATTAAGACTATAGAAACTGTAAAAGGAAAAGGAGAGACAAACAGGAAAGTGGGGAAAGAAGAGATTTTTTTAAAAAGCAGCAAGAAACTATCAGAGGTACATCCTCCCTGGGCAAATGTGTAGGTATTAGAACAAACTACCCCTCTCTCCTAATGCACCTAAGTCAAATGAACAATTATTCTAAGCACCTACCATATGCAAAGGACAGAGCAGTTTTTATTTTCAAAAGTTCTATAATTTAGTAAGCATAATAATAATCAGGAAATTCTAGGAAATTCTAAAGACTTTCAATAAAATACTAGGAGAATAAAGCAAGAAATACTTGAACATTTAGCAAATTAAATTTGGAATTTAGTAAATTTTGCTGATACTATCAATAAGAAGAGACGGTTTTTCCCTCCCCTTTCCACTAGCATTTCTGCCGCTGTGGCAAACCAATTATACAATATGTATTGCAGAAATTAGTAGTGATCAAGGAAACATTCATTTCTTAGATAAGAAAAAAGAAAGGAACAAGCTTTTATGTTAATTTTAAACTCATAAAGGTGGATTGATAAGAACTGAAACTTCTAAACTTTGAATCACATTTACAGAGAGCCATAGTAATTTGTTTTAAATCTCCTGTAGGCACTAAATTTGCCTATTACTGAAAAGTAGACTCAAATGCACTATACTACAGGCTTAACCAAGAAAGGAAAAAGAAAAAGCATTTACTCAACACCTACACGTGCTAGGCACGTCCACATTTTTCTATTTCATTTAATAATCTCAATTTTGTTAAAATGGATAATCATATCCATTTTACAAAAAAAGTAAATTGAGTCATGGGCTAGTTAAGGAATTTTCCCAGTCGCACAGCCAGTTTTTGTAAAAAATGCATGTTCTGGAGGGGTGGGATAGGGAGGGTGGGAGGGAAGGAGACGCAAGAGGGAAGAGATATGGGAACATATGTATAACTGATTCACTTTGTTATAAAGCAGAAAATAACACACCATTGTAAAGCAATTATACTCCAATAAAGATGTAAAAAAAATGCATGTTCTTTCCATTATGCTTTGCTACCTTCAGAAATAAATATTCCAGAAATATTTCACTCATGTGGACCTTATTAGGTATTTGGAGAAAGCCACTGATGATACAAAAATCTTAAAACACATGGTAATAAGTAGAACGTATGCTGAAAATAAATCTTCAAATACTAAAAGGAAGTGAAAAGTAAAGTAATGACTAATTTAGGGTGTCAGTAAACACAGTTTCAAATAGGATAGGCTTGATAGAGAAACTCACCATGGTATACAAATAATGACTAAGCCACTAAGTTGAAGATTTTTAAAAATTAATTTAGAAAACCAGAACAGTCACATTGGGAGTTAAAAAAAGGTCTTTAGAAAGGGAAAGAATATGAACCTCAAGCTTGAAACAAGTCCTCTGTCTTTAGCATTTAAACCATACCACACAAGGCAAGATTAATATTCTTTAACTACAGCTATGCTCAGGTAACTCTCTATTCAACAACCAAAGGTTCCCTGGCCAACTGAATTAATTCCAAAATCCTTAACCTGGTATTCAAAGTCCTTCAGTCAAGCCCCAGCCTGCCCAGTCTATCTTTTCAGTTTTACCTCTTTCTGTGTGTTCTCTTTGTTATAGTCAAACCAGACTACTAGCTATTCCCAGGTTATGCTCTGAGCTTCCTCTCCTCTACCTGAGCTCAATATGTCCTTCCCCACTTGCTGTTCTGAAATCTTACAGGTCAGTTCAGTAACCTCATAGGCACATATTGTTTACCTTAAATCCTCATACCATTTTACCTGTACCATTTATGGCACTTATATTCTATTACGTTGTTTTTTGTTTTGTTTTTGTTTTTTGTTTTTTGGCTGCATTGGGTCTTCGTTGCTGCACATGGGCTTTTTCTAGTTGGAGGCTACCCTTCATTGTGGTGCACACAGGCTTCTCATTGCAATGGCTTCTCTTGTTGTGGAGCACGGGCTCTAGGCGCGTGGGCTTCAGTAGTTGTGGCACACAGGCTTCAGTAGTTGTGGCTCGTGGGCTCTAGAGTGCAGGCTCAGTAGCTGTGGCGCACGGGCTTAGTTGCTCTGCGGCATGTGGGATCCTCCCAGACCAGGGCTCGAACCTGTGTCCCCTGCATTGGCAGGCGGATTCTTAACCACTGTGCCACCAGGGAAGCCCTCTATTATGTTCTATAAAAACTTGTATACCTGCTTATTCCCAACAGATTTGGAGGTTCCTGAAAAAAAAGAAGACCATTTCCTACAACTTCATATTCCCAATAGCACCTACAAAATTGCTTGAATATACATGCCATCACTGTGCACTGAGCAGTTAAAAGCAGCAGCAGCTTCTTGACCTAGAGTTTTATGAAAATCAAAGATTTCATTTTTGACATCCATAGTACTAATTTTCACACAAAACAGGAACCACATCCTTCACTAGGCCCACAGATTTTAAATTTACAAGCAAATGTTCTCGTCTATTTAACTATAGTATCCAACTGTGAATTCTAAGTATTGAGCATAGCAGATCCTGTTTTTAAAATCTCAATCTCAAGATAATATATAAAAATGATGTCTTCTCTTGCCGAAAAGCACAGCTGTTTATAGTTAGCAAATAAAAAATGATGGTGTATGCGTATTTCCAACATCAACAATATTCAGATAAAAAACTTCATCATTTCAAAAAGCATTTGTACAGGGGCAGCTGTACAGTGCTGACAGCTGTTAAATCATTGTATAATATTTGAAAAACAAAGCTGGTACCCATCACATCCCTAACAAATTTTCTTTAGTATTTTTCAAAGCAGTTACAATCTACTCACTATGTTCAAGACTTTATGCTTTGTGTTAAAGGGAAAACAAAAACGAACCAGACACTGGGAATTAAGACATGTTCCCACAAGGTTTTAATAAAAAGCACAATGAAATAAATACTATAATAAAAACATTAAAGCGGTAAGGAAGAACGCAGCAGTTGAACACCTGAAACAGGTTCTGAAAAATACACTGAAAACAGGTTGTGAACTTCAAGAGGCAAAAACATGATACATAAAGGCATAAAGCTCTGCAAGTAAAATGTGTTTTTAAAGTTGCATGTACAGCTGCAGAAGAGGCTGGAGAAGAGATATTTAGTAGAAAAACAGGGGAGAAAAAAATAAGACGAGATCTTCTTGGTTCTTGAGAGTTCTTTTTGAAGCTCTGGGAAGGAGTGGCCTGATTTGATCTGGATTCTTCTAAGATAACTGTGGAAACGGTGAAAGATTTCAGGAGGGAGAGACTGAAAGGACCCAGCTGAAAAATTATTGCAAAAGGAAAAGGAAAAGTTGATGAGAGTCTGAAGTTTGCAACAGGAAAAGAAAGAATCGGTAATGTTCAGGATTGCCATAAGTAAATTAGATGTGGAAGAGTAAAATTGAAATTAAATCCCTGGGTTTTTAGTCTAAGCAATATGGAAGCTAGTAAAATCAATCATTTTCAATGAATTTCAAGTAGTAAACATTTACTGACTACTTACTCTGTACAAGGATAGAAGTACTCAAAACTAACAATCTTTGTGAAGGAGGACAGCCATATACCCAAGTTTATATACACAAGTATATATAATTCATGTATTATACATCAGGGTGTGTTTCTATAGGAAGGAGGATAATGGAAGTAACTGATAAGGAAGGAAACACAAAACAAAACAAGCAAGTGTTTGGTACTCATACAGTATGCTCTGAACTGAGGAATATGATTACCTCAATCTGTGCACCCAAAATCTAAAGGAGCAGGGGAGAAACAAACCAAAAACATAATTTTTTTTTAACTAGAAAAATAAAAAGAGTGATGAAACCTTAGACCAAAGGGTGTAGTTAGGAGGTTAATTTTGACCAGAGGGAATATTTAGGAACAACTCTTAAATGTCCAGAAATTCAAGCTAGGCCTTAGAGCAAAAGTAGTAGGTCAAACTATTTAGGGGGGAGGGAGAGAGATAGGAGATGATGGTGTACAAATACAATATATTCCCCAGAGAGGAAATAATTGAGTCCAGGCTGAAGGAGGTAGGGCCTGGAGAATATATAATGGTAAACTAGAAACCTGGCAAGATAGGGAAGAGCCAAAATGCAGAGGAAAGTAAGCATCACACTGAACAGTTTAGACTTTATTGTATAGGCAATGGGAAGACCAAGGAAAATAGGAAATAGGAAAATATTAATAAGTACACAGAAGCAGAACACAGGATGAACTGGAGAGACTACCAAAGAAGCAAAACTGAAGGCAAAAAAAAAAAAGCAGGAGCGTATTACAGTAGTCTCTAAGTGAGAGGTAACAAAAGCCTAAGCCACAAATTTGACAGCAGAAATAAAAAGGGGAAGATGGAAGTAAGAGAGATTACTGAGGTAAGGCAGAAAGGATTTAGGAACCAACTGAATGGGTTTGAAAGTGAGTATAAGACGACTTCAAAGGTTTAAGCATCATCCATTGGATAGATCAGATACTAGTTTTGTTTCAGGAGGGGAAGAAATCAGTCTGGGACATGCTTATCTTGAAGTACCTTCAAGGTATCCACAAGACAAACACCTGTCAGACAAACAGAAACCCCAAGATGAGCAGGGAGCTCCAGGACAGAAAGAGATTTCGGAGTTATCTCTGAAGAGATGGTCACTGATGCTGTGGAAGAGAGGAGAGGGCAAAGGACTAAACTTCGGGGAACGCCTAGTCTAGGAAGCAGGAGAAGAGAAAAGGGGAGACAAGGAAGCACAGAGCACGTCTCACAAGTCTCAGAGACTAAATGACCTCATTGTGCCAAAAGGTCACAATAAGCAGTGAAACGTGGGGGAAAAATCGAAGACTGAAGGTAATGTACAGTAATATTTCTGAAAGCACTGCCCTTTGACCCTGGAATTTTTAATCACAGCAATTTATCCTGAGAAACAAACTCTTGGGGTTGCGGGGAAGGGAGGCTGTACTGCGAAGTTTTCCCTCTGGCATCAACTCTAATAGTGACAAACAGAACTTAAATTTCTAGCCCTAGAGGGGAATGACTAAATATAACATTAAAAAAAAGCCAAATACCATACAAGAAAACATTTTACCACGTAAAAATTTTAAACTTCAACACTAAGAGGAAAAAAGCCTTAAAGTTAAATAAAAATAGTTGCACAATATGACAAAGGGTCAACATTTTTAATATATAAAGGGCTCCTGTAAATCAATGAGATAAAAGGGAAATATCCCAAAAGAAAAATGGGTAAGATACAAATGTCAATTTCCAAAGGAACAAATGAAAATGACCAGTAAATGGAAAAATGTTGGCTCTCAGTGCTAATCAAAGAAATAAAATTTAAATGATGTATTATTCACCTCTCTAAGATGTGGAAAAAATAAGCGCTCATATTCTTGAAAGTATACACTGGAATAACTTTTCTACATGCCATTTTTGGCAATATAATCACTTTAAAAAGTTTACACAACAATTCTACTTCCAAGAATATATGCAAAAAATAATTAGACCGGTGTACAAAGTTGCTCATACGAAGACGTTCACTGTAGCTTTGTCTATAATGTTGAAAAGTCAAAATCAATCTAAATGTTCAACAACAGGACATTAGTGAAGCAAATTAGGGCATATCCACATAATGGATTTTTAGATAGCTTTTTGGAGAACACAGATTAATATTTAATGTGGAAAACTGTTAAATAAGGCAATTTATTAAATAAAAGCTTTTAAACAGCACGTGCAATATAAAAAAAATTTTTTTAAAGTCTGGAAAGACACCCACCAAAAATTTAGTACTGGTTATCTCTAAGTACTAGGGTGAAATATTTTGATATTGCCTAATTATTTAATATTGAACACATATTCTCTCATAGACAAAGAAAAATGTTTTTAAATTAACAAAATGCAAAGAATGTTTAGAAAAATATAATAAACACAAAGTTACAGGTATAATTAATAAAAATATAACCAAAGAATACAAAAATCTTTTTTATTTTTTTTCCCCAACCACTGCTTAAATGAAACAAGT
Source organism: Mesoplodon densirostris (assembly GCF_025265405.1). Classification (NCBI taxonomy): domain Eukaryota; kingdom Metazoa; phylum Chordata; class Mammalia; order Artiodactyla; family Ziphiidae; genus Mesoplodon; species Mesoplodon densirostris. The sequence continues at coordinate 53,157,196 of NC_082673.1, read as the reverse complement.
ATAAAGAATTAAGGATAGGGGCCTCCCTGGTGGCGCAAGTGGTTGAGAGTCCGCCTGCCGATGCAGGGGATACGGGTTCGTGCCCCGGTCTGGGAGGATCCCATATGCCGCGGAGCGGCTGGGCCCGTGAGCCATGGCTGCTGAGCCTGCGCGTCCGGAGCCTGCGCGTCTGGAGCCTGTGCTCCGCAACGGGGGAGGCCACAATAGTGAGAGGCCCGCATACCGCAAAAAAAAAAAAAAAAAAAAAAAAAAACAAGAATTAAGGATAGTTCCGCTTATGGAAATGGAAAGGAAAAAGGGATTAAAAATGTTGATGCAAAAAAGAAAACAGAAAATTCACATCATAAAATCCATAGAAGGAAGCAAGGTCATCTGTTAAGAGTCAAGCATTTCAAGATTGGGATTAGCAACCTAAGAGTGAAAAGGCAATAGAGAAAATGAGTCAATTTTGGGATGAGAAAGGATTAGAAAGGAACTAGTACACAGGCAGCTGGAAAACAAATATTTAACAGTCACCACAGATGTGACTTTTTTTCAGGAGTGCTAGGCAGGGACAAAAGCAGAAAAAGTAAAAGGTGATATTTACAAGTTGAGAACTGACCAGTTATATACAGCAAAGGTCGAGGAGAGGAGGACTATGTGGTACCAGTGGCTTCACAGTATACGAACTATAGAGTTCAGGACAGGAAAAGACGAGAAAACTAACAGCGTGGGAGGGACTGCAGGTGAGGATGAGAACAAAAAGCTGATTCATCAGGTATGATGGAAAACAGGCCCTTGAATCACCTCTGGTCACAGGTTAAGCCCTGAGGTCTAAATGATGATTAGGTTAAATAACACAGGCATCCATGTAGGTTGTTAATGTAGAGTGGAGATGGTGGCCACCAGACTTAGTGAACTGTAGGTTCCAAAGGTGGCCTTTCTGGTCTGAAATGAAGGTAATCGTTACTTTAACTTCTGTGCACGTCACTTTCCTCTAATGTAAATTCATTCTTTCTAACCTGACAGGAATTTGGCTGGCACTTAACCTCTCTCTGCACTTTATTCAACAACAAAATGAAGAGAACAAGGAGATGGGAAGTTGAATTAAATTAATGGTTCTCAACCCTGACTGCACAGTAAAACAAACAAACAAACAAAAAACTGGCAAAGCTACCTATGCTTTGACTCCAAACGCAGTAACTGTGATTGATTTGTTCAAGGGTGGGGTTCAGAAGCTCCTCAAGGAATTCTAATGTGCACCAAAGTTGAGAACTGAAGTACGTATTTCTAAAGGTTGCTTCCCTTTTAAAATTCTATAATTCACTGCCACTCTGCTCATTTGCTAATTAACTTACTTAATATCCTGCACCACGCACTTCCACAAACATCATAGTAAATCTTCACAACACTGTTAGCAAATACTTCTGTGTCCATTTCACAAGTGAGTCCAGTGAAGCTTAAAGAAGTGAAGTGACTTGTTCAAGAGTCACAAGCTAGAATGGAGCAGACCTAGAATTCAGGTTTGGTTTGCTTTGGTTCCAATCCACCCTACATACAACTTGCTTTCTCTAGCACTCACAGCAACTACTTGAATGCCTTCTGTATTCTCTTCCCAGGACCTCCCAAACTGAGCACACAGTTTGTGGTTTATGGAGTGATTGGAGAGAAAGTTATGAGGGCAGGAAATTAACTCCAAATTCTACAGTAATTTCATTACAGAACGCCACCTAGTTTAAGTTTTGCAACTTAAAACAGCACTGTGAGAGTATATCTACAAAGTCTATTTTATTAAGCCAGCATACACCTTGCTATATTAAGCATGCAGCTGGTGGTACAAAGCTGGTTCTCAAAGATAAACTTATCAATAGAAAAGCAATTGTTATATGTTTTCCAATAAGCAAGGCATTCTAAAACAAAATTCTAAGACAATTCTAGCAAAACAATAATTGGTAGAGAAATGAGAGTTGCTCTATCAAAGAGCTTAAATGTATAAATATGACCTTCCAAATTTTCAGGAATTAACTCTATTTCCATTCAGTGCAAATACTAAATACAGTTGCACTTTAAAAGTATGATTATTATCCTTTTGTTGACCCACAGCTGCTGTTTTTTTGTTGATTATACTTCAGTACATTATCTACTTGGAAATTTCATAACATTCAAGTTCTGTATCCCCAGTCCAAAATTAATTGAGTTACCAAGGTAAATCCCCCCCTCCCAAAAACAATTAGAGAAGATTTAACTACTTATGCCCATGGAAAGTACAATGTAACAAGAAATTCATGAAGTATATTTACAAGAAACATATGTGTATTCATCCATTCAAACCTTTCCCGAACATCTGCTATATTCTTGGGACGCTGGGGATGAAGAGGCAAGTTAGACCTCATGTAATGCCTGCTGTCAAGGAGGTGCCATGACAGGTAAATGTTATATTTACTGAGATGCAATGGGATAGATAAATGAATTATTCTTGGGGAGAAAGGGGGGGTGGGATAAGGAGAACAGGGCAAAAACGCTTCAAAGAGTATATGCTCAAGTGAGTAGTTTTAAGAGGAAAAATTTCCTTGTAAATCAGGAAATTTCCTAGGAAATACTCTAGGAAATATATATGCTGAGGAACTAAACTAAAATCAGACAGAGCAGCTAAGACAGAGGAACCAAGGTGGACACAGACTGCACCACAGGAATGAGTTATGTATCCTGCAAAGTTATGCTATTAAAAAAAATGAGAAGGCTTCAGTCGTAAGACCTCAGTTAAATACCAGCTTGGCTGCTAGATTTGTGTAGTTAGTTAAATCACCTCATTCTCGGTAAGTCTTACATCCAGAAAAATAAATATGTATAATGGCAATTACCTGACAATGAAGCAAAAAAAAAAAAACAAAACACAACTCTAAGAAAATTAGCAATCAAATCTGAGCAGAAGCTATATTTTTACCTATAGTTCAAGAAGAGAAATTCTCCAAGACATGTTGAAGGGTTTATCTTATTTGTGGTTAAGAGTGCTTTCAGTACAATTAACAGAATTTGGAAGCTCAGATGCCTTTATTAAAACTAGTAATTTACATTCATTTACTAGGGTGATTCAAGCTGAATCTTTTTTGATGCCTTCCTTGGTCAGTACACCAGTTTTATTTTTTGAGGCGATTACATGTGCTTTCCAAATAAGTAACTTAATACCATTCACCTCCAACGCTGTGAGGACCCGAAACGATTTAAAATAGAAGTCTTCGTTAATACTGAATTAACCTCAGGACCCCATGAGCTACCAGAGTACAGAAAAATGTAAATGCTCAAAACAAGGTAGGCATGCACCTTTAAGGAACTTTTAGTGAAGGAAAAAACTTCGCAATGTCAAGATCACTTCACCTTTTTCCTAAGAGAACAACACATGCCTTTAAGTCTCTCAGTGAACGTTCGTGTCTGTCTTTACTGAATTTTTTCAGTAACGTACTAAAACACAACAAAGAAGGTATTTATCAGCTTACATACTTTGTGAGTCTATGAATTACAGAGAAGGGCTTGGTTATCTGTAACCTTAACACCACCCATTATTCCCACCGCACACTCACAAGTTACTGTTACAATGTACTAAGAGCGCGCAGGGGTATTCAAGACACATGAACAGCAAGCTCTCGGCCTTCAATAAAAATTTTTAAAGGAAAAGTAAATTCGTCAAAAGAAGATACGACTTTAAAAGACTCCAAATAAGTAAGGCTTTAGAGCCAGCGCTTCTATCAGAGCAAATTCTGCGGTGCCATTTTTGCCCGAAATCACATAAAAATGTTGTTCAAGTTACAACATCCCTGATGCCCAGACCCTGCAAACTTTTTGGATAGAAAGATGTTGGCACCCTAAAACGCCGGTGGCCACGACTGGACCCCAGTCCTCACGCCTCACTTCTCGCCCGACCTCGGGGCCCCCTTCGCGCGTCTGCCCGGACCCCTCCCCGCGGCCCCGCGGACTGGACGAGCACCGGCGCGGCCCTGCGGGCTGCCCTCAAGCCCGGCGGGCGGGCGCGGATCCCCCAGCGCGAGGGGAGGGGAGCGGCCCGGGAGCGCCCCGTTTCTCACAGACCCCAACATGGCGTCGGTCGCCGCCGCCCGAGACGACAACACCTCCCCGCGCCGCCGACGGCCCGGGGACTGCGGTGGGAAGCGCCCAGAAAGTTTCGCTTCTCCTCTCCCGGCCCGCCAGGGGCCGCCGGACAACCAACCCCGGCTTCACCTACCCGGCAGGGCGCAGAAGGCGGCTGCAGAGAAGGTCCAACTCCTCCTCGTCCCGGGCGCCGGGCGCAGACTCTGCTCGCTCCTCCGCCCCAGCCTCCCAGGGTGTGCAGCCAGCGGCCCCGCGCAGCCGGCGCGATCCGGACTCAGGTGACCCTCCCGCCCCTCCAGACGAAACCCACAACGGCCGCCGGGGCTGGCCTCTCCCCTGCGCGCGCACGGGCGCGCCGCCACCCACACGCCAGGCGCGAGCGCGGGCACGAGCACACCCACACCGCTCGCTCTCCGCCCTTTCTTGCCTGTTCCCTCCCCCCGCCCGGGCGGCCCCGCGCGACGTGCTCGAGGGGGCGGGGCCACCTCGGAGGCCACACCCACCTGGGCAGCCGGGGCGTGGGGTTGGTTCCTCCGCGCCGAGTGGGGTCGTGGGTCCTGGAGCTGATTGAGTGCACGTGGGATATCTTACCTGGGTTGCCCCGCGCGGGCAAGCCCTTAGAAAGGATTGTTCGTCTCACCAAGAAGATCTTAGCGAAGCTGGAAGAATGGAAGGAAAGCTGGGCCCCCTCTCCCCCCACCACCGAACGGGCCTCCGCGGGGAATTCAAGAACTTCCCGCAGCCGGGAAATAAAAGCTTTGGATTTAAAGCGTCGGGGCAGACATTTGTTTGCTACTCCCACTTAGCACGGCGTTCCTTCCCCGTCACATCTTCCACTTACTTTCCCTAAAAACCCTACCACTTGAAACAGGGAGCTGCGGCTGCAACACATACCCCACGTACTCTGCACAGCCTTTTAAGTGATGCCTTTAGTCCCGGACTTAGAACCCCGGTCTTTCCAAAACTTTTCTCTGACGCCGCAAGCCTCATCTACCTACTTCACACACCTGGAAACAGTAATGATAGTATATAAGGTTAAACCCGCCCTTCTTCATTTATACCACAGCTAAGCGCGCTGGTGGGTACGTGGAGAGATATTAAAGATGCCTAAAGTAGACAAGGAATGGGGGGAGGGGACAGCATATTCACTTCAAGCAAAAAGTGTATAGGCAGAAATTAGATTTGAGTAAATTTTCTTTCCCATTGATCTATTATTTCAAGGTTTTGAAATATTACCTTTTTTTTTTTTTTTTTTTTTTAACCTTTGATTGTTCTTGAATTAGAGCCGCCAGCACCCACCTAGGGAACATAAGCAGGTCTTCGTTCCAACCAACTTTCTTTTGGTCTGGGATTCTACCCCCGCCAGGTCTGCAGCCTCCCATCTTCCCCTGGTCAACATCTCAGAAACAAACAAATGTTTTTTAAAAATTAGTAACTAGAACAAAACTGGCAAGGATGATATTTTTTTAAATAGGAAAACAAAATCACTGTCACGGAAATCTTTACATATGTTAGCTATAGTTGTCTCTGTAGACAAGTACAAATGTCCCCAGGACTCTCATCTCAATCGTCTCCCAACTTCATTTAGCCTCATCCACCTCTCCGTACAGAACAGCAACTGTCAGTGGAAAAAAGGATGATCATCTCCAAAATCCCTTTAAAGTGTGAGATTAGGAATTGCTATGTCTGACTGGTTGTCAAAGGTCTAGTCTGGAGCAATAGTCACCAAACATTTTTCATCACTCACTTATCAGTAAAAATGTTTGGCCTCTCCCACCTCCCAGTATACGTATTTAGCTTATCCTAAAAGGCATGGACTTAGAAGCCAAAATGACTACTCAAATTTTGGCTTTGCTGCCAGCTACCTGTGTCCTTGGCCACATCCAAATTTTGCCTTAGTTTCTTCATTTGTAAAATGAGGATAATTAAAGTATCTACCCCACAGTGTCATTATGAAGATTAAATGAGTTAATATTTGTAAAGCGTAGTGCCTGGTAGATGGTAAGGGCTATGTAAGTGTTAAATAAATATATATATAATTAATTATGTATAAAATAATAGATATATCATATGTGTGCATATATGTATATACACACATGTCTTTTATAATGTTGATGTAAAACAAATAGACTGCCAGTTATTTCTCCAGTAAAAATAATTGCAGTTCAGGGTATGCTACCATGGCAAGGCACCTGCAAGTCTCCCCCACACACACACACCCCCAGTAAGGAGAGGAGAACTCTTTTAATGAGGGGAAAAGGAACTTCGGAGGGCTAGAGTAAACAAAGAGTCCATTGGAGGAATTGAGAGTTCCAAGTACAGTGGCTTTTCATTGGTAGAGTTGTGACAACCTCTCATTGGCTGAGCTCTTGCCAGGCAAGAAGAGGAATTCTTTCTGCCTTTTGGTCTCTGCTACTGTCATAGGGCTTAAGAGCTCCCTCTTCTGGTCTCCTGACTCTATATTAATTGAGATTTCTGTTTATTAATTTTTATGATATGCCTAATATGTTAGGTACGTTAAAAACATATTCACAAAATATCAGAAATAATGATTTAAAACATACATGTGTATGTGTGTGTCTGTATGTTTTCTTTCTGTTCTCTGCATATTCTGTACCCTCCTTGGTCTGTGTGCACCCCAATTTGGAGCCTATTGACAAATACAGTACTGACAAATACGGTAGCCATTAGCCACATGTAGTTACATAAATTAAAATTTTAGTTCCTCAGTCATACCAGCCACATTTCAAGTTCTTAAAGGTCACATGACTAATGAACAGGTCAGATATAAAATATTTCCATCACTGCAGAAAGTTCTACTGCATCACACTGACAAAGCTGAAAAAAACAAGGGACTCAGGCAGTAGGATCAACTCCTGACTCAAACCTGTAACTGTGGTACCATGTTCAAATCAAGTGATAAGATCTCTCTCTGAGCCTCACCTCTCTACAAAGTGAAAATAAAAATAGGAACTACCTCATGGATTGCTGAACAGAGGAAATGAGATAAGGTGTGTAAAGTCTTTGGCAGAGTGCCTAAAACATAGAGGAACTTGAAAATGTTAGTAAAACTTGAGTTTAACCCAATTCTATCCATATAAGCCTGAAAGGCAAAGATCTTGTTATTGTCCTTGACTCTAGTGAGTAAGTTTTCCAAGGATATGTATTTTGGAAAAGACAAGAGTTTGGTTAACTTTTAGTTGAAAACAGAGCAATTCAGAGGAAGATGGCAAATACCTGGATTTCAGTTACTGCTTGATTTCTTTGTCCCCCTCACCCACAACCCACGACAGACCCTGGTCTTCTCCCAGTCATGCCCATCTCAGCGAAATGGCACTGCCATCCACAAACCTGATGAATCATCACTACCTCATCCTCTTTCCCATCTTCTTTATCCAATCCCTTTGCCTCCAAAATACTGTAGGATCTACCTACAGAACACTTCATCTGATCTCTTCACTTCTCCTTGTGTCTGCTCCACACAGGGACAACAAAGGCTTGGGTCACTCCCCACTGAGGCTGCCATATACAGTGGTACAGGTTGTAGTAGAACAACCTTATGGAAGAGTGCCTCTCACAGTGAAGCATTGTAAACTTTACATTCATCACAGATATTCTCTGGCAGGTGTCAGTGAAGTGCCTTGTTGTAATAAAAGTATTTTACAGGGCTTCCCTGGTGGCGCAGTGGTTGAGAGTCCGCCTGCCGATGCAGGGAACACGGGTTCGTGCCCCGGTCCAGGAAGATCCCACATGCCGCGGAGCGGATAGGCCCGTGAGCCATGGCCGCTAGGCCTGCGCGTCCGGAGCCTGCGCTCCGCAACGGGAGAGGCCACATCAGTGAGAGGCCCGTGTACCGCGCAAAAAAAAAAAAAAACACTGCAAGACAGTAAAATGATCAGTGGTTGCCAGGTGTCGGCAGGAGGGAGGGCTGAGCACAGAGGATTTTTAGCACAGTGAAACTATTCTGTGTGACAGGATGATGGTGGGCCACATGTCATTATACATTTCGCAAAATATATACCGTACAACACCATGAATGAACGCTGATGTAAACTATAGACATTAGGTAATATTGACATGCCAATGTAGGTTCATCAATTGTAACAATCTGTGGAGGATGTTGATAGGAGGTGATGTTGTGCATATTGGGGGGGAAGGAGGTATATGGGAACTCTGTACTTTCCCCTCAGTTTTGCTGTGAACCTAAAACTGCTCTAAAAACTAAAATCTATCCAAATAGAAAAAAAAAAAGTTACTGCATATATTCCTTGGAGAGACTGGAATTTAAGCTTGGGGACTTATCTGAGAAGCTTTTAGACAGGCATTTAAATTTATTTCTTGAAAGATTTATTGTAAATTGTATTTCTCAGACTACTGCTCTTTTAACCATCTGTCAAGTTATCTTATCTTACAATCAAAAAATGACATTTAAATCTGAACAGAGAAGTTTATCCATATTTTTAAAAATTAAGTTTTCTTGGCAGAAATTTGATCTTGATCTTGGAAACTTTATCATATAAACCTAGTACACTTCAAGAATCCTGTGACTTTTCTCAACAATGGATAAAAACTGATCAGGGATTTGCCTCAATTCAAACTAAGTTTACATATTTCTAACAGAGACATCATTTGTTTATCATATTGAAAACTAAGGAAATAGTTTTATGCTCATCTATGTCTTATTACAAACATAAGGCTTAACACCCTGTACTAAAATAAATTCCAGGTATATGAGTGAATTATAATGTAAAATTTTTAAATTTTTGTATAAAAAAGCCATATAAAATACGTATCTATCTTTGGTAGGATTATGCATGATTATTTTTCTTCTCTGTAATTTACCTGTCTTCTATAATAAGTACATATTGTTTTATTTTTGTAAAAAACATTCAAGGCATAGTCATGGGTAAGTTTTTCAATGAAGTGTGAATCATATTCAAATACTCATACACAAAAAGACACAATGGCTGCTTTCTTTGGTAGAAAATTCCTAAATGATTTGCATATTACCTTCTCTGCTAGTGGTAGGAAATTATACAACAAATGCTTTATTTCTCAACATTAACTTCTGTAAATCACAAAACATTAACCTCAACAAGCAGTTATTGAGTAAGCTTACCATCTATAAAACTAGCTCAAAATAGGTATACAACCTGCAAAGTTAGAACACTGTATTAGGGTTTTAAAAGTTGGTGCCAGATTAAATGAAATTGAACAGAAACTTTAAATCCACATATTATCAGGGAATTTTTTTAAATTAATTTATTTAATTTATTTACTTTTGGCTGCATTGGGTCTTCTTTGCTGTGCACAGGCTTTCTCTAGCTGCAGTGAGCAGAGGCTACTCTTCGTTACTGTATGAGGGCTTCTCATTGAGCTAGCTTCTCTTGTTGCAGAGCATGGGCTCTAGGCCTGCAGCCTTGCTCAGTAGCTGTGTCTCATGGGCTCTAGAGCACAGGCTCAGTAGTTATGGCACACGGACTTAGTTGCTCTGAGGAATGTGGGATCTTCCCAGAACAGGGATCGAACTCGTGACCCCTGTATTGGCAGGGTAGATTCTTAACCACTGCACCACGAGGGAAGTCCCAAAGGGATTTATTTTTTAAAGCAATATATTTTTCTAGAATACTGGTATAAATAGGTTGTCCATACTTTTATGTAAAGAGAAGAAATTTAAGCATGATTTCATTAAAAATTCATTTTCAGGGCTTCCCTGGTGGCGCAGTGGTTGAGAGTCCGCCTGCCAATGCAGGGGACAGGGGTTCGTGCCCCGGTCCGGGAGGATCCCACATGCCGCGGAGCGGCTGGGTCCGTGAGCCATGGCCGCTGAGCCTGCGCGTCCGGAGCCTGTGCTCCGCAACGGGAGAGGCCACAACAGTGAGAGGCCCGCGTAACGCAAAAAAAAAAAAAAAAAAAAAAAATTCATTTTCAAATAAAAATAAAAACTTTTACAGTTTGGAGCCAGGTAGACCTGAGTTCAAAATCTGATTCTGCAAATTATTAGCTGTATCACCTTGTGTAAATAGTTTAGCTGTTCTGCACCTCAATTTTCTTATTAGTAAAATTTGTAAAATGGGAAAAATAATCCCTGCTCCCTAGAATTATAAAGATTAGGGGTGACATAAGTAAAGCACATAGCAAATAGCACGTGCTCAGTAAACAGTGGATGTGGTGGTAGTAGTTGTAGTGGTAAATATTGTTGCTATTGAAATTTTTAATGAAATACAAACTTTTACCACTTATGTAAAAAGGCAGGAAATAGTATATTAAACTTTGACATGCCTGACTCACACATCCCTGGCCAGTTCTTGCAAAGAGACTTCCTCCATATTTGTGCCTCTCTGTACGCTTTAAATTGAGAACAAACAAGGAATGTTCATAAGCAGCACAAATCCTATGTAATGAGTGGTCATTCAGCTGCAGCCACCAAACGGCACTCCTCACGTGGTCTCCCTCTGACTCTGTATGGAGCCACACCCAACACTCATCTCCAGCCCCTACTTCTGCTCACACCTACCCACAGGTTTCTTTACTTCTTACCTTAAGTTCAGCCACCAGGCCTGGTGGGCACTGGGACAGGCAGGCCAGGTGGAACAGGGCACCTGGTTCTAGAAGAGAAGCGAGGTGGCTGGACCAAGAGAAAAGGTCCAAATTTCTTGCTCCACTGCAACTGGGCCTCAGCACATTGCTTACTGCATTATGACTCATTCATAAGGAAGTCCAAATCTGGAAATGAAACTGAGTGGCAAGGTGGCCAAAGCAGCCAAGAAACAAGAAACAGAGGTAAGAGATATAGGCTCACAGCCAGGGACCATAGGACTTGGTGCAGAGGACTGTTTCTAAGCTGGAGTCAAAACTCCTAAGGGTTGGAAAGGATGTTTTGATCTGGAAAATACTGAATATCTTTTCTTTTCTTTTTTTTTTTTTGGCTGTTTGGGGTCTAACTTGCGGCACTCAGGATCTTTGTTGCAGCATGCAGGATCTTTCATTACAGTGTGCAGGCTCTTCTTGCACAGCGCAGGCTTCTCTCTAGTTGTGGCGATCGGGCTCTAGAGTGCTCAGGCTCAGTAGTAGTTGCGGCACACGGGCTTAGCTGCCCCGGGGCATGTGGGATCTTAGTTCCCCAACCAGGGACCAAACCCGTATCCCCTGCATTGGAAGGTGGATTCTTAACCACTGGACAACCAGGGAAGTCCCAGAAAAGTTTTATTTTTAAAAAGATAATTGGATATTAAATGCCCCTGAAGAGCTTTCCATGGATGCTGGATAACAATTACTGGTCACAACCCTTTAAAAGATGTCAAGTTCAGACTCCTTAACAGAGCCCCTCACTATCACTCCTCAGCCTCCCTTTCTGGAGAGCTTACAGTTTTCCTCCCAACACACTCAATAGAGAATATTGGTTATTTTCCCTCCTTGCATCCATGTACTCTTCTTTTGGTAAAACAACATCCCAGTTTTGTTTTGCATAACCATTTCTACCACACTCTCAACAAAATGTTTTGGATGGGATTAACCCTCCCTCAGCTCCAAGGAGGAGCTGGTTTTTACCAAGCAGGCTATCCCATACTCCTAAATACAGTCATTGGTCCCATCAGAATGAAGCCCAGCATCATCAGAAAATCTACAAACAACAAATGCTGGAGAGGGTGTGGAGAAAAGGGAACCCTCTTACACTGTTGGTGGGAATGTAAATTGATACAGCCACTATGGAGAACAGTATGGAGGTTCCTTAAAAAACTCAAAACAGAGCTACCATACGACCCAGCAATCCCACTACTGGGCATATACCCAGAGAAAACCATAATTCAAAAAGACACATGCGTCCCAATGTTCAATGCAGCACTATTTACAATAGCCAGGTTATGGAAGCAACCCAAACGCCCATCGACAGACAAATGGATAAAGAAGCGGTGGTACGTATATAAAATGGAATATTGCTCAGCCATAAAAAGGAACAAAATTGGGTCATTTGTAAATGGATCTAGGGACCCATACAGAGTGAAGTACGTCAGAAAGAGAAAAACAGATATTGTGTATTAATGCATATGTGTGGGATCTAGAAAAATGGTACAGATGAACCAGCTTGCAAGGCAGAAATAGAGACACAGATGTAGAGAACAAACATATGGACACCAAGTGGGGAGAGTGAAGCGGGGGTGGTGATGGTGGGATGAATTGGGAGATTGGGATTGACATATATACACTGATATGTATAAAATAGATAACTAATAAGAAACTGCTGTATAAAAAAATAAGTAAAATTCAAAAAATAAAAATTAAAAAAAATTTTTTTAAAGAATGAAGCCCAGGTATTTTATTTGACAATTGAAAAAAGAGATGTTCTTTCTCCTGTGGACATGAACAAGGAATCATATAACCTCGGGAGTTTTGGTATCCATCTTGGGACCATAAAGGAAGTCTGCCATAGGATGCAGCTCACATAGTAGAAGCCAGAACAGAGAGAGGACAAGAAATGAGACCTTGACGCCAACAAGCCTTACCTACAGCCTGAACCACCTCTGGCCTTTTTAGGTGGGTTGAGTTCCCTTCATTGTTTAAGTCAGTGGAAGCTGGGTTTTCTGTTGCTTTCAACCAAAAGATTCCTAATCAATAGTACTAACACTATGACCCAGCCACCTTGAGTCACTAAAATACATGTATTTTTACTTCAAATTATGGTTAAACTGAGCTCAAAACGTATTAAGCATAATCACCATAAAAAGCACAACCTGGCTAGCTGACGAACAAAATCACCATCTGCAGCATCTAGAAAACATTTTTAAAACTGAGAGCATTCCAGATTTCCAGCTGTGGAGAAGTGCCGTTCCTTAAGTGTTGACTGGCTGGCATCTGCAATTTTAGGGCACTTGGCTCGACAAATGACCATGGGCAGCTCTCTGAGCTCCCAGCTTTTCTCAAAAATATCTGCTGAGCAATCAGGTTGGGTGCCGCTGAGAAGAAACCTTGGGGTCTTGTGAAGACCTCATCCGAGGCCTGATGACTCCTCCGTATGGAGAGCATGCGAATAGAAAAACTCCATTGGAGTCAAAGGTGTGCTTCTAACTTCCTGCTGTGGTCATTTGAATGGGTAAGTCTAAGTGCATGCAACGCAGCTCCAACCAATGTGGCTGAGTCAACTGGAGAGGCTTCAAGGTAACATAAAAAGGGAAAATGGCGGAACACTTTTTAATTCGGGGAGCCATATTCTCCCTTCCCTTCATATTTATAATTCTGTTCTCTCACTACATTTGAGCCTCCAAGGGACTTCCCTAGTGGTCCAGCAGTTAAGACTCTGCGCTCCCAATGCAGGGGGCCCAGGTTCGATCCCTAGTCAGGGAACCAGATCCTGCATGTCGCAACTAAGAGCCTGCATGCAGCAACTAAAAGATCCCGCGAGCCACAACTAAAGATCAGGCATACCACAGCTAAGACCCAGTGCAGCCAAATAAATAAATAAATATTTTTTTAAAAGAGAGAGAGAGAGAGAGAGAGAGAGAGAGAGAGAGAGAGAGAAGCCTCCAAGATAGAATGAAGTAACAAAATAAAAGTTGCCAAGGGAGACCTTCCAGAGATAATGGAGTGAATGAAACACATGGTTAGTGGTCTTCTCTGTCATACAAATCCATCTTTTCTTGGGTCATATTTTTTTCCTCTCCTTCTTGGTGTTGACAAATGTTAAGGTTTTCAAGGAGAACTTTTTAGATTTCTGTGGTAATGATGGATGAAGCAGATCCATTAAATGTAAAAGTGAATTTTTGAAGACAACAATTTGGCAAGATGGGTACACAACTTGATAAGGTCCATCAAATGCAAGACTGTCTTTTTTTTTTAATTTATTTATTTTTGGCTGCTTTGGGTCTCTGTTGCTGAGCACAGGCTTTCTCTAGTTGCGGCAAGCGGGGGCTACTCTTTGTGGCGGTGCGCGGGCTTCTCATTGTGATGTCTTCTCTTGTTGTGAAGCACGGGCTCTAGGCACACAGGCTTCAGTAGCTGTGGCGCTCAGGCTTAGTTGCTCCGCACCATGTGGGATCTTCCCAGATCAGGGCTCGAACCTGTGTCCCCTGCATCAAGACTGTCTTGATATACACTTTTGCTTATTACAAATCTCAGAAGAGCATTTGCATTAACTTACTTGTAATTTCAGATCTAAGTTGAAGCCCTAGTGTCAAGGTTAGTTTTATAAATCTCCGTAAAATATCAAAGAAAACCATATCTGCCTTTTTTTGCTGTTGCTGTTTTGATCTCACAGAAGAATGTAGGAGAAGGTAAGAACATAACCCTCACCTGTATACACTGAACGAAAGAATACGATTACAGAACAGCGGTAGAAAACATACACAGAAAGTCGGCAAGATGACTCTTAAGTACCAGCAAAGAAAGAGCTCGGCATTTGTATATGGTGTGGCGGATCTGCCAACAGCTAACTAATATAATAGAATAATGAATCCCTCGGGACTAGATTTATTTAAAAGTTCCTGTAAAGTACACCTACATATGTAGTACCAGAAATGCCGCTGACTTTCAGCAAACATCAGCATGAGGGGGTGGGCGGGGCAGGGAGAGGCAAGGAGGTCCCCTGCTGGTAAATTCCACTGCCCCAGCTGCCCTTGCTTTAATGAAGGCCCCCTCACTTTCCCTTCCACCTGTCTGTCTGGGGAGCAGTGGGTGTTCAGCGGTTAAGCCCCAGGGGCCCTGCCTCTGGCTGAGGCTGAGGGAGACCTCCCAGCCTCTCCTTTCTTCTCCTCTGCAGGTGTCAGGCTGCCGAGGACCCTTCCCTCTTTCACGCCAACACCACCAATTTCATCTCTGGCTTCATTTTCTCCTCCAAGGCTGGAGATCCAGGTTTGCTTGTTTCACCCAGCCTCTGCTTCTCTCTCACAGAAGAACACGTGTCCTTTCCGCGCCACGGCTTCACCGAGGATCAGCCAAGGAAGAAGGCAGGGAAAGAACAGTAAGTGTGGGGATGCCTCGGGGCTCAAGAACTCTTAGCAGGGGCTCACCTTTGGGGTCCTGACTTCTCTGGGCATCCCTTGGCCTCGGCACGCTCTGAGTTCTCTGCACTGGATAGTTTCACAAGGACAGAGCTCACCTCTCCCTGGGGTGGGGGTGGGGATGGGGGGATGGGTGTGCACTCCACACTCCTGCCCGCTCTCCCTTAGGGGTGATGGGCTCTCGGGCTTGCAGTTCCAATCAGGACTGAATGACAGAATCAACTAGTATCGCCTCTGACGCCATTTTTCTGAAATAAATATTTGACATTTCCGAGGGCCCCAGACCCAAGAACACTTCTTTCTGTGTATTCGCTACTCCATAGAGAAATGACCTGCTCTAGGCCTTTCTTCACATAGCCTACAACAGAGCAGAGTCAGACTGCCTGCATTCCAGCCCTTACCCTGTCACTTGCCTGCTACCTAAATGACCTCGGGCGTGACACTGAACCCCTTTAAGCCTCAGTTTTCCTCACCCATTGAATTGTGGTGAGGTCTCAAAGACCTCCTGGTACACAGTAAACATTAACACCAGGACTCTTGGCAACATCTGGTAGCCACAGTCCCGCACCTAAAGGGGTAACGCCTGGCACGGCAGGGGCCTCCTGGACTTTGCTCCATCACTGCAGCCGGCGACCATTCCGATTGGTCAGCACCTGTGCCGTCCTGGTTGCCAAATATTTTTAGTCTTCATGCTGGTTGTACTATGTGTACTGAAAGCAAAGTCACACAGAGGAGTGTGTGCTAATGGGTCTTTAAAGTGTAGGAGAGGTGAGAAAAGGAATCACAAGCAGAAGCACGGGGTGTGTGGGAGGGAGCAGAGGTGGCTTTTGTCTGCACTGTGATAGGCAAACAGGATCTTAACGGCTCACAGCCTAGTAGAGAAGCACAGGGAAGGCGGCTGTATTATTTCCTGTGCTACCATAATGAATGACCACAAACTGGGCTTAAAAACAAAACGAATTTATTCTCTTACAATTTAGGAGGTCAGAAGTCCAAACTGCCTCTGAAAGCATGGCAGGGCCATGCTCCCTCTGAAGACTCCAGAAGAGAATCCTCCCTTGCCTTTTCCAACTTCTGGTGGCTCAGGGGTTCACTGGCTTGTGGCGGCGTCACTCCAACCTCTGCCTTCCTCTTTACGTGGCCTTGTCCTGTGAGCTTCTGTGCCTCAGCTCTCCCTCTGCCTTTCTCTTATAAGGACATCTGTCATTGGAGTTAAGTCCAGGATGATCTCATCTTGAGAGCCTTAATGTCATTACATCTGCAAAGATCTTTTTTTTCAAGATAAAGTCACATTCACAAGCTCTGGGGGTTAAGACTTGAACATATCTTTTGGGGATCCACTATTCTGTACTTCACCCCACTACAATTATACACAAAAGCAGAGGCCTTTGCACACAGATGGCACTTAATAAATACTGGGGCTGATACATATCTTTATTGCACTTGATGACTTTCAGAAGGCTGTAATTCTATGACATTGAAGAGTGTGATGTGGGAGCCTTGGTGCTTACCCAGAAACGTTACTCAGCAGTGTTCTGCTCTAGCTGTAGCAGAGAATCTGTTTCATCATCTTTTCTAGCTTCTAGAGGCCATCTGCAATTCCTTGGCCCCATGTCACTCCCGCCGCTTCCTTCTCTGACTCTGGCCCTCCTGCCTCCCCTTTTTTTTAAAATTAATTAATTAATTATATTATTTATTTATTTATTTATGGCTGCATTGGGTCTTTGTTGCTGCACGGGGATTTTCTCTAGTTGCGGCGAAGGGGGGCTGCTCTTCGTTGCAGTACATGGGCTTCTCATTGCGGTGGCTTCTCTTGTTGCGGAGTACGGGCTCTAGGTGCGCAGGCTTCAGTAGCTGTAGCACGCAGGCTCAGTAGTTGCAGCTCACAGGCTCAGTAGTTGCAGCACGTGGGCCCTAGAGCATGCGGACTTCAATAGTTACGGCATACAGGCTTCAGTAGTTACAGAGCACAGGCTCAGTAGTTGTGGCCCCCGGACTTAGTTGCTCCACGGTATGTAGGATCTTCCCGGACCAGAGCTCGAACCCATATCCCCCGCATTGGCAGGCGGATTCTTAACCACTGCACCACCAAGGAAGCCCCTGCCTCTCTTTTATAAGGACCTCATAAGGACCCTTATAATTAGATTGGGTCCACCCAGATAATTCAGTATGAGCTTCTCATCTCAAGATCCTTAATTTAATCACATCTGTAAAGTGTTTTGCCATGTAAGATAACATAATCAGGTTCCAGAGATTAGAATGTGGATATCTTTGGGGGCCATTATTCTACTGACCATATCTGGGAACTCAGGTTTCATTCTAAAAGCAGTAGAACTCAATGGGTTTCAAGCAGGGAAGTGAAACCAGCAGAATCAGCAGATGATAAAAGCAGAAGAATCATGCTGGATAGCAGAGACAAAAAGAGTAGCTATGGCCAGAGGATTTTAAAGTAAGCTAGAAGCACCATATACAATATTTTTAAACCTATGGAATATCTGGTCATGTGTAGGATAACTGGTTTTGGTCTTTCTCAATTAATCCTTTGAAGTTTTTATGAAGCCCTGAGTCCCAAGAGGTCTTTGGTTATTATTATAGGTGGACAGCTGGACAAGGTGGACCCGCATGACTATTTGGGCCAAGATTCTATGCCCACCACCAGTAAGCCAGGTGTGTGTGTGTGGCTGGGGTAATGCTGTTTTAGTAGGCACAGTTCCTTGTCCAAACATTGCCCAGTAGAGAAAGATACTGGAACCAATTAAAGGATAAGGAAGTGGCCAAACAGCAATAGGAATAAAACTTTAAGAAATCCAAGAATGTGGATTATGTTGATTCCTGGAAATGCTTTATTACCACTAAGTAAAAAGGGTGAACAGAATTGTTCATACTGACTACATGTGTGTTTAAGGGATATGTAAATTAATAAAGATTTTCATAGAGTTTTAACTTTTCTCTGAAGTTGGTGAAGTTTACTCAAACATGTCTGGGCTTCTGGCAACAGCTTCCTGTCTCTGATCTTGCACAGAGTTGCTCAGAATTGCCCAGAATGCCTTCCAGAGACTCCTTTTGGCTCGCTTCTTTCTGCTCCTCTCTTCACTGGGTTTCTGATCCCATTCCTCCTTACTTCAACTCTCTTTACCTACCTCAATGCTACCTTGTTTAGATGACCTGTTAGAATAAAATTCCTGTGTTCACTGGCTGCCCCTGCTGGCCCAGGAGTCCTGGCTCCCCCTTCACAGCTATGGGTGAGAACGTCAGGCTCCCTGCCCGGGGCCACTTAGGGTCAGACAAGTCAGGCCGGCCCAGCAGGTTTCATCTCCAACTAGGGAATCAGAGAGATGGGATAAAAATTCCTTTCCAGAAACACATTGCCTGGAAACGTTACAAGTTATTTACCAACCAGTATAAGAAAAACTGCATTCAGTCATGAATTTTTCATAGCAACATAAATCTTAGAGCTGACACTGAATATTGGGATCCAGAAAGGGTATTATCCAATGACACCTTGATGGGGAAAAGCAAACAAACATGAAAAAGCCCAAAATGTCCTTCAGGAGACTGGAAGATAGCACGGTTCTGATGTGTAATTATCCATTACATCAAACCATACAGCCCGGGATTGAGAAGCAGGGGAGAATAGCATAAAGATTTAAAAACACATGGGCTTCCCTGGTGGTGCAGTGGTTGAGAGTCCGCCTGCCGATGCACGGGACATGGGTTCGTGCCCCGGTCCAGGAGTATCCTGCATGCCGCGGGGTGGCTGGGCCCGTGAGCCATGGCCGCTGAGCCCACACGTCCGGAGCCTGTGCTCCACAACCGGAGAGGCCACAACAGTGAGAGGCCTGTGTACCGAAAAAAAAAAAAAAAAAAGATTTAAAAACACAGATTCTGGACCCAGATTTTCTGAGCTCAAACTCCAACTCTGTCACTGCTGCTTTTGGACAAGTGATTTAACCACTTTTTATCTTAGTTTCTATACCTGCTCAGTCAGGATAATAATAGTACCTTACTTTATTGGGTTGTTTTGAAGATTAAATGAGAAAATATATAAAAAGCACTTAGAACAGTGCCTGGAATGTAGCAAGCACTAAATGTGTGTTAGCTACTATTATTTTTACTGAAATCTGTCCAATGCTGTACATCACTGATTTTGGAAACTGCTTAGATAACCTATCTGGCTTCTTAAATAAGTGGCACCCATGAACCAAAACTCACAGAGCAATGACATTTTACCTGTTGATTTAAACTCTCCAAAGGCATCTTGATGGTAGCTGGATAGGAGGCTGAAGCATGATCTGTCTGGTGCGTGGTTTATTGGTGCAGCAAGATGCTAATAAGGTCACAGGGCAGAATAGTAAAGTCTTTGCTCCTCCAACCATCTCTCAAGCATAAGCCACTGGCCCAAAGTACATCTGGTCACCATTACTGGCCATTATTGGACTGTGGGCACCATTATTGGAGAAATTACCACAGCTCTATAGGCAACATATGATAGGTCATTAGGATCCCCTAGCTGAATAAATAATGCATTTTACCACCATCCAGGGGACTGGATAAGGATAATTCGAAGAAGACAGAGCGAGGGACTTCCCTGGTGATGCAGTGGCTAAGAATCCACCTGCCAATGCAGGGGACCCAGGTTCAATCCCTGGTCTTGGAAGGTCCCACATGCTGCGGAGCAGCTGAGCCCGAGCGTCACGACTACTGAAGCCCACGCACCTAGAGCCCATGCTCTGCAACAAGAGAAACCACCGCAATGAGAAGCCCACTCACCACAACAAAGAGTAGCCCCTGCTCGCCGTGACTAGAGAAAGCCCACACACAGCAATGAAGACCCAACACAGCCAAAAATAAATAAATAAATTTATTTTTTTAAAAATGAAGAAGATAGGGCCTCCCTGGTGGCGCAAGTGGTTGAGAGTCCGCCTGCCGATGCAGGGGATACGGGTTCGTGCCCCGGTCTGGGAGGATCCCATATGCCGCGGAGCGGCTGGGCCCGTGAGCCATGGCCGCTGAGCCATGGCCGCTGAGCCTGCGCGTCCGGAGCGCGTCCGGAGCCTGTGCTCCGCAACGGGGGAGGCCACAACAGTGAGAGGCCCGCATACAGCAAAAAAAAAAAAAAAAAAAAAAAAATGAAGAAGATAGAGAGGAAAAGAATCCATATAAGAATATACTGATACACAATTTTGAATTGCTTGGAAGTGTGACAAAATATTACATAAAAAGAGGCAGAGATAGACCCACATGCACAATCTTGGATAAGTAACTTTCACTTTACCAATCACAGTTTCAGCTTCCTTATTAGCAAAGGGATGGGGGTGCAGACGGTGACCTAGATTAGTCTTACTGGAAGACCAAATCCTTTCTTATGTGAAACATCCAGAATCTCACATGACACATTATTAGAAACACTATCTTAGAGGATCTGTAATGAGGAGTATCCCATTTACTATGCCCCCAGGGCTTCAGCAACAGTTCAGGGGCTCAGACAAAGGTCTCCTCCCCAGGTCCCCATAACAATGCCTCCTCTTAGCACTTCTCTGTGCCCTTGGGTCTAGGTGTCATGTCCATTGATGTTATTCCAGTTTTTAGACTCCAAACACATATGTGAATATGAATATTTATGCATAAGCTTGAAGACAGAGAGAAAAGAGAGCCCATAAGAGTTTCATATTGGTCTGAAACTCAAGACTCCATTTAATTCTTCTGGGTCCTCTATCTTAATAGAACCTGGTTGATGGTCTCTGGTGTCATTTAATGTCCTCTCTGGGTTAATCTCATGGCATTCCCCGCTCCCCACCCCCCCCCCACCCCCACCACCACCACACTCACCACTCAGGATAATTGCCTCAGTGCTGCTGAATTTGTTTTTCTATGGAAAACAGTATAGTGATTCCCCTACAGTAGCTGCACCATTTTACATTCCCACCAGCAGTGCACAAGGATTCAAATGTCTCCATACCCACACCAATATTTGTTATTTTCTTTTTTTAATATATAATAGCCATACTAATAGATGCAAAATGCCAGCAGATGTTTTTAAGATCATTTGGGTAGGAGGGCTTGCCAACACAACTTAACCAGACACCTGCCACCCAGACTATTTAATAGCACAATTAGGGGACATCCTGGTCCCCACCATCCAAGAATCCACCGTCTACTTCTGGTACTGTCCAAGTTCCTATTATAAATCCAAATGGCCCAAGGATGTTTGGTTATACCCTCCCAAACTCAATCTGTCCCATGCATTAATCCTTAATGACTTCCCTGATACCTTGAAAAAACTCAATAGTCTGCATTTACACTAATTTTTTTAAAAAACACTTTTTAAATAATAGCTTTATTGAAGTCTAATTCACATACCATAAAATTCCCCTTTTTAAGGTAACATATTTTTAAAGGCAACTTTCTGGTTACTATCAGTGATTAAGATGGTTGCCTCTAAATTCACGGTCACTTTTGGGAAGAAAAGCAGTTTGTGATAGAGCAATAGAGTACTGTCCCTCAACTAGGCATCTGTTTATCAGTTTTGATGAAGATCTTTGTGACAAGAAACTAGGAAGCCATCAGGAACCAAGGCTACTTTTTCTCTCTTCCTCATGGTCTACACTACCTTGGTCTCTCTGTTTCTCACAGCATCATTGCTTCTCTGTGTGCATCTGTTCCACTCAAAATTTGAATTGCTTTTACTGTTCATGGCCCCAATTCTAACTCACCTTCCCTCTTTCTAGGCATGCTTTCCTTTCCTGCTCCCATTACTAACACCTTCATTCTTTCAGAAGGACATGCTGATTGGCCCAGCTTATCTTTTCCAGCAGGACCACATGACAAGTGCTGACCTGCCAGTGTTATATTGTTATATTATATTAGTTTTAGGTATACAACATAGTGATTCAATATTTTTATATATTATACTTCATTTAAAGTTATTACAAAATAATGGCTATACTTCCCTGTGCTGTGCAATATATCCTTGTTTCTTACAGATATTTTTCAAGGTATTAAAGAATTTTATTTTATTTTATTGAGGTATAGTTGATTTAAAGACACATTGTAATTAAAATGACAAAAATTAAAGAGAAAGAGAGAATCTTCAAAGCAGCAAGGGAAAAGCAACTAGTTAGTACAAGGAAACTTCCATAAGACTATCAGCTGACTTTTCAGCAGAAACTTACAGGCCAGAAAGAAGTAGCAAGATATATTTAAAGTGATAAAAAAAAAAAAAAACCCAAAACTACAACCAAGAATACTCTATCCAGCAAGGCCATCTTTCAAATTTGAAGGAGAGAAAGTTTCACAGGCAAGCAAAAGCTAAAAGAGTTAAGCACCACTAAACCAGCTTTACAAGAAATGATAAAGGGACTTCTCTAAATGAAAAAGAAAAGAGCAAAACTAAAAATATGAAAATTATGAAAAGAAAATTATTAAAGGAAAAAATCTCATTGTTAAAGGCAAATATACAGTAAAGGTAGCAGATCAGCCACTTATAAGGCTGGTAGGAATGTTAAAAGACAAAAATAGTAAAATCATCTATATCCATGATAACTAGTAAAAGGATACACACACACACACAAAGAAAAGATATAAAAAATGAGGTCAAAAACAGTAAACGTGGTGAGGGTGAATAAAAATGCATTTGAACTTAAGAGATCAACTTAAAATAATCATGTATATATTTAGGTTGTTATATATAAACCTCAGGGTAACAACAAACCAAAAATTTACAATAGATACACAAAAAAAGAAAGGAATCCAGGTCTTCCCTGGTGGCAGAGTGGTTAAGAATCCGCCTGCAGGGGCTTCCCTGGTGGCACAGTGGTTGAGAGTCTGCCTGCTGATGCAGGGGACACGGGTTCATACCCTGGTCTGGGAAGACCCCACATGCCATGGAGTGGCTAGGCCCGTGAGCCATGGCCGCTGAGCCTGCACATCCGGAGCCTGTGCTCCACAACGGGAGAGGCCACAACAGTGAGATGCTCGCGTACCGTAAAAAAAACAAACAAAAAAAAAAAAACAAAGTATCCGCCTGCCAATGCAGAGGACACAGGTTTGAGCTCTGGTCCGGGAAGATCTCACATGCCCAGAGAGAGAAAAACTAGTTGTGGTGCACAGGAGCAACTAAGCCCATGTGCTACAACTACTGAGCCTATGCTCTAGAGCCCATGAGCCACAACTACTGAAGCCCTCACGCTTAAAGCCCATGCTCCACAACAAGAGAAGCCACCACCATGAGAAGCCTGCGCACCGCAACAAAGAGTAGCCCCTGCTCAACACAAGTAGAGAAAGGCTGCGCACAGCAACGAAGACCCAATGCAGCCAAAAATAAATAAATAAATAAATAAATTTTTTAAAAAAGAAAGAAAGAAAGGAATCCAAACGTAATACTAAAGACAGTCATGAAATCACAAGGGAAGAAAGAGAACAAAAGAAGAGAGGGAAAAAAAGAACAACAAAACAATAAACAAAATGGCAATAAGCACATGTCTATCAATAATTACTTTAATGTAAATGGACTATATGTTTCAATCAAAGACATAGAATGGCTGAATGGATTAAAAAAAAAAAACTCAAGGCCCATTTATGCTGCCTACAAGAGACTCATCTCAGATCTAAAGACACACACAGACTGAAAGGGAGTGGAAAAAAGTATTACATGCAAATGGAAACAAAAAGAAATCTGGGGTAGCAAGACTTATATTAGACAAAATAGGCTTTAAAACAAAGACTATAACAAGAGACATAAAAGGACGTTACTTAATGATAAAGTGATCAATCCAACAAGGAGATATAACAATTATAAATATATATGCGCCCAACACAGGAGCACCTAAATACATAAAGCAAATATTAAAAACATAAAGGGGAAAATGGACAGTAACATAATAATAGTAGAAGACTTTAACAGCCCACTTACATCAACGGACATATCATCCAGAAAAAAATTCAATATGGAAATGCTGGTCTTAAATGACATACTAAACCAAATGAACTTAATAGATATATATAGAACATTCCATCCGAAGGCAGCAGAATACACTTTTTTTTTTTTTTTTGGCTGTGTTGTTTCTTAGTTGCGGCACGCAAGATCTTTTGTTGTGGAGTGCAGGCTCTTCGTTTCAGCATGCGGGCTTCTCTCTAGTTGTGTGTGGTGCACAAGGTTCTCTCTAGTTGTGGTGCATGGGCTCCAGAGCACATGGGTTCTGTAATTGTGGCATGTGGGCTCTTTAGTTGTGGCGCACGGGCCCTCTACTTGTGGCGCGTGGGCTCAGTTGCCCCGTGGCATGTGGGAGGGATCTTAGTTCCCCAACCAGAGATCAAACCCACATCCTCTGCATTGGAAGATGGATTTTTAACCACTGGACCACCAGGGAAGTCCCTACACATTTGTTTTAAGTGTACATGGAACATTCTTCAGAATAGACCACATACTAGGCCACAGAACAAGTCTCAATAAATCTGAGAAGACTGAAATTCTATCAGGCTTCTTTTCTGACCACATTGTATGAGACTAGAAATCAACCACAAGAAAAAAAAAAACTACAAAAACCACAAACACATGGAGGATAAACAATATGCTACTAAATAACCAGTGGGTCACTGAAAAAAATCAGAGGAAATAAAAAGGCCTGGAGACAAATGAAAATAGCAACACAATGATCCAAAAACTATGGAACACAGCAAAAGCAGCTCTAAGAGGGAAGTTTATAGCAAGAGAAGCCTACCTCAGGAAAGAAGAAAAATCTCAAATAAATAACCCAACCTTACATCTAAAGGAATTAGAAAAAGGACAAACAAAATCCAACCTTAGTAGAAGGAAAGAAACAATAAAGATCAGAGCAGAAATAAATGAAATAGAGACTAAAAAATATTTAAAAGATCAATGAAACAAAAAGCTGATTCTTTTAAAAGATAAACACTATTGACAAACCTTTAGCCAGACTCATCAAGAAAAAAAGAAAGAAGGCTAAAATAAATGAAATAATAAATGAAAGAGGAGAAGTTACAACCGACACCACAGAAATACAAAGGGTCATAAGAGATTACTACAAACAATTATATGCCAATAAAATGGACAACCCAGAAGAAATGGATAAATTCCTAGAAAGATACAACTTCCCAAGACTGAATGAGGAAGAGATAGAAAATATTAACAACCAATTACCAGTAATGAAACTGAATCAGTAATTTTAAAAAATTCCAACAACCAAAAGCCTAGGACCAGATGGCTTCACAGGCGTATTATACCAAATGTTTATAGAAAAGTTAACAACTATCCTCAAACTATTCCAAAAATTGAAGAGGAAGAAACACTTCTAAACTCATTCTAGGAGGCCAGCATCACCCTGGCACCAAAACCAGACAAAGACACCACAAAAAGAGAAACCTACAGGCCAATATCCCTGACAAACATAGGTGCAAATATCCTCAACAAAATGTTACCAAACCCAATCCAACAATACATTAAAAGGATCATACACCATGATCAAGTGGGATTTATCCCAGAGATGCAAGGATGGTTTGATATCTGTAAATCAATCAATATCATACACCACATTAACAAAATGAAGAATAAAAATCATATGATAATCTCAATAGATGCAGAAAAACCTTTTGACAAAATTCAACATACACTCTTGCCACTTCTATTTAACGTAGTACTGGAAGGCCTAGCCACAGAGATCAGACAAGAAAAAGAAAAACATGTCATCTAAAATGGAAGGGAAGAAGTAAAACTGTCACTATTTGCAGATACAGAAACATATATATATATATTTGAAATATATATATTTGAATTAATAAATGAATTCAGTAAAGTTGCAGGATACAAGATTAATACACAGAAATTTGTTGCTTTCCTATACACTAACAATGAACTTTAAAAAGAGAAAGAAGGAGGGACTTCTGCAGCAGTCCAGTGTTTAAGACTCCACACTTCCATTACAGGGGGTGCGGGTTCAATCCCTGGTCAGAGAACTAAGATCCCATATGCCATGTGGTGTGGTCAAAAAAAAAAAGAAAAAAAAAGAGAGAGAGAGAAGACAGGAAAACAATTTAATGTATAATTGCATTAAAAAGAATAACATACTCAGAAATAAACTTAACCGAGGAGGTGAAAGACCTATACTCTGAAAACTGTAAAACACTGATGAAGGAAATTGAAAATGATACCAAGAAATGGGGAGGTATCCTGTGTTTTGGATTAGAAGAGTTAATATTGTTAAAATGCCCATGCTACTCAAAGCAATCTACAGATTCAATGCAGTCCCTATTAAAATACCAATGGCATTTTTCACAGAACTAGAAAGAAAATTTGTATGGAAACACTAAAATCCCTGATTCATCAAAACAATCTTGAGAAAGAACGGAGCTGGAGGTATCATACTCCCTGATTTCAAACTATACTACAAAACTACTGTAATCAAATCAGTATGATACTGGCATAAAAACAGACATCTAGATCAATGGAACAGAATAGAGAGCCCAGAAACAAACCTAAGCATATATGGTCAATTAACCCATGACAAAGGAGGCAAGAATATACACTGGGGAATGGACAGTGTCTTCGGTAAATGGTGTAGGGAAAACTGGACAGCTACATGCAAAAGAATCAAAATGAACTACTTTCTTACACCATATACAAAAATAAAATCAAAATGGATTAAAGACTTAAAGGTAAGATCTGAAACCATAAAACTCCTAGAAGAAAACATTGGCAGTACACTCTTTGTCACCAGTTGTAGCAGTATTATCTTTGGATCTGTCTCCTTAGGCAAGGAAAACAAAACCAAAAAATAAACAAATGGGACTATATCAAATACAAAGCTTTTGTACAACAAAGAAAAATGTCAACAAAATGAAAAGTCCACCTACTGAATGAGAGAACATATTTGCAAGCAATATATCTGATAAGGAGTTAATATCCAAAATATATAAAGAACTCGTACAACTCAACATCAAAAAAATCAAACAACCTGATTAAAAAATGGACAGAGGACCTGAATAGACACTTGTCCAAAGAAGACATATTGATAACCAACAGATACATGAAAAGATGCTCAGCATAACTAATCATCAGAGAAATGCAAATCCAAACCACAATGACGTAACACCTCACACTTGTCAGAATGGCTATCATCAAAAAGACAAGATAAACGGGTGTTGGCAAGGATGTGGAGAAAAGGAAACCCTAGTGCACTGTTGGTGGAAATGTAAATTGGTGCAGCTGCTATGGAAAACAGAATGGAGTTTCCTCAAAAAATTTAAAATAAGACTATCATATGATCTAGCAATTCCACTTCTGGGTATTTACCCAAAGAAAACCTAAACACTAATTGGAAAGGATATATGCACTGTATTCACCCCTATGTTTATTGCAGCATTAATAGCCAACATGGAAGCAACCAGAAGTGCCCATCAATAGATAATGGATAGAGATAATGGCATATATGTGTATATGTGTGTATACATATATATAAAGTGGAAATTACTCAGCCATAAAAAAGAATGAAATCTTGCCATCTGCAAAAACATGGATAGACTTAGAGGACATTATGCTAAGTGAAATAAGACAGAGAAAGACAAATACCATATAATTTCACTTATACATGGAAAGTAAAAAACAAAACAAATGAACAAATATAACAAAAAAAGAAACAGATTCATAGATATAGAGAACAAACAGGTGGTTCCCAGAGGGCAGGTGGGTGGGGGGATGAGTGAAAAAAGTGAAGGAGATCAAGAGGTACAAAATTCTAGTTACAAAACAAATGAGTCATGGGGATGAAATGTCCAGTATGGGGCATATAGTCAATAATATTGCAATAACTTTGTATGATGACAGATGGTAACTGACTTGTATGATCACTTAGTAATGTACAGAAAGATTTTTTTTGTTTTTTTCTTAATTTTTATTGGAGTATAATTGTTTTACAATATTGTGTTAGCTTCTACTGTACAGCAAAGTGAATCAGCTATACATATATATATATATCCCCTCTTTTTTGGATTTCCTTCCCATTTAGGTCACCACAGAGCATTGAGTAGAGTTCCCTGTGCTATATAGCAGGTTCTCATTAGTTACCTATTTTATACACAGTATCAGTAATATATAGAAATATTGAATCACTATGTTTACATCTGAAATAACATAGTGTTGTAGGTCAATTATACTCCACTTTTAAAAAAGGAGAGAAAGAAACACAGCTGTCAGTGTGATATGAAGAGGAACTGACGGCAACTGAACACATGGTGGGGTAACTTACAGGAGGGGAAGCTTAAGACTAGGAAACTAGAAAACATGAATCTTTTGTAATGGATCTATATCTATATCTATATCTATATAGACTATATATATATATATATGGCCATTTGCTCCAGATAAGTGAGGCATCATCTTTATTATACTGAACTGTACTCTTTGCTCTATAGGGAGACACTATATCTTCCAAGGCTGTTCACTATATAAACTTCCTTAGATGAAGCTAAGAAAGATAATCCAGATTAAAGGGAAGTCAGTATCTCTGCTTGCAAGCCATGAAGAAACAAGAAAGATACATGGAGAATTATCTCCCAATAGTAGTTACTAGCAAATTCCCCTTCCTCACCTTTTCGTATAAATACTACGAGTATTATAGGGTTTAATTGTGTGTGCTTTGATTTGAAGTTTATGATTGTGAATGTGGACATTCTAAAATCTTTTCTGCATGGTGATTATAATGGACCATTGCAGCAATGCTTAAATGCAAAGGTAAGATGCCTATGCTCATTTTATTCGTTTAAGAGTCGTAGAAATAGAACAGCCTTTGCCTGGGCCCTTGTAGGCTGTACTTGGTAAGTGTTTACCAGCCCCACCTAAAAGAGTACAGATAGGTGTCCACCTGGTTTAACCAGGCTACCCAGAACGACAGGGCAGGCACCAATCATAAGAATCTAGCATAGGGAGTTACAAATTTAAATGCCTACATTGGCCAGGCTGGTAGGTAAATGAGTGAGGCGGTTAGTTGTAATAACTAGAGTAGTAGTGACCACAGCAACAGGAGAGACCATGATCCATCTGAAGTTGGTGGCCACTTCTCAGCTTCAACTGATTATTTTCATGTAAGAATGAGGGTCCCAAGCTGCTTGACTTTTTTCCCCAAAGAAATTGGAAATGGGACTTTTATGTGATATCATTTGCTCCTTTAAATGTTGACAAATAATGCAAGTTTAAAGTATTATAAGTGTCCAGGAGAAAGCCCAAAGGAACAGTGGGTTGGAATTGAGAGAGCAGAGTCATAAAGGAAGGAGCCAGCTCTGATAGACCCCTTATCTCCTCTTCTAAGGGGGTAGCTAAAACCTTGGTTGACCCTAGTCTTAATAGGTAAACCCAACTGATTGGGAGAACACAAAGTTAGGAAAAGTAGATGGAGATCTGCTAGAATCACTTTCTTGCCCTCTTGTCCCACCCTCACTTGTCCCACCCTCACACCCCCAGGGGAGGAAAAATGACTTCCTTTATTGGGAATTTAGAAAAAGGGAATTGTGCATGTCTGGATCAGTTCACTCCTCTCCCTCTCTTTGAGATTTGTCTACCTACAAAGAACACAAGATTTTGTCTCTTTCTTGATGTCTATGGCGTAAGTTTTACAGTAGCCAATTTGCATGGCAGGGAGTGGTGGGGCGTGGGGGCAGGTCCCTGTGGCTATTTAGCACTACCAGAGACAACATCATTCCCTGAGTGCCACTCAACATCAACTTCTCTCAGTAATAAAGCTGACATGTTATTCTCCACCCTATTAACACTTCAGTCTATTTCTCAATTGTTTCCAAATTTGGGCAGGAATTAAGGTGTGGCATTTATTTATCCCTTCCAGCTCAAATGGGCATTATTATTATTTCCACTTTACAGGTGAGAAAATGGAGGCATTGGTTGATTGAGATCTATCTTGTTCCACATTCTCTGCTCCTAAAAACCACCAGTGCTATTTTTGCCTGCCTATTAGCCATTCCTCCTTCTTCTAGTATCAACATTTTGATCTGGGCTTCCCTGGTGGCACAGTGGTTAATAGTCCACCTGCCAGTGCAGGGGACACAGGTTCGAGCCCTGGTCCAGGAAGGTCCCACATGTCACAAAGCAACTAGGCCCGTGCACCACAGCTACTGAGCCTGTGCCCTAGAACCTGCAAGCCACAACTACTGAGCCGGCGTGCCACAATTACTGAAGCCCATGCACCTACAGCCCGTGCTCCACAACGAGAGAAGCCACTGTGATGAGAAACCCATGCACCACAATGAAGAGTAGCCCCTGCTTGCCTCAACTAGAGAAAGCCCATGCAGCAATGAAGACCCAACACAGTCAAAAATAAAATAAAGTAAAATTTATATATAAAAAAATGTTGGATCTTACATGGAATTTTCACTGTACATTTGATAGGGGTAAGGTTGACTCACCCCTTCTTCCAGGAGTAGGATATTTCAGAGCTGGTCAATCAGAGCAACAGAACCATCTGAATACTGTGATTGGTTCAGGAATGAACAGATGATACAAGCTTGACAAACTAGAATCAATTAAACTTAACCTGGTACAATGTTGGGGAAGAGACATATTCTCTTCCCAGTGGGGTCATCAGAAGAAAGGAATAAAAGCCTGGAACTTCTGACAGCCATCTTGCCACCAGAAGGAGAATGTGTATAGAGCCTAAAGAGAGGAACAGAATGTAAAAGTGGTGTGCCAGTTAACAACAGATTACCTCTTGGCTCCAAATTCACCCTTTATTGTCTATTCTACAAAAATGTAGTGGGTCCTTACATAGTTTTCTTTACCAGCTGTCATGATATTACACTTTGTCAATAGAGAGCACTGGAGAAACATGGCAGAAGAAAGGGTTCTGCTTCCCAGTTCCATGTGTTCACTGGGAATGGGGGCCACTTCTCCCATGTCTGCCACTTGCAACATCGATGGCTTTGCTAGTATCTGCTCCTTCAGTGCCAGCAGCACCCAGTGGCCAGCAGCTTACCCTGGCACCTACTTCAGATACACTTCCTCATGAACAGCTTTCCCCAGCACTATGGGGATGAATTTCCAGTAAGTTGCAGGGGGAAGATTTCCAGCAAGTTCCACTGAAACAGCATGACAGTAACTTATTTGCCTATCAGTGAGATACAGCTGTGCCCTCTCCAACAAGATCTGGATCTCAGGTGGGGAGATGGGAATGCCTAGATCTTTCTTGGGTGTTCTATATCAGCCCCAGGAGTATTGCTCCATATACCCACACTTCCTGCATTCTTCAGGACGGTTTACTTCTTGCCGGCCATTCCCATGTTACTCCAATCTCCTGTTACAGGTAATAATTCTTTTTTTTTCACTATTTTATAATTGTTATTGAAATATAGTTGGTTTACAATGTTGTGTTGGTTTCAGGTGGACAGCAAAGTGAATAATTCTTTAGGTTAAACTTTTCCTGTTCAAACGATTGTGTGGTTTCTCCCTCCTGATGGGACTCTGAATGGCACAGATGGCGAAGGAGACCAGGCCTTGATGGCTTTAGCTGGGCCAGAAGCTGCCTCTTCCTCTGGACTTTCCAGTTATGTAAGCCAATACTTTTTTTTCTTAATGGAGCCATTTTGAACTGGGATTTCTGCCTCTGACAAATTAAAGAATCTCAATTACATAAGCCACAAAAGGATAAGGAACAATTAAAGGAACAAGAAATGTTTACCCATAAAAAAGTCATCTTCCTAGGAGGCAGTATGAGAACTATTTACGTTTTCATTGTGTGAAAGAATTTGAATGTTATGATCAATTTGAATTGTATGACCATAAGATAATTTGTCATCTCATGACCAAATTAGAACCAATGGGTAGTAGTTACAGAGAGACAAAAATCTCAGCTCATCGTGACAGCATAAGGAAAAACTCTCCAGCAATTCAGTGTTCAAAGGTGAAATGAACTGCCTTGTCCTTTGGGAGGGCCCTGTCCCTGAAGGGGCTGGGAACAAGAGGTGACAGTCACCTGCAGGTATGCTATGGAAGAGATTTTTGCATTGGGTGGGATATGCAACTAAATGACCTGTAAAGTCCCTCCCAAATCTAAAATTCTACTACTAGATTGTGAAACTTCCTTAGCCCAAATCCTATTAGCCCGTCCCAGTTAAAAGAAGACCAGACAAGGGCAACATTGTGCATTATGTGAATCACTTGGGATTGGAACTTCGGGTACTGCCAGATGTTATCATCAGATGCAAAGAAAATGGACTAAGTCATCAGATAGGGGTGTTTAAATAGACTTCTTTGCCCTGCTAAGAACACAATGTATTGCATGAAAAACAGGAAAGCAATTGCTGTAAATAAAATCATTCTAAAAATAAGCATATCAAACACTTGGTTTTAATTTGGCCTGAGCATATTTACCTGACTCAGAATTAGATTGCTTAAACGAGAAGGTAAATGAAAAGTGCTCCAACATCCGGCTTCACCGAAGGTATGGAACATTAAGCTTGGAGGCAGCCAACATTGATTCTATTCCGGCTTTTTATGGTGTCCTTGGGGCAAGGGGGAGGGGAAGAGAAAGAAGAAAAAGAACTTGATTTTGCTGAGCTTTGGCTTGTCCCAGTACAAAAATCAACAAAACAATAGTCACACCTACATCACAGAGTATGTGAAAGTTAAACAGGAAATGCCTGCAAAAATAGAAAACAATGTATTTGTCTATGAACATAATAGATATTTTGAGCCGGAATCTTTTAATGCAAAGGTTTCTGGGTATAAATTACACTGAAAGCTGCATTATTTAGCCAATATTTCCCAACACCCTCAGAATTAATATAACTTGTAAAGATATCTGCTCCAAAACTAGCTAGTTCTAGCACGTAGGACAAATTGGTTTAACATATACCAAAAGAAAAAGAAAAAGAAAGTGAAACTAAAACATATAGAAAATCAGTAACACAGTATACTCAAAGGCATAATATATTCAGAAAGTCAGAGACAACTTTGCATCTGACTGTATATGGAGTAGTCCTCTAGACCAAACATTTCAACAAATCAGATCACTTCCTTTTCACTATCGATAATTTTTTCCCCTTCTCTTTAAGAGAAAAAAAAAAAATCCAACCACAGCTCCATCACAGTTTTTGTGGAGCAAAACTTGCTTTCAAGTTTAACTACTTACTTTGTCCTTATATTTACTATTGTTTCTTCTATTTATTTTTTTCATGCAGGCCGCATCCTGAGCAGGAAATCATTTTAAAACCTAATTCTTATGGATATCCACATTTCAGGGACATTTTGTGACTGCTTATTTATTCCTTACACAGAGTGAGGGAAAGCAGGAACTGGTTAGGAACCAAGAAAGGTAGGGACTGCCCCTGGATCGAGCCTTTACAATTTGGCTTCCCTGATCAGTTAAAATCAGTTTCTAGATCAGATGGACCCATCCATGTTCAATTCGCTCCAAAGGCTCATGTATGGTTTAGGGATCGTTATCTGCAGCCCAGACCAACTCGAAAGAGCCTCAGCACACTCTGTCTCAGAGGAAAAGGGTTTGGGAAAGCACATTTGCAGAGGTTCTCCTGAAGCCTGGAGCAACGAAGAAGGCACCAGAGAAAGCATCAGAGGCCAAACTTCCACAAATAGTTTATTAATAGGCACTTGCAGAGGCTCTATTATAGGAAATGCTTTAGAGGTGAGACAATAGAAGTGGGGTGGGGACTTCCCTGGCGGTCCAGTGGTTGGGACTTCGCCTTCCAAAGCAGAGGGTACAGGTTCCATCCCTGGTCGGGGAGCTAAGATCCCACATGCCTCACGGCCAAAAAAAACCCCCAAAACAAAAAGCAGAAGCAATATTGTAACAAATTCAATAAAAGACTTAAAAAGAAACAATGGTTCCACAAAAAAAAAAACCGTATAAAAAAAAAAAAAAAAAAAGTGTGGTGGCTAGGAATGAGGAGAACTCCAGGGGTGGTGTGTGTCTCCAGCAAGCCCCAGTGCGAAGGCTTGGGCTCTGTTACCTGGAGTGAAGAGATGGAAGGGGTGGAACATTCAAGAGGCTGGTCTTGCGAGAGGAGCTCTCCTCTCTGTTTAGCACAGGGAAAGAACTAGGAACTCTTCCTAGTCAACACCTTGCATGAACCATGGAAGTTTTGCCAGGCAGTGGAAGGGAAGGTGTGCAGAGAGTGCGGAAGCAGCCACCATGAACACGGCCATTTTTTTTGGCTCCTGAAGCCCAAGAGAACTGGTGGTGGCTGGTGGTGGCCCATAAGAACACACCTTGAGAGGGAAGCCAGCTTTCAGGGAAGATGGATCTCTCTGGATTAGGGTGTCGCCCCGCACTGGCAATACTGTGGCATTGACATATGAATTGAGGCCTCAATCGTACGGAAGACTTGAGGCCGTCACACTGGGGACGGCTCTAGCTGAAATTTACCATTAGCACTGGCCTGTTTTAATATGCTTAGAACATGGCTGACTAACCATGAGTATATTTTCTTTTTTTTTTTTTTCTTTTTTCTTTTTGCGGTACGCGGGCTTCTCACTGTCGTGGCCTCTCCCGTTGCGGAGCACAGGCTCCGGACGCGCAGGCCCAGCGGCCATGGCTCACGGGCCCAGCCGCTCCGCGGCATATGGGATCCTCCCAGATCGGGGCACGAACCCGTATCCCCTGCATCGGCAGGCGGACTCTCAACCACTGCGCCACCAGGGAGGCCCTGTGAGTATATTTTCTAAGGCGTAAAGGACAAAGACTCTTTGTTCCTTTCCTAGTGCACGGTCCTAAGGAAGGGCTTGCTGGGAAATGAGGCCCTGGGAGGAAATAGGTTTTTAGGATTCAGGGATTCCACCCCACCTTCACCGCGACTATACATTTGGCCCTTTCCTTCTGGAGGGGCACTCCAGTCCCAGGGAAGGGCATGACCTGGTCCAGGTAACAAGTAGCTCAGTGCCTGCCATGCAAAGATCACAATACCACACGGAACGAATGTGAGGTGAGCCAAGGGGTAAAGGGGGGATGGGCGAAGCCAAAACCAGGCCTCTGCCTTGCTGCCAGAGCCTCCAAAGGAAGATTATCCTGTTTCTCTGTTCTCAAGTCGCAAGTGAAAATTTTCCTCGAGGTAGGTATTTTTATTTTTTATTTTTATTTATTTATTTATTTATTTTTTGCGGTATGTGGGCCTCTCACTGTTGTGGCCTCTCCCATTGCGGAGCACAGGCTCCAGACGCAGAGGCTCAGCGGCCATGGCTCACGGGCCCAGCCGCTCCACGGCATGTGGGATCCTCCCAGCCCGGGGCACAAACCCGTGTCCCCTGCATCAGCAGGCGGACTCTCAACCACTGCGCCACCAGGGAAGCCCGAGGTAGGTATTTTTAGGTTAAAAGCAACCACCACCAGGTTTTGCTGCATTTATTCTCAATTTGGTCCAAACAAAAAATGGTGAAAGTGAAGCCAGAAATCTTACAATTCTCTTAGAAAAGATAGTATTATTCATACCTATAGGTTCTTTTGTGTTTTATAATCTTCTGTTTTACTATGTAAACAATCATCCTAGGAAACTATGTAGAATGTTGGCACACATTTATCACGTTAGGATGGTCTCAGAAAATTGATGAAATTATAGATTAGTTAAGTATTTTTCTTTTAATTCTATTCTAACAAGTGTAGCTTCTCTACCAAAACAGAAAAATAAGAAACCATGTGACAGTATTTATCTTGTCAATTAGGTTTCAACCGCCGTTAATTTTATGGAGTTATTACTTAAAACATTCTACAGAATGTTGCTTACTCATAAAACTGTATGTGTAAGTATGCTTATGGACAGTTTTAACAGAAAAAGAGAAAAAAAGGAAGAAACACCAATATAGAATATATTGCAAAATGATGCTGGCAAGACTAGTGGTAAGAAGAACCTAATATTAATTAAAGAAAGCAGAGCACAAAACTCTATAGTGTACAGTATAATTTTAATTTTAAATAAATATTATGCGTTCAATTAAAAATCATAGAGACGAAAAGTGGAATGGTGGTTGCCGGGGGTGGGGGGAGGGAAGAATGACGTGTTCGTGAGTAATAGGTACAGAGTTCCAGTTCCGCAAGAAGAGTTTTAGAGACGGATGGTGGTGATGTCTGCAGAACAATGTGGATCTACATAACGCCACTGAACTGTACACTTAACAATGGGTAAAATGATACATTTTATGTTATGTATATTTTACTGTAATTTCTAAAATTATATATTCAAGTTAAAAGCCTAGATGAAAATACAATAAAATACCAGAAGTCATTATTTCAGAGTGGTGGGATTACAGATGGTTTATTTTCTTTATGATTTTCCAAATTTTCCACAATAAATATTTTTTAATCCAAAAATATTTTTCAGCACCTCTTTTCAAACTCCCGTTTTCATAGATTTCTCAAATCATCAGTCTACTTTTCAACTTCTTCAAGATTGCCCCAAGCACAGACACTAGGCTTGCTTCCTCTTGGGACACAGTCTGCCGAATTTCCCATTCAGAATTCATAGAATTAGGAAAACCTATATCCCAAATAGTCCAAGAGATTTCAGTTTCATCCTCATAGTTGTAATGTCGATATTTAATTCAGAAAGTGTGCTCACTCTACCCGTACAGTTTTTCAGCTTCCCCATGGCCGTTGCCACCTAGTTTTCTCTGCACTTTCTCCCACCTCCTCCCGCTGTGGTGTAAGAATCTGTGGTATCAGAGTGTAGATGAGATTTCATACCTTTCACCATGACTGCAGTCAGTTCATTGGGTCATTGTTCAGTGCCCTATACATCATCTCTCTTCAATTCTGAGCACTCAAGATGTAGTAATAGACATTCCTTTTTTTTTTTTTAATCTATTAAGAAAATTCACTTTGGGGAAGCAGAAGAGACTCCAAATCAGAATATCACCACTAAGGCATAAGCTGCTCTCACTTGAAACTCTTTACAATGAATTTTAGAAGGTAGTTCACCAACTTCTAAAAGCTTGACTTTTATCTCAGGCGTCAACAATATAGGCAGAAGATGGATTCTCCAGCCTTATTTTAATGACTGCACAGCATTCTGCATCTTCTACTGTTGAACATTTCCATCGTTTCCAATTTTTTCCTTTGGCCGATTATGTCATTACCAATAAGGGAAGTACTTTCAATTTTTCAAATTGAGAAGTCATAGTTTAATCTTTGTTATTCATGTTTAGTTTCATTTCATGTGCAGTCAAGAACTGTGGCCTAAACAACTCTCCGTTTGGAAATTTGAGACCTAGTGCATTATATATTTTGGTAATTTCCCACGGATGCTTGAAAAGAAGATTCTCTCTGAGTCCATAATGTGCTTTTTAAAGGAGCAACATATCCAGCCAGAGGTAAAAATGGAAAAATGAGTTTGTTCTTGGATCCAGGGGCTCTAGGACCTGCAAAGCTTAGGTGATCCCTTGCCCCCGTCAGGCTTCGTCAGGTGGGATTCTACCAGCATTGCTATCGATGAGTGGCCAGGCATCCCAGCTCAGCCACTAGAGACTGCTCCATCTCCAACTGTGCAATATCTCTGCTTCTGATACGGTGCAGGGCCCTGTGGGGCTCCTGGGCACAAAGCCTTTCTGTGTCCCCCATTTCTTTGATTATAGGAAACAGCCTTCATTCAGCCTCCATGACCTTCCCTGAGTTCCAATGGGCAGATTCAAGCAGCTGTTAATTAGGGAAGGGAGGGGATGCGAGACCAGGGAGAAACAAACAGTCAAGAGCAGCCTTGGGGCAAGGCTCTGTTTCCCCATCAACGGATGCACACAACAATATCTTTGAGCTATTTTGCAGATACTGAAACCCCCTCCAGGTGGGAGAAGTTGACGATTAACAACGGTATGCTGCCCACAAGCATGTAGACCCCAGACCAGCTGGACCTGAAGGTTGATGATGCCGACTCCTACTTACCTCACCACCAACCCATCAGAAGAATGCAAGACTGTTACTGCCTTGGTCCTTATCGCATACCCCTGACCATGAGCCCCGACTATAAGACCTCTCCCTATTCCCCAGGGAGGGGGGCACAGTTCTTGAGGTGCTAGCCTACTGTGCTCCCCCTTTGCCTGGAAAAGTAATAAAGCTATCCTTTTCTACTTCGCCCAAAACTCTGCCTCCGAGATTTGATTTGGCACCAGTGAACAGAGAAGCTGAGCTTTCAGCATCACTTCCACTTTGGCAACTGCTATAACATTAGTAATAGCAGAACTAGCTCCTTCCTGCGTTTTTCCTCATATGAAATTCTCAAAATTAGACTTGCCTGTTTTTGGTCCATGGAGTCTCAGATAATGAGCCTGAGATGGCAATTTTGGAAAAAGAAAATGTGGACTAGGGGCTGAGGGAAGATGATAAAGGTGAAAAAGTCACAACATGATCCAACTTGGATTAGATAGTTCCAATACTTTTGCAAGATATTTATAAATGGTTTTTTTGTTTGTTTGTTTGCGGTACGCGGGCCTCTCGTTGTGACCTCTCCCGTTGCGGAGCACAGGCTCCGGACGCGCAGGCTCAGCGGCCATGGCTCATGGGCCCAGCCTCTCCGCGGCATGTGGGATCTTCCCGGACCGGGGCACGAACCCGTGTCCCCTGCATCGGCAGGCGGACTCTCAACCACTGCGCTACCAGGGAAGCCCTATAAATGGTTTTTATTAAGATGTGTGTATCTTAAAATTTACGGGTTGAATCTAGTCTCCACTGTTTGCTAGCTGCGTAGTTTTGAAGTGCAGTTTCCATATCCATAAAATGGGAAGAATAATGCTGGCCTCTTAAGGTGATAGGGAGGCCTAATGAGCAACATCTGCTTAATAATATTAATTCTCTGTTTTATCAGCTCTTGTTCCTTCGTCTGCTAACTAAGGACTCCTTTTCATCCCTATTCATTGTGATCACTTGAATTGTTCATAAATGTGCAGGTGGTTTCAGCTCTGCACATGTGGGGCCGGTGACCAGCCCCAGGCATTGAGGTGGTGTTGCAGGTGGGTGACAAACAGAACTCCTCAGCCTGACCTCCTGCAAGGTCCAGTAATTTCTTCTAAGTCCTGGCTGTGGTGCCCCTCCCCCAGCATTCTTCCCCTCTGACCCTCTCCCACCCCAAGTTTCTGTGCCCACTGCCCGCGGCTCCCACATGTGCATGCTCTTCTAAATAAGGAGCCCCATCCTGATTTGACCTGTAATGGGCACTTACATTATGTGTAAATTGGGTCAAGTATCAAACACCTCATAAAAGTGAGTGCTCAAACCTGCTACATTTATAAAAATGATTTGAAGCTTAAATTGAAGCTAGGTTTTAAAAGATGTTACTATAATAAACAGAATATCCATTTTAAATTTAAAGACTCCATCAGCTTTGTGCAGACCCACAAGTAGCTCTGACATTGACTAATCTGGGTGGAGGAGGGCACAGATCACACAGAACTTGGAAGGAGCAGTCGCCCTCCCCCAAGGATTTACGGGCCTTGGGCTAGAGCCTGGGACAGTCTTGGTGGACTGACTTTCCTATGCCCTGCCTGCTCTGGCGCTCCACCCTGGGGATCAAAAGTCAATTGCAGTTAGATTGTCACTGCTAAGAGAATGAGGCCATGGGAGTGGCTGTGGGTTACCGACTCTGATCCCTTTCCCCATTAGGATGACCCATGTCCCACCCAACCCTGATATCCTTCTTCCTCTGGCAGCACAAAGGTGACAGTCTTCTCATGGATCTCTGCCCTAAGTCTCTGGGTTTGCCCAAATCACCTGACTCTCCTCATTCACCCACTGAGGCATACTTTGTAAATTAAACATAGATGCCTGCATGCAAGATGGAGAGAACCCTCTACAATCACGGGTCAAACTCAGACATGTGAAGTCACATATTTTTCTTTTTTCTCCCCCCCCACCACCCCCGACTCTAATTAGATGGTGGTTGTCACCTGTCAGGTGCAAGCACACTTAAGAGAGGAGTTGTAGAAAGATGTGGAAAAAGTAGGGACAGCGTGGCCAGAAGGAAGTGGAGGAGGAAGGGGAGAAGAAAGGTATTTCTTTAAGGTCTAAAGAAGGACTTGATGAAGGGAAAACCAGGCTAATTAAGAAGGGAAAACCAGGCTAATTAAAAACTTAGGCTAATTAAGAGAGGGAAAAACCGTGAGTGGACTCTGAAGGGAAGATGCTTGGCACTAAAAACTCTAGCTAAGATTTACTGAACACTTACTATGTGTTAGAATTGTTTTAAGGACCTTGCATCTTATCTCATTTAAGCCTCCCAACAACCGCAAAAGATAGGTTATTTGGGGGTTTTGCTGATGAGGAAATGGAGGCATAGATGAAGTCAGTTGTTCAAGGTCCTGGTGGGGTCAGGATGCAAGCCCACCAAGGCTGACTAGAACCTGAGCAACATCTGTCCTCCATACTCCCCCCTCCCCACGCTTCCCAGTTGGCTGTTCCAGGGATAAGGAAAGCTACCCAGTGAGAAGCACAGGGTGGGCACCGTGGTCATGAACTTATTTAGAAGAAACTCAGTAAACTCAACATGTTTTCTATAATTCAGATTCTTTAAGGGCAAATGTTCTCATGAAATTGCAGATTAGCAGAGAAAATGGATTTGTTCTGGATACTATTTCTGCATGTAAGAATGGATACAGGAGACTTTATTATTTACTGAAAAGGCTTCCTGAGGTATTAAATAACCCTAACAAAAGATGCTGACCAGTTTGGGGTCTGGCCTGGAGATGATTAGTATGGAATCAAATTATGTCAAAGGGGAACTTGGGGTTGACCACATGCCAGACAATTCCATTTAGAGACAGTGGAAGGGACTTCCCTAGTGGCACAGTGGTTGGGAGTCTGCCTGCCAATGCTGGGGACACGGGTTTGATCCCTGGTCTGGGAAGATCCCACACGCTATGGAGCAACTAAGCCTGTGAGCCACAACTACTGAGCCTGTATGCCACAACTACTGAAGCCCGCATGCCTAGAGCCCGTGCTCGGCAACAAGAGAAGCCAGTGCAATGAGAAGTTCGTGCACCACAACGAAGAGTAGCCCCCGCTCGCTGCAACTAGAGAAAGCCCGCGCGCATCAACGAAGACTCAACACAGCCAAAAATAAATAAATAAGTAAATAAATAAACAAATTTATGAAAAAAGAAGATAGAGACAGTGGAAGACACACCGGTGTGATTCAAAACGCTTGAGTGCAATATGAAGGTGGGAACACTGGCCCAGGTGTAAATAAGAAAGGTGTACATGTGAAAGGTGATACCACCATCTGTTTACAGATAAAATGCAGTTAGGCAAACTGCCCAAGAGTGTTACATAATAGGAAGGAGGTGGGCAGAGTCGGGCTTGCTTTAAGGGCATAAAAAAGAAAGTGGAAGAGGAACCAAGGAGTTATTTTCATTTGTCTGAAGAATGCAAGGAAGAGGGTTTTTGGGGGGCAGGAGGGGTAAGTAAGATAAAGGGAGGTTTTCTGGAAGAGCTTCCAGGGGAAAATAAAGAAGATATATTTCAGCTTGTGGTGGGTATTTGGAGATGGAACAAATGAGTTTCGTAATATTAATCAATGAACCGGAGTGGCAGTAAGAAATAGTAAGTGGGAGAAAATAGCTCTTGAGAGGAAATGAGAGGACCATGACTGAAGTTTGTCTCAAGCCTGCAGAGAAGGAGAAGGGGAGGAGGGGAGGAATTAACAGGAAAAGGTGAGGGAGGAGAAGAGTCAGAGCTTCACTGCAGGAATCTCAAGTCGCCAAGAAAAGAGGTGTTAGACCAAGAGCTGGAGACACCGGTAGAACCTGAAATAAAGGCAGAACAGGATAAGCCAAATACAGGAGGAGAAGAGAAATCCAGAGCATGAACTAAAGAACAAAGTAAATACAATCACACAGATATTAACATTCTAACACTTAAGTAGCAAGAGGACCACGCGTAGGAAAGGAAAATTCTAGAGAGGGAGCTTCGTGAGGGGAGAACTCCGATGCCACACAAAGAGGGCACAGAGAGGCAGCTGAGGGGTTCTCCCCACAATGGGAGTCCTCACAGCACTAAAGCTCTGAGGTTTAAGAGAATGGTTGGAGATAAAAATTGTGGAGGGCAAGATTCTGTCACGAAATGTAAAAAGTAAGAACACTGATAACTCCCCCTTTCTTTTTTCTCCTAAATACTGTTTATACTGTATTGATATTTCTTCTATATAAAGTGATACCGGAAGGGAATTTCAAAGGGATCATTAGGAAAGTGATTCGGCTGAAAATAACCTCAAGCTGACTTCTGAAGCCAAGCCTTAGGTCATTATGTGAGAATACAGGGCCCATATCAAAGGGAAATTGGCAGAGAGGAGCTGCCCCTGCAGGCCCATCCTGGTGGGGTTACAAAGTGTGGGAGACTGCCCGCCCTGTGGAGCAGGTGTGTTTCAGGGGTGGGAATAAGCGAAGTTGGGGTAGAAAGGATTAGAGACCAGCCAGAGGAAGCACAGTGGAAGAATATTCACTCTTGCACAGCTTGGGGGTGGTAACGACTTTGATCTCAGCAGTTCCAGTTTCCAGAGGGAATCTGGAAAGAACCTAGAGTGGGCAAGGGCAGCCTCACGTTAGGACCCCACGTGATGGGCATGCCTGTCTCTCTCCTGCCAGGGCACTGGAGGTCCAAGACGGGCGAGTGTGCAGGAGAGGTGGGAGAAGCAGTCGCATCTGCGAGGCTGTCAACCCAGGTGGGCGGCCTGGACTCTAGCATCCTTGCAGCAATGAGGGCTGCAGGTGGCACTGCAGATGGCAGGGCCCCAAGGGCAGGCACCTGAGTGGAGACCCCTTGCTGGTGGATGGCAGCTGGCCCGAGGCACCAGGCCCACGCGGCACCTGCAGGGTTAGCTGCTCAGCACTGCCAGGGAGTTGATGAGCGCTGATCATCGGCTACCCTCTGCTTCCAAAGCCGCTCCCAACCATGCAGGTGAAGGCTGAGGTTTCCAGTTAACGGCGGCGGGCGGGGGTGGGGGGCATCTTAAGAAACAGTGAGTTTTGTTGTAATCGTGCATGTGCCACTCCCCAGCCCTGAATCGAATGTGAAAGAGAGACTGGAGGTTGTGAAATGCAACTCAGAAGTCGCTGCCTGCAGCTCTGTGTTAAGCGTGGAAATGAAGGTCTCAAAAGCCGGGTGAGGGGCCAGCGTTATGGAGCACTTAGCAACTGCGTGTTAGAAATGCAAAGTAAAATAAAAGAACAAGGGAAGGAATTGGGGATCTCTTTTCAAGGAGGCACAGAATGGTGAGAAATATTCTTTAAATGTTTTAAAATAGAAGTGCTAAGAAAAGGAGAAAGTCAAAGAAAGTTTTTAAACAGTAAATAGATTTCTGGCTGCACAGAATTTTTTTTTTTTTTCCAGTACGTGGGCCTCTCACTGTTGTGGCCTCTCCTGTTGTGGAGCGCAGGCTCAGCAGCCATGGCCCACGGGCCCAGCCGCTCCGTGGCATGTGGGATCTTCCCAGACCGGGGCACGAACCCGTATCCCCTGCATCAGCAGGCGGACTCTCAACCACTGCGCCACCAGGGAAGCCCTGGCTGCACAGAATTTTAAATGGAAGCATGGGCCAAGGAAACAAAGGTAGAGAAAGGAAAGGGCAGCTAGAAAATGTAAAGAACAGCTGTCAGAGCCAAATGATGAGCCAAGACAAAGGTCAAGGCAACTTTAGGGGAAATGTGAAGGGGAACAAAGTGTCTTACTCCAAGAAAGAAAAATGTACAAAGAATCACAGAGATGGGGATGAAGAATCTTTGGGAAGCCGAAATGTGGACTCCTATACATGTATAAGCAGCAGCCAGAAATAGAAAAAAAAAAAAAATATATATATATATATACATAAATTTATATATATATACATATATATATATGAAGGAGAATGGTGAATGTTTAAGAATGAAATGTTTTATTTGGTTCCTGGTAACTCCTCTAATCTGCTGCTGGCACACCCAGTGGATGGCACACCCCTCCCTCAGGTAATGACAGCCACCACCCCACAGCCATAGACTTCATTTGAGCACTTTAGAATGTATTGCCTGCTGACTGCATGCAGGGCGGGCACTACAGAGGAGCTGAGTACTGAGTACAGAGGGAAGCATCTTTTGTCAGCCTGGCATTCCCACCAAAGGATTCTGAGGAGGGTCTAAGGGAAGGGACCATTTCCGGATTGGTTGCCATTTCTCAGGCAGGATTAGGAGAAGCAGGGATTAACTAAGGATTGAGTGCTATTTGTGGCTAAGCAATGGGCTATCCACGGCAATAAGTGAAAATAGGAAACTGGGTCTGGGGGTGTCATTGGTACAAGTCAATCACTCCAAGAGAGGGTTATTATGGCATTTTGCATCCTTGAGAACAAAAGATGTTTTCTGCTAATTGCAGTTTGATTTATCCGTCTCTATCCTCCCAGCCTGGTTAAAGGCAGGGCTGCTTTTTGCTTTCTCAGTTTGAGCTGACTTTTATTCTT
Source organism: Mesoplodon densirostris (assembly GCF_025265405.1). Classification (NCBI taxonomy): domain Eukaryota; kingdom Metazoa; phylum Chordata; class Mammalia; order Artiodactyla; family Ziphiidae; genus Mesoplodon; species Mesoplodon densirostris. Next base: position 53,112,689 of record NC_082673.1, on the reverse strand, counting down.
TCATTATTGGTTAGGTTTTTCTCTTTCAATTCTGTCTTGGCCAAGGGTAAACAGTGTCGGCCCTTAGGACATTAATCTGTGAAATCCAGATCTTCCTCATAATCTGGGTCGACCTAAAGGCAGTTCAGAGAACCTCCTGTATGGTCAGATAAAAGAAAGCTTCTCATTCCTTCTGTTGTCCAATAAACCGTGGATCATCTCATAGGACAATGGTTATGCGTTAGCGTTTGGATTCTGGAGGCCACACACTTGAATACTGCAACACAGACAACACCAGCAGAATAGATTATGATCAGGGCGTATAATCTATTTCTTAACCAAGAGCCAAATTTACTCAGAATTGTATCAAGAACAGGTACCAGGGGCTTCCCTGGTGGCGCAGTGGTTGAGAGTCCGCCTGCCGATGCAGGGGACACAGGTTCATGCCCCGGTCCGGGAAGATCCCTCATGCCACAGAGCGGCTGAGCCTGTGAGCCATGGTCACTGAGCCTGCATGTCCGGAGCCTGTGCTCCACAACGGGAGAGGCCACAACAGTGAGAGGCCCGCATACTGCAAAAAAAAAAAAAAAAAAAGAACAGGTACTGTCCCCATTCTGCAGAGCCTGTAGAACCAAACACAGGGGTATTAGCTAAAGTGAGCTGAGTATGAACTCATGTTTAGCTTAATACAGATACAGAAGGTTACATGTAGAAATATTTACATAAATATTATACATACATGGCTAATTATACACATTTTTCTTTGCTCTGTCAGCTGAGGAGACCTAGAATCAACACTCCAGTAACCATGAGTACACCTATTGCCCAGATTTCGGTTTCTAATACCATTCTCTAATAAAAGAAATCAGGGCTCTTTGGAGAAATAGCTGATTTTAGGACTGGGGCAGAAAATACAAGATAAACCTGGAACAGCTTGCAGTGCCAGAAAGTAAATAGGTGTTCCAGAAGGAAATAAGGAAGGAGAGAGGGAGGAAGAGAGCGAGAAAGAAAACACACATGCACACACAATGAAGGGACACAGGTCAACTGAAAACTTTGGGCATTGGGAAAGTTCCAGCTTTCCCGATGGCCAAAGCTGGAAAAATGTGATCAAGAAAATAAGGTACTGTTGGATTATAACTCAAAGTATAAAATAAATATCCATGAGTCTATGCTGATATAAATAAATGATTGAATAAATGAAAAAATGGGAGAGAAAAGACAAATCTCCCATGCAGAAGGATTTCAAAGCATTTATGTAGATACTTTCCCTCAAGAAGTGGAACATAACGCTCCCTCCTGAAATGTGGACTGCACATGGTGAGTTCCAAAGAACACAGTGAGGGCTTCCCTGGTGGCGCAGTGGTTGAGAGTCCACCTGCCAATGCAGGGGACACGGGTTCATGCCCTGGTCCGGGAAGATCCCACATGCCGCGGAGCGGCTGGGCCCGTGAGCCATGGCCGCTGAGCCTGTGCGTCCGGAGCCTGTGCTCCGCAACGGGAGAGGCCACAGCAGTGAGAGGCCCGCGTACCGCAAAAAAAAAAAAAAAAAAAAAAAATTGAACACAGTGAAAAGACAAGGGCGGAAAGTACCTTTACGGTGGAGAAACCTGACAAAACTACCTCAGCCAGGTAATCAAGATTTACATCAGCAGTGGTAAGTCTTCTTGATGGTACCCTTGATAAGATGTGATAAGAATGGCACTTTACTCCTTTGATCTTCCTCCAGAAAACCCATAACCCTAATCTAATCATGAGAAAAACATCAGACAAATATCACTTGAGGGACATTCTAGAAAGTACTGATAAAGTCAACAAAATACAGCACTCCTCCAAACTGTGAAGGTCACCAAAGACAAGGGAAGTCAGAAATTGTCACAGCCAAGAGGAGCCTAAGGAGACGTGATAACTAAATGTATTTAATATGGTATCTGGATGGGATCCCGGAACAGAAAAAAGACATCAGGTAAAAACTAAGGAAATCTGAATCAACTATGGACTTTAGTTAATAATAATGTAATTAGAGTTAATAATAATGTAATTAGAAGTTTATTTTTAAAACGGGGTGTGTGTTTCTATCCCTCCCCTCCAAAAAAAAAAAAAAAAAGGCTAAAGACCCCTGTATGCTTCATTACCACAGGGACTTTTGGGGACAGTTTTCTCTTGATTAATTTCAATTTCATTTTCTTTTAGGGCATATATTTAAACTGTCAAAGCTTTACACTGTCATTTGTTAAAAATTAAGTACTGCTTTTGCCACAAATAGGCCCCTTCACCTCCATCTGTCAGCTAATTACTTTAATCATAATATATTCCATTCTCTTGAGAAAAGGCCCATTGGAGGGTTTTGGTTTGTGTGTGTGTGTGTGTGTGAGCCCGTGCGTTTGCCTAAGTGCTGGTTAAGTAGCGTTCGTCTCACTTTCCCTTCAGGTCACTTGTTAGATATGTGACTTTGAGCAAATTACCTAACTTTCCCTTATATGCACGATTGGAGTCTAGTCCTTCACTCAGTGAATATGTACTGAGAGCCCACTGGGTACCAGGCACTGTGCTAAGTCATGGGAAGACAGACAAGTGCAAAATGGCCTCTGTCCCCCATGGAGTTTATGGTCCACGATCATTAATATTACTAATAATTAATCAAGTTATAAGCAAAAGCAAAGTGATCACAACTTCAATACACACTACCAAGGTACAAGGGAGAGGATGGGCTGCCCTGGGGGAAGTGAGGCTCTGGAGAGATCCAAGGGATGAGACGGGACGGAAAGTCCTGCCAGGCAGAGCCCGGGGAGCGTGGTGAGCAAATGCCCTGGCCTCCGCCTCTCCTGCACCTCTCCAGTCATCTAGCCAGTTCGTCCCATGTGCTGAGTCTGGGAAGAAGGACACAGAAAGGGACAAGTGTCTCAAACGTAACGAGCCACACTTGAAGTCCTCTCCCTACCACTGAGGAAAAGAAGCAAAGACTCCAAACACGCGTCTCAGCAGCAGAGCCAGCCTCAGAGGCGGGCACTGGTCCCAGCAGGAGCCCTCACAGGCCTGCCCTGGGCTCCAGCAGCCCCAGGGTGCCTGCGGCTGCACTTCCACCTCTCAGTCTCTCTGCGGCTGCTTCTGCCCTGTTGACTGCTTATTCTGATCTCTGCTGTGCTGCGTGGCTTTGCTTTATGGGTGGCCTCTGCTGTCTGCCGGCTGCTGTCCGCTGCCACCTTTCTGAGGCTCTCAGCTGCTTCTGCCCTGTTGGCTCCCCCACCTGTTGAGGGAGATGCACTTGGCTCAGCTGATCACTGTCCACAAGCGCCCTCCCATGGGTGCACGTCTGCACCCATGGCCTGGCTGGAGCCGCTGCATTTAGGTCGGTGGGAGCAGGAAAAGTGAGACAGGCATCAAGACCTCTCGCGTCCGAGGGCCTGCCTCCGGCCACCCTTGCTCCTTTGGCGAGGCAGGCACTTCTCAAGAACTTCACAACCCAAAGTAACTCCCCTTCACCTCCCACAATCGGGGTCATGGCACTCACAAGGCTGTATTATGTTTGCTTCTTTTCTCATTTGTCTCCCTCCCTGGAGTGTGTTAGTTTGATAGGGTGGCCATAACAAAGTACCACAGACTGCGTGACTTAAACAACACACATTTATTTTCCCGCAGTTTTGGAGGCTAGACGTCCAAGATCAAGGCATGGGCAGGAAGCATTTCCTCTGAGGCCTCTCTCCTTGGCTTATACGTGGCTGTCATCCTCAGGTATCCTCACGTGGTCTTCCCTCTGGGCAGTGTCTGTGTCCTAACCTCCCCTTCTTATAAGGACACCAGTCCTATCGGATTAAGGCCCACCCGTATGAGCTCACTGGAGCTCATATGAGCTCTGTGTCCAAATACAGTCCCATCCTGAGGTACTCGGGGTTAGGACTTCAGCATGTGAATTTGTGGCGAATGTGATTCAGCCCAAAATATCTCTCAAGGACAAAACCATATGCTGTAAATCATTTTATACCCAGCCCTCAGGACTACCTGACACACAGTGTGCACTCAAGTTTTTTGAAGGCAGGAAAAGAGACTAAGATGAAGAGAAAGAGCACATGTGGGAGGGATGGTTCAGAGTTGGCAGCTTAACCCAAGGCGTGGAAAAAAGTGAGATGGGGCTTCCCTGGTGGCACAGTGGTTGAGAGTCCGCCTGCCGATGCAGGGAACACGGGTTCGTGCCCCGGTCCGGGAGAATCCCACAGGCCGCGGAGCGGCTGGGCCCGTGGGCCATGGCCTGCACGTCCGGAGCCTGTGTTCCGCAACGGGAGAGGCCGCAGCAGTGAGAGGCCCGCGTACCGCTTAAAAAAAAAGTGAGACAGCCAGTGTGAAGCAATACAGAGAATGGCGTGACCAAGATAAATGTTCATTTTGTTGAGCTATGGGAAATGAAACTGAAGGTTAGGCCCAATTCTTGAAGTCCAGTGCCCAGATGAGGCACTTGGAATTTACACTGCGAGCAACATAGCTGCCCTGAGAGGTCATGAGCAGAGGAAGAACTTGAGGGAAATGGCGTTTGAATGTTAGTGGAAAATCTGGCATTGGAGAGCTTCTGCCTAGGGACATGCAATTTTTATTAAGAATTCCAGAAAATCGTGAATAGTGCAAGGAAAAAACAAAACCAAACCCTGCCTCTTTCTGGTCAAAGATTGATTTTTCTAATAATAAAGCATTAGGTAACAGGACCATTAAGACCTCATTTAAAAATTGATCTTTTTTATGATATAACCAGGTCAGCTTCTAGAGGGGTGGGTCACCACCCTTGTTTAGAGCTTTCAGAGGGTTGGGTTCATTCCACTGGCCCTATGGGAGATCCCAGCAAGTGGCTCTGTCTTCTTTTATTGGTTTGATTTTATATGGTTACCTTGCCCTGCTCACAAGACCACTGATCTGTGTTTGACAAAGAGTCTTTCGTGGTAATTAACCAAAAAAACCCTGGAGCTAGTAAGGCAGAAAGATTTCTAGGCTTAAGTAACTGGTGAGATAGGGGTGCAGCTGGCCTCAGGCATGCCTGCAACCAGGAACTTTGGTCCTTCAAATCTCTCTTGTGCTGGCTTCATTCTCTCAGGCTGGCTGGCTGTACAAGACTCACAACCTAAATGGCTACATCATTAACTTCCTTCCCTTCCTCACCAGAGGGAAATTTAAGAGTCTATCAACCAACCCCAGCCTGTGGTCTAATTTGAATCCCAATTCAAATAAACTGTGTTTTAAAAAATGAAAATTTGCACCTGACTTGGTATTTGATAATGTAAGAAATCATTGTTAATTTTTAAGGCAGGGTGGTAGTATTGTGCTTATTTTTTTTAAAGAGTCCTTATCTTTTGAAATTCATACTGAAATGTTTATTGTGAAAGCTACGACGTTGGGCATTTGCTCCTAAATAATAATGCAGGGAGAAGTGGGTGAGGGTTGGGTGAAACAAGATTAAAGAGAACCCTTCTTCACCAGAACCAACTGGAAAATTCCAGAGAAACACTGATTAGGTCATGTACCCACTCCTGCCCAAAAAGATGCTTATGGTTGCCCTGGGGAGGAGAAAATTCCTCCTCAAAAAAGGGGGGGGGGTGCTAACCTAGACTGATAAAATAATAAATGTCTGTTTTGGGGCCTCAAAGAAATTATTTTTATTTTCAAGCATTTTGAGCCTGCATGTTTGGTCCTGGTGACCTGATAGGTTAAAATTTCCAAGACCGTCTCAACTTCATTTAATGTAATTTTTTTCTCAAAAAAGTGTATAACTAAATATGATTTGTTTGTGTACACCTTTGTACAATTTCATATGAATGAGTGACTAAATCTGCAAGTCATTTGTCAAATCTTGTGTCCTTGGTTTCAAAAAACTGGGTGGGTTGCTCTACTGTTGAGCACACTGGCAAAAACAGCAAGAATCTCGTGATCTTTCTTCTTTACTTCTGTCATTTGATCTCTTCATCTGTCTGTTGACCCACTTGAATGGGATCCTCATGACCTTAGATTCTGTTGATCGTCCAGGTCTAGGTGTGGTAGGTGTGGTTGACCTACAAACAATCGGTGAAAGATATGTTTGCTAAGCAACTGAGAAATAATGTTTTCCACATTAGACTCTATTTGGGGTGTGAGGCTTTTTTTGCTGGCTGCCTGATAATCATCATTCCAACCTTCTTTGAATGAGACTCTCTTGAGATTGTGAGGGCAGGAAGTTAGGGTTTGCAGAGTCCAAATCATGATATCCCCTCTTAGGCTGCAACTAAATACAAGGCTCTTGATCTAACGGCGTCTCTAATGGTTGGTGGCAGGGAGGAATGGCTGGAAGGAGGATAGTAAGGGCAGGAAATGGGCAAGGAAGTCAATGCACACAGGGGAGAACCACACCTGGCATTAGACAATAGGTATGAGAGTGGAAAGGAAGAGACAAGTCTGAGAAACTGTGAAAGAAGAATCCGTAGACCTTGGTGACTAAGTGGACCTCCAGAGAGAAGAGGAAGGGAGAGTCCGAGACCGCTAAATGGCTTTAATCTGTGATAGAGGCAAAGGAAATGCTCAACCTTTAATAGAAATGGAGAAGCTGGGAGTGAGAGCATGGCACTGTACGGGGCTAGACACACTGAGATCGGACGAGACAGAAAACCATCTCAGGTGGTTGGAAACCCAGCATCACTTGTAGTTAATATTCAGGAGGGGAGGTGCAGAGAGGTGGAAACCCCAGCACCAGGTCAAAGACCAACCCAGTTAGGGGTCAGAGGGCACCAGAGGGGCCACACAAGTCAGTGACAAAAAGGATTCCCAGGTGATCTTCACATACTTGTACGTGGCCCTGGAAATGTTGAGATTAATCAGCTGGAATAGGTCTATTTTTCCTCTCCTTTTCTCTTTCTTTTATTTTTTTAACTTCTTATTATGGAACGCTTTTAAAATAAACAGAAGTAGGAATAATATAATGAACCGCCATGTCCCTATCACCCAGCTTCAACAATGATCAGATTGTGCTTAATCTTTTTCATCCCAACCCTCACCCACTTGTCCCTGCATTATTATTTTGAAGCAAGTTCCAGACATCATAGCTTTCACAATAAATATTTCAGTATGAATTTCAAAAGATAAGGACTCTTTAAAAAAAAACATAAGCACAATACCATTATCATGCCTTAAAAATTAACAATGATTTCTTATATTACCAAATACCAAGTCAGGTTAAACTTTTCATTTTTTAAAAAACAGTTTATTTCAATTGGGATTCAAATTAGTCTACAGATTGGGATTGGTTGATAGGCTCTTAAGTCTCTTTTCCTCTATGGATTCTCTCTCTCCCCCCATCCTCATTCCTCACCCCATCCCCACTCCCTACCCCCCTTCCAGTTTATTTGTGAAGAAATGAATTTGTTTGCCCATAGAATTTCCCACACTCTGGACTTGGCTGGTTGCATTCCCTTGGTGTAGGTTGGCATGTTCCTCTGGCTCGCCATGTCCTATACGTTGGAAGCCTTGATCAGATTCAGACCCACTTTAATTTCCAACGTTATGCAAACGGATGCCAGTGACGGTGTTGGAGGGAAGCCACTGGCAGCAGATGCGATCAGCGGGACATAGTGTAAAGCGGGAGGGTTCTGAGAACCCCGAGGCCCCTCAGGGAGGGCGACCTGTAAGGGGCAGGCAGAGGAGGACACTTCTGGTAAGGAGGGGCAGACGCGCAGCCGGGCCAAGGCTGAGGCGGGACCTGGAGGCTCAGACCGGGTGGTAGAGCGCGCAGGTGTCTTCACCCCAGACCCGGGCAGTGGCGGGGCTGCTGACCCCTCTTTACCTGCAGTAGAAAGTAACCTTTCTTCTGCAGGGGCTTCTGGTGGCCCCAGAGAGAAAACAGGCAGAAACACTGCCGGATGCGTGGGCAACACGAGCCTCAGGGACGGGGCTAAGAACCAAACACGCACAGCTCCTGGCTTTGATCCGGCACCCGGGGCGGGGGAAGGGGAGGAGGCTCGCTGCCGGGTGCCCCGCCATATGACGAGGCCAGGCGGTGTCCTCCTGGCCCTCAGTGTGGCCATCTCTTGCAACAGGCCCTGTACCTGCCTTTGCAATTACACCCTCGCCCACTGGCCGGCCTGGCGCCTCCCTGCAGAGGGCTCCTGCTTCTCCAGCTGGTGCCAGGCTTCTCCTTCAGGTGCTAGAGAGATCCTAGCGATTGGCCTGCTTTCCCTCACTACTCAGGGACCCTGCTCTTCTTCAAGGTGTCCACTACTCAGTATCCTCACTGCCGTGTACCACTTTCTTGCTGCCTATGGCAGTATTTATAGTCACCTTTGTGCTAAGCTTTCAATGATAAAACTTTTGGACTCTTACAAAATCAGTGGGTTGCACCACCACACAGACACCTGGTCTCGGGTCAGTGGATCAGACCAACTTGGCCACCTGTGCCCCAGCAATGCCCATTTGTCTGGTCCAGCCTCGCTGGAGAGCCAGGAGCAACAAGTCCTTCTCTGCTTTGGAAAGCCCTGGAAAGAGGCTGGGCCTACCACAAAGGTCTCTCTTCAGAGGAAAATGCTAGACAGGGCTTCTGAGCCCTAATAGGAAGCCTGTGAGCGGACCGGCGCTGTCAATCAGCTTCCCTTCTCTAACTGCCCAGGCATCCCAAAATCTCAGCGTCAGTCACTGCTTTGCTTGGCATCTAAGGCCGCCTCTGTGACAAGGTTAACTTGATACCAACAGATGCCTGATAGCACTCATTAACCCCCAGTGTAGATTAGTATAAAGATTTGATTGCCTTAACCATGAATATCAAGACTTCCAGGAAATGGATGGGGGCAGATAGGGTTCTGGCAGGCGGAGCAGCCCTGCACGGATCTGGGTGTGTCTGCAGATGGGGCTACCCTAAGACGAAGGCCCTGGCTCTTAGTAAACGGCCAGGATGGGGGAGGCAGGAGATGTGGAAGGAAAGGAAACTGTCATTTTACGGAACATCGAGACAGGCATTATGCTGGTGCTGAGATCCATGCAAAGACTAACTTCTGGGAAGGAGTGTTAAAAACCATGCAGGTGAAAACAGGCATTTTTTGTTACTCCTCTCCCGATAAAATAAAGCCAATCTGTGCAGAGTGAAAGAGGTCTTGAAAGAAAGTGGATGCCAGCAGCAGGAAACCCCTCTGCCTGGCACTGACCCCCCTGCCAACACAGCTCATTTCCTCAGCAAAAGCCCCTTAATAGGATCTCAGCCTCAAACAAGGCACGGGGCGTAGGGCTGGCACTGTTGATGCAGCTGCTTCGGAGGTGCCCTGGGGCACGGCTGGAGCTGAGCCGTGGCTCAGGGATGACTTCAGCCCCATGCTCTCGAGATTCCCGCAGGCCCCTCAGTCCCCACCTCTTAAAGAAGGAAGGACGTGTCTCACATCCAAACTCATCTCTGCAGGAATTCTGCCAGGAACTACTTACCGGCAAATGGAGCCAATCTAGGTATTTCCAGCACACGAACCAACCTCCCTGTGCCCACTGAACAGGATGCAGGTTCCCTGAAGCCCTCACAAAGAAGCTGCAAAGGTCACTGGGTCAGGCCTGGTAAATGGCCAATGTCTTAAACCCTCTGTAGGCCCAGGAGCCCCCAGGACAGCCCTGGGTGCTATGCAAGCCTGCAAGCCTGGCTGGCTAGGGGCCCTGTGCTAATGAAGTCAGCCTTAGGCTTTCAGACAACCAGCCATATGGTACTAACAGATGCAAAGCTAGTTGGTTTGACTGGGCAAGGAGGGTATATTTAAATTCTAAGTGATCTGTATTATCACCAATGCTGTTTCCCTGTTAGAGAAGTTACTTTTTACTGCTTGTTGCTTTTCTAAAGTTATTTTCTCCCTCTGACTTAGACAAATAACATAGGGAAGGTGATTAGAGGGGAAAAAAAAGGGGGGGGGGGGAATCATGGGAGATATGCTTCAAAACCACAAACCTGAGGAAAAGGGGAAGTGAGGGAGAGAGGGTTTTTCTGTTTTTAATTGCAGTTGAACTGCACAGAACAGTGCTATAGAAGTGAATTATGACACCAGAAATTCTCTGCCCAGCTTCTGGTTGTTGATACATTTTAATTCTTATGTGTGACATTAACAGTTTTAATGTATATTAATTATCTGCCATCTGGCCTATTTCTTTTAAACATACCTCTGAATTAATGGATTTTTATGTGCCTTTTGTTTTGTTTATATAAATCTTTTTTTTTTTCTCAAAATTCAAAGTGAAAAGAAACCCGGCATTCATTTTTAGACGCTCATTCTCTAAAGTTGAAGAGATAAAAATGTATTTCTTCTCTTAAGTTTATTTGTTTGATAACCTGAATTTATTAAAGCATCCAAAACGTAAAAGTCCAAGATTCAAACCTTAATGGTAGTGAGATTCCAACAGATGAAGTCCAGTGACCTGGTTTTCTCTTAAAGTGACAGAAGTATGTATATAAATAGATTAAAATAGCAAACACTCATGTAGCACTTATTAAGTCCTAGGCACTGTTCTAAGTACTTCATAGGTATTGACTCATTTCACCATCATAAAGATTCTACAGACTAGGCACTATCGTTACTTCATTTTAAGGATGAAAACATGGAGGCACAGAGAGGTTAGATAACTTGCTAAGGGTCACACTCTAGGAAGTAGGGAGCCAGCACATAAATTCAAGCTGCCTGGTGCCAGAGCCACATTCTTGTCCCATATGCTATGACTTTCAAACCTGAAAAGAGCTTCCCTTAGGACACAGTGGTCCCTCAGGGGAGCTGCCTTGAACTCCTGAGCTGAGTCCTTGTCTGGATATGAGGTTCATGAGCTGAGGGGCTCCTGGAGGCAAGAATAATGAAGGTGCAGAGATGCTGAGGAACTGGCCCCAGCCCGTGGGGGTGGTACGTGGCTGCACAGGTTTCAAAGTCATTGTGTAACATCAAGAACATATTCCACGATGAAGAGTGGCCCCCACTTGCCACAACTAGAGAAAGCCCTCGCACAGAAATGAAGACGAACACAGCCCTAAATAACTAAATTAAAAAAAAAGAACATATTTAACTGCTTTTAGATAGTTGTAAAGTCCTTAGAAAAAATTAATATGTAATCATCAGCAATATTTTAAAATCAACAGATTTTTTAAAATCACCAACTATGTTAAAGCACATCTTTAATGTAAACCACATACATAAAAATAAAGTGGTAGCATTAGTTTTATGGAAGTAACACAATTTTTACCCTCAGTAATTTTAGAATTAATCGATAATTGAGATAATGTACATGAAAGTTTACAAGTTTGATTAACATTGTTGAAATGTCATATGGCTCCATAACTAACTGATTTGCTGTTGTTGTTTGTTTGCTTTCTGTGCCTTCCACTAGAACATAAACTCCATGAGAATAAAGACCTTGTTTACCTTGTTCCCTGCTATAGAACAATGCCGGGTACATAGCAAGTGCTCAATAAATGAATGTATGAACGAATGAGTGTATTCACCAGCCTTGTTGAGGCTGTGAGCTTGGATCAGCTCTGTGAGTCTGTGGACAATGACAAGAAAGGAAGAATCTCGAGGAATTCTGCCATTTAGAGGGTGGGCGTAAAAACTGGAGTCAGAAAGTCATGAGTGGGAGGGAGAGCAAAGCATGAAAGTGAAGGATCATGAAAGTCAAGAGTTGGGAGAAGTTTGGGAAGTGGTGAACAGCATTAGGAAACACTGCAGAAAAATTTTAAAGGGTGATAAAGGGAAGGCACTGTTGCATTTGGTCTTTGGGGCTGAGGAAAAGGCAGCTGCAGAAGAGAAAGTGGAGTGGAACCCCATTTGCACAGGAATTAAGGAATAATTAGGACACTAGGCAGGAAGCTTGGCAGTGGACAGAAGGAGAGCAAGTTGACAGCACTGGGCCGTTGCCTGCAGAATGCAAGGACCTTGTTAACTCGGCAGAAGAGTGTCGTGTTGCCACTTTGTCACTGTCTCAAGTGGGGGCCCCCTCTCACTTGTCCTTTGTCCTACAAGAACAAGAGGGGCCTTGAATTTCATGAGTGCCCCAGTGATGCTTCTGAGAGCTCAGGCTTTGGAATCAGACTGTCCAGCTTCAGATCCGAGTTCTTCCTATTATCAGTTGAAGAAGAAGAAATTACTTGAGTCCCTAAGTTTTCTCATTGGTAAAGTAGAGATTCAGTCACTGAATATTATTAAGTTCCTACCATGTGCCAGACACAGTTCTACTGAGGGAGTTAACACACCGGCGATAAATAGATCTCTGTACTATTCCAAAAACATGAAGCTAACTAATGTTTTAAAATTCTATCTTGACTTCTGTTTCCAGGAAGATGGAGTAGATATACTTTTCCCTGTTGCTAAGTAAAACTTAAAACCCTGGACATGAGAAGACTCTGAACGGTGGAGAGAAAGAGACAGACAGGCTAGGGACTTTGGGATCTGAGACACAACCTGGTGATGAGTTCCCTGGGTTTTCTTTGAGCTTCGGGGTTCCCAGATTTGGAGCTGAAGAAGCTGGCATCCCCTAGAAATGTCAAAAGGAGCAAACAAACAAAAAGTGGGATAGGGAGGGTGGGAGGGAGGGAGACGCAAGAGGGAAGGGATATGGGAACAGCTGTATATGTATAACTGATTCACTTTGTTATAAAGCAGAAACTAATACACTATTGTGAAGCAATTATACTCCAATAAAGTTGTAAAAACAAACAAACAAACAAAAAGTCCCCAATAAAAGTCAAAAGACCAGGAAAGGGGCAACTTAACAAGAATAAAAACTTTAAACTGGGCCTCCCTGGTGGCGCAGTGGTTGGGAGTCCGCCTGCCGATGCAGGGGACGCGGGTTCGTGCCCCGATCCCGGAGGATCCCACGTGCCGCGGAGCGGCTGGGCCCGCGAGCCATGGCCGCGGGGCCTGTGTGTCCGGAGCCTGTGCTCTGCAACGGGAGAGGCCACAGCAGTGAGAGGCCCGCGTACAGCAAAAAAAAAAAAAAAAAAAAAAAAAAAAAAAAAAACTTTAAACTGTAACAACTTACCCCAGCCAAAAGCCACAGAAAAAATGGTAGCTCCACTCCCACCCACACCAGCAAAGGGGGAGTGGGAGCCTAGACTTCCTGTCCAACAGGGTATATCAAAGGACCCCAACTGCAACCCCCCCGACACACGCACATTGAAATGGTATAAGAGAAGCCCATAGGGAGTCAGACTTTCATCCCCACCTGACAGTAATGGGTCGTGCCCCTATGATGTCAGGAGAGACCACATGGGGCATCTGAATTCCACCCACAGCAGCAGTAACAAGGCACCCCTCTCCATCCCTACTGGGGTGGTGTCCAAGGCGGCCGAGTGGAGAGTCAGGACTTTCACTGCTGCCCAGAGATAAGGAGGCCACCTTTCTATGGTGTCAGTAGTGGCCACATGGGGAACAATAACAAGGCAGTCCTAACTCTCCCAGCCAGGGTAATATATATTGGTGAATGCCTCGTGGGATCCAAACCTCCCACCCCTGTCCAGCAGTAACTAGGAGCCCCTTTCCTCTCCAGTGTCAACAGAGATCAAGTTGTGAATCTGGACTTCTACCCCAACCTGGAAGCAACAAGGCAGTGCCCCTCCCTTCCTCTGCCAGGACTCAGAAGAGCCAGTTAAAACAGAAAGTTTAAGTAAGATCCAGAGTCTCATAACGTAACATCCAAAATGTCCAGTTTTCAACTGAAAATTACTCATCACATCAAGAATCAGGAAAGTTTAAACTTGAAAGAGAAAAGATCATCAATAGGTGCCAACACTAAAATGACAGAGATATTACAATTATCTGACAAAGATTCTAGAGCAGCCATCTCAACAATGCTTTAACAAGCAATTATGAACGTGCTTAAAACATGAAAAAATAGCAAGTCTGAGCAAAGAAATGTAACGTCTCAGCACAGAAATAGAAAATTTAAAGAAGAACAAAGTGGAAATTTAAGAACTGAAAAATATAACTAAGTTAAAAAGTCAGTGAATGGGCTCAACAGCAGAATGGAGGGGTCAGAGGGGGAAAAAAATCTGTGAACTAGAATATAGAGCAATAGTAATTGCCCAGTTTGAACAATACAGAGGAAATAGACTGGGAGAAAAAAAAAAAATGAACAGAGGCTCAGGGACCTATGGGCCCATAACAAAAATCTAACAGTGACGTTGTCCAGATCCCAGTAGGAGAGAAGAAAGAGAGCAAGGCTGAAAAATCACTTGAAGAAATAATGGCTGAAAACTTTCCAAATTTGGCCAAAGCATAAACCTACAGTTTTAAGATGTAAGTAAATCACAAACAGGATAAACCCAAAGAAACCCCATACCAAGCTAAACTTCTCAAAACTAAACACAGTATTTCTTCTTATATTTATTTAAATGTAATTTTATGCCACTGAATATAGTAATAAAATTTCAACAACAACAACAAAAACCCCTAAAGACAAAAAACCTTGAAAGCTAAGAGAAACAATACCTTACATAAAGAAGAAAAACAACTTGCATAATAGCAGATTTCTCATCTGAAACCATGGAAGCCAGAAGGAAATGGCATAACATTTTTGAAGTGCTGAAATAAAAGAACTGTCAACCCAGAATTCTACATCTAGTGAAACTATCCTTCAAGAATGAAGGGGAGGGTTTCCCTGGTGGCACAGTGGTTGATAGTCCGCCTGCCTATGCAGGGGATACAGGTTCGTGCCCCGGTCCGGGAAGATCCCACATGCCACGGAGCAGCTGGGCCCGTGAGCCATGGCCGCTGAGCCTGCGCGTCCGGAGCCTGTGCTCCGCAACGGGAGAGGCCACAACAGTGAGAGGCCCGCATACCACAAAGAAAAAAAAAAAAAAAAAAAGAATGAAGGGGAAATCAAGACATCAGCTGAAGAAAAACTAAGGAAGTTCATCAGCAGCAGACTTATCTTAAGAAAATGGCTAAAGGAAGTTCTCTAAACAGAAAGGAAATGGAAAAGGAAGAAATCTTGGAATATAAAAAAGGAAGATAGCACAAAAAGAGTAAAAAATATGAGTAAATACATTTTCTCCTCCTCCTAGGTTTTCTGAATTACGTTCGAACATTGAAACAAAAATTATAACACCGTATGATGTTCTTCTATGTAGAGGAAATATTTAAGACAATTAGAAGCAGGGGAAGGCAAAGAAATGTAAAGGGAGATAAGGTTTCTAAACTTGACTTGAACTGATAACATATTGACACCATTAGATTGTAATAAATTATGCATATGTAAAGTAATACCTGGAGCAACTACTAAAAAAGCTACAAAGAGATACACTCAAAAACACTATAGCCATAGGAAAATGTACAGATTAATGTAATTATGAAATTAAAATTAAAACAGTATAGATAAATAAAACATAATTCAAAAAAAAGTTCAAGTAACCCATAAAAAAGCAAGAAAAATAAAACAGAAAAATAAGAAATAGAACAAACAGAAAATAAAATGGCAGATTTAAATTCTAACATCAATAATTACATTAAACATAAATGATCCAAATATACCAACTGAGGGACTTCCCTGGTGGCGCAGTGATTAAGACTCCACGCTTCCAATGCAGGGGGCCTGGGTTCAGTCCCTGGTCAGGGAACTAGATCCCACATGCATGCCGCAACTAAGAGTTCGCATGCCACAACTAAGGAGCCAGTGAGCCACAACTAAGGAGCCCTTGAGCTGCAACTAAGGAGCCCTCCTGCCACAACTAAGACCCAGTACAACCAAATAAATAAACATTTTAAAAAATAAAATAAAATAAAAAATAAATATACCAGCTAAAAGACAGAAATTGGCAAAATGGATTAGAAAATATGACCCAATTGAATGTTGTCTACAAGAAACTCAATTAAATATGACTATATATGTAGGTTGAAAGTAAAAGGATAGAAAAAGACATATCATCCAAATATTAATCAAAAGAAAGCCAGAGTGGCTATAATAATATCAATAAAGAACATTTTAGAGCAAAGAAATTTACCAGAGATTCAGAGGGACATGACATTATGACAGAAGGATTAATCCACCAAGGAGACATATCAATATTAAATATGATGGAGGCACCAAACGATTAAGAGTTACAAACCACATGAAGCAAAACCTGATAGAATTAAAAGAAGAAATAGACAAATACACAATTATAGTTGGAGAATTCAACATCCCTCTCTCAACTATTGATAGAACAACTAGACATAGAGTCAGCAAGAATATAGATCATCAAGCAACAGGATTTAATTGACATTTATAAAACACTTCACCTAACAAGAGCAGAATACATATTCTTTTCAATTGCTCATAGAAAATATGCAAAGATAGGATTATATCCAAATTTCACATTTAAAAAAATCCACTAATCAGATCTATTGATACTTTAAATATCTAGATATAAATACTGGGGCTTTTTGGAGTTATTTTATCAAAAGCAAAGATTTCAAATGAAATTTATTTCATGTTCATTGGGAATGATGTTGACTGCATCTGCCATCACCACTAACTTCTTTCTTTCTTGCCCAGATGGGGCACAGCAAATTAAGGCAGGGGAGGCACTCACTTTAAATAAACAAAAGTTATGAAAATCTGGATTTACAGAGAAGATACTTTCACATTCACAGATGTTTTCGCAAAAGGTTGGCCAAAATATTGTTTTATTGGAAGCTCCCCAATTTTAGCCTAAATTCTCTCTTCTAACTGAATAGTACTGTTTACATTCCACTTCTATAGGCAGTTTCCTACGTTAAAGCACATGTACAGTGGCTCTGATGAAAGTTTGTCATTTACCTTCTCTGGGCACACAAACATAAACTCACAAGCACACATTTGATCACTATTGTCACAGAGCAGCAAGATGAAATTTGAGCCTGTTATTCAGCAAAGGATATATGCACATACATTTCATTTCTTCAAGCTCTCAGCCCCTCAACTGACCAGACTGCTCTGGTTATGAGTGACAGAAATTCAAATCAAACTTGCTTAAGTGAAAGGGAGGAACTTCCTGGAAGGCCCATAAAACTCAACTGTTGGCAGGACAAGGGGTGCCAGTGGAAATCAGGTACAATGGAACCATGAATTAGATGTCTTTAGGACTTTCTCTTCCACTCTCTTTCCTTTATTTCTACTTCTTTCTAAATAGGAATTTCATTTCTCAGATTTCCACGTGGCTGAAAACATGGCCACCAGTGGTTCTTGAGACTCACATCTCTTGCCATCTGTGTGTCTGTTTCCCCAGCTCCAGCTCAAATAATTTCAGGAAATGAGAGATGCTGGTTCATAAGACAGCAGGTGGTAGATATATGCTATAGTCACATGGTTCCATCCGCCACAAACACCTCTTCAAACCCTAATCCCCCTGGTGAATACCTAGTTTACTACAAACGTTCCATTTAAGCATCATTTCCTCTAAGAAATTCTTTTCTAGTATCTTCTCCTTACAATAGAGTTTAACACTGTTCTTCGGATCCCTATATACCTTCTATGTATTTACGTCTATCATGGATCCGGTGATGCTTTATTTTGCTTATTTGTTTACAGCTCTCTTTCTACTGGACCCTGGCATCATAGACACCTTTCCTTTCCCACCCTAACAGGGCAGCTAGTTTGCTGAATGACTGCCGATTTTTTTTTAAACAAAACCCATTGCATAACTCATTCCAGGTGTAGACAATGAGCAGTTGGAACCATCAATGTGCTCACTAATGTGCATGAAGTAGTGACTACAGTAGCAGAAGCAATCGCTGATGTTCACCCAGGAAGAATGAAAAGGCCTGCCCCAGGCTAGGGTCACACTTCGCATTTAATTGCATTCTCTACTCCCTAGTGTGGTCTCCTTGGCTCAGGAGAGATAAAACTCCAAACAGAAAGTATCATGTCAACCTCAATAGTGATTTAAATCACTACTAAATATCTAAGCAGTTACATCCCAGAAATGTCATTGAAAAAAATTCCCATCTAGGGAGTCTGCATCAAGATTAAAAAATTTAAAACTCAAGACACACACACACACACACACACACACACACACACACACACACACACACAGCAAAAAGGACCCTTCCACTTTCCCCCTTGAACAAAGAGGGAAAAAGATGAAGGAAGAGCCAAGTGATTTTTTTTTTCTTTAATAGTGGGAGAAAATTTACCACGGACAAGAGATGCCCTTTGCCCCAGATAATAAGTTCTCCACATCTAGGAGCTCTGGGCACCTGCAGAACCAAGCTCAGGCCTCCCAGTGGCCTATGGACTGCTCTGTGGATAAGACAGGAGAGTGGACTTTCAGCAAAGCAGCCATCCCTCAGAGCCACGCCTGCCCCAATTTCCTTTTCCCTCCTGTTTCTCCATCCTGCTCGATGCATTTTCTAGGAACATTCTATGAGCCTGGACCAGTGCAGCTGCACTGGAGGGGGGTGGGGATTAGTTGCAATAAATCTCGCAGTAAATTAGTTGCAGTAAATCTTTTCTGGTGGGAGCAAAATAGGTATCTTTGACCTCCAGTTTTTCACCAGGACCCAGCTGGATTGGTCCGTCAGAGCCCATACTCCAAGGCACACAGTGGCTTAATTTTCCCTCTGATGTTCAGGCAACACAGCATAAATTCCTCTATTGCTCATCCATCCTCTCTCACTCTCACTTACAGGCACAGACATGAAAAAGTCAGAGAGAATAAGAACTAGCTCCCCACAGCAAGTTTACAAGGTGAGCTGAGCAGCTGTGTGGGGCATCAGTGCATATAGGACATCACTAGAATAACTCAGAAATGCGTTTCCATTAACTCAGGTCCCACAAGCAATTCCTCACATAACCAGTAGATGTGAATTTGTCCCACGTCCACAGAAAAAGTCGGGAAAATAGTCCTCACCAGCACCATCCACACTAAATTAATCTCAAAAATTTATTGAAATGAATATGAGTTTGGACGGGCTAAATTATTAGTCTGCCTCATATTCCTTGGTCGAGTACAAGTGCCCACTTCTCTTGTTTATTATGGTTGACATCTGAGCTAACCAATCAGAAAACAAAATGGAAATCTTGTTTTACTTCGTATCTGTCCAAAGCCAAGAGAAAAAAAAATTAAAAAAGAAAAGTGTCAAGATGATTTAGAACTCTATTTCAAGTTTTTGTTCAGAGGCATGCTAACTTGCAATGTGGTTTACAGGCTTCTAGTTTATTCTCCTCCTCTCTTCTGTTGCCTCTTCACTGTTTGAGGAGGGGGAAAAAAAGGAAACCAAGACAGTGAAAGAGAAAGCTGATGGGGTGGACTAAAGTTTGATTGATGCTCCAGAATATGCCATTTTGGACAAACGGTAATTTAAAAAAAAAGATTTATGAAAAATGATCAAGTGTGACCACTCACTTCTCAAAGAGTCTTTTATTTTTAATAAAAGGGGGTTATGAGAACATTTCTTCGAGAAGTGACCTCCTCTAATGTATTTAAAATACACTTCAGATTCAAATACAGATGGAAATTGAATATATGCCTAAGATGGCTGATGATACTGGTTCACGTGGATCTATACCTCACATCTTGCTTCAAATTCATTCCATGTAAGAAATCAAAACACAAAAAATACTATAAGAAATCATGGGAGAAAAGAATTTTTTATAATCTTCAAGTAGGCAAAGAATATATAGAATTAAATCAAAGGATAATCAAATGGCTTTTACATATATGAAAAGATTCATCCATAATAAGACAAAGTAAACTATTCTGAGAAGTGATGTAAGTACATAAATCCTGTGTTCCATTCTACCCAGGAAATCCTTATAAATATTGACAAAGGTTATTATGCTGGCTTTTCACAGAACATTACATGGAATGGTGGCTGAAATGACTTTATTTAGTTATTAAAGGAAGGTTTGACTTCAGAAGGCTGGAGGCCTTAGCTATATTTGGATTACAATTGCAAAATAAGAAAGATAACATATTCCCAATAAATTAATGTTCTTAGAATAAAAATTAAGAATATTTTTCCAATATGATTTTTCAAATTGTATTATTAAGCTAAAATGCAGACTAAAAAAAACTACACAAAATATACCAATTTTGTATATTATATGTGTGCCAAGGAAAAAATTGGAAGGACATAGACTAAAACGTTAATGGTGGTTTTTTCTTACCTGGTAAAATTATAGTTGATTTTAAAAAGGTTTTCCTTTATGCTTTTGTGTTTATTTTTTCCCCAAGATTTCTGCAATGAGCACATGTAAGTTACTTGTGTAAAAAGAAAATAAATACATTTTAGAAAATGATCTCTTAGTAAAGAGAGAATTATACACTCTCCCTAACCAAGACTCAAACAGATCTAATTCTAACGACCACATGGAATAGCTTATAAGAAAGGAGCGGAGGAGGTGTCTTTATATTGCCTGAGAACTTTCTCAGCTTATTAGTCCACTTAGAAGATTAACATAGGATAAAACCACTGCAGCAAGAAACAAATGTAAGATATAGTAAAATAGCTTCTCAAATCATTAATGTTGAGTCCTAAAGAATCTTTGTAACACCCATAAAAGAGATCTTGTGGTTTTAAAAAGCTCTAAAACTTGCTCTCCAAGAAATTCAATCTGTAGGCCTGTGTTTAAACACACAGGTTATTATTATATAACTAAGCAGCTGGGAAGATTAATCGTGATTAAAAATAAAAAGGAGGGCCTCCCTGGTGGCGCAAGTGGTTGGGAGTCCGCCTGCCGATGCAGGGGATGCGGGTTCGTGCCCCGGTCTGGGAGGATCCCATATGCCGCGGAGCGGCTGGGCCCGTGAGCCATGGCCGCTGGGCCTGCGCGTCCGGAGCCTGTGCTCCGCAACGGGGGAGGCCACAGCAGTGAGAGGCCCGCATACCGCAAAAAAAATAAAAAAAAATAAAATAAAATAAAAATAAATAAAAAGGAAAACACACAGAACACCATGGCAGGACTTGTTTAATGAGAGAAGGGTAACTCAAAGGAAAACAGTATTTGTACAGGGTAATAAAAAGTCAACCCACAGACTTATCAAATAAGAATAAAAATATTCTATCTGATATCTGATTCAAAAGGTACGTTTATCAAAGATCCGATTACACTAGAAATAACATAAACGATATTCATAAGCATATACACAAAATATATGTATTATGGACCATTCGTGATTTATTTCCAAATCTCATGCCATTCTTCAAATCCAAACACCTTAATATGTCTATGATTTACCTTTCCAGCCTTACTTTTCTTTCCTCACACCCTGCTTTCCAACTGTACCTGGTAATAGTTGCTTGAACACCATATACACTGTCTACTCACATTTTTTTTTTTTTTGGCTGCATTGGGTCTTCGCTGCTGCTCACGGGCTTTCTGTAGTTGCGACAAATGGGGGCTACTCTGTTGTGGTACATGTGCTTCTCATTGCAGTGGTTTCTCTTTGTTGCAGAGCATGGGCTCTAGGGTCACGGGCTTCAGTAGTTGTGGCACACAGGCTCAGTAGTTGCGGCGCACGGGCTTAGTTGCTCCATGGCATGTGGGATCCTCCCGGACGAGGCCTCAAACCCTTGTCCCCTCCATTGGCAGGCGGATTATTAACCACTGTGCCACCAGGGAAGCCCTGGCCACCACAGCTTTGACATGAACTTCCAGTTTGTCCTATACATATCAGCCCCAACCCATTTCCTCGGATCCCCCTACCCCACCTTATACTCTGTTATGTTTATTCAGACCATAAAGATTTATGGAGTAGCATGAGGATCTATGATAGGTTCTGGGGACACAAAGATGAATAGAACATTGTCTTGCACTCAAAAGAACTTTGGCTGAGTGAGGGACAGATGTGTAAACAATAGTTAAAATACAGTTGGCTTGCAGGGAGAAAGCATGGCTATGCTTAGTGAAACCAGCCTCCAGTTGGTGATCACTTATTAATCCATCATCCACAAATTCTCCTAAACTACTGCTTGCAAACTCGAGTGCTTACAGAGTAAGCAGGTAACACGAATTTATGAATCAGGTTGGGTGTGAGATAATAGCTCATGCTAAGACCTGTAGCCAAATGGAGAGTACCTGTCCTATCTAAAGGCATTCAATTACTCACTTTTTCAAATGCCATGCCCGAATAACAGAATATGCCTGCAGGCCTGATTTGGTTCAGGCTGCCGGTTTGTGAGTTCTGTATACTAAGATTAACAATGTCGTTTAATGTTTACTACGTGTAGGTCCCTCTTCTAGGCACTTTGCAAGTATTAACTTACTCCTCACAGAAACTGTGTAGGTTGATGTTATGATTTTGCCCATTTTACAAAGGCACAACTTAGGCACGGGAGGGTTCTCATAACTTGCTGAGGTCACACATCTATTAGGGTGGTGAAACTGGGAACTGAACCCAGTCAGGCTCCTTCACAGCCCACACTCTTAAAAGAAGTACTTCATAGCACTATACTGCTCTGTATCTAAACTTTCAAAATTCCTTTATTCAGCTTAAACTACAAAATGATTTACATATTTTAAAATGTGCCAAATATTATTCCTTTTTTGTTGTTGATCAAACTTTTTGATTGGTATAAACAGACATGATGTAAAAATTTGACCATCTATCCGTTCACCTTTCCATAAATTTCATTGCATTTCTTGCTTACCACCATCTTTCTCATTTGAAGATCCTAATTCTTTAGAAAGAACTTTGCAGTTATACTCCAAGAAATACATGTTCATTATAGGAGAAAGCAGGTAGAGTTCAGTGTTATTTAAGGTATTTTCACGATGACTCCCCATCTCCTCTCCGTTCCCTCCAGTCTACCTCTGACATCCTTCCTAATTCTGGGTGTATGTGGATTATTAATCCTCCAAACAGTAGGACAATGTTTTGTTTCGTTTTCAATAATTGTCAGCATAATGTTTACAACTCTGTGGATCCTTCTGGACAAGGCAATGGATCAGGCCATGTCTTCAAGGAAGTCCTATTTATATGAGCTAAAACAAATCCACGGACACCTAGGCATTTGGTGAAACAGGCAAAATATAAACTCCCAAGTCTGTGATCTTAAGTCAAAATGTTTCACTAGACCAGGAGATGTAGCCACTTTTTATTCACAAACTTTCCTAAGAACTCTGGACGTTACATTATATTTTTACTTAGGTAAGTTGAAGCCAAAAAATGAAGTCTTAGAGAGGCTATTGGTTCGGCCTCCTGGCCTTTGTTCCTACTGCTTCCTCAGCCAGGACCTCCCCACAACACCTGCACCCCCTTCCCAAACCCTGCTCCCTACCCGACCTTCCTGAAACTCCTCACACGCCCCCTCCTCTGAGAAAACTTTGACCTCCAAAGTGGTTACGTGTCCTTCCTATATATACCCAGTGACCAGCACTTAATATCTATTTCAGTTGTCTACTTATTTCTCTAATTTGTAGTTGGAACTTATGTAGTAATTATACTTCTTAACCTAATTTGTACCTGAAATTTATGCAGTTAACACTTATTTCTGGAAAAAAGTTGTGCCCTTGAGCTTTTAAACTTGGCTGTTTATTTTACAATCTCAAGAATAGTAAAAATATATGGGTTGTGGGCTTTGGCATTGAACTAATGTGGGTTTGGCATCCAGCTCTAGTTCTAATGGCTGTGTGACCTTGAACTGAGGCAGTTTTATCCTTTGGAAAATAAAGACCTACTGCTCTGTGAATATTAAAGCTTAGGAGCACAAGAGCACATCACCTGTCCAAGTTCGTGCTAACTGTTAACTGCTGTTGTATTTCTCAAGAGTAATTTAATTTCATCAAAAGGAGAGATTTAACCACAAGAATAGAAAAAATAATGCCAGCTGATCTGGAACTACTCAAATGCACTTTATGATAAGCAACTTTACCTACATTGAGATGAATACTTAACATTTGTTATCTGTTGCTACCTATTCAATATCAAAATACATCTTAAATGGTTTGAAAATGTATCTGACTCCTTTAAATGCTCTAAAAAAGAGATCTGAAAAATGAAAAACAATGTTGGCACCATCTACGGGAGTATCTTTTATGCCAGGAAATTAATAGTACAGTAAATGTCACCGAATAAGACCCTATCTTAATCTCTAGGAGACTGGAAACGTCAGTTCATCCAACTCTCTAAGCATCAAATTTCAAACGGCTTAGAAAGTATTTTGAAATTATTTAAAGTAAATTGGCTTCCGAGCCAGTAAAAAATCCAGTAATCCAGCTGAGTGTTTAAACCCCTCTTTTTAACCCTTCTTAGATAGGAACTAAGATGCTTAGTGATTGATTGCTGCCAGATTTAACCTGGTAAGACCCATAGACAATTCTTACTAATGAAGACTATCTCTAAGGAACTTTTCATCTCTGGACCATTCAGAATCCCAAGAGGAAATGTGTCCCACTTCCCTGTATTTTCCTCTTTTAGATAAGCTTTAAGCTCTCTAAAGCCACAGGATTAAATAAGAGGATATTCTTTCAGCATCAGTATAAACCAAAAGTACACTAACATAAACAACAGCATTGTATGTTCATTCATTTATACATTTATTAATCTCCACTTGCTCTAAATCAGAAGCCATACGAGGTGCTGGGGGAATCCCAAGATGAATAAAACAATGTATTCTTGCCCTCAAGCAGCTCTCCATTTGAATTTTATTTGCAAAAGTGTAATACTTTAAGCCATCATTAATTCACAATTGAAGTAGGCACTAATTCATAGCTGAAACCAAAGGCCTGAGATGGCACAGAGAAATGGTACAACAGAGGTGAGAGTGGGCAGGAAACATGGCCACTAAAAAGAAAGGAAAAGAAAACTAGGGCATACTTCTGGTTTTAGGAGTCAGAGCCTCATTCAGAGTCCAGATCTGCCAACTACCAGCAATGTAAACAATTTTGGTTTTTGCAATTAGTACGTATGTTATAATCAAAAAATTTTAATTACCAAAAATGTTCCTTGTTTCAGTTTTGAAGATCAGATGAGGACACTGGAAAGTATACATACAGCACAGAGCTTTTTAGTGGGAAGCTCGACTAGTATAGTAGTTTTTTAAAGAAATGTAGTATCCCCTTAATGAATGTTCAATACAATTTTGTTAATTTAATTTACATTAATACACTTTTTTTTTGCGGACGCAGGCCTCTCACTGCTGTGGCCTCTCCTGTTGCGGAGCACAGGCTCCAGACGCGCAGACTCAGTGGCCATGGCTCACGGGCCCAGCCGCTCCGCGGCACGTGGGATCTTCCCGGACCGGGGCACGAACCCGTGTCCCCTGCATCGGCAGACGGACTCTCAACCACTGCGCCACCAGAGAAGCCCTACATTAATACACATTTTGTTAATACAGTTTTGTTCATGATGATAATGCTCAGTAATAGAGAGTGAAGCAAAAGGCTAAACAAAAAAGTAAGAGCCTTCAAATCAGCCACATCTAAAGTCAAATTAGGGTTCGAGCTCTTGAAAGAAGTTATTTTATCATCATGGACAAATTTTCACAGGGTGGTAAAGAATAAATGTTAGAGATATAAGGCCCTCAACATAGCTACTGACACTCCTCAAATATTAACTTCACTCTTCATGATCCCTAAATAAATGCATTTCCCAGCTGTCTTGGACGCCTGGGTTTTGGCTGCTCAGCATGCAAACCTATTTTTTTTTTTTTAACATCTCTATTGGAGTATAATTGCTTTACAATGGTGTGTTAGTTTCTGCTCCACAACAAAGTGAATCAGTTATACATATATATATGTTCCCATATCTCTTCCCTCCTGTGTCTCCCTCCCTCCCTCCCTCCCACCCTCCCTATCCCACCCCTCCAGGCCATCACAAAGCACCCAGCTGATCTCCCTGTGCTATGCGGCTGCTTCCCACTAGCTATCTACCTTACGTTTGGTAGTGTATATATGTCCATGCCTCTCTCTCGCTTTGTCACAGCTTACCCTTCCCGCTCCTCATATCCTCAAGTCCATTCTCTAGTAGGTCTGTGTCTTTATTCCTGTCTTACCCCTAGGTTCTTCATGACTTTTTTTTTTCTTATATTCCATATATATGTGTTAGCACACGGTATTTGTCTTTCTCTTTGTGACTTACTTCACTCCGTATGACAGACTCTAGGTCTAACCACCTCATTACAAATAGCTCAATTTCGTTTCTTTTTATGGCTGAGTAATATTCCATTGTATACATGTGCCACATCTTCTTTATCCATTCATCCGATGATGGACACTTAGGTTGCTTCCATGTCCTGGCTATTGTAAATAGAGCTGCAATGAACATTTTGGTACATGACTCTTTTGAATTATAGTTTTCTCAGGGTATATGTCCTGTAGTGGGATTGCTGGGTCATATGGTAGTTCTATTTGTAGTTTTTTAAGGAACCTCCATACTGTTCTCCATAGTGGCTGTACCAATTCACATTCCCACCAGCAGTGCAAGAGTGTTCCCTTTCCTCCACACCCTCTCCAGCATTTATTGTTTGATGAACATATATGCAAAAATCCTCAACAAAATACTAGCAAATAGAATCCAACAGCACATTAAAAGGATCATACACCATGATCAAGTGGGGTTTATTCCAGGAATGCAAGGATTCTTCAATATACACAAATCAAGCAACGTGATACACCATATTAACAAACTGAAGGAGAAAAACCATATGATCATCTCAATAGATGCAGAGAAAGCTTTCGACAAAATTCAACACCCATTTATGATAAAAACCCTGCAGAAAGTAGGCACAGAGGGAACTTTCCTCAACATAATAAAGGCCATATATGACAAACCCACAGCCAACATCGTCCTCAGTGGTGAAAAACTGAAACCATTTCCACTAAGATCAGGAAAAAAACAAGGTTGCCCACTCTCACCACTCTTATTCAACATAGTTTTGGAAGTTTTAGCCACAGCAATCAGAGAAGAAAAGGAAATAAAAGGAATCCAAATCAGAAAAGAAGAAGTAAAGCTGTCACTGTTTGCAGATGACATGATACTATACATAGAGAATCCTAAAGATGCTACCAGAAAACTACTAGAGCTAATCAATGAATTTGGTAAAGTAGCAGGATACAAAATTAATGCACAGAAATCTCTGGCATTCCTATACACTAATGATGAAAAATCTGAAAGTGAAATCAA
Organism: Mesoplodon densirostris; assembly: GCF_025265405.1. NCBI lineage: Eukaryota > Metazoa > Chordata > Mammalia > Artiodactyla > Ziphiidae > Mesoplodon > Mesoplodon densirostris. The sequence continues at coordinate 53,085,679 of NC_082673.1, read as the reverse complement.
GAAAACACTCCCATCTACCACTGCAACAAAAAGAATAAAATATCTAGGAATAAACCTACCTAGTACTTCCTGAGCCCCTTCCCCATTCTTCTCTAAGGGTGAGGATGGGAGGAGACGTGCTTCCCCCTGCCCTCTGGTGGCTGAAGCATGGCCTGCAGCCTAAGCATAGCTCAAACGATACTCCCTCCTGGGGCTCGGACTCTGAAGGGATGGCACAGCAGACACTGTCTGGGCTGCTGCGACAAGGGCGGTGCCTGCAGCAGAATCTGGGAATCACGGCCCCACAGCAACTTCTCATTAATTCTGTGACCTACACACTCATCCAATAAGTGAATTTTCTCCTTATGTAAACAGTTCCTGTTGTTTGTAAACAAGAACCCTAAACTAGTACACTTTGGTAAAACTAATAAAAGTAAATATCAGTGCCATGAAATTATTTTAATATCTTTTTCTCCATGACCGAATATACAAAGATAATGGAAGTAAAGTATTCTTCTGCTGTAAAGATGGGTGGAATATATCAAAATCCACTTGTTGAATTTTCTTTAAATAGTCCTCCAGAGCAACCTGAAAAAAGAGAATAATGGTCACTAGATCACAGAATGATTAAGTCTCTAAAAGAAACAAAAACAAACCCAGCAGGTATTAAGGCTATTTTAGTTTTCCTGAGATGGTCTTCTACATACTAAGAATGTAAATGAAAATTTTAAAAGAGAGAGAGAATAAAGACATCTTCTACGAAGTTTTCTATGAAGCCAGTAAAACTATGTCACAGATCTAGTACTAGAAACATCAAGCCAATTCTGATCATAATTTAGTGTTCTGGTCAAAATGTGAAAGAGAAATTATTTGCCAGGCCTTATTACTAGATTCTGTAGAATAAAAAGGGGCGTTTCATTTGAGGAAAATGAACCCACCCCCCGCTACACACACAGAAACACACAGTGCCATGAGGGGGAGCTCAAGTTGTTTCTTTAAAAAATTATTTTGTGAAAAAGTTTAAAGGGCGTCCATGTTCTTGCTGGAAAACAATTTGCAACCAGGGAGAACAATCACAGGTCCCTATGAACGTCACACCATGCTCCCCCCATCACACAAAACTTGACAAAGATTTCTCTGGGACCGGGGGCCAGGATGGAAAACACTGATGATGGGCAGTGCTCCTTATGCTTTTCAATCTTATTAATTTGTAAATTTTTATTAAACAGAGAAGCCACCTACTTTTGCCCTGCACAGTGTGAAGCGGCCCCACCGCCTTCTCAGCCCACGTACACAGCTCCCCCTAGAGTTCTGCAGCGCAACCTGTGTGACCCACAGAGAGCATGTTTGTCCAAAGGATTGTGTGTTCTCCCAGACTTCTATACACTATAAACGGATGAGTGTACATACAAACAAATTCATTCTCTACTTTTGAAACCCTGCACTTATATATATGTACAGCAACAAACATGTGCATTAATGTACACAGATGCAAAAAAACTGGAAACAATCCAGAAGTTCTTTGACAAAAAAATAAATGTTCACACAATGAAATATTAAGCTGCCATGAAATAAATGTAGCTAGATGCAATAATATGGATAAATCTTAGAAACACTCTGTGTGTGTGTGTGTGTAACCCAGAAGACATAAACAGAAAATGATCCATTTTTATACAGCTCAAAAAAAAAAAAAAAAACCTAAGGAACTTCCCTGGTGGCGCAGTGGTTAAGAATCCGCCTGCCAATGCAGGGGACACAGTTCGATCCCTGGTGTGGGAAGATCCCACATGCCACAGGGCAACTAAGCCCATGTGTCACTACTGAGCCTGTGCTCTAGAGCCCGCAAGCCACAACTACTGAGTCCACGTGCCACAACTACTGAAGCTCGCATGCCTAGAGCCCGTGCTCCGCAACAAGAGAAGCCACCGCAATGAGAAGCCCGTGCACCGCAACAAAGAGTAGCCCCTGCTCTACGCAACTAGGGAAAGCCCACGCGCAGCAACGAAGACCCAATGCAGTCCAAAAAAAAGAGCAACATTTTGGTTAGGAATACATAAAATAGGGAAACGCTTTTCTAGAATAAAAGCAAGATAATAATAAATACAAAATTCAGGATAGCTACTTGGAGGGGGAAGGCAGAGGAGAGGCAAGGGGATGAGATTGGGAAAACACATGAGTGCAATTTAATGGTGACATTCTAGTTCCTGGATTAAGTGGTGAGTTCATGGGTGTTCATTATGTTATGCTTTATAATACATGCATACATATATATTCATTTGTAGATATCAAATAAAAAACACGTTAAGAGAAAAAACTTTGAAGATATTTTAGTGTACTTTCACATGTTCTCTTTTATTTTTGGAAAAAAGGGCTCATGTTATAATGTTCTGTAAGCTGCTTTCTTTTAAAATCAATTCATATGCTGATATTAACTTTCCATCTCTAAGAACTTTATTATGTTCATTTTAATAGTTTTATAATATCCAATTATAAAGAACAGTTAATGAAATTAAGATACAAGCACATGAGAGAGTATTATACAGCCATCAAATATTATTAATAAATATTTCTAATGATGTGGTTAAATGTTTGATAAATAGGACACTGCCATATAAAGTGTAACTTTAAATATACACAGAAATTCAATTAAAAGAAAGAACAGTGTAAACAGCATTTATCTCTGGGTCTGGGAATTGTAGGTGACTGTTATTTTCTTCTAATATTCTTTTTATATTGTCCAAATCTCTATTATGAGAATGTAATGCTTTTATAATTAGGAGAAAATTCCATTAAAATACAGATGAAACATGACCTGAAAATTAGAGCTCAACTGGGCATTCACAAATTAGGATTTGGTTCATGGTTAATGGTAAATAAATTGTTCAAAGTAACAAATTCATTGTGAAATTCTCAAAGATGTTACTATTTCTGAATATAGCTTCTTAAAACCTCATCTATAGAGCACAACATACTCTACCCTAGACTAGTCATTTTCAAGTCATTTTTAAACAGCAAAACCTTCTTTGAACAAAATAATTAACAGATGCTCCATATATAAAACAAATGAGAAGAGATGTGCCCCAGCTGGACTGAGGGTGTAGGATAGAAGCAGCTCCTCGGAAATTGCCATGTAGTCCCTCCACTTTCTCCTGGCACAGGACGGAAACAGAGCTGGGCTCCAGCCCCTAGAGTTTCTGATCCATTAGGTCTGTGGTGGATCCCAAGATCTACATTTCTAACAATATCCGAGGCATATATTGCTGGCCCGGGGACCACACCACTAGCCTAAGATAGTGGTTCTTAGGCCTAGCTGCACTTCATGATTACTGGGGGAACTTTTAAGAAGTACCAGTGCTAGATCCAACCTCTTTGATATGATTTAACTGGTTTGGGGACGGGCCCAATATTGCTTTGTTTTGCTTTAAAAGTTCCCCAAGTGATTCTAATGGACAAGCAGAGTTGAGAACAACCTATTTCACAAAAGTGAACAAAACAGACAAAGTCTTGAACTTTCTTAGAGCTTATAAGTCAAGACAGGTGATGGGGTACTTCCCCAGAGGTCCAGTGGTTGGGACTCCACACTTCCACGGCATGGGGTGTGGATTTGATCCCTGGTTGGGGAACTAGGATCCTGCATGCTGTATGGTGCAGCCAAAAAAAAAAAAAGAAAAGAAAAGAAAAGAAAAAAATAGAAAAAAAAAAAAAGAGAGACAAAAGAGATGATAGTACATCACCGAAAAACCAAATAAATAACAATTAAAAATGGTGATATAGAATGTTGACACAGAAAGAGATGCTCGACACCTCATTTATACAAAAAATACATCTATAATTACATGAACATAACAAATCCAGAAAGATGAACAGACATTATCTCTGGAAAGGACAGAACTGTGCGAGCATTCTAATTTCTTTTGCCTCCCCTTATGTGAACATCTAAAACATTAACGTATTACCTTTATAATAAGCAAACCCAGAAAAGAAAGAAAATGATTTCAAACACTCAGATCTGAGACCCAGGATAGAAGATGTGAAAGGATAGAAATGAAAATATATTTTAAGGAAAAATGTAGAAGGTATGTTTGGTACTGTAGAACATGCATGAATTTTCCATTTTCAAACATCACAAATCTTTGAACCTTGGTTTCTATCTATAAAATGAAGTAAACCACACCTAGGAATAATGTATGCAGTGACCTAGCTCAGAACCTGTCCCACAGTAGGTGCTACTAACCGGAAGCTATTCTCATTTCTTTATGTATTTTACCACAGTGGTTCCTGAACCAGGCAACACATCAGAATCACCTGGGGAATTTTTAAAAATCACAGATCCTCTTAGAAATGCTCCCCTCCCCAACCTCAAGAGTCTTGTTTAGTAAGAAGACCCCAGGAATCTGTATTTTTGAAGAAGGCTTCCAGATTATTCTGATGCAGCCAGCTCAGCACTGGTCTGTGAACCACTTTCGGGAACCAGTGCTACAATATGGTCACTAAGGACAAAAAAAATAATAGACTATTAAGTCATACTTATGTGGCTATAAGTAGCCTAACACTCCTATGAGGTGGTTTCTCCTATGATTCCCATCTTACCTATGAATAAACTGAGGTACATAGTGATTAAGGAACTTGTTCCACAGCTAGTAAGTGGCAAAGCAGATTCAAACCGATGCAGTCTGGCTGCAGCCAGTGCTAATGACAATTCCACTCACCTGCCTCTGGGGAACAGAGGCATGACCTTCACCAAAAGCAGAATGTAACTAACAAAACATACCATAGGGAGGAAAACAAAACAAAGACTCCAAACTAAAGAACTGCACTGGGAACCTTATAAAATAGAAAAAAAAAATTATACACATCTGTTTCATTAATTAAACAACCTTCTCTGTTAATCTACTTACTGTTTGAAGGAAAGCAGGAAATGCTTTCACAGGAACACTTCTGTGGAAGGACCTAGCCTAAAAAAGGAAGACAAAAGGAAACTGGTTTGAAATATAAATATTTCTGGAAATAAACACTCTCCCTCTGAAAGTGAACACAAAGCAACACCAGCAGTTTAAATCAGCACTGCTAGGAACGCTCTCGAAAGCAAGAAAACAGTTCTCACCTCCTGCCGGTTGAGATTAATTTACCAAACCTAAAGGAATCAGGAAAAGGTACTATATTAAGAATTCTCTTCTTTCTTACATTTGGTTTTGGCATTTCCAACTGCCTTATAACTTTGACCCCCCCAGCTCTGTGGTAAGGGGTAAATGAAGACATACAGGTGACCCTAGAATAACATGGGTTCACTTACACGCAGATTGTTTTCAACAGTAAATACTACAGCACTACACGATCCTTGGTTGGTTGAATCCACCTTTAACTTAACTCCCTGATGGATCATGTCCCAACTATTCATCTTGGATCTAACCTCATCTATCCAACCTAACACCCTACTACTCTGGACTACAGAGCCCTGATCCACTCAGGCTGATGTCCATCATCCAGCCCTCACCAAGCCCACTTCTGTCTAAAGGTCTTTGTTTATATTGTCAGATACTGCTTCTTATTCCTGACTCACTTACCCCATCTACTACAATTGCTCTCTTCAACATCATCCACAATTTACTAATCATCATACCTATCTTTTCTCTCAATCTCTCCAAGAAATGCAAAACTTCAGTATTCCCCATTCTTGGAACTTGCTCCTCCCTAGGTTTCCAAGACACTGACTCTGAGTTCTCCCACTTCTTTTTTTTTTTTTTTTTTTTTTTTTTTTTGCGGCATGCAGGCCTCTCACTGCCGTGGCCTCTCCCGTTGTGGAGCACAGGCTCCGGACGCGCAGGCTCAGCGGCCATGGCTCACGGGCCCAGCCGCTCCGCGGCATATGGGATCCTCCCAGACCGAGGCACGAACCCGCGTCCCCTGCATCGGCAGGCGGACTCTCAACCACTGCGCCACCAGGGAAGACCTTCCACTTCTTTTGATCATTCTTTCCTTCTCCTTCTTCCTATTAAATGGCCCTTCCTCCTCCTACCTGAGAAATGGAGGTGGGCTCAAGGCTCTGCCTTTGGTCTTATTGTTTAAGTGTATATTCTCCTTGGACAACAGCAAAGCCACACTCAGAGCTTTAAACATAAGCCTTCCACCTGGATGACCCCCCAATCTGTATCTCCAGTTCTGACCTCCTCTTAAAGTCACAATCCTACAGTCTGCATTTTAGCCCACCTCCCTAAATGCCCTCTAATCCCCTTACATTCAATGATGTCCAGCAGCTACTGATCAGCACCCAGCACACCACTGCATTTTTATTGTAGTCTCTGACTGGCACCATCACCATCTATATTTGAACTCCATGCAGCCTTCGACTTTCCTGCTTCCTGATTCTGCTACAGTCCAATCAGTTATCAAGTCTAGTTGATTCTTCCTCTGCTATATGTGTGTATATATGTATATATATATAGACATTCACATACATACATATACATGGAAAACATCTACCCTCTCTAAATCACTCTATATTTTAATGACTTATTATAGCTTAGTTTTAAGTTTTAATATTATAGCTTTATATATATTTTATATTTAATATATTTAAGTTATATTAAATATGATAATCACTTGTTTGTACTTTCTGGGCTTTAATAACTTACATGTAAATTTTAGTTTCAGGAACTATTTTGACTGAGCAACCTAGGTAAGTTACATTCGCTCATATCTTGGAAGCATTTAGAGTAAAGCTACTAAGAAGGTTTAAGCATGCAACAAATCAGACACTTCTTTAAATGTGGCAGTAAGGAGATTATATACTAGAGATTATTATTAGAGTAAACAGGATGAAAGCCAAATTATAGTATGGTGAATGGTGCCATGGTGGTGAGGGCCTTGAGGTAAAATGAATGTACAACACTTATGCAAAAAAGGTTAATTGGGAGGGGAAAATAAGAAACAGAAGGGTCCAATGGGCTGCCTGTAACTTCAGAAGGCAGTAGCAACAAACCAGAAGATAAAAGGGGCAAGTTATCAGAAAGGCCAACTGAAAATACCAGCTGGGAACTGCTGACGATGCAAGGTCCTGGAAGAGTAGAAGAGGCATCAGCCTTGACAAGGCAGAAAGGCACACTGTCCCCTGAGAGAGAAATAGTGAGTGGATGGATCAGAGAGGAGCCTAACTGAGGAAGCTGAGAGGGAGAAGGAGATTTTTTAAAAGTAGAAAAAGTTTATAATAATCCCTGAGATAAATCTATTGGGATTTCAGTGAGCGATGGATATGGACTGCCAAAGAGAGAACACTTCAACCATGCTCTAGGAGTAGCCACAGCTAGAAATGATAGTTTCCTAAATGATTTGGCAAACAGAGGCTACTTACATGCTTTAGATGCAAGTGTGCCTGGCTGGCCGTGTCATATACCACATCTCTCACATTTTTATCTTGGCTCTTCCGTAGAAAATCCTCTTGTGAAACACCATGCTGTGTGGGAAAATGTACACTACATCAGGATTCAAAAAGCACAATTAAAACTAGCTCAAGAAAACTGGTGATAGAACAGTATATACAGTAAAATGCCTATTTTGTTTTCTTGGTTTTTGTATTTTTTGGCCACACCGTGCAGCTTGCACGATGTCAGTTTTCTTTTCTTTTTTTTTTTTTTAATATTTATTTATTTGTTTGTTTGTTTCTTTGTTTGGCTGCACCGGGTCTTAGTTGCGGCATATGTGGCATGCAGGCTCTTTCATTGCAGTGTGCGTGCTTCTCTCTAGTTGCGGTGCACAGGCTCAGCAGTTGCAGCGTGAGAGCTTTCTAGTTGCGGCGCAGGGGCTCCAGAACACACAGGCTCAGTAGGTACAGCGCTTGGGCTCTAGAGCATGCAGGCTTAGTTACCCCGTGGCATGTGGGATCTTAGTTCTCCAACGAGGGATCGAACCCGCGTCCCCTGCATTGGAAGGCGGATTCTTAACCACTGGACGAGGGAAGTCCCCTACTTTGTTTTTTAAAATATATCTATATGTATGTGAGTGCATATTTAGACACACACACAGACACTCTCTCTCCTGGAAGAATATGCAACAAGATGCTAAATAATGACAGTTGTAGGTGAAACAAAATAAAGCAAGAAACAAACAGATAAGAAGCTTTAATAGAAAAGATAATAATGAACCTCCTCCAGAAAACAAAAGTTCTCATAAACAGTATTCTTTTTAATGGATTAGTTCCTCCTTTAAAATAAAATAAAGAACAGGCTAAGGTGACCACTAGGAATATTTACTGTAATTGCTTGAAAGGGAGTAAGGCATCAACATGTAAGTACACCAAGTGAGGTTCTCTGAACCTTCTTACTCATAGCTCCACCACAGACCTAAAATGCCTGACTGATAAAATTCTGACTTGATAACTCTGGAGCAAAAAAGCAATAAGCATGTGTTTCAAAACGGTCACTTGAACAGACTAAGCAAAGAACAAAGACAGGACATCCCTCCCCATATTCTTGAGGTAAATAATTAGAGGGTACAAACAACGGCCTTACCAGCATACAAATATCCATGGGAAGGAATACTCTTCTTCTACTACCATGATACGGCGTTGCTCTCAAGCAAGTTACAATGCCTTGTGCTTTTCCAATGTGACTTGCGGCATGATCTGCATGAAGATCCTTTACACCTATGATTTTAGAAATCAACTGGGCTGCTCTTTTCTCTTTAAATGCATAACATGTCAACAGAAGCAGCATAGTGAAATGACCTAAACATGTAAAAGGTGTTTCTCCCATGTTTTATATCTGAAAAACAGGATTTCTGAGAGCAAAACTGGGCACAAAGACAAGCTGACCATTCACCATAAACAGGTTTCTGAACTTCAACTTTTAAATAAAAGAGTTTTCCTCAGAGTACAGCACACCAAGAGCACATTTGGAATGTTAATTAGCTATCGTGGAAAAACACTGCAAGTCTTGCATTTCTTCTCCTCAGTGCAATTTCCATATGACCTCATTTCAAGTATATGCTTAACAAACATTCTGCTCTTTGCTCCCTCCTTTCATTGTGTTGGCAAACATGTCACTGAATGTGCAGGCAGAACACGCCCAGGAAATTTGGTAGGGACCTGGGTTATTCTTTTAGGGTGACATAAAGACATACTACCTTCTTCAAATGCATGATATTGTCCTTGTCCCCAATAATTTCCTCATTACAATAAGACCTCACCAACTCAGAACAAAATCAAAGTAGGAAAAATACCATCTAAATGGCATAGTTTTTTTTTTTAAGACACATCTCATAAAAACTTTTAGATACACAGTTTTATTTCTTCTACCTTTTGTTTTTAAACATGGGGAAGTATTATTGACAGAGAAGGAAGGAGTCAGGCCACAGGCCTTCCAAATTGTAGGAGATGCATAAAAAAATAGAATCATCTGCAATTACCAGATTATTAATTACAGCATTCTCATGAGGTAGCTAAAGTCCTTTTATGAGAGCCTGGGTATTGTGATTAGTCTACATTCCATTCCAGAGAAAGGTATATATTATATTCCCCTTCTTACTCCAAAAAACAACAACAAAAAAGCTATTCCTTTCTAGTTGGTGCAAAGAAAAACTTCAGTGTTAAACTGGTTAGACTGTCAAATTATGAAAGAGTGAAGTCTAAAAGGTGTTTTCTTAACAGTATGCAGGTTCCTTAAAAAACCAAAAATAGAGTTACCACATGATCCAGCAATCCCACTCCTGGGCATATATATCTGGAAAAGATGAAAACTAATTCGAAAAGATACATGCACTCCAATGTTCACAGTAGTGCTATTTACAATAGCCAAGACATGGAAGCAACCTAAGTGTCCCTCAATAGAAGAGTCAATAAAGAAAATGTGGGGCGTGTGTGTGTGTGTGTATGTGTATACACACACACACACACAATGGAATATGACTCAGCCATAAAAAAGAATGAAATATTACCATCTGCAGGAATGTGGATGGACCTAGAGATTATCATACTGAGTGAAGTAAATCAGATAAAGACAAATATTATATAATATCACTTATATGTGGAATCTAAAAAATAATACAAATGAACTTATTTACAAAACAGAAACAGACTCACAGACTTAGAAAACAAACTTATGGTTACCAAAGGGGAAAGAAGGGGTGGGGGATAAATTAGGAGAACGGGATTAACAGATAACACACCACTACACGTAAAATAGATAAACAACAAGGATTTACTGTGTAGCACAGGGAACTATATTATCTTCTAATAACTATAATGGAAAAGAATCTGAAATACATATATATACGTATAACTGAATCACTTTCCCGTACACCTAAAATTAACACAAATTGACACTTTCCTGTACACCTGAAAGTAACACAATATTGTAAACCAACTACACTTCAATTTTAAACAGAAAAAGGTGTTTTCTTTAAAAAAGAGAAGGGTAAAATAAAAAAAAAACTTACCCAATATTTCTAGTGTTAGATAAAGAAGAGAGCTCTGTGTGTTTTCAGCATAATTTTCCAGTTCCTGGATGTTACGATATGCTTTGTCATCCAAATTTTTTTCCTACAAACAAAATGCTTTATTTGCTTGACGAATTGTCAATATTTTATTTTTAAAAGGCACAATTTTTTTGCCCTAAAGAACTGAGTAATAAAGAATAAAAACTTTTCGTATAAATTATTACACAATAAAATAAGATTAAAATATTAAAGTCCTACATGTTCAGTACTTACAAATCACCCCTCAAAATAATACCTCAGGAATAATCTCAATGCACAAATCATCACGGACATGGGGTTGGCTTAATTTTTACTTCCTTCTAAAGCCTGAGGTATCATGAGAAACTGACAACTGAGGTCTTACTTAAGTACTTCAAACATTATCTCCTTAATCCTAACAATTCCCAAAAGAAATTAATACTTTTTTCATTTCACAGATGAAGAAACTGAGTTACCAACAAGTTAAGGAATACGCCCAAGGTTGCACAGCGAATTAGTGGTGGGGAAAAGATTCAAACCCACATATTTTGACCATTAAGCCCATGCTCTTAATAAGAAAAAGGTGCCTAGAAAAAGAAAGGCGATCACAACCAGGCCCTGCACCTCATTCCCCACAAAAGAAACTATGCTCAATAAACTAACGGTTGATTACCAGAACACACTATATTCAAGAAACAGAAAAATGTAAATCTTAGAACGTCTAGCAACTTCTATAATAATGCATTTACAAAGACTTGATGGCCAAGGTAATATTATTCCTCCACCCCTTTCTCCTTTTTTACAATCAGGAGAAACTGGCACCAGCAATGAATCCCAGGGGAAAAAATATGCTCCAGCTCCATTACATTTAAAAACAAATTGGAACATAATTCATATACCATAAAATTTACCCTTTTGAAGTATACAATTCAATGGTTGTAGTATATTCACAAAGTTGTGCAACTATCACCACTAATTCCAGAATGTTTTCTCTGCATCACCTCAGAAAGAATCCTGTATCTATTAAGCAGTCACTTCCCAGTTCTCCCTTTCCTTATCTCCTGACAAACCTCTAACCTTTTGTCTCCATGGATTTGTCTGCTGTAAACATTTTATAAAAATGCAATGATACAATAAGTGGCTTTTTCTATCTGGCTTCTTTCAATTAGCATGTTTTCAAGGTTCATTCATGTTGGCACATCTTTTAGTATCTCATTCCTTTTAATTGAAGAAAATATGAATAATATTCCATCGTATGGATACACACATTTTGTTTATTCATTCAACTATGAGTTGTCCCCACTTTTGGACTATTATGAATGAACATTTGTGCACAAGTTTTGTGTGGATACGTTTTCATTTCTCATACCAACCTAGGAGTGAAATTGCTAGGTCTATGATAACTCTATGTTTAACTTTCTGAAGAACTGCCAAACAGTTTTTCCAAAGCAGCTGCACCATTTTACGTTTCCATCAGCATTGTATGAAGGGTTCCAATTTCTCCACATCCTCACCAACACTCATTATTGTTCATTCTTTTTATTATAGCCATCCTAATTGGTATGAAGTGGTATCTCATTGTGGTTTTGATTTCCATTTCCCTCATGAAAAGATGTTGAGCATCTTTTAAGGTGCTTATTACTCATCTGTATATCTTCCTTGGAGAAATGTTTACTCAGATCCTTTGCCCATGTTTAAGTTGGGTTATTTGTCTTTTTACTGTTGAATTATAAGAGTTCTTTATATATTCTAGATACTAGTCCCTTATCATATATATAACTGGTAAATATTTTCTCCCATTCTGTGGATTGTCTTTTTGCTTTCTTGAAGTTTTTACTTTTGATGAAGTCCAATTATCTATTTTTTTTTTATTGCTTGTGCTTTTGGTCTCATATCTAAGAAGTCACTGCCCAAGAGAAAGTTAAAGAGATTTATGCCTAGGTTTTCTCCTAAGACTTTTACAGCTTTAACTCTTACATTTAGGTCTTTGATCCATTTTGAGTTAGTTTTTGTACATGGTATGAGGTAGGAGTTCAAATTCATTCTTTTGCATGTGGATATCCAGTTGTCCCAGCATTGCTTGTTGAAAAGGTTATTCCTTCCCCCACTGAATTATCTTCATGCCCTTGTCAAAAATCAGCTGACTATCAATATATAGGTTTACTTCTGGACTCTCAATTCTATTCCATGCCAATATATAGGATCTATATGATCAGTATATATTGATCTATATGTCTATGGCAGGTCAATACTACACAGTTTGATTACTGTAACTTTGTAGTTAAGTCTCAAAATTGGGAAATGTGAGTCCTCCAACTTTGTTCTTCTTTTTCAAGATTCTTTTGATAATTCTGGGTCCCTTGCATTTTCATATGAATTTTAGGATCAGCTTGTCAATTTCTCCAAAAAAGGCAGCTGGAATTTTTATAAGGATTATACTGAATTTTTAGATCAATGCAGGGAGATTGATCCCAGTCCTTTACTTTTAAATATCCCTCCATACAAAAGCCAAATGTTATTTTCCATTAAACAATGGAAAAACTGCTATTTTTTCATTAAGAAAAAAAGAGAGATTTTCCATTATCTCTGTCTTGAGTTCTCAAATTTTCTTTACCTCATGAAAACTGAAGACACCTAAAAATACATTTTCTTAGTACTAATTAATTCTATAGGCCAACTGAGCAATTTTTTACATGTTAAAGTCATTATCTCATTTTTGCTCATATTATTACTACTATAGCCTATGGTTATTAATAGATTGTATCCAAATAAACTAAGTAAACTTACATTTTCAGGACAACAATATGTGATAAATATCAGGCCAACAAGGACACTCAGCCAACAATGTGTCAGAAAGATTACACAAATCAGCCCAGGTCATCAAGCAATTCGCATGCTTGGTTAGAACTAGAACTTAGTTCTAAGAACTCAGTATAAGATTCCATTTGCTAGAACTGTTGAACTTTCCTTATTCCCTCTATTTGGACAGAGATCCAAGCACTGGGTATGCATAATGATATGTGTACAACTACTCAAGTTTTGATGATATTAAGGAATTATCCATACTTTTTAAATCATATTATAGTTATGTTTTATACAAGTTTTTTTCTCTTTTTTAAAATTTTTATTTTATATTGGAGTATAGTTGATTTACAATGTTGTGTTTAGTTTCAGGCATACAGCAAAGTGATTCAGTTATACATATACATACATCTATTTTCAGACACTTTTCCCATTTTAGGTTATTACAGAATATTGAGTAGAGTTTCCTGTGCTATACTGTAGGTTCTTGTTGATTATCTGTTTTATACAAGTTTTTATCCTTTCAAGATACATGTATATGTACAGATCAAATAATAACATGTCTGGGGTTTACTTTAAAATAATCTAATAGGGTTTAGGGAGGGAAGTTGGTAGAATATAGATGAAATAACATTGGACATGTATTTATAACTATTAAAGCTGGGTAGGGGCTTCCCTGGTGGCGCAGTGGTTGAGAGTCTGCCTGCTAATGCAGGGGACACGGGTTCGAGCCCTGGTCTGAGAGGATCCCACATGCCACGGAGCAACTAGGCCCGTGAGCCACAACTACTGAGCCTGCGCGTCTGGAGCCTGTGCTCCGCAACAAGAGAGGCCACGATAGTGAGAGGCCCGCGCACCGCGATGAAGAGTGGCCCCCGCTTGCCACAACTAGAGAAAGCCCTCGCACAGAAACGAAGACCCGACACAGCAAAAATAAATAAAATTTTAAAAATAAATAATAAATAAATAAATAAATAAAAACCCAATTATAAAGCTACAGTAATCAAGAGAGTATAATTTTTTTTAAATAAATAAATAAATAAATAAATAAAATAAAGCTGGGTGACAGACACATGGAAGTATATTACACTATTCTCTCTACTTTTATATAAGCCTGAAAATTTGTTTTAAAAACTTTCTGTTTTAAAAAAACAAACTAGTAGAGTGTGGTGTGCACATGCATGCCTCTGCCTGGGTGCCTGTCTTTGCCTGTCTCTAGGTACGGGGGTGGGCGGCTGAGGTGGGTGGCGTGCAGTGATAGAGAATGGATAAAATGTTTAGTACAGTTCTCTAAAAGTTTCCTTCCTCCAAATATTAATACACATACTAAAACATTTCCTCCCTGAAGATTAGCTTAAGGATTAAAAAGGAAGAAAAAACTTAAGACTTGAGCAATTTCAACTTACTCTTTCATCAATGATTTTCATAAGCCATCTTTTAGTCAGATTATGTCTTTTGACAGCCTAAAAAAAACAAGAGTTGTAAGTTTTAGAAAGTACTGGAAATGACTTCTGTAGACCTGAATAACATAAACAAACCAAATACAAAACTAGGTAAGGGGGCTCCCCTGGTGGCGCAGTGGTTGAGAGTCCGCCTGCCCATGCAGGGGACACGGGTTCGTGCCTCGGTCCGGGAAGATCCCACATGCCATGGAGCAGCTAGGCCCATGAGCCATGGCCGCTGAGCCTGCGCGTCCAGAGCCTGTGCTCCGCAACAGGAGAGGCCACAATGGTGAGAGGCCCGCGTACCGCAAAAAAAAACCCAAAAAAAACTAGGTAAGGGAGCATTTGTAATAACGCATCACCAGATAGATAGCTATGTTAAAGAACTAGGAAAAAAAGAGAATGTCCCTGGAAAACATTTCAAAACATTTCCAAGTAAGGATAATATATCCAAA
Organism: Mesoplodon densirostris; assembly: GCF_025265405.1. Taxonomy (NCBI): domain Eukaryota; kingdom Metazoa; phylum Chordata; class Mammalia; order Artiodactyla; family Ziphiidae; genus Mesoplodon; species Mesoplodon densirostris. Next base: position 53,070,555 of record NC_082673.1, on the reverse strand, counting down.
ACTTTTCCACTAATTTGTCTTTATTTTCTTATATTATTGGTAATTCAGTGATTCCACTTTCAAAACAAAAACGAAACAAGAATTAAGCAGAGCGGAGCTTCTCTGCTATGTGATATGTCCCAACTTCTATGCTTACTTATTACACACAAACTTTTTTCCATAAAAATGAAGACTCTATTTAATATAAATAAACACTTTCCAAAAAGAAAACAGTAATAAAGCTCCAAAGAAAACAATCTGCAGGGTACAGTGTTATCTTACAAGTAAAGACACTCTAGTAGGAAAGAGAACACCTAGTGCTCAGATCTTGGCCTCTAAAACCACTCCCCACAAAGGAAACAAGAGTCTAGAAAATGGGTGATTCCAGAGCTGGAGCAAGGGAGATTCAAGATGATTCTAGACTATTTTATTGTGCCAGAAAATAGAAAGTGCTGAAAAAAACAATGGGAGGCATGTCAGGACACAGAGGCCAGTTTGAAGGGACTCCCACTGTCCAAATCTGGGACTGTTTGAACACCAAAATAATTAAGTATAGTAATAAGTTATAAACTACTGAAAAAAAAACAGGAATTCATGAGTTTATACAATAATTAATAAACAAATAAATAACATAGGAGAGCGAGAGCATTTGCTTATAGTAGAGTGCCAAGTGGTAAATGTGAACAGAGCATCAGAGTTGTGAAATTATCATTCTGCAATCATAATAGTAAAGACTGGATAAGACAAGAACCATCAATGAATGCAAGAAATTTCACAAGAAGTTGATGAGGAACAGTGTATTTGCATTGTCTTAAAGTTGATTAGTTACAAGGGGAACTATAATTATACAGTAGATTACACATTGGGGAAACCAGGCAACATCTTGACTGTTAACGAAAATGAACAATGCCAATAAAGGACAGATGGACAAAATGTGTCTCCGGATGTGATACCCTGAGAATACATCACCTATGCAGTATTCTGGCCAAGAATGCATAACCTGAATCATTTAATCATGAGAACACATCAGACAAATCCAAAATGAGGAATGTTCTACTACCAAAAAAAAAAAAAAAAAAGAAAGAAAGAAGGGATTACATTCTTCAAAAATATCAATGTCATAGAAAACAAAGAAAAGCTATGGAAATGTTCCAGATTAAAGTAAGCTAAAAAGACATAACAAAAAAAATACCTGACTGGATCCTACACTGCAGGGGAAAAATACATTAGTGGATATTATTGGGTCAAGTGACAAAATTGGAATATGAGGGCTTCCCTGGTGGCGCAGTGGTTGAGAGACCGCATGCCGATGCAGGGGACACGGGTTCGTGTCCCGGTCCGGAAACATCCCACATGCCGCGGAGCGGCTAGGCCCGTGAGCCATGGCTGCTGAGCCTGCGCATCTGGAGCCTGTGCTCCGCAACAGGAGAGGCCACAACAGTGAGAGGCCCGCGTACCGCAAAAAAATTTAAAAAAATTGGAATATGAATGGAAAATTAGATGAAAAGTGTTATATCGAAGTTAAATTAACTAAAGTCAGTAACTATTCTGGTTATATAAGAGAATGTCTCTATTAGGAAATACTAAAGTATTTAGGGACAAAGGGACATGATGTATGTAACTTATACTCAAATGATTTAAAAAACTTATGAGTGTGAAAATATATACAGAGAGAGCATGTTAGCACACATACACTTGAGTGAGCACGCAAAATGGTTAACAAATGGGATAAAACGTTAACAACAGGTAAATCTAGGTAAAGGATATAGAAATGTTCTTATACTATTTTTAATTTTGTAACCTTTCTGAAATTTTGAAGTTATTTCCAAATAAGTTTTTAAAACATTGTTTTCTTACCAAGTCAACACTAAGTATATTTTCACAATAAATAAATATAGTAGTGAAACAAAGTCTTAGGAATATATCCTACGCTTCAACTGAGACTCTAAGATGTCACTGATACTAAAATGTAAAGGCTGACATGCTCATCAGTACACATTTATGTGACAAAGGGTGGATCTGGGGAGAACGGAGTCCACTTTGCCCTACAGGAACTTAACAGAAGCTAAAAGGGCTACATGGAGTTGGTTTCCAAGTGCTCTCAGCATTATTACAATTACATAGCAGGACTCTCTACAGGCCTCTCTCCCCAGTCCCAGGAATCAGCCTGGGATACCTCAGTCATTAGAGTCCTGCTCTTGTTTTATTTGGCACATGCCTGAGTAGGGCAGGACTTGTTTGATCTTTGTAACCACATCATCAAGCACCATTCCTGGCACAGAAATGTACTCAATGAATACTTAACCACTGAAAAGTCAGACTCCTATTTACTCAAGACTGACGCTATAACAGCTGCAGTTCCTTGACCACAAAATATAGCTCTCTTGTCTGATTCTGAAGGAAATCGGAGATCAAGATAAAAAATAAATATTTATAAGAAGCTGAAAACCTGCTGAACAAAACTATGAAAACTTTGAAATAGAAGCCAAATAGAACAAAAACCTTGGCTATAAATATTAGAAATTATAGATATTCAACTATTTTGTACCCTAAAGGCACCAATGAAACAGTGTGGCAAGAATGTACTCTTTGGACAACATGTCACTGTTTCCCTATTTAATCTTCTAAAGAACCTGAAACTCTGCAAAGAATCAACTGAAAGTTTGACTGGACAGTGGTGCAATAAGGGTATGTTCTAATAGAATGGGGAGGGGTAGGGAATATGCAATCAGGACAACTGGTCTGAACACTACCTGCTTCTTTCAAATACTCATATTAACCTTCAATACCTGTCATATCAGAAAGCTGGCCAGGGACTTCCAGCCAGTGGCACGGTGGTTAAGAATCCGCCTACCGGGCCTCCCTGGTGGCGCAAGTGGTTGAGAGTCCGCCTGCCGATGCTGGGGATACGGGTTCGTGCCCCGGTCTGGGAGGATCCCATATGCCGTGGAGCGGCTGGGCCCGTGAGCCATGGCCGCTGAGCCTGCGCGTCCGGAGCCTGCGCGTCCGGAGCCTGTGCTCCGCAACGGGGGAGGCCACAACAGTGAGAGGCCCGCATACCGCAAAAAAAAAAAAAAAAAAAAAAAGAATCCGCCTACCAATGCAAGGGATATGGATTCAATCCCTGGTCCAGGAAAATCCCACATACTGCAGAGCAACTAAGCCCATGTGCCACAACTACTGAGCCTGTGCTCTAGAGCCCGCGAGCCACAACTACTGAGCCCACGCACCTAGAGCCTGTGCTCCGCAACAAGAGAAGCCACTGCAATGAAAAGCCCACGCACCGCAACAAAAAGTAGCCCCCGCTCACCACAACTAGAGGAAGCCCGTGCACAGCAACAGAGACCCAATGCAGCCAAAAATAAATTAATAAATTTAAAAAAAAAAGAAAGCTGGTCAACATTAATCAACAAAATTTAAACAGCTATTAAAACTGGACAAATTGGCATACACATAAACATTGTGTAATTCAGATATGTTTTCCAGAATTTTTTTAAGAGACGCGAAGGCAAGATAAATTTGTGTTAAAGAAATCTCTGACCTTTCACATTATTTCCTGACAAAGGTCAGAATCTTCAGTGCAAGTCTTAGCATAAATCTCTAATGCAGTCAGGTTTGTATATAAAATAAATAAGAGTTTCTGGATTTTCAGAGAAACGTTTTTCTCAACTGAGTCACCCAGGATGAGATTCTTGAAGTGGGATGAATAAAGGTAAACAACTAATCTAATACTCACAAGCTTCCCATCCACTCTTTCTTCTCAGTCCCCAGTGGAGGGGCCTGGCTTTCCGTCCTCACTGAGGCTCTGTGAAGTCAATCTGGGGCCCACAGATGGGGCCTGCCTCTGCTGGGGCGCAGACCTGAGAAGAGGCGTACCACTGCCAGGTCTGTCGGTGGTTCCTGTGACGGAAACTATCTTTTGGCGTCCACCATATTACAATGGGGACACACATCGGTGATGAAAGGTACCTAATTCCCTTTCTCTGTTCATAGTTCAGCATATTTCTCAACTGTGCATGGCTGTTTGTGAATGAGGGATCCATACAGCTTTAACGTAAAACTAATTACTAAATACATCTAGTTTACAAATAATACCCTAGCCCATAGGTTTCCATTATCGGACACCTAAAATTCATCAACAAATATGCAATTCTATCAAACTGGACAAGGCAATTTTAGATTTGTGTCTGGACAACGATGAGAGCACATCTCCTGTCACAAAAGATCAATGTGTGATTTTCTACTGCCCAGAGTACGGATTAAAGCACTGGAGTAAGGAGCTGCTGGGCAGTCAGACAGAAAATGTACCTGCCACTGCTTCAAAATTTGTAGGGTTTAAATTCTGCAATCAAATATGTGGAAAATAACTTATAACATAAAGAGACCAGATTTCTCCTCCTTCCTTTAATAAAGAAATACACTGAAGATGTGTGCAAATGATTCGTGGATGATTTTAAATTCTGTCAAATCTAACATATATCTGAACATTACATGAGCCTAAAATTATTTTCAGGATAGATTCCCCATTGACACTATCCAAATTGTATGTAACAAAAAGTATGCTCAAATAACATTCTTACAAATGAAAAGTAGGGGTCTTTTTGGGGGGTTGTTTTTTTTTACCTTCCATAGTTCAATGGCCACAGGCTGACGTGGTGGACTGTCACAGTATATATCATCCACAGTTTTTTTCCAAAACTGCATTCTCATCAGTCCAATTGTTTTCTCAGAGACAGAGTCCTTAACCTGTAAATAGTGTTTAAAAACTTTAATAAATGCACGGTTCACAGTCTCAAAAACCAGCATTTGTAACTGCATAATCATATAATTCAGCCAAAAATTAAGTTTCTCTACATTTAATTTTTCCTTGAAGTTATGTATCATTTAAATTATCATCATTATAAGTTTCCTAAGTAAAAGCTACAAATTATTCGGTGCTTATTCAAAAATATTTTAGGGCCTCCCTGGTGGCGCAAGTGGTTAAGAGTCCGCCTGCCGATGCAGGGGATACGGGTTCGTGCCCCGGTCTGGGAGGATCCCATATGCCGCGGAGCGGCTGGGCCCGTGAGCCATGGCCGCTGGGCCTGCGCGTCCGGAGCCTGTGCTCCGCAACGGGAGAGGCCACAACAGTGAGAGGCCCACATACCGCAAAAAGAAAAAAAAAAAAAAAATATTTCAAGGTCTGCATTCAAAAATAGGAGCAATTCTTCTAGAAAAAAATTGCAAGAAAAAACAAAGAGAGGGAGGGGGATCATTTCGTTTAAAAGAAATTTAAGAAAGAGATCAACCAGTCACATGTAGACCTATTTGAATCCTAATTTAAAGAGACAGAGACAACTAGGAAAATCTGAACACCAGATGTTTAATGATATTAAGAAATTACTGTTAAATTTTTAATATATAATAATGGTATTGTGGTTATTTTTTTAAGTGAGTTCTTTTGATGCAAACTGAAGTATCTGCAGATGGAAAAATTTGAGACTTACTTCAAAATAACCTGGAGGTGGGGATGAGGGGGGTGGGGAGTAAAGATGAGAAAACAAGATTGGCCATGAATTAGTAACAGTTGGAGGTGGGTGATGAGGTATATGGGGGTTCATTATGCTTCTCTCTCTACATATGAATATACTTCATGCTGTATAAGACTGAAGTTTTCCAAAACAAAGTTTTTCAATAATAAGTGGAAAAGAAGAAAAACAATCCTCACTGGGTTAGTGATAGCAAAAATATTTTTGAATCTGAAGATAAACCTAGGAAATAGAACCAGAGGCTTTTTAGAGGAAGCAGAGAAGGAACTAATATTTATTTATCAAATGTCAACAAGTACCAGGTACTGTAGCAGAGGTTATCTGATCACAATCCTCACAACGAACTCACAGGGTCCTTACGAATACACCCATTTTACAAACACAGAAATTATGGCTCAAAAAGGTAGAAGTTTATCCCATGCTCTGCATACTCACAGCTCTTATAATGGAACCAGAAGGATATGTAAAAGATTGTGGGAGAGGGGAGGAGTTGACTACAAAGGGACACATAAGGGCTGATGGAATTGCTCTGTATCACGACTCTGGTGGCAAATACGTGACTCTAAGCAGTTCTCAAAACCTATAGGACTGGGCCTCCCTGGTGGCGCAAGTGGTTGAGAGTCCGCCTGCCGATGCAGGGGATACGGGTTCGTGCCCCGGTCTGGGAGGATCCCATATGCCACGGAGCGGCTGGGCCCGTGAGCCATGGCCGCTGAGCCTGCGCGTCCGGAGCCTGCGCGTCCGGAGCCTGTGCTCCGCAACGGGGGAGGCCACAACAGTGAGAGGCCCGCATACCGCAAAAAAAAAAAAAAACAAAAAAAAAAACAAACAAACAAAAAAAAAAACCTATAGGACTGTACACCACAAAAAGTGAATTTTATTGTGGTACATTTAAATAAACTCATTTATTCACTAAGTAACTTTTTAAAAGAAGATTATTAGACTCTCTCCCTCACTTACTACTGATTAAGAATGGCGCTGGGTCAAGCAAGAATCACCAATGCATGCTAAATCTAGGAGGTAAATTTTTTATTTTTAATTGAGCTATAGCTGACATATAACAGTATCTTAGTTTCAAGTGTACAACATGATTTGTATATGTATGTATATATTGTGAAATGATCACCATAGGTCTAGTTAATATCTATCACCACACATAATTAGGAATTTGTGTATGTTGAGAACTTTCAAGATCTACTCTATTAGCAACTTTCAAACACATAATACAGTATTAGCTGTACATTACATTCCCATGACTTATTTACTTATAACTGGAAGTTTCTACCTTTTGACCACGCTCACCCATTTCACCCATCTCCCACCCACTGCCTCTGACAACCAGCAATCTGTTCTCTGTATCTATGAGTTTGGGGGGGGGGGTTTGTTTTGCTTTTGTTTTTGTTTTAGATTCCACATATACGTGAGATCATATGGTATTTGCCTTTCTCTAACTTATTTCACTTAGCATAAAGCCCTCAAGGTCCATCTGTGTTGTCACAAATGGCAAGATTTCCTTCTTTTTTATGTCTAAGTAATATTACATTGTGTAGATAATACCATATCTTTATCCAGTCATCCACCAATGGACACTTAGGTGGCTTCCATGTCTTGGTTATTGTAAATAATGTTGCAATGAACAAGGGGGTGCATGTATCTTTTCAAGTTAATATTTTCATTTCCTTTGGATAAATACCCAGAAATGAAATTACTGGATTATATGGTAGTTCTAGTTTTAGTTTTTTGAGGCACCTCCATGCTATTTTCCACAATGGCTGCACCTATTTACACTCCCACCAACAGTGCACAAGGGCTCCCTTTTCTCCACACACTCTACAGCACTTGTTATTTCTTGTCTCTTTGATAACAGCTATCCTAATAGGTGTGAGGGGATATGTCACTGTGGTTCTGATTTGCACTTCTCTGATATTAGTAATGTTGAGCACATTTTTTCATATACCTATTTGCCATATATGAAGTAAATTTTGATGAGGACCATGGTCTTAAAATGTCTCCTCATATTTAACAAGGAAAAAAATGTTAACATCTTGACTAGTGACCAAAATTGGTATCGCCAATAAGAGGCATACAGACATATAATGCCTCCTTGTGATTCCCTGAGAAGGACATATTCCATTTAGGTAGTTAAGCATTAGACTAGATATATATAAATATAATCATGACAAAAAATAAACTCCAAATGAGAAATGCTCAATTTTTGAAAAGGAACAATATTGTTTTTAAAATGTCAATGTAATAGAAGACAAAGAAAGGCTGTGGAAATGTTCCAGATTAAAGGAGGCCAAAGAGACATGAAAACTAAATGCAGTACATTATCCTAGATTGCATCCTGTACAGAAGGGTTAAAAAAATGCCATAAAGGACATCATTGAAATCATCTGACAAAACTGGAAACCAGAAGGTAGATTAAATAAATGAACTGTATCAATCTCAAATTTACTCAAACTGATAACTGTTATGTAAGAGAATATTCTTATGGTAATGAAATGCAGCTCAAGTTTACAGGGATAAGGGCCATGGTGTAGTCAAGTTACTGTAAAATGATTCATAAGAAAAACAGTGCATGTACGTGTGTGCATATTTGTGTGTGTGTGTGTATACACAGAGACAGAGAGAGAGGGAGAAGGGGAGAGGGGCACAATATGATAAAGCAAATAGGGCAAAATATTAACAAAAGGGTATATGGGTATTTGTACTACTCTTACTTTGGTGTGTGTGAAATTATTTCCAAATAAAAAGTTTTTTTTTTTTTTTTAATGGTCTTGGTGCTGGGTGGGTCTCTTAGCAATACTTAGTGTTCAGATCCCATGGCATATGGTCTATTCTCAATACAGCATCAAGAGTAATCCTTTAAAGAAGATGTGGCATATATATATATATATATATCTACACACATATATATACATATATATACACACACAATGGAATATTACTCAGCCATAAAAAAGAATGAAACAATGCCATTTGCAGCTATACGGATGGACCTAGAGATTATCATACTAAATAAAGTAAGTCAGAAAAAAGACAACTACTGCTTACCAAAGTGATATCATTTATTTGTGGAATCTAAAATATGACACAAATGAACTTATCTATGAAACAGAAACAAACTCACAGACATAGAGAACAGACTGGTGGTTACCAAGAGGGAGGGATGGATTGGGAGTTTGGGATTAGCAGATGCAAACTATTATATACAGAATGGATAAACAACAAGGTCCTACTGTATAGCACAGGGAACTATATTCAGTATCTTGTAATAAACCATAACGGAAAAGAAAAAATAAATAAATACATTTTTAAAAAAGAGTTAATCCTTTTAGGAGGGAGATCAAGAAGGCAGAGTAGGAGGACACTGAGCCCACCTGCCCCCATGAACACATCAAAAATACATCTACATCGCTGAAATCAACCTGGAAACTGGCAAAAAGGCTCTTCTACAACCAAGGCTGTCAAGAAAGATGCACATGGAGTCAGGGAGGAAGGGAGGAGAACCGGTTAGGTTGGGACCCAGGCCCTTAGCAGGGGACACAGAAGAGGAGGGGGATATCACACACAGGCTCAGGGAACCACCCTGGGAGGCAAGGGGTTTGAGCCACACATCAGGCACCCCAGCCCAAGGGTCTGACACTGGTAACACAATTACCCTTAGCTGGTTTGAAAACCAGTGGGACTTACTGGAGGGCTGTAAGAAACCAAGACTCTGCTTGTTAAGAGTGTGCACACACTTACTTATTCCCGGGAATAGCATGGAGGCTGCGGACTGAAAACTGCCTGCGGCTCTGACCAGCTGCCTGCTCCAGCCTCTCCTGCTCCAGCACTGCTCTCCACTAGGGTGAAGGCTGTCATTGCTAAGGGGAGTGCACACACTTAAAGAAAAGGAAGCCAGCTTGGACCTGACTCTGCCTCTGACTAGGGTGAAGGCAGCCATTAACAGCATGCACATCAGGCTGCAGGCTGAAAACTGCCTGGGGCTCTGACTGGCTTCCCAGACCATTCCAGCATGCACCCCAGCCTACACCAGGCGCCTGTTCCAGCCCCTCTTGCTCTCGACTAGGACTGAGGTGCCATTGCTAGAGGAGTGCACACGCTTAGAAGGATGGGAACCAGCTCAGATCAATCCTCAGGGCTTGTGCTCCAGCACCTTGGGCGCCAGACCCTACCCAGACAGGATGGTGACTGCCACTGGAAGAGCAAAGGAAAAGCCCCAGCTCACACCTGGCTCTGGCTATAGCCCCTTCATCTATAGCCCTACCTCCCACCAAAGTGGTAGCTGCCAGCACACCCCAGGAGAAGACATGACCTATGCTCACTTCAGATCCAGCTCTCCCACCAAAGTGACTGGGCACAAGCAGACTGCATAGGGGCAGTCCCACCCAAGGACACCCCTTCAAGATTGGGACAGGTAACCAATCTTATCACCTAACTCATAGAGACAGAGAAAGTTAAACAATATGAAAAGACAAAGGAATATGTTTCAAATGGAAGAACAAGAAAAAGCCCTGGAAAAAAACCCTAATGAAACAGACATAAATAATTTACCACATAAAGTATTCAAAGCAATAGTAAAAAGAATGCTAACTAAATTTGGGAAAAGAATAAATGAACACACTGAGAATTTTAACAAGGAACTAGAAAATATTAAAAAGAACCAGTCAGAGATGAAAAATACAATAAATGAAATGAAAAATGCACTAGAAGGAATGAACAGCAGACTAGGTGATAGAGAAGAACACATAAGTGATCTGGAAGAAAGAATAATGGAAATCACCCAATCAGAACAGCAAAAAGAAAAACAAATTTTAAAAAATGAGGATAGTTTAAGGGACCTCTGAGCCAACATCAAGTGTACTAACATTCACATTATAAGGATTCCAGAAGAAGAGAGTGAGAAAGGGGTAGAAAATGTATTTGATGAAATTATGGCTGAAAACTTCTTGAAGCTGAAGAAGGAAACAGATTTCTAGGTACAGGAAGCACAGAGAGTCCCAAGCAAGATGAACACAAAGAGACCCACACCAGGACACATCATAATTAAAATGGCAAAAGTTAAAGAGAATCTTAGAGGCAGCAAGAGAAAAAAAAAAAGAGAGAGAGAAAGAGAGAAAAGCAGAAAAACATACAAGGGAATCCCCCTAAGGCTATCAGCTGATTTTTCTGCAGAAGCTTTGCACGCCATAAGGGAGTGAGTGGCATGATATACTTAAACAGCTGAAAGGAAAAAACCTATAAACTAGGATACTCTACCCAGGAAGGTTATCTTTCAGAACTGAAAGAGAGATAAAGAACTTCTCAGATAAGGAAAAAACTAAAAGTTTATCATTAGTAAACCAACCTTACAAGAAGTATTAAATGGTCTTCTTTAAGTGGAAAAGAAAAGGCTACAAGAAGTAAGAATTTATAGGGAAAAAAAATCCCACTAGTAAAGACAAATCATATAGTAAAGGCTGTGGATCAACCACTTAAATAGTAAAGCCAGTATGCAGATTATAAAGCAAAAAAAAAAAAAAAACTGTAAAAGCAACCATAACTACAATAAACAGTAAAGAGACAGACATGAAGATGTAAAATATGACATAAAAAACACAAAATATGAGGGAGGGGAGTAAAAAAACGTAGATCTTTTAGAATGCGTTTTAACTTAAAAGACTTATCAGTTTAAGTCACGTAGATATAATTATTGGTCAATGTATATGAACCCCATGGTAACCACAAATCAAAAACCTACAATAGATACATGAAAACCAGTAAGAAACGAACGCAAGCATACTACAAAAGAAAATCATATAACCACAATGGAAGAAACAAAATGAAGAAGAAATTAACAGAGAAGAACTACAAAAACAATTGGAAAACAAGTAATAAAATGGCAATAAGTACATACCTATCAATAATTACTTTAAATGTCAGTGGACTACAATTACTTTAAATGTCAAAAGACACAGGGTGGCTGATTGGATAAAAAAACAAGACCCTTCAACATGCTGCCTACAACAGACTCACTTCAGGGATAAAGACACACACAGAGTGAAAGTGAGGGAATGGAAAAAGGTATTTCATGCAAACAGAAACGACAAGAAATCAGGAGTAGCAATACGCATATCAGACAAAATAGACTTTAAAACAAAGGCTATAATAAAAGAAAAAGAAGAGCATTGTATAATGATAAAGGAACCAATACAGCAAGAGGATATAACATTCATTATCATATATGCACGTAATATAGGAACATCTAAATACATAAAGCAAATATCAACAGACATAAAGTGAGAAACTGACAAAAACACAGTAATAGTAGAAGACTTTAACACCCCACTTACATCAAAGGACAGACAATCCAGAAAGAAAATCAATGAGTAAACAATGGCCTTAAATGACACATCAGACCAGTTAGAATTAATAGATATCTACAGGACATTCCATACAAAAACAGAATACAAATTCTTTTCAAGTGCACATGGAACATTCTCTAGAACAGATCACATGCTAGGCCACAAAACAAGTCGGAAAAAATTTAAGAGGATAGAAATTATACCAAGCATCTTTTCTGACCACAATAGTATGAAACTAGAGATCTATCACAGGAAGAAAAATGGGAAAAACACTAACACATGGAGACTAAAAAACCAATGGGTCAATGAAGAAATCAAAGAGGAAATCAGAAAATACCTCAGGACAAATGAAAATAAAAGCACAACTTTCCAAAATCTATAGGACACACAGCAAAGAAGTTCTAAAAGGAAAGTTTATAGTGATACAGGCCCATCTCAAGAAACAAGAAAAATCTCAAATAAGCAACCTAACCTACCATCTAAAGGAATTAGAAAAAGAAGAACAAACAAAGCCCAAAGTCAGCAGAAGGAAAGAAATAATAAAGATCAGAGCAGAAACAAATAAAATAGAGACCAGGAAAAAAAAAAAAGAAAAAAGTTCAATGAAACCAAGAGCTGGTTTTTTGAAAAGATAAACAAAATTGATAAGCCCTTAGCCAAGCTCATTAAGAAAAAGAGAGAGAACCCAAATAAACAAAGTAAGAAATAAAAGAGAAGAAATTACAACTGATATCACAGATACAAAAAAATCAGAAGGGAAAACTATGAACAGTTACATGCCAATAAATTGGACAATCTAGAAGAAATGCATAAATTCCTAGAAACTACAATCTTCTGAAACTAGACCAAAAGAAATAGATAATCTGAACAGACAGATCACTAGTAATGAAATTGAATCAGTAACCAAAAAACTCCCAGCAAACCAAAGTCCAGGACTGGACAGCTTCACAGGGGAATTCAACCAAATACACAAAGAGGAACTAATACCTATCCTTCTCAAACTACTCCAAAGTACTGAAGAGGAGGGAAGATTCCCAGTTATGAGGCCACCATTACCCTGAAACCAAAACTAGACAAAGACACTACAGAAAAAGAAAATTATAGGCCAATATCTCTATTGAATATAGATGTAAAAATCTTCAACAAAATATTAGCAAACCAAATTCAACAATATGTAAAAAGGATCATACACCATGGCCAAGTGGGATTTACTAAAATGATGAAAGGATGGTTCAATATCCACAAATCAATTAATGTGATACACCATATTAATAAAGGATAAAAATCACATGATTATCTCAATAGACTCAGAAAAAAACATCTGACAAAATTCAACATTCATGCATTCATGATAAAAACTCTCATCAAAGTTGGTATAGAGGAAACATCTCAACATAATAAAGGCCAATTATGACAACCCCATAGCTAACATCATACTCAATGGTGAGAAGTTTCTTCTCTAAAATCAGGAACAAGACAAGGATAACCACTCTCGCCACTTCTATTTAATATGGTATTGAAAGTCCTAGCCACAGCAATTAGACAAGAAAAAGAAATAAAAGGCATCTAAATTGGAAGGTAAGAAGTAAAACTGTCACTATTTGCAGATGACATGATACTATATAAAGAAAACCCTAAAGTCTCCACCAAAAAAACTATTAGAACTAAGAAATGAAGTCAATAAAGTTACAGGATATAAAATTAATATAAAGACATTTTTTGCCTTTCTAATACACCAATAATGAACTACAGGAAAGAAAAAGCAAAAAAAAATCCCGTTTAAAATCACATCAGAAAGAATAAAATCCTAGGAATAAATTTAATCAAGGAGGTGAGAGACCTATACTCTGAAAACTAAAAAACACTGATGAAGAAAACTGAAGATAATACAAAGAAATGGAGAGATATCCCATGTCCATGATTTGGAAGAATTAATATTGTTAAAATGTCAATACTACCCAAAGCAATCTACAGATTTAATGTAATTCCTATAAAAATACCCATGACATTTTTCACAGAACTAGAACACATAATCCTAAAATTTATATGGAACCACAAAAGACCCTGAACAGCTGAAGCAATCTTGATAAAAAAGCATAAAGCTGGAGATACCACACTTCTTGATTTCAGACTATACTACAAAGGTATAGTGATCAAAACAGTATGGTACTGGCATTAAAACAGACACATAGATCAATGGAACAGAATACAGAGCCCAGAAATAAACCCATGCATTTATGGTCAATTAATCTTTGACAAAAGAGGCAAAAATATACAATGGGGAAAGACAATCGCTTCAGTAAGTGGTGCTGAGAAAACTGGACAGCTACATGTAAAAGAATGAAATTAGAACATTTTCTCATACTATATATGAAAATAAACTCAAAATGGATTAAAGACCTAAATGTAAGACTGGACACCATAAAACTCCTAAAAAATAGGCAGATCACCCTCTGACCTATGTCATAGCAATATTTTTTTGGATCTTTCTCCTCAGGCAAAGAAACAAAGGCAAAAATAAACAAACGGGGCCTAATTAAACTTAAAAGCTTTTGCACAGCAAAAGAAACCATCAACAAAGTGGAAAGACTACCTACTGAATGGGAGAAAATATTTGCAAATATTTGCAAATGGTATGTCTGTTGAGGGGTTAATATCCAAAATATATAAACAGCTCATACAACTCAATATCAAAAAAACAAACAATGCAATTAAAAAATGGGCAGATGACCTGAATAGACACTTTTCCAAAGAAGATATACAGATGGCCAAGAGGTACATGCAAAAATGCTGAACAGCACTAAGCATCAGGGAAATGCACATCAAAACCACAATGAGATATTACCTCACATCTGTCAGAATAGCTGTCATGGAAAAGACCACAAATTAAGAAATGTTGGCATGGATGTGGAGAAAAGGGAGTTCTAGTACACTGTTGGTGGGAATGTAAATTGGTGTACCCACTGTGAAAGCAGTATGGAAGTTCCTCAAAAAACTAAAAATTGAACTACCATATGATTCAGCAACTCCAATCCTGGATATATATCCAAATTAATCAAAAATAATGTACATTATCACTTGTATGTAGAATCTAAAAAATAACACAAATGAATAAACATAACAACAACAAAAAAAGAGAAGCAGACTCACAGATATAGAGAACAAAGTAGTGGCTACCAGTGGGAAGAGGGATGAGGGGAGAGACAAGACAGGGATAAGGAATTAAGAAGCACAAACTACTATGTATAAAATAAATAAGATACAAGGATATATTGTACAGCACAGGGAATACAACCAATACTTTGTAATAACTTTAAATGGAGTATAATCTATCAAAAATATTGAACCATGGTTGTACACATTAAACTAATATTGTAAATCAACTATACTTTAATAAAAAAATTTTTTAAAGGGTAATCCTTTAGAAACATGACAAAGATGTGATGATGTCTTTCTCTGCTCAGAACCTTCCAATGGTTTTCCATCTCACTCAGAGTAAATGCCAAAGTGATTGAAGTGGTCTCCAAGACCTTACTTTTCTGGCCCAGATACCTCTAACCTAATCTCCTCCCACACTCTCCCTCCTTTCTCTGTTGTGCCACACTGGCCTTCTTGTCTTTGAATACGTCAGGCACACTTACATCTCAGGGCCTTTGCACTTGCTGCTCCTTCTGTCTAGAAGACTCTTCAGCCACGTATCTCACTCCCTTGCCTCCTTCAAATCTTTGCTAAAATGCCACCGTCTCAGTGAGGTTTTTCCTGATCACCCTACTTAAAACAGGAACCCCTGCTATACCTAGCCTTCCCTAACCTCCTTAATTTTTCTGTACAGTATTTACTTGTTCCTCGAATACAGGGACTTTGTATGTTTTATTCAATGCTATAACCCAGTACCTAAAATAGTGCCTAGCATATTTTGGACAATACTTGTTGAATGAATGAATGAACAGGACTGTGTGTACAAAAAAGCAGTAAGACAGACAGCCATCGGGAGATGGAAGTGGCATCTTGTGCAGGGCAGTGGGACCAAGAGGCAGCCAGGTAGACACTGCCTGGAGTGGCACACAGGTGCGAGGCTACCTGCACAGTTGAATTTATTTAAATTAAAAAAAAAAAGAGGCAAGACATTCCTATAAGGTGACAGAGAATCAGGGAAAATATGGAAGATTTATTTATTAAAAATGGAATTTTAATTATTTTAAAGTTATAATGGAAGATCACATTGGGTACTATTTATTGTTAAATTATGACTGACTTAAGATGCTGAAGTATAGTTTATACCTGAAAAAGGATGAAGTAAAAAAATATAGACCCATGACTTCTAGAAATACACCGAGGACAAACAGCCAGACTCTATTACTCTCTGCAGATTTATAGTGTTTAACCACAATTATGCCTCAGTACTATACTCACATCCTTTCATGTGTTCCTACTTCACGTCCTATCATATTCACCAGAGAGGCTGTGTCAAAACTTATACTCTTGAAGACTCCAAACCCTCCCGCGCTTCCTCACTCTCAATAACTAACCTCTCCATTTCATTTACTGAGAAGATCAACGCAATTCTATCTCAACTCCCTCATTTACATTCTCCATTTCAATTTATCTTATATCAGCACACATTCTTTCCAGTATAAGAAAAAGAAGAGTCGCTCCCTTGTTTGTAATTCTTTAGAAAAAAGTGAGTTAGTATGATATAAGGTCTGCGTTTGCTATAATTGCTTCAATTTCCATTTCACTTTAAAGCTAAAAACTCAATTTAAAAAGTGCTTTGAAGAACTGCTATATACATGTAAATTATGCAAATGTAAAGAATAAGCAGTAATACTCTGATTAACCTATTCAATTAACAGACAAATGTGCAATGTTAATTGCATAGTTTTATAATATCCTTAAAAAAACAAATTCCAGGATGGTCTTTCCAAAAACATTAAGTTCATTAGCTAGTTTTATTCTTGGAATTGAACTGTTAAGCAGGAGAAAGAAATCACCAGCAGAAACCTTAAACACATCTAACATATAAATTACTACTATATTTATTTATTGTTCAGCATTAAACATATTACATCACTATTTTTACAAATAATTTTTAAGGTATTTTAATACCAGCCTGAGCCAGTTCCACATTGAAAGCTCTCAGTGCAAAAGCAGAGCTTCTGGATTCTGCAGGGAGTAGCAGGGAGCATAAATAGCCTTCATAATCTCGTTTCCTATAATAAATAAGCAAAAAAAGATAATTACTTTTCACTTTCCAAACTGCACACAAAAAAATACTGACCAGGGCTTCCCTGGTGGCGCAGTGGTTGAGAGTCCGCCTGCCGATGCAGGGGACACGGGTTCGTGCCCCGATCCCGGAAGATCCCACATGCCGCGGAGCGGCTGGGCCCGCGAGCCATGGCCGCGGAGCCTGTGTGTCCGGAGCCTGTGCTCCGCAACGGGAGAGGCCACAGCAGTGAGAGGCCCGCGTACAGAAAAAAAAAAAAAAAAAAAAAATACTGACCAAAATGAACCGAAAACAAGGCTTCAACTCAAAATAGCCCCCAAGTTCCCTATATTTTATATCTGTTTCTCTACAATTATAAAAAATTTATCTGCTTCCAATCCCAGACCAGTTAAAATGAATAATCAATCTCTATTAATTTATTTTGACTTATATAATATATATATATAATTTTAACTGTTTCAGAATCACTTTGGTTTTAGTAAGAATTCAAATGAGTTACAGATGTAGAAATCAAGAAAACAGTGCCAGCAAGTATTGGTATGAACTCATGGTTTTGAATGCATAGATAAATATATACATAAGACAGAGAGAGAACAATATGGGGGGGGGAGGGTGCGCCTGTGTGTATGCGCACACACTCACACTTACTTCTATTTCCCTACAGCATCTGCTGACAAAGCCTAGAAACAATGATATCCGCCCCCATACCCGCAGTATCAGTGAACACACCTTGATTTCTCCACTGAAAGAAACTAAGGCTCCTTGAAGGAATGACTGTCTCCAGGGCTGGTGGAAGGAAAATACCAAATAAGCCTGAAACATCTTCTTGAGCAGAAAGTAAACAAATGTTCAAAGAATGGAGTGACTTGTTAAAAGGACAAAGAAGTTGGCTTGATGAAGTTCTATTGGCCAAGTCTGGGACAATTTGAGCATCAAAAAAATAATGACAGTAAGATTGTAACAGGACCCCATCAGCTCATACCAATATAAATGAATGAATAAATGCAAAGAGAAGGAAAAATTTGACAACCAGTACAATGCCAACTGATAAACCTAGAAGACATGATTGAATTTTTAAAATCACCACCTGATAACTATCAAAGTAAAAACTGATTCAAGCAAATATCAATAAATGTCTGAAAATGTTAAACAGGTGAAAGTTTGATAGAAAAAGAATATTTACATAGTATTAAAGTATCTCCTCACAAAATAAATATTATTTGCTAACATTCTTATTAATTTACAAGGGAGAAACCTGAAAGACACTTGAGAACCAAGTAACAAAAAGTTCACTCCACAGTAATAGGATAAATCAACACCATGTGCTTTCTGACATGATACTGAGAAGAGCACAGCATAACTTCTGTAATATTCCTGCAAAAATTGTGTAAATCATGAGTGAACATTAAATAAACCCAAACTGAAAGTCTACAAAGTAGCCTGTCCTGTTTTCTTAAAAAAAAAAAAAAGTCAAGTTCATGAAAGATAAGGAAAGACTGAGAAACTGTTCCAGATTGGAGAAGACTAAAGACACGTGACAACTAAATGTAGCATGTGATCCTGGATATACAAAAGACATAACAGACTAATTAGCAAAATGTCAATGGAGTCTGTGGATTAGATGGTAATAGTGGATCAATTTTAATATCCTGATTTTGATGGTTATACTATGGTTATATGGGAGAGAATCTTTGTGTATTACAAACACACACCAAAATAATAAGGGGGGTAATGGGGCATCTACATCTTATTCTCAAGTGGTTCAAAACGTTAACAGTGAGGGAATTTGGGTGAAGAGTACATTGGAGCTCTGTGTACTATTTCTGTAGCTTTTATGTGAATTTGAAATTACTTTAAAATGAAAAGTTAAAAAAATATAATCCTTACTATATTCATTCTAGGATGACTTAAGTATAAAGTGCTTACCAGGGCTTCCCTGGTGGCACAGTGGTTAATAATCTGCCTGCCAATGCAGGGGACACGGGCTCGGGCCCTGGTCCGGGAAGATCCCACATGCCGTGGAGCAACTAAGCCAGTGCACCACCACTACTGAGCCTGCGCTCTGGAGCCCATGAGCCACAGCTACTAAAGCCCATGTGCCACAACTACTGAAGCCCGTGTGCCTCCAGCCCGTGCTCCGCAACAAGAGAGACCACTGCAATGAGATGCCTGCGCACCCCAACGAAGAGTAGCCCCCGCTCACCACAACTAGAGAAAAGCCTGCGCGCAGCAACGAAGACCCAGCGCAGCCATACATACATACCTACATAAATAAATATGAAGTGCTTACCAGACTGCCTATTGACAAGGCTACTTTCACTGTAATACACTGGAACCTTAATATAACAGTATTTCCTATAAAACAGTACTCAGTATAAAATGGGTCCAACCTAATTCCATGGAGTTTAGGTTTGAAATTCAGACTACTTCCACTTTTCAATTGGTTCACACTTCGTCGTGTGGCTAACAGAGAACTTAAACCTTCACAATTCCCCCAACTTCCACATAAACAAACGGAAGAAATCATGAACAGATAGCAGTAACCTTGTTATCACAAGACAGCTCTACTAAAAAATCTCACCATATGCGGTTTCAGCTACAATATGGAGAGTTCAGACAAAGCTTTATAGCTTATAAGTATAAGCTAAATATATACAGATATAAACATTTCTAAATTTTATTTTATTATAAACAGTCTCTAAACTTCAAAAGCGTTTAAAACACGTGAAAGTTAATATGAGACAGTAAGAAAACACTGAATAGGAATCAAACTACAATCTTAATTTCCATTATTCAACTAGTTATTGACAGAAACTTGAAAAATGAGGCTTGATATTGTGTTTCATATCTCCTTAAAAATAACATGTGAAGTACTTCAAGTTTCTTACACGAAAATGAAAAATGAAGACATAACAGAACTGTAACAGTCTTTGGGAAATAAGATATTCTACACAGCTAATGGTTTACCCTGTTAACAATTTTTAAGATACTTTGGAAATTTTTCTAAACACTACTACCCACTTCTTTACATTAAGTAGGATATACTATCAAACCATTTCTTCATCAATCAGGATCATTGTTATCAACGTTGATTACTGATATACAAGGATAACCTATACGTAGCTAACCAAGGTCCAGCTACCTAAGAACTGTTCCAGATAATGCGAAATGCTATGCTAAGATGGCTTTATACAGCAGCAGGGTCAATAACCTTTCATTCATTCATTCATTCAAACATTTATTCAGTGCCTAGCACGTGCCAGGCACTGCGCTAGACACTGAAGATAGGTATAGACTTCAGTCTAGCAGGGAGAGACAGACATATGAGAAGTAAGCATATCTACTGCTAGGACTGCTATGCTAATTCCACGGACCTGTGCCACTGAAGCACAAAAGAAGAAGTGGTTCCTCAGTGAGGCTGGAGAACTGCACTTCCAGATATCACCACTACCACCTCCTCATCTTATTATAACACTAATCCCAAGGCCTGAGGTGGTGCTCCTCAAACCAAACCCCAAGAAGCCTATGTAAGTTAGGCTTGAGATTTTCCCAGGAAGCTTGATTCCTAGAAGATCCTCGGCTGGCTAATCAGATTGTAGCCTAGTATCCTGTCTGATATTTGGAGGCCTTGCATAAGATACATGTCCAAAACAACCTTGCACACACAATTTCGGAGGCCAAATCTTGCAAAGATTAATGGACAATTAGAAGCTAAAAGTTCTAATC
Organism: Mesoplodon densirostris; assembly: GCF_025265405.1. Classification (NCBI taxonomy): domain Eukaryota; kingdom Metazoa; phylum Chordata; class Mammalia; order Artiodactyla; family Ziphiidae; genus Mesoplodon; species Mesoplodon densirostris. Next base: position 53,049,748 of record NC_082673.1, on the reverse strand, counting down.
TTCCTTTCAAGTTCATTTTGTTTTTATTTTAAACTATTTATTGAGCATTTGTTATGTACCAGCATTTTTATATACACCATGTAATTTAATCCTCAAAACCATGTTATAAAGTAGAAGTAGAAATCTACAAATGATGAAATCGCTGAATCTTAAAGTAATTAACTTTCCCAAGTGACAGAGCTAGGATTAATAAACTCAGATGAGGTCTGCCTGCTGCCTGCTTTTCGATAAATCACTAGAGTCAACGGCCTCCATTCCACTTAAATACCAATATGGACAGATTAAGTGTCTGGCCATTTATAAATATATATTTGAGAAAAGCTGTTATGTGATATCCACAGACTATTTCTAATGACCTGATTTCCACTAATGCTACCTTGTTTCTCCTATAAGCAATCAACAAGTAAATAAGGTGGGGTAGGAACACTATTTTTAAAAGTGATTAGAAACGAAACAAAATACTGAAATGCATGGGAATGTTGTCGTTATGCTACATTTTTTTTTCTTTTTTGTGATATGCGGGCCTCTCACTGTTGTGGCCTCCCCCGTTGCGGAGCACAGGCTCCGGATGCGCAGGCCCAGCGGCCACGGCTCACGGGCCCAGCCGCTCCGCGGCATATGGGATCCTCCCAGACCGGGGCACGAACCCGTATCCCCTGCATCGGCAGGCGGACTCTCAACCACTGCGCCACCAGGGAGGCCCGTTATGCTACATTTTGCTACAATGGAATTCAAAAAAATTGGATATACTAGCCCAATCAAATTCAAGATAGTTTAACTATATTCTAGCACTTCTCAGAAGTCCTTGAGACCAGGTACTTTGAGACTTTTTGCCACTGTTACGAATTAAGAGCAGCAAAAGGGCAGCGGGGGCGGGGCCGGGGGTGGTGGTGGTAAGCCATTCACTCCTTAAGTCAGGCCTGGATTCCAAGGCAGGCCCCTGCCCACATGTACCAGGTAACCTGATTCATCCAATTTATCCCACAAATGATTAACAGCGACTCCTATGGGCTATACCTTTCGCGTGTTACCAGAATAACTGACTTTATGAGGCTTAGATTCCACTGAACTCAGGTGAATTCCAGAATCTCTCTAAACCTTCATTTCCATGTCTGCTAGATGAGATAATAAAGTTTATACCGTACTCACTGTACCCCTGCTTTGTGCCAGGCATTGTTCTAAATGCTCTAATCCACATAACTGTAAGTGGTAGGTCTACAACTGTTCCCTCATACTTTGTAACGAAAATTAGATAATTTACTTGTAAACTACTTGACATACTGCCTGACACATAGGAAGAACTCAAAGTTAACTACTGCTTAATTAAAATTAGTTACTAGCCATCTTTCAAATTTTAAAAAGCTATTCATGCAAAGCGTTTAATTAGGTAAAAGTTAAGGCTCGGGCAAGGTGACAGACGAAGGAATTTTTTTTTTTTTTTTTTTTTTCTAAATTTAGGGCTGTGTTGGGTCTTCATTTCTGTGCGAGGGCTTTCTCTAGCTGTGGCAAGCGGGCGCCACTCCTCATCGCGGTGCGCGGGCCTCTCACTATCGCGGCCTCTCTGGTTGTGGAGCACAGGCTCCAGACGCGCAGGCTCAGTAGTTGTGGCTCACGGGCCTAGTTGCTCCGCGGCATGTGGAATCCCCCTAGACCAGGGCTCGAACCCGTGTCCCCCGCATTAGCAGGCAGACTCTCAACCACCGCGCCACCAGGGAAGCCCGAGACGGAGGAATTTTGCCATAAATTTGTGACCAGTGTGAAAGCTCCTGTTGCCTCACTCCCCCATACACCCGAGCTCACACGCTGAGGGACACAGGGAGGGTGCAGGTCCGCCCCGAGGCCCGCCGCGCCCACCAGGGTCCCTTTCGGCCTGCTCCCCAACCTCCCGGCCGGGGGCAGTCCGGCTCGCTCACCGCAGCAGCTCCAAGCAGTAGCGGTCAGTGCCCGAGGCGCCAGGTCCGCTGACCGCGGCCACGCTCCGCCCGGACCCCGCGGGCTCCGGGAGCCGCCATGCGTGCGCCCACAGGCCCCTGGGCGGCCGGCAGCGGCACAGCCCGGGGACGCCGGGCCGTAGCGGGCCCCACGCCGACACCAGCGTGGAGGCCGCCATGACAGGGACACAGCCGTGCCCTTCGACCTCGCGCTGTTAACGCGCGGACACGCCTCGCCTCGCCACGCCCCGCCACGCCCCCGGCAGCTCTGCCTGCGCACCTCTTAGCGGCGGGAAGGAGGCCGCTGGGCGCCAGTCGGAGATGAGACAGGTGTCGCTGTGGTCCCCTGTATCTGTGCCGCCGCCGCGCTCCTAGGCCTTATAGGTTCCAGAAAGGCCCCGCCTAAATTCGATGGATCTCGCCCGGGCTCTCCCCCTTCCTTCCAGGTCCTTCTGAAGATGTATTGATACTTATCGAGGCAGTAGGAAAGAGAATAATTTGACAGTTTACTAGGTTGATTTATAACTTTTAAACCTTTATTCACATGGTATATGAGCCTCCTTTGGCACTCTTACCATCAGGCCCCTCAAATATTATAGTTGGGTCTAGTTGCCACGACCTGACTTGGTCCAAGCCAGCAGCTGCCTACATCTGGATCCCAGTAACACCTCCTGCCTCCAGATTTGACCAGATTTTTCGCGCTGCAGCCACACTTGTTCTTTCCAAAGGGTGCCTCTGATCATGGCCCCTCCCTGCTTGACCAGTTTTACTGCGTGTTGGATAAAGCTTCAACACGATAGTAGCCTCTCTTTACCTTTCAGCCTCAACCCTAGCTATCTGCATTTGTGACTCCATTTTAATGTTTCTCCTTAAACCTATGGGAGAGTACTCTGTTGTCTGAACCTAAGAACTCCAGCCAATTCACCCTGCTTTGGTTTTACTCCCTGACACTGGCCCTCTTCAGCCTATGCAGGACCTCAGTCCCTCCTGCATAATATTCTCTTTTCTCTCTGGGCTTCTGTCCTTTAGTTCTGACAGACACACACTAGTGTTTCTGATACCAAAGTTTAATAAACCTGCTCAATTTTAAAAAGTCATTTATCTACATCTCTAGTTCTGGTCTCCTGCCTAGCTGGACTTTTCCATCTCCACATATTGCCATTACTTCAAAGTATATGTCTAAAAACCAAATTAAACTAACTCCTCTTCTTAGTCTTTTTATCTGGACAGTGTCCCCCTTCTCACAACCAGGGGAAACACTTTGGAGTCACCATTACCTCTTCCTGCTTCTGTATCTAATGTTATCTAACTTGTCAGGTCCTGTCAATTCGTTTATCTTCATATACTCACATCCATGGCAGCATAACTTGTGCAAAACTACCTGGATTCAGATCCTGGTTCTACCTCCTACTATCACTGTGACCTCGGGTGACAGACTTACCTTTTCTTGTGCTTCAGTTCCCTCCCCTATGAAATGGTAATAGTAATAGAACCTGCCTCATAAAGTTCTTGTGAGAATTAAATGAGTTAATATCTTCAAGGCATCTAGGGCAATGCCTGGCCCATAAATAGCACTCAAAACAAGTCATCTGTGTAGGGAAAACATGAAGAAAGGCTGTTTAAAGGGACCAAAACGAGGGCTTCCCTGGTGGCTCAGTGGTTGGGAGTCTGCCTACCGATGCTAGGGGACACGGGTTCGTGCCCTGGGCCGGGAGGGTCCCACATGCCGCGGAGCAGCTGGGCCCGTGAGCCATGGCCACTGGGCCTGCACGTCCAGAGCCTGTGCTCCGCAACGGGAGAGGCCACAACAGGGAGAGGCCCGCGTACCGCAAAAAAAATAAATAAATAAAGGGACCAAAAAGATTGTTGGGTATCTTAATGGAAAGTTAGACATTGTCCAGTTTATCTGATTTTATGGGGGTTTTGTGCCTTTCAATGTCTTTGAACTATTTTACAATTCTGTAAGTTGCAGAATATTGACAATAATGCAAATAATTCTTGTCCATAACTTATGCAAATTATATCCATAGGAGATTCAGTTGATTATTGTTCTATGGATATTATCTATTTTTGCCAGTTTCATATCTATTAAGCAGATTTACTTAAGCATTCCTGACTGCCTATAGATGTCTAGTAGTTTGAATACTTTTTTTTTAATACTTCTTTGAATTGGTTGCAAAATCTTACTGGTTCCCCCACTAATTAACGAGTTAAATGAAATTTTTAACATGTGTTGACTTTATATCTGTATGAGATAATGACTATACAGTTTTGTTAAAAAGTATTTCTTAACATTTATCATTGGCTATTATTAACTTCTCTTTTGTTTTATTTCCCGTACCCAATTTCACATCTTTCTGATGGACCTGTTTCATTTGTTTTCTTGTCTCCAGGCCAGTCAACCTATATCAAAAAATATAGCCATTTCTAATAATTCACATAATCATAAATGCATACTAAAGATGTTATGAGCCTTTAGATATTTAAACTTGAAGGCAGAATTTCCATTAATGGCAATAGAGGAAAAATTAAGAAACTTTAAAATTATTCTATGGATAACACACTGTCACCAACTAGCATTTATTGAACATCTATTATTTGCCAATCTTGAAGTTAATTTTTTTTAGAATTATGAATACATGAAAATATTTCCTTAGTGTAATCTCTTGGTATTAAAATCAGTATATTTGAAATATGCGTGCACTTTTCTTCAATCAAGGTTATAATCAAGGCAGAAGCTCAGTGCTTAACCAAAAAATTAACATTAAGAAATAAATGCCCACAGAAGCACAATCTGTTGACTTGGCCTTTAGCTGTGGCAGTTGCTTACTCTGTCATCTTTGAGTTTATGACTCTCTTCATGGTGACTATAACTGATTCATCTGTGTAATTGTGAATGAAATATAATAAAATTTATTTCCAAGCTTTAGCCCAATAAAGATTGTCCTATGGTTGTTGCTACATTGTAAAGAGTTATGCGTTATTGTTCCAGAATATTGCTCCACCTCTTTTTTTTTTCCATGGCCTCTGTTAAGAAGTGAGTTTCATTCTTTATGTTAAGAGTCAGGCTGGCCTGTTGGCTTTTATATGACACCTTGAGTATCTAAAGGGTCTGAGAGGGTCTGCACCAGACCACAGCTGGTTAAATCTCCCCAGACAAGAATACTCCACACACCTCCTCCAACTTCTCCATGGCCCTCAGGGATCAACTAACTTCTCCTCGGTCCATTTTCTTTTGTTATATGTTTTTTATTATATAAATGTTTTCTTCTTCTTCAATCTCATTAAAGGAAATTTGGAAAATATAGGCAAAAGTAGGAAAACATCATGCTAAAACCTATAATTCAAACAGTTACTATTCACATTTTGTATTTTCTTCCAACCTTTTTTCTATGCATAGGCTTTTTGCTTGTTTTTACATACTGCCTGTACAATGTCATTTTATTAGACTAACGTGCTCGTACACATTTTCTTATGCTATTATTTCATTCATTTTGAAACATTTATTAAGAATCTACTCTGTGCCAACACTGTACCAGTTGCCAGGATTCCAGAGTGAACAAATACATATGCTCCATGTCCTCAAAGAACTTATTCTTTAGTGGTAAAGACATTTAAACAAACACAAATCATCACAAATCAATATATAATTACAAAATATGATAACTGCTGTTGTATTAGTAAGGAAATAGGTTCAGCTGCTCAAATAAAGACACAAAATAACACTTCTGTAAACAAAGTAGACATTATTCTTTGAAGTAGCATTTTGGGTGTAAGCAATCTGGGGTTACATGGAGATTCCAGGGTCCCAGAGACATAGGCTCTTCCAGTCTGGTTGTTCTATCACCTGAAGAGGTGTAATTCTCACCTGCATGTCCAAGATGGCCCATTGCTAGTTCCACATGCCAGCCAGCAGCGAGAGTGAAAGGGGAAGGGGCAAGATGCCCTTCTCTTTCAGACAGGAGTTCCTTAACCATTTTTGTGCCGTGGCATATATGTGCTTCTTTAAGCGTTAAATAATAAGATTTAGCAGTGAGTCTAATTTCAAGTTTCATAGTGGTGATGAACATAAACAATATTGAAAAACTATTTGTGATTTCATTTGGTGACAAGATCACAGTTACTCCCAATACTTTTGTGCTTTGTTGCCTATATTCATAATTGAAGCCAATGCTAAATTTTAGTTAGCAGTTAGTAAAAACAGACGTAGTTTTTTTTTTTTTCCTATTCAAGGTCACAGACCCCTGTGAATTCTGTCCACAGCTTCCTTGAGTTAAGAACCCTCTGCTTCAAGGGCACAACCCTGAATTTGCACGTACCACATCTGCTCATATCCCATTGGTCAGAATTTAGTTTACTATGGTGGAAGCTGGAAATAGTCTTTATTCCAGGCCGCCATGTGCCCAGTTAGAAATCAAGGGCCCTGTTATTATTGAAAATGAGAGGAATGAATACTGGGGAACCACTAACAAAAAAGAACCAGATACTATGAAAGAATTTAACAGGGAGTCCTAATCCAGATTATGGGGTCAGGAAAAGTATCTCTGAGAAAGTGACAGTTAAGCTGAGATCTGAAATAAAATTCATAGTAATAGTAACAATACCTGTTATTTATTGGGTGCTTACCATGTACTAGGCATTCTTGTAGATATTCATTCAGTCTCACAACAGCCATATTCAGTTTAGGGTGACTGTTCTGGTTTTAGCACTGAAAGTCCTGCATTCTAGGAAACCCCCTGGTCTGGGGCAAACTAGATGGTTGTCACTCTACTGGTACTATTGTTATCATCCCCATTTTACAGAAAAGGAAACTAAGGCGTGAAAAGGTTAAATAATTTGCTAGTAATTGACAGAGACAGGATTTACACCTAGGAAGCCTGCTCCAGAGCTCACCTGCTTAACTACTGTGTTAGTTTGCTAGGGCTGCCTAGTAAAATACCACAAATGGGTGGCTTAAACAACAGAAATTTATTTTCTCACAATTCTGGTCCAAGATCACAGTGTTAGCAGAGTTGATTTCTTCTGAGGCCTCTCTCCTCGGCTTGTAGATGGCCGCCTTCTTCCTCTGTCTTCACATGGTCTTCCCTCTGGGTGTGTCTGTGCCCTCATCTCATCTTTTATGAGTATGCCAGTCAGATTAGGACACACCCTAGTGATCTCATTTTACCTTGAATTGCCTCGTTCAAGATACTCTCTCTAAATAACAGTCATATTCTGAGGTACTGGAAGTTAGGACTTCAACATATGAATTTGCAGGGGGACATAATTGAGCCTGTAACAACTGCTGTATAATACTGCCAGGCAAAGCGGATGAGGGTGGGGTAGTGTCTCACAAGAGGGAGCTGCATGTACAGAAGTCCTGAATCAGTAAAGGGTTCAGCACACTCAAAGAACAGAGTGAAAGCCTGCGTAGCTGGCACTTACTGAGTGTGCAGGAGGGTGGGCCATCTGAGACTGGAGAGGTCTCAGATGGTGATGTGACGTTTTGTAAGCTAGATTGAGATTGGAGGATTTTATTTTAAGTGCTCTGGGAAGCCACTTAAGGAATTAAAGCAGGGGGTTGACATAATGGGACTTAGATTTTAAAAGACAACGCTGATGACTATTTGGAGAAGAGATTTGAAGCAGGGAGATGGGTTAGGAGTTCATGGCTGCAAACTGGGCCAGAGCTGTTGGTGACTTGCACAGGTGTAGTAGTGGAGATGGAGAAAAGTGGGTGGATGTCAGACATGTGGTGAAGATGGCACCAACAGAACACAGAAGGTGTCAGGAAAAAGATATTGCCTGCTTCTTCCACCCGGCAGAACCCTCTGTGCGTTTATCAGAGGAGCCGGGTACCATCCTCAGTCCACAGAGGAACATCCAATGAGCTAATGAACCTAAGCATAGTGTTTCGACTTGCATCACCAGTGACTGGTCCAGGACTGTGCATGTTTCCCCGCTCTGGCCAAGGACACTTATGGAAAAGTCCACTATGGGGTTTCTGAGAAAAAAGCCTCACTACTAAAAGGAGACATAAGGTACAATACACTACTTATGAAACACTCTTGCCAAAAAGATTTAACATAAATCTAATTCAGCTTCTAAATCTAATTTTGAAGTTTATAAGGAATACAAGAGGAACAAGATAAATGATACCGTGGGGAAACATATCAGAATAATTCAAAAGAAAAACTCAGTGAGAAAACAAACTGGGAGAATGTTCTAAATTAAAAAGGACCAAAGAAATATAAACAAGTGCAATGTTTGAAACTTGATTGGATTCTGGCTTGAAAAAGATAAGCTATAAAGCACATTTTAGGGATAACTGAGGAAATTTAAACTTGGGACTAGACATTAAGTAGATGTCAGGGGATTACTAATTGTTCCTCAGTGTGATATTGTGGTCCTACAGGAGACATCTACAGGAAATAGAGGCTGAATTATGTAGGGGTAGAATGTTGTGATATCTGCAACTTATTTTCAAATGATACAGGAAACAAAATATAAATATGTATACACATGTCAATCGCAGAGTGAAGAAGAGAGATTAAGCAACTGTGGCATGTGGCAAAATGATATCAGTTGCTGAATCTAAGTGGAGGGTGTATGGGTAGTCATTGCACCACTCTCAACTTTTCAAAATGTTTACAGTTTTTCCAAATAATACCTCTTCTTCCTCTGGATTTCTGAAGGAGACACCTGTGACTGAAGCAACCATCCTGCAGCCATGAGCAAGACTAGTCTGAGGACCAAGCTGAAATGCTGACGTGGCTCTGGGTCCCTGCTGACATTAGTGAGTAGATGCATTTTCAACCACCAGAGCTGCCCTTCCTCAGAACTTTTTGCTCCGTGAAATAATCCACATTCCTTACTATTTAGGCCATTCTGAGTTGAGCCATTATCTCTAGTGGAGACAGGAAAAAAAGACTGAAAATAGAGTAGTCAAGAAGGCAGCAGGGAAGCCAGGAGACAGTGGTGTTACAGACATAAATTGTTAATTCACATACAAGTTTGCCCTCTGTTTTTTAAAATATTATAACATGGGGCTTCCCTGGTGGCGCAGTGGTTGAGAGTCCGCCTGCCGATGCAGGGGACACGGGTTCGTGCCCCGGTCCGGGAAGATCCCACATGCTGCAGAGCGGCTGGGCCCGTGAGCCATGGCCGCTGAGCCTGCACATCCGGAGCCTGTGCTCCGCAACAGGAGAGACCACAACAGTGAGAGGCCCGTGTACTGCAAAAAAATAAAAAAATAAAAAAAATAAAATATATATATATATATATATATATATATTATAACATGAATTTTCCAATATCATTAAGATTTATTTATAAATATTTTTATTTAACATGTTTGAATAGGTAATATATTCCTGTGGGAGATTAAACATGACCACAGATTTTTTGCAGCTACTCTCATAAAGAGGTAGAGTCTGTTTCCCACCCCTAGAATATGAGCTGTCTTTGACATTTGCTTTGACCAATGGAAGATAACAGAAGTGATGCTGTGAGCGCACTTCAGAAACCTTGCAGCCTCTGCTTTCCCCTCTTGAACACTTCTCTGAGTCTTCCATTAAGGAAACTGATTTAACCTACTAGAGGAGAAGAGGTCACATGGAAGAAAACCAGGCAAAAGCCAATACCAACTGCCAGACATATGAATGAAGTCCATTTGGACCTTTGTGCCCACCAGATCTCCCAGTTGAATTCCACCACATGACTGAGGCCAGGTAAACAAGCAGGACAACCCAGCCAACCCACAGAACCAGGAGAATTAATAAATCGCTGTTGTTATAAGTCATCCCGTTTTGGGGTGGTTTGTTATACCACAGTTGAGTACTAATGCAATTTCCATGGTGCAAAATATTTTAAATATAAAAATAGGGGGCTTCCCTGGTGGCGCAGTGGTTGAGAGTCCGCCTGCTGATGCAGGGGACACGGGTTCATGCCCCAGTCCGGGAGGATCCCACATGCCGCAGAGCGGCTGGGCCCGTGAGCCATGGCCGCTGAGCCTGCGCATCCGGAGCCTGTGCTCTGCAACGGGAGAGGCCACAACAGTGAGAGGCCCGTGTACCACAAAAAAATAAAAATAAAAATAAAACATAAAAATATACAAGTGGGCTTCCCTGGTGGGGCAGTGGTTAAGCATCCGTCTGCCAATGCAGGGGACACAGGTTTGAGCCCTGCTCTGAGAAGATCCCACATGCTGCGGAGCAACTAAGCCCGTGCGCCACAACTACTGAGCCTGCGCTCTAAAGCTGAGCCACAACTACTGAAGCCCGCACGCCTAGACCCCATACTCCACAACAAGAGAAGCCACGGCTATGAAAAGCCCACGCACCACAAGGCAGAGTAGCCCCTGCTCGCCACAACTAGAGAAAGCCTGCGCACAGCAGCAAAGACCCAACGCAGCCAAAAATAAAATAAATTAATTTAAAAAAAAGAGAGAGAGACAAATTACTTCTCTCTTGAGGACCAACATCTGCATTCCTATAAAAAATATATATATACAAGTAAGGACTTGAAGAGATATTTGTACATCCATAGTCAGAGCAGCATTTTTCAAAATTGCCAAGCAACCCACATGTTCACTGACTGATGAATGGATTAAAAACGTGGTATACACATACGATGGAATGTTATTCAGCCTCAAAAAGGAAGGAAATTCTGACACATGCTACAACATAGATGAATCTTGAGGACATTATGTTAAGTAAAATAAGTCAGTCACAAAAGGACACATACTACATGACTCCTCTTATATAAGGTACCTGGAGTAGTCAAATTCATAGAGGTAGGAAGTAGAATGCAGAGGGAGGAATGGAGCATTACTGTTTAATGGGTACAGAGTTTATTTTGCAAAATGAAAAGAATTCTGGAGATGGATGTTGGCGAAGGTTGCACAACAATGTCAATATACTTAATGCTACAGAACTGTATGCTTAAAAATGGTTAAGATGGTAGATCACAGCTTTTTCCCAGTTTGTTTTTGGTTTTGGTTTTTCTTGTGGAATCTTGCCATGTAGAAATTTTGTAATATATTTTTATATAGTCAAACTTATCAATATTTACTTTTATGGCTTCTTTTATGTCATCATTAGAAAGGCCTTCCTGATTTTAAATTTTTTTAAATAATTTTTCTCCCTTGTTTTCTTCTAGTACTTTGTTTCCTTCTATAGGGCTTCTACAGGTCCAATTTATATGTGTGTGTGTGTGTGTATGTATCTGTATTTATTTTGGAGGGAGTAATGTTACAAAGGCATGGATCCAACTTTTTTCCTTATATCTATCTAGTTGTCTTACCATCATTTATTTAGTAGCCCACCTTATCCTCCTTTGATTTGAGATGCTTCCTTTTTCACAGAGTAAAGTCATGTATGTGTTTTTTGTCTATACTCTTCCATTTGTCTCTCTATTAACATTCTAGTGCCACACTCTTTTAACCATTGATGGCTTAAAATATGTTCCCATATATATCTGGTACTATTAGTCCTCATTGCTCTTATCCCTTCCCAGAGTTTTACTGGCCATTCTTGTTTATTTTTTCATTTGACTTTTTGGATCAGTTTTTTTCTACTAAAAAAATTCTGAAGGTATATTTATTGGAATTATGTTAAATTTGTAGCTAACTTATATTTTCTCCAATTTTTGTTTTTATAAATCATTCTTAGATAAGCCATTATATTTAGTTGAATCTTTTCCCATAGCTGTGATTATTGCCTTATGATAAATTCCTAGAAATAAAATGTGAGCTTTTGAGATATCTGTCATTGCCAAAATTCTTACCAAAGAAATTATATACTCCTACAAACTGTGGATGAAAATGATAGATTTATTAAATTTTTTAAAAAGTCTTGCTACTCTCATAGGCAAAAAGTGGTATCTCACTTTTAATTTTCACTTATCTGATAATTAGTGAGATAGAAAATTTTTTGTTTGCTACCTATTTGTATTTAATTTTCAGTGATTTAATATTAACATCATTACCCATTTTTTCGTTAAAAATCAAAGTTTATTTCCAAGTACAACTTTCCTTATGCATTTTAATGCTGAAGGTCTTAATGTTTTTCTTTTCGAGTGTATAAGCTTGTATATATTATGTCTATCAAATCTATTTTAAGTATTTATCATATTTTTGTCAAATACTTTTCCAGTTTGTTTACTTTTAGCTGTCTACAGCATATTTTATGGTATGTAATTTTTTAATTTTAAAAGTTGTATAGGACTTCCCTGGCGCTCCAGTGGTTAAGACTCCACTCTTCCAATGCAGGGGGTGTGGGGTCGATCCCTGGTCGGGGAACTAAGATCCCACATGCCGTGTGGCACAGCGAAAAAAAAAAAAGTTGCATATATTCACTGAATAAATTAAATAATACAGAACCATTTGTTTATACTTAGAAAGACATTCCCATACAGAAGTCAGAGGTGGAGGGGAGGAAGAGCGACTATGGAGAAACCAGTAGGTGGGCTCCTGAGGTTGTCTGGGCATGAGATTATTGTGGCTTGGACTGGGATTGTGGCACAGAGGTAAAAAGAGGTGGACAGATCAATATGTAATTTGGAGGTTGACTTACAGACTGATCAATGGGAGAAGGTAATGAAGAAAAGAGAGAAATAAATGATGGCCTAGATTTTTGGCATAAGCAACTGGTGGAATGGGGGTACTTTTTCACATTCCTGAGCTAAAGAATGTGAAGTCTTTATGGGGTGATTAAGGGTATTTTGGTATATGATACTTTCCCAACGATATTCGTCAACATGTGATCCCCTTTAGCAGCATCCTTAAATATGGACTGACACACCCCTCAACTCTCTGTGGCTGCCCTCTTGGACCTGCCATGTTTTACTGTGCTTGCCTACTTTGTAGGAATCTTCTTTTTATGTTTACAAAGTGTTCTTGAGTTTGTCACGCATTCTCTTTGATGACTTCTTTCTAGGTACTGACGTGGGCTAACGTTTTCTATTCCCCAGTCAGTGGGAGCTTCAGAAGGAGTGTTTTGGGCACCAGAGGATCACAACACAGGCTGAGAGGCACTCCTCAGTGCTTTCTGCGGTTATCAGATTGTTGCACTGAGGGCCCTCAGGCAGTTCCTGAGAGCTGGTGCTGTATAACTCACCGCCATCTTTTATTTCAACATTAGGATCATCAAAGGAGAACTTGGTTTATGAGTGTGTGGCCTGGAATAGCTAGTCTGGAACTAATCAGTAAAAACGGCGTCAGCAGGTTTATTGTTGGTGTTGCTATTGTACAGAACAGTGCCCAGCGAAGCTTCTAGTCTGCCTTGAACTCCACAAACAGGTTCAGAGAACACCGTCATTTCAGAACATGATGGCAATGTCAGAGGAAGAAATAAAGTTCTAGGGGAAGAATGAAAGTTCATTGCCTCTGACCCTTGCGCCCCAGTACAATCCGTCTGATGCCTGTGTATGACTGCTTTCCCATAATGACCCAGAAAAGACAGCCCTGACTTCCTGCCAAAAGGACACACAGAGAGCTGCTTCTCTGAGAGCGACAGTGGCTTGTGTGGAGCTGTGTTTTCTAGCAACCAGTAGCATGTACTAACAAGGGAAAAGGTTTACTAGAGTTAGAAATGTCATCTGTGGTCTTGGAACAGCTTTTCTGGGCAAAACTTACTGATCCTTCTAGGGAAACAGCAGTCTGGGCTTTCAAAAATTACATTCTAGGGCTTCCCTAGTAGCGCAGTGGTTGAGAGTCCGCCTGCCGATGCAGGGGACACGGGTTCGTGCCCTGGTCCGGGAAGATCCCACATGCCGCAGAGCGGCTGGGCCCGTGAGCCATGGCCGCTGAGCCTGCGCGTCTGGAGCCTGTGCTCCGCAACGGGAGAGGCCACAACAGTGAGAGGCCCGCGTACTGCAAAAAAAAAAAAAAAAATTACATTCTAGCTAAGCCACAATTCTATTGCATAACCAAAGGTCACACCTGCAGGCAAATTAAATGTTTGTCACTAAGGATATTTCCATCTGGCAAACAAAATACTGTGGGATTATGCTGCTCCCTCTTCCTGGAATGTGCTTGTGTGCTGTATCTTCAAGGAGGCCATTTGGCCACGCTCCCAAATCCCCAGCCTTTGACCAGTCACCTACCTCCTCAGGTGCCCGAGAGAGAGCTAGGCAGGGGGACAGTCCTGGCAAATGAACACTGTTTATTACTCTGTTTATACAAGCCCCACTGCTGAGCTTGTCTGGATCACTTCAAAGGCAAAAAGAGACATAGACAAATCCAACAAAAATGGTGGGACCCAAGACCTAGATCAAAGGGATAAAGCTGCAACTGAAGCTTTATTGAGTTTATGGGTACCAGAAAAAACTCTCGAGCCAGTCCTTATCACCAGAAGTCCCAATACCATTTCCCACCTCATAAACGCCCACTCATCACACACTGAACCCCAATTCAGATGCCTCTTCCTTTCTGAATTTTCCCTGACTGCAGCCACATCCAAGAGAAATGAGTGGTTCTTTCATTTGTGATTCAACAGCAATCCCTGTGTGTTTCTCTTTGATCACTTTACTAGGTCTTATTGTGGTAATCTGTTTACATGGCCCTCTTCCCAGTCTCCAAAAGTAGACTCTGTTTTATTCCTCTTTTTATTTCCAGTACCTGGCTGAGTGCCCAGCATTGGGAGGCGTTCAGTGTATTGTTCTGATGCCAGTGCCATGTTTTTTTGGCACTGGCATCAAGGCACCTGGTTGTGCAGTTTGTGCACTGCACAAACATGCCTGGGAGTGGCGGTGAGTGGGGCTAACGTATTGTGATCTGGGGCTGCCAAGAGTGAGGGAAGCCTTCCTCTCACACAGAGGCACAAGTTGGCAGGGCTGCATGAGCCCCGAGGGGGGCATCTCGTAATATGTACCAAGATGCTGTATAGGCTTGCACTTTTCCTTATTGGAAGAGCAAACCAGCCACTATAAGAATGGCAGAATGTGAAGAAATTCAAGCTTGAAAGGAATAGTTCCCCTTGTGAAAAGTTTCCACTACTCATTTAATAGTCAACCAGTGACCTGATTTTGGAGCACTTATTGTCAATTACGAGTAAGAAGAACTTGAATGCATCATGCTTTTCAGTGTAGTGTACTTATCCTCAATTACTATTTTTTTAAATACACAACTATACAGTTTTAGTCCTGAAAAAAAGTTACCTACTGATTTTTTTTCTGAACATTTTAATGCTGGCTATATGCTTACTGTGGACTAGGCACTAGAAATTTTAATAAAATTGGCCAAAGTCAAACACTTAAAATTGGCCAAAGTCAAACAAAAAACAAAACAAAAAAGAAATAAGAGGCAAAGTGGTCACTGTGTTAGTGCAATTGCAGTTTTATCCACTTTAATCTTCAGTTTCCACTGTGGCCTTATATTGCCAATTTTTCCATGCAGAAGCTGCTGATTCTTTAGTTTGTTTGTTTGTTTCTCTCTGTGTTCTCACCCACCTACCACAAATATACCGTCAACCATTCTGGGGATAACACTGCTAAATACTCCACAAAATTATGTCTGTGAAGAAGGAAGATAGATGGTGGCCCCGGAACAAGACGCAGACATGACCTGTCATGGTTGTCATGTGGTTATGGTGAGTTGCCCCTGCACAAATTGTTTTGAATCAGAATTAAAAAATCAAAGTTTGAAAATAGTTTGCTTTTCATATGTATTAGAGATGATTCCAGGTTATCCCTATGATAATGTCATTCCAATACAGGAGAGAAAAGAATGGAGTTTCAGTTTTGTACCAGAAATTGCAAATACCTTCCTAAGCCACAGCCCCTAAATCAAGCACCCTGGTGGGAATGGCGTATTTGTGAACAATGCCATGGATAGGTAGGGGGAAATAGTTAGTACCCCAAGAGCTTATGATGTCATTTATTTTTCTTCTTGTCTTCTTTCTTCATCTCTTCCTGTTTCTTCTCTTCTTCTTTTCTCTTTTGGCACCCACATTGGGTAGCCCCCCAAAACTGTTCCAAGATCAGTTCAATACAATTTGTATTTAAAGAGCATCTTTACACATGTGTTTTTATCCCGGTGTCTGGGATCTACATTTCTTATTTCCCATTTCCACACACATTCTTCCCAGGTGTTTTCTTATCTGCTCCCACACTACTAGATTGGGAGCACCTTCAGGAAAGGAAACAAGTCTCGATCTTATTTATTTTTACTCCCTGGATTTATAGTAGAGTAAGTAGTTGCTCAATACGTCTTTTTTAAATGAAAGTTAATGAATGAAGGCATTAACGAATGAATGGAGGTAATAAGTGACAAGAAGTCTTATTTTAAAATTCTGAAACAAACATCAAAATATTAACATTTTCTAAATTAGGGTGGTAGACATGAGTATACATTATCTTATTCTCCATAATATTTTCATATTTGAAATTTTCTGTAATATTTAAAAACCAGGATGAGTAATGAAGGTGGTAGCAGTATGATAAAAATGCCTTTCTTCAAAGATCTCATCACTTAATTAGGGAATTGTTCCAAGAGCACATGATTGCAGAAGTCTATTGGACTGTGCATTTTTAGGAGGTGACTGGCTAGTTATTTAAAAGAAAAAGCAGCAAATAACTCTCAACACAGAAAAGCAGGATTTGACACTACTTGTCCAGTTTTCAGGGTATCCTAGGAATCAGCAGATAAGAACTTCTGGCATTTTTAAATACATATCCAGCCTCTATGAACTATGAAATATAGTTAATAGGAACTGGATGGATCTAGGCAGCATGGTATTGGCTAGCTATATACCTGGGGGTTGGTAGAAAGCCTGTTGAGAACTATGGAAAAATATCTCTGTTTGCTCCTTCAGGCCAAACAGGTCTACTCTTCCTCTCCTCCATCCTACTCTCTGCCTGGAATACTGACCCTGTATGGACCACATTAGTGGCTGCTCATGACTCTGCTTTATGGTTGGGTTCAGCTAGAAGTCAAAGGAAGGGAAGAAGGAGAAGGAGGTCAGGTTGCTTAATCCCTTTGTTTCCTTCCTATAAAGTTGCCTCCAGCTGGCTGTGTTTCTCAAATAAAGGTCACTGCTCCTCTCATATAGAGTGGCAGCGCTGTATGACTCTGTGTCTCTGTCTCTGTCTCTGTCTCTCTCTCTGTGTCTGTCTCTTGGGTCCAGGAAACATCTCTTCTCCTCATCTCTTTGGGCCTGGGTATTAAAGGCTCATTAAGAAGCGCCAGGGGCTTCCCTGATGGTGCAGTGGTTGAGAGTCCGCCTGCCGATGCAGGGGACACAGGTTCATGCCCCGGTCTGGGAAGATCCCACATGCCGCGGAGAGGCTGGGCCTGTGAGCCATGGCTGCTGAGCCTGCGCCTCTGGAGCCTGTGCTCCGCAACGGGAGAGGCCACAACAGTGAGAGGTCCGTGTACCGCAAAAAAAAAAAAAAGAAGCGCCAGATGCCTGCACACACACACCCCTTTGAAAACAGTCCCTTTGTATATAAAACATCCCAAGTTAGCCTCTTCTGAGTGTGCCATCTGTTTTCCATTGGGAGCCTGATTAATCAAGGGCCTAGACCACAAAGTCCAAGTTTTACCTGTTCACCAGTGGTTAGTACCCAGGTTTCTGTCCTTCACTTAACAGATGCCAGGAGAGAACTTCAGAGAATTACCTTTAAATACTAAACTCCTGTATATACCTGGTGTCCTCAGCTCTTTCTAAACCTTTTTTTTTTTTTTTTTTTTTTTTGGCTGCATTGGGCCTTCGTTGCTGCGTGCGAGCTTTCTCTAGTTGCTGCGAGCAGGGGCTACTCTTCATCGCGGTGCGTGGGCTTCTCATTGCAGTGGCTTCTCTTGTTGCGGAGCATGGGCTCTAGGCGCGCAGGCTCTAGAGCGCAGGCTCAGTAGTTGTGGCACACAGGCTTAGTTGCTCCACAGCATGTGGGACCCTCCTGGACCAGGGCTCAAACCCGTGTCCCCTGCATTGGCAGGCGGATTCTCAACCACTGCTCCACCAGGGAAGTCCCCTTTCTAAATCTTATCATCTTCTTCCCTACCACAAAGTTATAGAAACCAAAATGTTAAATTACTATGAAACACTTGAAAACATATTGTCAGCATGAAATAATTACAATCATCCTTTAATAAATTCTACCTTCTGATCACTTTTTGTCACTTTGTGATCTTCATATTTTAATACACTAACATATGCAAATAATAATCAGAGGGGGAAATCTAAATATTCATTCTACCATGTAATGATGAAAAGGGAATGTGTGTGATTTATTTAATTTGAAATATAATGGGGACTTCCCTGGTGGTGCAGTGGTTAAGACTTCACCTTCGTCTTCCAGAGTGCGGGTTCAATACCTGGTCGGGGAGCTAAGATCCCACATGCCTCACAGCCATAAAACCAAAACATAAAACAGAAGCAGGGCTTCCCTGGTGGTGCAGTGGTTGAGAGTCCGCCTGCCAATGCAGGGGACACGGGTTCGTGCCCCAGTCCGGGAAGATCCCACATGCCGCGGAGCGGCTGGGCCTGTGAGCCATGGCCGGTGAGCCTGCGCATCCGGAGCCTGTGCTCTGCAACAGGAGAGGCCACAGCAGTGAGAGGCCCGTGTACCGCAAAAAAAAAAAAAAAAAAAAAAAAAACAGAAGCAATATTGTGACAAATTCAATAAAGACTTTAAAAAAAAGAAAAGAAATATTATGGAAAGCAACAAACAATGGAAATGTAAGTGTCTGGGATAATGTCCCTGAGGCTGGCCAGGCATGTCTGGCGATACCCAAACTCTTTAAGGCCTTAACACATGCCATTCCCTCTGCCTGGAATACTCTCCCTGCCTCTCCCACTCTTCATCTGGCTAATTCCTATTTACCTTTCAGCATTCTGCTTTAATGTCACAACCTCAGATAAATCCCTGATCCTAATCTAAATTAACCCCCCACCTCCTGTCAGGTCTCTCTGATTGAACCCAGTTCTTTTCCTTTTTCATACTTATCACAATATAAAGTATATGTTTATATATGTGTTCATTGTCCATTGTCCATCTCACCCATGAGCACAGAAACCAGGTGTGTTTGGTTCCCCCACTATATTTGCAATTCCTAACACAGTGCCTATCCATATTAGGGGCCCAACCAGTAGTCATGTAATAAATGAAGGCACAAAGTTCTTAGAAAGGAAGAACCATTGAATTTATGAATTATAACTCGATTTATACTGCTGTTATCAGAGGTGGATTATTGGCTTTCCTTAAGTTCAAGAGTATGTCCCTAGATAAGTTAAAATAAATGTATTTAGATATCTACTGTAGATTTGCATTTTATGAGTCATATTTTGTTCCAGGAAGGGAAAAGCCCAGCCAAGACCTTGCCATAAATAGTCTTAAAAAAAATAAGTCCTTTCTTAAAGTTATAATTAAATGTACTAGGGTATACCTGATGGTTTTGCCTGCACAGCTTCCTTTCTCTCTTCTTTAGGTTACAGAACCAAGGACCACCATCTGTGGCCTCTCCTGGGTTGTGCACTCCCCAACTCCAAGAGGTCCCGTTCACATACACTATAAGATGAATTAGAGTTCTGAAGCTGTGCAGCATGGTGGCCCTGACATAACTCTTTCTGTTGGTAAACTATCCCCACCCACCATATCATTCAACTTGTGGGTCAGCTCCCTTGCCAAAGAGGTGGACATGTGATCCAAGCCAGTCAATCCAAAAGCTCTCTCTAGAAATCACAATTGCTTACTGTAGGACTATATATAAATTGGGATTTCCAATACTAAGAAGCATGAAAGTCTAGAGCTGCTAGGGGTTCTTTTGCCACATAACAATAAAAACCTATCTGCAAGTGAAATCAACATAGAGGAAGGCAGAACTGAAAGAAGGAGAAAATGAAACAGATTTTTGATGATAGGGGTTGATCCCCAGCTCTGCCTAAACTACTCATGGGCTTGTTGGTTATGTGATCTAATAAGTTCCCTCCTTTGCTTAGTTGAGTTTGAGTTGAACCTCTGTTACTTACAATTCCAAGAGTACTGGCTAATACAGATACATAACTGAAACCATAAATTAGGAACTTGGACCTTGTTTTCTACTAACAGAAACTAAATATGCTACTTGTGACAACAATGATGTCATTTCTCTGCCTACAGTCCTCCAATGGCTTCTCATCTTACCCAGAGAAAAAGCCAACTGCCCACACATGGCCAGTCGGTCCCTACATGGTCTGACCTTATCTCCTCCCACTTTCCCCCGCTTTGCTCACTGTGCATCAAGAATCCTGACCTTGGCGATCCTTATACCTGCCAAGCATGCTCCCAGCAGAGGGTATTTGCACTTGAGGTTCCCTCTGCCTGGTACATGCTTCTCCCAGTTCTCTGTTCATATGTGAACTTCCCTCATCACCCCATCTAAAAATCTTACTTTCCTTCTGTCCTAAGTTCCTAGGGGTTCCATAACAAAGTACCACAAACTGGGTGGCTGATTCAACAGAAATTTATTGTTTCACAGTTCTGGAGGCTGGAAGTCTGAAATTAAGGTGTTGGCAGAGTTGGTTTGTTCTGAAGGCTGTGAGAGAGAATCTGTTCCATGCCTTGTTCCTAGATTCTGGTGGTTTGCTGACAATCACTGGCGTTCCTTGGTTTATAGAAGCATCGTCCAGATCTTGGCCTTCATCTTCACATGGCATTCTCCCTGTGTGAATGTATGTCACTGACTGTATCCTAATTTCCCCTTTTTATAAGGACACCAGTCATATTGGATTAAGACCTACTCCAACGACCTCATCTTGACTTGATCATCTGCAAAGATCCTATTTCCAAATAAGGTCACATTCACAGGTCCTAGGACTTCAGCATCTTTTGGCGGAACACAATTCAACCCATAACACTCTCTTGTGCTATCTTATTTTTTCTTTATAGTATGTATATGACATTATAAACTTAGGTTTATACTGATTTAATGTCTCTCTCTCCCTCAGCATAAGTCCCATGAACATGTACATATAATATTATAACTACAGTTTTTAAAACAGTGCCCAGTATACAGGTGGTAAGCAATCAAAATTTGTTAAATAAGTTAATACTACACGGGAAAATGGGCTCTCCTATTTTAAAATATAAAGTCTGAAACTTCTTTTCAGATAGTCAGCTATTTGAAGAAACTAATGCTTCTTAGATGGCTTTAATGTGTATATTAAGAGTCTAACACTCACTGGAGATATACAAAAAAATATCACAAACTAGCAAATACCATTCCTATGAAAATAGACGCGTGGATAGAAACACTCTGAGGAAGAATGGAATTGGGGAGTGATAGGTTGAGAGGGGACATGTGAGAAGTGTTAGAAGTTGAATAAGGTTAAGAGTGGTCAAGCTCTGGCAAAATCTAACAGTAGCGATCTTTTTGCCTTACTTCATGATAAATGTATGCCAATGGCCTTCAATGAAGTGACATTGTTTTCATTACCAACTGAAAAGTAATATTAATGTGAAAACAAATTTTGTCTGCTGCAGATATTAGAAGTGCCCCCTCAGGCATTTATTGAGATGTACTATCTGTGTACAACCTTATCAAGTTGTATTATCATTATCTGTCTTTCATCTGATGCCCCCATTGGAATATAAGCTGAGGGGTAGGGGTCTGTGTCTTTGTTAGCCCACAGGCAGTCAAAAGACAAGTGATAAATTAAGTATATATGTATTTGCAGCATACACATACACAAAAAGAGTTAAGAGGGCTTCCCTGGTGGCGCAGTGGTTGAGAGTCTGCCTGCCGATGCAGGGGACACGGGTTCGTGCCCCGGTCTGGGAAGATCGCACATGCCGTGGAGCGGCTGGGTCCGTGGGCCATGGCCGCTGAGCCTGCGCGTCCGGAGCCTGTGCTCCACAACGGGAGAGGCCACAACAGTGAGAGGCCTGCGTACCGCAAAAAAAAAAAAAAAAAAAAAAAAAGAGTTAAGAGCCCTTACTTACATAAGGCTTTTTAGAAATCAATAAGAAGACAGATGACCCAGTGGATCAAAGGAAGTGCAGTTGCCAGTAGGCAGGGAAATGCAAATTTAAATAATAACAAAATTGAATTTTTGCCCATCTGCTTGGCAAAAGTTGAAAAGATTGATAACTTCCAGGCTGGTGAGGGTGTGGATAATCAGTCATTCTCATACTTCTGGTTGTGGGATAGTACACAGAACTATATGTTCAAATTCAAAATACACTGACCTTTTGTCCTAAAAATCCTACTTTTAGGAATCTATCCTATAAAAAAGGCAAGCTTCAAGATAATACATATCAATAAAGCTCCAGAATTTCAACATGGGAAAGACGTAGGGGTCCCATTTGGTTTTAAACAAATCAAGAATATGATATTTTTGTACTTCTGAGTTTATGTAGTAAAGTTCCTGCTCTCAACAGAATTAATTACCAATTAAATAGCAAAAGCAACATTTATCAAATGTCAGCTGTGTTGTTTGATTCCCTAACATTCTGTTTAGTCATGAATATTTAAGAAGGTAACTCCTCAGCTTCTACCAGTCTAAACCACCTAAACCAGTCTCTGATGTACATGAACCATTAAGCCCCAAAGGCGAGCTTAGAAGGTAAGTCAAATGGGCATGCATGTAAGGCAGTGAAAGTCTCAGCTTTTGCTTCCAAATGTCACTCTGCTCCCAGCATCCCTAGTTGTTTGTGTGTATAATAAAAAGGGGAAAGTGCTACTTAGAACAAGAATTGACACAACTATTTTCGCATACTAAGGGAGTAGCTTAATATTTTATATTTATATCCAGGGCAGATACCAGGTAGGCCTCTTTGAATAGAAAAGATGACTCCTCCCACTAAAAAAGAAAAGTTATTTTTACCATACTGAAGTGCCCTGCCTAACAAAGTGAGAAAAATCTAGACTTTTCCTAGGGATAGGGAGGAGGTGAGGACCGGGGAAACGAGAGAGGTTTGAGGGGTTTGGGAGGGAAAAGCAAAGGCTCCCCTCGGCTAGCGGGACACCGGAGGCCGCGGCGGTGCTCCCATGCGCCCTGCACGGAGCAGCGCGGGGGCTGATAGCCCTTTCCCCAGCCGCTCCAGCAGGGAGTGAGGCTGGCGGTGCTCAGGGCCCAGATGTTTCCACCAGATAGAGGACTACTTAACCGTACAGGCGGTGCCCTGAGCGCCCCTGGTCCTGACAAAGCCTTTGTCAAGTCTGCCTGGGTCGGATGACTCCCCTGCCCAGCCGGCTTCCCTCCCCTTTCCCACCGCTTCCCTCTGTCAGTACCTGCTCCCCTGGAGAGCCTGGCTGGCACAGCCAGAGACCCCTCATTTGCCGCTGCCCAAGTTTCACACCAGTGAGTGTTCTTTTAAAAGACCCTGAAAGGAAATATTTCTCATTTTAATTTCAAGTTCAGGAATTAAAACCAAGTAATTGCCAGTTTGTCTCTGCCACACAGTCACTGCTTCACTTCAGATGATGACTGGCTTTGTCTGGGGGAACAATCGCAAATTCCCTCAGGAATACATTCCTTTTCTTTTTTTTTGTTGTTAAAGAGAAACGAAAGAAATTCTGGGGGGAGAAAACCTGCAAATGTTGATACAAAAACTTCTAACTTTGATGAGCAGTGGAGTCCTAACTTTGGGATAAAAAAGGACCGCCCAGTTTATCCTAATTAAAGACCCTAGCTTTGCCTCAGAGGGTTGGTCCACAGAGCCCTTGAAAACTGTAATCTAGATCTCCAGTTACAAAAGCAAACAAGTAAACAACAAAAAAAACTTTGCGACCGTCTTAGTAAAACCAGTTAACATTCCAGGTAATTATAACTTGTGTTTGCATTATTCAGAATTACTGTAATACACCCATCTAGATAAACTAGCATTTATGTTATTAAAGTAGATAAAGCTCAGTGTTTAGGATCTAATTTTTTTTCAATTGGATATATTTTTCTTTTCATTGTTTTCAACTTACCGATTGTATTTGTTAAAGGGACAATTCCATTTTCTTTTTCAGAAAAACAACACGTGAGGCCACTTGGCATTTCTGGTCTATGTGCTGGGGAAATTGCAATCATATGAATTCAGTGCAGTGTATTTATTGGGGGAGGGGCATTCTGTGTTTTGTTAAGAAGAGCAAAAGAGCTTAAAAATCTGTAACTTTTAAAAGAAACAAATAGTTATTACTTGTTTAATAAACTTTTAAATATATTAAGGTGGAAACTGACATTCAGAATGGTTTTTCTGAGTGTTAATTAAGGGAATATGTTTGTCAATTCCGTTTATTCTCTAAACACTCCTTTCTCTGCCCTCTTTTGCCATCTCTGCTGAAATTACATCTCCACTTGGCTTTTTCTCCTTTACAAAAAGGAGAAGCTCACCTGCAGACCCAGGCTGCTTAACCTTCATTAATCCGCTTTGTACCTGTGCTGGCCTGGAGCTTATGAGGTTATGGTGAGATTTCTCAGCGTCTTAGGAAGACCACAGTCCCTAGACCTTTCAGCTGCTGCTTTGAGGATCCTGCTGCACCATCCACCCTCTCTCTTCTATGACCCACTGACCTAGTAGTTCCCAGGGCAAAATGGCTGATGAACTAAGTCCAACTATATCTGGTTTCTACTGACCCCATGGAGCAGCCAACTTGTCTACACAAAAGGGTGGTTTCAGCTACAAATTACATGCAGATGGTCAAGTATCTTTTCTGTGCTACTAAAATTGAGACAGAATTTTTTAAATCAAAGGCAATCACTTGAATGAATGATAT
This sequence comes from Mesoplodon densirostris, assembly GCF_025265405.1. Lineage (NCBI taxonomy): Eukaryota > Metazoa > Chordata > Mammalia > Artiodactyla > Ziphiidae > Mesoplodon > Mesoplodon densirostris. The sequence goes on along the minus strand of NC_082673.1, from coordinate 53,025,154 downwards.
TTACTTATAAATGTATGTATGTACATGTGTATTATATGTTGGCTAACAGTGATGGTGTCTGTGTTCAGAAGCATGGGGTTCAGGATATTCCCACATCTATAAATATATGTGTGTAAATCTTAGTGTCACCCATATAATAAACAGACAATTGTTTTTCTGTTTAAATCTTAAACAGTTTAAATGGGAATTACTCAATAGTATTAATTGCCATTTTTAGTAAGATAGAGTTTCTCTGTAAGGAGCTTGTGATCTAAATAAGACATAGCAAACCAGTACCTATAAAAATGAGCTCAGAAAAACCTAGGCTTCTGCATTTGGGGGAGAAACTGGCCTTAGAATTTGCCCTTTATTGAGTTTACCCACGCTAGGATTATTCAAAGTTTTTCTTTACACCACTGGAATGGATAAGACTTGATGATGATCATCTTTAATTCATGATGTATTACTAAATAATAATGTGAGGGAGAGGAAGAGGAGGAGGAGAGAGTACAGAGCTGGAAGGCTATCTGGCTTAGGTCCCACATTTATAAAGGGCCTGGAATTTAGGCTTTTGATTCACTTCCAAAGGAGGTAACACAAAAATATTCTGATGGTATTGAAAGAAGATACCCCCATCCAAATTCAAAACTGAGATTCCCTAACTAAACCACATCACCTTTAGTGTACTACAGACTTTTAAGTTAAATCTTTTAATTATCTTCTGACTAGCACAGCTGTCTTGTGTTGTAAATTTTTTGTGTTAAAGGTATTAATTGTTAAAATTTAAGCGTTCAAAACACCACCAATATTTAAAACTTTATTTTAGTATTTTAAAAAAGTTTAATATACTGGGAACCTCAAAAATAATGGAGACAGCCTGGATCTCCCTCAGCCTTTGAGAAGCCTTAAAATTATTTGGTTAGAATGCAAATATTTCCATGAGGTAGCAGGAGAATTTTCATATAAGCCTAAGGAACTGCGACGAAGAAATCTGGAAGCAAGGAAATTGTAGGAAAGAATGAGTTATATGTATCAAATGAAAACTCAATGCATACCTTTTTGTTTTTCCTCTATGCTGAATTTTATGGACTTCAAGAAGTCTTACTATGCCACCTATTCATGCATATTAAAACTATATACAATATTTACACCTTTAAAGCATGCTTTCTCAATTTGAAGTCACAACTAGCCTTGGTAATCTTACAGAAATGGCATGTGTGTGAAGTTATGAAAGTTCAACCAGAGTAAACTGCATGATGAAAAGTGTTCTTGAACACTGAAGCCTGGAGTGCTAAAATAAAACCTGATATGTAAGATTCTTTGAAACACAAGTCTTACAGAGACGCGTTAAAGGAGAAAGGGGTGACAACTGAAACAGTAGGAAAGTCAACTTTCATGAGTTAGAAGGGAAGGTTAATTCTGGGTAGCAGGTCAACAGAGGTCATTATCTGAATTATAAATATCTTGAAAGGGAACTTCTTCCTCTCATCTGCTCAGTTCCCACAACTGCATTGTTTCCTGGGGAAGCATTCATAGTTATTTCAGCAAATCCAGTACAGCAGGGGTCCCCAGCCCCCGGGCCACAAAGCGGTACCGGTCCTTGGCCTGTTAGGAACTGGGCCGCACAGCAGGAGTGAGCGGTGGAGGGGGTGGGCAGCGAGCGAAGCTTCCTCTGCCGCTCCACGTCACTCCCCATCGCTCACATTACGGCCTGAACCATCACCCGCCCCCCTCCACCCCCACCCCCGTCCGTGGAAAAATTATCTTCCATGAAACTGGTCCCTGGTGCCAAAAAGGTTGGGGACAGCTGCAATCCAGAGTACTGGAGACAACCATTTGGGGACTGAAATATGAAGCCAGCTGCCTAGCTGGGGTGGGGAAATTATATCTTTGAGACCAATAGGAGTTGGTCTAAGGACACTTAGAGAAGAATAGAGGAAAAAAAGATACAAAGGGCACAAGGGTGAAAGGAGGGTTTGAGTCTGAATTCCATCTCTGCTATAGGGTTAATGTATTCCTAATGGTCTTAAGTCAAGTGCTTAAAGTAAAAACACAATAAAAGGAGGAAGGCTCATATAATTAGCCACACCCTGAGGAGTCCAGAGTTCTAAATGCTAAAATAGAATCTATTGAGTAATGATGGCACAAGTTGTAACTTTCTAGAATTCCACAAAAGGCAGGTGGAAGGAAGACTTAAAAATCCACAGTGATAGTCCAGGAAAGAATGTAGCAGACACAGGTAACTAATGGCTTGTTTTGTGGTGACAAGGAATATACTTCAAAGGAAAACTCTGTGAATGGTCCCTGATGTCTTTGGGTCTCTGTGTCACATCTCAATATGTCTAGCTTGGTGAAGGTCTCTCTCAGCATGGGTATATGTTCTACATATGTGATCTCAAGTATTCCTCATAGCAGCACTATGAGTTGGTGGGTTTTATTCCCATTTTATAGATAATGAAATGATCTCAAAGAGGGATGTCAAGTCATTTACTCAAGATCGAGTGGGAAAGTTGGGCTTTAGATTCTTCTGACCCTAAAAATGATGCTATTTATTCAGTAACATTCTGTGTCATTCTTACTGTTACTTTACTGCTTGCAAATTAACCTGACTGCTCCTTTCTTTAAGGGGAATCACCCAGACTTGAAACTTGGAATCATCTTTGACCCTTTCAATCAATTATTTATTGGGTACCTACTCCAAGCTAGCCATTGGGATAAAGAATGAATGAAATATAATGCCTGCTTTCAGAAAGTACGCAGTTCATACACTGAATCAGGTAGTAAACCTTGTAGAGTTCATTTACCGTACATCTATTCCCATCTTTCTTTTCTCAGTGTCTCCCCTGCTCAAGCCCTCACTCCCTGCTGCTTGGACAATAGTCATAATTATAAATGGTCTCTATCTTTATTAGCTAGGGTCACAGGAGAACTACTCACAGAGTTGTGAGCACAGTGAAGAATTTTTTATAGTAATGGGGAACTCACAGTGGCTTAAAGACTTAAACATAAGACATGACACCATAAGACTCCTAGAAGAGAGCATAGGCAAAACATTCTCTGACATAAATCGTACCAATGTTTTCTTAGGTCAGTCTCCCAAGGCAACAGAAATAAAAACAAAAATAAACAAGTAGGATCTAATCAAACTTACAAGCTTTTGCACAACAAAGGAAACCATAGAGAAAATGAAAAGACAACCTACGGAATGGGAAAAAATATTTGCAAATGATCCAACAGACAGGGCTCAATCTCCAAAATATACAAACAGCTCATACAACTCAATAACAAAAAAACAAACAACCCAATCGAAAAATGGACAGAAGACCTTAATAGACATTTCTCCAAAGAAGACATACAGCTGGCCAGTAAGCACATGAAAAGCTGCTCAACATCACTAATTATTACAGGCATGCAAATCAAAACTACAGTGAGGTACCACCTCACATCAGTTAGAATGGCCATCATTAAAATGTCTACAAATAACAAAATGTTGAAGAGGGTATGGGGAAAAGGGAATCCTGCTATACTGTTGGTGGGAATGTTAAGTTGGTACAGCCACTATGGAAAACAGTGTGAAGGTTCCTCAGAAACTAAAAATAGAATTACCATATGATCCAGCAATCCCATTCCTGGGCATACACCCAGACAAAACCATAATTCAAAAAGATACGTGCACCCCTATGTTCATAGCAGCACTATTCACACTAGCCAAAACGTGGAAACAACCTAAATGTCCATTGACAGATGAATGAATAAAGAAGATGTGGTACATATATACAATAGAATACTACTCAGCCATAAAAAAGAATGAAATAATGCCATTTGCAGCAACATGAATGCAACTAGAGATTATCATACCAAGTGAAGTTAACTCAGAAAGAAAGACAAATACCATACGATATCACTTACATGTGGAATCTAAAATTTGGCACAAATGAACCTATCTACAAAAGAGAAACAGACTCACAGACATAGAGAACAGACTTGTGGTTGCCAGGGGGGAGGGGTGTGGGGAGGGAAGGACTGGGAGTTTGGGATTAGCAGATGTAAGCTATTATATATGGGATGGATAAACAACAAGGTCCTACTGTATAGCACAGAGAACTATATTCAATACCCTGTGATAAACCATAATGGAAAAGAATATGTCTCTATGTGTATAACTGAGTCACTTTTCTGTCCAGCAGAGACAGGCACAACGTTGTAAAACAACTCTAATTCAACTAAAAAATATATAAAATTAAAAAAATAAAAGTAATGGGGAGACATTCAGAAACTAGCAACAGTAGGAAGCAGTGACCACATCTAGGACCAAATTGTTGCAGAGCTGCCACCCCTTAGGAGCTATAGTCATGGAGGGGGGCGGCCAAGAAGCCTTTATCCTTCCCTCTGATCTGCTGGTGCTGCCCTCTGCTCAAACTCAGAAGCCAGCCAGCCCCAGGTCTGAAATGTGCAGGAGTCAGACTCCCTGTGCAGAGAAGTGGGGAATGAATCAAGTAGCAGCAGGTGGAGAATGACCAGTTCTCTATCTATTCATTGACTCAACAAATATGTACAGAATGTGTAGTCCACAACAGGCATGGTGGCTACAATAGTGAGCAGAATGGATCTTTCCTCCGTGGAGCTTACAGTTTGGTGAAGGACACTGAGAAAAATCAAATAAAACACAAATGAGCCTAATTCAAATGGAAGTAGAGCTGTGAAGAAAAGGAACCCAGTTCAATAAGAGAGTATAGTGAAGGAAACTGAATCAACTTTGAAAGCCAGGAAGGCTTCCTTGAGGAAGGGATAGTAGCTGAGAGAAGGAACTGGAGAGCACATCTAAGCAGAGGGCACCGTAGGGCAAAGTGCCCGCCCATGGTGGGAGGGAGCAAGGCTCATCAAAGGAACCAAGAGAAGTGTAGTGTGGAGGACAGGAATGCTGGAAGGATAGGGACCTTAGTGAAGCCAGGAGGGGGGGCCAGGGCAAATCAGGGGAAGCTTTGTGGGCCAGGTTAAGGATTTTGATTTATATCTTAACAGCAAGTGGGAAACCAACAGAGTTTTCATTCAGGGAAGGAATGAGGATGGGAGTGGATGCAGTCAGATGTCAGAACTGTTTGGGAAGATTACTCTGAGTACAATATGGTGCCTGAATTGGAGGGAGGTAGAGACCAGCACTAGCCTATTGTGGAAGTCCAAGTGAGAGAGAATGAGGTCACGACCTATGATGGTGGCAATGGAGATGGAGGGCAGTGAAGATGTTAGGAGTGATTCAGGAGCTATAACAGGACTTGGCAGTGCATTGGGCATGGGAGTGGGGGAAGTGAAGTGCCAGGATGACTCCTAGGTTTCTCACTTGAACAAATGATTAAAGTATTCACTGAGCTAGGAAAACATGGAAGGCCAGGTCTGGGAATTGTTATCAGTTGAATTGTGTCCCCTCAAAAAATATATGTTAAAGTTCTGGGGACTTCCCTGGTAGTCCAGTGGTTAAGAATCTGCCTTCCAGTGCAGGGGATGTGGGTTCAATCCCTGGTTGGGGAACTAAGATCCCATATGCTGCAGGGCAGCTAAGCCTGACTGCTGCAATTACTGAGCCAAAGGGCCACAACTAGAGGGCCCGCATGCCGCAACTACAGAGCCCATGTGCTCTGGAGCCCATGCACCACTGGAGAGAAGCCTACACACCACAACTAGAGAGAAGTCCGCGTGCCGCAACAAAAGATCCTGTGTGCCGCAACTAAGACCTGATGCAGCCAATAAATAAATAAATAAATAAATAAATATTAACGTCCTAACCCCAGTATCTCAGCATGTGACCTTATTTAGAAATAGGAACTTTACAGAGATAACCAAGTTAAAATGAGGTCCTTAGGGTGGGGCTTAAACCAAAATAACTGGTGTCTTCTTAAAAGGGAAATTTGGACACAGACATGTGCAGAGGGAAGATCATGTGAAAACACAGGGAGAACACCATCTGTAAACCAAGAAAAGCCTGAGGCTACCAGAAGCTAGGAGAGAGGCATGGGACAGATTATTCCTCATCGTCGTCAGAAGGGACCAACCCTGCCAGCACTTTGATTTTGGACTTCTAGCCTCCAGAAATATGAAATAATAAATTTCTATTGTTTAAGCCACCCAGTTTGTGGGACTTTGTTATAGCAGCCCTAGCAAACTAATACAAGGATGAAATCAGAAATTTGACTCCGTACAAATGGAGTTTAAGGGGTTATTTGAGAAGCAGTATAGCAAAATGGTTGAAAGCATGGACTACGCAGCCATCTACTTGAGTGTAAACCTCTCTCTGCTGTCTACCAGCTGTGGGAGCAAGCACAAGTTAATGTAAATCTTTTAGCCTCAGTCTCCTCATCTGTAACTAGGAATAATATTACCTTTCTCATAGAGTTGTTTTGAGGAGCAAATGAGCTGATTGTTAAGCACTTAAAACAGCGCCTGGCACAAGTAAGCACTATAGAGGAGTTTATTTAAATGTAGACTATAAATACATAAGGCATCCACATATTGAATAGAGTTGGTTATAGGAGCCTGGAATTCAGAAGAGAGTTCTTCATTTTAAAATTGGGAGTCACTGGCATGTAACTGAAATTGTAAGGGAGAACACAATGGCCTAGAGAGAGTGTGTGGGATTGAGAAGCCGGGAGGGCTTCTGGCCAAGTCTTGACATCTCCAACATTTAATGGCTGAGTAGAGGTGGGTGAATCATCAAAAGAGATACAAAAATGGCTAAAGAAAACCACAGTGAGATACCATCTCACACCTACTGGGATGGCTATTAGGGACTGACTTGTGTCCCCCAGAATTCATATGTTGAAGCCCTAACCCCCAATGCAACTATATTTGGAGATAGGGCTTTAAAGAGGTAATTAAAGTTAAATGAAGTAATAAGGATACGGTCCTAATCCAGTAGAACTGATCTTCTTATAAGAAGAGGAAGAGACAACAGAGATCTCTTTCTCTACCTACACAGAGGCCTTTTAGGCCATGTGAGGACATGGCAAGAAGGTGCTGTCTGCAAGCCAGGAAGAGAAGCCTGATCAGAAACCAACCCTGCTGGCATCTTGGTCTTGGACTTCCAGTCTCCACAACTGTGATACATTTCTGTTGTTTAAGCCACCCAGTCTGTGGCATTCTGTTATCGCAGCCCAAGCAAACTAATACAATGACTGTAATTTAAAGAATGGAAAATAATAAGTGTTGGTGAGGATGTGGAGAAATTGGAACCCTCATACATTGCAGGAGGGATTGTTAAATGGTGCAGCCACTGTGGAATGCATTATGGGGCTTCCTCAAAAAGCTAAAAATATAATTACCATATGACCCGGAATTTCCACCCTAGGTATATATCCAAAAGAATGGCAAAGAAGAACTCAAACAGCTACTAGCATGCCGGCAGTCCTTGCAGTGGTATTCACAATAGCCAAAAGGTGGAGACAACCCTAGTGGTCATCAACAGATGTGATATATTTATACAATGGAATATTATTAAGCCATAAAAAGAAATGAGTTTCTACTACATGCTACAACATGGATGAACCTTGAAAACATCATGATAAGTGAAATAAGCCAGACACAGAGGACAAATATTGTACCATTCCATTTATATGAGGTGTCTAGAATAGGCCAGTTCATTGAGACAGAAAGTAGATTAGAAGTTACCAGGGGCTGAGGGAGGGAGAGATGGGAGTCATTGCTTAATGGATACAGAGTTTCCATTAAAAAAAAAAAAAGTTATAGGGCTTCCCTGGTGGCGCAGTGGTTGAGAGTCTGCCTGCCGATGCAGGGGACACGGGTTCGTGCCCCGGTCCGGGAAGATCCCACAGGCCGCGGAGCGGCTGGGCCTGTGAGCCATGGCCGCTGAGCCTGCGCGTCCGGAGCCTGTGCTCCGCAGCAGGATAGGCCACAACAGGGAGAGGCCCGTGTACCGCAAAAAAAAACAAAAAAAGTTATAGAAAGAGTTAGTGGTGATTGTTGTACGGCATCATGAATGTAATTAATACCACTGAATTGTACACTTAAAATGGTTAAAAACACAAATTATATGTTATATATGTTTTACCATAATAAAATCATCATAGCTAGAGAGGTTGGAAGAAAGGAAGAGAGTGTGGCATTGTGGAGGCAAGGAAAAGAACGTTTGCAGAAGGAGAAAGCAGCTAAGAGTGTTAAGAACGGTGAATACAGAACTGATTCACTTAGTAAGAGCTACTCAGTGGAAAGATGGCAGCAGAAGTCAGATGCCGTGGGTTGAGGAATAAGTGAAAGGGGAGAAAATAAGTGAAAGAGGATATTTGTAGGTAAGTCCTTCAAAGAGCTTAGTGGTTAAGAGAAATAAGATGGGGTAGTGGCTGGAAGGGGCTGAGGAGTTGGGACCTTTCCTCTGTAAGATGAAAAGAGTTGAATATGTTTGATGTTGATGGGAAAGAGTTTAAAAAGAGTAGTTACATAAGAATGAAGGGGTCAGCTAAAGGTAAGGTGCTTGAGGTGGGGTACAGAGTCCAAAGCCTGGGAGCAGGGATTGGCCTGGGACCGCAAGAGGAATCCACTACTAAAGCCAGATGAAGAGAAGGGGAGATGAAGGCGGTGGGAAGTTGAGAGGCTTCAGTCCTCTGGAGTGGAAGGTGAGATCCACCAGCTGGAGGTAGCAGCAGGGTGAGGAAGGAGGAGAGAGGTTTAAAAGAGTGGAAGAGGTCTGAAATCATCATGTGAGAAAATGAACAGAAGAGCAAGGGTGGGCTGTCTTGCCAGGCAGAGGGCTCACTGAAAGCTGGCCATCTTGACTTTATCTTGTACAGGTTGGCCCCAGAGCACTGCTCAGCTACTAGAGTCAGATATGGGGAAAGCACAGAAGGAAGGGCTCACCCTGGGTTAGGGTTTTCCCAGGTGGTATGGAATTGGAGGTGCAGGAGAGTTTAAGGCTGAAGAGGCAGAGACCTCAGGGAGGTTCCTGGGGGGCCCAGGGTTCTGGAGGTGGGGGAGGAGTGGCAGACAGAGGTCAGCATTGCTGTGTGCCACCCACACTTGTCAGGGGAGCATTTTAAAATTATGATTCCAATCACATCCCTCCCTTTGAACACACCAACTGAAGTCTAGACTGAGCTTGACTGAAGGGCTTAAAGTCACCACTTCAGACATATCTCCAAACCTCCTCCATCACCTTCTACCCTTCTATTCTTCTTGGTATACCTACCTGGTGCTGAACCAAATCGGACCATAAGTATCTCCATTGCTTTCTCAGCTCTGTGCCTTTGCTTATGTATTTTGCTCCTTCAGGAATGCCCTCTCCATGACATAAGTCACTCCTTCATCAGTGCTCTTATGGTAGCAAATGCACATCTCTATTATAGCCCGTGTCACATTTGTAATTTTTTTTTTTTTTTTTTTGCGGTACGCGGGCCTCTCACTGTTGTGGCCCCTCCTGTTGCAGAGCACAGGCTCTGGACGCGCAGGCTCAGCGGCCATGGCTCACGGGCCCAGCCGCTCCGCGGCATGTGGGATCTTCCCGGACCGGGGCACGAGCCCGTGTCCCCTGCATCAGCAGGTGGACTCAAACATTGTGCCACCAGAGAAGCCCCACATTTGTAGTTTTTTGTTTACATTTGCAGAGTTTATCTGTTGTGCTCATCTGTCCAACATCCCTTTCTCCTTGACCCCTCCCTTCCTTTGACAGCAAGTTCACCCTGCAGTTAAAGAACTGACCCTCCTTCACACGTTGTGGATCTAGTGTGGCTCCCAAACATGGCTCCAGGACGGTCTGGCTATAATTATAGGCACTTGACCCAACCGGGCCAATCAGCATCTCTTCCCAGGATCGTATCCGTGGAAAGTGAAAAGATCTCTCTTTCTTTAGGTCTACTAGCTGAGATGACATAAGCCCAAAGTTATCTGTGACCAATTTCCACACCATAACTTCTAACCATTACCACATAGAGGAAGCCCAATTGTAATGGGGAAAAAAGAGGAGACCCGAACAGGGATTACATTATTTAACTTCTGAGACCCACTTATGCCTGATGCCCTCCTGGGCCTCGCAGTTGTACAAGCTATTCAAGTGCCTCTTTTGTTTAAGTTGGTATGAGCTGGTTTTGTTTACTTGTCCCCAACAAGGTCTCGATGAATACACGTTATCTCCTGGGCTAGACCATAGGCTGTCAACTAGATGCAGAGACTGTATCCCAGCACCTGGCTTAAAGAGTGCTCAATAATGTGAAATAAATGTTGAAATCCTAACAATCATTCCAGGTCCAATTTAAATTTCATTCACTTCTATAAAAAATTACTGAACCCCCAAATAAATTCTGATCACTCTCATGACCCTAAAGCTGTTGCCTGTTGACTCCTGCTGGCACTTTATAGATTCTGCTTCAAATTTTAGTTGTGTTCTTGGCCATCTCTCCCTACCAGATAACATGTGAGTTGGGTGCAGGACTTAAGTCTGTGAAGTAACTCAGTAACAGTTAACTGTTCAAAATTGAACTCCTATGTGCCAGCTGTTGTGCAGAAGAAAAAAGAAAGGTGAGACTCTGAGGAGCTTGCAGCACATGTTCAACAAATAATGTTGTGAATTGCCTTGCCCTGAATAGAAAATGAATAGAGAAGAAAGGAAGTAACATATATCCCTTATGGAGAAACAAAGCTCTAGGCTGAGAGCAAAAGATATTTTTATCAGGAAGTGTCAAAACAATGCAGAACAAGCTCGGAAACATTTATAAATAGATCCGGAACCAAATATACTGGAAATATAAAACCACTCATAAATAAAGTCAAACGCAACATTTCCCTGAACATAATTTAACAAGTGTGGAAGTCACTAAATCCTCTTTCCACCATCTCCAAATTTCTTTCCAGCTAAATAAGGGTAGGTTAATCTGATCCTCTGTGTATGTCTCACCCTGTGTAAACACAATGGCTATAAAATGCTCTGTTTCTTCAGAGAACACTTGATGAAGCTGACATTGTTCCAACTATTCCAGCTCTACGTTAAATATGGTGGCAGAAGTTTGTTCAACTTGGAAGCCCCCTTGGTTCCCCAAACAGAGACTTGCAATCTGCAGATGCTCTGGCAATGTGTGTTGAATGAATTGTGAAGGACTCAAACCAAATCTTCTCCCCCGAGATGGGATCATATCCAACTTCCTCACATTGTTTCCTCTTCTGCCCCCTTTAGAGGTTTAAGAGTCCAGCCCTGGACAGCCAAATGGAAGCAAAAGTTTATGCAAGAATCCAGGACTCTTACTTAGTCTAATCTCTAGAGAGCCTTGGGGAAATCAAGCAAAAGGCATCTGGGCAAATACACCCAAAGTGATTATGTCGTGTCAGTAGTAACAGTGTTGCTCAGTGTCCTCAGTCACCCGAAAGCGTTCTGGCTGCAGTTAAGATGTGGAGCGACCAGCTGGCTGGCGGCCTAGTAGGATGTCATCACGAAGTGACATTACCCAACTGAGGCACCAAAGGCTCAGGACCTCAACTTTTCTGAATCAAAAACTTGATTAGACCTACTCCTTCAAGATAGTTGTATTACTCAGGGTCCTCTGGAGAAACAGAACCCACAGGATATACAGAAATATGTAAGAGGAGATTTGGTATAGGAATTGGCTCACTTGGCTATGGAGGCTGAGAAGTTCCGCAATGCAAACAGGAGAACCGGGAAGGCTTGTGGTGTAATTCTGTCTGAGTCCAAAAGCCTGAGAATATGGTAGAGGGGCTGATGGCTAAGTCCCCATCTGAATCAGAAAGCTCAGGAACCAATATACGCAATATCCGAGGGCAAGAAAAGATGAATGTCTCAGGTCCAGTTGAGAGAGCAAATGCACCCTTCCTTCGCCTTTTTGTTCTGTTCAATTCCACCACATTGTTGAGGGTGATCTTCTTTACTCAGTCTGCTGAGTCAAATGCTAATCTCTTTCAGAGACATCCTCACAGATACACTTAGAAACCATGTTTTACCAGCTACCTGGGCATCCCTGAGCCCAGTGAAGTTGATACACAAAATTAACCATCATAGTAGGGGTAGTCAAGCTCTCTCCCCAAAACATTTCCCAAAGGGTCAGAGATTCAACCAACCTGAAATTCAGTCCTTCTCTCCTAATGAAATAAATACAGAAATTTTATGCATGAAAAAGTAAGGTTTTTTTTCTTTTTTTTTTTTTTGCTTATCAGAATAGGGGATTCGTAAAAGATAAAGAATAGGGGATTTGTATTTTATATGCTTTTACATACTTTGAAGTTTTTTACAATAAGTATGTTTTACTTTTATACTAAAATATGCATTTTTTAATTATTGCAGCAAATAATTCATCTGTGAGACCAATTTTTAGTTCTGTGAGGGTAGGGACCATGCTTTGTTTTGCCTTGCCCCTGTACCTACAGCATGTAACGCAACATCTAAGACATTGTAGGTGATGAATAAATATCCAAATAAGCTTCTTGACTCTTATCAATATAGGCTTATTTAAAAAGTGGTCACAGTCATGTAAATCAGGGAAAGGCTGACTACTTTATAGACTATCAGAGTCTTTAGACACTAAAAACTCCATAATTTCCCAACTTGCAGATAGTGCCTATTAGTAGTTTGTGAAATCAGTGTAGTGAGTCATGACTGGCATTATAAAAAATGTAGAATGGAATCCAGTAGAAAAAACAGAGTACATGTAATAAGGGTATGGTTTCATGAAATTTTGTTTCCATTTTGCACACATTGTGTGATGATGTAAAACTTGTTTCTTAACTTGGGGTTGTGGTCAAAAAGTTTGAGAGCCACTGATCTAGTTTAACACACACTCTCTCTCTCTCTCTCTCTCTCTCACACACACACACACACACACACACACCCTGCTGTCCAGCGATAACAAAGCACTGTCAGTTCCCCAAAACACCAGGCCATTTTCTACTCTAGAGGACTTGGCACTTAGTTTTCCCTCTACCTGAAATGGACTTGCCCTCCTTGTCTACCTGGGGCCCCTGGCTTATTTTTTAAGATGCTGCTCAAGTATCTTGCCTATGAACCCTCTGTCCCCATTCTGAGCCAAGCCAGACTCCCTCCTGCATTCTTCCACCTCCCCTTCCACCTGACACAACTCAGTGCTGTGCACTGGGCAGTGATCACTTCCACAGGTGGCCGCCTCTTCTACTAGTGTGGGCTCCTAAAAGCATGGACTTTGTGGTCTTCACCTCGATACAGGGCCCTACACGATGCCTGTAACACTCAGTGCATGACTGTAAAGTAATTACAGGGAAAGGCCTTTGTGAGGAACAAGGCAGCTCTTCATTTAATGAAATAGAATAGCATCCAGATTTTCAGTAGTAAGTAAGTGAAGTGAAAGTAAGTGAAAAAAAACAAGGTGTAATACAGTGTGCATAATATACTGCCCGTGTGTGTGTGTGTGTGTGTGTGTGTGTGTGTGTGATCACAGAGAATGGCTTTGGAAGAGTACAAAGGAAAGTGGTAACAATTGTTGCCACCTCGGGACAGGCATAGAAAGGAGACATACTTCACTGTCTGCCTCTTGTTTTTTGCGCTATGTGCATGGGTTACCGAGCACTAAAATGAATTAATAAATATTACTCCAAAAATTTTTTATAAGCAATGAATATGAGAAAGACAAGATTTATGGCTTCCAAATCTTTCATAACGTAGAAAGGCATAATTGTTTTTTCTTGACTGATTCTTTAAAAAAGCCTTTTTTCTTCTGTGAAGCTGAATAAACCTAGACATCTTCTGATTTACAGCGAAAAGGAGAATTGGCATTTCCCCTAACCAGGGGAGCAGCCTGGGTGTAAGGGGGAACCTGGGGCGGATGGAATTACAGTCTCTGTGAAATAAGCAGGCCTCCAATCCTTATGGAATATGCAGATCTTAGGAAGGCCTGACTAATAAACACTCAGCAGTTGTCAAAGAAGGCAACTGTAACAAAGGATAATCTAAACTAATTTTGTAACCCTTTGGAGAACAAGGTTCTTCCGCCAGTCCTCTGGCTGCGCTCTCCAAATTCTTCATCTCATTAAAATATTCCTTTATATAAGCCTTACTGTCAGAATTTAAAAAGCTGCTTATTACAGACTTGGGTTTCTATGGCAACAGTAAAATAAATGCCAAAGTGTCTGAAGCATTGAGAAAAATAATATACACTAATAATAGGTAGCCCTGTGAATCCTTTTAATAAGACAACTAATTGAAAGCCAGGTACCCTACATGTTGTAACAAGAACGGCTATGGAGATCTGCAAACTTTTTAAAACCCAGCAAAACGTCCTCTGTTAAAGTCACTGAAATGATTCTAAGTCAAAATATATGTTCCAAGTATATCTGTTAGTGAAAGAAAAGATCGTTTTCCCTTTTACATTGTATGTTCAAAATCTGTCTCTTGCATTTTCTCTCTCTCTTTTTTTTCTTTCTTCCTTCCTTTCTTTCTTTCTTTTCTTTCTTTTTCTTTTTTTTTTTTTTTTGCTGAAGTGCTCCCTGAAATCCTGGCAAGGGTGATCTTGGCCCCAGGTTGGGGCCTGCCCTGCGGCAGTGTGTGAAAACACAGGGGAACTTACTCCCTTCTGCTGCATCTGCCATGTTCCTCTTCTCAGAACGGAGGATGAACTCTAAACAGAGTTCAACTTCAAACAGGGTCCCTGAGATGGGCCCTTTTTGGTCCGTGTTTTTGAACATAAGTTCTTTTCTGAAATAAGTTCTTTACTTGATTTATTGTAAAGCAAATGGCATAATTCTTTGTATTAGTTGGCTAGGGCTGCCATAACAACTACCACAGAGTAGATGGCTTAAACTTATTTCCTCACAATTCTGGAGGCAAGAAGTCCAAGATCAAGGTATAGGCACAGTTGTTTTCTTCTGAGGTCTCTCTCCTTGACTTGTAGAGGACCACCTTCTCCATGCCTTCACATGATCTTCTCTGTGTGTGTGTCTGTGTGCTAATCTCCTCTTCTTACAGGACACCAGTCACATTGGATTAGAGCCCCCAGCCCAAAGACCTCATTTTAACTGAATTATCTCTTTAAAGACTATCTCCAAATACAGTTACATTCTGAGGTTCTGAGGGTTAGGACTTCAACATATAAATCATGGGGGCACAATTCAGCCCATAACAGTAAGCGTGCTCGTTTACAATGTGACTTTGATGTCCTTCCCATCAAGGTAATCTCTACCCAGTATAACTGGTGGCCTTGCAAGAAGAAGGGAGTAGGACCCAGACATACATAGAGACATAGAGGGAGAATGTCATGTGAACATGAAGACAGCCATCTGCAAGCCAAGGAGAGAGGCATCAGAAGAAACCAGACTTGCTGACACCTTGATCTCAGACTTCCAGCTTCCAGAATTGTGAGGAATTAAATTTCTGTGTTTTAAGCCACTCAGTCTGTGGTATTTTGTTATGGCAGCTTTAGCAGATGCACACACTTAAAGAGATAGGAAGAATTGCAGCAGCTACCTTTTCTGACAATCTGCCACACCCCCAAGACCTTAAGCTCCCTCTGGCTTGGGATTCTGTTGTTCTTGTTTATCATCAACATTCAATAAATACTCTCTATTTTTAGGCTGTTTTTCAAAGCAAGAGAAGAAAGAAAAGCCAGACAAGGTGATGAAAGATCAGAGAAATATGAGAAAACCAGTAGAATGTTTGTGTCACAGAAGCCAAAGGAGGAGAGAATCTTAGGAAGAGAACTTTGGAAATCTCAAGGAGGATGGGGACTGAGAAATGGCCATGGGTTGCAGGGAAGAAAAGAGTGTTGGCTGAGGAGAACTTTACATTCTTACTGTATATTTCTACTTCTTAAAATATTTTACCATAAGAATATATCATACGTGAAAAAAACTTTAACATGTAGAAATTTTTAAAGAAAGAAAGTCAAAATCCTCTCTGGACCTTCCACCCCTAC
Source organism: Mesoplodon densirostris (assembly GCF_025265405.1). NCBI lineage: Eukaryota > Metazoa > Chordata > Mammalia > Artiodactyla > Ziphiidae > Mesoplodon > Mesoplodon densirostris. The sequence continues at coordinate 53,009,294 of NC_082673.1, read as the reverse complement.
TTTCTGCAAGTACTCATTTCTAGGAGCTTAGTGCACATTGGCACAGTCCCTGGGAGGGCAATTTGGCAAAAAAAAAATAATAATAATTATACCTGAGTAAAGTTCTTTTAAAAAGTTACAAATGCATAAACTCTCCAGATATACTCACACACATGCAAAATGACACTGCACACAAAGATATTCACTGTAGCTTTATTTGTTATGGGAAAAGTCTGGAAATAATCCAAACATCTTCCAATAAAGGATGGTTAAATAAACTGTGCTATAGTCACGCAATGGAATCTCCATGCTGCAGTTTAGAAAACAAAATGAAACAGAATGAGGAACATCTCCTTGTTGTGATATGGAAAGATTTCCAAGATAGATTAAGTGAAAAATAAGACAAGGTACAGAGCAGTTGTATGCTCCTTTTATGTAAGCAAGGAGGCAAAAAAAGAATACACTTATACATATATTTTAAATTTGCATATGTTTGCAAAGGAACAAACAGAATTGGTTATCTGGAGAAAAGGGTGTAGACAGGAACAGAGGTGGGATTATTCTAGATTATTTTATCATTTTTATACAGTGTCCTCAGATCTGAGGCAAGTATTATTATCCCAATTTTACAGATGAAGATTAGAAAGACTAAGTCACTTACTTGCCCAGTTACCAATTTACACAGCTGGTAAACATGGAGCCTGATTCCAGCATAGCTCTGCCTAACTCCAAAGTCCATGCGATAACATCATTCAGACTGTACCCTGAATAACCATGGGCCCCCCATCTTCAGATTTATGATTTAAAATGAATGACATCTAAGGCAGGATACTCAAAAGTCATAGCCAAACATATTTTAAGGTGTTTATACAAATATAAGGGGCTAGAGATGGGGAGAGATTTTCTATTAAGTGGAATGGTTTTCCAGGCAGTGTGTGTTTATTTGTTCCTTTGTTGGCTTCCTGGATTCTCAGATGTCTATTTTGGAATAAATAAGTGGAGGAGAGGATGGGAAGATGATCTACTGTATGAGGTACATACAGTTTCCATAGGCAAGTAATTTTTTGTTGAGGCTTTTGAAGTTCAGGGTTTATGCTGTTTAGTTCCTGGACATTTTGTCCAAGAAAGTGACTGGAGGTATAGGAAGGGAAGTAAAAGATGAAAGAAGGTCCCTTCCTGGATAAGGCTTCTGCTATTACTGCTGCCAAGTCTCCTGGATCTGTCTGAGTATAAAGGGAAAAATCTGGAGTGCATCTATCTGTGAGTAGGCTCTGGCACCCAGTTAAGTTACACTGTGTGTTCTAGATCTTTTCTTAACTAATTGTATCTTTTTTGCCCTGTTATAAGGAAATTCTCTTAAGCTAGATTTATTTTCTAAATGGAAATGTCCAGGCCTTGAATGTAGTAGCTCTTGCTCTGAGCAGTCCAGATCCTAAAGTCCTTCAGTTACATGTTCACAGTTGTTATTTTTGTGTAAGACCTGAGTGGTCCTTCAGAGAGGTTTTAATTAGAACTTTGGGAGTTCTAATTAGAAAGAGAGAGGGGAGCCTTGAGAAAACATAGCAGGAAATGGAGAGTTCTCTCCTTGGATTACTTTCCCCCTTGATTTCAGCTGCAAGGGACACTGGTTTGCCATGAGGCCAACTTGGGCCGAACTCACAAGTCCTTTCCCAACTGGTAAAAATGGAAAAATAGAATAGTTGCTTCTCCCCAAGGCTGGTGACTCTTGTCCCCATCACAGTGACTCACAATGCTAGGACCATCCAAAATTGTTGTCCTAACTCCAAACCACCTTGCAAATGCCTTGCCCTCGTCTTGCAGCAAAGCAGGCCTCCCAACTTGTCCTATAAGCCTCAGTGCTCCCAGCATAATAGACCAGACCTTATGATGCTTTTGCTCTGGAGACCAACCCTCTCCTTGGCTCATCACAACTAATAGAAGATCAAGTGAATCTTAGCCATGACACTGATAAAATCTTTATAGAGTAAAACTTTCCCTCTCTGAAGTCTTGAAGAGAAACAAGAACTATTGTGATTTGTAACACTTGAAAGAGAATTAACACTCCTTTGGCAATGGAATAAATACAATACCCAAATCCCCAGTCATTGTCAGTATCAAAGCAAGAAGCTGAATGTGCTGGCTGGTAAAATGGTTTATAGGCTGAGTGAAGGTGTCTCATCATTTTCATTCAGTGACCCTCAGTTCATTAGTTTCATCATTTCTTCTTCATTGTTAATTTATTCGTTTATTCACACTTATTGAGCCAGACATTGTATTAGACACTGGAATTACAACAGAGAACAAGAAACAATGCCTGACCTCAAGGAGCATACAGTCCAGCGATTGTTCCCTCCCCTCGTCACTCTCATGAACGGTAAACTGCTCCCTTTTATTTGACCTTCATGCACAGAGCTGTAAGCAGCTCTGCCTCTCTGGTCCCTACAAATGCCAGTTATCACTGGAGAACTCTTTTAGTATATCAGCTCCTAACTTAAGGAAATAATGAAGTCTAAAATTAATTATCATTGTATAGTTTGACATACTTTTCTTATTTATAAAACAACTCATTTGAGCCTCACAACATATCTGAGTTGGGTAGAAATTATTGTTTCTTTTTTTTTGCTTTTTTTTAATAACAGCTTTATTGAAATATTCACATACCCTACAACTTACCATTTAAAGTGTACAATTCAGTGGTTTTTAGTATATTCAGAGTTGTGAAAGCAAACATCACCACAATCCATTTTCAAACATTTTCATCACCCCAGAAAGAAACCCCATACTCTTTAGCTAATATACTAATCTGCTTTCTGTCCTTATAGATTTAGCTATTCTGTACATTTCACATAAATGGAGTCACATAATACATGATCTTCTGTGTCTGGCTTCTTTCACCTAACATAATGTTTTTATGGCTCATCCATGTTGTAGAATGTGTCAGTACCTCATTCCTTTTTATGGCTGAATAATATTCTATTATGTGGATATTTCACATTTTATTTATCCATTCATCTTTAGATGCTGTATTTCATTTTATATTTGAGGAAACTAAGGCAAAAAAATGGCTGAGTTGAGACCCTTCAAAGCCAGGTCTCCTGGCTCCTGATCCAGTGCCCATTGTATTAAATCCACTGGGTCCCATAACTAAAAAGTACATGTTCATTTCTATTTTCAAAATACACTTACCTAAGAAATTCTAAAACAGGGAATGAACCTAAGAAATGAAACATAACTTCTAGGACTGCCTCCTAGGAAATCTAGGAAGTCTCCTCATTATTTGCTATTGTTATTTAAAGGTTTTTTCCCACTTTACAGGGAAAAAAAGAATTTTGAGAGTGAAAAAGAAGTCAATAAAAAATGGTTCTTTGTAGAACCTAACCCCAGCCGATGCCCCTGTCCCTTCCTCTGATTCTATGTCTCTCTTCTCTGTTGTCTGTGTACAAGTCATGGTCATTAGTACAGGTTTGTGGGAGCTGAGAGAGGAAGAGTAAGGTCCTCATTAAAAAGGAGTACACCAGAAGTTGACAACCATCACCACTCAGCTTCAGTTGCTAACACACAGGCTCCAGAATCCACAGGCCATATGCAAATATTATGAAATTCATCCTGATTACTTATGCCTCTCTAATAGTTTTACACACTTAGATAAGGCCCTTAGCAGGGGGATATCCTAATGGAGGCTACTATAATATAATAATTTTTTTCTGTATAGAGATTTTTTTTCAATTTTAAAAGAAAATGACTTTAAACAAAGCAAATCCATCTTTAAACCAAATTCCAAGAGCAGCCATCTCCTATTTTTCAGCAGCTGGCAAGAGCACACAATGAGCTCTATTGACATTTCTTTTTCTTCATCCCATATGGTATAAAACAAAACCAACCTAGAGTCCTTGATAAGCTTTATGTGGTCATTTGAGTTTTACAAATGGTTTCTCTAATGGTATGCCAAAATCATTTTTGTGTTCCCTCCAGACAGCTTTACTGTAACATGCAGCAATGTTTAGCCTGATGATGAGTCTTCTGTAAACAGTTAACCAGTGTTGTATGTTATGGGAACCAATCTATATATAAATGAAACAATCCACAGGCTCTAACCGGGAAATACTAAGAAAACAATCTGGATGCATTAATCACAGCACTATGAAGATATGTTCAGGCTGCTGTAACAGAATACCATAGACTTACGATATAAATAACAGAACTTTATTTTCTGTGGCTTATAAATAACAGAACTTTATTTCTCACAGTTCTGGAGTCTAGGAAATCCAAGATCAAGGCGCTGGCAGATTCAGTGCCTGATGAAGATCCACCGTCTGGTTCATAGATAGCCATCTTCTCATTGTGCCCTCAGAGGGCAAGGGAACTCTCTGGGGTCTCTCTCTCTTTTTTTTTTTTTTTTTTTTGCGGTATGCGGGCCTCTCACTGTTGTGGCCTCTCCCATTGTGGAGCACAAGCTCCAGACATGCAGGCTCGGCGACCATGGCTCACAGGCCCAGCCGCTCCATGGCATGTGGGATCTTCCCGGACCGGGGCACGAACCCGTGTCCCTTGCATCAGCAGGCAGACTCTCAACCACTGTGCCACAAGGGAAGCCCCTGGGGTCTCTTTTATAAGGTCATTGATTCCATTCATGAGGACCCCACCTTCATGACCTAATCACCTCCCAAAGGCCCCACTTCCAAATGTCATCACCTTGGGGATTGGAATTTAACATATGAATTTGGGGGGGACACAGTCAGTCTATACCATATACTAAGGATAATAAAGGTGAATAAATTAACACAGAAGATTCAGAATTAAATACCAACCTAGTAAGCCAGGCTAAGAGAAGGAGACTGATAAATTAAACAAGAAAACATTGTCAGACCTTATTACACAGAATACCAGTTTGAGGTTTCAACCTCATTGAGTTCTTTGCAGTTCATCTCTCACTTCCTCTTTTGCTTCCAGCTTTCCTCTCTTCATCGGAGAGATTGGGGCTTCCTCTTTGAGGACCCCAGTTAGCTAACCAGCCTAAAACTAGGCAGACCCACCAGCCAGGACTGTCCCAGTCAACAGTGGCCACTGCTCCTTTTATGAAAATGTGTGTACTAAGATCTAATTCTTCACCCATTCTGATTCTAGTGTGTCTCCTAATGTAATGCTCTGTCCTGGCATGGCTAGGGACACCCTGCGTCCCACAGATAAGCACCCCTGGACAATGGACCTCATTCAGGAGGGAAACTCCAAGGGAGAGGAGAGAACGGTATGTATGGGTGGGGGGTTATGGGGAAGTTTGCGTGTCTAAAATGAAAAACCCAGTCTTTTCCTCCTGTTTTAAGGGAAAATCTCAGTTCAGTCTGTGTATTCCTCTTACTACTCACACAAAACACTTCACTTCTGACACTTCTGGTCACCAAATGTGTGTGTGTTTTTCTCCACAACAATGAGAAAGTCTCCGACGCAAGCTGAGTGCCCTACAATTTAACTCAACTCTGACTATCTACCCAGAGAGAGCAACAGATCCCACAAGTTAAGGGCTCAGTCTTAAAAGACTGCCCCCCCCTTCCCCACCCCACGCAAACACACACACACACATACACACACATACCTATACCACACTCCAGTTGAAAGACAATTGAAAGCCCAGGTGCTTTCTGTGCTCTGACCAACTGGCTGTAGACTGGAAGTTTCAATGACCCTCTCCTTGGGTTCAATTACTTTGCTGGAGCGACTCACAGAACTCAGAAACACTTATGTTAACCAGTTTATTAAAGATACAGATGAACAGCCAAATGAAGAGAGACACCTAGGAAAAGGTCTGGGAGGGCCCTGAGCACAGGAGTTTCTGTCCCTGTGGAGTTGGAGTATGTCACCCTCTCTGAACCCTGTCCTATTGGAATTTTATGGAGGTTTCATCATGTAGGCATGATGGATCATTAACTCCATTTTCAACTCTTCTTCCTTCTCAAGAGAATGGGGGTGGGAAGTGGGCCGGGCTGAAACTTCCAGGCTTCTAATCATGGCTTGGTCTTTCTGGTGACGAGCCCTCAAACAGGAGCCATCCAGGAGCCTATCCAGAGTTGCCTCATTATAGCAAAAGACACTCCTTTCACCCAGGAAACTATAAATATTTCAGGAGCTCTGTGTCAGGAGCCAGGAGCAGAGACCATTGTATATTTTCCATTATCTCACAGTGTTGCACCGTAATTTCTGAAAGGAACTAGAAGCAAGACATCAAGGCATGCTAATTAAGTAAGACCTGCACCTCTGATTTGGGAAGGATGAATGACCAAGGGCACCTGTAAGGGTGAACGAACCAAGAATAACAAATAAAAGTTACTGCATTGGCTTAAAAATGTTTAACTATATGTCCACCAAGATATACATAAATTAAAAAAAAAAACAAAGAATGATGAACATCAAATCCCGAATAGTTGTTACTTCTGGGTGACAGAAGCAGTGCATTCAGGGAGAGACACACAGGGGAATTCAATGATATTAGGAGTTTTATCTCTGAAACCGAGTGGTGGGTACACCAGTGTTAGTAGCACCATCTGTTCACAACAGTGTCTGTTTTATTTAACTTCTTGGTTTTAATGACTAGTAAAGTAAACATTAATGATATAACCCACATAAACAAGAGCACTTTTCAGTCCCCAATTTGTTTGTTTCATGGGCCAGGTTAGTCTTTTTTTTTTTTAATTGTGGTAAAATATACATGACATAAAATTTACCATTTTAACCACATTAGGGTTCTTTTGTGTGTGTGTGTGTGTGGTACACGGGCCTCTCACTGTTGTGGCCTCTCCCGTTGCAGAGCACATTCTCCGGACGCGCAGGCTTAGCAGCCATGGCTCACGGGCCCAGTCGCTCTGCGGCATGTGGGATCTTCCCAGACTGGGGCATGAACCCTTGTCCCCTGTAGCGGCAGGCGGACTCTCAACCACTGCGCCACCAGAGAAGCCCTACATTAGGGTTCTTTTAACACTACTGGCTCACATGTGATAGATGCATAGGGAAGGGTGTCAACATAACACAGAAACTAAGTTGGTGTATGTGCGATTATTCCAGTATGTTGATATTTTGAAGTCATGGAGGCAAGCTTTCTCACAAAGAGAAAGCCTTCATCATATTTGAGGATCATAGCGGGAAGCTGAAAATCCCACAGACGTGCCTTCCTTAATGCCTGATTTAGTAGCTTCAAGATCTTCTACATTTTTCACTATATTAATCTATCTAGGGAAGTTCAGAGTACAGATGAGAAATTATGAAGACTCTTTTCTTTAGGTTTAAATAGAGTAACTTAAGAAAGCTACCTCTAGATTGTATTTTTCGTTTTGGGGAAAACAGTCCCTTTGGAAGCAAATGTCTTTAAGGACCCTCATCTCTAAGCAGGAAACAGGCTATAAGGCTACAAAGAAAGGCCTGGCCTTGTGGTTGGCTGCAAATGCTAACGGAGAGTGAACTGTACCAGGATATTTATTTGAATGGTTATCATCTTTATCAGGGCTAGGCTTACAAACTTCTTAAGATTTTGAGTGGCCTGTTCCTAACTCTATTTTTCCCATAAGCCATTTTACTTCTTATGCATGATTTGGCTAGACATTTTTCAAGAATATAAAAGAATTGTTATTACTCTCTATACATATTTGTATGTTCTAAATATTTCATTTAAAAAATTAAGGCTGCAAAAGAGAAATAATCTAAGTTGGGGAGTTATTTACAGTCAGCCTTCCATATCCATGGTTCTGAATCCACAGATTCAGCCAACCGTGGAGCAAGAATATATGAAAAAATATTCCAGAAAATTTCAAAATGCAAAAATTGAATTTGCCATGCACCAGCATTTACATTGTATTAGGTAATATAAGGAATCTAGAGATGATTTAAAGTGCACAGGAAGATGTGTGTAGGTTATACACAATCTGAGCATCCTCAGATTTTGTTATCTGTGATTGGGGAGGTGGGGGAGTGGCAGGGTCCTGAACCAATCCCACACAGATACGAAGGACAACTGTATTTTCCTTCCTGATTTCTGGGCTGATGTCAATCCAGGGATTAAGCAAATCAAAACAGCTTAAGCAATAAGGAAAATGTGTTAATTTCATACAACATAAAGTTCCAAACATAGGGTGGCATAGCCAGAGTGACATAATGATGTCTTCAAGGACTAAATCACTTTTCACCTTCCTCCTCTGCCATCCTCAGTACCTTGGCTTTCATCCACAGCTTGTGCCCTCCTGGTCACAGGATGGCTGCCACAGCTCTAAAGCTCACACTGTCATACAACTGTGTTCAAAGGCAAAAAAAAAAAAAAAGTTTTTGCTTTAGAGTCTTTTTTCACTAAGAGGGAAACTCTTTCCAGAAGTCCCCCTGCAGATTTCCCTTTGGGTTCTTTTGGCCAGAGTTGAATCACATGACCATGCCCTAGCTGCAAGAGAGTCTGGTAATGAATATCTGGCATTTTCAGCCTTTAGAAAGGGAGGCAGTTCTACTAGCAAGGAAAACACATTGGGAATGACTCTTGGGTTGGCAGCCAGCACTGTCAAGCAAGGCAGAAGGTAACCAAATAGGTCTGTCTGCAGACAGAACTTGTGCCTTTAACCTCTGTCCCATGATGTCAACTTTAAGATTCTTCCAGCTCTTAAATTGCCTTCCATCGCAAACACTATAATATAACCACACCCTCAAGCTCACCCTGAACCTCCCTACCTCCCATCTTTGTACACACAGTTCACTTAGCCTGGGATTCTGTCTCCTTCCACATCTGCATTTAGACGTAGAGTCTACTCTTGAAGATGCCACTCAAACACCACTGTCTCAATAGAGCCTCCCAATAACTTGTCAAAGTTCCCAACTCTTCCTTCAGTCTCCTATAGCTAGGAAACTCCTCACGGGGTCTACCACAGGGTCTGCAAAGCCTCAAGTCTGGTGAATTGAATTGAAACGTTTTGCCCTTTGGGCTGCAGAAGGAAGTCTAATAGAAAAGGTTTCTCTTCACTTGGGGGGATTTGAATAAAGTGATATTCTACAAAAGAGCTGTCCTAAAGGTTAACGTTATCTTTATTCTGTTTTACACTGAGTTTTAACTATAAAAAAGATTTCTTACCCAAATCATGTAAGATATTTACCTAAAAATCATTATTTTTCCTCTCCACAATTATTTGAATGACTGTTTTAACCCTTCCAAATTCTTTAACTTCTAAGCACTGATCTTTATGGATTTTTAAACTGCTTCCCAAAATTAGTAAAATGTTGGGGCTTCCCTGGTGGCTCAGTGGTTGAGAGTCCGCCTGCCATGCAGGGGACACGGGTTCGTGCCCCAGTCTGGGAAGATCCCACATGCCACGGAGCGGCTGGGCCCGTGAGCCATGGCCGCTGAGCCTGCGCGTCCGGAGCCCGGAGCCTGTGCTCCGCAACGGGAGAGGCCACAACAGTGAGAGGCCCGCGTACAACAACAACAACAAAAAAAAAAGAATTAGTAAAATGTTAATAATTGTTGAAGCTGGGTGAAAGGTACATGGGAATTCATTGCACTATTCTATTTTTGTCTATGTTTAGAACTTCTATAAATAAAATAAAAAATGAACGGTTCTCCATGTTCAGAAACTTTGAAGCCAACGCTATGAATTTAAGAGAAAGTACAGTAAACATTCAAATGGGATGTTACACATGGGAAATTAATTTCCATTCAATCTAGACACAAAATCTGCAGGCCCTTTGGTAGGGTTTTCTTCTTTGCTTCCCCAGACTCAATGAAGTTTCAGTCTTCCATTTACTTTGGACAAAAGAGTGCCAATGTAGTGTGGGAACTTATCTCAGCCCATCAGTGATGGTAAAGTTCACTTTTGATATGCACTTATTTTCTTTTGATTAGATATTCAATACTTCCTTTGTTATTTGGGTCTTTGTCAGGCGGGTTCCACATTTGCTCAAATAAGCCACAGAACATTCATTTTCAAAACTAATAATAACTTTGACTCAGCTGACACCAAAATTTGGCAACAGTAGTTAACCAGGAATGAAATTAAGCAAAATTGTTTTAGTGAGATAACTGCTCAAGTGATCTCAGTAAAATGAATTTTCAGTTCATAAACAGGGAACTTCAGAGGTTGCATTTTATCACATTGTTTTGTACAGGATATACACAGTGGAGCTTCCTCCCTTGTTTCCTCTTTGAAAAGTTCTGTCTGTTCTCCATGGCTTAGTTTAAATTCTGCCTCCCTTGTGAAACCTTCAAGATTGAGGTTGCTGTTATAATAAAAACTATTTTTATTACAATCTTAGCCAACCTGTATTGAACCCTTATTATATGGAGGCAACAGGTTGAAAAGCAATTATCTGCTTACTCACCAAATTCATTTGGGAGGAATATTAAAAATAGATTCCCAATTGGGATTGACATGTATACACTGATGTGTATAAAATTGATGACTAATGAGGACCTGAGGTATAAAAAAATAAAATTAAAAAAAAAAAAAAATTCCCAAGTCCTTCCCCTAGAGATCGATCCTATTTTGGTAGCTCCGTGGTGAGCCCTGAATCTGCACTTTAATAGGGTTTCCTGGTGACTCTTCAACCCAGGCAAGTTTGGGAAACCTGGTAAAACCATTAAGCCATGCACCATAGACACCCTTGGATGCAGACTGCCTGGTTTGAATCCTGGCTCCACCACTCACAGTGTGGTCTTAGAAAAGTTACTTAATAGCCGTAAGCCTCAGTTTTCTCTTTTGTAAAATGATAATAACAGCAATCTCTATCTCATAGCATTGGGGTGAGGTTTAAATGGGATAATACCAGTACAAGATTTGGGGGACCTGATTTAAGATAAATAATTGCAAACATATCTTAAATTTGCAAATTTTATGAAAACATATGACCATGTGAACACATTACCAGAGTCCCTCCCAGGGCCCTGAAGTTTTATTAGCTTCCTAGAAAATCGGTTGCTAAGTAGCTATTCTTTTATTGTGCTCAGGCTTTGTGTATATCGCTGGATTTAGTTTTTGCAATGACCCTTTGAGAAAAGTATTATTGTCTCCACTTTAGAGTAGAGGAATCAAAACAGAGGTTTAGGGGGACGGTGTCCTGCCCAAGACTATACCCAAAACAGGGGCAATCAAACCCAGGTCTACCATGTCCCAGAGCTCACTGGTATTGTCAGGACCACATACTGGATATGCATAGTCTGCCCTTATTAACCCTCTTTTTATGTGAATGACCTTGTCAAAGTTAAAAAGAAATATAAAAGGACTTTTTTAAAATTTATTTTTTATTGAAGTATAGTTGATTTACAATGTTGTGTTGATTTCTACTGTACAACAAAGTGACTCAGTTATATACACATATATACATTCTTTTTTTTTCTTTTTTTTTTTTTTTGTGGTATGCGGGCCTCTCACTGTTGTGACCTCTCCCGTTGCGGAGCACAGGCTCCAGATGCACAGGCTCAGCAGCCGTGGCTCACGGGCCCAGCCGCTCCAGAGCATGTGGGATCCTCCAGGACTGGGGCACGAACCCGTGTCCCCTGCATCGGCAGGCAGACTCTCAACCACTGCGCCACAAGGGAAGCCCTATCCATTCTTTTTTATATTCTTTTCCATTATGGTTTATCCCAGGATGTTAAATATAGTTCCCTGTGCTATACAGTAGGTATAAGGAGACTTAAGTTGATTGGCTTCTCTGTGTCATGGTGGGACACCATGGACCTGGGACTGTTCTCAGCTTTGTAGTCAGAATCTCAAGGTTAAGCAACTAATTGCTTAACCAAACTCACAGGAGGTTGACCAAGCACATGGCATGCCAGTGTGTTCATGGACAATGGGAGGGTGCCGACCTAGTCATCAACCCAGTCAAGGGGCTAAAGGACAGGTCAGAGGACAGTTTAGTAAATCTGGAATCAGAAATAGGAGTTGAGTGCCATGGTGATACATTTTCATCAAGCTAGACTAACCGAATGTATGACTGTTTCTCCTTGGGAGAGATATTAATGCATCTGCCCAACGAATAGGAGTGGAGGTCAGGAATCAGAGCATCAGCTCTGTTAAGAAAGCAGTGGATAAGAGGCAACACATTCTTATTCTCTAGTCCTCCTTTTAAAGTGAATCTCCAGGGACTTCCCTGGTGGCACAGTGGTTAAGAGTCTACCTGCCAATGCACGGGACACGGGTTCGAGCCCTGGTCCGGGAAGATCCCACATGCCACGGAGCCACTAAGTCCGTGCGCCACAACTAGTGAGCCTGCGCTCTAGAGCCCGTGCTCCACAACAAGAGAAGCCACTGCAATGAGAAGTCTGCGCACTGCAAGGAAGAGTAGCACCCGCTCTCCACAACTAGAGAAAGCCCACGAGCAGCAACAAAGACCCAACACAGCCAAAAACATAAAACAAAATAATAAATTATTTTTTAAAAAGTGAATGTCCATAAGCACAGTTTGTAGAACTATTTTGGTTATAAGTGTCTAACAGCCCAACTCAGCCTGACTTAGGAAGTGTGTTGGCTCACATAAATGAAAAATCTAATGGCAGAAGACCTGGCCTCACCAAGGCCAGACGGGTTCAGACCATCTGCTCCTCTCCACATGTTGCTGAATTCTCAGGCTCCACATGAAAGCTAGACGGCTACAGCCACATCAGGCAACAAGGTGCAAGTTCAAGTACAACATGAAAAAAAAAAAGCCTCTTTGTAGTGGCTTCAATTTAACTGTCTTAACTACTTGCTCACTTTTGGCCAATCATGAGGCAAAAGGAATGTAATGTGCTGACTGCTGTAGGCCTAGATCATGTGCTGTGGCTCTTGAGGCAAAGGTGGAGCCCAGACACTTCATGGGTTGTTGAGGGGTTGGAAGCCCAAACAAATAAAAGTCACTCTTGCTGGAAAAATGGGGAATAGAGGTAAACAAATATCTAAACCAGGGCTTCATGCCTGATATATTACAGTACTGTTGACAGTGTTCATTTTCTTCTAACAATAACCACAAGCCAGGCGCATCTTCTTCCTTCTTCTTCTTCCAGGTACACCCCAGTCAGCTTCTTTGAGCCTGGGTGTCTCCCACAAACAATTTCTTAACGTGGGCATCTTCTGCAGTTGACTAAAGTCCTTTACTATGAGTGGTTCAATTTTCCCACCCATTATAAAAAAGTAGACTCTTTAAAAATATATATATATATATATATATACTATATAAATATATGAAGAACAAAAAATTAATTTTACAGTCTCACCATGTAAATAAAACCACTTTTTTTTTTTTTTCTTGTGGTATGCGGGCCTCTCACTGTTGTGGCCTCTCCCGTTGCTGAGCACAGGCTCCGGACGCGCAGGCTCAGCGGCCATGGCTCACGGGCCCAGCCGCTCCGTGGCATGTGGGACCCTCCCGGACCGGGGCACGAACCCGCGTCCCCTGCATCGGCAGGCGGACCCCCAACCACTGCACAACCAGGGAAGCCCAAAACCACTATTTTTATGTATTTCATCCCACTCTTTCTTCCACGAATAAAGTTTGTTTTTTGTCATTGTCTTATTTTACACTGTTGTCATCCTCCTGCACATATTTCTACTTTTTTCCTTAGCATTTTATCATAAACGTTTTTCCAGATTATTACCTAGACTTTGTGAATATAGTAACTTTTCATAAAATTTTTTTTAATTTATTTATTTTATTTATTTATTTTTGGCTGCATTGGGTTTTTGTTGTTGCATGCAGGCTTTCTCTAGTTGCGGCGAGTGGGGGGCTACTCTTCACTGTGGTATGCAGGCTTCTCATTTCGGTGGCTTCTCTTGTTGTGGAGCACGGGCTCTAGGCACTTGGGCTTCAGTAGTTGTGGCGCATGGGCTGTAGAGCATAGGCTCAGCAGTTGTGGCACATGGGCTTAGTTGCTCCGCGGCATGCGGGATCTTCCCGGACCAGGGCTCGAACCCATGTCCCCTGCATTGGCAGGAAGATTCTTAACCACTGCGCCACCAGGGAAGCCCCATAAAAATATTTTAAAGGATATTACAAAAGTAATACATATGTGGGGAAATAATTCAAGTAACACAGAAGTGTATACGTTTAAAAAGTAAAATCACCAGATTTTAAGAATATGGACTAAACTCATGCTGAAATCCACTTCCTCATAAGACCCTGAGAAGAGATTTTTAAAGATATGAAAAGGAAGGAAAGAAGGAGGTAAGGAAGGAAGGGAGGGAGGGAAGAGAAGGGAGAAAACTGAAAGATAATATAGTCACTCTTGAAAGTGAGAAAGGGCACTCTCCAGAATGGCTGGAGATGGAAACCACGTGGTAAGCCGAGACACCCCCATCTCATAACATCCACATGGGTGTTAGCCAGGCCACAGGAAAAGCCCAGGGTGTAGGTAGATGTGTAGCCCAGGTGGCAGAAGGTGAGCTCACCCAGCCTCTGAAAAAGGCCAACACCATCCAAAAATCTCAACACAAGGAGATATTTGCACCTGAGAAAACATTTACCAGATCAATGAGAACTTGAAAATTAGGGATTTCAGATCCTCATAGACAATGGTTCTCAGTCCTAGCCGCATGCTGGAATCACCAGGGAGCTTTCACAAGTCAGATGCCCTCTGATCCCCAGACCAGACTGCTCCCCAGATTTCGCTAGCCCCAGTTAAGTCAGAATTTCATGGGATAGGATCCAAGCATGAGTATTTTTGATGTTCCCAGGTGATTCCAGTGTGCAGCCAAGATTGATTTCAGCTCTTCAGTCGGGAATCATTTCCATGAAATGAAAACAAGAGGCTATAACACAATACATGATCATAAGAGAGAATCAGCTAAAGATGATGAAAATAAAATATAAATCATTGTTCACAGAAAAAAATTGATAATGGCCTGAATATCAGACTGGACATGACCTTGAAGGCAGTCTCTTCAGATGTGTCACTTCCCAGAATTCATTCAGCTCCTTTCCTCCCACATGTCCTCTCTCCCTCACTTTCTCTATTCCCAGCCCTATCACCTGTAAATGTAGTCAAAGATCACCATACAAAAGTCTACAGAAAAGATCAACAAAGAAACTTTCCAGGAGACCAGCAGTTGCAGGTCACGGGAGTTCTGTGAATGTGCTCTTTCTGACTGCTCTGGCTCATCTCTGCCTGAGCCTTGGCAGGATTTGAACTCAGGGCCTGGGAGGCACACCTGGAACTTTCTATGAGGGTACCCCTGGAGAGGGAGACCTTGGAAGAAGGAATAGTTCAGTAGACATCTCACTGTGCCTTCTTCTTCTCCCTTTTCCTTCCCCAACTCCCCCCTAGGAAGGTAAAATCTGGCTGAAACGATCAATTGGGACAGCTTTCAAAGGAAAAGTAGACTCAAGAAAGGCACCTGCAGAGTGTGAATGAAAGGGGCCCTCCATCCCACCCACCTTCCTGTCTCCACCTGACCCCAGCAGCTATGGGAGGTCAGAGAAAGACTTGCCCTCTCCTAGGGGCCATTCAGCATTCGGATGACACAGCTGGGGCTGGCAAACACCACAAGTGGTGATCTTGGTAGGCCAGGAAGGGTAGCAGCAAGGAGCTGGCATTTTGGAGACAGACCTAGACTTGACTTCCTGGCTGGCACTTACTCCTTTTTTAGCCTATAATGCCTTGGGTTTGAATCTCAGGTCAATTCTTGAGGCAAATGTTTTCACTGAGGCACTCAGACACTCAGTGTCTGCTCTGGGGGTAATATTGCCCACCCCCTAGTATAGGACTAAAGATTAAACTGGATAATGTAAAGCCCCTAGTGCAGGGGAGGTGCTCAACAGATGGTCCCTCAATCTGCCCTCCTAAAGGAACCAGCCACTAAGACCAAGTCTCAGTTACTAACCGGAAGCTGCTCTTCTCTCTCTAGGAACTGAGAGCTGAAACTCACAGGTGATATATTCTCCAAACTATTTTATAAACATGCGCTCTTGCTACATACATATACTTTGCATATTTACACTACCCTGTTGATACCCACTTTTAGGGCTGTAAAATCATCTGGATTTATTCAACTGTCTCCAGATATTTTTGGATTTAATTTTGCCAATGATAAAAGGAGTAAATTTAGTTTTGGAAGCAAAAACTTTCAATCTACCAAGGCCTTCTGAAAAAGATAGTTCCATACACCAGTAAACTTGCATCTGGGGGATCCTGGGCCGGGACCTCACTGATAACCTAGTAATCTGCATGAGACTTCTATCTGAAAGTATAGCAGACATTCCTTGCAATAATTTTTTTTACTTAAACTTTTAAATTTTGAGATCACAGACAGTTTCAAGGAATAATACAGAGAGATCTCAGGTACCCTTTACCAGTTTCCCCCAATGGTAACATCTGACAAAACTATAGTACAATATCAGAACTGGGATAGTGACATTGAGACAGTCAAAATACAGAACATTTCCATCACCATAAGTAAGGGTCCCTCTTGTTGTCCTTTTAAATCCATACCCACCTCCATCCCCTCCTTAACCCCTGGCAACCACTTATCTGTTCTCCATATCTATAATTTCATTCTCATCATTTCAGGAATGCTTTATAAATATCATCAAAAAATTACAAATAATAAATGCTGGAGAGGGTGTGGAGAAAAGAGAACTCTCCTACACTGTTGGTGGGAATGTAAATTGGTGTAACCAATATGGAAAACAGTATGGAGGTTCCTTAAAAAACTAAGAGTTTGGGCTTCCCCGGTGGTGCAGTGGTTGAGAGTCCGCCTGCCGATGCAGGGGACACGGGTTCGTGCCCCGGTCCAGGAAGATCCCACATGCCACGGAGCGACTGGGCCCGTGAGCCATGGCCGCTGAGCCTGTGCATCCGGAGCCTGTGCTCCGCAATAGGAGAGGCCACAACAGTGAGAGGCCCGCGTACCACAAAAAACAAAAAACAAACAAACAAAAAAACTAAGAGTTACCATATGATACAGCAATCCCACTTCTGGGCATATATCCAGAAAAGATGAAAACTCTAATTTGAAAAGATACATGCACCACAGTGTTCATAGCAGCACTATTTACAATAGCTGAGACATGGAATCAACCCCAGTGCCCATCAACAGACAACTGGCTTAAGAACATGTAGTATATGTAGTATATATATATGTATATATATATACGTATACACAATGGAATATCACTCAGCCATAGAAAAGAATGAAATATTGCCATTTGCAGCAACATGGATGGACCTAGAGAATATTATACTTAGTGAAGTAAAAGTCTGACAGAGAAATATTAATAGTATATGATATCACTTATATTTGGAATCTAAAAAATAATGCAAATGAGTCAATATACAAAACAGAAACAAATTTACGGTCACCAAAGTGGGGAGGGAGGGACAAATTAGGAGTATTGGATTATTAGATACAAACTACTATGCAGAAAATAGATAAGCAACAAGGATTTACTGTATAGCACAGGGAATTATATTCAATATCTTGTAATAACCTATAATGGAAAAGACTCTGAAATAT
Source organism: Mesoplodon densirostris (assembly GCF_025265405.1). Taxonomy (NCBI): domain Eukaryota; kingdom Metazoa; phylum Chordata; class Mammalia; order Artiodactyla; family Ziphiidae; genus Mesoplodon; species Mesoplodon densirostris. Next base: position 52,991,877 of record NC_082673.1, on the reverse strand, counting down.
ATATATATATATATATATATATATAATTGAATCACTTTGCTGTACACCAGAAACTAACACAATATTGTAAATCAACTATACTTCAATTTTTAAAAAGGAATGTTATATAAATGGAGTGATACCATATGTAATCTTCTGGGGTTGGCTTTTTTTACTCAGCATAATTCTCTGGAGATTCATCCAGGTCATTGCCTGTTTCAGCAGTTTATTCCGTTTTACTGCTGAGTAGTATCTATGGTATGAATGTACCACAGTTTGTTTAACAGTTCACTCATCGAAAGACATCTTCATAGTTTCCAGTTCTGGGCTATTAAGGAAAAAGCTGCTATAAAGGATCGTGTCCAAGTTTTTGTGTGAACATAAGTCTCCATTTCTCTGGGATAAATGCCCGGGAGTGCAATTGCTGCGTCATATGGTAGTTGTATGGTTTTTGGTTTTTTTAAATTTTTGGCTGCATTGGGTCTTCGTTGCTGTGCGCGGGTTTTTCTCTAGTTGCAGCAAGTGGGGGCTACTCTTCGGTGCGCGGGCTTCTCATCGTGGTGGCTTCTCTTGTTGCAGAGCATGGGCTCTAGGCGCTTAGGCTTCAGTAGTTGTAGCACGTGGGCTCAGTAGTTGTGGTGCACGGGCTTAGTTGCTCCGTGACGTGTGGGATCTTCCTAGACCTGTGTCCCCTGTATTGGCAGGCGAATTCTTAACCACTGTGCCACCAGGGAAGTCCCAGTTGTATGTTTAATTTTAAAAGAAATAGCAAAAATGTTTTCCAGAGTGGTTGTACCATTTTACATTCTCACCAGCAATGTATGAGTGACCCAGTTTCTCTGCATTCTCACCAGAATTTAGTATTGTCACTATTTTTTATTTTAGCTATTCTGAAAGGTGTGTAGTAAGTAATATCTCACTGTGGTTTTAATTTGCATTTCCCTAATAACTAATGAAGTTGAACATCTTTTCATGTGTTTATTTGCCATCTGTATATCCTCTGTGGTATATCTTCATGTGTTTTTCTCATTTTTTAATTAAATTTTTTTTTTTACTGTTGAGTTTTGAGAGTTCTTTATATGTTCTAGATACTAATCCTTTATATGATATGCGGTTTGCAAATACTTGCTTTGATTTTGTAGCTTCTCTTTTCATTGGTTTAACAAGGTCTTTCTCAGAGCAAGTTTGTAATTTTGATGAAGTCTGATTTATCCAATTTTCCCTTTTTGGATCTTACTTTTGTTGTTAAGTCTAAGAACTTTTTGCCTAACCCTAGATTCTGAGATTTTTCTCCTGTGTTCTTTTCTAAAAGTTTTGTCGTTTTACATTTAAGCCCATAATCTATTTGAGTTAATTTCTGTACAAGGTATGAGGCATAGACCCAGTGTTTTGTTTTTTGTTTTTTGTTTTTTGTTTTTTTTTTCATGATGTCCAGTTGTTCCAGCATCCTTTGTTGAAAGGTTATCTTTCATCAATTGAATTGCTTTCTCATCTTCGTCACAAAAATCAGCTAGACCGATTTGTCTGGATCTGTTTCTGCATTCTCTGTTCTGTTTCACTGATCTCTGTGTCTATCCCTCCACCCGTACCATACAATTTTGATTATTGTACCCATATATAAGCCTTGAAGTTGGTTAGACTGAGTCCTCCTACATGACTCTTCTTTTTCAAAATCATTGTAGTTATTCTAGTTCCTTTTGCCTTTACATATAAATGTTTGAATAATCTCATATATATCTATAAAGCTTCTTGCTGGTATTTTGATAGGAGTTGCATTGAATCTGTATGTCAACTTGGGAAGAATTGACATCTTTACTAGGTTGAGTCATCCAATCTATGACCATGACGTGTCTCCATTTATTTAGATCTTTGAGTTCTTCCATCAGCATTGTGTAGTTTTCAAGATATAAGTCCTACACGTGTTTTGTTAGTTTATTTCTAAGTATTTCTCTCTTTTTTTCTTGAGCATTTGTAAATGATATATTGTATTTCTAATTTTGGTGAATAATTTGAGTAATCCTTAAAAAAAAATAAAACCAGAAGAGGATAAGATCTTACTGACTGTTCTGAGAATGTAACGCTCAGCATGTCTGCAATGTTCTATCCACAGTTCTATTGAGAAGAATCCTTAGATGGTTCCTCACATGTTGCTTACAACTGTGACCACAGAGGACTGGGCCAGGGAAGGCACAAGAACTACTGATCCCCAGGCAACCAATGGCTGATGAGGTCAGCACCAATGAGAACCTTGCCCAGTAGGGACAAGTTACTAAATGAACCTTTTAGATTCTTTCTCTCTGAAAGTTAAACCGGAGATATGTGGAAAGGGTTACCAGGCTATAGTAGAAGTAGAAGTGAAGAAACACACAAAGAAAGAAAACAAAACAAAACAAAAAAAAAAAAAGAAAGAAAGAAAACAGAAGCTAGGAGGCATGCATGGGAGAGAGCAGTTGGTCTTGGGAACAGAACCCAAAAGACATGCAGAAAAGAAATGCATTTGGCTCCAGTCGGGCACCAGCAACTCCTGGTGCAAAGGGGCGAGGAGGTGACCCAGTCAAGAGAGCTGAGCATTGTCCCAAGTGACCTTCCAGTTCCTGACCAATGACCAGGCTCCACGGGGTACAGAGCCACCAGTGTTCCTGTTCTAACCCTGAGGACTGATGGAAGGGTTTTCCAGAGTTCCCATGAAGATATGTGCTTTCCTCACTTCCATGAACACCCTTAAAATAAATCTTCTGTTAAAATAACCGCACACACGGGACTTCCCTGGTGGTCCAGTGGTTAAGAATCTGTCTTGCAATGCAGGAGATGCCGGTTCAATCCCTGGTCGGGGAAACTAAGATCTCACATGCTGCAGGGCAAATGAGTCCATGTGCCACAACCAGAGAGCCTGAGTGCCACAACTATAGAGCCCACGAGCTCTGGAACCCGCATGCCACAACTAGAGAGAAGTCCATGCACCGCAACTAAGACAGGATGCAGCCAAAAAATAAATAAATATTAAAAAAAAATAACTGCACACAGCCCAGCCCAGGTGTATAAGAAATAAATCAACGTCTACAAAGTCTAGTGTATAAGAAATATCACCTTCTACATCCCCTTAAATCAATCTAAATCTGATCCCCAAACCCTGTCCCACTGGGTTGAGAGGAAATCCCAACTCAAGCTTTGCTTGTCATTGAGTTTTTTACTGTCTGTCTTGCCAGCACACCCACCACGTAAGCTCCACAAAGTAGGATCTTTGGTTTTGTGCAGCAGGCATCCCGGGAGTTGACATGAGCACCTGGTACAGTGTTTCCTGACCTTCTCAGCACCCCTGGTGTTTCAGCAGATTTTTCATGGAGTTCCTAGGCCAAAAGAAATACCTAAAAGTTCTGTTTTATTAAGTAGTTAGGTCCAAACTATAAGTATTATATTCTAAAAACTTCGCAGTTGTTTGAAAGAAACCATCACACAAACTAAAAGAAAAATATTTTTAATTCATTCTTTTTTAAATTTTTATTGGAAAATAGTTGATTTACAATGTGTTATTTTCAGGTGCACAGCAAAGTGATTCAGTTATACATATACATGTATCTATTCTTTTCCAAGTTCTTTTCCCATTTAGGTTATTACAGAATACTGAGTAGAGCTCTCTGTGCTATACAGTAGGTCCCTGTTGGCTACCTATTTTAAATACTGCAAGGTATACATGTCAATCCCAAACTCCCAATCAATCCTTCTCACCCACACTTCCCCCCTGGTAACCATAAATTTGTTCTCTAAGTCTGTGAGTCTGTTTCTGTTTTGTAAATAAGTTCATTTGTATCATTTTTTTAGATTCCACATATAAGTGATATCATACACTATTAATATTCCTCTGTCTGACTTACTTCACTAAGTATAATATTCTCTAGGTCCATCCATGTTGCTGCAAATGGCATTATTTCATTCTTTTTATAACCACCATTACTTACCAATAGGATATGTGTACCAACCAGGCACTGCAAATTCCTCCAACTTTGGAGTTAGATTGGACTTTGCCACCCTCCTTTCTGTTCCACATTGATTTTCCTGTAGTACTTGAGCTTTTATCACAGCGGCTGCTGGAAACCCAGCTTCGCAAAGATGAACAGCATCTAAAGAGGAATGTCGCTTGGCCTAATATTGAAATTGATCCTCCTTGAGTTAGCAGTGCCTGGTGTTCAACACATGCTTCCCTCAAAAATGTAGAACAATCCTTGAAGCCTCTGTGAGTTCACTGCAGCTTGCTAGGATGCCTTGACACACATTTTGAGAATGACAGCCCTAGCACATGCTAGGCGTTCCATAAATATTTGTTGGGTAAAAAATTCGGAGTCCCCTTTCCCAGTCAGAGTCACACTAGAATCCAGGAAGGCTATGTACAACCAGGAAAACAAGAGAAGAGCCTCTAGCCTGGCCTGTCCAATATGGTAACCACTGGCCACGTGTGGCTATTGAGCACTTGGTAATGGGGCCAGTCCGAATGGAGATACACTGTTAAGTGTGAACTACATACAAGCTTTCATAGGCTTGATACAGAAAAAATGTAAAATACCTCAGTAAGTTTTTATATTGATTACTTGTTGAAAGGATATGTTAGACATAAAATATATTATTAAAATTAATTTCACCTGTGTCTTTTTATGGTTTTTTTTTATGTGGCTACTAGATTCTAGTAGCTAGAAATTTTGGAATTCCAAATGTGGCTCAAATTATACTTCTATTGGTCAGTCTTGCTCTATCCATTGCATTCTCATAGTCAAGGCTGACATTGTCTTAGTCCATCTGGAGCTCTTTGCTTCTGGGCCACAAGGCATGGAAAGATGGGTGCTACCTTCCTTAGCACACATCACAGCCATCCCTCTGAGGGGCTGCCACCACTTGGGGCCCTGCACAGGCTCCCAGCCCTAAGCCTTTCTCAGGAACGCTCCCCGTCTCTCCTCTCTTTTTTTTTTTTTTTTTTTTTTTTGTGGTACGGGGGCCTCTCACTGTCGTGGCCTCTCCTGTTGTGGAGCACAGGCTCCGACGCACAAGCTCAGCGGCCATGGCTCACCAGCCCAGCCGCTCCGCGGCACATGGGATCTTCCCAGACTGGGGCACGAACCCATGTCCCCTGCATTGGCAGGCGGACTCTCAACCACTGTGCCCCTGGGGAAGCCCTCTCCTCTCTTCTTATACTCATAGGTTTCACCCACCTCCACCTCTCCTGGGACACTCAGCATCATTTCAACGGGCTTAGGCTTTCCTTAAAGACTAGAAGAGCCCCTGGCTTCAGGCACCTGCTCCTCCCATGGGCTTTCTGCTCCAAAAGAATCGCTCAAGACACAGACACAAGACAGCATGGCTACCTGCTTGAAAGGGGGAGAGCAGGACAACTAGAGGAAGAAGAAACCTAGATGACTACTTCAATACATTGTCACTATCGAACTATTTCATGTGCTTGTTTTTACTTGTGGTGACTGCTTTTTTTTAACAAGTGATAGCAAGAAAAAATAGCATTTACTTTTAGTTTATTAATGGTTTTATTTAATAAGCGCCTAGCGGGTGTCACATACCAGGTACTGCTGAGAGCTGTTTACAAAATACTAACTCATCTGATTCTCATTACAACCTTACGAGGTAGGTCCTATCATTGTCCCCATTTTACAGGAAAAAAACCTGAGACACAGAGAAATTAAGTAACTTGCTCAGGGTCACACAGCTAGTAAGTGGAAGAGCCAGGATTTGAACCCAGGCAGTTTGTCTTTAGACATTGCAGTCCTACTTACATGGTAATGAGAGTTCCTTCTGAGAGTTGAATGTTTTAAATGTAACTTATTTTTACAATCAAAAACTCATTTTCCGGGGCTTCCCTGGTGGCACAGTGGTTGAGAGTCCGCCTGCCGGTGCAGGGGACACGGGTTCGTGCCCCGGTCCGGGAGCATCCCACATGCCGCGGAACGGCTGGGCCCATGAGCCATGGCCGCTGAGCCTGCACGTCCGTCCGCAATGGGAGAGGCCACAACAGTGAGAGGCCCACGTACTGCAAAAACAAACAAACAAACAAACAAAAAAACAACTCATTTTCCTTTAGGTTGACCTTTGGGATCTCTTTTAAAGATCATGACTTTGCTCTCTAAATCAGTCTTGCTATGCCATTGACTAAAATACATAACCATTTGAAAATAACCTCTTTCACCTTTTCAGAAAACAGCTTTCCAGGAGAGTTTTCTCCCTGATGCTATCAGAGCCATCATTTTTCTTCTTTAGCATTTGTCAAATAGCTGCAATTTGATAGGTGAAGGACTCAAGGTTGAGGTGGCCCTGCCAGAAAATAAATAACACGGTTGGTTTCACAGCCAATGACACCATTCTTCAATTTGCTGGTGAGTTAGAATTTCTTTGAAATATATGTAAAGGACTCTAGAAATAGAAGGTATGGTTCTCTGTCTTCTCCATTCATGAGAAACTTGAAAACAGAAGCATTCCCAGCAGGAATGACCCTGACAGCACAGCAGGAACCTCCAAGCCAGTCTTTGCCAAATAGGTGGGATGGAGAAGCAACCCCAGAGGGAAGAAGAATAATGACTCACCTTTGGTTTCAGGTGCTCCTGGGCACCAAACCTCTTACAGCAGGAAGTTAGATCACAAGTCCTGTTAAGAAACACCAGCTTCATTCTCCAATTCCATTAGCTATTCCTTGACTTTCATTCCTTTGGGGTCAAGACCACATCAACTCCAGCACTGGGGTCTCCATCAACTGACTACCCAATGCCCTGTCACCTTTGACCCGGGGACTGCAGGTCTGGACAGGGCCATCAAAGGCCCAGCTGTGTGGCTGAGGTTCAATTTGTGGCTGGGCTCAGTTTTGCTATGATTTTTTTTTTTTTTTTTTTTGGCTAAGCCACGCATCTTGTGAGATCTTAGTTCCCTGACCAGGCCAGGGATCAAACCCAGGCCCTTGTCAGCAGAAGCACAGAGTCCTAACCACTGGACCGCCAGGGAATTCACTCAATTATTTTTATATCTTTTGAGATTTTTAAAACAGGTTTTCAAATTTTAGTTAGGTGCAAATTCTTCAAGGGCAGAATTTTTGGAATTATCTTTGTAGTCCCAGGATTTGGCACAGAGAGATCAGCACGGAACTCAACAAAGGTGTGCTGCAGGAAAGAAGGCAGCCAGTCTTCCTCTGTGACCTGCAGGGAACACTATGATGGGTTTCCTTTTGTCTATAAATATTTTTCCCTTACATGAGAATATAAGACACCATTTACAATCCTACTTTTTTTTTCAATTAACATGATATAGGAATTTTTATATGTGCTACAGTATGAATGTTTGTGTCCCCTCTCCCCAAAATCCATATGTTGAAAACCTATGCCCAAAGTGATGGCATTAGGAGGTGGGTCCTTTAGGAGGTGATTAGGCCCTGAGGGTAAAGCCCTCATGAAAGGGCTTAGTGCTCTTATAAAAGAGGCCCTGAAGAGCTCTCTTGACCCCTCCACCATGTGAGGATATTATGAGAAGTCTGCGACCATAGAGGGCCCTCACCCAACCATGCTGGCACCCTGATCTCAGGCCAGAAATGTAAGAATTAAATTAAACTACTTAGTCTCCAGTATTTTGTTATAACAGCCCAAATGGACTAAGACACTGTTACTGTAAATTCTTCTCATTTTTGGTATGTATATGTGGCTGATTAATATTCCATTTATGAATGTACCAAAATTTTCTAAGCCATTCTTTTGGTGTTCAGCATTTGGATTCTTTCCTCTTATTAACTATTATAAATAAATCTATGGCCAGCTCTTTCATCTGCATTTTGGCTTAGTTTCTTAGGATTCCCTGAACTGGAATTACTGGGTTAAAATGTATGAACAGCTTTTTGCTAATTCGATGGTTTAAAACAGGTCATCTTGCGGTTTTAATTTGTATTTCTTTCCTGGATAATGGCACCAAACATTTTTCTTTATCTTTGTTTACTAGTTGTATTTCCTCCTTTGTGAATTGCCTGTTCATGTCCTTTGTCCATTTATCTATTCCGGTCTTCGTATTTTTCTTATCAATTTCCATGAGTTTTTTTCCATTATGAAGATTCTAACTCTTGCTATATTTACTAAGAACAGTCTCCCTCTTTCTGTAGTAAGGGTTTTAATGTTAGAGTGTTTATTTATTTATTTGTTTGTTTGTTTGTTTATTTTTTTGCGGTACGCAGGCCCCTCACTGTTGTGGCCTCTCCCGTTGCAGAGCACAGGCTCCGGACGCTCAGGCTCAGAGGCCATGGCTCACGGGCCCAGCCACTCCACGGCATGTGGGATCTTCCCGGACTGGGGCACGAACCCGTGTACCCTGCATCGGCAGGCGGACTCTCAACCACTGCGCCACCAGGGAAGCCCCTAGAGTGTTTATTTATTGATACAGACATTTACCAATTTTTTTATAACTTAATAAGTGTTTTCCCTCATGCTTTTATTGTTTCTAACATTGAAATTCTTAAAAGAGAGGCCCATACCCACTAGGTCTCTTTCTAAACTTCATTCTCTCCAAAATTCACCACCATCCAGCTCTTGACTCCAGGACGCTTTGCAAACTGCCCTTTCTAGTGTCACCAATGACCTTCTACCACCTTTCAAGTCCCATAGCCCCACCGGACGCCCTGGAGGCATCTGGGAGGTGGAGAGCACCTCTCCCCACGGCCTCAAAGGTAGAGCCCATTGCCTGCCTCGCTGGCACCATCCGCTGTTTCTTGTTGGCCGCTCCTTCTCAGTCCCCTTCACCAGACCTTCCTCATCCTCCCATTTCCAAAAGTTCTGAGAGATGTCTTCTCTTGTCCATTAAGACATATTCCCCAGGTGAGTAATCTCATCTAGTCCTTTGGCTTTAAATGTCAACTTGACGCTGATGACTCCCAAATTTCTGTTGCCAACCTGAACCTTGCCCCTGAACTCCAGACTCCAGCTTCCTCTGCAACATCTCCACTTGGATATCTAACAGGCATCTCAAACTTAATGTGGCCACAAGACCAGAGTCAAATCCTTGATTCACTTTCCCAGATTTGTCCTCCACATCCCAACAAATGGCGACCTCAGCCTCTCAGGTGCTCGTACTAGAAGCCTGAGTCGTCTTTGACTCCTCTCTGTCACACCCTAAATCCAGTCTATCAGCAAGTTTTATTAAATATGTCTGGAATCCAATCTTTTCACTTCTACCCAATCCAAGACTCCATCATCTCTCACCTGGGCTACTGCTGTAGAATCCCAACTGGTCTTCCTGCTTTCACTCTTGGCCCTTGTATCATCTGTTTCCCACACCACGGCCTTTTAAAAGTAAGGTAGGTCATGTCACACCGTGGCTCAGAACCTTCCAGTAAAGACTTTACTGTGTCCTATAAGTCTGTGCATAATCTGATTCCCACCCCACCTCCCTATCTCCTCCCTTGCTTACTCTGCTCCAGCCATTTTGGTTGAGTGTTTCCTTGAAGACACCAAGCAAGCTCCTGCCTCAGGGAGTTTGTCCCTGCTCTTCGCGCCACCTAAAATGCTCCTCCACACATACCCATGGCTTAGTGCCTCATCTGCTTCAGATGCTACTCAAGTGTCCTCTCAGGAGAGACACCTTCCCTCGCTCTGCTTTACTTTTCTTCATAGCACTTATTGTCACTTACATATGATATGTCTGTTATCTGTTTCCACTGACTAGAATATAGCTCTGGGGTAGAGCGCCGCAAAGTGTTTCCCCATGACCCCCACCTCCTGGTATACATGCCCCGATGTAATGCCCTCCCCTTGAGTGTGAGCTTGACCTGGCAGCTTACTTCAAAACAAATGCAACCTGGAAAAGGTGACCGAATGCCACTTCCAAGATTAGGTTACAGAAAGACTAATGTCTATCCTACCTCCCCGTAACCTCCAGCCAAACGGTAAGGCCCACATGGCCATGAATTGACGTCTCTGGCCAACAGCCAGTGAGGATCTGAGGCTAACAGCCACCTGAGTGAGCGGGACACAGGTCCTCCCCAGAAGGCCTTGGGATGATGGCAGCCCCAGCTGATATCTTAATTACAGCCTCAGGAGAGTCCCCAGTTCAGGCCATGTCCAAATTCCTGACCCACAGAAACTGAGAAATAATAAATGTTAGTTGCCTTAAGCTGCTCAGTTTTGGAGTAATATGTTATGCAGCAATAGATGACTAAAACAAGGTCCAATGGGGGAAGAATCCCTGTTTGTTTGATTCACATTATCCCCAAAATCTAGAAAAGTGCACATAGCATTACCCAGCGATGTTTCTGAGTGAGTGAATGAATGAATGAATGAATTTCAGGACTTGTGCTAAGGAGATGGTCTGCCTTGCTCTGGACAACGTGGGTTGCATATTTGAGTCCCAGAACTACTTCAGCCATTTTACTACCATTTGTGAAGCCAACCTGAAGGCAAGGCCAACACAGAGGCGGCAGAGTCAGGAAAATAGCAAAGCTGCAAACCCAGAGCCCCAGCTTACACACCTGCCCTACCTGCAAATGCTTTTGGTCATCTGAGCAAAGTTTAAGCTAGCTTGGGCTGAGTTTTCAATAACTTGAAACTAAAAGCATACTAACTATTACATTTTTTATGGCATTGTTTTCTCCCCTGCCCCCATATGTTCTTCTTTACCTTTTTTTTTTCCTCTGCCTACCCCGTTATGGCAGAGATTACGGCTGTCAACCCAGTTTCCATTCTCCCTTCTTCTCTACCAAAAGAACCACGATTTAGTTGGAGAAGTAAGGGGCCTAGCTAAAGAACTACATCTCCCAGCCACCCTTGAAGATCGGTCATGGGACTAAATTCTGGCCAATATAAGCAGAAACTATGGAGTGAGTCTTCTAGAAAGACTTCCTTCAAAGCAGGCTCACTTGGCGAGCAGATACACTTTTCTCTTGGCCTCTTCTGTTTTCCCTCTGCCTGAAATGAGATGGTGGGACCTAAAGTGACCATTTTGTGATTGAAGTAAATTTGAGGAGGAAATACATACACTAAATATGGTGAGGAAAAGAGCCTGGCTCTCTAATGAAGCCAACATACTAGCCCTGAGAACCCCACCTCAGAACTTCTGTGATGAGAGAATTACCAGTCCTAAGCTTATTCCTTGTTTTTTCTGTTACCTGTAGTGTAACTGATGTAACCCTTAAACCCAGCCTGTCCTTGTCTTCTCTTTTCATGCCACACGCTTCTCCCGGCTGATATCATCTGCTCCCGCAACTTCAGGAACCATCTACGTAATAAAGATGCCCAGACTGATGCTGCACCTCCTGCCTGTCTCCCAAGCTCCCAAAGTGACTCCTAGATATCCCCACTGGGTGGCACTTAAAAGCACGTTAGGGGACAGCACGGACTGTGGAGTCAGGTAGATATCGTTTCCAACTCTGACTCTGTTACCCTCCGAGAAACCTGGGGTGAGCAACAGCATCTCTGAGCCCTATCTGTGAAATGAACATAATAATACTACTTCATAAGGGGTTTTTTTTAGAGATTTATTTTTATTTTCTCTTTTTGTAATTTATCTCTTTTTTTCATCACCTTTATTGGAGTATAATTGCTTTACAATGTTGTGTTAGTTTCTATTGTATAACAAAGTGAATCAGCTATATGTATACATATATCCCCATATCCCTTCCCTCTTGAGCTTCAGAAGGTTTTTATGACAAAAATATATGTGAAAGAGTGCCTGGCATATAACCAGTGCGAAATATGTTTAGTTCTCTCCTCCCATCACCCCCTCCACCCTCTCCTCTGCCTTCTGTTCTCTCACCTTCAGGTAAATGGCTTTACCAACTACCACATCTCTCAAGCTAGCAATCTGGGACTCTCCCTCAGCTTCTCTCTCTGTCGTTCCCCATTATTCCCTCATAGCCAATCAATGACCAAATTCTGTTGCTTTCATCCCAGAACTGTGACTGTGCTTTTCTATCTATCTCCATTATTACTCCTTGGTTTAAACTCTTTTTTTTTTTTTTTTTTTTTTTTGCGGTATGCAAGCCTCTCACTGCTGTGGCCTCTCCCGTTGTGGAGCACAGGCTCCGGACGTGCAAGCCCAGCGGCCATGGCTCACGGGCCCAGCCGCTCCGCGGCATGTGGGATCTTCCCGGACCGGGGCACGAACCTGTGTCCCCTGCATCGGCAGGTGGACTCTCAACCACTGCGCCACCAGGGAAACCCCCTGGTTTAAACTCTTACTAGCCCTTGTCCGGCTTATTCCTATGGTCAACCACAGGCTCTTCACAGCTTACCCTCTATCAGAGTTGCCCCTTTAAAAAAAAAACAGGATCTTGTCTAAACATATCATATCAACCTTTCCTGAATTCTGTTGCCTACAGGATAAAATCCAAATTCTACAGGTGAGCATCCAAGCTGTCCCCTCCAACGCCTTGCTCCTCCCTCCCCAGGTACTCACCATTCTCCAAACATATCAGGCCTTCCCTGACTCTCTCTTCACACCTCTTGGGATGTGTGGGTGCTGCCCCCTGACCCTTAGACCATACCATCATCATCAGTATGTGGCCCAGTAGTTTAAACGTTTCTCCCTGCATTTCCCCTTTTGCCTTCACCCATTCTAAAATGATCTGTTCCTAATCTCAGGGGAGGTGGACAGCAGACTTGGATTGGAGACACTTTCCTTCCTGGCTTGTATTTCCCCAGCCCTAAGCTCGTTGACCTGACTAGGGCTTGAGGTGAGGGAGTGTATCTCTGGTGGAAACAGGACCAGAGAGAGATATTTCCCCCAAACCAAGAAGGGCCTAGGGAGAGGAAAGAGAGACCTCTGGGGCCCACCAGAAGCAGGGACTTGAGCCCTGCTTTCTAGAACCACCAGAAGCTATATCAGGCAGTTGGTGGAAATAGCCATGATACATCAGGGTGATGGGATCCTCCAGCCAGGTTTCCTGTGTCAGAGAAAGCAGCACAGGGGACTGCAGGGCCCTGCAGGCTGAGTAACACACCAGGATATGAGCACGGCCTTGGGCGCAGCCGGAAGCCCCAGGAAGGACTAAGACTGAATTTCCTGCAAGCCTAACAGAATGGGGGCTGAGAGTGAAAATGAAGTTGAATGACAAGCAATCATGAAATGGGGTATATAGCGCCCTGAGTTCCTTACCTGCTTGAGAAACAAGTCTCCACCCATCTTCTTGGGCTCCTGTCCTGCTCCTTCCCATGTGCCCTCCGATCTCTTGCTCTTGTCTTTCAGCCCCAGATTTCTGGCTCCCTGGACCACTACAGGGAGTTTTTGCCAATCCTCACAACTTCCCTCCTGGTTCTTTGGACTTAGAGTTTCCTGCATAGCTGTTGACTCTGCTGGCTGCTTGTCCCGACATGCCCCCAGCCAGGCCAGGCTCTGGCCCTCCAAGGGTAGGAGTGAGAAGGGACACAGTGAAGAAAGCTTCTTTTTTCCTCTTCTCTATCTGGCAACTTTATTCATCCTTCAGGACTTTGCTAAAATGTCACCTCCTGGGAAACTTCCCTGACCTCCCTAGGTAGCGTTTCCTTCTCTGGGTTTCCACAACATTTTGCTTCTACCTTTGTCCTTGTCACATGTATTATTATTTGTGTATCTACATGGTGGCCTTTTCACCTTGACTATGAACACCCTAGGGGCGGGAACCATGTCTCATTTACCTGGCACAATGTCAGCTACAGAATAGGGTCTCACAAATGCTTGTTAAGTGCCACTTCTTATGCACCTTTCTATCCTCCTTTTTTCTCTGTACCAGGTAGGCATGTATTTGGCTGCAAGTAACAGAGAACCCAACTACACTGGCTTAAATAAAGATTTACTTTTCTCACTCGAAAAGAAGTCTGGAGGTAAACAAGCTAGGGCTGTCAGAGACCCAGCCTCTTCCTATCTTCCTATCCTGCTAGTTTCAATGTGTTGGTCATAGATGCTGTTGTACCTCTAAGCATTACATATAAGTTCTAAGCAAGAAGAAGTGGGAAGGGTGAAGAGCCAACTATGTCCCTTTTCATCAGGAAAGCACAGGTTTTCCCAGACTTCTGCTCACATCTCACTGGCCGTAATATGTCACATGACCACCCGTAGCTACAAGGGAAGCTGAGAAGGGGAAGGCGAAGGAGAAAGTGGAGGAGCCTGGGTGTGAATGAGAACATTCTTGGGCCCCAGCCCAGACCTACTGAAGCAGAAATGTTGGGGGTGGAGCTCACAGTCTGTGTTGTATTAAGCCCCCTAAACAATTCTGATTCAGCTGAAGTTGGAGAGCCATAGTCATATGTGATGGCCAGTGTTCTCACAGGGAAAAATCCTAGGCTCGAATTCAACTCACCCATTTTTTACTATAAATTTTGCTACTGGCCAGCCAGGAAATGTTGGTTTCCTGATCACTGAGTTGTTGTAAGGACCAGTTTAAATATTGTAGATGAAAACGTCTTGAGAGCTGTAAGTCATTGGACAATTATACTAATTTTGAAATTATAAATTTCTTAGTTCACAGTTTATGTAGCTGACACGTTCAGCAGACTGCAAATGCCTGGGAAAAGCAAAACTACCCATAAAAGGTATGAAGAGATTGAAAAGTTACGACAGTAAGGAACAAAAATAGAAATTGAAACCACAGACGTTCAAAATACACTGTTATCAAAAACAAATGTTTGCAGCAGCCCCAGTGGTTGCTGCTACAGGTGGTTTCCATGAGAGGAAGGAGGACATACGTGGTTTCAAAACAAATACTTTGGAGGATAATGAAATGGAGCATTTAGGGGAAAGTGTTGGTAAGAAGATGTGGAACAAATACAAGGGATTTGATGTTCTGCCATTTGGATTAAACATACTAAGACCCCACTGTCTGAGTTCCAAGTAGAGTGTCCATCCTTCACTGTAGTAAAACCTGTTCACTCAGTCTATTTATTCCACAGCAGTCGCCCATGTAACAGACACTGAGTAGTTTTCACTGGTGAACTTGGCCAGTTCATCAGCTACTCACTAGGCCCCAGGGAAGTCATAGTCAGATCTACATTTGCCTTCAGATAATATTCTCAGGTTAGGAACTGGCCATGACTAAAATAGCAGAGCTGTACCAACACTGGGAGCGTGACCTGTCTGCTCAGGTGAAAACCACAGTGTCAAGAAGGGAGTGCTGACAACTCTGAATACACTAAAAAATCAATGAATGTACAGTTTAAGTGAGTGGATTTTATGACAGCTGAATTATATCTCAATAAAGCAGTTTAAAAAAAAATGAAGTGCTTGCAGTCAGAGACCCTGTGACACAGAGGCAGTGAGCAACTCAGAGACCGTGTGTCCATGTGTCAGTTAACTTTGTACAAAATGTGAAGCCAAGGTTTATTTACTGATTGATTTAACATCTGGGCTCCAACACACACGTGCTGTGATAAGAGAGCTTATAGAAGCAAAATCACAAAGCCACGTGCTCCTTGGCCTGGTGAAAGAGGGTAGCAATCTGCATGTGAAAAGCTGATGATGTAACCAGCTGAAACTGGTGGTGACCTGAAGCCCGGCTCAGTTCAAATAAATAGGCCAATGCTGGTCACAGATTCCAAATATTCCACCAGTTTTGGAACTGGACTTCCTGGGGGTGTTTCAGTTCATCAGTCAGTCAGATAGAGCCTCACCTATTTCTCCTCCTTCCCCTTCTGTGGCTCCAAGTCTCCCCTCACCCCAGCAGAGCCCTGAGTGCACTGCTAGAAGGTAGCCAGGACAGCTGTAATTCCATATGTGATCGTGTTTCCTCTGCTTCTTTCCTGGGGAATTATTACAGTTATTGCTGGTATTGAAATGGAGTTGGTGAGACAGTGAGTCTCAGGGTCAAGTCAGTGACCTGGTTGCGTTAGTGACCTGACACTTTAACACCCCTTGAACCCATCCCCTCTCAAAGCATTGGAGGACTCTGATCTGTAATGACCTCCTTCCTCTCTCCCGCACCATGGTCTCAGCTTCTCTGCTGTGCCTTTCTCACTTAGCAGTACCAGCGGCTGGAACTTCTCCCAGAGTAAAAATCCAAAATAAAGACAAAATTTCCCTGTCTCTCCTGTCACTTCTAGTGCACTCCTTCGCTCTCCTTCACAGCAAAATTCCTAAGAAAGAATTGCTTAGTGTTCAGCGTCCCCCTGCTGTGAAATTCATGTGTCGAAGCTATAAGCCCCAGCACTTCCGAATGTGATTACATTTGGAAAGGGGCCTTTCAAGAAGTTATTAGGTTTGACTGAGGCAGTCTGAGTGGGCCCCAATCCAATGTGACCGGTGTCCTCACCAGAAGAGAATATTAGGACACAGACAACACAGAGAGACACCATGTGAGGACACAGAGGGAAGGCTGCCATCTGCAAGTCAGGGAGAGGGGCCTCCGGAGACACCAGTTCTGCTGTCGACATCTTGATCTTGGACTTCCAGCCTCAAGAACTGTGAGGAAATAAACGAGTGGTGTTTAAGCCACCCAGTCTGTGGCACTTCGTTATGAGCCCTAGCAAACGAACACACTTAGACATTCTGCTTCTGCTTCCTCCTCTCCTAGCTCTCTCTCGTGATTTTCCTTTCGCTTGTTAACCTTCTCTTCCAATCAGGGTTCCGTAGCCACCGATCCACCAGCCTGCTCACCCAAGGTTACCGCTGGCCACCAACTTGCTGGCTCCGGAGGCCACTTGACTGTCCTCATCAGACTCAGCTTCTCTGCAGTTGGTCCCACGTTCCTTCCGATGCCATTTTCAGCACTTGGATTCCAGGCTACTTCACTCTAAGGTTTCACTCACCTCCTTGGCCGCTCCTTCTCAGTCTTCTTGGCTGAATAGTCCTTATCCTTCTACCTTCTAAATGTCAGAGGCCTGGGCCGGCCTCAGCCCTCTTCTCTGTCCACAGTCTTTCCCTAGGTCATTCCATCCAGCTCTATGGCTTTAAATATCAGTAAAAAGCTGACATGTCACACATTTGCATCAGCAGCCCCCAGTTGTCCCTCGAGCTCCAGGCTCAAATATTCCATTGCCTGGAACATTCCTCCTGAATATCCCAAGAGCATTTCAGACTCAACATGTCTGGAACTCCAGGCTCTAATTTCCCATCACATTTAGAATGAACTCCAAATATCTCCTCCCTGCTTGCACGTTCCCTCATTACTCTTCGGACCTCATCTCCTTCCGCTGCTCCCTCCCTCACCACCCTCCAGCCACACAGCTGGTCCTCTAGGTACAGCTGGGGTGGCCTTTACACTGACTGTTCCTTCTGCCTCTCCTACGAGTCGCTGGTCAGAGCTTCACAGAGCCTATCTTGTCCTTTACATCACTCAGGGCTTGACTCAGAATGCACCTTCTGGAGAGGATTTTCTTGACCCACTGTCCCAATATCACTCTCCTGAAGGCTGTAGAACTCAATATTACACTAAGAACATTGAATAACATGTTATTAGGTTACACTAATAATATTTTAATAAGCTCATACTATAGTACCCAGCATTATATTAAATGCTTTACATGCATGATCTTATTTAATCTTCAGAACCACCTAATGAGACATTCTTATCATCCCCATTTTATAGGAGAGGACACTGAGGCTAAGAGAGGTCAAACCCAACATCATATAGTTTGCACTAAGGTCTGATTCCAGAGACTGTGCTCTTAACCATTAAATTCAGTTGCTTCTCTCTTTAAATGCTGTTCTTTATTATGGACAATATGGTTTCTAGGAGTTTACTTTCCAGGATAAATTAGTTTCAATTGCACTTGTGTCTGAGGAGGTAAAGTAACTCTGGTGTATCAGTGTGTACTAGGGAAGGGTTTATTTTCCAAACTCTGGTTTTAAACGTTCAGATAATACAAAATGCAGGCTTCATAGGGACAAATTCAAACATGGGTTCAGACCACCTCTGTGGTTCTTGCTTATAGACTTATTAAAGAAGATGAGGGTATTTGGCTCTTAACTTTGTTGTTTGGGGTCACTCAAGTTCTCCAAAGCTATTAATGCTTTTTTTTTTTTTTTTTTTTTTTTCTTTTTGCGGTATGCGGGCCTCTCACTGTTGTGGCCCCTCCCGTCGCGGAGCACAGGCTCCGGACGCGCAGGCCCAGCGGCCATGGCTCACGGGCCCAGCCGCTCCGCGGCATATGGGATCCTCCCAGACCGGGGCACGAACCCGTATCCCCTGCATCGGCAGGCGGACTCTCAACCACTGCGCCACCAGGGAGGCCCGCTATTAATGCTTTTAAGCTTAGGTTTTTTCTTTTTAAAAAATCTTACTTCTACAAGGTGATTATAAGTAAAATCCTTACAGTAAAATCCTTAGAAAAAGCTCAATGTGCTGAAGAGAACAAACATTATCAAAAACTTTTACGTGTCCCAGGCACTTTCCTGCTTTCACTGTCTCTTAAGTAGGTATTATTTCCCCTCTTTTACGATGGAGGAAACTGAGGCACTCAGAAGATAAATAACTATCCCCACTACAGCACAGGAAATCTGCAATTTCCTGTTCCTTCCTTCTTTACCAGACAGCACATGCCCCAAAGTGGTTTTGCCTTCCCAAGATGCCACACAATTGACTACCTGAGAGCCATTCTGTGACACTTGTTCTTAGGGCTCTGAAATTTAGTTCCATGATATAATGATAAACACGAAAAGTTACTTCTCAGGGATCTATATACCTTTGTGGAAGTGTGGCCAAAACCCAAAAGACTACAAAGGAATTTAAATTTCTGGGCCAGTCCTCTTCAACTCAGGTAACCATCAGATACCAGAGCGTGCTAAATTCTCAGTGACACTGTTTAGTACGAGAACAACGCTATTCCTGAGCACAAGGACTCTCTACTTGCAACCTTTGCACTGGCTCTTCTGGGTGCCTGGGCTACCTCTTCCCTCATGTCCTTCTGTCCTCAGAGAAGCCCGTATGACCATCCTACCTCCCCACCAGCCTCTCTCTAATCCTGTACCCAGCTTTGTTTTTCTTCACAGCACTCATTACATTCCATACTTATCAGCTGATTGTATCTCCTCCATTAGAGGGAAGCTTCCTGAGGGCTGAGACTGTTCACTGCAGTATCTCCAGTGCTTGACATAGAGTAGGTGCTCATTAAATAATTACTGAATGAATGAATGGATGCTGTAAACACAGCGGGCCTGAATGAATGGGTGGGTGATGTTCAGTCTTTATGGGGCTATACTATTCACACCCCCCTTCTGTCTGAGCTACAAAGGGAGAGATATGACTACTCCTTCCAGAGAAGTAAACAGGAAAAGAGACCCCAAAAGAATAGAAATCAAAAACCCTCCTGCCTCTGATGAGCAAGGTTTTCATGGACAAAACCATGAAAAACGTGGACATTTAAGAACACGAATTAATCTTGCAAAATGTAGTGGATCTTTAAGGTAGTTAATTCCAGCAAAAAGAATAACCCAATAAACAAGTTTTCCTTAAATAGGCAGACTATGCAGGCAGTGTGCAGCTTACATAAGTAGCAATCACATTGTCTGCGTCACCCTTTTGAGAAGGGCAGCAAGACACGTTCTGCTCAAGCTGTCCCCATAACAGAGTGATTCATGCTTACAGACCCCACCTGGAGCTGCCTCTGGCACATGCAGTCCGTTGGGCAATGACCCAGAAGTAGCCGTGTGAGTGAAGAGGTAGCTTTAGCAGCAGAAGCTACAAAAGACCTCTGCTCACACGCTTCAGATAACGGCTGCCACTGCCCTGGGACCGGTCATGACTGCCCCACCCAGCGGGTCTCTTCAGCTTCATGGCTCCCTGGGGTGTGTGCTGGCGTATGGAGGGCCATTCTAGATCATAGATCTAGGCCACATCCATGAAGGGATGACTCACCTGCTCTGCTGTAAGGATGAGTTTTAATATAATTTTAAATAACTGGACACTTTTCTATGCATTCACCTAGAAAATAAAAAGCCAGGACTTTACAGAAACTGGAGAAAGCACACTCGGTCTGGGGAACTGTCGTCAATCACTCACAATCCAGCACACGCCACCACAGCTCTTGGGATCTCTTCTCCCCAAACACTGGCTGCTGAGTGAGGTGGTCCGGCCTCCTTTCTCCTTTCTGGAGCCTCAGCCAGAACACAGACCCTTTTCATTTTAAGGATTTTATTTCTAATCATCGTGTGGATACAGGGTTTAAAAAAACGAATCTGGGGCTTGCCTGGTGGTGCAGTGGTTGCGAGTCTGCCTGCCGATGCAGGGGACGCGGGTTCGTGCCCTGGTCCGGGAAGATTCCACATGCCGCAGAGCGGCTGGGTCCGTGAGCCATGGCCGCTGAGCCTGCGCGTCCGGAGCCTGTGCTCCGCAACGGGAGAGGCCACAACAGTGAGAGGCCCACGTACCACAAAAAAAAAGAAAAAAGAAAAAAAGAATCTGCCAGAGTTACAAAGGTTCCAGAGTCTTGAAAAGCTAGGACACAATGGCCCTAGTATCATTTCTGACTTCTTCCTGAGATGGTAACTGGCAGCCCAGTTAGATTTCTGTTGCCTGTTTTTATTTCAGAAAGTGGAGTTCACCAAACCTCTCGCTTCCTTCTGTTCCAGGCTTTCTGGAGACCAAGACAGACCCTTTCTTTCTTTCTCTTATGGCAATAGATTTCACTGGAATTCCAAATGATTGTTTTCTCAAAATTCACCAAAAAACACTCCCCAAAAAACCAAAAAAACCTTCTGTCTTTCCCAGATACTTGACAACATGCTGGACGGATGGTAGAAGCCCAGCAGACCATATGTGTTGATGGACGGACTGAAAATTACCTGGGCACACTTCATTTTTTGAGTCTTCTCAGCACAGACTGAACGACTTGTTGCTTTGTTGCTCCAAGGTTGCCCTGAGCAGCCAGCCTATGGGGTTGTCCATCTGCAGCTTGGTAGGAAACAGTGTTCTTCAGCAGCCTTGATGCAACTGGCAGGGTAATGGCCATAGACTCCCTTTGTTAACAGGAGGCAGGGGTATTAGCTGTACTGTTTCTGGATGTTGGCAGAAATGTGGTCCTGCCCTGTGGTCCTTCAGAGCAAAACTTGAGGTTGAATCTCTTTTGTTGGGGTAGATAAGGCAGTGTATTGAGCTCCATGGAAAACAAACAGGAGGACTCTGACAGATGGGGAAAGGGTCACGCCCACAGCAGGGGGTCAGCCTAGAAGTGGGTACTATAGCAACCCACTGAGAATTACCCTGTGGATTAAAGGATGGTTGGATTCACTGGGTCTGCCCTGGCTGAGTCTTTTGTCAGCCAACAGACAAGAGGCTGGTTTGCAGCTGTGTGCTTTGACAGTTTGGTTGGGTTCAGACAGCTCTGTGCTGTGGAGATGACATTACTCCTGACTCTCACTGCACGTGTGTATGTAAACCAGTGGCACACCAAGGAGAAAGGCAATGGGAGCCACCCACTCTACATGCAGGCAACAAGCAGTTAATTTCTGTGTGTGGGTGGGTGCGTGCCTGCGTGCGTGTGTGTGTGTGTATGTGTAGAATTTGAAAACAATTAAAAAACTAAAATTCAGTTTGCTTTTTATTATTTTCATGCTCCAACAGTTCCAAACAATGTAGTGATAAAATACTCCTCCCTCATAGAAGCAGACTTCTCCCACGCCCCCTCCTCCCACCCTTGGTATAACACTGGGATAAACAAGCACCAGGTGGGACGATTATAAATCAGCAAGAGAGCAAACAGAAAGCAAATGACTCCTGAGATAAGATTAAAAAAAATTATCCCCAAAACTCTGCTTTGTGAAGTTTACAGAAGGTTGATCTGTATGCTATGGGCCTTTCTCTTGTTTAGCTTTGTGTTTTGGTGTCCTATTGCTGCTTTTAAACCACCACCACCACCCTCAACATTTAGTGCCTTAAAACAACAATCATTTATCTGCTCACAATTCTGCAATTTTGGCAGGGCTCAGTGAGGATGGCTCATCTCTGTTCCATGCGGTGTCTGCTGGGCTTGGACCTTCCTGGAGGGCTTTTTCACTCACAAGTCTGGTACCTCAGCCGAGACAGGCTGAACATCTAGGGGCCAGTCAGGCATCTCTCTCTTTCCATGTGGTCCCTCTGCATAGCTTGGACTTCCTCACAACATGGTGGGCTCTTCTCATGTGGTGGCTGGCTTTCCCCAGACTACAAAGCAGAAACTTTCAGGCTTGCTTAATGTCTGGTCTTGGGAGACCTCAAACATTATTTCTGCCACATTCTATAGGTCAAAGCAGTTACAGGGCCAGCCCAGATTCAACGGGAAATAAAAACAGACTTCACTTCATGATGGTGATATTGTCGTGACCATCTTTGGAATCATCTACCTCACATTGTTTCCTCTGTCGTAACAAGGCATCGTATGCTTTCACATTGTCTTTAATGGTGATAAATCTTATCAAGTTGGAAAAAGGTAGGTCTCAGTGTGACCTCTTAAAAATTAGACACTTAAAATTATCATCATGCCTGTGTTCTGAATGGGAAGATGGTCTCTTCACGAATTGTTAAGAAGAAACAAGAGATTATGGGGCTCCTAATGTAGCAGTGACATTTGAGAGAAAATATTAGGATTAGCCAAAACCTAAAATCCAAGTTAAACGTTTGGTCTACTTTCTGAGAAAAAGTCAAATGGCCCCCGAATTTTGGTTATTACTTCTGGGTATCAGACAATCCCCCGCACTTTGATTTACACCCTTTAAAACCAGTATTGTTGGAAGCAGACTGACCACAGGATACTTGTGAGGGCCAGAATGTGAGAATCAGATACTTTCAGATACTTAATGTATGATACACCCGTTGAGGGTCGCTATAAATTTCACCCTAGGTTAGAGAACTGCATCTCAGGCCAAACAAGATCCACCTAAGAGTGGAGACACATCAAAATGACTCCCTTGCCTTTGCCAGACAGTGAATCCATCTATACGGGTACAGAGCTTTGGTTTGCAAAGTATTTTCAAGCCCACTGTCTTACTCTCCTTTCACTATAAATAACCCGGTGAGAGTCCACCTGCCGATGCAGGGGATACGGGTTTGTGCCCCGGTCCGGGAAGATCCCACATGCCGCGGAGCGGCTGGGCCCGTGAGCCATGGCTGCTGAGCCTGCGCGTCCGGAGCCTGTGCTCCGCAACAGGAGAGGCCACAACAGTGAGAGGCCCGCGTACCGCAAAACAAACAAACAAACAAACAAACAAACCGGTGAGCAGATAGGCGTCGTGTGAATGCCCACAGTTTGTACTGCGTAAACAGCAGAATAGAGGTCATGGGATCCCTAGGTCACAGGAGAGCCTGGATGCAGCCGCTCTCCGAACTCTTCTTCCTCCAGGATGCTCCTCGTCTTCTGGAGCAAAGGGCCTCCAGGCTCCTGACGTCTTTGCCTTCAGGTCTGGTCTGATGGCCTCTTCTGCCTTGCTGGCCTGTGGGTAGAATCCTGAGCTTGTAGGCGAGTTCAGTCAGCTCCCAGTGTCTGTTACCACAGCGAGGTGGGGCCTGGC
This sequence comes from Mesoplodon densirostris, assembly GCF_025265405.1. Lineage (NCBI taxonomy): Eukaryota > Metazoa > Chordata > Mammalia > Artiodactyla > Ziphiidae > Mesoplodon > Mesoplodon densirostris. The sequence continues at coordinate 52,968,498 of NC_082673.1, read as the reverse complement.
TCCTGGTCTTAAAAAGGAGGTTGGGTGGGCAGCATCCTGTATCTGGAACCCAGACTTTCTATCCTAAGAAGACCAAGAACTTAAGTGGGCCTGCATCACAGTCTTTGGCCTCCATCACCCTCCTCAATGCCCTTAATTTTCCTCTCAGAGCAGAAAACACTTTGTGTCCCTTTACGCCCCAAACGCTCGGCCCCTCACGTGGCCAAAGGGATAGCTGGGGCCGGGTCTCTTCCTCTCCCCTTCCAGTTCCAGTTCGTCCTCACACTCCAGCGGGTTCCCATTTCTGTTCGCCCCCAGCCCCTCCTCTCCTCTCTCCCAGGCGCCCCGGTACCAGCTCCCCACCACCACCCCCTCTACCCACCCCTTCCGCTCGCCCCTCTTCTATCCCCTCGGCGACCGGGCTTTGTTGCCCGGGCTTGTTTCTAACTCGAGAGCGTCGCCCGGCTCGGCGCCAGGTCACGTGCGTTAGTGACAACCTCTAGCAGGGCGGCCCCGGGGCCCCCGCGCCGCCGATTGGTGGGCCGGGCCTGGCGCGGCCCCGGGGCGGGGCGGGGCTGCCCGGCGGGCGGGCCCGACGGGCGGTCGCAGCGACCGATCAGCTGTTCCGAAGCTGCACAACAACAAAAGGAACGAGACGGGCCGGCGGCGGCGGCCAGTGGCGCGGCCACAGGAGGGCTGGACCGGCCCCGCGCCCCGAGACCTGCGCCCGCCGTCCGGGAGCCGCAGCTACCTCAGCCGCCCTGCGCCGCCAGCGCACCGGTTCCCGCCGGTCCCCGCCGAGCCGAGCGCCCGCTGCCTTCGCCGCCCGTCCTGCTGCCGGTCGGGCCCACGTAAGTGCGGGCGGGGCCGGCGTCCAGGGCCGCTCGCGCCCGGCCGCCCCGCAGCGTTGCCCGACCCGCGCGCCCTGCCCTCGGGCCGGCCCGCGAGCCGCGGTCAGTGCGGTCCCGGCCTCCGCTGCCTCCGCTCGCCGCCGCGGGCCGGCCGCCCACCCGCTCGGCGGACCCTCGTTGGTCCCGGGGTGCGGGCGGAGGCGGCGCCCGGACACGGGCCGGCCAAGCCCCGGCGAGGGGCGGCGGTTGGGTGTTCGGTTTCTGCCCCCTCCCCCGAGCGTGGCCTGTTTTCTTGGCCGCGGCGGGACCTCCTCCTCTCTCTCCTCCGCCTCCTCACTCCCCTCCACTCCTCCTCCTGCCCTTCGCCGTTGAACTGGAGCTGCCCGCTCGGGACTCGGCGTCGGAGCCCCCGGCTCCGCAGGAGCGAGCGCGGCCGCCGCCCCGGGACGCATCCCCCCCGAGGCCCGCGGCTCCGCCGCTGCTCCTCCCGCAGCCCTCCCAGCGCAGGGTCGCGCTCGGCAGCGCAGCGGCTCAGTTACCCGATGACCGGCGCCCGCCGAGTGTCCGCCTGTCGGTTGCATGTTCCTTGACCCTGCTTGATCTTCCGCATCACTATTTGAGGTTGCACGTGTGGAAAGAGCAGTTTCCCTGCCCATCACAATTAAAACCCTCATCGTTTTGATCACTCGCGCTGATGGGGTGCTTCTCATGTGCCATATACTATGTGAGGACTTTACGTGCGTTATCTCAAATTGATTCCCACAATAACCCGCTGAAGTAGGCTGTATTACGCATAGGAAACCTGAGGGCCCAGAGAGATTGAGTAATTTACTCAAGACCACACAGACAGTTAAAGGGAATTGGTTTTTCTCTTCAAAAGGTTGCAGATGAATTTTACTTAGGGATTCCTTGTTTTTATTGTATTTCCTAATTATACCTGCTCATTATCTTCTATGTTAATTCCAATTTAGAGTAGATTTAGGAAGAGCTCCCCTCCCCCCTTCCATCATTCGGAAAAGAACCTTTTCTGAATACAAAGTAGTTTTGGGAAAGGGGAGTGGAAGGTGACCCATGGGATCATTGAACAGAGGTAATAATGAGGTGCCCCAAGATCTTGAAATCACTTGTTTGGTAATTGAAATATATATTTCATTGCAGATGTGAAAAGCATTAGGAAGCTTTTGCTTTTAAGTCACAGCCTCTGTAATCCTGAACTGGCAGCATAATTTTCAAAGGCTCCTGCCTGGAACCAGGACCTTACTAATTTCTATGACTAAGGTCTCGTTTGTTTTTCCATCCTGTCTTTTGTTCTTTTTTGTGCATGCTCCATCGCTTGCTCATAGTTCTCTTGGGAATGGTCCCACGTTCCAAATTTAAGGTTAACAGGCTATGAATTACCACTTACTGCTGTCTTTGTCCACTGTCATTCAGCCTTCAGAGCCAACCTGGTGGATCCTGGGGAGAATAACCCCCTAGTAGCCAGTTGAATAGGCTGGGTAGAGTGGACCAAGCAAGGACAACTTTCTTGGCTTGGTTTTAATGCAGTTTAAAATTTATTTAGAATCACTCGAATCAGCATGTTTATTTTTATAAGCTAGTGAGAGAACGATCATTTTGAGGCTGCTTTTTTGATGACGATGTGTTAATTTAGCCACTTGATATTTCAAAACTGTCAAGAAGCCACAACTGTACACATAGTTAGAAGTTAAATCATCGGTTTTTTTGTTGTTTTTTTTTTAATTTAAAATGTTGTTTTGGAGCCGCCTACTGGCGGCCAAAACCAACAGCAAAGTGCTGTTCTCTGAAGTTCGTAGAGCCAGAGTTGAGGCTGGAAGGAGCGTGAGAGATCCTGTGCTGGAGGGGTGGGGGTGGGAGGGCGGAGGGCAGGGGGGAGCAAGGCTCCTGGGACCAGACACACACTCTAATGCCGGCCCCAGCCCTGACCAGCTCTGTCGCTTTTGAGCAAGTTACTTAATTTCTGAGCCTCAGTTTCCTTTTAGTCAAATGGGACAAATAAGTACCTCAAGTCTGTCACATATAATAAGCATTCAGTACATTGTAGCTCTAATTATTATATAAACATTTTGTCGATAAAGACACTCAGACCCAAGGACGCTAAGTGACTTGCTCAGTCATACAACTGGTTTGAAGTGAACTTGTGGTTAATATTTACATGGTGCCTGCTGTGTGCCTGCTTTTAAGTGATACATACTTAATCCTCACAATGGCACTACCCTGAGAAAACTGAGGCACCGAGAAGTTACTATATATCCTAAGTACACACAAGTTCCGGGGAGCAGAATCAAGATTACAAACAAAGCCATGCGGCCTCTAGGTTGGTTGCTTGTCTCAAAAATGAGAAAATAAATCACACGAACAAGCTCTTCCAGACTAGTAACTCCTTTTCTGAGTTCTCAAACTAGAATGCTGTACCCCATAAGTATTAAACTCAGCCATCTTTCTCTGCCCACAGAGCATTTCTACTCATGAAATATGAAAACATTGATGATAAAAAAAAAAGAAAACATTGATGATAAAATGTTAGGTAATAAAGCGGGATACAAAATTGCACATGCATTAGCCTACAACTGTGATAAAAAGAAACTGTAGAAGAAAATGTACAATATGTTAACAATGATGGCAACAAAGCATGGAATAATAACTAGTTTCCTTATTTACTTTCCAAACTTTCTAAATGTGGTTTGGTTCATTTTATAATGAAAAAGACATTTTTTTAAAGGGAGGGAATGGAGGTATTTTGAGCCAAGCAGAAGAGGGACAAAGCTGCCTTCTTGAAATGCTGGGGACCAGACACTTTGTCTCTTTTCTCCACTGGGGTGAGACAGCCAGGCTTGCAGGTGCCCCAGAGAACAGCAGCGCCGCCTAACCTAGCCTTCATTCCTCTCCCTCCTTCCTAAATTGCAGAGCTGTGTTTGTAAATGTGTCCTCTTAGGACACCTGCTTTCTCTGGAATTTTTCACTTTACTTTTATCATTGTCCTAGAGTTGTGAATATGAAGAAGTCAGTGGTATGTGGTGAGGAGGAAGTCTGAAGTTCTGCTTTGCCTTTTAGCTCCACATAGAACCAGCCCCATGGAGAGCCTCCATTCCTGCGTGGGAGCCAAGGTCAAGAGTAGCAGTGCCTTGGTAGGGACAGTCTCTGGGTCATTGTGAGGATAGGCCATCAAGACATTAGAAAGATTTTTCTAAAACAGTATTGTCCAATGAAAATATATATGCATGTTTAAATGTTTAAGTAGCCACATTAAAAAGGGGCAAAGAAATAGGTGAAATTAATTTTGTTTATATATTTTATTTAACCTAATATATCCCAAATTAAATAAGATTAAAAATTTAGTTTCTCAGTCACACTAGTCACATTTCAAATGTTCATTCACCTAATGTTCCTGGCAGCCACCTCACTGGACAATTTTAGTGTATTGGGGTCTCTCCAACAGCTACTGGTGCTTTGTGACAGCTATAGAAAGCAGGGCCAAAGGAACTTTGCAAAGTTAGACCAACCTCACTTCAGGAAACCGAAAGAAGATTGACTTGTGCCGTCCCATGGAAAGCTCCTCCAGAGACACCTTTCCTGTGGCAGAGCTGCGTGTGTTCCAGGCAAAACCTGGCTTCCATGTTATGGTTTTGGAGCTGCAGCCAGAGGGTGCAGTTTGCAGTTAGGAACTTGCAGCTGCCCAACCACAGTGGCCCCAGCATGTTTTCTGCCTTGCAGCTGCTACTTAAGTGGCCTGGGCCCCAGTGACTTACCTCATGTGGCATCACATTTGGGGGATAAGGGCTCATTCAAGACGAGCAAGATTTTCCTGTGGGGTGCTCCCTCCCCACCCAGCAGCTCTCACTGGTGCAGGGGCTGAGTCCAGCCCTGTACTCTGGAGAATTGGCATTATTCTCCTAACCGGGTCAGCAGACACAGAATTGTAGTTGGGGCCAATACCTGCCTCGATAATTTAAGAGAAATGGGGAAAAGATTTTGCAAATATCTTTTTTCCCTCCTAGCATATATGCTCAAAACCTTTATTTACACATCAGCTCATCAGCTCATCAGCTGTTTACACATGGGATAGGTCATCTTTTGGGATATGTCAGGCCAATTACACAGCCCACTTTTCTTCTAAATTCTCTTACATGGAACATAAAGCTGACTTTGTGTTCTCGTACTAGAGCTCCAGACTTCTGGCCATGTTGCTTTCCAGAAGCGTTTCAGGAAGACTGGTTATGCAAGTGATACTTCCTGTTTACCCGCTTTTCATAATGAATGGCTGAGGATGACAGATTGTGACCACAGAAGTATTCCAATGCCGTTTATTTGAGCACACATTTGTAGTACTGCACATGGGCAGTAGCCTGCAGTGTGCACATAAAGAACTGAACCAGGAGCCTCATCAGCTACAGAGTCGAACTACATTTACAGCTAAAGATTGTCTTGAAAGTGAAATGTCAAGAGGCTGAAGTTAGGGATTCAAGACTGACACTCCCTGGATGGTCTCACCCACTCTTATGGTTCCTGTCATCCCCTTTGTGTTGATAACTCCCAAATCTGTGCCCCCAGCAGACACCACGCTCTTGGACTGCAGAGTCCTGTACTCAGCTGCCTTCCAGACATCCCCGGTGTGGGATTTGCAGATTTCCACAATTCCATGTGTCCAGAGTGCACAGCCTGTACCTCCACACGGTTCCTCTTCCACTGAACTATCCCACCATCCCCCCAGTTGGTCAGGCCAAAGACCTGGGGCATCCTTGACTTTTCCCTCCCCTTGACTTCTGGCTTACAAGGTCCTGCAGGATCTGGTCCCCGCTTAGCCTCCGAGCCCGCTCTCACGACCGTCCACCTGGATCTTGAGCCACGCAGAAGGCGCCACATTCTCACTCATCTGCACATGTTCAGTGTTCTTTCTCCTCCTTCCTCTATTCTTGAGCTTCTCAGCCGTTCACAATTGAAGTCATTGATTTCAGGTGTCCTTGCCTGACCTCTGCCCGTGTGGATTTGAGGAGCACCTGGTACTTCTCCTCACGTGGCACTCATCACGCCGGGTTGTTGCACTTGCCATGGGAGGGCCTTGTCCACCGCTGCCTCCGCGGCACTGAGCGCTCGGCCTGACCCGTAATAGGTGCTCAGCAAATATCTGTGACTAATAGTTGACATTGACTGAGAAGTTTGTACCAAGTGCCTTGCTGAGTAGGTTGCCTGCACTATCTCATTTGACAAGAGTAGGATCTGGGAGACTGTCTAGGAGTGGTGATTGTCAGAGTCTGGAGAGACACCAGTTGGCTTCAACCAGGGTGAGAGTGGTGGCGAGAAGTAGGGGGATTCGAGCCAAGTGTGCAGCTAGAGTCAACAGGACTTGCTGGGAGTTTGGATGAGGGGTGGGGTGCGGGGCTTAGGATCAACAGGAGTCGAGGCTGCGGGCTAGGCTTTGGGCCTGACTAACTGCTAGATGCTGCCGCCTCTCCTTCCTGAGTAGAGGGCGAAGGGCAAGTGTGCCTGAGTATGTTTGTAGGAGACAATTAAAAGATCTCTTTGTGGGCTTCCCTGGTGGCGCAGCGGTTGAGAGTCCGCCTGCCGATGCAGGGGACACGGGTTCGTGCCCCGGTCCAGGAAGATCCCACATGCCGCGGAGCGGCTGGGCCCGTGAGCCATGGCCGCTGAGCCTGCGCGTCCGGAGCCTGTGCTCCGCAGCGGGAGAGGCCACCACAGTGAGAGGCCCGCGTACCACAAAAAAAAAAAAAAAAAAAAAAAGATCTCTTTGCTATTTTGCGGGTTTGATATGCCCATCAGGTAGGCAGGCAGAAATGGATATTTAAATCTGGAACTCTGGAATAAGATCAGATGAGGCTGGAGTTCCTCACTGAGAACTCCATGAGGTAGAACCACTGCCTCCTGAAATAGTGTGACTTCCTTACGCTTAGGGCACAAGCCACAGAGCCAGCATTTGAACCCAGGCACAGTGGTCGTTTCCAGTTCTGGTGGCTGTTCACCTGAGTTTTCTACAGTGTGACTTTCTCCATGCCAGCTGTAGGAATTGTTTTGAAGGTCAAAGTACTTGCAGATTTTAAATGTAATTAGGTGTGCTTAACGATCATATACAAGAACAGAACGGAGAAAAGGTGCCAGGGAAAGGTGAGGGCCTGGCGTGGTAGTGGTCACTCACTGGCCTCTATTGCTGGCTTCATTTGGCAGCTTCTGGCCAGTTGACCATGAATACCTAGTCTTTGCTCTACTTACAGAAATGTAGTATTTCAGTTGACATACGTTGTTCAAATTTATCCCTTATTATGAAAGCACAGATGTGAAAAAAACCCAACCCCTTCTATTGCACATTTTGAGATATTTACAGGTTGTATTGGAGTACTCGATTCATAATGTTTGTAAAAAAGAGATATTGCATATCTTGTGTTTGAAAGAAGGGAAGAGCCATAGCTGTAGGCTAAGGCATGTGCTTTTTTCTAAGGGTGGGGATATGTGTGTGTATTTTAAAACCACGTACACATATTACATAAACGTGCTGATTTGAAATAACCTTCTTTTTCTGTTTTATTTTAGGAATGATGACTCTTCTTGCTTCTCGCCTAAGTTGAATAAGCAACTTGTGCACTTTAATCCCCTGTCAGTGCCATCAGGCTGACAGAAGACAGGTTTTTGAAATCTCAGCTATAAAGACATCCAGCCAAAGTCTCAATCTTGCCTTAACAATGTTTCAGAGACTGAATAAAATGTTTGTGGGTGAAGTCAATACTTCTTCCAACCAAGAACCAGAATTTAGTGAGAAAGAAGATGATGAATGGATTCTTGTTGACTTCATAGGTAAGGGTATTCTTAGCCGTTAATCATCACAGCAAAACTGGAAACTCTTGCATCTAGTTTTTGCATAAGTAAACCAGTAACTCTGAAGGTTTTTAAGCCTTAAAAGTAAATAAACAAGAATTTGTCTAAAAAAATTGCAGGAAGCGTTCTGTGCCAGATGATCAGTCGGAGATTGTTTGATGTCAGACTTTGCAGTTTTGCAGCTCTTACACCCCGATCAAATCAGAGGCACTTTAATAGAAAATCCTCATACTAGACAAGCAGTAACCCATTTGGCGCATTATGTGTTTACTCAGCAGAATAGAAACAGTCTTAAAAACTGTTCCTGCAAAACCAACATAATCCATCCCGTACAGTGATACACACACCCCCAACACACACATATGCACACACCTACTAGGTGCTGAGAAATTATAATCATTATGAGTGAATATGAATGGTTTTGTTTCTGACCTAAGTAAAAGGAGGAATGTGAGCATCAGCTAACAGCATCATCTCTTCTTTTTCTGTGCTCTGATGTGATATCAATGTGATACTCCTATCCCATGGGACTTCAACGACGTGTGTGGACTACGATCTAGACACTTGCACTGGTTTCTCAGCAGCAGAAGACGAGGAAGAAGAAGACATCAGTGAAGAGTCACCTACCGAGCACCCTTCAGTCTTTTCCTGTTTACCTGCATCTCTTGAGTGCTTAAGTGATACAAGTGATTCCTGCTTCCTCCAGTTTGAGTCCTGTCCGATGGAGGAGAGCTGGTTTATCACCCCTCCCCCATGTTTTACTGCAGGTGGATTAACCACTATCAAGGTGGAAACCAGTCCTATGGAAAACCTTCTCATCGAACACCCCAGCATGTCTGTCTATGCTGTGCATAACCCCTGCCCCAGCCTCGGTGAGGCCCACTGTGGGACTGAGGAATTTCATAACCCAAGCAGTCCCAGGTACGTTGCTCTCTCCACAGACAGTCTGTTTAGTATGCATTTTATTTATTTCTACTACAGTTCAAAGCTGAGTTTTTAGAAGATGCAAAGTAATCTTATAGAGATTCATGAAAGTGTATGCCTAGTGCACAAGGTGGTTGATGGTATGAAAAAACTTACTCATTTTAGATTTTCAAAACAGTGAGTTATAGCATGGCCCCAGTTACGTAATGGAGAGCTGTCTCGTTTATAAAATCATGCTACTGAATGGAAAGAAAAGACTGGCGTTTCTGCTGAGTATCTTAGAATATAACTCTGGCACTTTATAGACTGGATTATTTGGGGCATCAAATTCGACAAGAATAGTATATCTTAAAATAAATCTCTTATGATCTTCCAAGTAGTCCTAACTAGGTCACATCAAATGGCGCTTAACCTTAAAACCTGAGGAATCTTAAGCATGAAGCAAAATGGCAGATTTACCAAAACATTTTGCTCAGAGAGTTGTTATCTGCCTTACAGAGGAAAGATTTCATACCCAAACAATGTTTTGCTGTTATATGGGTGTCCCAAGTGGTCTGAAAGGCTCTGCTCGAATGGCAGATAGGTTGAGGGCCTGGAAAGGTTTAGGGAGGGTGCCTGGTCAGTGATATGTTCCAAAACAAACTCACAGTCTGTGGCCTTTATTCAGAGACTATACTCAAGATCGCTCCCACCCACTAAAATAAAACTCATGGCCATGTTAATTAGCTCAAAGTCCAGCTAGTTCGTGATGCATGTTAGTGGAAGGTTTCCTATGGTAATAAAGTATTTGCAGGATGCTGGTACTGACTTAGTTCCCTTAGTACCTGTCAAGGGAACAGGTGAATTGTGGTTCGTGCTGTCATCCAAAAGGCCTCTTTTTGGATTGTCCAGGCTCCAACTCTACTAACTAGACCATTGTATATATCTTCTATTTCCTGTTTGCCAAATATAAACAAAGCCCAGACAGCTCATTAATTTGTTAACTTTACCAGAGTTTGCTGCACTCTCAAGTCTCAATATTGTAGATGATCTTGAATGAGGCTAAACATACACTTGTACCAAACTGAAAAACAATTTGCTTATATAGTTACCCAGGCTTTATACTGGGTAAGATCTTTGATGGGACATGTTACGTTAACTGGCACTTTATTCCACACTATAAATTTATCAAGAGGTTAGTGTTTCAGGCATTCCAACAAAAGTTTAAAATATAACTTTTTGGAGGCGGTATTGATTTAATTGCTTTACAGTTGATGCAAATTAATTTCTTCAGTTCTTAGAAATTCTTTCCACCCTGATTTTGATCTCATCTTTGAGGAATTCCACTTGAGAATTTAGCGTGATTAATATCCCCTTTAAATTAGTAACATTTGCATATTTACGTTTCAGTGTTTTTTTTAATTGTGTGTGTATGCATATATGTATTCAGCAGCTTTGTAGACAGCTTATTATTGAAGCAGTACATGTGCACTACAGAAGATTAGAAAATGCAAAAAATTTTTAAATGACGTTCTCACTACCAAGAGATGAATACCGTTAAGACTCTAGGTCATATCCTTCCAGATTGTTCTTTCTGAATGTGCCCATGCACAGGTACATACACCATTTTAACCTAAATGGCATCAAGCTGGATGTACTATTTTATAATCTGCTTCCTTAGGCAATGATCTCTACCTTTTTTTTCCCAGTAAAATTTTACTACATCAACTACACAAACCATTCTCAGATTTGCCCGCTAGAGTCCAGAATATTTCATCTAGTTTGTCCAAACCAGCATCCAGTTCAGGACCTTGCACTGCATCTGGTTATGTTTGCAGTTTTGATGCAGTGAGAATGTTCATTTTTTTATATCTTGTTTGTTACTGTATCTTGTTATATGTTTTGATATAACACATAGGGTAGTTAAATAAAGGATCAAATGAACACAATTTTATATGAATTCTTTTTGAACATAAGAAAGTACTGCAAATGTTTATAGTTTTATAATAATTAAACATTTTTAAACATCTTTATATTTGGATTTGAAATTCTTATAAGAAAGGCCCACTACATCAAGATAGAAATAAGATGTCACCAAAATTAGGAGGATGGCTCTGTAGTAAATATTTGTATTTTCTGAGCAAGAAATAAATCATATGTCTTTCAAAAGTTAGATTGTTTCCATCCTGTCTATCCTTGAAGAGATTACCATAAAGCACATAAAAGTAAGGTGCTTCATAATTAAAGATGGGCTTCAGAGTATGTACTTTATTGCATTTTAGCCTTTATAAATATTGTTTGTGAAGGTTTATGTGCTATCATAATCTTGAATTAAGTAATACATGTGCCTTTAATGACCCATAGTAAACCAGTTATAATAAAGAAAAGTTGACCACATACTAATAGTAAAATTAAATAGCATTTTAAACCTTACTAGTGATTTAATAGTTCACCATTTAACATTTGTAGGGCCAGGAAAAGCTGCTTATAAGACTCACTGGCACAGAGTAAGTATATTCCCTTTGAGACTGTGTGATATGTGTATCAGTCTGAGCAGGGAGGCGACGGACTCAAGGCACCCACCTTTTAAAAACCGCTGTCTTTATTTTAACTGCTCTCTATTAGTTTCTTAATGTGACCTGCTTTAATTCTACCATTTAATAAAAACAATATATTAAAAGATCATTGTGTTTTCCTCTAGTGGTTATAGGCAGAATATATAACTGCCTTTCCTGTGTAAAATAACCCTTAAAAATCTTGAAGTTCTTCATTATGTGTAAATATAGTTTAGATCTATTGATTAGCTTTTAATATAGAAAACATGTAATAATTATATGGTTTGTAGCCATATTTTAAGATTGTGTTCTCCCTAAGGGTTTTTATAACATTGCTATGCAAATGCCATTACAAAATGTGCCCTGTTGTGATATAAGTTTAAAACTTAGAATTGTTTTCTGTAATAAGCAGGTAGCTTCTTACTGAGAATTTTAAATGAGTAGAATTTCCTTATGCATGTTTCTAGTAAATACAGATCTAAAGCTTGTTTCCTAGAACATTTTACTTATAGACAGAAAACACCTGTGAAGGTGCTATTGGCGCGGGGCATCAGTAGCAACCCTGCCTCATAACCATGGTCTTTGGAGTGTGACCTATGTTGGAATATTGGTCGAGTCAGTTAGTAATTGTGACCTTAACCTCTCCGAGCCTGAGTTTTCTGATCAGTAAAATCTGGGAGTTAAAATAGTTTCCTTTTAAGGTTGTAGTGAGAATTAAAACACACGTTAGTTCCCCTCCTAGGAAGCTTATATAAATGTGTTTGGTGTATAACTGAAATTCACTCAAAGTGTAAAGCATTTTTTAAAAAATACAGCCCACTTAATTAACCACCTGTGGATTCTATGGCCTATTTCGATTGGAAGTTGGCTTCTCCTTTCTACCATTATCAGTCAGTGTGGTCACAAAATATAAACTTGTCTGTCAGCCATGAGACACTAGGCTCTCATTCAACCATAACCAAATTAGTATCGCAAATTGAATTGCCAGGTAGCTTTTTCAGTCTCATTAATAACATACTCTGTTACTTAATACACCCCCATTTTTTTCTGTTTCAGAGTGGAAGCTCAGAATGAAATGGGGCAGCACATTCATTGCTATGTTGCAGCTCTTGCTGCTCATACAGCTTTTCTGGAGCAACCCAAGAGCTTTCGCCCTTCCCAGTGGATAAAAGAACACAGTGAAAGACAGTCTCTGAACAGAAATAGCCTTCGTCGCCAAAATCTTACCAGGGATTGCCACTCTCGGCAAATCAAGCACAATGGCTGGGCTGTCCATCAGCCCTGCCCACGTCAGTACAATTACTAAGAATTTCAAGTGTGTTTGGTTGGTTTCTCTTGGTTTGTGCATATGTGTGTGCATGTGTGTGTATGGACGATGAATATGCTGTCTCTTTACAGACAACTGATGACCAATCACACAGTTTTATTGGTATGTTTAGACACTATCTTGAAGACCAGATTTACATGCTGTGTATCACGTAATGCCTTGCTCTTAACATTTACTTTTTTGTAAATTTTTTCAGAATATTTTTGGAAACATATCAATACAATTACAGTGTTTAGTGTTTGGGAATGTCTTTAAGTCTATTACAGTGTACACAAGTTAGCAATTTAAAGAGATTTCTTCCCAAGTATGAGAATAGGCATCTTTCAATTTCATTTTATTTGGTATTAATCAATCTTTTGAGTAAGCAGAAATTTATTCTCAGGGTCAGCCGTACACTTTATTGACCAGTACTTGATAATCTTTTCTGTATATAGCGAATACATTTTTACACACTAACATGAGCATTAACAAGTGATGTGGTTGCCACAGATATAATGGAATTATGGCTGAACTTTCTTCTGGAAGAAAACTTGATATATTTCTGTGTGTATGGGTTTTTTATTTCCCAGATTAGCCATACAGTTCGTTTTGGAGTTCAGGTACATTAAGTGTTAGCGAACAGTACATTCAGTAATTCCGATGTGACTGTGAGACATGGTACAGACATTACAGGCATCGTGGGACAGCAGCACTCGTCTCACATGCAGAGGGATTAAATTAGACCTGTGAACTTACATTTGAAAAAACGTGTGTCCATAACTAAACCACTGGTCTGCTGTTTGTTTGGATTCTTTCCTGCCAGCTCTGCCTACTCGCCACCTCACATCAGCTGCAAATTCAGAAGTACTTGTCCTGGCACTTGAGTGACTTCCTATTTATATGTGCCGAAGGGAAGAGAGAGGCTTTATATTTCTGATGCAGTGATAGATCCTCTGCCACGGAGACTGTCCTGCCGAGTGGCAAGCAAGGGTGAAGGGGATCCCTGGTGACATCTCTTCGTAGCATCTAAATGAAGGGTGACAGGTTGGCTTCCTTGAGTTTTCATATTTTTGTTTTAACTCGGGCTTCGGGCAAAACCTTTAACCACTTTGGCCTCTGTTTCCTCCACCAGTGGGGGAGCAGTGGTGCGTACCGCCCTCACAGTTGCTGGGAGGACTGTATACTGACTTGAAGTGGGGCTGCCGAGAACTGGTCCTTGCGTGAGATTCCAGGGGCCTCCCTGCCGAGTCTGGTGATGGGGGTGGGGCTGTGGCAACTCCGCTGCCACAGCTGCTCCTCAGGCGATGCTGACGAGGCCGGGGCGGGGCTCCGTTCACACAGAGGCCAGTTCACTTGTCGCAGAGGAAATGGATTTCCTTACCTCCAGCCTCTCACTTTATTGTCTAGCGGCTGTAATGGGTTTCGCTGAGCCATCTGCACTGTCACCAGCTTCCTCTGAAATTAAGTTAAACGTATTTACAATCCAAAGCACATTCTACATAGAGCAGTACTATCACCTTCATAGTCAAATAGCTTATTTTTCCATCTCCTCTGCAACCCTAATTAAATAAGTACACGGCTATACAGTGTTGTCAAGGGCAAAAGCAGCATATAGTTATATGAAGTATTAGTATATTCTTCAGTAACCCTGTAGCAGTTGGATGCAGGCAACCATGGGAGACTTTTTTTAAGCCAAGAGCTGTGCTCTTTTCTGACTAGACTGGGGTATGTGGAGTCAGCAGAGGTTCAAATAGCTTAGTTAGGTGGTGGTGGTAGGTTGTTCGTCCACTGGCTGTGCCGAAGGGCCAGGAATGTCTCTTTAGAACAAGAGTCTAGATCCCCCTTCTCTCCTTAGTCCCCTTCCATCTCAGCTACCCCTTTATTTATTTGTCTTCTAATAAGAGGCCAAGTCTGTAAACTTTTGTCAAACTGAGCTAGAAGTTATTTTGTTACTATTTGTGTTTACCAGAGTTGGGAGATACGGTAGAGTTTTCATGAAGGTGTGTATGTTTTCTACCATGACTGTTAAAAGGGCCGTATGTTGCTAACCTGAGCATAGATGTAAGCCTCTGAATACATGGGGGTCTCTTTTTTTCATATATTAAATGCAAGTTGTTAGTACCTCATGAGTTAAAGGAGTTCAGCCATGAGAATTTGTTTGGCAGCGTGAACAGACGTGTATATAAAACTGCAATGGTCTTTTTTTACTATTATTTTTTCAGATTTCCTAATACCTTAAATACATATACATCTCTATCAGTTACTGACTTTTTGTTTGCCTTATTTGGGCCAAGTTTTTTATGCTTCGTACCTGGAAAACAAATGATTTCAGTCTTTGCGATGTTTTTTCAGTGTAAGGGTTACCGCACACCATCCGTGATATCATACTGTCGTTTCTGTATCAGTATCTAAGGTTTCTGTCCAAAATTGGCACATGTAAGTATTAAGGAAAGTGGTTATATAATGCAGTTGAAGTTCTTGGTCATTAGATGTTTGTTAGGGATCTACTATGTGCGAGACGTTAAGACCAATAGTAAGAGAGTGATGTTGACTGTTAAGTATTCTTTGAAACATGGCTGAAATGCAGCTTATTATAAGTTTATGATTTTTGCTATTGTACATATTAGTGGTTTACAATGTGCTTTAGTGCATATTCCTTAAAAATTTAAGCAGTGAGAAATAAGACCCCTTTGAATTTAGTGCGCTCTGTTCTAAACTGATAATATAGAATGTTACTTGGAAAAAGTCTGGAATATGTGGTGCACACAGCAGTGTTTCATGAATGAGTTTCTTAGTTTTTATAATGCACCATGTTTCTCAAAGTTTGTGTTTTTTGTTAATAAAACATTTTATAATGTATATCCTATGTTTATTACTTTTTCTTCTGCACTTAGTTTGATTATGTACTGCACCATAAGTTGAAGATTAACCACCCATTATTTATCTTCTGTGGCAATTTATAATATATGTTTGGGTGGGTGGGGAATTTTTTGCAGCAGGTGCAAAGTGATTGGATTTTTTACTTACTGTTCCAGGGAGCTTTTTTAACATTCATTTCCTGTGCATGTTTTCAGTTCCCATGCAAACTGTTCCTGTTTACATACCTTCCATGTTGTATCAGTACTTTGATTCTAGTGAGATGACAGTTTACTTAAAACTTGAGAGGGCCATTCAGCATTGCCTAATGTTTTTACTTCTCAGATCTGTGTAGTACACTGGTTTGTAATCTCTATGTCTTCCTTGAATCTGGGTGTCTCTGCTATTTCTCTTCCTCCTCAAGGGAATATATTGTCTTATATACTCTTTAAGAAAAGAGAGCAAAGAAGGGTATCTTTCTTATTCTCATTTTCTTTGAGTTGGAAACAAACAACCCAAAAAAATGAAGGACTCCAACCAGAAGATAGACATTTAAATTTAAATAGCTTAGTGGAGAAAGTTCAAGAGTTTCCAAATATTCGTTTTTGTTTTTAGAATCAGTTAAGAGACTGCTCCTTGTACTGGAGATACTAGCATATGTTTGTAATGTTACCTTAAAATTATGTTTTTATTTTATAAGTCCCATACATACTGGTTAAATTCTTTGAAAAGTTGGGCTACTATCATGGATAGGTTCACTGCCGTCGGCCCTGTTGGTTATTATAAATGGCATCCTTACCTACTGAATGCTTAAAGTTTTATATAAAATGCTTTATTTAGAAAACATACAGTGGTGTCAGCCTTGCCATGTACCAATTTCACTTGAAATGTGACACCAATTACAGTGATTTGGGGTGGAGAAAGAGGTCCTGGAAAGCATACAGATAAGGATATCTTTTCCTATTTGCAACAGTATCCTTTATGTGGGAGGAGAAGTTACTGTTCCAAGGAAGGCAGCTTAAGTGGATATTCTTTTGTGCGTCATTGAGAATTTTCCTTAAAACATTTTTTTTAAATTGTGTCATTGTTAAATGCCCAATTTTGCTCAGTATTTGCCTGAAGTTTTAGTACTTGTTTTCTAGGAGGGCTTCTAAAAACCAAACCAGTACTTGGGGAGGTGGGATGTGTGTGTTTCCAGGCTTGCTGTGTATGAGTGGTTTTGCTTGCTTTTTGGTTGTGTTTTCCTCCAGAGGTTTGGAACCTTAATCAGTAATTGTGTGTGTGTTTTTTAAGTGGCTTTGGTTTTTTGTTGTTGTTGTTTGTTTTTTTCTCAAGTAAAATTGTGAACACATTCGCTTTTCAAGGGCAGGGCATCAGTTCTAGAGACTGAAGAGTATTTGTAGGTTGTACTATGTGCCTTCTTGATGTGTTTCTGGACACAATTTTTTTTCGACAACTTGAAAACTCAAAAGGGACATTTGATTAGGTTATATACTGTACATCAATCTATGCACAAATGGCAGCTTGTTTTCTTGAGCCACTGTCTAAATATTTTTTTCTGTTTTTATAGAAGGTTTTTATACTGATTAGATCATAGATGGTCAGTTTTATACACAGACTAAACAATACAGCACTTTGCCAAAAATAAGTGTAGCATTGCTTAAACATTGTGTATTAACACCAGTTCTTTGTAATTGGGTTCAGTGGTGTATTTTGCACTACCTGGAGCTATGGTTTTTAATCTGTCAGTAAATAAAATGTGCTTTAACTTCACATTTGTCAAAGATTCTCTTATTTTTGTCTTTATGGTCATTAGTCTTAAAACTACGTACAACTTACTTAAAATACTTGCTTTTTAGTTTTACTTGTCCAAAAGATATATTTAATATGCACTTTAAATACTTTTTTTAAACTAATTTTTATTGGAGTATATTTGATTTACAATGTTGTGTTAGTTCCTGCTGTACAGCACTTAAAATATTTTTTAACTTGCATAAATTAGCATATTAACATTTTTCATCTAAAATGAATAATCATTTATGTGAACATGAATTTGAGGATGACCCTCAGCCAGAACCTTTTCCCTCCAGCCAATCTGTATTAAAAAACAAATGTAGAATTTAATACACTGGTTCTTAGCCTTTTTAAAGTAAGCTTGGGGCCTCCCTGGTGGCGCAAGTGGTTGAGAGTCCGCCTGCCGATGCAGGGGATACGGGTTCGTGCCCCGGTCTGGGAGGATCCCATATGCCGCGGAGCGGCTGGGCCCGTGAGCCATGGCCGCTGAGCCTGCGCGTCCGGAGCCTGTGCTCCGCAACGGGGGAGGCCACAACAGTGAGAGGCCCGCATACCGCAAAAAAAAAAAATAATAAAGTAAGCTTGGTGAATTCTTAATAGCTCCTCTTCCAGATAAATGCAGACACAATCTTACATAAACATTTCAGGACAATATGGACATCCCTGAGGTCCACTGATACCCCCTATTGTGGCACTGTAGTGTTTTTTGGGTTTTTTGTTTGTTTGATTGTTTTTGCCACACCACTCGGCTTGTGGGATCTTAGTTCCTCAACTAGGGATTGAGCCTGGGCCAGGACAGTGAAAGCGCCGAGTCCTAACCACTGGACAGCCAGGGAATTCCTGTGGCACTGTAGTTTAAATAGGCCAGTAAACATTCAGAATACTTGAATAGGAAGCACAAAGAATAACTCCTATATTAATGGATCCTTGGGGAAGATAAGGATTATAGAACTATAGCTTATTATTTCAAGACATTTTTATCATCTCTTGAGACTCTCAGCTGAGATGAAAAGATTGGGGGCAGGGGTGAAGAAGAGGGGTCACTCCAAAGATGAAAATAAGGTCATGAAAGTTGTCTTGGGATGGAGCAGCTTGAAATGAAAGAGCCTAACCTGGAGTGGCAGGTGAATGGTTGTTGCTGAGAAGAGTGTTTAAAAAGGTCCACTTACAAGGTGGCTGGAATGTCAAAGGAATCTATTAGCAGCTCCATCACATCTCAAGGGCAATGACTGCATGGAATCTAACGTAGGTGAGTCAGAAGTAACGGTGGCTTGTGGGGGATGGGTATGTCGGGGTTTCACAGTTTGACATATGGCCTAAGATTATCTGCTCCTTTGTTTGAATCTGTACTGACCAGAAGAATAGTCACTGTCTGTAAAATATAAAACATTAGGAACCACCAAATGTTTACACACAGGAGAATAGTTGAAAATACTGTGGTTCATTGCACAATGGAGGTCAGTGCACATCAATAATAATAAAAAAGAAGATCTGTGAACTGATTTGGAGTGATTTCTGAGGCTCTTAAGTGTAAAAAAGCAAAGTGCAAATGAGTATCTAGAGTAAAATACCCTCCATGAAAGAAAGAAGATGTAAGAAAACACACATGTATCTGCTCATTTGTACAAAACACAGGAAGAATAAACCAGAAACGAAATCTTCAGAGGGCAGGTAAAAAAACTGAAGAGAGGAATTGGAACAGGTTCATGGGGGTGAGGAAGGAGGAATATTTCTGAGTATCCCTTTTGTATAGCTTTGGCTTTTAGAACCATAGTGATGCTTCCAACACCTCCCAAAATAAAAAATGAAAATCAACCAGCGTGTGTGTGGGTGAAGGAGGAACCCCAAATAGGAACCAATTACAACTGGACCTATTACAAATGATAACCTAACCACACTGAAGGGAATTGGGATGAAAAGAATTAAGTAACTGGAAATTAGTATTTTGACTGGGTACTATAGGGGTAAGATGAAAAGAACTGTGCACAAATAAACTAGTAGTAATCTGTTGCTCACAGAGGTATGAGTTAATAATTGTCATTTTGTATAATGTCATTGTGTATACTAGGACTGAACACACCCCATGAGGCAGACACACCCTAAAGTGACCCCTAGTGAGTCACAGCTTCTGTAATCCCTTTTCCTTCAGTGAAGGCTGAACCAGTGCAGTGGTTGCTTCTAACCAGTAGAATATGGCAAAGGTGAAGGGACTTTGCAGGTGTAATTACAGTCCCTAATCAGCTGATTTTAAGATGAAAATAGTCTCCTGGATGGGACTGACCAATCAGGCAAGCCCTTTGCAAGACAGTCTAGAGGTCATGGACTTGAAGCTCTCTTTCCATTGCTGGGTTTGAAAAAGCAAGCTGCTAGGAATTCTATAGCCACAAAGAAATGAATCTGCCAACAACCCAAGGGACCATGGAGACAGATCCCTCCTCAGTCAAGCCTCCAGATGAGAAGGCAGCAGAGAACCTAATATGCTGTGCCAGACTTCCGACCTACAGAAACTGAAATAATAAATGGGTATTGTTCTTAGCCACTAAATTTGTGGTAACTTATTATGAAGCACAGAAAATGCATTAAACTGTTGCTAAGGAAATGGGGACGGCTAGAATGGGCTTTAATGGTGTTAAAATGGAATGGAAGGTGTCAGGGTGAACCAATTTTTAATAGATGTACAGATAAATATAGAAATAAGCACAGATGTGTATGTGTGCTAATGTACACACACACACGCACACACAAACACTTCCTTGAGAGGGCCCCTGAGAGTAGCTATTATAACA
Source organism: Mesoplodon densirostris (assembly GCF_025265405.1). Taxonomy (NCBI): domain Eukaryota; kingdom Metazoa; phylum Chordata; class Mammalia; order Artiodactyla; family Ziphiidae; genus Mesoplodon; species Mesoplodon densirostris. The sequence goes on along the minus strand of NC_082673.1, from coordinate 52,948,625 downwards.
CCTAGCACCCAGAACTTGGTTCCTATACTCTTTCTCCAATAAGAGAAATCAGAGCTCCTTGAAGAAGTGATTCATTCCAGGGCTGCACAAGGAATATTAAAGATGATCTTGGGGAGCCAGAAAATAAATCCTTGTAAAAGGATGAGGGTATGTAAAGAAGATGAAGGAGCCAACTGAGGCAGCTCCTAATGGTGAAAAGCTGGCACAATTTGAACAAAAATTTTTAAATATTTAATTATTACTCATAGAATGAAATAAGTATCCATGACTCTATATTGATAAAAAATAAATAAATGGGGGAGAAGAGTGAACTCTTCTATATGAAAGAATTCCAGTTCACAAATAGAGTAAGCAAAATACAAAATCATCTTTAGGCAAACACCGCAGTAATAACTGTCACAGGCAAATTATTGTGGGCAGAGATTTGAAGATTTGAAATGTGGCATCATAGTCTCAAAGTGTCTCCCCCATTATATTTATCAATCATTGTACAAAGGTAAAAATAGTAACTCAATAGCGGAGATACCCAGTAGACAACACTTAGCCAAGTGATCAAGGTTAACATCACCAGTAATAGGACATATTAACATCATTAACACCCCCTTAATGTGATACACTGAGAAGGACACATCACTTCTGTGGCAGTCTTATCAAAAAGACCTAATCTTGATCCATGAGAAAACGTCAGACAAACCCAAATTGAGAGACATTCTACAAAACACCTGAGCAGTACTCATCTCAAGTGTCAAGGACATGAAAAATAAGGAAAGAATGAGGAACTGTCACAGGTTGTCAGAGGATTAAGTAGACCCAACAATTAAATGCAATGTGGGGTCCTCGAATAGAAAAAGGACCTTAAGTGAAATTCAAATAAAGTTGTAATCCTATTTAATACGATATTAGCATTTATGTCCTGATCATGATAATTGTACTGTGATTATATGTTTTTAACATTAGGGGAAGTTAGATGAAACGTATTATTTTTGCAACTTTTCTGTAAGTCTGAAATTACTTCAAAATAAGAAATGCTCCAATGAGTGAAGAGAAAAGCCACAAAGTGGGAGAAGATTTTCACAACACATAATCAACAAAGAAATACATAAAGAATACATAAAGAAATCTGACAAAACATTAAAAAACAAAAAAGTTCAAAAATGTAATAGAAGACTTCCCTGGTGGTCCAGTGGGTAAGGCTCCACGCTCCCAATGCAGGGGGCCCGTGTTCGATCCCTGGTGGGGGAACTAGATCCTGTATGCCGCAACTAAGAGCCCGCATTCCACAGCAAAGATCCCACGTGCTGCAACTAAGACCCGGAGCAGCCTAAATAAATAAAAGTAATTTCTTCTCGGAGTGTACTAGGTATAAAACTTAGTTTAAAAAAAAGTAATAGAAAAATGGTTAAAAGCCTTGAACAGGCACTTCAAAATAGAGGAAACTCAAATGACCAACTAATTATTTGAAAAGATGCTAATTAATTATGATGGGAATGCAAACTAAAAGCATAATGAAATACCATTATATATTCATTTGATTGGCAAAAATTCAACACTGACAATACCAAGTGTAGATGGTCTACTGTTGATATGCATACCCTGTGTCCTGGCAATTCCATCCCAGGTGTAGACCATACAGAAATGTGTGCTTCTGTGCATCGACTCATGTACCAGAACTTTCATTTCAACATTTTTTTTCCAAAGCCAGAAGCTTGAAACAACCCAAATGTCCACCAGTGGTAGACTGGATAAATTGTGGTGCACTCGTGCAATAGACTACTATATAACAGTGAAAGTAAACAACCTGTAGCCGTACACATCAGCATGGATGATGCTTAAAATGTGTGAAAAAAGAAAATCACAGAAGAATGTCTGCAACATGATTTCAACAATATGAAATTCAAGAGTGAGGCTGAGCTAACAATACATCATTTGGGAGAGCATTCATAGCTGCACAAATATGAAGAGCAAGTGAGTGATTACTACCCAGATTAGGATGGTGGTTACCAGGCAGGGCAGAGGAGGTGTGTTTGACAGGGCCCAGTGTAAGATGGGCTCCCAAAACCCTGGCCCTGTCCTATTTCTTAGCCTAGGTATAAGACTGTAGTTATGTGTTATACATCGTTATACACGAATGGATGAATATCTCACAATTCTTTTTTTTTTTTTTTCTTTTTGGCTGTGTTGGGTCTTTGTTGCTGTGCGCGAGCTTTCTCTAGTTGCAGCGAGCGGGGGCTACTCTTCATTGGGGTGCACAGGCTTCTCATTGCGGTGGCTTCTCTTGTGGAGCACGGGCTCTAGGCACACGGGCTTCAGTAGTTGTGGCGCATGGGCCTAGCCACTCCGCAGCATGTGGGATCTTCCCGGACCAGGGCTTGAACCTTAGTCCCCTGCATTGGCAGGCGGATTCTTAACCACTGCGCCACCAGGCAAGTCCCCTCACAATTCTTAAAAGATATATACGCACATACTTATTTAATACCTCCCAAAGGCTAGACGTGAAACTTCCTCTAGAGAGAACTGGGGTCTAGGAGCTAGGGTTGGAGAGAGATATACTTTTCACTGTGTACATCCTTTTCTATTTAACACTACTTAAATAAAACTAAATAAAAATTTTTTCAGTTTCTTGGTTCTATTCCAGACCTACTGAATCAGAATCTTGGAGGATGCCTGGGAATCTGGGTTCTTCCAGCTCCCTGTGTGATTTTTAGGCAGCTGAGGTTGAGAACCCCTGGTGTCAGTAGAGGGAAGTCAGCTGACTGTGCTGTCAGGAATTCCTGACATGGGCTAGAATCCAGTTCTCCTCCTTCCCCGGAAGTCGAGAGCCCTAACCCTCTCCTTGGAAGAGGAAATCCCAGACACGAGTTGGCTGAGTGGAGGAAGCCACGGGGTCCGGCTCTTGAAGGCTGCTTGTTCACGTTGCTGCTCTGGACACAGGGAGGCACCGGCCCACCCACCATAAAGTTCTTTCTTGGTCTCAGGGGGCCAGCCAGAAAAGAGTGTGACTGCTCCCTGTGCTGTTTTCTGTCATATCCTTCTTTTTTTTTTTTTTTTTGCGGTACGCGGGCCTCTCACTGTTGTGGCCTCTCCCGTTGCGGAGCACAGGCTCCAGACGCACAGGCTCAGCGGCCATGGCTCACGGGCCCAGCCGCTCCGTGGCATGTGGGATCTTCCCGGACCGGGGCACGAACCCGTGTCCCCTGCATCGGCAGGCGGACTCTCAACCACTGTGCCGCCAGGGAAGCCCCACATTCTTCTTTCTTGATCTCCTTTCTTCCTTTAGTGGTACTGCCTCAGTCATCTGGCTCATTTAGCTCATGGATTATATGCAATGGAGAAGTAGTATGACTTGAGTCCTGTGTCTTTGGGTTAATTTTAGGTTTAAAACACTACAGTATCGGGGACTTCCCTGGCGGTCCAGTGGTTAAGACTGCCCTTCCACTGCAGGGGGCGTGGATTTGATCCCTGGTTGGGGAAGTAAGATCCTACATGCCACGGGGCCAAAAAAAAAGGTAAAATAAAATACTAACGTATCCTTCTTTAGCATACAAATTCATACTTCAAACAAAAACTTCTGCCTGAATTTACAATTTAGGATCCCATAATACTGCAAATCTAGACCTGGCCTGTCTAGTATGGTAGCCCCTAGCCACATGTGGCTATTTTAATTAAAATCAAATAAAATTTAAAATTCAGTTCCTCAGTCACACTAGTCATATTTCAACTGCTCAACAGCCACATGTGGCCAGGGGATACTGTATTAGACAGCTCAGATATAGAACATTTCCATCATCCATAAAGTTCTATTGGGCAGTGTTCTCTAGACCTATCAACAGTTCCACAGCTCCTACGTAGCAATCTCAGACCACTACTCTGCCATGCAGCTTTCCCCTCCACGTTACCTGCTTCAAGTTATTAGAAATATACAGGCTGTCATCCTCTTTCTTCATGGCCACCCTCCTTCCTATCCAGCCCTGACGCCATTCTGCACCATTTGGGCCATTCTCATGATCACATGCTCAACTCTGAATCTTTTCTCTTTCAGACATGCCTGCTCTGCTAATCTCCAACCTCCTGTCAATCCGAATGCAGGACTTTGTTTCTATGCCTGAGCTGCCTACGAGCTACTGGAGGAAATCACCCAACTGTGGGGATCGGGGCCATGAGACACTCAGGGGTACAAGCTCAAGTGCCACTGTTGGGCCGTCCTGTTGTGTGCCCCTCATCAACTCTATATAATTCCCCTTCTCTACTCTCCTCAAGACCCCTAACCCAGTGCTATCAAACTTTAATGTGCAAGCAAATCACTTGGGAGACCTTATTAAGAATGCAGATTCTGATCCAGTAGGTCTAGGGTGAGGCCAGAGATTCTGCATTTCTAACAAGCTCACCTTAGAGAAGTTTGTAAAGCTGAAAAATGGATTAGTAGTTAAAGAGCTGACCAGGCTTTGTCTATGATAAACGAAGCCTCTAAAGTAACAGCAACAGAGTCTGAAGTGATGTCTTCCCTGGACAGCTTTTTTCTCAACCAGCCTCCCAGGACCCACCCTGTCACTATTATCTCTGAAACCCTGGGAGGCCCCGGCCAAGGTCCCCTGCTTCAAACCAAGCCTGGGCCGCAGGAGACACGAAGAGCCCCTGGCTTTGTCTCCCTGATGAGCCCAGACTGTGTCAGTGGCACTGCTCAGGAAGGGAGTCAAACTGGTTAGTACGTTGCACTTAGAAGTTCCTGAGTTTTGGGCTTCCCTGGTGGCGCAGTGGTTGAGAGTCCGCCTGCCGATGCAGGGGACATGGGTTCGTGCCCCGGTCCGGGAAGATCCCACATGCCGCAGAGCGGCTGGGCCATGAGCCATGGCCGCTGAGCCTGTGCGTCTGGAGCCTGTGCTCCGCAACGGGAGAGGCCACAACAGTGAGGGGCCCGCGTACCGCAAAAAAACAAAACAAAACAAAAAAAGTTCTGGAGTTTTACAAGTAGGCAGTAGTTTTTCTGGGAAAAAAAAAAAAATTACAAATATCCAGAAATCCAGAGCAAGTTAGAAAGCCTTGGAACTAAGGAACAACTTACAAAAAACAGTTTTGCTGACCCAAAAATATGTTGCATTTGGCAACACATGCTGGAGAATGAATTTGCAGCCCCAGAGTTCTGCAGAAGTACCTGAGGGACTACTAACATAACAAAACTTCCGTTAATACACTTGCTCTTAAAAAGCAAACGTGATGAGACCTCCCTGGTGGCGCAGTGGTTAAGAATCCACTTGCCAATCCAGGGGACACAGGTTCGAGCCCTGGTCTGGGAGGATCCCACATGCCACGGAGCAACTAAGCCTGTGCACCACAACTACTGAGCCTGCGCTCTAGAGACTGTGTGCCACAACTACTGAGCTTGCACTCTAGAGCCCGTGAGCCACAACTACAGAGCCTGTGCCTAGAGCCCCTGCTCCACAACAAAGAGAAGCTTCAACAAGGAGAAGCCACCGCAGTGAGAAGCCCACGCACTGCAACGAAGAGTAGACCCCCCTCGCTGCAACTAGAGAAAGCCTGCGCACAGCAACAAAGACCCAACACGGCCAAAAAAATAATAATAATAAATAAATAAAATAAAAAGCAAACGTGGAGAAATTGCCATATTTTATATTCTTAAAGCAACGTGAATAAACTTAAGAATTCTTCCTTGTATACCCTGTCATAAAATTGGATTGGTAAAACATTAATGCATGAGGCCGTAACATTTAGGGGAGGACTTGACAAAGTGAGATTACATTAGTTTTAGGTTCCAACTAAAATTTTTGCCCCCCCCCCCTTTTTTTTAATAGACTCTGTACATTTATTGACATCTTCTAAAAATCTCTGTAGTGTTGTAGTTTTACAACCAGTTTTGGGGGGTGCCATTGCCATACACTTATTGGTAATTCAAATACCTGGTTATTACATAAAAATAACCCATTTCAGACCCAAAGTTTTACTGTCAATTTTGGCAGAACTTATTTTCACTTCTGTTTTTCCAATTGTTATATCGGGAGGAAATATCCTAGTCAGACACTGGGAAACGTGGGTTCTGGTTGTATCGCACAGCAACACCTGTGTTGTAGTTGAAATTCCAGTAAGTATGTGAAACTATCACAAGGATGTAAGGCTAATTTGAAGATGTTAGTAAGTGCCTCCGTAGCTGTCACACGAGGATCCTTGGGAACAGGTAGAAACCAGAGGACTGCAATCCTTAGGTTATTGTAGTTTTTTGTTTGTTTAAAAAAAATTTTTTTTTTGACTGCGCTTCACATCTCACAGGATCTTAGTTCCCCAACCAGGGATGAACCCATGCCCCCTGCAGTGGAAGCACAGAGTCCCAACGACTGGACCACTAGGGAAGTCCTGATTGTAGTATTTTTATTATAAGAACTTGTACACTGATACCACCCTTTTCAGTGGTTTGTCTTCTATCTTTTGTGGCTGTTTGTTTTGTTTTGAATAAGTAAAGTAAGCTAAAATTGGGCCTACTCTGTAGTAATTCCTTTAAATGTAAATATTAAATACACTTAAGTGGCTGACAGGATGACAATGACGGCTGGGATGTAAAAGGAACCGGGTCACTGATGAGGTGTTAAAGGCAGGGCACTGGCCTTTCCCCCTCAGATGGATGGACCAGTGGACAATGGCTCTATTAAGGAAGTTCCTTGCTGTTGCATGGTACTGAACCCCCGGGACAAGGATCTGGCTGGTCTCTGTGTTATTTGCTGTGTTGACTCAGTGTTGAACTGCTATTGAGAAACAACAGAGGGAAAGTATTGCATCAGGCTCTGAGAACTTGCACAAGGCTTTATTTCTTCTCTTTTCTATGCCATCTTGCTACTTCTCCAGCTACTTAATGACCTTCAAACTCACCACACGTTCATGTCTCACTCCCTAAGTTGTATACACCATTTCTGCTTATGTGCCACTGGCTAAAGTTCAGTCAGTGGCCTCTCCTAGCTGCAAGGGAGAATGGGAAGTTTAGCCTTTCTTTCAGCCAAATAAGATCTACTACTGATGAAGAGGGAGGGCACAGATATCAGGGTGGGGGATGTCTAGAAATCTCTCCCACTCATCCACTAAAATCCACTCATTCTACAAAGTCGAGGACAGGCAACACTTAACTCTGTTAGGTCTTCCTATTTCTTCCCTAACCTCCCTAGGCAGACTCCTCGTCACTCACTCCTCTCAAGTCCCACTTCTACTTCTGCTTGCTTTTTCGCCTTGAGTACAAGATCTATGAAACTTCTCAGCGCTCATTCTAAATTGTAAGTCCTGAGCCATGGACACCTACGGCTCAGCTTCATATGGGGGGCTCCATGTTACTCACTTTGTACTTCTAAGAACTGTACGTTTACTTTTGTGTGCAGAACTTGGGACATATGTGGCAGTTAGCAGCCTGAGACCCTTGGACTTCGAATCTATGCTATTTTCAACATATATTTAAACTACAATATATATTAAGCTAATAAATTTTATGCATAGCCTGAATTATTATACAAGTCAAAATATTTGTTGTTTCTATAAATGACATTTCAGTTTGGTTAAGCTGGTTATCCATACTGATCAGAACCTGCGTTTGGCAGTTGTATATATAGAGCTCCAAGGCTAACGGGGTCTCTGGTTAAAAACAAAAAACTGGGAGTCACTGTCCTAGGTGCTCAGGAAACATTTTTTAATGAATGTATGAGGAAACTGTTATTTCTTTCACTACATAAAAAATTTCCAAAAAATTAGGCCCATATTCCTTATTGGCAATTCTGAAGTCTGAAAGCTCTTAAAACCAAAAGTTGTTCCATAAGTTTGGCACAAAACTTATTTTGCAGCAAAACCTGGCTTGAACTGACCTAAGACTCAGTTGTGTCATAACATTCCTCCCAAAATATTTGTTGAGTGCTGGTGTTCTGTTGCTTTTTTTTTTGTTCTTTGTAACCATGAAAACGTCAGAGTCAAAGATACCCGTTGTAACAGTGAGAAGATAAACAGAAGAAGTGTCTCTCATTAACAACAGCACAGACAGTGAAGTTATTACAGAAGTTTGATCCTGGTGTCTGTGAGGCATTTTACTGAAGATTATGGAGTAGAATAATTGTTAAATATGACTTAAAGAAACAGAAGTTGTTTAAGGTATATAGTGATAATTAACAAAAATTAATAAAAAGAAAATGCTGCATAGGACAAAAATGTAAGATCTTGACCATGTTTTGGTTGAGTGGATTCCACAAGAAGGGAACATATATCTAGAATATAGGTAGACTGTGCCATGAAGAATGGAACCTGAAGGTATGTGTGAACATTTATTAGAACTGGCTACAGATATTAAAGAAGCATCATTGTGTAAAATAATCTGAAAATCAAGTGGAAAAAGCTTCTAATGATCAGAAAAATCAGGAAATTATGTGAGTAAATTTGATAAAACCATATCTGGTAAAAACCTTATTCTTGAGCAAACTGACAATGCTGATGAAACAGCTCTTTCCTGGAGATACATTCCTGGAAAGACATCAACAACTCTGAAGGGTGAGATCCACAGGTCTTGGGTGTGCCACAGCTGCTGCCCACGTTAGATAAAACTGGCAGTGACTGGAAAGAGCAGCCTCCAAGATGTCCAAAAGGTGTACATGCCTTACCTGGGCTTCACTATGCAAACAAAACATAGGTAACCAGAGAAATACAGTAAGTACCCTACATGTGAACCTTCAAGTTTTGAACTTTCAAACCGTGTTGTTAGTTCATGTGTCTGGTGTACACTGTCATGTGTGTGCATCCTCTACACGTGGCTGTGCTTTTGTGTACTTTACTGTACAGTACTGTATAGAATACAGTAGTACAGTATCTTTATTTCAAGCCCAGGATGTCTGGAAGCAAGCATAAAAGCAGCGGTGATGTAGCTGGTACTGCTAAGAAGTGCCAAGTGATAACGATGGAAACTAAAGTGAAAATAATTGAGAGAGTGGAGCGAGACGAAAAGATAGTAGACATCGCTTGTTCTAATAACATGAATTGTTCAACCATCGGCACGATTCTAAAGAACACGGACAAGATCATGGAACATGTGAAGTCTGCTGTGCCGATGATGTCGACAATAATATCGAAGCATGGAAAAGTGATGGAGGAGATGGAGAAACTTCTCGGTGTGGATGCAGGATCAGCATCCATGGTCGAGTCCCACTTAGTTTAATGCTGATTCAAGAGAAAGCTAAAAGCCTTAATGAAGACTTGAAGAAGAAACACAGTGAAGAATCAAAAGATGCATCTTTTAATGCCAGCCATGGCTAGTTTCATCTGTTCAAGGCTACAGCCAACCTTCACAATGTAAAAGTGGTGAGGCAGTGAGTGCAGATACGGTAGCTGCCCGGGACTCTCCTGCAACACTTCTAGAAATTCTTGATGAAGGCATGTATTTACCCAAGCAGGTTTTTAATGTGGATGAGACAGGACTGTACTGGAAGAGGATGCCAGACCGAAGTTACATCAGGAAGGAGGAAATGTTGATGTCAGGCTATAACTCAGCAAAGGATAGGCTAACTCTGTTGTTTGGTGGCAATGCTTCCAGCGATATGAAGCTGAAGCCTCTTTTAGTTTATCATTCAGAGAACCCAAGAGCCCTTAAAAACACAGCCAAGGGCTCGTTTCCTGTTGTGTGGAAGAGTAACCCCAAAGCCTGGGTTATACAGGCCATTTTCCAGGACTGGTTTTTCCACCACTTTATCTCAGAGGTAGAGGAATATTGCTTGAAGAAGGACATCCTATTCAAAATTATTTTGCTGCTCGACAGTGCTCTGGGCCACCCCCCATTCATGGATGACTTTCATCCCAAAGTCAAAGTAGTTCATCTACCACCAAATACTATGTCACTCATCCAACCTACGGACCAAGGAGTTATAGAGACTTTCAAGAAATATTATTCACATCACACTTTTCATCAGGCAGTAAAGGCAACTGATGAACCAGGAACAACCTTGTGACAATTTTGGAAGGACTATAACATCTACAAGGCCATAAAAAACATTGACTTTGCCTGGTGTGAGTTTACAGCCGTCACCATGAATGAGGTTTGGAAGAAACTTTGCCTGCAGTTTGTTCACGAGTTTTGTAGATTTGAGAAGGTGGATGAGGAGTCCAAAGAGGTCTTCAGCAACTGAGTGACCCTCAGCGAGAAGCTGGAGCTACATCTGCAAGAGGACAACTTCACTGAACGCCCTGCTGTGCAAAACGAGGAGCTTACTAATGAAGACCTGTTGCAATTGGAGGCCCAGAGAAAGGACGAAGGCAGACAAGACGAAGAAGTAACTGAAGAACCGAAGAGATTCACAGCATAGGAAATGGCAAGGGGATTTTCCTTGAGGAGGTACTGTTAGTTTCTGAGGCACAGGACCCAAACGTAGAATGGTACACAAAGGTTGCAGCAGCCATTCAGTATGCAATCCAGTGCTACTGGGTCATGTGTGACGAGAAAAAAAGAGCTACTACCCAGACAACACTGTATCATTTTTTGAAGAGGGTAGATAGAATTGAAACCAGCAAGGAACCAGAACCTGTGCCATAACGTCAGGCATGAGTGAAATTGCAACTTGCCCTCTGTCTCCCATTGCTGACAATCCTTCAGCTCTACCATCTCCCACCTCCTCTCCCTCCTCCAGTCAGTAACTCTTCTTGCCTGTTCATTTGATGTCAGCCCCTGTATGCCAGCTGCTGTACTGTACTAGTGTACTTTTCAAGGTACCATACTGTAAGATTAAAAAGGTTTTATTTTTTCTGTTTGTTTTTTACGTATTATTTGTGTGAAAAGTATTATAAACCTATTACAGTACTGTACTATATAGCCGATTGTGTTAGTTGGGTACCTAGGCTAACTTTGCTGGACTTACAAATTGGACTTACGAATGGTGCTCTCTGAACGGAGACTTCGTAAGTAGGGGACTTACTGTACTGTGACGGGTCAAGAAGGATTTTACCATGGCAGTGGGCGTTCACTGCAGGCAGGCTGCTCAGGAAGGGCTGTGAGGTTTTACTCTTCCTAGAGAAGTGCTCCACATGCCTACCCTGAACTTCTTGTGATGCCAATGTGAAATTTTACCCTCCGGGAAGAACAAGTAAAATCACTTAAGAAATAAGACAAAAATTGCCCTAGGTGCTTGCTTGCAGCAGTTAACGAGGGCCTCAGAATCAAAGACTTCCTGGAAAAGTTCAGTCTTCAGGATGCCATTAATACAGGTGTTAAGGCTTGCAATTACGGTGATAAGTCAATATTAAAAGTGCTTGTCATTGATATGATGCATAACCACACACTAATTATGAGAAAAATCAGACAAACTCAAATCGAGGGACATTTTACAAAATACCTGACCAGCACACCACAACAGTTTCAAGGTTATAAAAAGGAAAGACTGAGAAACTGCCACAGACTCAAGGAGACCAAGGAGACATGATGATTAAACGCAACGGGGTAACCTGGATTGGATCCTAGAACAGAAAAAAAGGTCATTAATGGGAAAATTGGTGAAATCTGATAAAGTGTGGGCATTAAGGAATAGTATGATACCACTGGTAATTTCTTAGTTTTGGCAAATGTGCCATGGTTACTTAACATTAGTGGAAGATGGGAGCAGAATATATGGGAACTCTGTAATATCTTTGCAACTTTTCTGAAAATCTAAGATTATTTCAAAATTAAAAGTCTGTGCTTGGACTTTGGTTTACAGTGGTGTTTAAAGCTAAATCCACAGATGAATACTTTGAAGGATTTCATATCACTAATGAGAAGACCACCTTTTGCTATAAGTTTATCAGCTAAAAGTATAAATTAAGTTGACATCAGTGAAACATTCCACATTGACAATGATGCTTCCATTATGCATGTCTTGAGTGGGGAAGTTGCTGAAGTGTTTTTTTTTTTTAAGATTTTGTGTGGATGTATTTTTTTTCTTGTGGTAAATACACATCATAAAATTTACCATCTTAACCATTTTTAAGTGTACAGTTCAGTGGTATTAAAATACAGTCACATTGTTGTACAACCATTGCCATCATCCATCCCCAAAACTCTTTTCATCCTGTGAAACTTAAACTCTTTTCCTTATATAAACAACTCCCCAGCCTGCCCTCCCCTCAGCCCCTGGCAACCACCATTGCAATTTCTGTCTTTATGATTTGGGCTATTCTAAGTACCTCAAATAAGTGGAATCATATAGTATTTGTCTTTTTTTGTGACTGGCTTATTTCACTTAGCATAATGTCCTCAAGGTTCATCCATCTTGTAGCATATTGCAGAATTTCTTTTTTTTAAGGTTGTATATACTACATTTTGCTTATCCATTCATCAGTGACAGACACTTGAGTTGCTTCCATGTTTTAGCTAATGTGAATAGTGCTGCCATGAAAACGGGTGTACAAATATCCCTTCGAGACCCAGTTTTAAATTCTCTTGAGTATTTAGCCAGTAGTGGAATTGCTGAATTATATAGTAATTCTATTTTTAACTTTTTGAGGAACTGCCACGTTCTTTTCCACAATGACTGTACCATTTTACATTCCCACCAACAGTGCACAAGTCTTCCAGTTTCTCCATATCCTTTCCAACACTTGTTGTTTGGGCTTCTTCTTTTTTTTTAAATGAGTTTTATACACATCAGTGTATACATGTCAATCCCCATCGCCCAATTCATCACACCACCACCTCCACCACCACCCGCTTTCCCCCCTTGATGTCAATACGTTTGTTCTCTACATCTGTGTCTCAATTTCTGCCCTGCAAACTGGTTCATCTGTACCATTTTTCTAGGTTCCACATATATGCGATAATTTTCGATATTTGTTTTTCTCTTTCTGACATACTTCACTCTGTATGACAGTCTCTAGATCCATCCACGTCTCAACAAATGACCCAATTTCATTCCTTTTTATGGCTGAGTAATATTCCATTGTATATATGTACCACATCTTCTTTATGCATTCGTCAGTCGATGGGCATTTAGGTTGCTTCCATGACCTGGCTATTGTAAACAGTGCTGTAATGAACACTGGGGTGCATGTGTCTTCTTGAATTATGGTATTCTCTGGGTATATGCCCAGTAGTGGGATTGCTGGGTCATATGGTAATTCTATTTTTAGTTCTTTAAGGAACCTCCATACTGCTCTCCATAGTGGCTGTATCAATTTACACTCCCACCAACAGTGCAAGAGTGTTCCTTTTTCTCCACATCCTCTCCAGCATTTGTTGTTTGTAGATTTTCTGATGATGCCCATTCTAACTGGTGTGAGGTGATACCTCATTGTAGTTTTGATTTGCATTTCTCTAATAATTAGTGATGTTCAGCAGCTTTTCATGTGCTTCTTGTCCATCTGTATGTCTTCTTTGGAGAAATGTCTATTTAGGTCTTCTGCCCAGTTTTGGATTGGGTTGTTTGTTTTTTTAATATTGAGCTGCATGAGCTGTTTATATATTTTGGATATTAATCCTTTGTCCACTGATTCATTTGCAAATATTTTCTCCCATTCTGAGGGTTGACTTTTGGTCTTGTTTATGGTTTCCTTTGCTGTGCAAAAGCTTTGACGTTTCATTAGGTCCCATTTGTTTATTTTTGCTTTTATTTCCATTACTCTAGGAGGTGGATCAAAAAAGATCTTGCTGTGATTTATGTCAAAGAGTGTTCTTCCTATGTTTTCCTCTAAGAGTTTTATAGTGTCCAGTCTTAAATTTAGGTCTCTAATCCATTTTGAGTTTATTTTTGTGTATGGTGTTAGGGAGTGTTCTAATTTCATTCTTTTACATGTAGCTGTACAGTTTTCCCAGCACCACTTATTGAAGAGACTGTATTTTCTCCATTGTATATCCTTGCCTCCTTTGTCATAGATTAGTTGACGATAGGTGTGTCGGTTTATCTATGGGCTTTCTATCTTGTTCCATTGACCCATGTTTCTGTTTTTGTGCCAGTACCATATTGCCTTGATTACTGTGGCTTTGTAGTATAGTCTGAAGTCAGGGAGTCTGATTCCTCCAGCTCCCTTTTTTTCCCTCAAGACTGCTTTCGCTATTCGGGGTCTTTTGTGTCTCCATACAAATTTTAAGATCTTTTGTTCTAGTTCTGTAAAAAAACTAGAACAATTGGTAATTTGTTAGGGTAATTTGATAGGGATTGGTAATTTGATAGGGATTGCACTGAATCTGTAGATTGCTTTGGGTAGTAGAGTCATTTTCACAATATTGATTCTTCCAATCCAAGAACATGGTATATCTCTCCATCTGTTGGTATCATCTTTAATTTCTTTCATCAGTGTCTTATAGTTTTCTGCATACAGGTCTTTTGTCTCCCTAGGTAGGTTTATTCCTAGGTATTTTACTCTTTTTGTTTCAATGGTAAATGGGAGTGTTTCCTTAATTTCTCTTTCAGATTTTTCATCATTAGTGTATAGGAATGCAAGAGATTTCTGTGCATTAATTTTGTATCCTGCAACTTTACCAAATTCATTGATTAGCTCTAGTAGTTTTCTGGTGGCATCTTTAGGATCCTCTAGGTATAGTATCATGTCATCTGCAAAACAGTGACAGTTTTACTTCTTTTCCAGTTTGTATTCCTTTTATTTTTCTTCTCTGATTGCCATGGTTAGGACTTCCAAAACTATGTTGAATAATAGTGGTGACAGTGGACATCCTTGTCTTGTTCCTGATCTTAGAGGAAATGCTTTCAGTTTTTCACCATTGAGAATGATGTTTGCTGTGGGTTTGTTGTATATGGCCTTTATTATGTTGAGGTAGGTTCCCTCTATGCCCACTTTCTGGAGAGTTTTTATCATAAATTGGTGTTGAATTTTGTCAAAAGCTTTTTCTGCATCTATTGAGATGATCATATCGTTTTTATTCTTCAATTTGTTAATATGGTGTATCACATTGATTGATTTGCATATATTGAAGAATCCTTGCATCCCTGGGATAAATCCCCCTTGATCATGGTGTATGATCCTTTTAATGTGTTGTTGAATTCTGTTTGCTAGTATTTTGTTGAGGATTTTTGCATCTATATTCATCAGTGATACTGGTCTGTAATTTTCTTTTTTTGTAGTATCTTTGTCTGGTTTTGGTATCAGGGTGATGGTGGCCTCATAGAATGAGTTTGGGAGTGTTCCTTCCTCTGCAATTTTTTGGAGTTTGAGAAGGATGGGTGTTAGCTCTTCTCTAAATGTTTGATAGAATTCACCTGTGAAGCCATCTGGTCCTGGACTTTTGTTTGTTGGAAGATTTTTCATCACAGTTTCAATTTCATTATTTGTGATTGGTCTGTTCATATTTTCTATTTCTTCCTGGTTCAGTCTTGGAAGGTTATACCTTTCTAAGAATTTGTCCATTTCTTCCAGGTTGTCCATTTTATTGACATACAGTTGCTTCTAGTAGTCTCTTAGGATGCTTTGCATTTCTGTGGTGTCTGTTGTAACTTCTCCTTTTTCATTTCTAATTTTATTGATTTGAGTCCTCTCCCTCTTCTTGATGAGTCTGGCTAATGGTGTATCAATTTTGTTTATCTTCTCAAAGAATCAGCTTTTACTTTTATTGATCTTTGCTATTGTTTTCTTTGTTTCTATTTCATTTATTTCTGCTCTGATCTTTATGATTTCGTTCCTTCTGCTAACCTTGGGTTTTGTTTGTTCTTTCTCTAGGTCCTTTAGGTGTAAGGTTAGATTATTTATTTGAGATTTTTCTTGTTTCTTGATGTAGGCTTGTATAGCTATAAACTTCCCTCTTAGAACTGCTTTTGCTGCATCCCATAGGTTTTGGATCATTGTGTTTTCATTGTCATTTGTCTCTAGATATTTTTGATTTCCTGATTTCTTCACCAATCTCTTGGTTATTTAGTAACGTATTGTTTAGCCTCCATGTGTTTGTGTTTACGTTTTTTTCCCTGTAATCCATTTCTAATCCCATAGCGTTGTGGTCAGAAAATATGCTTGATATGATTTCAATTTTCTTAAATTTACTGAGGCTTGATTTGTGACCCAAGATGTGATCTATCCTGGTGAATGTTCCGTGCGCACTTGAGAAGCAAGTGTAATCAGCTGTTTTTGGATGGAATGTCCTGTAAATATCAATTAAATCTATCTGGTCTATTGTGTCATTTAAAGCTTCTGTTTCCTTATTTGTTTTCATTTTGGATGATCTGTCCATTGGTGTAAGTGAGGTGTTAAAGTCCCCCACTATTATCGTGTTACTGTCGATTTCCTGTTTTAAAGCTATTAGCAGTTGCCTTATGTATTGAGGTGCTCCTATGTTGGGTGCATATATATTTATAATTGTTTTATCTTCTTCTTGGATTGATCCCTTGATCATTATGTAGTGTCCTTCCTTGTCTCTTGTAAACTTCTTTAATTTAAAGTCAATTTTATCTGATATGAGTATTGCTACTCCAGCTTTCTTTTGATTTCCATTTGCATGGAATATCTTTTTCCATCCCCTCACTTTCAGTCTGTATGTGTCCCTAGCTCTGAAGTGGGTCTCTTGTAGACAGCATATAGATGGGTCTTGTTTTTGTATCCATTCAGCAAGCCTTTGTCTTTTGGTTGGAGCATTTAATCCATTCACGTGTAAGGTAATTATCAATACGTATGTTCCTATGACCATTTTCTTAATTGCTTTGGGTTTGTCTTTGTAGGTCCTTTTCTTCTCGTGTTTCCCACTTAGAGAAGTTCATTTAGCATTTTTTGTAGAGCTGGTTTGGTGGTGCTGAATTCTCTTGGGTTTTGCTTGTCTGAAAAGCTTCTATTTCTCCATTGAATCTGAATGAGATCCTTGCTGGGTAATTTTGGTTGTAGGTTCTTCCCTTTCATCACTTCAAGTATATCATGCCACTCCCTTCTGGCTTGTAGAGTTTCTGCTGAGAAATCAGCTGTTAACCTTATGGGAGCTCCCTTGTAAGTTATCTGTCATTTTTCCCTTGCTGCTTTCAATAATTTTTCTTTGTCTTTAATTTTTGCCAGTTTGATTACTATGTGTCTCGGCGTGTTTCTCCTTGGGTTTATCCTGTATGGGACTCTGTGCACTTCCTGGACTTGGGTGGCTATTTCCTTTCCCATGTTAGGGAAGTTTTCGATTATAATCTCTTCACATATTTTCTCGGGTCCTTCCTCTCTCTCTTCTCCTTCTGGGACCCCTAAAAGGTGAATGTTGTTGCATTTAATGTTGTCCTAGAGGTCTCTTAGGCTGTCTTCATTTCTTTTCATTCTTTTTTCTTTATTCTGTTCCGCAGCAGTGAATTCCACCATTCTGTCTTCCAGGTCACTTATCCGTTCTTCTGCCTCAGTTATTCTGCTACTGATTCCTTCTAGTGTAGTTTTCATTTCAGTTATTGTATTGTTCATCTCTGTTTGTTCTTGAATTCTTCTAAGTCTTTGTTAAACATTTCTTGCATCTTCTCGATCTTTGCCTCCATTCTTTTTCTGAGGTCCTGGCTCATCTTCACTATCATTATTCTGAATTCTTTTTCTGGAAGGTTGCCTATCTCCACTTCATTTAGTTGTTTTTCTGGGGTTTTATCTTGTTGTTTCATCTGGTACATAGCCCTCTGCCTTTTCATCTTGTCTATCTTTCTGTGAATATTGTTGTTTGGTTTATTTTTTTGATAGCAGTTATCCTAATGGGTGTGTGAAATGGTTTTAAATATAGTTAATTATGAGGATAACAGTGATGATGGAGACGAATTTGTAAACACAGGTGGTAAAAAAATCCCTACATGAGATGGTGAAAATGTGTGATTAGTCAGTGGCTAGCTTTGAACCATGAACATTTATCAATAAACATGAGCTTATGGTGGTTTTCATAATTTAGGAGGGACTGCTTAGATGGAAATCTAAATTAATGAAGCATTTGACCTGGGAAAAAGTGCTTAAAATGGCCCTTAGTCCTGCTCCTGCAATCACAGGTGCCACTCCAGCTGCTGCTGGTGACAGGCACTGAGATTCCTCTAAGATGCTCAAGCAACCAGAGGAGATAGATGTTCATGGTTTGTGTATGCACCAGCACATTTAGCTGAAATTAAACCTGCATAAATTTAAAGATTTATAAAATGTTTTCTTAGAAATAAGATTACTAGAGTATTTATATTCTATATTTATCCCACTATTTCATTTAGTGGTTTGTTATTTAAATAAACTATGCACTATTTGTCCTAATAAATACTTCACTACAGAAATATTAATATGTTTGACTATCGTGTGCTGCCTCAGACCCTGTTAGGGCTACTACATTACATACTACTTCTCAAGAAATCTGAAAAATTCTGAATTCCAAAACTCTCCAGGCCCCAGGGATTCTGGATTATAGATTGTGGACCTTCTTTTAGTCAAAAAGCAAATAACACATTTGTGAGACATCATTCCACTGTTCTAGGTTAAAATCCTTTCTGAACAATTTCTAACATCTGTCACACTTGGCTGTCCAGATTTCTAACTATAGGCACCTACTCTATCTTTCCCTCATAGGATAAAGACCTCTGTTATATTCTGGCACTAATACAAAAACAAAACTTACTTTTTACACAATGAAACTGAAAAGTTTAATCATCTTTGGTGGTAATACTTCTAGACTGTATCATACTCTAATTAGGGGCCTTTAAAGATTATATGAAGCATGAATTAATTCCTCCCTAATAATCCAGCATCATTATTATGAAGATCAGTTATTAATTGTGAAAACAGGGCCTGGCCCCAGACCATCCGGCTTCCTGAGTAATTGTGTTTGCATTTTAGTCTTCCATGCACCCCTGGGCTCAGACCCTCCTGGCTTCTCTCTGGATAACTGCCACAGCATCATCACTGGAAAAGCTTGTTTGGGTTACCTAAAATAAGAATAAATGATCCAGCAGGAGCTTGAACTTCAGGCATATGTTTTGGCTATTCAGAGGCCCTCTTCCCTCCTCCCTACTTTGCAGCTGGATTACTAATAACTGAGGTACCAGGTAAATAACCCCGGAGGGCCAAGGCACCATTGTACATTATTCTTCGTCTCTATAAGGATTAAGGGGGCAAACAGAGTCACTAAATCACCCCTTTGGTAGGCCAATGCCACACTGTGCACATCAGGATAACACATACTGGTAGCACAGCGAACACATTTTGCACGTGTTTTAATATTCTACTCCAAATTGCTTGTGTAGAGGGAAAAAGAAACTAACATTTACAGATGGATTACAATGTGCTACATGCTTTGTATACTTTACTTCCTTTAATCAAACACAGTGATGCAGATATTATTCCCCTGTTACAGATGAGGACTGAGGTTAAGTACTTTACCAAACCTCTCACAACTATTAAGTGACAGAAAATAGATTATAACCCATCTATCCCTCAAACCCACTCTCTCAAAATTTTTTCACTTTATTAAAAAAAAATCACAAAATCAATGCATGCTCGTTATAACAAGACAAACAACACAGATATGTTGATGTCTGTTTCCCAATCCTAATTCTACCCTCGAGGCATATATTTTATTAGCTGTGACCAGGGATCAAACCCGGGCCTCCACAGTGAGAGTGCTGAATCCCTAACCATTAGGCCACTAGGGAACTCCCCAACTCACTATTTTTTGACTTTACTATAGTTCAAAAGTAACACGCAGTCAGTGAAACTGTACTAGAATTTTGAATGTTGATCTCTTCCCAGGTTAGCGATATGTGGTCTGATACTCTCGAAATGCTGGGCAGTGGCAGCAAACCTTAGCTGCCAGTCAGCCACACCATCACAAGGGGAAACAACCAATACGCTGACAACCATTCTGTACCCTGACAACTATTCTGATGCTCACTTTCAATAAAGTATTCAGTAAATGACATGAGATATTCAAAGTTTTATTATAAAATGGGCTTTGTGTTCAAAGACTTTGCCCAACTCTAGGCTAATAGAGTGTTCTGAGCACGTTTAAGGTAGGCAAGGCTAAGCTATGAAGTTCGGAAGGTTAGGTGTATTAAATGCATTTTCAACTTACAATGGGTTTATTGGGATGTAACCCCATCATAAGTCCAGAAAGATCTGTAATCACGTATACACACATATGAAGATTTTCTTGCTTTTTCCAAAAGTAAGATAATTCCATGAATGTTACTCTTTGACTTTATTACTATATGATATACTCTGTATTACAGATAAACCATAATTTATTCAACATTTCTGACAGAAATTCAAGGGGTTTTTAGGTTTTTGCAATTACAAACAGAGCTTTAGTAAACTCTTGAACATATAACCTTACAAACTGGAACCTTGATTTCCACAGGCTAAATGAACAAAAATGACAGTACTAAATGTAATCTGTGTATTTTTTAATAGATAGCTGGCCTCATTCCCAAAAGGTACAGCAATTCATATTTACAGCAGCAACATACGAGCGCTCGTTTTCTCACCCTCTTGCCAGCACAAAATATCAGTCTCTCTACTTTTTGCCTATTTGATGGTCAAAAGGGTATTTCATTGCATTTCTTTGATTACTGGTAAAATTTAGATTTGTGCTCTTCTGTTATCAGATTTGACTCATAAAAAAAGTGTGATGTGCAAAGCCAAACAATGGAATCTATCTTCTCTAAGGCCTGGTAGTTATTCCTATAAGACGGGCAAGATTCTGTTGGATTCTGTGCAAAGCGCACCCTCAGTTAGCCAGCAGGGTCTATACCCAGGGCATCATAGAAAGAAAGGGAAACAAAACTGGACCCTGAGGTGTAGACAGTTCAAAAACAATAAATAAATGAAGAGGTCAGTGGCATTATTTTTATTAACTTTCAAACTTGGAAACCTTTATCAAAACCAGGTCTTACAGGGGAGGGAGTAGGGAACCTTGAAGACCGGATGGCTTTTACAACTCTCGCCCCTCACCTGCTAGGTAAATAAGGAAGAGGAAAAAGAAATGACAGAAAGGGGGAGAGAGAAAAACCCTGTTTCCTTCAGCGAAGGCCAGGCTCCTGTCAGAAAGGGCCGGGTGTCCGGGGCCTCTGATGCAGGAAAGCAGAGGGGTGCTTGGTCTCCCACAAGCTCAGTCCACAATCTCCAACTGAGAGTGAGATCTGAGGACAAGCCAGAAGCAGTCAGTGGAAGAGCCAGCTTCGGTGTAATGACTTCTCAAACCGGAGGTGTGCCTTTAGACACGTCATAGAAATTCTCCAAACCTTCTTTTCCTATTTTGAAAAGTGAGAGAGGGGTTTGGAATTTGTGATGCGTAAGGCCACTTCCACCTCTAAGATTTATAATTCCAATGATACAGTGTTGACAGTGTTCTAATAATTCCACCTCATCTTCAATTGGTATCCATGAAAAAGTTGAAAGATCATACAATTTGGAGTCAAGTCTAGGGTTCAAGTCCCAATCTGCCAACTATGTAACATTAAACAAGCCCTGTAATTCCTCTGAGCCTTTTTCCTCATCTATAAAACTGACAAAATAAATCTCATAGGGTTGTTGTAAGATTCAAGTGAGGGGATATTTGTGAGGGTACTTATAAACTGTAGAGGTTAAAACAAACATAGCAGAACATTCTTACTAAGTCTGATCCCCTTCTGCACTACCCAGACAGGGGTCCATACGGTGTTGTTCTGGATTCCCATTGTAACTTAAAGGGAAACTTTCACAATGTCCGGAGCCCTTGATTTCCTGCAAATGAAGGAGGAGGATGTACTCAAATTTCTTGCAGCAGGAACCCACTTAGGTGGCACCAACCAGACTTCCAAATGGAGCAGTACATCTACAAAAGGAAAAGTGATGGCGTCTACAACATAAATCTGAAGAGAACCTGCGAGAAGCTTCTGCTGGCAGCTCGTGCCGTTGTTGCCATTGAAAACCCAGCTGATGTCAGTGTCGTATCCTCCAGGAACACTGGCCAGCGAGCTGGGCTGAAGTTTGCTGCTGCCGCTGGAGCCACTCCTATTGCTGGCCGCTTCACTCCTGGAACCTTCACGAACCAGATCCAGGCAGCCTTCCGGGAGCCAAGACTTCCGGTGGTTACTGATCCCAGGGCTGACCACCAGCCTCTCACAGAGGCCTCTAACGCTAACCTGCCTACCATTGCTCTGTGTAACACAGACTATCGTCTGTGTTATGTGGACATTGCCATCCCATGCAACAACAAGGGAACTCACTCAGGGGGTCTGATGTAGCTGATGCTCGCCCGGGAAGTTCTGTGCATGCGTGGCACCATCTCCCGCAAACACTCATGGGAGGTCACAGCTGATCTCTGCTTCTACAGAGATCCTGAAGAGATTGAAAAGGAAGAGCAGGCAGCAGCTGAGAAGGCTGTGACCATGGAGGAATTTCAGGGTGAATGGACTGCTCCAGCTCCTGAGTTCACTGCTACGCAACCTGAGGTGGCAGACTGGTCCGAAGGTGTGCAGGTGCCCTCTGTGCCTGTTCAGCAGTTCCCCACTGAAGACTGGTCTGCAGCTCCCACCACTCAGGCCACTGAGTGGGTAGAACAACCACTGAGTGGTCTTAAGCTGTTCGTCTGCAAACTCGTAAAATGGAAGTAGGTTGACAGAAAATAAACAGTTTCCAAAAAACAACCCCAAAAAGTCTGAGCCAATCATTTCCGTTTTTTCGCTCAATTTAAAATTCACTAATCAAATACTTAAATCATTCATTCCATAAGTACTGACAGAATGTCCCCTGTTTTAGGCACTAGAGATACTTTAGTGAATAAGACACTGGAGGTCACTGATATCATGGAACTTGGCGTTGAAGATGTTCTTTTTAACATCTGCATCAGAATAGGAAATCTGGACATATAAATATTTTAGCAAGATACATAAAAGGTAAACAAGCTGTGTCCAGTATTGTAGAGATATGAATTCAACAAATATGTAGGAAGCTCCTACTATGGCCCCAGACATAAGGACTAGGCACTGTTCTAGGTGTTGAGAGGCTCAGCATTGAACAAGACAGACCAAGTCCCTGGCCTTTTGGAGCTTACATTCCACCAGAAGAACTGAATCAATCAGACTATCACTAATTATATATGGAAGACACAGCCAAAAAAGAGTATGAGGCTGATGTGAGAGGTATGAACATAGTTCTGGAGCCAGAGCTTCAGGCTTCTTTTCCTAGCCACCCTCAGTTTCCCCTTATCGAAACGGAAGGCACAATAAACTCTAACTTGCCCTCCTCATGCCTCATTTCTCCTTCCAAATATTCAGCTTGGACAAGTTAACAGCCTTTACCAAGTAATGAGACGTTTGGGCGTAGAAAATAACCACGACTATTTTTCAGCTGTGGTCAGTTGTTATGGCTTAATTAGATTTTCAAACAGCATTCATGCACTCTACAAAAGTGTGATTCAGCTTTATCCTTCTTTCAGGTTCCTTTGAAGCTACCCCATGACTCACTTAACATAAGGACTCCCACAGCCAATAACAGACTACCAGTTTCCATTTAACCTCTAAAGTATTGATCATTGTGCTGTATATTCAGCTGTATATTCAACAACTGTGGATTCTTTTATATGAGGCACTGTACTAGGTCCTTGCTTCTGGCATTTACAATCACATTTGAAAACTTACGTTAGTTATAAGTCATTTGCATTTCTCTTTTAAGACAGTATGAGTAGATACCATTTGATTAAATGAGATATAGGAGCTCCCACGAAGGAGACATCACTTCTGACTCAAGCAACTAGGGACGAGGAGGATGCAACTCTGATGAGAGCCTGCTTTATCCTGGATATTTTATGTAGATTCTTCAACTTGATGTGGAATGCTTCACAAAGAACTTGGAATCTAAGACCTTGAGTGATGGGAAGAATTAGGAAAGGCAGAAATGAAGTTTCAGCTGAATACTAAATGATGGCCCAATGCTGGCCAGGCACAATGCAAGGTACCAGGCACACAAGGGTGAACAGTGTGGACCTTGTGGTAAAGGGCTTTCAGTGGGGGATACAAACAAATAAACAGGCAATTACAATCACTATATGGTGTGATGTGTGTTACAATAGGTAAAAACACCAGGGTGACGGGAGAACACAGTAAGGTGTATTTGTTAGGAGTCTTACAGTTGCATTTAATCTAAACTGTGATCGACTGGCTTATGTCAGCAGTAACCTCAGGGTGGATCCAGGACTTCAACAAGGAAACTCTCTCTCTCTCTCTCTCTCTGTATCACCATATCCTTTAATTTTGCATACGGTGTGTTCTTCCAGATGAATATTCTTTGACACAGTGACACCAGAGGCAACAGGCAGGCTTCCCAGCTCGCTCTAGTGGAAGGAAATCAGGGAGGGACTCTGGTCCTACTTGGACCATTCAGCTTTCCCTGAAACTGTTGCCCAGGGAAGGGGCACCATGATTAATAAGCTGGGTTTATGCATCTAACCCTGTTGATGGGTGGTAGAGAAAGGGAGAAATACATGCTGGGTCACCAAAAACAATGGCTACCATAAAGAAGCCCCTGAAGGGAACACTGCAACTGTGGAAAACAGCTAGAACACAGCGGAAGGAATGTGCATGGTGAGTTCCTGGGATGGTGGGAGATTAGTCTGGCTGCAGCCGTGGTCACACCTAAGAGCAGGGAGAAAAACCAAGGTCAGCCTGTGGAAGGCTTCGAATGCCTGGCTAAGGACTCTAGGTCAGCCTGATGGGTACGTGGTGACAGCTTTGTTCAGAATCTTTCCAATTTTCCTGAAAATCATTCAGAGCAATGAGAACAAAGGTATGAAACGCCTACATGCTTACATCTTCAGTAAAACAAGGAAGTGAGAAATTTCACAAACTTCATATGGTGTGTAGCATCACTGCCCCCCTCCCCGAACCAGCACAGGAAACCATACGTGCGGTTTAGCAGGTGCCCCAGGGAAGACTAGAAATGGCACAAGAGTCCAGAGGGTGGAGGTACAGCAATTCTCAGCAAAAATTCAACTCAGGAGAGTGCTCAGCCTGGGTGGGAATAGATGTGAGCAGGATTAAGAAGGAAGAGGGCATGACTACTGGGAGAGGAAGAAATTAATCCGTAAGTGCCTGGAGGACCCACAGGTGCAGCTTAGGAAAAAGAGAAGAGCAGGCTGGCAGGAAGGAGCAGAATGCCTGGAAACCAGTGGCTGGGGAGGAACCAGCGGAGCTCCAGACTAGTTGTAGGAGCTCAGCTGAGCCAGGTTAGAATCCTAAATTGAGAGGAGGTCCCGTTACAGGTAGGTGCCATAAAGTAAAGTACACACCCCCATACCGACAGAAGGAAGCCTTGAGCTGAGAAATGAGGAAAGCTCCCTTGTTCCTATCATGGGATTCTCTTGCCAATAGTTGTTTTAGAAAAATCCAACTCATTCCAAAATGATAAAGACTTATAACTCAACATCCAATCAAAGGTATTGTAAGAAAAACATCCATACAAAGGTACCGTCAGAAGAAAATCTGAAAAGGAGTAACAAAACTTCCCTGCAGACTAAGAAAACTCATCAGAGAAATGTGGCCACAAAGCAGAAGAAAATTTTAACCCAACATCCTATTATGAATTTTCAAAAATGTAACAAGGCAGCGGTGGCTATGCAGGGAGCTAACAAAGCAGAAATAACTCAAGGAAGGGATAGTCAGGTCAAGGAACGGAAGGTGACAGACAAGAGGAGGACAGGGAACAGAAATGGGTAGATTTACTAAATAAGTGTAAGAAAAATAAATACAAAACATTTCATATACAAAAACCAAATTACAAGAAACACAAGAGAGAGGAGACACCACTCTAAGGGACACCATGGAAGATAAAAAGAATAGAAATAAAAGTGAAGAAGATAAAATGGAAATGAATAAAAATCACTAGAGAGGGAGTGATAGGGAAGAGAGGCAAAGGAAATAACACAGATGTAAAGTCAGAGTTCCTGAGGAAAAAACCCCCAAACAGTGGAAGAGAACAGATATTTTAAAATAAACTCAATTTTAAGTAGGGTTTGGAACTCAGATTGGAGAGAGAGCTAGGTCCAGGTCACAGACCTAAATTTAGGAGCGAGGTGGGGAAGGCAGGTCTGGAAGTCATCTGCAAGGCTGCGGTAACCGGGAGCAGGTCAGGGTGCTGTCTGCCCGGCCATCCTACCTGGGGTCTCTGGGGAGCTTCCCCTGAACCGTGGCAGCCGCGTGAGTGAGACGGAGTGGGAGCAAGCAGCTCTGCTCCCACAGCCGGGCTCAGCCCAGGCTCCACCACCTGCAGAAGTAGAGGGCAGGGGCAGCACCTTAGATAAGGTGAACCAAAAGCTACAGAGATTAATATAAGGAACATGTATCTAGCACCCAACTTTATAAAATCTTAACCTTTTACCATATTTGCTTCATTCATCTCTCCAACCCCCACCTGAGATACCACTATCCTGAAATTGATTATTTTTGCAAAGCTTGCTTTTATGCTATTACTGCATAAGTAAGTATCCATAACTATATATAATACTTCTTTCACAAGCTTTCAAATTTTATATAAAGGTATCATACTGAATGTTTTGACCTAAAATATGCCCCCCCCAAAAAATTATGTTTTTGAAATTTATCCACGTTGATACATGTGGCTTTACTTGATTTTAACCATAGCACAGCATTCCATAATATGAATACACCACAATGTATTCATGCATTCTTTTGTTGATGGGCCTTTGGAAAAGGTCTGACAGTTATCTTATAAAACTAAAGCATATACCTACCTTAATGACCCAGCAATTCCCCTCTTAGGTATTACCCAAAAGAAATGAATATGCTTGTCCACAAAAAAGAAAGAAGCCAGACACAAAAAAGTGTATATGTGAGATTCCATTAATCCATATATATTTATATATATGTATATATATAAATATTCCCTAGTACAGAACTAGTAAAACCAATCTATGGTGGAAAAAATCAGAACAGTGGCTGCCTCTAGGAAGATGGAAATGGGAATTAACAGGGAAAGGAAACTTTCTGGAAGTGACAGTAATGTTCTATAATTTGTCAGGAGTTTGGGTTACACAAGTGTATCTATTAAGAATGTACACTTAATATTTGTACTTTTCATTGAAATTTTACCTCAAAGGAAAAAAAAACTAAACAAATACTGAACAATAGAGAAAAGACAGTCTCTTCAATAAATGGTGCTGGGGGCTTCCCTGGTGGCGCAGTGGTTGAGAGTCCGCCTGCTGATGCCGGGGACATGGGTTCGTGCCCTGGTCCGGGAGGATCCCACATGCCGCGGAGCGGCTGGGCCCGTGGGCCATGGCCGCTGGGCCTGCGCGTCCGGAGCCTGTGCTCCACGATGGGAGAGGCCACAGCAGTGAGAGGCCCGCGTACCGCAAAAAATAATAAATAAATAAATAAATGGTGCTGGGAAAACTGAACAGCCACATGTAAAAGAATGAAATTAGAACATTTTCTCACACTGTATACAAAAATAAACTCAAAATGGACTAAAGACCTACATGTAAGGCCTGAAACCGTAAAATTCCTAGAAGAGAACATAGGCAGAACACTTTGACAATAAACTGCAGCATTTTTTTTTTGATCTCTCTCTTAAGGCAAAAAAAAAAAAAAAAAGAAAAGCAAAAATAAACAAAAGAGACCTAATTAAGCTTAAAAGCTTTTGCACAGCAAAGGAAACCATCAACAAAATGAAAAGACAACCTACTGAATGGGAGAAAATATTTGCAAATGATGTGACCAATAAGGAGTTAATATCCAAAATATATAAATAGCTCTTACAACTCAGTATCAAAAAAAAATTTTTTAAATGGGCAGAAGGCTGAAAAGACACTTTTCCAAAGAAGATAGACAGATGGCCAACAGGCACATGAAAAGATGTTCAACATGGCTAATCATCAGAGAAATGCAAATCAAAATCACAATGAGATATCAACTCACACCTGTCAGAATAGCTGTCATCAAAAAGTCTACAAATAACAAGTGTTGGTGAAGATGTGGAGAAAAGGGAACCCTAGTGTACCCAACAGTGTACTGTTGGTGGGAATGTAAACTGGTACAGCCACTATGGAAAACAGCATGGAGTTTCCTTTAAAAAACTGAAAATAGAACTACCATATGATCTGGCAGTTCCACCGCTGGGTACACACCCAAAGAAAATGAAAACACTAATTCAAAAAGGTACATGCAACCCAATGTTCATAGCAGCGTTATTTACAATAGCCAAGATATGGAAGCAACCTAAGTGCCCATCAACAGATGAATGGATGAAGAAGATGTGTGTGTATGTATAGACACACACACAATGGAATACTATTCAGCCATAAAAATGAATGAAATTGTGCCATTTGCAACAATGTGGATAGACCTAGAGGGTATTATGCTTAGTGAAATAAGTCAGAGAAAGACAAATACTGTATTTTATCACTTATATGTGGAATCTAAAAAATAAAACAAATGAATATAACAAAACAGAAATGGACTCACAGATACAGAGAACAAATTAGTAGTTACCAGTGGGGAGAGGGAAGAGGAGAGGAAACTACTATGTATGAAATAAATAAGTATGGGATATATTGTACAGTACAGGGAATATAACCAAGATTTTATAATAACTTTAAATAAGCTATACAAATATTGAATCACTATGTTGTATACCTGAAACTAATATTAGAAATCAACTCTACTTCAATTAAAAAAAAAAAAAAACAAAACAAATATTGAAGTCTGTTAATGGGTAAGTGTATTGATAACCCCAACTTTTTTTTTTGGAAATGCATCAAAAAATAAAATGGAATGATGGCTGGAAGAGGGATGGACAGACGGAGAGATCAAGCATAGCAAAATGTTGATGAAATTTAGGTAGTGAGTATAAGGGTGCCCATGATAAAATCCTTTCAATTTTGCTGAACATTAAAAATTTTTATAATAAAAATTTCTCCCTACATGTTAACACTTAACTTGTCAAAAACCAACTCTTGACTTCATCCTGCCCTAAAGCCACTTTTCCCTTCATGTTCCCCATTCCAATAAGTGACAAACGTGCATCTAGGTGCTCACCTTTGGGTTGTCTCCATCCCACACATCTAATCCATCAGTACATCCTTTCAGCTCTACCTTCAACATATGTCCTGAATGCAACGCTGCAACCAGGCCCTGTTCCAAGCTACCACAGTCTTTCACCTGGACCGACTGGTTTACTAAGGGGTCTCCGTGCTTCTACTATCCCCGTTAGAACTTGCTCTCCATACAGCAGCCACGCTGATCGTTTTAAAACGCTTCCTGCTGCTGCCTCTGCTCCCACTCTGTCCCTTGCACACTCCATTCCAGCCATCCTGACCTCCTTGTTGTCCATTAACTATGCCAAGCTTCCCCTGCTTGGAATGTTCTTCCTCCTCATCCGCACGGCTTGTTCTCTCACTGCACAGCCTCTCTGCTCAGCTGTCACACCAGAGAGGTCCCTGAACATCTATCTAATATAGTACTTTGCATCACTTCCCTTACGCTGCCTGTATTTTTCCTCTGAGTTCTTATACTATCTGACATGTTTGTTTTCTATGCGCCGCCCCCCCATACTAGAATTAAGCTCCGAAGGGACAGGAATTTTTGTTTACCTTATTACATATTATGTCCTAGTGTTTGTTGAATTAAGGAATGCACTAGGTAAAACAGCACCTCCTCTTTGAGTCCATCCCATATCCCTCCCTACCCCCTACAGCTTAAGCAGTCCCCTCTCTCCTGTTAGAATATTGTACCTTTTCCATAGTGCTCATTGATAGTTATTTGTTACACATCTGTTCTCCGTCCCCGACACCAGTAGAATGTAAGCTCTTGTGGACAGTCCACGCCCTGCAGTTAACGACAACAGCGCCTGTCCCAGAGCAGGCTGAGCCAACCAGCGCCCCCCCTGCCTGTTTCAACCTCCACCCGGAGCTTCTGGATTTCCAACGCTGCCGTTTATCCCTGTTCTTTCTTCGCACGGTGGACTATCATGAATCCTAGGGGGGCTGGACCAATCGTCTTTAGGGTGCCCTCTAGCTCTCACACCCTACGATGCCTTCCTTCTCAAGGGCCTCCCTCTGAGATGGCGGCCAAGGGCAGCTGCCGCAGGGCCGGCGCTCTCGGCCTAGTCTCCTTGGTGCTTCTGCAGTCTCCGAGGCCGGGAACAGTTCCGCCTCTAGAGGGCAGAGCTCAGCCGCGGCCCGCCAAGGTGCCAGCTGCAAAGCTCTTTGAAGGCAGCGGTTACTGGAGTCTAGTTAGGAGGGCCGCCCCCAGTGAGCACACCTCTACTGCCCCCGCCATTCATCCCACAAAGGGCGCTGTGGTCAGCCAGGCCCCAGGCCGGCGTGAGGGTCCCAGCGACGGAGGCGGCCCCTGCCCCCAGGAGCTCCCAGCAGCCTGGGAAGGTCAGTGGTAGCCGCAAGAACGAGGGGAGCGCGGAGGAAAGGGTGTAGAGAAGAGCCCTCCCTCGTGCAGGGCAGGACAGCTTCTACAGAAGGCATATTTGCGTATTAACAGATACCTGGGAGTTAGCTAGGGAAGACAGTGGAGGTGGGGAGGAGAGAGAGGTACAGGTGCAAAGGCCAGAAGTGAGAAGGCAGGGATGTGCAGAACAGCACCCAGGTGGACTTCCTGGGTTCGAGAGGCTCTGTGTGTTAAGTTAGGGGTTTTGGCCTTTAACCCAAAGTGATCCATAACAGGCCGGTGGCTGCGTGGGCAGATCTGTGCTTTAGAAAGAGAGCTTGGGAGATACACTGTAAGGCAGAACTGAAGGGGCAACACACGTCAGGAAACCCAGTTAGGAGAGGACTGCACTAGTTGAGAGAATAGAGTCCTGAACTAAGGCAGAGGAAAAAAAGAGACTTTGGGAATGATGTGATGGTAACTGGGGGCAGCACAGCGAGGGGTGGGTGGGGGGCTGGAGCCAGACTCTACTATGGGACTCGGGCGAATCACGTTTGTGCCTTGGCTTCCTCATCTGTAAAGTGGAAGTGACAGTAACAGTACCTGGCTCACAGTGGTGGAGGATTACAGGAGTCAATACAGTGTAAAAGCTCAGAGTAGAGCTTCACAACATCTTACTCAGGAAGTGCTAACTGTATTATGGAGCTCAGAAAAAAGAAGAAAGGAATGACTGAGATGACTCCCAGCACTCTGGTTTGGAAACTAGGTCTGCAGTTCTCAAAGTGTGTTCCATGGATGTCTGGGGGTCTCAAAGCCCCTTTCAGGGGGATCAAAAGGTCACAACAATTTTCACAATCAAATTAAGACATTTGTGTTTTTCACTGTGTTAATGTTTGCTCTGATGATGAAAGTGCAATGGTATTTAAAACTGTTGGTGCCCTAGCACAAATCAAGGCAGTGGCACCAAACTACACTAGGAGTCATTGTACCACCACTTGCCATGTAAAAAATAAAGCCAGTTTACTGAAAAATGTTCTTGACGAGGCAATAAGGAACAACAGTCTGATGGGCAATCCAGTATTAAATTTTGGAAGGATTTTTCTCCTATAGTTGTGTTTTGGCTAATAGGGATAATAAGCAAGTCTAATCAAATGAGGGAAAAAGTTTTATTCCTCTCCTATTACGTGAGAAATACTGATTATCATTTAGCCACATTCATTTTTAACTTCAAATCAGCCCTATAACAATAAACAGGTATTACCCTGACCAAAGGTAGAACAACTTGAGCAACAAGATAAAGATATAAATAAATAATTGAATGACTTAATAAATGGGGGAGAAGTGACAAATCTCGCACACAGAAGAATTCCAAATAAATTATGTAGATATTTCACCCTAAAGGAGGGGGAACATAACATTCCACTCATTAGGAGTGGGCTGCACACAGTGACTTCCTTCCAAAGAGTAGGTATAGTATGGAAAGAGTAGGGGATGGGGGGAAACTTTACAAGGAGAAACCTGACAAACACTACCAGTTGATCGAGGTCACCATCAGCAGCCATAAACCACGATGATCGCATGTACCTTTGATATGATGTGATGAAAATGACACTTTACCTCTGTGATCTTCTTCCTCCAAACCCATAACCATCTAACCATGAGAAAAACTTCGGATAAATTCCCCTAGAAAGGTATCCTACAAAATATCAATATTTGACCATAATATTAATTTTAACTCCTCAAAACTGTCAATATCATCAAAAACAAGGAGAGTCTGAGAAACTGTCACAGCCAAGAGGAACCTTGAAGAGACATGACTTCTACATGTGATATCTGTATCCTGCTGCAGTAAAAAGACATTAGGGTAAAACTAAGGAAATCTGAATGATATATGGACTTTAATAATTATTATTAGCTTTGCATTATAATAATAATATAATGCATTGACACTGGTTCATATGGTAACAAATGCACCCCACTAATATGAGATGTCAATAATGGGGGAACTATGCGGTGGTGGGGAAGGGTAGAGGAGTACACAGAAGCTCTGTTCTACCTGCTCAATTTTTCTATAAATCTAAAACTTTTCTAAAAAACAGTTTATTAATTTAAAAATCCTAATATTAATTGGGAATAATTTTCATCCATCACTCTAACCTTACAGAATTAAAGTTCTATAATGGTTTATCCTATCCATAATTCAATTCAGTATTTACCAAGGTCCTATTATGTATGCATGCCTCTGAACTGGTGGGTACTGGCTATAAAAAAAATGAACAAAACAAGGTCCAAGGCCTAGTTGGAGATAAAAGACATTTTAATTGGTAATTATTGTCCTGGGAGGTGAGCATGACTGAAGAGCACAGAGAAAGAGGTCTGGGAAGGCTTCACAGAGGAGGTATGGCACAGAAAAGGTGCAGAAACAAGAAATAACTGGGCTGGGCCTGATTTTTTTTAAATACCTGTCCTTCCAAGAATCTTTTTTTTTCTTTTCTTTTTCCTGAAAATGAAAGCACTGTAGAGGCCAATACTTTATTTACCATGGTGTTTTAACTTTGCATCTTCAATGAAGAAAGTATACTTTAGAAAATGCCAAAGTTTCTAAAATTATTACAAGTATAAAGGAATTTTATACATTTCAAAGTAAGTGAATTTTAAAACTGGGATGAGTAGAAAAAGAGGGAGCTAAAAATGAACATATACAAAGACGAAACAAAGACAACATATTGAAAGATGATACCTAAAATAGGTACCCAGAAGGATAGCTACAAGAACAAAACTGGGAAACAGCAATTTCATAATTCGGCTTCCTGTTTTATTCAGGATCCTTAAAACTACTTCTTAATTTCTATGGGTATAAATTAGTAAGGGAGGTGGATAGGAGAGTGAAGATAGCACTTGGCATCTGCTCTATGACAGGTACACATGCAAGAGAGGGTCTCTATACACAGTATAAAATTTAATCTTTGAAACAACCCTTGAAACGAGTGTCTTCTCTCTTCTAGAGGAAACACATGCTCAGAGGGATCCAACAACTTATAGCCAGAGCAAGATGGGAAGTTCCCTCCATCTGAAAGGTAAGCACATGTTCTTTTTAGTCCCACTTGACTAAGTACTTGTAATACGGCAGAATTCACCCTGTCCGTTTCCACACAAAGCAGTCTTAGGATTGTTTTTAATTTCTTCTTTACTAGGATTGCACCCTGTTCATTTCATAGTCAACGGCATGATCCAAAGAACACTTCTAATCACGGTGTCTCAATTACAAGTAATCTACTAGTTGGCCCAGTGATGGGCATCAACACTGTAAGCTTGGTTTTCGGTTTGACTACCAAATTCACTCATGGAGGCCACCAGTTTTGCTTATGTTCAGGTCACCCGCGCTTGCTGGAAAGCCTCTCATTTCTTATTATCACGCTGTTTGCTCTCTAAGCTTTACACCGGAACAGCACGGCGTTTTGAGGTGACTACAAAAAAGGGCCAATTCACCCCTCCGAGAAAGCCATCAAAGCATCATAAATAGTATGACGTTTCTTGGGACTAACAAGATTCTGGGTCTTTTCTGATTCCATGTCGCCTTGAGCAAGACTCTTATTTCCTCATGCGTAAATTTGGGAGAAAAACAATTACTCTGCCGGCGTCTCGAGACTGCGTAGGGAAAATCTTGAAAGAGGACTTTGCCCGAAGAGCACTCGTTATTTCTAGGCTCTGAGCCCCGCACGGGCGGCGCGACACAAAAGGCGCAGGGCGGGGACCCCGGGACGGTCCCCGCCGCCGCCTCCTGGTGCATCTCGGGAAGGGCCCCCGCCTGGGCCGCAACGCCGGGTCGGCGCAGGCCGCCCGGTCTCCCCGGCCTCTCCCAGCGGCTCACTCGAGTCAGGGCAGAGAGACGAACACTGCCTGCCCGCTTCCGGCCCGAGCTGCCGCGGGTTCAAGGAAGCCTTCGCAAGGCTCCTCCGACCCGGGGGTCTTTGTTCCCGCCGGCGTCCCCCAGCCCCACTGCTCCCGCCGCAAACCCACTTTGCGGAGTATCAACGGCATGGAGATGTCCAACCTTGGTGCGCACTGGAGCGGGGCGTTAGTAGAGGCAGCGAGGGAACCCAAATTTTGGATACGGGGGAAGAGGAGGGAAACGCGTCGGACCGCCTCCTCCCATTACAGCTCGGAGGCGGTCGGTTCCCTCCCGCGCTGACGGCTCGCGCGGGCTCTGCAGGGCGCGCTGGCGGCGGCGGGGCGGGATCCAAGCCTGCACGTGGTGGAACCGTTCTCCCCGCCCGGCGTGACCCCCGGAGAGCCACTGTTCTCTTGCGGAAGGGGCAATGCCACCCTCGGCCCCGCTCCGGAGAGGTGTTTACCCTTGGGGGCCCCAGAATTGGAGGTTGAGAGGAGAGAGGGAGCACGCGGCTTGGCGAGAGCGTTTCCTGCGCTGGAACTACTGAGTGGGAAGCCGCCAGGCAGTGGCAGGGCGGCGGGGTGCGGATGACCCACCCACGGGGAGGGTAACCGGCTCGGCGGAGAAGAGAGCGGGAAAACAGGGTTGATACGTACCTCGGTCGGCGGGCTGGAGCAAAGTGCACGACAGGCATCCCTGAGCATGGCTGCCCTGGGGTGCCACAGCCGGCCAACGGTGGTCCCAGGGGACTGGGTGGCGCGCGGGAACACACGTGGCCAGCCGCGCGCCCGGCTGTGTTTACGTTCTGCAGCCGCTCCACGTTGTGCTGCAGTCCTCGCCTCCCATTCGCCAGCCAACGCTGCGCTCCTCCCGCAGGGGCGGGCCCTCTTGGTCCCCGAGTCTCTTCGGAAAACCCGGGTTCTTGGAGGCCTAGGCGGGACATCCAGGATGCGCCAAGGGATGGCCACTTCCTAGCCACGCTATGCTCGCCCGAGCCGCCTCCACCTGGCCGTACGCCGGGGCCGGGCCGCGGCCTGACACACCCGGCGTCCGAGAGTTGAGAGAGGGAGGGGACAGAAACGTACTGGCGGGAGATGAAGCCGAGCGGCGGGGAGCCGGGCTGCGGAGGAGGAGCCTCTGAGAGACTCCCTCCTGCCGCACAGGCAGGTGAAGTTCAGGTGACCGCGGACCGAGGGCTTAGGCGAGCCGGCTCTGCGGCCCCTCGAGGTGGGCGGGCGCGGACTCACTGCAGGGCGCGCCGCGCGGGCCTGCGGACGGGTGCGCGGGGGAGGGGAGCGCACTGTCCGGAGGTGTCAGTCTGAGGCGCATGCGTGCGGGGCGGGCCTGGCCCGGCCTATATATTGGGTTGGCGCCGGCGCCAGCTGAGAGCCGAGCGGTAGCGGGTCTGGCGGTGAGGAGGTGCTTGGGCGTAGGGCGGGATGCGGGAGGAGAGAAAGCCCCCCCCCCCTCAGGGCCGATCCATCCCGCGGGCGGGAGCCTAGGGGAGGAAAAGTGGGAGGGCTGAGAACTAGGCGTCTGGGGGCGATGGGTCCCCGCGTTCCGTCCCTGTCAGGACCCTTGGCAGGGGGCCTGGGAGGCGGCGGTGGATGGAGGGCTGCCCCTAAGTGGGAGGCCAAGGAAAAGCCCCTCATTCTAGGGGCTTCTCTCTGCCATCCCCATTTGGGGAGCTATCCCGCAGGAGAGAGGATGGGAGTCTGGGTCTCCTTCACGGGGAGAAAAGTTCCCCCACAAGCCCAGTTTCCCCCTTTATTAACTGAACTCCCTTTCCTTCACTCCCCATCCCCCATCTGTAGTCGGGGTCCCGGTGCCCCTCCAAGCGATGGGCAGGGTCCGGTGGGGCTGGGAAGGAGGGAAAGGAGACTGAAGGACGTGACACAAGTTCCCTCCGCCCCCTGCTTCCCCGCCACCGCCGCTCTCCAAATTGGCGCGGAACCGGCTTCTCCACAGTGTTTCGCCTCCACAACCCCCTCTCCGCGCGGCTCGGGCAGGATGGGAGGGGGGAAGTAGGGGCGCTGCCCAGGCCCCACTCGGGCTGTCCGGGGGAGAGACTGCAGGACGCAGAAGAGACCCATCTGCCTCCCTGCGCTTTCCGGGCGCTGAGGGTGGTTTGCAAATTTCTGAAGACGCTCTCATCCGGGCTGTACATTTCGCTGAGGAAATGCAGGCATGTGTCCAAAAGCATGAGTCCGAAATCATGCACTAATATACTGCAGAAATCATCGTGGTAAGACGGCTCAGGTCATCTCCTGAGGGACTTAGTTATAACCTCTGAATGGCACTTGGAGAGTATGGATGACAATGTATTTGACTCTGGTTTTTCCTCTCCCCTCCAGAGGTTTCATACACCTGAAAGAAGAGAATGTCAAGACGCAGGTAACGTTATTTGTCTTGGAGATATGTTTCAGAGTTGGCTGCTGCCTTTGAAATGCGTCACTTACTAATTAAACTTCCTTTTAAAAAACTCTATAGTAGCCGTTTACAAGCTAAACAGCAGCCCCAGCCCAGTCAGACGGATTCCCCGCAAGAAACCCAGATAATTCAGGCCAAGAAGAGAAAAACGGCCCAGGTGAGTTAAGTGGGGGAAGAGAGAGAGGAGAAAGAGAAAATTCCTTGCAGGGACCTTAGTTTAACAATGGCCTTTTCTATTTTCCAGGATGTCAAAAAAAGAAAAGAGGAGAAGGTCATCAAGAAACATCAGTATGAGATTAGGGTAATGCAGAACTGGGCTAGGTTTGGGGGAAACAAATGCAGGACAAAAAAGAATAGAATTGTGTTATTGCTTTGTGATAGGAAGGTTCCTCTGACACTATTAATGCCCCTCGAGGTCAGCAGGAAGGCGCTTGTCTTTGGGTGGTTTTTATATGCCTGAATCCTACTACAGCTACAGAGTAAGCCTTGACGCAGCTGGTTCCTCTTTGTAAATCCCTCCCTCTAGGAGCTGCCTGGTGCACCAGGGCCCGCCTAATCTGTCCAATGGACTGCTCTTTGTTCCCTCTCTGACTATAGTGGAGAGTCCTGATGGTTGCTCCTAGGGCATAAATAGGATGTGAGGTCACTGACAGACTGGCACCCAGCCCTTTGCTACCTATTCTTCCTATGTGTTGTACAGAAGACACTTTAGAAACAGTGGTTCTCTTTGAAACCAGCATTGACTGGTGAAAGAGTCCTTTAAGTATTTAAGTAATTGTTTCCACTTTTAAGGTCTTGTCTTCCTGTATTTGAAAGTAGTAGAAGAGGCCTTAACGAGTGGGGGGTGGGGGTAGCTGTCTATGAAACAAGGTGCCCTGGCCACTATTGCTAAATATAGAGGGAAAATTTTATAATCTTGAAAGTGATTAATATTTGACTACACACGTGTTTTGTTGTTGTTTCTCCTCTCCCTCAGTACCTAACGTCTTGTATTTCCAGAATTGTATTTTGTTTAAAACATCCTACCTGTTACTCTTTATGAAGATTGAAATGAGCTATATGGTTTATTTATAAAATATGTATGTCATCTTAAATTAGTCAGCAATGTTAGCTAATGACGGTGTTTGGGGAAAAATGTAGACTGTTTAGAAGTATTAGCTTTCATTTATAAAAGATCCAAGACAAAAGCTGGTTTCCTATTTCACAAAGATATTCTTTTTATTTTTTTTAAATGACAGAATTGTTGGCCACCTGTATTATCTGGGGGGATCAGTCCTTGCATTATCATTGAAACACCCCACAAAGAAATAGGAACAAGCGACTTCTCCAGATTTACAAATTACAGATTTAAAAACCTTTTCATTAATCCTTCACCTTTGCCTGATTTAAGGTAAGAAAAATTTCAGTAATTTAATGTCAAAGATTAAAATTTACTGATGTAATATATGGTGCTATTTTGAGTTATTTTTTGCCTTCATTATAAGATAGGAAAACTTGTAGAAAAACTGCTTTTTTTTTACTAGTCTTTAAGCATATATTATTTTATCTGACAGTAATGCTATTTGCAAATGACATGGGTATTTAAAACATTGATTCTATAACATTATTTTCACTTGCTTGCTGAAGACTAAGCCTTATCAGAAGAACTCAATCACCTTTTTTTTTTTTTTTTTTCTTTTTGTGGTACGCGGGCCTCTCACTGTTGTGGCCTCTCCTGTTGCGGAGCACAGGCTCCGGATGCGCAGGCCCAGCGGCCATGGCTCACGGGCCCAGCCGCTCCGCGGCATATGGGATCCTCCCAGACCGGGCCACGAACCCGTATCCCCTGCATCGGCAGGCGGACTCTCAACCACTGCGCCACCAGGGAGGCCCTCAATCACCTTTTTAATTTATTTACTTATAGATTTATTTATTTTTGGCTGCATTGGGTCTTCATTGCTGCACGCAGGCTTTCTCTAGTTGCGGTGAGCGGGGGCTACTCTTCATTGCTGTGCACGGGCTTCTCATTGCGGTGGCTTCTCTTTGTTGCGGAGCATGGGCTCTAGGGCACACAGGCTCAGTAGTTGTGGCTCACGGGCTCTAGAGCACAGGCTCAGTAATTGTGGCGCACGGGCTTAGTTGCTCCGCGGCATGTGGGATCTTCCCAGACCAGGGATCGAACCTGTGTCCCCTGCATTGGCAGGCGGATTCTTAACCACTGCGCCACCAGGGAAACCCTGAATCACCTTTTTAATGGAGTTTAAATAATTTATCTAAATTGTTAACATGGAAGTATTTTAACATGTACAGCATTTTTATTTGATAGATCAGCTATTTTTATTTCTTACCGAGCCTACTTATTAAGGTCTATACTTTTTCTAGTTAATGAATAAGAGGTACAACTTATATAAAATTTGTAGTGTAATAATTTATATTTGGCTTTAATAAGCAAATTAATTGACTCATACATTTAAACTCACCAGTCTTCCTCTTCTCCATACTGTCCCACCTTAACCCCACTGTAATGTAGTGATGATCTATTTGGAGGTGATTGAGACTGTCTCTGCTGGGATCATATGCTTTAAATATTTACTTTTTTAGTGTTGCTCTTGAGAAAACATGGTTATCATACACAGGTGCCTTTGTATAAATAGATGGGGACTAGAAAGCACTCTTGAAATCTGTCAGTTTAGATTCTCATAGTCCCAAGTTCTTGCTGTATAATTTCATGCTAAAGAAATGGTTTCTAAAAGTAGCAATTTTTCCTGATTTACTTTAAGGGGTTGTCCTTTCAAATTCTAATTCAAAGTTGGATTTCAGTGTTGGAAAGTTGAGTTTACTCTATGTGAAACAGGTAACTCGTATATTATGTAGGTCACACAATTATTTTGCCCCTTTCCATAGCTGGGGATGTTCACAGGATGTTTGGCTAAACATGTTAAAAAAAGAGACCAGATATGTTCATGACAAACATTTTGAAGTTCTGCATTCTGAATTGGAACCACAGATGAGGTCAATACTTCTAGACTGGCTTTTAGAGGTATGTTCCAGCAATACAAATTTCCTTTTTTGTCTGTATGATGGAAAAATATTTAGACATAAATATGCTTTCCCTGTGCCTTCATGGTATATTACCTGTTGCCAGGAGCCATTCTGGGGGGCTACTCACTGTAGTTGAGGATACCAAAATGGAAAATGACTGTCTGCTTGATAAGAGTAAAATCATGAGGACACAGCCACTAGGTCCCATACAACCCAAACCCAATTCAGAAATGGTGGTATCAGTATCACTGTGTACTAGGCACTGAGCCTGGTGCCAAGGATACCCAAGATGAACAGAATTTGACAAGGTTTTGAATTCTGCTATGCAATGTAAAGAACCAGGACTAGGCTTCAGGACCCTCAGAAGTCCTTTTCTTCATCACCAAAATCAAATTATGATTTGGAATCCTAATTTCTATATCCTAAATGATAAGGAGGCTTTGAATATCCAGTAGCCCTAAGCCCTCGAGGCTCCATGTAGCTTGCTTTTGTTATATCCCTCTGTTCCTTTCAGAAATGAGCTGTACCATTCATCTAAAGGAATAATAGTGATCCAGAAGTCCCTAAATATCTGTGCCTTAAATATCTGTGCCCTCTCTTGTTTAGGCCTATTCCCTTTCTCTGGATAATAATTCTGAAAGAATCTCTAAAATTATTGAAATGATTACTTATATTGATAACAAACTAATTTTCCCCCAACCCTTGGATATTTGCTCTGTAGTTTTCCTGTCTTTAATATAGATAGAGACAATGAACTCTAAGGGGGAACTACCACAGGCTTTTTGGTGGAGAAACACGGCAGAATAGATCTCAGAAGCTATCAGAAAAGTTCGTTAAGACTGCAAAATGTTGTCCTTTTGAGTCAGGTCATCTTATTCCTTATTCTGACTAGAAGGGAAGATTATGTTTCAATCATGTGTGTACAAGAATGTAGTTGGATTTTGACTTTTCTGAATGTCTAATGATCATAGATGCAACTTAAGCACAATTATGTTGATGTTATTTTATTTTGCCTTTTTATGTTACATTGATTTTTATTCAGTGGTTGTCTGTCAAATTTTTCCCTATTTTCCCTTAAATATATGATTATATATACAAAATCAAATATAATAAATCAAATCCAGCAGAGCATTAAACTCTACTTTGTCATAGTATTTCTTTCAATCTAGGAATGCAAAAATGGTCCAACATTTGAAAATCTATTAATAGTTTAAGGGAGAAAAATCATAAGGTTATATATCATAGATGTAAAAGATATTTTTTGAAATTCAGTATACATTCCTGATTTTTAAATATGCAATAAACTAGGGATAGATTTCCTTAACACATTAAGTGTTTATTAGAAACTCATGTATGTCTGTCCCTCTGTTTCCTCCCTACTTCATGAAGTTATTTTGAGAATTAAAAGCTTTCCCTATATTAAGTGTGGAAATGACAGATACTACTTATTAATAACAATAGTGAAACATTAGGGGAATCATTATAGTCAGAAACAAGGAATAAGATAAAAATTTTGTCTATTACCATTGTTATTCATTCCGTTTTCTTCTATAATTCTTAAGTGAGGTAAGAACATTGAAAGGAACAGAGTTGTCATATTGTAGTTAAATGTATATCTAGAATGATGAAGAGAATCAGTTGGAACTATTAGAGTATAAACT
Organism: Mesoplodon densirostris; assembly: GCF_025265405.1. Taxonomy (NCBI): domain Eukaryota; kingdom Metazoa; phylum Chordata; class Mammalia; order Artiodactyla; family Ziphiidae; genus Mesoplodon; species Mesoplodon densirostris. The sequence goes on along the minus strand of NC_082673.1, from coordinate 52,907,349 downwards.
AAGCATAAAAACTTACTCATTTGGCATCAATAAAAATTAGATGACATATATACACTATTGACAGTATGAATAAGATAGATAACTAATGAGAACCTACTGTATAGCCAAGGGAACTCTACTCAGTGCTCTGTGGTGACCTAAATGGGAAGAAAATCCAAAAAAGAGGGGATATATGTATACGTAAAGCTGATTCACTTTGCTGTACAGTAGAAACTAACACAACATTGTAAAGCAACTATACTCCAATAAAAATTAATTTTAAAAAAATTAGAAACTTAATAGGAAAAAAGTACTCATCCATAGTCAGCAAAAGTGTAAATGTATCTGGGAATAAACACAGTAAGTCAATGTGAAAAAAACCTATAAAACTAAGAGGACTGTAATAGATTTACCCTATTAGCACATGTTAATTTTTCCCCCATTTTAGCTTTGGTATCCTAAAAAGCAAGTTGGGCTTCAGAAAGTGTTCTGAAATCTGGTATGCTAAGAGGTAACTTTCTAATTTGGAGAAATTAATGGAATAATATTTAAATGGATTCTTCTCTAGGTGTGTGAAGTATACACACTTCATAGGGAAACATTCTATCTTGCGCAAGACTTTTTTGATAGATTTATGTTGACACAAAAGGATATAAATAAAAATATGCTTCAACTCATTGGAATTACCTCATTATTCATTGCTTCCAAACTTGAGGTAAGTTCTCAAAGTTTATCCATAGATATATTTACCACAAACTTTTTTTGTCTTAACCAATGCATTAATCCCAGAGAATACTATGTACCACTTTTGATATGTTAATCCTTAGGAAAGATGAGTGAGTTTTTTCCAATACATTTTCTGAACACTATGATTTGGGTGGAAGGATAATTATCATGGTTCCCTTCAAAGTATCTGAGCCTTTTGTAAGTCTCTGGTTTGACTCTGGAACTAGTATCTAGGTGAAATGTTCCATGGCTAACTGTGCCAAACAAAGTGACCAACGCTGTCTCTCCATACCTAGTTGTGGCACTTGGATTCAATAAAATGGTCTCTGAAACCTAATTAATCAATCAAATGCAATAAATGCTATGTTAGGTTAGAATAATGGTCTATATCCAGCCTAGTATTTTTATATCTGATGATGGTTCTAGGATAGAAGGAAACACCTTTCCTGCCTGAGATTTTCCTTCACATGATCTCAATCTACTTTTCTTAAATTCAACACATAAGGATATCATTAGTACCTTCATCTGAAATTTTTGAAGCCTGTATTGTTTTGAGGGTAGAAGAGGGACTGTGAACCATGCATTAATTTCCTTAAGTGTATTTTTCTCCTTTTCCACATTTGTCTTTTGAGCCTTAAGGGCTATCCCCCACTTCTGCCAAATTTGATGAATAAGTTTGTATTCAGTATATCCTTACCTGAAATCATACTTTGTGTTTCAGATACCTTTCTAGACTGAAATCTTGATCTTTAGCCTGTTCTTGCCTGTGGCAACCTCTCTTCTACTCCTCTGATCATTCTAGTTGTTATTCTCTGAACTGTTAAGACAGACATCTCATCAACCAAACTGCACAAATTATTGTTTGAATAACCATTCTTTTGTACTAGGATAAAGTTAATGTTTTCGATTTCTAGACCTTATTTGTTGAGTATCTTGTTTTAGTCTGATATACTAGGCAATCCTAAAACAAGTTTGGCTTTTTGTTTTAACCAGTCACTGCAATGACTGGTTAAAATAGTCTAATTGTTTATTAACTAAGATTCAAAATCAGTTCTATAAAAATGTTTCAATCAATATAGTTGGCTAATTTAGATACCCAGGTATGAAAAATATCTTTAAAGGTAAGGTTGCTTTGGCTATCGTAGAATTATTTTATTAAGATTTATAACCATTTTGTCCTTTAAAAATGAAGCCTAGATTGGTTTGTATATAATTCTTCCGTTTTAATCTCACTCTCAACTGTGCTTGATATTAATTAAATCTATTTTAAAGGAAATCTACGCTCCTAAGCTGCAAGAGTTTGCTTATGTCACTGACGGTGCTTGCAGTGAAGAGGATATCTTAAGGATGGAACTCATTATATTAAAGGTAATAATATATCTTTATTATTTCTAGTTGCAATTTAATAACTGTAATTTACTAAACTCAAAGACTACAATGTTAAGTAGTCAAAACTGAGATTTTAGTATTAGGATCCAGTTCTAAGATGGGAGGGGAATTTGCTTAACCTGTAAACTCTATTTTTCTGTATCTTTCCATTTTCCTATATTGAGAATATTATTTCTTAATTTAAAAGTGTTTAACAACATTTTCAAAACTTATAGGTAGTTAGCATAGCATGTGTATATAAATGAATTCCAACAGTGATTCTCAAGTCTTAGTTCTGATTTTCCACTTCTTCCAGCAGGTGGAGAATGAGAATTATTTCACTGCCTTTTTTCTTTTCTATATGCATGGGAAGGGCTGTTAATAGAAGGGTAGAGGAAAGAAGCATTAAGATGTTTAATTGGGCCTTGAATTAGAGATTAAACGGTGAATGTTAGCTACTAGAAAGTGTGTTACGAAATTTGAGCATCTTGGTTTTATAAATAAGACACAAGAAAACACAATCAATATGACTTTCGTGTACATGATTATAAACTATATACATTATAATATAAATTTGTTATGTTTATAAACATTCAGATTGATAGCTCTGTAAGAATGGGATCTTGTTGGCATGGTGATATTGTTCTTTTTAAAAGAAATTTTTTTATTGAAATATACTTGATTTTCAATGTTGTGTTAGTTTTAGTTGTACAGCAAAGTGATTCAGTTTTATATATATATATATTTTTTCAGATTCTTTTCCATTATAGGGTATTATAAGACATTGAATATAGTTCTATGTTCTAGTATCAAAGTTATCCAGATTCAGACTTGAAGTATAGTATAAGGAGGATATATAATGGGAAGATGGAATTCACTGGGTGGTCCTACAGGCATTAAGACTCTCTGTTCTCTCCTAATTATGTTTGACTTCTTATAAATGGTAAAGTCCCAGGGCTTCATGGAGAGAAAGATATCATAAATTAGGATTTGTCTTTTTTTTAGCTTTTACATGTTGAACAGAAGCCATTATAGATCACAGAAAGAAAAAGTGTAGAATCAGTTCTTCGGAGATCTGAATGGAATTAGCTGTGGAGTTATTGAATAAAATTAAAAGGGCAGTTTCGATAAAGAATACATTTGGAAGACGAGGGGCTGCAAGAAGTGAGAAAAGTAGGAATGAAAAATAGGTCCAAGGAACTTTGTCAATAAAGATAACTAGAGAATAATAAAGGGGTCTGTATCAATAATAGACTAAAACACAAGCAGCTTTAGATTGTGAGGTATCTATAAATAGTTATGAAAATAGGAAGAAATATGCCCAAAGCAAAAAGTTTCTTAAATGACTATTTAAAGAAGTACCTATATAATGTGATATATACCTACATTTATTAACAGGCATTTTAATTTCATTAACAGGCTTTAAAATGGGAACTTTGTCCTGTAACAGTCATCTCCTGGCTAAATCTCTTCCTCCAAGTTGATGCTCTTAAAGATGCTCCTAAAGTTCTTCTACCTCAGTATTCTCAGGAAAAGTTCATTCAAATAGCTCAGGTATTGATATTTTTATTGAATATTTGCTAATGTTTTTAATTACAGGTTTTGTTTAGTGTATTTATAGTGCTAAATAGGCTACACAACAAAATGACAGCACACTGAATTAAATTCATTCCTTAATTGACTAGAACAAAACTTCCGATGCATAAAATTCTGTCCCCAGTATTTACATTGCTTACTGAAAATTCTAGAAAACAAAGTTTTAAAACTTGCATTTAAATATATTATGAGCACTTTTTACTCTTTAGGAGTATGAGGTAGAGAGGTAAATACCTCTTTTTGATGTAACACGGGGAAAGGTATTTTTCACCCAGTTGTTTTAGGTTTTATAATAGTATGAAATTATTCTGTAAAATTATCTTACTCTCTTATATTTGAATACACAGGGAACCTATTTTATGTGTTAAAATCACCTAATTTAGTTATAACATTATTTAAAAATTTAAGTTTAAATTAAACTTTCCTAGGCCAGTGTATAACAAATATTCTAAGAAAGTAATTACAGGAGGAGGGTACCAATCTTTCCTGCCTGCTTCTCATAAGTAGGATCTTAAGGCTGCTGTACCTGCCATATATAAGTGAAGAACACCCAGATTCTTACTCTGTGTAGGATGTGAAAATCTTACACATGGAATTGAAGAAACTGTGGTACTCTGGATGGGTTTTAAGTAACCTACGTTGAAATTCAACTTGTGTTTTAAATCTAGTAAACTCATTACGAACATTAAAACTGGAGAACCAGTAAATTATCAGAATTGGTTCATTTTGTAGAACTTTCTAATGAAGTCATATTAATTTTTTCCCTCAGATTTCCTAGCATCCCAGATTATCCTAGGCAGCTAAACGCTTTTGATAGGGCAAACCTTTGATAAGCTGATAAACAGTGTGGAAAGTTTCTAGAGGTATATAATAGTGATAATTCATTTCCAGCTCCTCTACTTGTGTTTCTGTCTTCTGGACCCATGGGGACAAAAATAAGTTTTTTTGTTTTCTGGGTTTTTTTGTTTTGCGGTATGCGGGCCTCTCACTGTCACGGCCTCTCCTGTTGCGGAGCACAGGCTCAGCGGCCATGGCTCATGGGCCCAGCCGCTCCACGGCATGTGGGATCTTCTCAGACTGGGGCATGAACCCATGTCCCCTGCATCAGCAGGCGGACTCTCAACCACTGCACCACCAGGGAAGCCCCAAAAATAAGTTTTATTTCACTGGACAGGTATCACCTCAGGCCTCTGAAATCTAACCTTTTTACACAATTTCACTGATCGTTGTTCAGATCTCTTATTGCCTGGATTGTACTACCTGTTAACTCATCTATTTAGAAACATGTTCCCTTCTTGTGTTTCTGCTTCACCATAGTCTAAGAGATTGTTCTTAAAATGTAATTTCCCTGATTTAAAATCTTCTAGTAATTTCAATAATCAGTCAGAACTTTGAAGTTCTGACTTCTTAAAGACCCTTTATGATCTAACCTAGGCCATGCCTCTCCAGCAACCCTCTTTTTTTAAAATAATGAAGGAAAGATATCCTTATTTCATATTTTTTACCTTATGTATTCTGAACTACTTGAGTTCCAAAGAAAAGTAATCCTTTCTCATTTATCTTTGTAAATTCTGTTTCCTATATCTAGAACATTCTCTACCTCCCAGTCTTCCTGGCTACCTTGTATTTTAAGACTCATTTAAGTAGAAGTCTTCCCTGTCTTCCCCACTCTGGATCAGGTGCACTTCCTAACAGTACACATCATGCTATATCGTAACAGTCCTTTACTTGTTTATTAACAAGACTGAACTTCCTTCAGGGTGGCAGCTTATTTCTCTTTGGATCCCTGTAGTTTTAGCAATTCTTGGCATGTGGTCCACATCATAAGCAATCTAAACCGTTAGCTGACTCATGTTTAGCGGTGACATGTAGTACTCGTCCTTCTCCTAAATTCTTATACTTTTTCCTCTGTTAGCTTTTAGATCTGTGTATTCTTGCCATCGATTCATTAGAGTTCCAGTACAGAATACTCGCTGCTGCTGCCTTGTGCCATTTTACCTCTCTTGAAGTGGTTAAGAAAGCCTCAGGTAAGACAGTATATTTTGTTCTCTTCTTACCCATTCACAAATTTTAAAGGCACTTTTTGAACTTAGCATCCTGCTAAACAAGAATTTAAAATTTTAATGGAAAAAAGTTAGCAGTTTAGCGATTATCTTCCCTTCTATTAGAAGTACTTTCTAATCCTCAATATATATCCACAAACAAAAAATAAGGTCAAATGGAATTTAAATCCAGTTGAAGTTAGTCAATGTAATTATAGCTCCGCATTAAAGAGTTCTTTGGGTTTTGACAATTTCAATTTCCCGTGTAGCAGGTACTGGCTAAGAAGCTCTAAGTCTTTTTCTCTCTCAAAATAGTCACATTATAAACATATTTGAGAGTGATAGTCTGTTTTGACTTGCTAAACTTTTTTTTAAATTTAAGTATAGTTGATTTAAAACGTTGTGCTAATCTCTGCTGTGCAGCAAAGTGACTCAGTTATACATATAGAGACATGCTTTTTTTATATTCTTTTCCATTATGGTTTATCACAGGATATTGAATACAGTTCTCTGTGCTATACAGTAGGATCTTGTTGTTTATCCATCCTATATACAGTAGTTTACATCTGCTAATCACACATAAACTTGTTGATTTTGGTTTATATTATGTGCTTGTCTTGGTTTCCTTTTTTACATGAATTTTAAATTAACTGTCTTTAAATTCTGAAGCACAAGCAAACAAGTAGGCATATGTTTCTGATGTAACCTTCACATTTTTCTAACTTTTCTTTATCTAGGTTTGGAATGGGACAACATTTCTGAATGTGTAGACTGGATGGTGCCTTTTGTCAGCACAGTAAAAAGTACTAGCCCAGTGAAGCTGAAGGTTTTTAAGAAGATTTCTATGGAAGACAGACACAATATACAGACACATACAAATTATCTGGCTATGATGGTATGTTTCTTTCTTGTAGTTTTTTGGTCTTACTATTTGGTAAGTCACTGAAACTGATAGTAAGGATACTACAGAATAATATTTCAAGCAGTTATATAAGATGGTAAGGGGACAGAAAGTTCCAATGGGCACACTGATTTCAAAATGTAGAAAAGCTAATAAAATAACTTTGAAGTCAAAGCAAGATTTATGAAGTGTCTCGAGATTAATGCCAATAGTCCAGGTAAGAGTTTTTAAAAATACAAGTTGCAGGCAGTTGAACCTCTAAAATATGACTAATCGGCTTCCCTGGTGGCGCAGTGGTTGAGAGTCCGCCTGCTGATGCAGGGGACACGGGTTCGTGCCCCGGTCCGGGAAGATCCCACATGCTGCGGAGCGGCTACGCCTGTGAGCCATGGTCGCTGAGCCTGTGTGTCCAGAGCCTGTGCTCCGCAACGGGAGAGGCCACAACAGTGAGAGCCCCGCGTACCGCAAAAAATAAATAAATAAATAAAAATATGACTCATCACAGTTGCAAACATAAAGAGACGATTATATTAGGCCTAAGTAGTCTCAAATTAGTACACAGAAGTCTTGTTTGACTTTGTTTTACCATATCAATGCTTTATCTTAGCTGTTAACCTCTGCGTGATTTCTTCACATGTACAGGATGAAGTAAATTATATAAACACCTTCAGAAAGGGGGGACAGTTGTCACCAGTTTGCAATGGAGGCATTATGACACCACCGAAGAGCACTGAAAAACCACCAGGAAAACACACTCAAGTTAACTGAGCAAACAGGCTGGAACTGATGAAGCGCTGCGCAGCATTTCACAGAGCTTAACTACTTAAGTTTTACAGGAAAATAGTGCTGTGGCTGTCCTGGCCGATTCAGAAGTTTCACTGGCATTCTCTGACTTAAAAAACCACTTAAAATTGGCACTAAGGAGGACATTTAATTCCTATGTTCGCTGTTTAAAGAAACAGCAGGACTTGTTTACAAAGATGACTTCATTCCCAACACTGACTGGAGAGAAGCCAGCCATGATTCATGACATAAGAATTTTTTTGATACGGTGTTGCTATGTTTATCTTGATAAACTAGGAATTTCATCATTGGAGTTTTTGACTAGATAAGTGCTACCTTAAAGGGTACATTAAGTGATACAGTACTTTGAATCTAGTTTTTAGATTCTCAAAATGTATAAACTCTTAACTAGTGCAATTTGGTTCTTGAAAATAAAATTTAAATTTGTTTACAAAGGTTTAGTTTTGTAATAAGGTGACTAATTTATCTATAGCTGCTGTAGCGAGCTATTATAAAACTTGAATTTTTAAAAATGGTGAACTTTAATCTATTTGACTATGTTTATTTGCCTTGCCATAACATTTTTAACCAGTAAATCTTAGATGAACATGGTGTTTAAACTGTGCTCTGAACAGTGGGAATACCAAAGAAATTATAAACAAGATAAATGCTGTGGCTCCTACATGGGGCTTTGACGTATAAGTTGCTTTATAATAACGTTTTCGTACATCGCAATTTGAGCGAAAAACTTAAGTACCCTTTCAAACTATTTATATGAGAAAGTCACTTTATTACTCTAAAAAAAAAAATCTTTAGGGTTATCTCAATTTAGTGTGACTAAGGCTTTATTTATGTTTGCAAAACTGCTAAGGTCCTTTTTAAATTCCTACATTATGAGTTAAGGACAGTGTCAAAGTGATAAAGCTTAACACTTGACCTAAACTTGTATTTTCTTAAGGCAGAAAAGCAGTAAATGTATACGACTCCTAGGAATCTATTTATTTAAAAAAAAAAAACAAAACCTTGACATAAGAACTTGCTGTATATAGCTACTTCTACATAAATATTTTAGTTTTTTAAAAATGAAATTTCAGCCTCAAAAGTGGATTTGATTAGAAAAATTATACTAGATTACTAGTTTATTCTGTTACTGGACATGTGAATCTCTTCTTCCTTTGAAGAAATTATAAATTTAAGCTATTGTTATGGTGTGAAGTCTTCTGTAGAGTTTTTGTTTTTAAACTAATATGTTTCAGTATTTTGTCTGAAAAGAAAACGCCACTAAATATGTAAATATGTATTATATAAACTTAATCTTTTAATACTGTTTATTTTTAGCCCATTGTTTAAAAAATAAAAGTTAAAAAATTTTAACTAACTGCTTAAAAGTAAAGTTTTGCCATTGCTTGAAGAAACTTTTTTTTCCTTCTCTGCGCTGCCAGCTGTAACACTTCTTCTGGGTTGCTTGCGTTCAATTCTGTCTGGCCGATGGCTTTGATCTTCCAAAACAGAAAAGTGATGTTGTTAGAGGTCTGGTCAAAAACAAAGTTTTGCTACAAAATATAAAACTACCTACTCGCTAACAATGATAAACTGAACCTCTAATTGTAGATGCTAAGAGGTGTAGAAGAAATTAACATAAAGACTGACTGGAGCCACTCAAGGAAAAGATCAATTACTGAACCATAGTTGGTGGAATTATCTTCAGTAACATTAAGTAAATTCATGTAAATTTATTTGACTAAAAATACCAGTAAAGGGACTTCCCTGGTGGTCCAGTGGCTAAGACTCCATGCTCCCAGTGCAGGGGGCCCGGGTTCAATTCCCTGGTCAGGGAACTAGATCCCATATGCTGCAACTAAAGATCCCACATGCTGCACCTAAGACCTGGTGCAGCCAAATAAATAAAATATTTTTTAAAAAACAGTAAATAAACTCTACATGTAATCTGACACATTTTTACAATTAAGACTCCTACAAAATAACTTGAAATATCAAAATTCATGTTTCAGGGCTTCACTTTTTTAATATGTAAAAAATATCTAGTTTGCTCAGCACTATAATATATAGTGACCCTTCTCTTTCATGATTAGAAATACTTGAGCCTGATAAAAATCCGTAATAGTATTCTGCCATGGAGTGTTTTGTGAGAGCATGTTTTAGGACCTTAAAATTACCTTTTGTTTAAAGAAGTTCCAATATATATATATATATTTTTTTTAAACAACAAAGACTATTCTCATAGGTAGCTTGAAGGGAGCTAAGGCTATCCAGAAATGATCATCAGTTAGGTTAGCAGGTAGGAGGAATTGCGGATGATGCCATTTCCATATGAAAGAATACATGTGGAAAAACCTAGTAGTGGGGTATAACTAAAGAGTTATTTCAGACAAAGTACCCTGAGACGACTGGCTATAAAAGTTCAAAGTGTAAGACAGAAATTGAAATAGGAGCCAGATATTTGAGAGAAATAACACATCCTAGGTGGGTAGTGGTCAAAACCATGAGTGGATGAGGTTACCTAGGAAGAATGTAGGGCAATCAGAAAATACCCAAGGACTAACTTATTGGGAAAACCAAGTTTAAGGGGTAGACAGAGGGAAATACCCACAAAGAAGAAAAGGCAGAAGAGTCAGGGAGAAGAAATGAGTAAAAATGCCAGGGAAGCCAAAGGAATAAAGAATTTCAAGAAGGAAGGAGTGTAAACAACAGGATAAAGACTGAAAAGTATTCACTGGCTTTGGCATTTGGTGACCCTTGAGAACAGTTAGAGTGGGGATGGCAGAAGTCAAATTGTATTGGATCAAAGAGCTTTAAAAAGCTAGGCAGAGAAGGGATGAGAGAGAGGTGGAGTACAGTCAAGAGAAGTTTCTATTAAGGATGAAATAGTTTATAGGTATGGGAGTGGTTGACAATATAGGAGAGGAGATAACTGAAAGGGACAATCACTGAAAGGATAGAATCAAAAGCATAAAAACTTGTCTTCATCAAGGAGTAGCATAAGCTTTTACTGACTAAAAGCGTGGACTTAACAATGAATACAGTTGTCAATTATCTTGAAGGTGGAAAACAGGGACCTGAAACAGGAATGTGAAGCTGGCACTCACGGGGCCACAACTCCCAAGACTATAACTTTCACAAGGACGGAGGCTGATCAGTCTTTTTTTCTGGTCTACTCCAAACAGACAAGGAAGTTACTGAAAATGGAAAAGGGAGAGAGGACAGGGGCTTAATAGGGTGAAAGTCTAAAATATTCCCTAAAAAAGAATGCAGACCACTGACCACTGGCAGGTAAACAAAAGAAATGAGCAGCCAGCTAAGGTTGGAGGCCATGGTTTGGTAGTGGCACAAGTTTATACAGTTGTAGGATTTTTTCCAACAGAACTCAGTGGCTCAGGGGAAAAAAGCATAAATTTTTGAACTGATTCAGGGTTGGGACTTTTCCAGATGAAGCAAAAGACAAAAAAGCAAAGATGCTGAAAATATTAATCAGAGTCGTCCTGACAGTCAACCATAGGTAGAAGGGGTTCCCAAATCTGGTTTATAATCAGAACTACCTGGGAAAACTAAAAAACTGGATCCCAGGGTCTCATCTCAGATCAAATGAATCAGTATCTCTGAGAGTACACAGGCCAGTATTTGCTGTACTCAAGGTCAGTAGGGAAGGAACGGAAGTTGGAAAAGGGCTGACAGACTGGGGAAAACTTGGTCATGAACTTGAACATCTCACTGATCATGAGGATCATGGGAGCCCAGAAGTAAGAAAGGGATAGATTACTGGCACAGAGATCTTACGTAAAGCAATTCTGACAAAAAGGCCTGGCCATGGGTGGCTGATGAAGAGTAAAGGTGATAATGGAAGTGCCAGGGGTGTTGGATAAGTTGATCACATGTCATTTGATGCATGCAGAGGAACAGCCAGGTAGTTGTTTAGATGAGCTAGTAAGGAGGTAGGTGTAAGCTTCCAAGGAGAAAGGGCTTAAAAAATGATACAAGTAGAGATAGCCTAGAAATGCCATCAGGGAACTGGGAAATTTTCAGCATTGCCTTCCAGCCCTGGATAAGTTGGAAATGGGAGAATGAGTAGTCTCCAATTAAGTGGAACTGGCACCATATTCTTTTTCCTCTTTTTTTTTTTTGAAAGATGCTGTTGTTATTCTGTTTCCTCTAAATAATGGCCATACAATTTAGTCCAAGTACAAAGCTTTAAAGGACACTTAATAAATGGCATATTCTTTTATTAATGAGTGAAAGAGCAAAGAGAAAACATATATGGTAACAGTGACACAGCAAATGTTAGGCTTGTAAAAATGACCATGAATTTGTAATGTTTTGGTTTACAAGTCCAATTTAAATAAATAATTCATCCATCAAGTAACTACTGAGCATCTATTATTTGCCAGACACCATTCTAGGTATCAACTGTGACACAACCAATTCCTACCCTCATGGGGAAACAGCCAATAAATAAGTAAATATACAGTATGTCAGTCGTAGATAAGTGCTACGGAGAAAAGTTTTAAAAGGGAAATGAGAATAAGAGTGTTGGAGGGAAAGGGGGAGAGATACTGCTATTTTATAAGATGGTCAGGAAAGGACAATTACTTCTTAAGAAGGTGACATGTGAGAAGAGACCTGAGGGAAGTTAAAAGAATGTTCCTGAAAGAGAAAATTTCACAGGCCATTCGGTAGTGAATGTTCTTGGCATGTTCAAAGAACAGTAGGGGTATTGGTGTCGAAGTTAGCAAGGGAGAGTCGAATGAATTGCTAGAGGTCAAGTCACGTGCGGCCTTGCAGGCCATTATAAGGACTCTGATGCTGTATGAAACAGGAAATAGTTTAGTATTAGGGAAATTAAGCACATCATCGAAGAATCAAGGCATAAAATAACTTACCGCAATTTGTCTTTTATCTGTTTCTCCTCTTTTGTGATGAAGATCTAAATGAATTAGTTAAGAATAATAAATTTGATACTATTAGATATCACGATAGATTCTCAACTGTTCTTTGTTTTTTATTTAGAAAATACACAATATTAAATACTTCTTTAATTTACAGAAATGAATTGTTCTAACATCACACACATGTTGATGAAGGATACAAGTCAAGTATTCCAAAATGGTAACATCCCATATGTAGTCATAGTAGGAGTCCATAGCATCATGACTGAAAAACAGAACTCAGTTACTTCCTCTTTCTAAGCAGAAAAATTTCAACTTCATTTTATTTCAAAAACCATTCATACCTGTTTTGTTCCTGCAGTGATTTAAAGGCTGTTTTATAGTCAATCTCTCTGAGGAACTGACATAAAATTGCCACCTACATAAAAAAAGAATTGAAAATGGTTTCATGTAACTAGTATCAACAATGACTACTGGTCTTGGAGCAGTAATTTTTAGTGATTCTCATGTCAAGAGTATATTATTTAATTTAAGAGGCCTCGCAGATCAGGCTGAGCGGATCAGCTGATATGTATGGAATCCATCCAATTTTAATTGTAAAAAACCCTTACACAAGTGTCTGTCTGCCCAACATTTTCTTCCCCTGTGACCTAAATCATAAATTTTTTGAGCTTTATCTGAATGAGAAGCTGGCAAAAAGCCAGTTTAGAAAACTGAAGGGAATGGAAAACTGCCAAACAAAAGTGTCAAACATTCAAGGACATAGAGAAGATCCAATTAAACCTTTCACAGCTGGCAAGTACAGAAGCTTATTTTGGCAAAATGTAGGCCAGCCTGCTTAACACTGAAAACAGATCCATTTCAGTCATGTATGTAGGTCATAATGCTGATCTCTTTTTTAAGTATTTAAAGATTTCTAAATTGATTATTATTCACATACCATAATGTAAACACTTTCAGAGTATAAAATACAGTGGTTTTTAGATTATTCACAAAATTGTACAACCATCACCGCTTATAAGTCTAAAACATTTCATTACTCACCCCCTGCAAAAAAAACAAAAAGCTCCATACCCATTAGTAGTCAGTCTCCATTCCTCCCCTACCTCTCCACCCCGCCGTCTCTGGCAACCACTAATCTACATTCTGACTCTATAGATTTGCCTATTCTGGACATTCCAAATGAATGAAATCATACAATACAAAGCCTTTTGTATCTGGCTTTTTTTTTTTTTTTTGCGGTACGCGGGCCTCTCACTGTTGTGGCCTCTCCCATTGCGGAGCACAGGCTCCGGACGCGCAGGCTCAGTGGCCACGGCTCACGGGCCCAGCCGCTCTGCGGCATGTGAGATCTTCCCGGACCGGGGCACGAACCCGTGTCCCCTGCATCGGCAGGCGGACTCTCAACCACTGCGCCACCAGGGAAGCCCGGTATCTGGCTTTTTTTTACTCAACATAAACTTCCAGGATTCGTCCCTGTTGTAGCATATATCAGTACTTCACTCCTTTTTATGGCTGAATAATATTCCATTGTGTGTGTGTGTATGTGTGTGTATATATACATACACACACACCAAATCTTGTTTATCTATTCATCAGCTGATGAACATTTGGGTTGTTTCCACTTTTTGGCTATTATGAATAATGCTGCTATAAACATCTCACGTACAAATTCTTCTGTGGACATACATTTTCAGTTTTCTTGGTTATATACCCAGGAGTGAAACTGCTGGGTCATATGGTAGGTAATGTTTAACTTCTTGAACAAGCACCAAATTGTTTTCCAAAGAGGTTGCCCCATTTTATATTCCAACCAGCAACACATGAGGGTTCTAATTTCTCCACATCTTCACCAATACTTGTTACTATCTTTCAGTTACAGCCTCCTTGTGAGTGTGAAGTGATATCTCATTGTGGTGCTTACATTTCCCTAATGATTAATGTACATATCTACTTTTAAATATAAGAAAACATACTTGAGAATGCTTTTTCTATTTATAAGGTTCAAAGACCAATGTCTTCTAACCCATACTTTCATTTTAGTTAAAATTCTGTAAACTACTTAAAAAAATTTAAAGAACATGCAAATTCTTAAATACCATAAATTTAAGCAATTATGATATGGAAAATAAAAGCTACTTCCCAGTCCAATGCCTTATATGTATGATAAACTCTAATATTCATGAAAACAGACCAGCATCATAATATTATATACTAACCTGTGTGTGGCAATTCAGCAAAGAACAGCACTTTATCATTCGTTTTATTACCTACAAAAACAAAATTCTGGTTACTTTCAAAAACTAGTTAATGTCAATTGTAACAAATGTACCACTCTGATGTGGGATGTCAATCGTGAGGTAGGTTGTACATGTATGGGGACAGGAGGTACATGAAAACTCTGTATTTTTCACTCAGTTTTGCTATGAATCTAAAACTGCTCCAAAAAATAGAACTTTTAAGTTAAAAAAATCTAGTTATTAAAAAATTTTAAATCTTATTTCAAAAGCCACCATTGTAAATATTTTAAAATGCCATTTATTAAATTATGATATTGGTGGCCTAAACCAGAGGAAAGGGTAATGCATACTGAGAGAAAGTTAACAAAATTTGAGATTTAGGAGGCAGAATCAATATGCCTTGAAGGCTGAATGGATGTTGGTGGGAGGGTTAGTAAAGAAAAGAGGATGACACTCAGGATTTATGCTTGGTCAACTCAAAGGGCTAAACAAAGGTGACTGTTATTTCGGTGGGGTCTTCTGTTTTTGTTTTTGTTTTGGTGTGGGAAGGTCATCAGGAGGAGAGACTGGTAGAGTAAGACGCTGAATCAGAGGACTTCCCTGGTGGTTCAGTGGGTAAGACTCCGTGCTCCCAATGCAGGGGGCCCGGGTTCGATTCCTGGTCAGGGAACTATATCCCACATGCATGCTGCCAACTAAGAAGAAGTTCTCATGCCTCAACTAAGAGTCTTTATGCTGCAGCGAAGAGCCTGCAAGCCGTAACTAAGACCTGGAGCAGCCTAAATAAATAAATAAATAAATACTGAAAAAAAAAAGATGCTGAATCAGTTTTGGACAGGTTGAGTTTGAGGTGTTTTGGGGAAATCAAAGCAGCAATAGCCGTGGGCACTGGAAATATGGAGAGCAATCTGGTCTAAAGCAATCAATTTGGGAGTTACCACCACATACATGGAAATGAATAAGCTCATGCAAAAAGAGGCCCAGGAAGAAGAACATTTAAAGACAGACAAGAAGCAAGCAAGCCCGCAAAAACAACCTACCTGGTCTGTATAAACATCTGGGGGCACAGCCTTATTAAAGAAATCAGAACACACAGCTCCTGCCTGGAGGTAATAGTGAAGAGCTGCCGAATACTGATTTGTTGCTTGAAATAGAAAACAGAGATAAAGAATTACCTGCCATTAAATACACAGCTGGAAAAATAGGGCCTCTTTTGTGAAGAGTCAGGTATTACTTCATGTTTGACAAAAGCAGATTCAAACCACAGACCTAGGGATAACACTTAGCCAGACCAACAATGAGAAAAATTGGCTTTATTTTTTCAACCACTTTAAAGTAGTTGTATAATAGAGTCTTTCCTTCTAAAACTGATTTGCCAAATATTTAGCTCAGATTCCTTGTCAAACTTACTGGTACAGAATTTAGTATTTGGAGGTATTTATTTCCCAAATGACTATACTAGAAACAGACCTTATTTTTCTGAGGCAGTTTAGAATCAGAAAATCTATTCTGAATAAAGATATTAAGAACCTGATAATAAATTCTTTGCAGGGCTGGGGTAAAAATGAGCATTAAAGTTGGCAAGTATTTATTTCAGAAATAATCCAGGAGAGAGCAGGATGATGTAGGTGAGGGTACAGGTGAAATGAGACCGACCGTGAGTTAATTACTGTTAAAGCTGGGTGGCAACAAACTATTATCTATAAAATAAATAAGCTACAAGGACATTGTACAACACAAGGAATAGAGCCAGTATTTTGTAGTGACTATCAATGGAATATAACCTTTAAAAACTGTGAACCACTATGTTGTAAACCTGTAACTTATGTAATTTTGCACATCAACTATACTTCAATTTAAAAAATGAAAAAAATAAAAATGACTTAAGGCTGCTTGCAATAAGTCACTTAAAAAAAAAAAAGCTGGGTGGCAGACACAGGAGATACATGGGGATTCATTACACTATTCTCTCTACTCTTACATTTTGAACTTTCTCTTTAAAAAAATCAACGCCTAAAAAAATGATCCAGAAATGACACCAGTCAGAACTTTAATTTGATCTGTATAGTAATAGAAATATTAGAAATTCCCTATCAAGTTGGAAAATCTATCACATACAACCTGTGGGTGGGGGGGAATTAGGAATCTATTTTCAAGAACACAAATAATTATCAAGAGTGCCTGGACATATTTTAGAACCTTTAAAGAGCAAGTTTATAAACTAAACTTTAACCTCTTTCCTTAAGAATGTCTTACCAATTTTTTAGATGACCATTTACTATTAAAAAAAAAAACAAGACAGAAAAAAAGTAGTCAACATAAAACTGAAAGCATCTGAATCAAAGGTTCAGAAAAATGCATACATATAACAATAATAGTTACTTTCAATTTTATCTAGGAAGAAGAGTTAGAGAATGTCAAAAACAAGACTTAAGTTTAATAAAGTATTGTAATGACAAGTGTAATATATTCATTTTCACTTCTAAAATCGCTATGAAAACAAAACACAAAGCAACCATACATCTCACTTACCAAAATAAATGTCTGCCTGAATAATTAACCAGGAATGGTTGTTTGGGTTTATGCTGAGGGCATACCGAACTAGCTCTTTCACTGTGATAGCCACGGCTTCAAAGTCCACGGACTGGAGGCTATATGAAAGACAATAAACATAATCTCTATTTTAAGAGTCAACTTCAAATTCCATACACACATTTATTAAAAACAAAAAGACTTAGTCTAAATTTAGGTGATCATAAATACAATGCTAAATATTACTAGGAGTAAATATTTTAAAACTATCAAAACAACTAAATCTGAGGAAGTGTGATCAGCTAACTTTTTATAAGGGGCTGAAAACAATCTGATTTTTGTTTCCTTTATTTTCCCAAAATGCCAAAGAAGGCCACTCTAAAAAGTATCTTTAAATATTCGACAATATAAAGCACAAAAAAGGTCATAGGATAAAACCCTGTCTTCACTTTTTATGCACAATTTACAGGCAACAAAATTATAAAGAGACAGACTCATAAAAATTTTCCAAATGAAAATTCTGTTAAGTTCTTAAATTCTTTTAAGTTCTGTTATCTAGAGGAAGCTACAGAAGACAAGGGCTCAAACCCTAACAATACTGCTACATGGCCTTAAATTCACCTTGTGGCTTCTTGTAAGGGTTAACTAACTCCTCTGGATTAGATGTTTCACCGGGTTGGGGCGAGCCGTGGCAAGGGTATCACTGCAGCTCATTTGCAAGCAATGAAGAATCCAAAAAAGAGTACGGAAGGGGGCCAGCTGCTCTGAGCCTAGTTAAGCCTGGAAGTTCTGAGATGCAGAATTAGGAGGTGGAACTGTGAGAATAAAGCCAAGCCAGCACCCAAGAAACACGCTGACAGCCCCTACAGTGAGACCCAGCGGGGGAGAACAAGCTTCGGCTTCAGAAACACACGGAGGTTCAAGTCCTGGCTCTATCATCTAACAAGGTTGGACAAAGTACTCCTGTTGCCCTGAGGGGATAGATTTTACCATAACTCACCACTGTTCCCAGTACAGTGGGAAAGTATTGTGGTGCCATCAGTAAATACCCAACTGTTGATTTACAACTAATTTATTTACAATTACTTAAATGAGTTACACTGGTTTATGTTTCCTAGAAATTATAAAATGTTAAGTCTAAGAATTCTATCTACATATCAAACCATCAATTTTAAAATAGTAACACTTAATCCATGCCATCCTCACACTATTCTTGGAGTCAATAAAGACTCCTCCTCTGCTCAAGAGAAATATCTTTTCTGGTCAAACATTTAGTCACATTTTATTTTCTCTGGGTTAACTTACATTAAAGTAATTTTATCATGAAAGTAAAAGTAATAGTTAAGCCTACTACGTGGCAGCCCTTATTCTAAACACCTAGCTTAGAAAGTTTATTATTTAATCCTCACAAGGTAGGTACTATTCTTATACCCGTTTTACAGATGAGGAAACTGGCACAGAAAGCAACTAACCCAAGGTCATATACCTGAGAAGTGGAGAGGCTGGGACTCAATTTCTCTGAGTCTGGCTCAGAACCTCTATGATAAACCATTCTTTTGCCCCATTTATAAACACACACTGAAAAAAATCAATCATTAGTTTACAGTCTAAACTTAGGCCAAAGAAGTAACACCAAAGAGGTATTACAACCATCAATTAAAAAGGCAAAATGACCTCTACCTGATTCTTGGATTGCTATCTAATATACCAAATTTTATGTAAAAATCTGCAGTTATTTGCTTCAGGAAGCATAGTGCTTCTGTGGGAACTAAGGCTCATAAGCGGAGGGAAGGGTCACTCACCCAACTTTAGACTCTCCGAATCCCTGTCAGAGAGAGAACGGCTTCCAATCTCTAAGACTGAGACGGAAGCAAATTGCTCTCATTCTACTGCCTGCTTACCTACCTACTACAATCTTTTCTTCTTCAAAAATGCCACTAAAAGCAATAAAATAAGGCCTAGATCTGCCCTTCAGGCACAAAGAAGATGATTGGCGGGGAAGGGAGAAAAGGAAAAGTAACTTTTGAGAGGAAACAAATGGACTCTCCTGAATGAGAAGTTGCTATGTGTGGGAAGAGAAAAATATAAATGGTTGCTTCTTCCAGAAAAGGAACCTTTTCTTCTTCCCCCCACAAAATTCCCCTATCCTCTTACTGTGATTCTCAGGTGATGAAAGTTAAGAAAGAAGATTTCTTAAATTACTTAAAGAACTTCTTAAAGCAACTAAAAAGGTTGGGAACCTCTGACAATCACTGTTAGAAAAACCTGATAGAAAGTCATTCTTTCATTAGCCTCAATTTTCTAATTCTACCACTGACAAGGAATCAGGACTACTGAGAGACTGTCTACACTCTACTTAAGGCTAGTATACCTTAGATCTTACTTAGTTATGCCTTATCCATAATTTTTAGGAAGATTATTACTTTTAATAGAGAAACATGAAGTTGGCTATAGAGTCCTAACAAATTGCAGCCTTTTAATCAAATTATTCAAGGTTATCTATATCAGTCAGGATGGTTTCTAAATATATAAACAATTTAATAAAATGTAAGCTATAATACTTCTTACTTGGGGATGGAGGATGGCCAGATAGAAATGTGTTCAGCTGTAATATCATTCACAATGTCCTCCTTATTTAAAAAAAAAAAAAAAAAAAGCATGATTTAAAAGGAAATTTCTTCCAAAGATTTTTTAGATGAAATTATAAAATACTTACCCGAACATTGTGAAGTTTCACAAAGAGTGATAAAATAATAGTCAAAACCAACGGTTCCTATGAGAAAGAAAACATAGAATCCTTAAATATTATATATATTTTAGTATTTCTCCCATCAACCTCAAGGATACCAAGTATTTTCCTTCAAAAGGTTCTTACGGGTTTGAAAATTACCACCTGCTTTAGTTTACAGCACACTAAAGATCAACTTTATTTTTAATCTCATGAGAGAAATGACAACACACAATTTACACAGAAATGACCAAATTTAGGTGTCTGTCCTCACGTCTTTTGAAATTGAGTAAGCAGACCTCTTTCCAACTAGTACTTCCAGCTACCTCTAGAAAAAATTGACTTTTTATTCCTTAAAATAATAAAGGATGGAATTTAAAGAGTGGAATCTATGTCCAATAAATAAATATGACGTTAATCCTATCAAGAAAAATTAAAGTTAGGCTTCACCCATCTAGCCCTATTATGAAGAATTCTTTACAGTTTAAAAAACACCCGTTCTATTCACTAAAACATGGTAAGGTAAATGCAAAACAAACTTCTCCATTCAGACTATCCCATCCTCAAAAAAGTGATCACTGAAGATAAAAAGCACATTAACAGATTACTTAAATAATCAGCATTTAAACACTCAATATTTTTTTGTCATATGCTACAGAAATCAGCAATAGTAATTAGATCAATTTTTATAAAGCTTACCCGTAATTTTTTGATAAAAGAAAGCAGTTCACTCCTACAAAAAACACAAATTATGTATATGCATTTAATATCAGAAATTAAAAATAAAAACAAGAAAGTAAATTATACGTGAAGGTTTATTCCTAACTTTGCAGTCCTGCATGTATAAAAGAGTATAATATTCTACTGTCGTACTAACCTAATAAAACATCTTTCCTGTTTTAATCACATGTGACATCTTCAGTACCATCCAACCAAAACTGCTGACTTTGAACTCAGGTTTGATTATATTAAATGATTAATAAGTAGTCTCTTAAAGTAACATATAAACAAGGTATTTCCTAAGGTGGCCATATCAGACAAGTCCACTGGAGATCAGCACCACAGAATTCTTACACCGCCCATCTTTATGATACACAAGGATTCTGTTCTTACAACAGTACAAATAGTATAAATAAATAACTAAAAAAACAAACTGATAGAAACATACCGATACATTATACCTAATGTAGACTCCCTCTGCTTTATTAAACTAATTCTGCCATCATTTCCTCGTTTGTGTTGACTGGACACACTACAGATCTGAACAACAACTTCCCAAAGGTCTTTAGCAGTCCGTCTACTTTCTTTAGGGCCTGGAAGTTCTTTGCATGTAGCCGCTAAAAGCTGTCCAAGCTATAACATGAAAAACACACAGAAAATACACAAAAGATAATCTGTAATGTCATACATGCTATTTCTATTACTGAGGAACATTTGAAGAAAGATAAATAACTGCCCACACACACGAGGTACAGGTATCTTATGCTGTGCTTTCTATTCAACCACTGAGGAATTGAGAGCTCACTGTCTACTGACAGATCTGAATCCGATCTGGGAAGGGAATCCTCTGGTCCCACCACATTATAAACCTCCTTGTTTCTAAACAATTATAGTCTAATGAGAAGAAAATGAGACAATGCAAAGAGGTATATGATCTATTAAGTGGGAAAAAACAAAACTGCTAAATACACATAGTATGATCCCACCTTAAAAAAAAAAAAAAAAAGCCCGTAATGGAACATATACACTACAACGTTAACTGTAAAAGCCCAGAGATGAGACTAAAATAGGGGCTAAATTTCACTCACACACACAATTTTTTTTAATTTTAATGAAAAAAATGAGGAAAAAATATGGACATTGAAGTTGGCAGAATCAAGGAACAAGGTCTAGAGCAACTTTTCTCTAAGAAAAATGATAGCAACTGGGGATGGAGCTACTGCTGTGTGAGGAGGTAGAATTAAGGAAGGACAGACTACTGATCTTAATAAAGGGAGCCTTCAGGACCAAGGGTGTAGGAAGGACCCAGAAATAAAGAATGGAAGGGCTGAAAGCAAAAGGCACAGAAAAGACAGGCCCAAAATGTAGAGAAAGAAATAGGCTTATATGCCAAATCCAGCACGTCTTTCTCTCTATAATTTAAGCAAGAGAGAG
Source organism: Mesoplodon densirostris (assembly GCF_025265405.1). Taxonomy (NCBI): domain Eukaryota; kingdom Metazoa; phylum Chordata; class Mammalia; order Artiodactyla; family Ziphiidae; genus Mesoplodon; species Mesoplodon densirostris. Next base: position 52,885,399 of record NC_082673.1, on the reverse strand, counting down.
CCCCTCTACCCTTTGTTTTTAGTAATTCTTATACATCATTTCTCCTTAGAGGGTAAAGTAGCCAGGGATAATTCACGTCCATCAGGAATCCCCAGTTTCCTGACTGGACCTAGAAAAGGTTCATAGTGGGGTCCCACTGCTTAAAGAAAGAGGCAGGATTATGACAAAGGTGAAAATAGTGCTTTTCCCCCAAATTTCAAACATAGAAAAGTTGAAAGTACAGTTCAATAAATACCTGAACAGTTGACTTAATTTACAAGAATTCTGGTGCTTCCTAAAGCTAGTGAAAATGGTGTTAAAAACCTAGCTATAGGGGCTTCCCTGGTGGCGCAGTGGTTGAGAGTCCGCCTGCCGATGCAGGGGACACAGGTTCGTGCCCCGGTCCAGGAAGATCCCACATGCCGTGGAGCGGCTAGGCCCATGAGCCATGGCTGCTGAGCCTGCGTGTCCAGAGCCTGTGCTCCGCAACCGGAGAGGCCACAACAGTGAGAGGCCCGCGTACGCGTAACGCAAAAAAAAAAAAAACCCTAGCTATGCTATGTGAATGGAAATCAAGGGTCTCTGATCTAGGAGAACATTTCATCCTGCATGCCTACTGCACATACTCTTCTCCAACAACTAGGATCACAATATACACAAGTTATTTACTGCAGTTCTCAATTTCATTTTCTGTTGTCAGAGATCACATGCTTGGCTGAAGGTTACTACATTAAGCAAGTAAATTCACTTAAAAATAAGAATTTTCAGAGGTATTAGGCCCCAAGTCAATTGAATTCCACAAACATTCTTGAGCATCTCCTATGTGCTGGGTATCAAGCAAAGCACTGAAAATATGAAAATTAACTGTCCTCAAGAAGCTCACTGTTTTACAGGGAAGACAGACAGGTGAACAAATAATTTACCATACGGTGTAAGTGCAACAAAAGAAATATGTCCACAGTACAGCAGTACAGAAGTAACAAGAACAGCAAGTTTGTGAAGAAAAGAATTATGGAAAGCTTCAAAGAAACTACACAAACAGGCAAAAGTGGGAAGAGCATCTCGGCCAAATGAAGACACAGAAGTGCAGAAGTGCGGAAGCCTGAGAAAGCACTGTGTGTACAAGGGCTGTGAGCGCTCCGGTACCACAGACAGAGCTGGCATGACAGGGAAGGGGGAGAGGCTCCCACACCTTCAAAGGCCTTGCAGGCCATGGCAAAAGCCATGGTCTTTGTCTTATACCAGCATGACTGTTAGCGCCAACCTCTCCTCCTCCCACTAGCTAGTCTCTTATAATCCAAGCGCCCATAAATGCTGTACATTTTCCAATATACTACACTACCTCCCATACTGATCCAAGGGAGAGGCTGGACTGTTATTCTTATTTCAGAAGGTCATATTTAGTCACATGCGTAAGATTTTTCCCTTTCCTTTTTCCATTCCTAAGAGAATGGAAAATAAAATTGATTAAAAATCACTTAATATTTCACTACCCAGGGATAATGAGTATTAATATCCTTCCAGACTCTTCCTTATGCATCTGTATATATATATTCCATACCAAATTCAAAGTTTGAAAGCTGCTCTAAATTGTCTAATTTTTAATACCTGATCCCTTAACTCTAGACTTCTTAATCTCATTACTTTCTCCTCTACATTAACAAGGGAACAAGGGGCCAACTAGGGAAGGAGACACACAAAACCCTAATCCAGATGAGATGATGAGATGCCTCAGTGGCCCCTGCAGCAAGGTCACCTCATACCCTTCCTCCTCTGTGGCCAGATCAAGGGGAAGTGCAGGAAGCAGTGAACTAACCTAGTCCAAGGTTAGGCAACCTACAACACAATACCCCGTGCCCTGCCACACTGCAGGCCCTCAAACAGGAGCCCAGCCTTCCTGGTGCACAGCTCCACAGAATTCACAGCTAAGAGAAGCAAAGAGAAAAGCCACTGCACTGTCACAATACTAAGCAACGAGCTACCGTTCTAAGTGGAAATGATAATCTTGAAACGAAACGGTCGTCTCATCTGAGAGTTTACTAAAGACAAGAGACTGCTGGGCATAATCAGACAAATACCCTAGATATTAGGAACTCCTATCTCAGAAAGTTCACTAAAAAAACAGATGTAATCCAATGTCTGAAATTCCAAAGGAAAGGATGACTCAAGCATGACAATAAACTTTTATGAATGACCATAAAGAAAACAAAAAGGAGGAAAAAAACAAAAGAAATCAGTAAGTCTTCAAAGGGTTGAAGTGAAATGAGCTCAGTTTTTTAAAGGCCATACATGAAATAAGGAGGAAGAAACAAATAACCAAAGGCAAATGTAAAAACTGGTACAGTGTTGCAAGGTTGCCAGATAACCATCCATTTAAGGGACTGTGTACTGAAGATGAGATGACGGCAGGTAAGAACAATAGGTAACACAAGCATTAAGAAAAGAGTAAGGAAATCTGAAGGACCAAACATATATAAAAAAAGTGGCAAATCATGAAATGTTTTTTTTTTTTTTTTAACTACAAGCCCAGAAAGGGAGAAAAGTTCACTGCTTATTCAGGGTAAACATAATATTAACACATGAAAGAAAGAATCTTAGAGAAGACCTCCTGTCTCTCTTTATTTTTGATGTTTTCTTCACCCAGAAGCATTTTCAGTCGTGCAGGACAGGTGTAATTAAGAAAGGAGAATAAACAAACAACATACCATCAATTCACTGAATGAACTGTTTCATATGGAAATAATCACTAATAACAAACATGTACCCTAATAAGAATCAGGTATCAACTTAGAGAGTTTAATAGGCTTTGAAGAAGGGTAAGGTGCTCAAATGGAAAATGGGTGCAGCTCATCCCTAACGGCCCCCCCAGTTCAACCCAGCTAGACCCGAGTATTCCAGAGCTGAAACCGGGGTTTGACTATATCAATCAAAGCAAGAAAAGCTGACTAACTTCTCACTAGTTTAGGATTATACCAAAATGTTGTCTATTAACGAAATAATTTTTGCTTGCATTCTCATAACTATAGGGTAGAAGAAAAAAATATTAGAGAGGGCAAACTCAAGTGCCTGAATTATCAAAAACTATATTTTTACCTACAAACCAACAAGCATTTGTCCAAACTTAGACGGAATCTTAAAAACTGGACAAGCTCCCTAAGTAGTACAGATCTAAAGAAACTGCACTGTCACAATACTAAGCAACGAGCTACCCACAATAATCCCACTCTAATAATCCTTTTATTTAGATTAAACATGAATTACCTTTACATATGGATTACTCTGAAGCAGAAATGCAGGAACTTGCAGGGTAAGGTATTCATTTTCCCTCCAGTTTAACATAAAAGCAACACACTCCTCGGCAATAACTTGACGAAGAGGAATATCTGAAAAACAAAGAAGAAAGTAGTTGGAGTTGCCAACATAACATTAAAAGAACAAAGCATGGGACTTCCCTGGCAGTCCAGTGGTTACGATCCTGTGCTATCACTGCAGAGGGTGCAGGTTTGATCCCTGGTAAGGGAACTGAGATCGTGCAAGCCGTGCAGCGTGCTGTGGCAATCAATCAATCAATAAATAACAAAGCAAATAGTTGCTCAGATTCCAGCTGAACAAATTAAAAACAATAGTTACAGATGAAAAAATAGAAAAACACTAATATTTTATACTTTTCTCTAGAAAGTTTAAGGTTCCCCAATAATAGGTTGCCACAGTCCCCACTATTAATCAACAAAATTCTCTACTAAGAACACCTTAAGATGCCTAATACTCTACTGTGGACGTCTAGGAGTTGGTACCCAGCCTCTACAAATTTATAATTTAAATGAGCAGAGAGGGACTTCCCTGGTGGTCCAGTGGTTAAGAATCTGCCTTCCAATACAGGGGACGCGGGTTCGATCCCTGGTCAGGGAACTAAGGTCCCACATGCCACGGGGGCAACTAAGCCCACATGCTGCTACTACTGAGCATGTGGGCCACAACTAGAGAGCCTGCGTGCTGCAACTACAGTGTCCACGAGCTGTGGAGCTCACACGCCGCAACTAGAGAGAAGCCTACGGGCTGCAACTAAGACCCGACGCAGCCAAAAATAAATAAATAAATGAGCAGAGAAGAACCATACAAACAAAACAAACATATAATGGTATGGTATACACTTCTAGCTATTTAGAGCACAGAAATAGGTAAACCACGTTTAAAGCTGTAATAAATCCATGTTCATATGTTTTTCATTTTTAAATAATTTTTCCTGATTAAAACATGATAAATATTCATAAGAGACAAATCATTCACTCATTCAAAAAATACATACTATACCTGTAACAATTTTAAATAAAAAGATATGAGGGAAAAAAATTACTCAGAATTGTTTGACCACTATTTCCTTTGAAATAAATAATTATTAAATATACCTTAATATTCAATACATTGTGAATTTTTGTAGCTCAAAGTATATAATACTCAGGTTTTAATGTATTTCAAGAAAGAGGAAAAGAAACCCAATGAATACTAAATAACAATGCTAAAACTTAAAATGGGGGGGAGCTATTAAACTTCTTTGTCTTTTTTTTTTTTTTCTTTTTGTGGTATGCGGGCCTCTCACTGTTGGGGCCTCTCCCGTTGCGGAGCACAGGCTCCGGATGCGCAGGCCCAGCGGCCATGGCTCACGGGCCCAGCCGCTCCGCGGCATATGGGATCCTCCCAGACCGGGGCACGAACCCGTATCCCCTGCATCGGCAGGCGGACTCTCAACCACTGCGCCACCAGGGAGGCCCTAAACTTCTTTAGTACCTATATTTTTCAGTCTTTCTAAAAAGTCTTTGCCTGTGGCTATTTGTTTGTATCTTACTTTATCCCAAAAAGCGACTGGAGACGACAAAAAAGAGGCACAGGAACACACCAAAATTAAGTAAAAATACATTATTTGCATCATCTTCTTAAAGATGGAGTGAAGATAGAAGTAAATTTAATATCCCAGTATACAACATGTCACTGTGCATTGTGCACCATACACTTTGCCAAAGGAAGCCCAGACAGCGTTTGGCTCCAAGGCATCCTTTATTCACTGGGCATCTCTCATTAGTGAGTCCACAACGGTTCTTAAAGAAGAATCAGCATCTAGAGAGTGGGGTTCAAACGTTTTCTTTCTTGTTCTTCCTAACAGTACATCCTTTCCTTCTCATTTCAAACACTGCTTATAACACAAACTATGGGACAAATAGATGAACATTCAGTAAGTTAGGGGAGAGAAGGAAGAATGGAGGGAGGGAGGGAGGGAGGGAGGGAGGGAGAGAGGGAGGAAAAAGTGAAATGAACTCCAAACTACTCAAATGCCAAAAAGGTAGTACAAAGAGACTATAATTATTTGAAGGCATTTCCAACCATTTCAAAGAGTAAAAGCACAGGCTTAAGTTGGCCTGATGAGTTCAAAACACAGTTCCGTCTCTTACTTCATGACTTCAGCCAAATCCTTTAACCTTAGTTTCTTGATTTACAAAACGAGGATAATTAAATAAGAAGCTACTTCATGAAGCTGCTGCGAGGACTAAATCAGTTATGCACCTAAGCTCTCAGAAAAATGTCTGACATGTAGTTAGCACTCAATAAATGTTAGGGTTTTTTAAATTCTTTTTGCTTTTCATTTTAGAGAACCAATCTTCAACCTTTAAAAAGAAAGCACTGGGATTCCCTGGTGGTGCTGTGGTTGAGAGTCTGCCTGCCGATGCAGGGGACACGGGTTCGTGCCCCGGTCTGGGAAGATCCCACATGTCACGGAGTGGCTGGGCCTGTGAGCTATGGCCGCTGAGCCTGGGCATCCGGAGCCCGTGCTCCGCAATGGGAGAGGCCACAACAGTGAGAGGCCCGCGTACCGCAAAAAAAAAAAAAAAAAAAAAAAAAAAAAGAAAACACTCTGGGGAATTCCCTGGCAGTCCAATGGTTAGGACTCTGCGCTTTTGCTGCTGAGGGCCCAGGTTCGATCCCTGGTAGGGGAACTAAGATCCCACAAGCCACACAGCAAGGCCCGAAAAGAAAAAGGAAAGAAAAAGAGTTTTAGAAAACACTCTGTTGACAATTAGTATATATTAATTAGATCAATTTTTATTGTGATACTGAAGGGCACTGATGCATTAAAACTCAAAGGTATTCTATCTATAGAGTGCTAAAAAGTTGTAATTTCTTCAAGAAATCACAATGTTATAACAATTAAATTAATTCAAAAGACCCGAGAGGGCCAGCAGCCATTTGTTTGGGCACATTATTAGGACCTTGCTTTACACTTCAATTTTACTATTTACAGTATTAAATGTGTACAGTATGACTGAAATGCTCTAAATATTATTAAAACATGTAAAAGTAAGAAACTGCTTTAACTAAGCAAGATTATATGTAACAGATGATAATTCTTATGATAAAAAAAATTCTTATGATAAGCTTCTTTTCATAGTAAGATCTTTACATTTAGACCTGGACAGTCAAAATCTGTTCCTAAAGTGACCACAAGTGACTTCCTGACCCACAGGCAATCATGCTGAGGGCTGTCTATGGCAGCTATGAGGAAATAAGCCTTCAACATGCAGCTTCAAGGACATTTTGAATCTTTTAACATAATATCTTAAAATTGCAATATAGTTTTTATAGTGTGTTGAATGCTGTCCCCTAAAAATTCATGTACACCTGAAACCTCAGAAGGTGATCTCACTTGGAAACAGGGTCTTTGCAGATGTGGTTAGTTAAAATGACGTCATACTGAATTAGGGTAGACCCTAAATCCAAGGACTTGTGCCCTTACAAGAGGAGAGGATATGGACGGACGGGGGCGGGGGGAGGACGGACACACACACACACACGGACACACACACACACACACACACACACACACACACACACACGAAACAGGGAAAGACTGGAGTGATGCAGCTGCAAGCCCAGGAACACCAAAGGCTGCTGGGAGCCACCAGAGGCAAGGGAGAAGCAAGGAAGGATCTTTCTCTAGAGCCTTCAAAGGGAGTGTAGCCCTGCAGACCCCTTGATTTCAGACATCTCATCTCCAAAACCATGAAAAAATTAATTTCTGCAGCAATAAAGATCCAAAGCAGCCAAAAATAAATAAATAAATTTTAAATAAATAAATTTCTGTTACTTATTTATGGCAATCCTAGGAAATTAATAATTTCCTACATTTTCCCCAATGTTTTCAAGTGAACTCCACATCTGAATTCTATTTTAAAAGACAAATACCTTTTTCATAGATGGTAAAAAGTCCCGTAAATATTCTTTTAGAATATTCCCCAGTTACTTGAGTACTAAATTTCTGAAATTTGGCTTTGTGAAAAAGTCTTACCAGGAAGCCTCATTTCCAGATATCCTCGCACCCTACTAATAAGATCAGAAGGCGGTCTCTCTCCAGACTGCCCTGTTCCAGCTTCATGTGTATGAATATCCAAAAGCAGCATCTCATTCAGCATGACCTGACGAAGTTTTGGTGAGAATTCTGTCACCAACTCCAAACAAGCAGCAAATAGCTGTTTAGCATGGGAAAAGTCCTATAAAAAGAAACAGCAGAATAGCCTGGATCACCTTTCCTCTGGAGTCAAAAAATAACGTCTTTATAAGTACAGAACAAAGAGGAGAAGAATTAATTTAAATGGTTAACACTGGTTATCTTTGGGAGTGAGGCTAGACTATCATCTTTTTATCATCTCTGCATTGTTGATTTATTCCAATAAATACTTAATTCTTTCGTAAATTTTTTTTTTTTTTGGCTGCACCACACGGCATGCAGGATCTTAGTTCCTCAACCAGGGATTGAACCCGTGCCCCCTGCAGTGGAAGCACAGAGTCCTGACCACTGAACTGCCAGGGAATTACCTGTAATTTTTAAAAAACAACCAATAATCAATATAATATACATGCTACATTACTAAACAAGTTTTACATAAATTATAAAATAACAAAACTAGGGGACTTCCTTGGCAGTCTAGGGGTTAAGACCCCACGCTTCCACTGCAGGGGGCACAGGTTCGATCCCTGGTCTGAGAACTAAGATCCCACATGCCACACAGAGTGCCCCCAAAAAATAAAATAACAAAACTAGAAGTTTTATATAAATATTACATACATATATCATACAGGTATAAAATTCCACGATTAAATAAGCTTCTCCCCCTAAGATAGTCAGAATTAGACCTTACCCCCTTCAACAAGGTTCCACATTCTAAAATTTTGCACACAACCCTATTAGCCTATATAATTGACTAATAAATAAATCAAGTCAGCTATGATCCAAGCCCTTTCCTACACATCTCTTTCGAATTTTTCCAAAGAGCAGCCTTCGCTTACTCTCTCCACATGATTCTTTCACTCGTACAATGTGGATTCTATCCCCCACATCGTGAAGAAGAAACAGCTCTTACTAAACAAAGATCTTCTAATGGCACAATCTACTCAATACCTTTCAGTTACCTTACTGGACTTAGGAGCTGCAACCCAGTGCTGTCCATCCCCTTTTCTTGACATCCTCTATCCCCTTAGCTATTATGACCCCACAAGTCTGGTCTTCATACCACACTCTTTCTCACGCCACTCTTTTTGGACCCTGTGCTGGATCCCCTAGGTTCTGAATATTCTCCCAGGTTGATCTTTGATGATTCCCAAATCTGTATTTCCATCCCAGACTACTTCGTAAATAGATCCTTATGTAAAATCTACAAAAGTAATTTTAAGGATTTTTGTTTTTGTTTTCTTTAGCTTGGAATACAATCTTTACTAACTGAACCCTAAATACAAATAAGAACTATTCATGTTCTCTAATTTTTTAAAAGACATAGAGTAGCAGCCATATGTCCAAGACCATTTTCGCATAGCTATGAGGGTAAAAGGAAAAAGAATAAACCAAAACGCCTTTTCAAATTATATCCTCCTAGGCCTACGACTATGATTTTAAGATCAGGAAAATACAACTGATTCTGATTCCTGGCTTCATGCTACATTTACAAAGCATATTCTTTTTTTTTTTTTTTTTTTTTTTTTTCTTTTTGCGGTACGCGGGCCTCTCACTGTTGTGGCCTCTCCCGTTGCGGAGCACAGGCTCCGGACGCGCAGGCCCAGCGGCCATGGCTCACGGGCCCAGCCGCTCCGCGGCATATGGGATCCTCCCGGACCGGGGCACGAACCCGTATCCCCTGCATCGGCAGGCGGACTCTCAACCACTGCGCCACCAGGGAGGCCCAAAGCATATTCTTAACCAGATGTCAATGTATGCTTTTACTCACCTTAACAGTACTGCAGTGTAAACCTTTGGCCATCAGAATGTAAACCAAATCTCTTGTTAAATTGTCTTTGATTCCCAGGATAACACCACTATAGACAGAAGGTATTTCCCACTAGAAGAAATAAAAATCCACAAATACACACACATGAAGCCAAATCTAGATAAGAATCTTTCAGTAATAGTCAACCCCATTTAAAAAATCATTCAAAAGTCATTTTTGAAAGAGAAAGGAAAATGACAGCTGTATTGAAATGCTAATCAAAATGAACATAATCACTATAATGAGCTAGTAATAAATAATTAAATGGATTGGAACTTTCTGAAGGATAGCCTATAGAAATAAAGGAAAAAAAATTCTAGGAGTTTAATACGTATTAACTCATATGATCCTCACAACAGTATTACATAGGTACTATTATCTGCATTTCACAGATGAGAAAACGGAGACACACAGAAGTCAAATAACTTGCCGAAGACTATACAGCTAGTTAAATAGAGAGCTGGCATTCAAACTCAGGCAGTTAGTACCAGAACTCCCGCTCTTAACTATTATGCTATATACTTCCTCTCTATATAAATGAACACAAATAACATTGTCAATGCTAAGAAGCCCAACTAAGGTTCAGACCAATTTTTCATTTCACTGCACTTTTACATTCCAGCCCCACAAAATATACAGCAATTTCTTGCTGCTTTTTATTACATATTCAGCAGAGGAGGAGTATGCAGTTAAATTAGAAGCACTACCATAGTACTTTAATTTCACCTGTATCTGTGGACTGCTTCCCTTGTATCTCAAGCTACATTCCACTGAAATGTTTAAAAAGCTATTTTCATTTGCACTTTCCACACAGGAAAACTTAAATAGACAACTTCAGAAACATTAGCTTGGCATTTTAAAAAGAATATCTAAAGCAAAAATGTTCTAAAAGAAGTTTTAATGAAGTGGTTCTAAACTGTAGGCTTTAGACTTCAAGAAGATAAGAAAAACTAAACTAAAACTACTCTGTAAGCACACATCAAGTATTAGCTCCAGACTGCACAAATATTATACCTTACACACATATTAACAGCTATACTGAAAATGCATGTAGGTGTTATGACAACAAATGAAATATAAACTCATTTTTTATTGTTACTGATTTAATAGTATCTTTTTTGGATATTTCATATTTTCTCTGTCAATGGATGTTCAAAGTGCAATTACTCTCATGTGCAGGTCCTTCACATTGTTGATGAATTGTTGACAAATAAAAAGGGTCCTTATTCCCAAAAAGGTCAGGGAACAGCTCTTCTATGAAATTACATCAGAAAACAAGGGTAATTTTCTTATCGTTTTTTTTTTTTTTCCTGGCTGCGTTGGGTCTTCTTGCTGCACGCAGGCTTTCTCTAGTTGTGGTGAGCGGGGGCTACTCTTCGTTGTGGTATGTGGGCTTCTCATTGCGGTGGCTTCTCTTGTTACAGAGCACGGGCTCTAGGCACGCAGGCTTCAGTAGTTGTGGCACGCAGGCTCAGAAGTTGTGGCTCGCGGGCTCTAGAGCACAGGCTCAGTAGTTGTGGCGCACGGGCTTAGCTGCTCTGCGGCATGTGGGATCTTCCCAGACCAGGGATCAAACCCATGTCCCCTGAATTGGCGGGTGGATTCTTAACCACTGCACCACCAGGGAAGTCCCTTCTTATCTGCACTGAAGAGAGGGTTCTCTTACCTTATTAGACACTGTCCAGAATTGGCGCTCTGAAGTCATACCATGTAATTCAATTAAAATCTGTCGAATCCTCCAGGGATCTACTGACAATATCAGCTGATGCTCCAATTGGCCAATGTTGACACTTGCTGAGGCTAAGAAAGGAAGGAGAGGTTTCCACTTAAATAACGATTTGATTCAAAGGTATACATAATCCTATAAATATGAGAATGGTAATTTACTGAGAGAAATTGTGCATGTTTATAAGTATTGTAAGTTAAAAGCATCTCTCATCTTGAAAACTGATTTATTCAACTTAATGCAAATTGTTTTAACTTCACTCTCATATAGAAAGCCTAACACAATTTTTATTATGTCTTCATTTAATAAATGAATGCATTTAATAAAGATAATAAAAATAAAAACATAAATATCAGTAGCTGGTACATGGAAAGAATTATGTGGGATATATGGAAAAATTTAACTTATATAGACAGTCTCCTACTTTGGAACATACTGTGTTATTTAAAAGCACATATAAAATGTTTTCAGCAATAAACATGAAGGGGGGAATGAGGAGGTGGAGGTACTGCCTTCCCCAGAAAACCAAGAATGGATCATTAAAATCCCTCACTACAACTCGGCTTTCAGATATAGTCTTCAGTAATGCATTTCCAGCATTTTATCTGTGTTAATATTATTCTTTCCCTTTACACCTGGACTGTCAAAGCAGTTTAAATCTAATGAGGGTCAAAGCAGCTAAAAGTTCGTTCAGCCAACTGAATTCTCTGTCTCCCCTATATGAAGTGTTGAAGCTTGTATTTCTTATTAATGAGCAGCACTATATTTTCTACTTATATTTATAAAAGAAGAGAAAAAAATGAAGAAGATCATCAAATAAATGAGGCAAAAATGGCAATGGTGCCAAAGCTGAATGTTTAGCCAGAAGACAGTATCACGATGACATACAGGCTGAAACGCATGCAAGCCTGCACCTTTCATTGTTCTCAAGTGCTCTCCCCACCTCCTGTTTTTTACCTCCAAGAACACAGCAGCAGAGTTACGTGGGTCTACTCCCCCAGCTAAAATCTTTTATGTATCTAGGCCTATATCTCCATGAATCAGAGACTCAGCAGAGTCCCAAGACTTAGCTGCTGAGACAGAAATATGACTACAAGAGACAGGTAAATGTCTATTAATTACCAGCATTCGTGTAATCTGAAACAAATTAAGAGGATATCCTCAAATATACTGAGGGGCAGAATGTGCCAACATTTTAGCTAGCAGAGCTAACCTGGGATATCATAAAATGAAGTTACTGGTTTAATGCACAGATTTACTCTAGGGGATCTCTTCCTCATCTGATCAACAAGTAGCTTTCGTTCTTCATCTTTCAACAATGTAATGAAAAGCTCATGTGAAGAAATCATGAAAACATACTGCAGGTCTTCCAACCCCAGACACACATTCCTAGATCAGTAAGAAATATTATAAAACAAAAAAGTGTATAATTTTAGTTTGGGGAAAACAATCATATTAACCAATTTTTATTAATAAACTGTTTTAAAAACCACCATTCAATAACTGCACAACAATCATTTGAAACAGCTTTTAAAACTTCTTTTTGGTCCTTATTTAAAATTTGTGATTTCAATGCTACAATATACAAAGGAGTAACTGACAGAATCCTAAGTTTTATGTGGCTACACAAATCCAAACCATAACTGTTCTTAAATACCAATTCTTGCCTGGCTATAAGATAGGCAGGGCAAATCCAAAACGATAAGGAATAAAAGATATTTTTCTCACAGGACTAAGTTCAAAATTAAGAAAAAGAAAAGAAAGGCACTTACTTTAGAAAAGCAGCCATGTTTCCTTTCAAAGAATCTGAAGCTTTTTCTAAATTTATTGATCTTGAACATACCTAGGAATTTGAGTAATTTTTATTTGAATATGGGTACTTTAAAATAATTACACTACAGTCTGAAAACTTTAGATTTAAAAACAACTGAATTTTCCTTTCAAACATTATCAGTCACAGATCTGGTTAAGAAATTTAAGAGATGAGACCAAAGAATATGCAGTAAAGAATAATCTATATAGCATACGAACAAGACCTGCCGAAATTTACAAAGTACGCTGCCAAATTAAATGGAGTGATAACTTTAAGAATCAGTAGTTCCTGTCAGAAAAGCGAGAAAAGGGTCATCTTAGTTGAAAAGAATGATCGGTAATAGTTAAAGTATATAGAACCAACGGTTAAGAAGATAACCAAGGTTTAAAAACTAAACAATGAAAATAAAGAGTAACAGAAACCAGCTATGAAAATATTAGTTATCTAAAAATAATATCCTTATTCTGAGTTTATTATTATTCTGAGTTTATTCTGAGTTTATTAGATTAGGCTTCCTTCCCACACGTTATTTACAAGAAGTCAAAAAGAATATATTAGTGTAAAAGCTCCCTAACCTTAAGAAATTGTCAAATATTCTCTAATATGTTGACACAAAAATTAAATTATATAATGTTTATAGCAGCATTATTCATAAGAGCTAAAAAGTGTAAACAACCCTAAAGCCCATCAACTGATGAATGAACACTCAAAATACACATTGAAGAGCATATCCAGTCAATGGGATACTATTCAGCTATAAAAAAGAATGAAGTACTGATACACACTCCAACATGGACCAAATTTTTCAGGTTTTCAACATTAAGTGAAAGAAGTCAGTTATTTATATGACATGTCCAGAACAGGCAAATCTATAGAGACAAAAAGTAGATTAACAGTTGCCTAGGGTTGAAGGGATTGAGGGAAAATGGGAGATGACCGCTAATGGATAAGAAGTTTTGTTGCAGATGGGCAGAGAGGAATGATATGTTGTCAAACTGGCTGAGGTGATGGCTGCACAACTCTATGAACATACTAAAAATCACTGATTGTACATTTTAAATGGGTGAATTGTATGGTATGCAAATTACATCCCAATGAAGCTATGAAAAGAAAAAAAGGAATAATAGTATTTTTAATTACCATGCTCAGAAACAGTATCTTAAAGGTACTTTGCTCAGATGAATAGGTTATGCTATCAGTACATAACACATCTGAGCATCTTGGAGTATGTACAATATATTTACATTCTAATAATTTTGCCCCACTGTATAAATAAATTAAGTTTGCTATCATATGTAGGATCTTATGATAAATAATATTTTAGTGTTCTTTCATGAGATTGTTTATTCAAATACAGAGATGCATTGTACATGTGTCCTCATGTGTTTGGGAATATGTGGTAACTCTTGATAAGCAACATAACAGAGATGTTATGTGAATTCACCTCAACTTTTTAAAAATGAAAAATATGAAATAGGTGACATCTCTACAAATGCTATAAACACTGAAAAGATAACTAAAAACATTAATATTAATCAACTTTAGAATTTAGATAAAGTGGACAAATTCTTAGAAAAGAACTTCTCAAAACTAATCAAGAAAAAAGAACAGCAGATGAAATCACTGAAATTGAATCAATGCCAAAGATCTTCCCACAAAAAAAATCTCCAGGCCCAAATACATCATTGGTAAATTTTACCAAACACTGAAAAAAAGCAATGAGTCCATTTTCTTTTCCAGGCAAAAAGAAATGATCCATACCTCCATTTATTTATGAGGCACATGACCTTAGTAACAAAATCAAAGACAGGACAAGAAAGAAAAAAAACAGATGCATCAATCTCACACACGAATGTAAAAAAATCTTAAAGTATTAGCAAGCCAAATCCAGCAATATATATTAAAAACAATCATAACATGACCTAAAACTAATACAATGTTACATGTCAGTTATATCTCAGTTTAAAAAAAAGATCACAACCTAGTTGGGTTTATCCAGACAAGGTACTTCAACACTTAAAAATTAATATACTTCACTACATTAACCAATTAGAAGAGAAAAATTACGTGCTTATCATAATAGACATAGAAAAAGCATTTAATAAAATTAAAAATAATTCATGATTTTTTTAAAATAAGAGCCTTCCGTGAATTAAGGATAAACAGAAACTTCCTTAATCAGATATGGAGTAACTATAAGAAAAACCCATAATAAACATCATTCTAAACAGTGAAAGAGTACAAGCTTTTGAGACTAAGAATGAGACCAGGAAGCCCATCAGAGCCCTTTCTACCAAACATTGTACTGGAGATCATTGTCAGCACAGTAAGAACAAGTACACAGAAATAAAAATGAAAAGGCTAGAAAATGAAAAAACCAAAATGCATTATTTACAGATAAAGATAAATATTTAGAAAAACAAATGAACCTACAGATAAACAGAATTTTTAAGTTTAGCAAAGTAGCTGGAAACAAAATCATTATACGGAGTTCAACCATACCTCTATACCAATGCATAAACTATTTTCAAGTTCATAAAAAAAATATGGAAAAATTATAAAGCTTTAAAGGGCATTAAAGAACGCCTAAATAAATCAAAACCTATACCAGTTCACAGATTAGAATACTCAATATTGTAAAGATACTAATTTTTCACAAATTGGCTTTTAAAGGTAATGTAGTTCCAAACAAAAATCCAACAGGCTTATTTGTGAAACGACAATCTGAGTCAACTGTCTACAAGAAAACGCAAAAAGACAAGCATAACCAACACAACTTTGAAAAACAAGGTAGGTACTTCAGATGATATCAAGACAGGGATACAGATGTATGGGTAAACAAACAGAAAAGTGGTACAGAACACAGCCCAGAGACAGGCGCACACACATATGGATACTTGGCATTCAAGAGAGGTAGCACTGGAGATTGGTAAAAAAAGATGGAACTTTCAATAAATGGTACTGGAACAAGTGAGGAGAAAAAGGACATCAGACCCCCTACTTCATGTTAATACACAAAAATCAATCATAGGTGGGGTAAAGACCTAAATGTGAAAAGAAGGCTAAGCTCTAGAGCTTTTAGAAGGTAAAATATAGGACAATTTTCACGACTACAGGATATGAAAAGCTTTCTTAAACAAGACACAGAAATCCACTAATCTTTTCCTTTATGGAAAAGATGGATAAATTTTATTATATTAAAATTAAGAACTTTCAAAATAATAAAAAGTTAAAAGAGAAGTGAAATGCAGAAAAGATACCTGCAGTATTTAAAACTAGTAAAGGACAGAATATATTAAAAATTCCTGCAAAAGAAAAAAAAAAAGACAATTCAACAGAAAAATGAGGCATACCACTTGGAATGGGTACCTCAAAAGACAAAATCTAGGGCTTCCCTGATGGCGCAGTGGTTGAGAGTCCACCTGCCGATGCAGGGGACACGGGTTCGTGCCCCGGTCCGGGAGGATCCCACATGCCGTGGAGTGGCTGGGCCCGTGAGCCATGGCCGCTGAGCCTGCGCGTCCGGAGCCTGTGCTCCGCAACGGGAGAGGCCACAATGGTGAGAGGCCCGCGTACCGCAAAAAAAAAAAAAAAAAAAAAAAGACAAAATCTATATGTGCAAAAAATAAATGAAAAGCTGCTAAATTCCTCAGTAATAAAGGAAATGGATGTTAAAACCTCAACGAGATACCATTATACCATGACAGGAAATCTGACAATACCAAGTGGTGACAAAGATCCTGACCAACGAGAACTCTCATGCATGCTAGTGGCAAAAACATTTGGAAATTATATAGTAATATTGCAGATAAACCTTCTCCAGGAATGTAACAGATAAATCGTTATGTGGGTGCACCAGGATATATGTACAGTACGTCCTAAGAAGCACAATAGCCACAAATTGTAAATAACACAAATGTCCATCATCTTAAAAATAAATAAATAAATTGTGACATGGTCATATAATGTTGTAACACCTTACAGCAATGGAAAAAAAAAAAAAAACTGTACCTGCATACAACTTGAAAAAACATCTCAAGTATGTTCACTGAGAGACAAAGAATTTATTTTGTATGATTTCATTTATGTAAAGTTCAAAACAGGCAAATTAAAGAATATTCTTTAAGGGTACATACAAAGGTGATACAACTGTAATGAAAAGCAAGGAAATGATTATCACAAAACACAGGACAGTGGTTTCCACAAGGAGAGGCAGAGAGGGTTTGGTAAGGAGCATAAGAAGGACTTCCACAGCATTGGCAGTGTTGTATGTTTAGAACTAAATGGTATTAATTGCACTCTATGTACTCCTCTCAAGGTCTATTACATTAAGACTATTAAAGAAAGAGAAAGATCCAGTAGAAACACAGATTCTGGAGCTCACATGAGAGGCAAGAAGTATGATTCAAGGGTTTTTAGTGAGCAGGTGACTGAGGTTTTGGATGAGAATAAAAAGTGATATGAGAAGTTGAGTGAGCCAAGGACAAAACTTTTGTAAATAAAAACATTAACGGGAGAGCAAAAGAGAAGTCAGTGGAGGACTAAGGAAAACCCAGTGATGGAGGAGAACCAGAAAAGAGCTCCAGCAGAAGACAGGGTTGGAGATCATGGTCTATCAGTAGTAACAACTATCAGCCAGAGAGGCAAGTCAGACGAAGACAGAAAAGAGGGCACTGGATTTGGTAGCCAAGAGATCATTGGTAAACTTAAAGCAAAATTATAAATCAAAAGGGGAAAAAATGTCTTACCTCAAGAAGAAAGTCTATTTTCTCTTTATTAGGTCTAAGAAATAGCTGGTTAAATTGAACACCAATCGCTCTACCTTCCAATATATCACGGACTGTGTTACAGGCACAGACTTTAAAACAGATTTCATCTAGAGCTTCATTTCTGTAGAATACAAAAGCAGATACACTAATTTTTTTTTAATAAAAAGGAATATATTGCAAAACTAAAATCACAATAAGCCATTTATTCTTGAGAGGTAAGATCTTACAATATTCAGGCACGTTAGTAAATACTAAAGTCATGGGAAGGTCTTGAATTTATCAAGGGACAATTTAGCTATACAGATGAGGTAACAGAATCAAATTCTGCTATGTAAATTTTTTTCCCCAAGCACTTTTAAAATGGATTAGATGAACATTAAAGTGGCTCCTCTGGCCACGTTAACTTCCCATATACTAAAAAAAAGTGAAAGTATTGTGTCAGACATACAGGTAGTTTGGAGGGATGTTTTTGATAAATCTGAAATGCACACTTACCCTTTTATTCAAAAATCAAAAAGTAATTCACTTCCTTACCCCTGTTGAGATTTCTGAAAGAGCTCTCTCAGGACTGACTGCCGGAACTGCACAGGTAAACTGAAGGTTAAATTGTCTTCAGCGAAAATCTTTGTTACCTCCTAGAACACAGACACAAAATTGCATCCATTTCAAAAATCATGAAAGAATCTTTCCAAAAAAAAATTTTTTAATAAAATTTAAAGTCTTTCTATAATAGAAATTACATAGTGAAGAAAATCATTCAAACATCTTGCTAGGTAAAAAAAAAAAAATCTTGCTAGGAAAATCTTCTCCTTCTAAAATTTTAAAATTACGTTACAGATACAAATAGCACCCCCTCACCCTTTTTGAAAATTGAAGATCAAAAGTGAGAGGTGAGCGAAGAATCAATGAATAAGAAGTAATTCAGCTATGTTATTAGAGAGAAAGTTTTTAAATTCTTCTCATCCACTTTAAATAGGGGTTCAGGGACTTCCCTGGCGGTCCAGCGGTTAAGACTCTGCACTTCCACTGCAGGGGGACTAGAATCCCACAGGCCGCGCAGTGCAGCCAAAAAAATGGGGAAGGGTTCATACAACAAACTTTTTTTTTTTTTTTAAGATGTTGGGGGTAGGCATTTATTTATTTATTTATTTATTTAGGGCTGTGTTGGATCTTCGTTTCTGTGCGAGGGCTTTCTCTAGCTGTGGCAAGCGGGGGCCACTCCTCATCGCGGTGCGCGGGCCTCTCACTATCGCGGCCTCTCTTGTTGCGGAGCACAGGCTCCAGACGCGCAGGCTCAGTCGTTGTGGCTCACGGGCCCAGTCGCTCCGCGGCATGTAGGATCCTCCCAGACCAGGGCTCAAACCCGTGTCCCCTGCATTAGCAGGCAGATTCTCAACCCCTGCGCCACCAGGGAAGCCCCCCATACAACAAACTTTTTAAAACACTAAAATAATTCATTAAAAATAATCCATCTAAATATAACATGTTAAAAAACTATTCTAATCAATTTAAATGGTTTAAAATATATTATTTAGTGAATTACAGAAACACCCATATTATTAGAGTCTTTTTCTGTTCTTTATTAACTCTTTATCTCTTTATCAATGGAAGAGAGAAAGAAGGGGTGATAGCGTGGGGATTTCTGGAAACAGCTAAAGCTAATCAGCTCTACCACAAAAGCACTGACCATAATGGTTTCAAAACTATAAAGCAACCACTGTTTCACCTCCATAGCAAAACACAGGCTACACAGGGGCAAGTAAGCCACTTCCTAAATGTGAGAAGACATATTTGTTACAACTGTTCAGTAACTACTTCATCAGCACAAAACAAAAATATATAGTTAATACAAACAGAATCTTATTACCAAAAAACAGAAAAAGGTAAACATGATTTCTAAGATACTCCTGCATATATAACTGAAGTGATAAATTTCAGAGTTGCAACAAAATTGCTCTTTTCCCCTTCCTAGCTACCCATTACACTACTTTCTGAGTAACACATTTTGGCACTTTATTGGATTCACAGTAATATGTGCCTATGTATGACTAATATTTCCAAGGTCTCGTTTGCACAGGTCTTACCATTCTAGGGACCTTCTTAAAGATTCTATATCTTATCATAATTGATCCCCACCCTCCATAAGCCTGTACTAGGAATACGTAACTGAAAGATCTCTAGTGTTTAATAACTTCATCTGTAGCTGAAATCTATCTTCAAGAAAGTTTAATTTTCTTCCCTAGGGCAAAGCAGAATTTGCAAAAAAGAGGCCAGAGGGAGGGAGAGGAAGTACTTATCCCCTCTCTTCTATTTTCTTTGAAAAAAAATAAACTCTAGTTGAGAAAACTGAACTAAAAACCTAGGCTAAAAGTCCATTTGGAGACACAAAACTAAAGGTATGCTATAGCTTTGTCATTTCATAATTTCTGTTTTGAATTAAATAACATGAAGGCACTGTTCACTTCCTAGAATGAAGGCTTTCCAAGAAAGATTTTAAAAGTACAAATTCTAATTCCCAGTGATTTTCATTACAAAACTAAAGATATATACACAGAGGGTGCAATAAAAATCTCAACAGACTCATTTAAGCCCTTTTCATGATTAAAACTGAGATGATGACCAGACTCCCTGGCAAAATGGGCTACGTAATAGACTATCCAAACCTACCAAAACCGCTCTGCTCACTTTCTCCTTCACTCTTAATGTTTGCAGTGGCTAATAAGGCAGGGTTACAAGGCCATACTTTCAGATCAGACACAAGACTTTAGGCTCCATAAAACTAAAAGTTCTCTACCTGTAATTTTAAAAGTTCTGCCTACAGAGTTTCTTACAGAATGTACTTAAAATGGGCAAATTCTATACCTTCAAGAAAGGAGAATTATCAATAATGAGTCAACATCTGTCCAGCGGTTTGCCTTAGAGTTTATAAACTATAACTTCTCATTTGATTCTCATAAGAAGCTTAATTTTTTTTTTGCGGTACGCGGGCCTCTCACTGTTGTGGCCTCTCCCATTGCGGAGCACAGGCTCCGGATGCGCAGGCTCAGCAGCCATGGCTAATGGGCCCAGCTGCTCCGCGGCATGTGGGATCTTCCCGGACCGGGACACGAACCCGTGTCCCCTGCATCGGCAGGCGGACTCTCAACCACTGCGCCACCAGGGAAGCCCAGAAGCTTAATTATTATAATTAAACTATTTTATAGGCCAATCTGACAGTCTGGCTTGCCCTAAATGGCACAACTGTAAATGGTGGTGTCAGGATCTGAACTCAGCTGTCTGGCTTCCAGTGCTTTTCGATTACACTATTGTATCCCCATCACACATCTTACCTGATAGTTGCCAGATCTCAAACAAATATGGACTTGACTATATGGAGTCAATTGCTGAGATGCACTATCAGAAGAAGGTACAAGAACACCACACGCTTGACAATAGCCAGCTAACCGCTTCTCATCTATGGTACAATGAAGAGATAATGAACCTATCTGTAAAGTAAGAGGTATATATCATTATTCATCAGTGTAATAGAAATAGTCTAGCACCCATTTAGTGCATTTTAACAGTACAAGAAAATGCTAATGGAAAATTCAGGGCTGGAGGAACCATAAAAAATTAAAAGGTTTAGAGCAGGGGTCAGCAAAATATTGCTCACAGGCCAAATCCAGCCCATGGCTTGTTTTTATAGATTTCTTGACCTAAGAACAATTCTTAGGGTTGTAAAGGCGGGAAAAAAACCATAACAACAAATTAGACTATACCACAGAAACTGTATATGGCCCACAAAGCCTAAAATATCTATTATTTAGTCCTTTACAAAAAAGTTTGCTGACTCCTGGTTTAGAGTTTTCAGGCCAACATAAAGGTAGACATTATTATTACTCTATGTAGGTATGAAAATTAAGATACTAACAAAGAGTGGACACTGTTAAAAACAAGCTTAAAATATTTTAAAATACATGTACTTGCAGAGATTTAAATGGGGACAGCAAAGAAAACTCAATCTTCACTCAACTGGAATAAACAGAAATGCTTCCATCAAAACAGAAAAAAAATTTTAGAAGACACACTTTTTTAAAAAATTGAAGTTTTAAACTACTATACCTGAAATGCCATAAAATTAGAAATCTGATGAGTGCCCCAGACAAAGTAAAATGGGGATTCCCAATAAAGTAAATCTCTAGTACATTTAATCAATGTCTCTGGTGAAGAAAGGAAAGATTGAAGTGGGAATTTTTCTGGGCACCAGGCATACAGAAACCTAGTTATATACTTTAAAATTCAGTTTTCTGAATCACAAAAAGAAAAATGCAAACAACAAACACATGAAAATGTTTACCCTACTAGGAACCAAGGAAATGCAAATCTTTTTTTTTTTTTTTTTTTTTTTTTTTTTTTTTTTGCGGTACGCGGGCCTCTCACTGCTGTGGCCTCTCCCCGTTGCGGAGCACAGGCTCCGGACGCGCAGGCTCAGCGGCCATGGCCCACGGGCCCAGCCGCTCCGCGGCATGTGGGATCTTCCCGGACCGGGGCACGAACCCGTGTCCCCTGCATCGGCAGGCGGACTCTCAACCACTGCGCCACCAGGGAAGCCCGGAAATGCAAATCTTTAAAAGATATTCTAGATCACATCAAATTAGCAATTAAAAAAAAATTCACTGCTGATTGGAGTGCCTTTGGAGAAATGTACCTAGCAAGCAATTTGGCTTTACATATTACATCCTTTAAAAAAATAATGACCATTGACATGGTAATTCTACTTGCAGGAATTTAACTTGAAAGTATCTAAAGTCCAAACAAAAATTTATGCTTGGAGATATAAATTTTGCAACTTTATAATAAATAAAAACAGTAAACAATCTAAATGCCCAAACATTAGGAAAATGAAATCACAGCACAACTATACAACAGAATAGAATACATTTAAAATATCTACTCAAATATTTAAGCAAGATGCAAAATAGTATATTACAGCATGAGCTTAACTGTATAAAAACATAAAGAATAAAAACTGGAAACAAAATAAGCTAAAACCACGAAAGGGGTATTACAGATTTTTTTTGATGTTTTCACTACTTTTTTGAACTACCAAATTTACAACAATGAACACTTACTGGGTTTTTTTATCATCAGAAAAATTAAAGCCAAAAAACATACAGATGGTTTAAAGGACTGAAAATCATATGCCTGTTATGATTGTATTTACCTCTGCAATTAGTTCTTTGGTTCTAAAAAATTTTTCTCTGGCATTTTCATAGACAGCTGGATTTGTAGAGCCTTGCTGGAAGTATGCTGCACCCAAATCGTAACACACCTAAAATGGTAATGAATACCGATTTGCTCAGTAATTTTTCAGGAACTTAAGAGCTGACAAAACCCAAAGGCATCTTCATCTCGGCAAAACACAGGTACACATACAGCGAAAAAGAAAAAACCATTTCAATGAGCAGTGAAACAATCAATGTTCTTAGTCACAAGCAACAGAAGTCAACTCTGACTGAATTAAGCAGAAAACAGATTCACCCTCAGGATGTCAGGTGGCCTTACAGAGTTAGTGGGAAAGCCAAAGAATCAGGCTTGGAAAACAAACAGGGGAAGGGAAGCGAGCAGCCAGAACAAGAGCCAAAACTGATGCAGTGAAACACCGCTGCAGCCGTCTCAACACTAGACTCCACAGATCATGTCACCTGCAGCCACCAGCACTAGACACTGAAAGCAGCAGCTCCACTCCTGCCAGGGCTGCCCCTGGAGGCTAGACTTTACTGTCACTGTTGCTGCTGGTTCACCATCACAACCATTATCTACCCTCCCCACTTCACTGACTTGCTAGCTAGCTCCTAATTCAGTCTGAACTAAATGGATCTGTCTGTCACACCTATGTGACATACTTGCCCTGGAGCAGGATAAGGGCTAGAGGACGCTAGTGTCTGGAGTTTTCAGTTTTATTATAGGAAACAGGCTCTGCCCCCCATCAAGTCTCAGAAGGTAGGGGGTTCTTCTAACATAGAATAGGGGGACAGCCACCGGGGTGTCTCTCCAAAAGGGATAGAAGGGGCAAATGTCTACTATCACAGAACTTGCCAGAATAAAATATTGAGAAATTGGAATGACTATAAAACGATAGTGCATTTCCAGTTGTCTTTTTCTAATAGAACCTGTATATTTTTCCAAGAACGTTCATAAATTGATACCTAGATTTACTGAATGCAGAACTCAAAGACTAAGTTCAACTTGGCCATTTTATGAACAAGAACACTAAGGCCCAGAAAGTGACATCTCTGCTTAAAAGCATATAACCAAATACTGGCAGAGCCCAGACTTGAAGCCAGATCTCTAGGTTCCTAATACTCTATCTCAAATTTACTCTACACAAGGCTGACTGATCTGTCTTCTCAATATGACTTTCTTAAAAAGCCTTCGAATTATTCCCCCAGGTAAGAGAAAGTTCAAACCCCAAGGCCTGATCTTCAAGGATCTCAGAATCTGGACTAATTTCTCTCTCCAAACCTCTCTATTCTCCTCTATTTCAATCACACCAGTTTTCTCAATTCCCCATTCACATCAGATCTACAAATGAACTTCATTCCACACCCCGTATTTCCATTTACACCAAAGCAACCTTAGCCAACAGATACTCATTCCCCCTCTGAACTCCTAAGCTGTAATAGTCTCTGGTACTCATGACTGAACTACTCTTTACTGATATGCATTATAGATACTATTCTGCCCTGTTCAACAAATCAAGATTAATTCTTCTCAGCCTCTAGAATACTGCTTTGCACTATTTAATCCACATTTAATGTTGGGCTGATTATCATTCTAGAGCACTTCCTTCCATCTAGGGTAAAAGAGTGCTAAAGAAATTTTTAAAAATAGTATGTGTGTGTATACATAATAGAGAAAGATTTGAACACACATAAACACACATACATATGCATACGTATTACAGTTACATATAATTCCCCTTTCCAGGCAGAGTGCAAGATACCAAAAAGATACTTTCAAGTATAATTATACTGACTAGCCATTAAAACAAGTCTAAATTCTACAGTTAAGAGGTGGTCAATAGGTTAAAACAAAAACAACAAAAAAAACAAATCTGATAATGAAGCTGCCCTGAAGGACAGTAATACTTTTGGTTTAACTAAGGAAAAATTTAAGATTTTTCTTTTGAGTCAGGTAAATTTTAGTAACATAAAGACTGCAAATGCACTTTAAACATTAACATGCCAGGAAATGAGTATCAGTACTCATTTGCTATTCAAAAAACAGAAATTATGGCTCAGCTATGTAATTAAAAGAATATTTGATAGGGTTAACCTAGCACATTTATGTAAGAGTTCTGTTTTTTCAGGTCATATCATCCACTACATTGTGAAAATCAGACATGTTACCAAGACTTTTAAACAGACTCAGTGAGTATAAGATATGAAAGCACCGGAAACCTCCTACATGGAAGTTTCATTGACCATTTAAAGTGGTTACCAACGTCAATGCCTCTTGACTCCTCCTCCTACTGTACAAGACTCCAGCTTAACAAGTCTTGAAAAGGGATTATTTTCAACTCCAGAACCAGCTAATCTGAAAAGGTACCTCCGAACCCTTTAAAGTCAGAGCTACTTCTGCCCTTTCAGGATTGGGAAATAGGGATTAAAGAAGTTATGCCAACTCACACAATGAACATAGAATGTAAAAAGAACACAGAATGTAAAAGGCTAGTGGCCCTCTCTAGGCAATCATCAAATATTTTTAAATTTTTATTATACTCAAGATTCTGGGCTGGAAAGTGAGAAAGAGGCAAATATATTAAAAAAAGAGACCTCAAAGAGTTTACTATCCAGCAGGGAAAAAGAAGACATCAATACAAAAAATATCTAACAACAAACAACAACTGAAAGCAACAAAGGAACTACAGCACAGAGTTACAGAAAGCAGGCAACCTTAAGATCTTTGAAAAACTAGGTGTTTCTCTAGTAGCCCACATTTTTCAAAGTCTAGTACAATATTAGTTTTGTTTTGTTTTTTTGGTATGATTAGATTTCTAATATGAATGAACTGTAAATTAGTTACATACTCACTGCATTGTCAGTCTCCTAAATACAACTGGGAAACCAGTTCAGAGACAAAAGATCAAACGAAATTTTCCTTCCATTTCTTTTAGAAAAATTTCAAGTGAGGTCTTATAAAATTCACAAATTAAATACAATACAAAGTCTTAATAGCATCTGAAGTCAAAATCAAAGGGACAAGGGCAGAAATAAATTCTAATTAAAAACAAGATTTTCCAAAAATTTGCCATGCATTGATTAACTACTGAAATAAATACCTGGCACTGCATCTCCTCGGTTTTGATTTTCAATCCAACAGTGGAACTCTCAGTCTCTCCATTTACCACGCCTGGCTCCATGGCCAATAAATCTAGCGTTCTCATCGTGTGGACATAAAGATCCTTGTTTAACTTAAGGGCTGCCTCTAGTACCAAGATAGAATCAGAAGCTTGTTCTTTTAGCTACAAAAGTTCAACAAACAAATTATTAAAATACAAAAATGGCAGCACTGGACTATAGTAACCAAAAAATATTTACAGGATACTTACTAGCTTAGTGTATTAATCTATTTTAAAAACGTTTCTAACATAGCAGGAGTGCAATTATATTTGTTAAAATTATCTTAAAAAAAAAAAAAAAGAGGGACTTCCCTGGTGGTCCAGTGGCTAAGACTCCACGCTCCCAGTGCAGGGGGCCTGGGTTCGATCCCTGGTCCGGGAACTACATCCCACATGCCGCAACTAAGAGTTTGCATGCTGCAACTAAAGATCCTACATGCCACAACTAAAAGATCCTGCACACAGGGGCCTTCTCTGGTGGCACAGTGGTTAAGAATCCGCCTGCCAATGCAGGGCACACGGGTTCAAGCCCTGGTCCAGGAAGATCCCACATGCCGCGGAGCAACTAAGCCCATGCGCCACAACTACTGAGCCTGCGAGCCACAACTACTGAGCCCGCATGCCACAACTACTGAAGCCCGCAGGCCTAGAGCCCGGGCTCTGCCACAATAGAAGCCACCGCAATGAGAAGCTTGCGCACCACAACGAAGAGTAGCCCCCGCTCGCCACAACTAGAGGAAGCCCGCGCACAGCAACGAAGACCCAATGCAGCCAAAAATAAATAAATAAAAAATTTTTTTTAAAAAAAGATCCTGCACACGGCAACAAAGATCCCAAGTGCCACAACTAAGACCCAGTGCAGCCAAATAAATAAATAAATAAATTTTTTTAATGAAACAGTAGGTTCCTATTGTGAAATTAGAAAACACATATTGGAAAAGATTGATGTCTTTCTTCTATAAAAAAGTTAATAATGAAAAATGTTTTAAAGATTTGCACAGTTCCACTGATTTATTCAAGAAATGTTTTGTATGCTTCAATGTGCCAGCCACTTTTAGTAGGCATTAGATAATAATATTAAAATGATGTAGGTTTTTTGCTTCTACATTAAAAATACATTATCTGTTGTACATAGATACAGACTGTCTCTTATCTTCCTTCTCCTCTCCCAGCCCCTGAACTTTAGTTGTTATCTTTGGCACACTGTAGGTGTTAAATAAAGAATTACAGAGATCATTTTTAAATTAAGGGAACTACTGTGTTTCTACTTTTATACTGACTAGAACAATTAAAAAATAATTGTATTTTTCTGACTACAGAAGTAGGTCTAGGGAATTCCTTGGCAGTCCAGTGGATAGGACTCAGCGCTTTCACTGTCGGGCCCCGGGTTCAATCCCTGGTTGGGGAACTAAGATCCCGTGAGCTGTGCGGCACAGCCAATAAAAATAAAAATAAATTAAGAAAAAAATTTTTTAATTAAAAAAATAAAATTTTAAAATATAATGCATGTTTACTGTAGATTTTGGGAAGAACATAAAAGAATATAAACATATCACCTATAAGAGTGATTTCTCACATCTGCTAAAGTACTGTGAAATATTTGACAACAGAATTGGTGGTAAAGCACTCTCACTAACATTAAAAACATGTACAGGGACTTCCCTGGTGGTGCAGTGGTTAAGAATCCGCCTGCCAACGCACGGGACACGGGTTCGAGCCCTGGTCTGGGAAGATCCCATATGCTGCGGAGCAACTAAGCCCGTGCACCACAACACTGAGCCTGCACCCTAGAGCCCGCAAGCCACCACTACTGAAGCCCGTGCACCTAGAGCCCGTGCTCTGCAACAAAGAGAAGCCACCACAATAAGAAGCCCACGCACCACAATGAAGAGAAGCCCCCATTTACCGCAACTAGAGAAAGCCCGGGAACAGCAACAAATACCCAGCGCAGCCAAAATTAATTAATTAATTTTTTTTTTTTTTTAATGTACGATTTAGAATATTACCAAACTATGTTCTAACAAGTAAAAATATAAATGCCATTGCATCTAGACCTTGCCAACTCTTATATACCTAAGATTAGAAGAAGCACCTACACATGCTCTAAATATGTCCCAGAAAGGTTAGAGTGTAACTGATGCCAATACTCACCACTTTCAAAATATTTTCTGTTAGCTCTTTCTCCTGTTGCATCTGATTCATACTAAAAGAGAAATGATTGAAGAGTATCAAACATTACTTGAAAGACTGAAAATTCAAACCTTAAAGATCATTCTTGAAAGTGAGGTTGAATTTAAATAAAAATGTTTTTAATGCTATTTCTTTTCATGCTTAAAAAACAAGCAAAAACTCAGTGCTGATGCTCCTTTACCATTATTTTCTCAATTGCTTTGTATTTTAAAAAAACTCAAAATTTTTTTTTACTTCATTTATTCATTTCCTCAGTTTTTTGGTGTTTAAAAAGTAACAAAAGATAAGCATCTGCATGGTGATATAGACATGCAAACAAACAAAAATATAACACAAATGCTAAGCATCAAAACTTTACCCAGGGGCTTCCCTGGTGGCGCAGTGGTTGAGAGTCTGCCTGCCGATGCAGGGGACACGGGATTGTGCCCCAGTCCGGGAAGATCCCACATGCCGCAGAGCGGCTGGGCCCGTGAGCCATGGCCGCTGAGCCTGCGCGTCCGGAGCCTGTGCTCCGCAACGGAGAGGCCACAACAGTGAGAGGCCCGTGTACCCCCCGACTAAAAAAAGAAAAAAACTTTACCCAGAAAATGATTTTCTAATAATGATATATATTTTTTTTAATTTATTTTTATTTTTGGCTGCACTGGGTCTTCGTTGCTGCGTGTGGGCTTTTCATTGCGGTGGCTTCTCTTGTTGCGGAACACAGGCTTCTAGGCCCATGGACTTCAGTAGTTGTGGCTCGCAGGCTCTAGAGCGCAGCCTCAGTAGTTGCTCAGGCTCAGGCTCAGTAGTGGTACACGGGTTTAGCTGCTCCACGACATGTGGGATCTTCCTGGACCAGAGCTCAAACCCGTGTCCCCAGCATTGGCAGGCGGATTCTTAACCACTGCGCCACCAGGGTCCCTCTACTAATGATATTTTTAGGTGATATTTGTAGGTAGCATTAGAAAATAATGTTGCCTAGAAATAATGATTTCTTCCATTTATTCATTTACTTATCAGCTATTTCTTAGGCATTTAAAATGTGCTAGGAATGCTGCTAAACTCTTGAGATGAACTAATGATTAAGACATTAAGGATAAACAAACCCTCAGTTTAAGAATACAATTTACTGATATCAAAAGCTCCTTTGTATCAAGTTAGAAACTATACTCTCTTCCTCCAAATTTGGGTAAGTTGCTATCTGGAATTTAAGAACTAGGTTTAAAACTCTGGATATGATCCAACTATTGTAATTAACTTTTGCACTCTAGATTAAAATAATTTCCAGCATACAAAACAAATATATCTCCTTCAAGTAAATTTAATTAAATGAAAGCAATCTTAATACTCGGAAGCAGGTCAGCTGATGCTAAGATGAAAGGCACAACGTACGAAGTGCTCCCTTCTCTTTCAGAGCTCTCTAGTCTAGACAGCCAAAGCACCATCTGAACCTCCCACCCTTCTAACTCCTCCAAACGCACCTGTACGCAGGCCTTCTGCCCTCCGATGCCTGCTCTACCCCTTCTGTACCAGGAGTTATTAAAAACTCACAAAATTTAAAAAAAATTCTGATGAAAAAAGCGCCAAGGAAGGGTCTTATTGGCCAACTTACACACTTAACTGAGGAGGTCCAGGTTTTGCTTGTTTGACAGGAAAACTACTTTGAACAATTGTCCTAATCGCCCTGTAAAAAAGACCAAAAACCAAAATTTAACACACCCTAAATATCACTTCAAGTATTTTTTCAAGTACTCCTTAGAAGACTTAAAAACTATCTGAAATGCTAATTGATATATAATAAAAACTTTGTAAGTCATCCACATCTTTCTCAGAATTCTTTTCATCTATGCAGTCATAAATTTTCTCCACCAACAGATTCACTGTTCCCAAGATCCTCTGGGAGATCCCTAGAGTAGAAGGAGTAACTTAAAAGCATATCCCTGAAAGTCAGAGCGCAATTAAAGAGAGGCTGCCCAACACATTTCAGGTTTATGAAAACATTTACCATCTGTTGTAGAGAAGTATAGCCATGGCAGTGGTTGGAGGTAAAGTGGCCAGATCCATGTCTACGTGCTTTGTTCCAGGGGGAACTTTACTGATGCACAGCAGTTCATTTAGTAACATATTCAAAACTGGAACAGACAAACTTAAAAAGGAAGAATCAAAAGATATATAAGCTGTGTAAGCACAAAATACACAATGCAGTATTTTCACTAAAAATAATGATACTGTTAAAGGAGTAAATCTACAGGACCATTTTATTAACCTGTCTCAACAACTTATATGAAAATATACCTATCAAATTCAAAAAGATTTTTTAAGCTTTCATTATGAAAACAATTTAAACATATACAAAAGTAGACAGAATAATATAATATAGCCCAATGTGCCCATCATCCAGCTTCAACAATTATCAACTGATGGCCAATCTTGTTTCATCTCCACTCCACCCACTTCCCTCCTTCCCATATTATTGTGAAGCAAATTCCCAATATTAAATCACTTTTTCCACAAGTATTTCAGAATATATCTCTAAAAAATTACCTCCTAACATAATGACAGTATAAATTTCACATCTAAAAGAATTTTAATTGCTTACCATCAAATAGCCAAGCAATGCTCAATTTTCCAAGTGTAACACATACATCATACTTTTTTGTACACATTGCTACCTGTTGATATGCCTCAAATCTATTAATGGATAAGTTTCCCTTTAAATTAAAGGATAAAACTTTTTTTAATTCTAATTTTAATGCTATAGAAGATATAGTGAAAAAACAACGTTTAAATACTACTAGTGTGAGTATAAACTAATACAACTCTCTTGGAATGCAATCTGGTAATATGCATCATGTGCTTTAAAAATGTTTATACCACTTGACCAAGCAATTTAACAATCTATACTAAGGCTGTAACTCAAAATTCAGATAAAGTTTACGGACATAGACATTTAAGGCTCTGTCATTTATAAAAGTGAAAAACTAGAGAGAACTGTCAATGGAGGAACAGTTAATAAATCATCTATACAATGGAATAAACTCCAAAAAACAAAATGGGAAAATGTTCATGATATCCTGCTATGTGAAATAAAACAAATCAAAACAGTATATAAGGTATGTTCACAACTTTGTTTAAAAATAAAGGGAGGGCTTCTCTGGTGGCGCGGTGGTTGGGAGTCTGCCTGCCAATGCAGGGGACGCGGGTTCGTGCCCTGGTCCGGGAGGATCCCACATGCCGCGGAGCGGCTGGGCCCGTGAGCCATGGCCACTGAGCCTGCGCGTCTGGAGCCTGTTGCTCCGTGGCGGGAGAGGCCCGAGTGCAAAAAAATAAATAAAAATAAATAAAGGAAGAAAAACAACAAAAATCATACAAAAATGTTAAAAATATTTCTCTTCCCTCCTCTATTATTTCCTATTTTCTGAATTTTCCCAAATGTTCTATAAGGTATTTCTTTTTAAATTGTGAGAAGGGGATGAAAGCAAATCATTTTATAACTACGCCTTTGAAATTATTTATCTGTAAACAAATAACCACTGATTCTAATAAGACAGCTTAATAGTTTGAGAGAGAGTGATTGATTTATGCCCAGTAAAATTAACTGAATTATTCAATAGGGAATCATCCATACATTATGTACCATCCATCACTAATTTTTATTCATTTTCTTCAGATATGTAAAAGTAAACTGAACATTTAAAACTGTTTAGGCGTGGACTTTCCTACTTACCACATCAAAAAAAAGAACAATAAAAAAATGGCTCATTATTGATAACACCATGTTTATACTTTAAAAGGTTATTTAAATTCATCTAATAGTCAAATATTTTCTTATACCTTTTGAAAACTACTTGCATATTTTACCAAGAATGCAGAGAAAAATAATTTTCATCTTAAGGGCCAATGTTATAAGAACACATATTGAAATAAACCAAGATATCTAATAGTACTAAAAATAAACTGATTTAAATCTTGTATACCTTTTCTCTAATACATCTAAGTCCCACTTCAAATGTGCAGCAACTTTAAGAGCAAGAAGCTTTAAAATACGATTTCTCTTGTTATCAGGTGGAGGTTGAACTTGGTTCTGTTCATTAACTGAAGGTTTAGAAGCCTGTTCCAAAAACTGGACTATAAGTTGAACTGGTGCAGGATCTAGGATTTAAAAGAAAATAATTCTTGAACTTAAGTTCTAATTATGAAGATCCAAAGGATTCACTGTATTAGTTTTTGACCACAAAGGAATCCAAACAGGCCAACAGGCACATGAAAAGATGCTCCGTATCGCTATTAGAGAAATGCAAATCAAAACTACAATGACATATCACCTCACACCAGTCAGAATGGCCATCACCAAAACATCTACAAATAATAAATGCTGGAGAGGGTGTGGAAAGAAGGGAACCCTCCTACATGATTGACGGGAATGTAAATACGGAGGTTCCTTAAAAAATTAAAAATAGAGTTACTATATGATCCAGCAATCCCACTCCTGGGCATATATCTGGAAAAGACGAAAACTCTAATTTGAAAAGATACATGCACCCATAAGTTCATAGCAGCACTATTCACAATAGCCAAGACATGGAAACAACCCAAGTGTCCACTGACAGATGAATGGATAAAGAAGATGTGGTACATATATACATTGGAATATTACTCAGCCATAAAAAAGAATGAAATTATGCCATTGCAGCAACATGGATGGACCTAGAGATTATCATACTAAGAAAAGTCAGACAGAGAAAGACAAATGTCATATGACATCACTTTATGTAGAATCTAAAAAAGTGATACAAATGAACTTATTTACAAAACAGAAATAGACTCACAAAGAAAACAAATTTATGGTTACCAAATGGGAAAGGAGGGAGGGATAAATTAGGAATTTGGGATTGACAGATACATATAAAATAAACAAGGACCTACTGTATAGCACAGGGAACTATATTCAATATCTTACAATAACCTATAATGGAAAAGTATCTGAAAAGGAATATATATATATATATATATCGTAACCACTTTGCTGTACACCTGAAACATTGTACATCAACTATACTTCACTTAAAAAGAAAGTTAAAAAAACATCCAAACAGTTGTGTAGTTAGAATAACTAAGGATTATGATTTATAAGAAGTGTGCCTGGGGATTAAAGGGAAAGATCAGGAAGGGTGTAAGGAAGAAAGGAAAACAGATTCCTACAGAAGAAAGCACTTTACAGAGAAGAACATAATGGTTATAGATTTTCAGTTCAGCAAACAACGAATGTCAATTAGAGGAAAGAGATGTCATCTTTAGAATCACTGTTTTAACGCTTAATTAGTGGGACCTGCATACAGTTACCTCTGCACCTGTTTCTGTCATGCAAAATAGAGGATAATGCCACCTACCTCACAGGATTACTATGAAGACTGATTAAATGAGATAACAGATATGAAGCATTAAGCACAGTGACTGGCACGCAGAAACACTCAACAAACGTTAGTCAAAAGCAATTAATTAAAAGAACATAATGGTGGTAAAACCGCCCTAGTGAAGTACACTAACTTCTCGCACAGCAGTCTCCACCAGGAGACTAAGGCCAGTCTATTAGACTGAACAAGCCACATCTGGATTCGAACTTTATCAGCAAAATATCATCCAAGGAACTTACCTTTTCATGCCAGTACCTCTTTCCAGAAATGCCTGGGGTTTTCCACCTTCCCTGAGAGCACTCATTAACTGGGATATTAATCATGATCATCATTATACAATAACCATCTTGCAATTGTAGTTTTTTTCTGCTTTCAAAGATTTCTTCATTTTGATTTACAGCTTAACTTTGAAATATATAATTAAGAGTGGCTAAAGTCTCCTCGTTGAGGAATAAAACAGTTAAATGGGAACCTAAGATAGTTACCTGATTAGTGTCAGGATCAGCCCCCGAACCGCTGATTTACTGTGCGGGGTTCTGTCAAGAGGAGGGTTCGAGCCAGCCTCCCCAACCCAAATACTCTCACAAGGCCATCTCGCAGGTGTTAAAACCCCGAACAGTAAAAGGGGGTGGATGCGGAAGCGCCTTTGTTTTGCGCCTTTCTTTGGCCTCCCACAGCAGTGCCCCCGCACTGGTGTGTTTAATACTTAGCCGGGGGCCTCGCCAGAGCTCGGCTCCGGTCCCCGCCTCCCGAGCCGCAGGTTCGTGGCCGAGAAGGCGCGGGACGGTGAGAGACGGGAGGGCAGCGCCGGTGGCCGGGTCCCGCTCCGCTCGAGCTGCAGGCGCCGCGCTTACCCGGGCAGGGCTTGCGCAGATGTTTCTCCAACAGCGACTCCTCCAGCAGGAACTCGAACCAGCAGGTCTGCGGCGGGGTGCAGGGCCGGCTGGAGGTGGCCGCCTCCCGGTCCGCCGCCTCCGCGCTCATCCTGCCCTCGCCGCCGCTACCCGCCGGGACGTTTCCCGGCTCCAACCTGACACTCGGACGCGGGCCCTGGGCCTGTAATCTACGGAACCCCCGGGACCTAGGACGCTCTCTGTACGTCCCGGAAACCCACACAGTCCAAAATGGCTGCGCAGCCCAACCAGAGCTGGGGATCCTGGATCCGCCTCCCGAAGCCACCGCCGCGCCTCCAAGCCAATCGTTATTTGAGTTGGAGAAAGAGAGCGGGGCCTATCCTCAGACCACGCCTCCTCCCAGTTGCCTTGGGAGATGGCTTGCGGGTAGGCTGGGTCGCAGGTTGGTTTTCCGGGTAAGCTGGGTCGCAGGTTGGTTTCCGCGGTTCCCTGGGAGTTTCTCAGCGAGCAAATGAAACAACCTCATCAATAGGCCTCATTGTCTTCGTAAAAGGCAGTGAACACTACAGGTTCAAACTGTGATCTAGGCAAAGTTTGTTTTCGGTGCTTTAAATTTTCCCACTTCATTTCTGAGATTTCCTACTACCTAGGTCCTCTCAGGGGATGTGCCCTCGTGTCTTGGGCGCCAGCGTCCTCGCCCCCTTTCCGAGACAGCTGACGGCCCACGTGAGGTCTAGCTTTGCTGCTGCTTCTCAGGACTAGCTCTCAGTGTTTAAGCGCCTAATTAACTCTCTTGATATCCCGGCTAGCGTTATTAAGGCCATTTTACATTTACCTTCATTCTGTAATGTTCTTGTGTTTTTTATTAACGCAATTGAAAAAGTGTATTCATAGATCGTGCACACGATCTATATTGAGTGCAAACTAACCTCTCTGAACCTTAGTTTTCATATTTGTAAATCTGGAATTATAATAGTGCCTCATCTTAGGGTTGATAAGAGAATTAAAGGCAGAACTTGATAATACAGGTAAGCTTCTTAAGCAAGACCTGACATCTAGAAACATGGGCAAATGTTAGCAAATATCATATAGTGCTTTCTTCATATACATGATTCTAGTTTTCTCCTATAAACGACCCTGTTACACATGTTTTAACCAATGAAAACACTGAAGTTCCAGAGTTATCATTTGCCCAAGGTTTCCCAACAATCGAGGGGTGGAGCCAGAGCTTTGGTGATTTTTCCACTGTACTCAGGCTGCTTCCAACATTCAATAGAGAGGATAAGACTGGTGGCTTATGGTCTTTCCCAGAATGAAATGGTAGAGCTTTGAAAAGTTTTAGGAAAAATAAATGGAAGTAGCTCCTCCATACGTGAAAGTAAATCAGCGCTTCAGTGGCAACCATTGCCTTCTTCTCTTCCTGTGCAATCCTCCTTCTGGATTCTGCCCTGCCTCTCTCCCACTCTTTCATTCTGGTGCTTCCTGGGGTCCTGGTCTTAGCCCTCTTCTCACTGTAAAAACCATCCCTGCATCACTCCCCCCACTCCTGAAACTCTATCCTAGGCTCTAAAGAACACATGTTGGAAATCATGTATTAGAGTAATAAAATCATGAGGACCTAAATTAATAAAATATCAATAGGAAGACAGTCTCTTCAGCAAGTGGTGTTGGAAAAGTTGGCCAGCCGCATATAAATCAATGAAGTTTGAACACACCCTCACACCATACACAAAAGTAAACTCAAAATGGCATAAAGACTTAAATATAAGACAAGACGCCATAAAACTCCTAGAAGAGAACATAGGCAAAACATTCTCTGACATATATTGTACCAATATTTTCTTAGGTCAGTCTCCCAAGGCAATAGAAATAAAAGCAAAAATAAACAAATGGGACCTAATCAATCTTATAAGCTTTTGCACAGCAAAGGAAACCATAAACAAAATGAAAAGATAACCTACAGACTGGGAGAAAATATTTGCAAATGATGCGACCACCAAAGGCTTAATTTCCAAAATACACAAACAGCTAATACAATTCAATAACAAAAAAACAAACAACCCAATTGAAAAACAGGCAGAAGACCTAAATAGACATTTCTCCAAAGAAGACATACAGATGGCCAATAGGCCCATGAAAAGATGCTCGTCTTCGCTAATTATTAGAGAAATGCAAATCAAAACTACAATAAGGTAGCACCTCACACCAGTCAGAATGGCCATCATTAAAAAGTCTACAAATAATAAATGCTGGAGGGGCTTCCCTGGTGGTGCAGTGGTTGGGAGTCCGCCTGCCGATGCAGGGGACGCGGGTTTGTGCCCGGTCTGGGAGGATCCCACATGCCGCGGAGCGGCTGGGCCCGTGAGCCATGGCCGCTGAGCCTGCGCGTCCGGAGCCTGTGCTCCGCAGCGGGAGAGGCCCCAACAGTGAGAGGCCCGCGTACCACAAAAAATAAAAATAAATAATGATAATAATAATAATAATAATAATAAATGCTGGAGAGGGTGTAAAGAAAAGGGAACCCTCTTACACTCTTGGTAGGAATGTAAATTGGTGTAGCCACTATGGAAAACAGTATGGAGGTTCCTCAGAAAGCTAACAATAGAGTTGAACTATGATCCAGCAATTCGACTGCTGGGCATATACCCAGATAAAACTATAATTTGAAAACATGCATGCACCCCTGAGTTCATAGCAGCACTGTTTGCGATAGCCAAGACATGGAAACAACCTAAATGTCCATCAACAGAGGAATGGATAAAGAAGATGTGGTAGGGACTTCCCTGGTGGTGCAGTGGTTAAGAATCTGCCTGCCAATGCAGGGCACACGGGTTCAAGGCCTGGTCCAAGAAGATCCCACATGCCGCGGAGCAACTAAGCTCGTGCACCACAACAACTGAGCCTACACTCTAGAGCCTGCGAGCCACAACTACTGAGCCCGTGTGCTGCAACTACTGAAGCCCACACGCCTAGAGCCCACGCTCCACAACAAGAGAAGCCACTGCAATGAGAAGCCCACGCACCACAACGAAAAGTCGTCCCCACTCGCCCCAACTAGAGAAAGCCCGCGTGCAGCAACGAAGACCCAACACAGCCAATAAATAAATAACTTCATATATATATATAAAAATAAAAAACCACCACTTTCTTGAGTTTTGGTATAGTATCAAACAAGAAAATCCACAATTATCTGAAAAGGCTCATAAAATTCTCCTTTTTCAACTGCATAGCTATATGATCATCTCAATCGATGCACAAAAAGCTTTTGACAAAATTCAACACCAATTTATGATAAAAACTCTCCAGAAAGTGGGCATAGAGGGAAGCTTCCTCAATGTAATAAAGGCCATATATGACAAATCCACAGCAAACATCATTCTTAATGGTGAAAAACTGAAAGCATTTCCTCAAGATCAGGAATAAGACAAGGATGTCCACTCTCACCACTATTAACATAGTATTGGAAGTCCTAGCCATGGCTATCAGAGAAGAAAAAGAAATAAAAGAAACACAAATTGGAAAAGAAGTAAAACTGTCACTGTTTGCAGATGACATGATGCTATTCACGGAAAATCCTAAAGATGCCACCGGAAAACTACTAGAACTAATCAATGAATTTGGTAAGGTTGCAGGATACGAAATT
The DNA here is from genome assembly GCF_025265405.1 of Mesoplodon densirostris. Classification (NCBI taxonomy): domain Eukaryota; kingdom Metazoa; phylum Chordata; class Mammalia; order Artiodactyla; family Ziphiidae; genus Mesoplodon; species Mesoplodon densirostris. The sequence goes on along the minus strand of NC_082673.1, from coordinate 52,847,341 downwards.
AATGCACAGAAATCTCTTGCATTCCTATACACTAACAAAGAAAGATCAGGAAGAGAAATTAAGGAAACAACCCCATTTACCATCACAAAAAAAAAGAATAAAATACCTAGGAATAAACCTACCTAAGGAGGCAAAAGACCTGTACCCAGAAAACTATAAAACACTGATGAAAGAAATCAAGGATGACATAAACAGTTGGAGAGATATACCATGCTCCTGGATTGGAAGAATCAATACTGTGAAATGACTATACTACCCAAAGCAATCTACAGGTTCAACGCAACCCCTATCAAATTACCAATGGCATTTTTCACAGAATTAGAACAAAAAATTATATAATTTGTATGGAAACACAAAAGACCCTGAAAAGCCAAAGCAATCTTGAGAAAGGAAAACTGAGCTGGAGGAATCAGGCTCCCTGACTTCAGACTATACTACAAAGCTACAGTAATCCAGACACTATAGTACTGGCACAAAAACAGAAATATAGATCAATGGTACAGGATAGAAAGCCCAGAGATAAACCCACACACCTATGGTCACCTAATCTATGACAAAGAAGGCAAGAATACAGTGGAGACAAGACAGCCTCTTCAATAAATGGTGCTGGGAAAACTGGAGAGCTACATGTAAAAGAATGAAAGTAGAACACTCCCTAACACCATACACAAAAATAAACTCAAAATGGATTAAAGACCTAAATGTAAGACTGGACACTATAAAACTCTTAGAGGAAAACATAGGAAGAACACTCTGACATAAATCAAAGCAAGATCTTTTATGACCCACCTCCTAGAATAATGAAAATAAAAACAAAAATAAGTGAATGGGGCCTAATTAAACTTAAAAGCTTTTGCACAGCAAAAGAAACCATAAAAAAGATGAGAAGACAACCCTCAGAATGGGAGAAAATATTTGCTAATGAAGCAACAAACAAAGGATTAATCTCCAAAATATACAAGCAGCTCATGCAGCTCAATACCAAAATAAAAAACAACCCCATCCAAAAATGGGCAGAAGACCTAAACAGACATTTCTCCAAAGAAGATTTACAGATTGCCAACAAACACATGACAGGATGCTCAACATCACTAATCATTAGAGAAATGCAAATCAAAATTACAATGAGGTATCACCTCACACCAGTTACAGTGGGCATCATCAGAAAATCTACAAACAATAAATGCTGGAGAGGGTGCAGAGAAAAGGGAACCCTTTTGCACTGTTGGTAGGAATGTAAATTAATACAGCCACTATGGAGAACAGTATGGAGGTTCCTTAAAAAACTAAAAATAGAACTACTATATGACCCAGCAATCCAACTACTGGGCATATACCCTGAGAAAACCATAATTCAAAAAGACACAGTGTTCATTGCAGCACTATTTACAATAGCCAGGACATGGAAACAACCTAAATGTCCATTGACAGATGAATGGATAAAGAAGATTTGGTACATATATATAATGGAATATTATTCAGTCATAAAAAGAAATGAAATTGGGTCATTTGTAGAGATGTGGATGGACCTAGAGTCTGTCATACAGAGTGAAGTTAAGTCAGAAAGAGAAAAACAAATACCGTATCTTAACGCATATATGTGGAATCTAGAAAAATGGTACAGATGAACCTATTTGCAGGGCAGGAATAGAAAGGCAGATGTAGAGAATGGATGTGTGGACACGGGGGGAAAGGGGAGGGTGGGATGAACTGGGAGATTAGGTTCAACATAAATATACTACCATGTGTAAAATAGATAGCTAGTGGGAACCTGCTATATAGCACAGGGTGCTCAGCTTGGTGCTCTGTGATGGCCTAGTTGGGTGGCATGGTGGGGAGGGAGGTCCAAGAGGGAGGGGATATGTGTATTCATATGGCTGATTCACTTTACTGTGTAGCAGAAACTAACACAACATTGTAAAGCAATTATACTCCAATAAAACAAAACAAAACAAAACAAACAAAAAAACTCACCACTTTCTCGAGTTTTGGTATAGTATAAAAGAAAAGAATCCACAACTATCTGAAAATGCTCATAACATTCTCTTTTTTCAACTACATAGCTATATAAGGCTGGTTTTTCACTGAAAAGAAATTTTGATATTTCTACCAGAAGAACATATTGTAACAGTTTGAATGCTGAAGCAGATATGAGAATCCATTGTCTTCTATTAGTCATACATGAAAGAGATTTGCAAAAATATAAAACAATGCTGTTCTTCTCACTACATTTTTTAATGAAAATAAAGGGTTTTTGCATAAAAATTTTATGTTAACACATAATAGGCCTGTTATTTTTATTTTTAAATGAATTACATATTTAAGTTTTTCTCAGTTTTAATTTTTAATATGGTAAATATCAATAGCTATAACTGACATAAACAAAGACTCTTAGGTGTGCTTGATAATTTTTAAGAGTGTAATGGGGTCCTGAGACTAACAAGTTTGAAAAACGACTTTACTGAGGCTTGCACAGCAAAGTCTTTCCACTGTTTGGCTCTAGAGAGAGGGGAAAGGGGCTAGGACAGGAGTAGCGTAGGAAGGAGCAGGTGGGGTGGCGGAAGGGTCACAGGTACTGCAGCTTTATCTGTAATATTTATATATTTAATATTTATATTTTATAATTAACATTTGTCAATTCTGGGTGGATGGTGAAAACATGTGTAGTATATTATTTTTTGTATTTCTGTAAACGTTTTTAAATTCTCAAAATAAAAATTTAAACATATTGTTCTTAAGAAGTATAAAAATGTATTCATGTTTTTACAGTCCCCAGTATCTCCTCAAAACCCTTGAAAACTGTTATGGGCTTATAGAAACAAACTATTATGGAGCATTGCTTATATACCATGACTCATACCAGGTACTCTACCCTCATATTCTCATTCAATCCTTACAACATCCTACAAGGTAGGTATTATGACCCCATCTTACAGCTGAAGAAAGTGAGGATCAGAGAAGTTAAGTAACTTTCCCAAAGTCTCCCAGCAAACAATCCTGGTGAAACCAGAATTTGAGCCCTTATTTGGGCTTCAGTATAATGGACCACCTTCTACCTGATAACTCTAAATGATAATTAGACCATATACTGTATTTAAATTGATTTAAGTGTTCCAACTGAAACTTTGCTTGGAAATACTTCACCATGTTAAAAAACAGAAAGAGAAGCTATCTTCTGCAAGTACAAAAAATGACAGTCTTTCTGTCCTGGCCTGCTGCCTGATGACATTTTCAGTATCTATATGTGCTGAGTTCTTTGTTTCTAAAGATGAGCTGTTTTACATTAGAATCTTATTCCTCACAAATAAAATTACATGCCAGAGGAATCATACTTAAGCATAAGTTCCTTCACTGCAATTCATAAGCACTAATGATAATTTTAAAAAGTGGGCTAAGTAATTGCTCTAGGTTTCTGAAATCATAGTTCATCTTCATGGGCTATTTCTATTTTCTTTCTTAACATCTGTTTAACTAACCTGCTCCTTTAAGCTTTGACAATTCTACCCATGTAGAATCATTTGCTGCTCCTAAATGTGGCAGAAGGAAATATAACCCATTTCTGCATTAAAAATAATAGTTCCTATACACTTGTACACTGTTGGTGAGACTGAAAATTGGGTGCAGCCACTGCGGAAAACAGTATGGAGATCTCTCAAAAAATTAAGAATAGAACTACCAAGGACTTCCCTGGTGGTCCAGTGGTTAAGCCTCTGAGCTCCCAATGCAGGGGGCACGGGTTCTATCCCTGGTTGAGGAACTAAGATCCTGCATGTCATGCAGCATGGACTAAAAAAAAAAGAGAGAGAGAGTAGAACTACTATATGATCCAGCTACTCTACTTCTGGGTATTTATCCAAAGAACATGAAAATACTAACTCATTGCAGCATTATTTACAATAGCCAAGACATGGAAACAACCTGCAAGTGTCCATTGATAAATGAATGGATGAAGAAGATTATATATATAATGGAATACTACTCATCCATAAAAAAGAATGAAATCCTACCATTTGCAACAACACGGATGGACTTGGAGGATATTATGCTAAATGAAATAAGTCAGACAGAGATAGACAAATGCCATATACTCAAATGTGAAATTTAAGACAAAATGAAACAAATGAGAACAGATTAGTGGTTACCAAAGGGGAAGGTGGTTGAGAGGTGGGCAAAATGGGTGAAGGGGGGGACTTCCCTGCTGGCGCAGTGGTTAAGAATCCGCCTGCCAATGCAGGGGACACTGGTTCAATCCCTGGTCGGGGAAGATCCCACATGCCGTGGAGCAACCAAGCCCATGCGCCACAACTACTAAGCCTGCGTTGTAGAGCCCACAAGCCACAACTACTGAGCCTGCGTGCCACAACTACTGAAGCCTGTGCTCTCTAGGGCCTGCGTGCTGCAACTACTGAGCCCGCACGCTGCAGCTACGGAAGCCTGAGCACCTAAAGCCCATGCTCCGCAACAAGAGAAGCCACCGCAATGAGAAGCCACGCACCACAACGAAGAGTAGCCCACACTCGCAGCAACTAGAGAAAGCCCGCGTGCAACAACGAAGACCCAACGCAGCCCAAAAAAAAAAAAAATGAGTGAAGGGGTCAACTGTATGGTGATGGATGGTAGCTAGACTTGTGGTGGTGGTCACTCTGTAGTATATACAGATGATGAATAATAATTCTGTACACCTGAAACATATAATAAAAAATAATAGCTAATATAGTATTTATCAATTATGAACAAGGCACTGTGCCAAGTATTTTACATATGCCATCTCATTTAAGCCTCATAACAGGCCTACAGTAGGTAGGTACTATTAAGTGTGCCCATTTTATAGATGAGGAAATTGAGTCTCAAAGGAATTAAGTGACTTACCCGGTATCACACACCTAGTTAGTAGTAAAATAGGAATTTGAGTCTCCATTTTATTGGATCCCAGAAGCCAAACTTACCATTCTACTTCATCAGGAAGATGCCTTGCGGCACTTCCCTGGCGGTCCAGTGGTTAAGGCTCGGCACTTTCACTGCTGTGGGCTCAGAGTTCACTCCCTGGTCAGGGAACTAAGATCCCACAGCCACACAGCACGCCCAAAGAGAAGATACTTTGCTGTTTGTTTATTTGTTTGTTTTTTAAATAGTTGTAAACCTGCAGAAAAGTTGCAAGAACTCTCACAACCCTTTCACCCAGACGTCTCAATTGTTAATATTTTACTACACTTCCTCCATCATCCTCCTCCACAACATCTTCTCGGACCACCCTGCTTCCTTGGACACCAATAGGGTGACCAGCTCATCCTGGTTTGGCCAGGACTGTCCCAGCTTTAAAAGTGAAAGTCCTACAACCCAATGACCCTGGCTGCCTTCAGGACAAGCCCTAACGCTAGGCAAGTCGCCGTGCAACAACAACTCCTCACTTTGCCCCCAACTGCTTGGATGTTGGGTGCTGACATCTCCCCTTGGAGGAGGAATACGGGAAGGAAAAGGAAGATGGGAAGGGAAGCTTGTAGTAATTATTAATTAATCAAATGGCCTGAAGGCTGACACAGGACCTGAAAGGCACTGGAGTGTGTAACTTTAGGTCAAGGAAAAATTCACAAAAGAGATGGTACCAGACTTAGTAATATCATAAGAATAAGTGGAATCCTAGCAAACACTTTTACAATGTTGGTTATGTGTCACAGAGTATCTTGCATGGTCCATATTCTGTATATGCTCAACAATTATTCAAGTAGGAGTTTCTGTTTTATGCTGATAATAAACAGCAGTAGCTGGTCATAGTCTCCTCATGAAGCCTTCATGTTTTTTTTTTTTTTTTTTTTTTTTTTTGCTGTACGCGGGCTTCTCACTGCTGTGGCCTCTCCCGTGGTGGAGCACAGGCTCCGGACACACAGGCTCCGCGGCCATGGCTCGCGGGCCCAGCCGCTCCGCGGCATGTGGGATCCTCCAGGATCGGGGCACGAACCCGTGTCCCCTGCATCGGCAGGCGGACTCTCAACCACTGCGCCACCAGGGAAGCCCAAGCCTTCATGTTATAAGAAGACTTCATGAGAGTTTAAAATATTTTCTCTTATATCCTCCCAGCATTCTTGTTCTTCCAGTAAGTCATAAACTCTTGTCTTCTGAAATCTGGCCTCCCCCACTGACTACTATAGGAAAATAGAGTTATAATGAAAAAAAAAATGAATAGAGATATTATTACTATTGTGTACCCTAAAGATTCTTTTCATAAAGGGTGTCTGAGGGCTTCCCTTCCCTGGTGGCACAGTGGTTGAGAGTCCACCTGTTGATGCAGGGGACACGGGTTCGTGCCCCGGTCCAGGAAGATCCCACATGCCGCGGAGCGGTTAGGCCTGTGAGCCATGGCCGCTGAGCCTGCGCGTCCGGAGCCTGTGCTCCACAACGGGAGAGGCCACAACAGTGAGAGGCCCGTGTACCGCAAAAAATAAATAAATAAATAAATAAATAAAGGGCCTCTGGAATCAAATAAATATAAATAAATTTAAATGCAGTTCATTTATTTGAAATTTTTTTAAAAAGCCAATGGAATACAATTCAATTATGAATGTGTAATTTAAACTATTCAAGTATTTTGCTAATAGTTACACTGCCATCTTGTGGCCTTTTGGGAGTGGTATTATACCTAGATCACCTCTGATACTTCGCAGCGTGGAAGAAGGAATATAACATGAGGCCGGTGATTGGAGGTAATATAGTCTTTTTTTTTTAAATAAATTTATTTATTTTTGGCTGCGTTGGGTCTTCGCTGCCGCACGCAGGCTTTCTCTAGTTGTGGAGAGTGGGGGCTACTCTTCATTGCAGCTTACGGGCTTCACACTGCAGTGGCTTTTCTTGTAGTGGAGCACGGGCTCTAGGTGCGCGGGCTTCAGTAGTTGTGGCGCGCGGGCTTAGCTGCTCTGCGGCATGTGGGATCTTCCTGGACCAGGGCTCAAACCCGTGCCCCCTGCATTGACAGGCGGATTCTTAACCACTGTGCCACCAGGGACGTCCCAGAGGTAATCTAGCTATCCTGCTGCACCTAACTGAATCACATCTTCATAGAGACTTCCAAAGATAGATCTTTGGAGAGATATAATAAGTGAGTCCTATAGCTATCAAACATAAATTCCTTACTCTTACATTAACTTTCTCTGCAGCCTTCTCTGAGTCCTGTTCCGTGCTGCCATAGCACTGCACATCCACATCCTGGCATTCATCTCACCTCCGTGTAATTACTTAACAGTCCAATGTCCCTGCTAGACTCTAAGCTCTCAAGGGTAAAGTGGGAAGGAGCAGGTTAGTGGTTGCATTGTTTACCTAGTACAGTCCCTGGTACATAACAGGCACCCAATAAATATTTGCCAACTAAATAAGACATTTTATTGAACATGTAGCACCTACATTTCACATACAAGCAAATGCATCCCTATAAACCAGAGCTGCAAACCTTTATCTCCTTTCTCTGACCTATAGCATTAATAAACTGCTCCTAAAACTTGTGATTCACTGCTATGTTCTAGGTTTTACAACCAAGCAACGTATTTAAAGCTCTTACAAGGCAGCATTCACATTGCAAACATCTGTCTTTGTATTACCCATAAATAATTCCCAGCTGAACGGGTAACTGAACGTAGATCTTCTTTACCTAATACAAGGAACAGGCACATGCTGATTGCCACGATGGAGTCAAAGCTGCGTCCTCAAGATCTTTCTGCTCTGATCTGGCAGCCTCACCCCACCTTCCTGTATAACCCTGTCTACAGTGGCAGACAACCTTAGTCAGGGTCTGGGCCAGACAGGTGTCTCCATTTCTGCATTTCCAGGTTTCACAGAAAAAGGCACATCCCTTCTGACTAGCTGGTAGTCTGTCACGTCCGGTCTATCAGCAGGGCATCTGGAGACAAGAAGTCATGGGAGCTTTCATTTTAGTCTCTCTTTTTGTTTTACTTCCAAGTACTATATACCTCTACACTAAAGGCTTGAAAACATAAAAATTTCTCTGCATACAGATAGACAGGACAAAAATTCAAGGTGTGCTTTCAGAATTGGACCCCAGAACTTTACTGACATTCTCAGTAGCTAGAAGAATTTTGTTACATTAACATATCAACCTGGGCACCATAGGCCATATTTACTCTCAATTTCCTCATGCTGTGGAAGAATCGTAAGCGACCAAGGCAGATACTCAGCTCTTAGCAAGCACTTGACTTCATTCAATCTCATGACATAAGATAAGTTTCCAAAGTGTTATCCAGACAAGCTCAGAATTAGCACAGATGAGAATATGGTGGCCAACGATGTGACTGCTTCAAATCACCTCATTTCAGACCCCATACACACAAAGTCAGAGAACAGCAACGTTTAAAGTGTGGTCCACAGACTGGTGTCAGCCCGCAAACTGCTTGTTACTGGTCTGCGTCGAGCTAAGTACTGGGATTGAAAGTATGAGTTTGGAAATGTTCACAGTAAGTGGACATCATCCTGGCCTTCGAGCGCATTCAGCGCTGGGGAGGGGAGGCTGGGGACCTGCGTGGCAGCTCAACATGCAGTGTGAACTGGAAAACCACACGTCAGTCTGTAACAGATTGAAACTAAAACACAAAACAAAACTCGTTCTCCACCATGGGTGGTTCGAGAAGCACTGTTCTAGAACATACATGAAAGGACTTCTCAGCCACGTTTCATAAGCCTGAAGTTCACTGTACACAGCAAACAACAAAACCCCGGAAAGACTTTTATGAATGAAAAATAATTCAGTTTGTCATTTAAGCCAACTCAGAACTGACCCAATTCCTTAATGTACCTCTCTGGAAGCCACACCCCCTTGGTCCGGGGGCAAGGTCAGCAGCGAGACAGGAAAGGAGGATGCTCTGCACACATGCACTCACGCTTTCCCCACAAGTTCACGCAGCGAGCAGGATGGCCAGGGCTCGGTGTGGCAGCCTAAGGAGCAGCACCCGGCACAAGGCCTGATCCGCCCATGGCCACCGCACACCCCACACTTGTACTGTCCAGAGGTAAAGGTCTTCCGTTCAGCTGCATGTCATGTGTCCAAACTACATTGTGAGAGGACAACACAGGACTTGAGATGAAGAGCCGCAAGACTGTCACGGGCAACGAGAAACCTAGATGCTGGAATGACTCTGACCCAGCAGCACTGACTGTCACCAAGAGCCACATTCCTTTTGCAAACGTGTGGGGAACTCAGCTCTCGGCTCTAACTAGCTGCAAAGCACTTGCGCTTTTGGTGACTTCAGCTGTGCTGATAATAGACGCAGGTCACTTCTGACACCCTGCCCTACTCTACTCTGACAGCTCAGGTAGTGCCGCCTCCCATGAGCCCCTGGGAGAGCCAGGGACAGTCCCTTACCCAAAGGCAGGCAGCCCCGTGGCTGGTCAGCAGTCTGTGACTTCTGCCACATGCCTTCAACGGATGAACTAAGGGGCCCAGAGACTAACGCTGCCTGTGGCAGGCACTGGACCTGGACAATCACGAGGCCTAGGAGCTGGAAGCAGTCCTTGATAAGAAGAGCAAGCGGGTCTACAAAGAGATGAGAATGGAGCAGACATACAAGGAGAAGCAGAGATATGAAACCAGGTTTAGCTCCAAGGAGAGAGGGACTAACTAAACGCCTAAAGAGCTTTTTAGTATCCATTTCAGGCCACTTGCTGCAGATAGAATTAAAGAGACTTTAAGCAGGATTGGGTTTTCCCTGAGTTTCCTGTCCTCAGATTCCTTGAGATTTGTTTCTTTCCATGACTATGATGGTGTCTGTTCTTTGTAATCCCTAAAATCTCAGTATACCTCGTCGTTGCCAGTTCCCAGTTTGGGACACTGCATCACGTGAATGATTTGTCCCTGCAATATCTTAATGATCCATTGCCACGAGGCAACCGTTGTACGATGCTGCATTTCACAGCGCACCCCTGGACAAGGTGTCTCGACCAATAGAATGGCATTGCCTCTAAGCGCTTGCTTTTAAGAGTCTGCTTTCTTACTGAAGGTAAGACTCATTGCCACAACATGATTTCAGCTTCTAAATGCTGATACAATGAACGCAACGAGCTGGTGTTAGCAACTCCAACAATGAAATTCCCATAGAAATGTCCCAGAACAAAGAGCTAGAGTGCTTAACTGGACCAAGAAAAATTCACAGTAGAATTTGTAATTCTACCATAGATAAAGAAAGATGTCTTTCCTTGTTGGTCAGTGAAGGTGTCCATGGCCAAGGCTGATGTGTGTCTCATAATCTGTCTCTCAAAAGAAATTACGATGGCTTCCCTGGTGGCGCAGTGGTTGGGAGTCCGCCTGCCGATGCAGGGGACGCGGGTTCTTGCCCCAGTCCGGGAGGATCCCACGTGCTGCGGAGCGGCTGGGCCCGTGAGCCGTGGCCGCCGAGCCTGCGCGTCCAGAGCCTGTGCTCCACCACGGGAGAGGCCACAACAGTGAGAGGCCCGCGTACCACAAAAAAAAAAAAAGATCCATAGCATGGACAGTAGCTACTAAGGTATTAGGACCAGCATCTTCTGAGAGAAATATTTTAAACCAAAGTACAGAAGAATGTTCGAATACATCATGAGTTTTGTTATGAGTACAGGAATCATTCAATCTTAACAATGAAACAAGCTAACTTACTATTTGTTAAGGATAGATTCCTTTGGGCCTTTGTGATTTTTGGAAAAATTATTCTGGCTGGAATTTTACAATTTTATGAAAACGTAATCATGTTGTTTGATTACAGATGCATACACTTTCCAATATCCTTTCATTCTTTCCTCCACTTTGTTCTTAAAAGGATTGCAGGTGGCCTTATTCTCCAACGTATGTCACATAAGGGCTGCTCATTAAGTATCCTCTCATTCATGGGTTACTCAGAGTACTAATCCTTTCCATGTATTTGTGGATAAGATTCTATACCATCCAAGGATTTCTTGTGCTTGGAGAGGAGCATTCACTACTATTTGGACTTTGTTTATTGCTCACATAGTTAAATCCAATAAACACATTTTTGAGAACCAATGTTTCTTAAATATTTAAATATTAATTATAATTTAATCTCTCAAACAATGGAACTACAATGAACAAATTTAGCATGGCTGATTCTGATTCAAATACTTTAAAAAGCAGTCAAAACCTAAAACAATTACAAAATGTATTACTCTTTTTTTTTTTTTTTTTTTTTTTTCGGTATGCGGGCCTCTCACTGTTGTGGCCTCCCCCGCTGCGGAGCACAGGCTCCGGACGCGCAGGCTCAGCGGCCACGGCTCACGGGCCCAGCCGCTCCGCGGCATATGGGATCCTCCCAGACCGGGGCACGAACCCGTATCCCCTGCATCGGCAGGCGGACTCTCAACCACTTGCGCCACCAGGGAGGCCCCAAAATGTATTACTCTTTATACCTAAATCTATTCTAAAATATTAATACTGTTGGTCTAATTAAATTATGGTGAATCCAATAATTACTGCTGCTGCTGTTAGACCACTTTAGGTAGTAACTAAACTACATAATCAGTTCTCATTGATTTTCCAATTAAAATATTAGGTTGCTGATTCTACTTTTCTTAGAGAATGAGATTTAATCAATCATGAAATGTTTTCATTATTACTGATAATATTGAACCACAAGAGATCTGTGTTAGTTCCTCAGAGCTTCCCCCAACCCCCGCCAAAAAGACTTAATGGACACTTTCAAATAGTTATATCTGCACAAAACTGTATCGTTTTTATTCTTCTAAAATTTTAATAATTTTTTGCCACTTTTTAAATTACAAGATCAATAAATGTTTATAAATTAAAACTAGGAAATACAGATAAGCAAAAGGAAGAAATTAAAAATTGCCAATAATCCTATCACCTTACCATTATCAACATTTTGATATATAGGCAGTCCTTGCTTTGCACTGTAGGGCTGAACCATAAAAATGACCATGCAAGCTGAAATGATGCAAAAATGATCTCGATAATCAATGGAAAACATTATTATTGTTTCATAACCTTTAAAAATTTTTGTCAGAACATTAAAAGCTCTCTGATGGTTATAAATGAACAGGGAACTGAAAAAATAGAAAAACTAATATTTATGTAGTACATTGTAATTTAAACATTAGAAATATTGGAAATTAAAATATTTTATTGCCTCATAAAAAATTTATTAGAAGTAGTGTCAACAGAGCTTGCCTTCTTCTCATAATATAACTCATGAGATGGAGCAATCATCTTTTCCACACCTTGGCAAATTCCCATACTTTTTTCTAAATTTGGATCAGCTTCCAAAATTTTATCTTTTGTGCTTTCAATGTCATGAAATATCTCTGAGAGGTCCTTTAATGTTAAGTTTTTTTTTTTTGCTGATGTGACTTCCTCTGGGACATCTTCGTCTTTCTTCATTTATAGCAATACATTCACGAAATTCCTCTGGTCGCATAGCTAGTCTCTGAACAGTGACAACATTGATATACCCATGGTCAGGTATTTATTCCACAACTCCATTTACATTTGGTTCCAATTTCATTCAAACATTATCACTTGTTCTTTCTTTCTTTCCTGTAGTTTTATTTTGGTTGGTCAACTCCCTCTTTCAATGATCCATTTCTGTAAAATGTCACTTGGGGTTCTCTCTGGGAGTCAAGGAATCAACATGCTTTGTTGTCTGTGTGTGAACTAACAGATGTGCAGTTACTAATCACAGACTTTGAAAGTACAACAGTACTTACATTGTAAGTAAGCCTACAATGTAAATGTATTAAAGCCCTTTATCTGGTTTATGCCTCAACACCTTTACAAAAAACGTCATTCCTTCTTGAGAGCTTCAAGGCTGGTGACCAAGTGGAGATTCAGGGAGAGCTGCGAGCTCAGAGAGAACACGGAAGCTCTGCGCTGTTTCATTGCGCCTTGACCTGTGCATCTCTTCCATCTGGCTGTTCCTCAGTTATATCTTTTCATAATAAACTGATCATCTCAAGGAGTATTGGGGCTCAGGGCAGGCTGCCCCCAAATATGCCTAAGTGGCATATTAATTATTTTGCATTAAAGTTACTTAAGAAATAGCTGATACAAGAGGGACACTGACCCTCCTCCCTGTGCTCCTGAGAGCAGGAACTGAGTCTCCCATGTGAAAGGTTTCCTCCCTGCCTCTGGAGGTAAAAGGACACCCTTATCACCAGAGACACCCACTGCCTGGGCCGCAGGGAGAGAGCGGCCCAGGCTGAGGCCCCAGGCCCTCCCCGGAGCAGGGGCGCCCGCCATCCACACTCGACTGCTGCACTTTGCTTTGACTAGGTTTGCTCCTTCTTCCCATCAAGGTGCCTTGAACTCTTCACCAGGTCGTTCCCAGCTCCCACGGAGGCGCCAAATCTTTCCCATGACCACATTTCGAAAACTTCAGGAACAATAACGGAATCAAAGCCTCATCACTTCCCGACCACCCCGCCCCCAACCTGCAGTTTTAAGTAGCTGTAGTGGAATTAGTCTCAGAGAAGGTCAGCTCTACCAGAAGCGTCCGGGAGAGGGTAGCAATAAGTGAGCGCACCCAGGAGCCAGAATCCCCCACCGCTCCGGCGGCGCTTCACTCCATTTGTGTTTGCAGCTGTGCCCCAAACTGCTGGCTACCTGCATCCGCCCCATAAAATCAAAAACAACGCTTGCGAACATTAGTGCCTCTGGGAGGACCCAAGAAAGGGAGCGAGCATCACCCACAGGACTCCAGAACTCTCGGGCCCCCGACTGGCCGCGGACCCCGAGGTCCCAGGCTCTCCGTCTCCGTTTCCCCGGTGCCCCGACGTCGCGCGGCAGTCGGCCACCTCCACTCCCCCGGCGGCGGCGATGCAGGCGCAGCCTGGGGAATGGACCCGGGGGCCGCGGAGCTGGGACGGCGCCTCGCCGCCCGGCGCCCGCCGGTATCCACGCGGGGAGCGGCGCACCCGCTGCTCCGCCCGCCGGCGGGATTACAGTGTCTACTGGGCAGCTGCACCTCGACGCGCATCTGGGCACGCCCCCGCCGAGCCCCGCGCGAGTCGCAGTCGGGCAGCCGCTGGCCGCCTCCGAGCAGTTCAAACCGGCCGCGCCCCGGAAAAGCACGGACCTGGGGCACCGCGAACAGCTAGGTTGCTAGGCTGTGCTCCCGAGGCCACCCGCACGAGGTGTGACGCCCTCCGGGGGTCCCGCGGAGGCGACAAGGCGGGGCGGGACCCGCGACCCTGTGAAGCCGTCTGGGAGGGGCGGGGCTCTCTGAAGCCCAGGAGGAAAGGAAGGAGCAACGCCAGCCCCGGAAACCAGATACCCAGACGCTCGGGGCTGCCGGCAGGAGAGCGGCGAACTGCGACGGGGATGCCGGAGCTCCCAGACACTAGGACGTGACTCCGCTCCCCGATCCTCAGCGGCCAATCCGCTCCCCTCGATTGGCGGCGGGCCCCGCCCCCTCTCCATTCGCTTCCTGGGCAATTGGCCACCGAGCCTTTGCAGTTGTTTGCTGCGGCAGGGTTAGGCTTCCCTTCACTTTGTCAACTCGGTTTCTATTAATCAGTGCCAAGCAGTAGTCTCTAAATACTCGTCGATTTCAGGATGCCTCGCAGCGTTAACCAACTCGAGAGACTTGGTCTCAACACAGACCACCCACCAGGGGCGCTTCCCGGGGTGCCCATCCTTGCTGCAGTTGCCTAGATTCCAGGCAGACGGCCCTTTGTGCACTGTGCAGCTGCACTCAGACGGCTCTAGAACTGCTACACTGAGACCTCACGTTAGCCTCTATCACATGGTCTCTTGGCTTCTGTTTCCTTGAATAAAGCTTACGCACCTGAGAATAATCTGGGACTGATATTGAACAGGGTTCTTGGCCTTCCCCAGTCAATAGAAATTGATCAGAGACCAGTCAAGAAATTCAGACAAGGCTTTATTGGGGCCCCTGCTGCAGCAAGGAGGAGCAATAACAAGTAAGGTTCCCTTGCTCACTCCCGGAGGGCGGCGAGCTGCTTCCTTATATGGGGTGATGGTAGGGGTGTGTCCAGGGGTCGGGCCAGAGCGATGACTCAAGTGTTTTGCTCACCCCTTTGGTGGTGGTGTGTGCAGGGGGCATGTGCAGTAGTACCCTGCTTTTGCTCCGGGTCTTCATAAGTGGCAGTTAGTTTTTGGGTTTTGTTTTTTTGTGTGTATTTTTGTATTTTTTGTCCATAATTCGTCCCAACTGTGCATGCACATAGTTATTTTTAGTCCCTTATAGTTTCTTTGTATCAATACTTTGTAGCTGGAGGAGACGTTTGCCCAGGTACAGGCATTGAAGCAGTGCAGCAAGGGTCCCAGGTTCCAGCCTGTCTCAACCTCTTTGGCGGAGGTTGCTGCTCAGTTCTTTCTGCCAAAGAAGTCCCCATCTCCTAGATCTCCCATTTCCATAAATCTGAGATAAATGCCAGAAGCCAGCCAAGACAGCAAATCTAGTTTTAAATCCCAGTTACAACATTTACTTGCTGTATGAACATTATCTGTAAAATGGACATAATACTAATTATTCTATAGAGTTGTTAAAGAATTAAATGAAAGAATTATGTCAAAGCATATAGTATAGTGACTAGTACAAAGTAAATGCTCAATAAGTGTTTATTGTTACTAAATATGGCCAGTGGCCTAGTCCAAAAATTCAAGCTGGGCCAGATTCCCTCTCTCAGAAACTTGAAATGAGTATAATAGATCAAGGCAATTAAAAAATTGGAGTTGAAGCCGAAATGATGCCATGACCCAGATTTAGGAATGGGCCAAGCCAAAGGAATAAAACAGCAGGAAATGAGTAAGCAAAGGTAACTAACTGTTAAGAGAACAGAGGAGATGCAGTGAGATGCAGATGTCTGGTGAGGGACCATGCAGCAAATGAGACACTGGTTACTTAAGAGTATTTATTTCCACAATGAAACTGCTCCCTCCTTAATGTTTGTTTGTTTGTTTGTTTGTTTGTTTTTCGGTACGCGGGCCTCTCACTGTTGTGGCCTCCCCCGTTGCGGAGCACAGGCTCCGGACGCGCAGGCCCAGCGGCCATGGCTCACGGGCCCAGCCGCTCCGCGGCATATGGGATCCTCCCAGACCGGGGCACGAACCCGTATCCCCTGCATCGGCAGGCGGACTCTCAACCACTGAGCCACCAGGGAGGCCCTGTTTGTTTTTTTTTGTTTGCATTACGCGGGCCTCTCACTGCTGTGGCCTCTCCTGTTGCGGAGCACAGGCTTCAGACGCGCAGGCTCAGCAGTCATGGCTCACGGGCCCAGCCGCTCCGCGGCATGCAGGATCTTCCTGGACCGGGGCACGAACCCGTGTCCCCTGCATCGGCAGGCGGACTCTCAACCACTGCACCACCAGGGAAGCCCCCTCCTTAACTTTTAAGGTACGTTAACTTCTGCTCTTTGCAAGTGGAAGCGTTTAACTAGAGGATTCCCCAGTTGTGAATGGAACAAAATGACATGACATCACTTTGTTTCTCTGCTTCCATCTGGATTGTTAGCAACTATAAAACAGGAGTTTCCAGCTGGTTCTCTGCTCCAGGAAAGCAGGTAGTGATGAAAAGAAACCAGACCCTAACTCTGGTCATATATACATGTTTCATGTGACTAAAGCAGGATTAATTTCAGAGCTGGTCCTATAAATACAGTATGACCATGAAAATTCTTTGCATTTCACCATTAAAGATGACTCAAAATTCAAATCCAACCATATAAGGTAATAATAGAATGGCTGAGATTTGTTTATATTAATGCTCACTGAGTAGGGAGTAAAAAAGGATCTCACATTTTTTTAAAAATTATATATGTCTGTATCACTTTTTTTGCTTATAAAAATTATAAGTCCTTAGAATCATGTAAATATATATTGCTAGTTACTTGGTCCAATATACTTATATTTTATTTAATAAGCTCATCCTTAGGGCTGTTTTTTTCTCCCTCTTAGGGCTAAATCTTGAAGAATTAATTTCTAATGCAACACTTAATGCTTTTTAAAAGACAATACTGTATAGGAGCTGCTTACATTGCTATGTATTAGGAACTGGACAAAAATTTAATGTGAGAAAATAATAGGTTACATTTACAAAACACTAGCTATGTAGCAAGAACTTAAAATGCTTTAATTAAAATCTGATTTTTTTTTTTTTTTTTTTTTTTTTTTGCTGTACGCGGGCCTCTCACTGCTGTGGCCTCTCCCACCACGGAGCACAGGCTCCGGACGCGCAGGCTCAACGGCCATGGCTCACGGGCCCAGCTGCTCTGTGGCATGTGGGATCCTCCCGGACCGGGGCACAAACCTGTGTCCCCTGCATCGGCAGGCGGACTCCCAACCACTGCGCCACCAGGGAGGCCCCTTAAAATCTGATTTTTATTTCTCACCACTTACCCTGCAGGGTAAATATTATCCTCATTTCACTGTACTTTGTCACTGTGGTTATGAAATCCACTAAATAGTATTATAACTGAATATTTGCATCAGTTACTTGAGCTTATTTTTTCATTTCTATGGGACATTTATCAGACTGACAAATAGCCATTCCCTCATTCAATAGCTCTATCCCCAAGTTTTCAGCTAAGCAATAGTTCTATTAATTCTATTTCTTTAACAATGATACTATCAAGAGAGAAAGTTGATCAGTAGCTACTGTAAATGACCTGCTAAATTTTTCTCCAGCCCTTAATAGCCTTAAAGTTTACATATACACTCCCACAGTTGGAATGGCAGCATGAGGAGCCCCCATGAAAAAACCTAACTGGGGCTTCCCTGGTGGCACAGTGGTTGAGAGTCTGCCTGCCGAGGCAGGGGACACGGGTTCGTGCCCCGGTCCGGGAGGATCCCACATGCCGCGGAGTGTCTGGGCCCATGAGCCATGGCCGCTGAGCCTGCGCGTCCGGAGCCTTTGCTCCGCAACAGGAGAGGCCACAACAGTGAGAGGCCCACGTACCGCAAAAAACAAACAAACAAACAAAAAAACCTAACTGGTGACAATGATTTCTTAAAAAAACCACTTAAAAATCTCTGGAAATTGACCTAAGGACATATAGCAAATGAAGAAATATTTATTCCATAAAATCTGCTAAAACTCTGTAAGAACAGCCAGTGCCTATAGCATTTGACCCCATGTGGTATTGCAATCCTCCCTTTTCCCTCCAGCTCAACATGATGGAAACTCCACTCCAGGTGTGTACAGCCCCTCAGTACCCAGCCAAGGGCTACAGTATCTTCCTGAGAGGAGTAGGCCACCAGAATTTCTCATCGCCCCCAGCCATGTGTTGTAGAGGCTAAATTCCAAGCAAGTGAAGCCAAGAAATGAGGGGCTACCTTCCTTCACTTAGTCCCCACTTTTCGAATAGAGGCTCTACCTCAGGCATGGCACACTGAGAATAGTGGGTCCCTGATCCCCCTCCCCCCAGCTAATTTGTAAGACAGAGTTTCCAAATTGGGAGAGGCATGTCAAGAAGACCAGACCATCCCCACCCGGAAGCCTACTCCTAAAGTAAGAGTGTCACTCAGACACATAACTGTCTCCACTCCCAGCTCCACAGCTGTGGCTCAGTGATTTTGCCTAGGGACAGAACCAGGAGGTAAAACAGAGCTCCAAAGCTATCCCCAAAGGAAGTGACTTTATTTGAAATAGAGGGTAGGAAAGATCAAGTCTAAGCTACTCCAAACAATGGATACTTTCATGGAAAGCAACTAAGAGGAAGCTGGTAGCTTTTTAAGAGATACCAGCTAAACCATAGGCCACCTAGCTTAGCAGACAGAACCAGGGAAACAGACAGCTAAGAGCCCTCCTAGCTTTAGAACAAACCACAAACATTGTTCCCTAACACTACACTTCAAAGGAGCCAGGATTTAATTGGATCAGATTGTGGAGCAATTTATGCCCCAGGGGATTGTTGAAAACTAAACAGAGCAATCAGCTGATGACTAGTGGAGCTTAACAGCTGGATAGGGTCAAGGAAAGAGATGGTAAGGAGCCCTAACTAAAATCACTGTCATGCTAGAGTGTATGTGTACATGATCAAGGCAGTGACATCTGAAGACCAATAACAGAAGCTCCACAATGTGGAGGAAATAGACATCACTAAAACAGTCCATCCAACACTAAGGAGATAAGCCATCTATAATTAACAAGCTCCAGGGGACAGGGGGATGTCAATATCCAGAGTTGCTATAAACAAAGAATATCAAAGAGAAAGAAGTTATTTTTTAAAAGAACCAAATGGAAATTCCGAAGTTGAAAAACACAATAACTGAAATGAAAAACACAGCAGAGGGGCTCAACAGTAGATTTTGACAGAAGAATTAGAAAACTTGATAGAGATTATGCAATCCCAAGAACAGAGAGAAAAAAGATTGAAGAAAATTGAACAGAGCCTCAGAGAAATGTGGGTCACTATTAAGCACACCAACATATGTGTAATGGGAACATAAGAATTTCCAACTTTTGATTTTTAAAAAACTTTTTTTAACACGTTTAAAAATTTTTATTTAATTTATTTAGTTTTGGCTGCGTTGGGTCTTTGTTGCTACGCATGGGCTTTCTCTAGTTGAGGCGAGCTGGGGCTACTCTTCATTGCAGTGCACAAGCTTCTCATTGCAGTGGCTTCTCCTGTTGTGGAGCACAGGCTCTAGGCACACAGGCTTCAGTAGTTGTGGCACGTGGGCTCAACAGCTGTGGCTCGTGGGCTCTAGAGCACAGGCTCAGTAGTTGTGGCGCACAGGCTTAGTTGCTCCATGGCATGTGGTATTTTCCCAGACCAGGGCTTGAACCCGTGTCCCCTGCGTTGGCAGGTGGATTCTTAACCACTGCGCCACCAGGGAAGCACTGATTTTTAAAAACCTCTTAATGTATATAACCAAGAAGCTGAACAAACTCCAAGTAGGATGCATACAAGGAGATCTACTTCAAACACATCAAAGTAAATACGCTGTTATCAGTAACACCTAATGTGAATAACAATGCAATCAAAATGAAAAGCATTTGTGCTTCAAAGGGCACTACCCAGGAAGTGAAGTGAATCCACTGACTGGAAGGAAATACAATTGTCCCTCCATATCCACAGGTTCCTCATCCCAGGATTCAACCATGCCATGATTTAGATTGATTGGTTTAATATGAAGAAGCCAGACCCCCAGATACAGAAAACTGACTGTTTTATGCCATTTCATACAAGGGAGTTGGGTATCTGCAGGGTTCCTGGAACCAATTCCCCAGAGTATACCAAGGGACAACTGTACAGTTGACCCTTGAAAACATGGATTTGAACTATACAGGTCCACTTATGTGCAGATTTTTTCCAATAAATATAATACTATGTTTTTATGTTCTGCAGTTGGTTGAATCCACAGATCCCGAATCTGAAGATAAGGAGACCCTCTATGGGCCTTGAGTATCCACAGATTCTGGTATACATGGGGCATGGCAGGGCAGAATCCAGGCACCAAACCCTCATGGATACCAAGGGACAACTCTATTTCCAAATTACATATCCGGTAAGGGATTTATAATCTAGAATTATAAAGACCTTTAAAATTCAATAATAAAAAGACAACCCAGTTTAGAAATGGGCAATTTATAAATGAACATTACTCCAAAGAAGATATACAAATGGCCAGTTAACATACAAAAAGATGTTCAAAATCATTAGACATGATGGAAATGTCGATTAAAACTACAATGATATACCACTTCACACCTTACTAGAATGCCAATAATGAAGAAAAAGATAATAGCAAGTGTTGGTGAGGATGTGGAGAAATTGGAAACTTCATACATTGTTGGAAGGATTGAAAACCAGTCCGGCAGTTCCTCAGTTACTACAGTTATCACATGACCCAGAAATTCTACTCTTAGACATAAATCCAAGAAAAATGAACACATATGTCTACCCAAAAACCTGTACACAGGGACTTCCCTGGTGGCGCAGTGGTTGAGAATAGGCCTGCCAATGCAGGGGACATGGGTTCGATCCCTGGTCCGGGAAGATCCCACGCGCCACAGAGCAACTAAGCCCCTGCACCACAACTAATGAGCCTATGCTCTAGGGCCCGCATGCCACAACTACTGAGCCTGCTGCTGCAACTACTGAAGCCCACGCGCCTAGAGCCCGTGCTCCGCAACGAGAGAAGCCACTGCAATGAGAAGCCCGCCACTGCAACAAAGAGTAGCTCCTGCTTGCAGCAACTAGAGAAAACCCCGTGCACAGCAATGAAGACCCAATGCAGCCAAAAATAAATAAATAAATAAATATTTTTTAAAACCACAAAAACTTGTACACGAACATTCATAGCAGCATAATTCATAACAGCCAAAAAAGTGGAGAGAACCCGAATGTCCATCAACTGATGAATGGATAAACAAAATGTGGTATATCCATACAATGGAATATTATTTGGCAATAAAAAGGGATACATGCAACAACATGAATGAACTTTGAAAACATTATACTAAATGAAAGAAGCTAGTCACAAAAGGCCACATATTATATGATTCTATTTACGTGAAATATTCAAAGTAGAACTTTCTGTCCAGAGACAGAAAGCATATTAGTAGAATTTGCTTGAGGACAGAGTGGTTGTGGGTGACAGCCAAAAGGTGTAGGGTTTCTCTTTTAGGGTGATGAAAATATTCTAAAATTGATTGTGATGATAGTTGCACACTCTGTGATTATACTAAAAAGTGTTCAATGGCACACTTTAAATAGGTGAACTGTATGGTCTATAAATTATATCTCAATAAAGCTTCAACCAAAAAAGGTTCATATATAAATAAAAGACAACTTAAAATTCTAAGAATTCTATTATAGAAACAAAACAAGGAGTGTAATTAAGCATGAAATAATTTCATTCTTGATAGAAGTACATTTAATGTTACAAAGTAAACTAGTTCATAATCCAACTCTTAAAGGATTTATGTTTACTGAAATTAACTTTTATTCTTTTGCAAAGATGTAGCCTTAGTTACAGGAAGAACACAATCTAAATATACATTGCTGTACATGTGATTCAAAAGTCAACATACATAAAATCAGTTGTATCCATCTTTGTTAAATAGCTGTACAAAGCTATTAATTTAAAATATGAAAGGGTTGTTTATGAGATATTTTATACTATAAGTATGGAATGCATATTTCTTTTCGATACTATTATTCCACTAAATACAGTGGTCAGATGTTCAGTGTATCTCTTATAAAACTGTACATAAGGGGCTTCCCTGGTGGCGCAGTGGTTAAGAGTTCGCCTGCTAAAGCAGGGGACAAGGGTTTGATCCCTGGTCCAGGAAGATCCCACATGCCGCAGAGCAACTAAGCCTGTGCGCCACAACTACTGAGCCTGCGCTCTAGAGCCCGTGAGTCACAACTACTGAGCCCACGTGCCACAACTACTGAAGCCCATGCAACTAGAGCCCGTGCTCTGCAGCAGAAACCACTTCAATGAGAAGCCCGCGCAACGAAGAGTAGCCCCCACTCGCTGCAACTAGAGAAAAGCCCGCGCGCAGCCACAAAGACCCAGTGCAGCCAAAAAAAAAAAACCTGCACATAAGATTATACATACCAAAATCAGAATGTTGCAAATTCTAAGAGACTTCTAAACAGAAATGATTCAGAGATGCTTTTATGTTAAATTCAGCAAATATGGTTCTAAAATGCTCCCCCTTTTTTTTGTTATGGAAAACAAATATAATGCTTAGAAACCTTAATGGATGGAAAATGGCTGAACCAAATACATTCCTTTGCAATTTTCACAACTAACTTTATTTAAAGTATTAATTTTACACATTCAAAAACTAAATAATGAGCTATTATTTCAATAAGAAATTGTTCAATTTTACTTGCAACTTTTCAGAGGTGTAATTTTAATACATATTGGGATCTAAAACTATTAGCAAATAGCAACAAATAGAGAATGTATATTTTAAAAACTGGACAAATGAGATAATATATTGAGATGTAAATCAGGAAGTAGTTATTTGCTTTACAATAGGTTCTTGAATACACAGAATAGTTCATAATATATGCCCTTTAAATACTCATGCATTTAAAATAAATTTACCAAGAAATTTATTTACATACAACTTTTAGAAACCCCAACAATTTTATAAAGAGAAACACTACTTTTACCCACAAAAGGCAACAAAATGTTTTAACAGTTCAAAAATAGAAAGGGCCAAGGGCCTCCCTGGTGGCGCAGTGGTTGAGAGTCCGCCTGCCGATGCAGGGGACGCGGGTTCGTGCCCCGGTCCCGGAGGATCCCACATGCCGCGGAGCGGCTGGGCCCGCGAGCCATGGCCACGGGGCCTGTGTGTCCGGAGCCTGTGCTCCGCAACGGGAGAGGCCATAGCAGTGAGAGGCCCGCGTACAGCAAAAAAAAAAAAAAAAAAAAAAAAAAAATAGAAAGGGCCAAAAAACAATTGTTTCCCCAAAACAACAAAGTTTAATAAGATGGCTATTCACTGTTCCTTTCAAGAAATTAACAGCCTATTTTTTTAAAGCATATTTTTCAGCTCCAACTTGTAACACATTTTGACCTCCATTTCTACTTTTCCTTGAATCAATCTAGACTGTACGGAAGAGTGTCATAACATTAGGCTTTTAGCAATTTGGGTTAATATCCTGAAAAAACATGCTGTGTATATACTCAGAAAGTAATGAAGAAAAAAATTTAGAAGGGCAATGCATACTCCATAGGCTGTAAAACCCTACCAGTCTAACAAAAAGCACCGAGACACAGATGCCAAAGTTAGAGAAAATGTAAACCAGCAGAGTCAATACCATACACCTTACCAAGTAAGTTTTACTTTTTCAATTGTTTGGCATTTGAGAAGCTAAATAAATTAATTTAGCAGGCTAGAAATCCCATCACTACCCTTAACAAAGATTTGCTTACCAATGAATTAAAGTTAATAGTGAAAATAACATAGTGAGGATTCTTTCTCTGTGCTTAATGATGAGGAAAAAGTTACCAAACTTTTCTTATGAAAAAGTAAGAAATGGATAATTTTTTTTGAAAATAAAAAGTAAACTTTTATTTACTTTTAACCTTCTTATTTTAACCTCCTTATTAAGGCACTTATTTCAATAGTTTTGCAACATCAAGGGCAAAGTATTTATGTTTTGTATTTCTTTGAGAAATTCCTTCTACCCCAAACTCATAAACTTTGCCCCTTTCACAGTAGATCTTTATTGTCATACCTAACAACGGTAAGTTACCCAAATGGAATTACTTGCAGAATTCTTAATCATTTGTTACTCTACAAATAAGGAAATTAATTAAATGCTCCTCAAAGTTTTCTAGCACTATTGTTTTAACTACAGCTAAAATAGAAGCAAATAAGCTTATCTTTCATACCCAGTATTATTATTTCTATAATAAAGTTCACATTTTTCTTTTCAACTGATGCTGAGTGAAAAATTCATTATTTAAAAAATTCAATTAAAAACGGATCCAAACCTATTTTATTTAAGAAATAAGTTGACAGAAGCAAAAGCAACTTACTAATACGTCAAAAACAAAAACAAAAAACATACAACAATCAAAACTAATTCAGCATATTTGATCATAAAGTAAATCAATAAAAATTCAATTAAATATTTCATGCTACGTAGAAAGTAGGTTGTTCTATTTCCCTTTCAAAATATGCAAGCTGACTTTTAAATTACATTGTTTTACATGCTCCCTCTAATTGTAAGTACTACCATGTGACTATTCACTGTGTACTTAGGTAACTATGGTAATATTTTCATAAGGCTTGAAGCTAAATACTAGTGACTCACTATTAAGATGTACAGAGAACCTGAAATAACCTGCCTGTAGCTATCTTAATATAATTGTTAAAAGTTATATAAAAACGTGAAATGAGAACCAATAAAACTAATGCACCAGACATATGACACTGCCATCAAACAATTCTTAAGCTCCAAAAGAACAAAACATCTTAGAGCTAATCTAAGAATGCATGTGCTTTTGTACTTTTAAAATATATATTACAGAAAATAAAGAAAATGGAAAGATGTTCCTTTCTAATGTAGTAATTCAGAGTAATGAAATTGCAATTTTTACAGCACTCTTTAACAAGTGAAAAATTTTTAAATCTGTTCACTTAACAGGTGTATAAGGTCAAACTGAATAGGTATCCCATCTTATTAAAATGATACACCCATCCTGAATCTCTTCATAAGGCCAAATTAATCATTTAGAATTTCTTTTAATTAATAATTAAAAATATGAAAACATTTAACTTAAAGGAACATAACAGATCGTGAAACTGCTCTGAATTTATTATAATTGTCATTTTGTTCTTAATGTTGAAGGTTGTATCATCGTTTCATAAATAATAGCACTTGTGTTTTACATAAATACACCTCTATGCAGAGGTATGTTAAACATCATCTGCACATATCTCCAGAAATTGTTGCTCACGTTAATTGCTCATATTCTCATTCTGATAAAGATTTAATTTTTTACTTAATAC
Source organism: Mesoplodon densirostris (assembly GCF_025265405.1). Taxonomy (NCBI): domain Eukaryota; kingdom Metazoa; phylum Chordata; class Mammalia; order Artiodactyla; family Ziphiidae; genus Mesoplodon; species Mesoplodon densirostris. Next base: position 52,821,893 of record NC_082673.1, on the reverse strand, counting down.
TTCAATAGAAAACATGTGAATAGATTATATATATACTCCATATCCATATTTTTTAAAAACCTAAACAACATTCTTTTATTTTTTTCTTATTTTAAAAATTTGAACATTCTTTTAAATGTCTGTTTTAAAAAATACATAGGTGGGCTTCCCTGGTGGCACAGTGGTTGAGAGTCCACCTGCTGATGCAGGGGACATGGGTTCGTGCCCCGGTCCGGGAAGATCCCACATGCCACGCAGCAGCTGGGCCCGTGAGCCATGGTCGCTGAGCCTGCACATCCGGAGCCTGTGCTCCGCAACGGGAGAGGCCACAACAGTGAGAGGCCCGTGTACCGCAAGAAAAGAAAAAAAATACATAGGTAACAAGAGTTACTGTTTTATCATGATTAAATTGGTATCAAATTTATGGGCATAAGTGAAAAAACTAACCACTTAATAGTCATAAAGTGATGAAATGCAATATCATACACTGTATATTACTAAGAAAGTACTCATTTACATAAGCAGCAGATGAGGAGAGCAGTATCATGGAAAATCTGGATATATCTTTATGTATATCCTTAAAAATCAGTTTCCTTTATATAATTTCCATTTTAATTTAAATGTCACAAATTTTCAGTGAACATTTAAATTAGCTTTTTATTGTAATATTTCAGTTCTATTATACACCATGAAATACCTTCAGAAACTGCCTTGAGGGAAAGAATAATTCTTTCCTTCTATTCTATAATTATATCACATTATTTATTAAATGTTATATTTGAGATATATACTCTGACGTTGAACATATTCAAATTCAAGACTAATGTTATGATGGAATGAAGATTTATGAGGAAAATTTTACAGTAGTTTAGAAGGTAAAATCTTTAAAGACCATGTAGCAATAAGGAAGACACCTGGCTGGAATGATGCAGAGTGGCAGATTTGACATTTTACCAAAGGACAGTAATGTTTGATCTTCTTTGCCCCACAGAATTCTAGATCCAGTTAACAGAAGGAGGGGAAAAGCAGCAGCAACATTTCAAATGTCCATACTCTGATTTCCAAAAGACACCACGTAGGTAGAAGAAAATTGCATTTTACTTCAGGTGGTATACGTCTTTGAAATGAAGGCTCTGCTATTTTTCAAGACTGAAAGGATATCACAGTGTTGATTTTATACACAAAGTAGGATCTGTTCCAGTATACTCTAGTGAAATAATTCACATAAGGAGAATAGTTAATTTTGACCTCATGACAAAATCTTCCATGTTTTGAGTGGGTTATCTTGTCACCTTCTTCACAAACCACCTATCAAACGATATGAAACAAAATATTAAAAAGCTTATTAAGCTTACAGGAGAAATGCAATCAATGTACAAGTGATGATATTTATATGAAAAAAATATTATTGCTAAACATGGACTATCTCACATTGGTTAGCAAACATCTCATATTGTTCAGCAAATAAAAGCCTCTTCATAAGAGTTACCGTGTCCACTAAATTCTTGAGATTGAGAAATCAGTATAAAGTGTTTTCCAATTTTTAAAAGATTTAATCCTAAAATTTAGAAGGCTATGTCTCCATAGTCTACTATCATTCCTCTGAAGAACCTTACCATGGAGCCTACCAAGGCTGAGAAATGGACATATACTCTTAATGTATATTCATACTCTTCTCCTTGTGCAGGACTGACTCACATTAGTAAGCAAGTTTCTGTGACGTATCCAGTACAATCCTTTACATTTTCACCTTAATGAGGTTCACTAAGATAGCTTAGCTAGCTTGAAGAGTTTTCTATAATAAAATACTAAATATTATTCTAATGCCTAGGAAAGATGTCAGAGAGTCAACTTTAAGAATAAAAGGATGGATTCGCTTTAAGTCCATGCCTGGCATTACACGAAAGAAGAAGTAACCTGATCTTCAAAATGGAGCAAGAGGGTAGCCGAGAGCAGAAGGATAAGGCTCTAGACAGCAGACAGCAATACAGTAGTAATTACTGAATACCTGATGTTTAATAAAATTACATTTTGTCACCAATTAAGCCAAAGACCACAGATATCAAGTGCCAACAGAGAAAATTCAAAATACATGCAGCAGAAAACAGAATTAAGTTTATATTATAAGATTAAGGGGTCATGAAGAGAGGGAAAGGTGGAAATCATAAAAACTAATTTCTCGGGACTTCCCTGGAGGTCCAGTGGTTAAGACTCTGCGCTTCCACTGCAGGGGGCGTGGGTTCAATCCCTAGTTGGGGAACTAAGATCCCACATGCTGCAGAGCGTGGCCCCCCAAAAAACCCCAACAAACTAATTTCTCACCTCCAAACTGGTCTGGGATGATTACGACAAAGAGCTAATTAATTAGGAAGGGACCGAAAAAGTCTTGGCTGCAAGCTGAACAGAATATGCACTCCAAACAAGAATGACCTACTGCACTGTGCCTAAGATCCCTCACCCCCAACTTTCCCAGGAGTAAAGGCACCCTTTCCAGTGCCTAATCATCAGTTATACAAACACTAATTACCAGATAGGCAAACTCCCCTGTCAGTCGTAGTTGCCAGGTATACAGTATACACTGTAGGCTGAAAGAAATTTCTCAACGTAAGAATATAAGAAATTTCTCAACATGAGAATACAACAAAACAAACGGCTGCTCTTTATAATATGTTAAAATAAAATCATCATTCAAAACAAACTATCTTTTGTTTATAAATGTTGAACATGCACAAGTACAGGCAACAAATAAGGAATCGAGATATTGGTAAACTTTTTTTTTTGCAAAATTGCCCAACTTTTCTTTTGTACATTGAAAAAATTGTTCAAACTACTTTTAATGAGCTCCCCTCACTGTTATATAACTTTTAATTATATTCTTAGTTAAGTTCCAAAAATAAAGTTTGAAGATACTTCTTTAAGTTTAAATAAAGTCATTTTTCTCAAAAAAATTTAATTTTCCAAATGGTTACTTACGTGGCCATTTGCAATGTCTAATAAATCTTTAACCCTACAGCCTCTCATGGTTCCCACCTCATTGCAGATAGCATCTTCTACAATTAGGTAATTAGCCTTGTAGGATGTCAGTATTTTATAAATATCCTCAGCAGATCGCTTTGAATAGATTTGATAGATCTGAAAGAATATAATTAAAACAACAACTTTAAAAGACATTTAAAACTTCTGTTTATCAAAATTATATATTAAGCCACTACTACGTTCTTAGTACTATCTGTGGAAAATAAAGATATTCACTAAGACTTGATTCCTTCCCTCAGGAAGCTTATACTCATCTGCTATTGGTCACTTGTGTATCTTCTTTTGAGAAATGTCCATTCAAGTCCTTTGCCCATTTTTCCCCAGTTTTATTGAGATATAATTGACATATAACATTGTGTAAGTTTAAGGTGTACAACATGTTTATTTGATATGCTCATATGTTGCAAAATGATTAGCACCATAGCTTTAGCTAACACCTGCATCATGTTACATAATCGCCATTTCTTTTTTGGGGGAAAACATCTAAGATCTACTCTCAGCAACTTCTGAATATACAATACGGTGTTATTAACTATAATCACCATGCTGTACATTAGATCCCTAGAGTTTATTCATCTTATAACTAGAAGTTTGTACTCTTTGACCAACATCTCATTTTTCCAACCTTCCCAACCCCTGGCAACCACAACTCTTGTTTCTATGAGTTCAGCCTTTTTAGATTCCATATATAAGTGATATCACAGAATATTTGTCTTTTTCTATCTGACTTACTTCACTTAGCATAATGCCCTCAAGGTTCATCCATGTTGTTGCAAATAGCCTTTGTCCATTTTTTAAATTGGGTTGTCTTTTTATTATTGAGTTGTAATCATTCCATTACTTTTTTTTATTACCATGTATCATAGTATTTTATACTCCTTTTATACATGAGATAAAGTCAGTGAGGTTAAAAATAATTTGACCCTTGTCACAAATACTGAAAGAACAGGGATGCATGCTTAAAACTCATGTCTTGATTACGTGGTGTTTTTCATTACAATTTTGCTGACCTTATTAGATAATAAGCTTTGGATCTTATAATACGTTTTTCAGGTTTTCTGAAATGTCAACCTTGGATAACCACAAAAGTTAGGCCAAAAGTATCATATACTGTTTGTTGTGAAAATACTGAGATTTGCAACCTAGATTGCACAAGATTCCAGTCTATCTGCAGAATATTCAGCAGCTGCTTACTACATGTTATGGCTGCTGTCTATCTAGCAACTTTAGGTCCAATGTCCATTGAGGTGCTAGAGATACTCATTCTGTGGAACACAGAATGTTAATAAATCAAGAGGAAGTTTCTCACTCATTTCACTTTGTTAAGTAAGTTCATGTGAATGGTTCTCTCTTATCCAGCTTATACTTATTTATAGTTTTTTATATTGTTTTACTTATTTTTAAGTTTGGGGAAACTGTAACATACTACTGGGGCCTATAAAAAACACCTCTATGCGCTGGCAATAACATTACTGTTAGACTAGAGTGAGGTTTCTCAACCTCAACGCTATTGACATTTGGGGCCAGATAATTCTTTGTCAGGACAGAATGGAGGCTGTTCTGTACATTGGAGGATGTTTAAGAGTATCCCTGGTCTCTACCCACTAGGTGTCTGTGGAGCCCCTCCCCTAGCTGTGACAACCAGAAATGTCTCCAGACATTGCCAAATGTCCCCTGGGAGCACCATCTTCCCAGGTTTGAGAATCACTGGCCTATAATCACTGATTATAAAGATTAGTCACATGTTATGAATTATAGACAGTGTCTAAATCAAATGGTATGGTCTCACTTATGGAGAATTTGAATTTCATTTTAACAACAAATTTATTCAGTACTTGCTATGTACTAGACACCATATAGAAAGACCAAGATTTGAAAAAAAAAAATGGTTCCTATTCTCACAGCCAAGTCACATAAAACTAAAAACTCTAAAATGTTTAAATTTCATTAGAACCTAATTAGAGCTCTGACTTAATTATAAGTGATTCTGAAATTCTATATTAGGACAAAGACCAATCAAAAGACAACAAAGAAAACAAAGCCATGTCAGAGTCTGTTGGTTTAAATCCACAAAAAGTAAAGTTTAGGAATATGCAGTAGTATATCTTCTAAGCAACACTACCTTTTCAACTGCAGCAAATACTTACAGGCAGCTGTTCTCTCAGGTAAATCACTTCCAGGTAGATCTCCCCGTCTCTGACCTCTCCCCTGCTTCAACTGTTCGCTGACCTTAATTAACTCTAAAACAGATCTAAGGTTCCACTCCTGGGCTTATAGAAAGGTCTCTGATGACTCCCAAATGCCTCTAGGGTAAGTCTAAATTCTTAAGCATGACCTTCCAGGTCCTCCAGAATTTGGCCTTACTTTATTTTCCAGTTTCATGGCCAAACAAATTTCAAGGCTCATGTGACTTTTTAAACCTGGAATCACTGTATTCTTTTTCCAAACAAGTTTCTAGTCATCCTTCAAAGCCCAGATCAAGCAAATGCCCTTTATGAAGACTTGGATTTTTGTAGGCAGAACTGACTGCTCCTGCTTCCGAACTCCTCTCTACTTTCTGTGGTTATATGTGAATGTGTGTGCGCACATACAATTATAATTTAATAGTACATATTAATACGAGCTAACATTTAAATTTTACTGTTCCAGGCATAGTGCATTATCTTATTTAATTCTCACAACTAGGAGGTAAGAATTATTATTACTTCCAGATTCAGAAACTTGCTCAAGGTCACGAAGCTTAAAGTCTAACCTTCGTATTGGAGTCTAACTTCTATATTGCTATACTTCCTCCTTAGCTTAGAGTATACTTAAAAACTGTATGAAATTCTCTCCAACTGAAAAATAGAATATTTAGAACTCAGGTTCAGTTGGTCATTACCTTCAGATATGAAGTTACTATTTAAATCCATACCAAACATTCAAAATAATATATTCTCTGAAGAAGAAGCAATTAGATACCATACTGTTATACTAAGTTATTAATAATAGCCCATAATGAAAAATAAATCAGTGTTTTATAAGCAATAATAGAATTTTGGCTTGGAAATACAAAGTGTATAAAGACAGTAACTGAAAGCCTTCCTTCAATAATGTGATTGAGAACAATGATATTCTCAAAAGAATGCTTCCCTTTATAAAATATTACACATCAGTCCCTTGAAACCTTATGGGAAATGAAATGTTTCTCCTAGAAACATATCCATACTTTCCATAAAACAAAGAACTTCATATTCTAATGCTGGCCTCTCTTGATTAAATGTATTATACAGCTTTTTTAAAACTAAAGCTAATTAACTCTTCTAAAATTGTCTGGATTTTCCTAGCTAACCAGGAACATATGCATCATTACAGAACTATACTAAGGAGTCAAGTAAAAATGATCCAAATGTAGAATCTAAAATGCCTTACATTTTCATTTCTCTTGAGAAGATCATCATCATTGTAAAGAGGCAAGCTTGTCACCATCCATCCAGTGCATAATTTAATCACACCCATTAACTGTGGACTTCCTGCAAAAACAGCTGCAACTGGAGCTTGCCTTCTGCAAAGAACCATAAAGATTCACACACTGAAAAGGTAAGTATACTATTTAGATCACTGATTTATATCAATTCTGAAATACCAAGCAACTTAAAATGTATTGAACACTTAAGTTTCAATGTCAGTTTTCGTTTCATTTAATTTTTGGATTTATTAAAAAAAAACTGAGCACCTATTATGTGCCAGAAACTGTTCAGACTGCTAAAGATAAATAAATATTTAAAAAAGAGAGGTGGGAGGACAAGGTCCCTGCTTTCAAGAGGGAGCAGGGGGAGAGGATAAACATATAGGTCAGGTGGTAATAATGCTATTAAAAAATAATGCAGGGTAATGGGAGTGACAATTCAATGCTGATACTGTGAATTCTCAAATTCGTCTTTGGCAAATATTAACCACCAGAACCCAACTCCTTCCAGATCCATCTATCCTCCTGCTCCTTCCCTACCTTTACCCATATGTCGATCTCCAGATAACACATGAAGGACTTCTCTACTCTAAATCATAATCCAAAGTCCAGATAGATGCCACTCACAAGACAGGTCCCAAAGGGCTGCTCTTATGTTCGGACTTATTTATTACCTTCCTGTATTCAACATTCAGCATCTACCTACTATGTGCTAGTGATATTGTCAAGCTCCGAAAATAAAGAGACAGCACACAGCCACTGTCCTCAAGGAGCTCCCAGTAATGGGGAAACAAAAATGAAAGAGAAAAATCACAACACAGTGACATAAATGTCCAGTCATTTGATGTAAAAGGTCCAATGTTCAGGCCTTTGCTGTTTTTGAAACTACTGTGGTAAATCACACACATAGATGTGACTTTCTCTTTTGTTAATGACAACACAAGGCTATACAGTCCGTGTTCCAAAAGGTAAATACAATTTACAAAAAAGTATTAATAGGCAGTAGTTAAGGATGATCTAAAAAAAAATAATTTTTATACATACAAGAGGTGTCATTATAATAACGAGACCTTATAATAAGACCTATTATTCTCATTTCTATATACCTATTCTATAAACCTATTCCTCATTTCTAGAAACATTTTTGGCCTTTTTACCCCTATTATCCTGGCCTTTTCTGAGAGTGTTTCATTCCTTTTTCAAGTTTTAGTTTCTTCTTCTATGTGTTTAAAATTTTTCATACTATTTCATAGTCTCTATCCATAGGGTAGACTGGTTGGAAAAATGGTCACAATGATTCTTTTCTATAGGTATGCTCTTGGAGGAAACGCTGGTCTTTGTCATGTGACTTGTTTTGGCCAATAGGACAACAGCAAACATAATTTGAGCAGAGACTTAAAACATGCTTGACCTTGTGACTTGTCCTCTCTTGCTGCTCTTGGGAACTCTACAACCACCACCTTGTGAATGAGCCCAGTCTCACCTGGGCTGGATAATGAGAAGCATGTGGCTAAGTCAACTCCATGACCTCAGCTGACACCTACCCAGTCTAGACATGTGAGAAAGGCCATGCCAGACTATCCAGTCCCAGATGAGCTGGCGCAGGCCAGAAGAATCCTACCAATTGCTTCTACTCAGCTGGCCACTGAAATGGTGCAAAATAACAAATGTTTATTGTTTGTACGCCACTAAGTTTTGTGGTAGTCCACTGTGCAGCAAAAACTGACACAAACAAATTTTATTATCAGAAATTGCTAGAAGTCTACTTCTATTGCTTATCACAACCAACAACTGATTCTTGCTGTGTTGAACTGTTTCTTCATGTGTTTTGTAACTTTAGAGCTTATCTTCTTGAAGCTTTATTTGTGAAATCCTGGGTAGCCTGGGTTGAGGATTATATCAGGCACTCCAGACCATCCCAGAACCACTTTTTATGCTAATCTCTTGATATAGGGTTTCCTGGATTAGACAAGTATAATTTCAAACTACAAACATGTGAATTCAGATGCATTGCTACAAATTCAGAGGAGACACTTTATTTCTGACCAAGAGCTGAAACCAAGGAAGATGTGCTTTCTTATAATCTTTCTCTACCACTTGATGGCTATTTTGTGATAGTCCATCCTTTCACTGACAGTGTAGCCCTCTGAAGGTCCCTTAGTTATATATGTATGTTAGGGGAGGGAACGAGGTGTTTCAATTAAAATTCCCAGCTTCTATAGGCCCAAGAGCACATCTGTCGTATTAAAATCTGCATGAGTGTTAAAATTAAAAATCTTGTTAACCTTGGTTATCAAGACTAGAAATCCACTGCTCATTCACCTCCAACTCTGGTTAAAAGAAGTATCTCTTGACTATCTAAATAAAAGAACATTGGTTCCTTTTTATTCCACATTTCTAGATGTTTAACAGCTAGAGTTTCATATCTAAAACGTATCAATACTATATTTTGATGTAAATGAGTTCAATTAGAAAATTAGAATTATATGTCTAAATGAAAACTAAATATCCCTAAAAATACAGGGTAAAATCCCTGAGATTTATGAGAAGAACTTGGAAAAGGATTAATTTATTATTTCCCCTGAATCCATTAAATAGCATTCAATGATTAATTAATAGCTTAACAACAGTCTTGGGCAGTTCAGTTCTTACTTTATCCAGGTCATAAGTTCCACCGTATCTGGGTCATAAAATTCTTGTAGTTCCATTAATTCTGTCATTAATCTTGGAAAAAACTAAAATACAAAACAAAATCCCCAAAACCTGTGTGTAAGTATTTAGAAAGTTTAAAACTGTTTCAGAGTACTTCCAAAGACTAAGAGGCCAACTTATAACAAACAATATTACAACACTGTTCTCACAGAAAAAATGGCATGAACTGCTTTACTCTCCTTCAGTTTCTTGCTAGTTCTTCTCAGCCCAAATAGTCTACTGTATGGTTAATTCACTGCCTATGCTCAATACATAATTTTATCAACCAAACAATTAATCATCAGTTGTATCTTTCATGCACATGCACACTAAATAAGTAAGCAAACAAATAAATTTCAGATCAAGTCAAATAATTCACAGGTTTACTGGCAATTAATTTCATGTTACATTATGATAAGCCAAAGAGTTTACATTATTTTATAAATATTTAAATTTGGGGATTGCCAAAATACTTTTTACTATTTACTAATAAATACAATTTATTCAGCCATTTCCTTTGTCAATTATAAACCGAATTAATACCAGTATTAGACTACAGAAAATTGCATCAAAGTAAAAATGTTTTACCTCTTCTATCATGTTCCTATTGGTAGAAAATTACATATTATTAAGTATATCACGCTTTATTTTGTTAGAATACTGTTCCAATATAAGTATCCTACATACACATATAAATTTATCACTACCTATAGATAACATATATTTTCATCTTACGAAAAAATCTAATTTTCTTACCTCTTTCCATAAGCTGAGACCTATTATAGTAGGGACAGCCATGCTCAGAATGAGAGCCTAAAATGATAAAGCAAAAAGGGTTATGGATAAATACATTTCAGAATGTACTATAGAGGTACTAGACACTGACTCTATGGCCAATCAAATATTCTTACAGTTATAACAATTTCAGTCAGAGAAACTGGAGTCAGCATGGAACCCAGTTCACAGAGTGAGATGGGTGAAGAATAATAAATTTTATATCAAGCTGGAGACAAAGTGAGAAATACATATTTGCAATATAAATTTAAGGCAGACATAAAAAGGATAATGCACATCGCAATATTTCAAATAGTAAGCCAATTTTTGACAATTTTTCCAGGAATTTAACTTATGAAGAGCTTACAAAAAACATTGAACTGCTATGAAAATAGCTAACAACAACAAAAAGACAATGAATTAACACAGGAAAAATAGCCAATATACATCAATATACTACTATGCTAAGATAAGAATGCATAAATTCCTCTGGAAAAAGACTGGCAAAATACAACATGACTATTATTAGAGATAATTTATCATCTTCCTACCAAAACCTGTTCTCTTCCTATTGTCCCATGTCTATTGGTGACCCCACAATCCAGTCACACAAACCCAAAACCTAAGAAACATCTATGATTTCTCCCTATTCTTTATTCTCCCATACTTACTGAGGCACCAAATCTTATTACTCTTCTATTTTTTTTCACTTCAGTGTAGTACAGTATTAATTACATGGGGTTTGGAGCTAGAAGAACCTGGGAGTGAATCATCTTTCTTACCCTTACAAGTTATGTGATCTTGGGTGAGTTATTTAACCACTTTATGCCTTAGTTTCTTTGTCTATAAAATACAGATAATAAAACTTAACTAACAGGGTCTTTGTAAGCTTTGAATAGCATGTGAAATGCTTCAAACAGTACCTGACCCATAGTGAGCTCTCAAAACAATTGAAGTTTTTATCGTTTCCATTCTCCATGGCCTGTACCTGGGTGACAGCCTCCTTCCTGATTCCAGTCTTTCACCCTTAAGCCTATCCTTCACAGAACTATAAGGGTGAGCTGAGAGAAAATGTAAGGCTGACTCTCTCCTGCCCTTGCATAAACATGTCAATGTCTTCCTACTGCCTGTGGGATAACACCAAGCACGACAGGACACTCAAAGACCTCGATGACCTTACCCTCTTAGACTTCTCCAGTCTCATTTCTTGACCACTCTTACCTCACATTTTATGTGCCAACAAAACTAAATATATCGTGCTTTTTCTTTACCTCTGTTTTTATTCCCTTTGAATACATCAAAGGGAATAACAGGGAATCCCTAAAAAAACTGAATTAATTAGCCCTTCTCTGTTCCAACAGCACCCTATCAACACTTCTTATCTGTTTTTATGACTGGGAGACTGTAATCCACTTGATGAAATTAATCTCTGTTTTTTTTTTTTTGGCCACACCGAAGGGCATGCAGGATCTTAGTTCCCCAACCAGGGATCGAACCTGTGCCCCCTGCAGTGGAAATGTGGAGTCCCAACCACTGGACTGCCAGGGAATTCCCCTAATCATGTGTTATTTATCTTTTTATTGCAAGCACATTACACATAGCAGGCACAGTGTAAATGTTGTATTCTCACTGAAAACATACCATAGTTCTAAATCAAACTGAGAAAAATATTATCAAAATTAATTTTTGAAAGCCTCTCACATTGATTCACTTACATTTTTACCTTCTATTTTTTAAGTAGTCTGCATTGAAACACCCTACTTTTGTAATCAGAAATTATTAAAAAATGTTTGCCATTGAATCTTTTTCTTTTTTTCTACCTATAAATCATGATGCGATTTACTCATACTATTATTTTTTATAAATTTATTTAATTAATTTATTTATTTTTGGCTGTGTTGGGTCTTCATTGGTGCATGCGGGCTTTCTCTTTCTCTCACGCGGGTGAGTGGGGGCTACTCTTCGTTGCGGTGTGCGGGCTTCTCATTGCAGTGGCTTCTCCAGTTGCAGAGCACGGGCTCTAGGCACACAGGCTTCAGTAGTTACAGCAGGCGGGCTCAGTAGTTGTGGCTTGTGTGCTTCAGGAGTTGTGGCACGTGGGCTCAGTAGTTGTGGCTCATGGGCTCTAGAGTACAGGCTCAGTAGTTGTGGTGCACGGGCTTAGTTGCTCCACAGCATGTGGGATCTTCCTGGACCAGGGCTCGAACCCGTGTCCCCTGCATTGGCAGGAGGATTCTTAACCACTGCACCACCAGGGAAGCCCTACTCATGCTATTTTAATTGTATTCATGTGGTTTCCATTTATATAATTGAAAGAGAAACAAGAACTTAACACAAAATAACAATGACTCACCAACAATACTGGGTGTACAGTTCGTAATCGAAGCCACTTGAAAAGTGTCATCCAAAGTTCAGGAGAACATACACCAAATGCTGCTAACATGCACACATAAGGAGTCCAGAGGTATTTCAAGCTGGAAAAGACAGAGTCATACATGAGCTATCCTATAAACATCATTATTATGTGATTTCTCTTTTCTGAGTTTTCCTAATACTCATGAAAATACCACAATGTTGAAGGAGAATGAAAAAGCTTAGCCTCTAACTTTTAGCAACATATTGTTACTCACTTCTTAAATAACCAAGAGACATGTGGGTTACTAAAATGAGGATGAAATAAGACATTAATATAGATGAGGTGTAGTAAAACTGTACTCTTGGAGAGAAAATAAACTGTTACACTTTTTCAGAAGGCAATTTGGCAGAACCTATAAAAATTCTAAATACCCCAAGACAATCCCATTTCTAGTAATCTAGCCTACAGATATATTAGCATAAATGTATACATGTGGGGTTTTAATTGCAGTATGTTATTTTAATTGCAAAAAAAAAAAAAGAAACCTAACTATCCTTCAACAGGTACTGATTAAATAATAGATCCCTATGAAAAACAAAAAAGCAAACTGCAAAATTTTATGTATACTGTTACCCTAGTTTTTTGGTGATTTTTTTTCTAATGTACATATATGCAGTATAGCCAAAAAATAACATCTGAAAAGATATTGCTGACAGTTGTGACCTCTGAGGACTGGGACGGAAGGATTTTCATTTTTTACTTCATACATATCTGTATTATTTGGGTTTGTTACACAATCTGCATTATTACTTTTGAGATTAATTTTTTTAAAACAGGATTGAAAAATTGGGCCCCTAACTTAAAAAGATAAAAAATCCAGGTGTACAGAAAAATGAACTTGTGCAAATAAAAGGCAGTACCTTACTTTAAGTTGTAACTTGTACAGGAAACAAAAGAAACCCATCACCGTAGGTGATGGTAAAAGCTGAAGACAGAAGAGGAAGAGTTTAGAAAAATTTGTGGATGTCATTGATTCACACAGATTATCAAGGAAAAATAACATCTCAGATAACTTTTGTAGTTAAGACTAAGGAAACAATAAGATCCTTCTAAGATATATTCTTTGATGACAAACTCAAAAGAGACTAGAAGAACATGAGGCCAGAGTATAAATGTGAACTATTTTGGTTTTATAAAACAGCAAAGCTATGAAATGGGGAAAACGAAGTAACATTCACCTAATAAAAATTTATTGATCATACACTTCAGGGTGACCAAAGTACTAGAGAGAAAAAAAGAAAAACAAGACATGGCTACAGCCCTCAGGGAGGGCTTTATTAAGATGGAATAAAACTGAACACATGGGAAACAATTAGAAAATAAGTATAAAAAATTTATATAAGGTCTAGGGTGATATGAAAGCAAAAGGACCAATTTGAGAATGTACTTTGGTTTAAAACAATGAATACTGAATCAGGCTTTGAGAGAAGTAGCTTGATGTATTAGAATACATGTTGCTAAGACAGAGGAATTGCATTCGTTTCCTCTGGTTAACCAGTATCTCCTCCAACCAATAACTTCCCCATTTCAGAAAATACCAAACCTATTTTTCCAGTCAGCTAGAATCAATACTAGAGTCTGGTTTATAACTCCAGGAGAGACTACTCACATTGAATTACATGTATATGACATCCCTTGGAACACAAACTCTCTGCTCTAGACATTGGACCATTGTGCCAATCTACTGGTTTCTTCGTATACAACCCCTCCTTACCATTTATTTCAATAGTCAGCTAATTAACATCTTAACTTTTAAATTCTCTTCCAATTCAACCAAATGCCAGATGAATCCTTTTCAAACATAACTATGAGAAGACATGTTCTGTTCAAAAATCTTTAGTTTCCCAATACCTACAGAAATAAATGAAAACTCACCCAAATGGTTTTCAGGGCCCTCTAAAATACGGTCCTGACATACCTTTTCAGTTTTTTCTCCTACTACTTCCCTAAATGATTAGAGTTCCAGCCAGAGTTTGCAGAACAATCTCAGTGTTTCCATCCCATAATGCACACAAGTTTCTCCCTCCTGGTAAAACTGCACCCCTCTCTAGTTGCTGCCTTAGCCTCTGATTCCCTTTATAGCCAGACTTCTTGAAGTCTACACTCATCTCTTTCCTCACCTTCTTTTCTCTCTGATCATATCCTTTAAAAACTCCTCCTTTGGCTTATGAATTGCAACTCTTCCTAGGATCCCTCCACCTCAGTCCCTGCAACTCCTTATTTAGTTTCCAATTCCCAAATATCTTAGTTTTGGCCCCTTTACTCCATCTCCATTGCTACTCACTTCTAGATTCTACTATGATACCTTCTTAACTGGTTTATCTTCCTCTAATCTTGTTTTCCTCGAATCTTTCTCAATCATTGCTGCCAGAGAGATTTTCCCTAAAAGAGTAAAGTTGATCATGTCAAATTTCTGCTTAAAACACTTGACCTGTTCCCTGCTTATTTTTCTGGACGTATCTCGCTATTTCCCTCACATTCATTCCATAGTATTGGTTCCCAAAAAATACTTCTTTTTCCCAGATTATTATACACACACACACACACACACACACGTGCACATGAGAAAGCTGACAGCCTGGCCAATGTCTATCTCTCAAGACTGTGGCCCTGTTTAGAAAATCTCCCTTAAGCTGATTTCCCCTACATACCTTCCACAAGTGAGTTAGTACCTCTCCCCTGGATGACCAGAGCACCCTCTGTATACCTTTCTCATAGTATTTTACTTTGTTCTAGCTCTTGGTTTACTTATCTAGAATAGGAACTCTTTGAAAAGATTAAAAAAGACTAGATTTCATATCTCTCTAATCCCTACTGCCTACCAGGTAGAGTGCCTGGCACCTCCTAAGGGACCATGCAAGTTATCTGCATGAATAGATGATCATGTCTTAGAGGTCTAGTGAGTAAATTGGAGAATTAAGGACCAATGATAGAATAATGCAGATTACATTTTCAAAAAAGGGATCTTGAACTTAAAATGACAGATCCAACAATGAAGAATGGTGGGAATAACAAAAAGTTCTTTTTCAGAGAGAAATAAAACTGAGGAAGGAGGAGAAGGAGGGGAAAAAGGTAAACCATGCTCCAAAATTCTAGTACTACAAGGCAACAAGATGAGACTCAAACCCTGAATCACTTAAAATATTCATGGATTAGTACACTTCTTCCTCCTACTTAGGCACTATGGATTGCTAACTATTAGAGTGAAACTTATTCTCACTTCAAGTTTCCATAAAGAGATCTCCCCTAGTCATGGGTTTGGCAGTCTGATAAAGTCTGTGGACCCCTTATAAGAAAACATTTCTAAATGCATAAAATACATGGGCTTACAAAGGAAACCAATTATACTAAATTTGATATCAAATAATAAAATTTGTAATACAGCAATATTTGTACCTGTTTATTAATACATTAAATGCAGGTCTAATAATTACTATAATTTTGAAGTGATGTATATAAACAATATTCAAGATACCTGTAAAAAACCAATACAATGAGAAAATAACTATGCTTTCTGTTGGTGAAAGCACCACGGGTACTGCTAAAATGACTGTGATTCTGTATCTGTATTCATAATTAAAGGAAACTTAAATCTTATACTATATCAATATTCTTCACCTCTCCCTGCTTTTATTCCCCTCCCTATACTTCAGAACCCTAACTGCTCCTCCTCGTGGCAGCAATTTATCTGATTTGTGAGTGTGAGGTGACAAACAGTTGAGCATACTCAATGAACACTTATAGGCTTTTACATTTTGGATCTTCCTTTTGCAGTATGGGTGTATATAGGTGCAGCAGGCTTACCAAGGCTCTGGCCATTCAAGAGGGAAGGCCTGAAATTTAAGGACTAAACTCAGTTTGGGGTGGAAGATATTCAAAGGTCTTTTGGTCACACATGAAAAAGAGTTTTCCAATGCAACTTTTATCAGAATCAGAATCATTCAGATGACCCAAATATATTTCTCATATATATTTGGTTTTTGACCACGGGTTTCTGGCTCACAACTCCCAAAACCCTTGGGATTTCCTAAGTGCTGAGAGCTTAAATGTATCTTTTATTATGTTAATGAGGTGACTTTTGGAAAGCAGCTAAGGATGGGGACTGGTTGCCAGTGGAGCCAACCAGGTGATGAGAGGGTTGGAACTTTCAGTCCTACCCCCAGACCTCTGGGGAGGGGAGAGGCTGGAGGCTGAGTTCAATCACCAATGGCCAATGATTTAATCAATCGTGCCTATGTAATAAAGCCTCCATAAAACCCCAAAAGTACAGGGTTCAGAGAGCTTCCTGGCTGGTGAACATGTAGGGATTTCTCTCTCCTGGACAGAGCATGGGAGCTCCAGCCCTTTCCCCATACCTTGCCCTATGAACCTCTTCCATGTGGCTGTTCCTGATTTATTATATCCTTTGATAATAAACCAGTAATCTAGTAAGTAAAATGTTTCTCTGAATTCTGTGAGCTGCTCTATCAAATTAATCAAACCTGAGGAGGGGGTCTTGGGAACCTCTGATCTATAGCCAGTTCACCAGAAACACAGGTGACATCCTGGACTTGTAACTGGTGTCTGAAGAGGTAGCAGGGGAGTCTTCTTGGACTGAACCCAAGCCTGTAGATTCTGATGGTACTTCTGGCATGGATAGTCAAAATTGAGTTGAACTGTAGGATACCCAGCTGGTGTCCAGAGAATTGTTTGTTGGTATGAAGAAACCTCTTCCCCACTTTGAAATTGGGTGCTCGGAACCATTTTATACTCCTATGTCTTATTTCTCATCTGAGTCAAACTTCAAAGAAAAGGGTATATTGAACCCTCACCCTCATAACACCATTTACCTCTCCTTCGCTTATCAAAGTTATAATTTTATTTTTGTGTGGTTAGCATCTGTCACCTTCATTAGACCATAAGTCACATAAGGTTAGAGATTCTTGTTCACCACTGTACCCCCAGCACCTGGCACAATGCCTGGCCCTTGGAAAACATTCAATAGTTTTTGAACAAATAAATTAATAAGTAAATATCGGTTCACTGTACTATAAACACCTCTCTAAACTCCAGTTAGATGAAGGTTTTTTTGAGTTTTTATAGTGTTTTATAAATGTGTTCTTAAAAGTATCCACTAACTACCGTTAGAAAGGACAATTCTTTGTAAAAACAAATGGCTCAAATATACACTTACCCTTCTATAATCATTGCAAGAGAGCCCAATAAAATAGTGTGAATCACGTGATAAATTATTTCTGGCCTTTCTCCAATTTGTCCATCTTCAAGCGTAATAGTTTCTTTCAGGGACTTACCACTACTGAAAGAAATGTGTTTTTTACTACTTTGAAAATATTTATTTGAAAAATCAAAGATCTTTAATATCTTCATAAAAAATATATAGGTAGTTCTTAAAATTTGAAAGTATATTCTGCTGGTCAAATACCTAACTTAGGTATCTCCAAGTCTTTTTTTTTTTTTTTTTTTTTTGCAGTACGCAAGCCTCTCACTGTTGTGGCCTCTCCCGCTGCGGAGCACAGGCTCCGGACGCCCAGGCTCAGCGGCCATGGCTCATGGGTCCAGCCGCTCCGCAGCACGTGGGACCTTCCCGGACCGGGGCACGAACCCGTGTCCCCTGCATCGGCAGGCAGACTCTCAACCACTGCGCCACCAGGGAAGCCCTCTCCAAGTCTTTGAAAATGGCTTTTGAAGCTTGAAGACAACTGCCTCAATAAAGACTAAACATGAAAGTTCAGGAAATATAATAAAAAAGATACATAGGTTCCTTTTCCAAGATGAATTATCACTAAACTAGTGATTGCTAAATCAATATAGTTAAATAATAATTTGAATTACTAAGTTCTCAAAATTAAGTTACTACACACAGCCTCTTTTCAAGCTTGATAAAAATATTTTTAAATAGTCAAACTTTATAATTTAAAATCACTTATACTACTAGTTTCATGTAAGTAGAAAAAATTATGCTTACAGTAAGTAAAAAATCTGAGTAAATTAGTGAATGAGTCTGTAAAAGTTTAACTGATTATTTAAATATCATTCCTGCATTAAAAGTGGACATTACAGGGACTTCCCTGGTGGTCCAGTGGGTAAGACTCCACACTCCCAATGCTGGAGGGCTGGGTTCGATCCCTGCTCGGGGAACTAGATCCCGCATGCATGCCGCAACTAAGAAGTCCGCATGCCACAACTAAAGATTCCACGTGCCGCAACTAAAACCCGGCACTGCCTAAATAAATAAATATGAATATTACATATTTAGATGTATAAGCTTAAATTTGAATTTTATCTACTTAACTTATAATGATATTTTACACACTGATAAAGAGAGAATTCAATTAGAAACTCTAAAACACACAAATATTGGAAGGATATTAAAAATAAGTTTTATATATTTCCATAATTTGTTAGTAATATGATTGGTTTTCCTAGATACTTACTTAATTCTCCTAAAAATAACTTGAATCATAGAAAGAAAACAAGTAATTAACACTAAAATATAGAAAGGTAATAAAGAAGACTGTGTCAATCGCAAAAAAAATTCTTGAGATGGTGCCTGAAGGGATTCTTGACATAGGAGCCAATTCATTGTAAAATTCCTACAGAAAACAAAAGCATGATATTAAAATCACAGATGTTTTAAAGTACTGAACTTAAAATTATTTTTTCCATCTCAGTAAAAACTAAGACAAAACTAAACGCATTTCCTAAATCCGTTAACTTACAACAGCAAGGTCATACCCTTTATAAATGAAAATAATAGCATTAGTAACCCTCCTCAACAAACTGCCCTAATAAATTTAAAACTACTACTTTTTTATGATCCAGCAATGTGACCTTCTCTAGAACCCAATACAGTTTTAGGGGAGTTTTACTTTCTATTTTTACCTGGAAGATAACAAAAAAATTCAACTGTCTAACCTCTAACAGCACTGGCCAGTATGATAGCCACTAGTTACATGTAGCTAATAGCACATGAAATGTGGCCAGTGCAAATGGAGATAGTCTTTAAGCACAAAATACACCCTGGACTTCAAAGATAAAAAAAGCAAGAAAAAAGGAATTTAAAAAACACAAAATATATCTCAATAATTTTATATTGTTTACACATTAAAATAATATTTTTAAATTAAATAAAGTACGTTAAATTAAAGTACGTTATTGAAATTAAATAAAGTACGTTATTGAAATTAAACTCACTTGTTTCTTTTTACTTTTTTTTAATGCAACTACTAGAAAATTATGTATGCAACTAATGTCATATTGTTATTGGACAGCCCTGTTTTATATTGATAAATGTAACTCGACTAGGACCCATTTTAAAAAGAGGTATCTAATTATTAAGACATAAATCATAAAATTTGAAATGTAAGTTTTTTGAGCTATACGAGTCAGGATAAACTTTTTTTTTTAACCCACACTAAATATAATCAACAAGCCTGCTAGTTATACATAGATTTATCTGCATTCTCACTCCCAATCCATCTTCAACCTCCATTTAATCCTCAAATTCCTAGCCCTGGGGGAGGAGGTAAGCGATGGAATGATCTTCAGAGTGCTCACGGATAGACTGAGAATGCTTCACAAATCACTGGGTTTAAACTAAAAGGTTAAAGTTTCACAATGTGCCAAACAGCTATACAACTGTATCAAGAGGCTGCCATCAAAATATTTTGTACCTAGGACGAAGGCACTTTTTAAAAAAATCTGCCTACTAAAGTAACTAATTCAATAGAGTCTAATTCAAATTCCAATTTAATGATACTCTTTCCATAACCCCAGTCTCAATCCTTCCTTCCCCATATTCCCATGGCACTTTAATTATCCCTTTATTATAGTGCTTAATGCAATCTGCTATGCGTTAGATTGTAGTCATTTATGTATCCCCCAGAGTACCTGGCCCAGTACCTTGCACATTAAATAAATATTTATTAACACTTCTTTACTGCTTCTTAAAATTCCGTCTCAACAGAAATGTCTCCTGAAATTCTGGTGAATTACAAATCCTGATATCCAATTGGCACATTTGCACATAAGGCACTTATTATTTATACCACCCATGCCATTAATTGTATAAAAACTATCTAATGAGCCAACAATATTCTTAAGGACAAGATTAATAAGTCTTAATCTTAAAATACCCAGTATATTACCTTGTGAAGCCTAGTACCTGACATGAGGAACAAAGGCGCACTATAAAACATCAACTAAGAAACACTGGACAAAAGCAGACCTTACTGCTAGGCTCATTCTAGAGTCTTCCAAGGTTAAAGAGAAAGTCAGTGAAAAGGCCAGTCAATTATGGAGGTCTGCAACCAACTTTTACTAGTTGCCTGCTGAGTGTCAGGCCTACAAATACACCTGAAAAAGACATGGTCCCTACCTTTATGAAGCACATGACCTCTTAAAGGATCCTTTTATATTACTAGATAGCCATATACGATTTACACTTCAGAAGACTTCTCCAGTGTTTAAGCCATGTCAAACACTTGGTTAACTGATATATCACAACATAAAATTTCATTCACAGTATCTAAAATCCCATGTAATCCCAGCAAACGATTATAAGATTCTATGGTCTACTATATGAACTAGAGATATGTATAGGTAAATATATATTTTCTGTTATGCAAATGGACTCTATCAGCACATAAAATCATTTATTTCATTTTAGATTTAAAAAATGCATTTAAATAACAAACAAAAGGTACATTATTTTTGAATTTAAAAAGTCAGCTTCTGGTCCAATCCACTATTATGACCAAAGATAAGATTCTTTGCTATGAAATAAATATCTTACTGACCACCCCATTTTTAATGCCTATGCCCTTTTTTTTTTTAAGTATAGATTTGGAGTATATCATGAACTTTTTTTTTTAATTGAACTATAGTTGATTTACACCCATACTCTTTGTAATATAACATTTTGCAGTTAGTGGTTAAAATTTCCTTGGTTCTTTATTCATTTTAAATCTTTAATTTATTCTGACCTTAGATTGTATCATCACTCCTCATCAAGGAAAGTAGCCTCAACATACTGTGATGCTATTGAGGTTTAAGTATATCTAATTTTAAAAGACCTAAATGAGATTTTTTTTAAATGAGAGAAGTATTAATGTCTTATTTCTTCTAGATACTATAATATCCCAAATTATTTTCTAAGTGGTATGTAATTAGGTGTATACGCCCTCCTTTGATTATTTTTGCTCTTTACCTTCTAAGTGGTATAGAGTTAGGTAAACTTACATAATCTAAAACTTACTTAGTCATATTTAGTCCAAATTTTACTTCAAGGAATTTCAGCATATGTCCATTTTCTTTGTGTGGGACAAACATCTGAAGGAGAAAAACACTAGTTACAACAAAGAACTATTAGCTAAGTTTATAGCAATATGCTTTAGCCCAATACTAGAACTAGAAAACATAGCAAGACTACAAAACAAAAAATATGAATTAAAAATACATGATGTAACTATGAAGCAAGGAGATTTATTGGCACAGTCAATCACTTTACCTTATAGTTAAGCATAAAACTATAATGGGGTAGTAAGAAGATTTTAACCTTATCCCACCTGGCTTAAATAACTTACCCACTCTTTTGAATGTCTTTTACTCATCTGAATTTATTCCATATATTACTTAGTGTTAATTGGGTAATGATGACATTTTAAATTAAATGAAAAATAAAGTGTAATTTTTTAAAGGTACTTCTATAGGAAAGACTCAGAATCCTATTTTCTCACCTAATATACTAGGTATGATTATTGTTCAACTAAACATGTTACTGTACAAACTCTTACTTTGCTACCCCATGATTCTCATTAAAATTTAGCCCAGTATATTTCATTATTCAATTTGCTCTACCACATGAATCTCAAACACAGAGTTACTTACCTTCATTACAATATTCAATGTCACTGTCAGAGTACACACCAAGTAAAAATTAATCACTTTCATTATTTTAGCCACAAAAGTTCCTTTCTTCACATTCAGCTATGCAGGGAGGAAAATTATAGGAACAAAGAAGTGAGGTTTAAAAAAATTAACAATTTAAAAATTCACCCCAAGAATGATAAAAAGGCAATTCTAATTACCTGAAGGCACTTAGCAAGCATTAAGGCTATTACAAAACTTAATAAAGGGGATACCAATAAAGCTGAATTCTCAAACTGCAGTAAATATCCCACAAAGAGAGAAAATATATAGATTTTATAAACTTCATGAACCTGTTGGGACAAAAATAAAATGAATGAGAATTAAATGAATTTTATTGTACATCTTTTCATTAGATAAGATTTGACTACAATTATAAAGTAAATGCTCTACTATAATTTTGGACAGTATTATATTTACAACCATTCAATTCATAGTTTTAATGCCATGGGATGTAACTAATTTATCACTTCCTTTTTAGAAAGAACTCTCTGCAAAGTAAGAAGCCTTGAAACCATGGATGTCTAAATCAGACTGGAAGAACCTTCTTTAATCCCAGGCTCTGACTTAATTTCACTTGGTTTGTCTTGTCCATCTATGCAACATCAAGCTGCATAAATCAAAAATCATAACCGTTAGCAGCAGTTCCCAAAACCTATCCGGTGAAAATATACTCCCATGAAATGTAGCACCAGAGAAAAGTATTTTGCACTTGGTCCATTTAACAGTGACAATAAGAAAGTTAAATTCAATTTCCTATTAGAAGATCTCCCAGGAAAGTTATGTCTTACTATATTTCTTTTCTAAAATTCAATAGTATAATAATTTAATCCACCATAAAATAAATTCCTTTTAGAAAGGGGAGAACTAAGACAAAATATAGACACTAGTTGGGGGGAGGGGGAGGAATCAAAAGGCAGAGTGTTAAAAGTTTAAAAAAAAAAAATCCCTAAAAGGGCAGAGCCAATTTTTTTTTTTTTTTTTTTTTTTTGCGGTACGCGGGCCTCTCACTGTTGTGGCCTCTCCCGTTGCGGGGCACAGGCTCCAGACGCGCAGGCAGAGCCATTTTTAAAAAAGATACCTCACTGTCGGGAGGCTGAAGCAATGACAAGAGAGGGCATTATGGGATCTTCTGGGTGCTGGTAATGTTCTATTTTTTCATTTTGGCTGCTGTTCTCTTAGCTCCAAACCTATCCTCTATCCCGGCCTCGTAATGCTGGGGCCAGCTTCTTCAGTCCACATTTCTGCTTTTTCATTTGGCTCCCTATTAATCTCTGCCAATCCATGCCAGCGAGAGGTAATAAGGTTGGAGGAGAGAGCAGGGGCGTGTTCCTTACTGCAGCCTGCAGTTCCTGGGAGGATGACCTCAGCGATGCTTCTTCACTCCAACAGAGTAATTCCTTCCTGTTGAGGCAGCTGGATGCAGCTGCAGTTTCCCTAACACTTGAAGAACGAGCTTTATCACATCTTCTTACCCCAGAGATGGCAGAATCAGCTGGCCAGAGTACCATTCTCAGAAGTCTGGGTCCCATTTCCACAGAGCCCTTCTTCCCAGTTCAGACACCAGCAAAGCTGAGTAGTGGCCCTTCCTCAGAAGTCTGTTTCAGCTCCACAGGGTTCCCTCCTCTAAGCTTCTACATTTTAATAATTCCAAATTCTTCCTTTCAGCCCTCAGCTCTAGGAGTGGTAGCTGCTTCCTGAAGTTGCTACCTCTATAATACTTTCAGGTACTTATTACCTTTTCATTTAATAAGTTAACAACTTTATACTTGGTTAATGATTGTTTATATTAAATTCTCTCTATTGAAATAACCTAAATGTTGGTACTCATCAGAATTCTGGACCATCTGAAGAAAAGGAAGAGAAGAGCGAGAAGATTCCCAAATTTCTGGCTTAGACAACATATTAAATACTTAATACATGTTTATAAATAAAGAAAAAAAAAGATAAGAGATGGCAAAAGAGAAAAAGATAAAGAAACAAAGGAACAAAATGTTTATGGGAACCTTTACTGCTGACTGAAGTATAAATTGATATAACCATTCTGGGGAAAGGCTCGATATCTTTAGTTAGATTGAATATGTACACATCCTTTGACTTGTAATTCCACTATGAATTTGACTTGTAATTCCACTATATATTCTAGAAAAATCTTGCACTTCTGTGCCAGGTGACATGTATAAAAATGGTTATAGCAGCACTGGTCATATGAACAATAAACTGGGAAAACCCTGAAATGTTCATCAGCAATAGAATACATCAATAAATAAAAATGAATGAAATAGAGCTCTGTACATCACCAGGGATGAATCTCAGAAGCAAATCAGGCAAAAGTAAACAATACATTATTTGACAACATAGTTTTAGGAATACATAGATAAGTGGTAAAAAAGAAACATAAAGAAAAAGAAGGAAAGGATTAACAAAATTCAGGACAGTTAGCCTCTGATGGGGAGAGAGCAGGATGTGACTGAGAAAAAGGGGCTTCTAGTATTCATATGCTCCATATTTTGGCCTGGGTGTTCAAATACTCATATTTTTTCTATACACTGTATATATAGCATACGTATACTCTTTTGTACATTCCTATATTTCACCTTTTTCTTTTTTTAAAGAAACAGAAAGGGAAGATGGAGAAATGGCTAGAAATAGAGAGGAAGCACAGGGGTGACTTTGGTTAAGGAGACCATGTTTAAGGGAATTTCAAAGTGCTTCTAAAAGGACTAGGGGAGAATAAGTTTAGCAACCTTTTGAGTAGAAGTATAAATCAGAGCCTATTAAAACATTTCAAATTAAGCTTAAAAGCTAAATGGTTTTTATACAACCCTATAAAGACATTTATTCTCTAGATTTAAAATCATAATTTTGAAATGCCATAATACCTTGTCACTTTGCTCCAGTGAAAAACCATCTAGCAAGAAGAGAGATATTGCTTGAAGAAACAAGAGATAGTGGCTGTACTCCCACATCATCATAAATGTGTAAGTTGAAGCACTCATCAACAAGTAGCAAAACCTCTAGGGAAAACAAAGAAAGAAACTAAATATCAACAGCTTCATTACTATAAAAATCTATGAGGTTGTTACCTCAAATTTTGCAGCTCTGTTACTGGTTCCACTTTAAGGTTATACAATTTTTGAAACTTTGTTTTTAAATCACATAATTATTAAATCCTTACATAAACAATAAGATCTTAAATCAAGCACTCTAGAGAGAAATCAACCACTTGCCCTTCAATGTTCAACATTACACTGAGAACTTCAGGAAGACAAAGAAAAAAAGAAAATTCAGTACAATTTTCTTTCACCCCAAAAGAGATAAAGGAATAAATATTTTTAAATGGTGGCTTTTACTAGACTTGACTGCTGGGCTTTAGTTACAGTGGAAGTAACTCCTTTCACTCTATAATATTTTCACTTCCCTGGTGCTTCATATTTTCCTAAGAGCTTCCATGTGATTAGTCTATTTATGTCTCAGCCCATTCCACACCCCATGGAAAAAAGTCCATTTCTTTTTTCATTTCCTTTCAGCACAGTGTGGCCTTACCTTTTCCCAAAGTTTATACTGTCAACCATATAAAACTCTCAGCTGTTTTCATCTGCTAAAGTACTAAACACAAGGATTTCACTGCCCTTGCCTGAAATATGCCTGGCTAACATCTATTCTGTCCTTCTAAATGTCATCTCCCAAGTGATTGCTTAGTGAGAAACCAAGTCTTAGCATATTTCTAGCAACAGTCTCAACTTCTTCTAGGGACCTACCTTTTTATTCCTAATTCCTCCATCAGCCATAGTGTCAAAAGAATTGGTTCTGATAAGAACAATGAAAGGACAAAAAGAGTCAAGTCAAGAAACCTAAGATAAGAACTGTGTTCTCTAAAACTAAATCTTTCAGACTCAGCTGACTAAACTCAATGATGAATTCCAGAGTCAGAGATACCTCAGACCATCAGCAGATGTAAGAATTTTTCAGCATCCTGAATAAGAGTAAGACCAGATAACAAAATGAAAGAGATGGAAAAATTCCACCAGTTGATCAAATATCAAGGGCAAGGCCCAGAAGGGCTCAGCACTAATAGAATACATAAGCTTCTGCTCTATGTATCACCATAGCTGTAAGAGAAAGTGTTCTGGAAATCTTCTAATGTGGAACAACAGAACTGTAATAACCAGGCCTAAAACCATTATCCTCAGAAAAACCAGCTCCAGAAACCAATGAAGGGTCAGACCTAGATTCAGCTTAAGTAACCTACTGGCCACTTAGAGATTACTTTGGGGATGCTAGCGAAAAGCTACAGTATAATGAAACAAACTGCCAATTCCAAAGGTTTATTCTCAAACTACTCTAAGAACATGCAGTGAAAATATGACAGAGGGAATTCCCTGGAGGTCCAGTGGTTAGGACTCGGCGCTTTCACTGGCAGGGCCCAGGCTGGACCCCTGGTCAGGGAACTAAGATCCCGCATGCCGTGTGGTGCTGCCAAATTAAAAATAGTAATAATAATAATAGGAACACATGTCAAACACAATCTGGAGAATGACCTAAGTTTCTCCTTTCTCTGGACATTTTCAAAATTCTATGCACTCTTGTCTACCCCTTATCTTTCTCACTTCATTTTCAGCTATGCCTTTATTGTCAGCTTTTTTATATACATTACTTAAGTAACATTAAATGGGTTTCAGTAATCAACCACAGATATCTCTGGATGGCTCCAGGTAACTGCACAAAAGATCTGAGCTTGGATATCCTGATGCAACTGGGACCATGAGATCTAGTCTCAAGAGTGGAAAGCAAAGTACAAAATATATGATTAAAATATCCACGTTCCTATACTACTACTCAGTAACGAAAAGGAGCAAACTACGGTACATGCAACATCAACTTGGATAGATGTTTATGGCATTAGGCTTTATGAAAAAAGTCAATCTTGAAGGATAACATACTACAGAATTCCATTTACATAACCTTTCAAAGTGACAAAATTACAGTGATAGAGAACAAATCTATGGTTGCCAGAGGTTAGGGTTGAGGGAAAGATATGACTATTAAGGGGTAACATAAGTGACGTATAGTGTGTGTGTATATATACATACACATCTTGATTACGGTAATGGTTACTTGAAACTATACATGATAAAAATTCATACAGTTATACACCCTTCCCCCCAGAAAAGCATGTAAAAGTTATAATAAAAAATACACATATATATTTAGTTTGAATTAGTTCACATGAAGTTGCAAAAACAGTACAAAGAATTCCCATGGGACTTCCCTGGTGGTGAGGTGGTTAAGAATCCGCCTGCCAGTGCAGGAGACACAAGTTCGATCCCTGGTCTGGGAATATCCCACATGCCACGGAGCAACTAAGCCCATGCGCCACAACTACTGAGCCTGCGCTCTAGAGCCCGCGAGCCACAACTACTGAGCCAGCGTGCCACAACTACTGAAGCCTGCACGCCTTGAGCCCGTGCTCCATAACAAGAGAAGCCACCGCAATGAGAAGCCGGCACACCACAATCAAGAGTAGCCCCCTCTCAACAGATGTATATGTATGACTGATTCACTTTGTTATAAAGCAGAAACTAAGGAAAAAAAAAAAAAAAAAAAGAGTAGCCCCCTCTCGCCTCAACTAGAGAAAGCCCGCACACAGCAACAAAGACCCAACACAGCCAAAAAAGAAAAAAAGAAAAAGAATTCCCATGGACTGTCTCACCCAGCTTCCCTCAATGACAATATCATACACGACCATTATACACTGTCAAAACCAGGAAACTGACACTGATACAATACTATTAATTCAGGTACAAACCTTCTTTAGATTTCAACACACACACACACACACACAAAGGCATGTGTGTATAGGGTAAGTTCAAGGGGAAGCAAACATAATTGAAGGATTGGACAGTTTTGCTTTTTATATAGATGTATTTTTTGGTTCCTAAGTTTTATTCAAGAACTCAGACAAAATATACCAGATAATTGAGTTTTATTCCTCGTCTTCCTCCTCTTCTTCATCTTGATTAATCTGGAAGTAACGCAATTTATAACTTTCTTTGCTGTTAGCAACTACGCATAACCAATCACAGATTATTCTTCTTTAAATATTTTTTGGTGAGATATTTCAAATACCTTTTGGAAAAAGGCACCTCAGAAGTTACAGTAATCTTGCTTTTGCTTCTTTCAATTGTTACAACACCTCCACCAAGATTCCTAGCTTTTCCATTCACTTTCTCCCTTGAAGAAACTGCTCAAAATTGGCAGCATCCGTGACTTCATCTACAGAATGGGTACGGTCAAGAGTAAACTTTAGGACCTACTTCTTTTCTTTGTCCACCCTGTGCCACAAGATTTTTAACGGGCACCATGGCAGCAGCCTAGGCAGAAAGAGCAGTTTTGCTTTTTAAAAAACTGAGTTTTAAGCTGAAGGGTTAAGAATACAGTAAACTTGCTTTTTTTTTTACTACAGTAAAACAGTATGGAGGTTCCTTAAAAAACTACAAATAGAACTACCATATGACTCAGCAATCCCACTACTGGGCATATACCCTGAGAAAACCATAATTCAAAGAGAGTCATGTACCAAAATGTTCATTGCAGCTCTATTTACAATAGCCCGGAGATGGAAACAACCTAAGTGTCCATCGTCGGATGAATGGATAAAGAGGATGTGGCACATCTAGCCAGGAATTCTTAACCTAAGACAGGCAGACAGACTGTCAAAGGATTGCTACATTTAAGTCAATTTCAGTGTAACTGGTTGCCTTTTATAATCACATTTATTTTATTTTATGCAGTTAAAATCATTATTCTGAGACAGAGTCTCTAAGCTTCACTTGACTGCTGAAAGGGCTCATGGCAACAACAACAACAGCAGAACAACAGTAAGAATCTGAACCATCCAGGATAGTCTCCTGAAGCTCACTAGCTTAGCTACACCTCAGTCACAGAAAACGCGGGCAAACAAAATAGGCAGTGCTACCACTGCTGTCCCTTGTAGTCACTCTATATCCCCATTAATATTCTTCAACTTGTGATGAATAAAGGCCATCAATGTTCCAGAAGTGAGAGAAATGGTAAAATAATGAGACAGATTAATTTTCAAAATAAGATATTCTTCATATATCTGTCAAGTAACTGCACTAAAACAGTATAACATCTCCTTTCTCATAAATATAATTTACTGTCAATCAGATTACAGAATAACAGTTATAACAAGACTACCGAACTATATCCTTTACTGTGTAGGAACCAGGTTTCACTGAATATAATTTAATTCTTAATATGAATAGCTTTAAAATAATGTACCACATTTGCAATACATCAGAATTGTGACAAATAGATTTGTATCTTACCTCTCCATAAGAATTTAAGTTGCTTTTTAAATAGCCTGTAAGTGCAGCAACTTGGCATGCAAAATATGGTAGTGCCCAGTTTTCTCTTAAAGGAATGGAGTATTCAATTCTTGTCGTATCTACCCTAAAATAAACCACAGATGAACAGCAAAACAGCAAGACATTATATTTGTGTAACACTATACTTTTCAAGGCACTTTCACACACTGTTGTTCTCCATATCCTGTGAGGTAGGCATTCCTGTGAGGAAGCCACCATTACCTATACAGCATCTTTGCACAAATTAATTGTTTCACCCTTACCTTACCTCCTACCCAGGAAGACTTAGTGCTGCTGTGTCTGCCTGATGAATAGATAGGCCTCTGTGAGAAGCTGAAAAAGGCATCCCTGCTCTGGGCAGATACAGCCTCATGCTACAACACACAGCTTGCTGCAGAGTACGCTGGAGTTCAGCCCCCCACCCTCCCTTCCCTTAACAAGATGGCTATCCCTCTCTAGACCACAATAACTAGCAGGGCTGGCAGATCCACAGTTCTTTTTTTTTTATTTTTTTAAAAAATTTTTATTTATTATTTTTTTTTATTTTTTATTTTTTATTTAACAAATTTAATCAGTTATACATATACATATGTTCCCATATCCCCTCCCTTTTGTGTCTCCCTCCCGCCCTCCCTATCCCACCCCTCCAGGCGGTCACAAAGCACCGAGCTGATCTCCCTGTGCTATGCGGCTGCTTCCCACTAGCTATCTACCTTACGTTTGGTAGTGTATATATGTCCATGCCGCTCTTTCACTTTGTCACAGCTTACCCTTCCCCCTCCCCATATCCTCAAGTCCATGCTCTAGTAGAGATCCACAGTTCTTATACTAACCCTTATATAAAAGGAACATGAAGTTCAGAGAGGTAATGACTTAATGAAGTCACATAGCTAGTAGGTGATAAAAAAAATATATGCATAGGATTACAATGCATATATTCTGATACCTAGTTTAATACTTTTTTCAATCAGCAGGTTACCCAGAATTAACATTACAGTAGTCCTTTATGTGATAGATCCAGAGAGCTTTGAAAATCTCCAGAATCAAACACAATGTCTTTGCAGGCTCCTCCTAAGTTTCTCCTCTATCAGTTTTCATTGAGAGCCTGTTGTCTCCCACGCATATCCTCACACCACAATGGACTCCCTTCCCAAAAATAATTAAATCTGGATCTCATAAACCCAATGGCTATTTCCCACACAAAAAACAAAGGTGTTATTGCTTAAAAAACTTCATGAAAATTGCTGCATAATTCTCCTAATGGAGACAAACATTCTTGCGTGTAATTTAGTTCAGTCAAATTGTGGTATAGGGAATTCCCTGATGGTCCAGTGGTTTGGGACTCCGTGCTTTCATTGCCGAGGGTGCGGGTTCAATCCCTGGCTGGGGAACTAGGATCCCACAAGCCACGCGGCATGGCCAAAAAAATAAATTAAATAAATTTAAAAAAATTTTTTAAATGTGGTATAGCCATACAATAGGATACTACTCAGCAATAAAAAGAAATGAACTATCGATACACCCAACATACATGAATCTCAAAATAATTATGCTGAGTGGAGGAAAAAAAAATGGAAAAAGTATATGCTATATGACTCCATTTATATAAAATTCTAGAAAATGCAAACTAATTTATAGTGACAGAAAGCAGATCACTGGTTTCCTGATCTTTCCTGATTTTCTATAGCAGTGGAGGTGGGGTAAGAAGAGGAAAGAGGGAGAGATTACCAAGAAGCACAACAAAACTTTTGGGTGTGATAATGTGTATTATACTGATTTTGTTGATGGTTTCACAAGCGTGTCTAAATGTCTAAAATCATCAACTTCTACATTTTAAATATGTACAAGTTTATTCTATGCCAATTACATCTCAATAAAACTTCTAAAAAGTATTAGAAAATAACCTGTGTTCTATGAATGTATATGTAATTGAATATATATACATAAATTAAAAACATGAAGATCAAATGAAATAAAAGCTGGAAAAAACTTAGTACAGTGTCCAGAACCTAGTAAACAGTATGAGATCTTATCTCTTTTATAACTCTGTAATGAACTATTTTTACTTAACAATATATTATGAGCATCTTTCCATAGTATATATGTCAATATACATCAAGAATATTGAATGGTCACGGCACATAACTGTACAGGTTTATCATAATCTAACCAGTTCCTATTGTTATACACTTACATTGTTTCTGGCTTTACCTATTAAAAACGGTTTTTAAAAACAGGAACCAGGGCTTCCCTGGTGGTGCAGTGGTTGAGAGTCCGCCTGCCAAGGGAGGGGACACGGGTTTGTGCCCCGGTCTGGGAAGATCCCACATGCCGCGGAGCAGCTGGGCCCGTGAGCCACGGCCGCTGAGCCTGCGCGTCCGGAGCCTGTGCTCCACAACGGGAGAGGCCACAACAGTGAGAGGCCTGCGTACCGCAAAAAAAAAAAACACAAAAAAACCCAGGAACCAATGTTTTTGTATAGTGATCATTGGTTTCATTGTTAACCTTTTAATTCTTTAATCCAATTGGAATTTATTTTACTATGTGTGCAATAAGTATTTCTTTTCCAGATTTGATTGCTGCAATACCATTTAGTGAACATCACGTATTCTAAAAGCCACCTATTTTCATACAATATTATTTATGAAAAATTGTTGTGAAAGTTAGCTTTCTAAAAGACAAAACAAGATATTCACATGTCATAAGTCAGGAAGCACGAAGGAGAAGATGTCTATTCTCAAGTCGGGACTCTGCCAACCACTCTATCAGCCTAGAATTGAGAAGGTGAACCTGGCAATCCTCATTCCAAAGACTCACTCACTACCCCTACCCAACACACAGCTTAGTGCAGTGAAACCTATAAAACTCTGCACCAGAAGCACTGTCTGGAGAAGGGATGAAGGAAACCTCTAGTCGTTGCAGCAAAAACTGAGTAGGGTCTCTGCCAGTTATTCTCTACACATGAACAAGCCTCCTCACGGCCACAGTCCTGAGCACCTGTGCTACTCTTGCTCTTCCCCACACCTTCCATGCCTGGTGGTAGTGAGAACCAGAAGGCTAATAGTGGGATGTGACAAAATCCAACGAGACTCACTTTTTCTCCCCAGCGGCAGTCTCGCAGACAGCAGCACAAACCAGCAATTCAAATAATAACTACTTTTATCAGTTGCATCTATGGATACATTCCCAGAGATCAGCTAACTTTGCGTTTTTGTGTTTCCATTTTAAACACATCATAGTATAAACATAACCTGAATCACTTGGATGACCACTTTGTAACTCACTACTGCCAAAAAGATTTCAGGACTCACTTCCATGTGTGTGTTAACAATCCAGTTGGTAACACAGTACTACTTCAATTAGCTTAGGCTAATCAGAAAATAAATGAGATGGTCTTAGTACTAAATGATGTATTGCCAAGTAAAAACAGAATGATGTACTGATCACTGTGCTAAAAGAAAAAAAAAAGAGATTTCATAATGGACTGAACAGAGCAACATGATGAGAAATGAGTCATCTCACGGTACCTAACTGTGTAGGTTTGTCATACACAGAGAGTAGAAATTTGGTGTTAGCAAAATATAATTTTTCACATTAAAGTTTTTAGTTAATATTTTACTGGTTTGTTACTTCATTAGTAAATTGGTTTCAATACATAAGGAGCTTAAAAACATAGTTTAATGCTTTATATTTAAGTAGAATTATCATTAAAATTATTTAAATCAACACACAGAATCCATGATTATTAGGTTTTAAATATATGTAACTGAAGTTTGAGAAACATTGATTTAGATTAGATGTGAAAAACAGCTTGGCATGTCAATCCAATGTATAATGTGTGAAAGTTGAAAAACACCTATGCAATATCAGTATAACTTCTAATGGCTATATGTTCCCTTGCATTGACATATTACAATTTACCTAACCATTCCCTTAAATTTAGGTTGTTTTCTAATTTTTCATATTATTACAAATAATACTATAATAAATAAGTTGAAGCAGTGAACTCTTTCCTTCTTTTTTGAATTACTTCCTGGGAATACAATGAAATTCCTGGGAAAAACTGGCATCTAAAATTGAAAAACTTTATACTTCCACAAGCATCCAGAGTATACCAATATCATTATAACAGACCCAGCACCATGTGTTATCATTATTTTTTGTTAACTCTGGGACATGTGCATTCCTTGCATCTTACCCTTTTATGAATCACCGATGTGCACAGTTACCCTTTTTTGGCCAAAGATTAAACTTAATATAGACTTTTAATCAGATATATTTTCTTTGCTCTTCAAATATAAACATGTGTCCACTGAAAGTGATTCTCAGGGATATATTTGTAGATGAGAAGATCAGTGGGGACCAAGAGCAATTTCTATATTGTTTATACTTGAAGACTGGACTTGGGTTAGCCCATTTTGGTGATAAGTCTGATCAAAGGGAGTCATCTGCCTCTGATTTCCCCCCACTACTATATGCACAGGGCTATTTCCTGAAATTTTCTTGAATTTACTAGTATACCTACATCCCTTAGTTTGAACAAATAGGAGCTATTTTATAATCCTGCTTTCTACTTCTAATATTCAGGAACGAGTATCACAAAATGTCATTAAGAACACAACTAATAATCATAATATAATGGAATGACTAATATCTTTTTGCACTTTTCTAGGCAATCATATATAAACCAAAGCTGATAAATAAAAAAGACAGCATACTCTTTCATGGCATTCAAATATATTTTGCAGTATAAAATATATACCAATATGGGACTTCCTTAAGGTCCAGTGGTTAAGACTCAGTGCTTCCACTGCAGGGGGCACGGGTTCAATCCCTGGTGGGCAACTAAGATCCCACATGCCGCACAACACACAGCCAAAAAAAAAGGAAAATATATACCAATAACCAATAAAAAATAAACAATACAAAACAAACACATAAAGAAAAAGCTACTTGCTAAGATGTTTCAATTGCTAAAAGATACACTTTAACAGAATATATCAGATTAATATTTCTACCTAACTCCTGCTCCAGCTACCCAGGATATATTATCATTAAACAAGGCAAGTTAATAAGGCAATTGAATTATAATTAAATAAGGCAATTTCCTTACAATTCTCACTAAGATCTTTAAAATAATTTATTTGACAGGGAGTCGTCTTATTCTTTAATTGCTGTTATTTTTACATGATAAAGTTGCCTAGTCTTTCTCTTTGAACTTCTGATGAAGAAAGATCTAGGGATTAAATGAAATGAGTATTAAGGTTCATTGTAGGTGACAGCCAGCCTCCAAGATGGTTCATAACCATCCCTGCCTCCTGGTATTAACACCCTGTGTAGCCACTTCCCATGTTGTGCCACAATTAGTCTGCATGACCAACAGAATATGGCAGAGTGATGTTCTATCATTTCTGATATTAGATTATTAAAGATAGCTGGCTTCCACTATGACACGTTCACTCCAGTCTCTCTTGGATCATTCACTCTAAAGGAAGCCAGCAACCAAGTTGTGAGCAGCCCTCTGCAGAGGTCCATGTGATGAGAAACTAAGGCCTTCTAGGCCAACAGCCAGTGAGGAACTGAGGCTTCTTGCAAAAGCCACATAAAGTGAACTAAGTAAAAATGATCCAGGCCAGTCAAGCTTTCAGATGACCGTAGCCCCAACCTACTGACTCAACCTCACAAGAAACCCTTAGCTAGAAGCACACAGATAAGCCACTCTGGATTCCTGACCCTCAGAAATTGTGTGAGAGATAATGTTTGCTGTTTTAAGCTGTTAAGTTTTGGGTTGATCTGTTATACAGCAATAACTAATGCATCACATAATCAAGAAAGCAATCCTTTTAGAAGGTCTCTATTTTAAATAATGCTATATATGAAACACACTTTCACTCTAAAAAGCAAGAAATTTCTAGACCTAGTCTATTAGCACTGAAATAAATTCTGTGAGTGTGCTATTAAATTTCTAACAATGAATCCTAATGAAATTTTAGAAGAGTACATGGGAACTTAAAATATTCTCTAACGGGCACTTTCTGACTTAACAAGAAGTCATCTATACCCCTAGCATCCACACCAGATTCTCTAATACTATGTTATACTAAAAGGAATCAAAGCTCCAGAGAGAAAAGGCTAATTGCAAACCTTTCATTGGAATATACAAGGTGAGCCTACTCTTCCTGTTGAGCCAGAAAACAAGACACTTTCAGAGATTAATGAAGATGTGTCAGAAGAACTCGGGAGCCAGTCTGAAAGCACTCTTATCGACCAATGCTGTAAAAATTTAAGCAAGAAAAAGAATAATGATGGTAATGTATTTTAGCCCTATTGAATCAATGAAAAACTCTAAGTACAGAAAGATGCTTAAAAAGGAGAACACTAGAAAATGCTTTTTATCACTGTGTGAGACAGCTATTAAAACAATCTCTTACAAAGAAATTGGTAATTAAAGTGGAATTAAGCATTTGTCCTAACTTTCTAATAGTAACTGAACTTAAAGGTAACCAAAGAACCTGGTTAATATAGAAAGATTCTACTTTTGAAGAATGAAGTAATGAAAATAGAAAAACCTAATTTTATAAACCTTAAATTAGGCAAAGACTGTCAACTAGAGTTATAACCCGTGGGTATATTGTTAATGGTGAAAAGGACGTTCATTTGATGCCCCAGAACACCACACAGATTGTGTTATAGTCATAAGAGGAAAACATAATTATTCAATGGAGAGATCAGACTGTCATCCTTCAAACCAGCAGTCAATTTCAGCTTCACTAGGGTTAGGCCAACTAAATACCCTGTAACTTGTAAGGTCACAGAACATGAAAACTACATCATCGACAATATATTCTAACCAAAATTGTTTATCTTGAATCCATCAAGCCTTTAGTGGTATCTTCCAGATTACATAAACACGGAAGACAGTGAGAAAAGTTAAATACCACCACAAGGAAGCAACAGGAGAAATCCAGAAGTTGGGACATTCTGTAGGACAACTGACTTGGTCCCTTCAACAAGTCGGCTGTCATTAAAAAAAGGGACTATGTTAGATTTAAAGAGAGTTAAGGAACGTAACAACCAGATGCAATACGTAGTCCTGGATTAAATACTGGTTTGGATAAACCAGCTATAGAGGGTATTTTGGGGTCAACACAGGAAATTCTAATATGGGCTGGGTATTAGAAAAGATTAAAAAGTTATTGAAATAGAAAGGCAGAGGCTTCTAAATAAGGAAAGCAGCATATAAAACAATATGTGCAATATATCTCATCTTGGTTAAAAAATATATACATATCTATACATACATATACCACAAATACATACATATTCACAATAGAAAAAGGTCCAAAAGAATATGCACCAAGATATAAACAATGCTGAGTGATTTCCAGGTGGTGGGAATGTAAACTTATTATTTTATTTTTGCTGGTTTCAATTTTTTTACGATGTACATATGTTGTTTTTATAATAATAAAGTTTGGTTCATCCCTGTACTCCCTTTAAGAGTTAAGAAGAGGGCCTCCCTGGTGGCGCAGTGGTTGAGAGTCCGCCTGCCGATGCAGGGGACACGGGTTCGTGCCCCGATCCCGGAGGATCCCACATGCCGCGGAGCGGCTGGGCCCGCGAGCCATGGCCGCAGGGCCTGTGTGTCCGGAGCCTGTGCTCCGCAACGGGAGAGGCCACAGCAGTGAGAGGCCCGCGTACAGCAAAAAAAAAAAAAAAAAAAAAAAAAAAGAGTTAAGAAGAAATATACTGATAACTCACAAAGCTGGACAGCTATACTTGAAAACTTCTAAGGAAGATTTTTAAAATCGCTTACTTCAAACTGTTGCCAGCATGTGACCCTAAACAAAGCCCAGTAAGAGATATAGCCCTAAATCTGAAACTCAGTGTCTTTGAAGTACCATATTTTTCATTTGGCAGTTGCCAAAAGAAAATGTATAACAGAAGAAAGGTCTCATTTTCTAAAATTTAATCACATTAAGTGTTATGAGGGGAAAGTGCTATGGAGAGGAAGCACTTTCAAAAGCCAAAAAAGGATCATTCAAAAAATAAATTTTTGACACTGACCAATGCCAAGAAAATTTTAGCTCTCCATTTCAAAGAAGTCCCATCCCCTACTCTCTTTGTACTCATTATTAAAGAACTGACGCTCCTTTAATCACCAAAAGGAATGGATTTATTATTCAAAGCACACTGTCATAGATTAATAGAGTGGTTAACTTAAAACTGATACATCTGATGCCTCTTCCTTCTTTTCATGAAGCTATGTCATCAATTTTAAATAAATGAGGAAAGACGTATGCCAATGTTGCTATGGTTGAAAATAGAGAGATAGAGGCGGGTGTATTATTTTTCAACTGTTGTATGACAAATGACCACAAATGTAGTGGCTTAAGATAACACAGATTCATTGGCTCACAAACCCAGCACAGTATGGCTGGATTCTCTGTTCAGGGTCTCCTTAAGCTAAAATCAAAGCATCAACTGGGGCTGTAGTTCTTATCCAGGGCTTGTAGAGTTTTTACAAGCTCACTGGTTGTTGGCAGAATTCATTTCCTCCTCACTTCAATCCAGCAACAAGGCACCAAATCCTTCTCATGCTTCAAATATCTCTGACTTCCCTTCTGTACCAGCTGCAGAAAGCTGCTCACTTTAGGGGCTCATATGATTAGATCAGGCCCACCAGCTAACCTTCCTACCTTAAGGTCAACTATGCCATATAACCGGGGTCCCCAACCCCCGGGCCACAGACCAGTACTGGTCCACGGCCTGTTAGGAACTGGGCTGCACAGCAAGAGGTGACTGGTGGGCGAGCGAGCGATGTTTCATCTGCCGCTTGCATTACTGCCTGACCCATCCACCCCACTTCCGTGGAAAAATGGTCTTCAAGGAAACCTGTCCCTGGTGCCAAAAAGGTTGGGGACCACTACCGTACAACACAACATAATCACAGGGATGAAATCTCATCATATCCACAGGCAGGAATCAGGGCATGGAAGGCTTGGAGGGGGGAGCCATTTTTAGAACTCTACCACAGTCACAAAAAATTGTAAAACTTAATTAAAAACACCTTTCTTACCTGTTAATAATGAACCATGCAACAGTTAGCATTCCTGCTAGCCAAGTTCCACTCATAAGCCAGCTTGTA
The DNA here is from genome assembly GCF_025265405.1 of Mesoplodon densirostris. Taxonomy (NCBI): domain Eukaryota; kingdom Metazoa; phylum Chordata; class Mammalia; order Artiodactyla; family Ziphiidae; genus Mesoplodon; species Mesoplodon densirostris. The sequence goes on along the minus strand of NC_082673.1, from coordinate 52,783,083 downwards.
ACAAATAAAGCAGTGACATATATTCCTTGCAATCCAAAAACAATGCCAATATAGAAATATACTGGCTCAATAATCTCCTAATTGGGGAAAAAAAAAAGAGAGAGAGAAGGAGATAATAGGATGACAATATATAATTTTGAAGATTCATAAATATGTGAGAAAATAAATATTAAAGTCAAAAGAAACACATACATTGCTACCAGTTGCTTGATATAAAACGCTGGCAATAAGTTCTGGATATAGAGACATTTGCTGCACTGCATTTATAGTCTTCAGAGATACAGTTTTGTTATTGTGTGTCAGTTCGTATACACCTAAAGCCAGAAAAATTTTTCTCCAGATTATTTATTCTGCTTTTACAACAGTTGAACATGTTATTCAGAGGTCATTAAATACTTTATTATCAAGAAGGATCTCAAAATATAATACCTTGTGCCTCATTTTTCCAATTTTTAAATTAACTACAAGAAAGACCAATACCTATAGTCTGAGACAAATCTCCACATTCAAGGGCTCCCACATATAAGAACAATGTTTTATTTTAGGAAAATATTGTTACTAAATATACAAATATAGTTATCATACCTCTTTCAAATGAAGGTGCCTTTAACATATCCTTATAGTAAGAATAATAAATGGCACTATCGCCCTGAAATGTGATTTCCCGCTCAAGCTCCTAAAAGAAAATGAAATGATTATTTAAATACCAGTGCCTTAAATTTCACCTGCAATCTTTTCCGCTCCTCATATTCCAAATTAATGCTATTTACTTATCCTTTTATTCAAAGACATGTTTGAATTTTCCTTTAACCACTAGTGGCCATATTAATAAGATTAAACTTTTCAATAATCTGGCAATCACTTTAATGAAATACTTAAGGTTTAAACTAGATGGTAACTCGTGAGTTATTTGCCTATTATATATAAGAAAAATCTGGAAGGAAAACCCTAAGTAGTACCATAAGGAGAGCAAGAATAGTATAGCAGGAAATAAAAAATGATGGTTGTGGTGTTAGAAGTCCATAATAAAAATATAAGTTTAAAAAGAAAGTATTATTTTTCTATTGCTATTTCACTTCCCTAGGTATCCAGAACAGCAAGCCCTTAATTAGGGCTTTCCAAGAGCAGCAGAAAACGAACCAGTTCTTTTCAAATGAACTCCCAGAAATGTAAGTAAATCTTAAAATTCCTAAAATTAGGCTGTACAGAACCAAGAATATAGGTAGTCAAAAACACTGAAACCTGTGCTTTTCATGCTGAATCAAACTTTCATAAATCTATAATCTTTTAAAAGGAAACATGTTTATTTTCATGCATAATTTTATCAATTAATACAAAAGATATCAGTTTCCCCAAAGTTTGATCAACAGAACTTCCTAAGGTATTAATGGGTGTTACCTAAAAAGAGTTAAATAAGCTATGTAAAGGCTGGATTAGAGAAAATTAAATGAGTTTTTTCATTGCAACTTTTCAGAGTTTCACTATTCATTATGCACTGAGAATCTCTATAAAGTCTTTCCTAGATCTATTTGACCAGTGAACCCTTTTTTTTTCTCACCTAGAGCTTATTAGTCTAAATAAATTTCCTCAAAATTATTTTTTATGAATGGGTACTGATTTTTCTTTCTAAAATTTCAAAGATGTGAACTCTTAATCAGTGCTTCTCAAAGTTAATGTGCATATTAAACTTCTAGAGATCTTATTCAAACATAGATTCTGATTCTAAAGTGTGGCCTGAGAATCTGCAATTCTGAAAAAGCTCCCAGATGATGCCAATGCTCCTGGCTCATCACAGTGCTCTTCATGAATGTCTTCTAGATTTTTAAACCTTATTGTTCTCAATTCTGCCTAGATAACAGAATCACATGGAAAGATTTTGTGCAATATTGACCCCAAGACACTCCCCCCACCCCACCTAAGAATCTGTGAGGGAAGTTATTTTTTAAATCATCCCAGATTCTTCTATTGTACATCCATTGTTGAGAACAACTAACACTTAATCTTCATAACATTTTCAAGGAAATAGGCTATACAAAATCCTTGGTCAAATCAATACAGGTGAGTAATTATTCAGTTAAATGTTTTGGTGGTGTTAGATAAAACAATGGCTTAAAAACATTTAGTCAGCTTGACTACTCGCTCAAAAATAAGAACAACAACAAAAAAGAGTTTGGGCTAAAACAAAAACAAAAAAACTTTAGAGTCAAGTGGTAACACCACAAACTTTGCCAATGCATATTACAGGTATACCTGATTGCGAAGGTAAGTCTGAAAACAAACTTATTCAAAGGGCAAATGAATTATGAATATAACTATAGTGAGTAAGGTCTGTGATTAACACATGATTTAAAACCAAAAGTTAAACATACTAATATGAGGCAACATTTTAATAAATACTGTTATGTCTATTAATCATTTTCAGCACCTCAAAACATTCTAATCTAAAAATTAAAATATTTTGATGCTGAAACTTCCACAGACTGTTTCTTAAATGTAAACTACCAAAACTAAGAAAAAGCTGACTAAACTTCATAACATTTCATTGTCATCAAAGTCCTGATAAATCAATTGCATGAAGGAAAGCCCCCTAATAATTTCTGTTCTACCACCTTGAAATACATGCTATTAAATTTTTCAAGGTTGATACTGTGACTCAAAACAGCTTCTGTACCATTTTGTTCCTACTGGCTTACAGCCATAACATTAAGAAAGCACTTGTCATACTTATGCATATGTTTTGGCTCCCTGGAAAACACATTATTTAAATTAACATTAAATATTAAAATAAACGTTCGTATGCTCAAAATTTTTTCTTCTTACCTGCCTGTTGGAAAACCAGAATTTCCGTTCATGGTATGCTGATAAATAGAGAGCATACATCATACCACTAGTAACTGCTGCAAGACAGCCAATGAATATCTTTGCAAAGCGCTGAAATAATATATCTGAAAAAGCATATTAAAAGTAATCAGTTGTGCATGATATTTATATTTATGGACTTCTATTAAAAAGAAAAAGTAATCAAAGGTTGTATGTATCCTTGATATGATGTAACAAAAATGGCATTCTAACTCTGTGGTCTTCCTCCCCAAAACCCATAATCCCAGTCTAATCATTAGAAAAACAGCAGACAAATTCCAAGGGAGGGGCATCCTACAATATATCTGACCAGTACTCCTCAAATCTGTCAAGGTCATCAAAAACAAGGAAAGTCTGAGAAACTGTCACAGCCAAGAGAAGTCTAAGGAGACATGATAACTATATGTAATGTGATATCCTGGATGTGATCCTGGAACAGAAAAGGACATTAGATAAACACTAAGGAAATATGAATAAAGTATGGACCTTAGTAAAAAATAATGTATCAATATTAGTTCATTAATTGTAACAAATGTACCATACTAATATAAAATATTAATAATAGGGAAAATTCTGTGGGGGGCACGTAAACTGGGAACTCTGTACTATACTGTCTGCTCAATTCTTCTATAAATTTAAAATTAAAGTCTATTAATTTAAAAAAGGAATAAAAGGAACATACTACCAAATATCTAGAGAACAAAAAACAGGTTCATTCAGAATTACTATTGTTATTTTTTCCCTTATCAAGAAATATATTTATTGAGGAATAACTTACATACTATAAATTACATACAGCTGTTTAAATTGTACAATTCAATGACTTTTGATGATTATGTATTTAAAACATCATATACAAAGTATTCACATTATATATATGTAAATATATATATTTTAAAATTATTTATTTATTTTTTGGTTGTGTTGGGTCTTCGTTGCAGCACGCAGGCTTTCTCTAGTTGCAACGAGCGGGGGCTACTCTTCGTTGCGGTGCGCGGGCTTCTCATTGCGGTGGCTTCTCTTGTTGCCGAACACAGGCTCTAGGCGCGTGGGCTTCAGTAGTTGCGGTACAGTCTCTAGAGCCCAGGGTCAGTAGTTGTGGCGCACAGGCTTAGTTGCTCTGCAGCATGTGGAATCTTCCCGGACCAGGGCTTGAACCCGTGTCCCCTGCATTGGCAGGCGGATTCTTAACTACTGCGCCCCCAGGGAAGACCCTATGTAAATACTTTTTGACAAAAACATAAAACACATTTGAATTTTCTACACACAGGATGATTTAGTCCTGCTATAGCTATTAACTATAATTCAGTATAATAATAACAAATACTATATGATTTCACTTATATGTGGAATCTAAAAAACAAAACAAATGAACAAACATAACAAAACAGAAACAGTGTCATAGATACAGAGAACAAACAGGTGGTTGCCAAAGAGCAGAGAGGTGGGGGGAGGAGAGAAATAGGTGAGGGAGATTAAGAGGTACAAACTTCCAGTTGCAAAATAAATGAATCACAGGTACGAAATGTACAGTGTGGGGAATATAGTCAATAATTATAGTGACAGATGACAACCTGACTTACGGTGGTGATCATTTTGAAATCTACAGAAATAGCGAATCACTATGTTGTGTACAGGAACTAATGTAGCATTGTAGGTCAATTATACTTCAAAAACAAACAAACTCATAGAGAAAAAGATCAGACTTGTGGTTACCAGAGGTGAGAGGTGGGGGAGAGGGAACTGAATGAAGGCAGTCAAAATGTACAAACTTCCAGCTGTAAGATAAATAAGTACTAGGGATATAATGTACAACATGACAAATATAATTAACACTGCTACGTGTTACATATGAAAATTGTTAAGAAAGTAAAATCTTAAGAGTTGTCATCACAAGGAAAAAAATTTTTCTATTTCTTTAGTTTTGTATCTATACAAGGTGTTCACTAAACTTTTGTGATAATCATTTCACGATGTATGCAAGCCAAATCATTATGCTTATACAGTGCTATATGTCAATTATATCTCAATAAAACTATAGGGGAAAAAAAGATTCAGTAAATTAAGCCCAGGCCTAAAGGCCCAAAGCCCAGTGTTACGTTATTAAATGACTGAGAGGTTTGTAAAAACAAACTGGTTGACTTATTAACTTAGCTATTTTCAAAACATTATTCAATAGATATTAATTTGTATAGTAAACTAGAGACATTAAATAGAATAACTAGCTAGATATCACTAAATTAATAAGAATTATATTCAAAGTGCTTGAAACACACTACCCAATAAATCAAAAATTAGAATCAGGGAATTCCCTGGAGGTCCAGTGGTTAGGACTCTGCGCTTTCACTGCCAAGGGTGCGGATTCAATCCCTGGTCAGGGAACTAAGATCCCACAAGCCTTGCGGTGCAGCCAAAAAATAAAAATAAATAAATAAACAAAATAAAAATTAAAAAAATAATCAGCATGATACAATTGCTTTAAAATTACTGCTTTCCAACTGAAAAAGGATTAATCTCCAAAATATACAAGCAGCTCAATATCAAAAAAACAAACAACCCAATCCAAAAATGGGCAGAAGACCTAAATAGACATTTCTCCAAAGAAGATATACAGATTGCCAACCAACACATTAAAGGATGCTCAACATCACCAATCATTAGAGAAATAAAAATCAAAACTACAATGAGGTATCACCTCACACGGGTCAGAATGGCCATCATCAAAAAAATCTACAAACAGTAAATGCTGGAGAGGGTGTGGAGAAAAGGGAACCCTCCTGCACTGCTGGTGGGAATGTAAATTGATACAATCACTATGGAGAACAGTATGGAGGTTCCTTAAAAAACTAAAAATAGAACTACCATATGACCCAGCAATCCCACTACTGGGCATATACCCTGAGAAAACCATAATTCAAAAGAGACATGTACCACAATGTTCATTGCAGCTCCATTTACAATAGCAAAGACATGGAAGCAACTTAAGTGTCCATTGACAGACGGATGGATAAAGAAGATGTGGCGCATATATACAGTGGAATATTACCCAGCCATAGAAAGAAATGAAACTGAGTTATTTGTAGTGAGGTGGATGGACCTAGAGTCTGTCATACAGAGTGAAGTAAGTCAAAAAGAGAAAAACAAATACCGTATGCTAACACATATATATGGAATCTAAAAAAAAAAAAAAAAATGGTTCTGAAGAACCCAGGGGCAGGACAGGAATAAAGATGCAGATGTAGAGGATGGACTTGAGGACATGGGGATGGGGAATGGTAAGCTGGGACGAAGTGGGAGAGTGGCATGGACATATATACACTACCAAATGTAAAACACATAGCTAGTGGGAAGCAGCTGCATAGCACAGGGAGATCAGCTCGGTGCTTTGTGACCACCTAGAGGGGTGGGATAGGGAGAGTGGGAGGGAGACGCAAGAGGGAGGGGATATGGGGATATATGTGTATGTATAGCTGATTCACTTTTTATACAGCAGAAACTAACACAACATTGTAAAGCAATTATACTCCAATAAAGATGTTAAATAAATAAATAAACAAACAAATAAATAAATAAATAAAATCACTGCTTCGAATAGTACGTGTAAAGCATTTGGCCTGGCACATAGTAAGAGATCAGTAAATACTATCAATAGGTATTATTATTGGGCTACAGAAGCATACTTGCAAAAATATATGACAGTTAATTAAAGCAATGTTGACACAATGTAAATTATAAACAGACTAATAAAAAAACTTACCTACCATGGCAATTTGGTAAAAGTGCTACAAAGTTTCTAAATATGTATCTTTTCCTGTTTTTTTTTTAATTAGGTCTTGGGCAATGACAAATTAATCCTAATTATCAAGGGCTATTACAAAAAATATATTCAACCAAATCTTATATATAAATGCCTTACCTTAGTGCTATTTTGTTTTTGAAAGATTTTGTAAAGAGTCAAAGCTGGAATCAAGCTATCAGTGTTTGGTATAAGTGTATATATTTTAGAGAAAATAAAGAGCTCTGGGCCCTGGAAATTATTTATTAAAAAATTATCACGGGGGACTTCCCTGGTGGCACAGTGGTTAAGAACCCGTCTGCCAATGCAGGGGACACGGGTTCAATCCCTGGTCTGGGAAGATCCCACATGCCGCGGAGCAACTAAGCCCACATGCCATGACTACTGAGCCCGTGTGCCGCAGCTACTAAAGCCTGCGTACCTAGAGCCCGTGCTCCTCAATAAGAGAAGCCACCACAATGAGAAGCCCATGCACCACAAAGAAGAGTAGCCCCTGCTCGCCGCAGCTAGAGAAAGCCCGCGTGTAGCAACGAAGATCCAACGCAGCCAAAAATAAATAAATAAATAAATAAGTAAATTTATAAAAAAAAAATTATCATGGGCATTCCCTGGTGGCCTAGTGGTTAGGATTCCAGGCTTTCACTGCCGTGGCCCAACCAGCATTCAATCCCTGGTCAGAGAACTGAGATCCGGCAAGCCATGTGGCCAAAAGAAAAAAAAAAATTGTAGGATTCAATTTCACAAAAAGTAAAAAAAAGAAAAGAAAAAAGTATAAATACATTGAAAACAATATAAGCAGTACTTGCCAAAATTTTAAGAATAGTTATTATCTACTGGAATTATGCATATATTTTTATTATACTTATCTCTATTTTCACATTTTCTACCCTAAAAATATATTCTTGTAATCAGGGGAAAATACTATTTTATAGGAGCTATCTCTAAATTGTTTAAATACCTTTCTTACACTGTATTTTCCAAAACGTTTTAAAAGATCACTCTTATTAGTCAGCTTTGCTGTAGTAAAAAAGTGACCCCCGGGCTTCCCTGGTGGCGCAGTGGTTGAGAGTCCGCCTGCTGATGCAGGGGACATGGGTTCGTGCCCCGGTCCGGGAAGATCCCACATGCCGTGGAGCGGCTAGCCCCATGAGCCATGGCCGCTGAGGCTGCACGTCCGGAGCCTGTGCTCCTCAACGGGAGAGGCCACAACAGTGAGAGGCCCGCGTACCGCAAAAAAAAAAAAAAAAAGTGACCCCCCATATTACCAGTGGCTTACAGAACAAATATTTAATTCTCATTCATGTTACTGTGGGTTTTGGGTCAGCAGTCACTCTCCACTCAATTCCAGACTTCAGATTAGCTGTGGCTCTTCTTGTATCTTCAGAATTCCAGAATGTGATCAGTCCCTATTTGGGACATGCTGTTCTCATTACAGAGGAAAAGAGTTGGAGAACAGGCAAAAACATACAATGCCTCTTACAATTTCTGGTCAGTACTGGTACACTGCTACTTCCACTCACATTCCATTGGCCCAGGGAAGTCACATGGATAAACCTGACAACAGGGTAGGGAAGTATACTCCACTTCAGAGAGGCAATCCAAATCACATGGTAATGGGAAGGAATGTATAATCCACTTTCAGGGAAGGGAGAGAACATTTGGGAACAACAGAAGGATCCACCAGGGTTTGCCCCATTAGTCACAAATGTCTACTTCTCTCCCAAAGGCAAAACACACTCACTCCTTCTCAAGAAAGATACCCTTAGAGCAGATTACTCAGCCTGCTTTCTGCATGTAGAAAGTTAGGGACTCATACATCATTTTAAGACATGAATAGTTGTGTCCTTAATCTAGGCTGGCAGTTCTTTTGACAGTATGTCTCTCTCAAAGCTTAGCCAGCAATTCTCCTAGGTTTTTACCTAAGAGAAATATAAATAGATGTCCACAAAAAGATTCGTACAAGTATTCACAGCAGCTTTATTCATAATAGCAGAATACTGGAAATTACTCAAATGTCCAACAGGAAAAGCAGGAACACTTACAGCAAGACGAATGAATTTCAAAATGATTTTTTTTTTTTTTTTTTTTTTTTTTTTTTTTTTGCGGTATGCGGGCCTCTCACTGTTGTGGCCTCCCCCGTTGCGGAGCACAGGCTCCGGACGTGCAGGCTCCGGACGCGCAGGCTCAGCGGCCATGGCTCACGGGCCCAGCCGCTCCGCGGCATATGGGATCCTCCCAGACCGGGGCACGAACCCGTATCCCCTGCATCGGCAGGCGGACTCTCAACCACTTGCGCCACCAGGGAGGCCCAAAATGATTATATTTTTAAAGGATAACATATTGAGCTAAGTGAAAGAATCCAGGCACAAGGACATATATGCTGTATGACTCCATTTATATGAAATTTTAGAACATGCAAAGTTAATCAATGTTGAAAAATATCAGAAGAGTGGTTGTTTTGGGGGGTACAGGGAAAATCTCCTGGAAAGGGACATAGAAGAACTTTCTGGGACAAGGGAAATGTTATGTATCTTAGTTGTAGTCAAGTACCAAAACTAATTTAATTAAATACTTATGATTCTGTGCATTTTTTAAAAGCAGGGTTTTCTTTTTATTTACTTACTTGCTTGCTTATTTATTTGTTTGTTTGTTTGTTTGTTTGTTTCTGCGTTGGGTCTTCGTTGCTGTGCACAGCCTTCTCTAGTTGTGGCGAGCAGGGGCTACTCTTTGCTGTGGTGCACAGGCTTCTCACTGTGGTGGCTTCTCTTGCTGTGGAGCACGGGCTCTAGGTGTGCAGGGTTCAGTAGTTGTGGCACATGGGCTCAGTGGTTGTGACTCGTGGGCTCTAGAGCACAGGCTCAGTAGTTGTGGCACACGGGGTTGGCTGCTCCACGGCATGTGGTATCATCCTGGACCAGGGCTTGAACCCGTGTCCCCTGAATTGGCAGGCTGATTCTTAACCACTGAGCCACCCGGGAAGGCCTGATTCTGTGCATTTTATGATATGTTAGTTATACCTTAATTTTTAAAAATTAAATTATTCATTTTTGCAAAGAAAACAATTTTGTTTGCTTTTTACCTACTTGATTCCAGTCAACTCCATACTCCAATAACTATACCCACAATTCTTCTAGATATGCCTCTCTCAAAGATTTAACTACAAGTATTCTGAGCTTATAAAGCTTTACTTGTCACATAAAGCCATGCCCTTTGTTCTTTTTCCCTGAGTGCTTTATTCAACTGAAAGGAGTTAGTAGGAGCTACTTTAATCCATTCATACATTTTAACAAACTATGTGACAGTCATGCCCTTGATTTGGGCGTTGCCCTAAGGATTCATCTTAACTAGTCTTTGTTACTTAAAGTATTTCTCAATTTTACTGAATAGTTTTTGCTAGTTGAAAAGACAAACAATACTAATTTCAACACTACAAGCTCCAGACATTTTGGATTCCTATTTTCCTCTTCATTCCTGACTGCAAATGGGCCAATTCTGTTCTAATGTGTCTCTTTCCTGTAATCAAAAGTAGCTGATAGCTTCTGCTCCTCCCACCACCGCCCTGAGTCACTGCCTGTGCAGCTCTGGCCGCCTGGCTCCCCCTGCTAGTCACTGATATTTGGCATTCATGCAACATGGCAGACATCAACAACTTGTCTAGGGTAGTTAAAAGATGTGTGAATGCTCTCAAAAACCTTCAAGTTAAATGTGCACAGATAGAAGCCAAGTTCTATGAGGAAGTTCATGATCTTGAAAGAAAGTATGCTGTTCTCTATCAGCCTCTATTTGATAAGCGATTTGAGATCGTTAATGCCATTTATGAACCTATAGAAGAAGAATGTGAATGGAAACCAGATGAGGAAGATAAAACTTCGGAGGAGCTAAAATAAAAGGCCAAGATTGTAGATGAGAAAAAGGATGAAGAAAAAGAAGACCCCAAGGGAATTCCTGAATTTTGGCTGACCATGTTTAAGAATGTTGACTTGCTCAGTGATATGGTTCAGGAACGTGATGAACCTATTCTGAAGCACTTGAAAGATGTTAAAGTGAAGTTCTCGGGCCTCCCTGGTGGCGCAGTGGTTGAGAGTCCGCCTGCCGATGCAGGGGATACGGGTTCGTGCCCCGGTCCGGGAGAATCCCATATGCCGCGGAGCAGCTGGGCCTGTGAGCCATGGCCGCTGAGCCTGCGCGTTCGGAGCCTGTGCTCCGCAACGGGAGAGGCCACAACAGTGAGAGGCCTGCGTACCGCAAAAAAAAAAAAAAAAAAAAAAAGTGAAGTTCTCAGATGCTGGTCAGCCTATGAGTTTTGTCTTAGAATTTCACTTTGAACCCAATGAATATTTCACAAATGAAGGGTTGACAAAGAGGTCAGAACCAGATGATTCTGATCCTTTTTCTTTTGATGGACCAGAAATTATGGGTTGTACAGTGTGCCAGACAGACTGGAAAAAAGGGAAGAATGTCACTTTGAAAACCATTACGAAGAAACAGAAACACAAGGGATGTGGGACAGTTCGTACTGTGACCAAAAAAGTTTCTAATGACTCTTTCTTTAATTTTTTTGCCCCTCCTGAAGTTCCTGAGAGTGGAGATCTGGATGATGGCTGAAGCTATCCTTGCTGTGGACTTTGAAATTGGTTTTACGTGAGCATATAATCCCAAGATCAGTGTTATACTTTACTGGAGAAGCTATTGAAGATGATGATGACGATTATGATGAAGAAGGTGAAGAAGCAGATGAGGAAGGGGAAGAAGAGGGAGATGAGGAAAATAATCCAGACTATGACCCACAGAAGCATCAAAACCCAGCAGAGTGCAAGCAGCAGTGAAGCAGGATATATGTGGCCCTGAGGATAACCTGCACTGGTCTACCTTCTGCTTCCCTGGAAAGGATGAATTTACATCATTTGACAAGCCTATTTCAAGTTTTTTGTTGTTTGTTTGCTCGTTTTTGTTTTTTGCAGTCTAAAATAAAAATGTCAAAAAAAAGCTGCTGATAATCAAGGTACTCTAGTAATATTCTGTTTGTGATCTTGTTACTTAAAATAATTTAAAAATTAGTATTAAAATTGCAACTATTCACAGGAAACAGTTTTATAAAATGTTTTGTCACACATAGATGGATTATTATTTTCCAGCTCCCAAAAAGTTTTCTTGCTGCTAACCTCTGAACTAGATCTGTAGGTGACTCACTGCCTTTATCTTATGTGAGCAAATTTATATAAATGGCCCCTGAGCTCCCTATGGGAAAGAATCTATTTACGAAAGCTGTTCAGCTCCTAAGGATGGCATATTCTCCAAAGCCACTTTCAGATATGGTTCAGAAGGATAACAGAAACGGAAGGACCTCCAGAGGATGAAGCCAAGGACGACAAAGAACAATGAACTGGGAAACTACTTCCAAGGAAAACAACTAGGGCCTAATCAAGAAACATTCCCCAGAGGAGGAAGACCTCATATTTACCAAGTAGGATTTCAAAATTGCTATGGACCAGTGGTTAATGTGTCTCTCACTCTTCCTCCTTCTGAATGGAAGCATTTATTTTGATATCCTAACCTCATCCAAATCTGTATAATGGGAGAGGGGGCATGTGCTTTGCTAAGAAAAGCCTGCTTACAAGGTAGGCTCTTGGCAGGCATCTGGGAACCTGGATTTCAAAAGGGTTCCCACCATTTTCTAATGAGTGGTTTACTGTGCCTAACTTATTTGTGCAAACAGTGTGGTTCATATCTACTGCTTTCCTTCTGGAAATCTAGAATTTTCCTATGCATTAAGCAGAGGCTACATGACCAGCCACCAGTAAAAACCCTGAGCAGAGCTGCTAATAAGCTTCCCAGGTAGACAAACCTACAAATGTCACAATTTGATGCTGAAGGAATTATGCATGTCCTATGTGACTTGGAAGCTTCTGCCTAGTTTCTTGCAGTCTTCAGCCCATAGGTCCTTTCCCTTTGCTGATTTTGTTTTGTATTGTTCACTGTAATAAATTACAGCTGTGAATATGACTAAATTCTGAGACCTGTGACTCCTTCTAATCTCTGAACATGGGGGTGTTCTTGGGGACCCCTGACACAGAGCAGATAACTTGTCTTTTTAATTCATACCTCTCTGGATTGAATGAGTCATAGCTGACCCTGATGAAGATAACAAGACCTTGGGCTTCAAGACTGATGCCCTGACTGGATAACACTGAGTGTCTTCCTTGGGGTCGGGGAGGTACCAAGTATATTTTGTCTGAGGGAGACAAGTAAATATTTATGACCAAAAGGCCAGAATGTGGTAAACTTATTCTTATTCCCAACTATTTTGTCATTTCCTATAAAAAGATTTTTCATCCCTGCCTATTACCATGTGACTTGCCATGCTTCCCTGTAGTCAGACTAAACTTCTCCATTCCACTGTCTAGATTGATTATATGACTTGGTTGGGCCAACAGAATGTGAGTACAAGTGACAGTGTGCCAGTTCAGCAGAAACTTTAAGAGGTACTGCATGACTCTGCCTGTTCTGCTCTTTTTCTCTGCCACAAGAAAAACACATCCCAAACAGGGATTATGCCTTCATGACATGAAGCTATATCAGCCAACCTACAGCCACAACATATAATGTTGATCAGAAATAAATGTTTTTTGTAAGCCAGTGAGACTTAGGAATTGTTCTACAGCAAAACCTAATGAAAGTTGACCAATATCACCACATACTTAAGATAAAATGTTTATACATTTGAAATATTAATGTAAAATATATTACCTAACATAACTATTTTTGTAATAGCACAAAAACTCCGAATCTCTCTAACTTACGTTTTGGAACTCTTTCAGGAATTGCAGTATTGTTGATTTTCTCTTCTTTGGCAGATTCTTTATTTTCTGAAGACTTTGGCTTTTTTCTTTGGCGCAGTTCTATAGTTGGTCCTTAAAATATTTGAAAAGTTATTGCAATGTATGTATCAAATTATTCTGTCTATATCTCAAACTGATTTACTTTTATTATACTTAGGTAAAAGTCCCATGAAGAACTATTTGTACCAAAGATAACTTTCTTCATAATTATTTTAGCACTCCCCGCAAAACTTTCCTTTCCTACAAACAAAAAGACAATATAAGTTCTGCCTCCAACTCGTGCTTTCAGAGTCCTACTGATAAACTGAGCTCTTCTCCTGAGATGATGCTATTTTCAAAATATCCCAAAATAAGTAAGCTCTTTTCCAGAATGACTGGAGAACAAAGTGTTATTTAATAAATTAGCTTATTATTCTAGTTACCTGAGAGTATAACATGTATCATTCATGAGCTAACAATTTTTTTAAATAAAAATAAAATACATTGATCATAAAACTATATTTCATTTATTTAAAATAAATTTTATTTACTTATTTATTTTTGTCTGCATTGGGTCTTCATTGCTGCACATGGGTTTTCTCTAGTTGAGGGAGCAGGGGCTACTCTCATTGCAATGGCTTCTTTTGTTGCGGAGCACAGGCTCTAGGCACGAGGGCTTCAGTAGTTGTAGCACATGGGCTCAGTAGTTGTGGCTCGTGGGCTCTAGAGCGCAGCCTCAGCAGTTGTGGCTCACAGGCTTAGTTGCTCCGCAGCATGTGGGATCTTCCCGGACCAGGGCTTGAACCCGTGTCCCCTGCATTGGCAGGCGGATTCTTAACGACTGCGCCACCAGGGAAGTCCTATACTTCATTTTAAAAAATAATCCTGAAGGTTCTGGAGAATTTCACAGTGCTGTGGTATCATTATCATTCAACAGTCTTAGAGATTTAGGTATTGGATAATAGGCTGAACCAATAAAAATCCCTATATTTGGGAAACTCTCAGAAATTTCCCCAAAATTAGAGTATCTACTCTTTCTATACCCGATTAAAAAAATGTAATGCAGAAAGTACCTCCAAATCAGTAAACTAAATTCCAAATTAAACAGGAATTTATGATATTCAACTTAACTACTTTTCCTCCCTAGAGTTAATTATTAGGTAGACTATGTCATGTAGATATAGGATACTATGATGGGCTGTCAAGGTTTCAGGTGGTACAAGAACTTATCTCCTTCTAATAGAAGCAGAGAAGAGTTTTTTCTTTTCTCTTAGTAATGGCTTAAGGCTAGGAAAAATTAGCCTCAAAAGAGGAGTTAAAAAAAGAGAAATGAGTCAGCTACTGTTGCTGATGATCAGATGGCTGATTCTCTAACTTTACTGTGGAAAATGAGAAAAATGGATTTTAAAGTAGCTTCAAAGCAAATTCACGTCTGCTAAAATATCTTTAAACACTGACACACTGAGGGAAAAAATACTGTATATTTAGTGGATTCTGTCTGACTAGTTAATTTTTCACCATTTCTACACTGTTTATCATTTATTTTATAATCATGTTAAGTAGTAAAGTCAGTGAATACATTAGAAAATGACATTATTAGAAAAGCCATACCATGGATAGAGTATTTTTGCATACAAATCTGAGACAACTAGTAAATATTATTATATTCCTTCTTCATGATTTCCCTTTAATTTTCCCCCGCTATGGGTTAAAGCAAAAGTTAGAAGCATTCAACAAGAATGAAAATTTATGTAAAGCCAAATGAAGTCTTCAAATGCAAGTTATTATTTTAAATTTTATTTAAAAAGAATACATGGAAAAAATATAACCACAAGGCATATACTTAGTAGATACACGTGCATGATTAAACACATTAACAGTACTGGATTAAAAAAAATTTAATTGGGTAATTTCAGAAATCAAGTTAACAAATCTACTGAAGAAGTTAACAAATTTTGTGATCAATGGGTTAGATAGGGCTTTATTAGACAGTCTAAAAGCACACATTAAAGATAAAGATGGGCTTCCCTGGTGGCGCAGTGGTTGAGAGTCCGCCTGCCAATGCAGGACACAAGGGTTCGAGCCCTGGTCTGGGAAGATCCCACATGCCGCGGAGCGGCTGGCCCCGTGAGCCACAATTGCTGAGTCTGCGCGTCTGGAGCCTGTGCTCCGCAACAGGAGAGGCTGCGATAGTGAGAGGCCCGTGCACCGCGATGAGGAGTGGCCCCCACTTGCCACAACTGGAGAAAGCCCTCGCACAGAAACGAAGACCCAACACAGCCATAAATAAATAAATAAATAAATAAATTTTTAAAAAAAAAAGGATAAAGATAATTTGGGAAGGAAGGGGATATTCACATAAAAAAGTGTTCTTTACAAAAAGCTATTATTTTCTTTTTAAAAAAATTTCTCTATAAAATCAATCATTTTACAAGGATTTTAATAAAGTGTTCTCTGTGCACATAAATGTTTTTTTGTTTTGTTTTGTTTTTGGTTTTGGCTGCACTGCGCAGCATGCAGGATCTTAGTCCTCTGACCAGGGATGGAACCTGTGGCCCCTGAAGTGGAAGCACAGAGCCTTAACCATTGGACCACCAGGGAATTTAACAAAAATTTTGCACAGAACCCCATTATTTATGAAGTATATAAATCTTAATCAGTCATCTCTCAGGAATCTATATTAGCAATGTTTATCATACAAATAAATAATCTGTAAAGGATCTATAATACTGTATTTTCTTTATTATTATTTTTTTGGCCGTGCTGCACTGCTTGTGGGATCTTAGTTCCCTGACCAGGGACTGAACCCAGGCCCTCCAAAGTGAAAGCGCAGAGTCCTAACCACTGGGCTGCCAGGAAATTCCAATACTATATTTTCTTGATTCTAAGAAGCAATATATTTTAAGATACTGTTTGATAAGTTTTTCAAGGGGAAAATTGGCACTACCATGTTAAATATGTGCATTGGTTTTAAGACATGGCAATTTCAGTGGCATTAAATTGTGGGAGCAAAAAGTACTACTTGGGAAATACAGTAAACTTTTTAACCAATCTCTTCAATCTTGTCGCTAAATTTTTTTGCCTGTGACCATAAATCAAAACTGACTGGATGCAAACTTTACCTCATTTCCTTTATATTGATCTTTTAACTTAATAACTGATAAACAAAGTCCAGAATCTTTAGGTGGATAAGTAACAAAGGCCAAAGCTGTGGACAAACTAGATTATTAATCCTGATAGGAAAGCTCTGGGATAGAATTCAGGTTTCCTTTTCACTATCTTATACTTTTAGCATTGTAAAGAAAAAGTCAAAGTAGTAAATCAACTATATTTCAATTAAAAAAAGAAAAAAAGAGTGACTTCCCTGGTGGTACAGTGCTAAAGAATCCGCCTTCCAACGCAGGGGAAGCGGGTTCCATCCCTGATCGGGAACTAGGATCCCACATGCCACGGGCAACTAAGCCCGCGTGCCACAACTACTGAGCCCACGCACCCTGGAGCCCGTGCGACAACTAAAGAGAAAACCCACACGCCACAACTAGAGAGAAGCCCACACACTACAAAGAAAGATCCCGTATGCCTCAACGAAGACCCCATGTGCCGCAATTAAGACACAACAGTCAAAATAAAGGAAGAAAAAAAGAAAAGAATCTGTCCATATCAAAAAATAAAGAATATGGGCTTCCCTGGTGGCGCAGTGGTTGGGAGTCCGCCTGCCGGTGCGGGGGATGCGGGTTCGTGCCCCGGTCCGGGAGGATCCCACATGCTGCGGAGCGGCTGGGCCCGTGAGCCATGGCCGCTGAGCCTGCGTGTCTGGAGCCTGTGCTCCGCAACGGGAGAGGCCACAGCAGGGAGAGGCCCGCGTACCGCAAAAATAAATGAATAAATAAATGAATGAATAAATAAATAAATAAATAAATAAATAAATAAAGAGTAAAAGAAAAAGTCAAATAAATAAAAATGATAACATAGCCACAAAAATAACCTGCTATTTCAGTCTCTGGCTCAGTGATCTTCACATAAGATAGTTAACAGGGTTACAAATAGGCTTGCAAATGTCCATCTAGACTATACATAGCAACTTCCAAGTGAATTGTGAACATTGCTCTGCTCAAGGCTATCACTTCTTTCTTTGCTCTAACATATCTTCCAGGAAACATAAATATAAATACCATGACCCTCTACAGCATCAAGAGAAGATGAGATTTCCCAAAGAGTATTTACTTAGAGAAAAGTGGGACAATGAAGAGGATCAAAGTGAATGTGAACGATAAGCAAAAAGCGATATAGAGAACATCTGGATACAAGTAAAATAGACTATTTAGTCTAATTTTAACACAGTTAATACAAGTAACATGCATTTTGAAAAACAGTATAGAGTGCCCAATAAATGGAAAGTACTCAGAAAAATGCCTAGGACATAGACATGTTTACTATAAATATCATTACTAGATTACAATAAATGAGAATTACTCACTCATTGTTGACTATTATATCCCAGTACCTAACACATTAGACAGTCAAATATTTATGGAATTAAAAATTTGTTGAATAAATTTTAACAAAACTGCAATCCATTAATTGTTCCAAGATGTATTTCATTGCTTTGGATTATCTGTAATTCTACAAACAAAAATCATTTTTCATTTTATATCACAGAATTAAATTTCACAAACTTGTATGGTTTGTGAAACCATAACTGGTTCTACATCATACCTATTTGGTTAGGTGTAACTATAACATCTTAAAACAATTTCTCATTTGCATGATATATAATATTAAAGACTTTTAGTACTGCAGTATTAATTTTTTTATGCTTTAAGTGCTCATGGAAACATACAAGCTAGCTCATCAACCTACCCCTAGAGATTTGCAGTTAGTCAGAAAAGGAAAAAATATCAAAAAATGTATTACATATACTGCAAGCAAAGATAAAACCAAGGCAACAAACAGAATTACATTCCTCCTTACCAACTACAAAGAGTTTGGGTTTTGAAGCTGTTTTTAGGTAGAATGTCTTAAATTTAGATCAGTTTTAACACAGAAAACTTAAGGAAGAGGAGGCAAACATGAAGCAAGAGGGAGCACAGGAACAGAGCAGCAAGACACAGAGCAGCAAAAAATTCTTACGATTAATTTTTTTAATTGCTTTCCACTGAATTCTTGAAACTCCCTTCGTGCACTCTTGGTTCAGTAAGGCTTCAATCTAAATAGATCACATTCACAACCCCCCTCAATAAGGTAAAAAGTCATGTTTTCCAAAAGGATGAAAAATCTAACTGCTCAGTCAAGAGACACCATTATACCTATGCCTGAAAGTAGCATGCCTATCATGAAGATATCATGACACGAATGTTTCCTATAACATCTCTCACTAGCTAGGTTCCTCCCAACTCCCCATTCTTCTCCCATACCTATCGATTTCTATGAATTAATTTTCTTGGCATTGGCCCTGAAGGGGCATGAAAAGCTTCCTCTAGCCCACCCACTTTCACCCTGAAAGCACTCCTGGCTTCTGGATCCCCCCCAAAACCACTTACATCCCTTATCCCTTTGCCATCTCGCCCTAACCTGTAACTGAACTTGACCTTCTCCAGTTTCTGCTTGCTCATCCCCTCCCAATCCACCTTACCACGTCTACCCCAAACCCTTGCCTCTTTTTGTCCCCTTGGCCTGCGGCTCCTCTCACCGGTGGTGACTTTGTATTTGTCAGAATCCACAGACCTCTAAAGGGCGCACTCAGACTGAGGGGCATTTGGTTAAACAACTATCCCTCTCAAAAATGCACTCAGTACCTAAACCTACATCTTCGAAACCGAAGTATGTCCCCCACCCCATTAGTCATCTGCTCACAGCCCTCCCTCTCCACCACTCCCCCCACGGGTTTCTCTCTTCCTACACGATTCCCAACTTCAAGCTCCACTTTCGCTTCCCACTAGAACCGACACAACTTCGGGCTATTTACTCCGCTCCTTCTGAATTTCTCCACACACCTCCCCCCGCCGCCCCGCTCTTTCCCGCCGAACCGCCGCGGCCGCCCACAGCCCCGGCCTACGGGGCCCTCGAGCCCCCGCCCCTCTTTCCCGAGACCTCGGGCGACAGTAGGCGCGCTGGACCCCGGGGAGGTCACCTTCTTCCTCCGCCATCGTCTCCGCGGAGGCCGGGTCGCCCCTCCGGCTCCCGCGCGGCCCAGAGTCTCCCGCCCTCCGTGTTGCGGAACCCCTCGGCCTCCCCAAGCCCACTCCCGGCCGCCGCGCCCCCACTTCCTGACCCGCCCCCCTCCGGTGTCGCGGCCAACCGCGTCCCCCCGGGCGGCCCTGGAACCAGAGTGCCGGGAGCGGAGGGCGGCCGGAGGGTTTGGCGGGCGCGCCTGGTCCTGCGCGGGCCGGAAGGCGGTTCTACGCGGAGTGGCACCGCCCACCGCTGGTGCTCCGAACCCTCTCTCCTGCCTCCCCCGCCCCCCACCGGAGGCAAGTCCGGGCGTCCCGCTGCAGTCCGTTCCCTCGCCCGTCCTCACCGTAAAGGTGGGCGCCCGAGCGGGCTTTCTGGGGCTTTTGTGGGTGGACTCAGGTAGTCAGAGAATATCCAGATCCATCCCGCATACCCGCCCCATTTTACAGAGAGGAAACTGAGGTGCAGCGAGTGTAAGTCACAAAGCTAGTCGGAGCCAGAACTGGAACCCAGGGCTCCTGCGTCCTCCGGGTGCTTTCAGAGCGAGGCAGAACCCTCTGGGTTGACGCGTTGGTTTAGTAAGCTGCTAGACATCTACAGGAAAGAAGCTTGTACTTGGAACTTAGTGTTTTTAACCACCCAAACTGGTTAAACAAATGTATTTGCATGATATTATTTTGAAGACAGTAATACTTATGGTCAGTGCGGGGGAGGGGTGCGTTTAGATATTCCACAACAATGGAACATAGTTTTAACTTGTTATACTGTTTGTCCTCACTTTAATTATATCTGGCATTCTCCAAATATACCAGGATCTATCTCCCTCAACAGTACTAAGAAGTAATTTAGGAACTGACAAAATGCCATTATAGAACGAGAGGAAAAAAGCACAAGAACTCACTGAAGTCATGGGGTTATTAAGGTTGTCCCATTCTTAGCAGGCAGCAAGAGTCTCCTTCCTTTATCAAGTTAGGGTATTTGGGGAGAAGCTATCAGTTTTCAGTGCTGTGCAAAAACAGTTCCAGGAACTCTTTTTATGCCTTTTGGTTGCTTGTAAATATGTCTTGCCTGTCAAACAGCACTGGACCAGGAGTTAGAAACACGGGTGGAAGATACCAGTTGCCCAGAAAAGGCCTGGGTCAAAGCAGAGAGAACAAAACTGTTGGTCTTTGAAAACCACAAGAGCCCACGTACACAGCAGCAGAATTCAGTGCCCAGCTTATCAGATGATAAGCAGGCAGAGCTCCACCTCATGTGAGAACAATACAGTGGCCACTGAGGGCCATTGTTTTCTAGGGTCTTGAGGTGATGACCATTCCTCCCATAGTTCCTTCATGATCACCTCAAGGACTTAATTGTAAATTTAAGTATAATTTAAATTATACTGCATGCTCTATACAGTAGTGGAGACAGAGAAAAAATAGCTTCTCAAAATCAAATGGAAACATGAAAGAAGAGAGATAAATATTCAGTCTTTAGATACTAATCAGTGGAATTGTGATTGTGTTCCTTAGTAGAAACATTCTTCTCTTGAACCCTAAACCTCCACATAAGAATAATGAGAATGGGTCATTTTATCCCTGAACCAGTGTAATTTTGCTATGAGAAAAATAAGACATTTTTTGTTCAAAATATCAACTCATCCAAAAAGATGTACCCCTAACTGCTCAAGATGTTGCCTTGCAGCTGGCCGTATAGCTGAGCGCTCAGTAAGTCATTCCATAACTCGATAAGACCAGCTGCTCCCAGATAGTAATGCACATAGCTAGTGGACACATGGTCCTAAGATAACTTCCGATTCGAATTTGATTGACCATTTTACGACTGCAAACCATGGGCTGCTAGTTTTCCATCCAGAATTTGAAGGGTCATTTCATTATCCTTTGCCTCATCTTGACCAATCCTAAACACCTCAAATTTTCTCAAATGGTCTTTTATTTACAGTCCACTCTCAAAGAACAATCTGATTTTCTGCCTCCTCTCTAGAAGTTTGAGGACCCCTTTAGTATGCAGTAGATATTTTTAGGGATTGATGTGAAATGCTTTGTTGTAAGTCTTTTAAGAAAATGTAGATTGGGAAGCTATTGTAGCAAACTGGGTTAAAAAAGTAAAGTCTTGAAATAAGGCAATGGAAATAAAAATGTTCAAAGAGAAGGGATTCAAAAGATGCTGGAGGTAAACTTACAGGGCCTAGTGACAAATTGGATGTGATAAATGATGAGTTGAAATGATTCCTAAGGTTTATATCTTAAAATTAATTATGTGCCTTCTGTGTGCCAAGTAGTTTGTTACCAGGATATGAGACAAATATAAAACAAAAGCCCCTGAAGACTAACCTACTTGAAACCAAAAAAATACAGGCAAAGTCTATTTCAAAAACATTCTTCTGTCCAATGCGTCACCTTATTACTAGTAACAGAACAATTAGTGTGAAATCTTTGCATTAGTTCAGCTCTTCTTCTGTTAAAGATATGGAACTCTGTTTCATCTTTATTTTGTCATAAATTTGTAATTATCCATTGATTAACATATTTAAATTATTTTCAAACACCATCTCCTTTGTGAAGTCTGAACCAAATATGATCAATTCATCTTTGAAAGCACATAACACTCTTACCACCATTATATCCAGGCTTGTATTTTGGTCATGTTTTATACCGTTGTTTCAACTCTTTGAAACACATTGTAGACAAATATTTTGGTAATTGACTTAAAAGTTGTCGACAATAGTATTAGCTGTGGGTGTCTTAGAAGACCAACATGATAAGCTGTATATTTTGCACGATCAACAAGAATTATGATTTGAAGCCGTTTTGTCTTAGCTTGTCACTAGTTCTACTTGTGACTATGGATTAATTTTTTTCTATGCCTTTTCTGTAAAAAAGGGGATGAGGGGCTACGCTGTCAGTTGCTCCTGCAGTTATTTCTCAAGCAGGCCTCACTTCTTCCTCATTGTCTGAAGCTATGCATCAGTGCCTCCTGAGTATATTTGCTCTATTATCACTCATAAGGATCTGCTGTCTTCCTTTTCCACTGACTGGGAGAACTACAATCATACAAACCAACAGAGTCAAACTGGGAACCATATAACCCTCCCTAGTGGGACACATTGAACAATGTGTGTTCTATTTAGATATTTTTGAATTAACATATTAAGCATCTTAGGACATTTTATAAAGTATGTTTTTTTTCTACAGTTAAAACTCCTCCAGGAAGAGATTTTTTTACCAAATTGATCATATGAAATAATATTCATAAATAAAGAAAAACATTGTTGGTACTAAGCGGCCTATTATCAAGATTTTCCCAGGCAAAGCTATTTTAGTAGACAAAGGTTGCTGTCTTTGGACCAAGTTTCCATCCTCTCTTCTTTCAGATAAGTAAGCTCTCCAAATATTTGTGAAATTTAGTTGAATTGACTATTAGAATTGCCAGGTAATATAGGACACTTTAGTATAACATGTTCCATGCAATACTTGGGCCAGACTTAAGCTAAAGATTATTTGTTGTGTATTGAAATTTCCATTTAATTGAGTATCCTGCTTTTGGTTTGATTTTTTGTTCCTCTGTTGACCCTATTTATGGATTGATACTGCCCCCTCAATGCTAGGAGCTCCCTAGCATTGATTACTCTTAGGCCTTCTGGGCACATGTAAATAATAGATTGAATTCTTTCTCATGATAGAGGAAAGGTAGTTAGATAGCAGATGGATTCTGAGTACCTCAATTATTAATTCAGGAAAGAATCTGCCATTCCTAATGCCCTGATACATGAAATTGCTTCTGCTCTCTTCCCACCCTACAAAGGGCTCCAGCTAGAACTGGATGGGTCTAGTGCAGTCCTGGAGCTGCCATTGAACTACTTCTTAGTCAACCAGCCAGTGCAGATGATTGACTGGGCATATCTAGACCTGCTGTTTGGAGGACTAATCACACTTCCAGAGTATAGGTATCTTAAAACCAAAAGCATACAGTGATTGTTGGGGGGTGGGGAATATTTCCCACCAATTATGACTTATCACCATAACAATTTGTGTGTAACAGAGTAATAGCCATGCTATTTTTTTAATACAGTAAAAAAACAAAAACCTGTTCATCAATTATGACATGATTTAAATATAGATAAATTTTTAAAATCTTGTTAGACTCCTACTAGATAGGCACTCTGGTTGAGAATAGGACCCTGAAAAGCCAGTAGTACTGTGAGTCCTGGAGATGGCAGAAGCAGCCAAAATCATGTTTAGGTAAATTTCACACCAAGCTCTCTCTTTGGATGTGTATATTAATGTGAAAGGCAACTCTCTGAATTTGTACCTCAGTGTAAAAAGCATACTATTAATAACTAGATTAATACTAACATTTTAAACATTTTTAAATGGTGCTAAAGAAAAACAAATTTTGATTTTTAACATTAAAATTTGTAAACAACTCTAAAAATAAACTGTATAAAGCACATTAGTTTTCACCTGCAGGAATGAACATACATTAATTCATTCAATAGATATTTATTGTATATATCCCAAGGGCTGGCTAGTCACTAAGGATACAGGGGGAAAGAAGACACATTTTACCTTGATGGAAGTTACAACATGGGGAGCAGATTATACGGAGATCTTACAGAGTCTAGTGAGTCAGGAAAGGCCTTCCTCAGAAAAGTAAGATTTCTGCATAGCAGTTAGTCAGTGAAGAGAGGAATAACAGGAAAAAAATGTGTTTCAGGCAGAGGAAACAAAAAGTGCATCATTCCTGCAAAGAACTGGAAAAAGTACAACAAAGTGTAGAGCATGAGAGGAAGAGTGCCTTGAAAAAAGCTCAAGAGGTAGGCAAGAGTCAGCTCATGCAATAGCATGCAGTCGTACATTTGGGTATTTTTTCCTACAGCAAATGGAAACCTTTAATAAAAAGATTTTAAGGGCACATAATCACTTTGTTTTGTTCTTATCACACATACACAAAAAATAAAGAGGGTGAGAGGAAATTTTTGGAGGTAATAGATATTGGTGGCATTGATTGTGGTGATGGTTTCACTATTATAACCTTATCTCCAAGGACTCCCCAAGTTGTGTATGCTAAATAAGTACAGCTTTTTATATCTCAATAACACCTCAGTAAAGTGGTTTAAAAAACATGTAATCAGATCTGTGTTTTTAATTTAAAAGATTGTTCTTTTCAAAAAGCATACTGGCAAGAGAGGAAAGCAGAATTTGATACAAAGAATCCAATACTGAGGCAAAGAACCAGTGAGAGTTACTGATGACTAGGATGGTGAGGAAAGGAAGTTAAGAATGGCTTTCTTACCTTTAATACCTGGTGGTATGCGGTGCTGGTTCCTGAAGTAAAGAGAACACAAGGACCAGCAGGTTTTTGGACACAGAAAGATATGTTCTTTTTTAACATGTTGAAATTGAAACGCCCAGAGAGACCTCCAAATGGAAATATCTGTTGCATTGTTGGGTTTAGAAGCCGGTATCTCCAAAGAAGCGTGTGGAAGTAAATTAGTGAGTTTGCCCAGAGAACAGATAGAGAAAGTGGCTGAGGAAGAAATCATGAGAAACACCATCAGGTAAGGAAGGATGAAAATCTCTCTCTCTCTCTCTCTCTCTCTCTCTCTCTCTCTCTCTCTCTCTCTCTCTCTCACACACACACACACACACACACACACACAGGCTGAGAACTGTCCAGAACCAGCTGAGAATTCCACATTGGTTTTTTTTGTAAAAAATGTTTCTAGTGCTTACTATCATATTGGTTTTATATGCATTATAAAACACTGGCTCAAATTCAAGTCTGTAATAAGCAGCTTTGTTACCCATTTATCAACATTCACTTTTAGTACAGCAACAATACATAGCTATTGAATAATTCAGCAGCTGAATTAATGGCATACTGGCAATAAAGTAAAAAGGCAGACCAAAGGAACACTATGAAGCACTACTCTGTGACCCTGTAACGATGGACTGTATTTGTGCTATGCTAGGAAAAGAGGAGCGGCTAAGCAATTAGGAGAGCACTAATCACCTCAACCTGTCTCCAGATCTTTATATTCTAGATCCTTTCCTGTACTTTCTGTGCAACCATGATATGTTTTTTTTTTCATACTTTTGATATTGTATTTATTTATTTATTTATTTTTATTTTACAAATTTAATCAGTTATACATATACATATGTTCCCATATCCCCTCCCTTTTGCGTCTCCCTCCCATCCTCCCTATCCCACCCCTCCAGGCGGTCACAAAGAACCAAGCTGATCTCCCTGTGCTATGCGGCTGCTTCCCACTAGCTATCTACCTTACGTTTGGTAGTGTATATATGTCCATGCCGCTCTTTCACTTTGTCACAGCTTACCCTTCCCCCTCCCCATATCCTCAAGTCCATGCTCTAGTAGGTCTGTGTCTTTATTCCTGTCTTACCCCTATGTTCTTGATGACATTTTTTCCTTAAATTCCATATATATGTGTCAGCATACAGTATTTGTCTTTCTCTTTCTGACTTACTTCACTCTGTATGACAGACTCTAGGTCCATCCACCTCATTACAAATAGCTCAGTTTCATTTCTTTTTATGGCTGAGTAATATTCCATTGTATATATGTGCCACATCTTCTTTATCCATTCATCCGATGATGGACACTTAGGTTGTTTCCATCTCCGGGCTATTGTAAATAGGGCTGCTATGAACATTTTGGTACATGTCAACCATGATATGTTTTACTTAACCTACCCTTCACTTCCTGGTCTATAAAAATAATAATAGGGCTTCCCTGGTGGCGCAGTGGTTGAGAGTCTGCCTGCCGATGCAGGGGACACGGGTTCATGCCCCGGTCCATGAAGATCCCACATGCCGCGGAGCAGCTGGGCCCGTGGGCCACGGCCGCTGAGCCTGCGCGTCTGGAACCTGTGCTTTGCAACGGGAGAGGCCACAACAGTGAGAGGCCCACGAACCGCAAAAATAATAATAATAATAATAATAATAATAGTGTTACCTACTGTAATAGGTTGTTGTGAAGATTCATTTAACCAATACAATGCTTTTTATTGTTGATCACACATATTCTCGGTGGTGTTTCTGGTTGTAGCTCATAGTATACTCTGCCAAGGTAATGATTACCAGCTTGGATTTTGGCTCCAAATATCCCTCCACCTTCCACGTAAAGGAATTGAGGGGAAGTACATTGAAATAAGGACATTTGCCCTTTAACTTAGGTCTAAGCTAGGGGCAAGTCAAGCTCTTTGTTTCTGAACCTTTTATCCCTCGGGCCACACTTTGGGATCTTGGCCTTCAAGATCTCACATAACACAAAGGAGGCAGCAAAAATGTAGAAAAACAATTTCTCCCTATGGCACCCACTCAGTGCTCTCTTACTCCTGAATTTCATCCTGGTGGCCTTCCAGTCCTCAAAATTTACATCACCTCCTGTCTAGTCTGTGGCTCATATTAGCACATGGGCTAGGGAATGGAGTACTGAGCAGAACTGTAGAGATTCAACCTCAAACAGAAGACATCCGGAAACTGAATTACTTCCACCAGTTCAGTCCTATTTATCCTCTTCCTCTTCTCAATAAGAGCGCTTCCTACCGTGGCCCAGTTTTTTGGTTTTTTTTTTTTTTTTTTTTTTTTGCTGTACGCGGGCCTCTCACTGTGTGGCCTCTCCCGTTGCGGAGCACAGGCTCCGGACGCGCAGGCTCAGCGGCCGTGGCTCACGGGCCCAGCCGCTCCGCGGCATGTGGGATCTTCCCGGACCGGGGCATGAACCCGTGTCCCCTGCATCAGCAGGCGGACTCTCAACCACTGCACCACCAGGGAAGCCCCCGTGGCCAAGTTTTAAACCTGGAACTCCATTTTACTCATGACCCAAAGAATTTGCTTCAAAATAATACAGCAGTGGGGAAAGTGGAAAGGAATATGGATAATCTATATAATTACATATAACCCTATATATAATAGATTATACAATTGATTACATAATCAATCTATAGGAATGACTGGTTTTGAGTTCATAATTGTTGAAGCTGGAAAGCGACATGGTGGTCATTATTCTATTTTTGTATGTGTTAAAAAAATTTTTCCCCAAAGAGCTAGGGGAAGCAGAGAGAGGAAGAGAAGTTGTGAAATCAACTATAAACCTAAGAGGTGGACCTTTAAGGTTTTTTAATATACTCAAGTCCTCTCTCTTCTCACTCTCTTCCTTCCCCACCAGCTTTACTCAATTCCATACCCTCCTGACTGCCTGTGTTCCTTTTCTGCCATGAGGAGGGCAGCTACATGAGGTGCTATTTCAAGGAGGTAAATAGGAAATCCCCTTAGCCCACGCAACCTGTTTTTCTTGAAGGCAAGGAATAGCCTGGACAATGTTAAATGCCTGCCAGAGACATCAAAGCGCAAAGGAACGTGCAGCAGAACCTCAGCTTGCCTAGAGAGCACTGTTGCCTCCTCGCAGATAACAGAGGCCCAAAGCTGAAGCACAAAATTGAAAGAAATTGCATCATTTTTATAAATGACATTGGCAAGGACTGAGACTGAAAAACTGTCTAGGTGAACCAAACTTCATTTGGTGAATGCTTAACAAGAACATGTACGTAGAAATGTACTAGACATTGAGGGAAATACAGGAACTTCCTGCCCTTGAGGTTATAGCCCAAATCTGGAAATGAACTCTATAAATAGAGTATATACATCAAATAAGTGATACTGACAATATATGTAACGCTAAAGTGGTGTAAGTCACACAAGACTTAACCAGGGTCCTAAAGAAATTTGGCTTAGAGAGAATATTGGAGAACTCAGCCTTAGCAAAGAGAGTAATTGGAATAAAGGAGGAGCATGTGGGATTCAGAAACACTAAAGTTCTAGCTCTTATTATACGGCTTTTAAGAAATGGCTTGGACTTCCCTGGTGGCGCAGAGGTTAAGAATCCACCTGTCAATGCAGGGGACACGGGTTCAAGCCCTGGCCTGGGAAGATTCCACATGCCACGGAGCAACTAAGCCCGTGCGCCACAACTACTGAGCCCACATGCTACCACTACTGAAGCCCGGGCGACTAGAGCCCATGCTCCGCAACAAGAGAAGCCACTGCAATAAGCCTGCACGCCGCAACAAAGAGCAGCCCCTGCTCGCTGCAACTAGAGAAAGCCCGGGTGCAGTTCAACAAAGACCCAACGCAGCCAAAAATAAATAAATAAATAAATAAATTTACAAAAGTCCTTAAAAAAAAATGGCTTATGTGGCTTGAATAGGTTTTCAAATTGTCAAGCAAATAGAGCCCTAGTAATAAGATGCAAGGACCACATATTAGTATCTATCTATCACTACCATAACTTAAGAATTTCAAAATCAAAGTCTCAGTGATTTATGTTCTAAGGATGGTTGTTTGATCTGTATCTGAAGTGCATTAATCATTGATAGCTTTTACAAATATTTATAGTAACTTAGATAAATATCCTACCACCTCAGGAAAAAAAGGCTTTACCCACCACACCCTTCCACCATTACCCTTAACTCTCCTAATAACAAAACAGAATGCAAACATTGAGATTAAACAGGCAAGTTTTATTATCAAATGTAACAATTCTACAAAAACTCAGTAGTATTGTAGTATTACTGCCTATCTTAAAGTCTTTCAGAGCTTTGGGCAGACAGCATCTTAAGGTAGCCAAGTATAAAGAACTATTTTTCTGATCTTAAGTGCCAGTTATCACCAATTTTCACACAAAATGGTTTTTCTTTTTATTTCTCCTACTGCAGTTAAAGGGCCATTGCTGGTCAGTGAAGAGGGAATGTTTGGCTCTCCATTCAAGGTGTTAAAGTAATGCAAAGTAAATAAAAATAGCAGCCACATGAATCTGCATGGCATTGCATCCAAGCTAAGGACAATATGAGTAAATTAAAGAAACGTGTGCACTCAATTAATCAAATCCTGTTTCCTCTTTGGAGTTACACAAGGCAGCAGTGCTATCTAGCTAGTGTCTAATATTGCACGTCTGGAGCATAAACACAGCGAAACACACAGTGCTAAACACTGACAGCATCAGTACCTGTGCTCACCACATCAGTGTTTACCTCTCAGTCTAGCATGCTGACTATAACCCTATGCTTTTAAAAGTTTTCATTATTTGACAGTTAAGGCATTAGAGAAAAAGTTTTAAGGCTATCTTAATATATACAAGCATTCACTTTCGTTAGTATATTGCTTTCTAGAATACACTGTTCAAATATCTCATTTTTGTGATATTAAAAACTATGGAATTCCTTATTAAAGTCCAAACCATCAATAATGGGAATAGTACAATATAAAATAATACATATGAAGCCATAATATTCAATTACAATTCAAACTAGAAATTACTAACCACACGTAGCTGCTTCATTTTTGGTTTTACATTTTGGCCCCTAGTTCATTCTTATTTACAACTGATACCTACTGAGAAAAAAATCCAACTTTTTAAACTATGTATGTTTTGTGGTGGGTGTGCCATTTCTTCTCACTTCTTCCAGGGTGTTTTAAAAATAGTTTCGGTGGCTTTTAACTGTAAGACATTGTGATGGCCAAGAGACTGGGAAAATATTAGTTTTATTTCTTTTTGTAAGTTTGTGACTTTATTCCAGGACCTTATTCTTGAGTTACTTAGGAAGAGCACGTGGTTGTGCAGAAGATGGGGAGAAAAGAGTGGGAACACACAAAAATGAAGCTTCCATAACAGAGTTCCTGATGGAGATAGTAGACACTAGTGGAGTTTTCTTTTTCCCCCAAGACTTAAAACTTAGGAAACACCTATGATGCCACGTTAGCTGGGAGTAATGGAGACACCCGATTTCAAATTCGCATTTTAAATGCCTATTTGCAATCAGCAAGGAGCCAAGCATGCTGCTTGCAATAAGAATTTGGCTTCACTGGCTCAAATTTTTCACTCCACCAAAAGATAGGGCACAGGCCCACTGTCCAATCATGTTTGCTGAAAATACTGCAGCCTGAGTGTAGACAAACTTCTCCTGAAGTTGCTAGAAGTTGTCTTATGTCTGAAGGTTTCAGGATCACCATACATCTTTCAAACACTGAAAAAAATGAACAAAAGGAAAAATTATAGTCTCTAAATTTTACAATTCTTAGTAGCCATAAAAAAAGAGATTCTCAATTCTAAACGGTCTGGAAAAGCCTTTAGGTAGTCCAATTTTTTATTTTACACAGACATAAGTGGGATTTACACAGCAAATTCTCAGGGAATACAGGGCTGACAAGTGAAGTTTATGTGATAATTGGCATTTCCACAATACCCTACCCTTTGGATTATCATGCGTGGGATAACGTGTGTGTTTTCACCTCCCCACTTAACTTTTTTGTGAAGAGACTATTCTCCTCATTCCTTATTCTGGGTCCCAAAGTTATCAGAACATTTTACTGATACTAGAGGTTTAATACCATTTTTAAAATAAATTAAACCATTAAGACAAAAATTTTAAATTAAATTCTAGTATAAGAAATTTAAAAAAATTTCAAACAAGAATATTTGTATCAGTAAGAAGCACTGAAAGGGGACTTCCCTGGCGGTCCAGTCGTTAGGATTCTTCACTTCCAATGCAGGGGGCGCAAGTTCGATCCCTGGTCTGGGTACTAAGTTTGCACATGCCGTGTGGGGTGGCCAGAAAAAAAAAGCAGCACTGAGGAATGACACTGACACTGTAGCAAACATGAGCTCTACATGTCAGTGACTAATCGATAAAAGCCACCTTTATGTGGATTATTTCATCCTTACAACCACCTTATTATATTACCATGTTATCCCCACTTTACAGATGGGGAAACTGAGGCACAGAGCAATTAAGCCAATAATTGGAAGATCTAGAATTTGAATGTAAATTGGTTCCACTGTGCTATTTTTCTTATACACCACACAAAATCTTTAAAATGAAAACTGTAACTAGGCATGTGTATACTTTGACATGTAAATGAGAAACAGAAATGAAGATAGAAATAAAGATAGCTGTTTGGAGTTCAGCCTTATTCATATGGCCAGTTTGTAACTGTGGTTAAGACTAGATTTGCTTTTAGAACAGATTCCAAAATTGGTAGAGATTTAGATTCAGGTACTTTAAGAACAGAGAAATCTTTATTCGTTAGAACTCATTTTTAAAATGTGGTTTACAAAGTGACCATAGTTAACATTTAGCTTTAAACATTATGCATTGAAACCTCCTCCTTGGTACAGACAAGAAAATCTCTATCACTGACCCGACAACATTATTGTACAATAACTATTCTGTCCTTCTTTTGGCAATAGCAACAGATTTTCCTTAAATGACTGCCCCTCACCCAATCTCAAGGCCACAAATAGGCAACTTTACTGCTGAGCCCAACAAGTGACTCAGATATAGCCAATAAGAGCCCTGCATATCCTTGGCCACAGTGGTTTCAGAGATGGACTTAAAGTGGGGCCAGTGACACTGAATTCCTGGCTTCCTCTGGACTTGCAATGGAAGGGTGGGAAGGCAGGAGTTGCTGGGGGTACGTCATGGAGAGAGTTTGGCTGAGAGTGAGCCCTTGGATCCAGCCAAGTCAGTCAACTCTGGACCTGTCTGTTATCAGAGTCAATGAATTCTACCTTCCTCATTCTCAGCCCATACTATTAGTATTCTAGTAGGAAACCATTGTAGATGCTGAAAATTATACCTTCATATTTTGTCAAAATGTGGAAGAGTTCAGAAGAAATTAAAAGTTTAACCTTCTCAGACCTGCCTTTTAATCCCAGTGGTATCCAATGGAATTTTAGCATTTAGCAATGAGCACATTCCTAGCTGCCAGCAAAAAAATAGAAAATCTCATACAAACAAGGAGAAAATGTTTCCTATTCCCCTTTAGCTGCAGAAAAGCAAACACTATTATGCAAAGACAATTTTGAAGCTACAACTGCAAGTATCCACAAATCAGTCTTTCCTTTCTAGTAAGGTCTGTGTTAAAACATACAATGTTGTATTTTGCATTAAACTGTCATTAAAAGTATTATGTACAAAGAATTCTTTTAAGATATCTGGATTTCACCAACTGGTGTTATGCCCTATGGAATGAACCTAAACCTCTTAAAAAAAAAAAGCTTGCAATTCTGATTAGTTGTAATATTTTATTTCCTCCCAGTAATTCTGACATCTCTTTTCTGAAAGCATAATTCATAGGTGAGATTTTTTTGTTAGGACAGAAGAACAGTTTCTTCTTCCTTATAGTAAAGCTAAAATAAAACCCATAACTCAGATTCTTTAATCAAAGAAAGCCTGTTTCTCATTTAAATCAATACAATCAGCATTTATCTGTTGTTCTTACCCATTTTTATAATACTAGTTGGAGGAGGAAGACAGAAGTTTTGTCTAATTTTTTTTTTTTTTTTGCGGTACGTGGGCCCCTCACTGCTGTGGCCTCTACCGTTGCAGAGCACAGGCTCCGGACGTGCAGGCTCAGCGGCCATGGCTCACGGGCCCAGCCGCTCCGCGGCATGTGGGATCTTCCCAGACCGGGGCACGAACCCACGTCCCCTGCATCGGCAGGCGGACTCTCAACCACTGCGCCACCAGGGAAGCCCAGTTTTGTCTAATTTTGAAAGCTGCTTTTTTTAATCCAAAAGATACCTTGAAGGACTTCCCTGGTGGTCCAGGGGTTAAGACTCCATGCTCCCAATGCAGGGAGACCAGGTTCAATCCCTGATTAGGGAACTAGATCCCACATGCCGCAACTAAGAGTTTGCATGTCGCAACTAAAGATCCCACATGCTGCAATGAAGACCCTGGGTGCCCAAGACCCGGGTGCAGCCAAATAAATAAATAAATAAATATTTAAAAAACAAAACAGAACTGAAATCTCTAAAATCAAGCAAACAAAAACAAACAAAAGGTACCTTGAATTTTTTGGCCAAAAACTAAAATATTGATCCAAAAAAAAAAGATTTTTCAATCCACAAATTAATCTAAACTATACACTAAGAGACCAAGTATAAAAAACACTCTTCAAATGAGAGTTACATGGAGATTTTGTTTTGTTTTGCTTTTTTGCATAAAATTTAGCTGTTGTGAGAATACCAGGCTTAATATATTGCAAGAATCTCCAAAAATACCTAGTATACAGACAAAAGTTTTCACAAAAAAGCAAAGAAAACTATAAGCACTTTATCTTGACTTCCCAGCTTTCAGAACTGTGAGAAAGTAAATATTTGTTGTTTATAAGCCACCCAGGGCTTCCCTGGTGGCGCAGTGGTTCAGAG
This sequence comes from Mesoplodon densirostris, assembly GCF_025265405.1. Lineage (NCBI taxonomy): Eukaryota > Metazoa > Chordata > Mammalia > Artiodactyla > Ziphiidae > Mesoplodon > Mesoplodon densirostris. The sequence continues at coordinate 52,749,198 of NC_082673.1, read as the reverse complement.
TCCGCCTGCCGATGCAGGAGACATAGGTTCGTGCCCCGGTCCGGGAAGATCTCATATGCCGCGGAGCGGCTGGGCCCATGAGCCATGGCCGCTGAGCCTGTGCTCCGCAACGGGAGAGGCCACAACAGTGAGAGGCCCGCGTACCGCAAAACAAAACAAAACAAACAAACAAACAAACAAAGCATATAAGCCACCCAAATCCATCGAATTGCGTTAGGACAGCCTGAATAGATGAAGCCATTTACCAAATGATCAAATTGATACCACCAGGGAGGTCATGTGGGTATAGTACAACAGATATTATGTATCATGAGATCTAATGAGAGGGGCTCTTCACCTCTATGTATTCTTTCCTAACACCCATTACCCCAGCCTCATCACAAGAAAAACATTAAACAAATTCAAACTAAAGGACAGCCCATAAGACTTCAAAAGCAGCATAACTCAGAATTGTCAAGGTCTAGAAAATAAGCAAAGACTGAGAAACTAACACAGGCCAGAGGACACTAAGGAGACAGGCCAACTAAATGTGAAATCCTAGACTGGATCCTGGAATAGAAAAAGGACATTAATGGAAATACTGGTGAAATATGAAAAATGTCTGAAATGTAGATAGTAGTCAAAAACATAGCCTGTGTAATGATTATTGTGATCATAGCAACAAAATAGTTATTTGTATACAAAAGAACTTTAGTTTGTATAACTGTATATTCATTAACCCATCTAATTCTCACCCCCCAAAATTGTTACATATGTAGAAGAGATTTTTTCCCAATTTTTACAGAGGAGGGAAATGTCACCTCTAAAGAATTATCATCTCCATATGTATGCAAAATATAGTTCTAAATATAGTTAAGAAGCACTTGTTGACAGATTTAAATTTATGAGCTGACCCTGCCCCTTTGAGATCCTAGGAGTATGAGACTTGGAACTCACAGTGAAAGTGGGGGGTACAAGAACACTGGCCATCTGAGGAGGCATTCTTTCCAGCCTGCCATCACAATCTCCTTCTCTGGAGGGAAACTTGGGCATCTTTAATAGACTAGGAGCTGTCCTTGGGGGTCTTTTATGACCAAAAAAAAGAGGCATATCTACAGTAGTTCTTGGGGCAGTCAACAAATATTGGCTGGTTTGAGAGGACTAGGCTACATGAGAAGACAGATAGTGTGACTTTTTTCTTTTATTGATTGATTGATTGATTGATTGATTAATGGCTGTGTTGGGTCTTCGTTGCTGTGCGTGGGCTTTCTCTAGTTGTGGTAGCGGGGGCTACTCTTTGTTGCAGTGTGCGGGCTTCTCATTGCAGTGGCTTCTCTTGTTGCAGAGCACGGGGTCTAGGCACATGGGATTCAGTAGTTGTGGCTCGCGGGCTCTAGAGCACAGGCTCAGTAGTGGTGGTGCACAGGCTTAGTTGCTCCGTGGCATATGGGATCTTCCCCGACCAGGGCTCAAACCCGTGTCCCCTGCATTGGCAGGCGGATTCTTAACCACTGCGCCACCAGGGAAGCCCCAGTGTAACTTTTTACCAGACCTCACTATGGGCTTTGGCTACCTTTATCTGATTCTATAACCAGCAGTGACACTGTTCTTTCAATAAATTTTTAGAGCACTGTATTAGTTTCCTGTGGCTGCTATAACAAATTACCACAAATTGGTTGCTTAAAACAACAGAAATTTATTCTTACAATTCTGGAGGCCAGAAGTTAGAAATCAAGGTGTCAGCTAGGCTGCACACCCTCCAGAGGCTGTAGGAAATAATCTACTCTTGGCTTCTTCCAGCTTCTGGTGGCTGCAGGTGTTCCTTGGCTTGTGTCCACTTCATTCCAATCTCTTTCTCTGTAGTTACACTTCCACCTCCTCTCTTATATGTGTCTACCTGATCTCTTTCTGCCTCTTTCTTGTAATTGCACTTAGGGCCCACACAGGTAATCCAAAATAAACTCCTCCTCTCAAGATCCTTAATTTATATCTTTTGCCATGTAAGGCAAGTCACAGGTTCCAGGGATTAGGATGTAAACATATATTTTCGGTCACTGTTCAGTTCAATGCAAGCACTTACTCTGCTGTGCTCTTATTTGCCCAAAGGAAAAGAGCACCAAGACTGAAGCTAGGAGTTATTGGTCTTTTTATCAGCTTGGTCACTAGCTGTATGACTCTGTGAAAGTTGTCTAACCTCTCTGGATTTCATCTCATCTGTCAAATGGGGTCAGGGTACCTGTCCTGATGCCTCACAGGGCTGTGGTAAAACTCGAATGAGACTGCAGATATAAAAGTGCTCTCAGAGCGTAAGCCACTCTATTGGTGTCAAAGATGACTGGTGATGATGAATTTGCTATTCATATGGATGAGGAGAAAAATATACAAATATACAGTCACAATATAAGGTTAAGGGGAAAGAAACAGGCCTAAAATTCCTTGAGGGCATACAAAAAAAGGAGCTGAAAGGAACTATTCACTGTGGTTATTTCTGGATGGTGGGATTATTTGTGATTTCCTTGTACCTGTCTATATGTTCCAAATTCTTTATACTAAGCACACAATACGTTTATGATCCTTACTTCCTAGGGTTGTTAACTAAATGAGATAACTTATGTTCAGTATTTCACATAGTACTCGATGTGAATTTTTATAAATCCTCAATATAAAGGCAGATTAATCTGATGTTATAAGAAAATGCAAAAGTCTGGATTGTAACAAAGCAGCTGATATGTTATCCTATCATGACCCCAAATATACAATACATAGATAGAATTAGAGGTACTGAGTAATGGTCATAGTCAATTTAACATTTCTAATGTAATTTCAAAAGGTTCCATTTCTAGTCAGATTTTTTTGCTTGTTTGTTTTCTTTTGGCTGCACCACGAGGCATGCAGGGTCTTAGTTCCCAGACCAGGGATCGAACCCTGGTCCCGGCAGTGAAAGCACTGAGCTCTAACCACTGGACTGCCAGGGAATTCCCCAATTCTAGTCATTTCTTATTCAAAATACTCATTTTACAATATGAACAATATGCTTGTCAAGTTCACAGACAGCATCAAGGGGTTAAATAAAGAACATTTGAAAAGACAAAGTATGAACCAAAAAGAACACCAACAGGTTAGAATAATGTGCTCTCATCACTGTGAACTAGACTAGAAAATACCCCATTCATACTACCTCGTATCTGGGCATGCTCTTTGATAGTACCAAGATATCTTGAAACTTCACTGAAAATGGCAGAGAATCAACACTTCCAACCCAGAATGGGGGGCTTTACAACTTCAGAATGAGAGGCTAGGACTATAACTGTCATTTCTCAAAGATGACATTGCACTGGCAACCTCTTTTCTAATTTAGAATCCATGTGGTTGAAGCCCACATGGTCCTTGGCCATGAAAATGGCTACAAAATTTGAAAATGACATGCCAGCAAACCAATTTCTGCAAACCCAATATTAAAAAATGAAGAAATAAGCCACACCAATTCCAGACCATGTCCTTATAACTCTATCTCTTTTGAGGAGACTCATAGGCAATGTCAGTATCCTTTAAGGGAAGTTTATAGATTAGTGGGGTGGGGGTGGGGTGGCTCGACTATCAGGATCCCTTTCTTCTGGATTTAGTTTAAAAGAGAAGAAAGACATGCAACAAAAACCTCACAGTCATTTTGGAATGGAGCATATTTAAAAGTATACCCAGATGAAGCTTAAAACCATTATGCTAAGTGAAATAAGCCAGTTATGAAAGGACAAATATTGTGTTATACTATTTATAAGGTACCTAGAATAGTCAAACGCATAGAAACAGAAAAGAGAATAACAGTTCCCAGGGTGCTGGGGAAAGAGGGAAAGGAGATTGTTTAATGTATTTAGAGTTTCAGTATGAGAAGGTGAAAAAGTTGATGGTGGTAATGTTTGCATAACAATGTGAATGTACTTAATGCCACTGAACTATACACTTAAAAATGATTAAAATAGTATTATAATATATATTACTTTACCACAACATTTAAAAAAAATGAAACTAGGAAAAAAAAGTGTAACCAACTCGACAGAATTATCCTATGACTCAGTGATTCTACTCCTAGATATATACCCAAAATAATTTAAAATACTCAAATATTTGTACATAATTGTCCATATCAGCACTATTTACAATATCCAGAAGGTAGAAATAGCCCATATGCCCATCAACAGATAAATGAAAGAAACAAAATGTGGTATAGCCATACAATGGAATATTATTCAGTCACAAAAAGGAATGAAGCACTGATACACACTACAACGTGGATAAACGTCAAAAACGTGAAATGAAGCAGATTGGTTGCCTGGGTCTATGGGGAGGGGAAATTGGGAGCTACTGCTTAATGGGTATAGGATTTTCTTTCAGAGTTGATAAAAATCACTTAATTGTATACTTTAAAATGATTTATTTTATGTTATGTGATTTTTACCTCATTTAAAAAGAAAAACAAAAGAAAGAAAGCATACCCAACCTGTATTCCACATGATATGAATAAATTTCCAAATGGAAAAGTATTTCCATATATGTTGCCTAGATACTATCTACTTAGATGACAAACTTAATTCCAGTCTCCATTCCTTCTAAGATTTCTGACATTCTTACATCACATAAAGGGAAGATGGCAACTGCCACCTGACTTCTAAAACACACTTTGAGATTCTTGACCTCTATTTGTTTGGCCCTTTATAATTTAACTTTCACATCATAGAGCCTTACCTTCTTTTCTGAGGATGGTCTAACTGCTGGGGCCCTTAAATACAAACCCATTCTTTGGATAGAGTCCTGGCCTGGTCATTTGTGTGTACAAGTCCATCCTCGGTTGCATACTAAAATTCAAGTTAAAACAAACAGGATCAAAAGATGGACAAACTGTCAATATGGATGGTTAGTATTTCAACTGAATAGATCTACCAGTGGAATTATAGGACATTTAGACCACAGGAAACAAGTTAACGCTGATACAAGCCATATATGTAACTGCTAATCCCAAGTCATCATTTCTTACTTAACACGTCTAAATACCATAAAAATCCCTACTAGGAGGGAAGTTAGATTGAGCACATGGATAGAAAAAGAACATCATACTGCAAAGCCACCAAACACTTCAGATCTTGATAATAGTACAGTTTCCATCACACCACAAGTGCGACTAGATATCAAATATTTGAACACCAACTATTTTCAAGGTATTCTACAATAAGCCCAATATCTCTATATAACTTGGTGAACTTTAAATAGTATTAGATATATTTGTAATACCAACCTAATTCTCTCAGCAGTGCAGCAAGTAAAAAGCAGTGAGAGGCCCAAGGAGATAATGAATAAAATCAGTACTTCGAGGAGAAACAAAAACTAGCACTACTGAAAATGCAAAGCCATTGACAGTAGAGGTTAATGCAAAGAGCAAATGAAAAAGTTAAAGGACTTATATAAGGATACCTAACAGCCCATTTCAGAATAAGAGGCCCACCAACTAAAATATAGACACAGATTTATTTCCATGACCAGAATGACATCCTCATCACCAAATATTTTTATAGTAGTCTTTTAGCCTTTGTAAATTCAATCCTCATTCTATTAATCTCATTTATCAAAATGGGCCTAACTCGGGTACTTTTACTTTACAAGAATGCAGACTTGATAGCAGAACCCATGTCCTGCATCTTGCTTTAGCATCAGAATTCTTCCCTTTTTGTAAATCCTTGCCCTTTCCAACTTTACAGCCTCCTTGACCCCAAATGAAGTATGGAAACATTAAGTTGGAGTAGTTTTATAGAAAGAATTTTGCTGAGGATAGAGGAAACATACATCCAAAAATTAAAAAGAACATTTATAAAGATGACACATGCCATTTTATATATAATATATATATTTTAAAAGACAGAAACAGAAACCATTAAGAGATTTCATTCATTCAACCAATTATTACCAAGGATTTGCTTAATTACATAAGTAAATTATATAATTATGTAGTATGAATCATAAGTAACCAAAAATCAAATGAAAACCTCCCATGAAATCAGCAACAGCAATAAACGCACTATAGGTAAAGACAGACACAGATTACACTTGAGAACAAATTTTTTTTAAAGCCATCCATTGATTTTTGTCTTGTGACAAAGCCATATTTAAAAGAATCTAGACTCTCATGGTTAGCGGCTATTACTAACATAACTGAGAATAGGCAAAAATAAATAAGGCAAGGAAGGACTCAAAGGCAGTAGAAAATATAAGCTTTTATGTAAGAGTGATATGAAATTAGGTTATATACAGAGATTTTGAAAGTATGCATTGTAACTACCTTAAAGCTCAAACTACTGAAGAATAATATGATATACTGAATTAGATAATTCAGGTTCCTATGTAATCCTACTTTATTGATCCAGTTCATAAATTCCAAGCACTTCAGAAACAAAGGCAAATGCCCTGAGACAAAATAATTTCACAGAATCTTTGTGCTTATGATTATACTAGGTCTGCTCCAACCTTGAATGATTCCCTAGAAGCTACTAGAAGATAAAATAACTTCAGGGACTTCCCTGGCCACCTGGTGGTTAAGACTTCCAATGCAGGGTGTATGGGTTCGATCCCTGGTCGGGGAGCTAAGATCCCACATGGCTCGTAGACGAAAAAACAAAACATAAAACAGAAGCAATATTGTAACAAATTCAATAAAGACTTTAAAAATGGTCCACATCAAAAAAATCTTTTAAAGAAGTAAATAAAAATTTTAAATAAAATAAAATAACTTCAGTCTGTAGCAGTTTGTCTTAATTTTGAAGCATGTCAATCTTTTAGCCATAAATCTAGAAATAGCTGCTATTACGTGTTTGTGGTATAATAAATACCCACAAAAGCTAGCCATGGCACTCTTCATAGTAAGAGCAATTTTGCTTACTCTCATAATCAATATATGTGTATGACCACTTAATTCTATTCAGTGTGAATGTAATAAAAGTTAATTAGTCAAAACAAAAGAAATTAATTCAACTGACTACTAAAACCTGAAACTTTGCTTATACTTTCTAGAACTGGAAAACCATGGGAGAAAATACAAAACTCATATGTATTCCCCATGAGATTAAATCATCTTTTCAATAGCCTTCAGTAAAATTATCTACTCTTTTTATAATCTAGTGAATCAGATACAAAGTTCGGAAAGTAACATTTTTATTCCTGTAAGGGTTTCCAACAGGCAGCATAATTGTTTAGGGAAGAAGTAAAGTATCTATTGATCTCTGAAAAATAGCTTACTTCTGGAAAGAATGTGCTAAGCCAAGCAGTAAAAAAAGATAACTTTTGTCCACCTTCATTCAGTCTTTCACTATCAGACACTGATTTTCTTCATTTGTCAAAAAATATCCCATCATGGTAACTTGGTAGGTTCGGGGCATCCCCACTGACATCATTTTAGCTGAGCTCCACAACCCTCCATGATCCATGGATACCAAGAGCTTGTAAACCTGTTCTAAGAGTGAAATGGCACCTGCAGGCACAGCCCTTATCATGCTGTACTGTAAATGCTCAAGGGCTATTTTAGGATTTGATGATTATGCCTACAAGTGCTTCTCAACTCTGAAGACTCAAGCACGGCTCAGCTCCAGGAGGAAAGACCATTTTTGCTTTTAGTGCAATTAAAAGGCTGCAAGATACTGATTTTCAGACATTGCAGGAAAGGAAGGAGTTTGGGTTCTAACCATGTGATTTAAGGAAGGAAAGGTGTCCGCTCAGGTGAGATGACAATGAGAAGATTTTGCTTGCTGTTAAGGAGCTCTTACCAAGATGTTCTTAAGTCAAAGAACAGCTGATGGACACAGACAGTCGTAGAAAAACTGACAAGAGTAAATATCAGTTTCACAAGAATTAATAGATCATAAAAGACTCACTGAATATCTTATAGCTCATTTTAAGGAGTTACCATCTAAAGATTTACTGAGTCACCCTTATTTTTCCAGATTAGGCAGAGAGGCCTCAGACTACTTTTTAAATATTCCAACTCCACGTCTGAGGAAAATTCCTTCTTAGCCAATCTTACTATAGATAGAAACACCCAAATCACTGTGTGCCCTAAATAGCTTTCTCAAAGCAGTCCAATTGGAAAAAAAAAAAAAGCATCAAGAGATTAAGTTGGGGCTTCCCTGGTGGCGCAGTGGTTGAGAGTCCGCCTGCCGATGCAGGGGACATGGGTTCGTGCCCCGGTCCGGTAGGATCCCACATGCCGCGGAGCAGCTGGGCCCGTGAGCCATGGCCACTGAGCCTGCGCGTCCGGAGCCTGTGCTCCGCAACGGGAGAAGGCCACAGCAGTGAGAGGCCCACGTACCACAAAAAAAAACCCCAGAAAACAAAACAAAAAATAGATTAAGTTGAAGTAATTAAAACAGCATGGAAAGCCACAATCCTATTAAAGGGATGAGTTTGAAGTTAGCACTCAGACAACTAGTCCCCCTGACTTTGACTCTGGTTCTTCATAAAGAAAATCTATTTATTAACACGTACACATGAGTTTCAGAGGATTTGCTTCTTTCCTGGCTGCATTCTTTAGGCACATCAACTTAAGTAATAAGGGCACTGAGTATTTTTCTTCTTCAAGGTACTGACCTGGTAACCTTGGAAGAAGTTAAGAATTTCCTTAACTCCAGTATTGTAGGCCAGGCCCTGCATTCTGACCACCGTGCCAGGCTGTGGAGGGACACCGCTAAGATTAGCAGCTGTAGGGAAGTAGCCAAGACTATTGGGCGAACCTGGGGGGCTAAAGGGAGAGAAAGCACAGTGAACCAATAGAAATAGACAATGTCTAATATTTACTCTAAAAACATTAGTTACTTAAGGAAATAGACTTTCTCAAGGTGATCTTTCTTAGAATTCTCAGAGTTATCTCTCCCAAGACAAGTACACCATAGCTATTCTGTCCCACAGTTCCACAAAAGCCAAAAGTTGAAAGATAGAAGGGTTAATGCAGAGTTAAATACAGTGTTTCCCCAAAGATCCAGTTCTGTCTGAGAGTCCTAAATGAAGGAAGGAGAGAAGGAAACTTGTGCAGCCACTCAACCACAAAGCACCACTTCCAAAGCCTAGCTCACTGATGATTAACTGGCTAGTTATCAGGAATATTAAGGCATGAAAAGGCATGAACACAAAGGAATAATAGAAACCATAGCCACAAAGACCAAAGAGTATACAAAATGACTGCTCCAAAGAATAGACTGTTTTACTGCTATACACAAATGTACAACACAGTAAGTACAGCATAATATGACAGCAAAGTACTATAGCACCCATGAGTTACTGCTTCCAACCTGACTGAAAAAAAATGTGTGGGGGGTGGAAAGGAACAAGTAAATTAGAAGGGATGCATAACAAACTACATCAACCACCATTAACACGAGGGGAAATTGATGATGGGTCCTCTTTGTGTATCTGGGGCAATTACCTCCAAGGAACAAAAGCCACACGAATAGCTAATAATTCTTCTTTTTTAAAAAAATGTTTATTTATTTGGCCGCACTGGGTCTTAGTTGTAGCACTCAGGATCTTCATTTCCACGTGCAGGATCTTTAGTTGTGGCAGGTGGGATCTAGTTCCCTGACTGGGGATCGAACCCGGGGCCCCTGCATTGGGAGCCCAGAGTCTTAACCACTGGACCACCAGGGAAGTCCCCCTAAGCATCCTTTGTGTGGTAACTCAACTAATTACTAGATTATGAAATTAGTTTCACCCTGTCCCTAAACCAATCTGCTTCCTACCACAGTTAGTTGCTAGATACCCATATTTAAAAATATATACACATAGGGAAAATTTTTTTTAAAGTAGTCATTAGCTTAAAGAGCAATAAAGACCCACAGCTTTAGATTATTAACTCTTATAAATCATTCTAAGTAAGTAATTATCCCATTTCAAAGACAAGTAAACACATAATGGAAGGGACTAAAAATCTTTGACATTATCTATCTTACATAATCCTAACTGATGGGTTAATAGGAATGATACCAGATAGTGAATCCAGTCCCAGACTCCATTTTAGTAGCACAGTAACCTTGAGCAAGTCACTTAATGTCTCTGAACTCCAATTTTATCATTTGTTAAATGGGGATTACACTTCCTAGTTTCTCAGAATTGTTCTTCAGCTTCAATGATTTAACATGTCAAATTACTCCACAAACCATAAAATGCAGTAATTTGTTGTTCTATTATTATTCTCACTCTTGCTATTTCCATAATCATTCTTCCATTTCATTTCTAAAATATGGGAGCCTGAAAATATTACTTGACATCAAGCTGCCCATAACTTGTTAAGTCTCTAAAACAGTGATTCTCAACTTGTCTGAATATTAGAGTCACTTGGTGAGATTTTTACAACTCTCTGAGGAGAGTCTCTTTAGAGATCAAGAGTCAATCTGTGTGTAACTGTCAGAGCAAAGAGAGGGAATGCTGAACTTTACGCCTGAGAAGGACTTAAGCCATCATTTAGCTACACCTCCTCATTTTTACAGAGATGGAAATGGAAACTAAGAGTTAAATAATTTCCCAAAGGTCACACAACCAGTTAGCTCTTCACAAAACTGAAGAACTACCCAGATTTCTCAACTTCTAGTTCAGTGTCTCCCCCCTATACAAGCACCACTCATTCAAAGACCATATTTGCTCATGTCAAATGCCTGATAGATACTAACACTAATACTCAAAGACTATCAAGACTTCTGTGTATTGTGCTGAGTTACTCTGACTTTCCACATTGGATATGAAAATCAGATCATTTCCATAGTACACAACTTACTTCTATGACTCTGACCTGGCATATTCTATGCCTCTGGTTAAAGATCTCTTATAAATTAAACCTAGGTATCTAGTATTGGGTTGGCCAAAGAGTTCGCTTGGTTTTTTCCGTAAGATGGCCCTAGTAGCACTTAGTTGTCTTAACTTCATTTGAAACAATTTTGTTAGATTGCATTGTGACAGCTGTCATATCAGCGTGCATTAAAAAAAAAAAAAAAAACCTTATCAAAGTTGGTGATTTTTGTGTAGCTATTTTAATATTGAAGATGGGAGAAAAAAAAGCAACATTTCCGGCATATTATGCTTTCTTATTTCAAGAAAAACGCAACTGAAATGCAAAAAAAGATTTGTGCAGTGTATGGAGAAGGTGCTGTGACTGAGCAAACATGTCAAAAGTGGTTTGTGAAGTTTCGTGCTGGAGATTTCGAGCTGGAGATTTCGAGCTGGGTGATGCTCCAAGGTTGGGTAAGACCAGTTGAAGTTGATAGTGATCAAATCGAGACATTAATCGAGAACAATCAATGTTACACCATGCAGGAGACAGCCGACATACTCAAAATATCCAAATCAACTGCTGAGAATCATTTGCACCAGCTTGGTTATGTTAATTGCTTTAATGTTTGGGTTCCACATTAAGTTAAGCAATAAAAACTTTCTTGACCATATTTGTGCATGCAATTCTCTACTGAAACATAACGAAAACTTTTTTTTTTTTTTTTTGCAGTACGCGGGCCTCTCACCGTTGTGGCCTCTCCCGTTGCGGACCGCAGGCTCAGCGGCCATGGCTCACGGGCCTAGCCGCTCCACTGCATGTGGGATCTTCCCGGACCGGGGCATGAACCCGTGTCCCCTGCATCAGCAGGCGGACTCTCAACCACTGTGCCACCAGGGAAGCCTGAAACTGTTTCATTTTAAAACAAATTTGTGACAGGTGATAAAAAGTGGATACTGTACAATAATGTGGAATGGAAGAGATCGTGGGGCAAGTGAAATGAACCACTACCAACCACACCAAAGGCCAGTCTTCAACCAAAGAAGGTGATGTGTGTATATGGTGGGATTGGAAGGGAGTCCTCTATTATGAGCTCCTTCCGGAAAACCAAATGATTAATTCCAATAAGTACTGCTCCCTATTAGACCAACTGAAAGCAGCACCCGACGAAAAGTGTCCGGAATTAGTCAACAGAAAATGCATAATCTTCCACCAGGATAACACAAGACTGCATGTTTCTTTGATGACCAGGCAAAAACTGTTATAGCTTGGCTGGGAGGTTCTGATTCATCTGCTGTATTCATCAGACATTGCACCTTCAGATTTCCATTTATTTCGGTCTTTACAAAACTCTCTTAATGGAAAGAATTTCAATTCCCTGGAAGACTGTAAAAGGCATCCGGAACAGTTCTTTGCTCAAAAAGATAAAAACTTTTGGGAAGATGGAATTATGAAGTTGCCTGAAAAATGGCAGAAGGTAGTGGAACAAAACGGTGAATATGTTGTTCAATAATGGTCTTGGTGAAAATGAAAAATGTGTCTTTTATTTTCACTTAAAAACCAAAGGAACTTTTTGGCCAACTCAATACCTTCAAAATACAACCAAGATAAAATAAAAGTTATCTAACTAGAAATTTAAGGCTATAAATGACAATTATGTTCAGCGTCTGTAGGGTAGCACCTACTCCAATGAAGCCAAAACACAATACAATTGGGATTCAATATTTATTCTTTGCACTAGGATTATCTGCTGTAGACAAGATATCTTAAGAAAAATTAAATAATCTGTTTCTACCTGACAGGGCATGAGAATAAGAATTTTTTCTCAACCTAAATTCCAGGTCTTTCAGATTACTGAAATAAAAGACAGCAAGAAATAAAGTAACTTGTGGAGCAAAAATGATAGTATAGAGACAAGGCAAACTTATACGTAGAAAATCGAATAGAGTTTGCTGAACTATTACTAGAATAAGCCAGTTTGGCAAGGTTACAAGATATAAGATCAATGCACAAAATAAATTAACTACATTTTTATACACTACAATGAACAATCCAAAACGGAAATGAGGAAATCAATTCCATTCACAATAGCATCAATAAGAACAAAATATTTAGGAAAAAAATTTGACAAAGGAAGAGCAAGACTTGTACACTAAAAACTATGAAACACTGTTAGAAAATAAAAGATCTAAATAAATGGAAAGACAGCCCATGTTCATAAACAGAAGATTTAATTTTTGTTAGAATGGCAATACTATCTCTAAATTGTACAGATTCGATGCAATAGCTGTCAGAATTCCAACTGGCTTTTTTGCAGAAAACGACAAAACTGAAGCTAAAACATATATGGAAATACAAATGACCCAGAATAGCCAAACTTTCTTAAAAGAGAACAAAGTAGGGAGACTTACATTTCCTAAATGCAAAACTTACTCTAAAGCTACAGTAATCAAGATGGTGTGGTACTCCCATAAGGATAGGCAATGATCAATAGAATAGAATTTGAGAGGTGAGAAATAAACCCTTACATTTATGGTCAATTGAATTTTTTTTTTTGGCCACACTGCACAGCCCATGTGATCCCAGTTCCCCGACCCAGGGATCAAACTCAGGCCCTCGGCAGTGAAATCATGGTGTCCCAATCACTGGACAGCCAGGGAATTCCCTGGTCAATTGATTTTTGATGAGGTTTCCAAGACAATTTGATGAGGAAAGAATAGTCTTTTCAGTAAATGGTGCTGGAACAATGATATATCCACATGGAAAAGGATGAATTTAGACCTCTACCTCACTCCATATAAAAAATTAATTCAAAATGGTAATATACTTAAGTGTAAGAGCTAACACTACACAACTCTTAAAAGAATATGTAGTAGGGCTTCCCTGGTGGCACAGTGGTTGAGAGTCCGCCTGCCGATGCAGGGGACACGGGTTCGTGCCCCGGTCCGGGAAGATCCCACATGCCATGGAGCGGCTGGGCCTGCGAGCCATGGCCTGAGCCTGCGCGTCCGGAGCCTGTGCTCCACAACGAGAGAGGCCACAACAGTGAGAGGCCCGCATACCGCAAAAAAAAAATAATATGTAGTAATACATTTTCATGACCTTGCATTATATCTGACAACAAAAGTATAAGTGAGAAAAGAAGAAATAGATAAGCTGGACTGCATCAAAACTTAAAACTTTTGTGCTTTAAAGGACTCCATCAAGAAAATGAAAAGACAACCCACAGACTGGGAGAAAATATTTGTAAGTCATATAAGCTCTCCTACCTAGAATATATACAGAAATTTTACAACTAAAAAACAGTAAGAAAAATAACTCAATTAAAAAATGTGCAGGGACTTCCCTGGTGGTCCAGTGGCTAAAACTCTGCTCTCCCAATGCAGGAGGTCCAGGTTCAATCCCTGGTCAGAGAACTAGATCTCATGCTGCAACTAAGAGTTCACATGCCGGACTTCCCTGGTGGCACAGTGGTTAAGAATCCACCTGCCAATGCAGGGGACATGGGTTTGAGTGCTGGTCCGGGAAGATCCCACATGCCGTGGAGCAACTAAGTCCCTGCGTCATAACTACTGAGCCTGTGCTCTAGAGCCCGCGAGCCACAACTACTGGGCCCGCATGCCACAAGTACTGAAGCCCGTGCGCCTACAGCCTGTGCTCTGCAAAAAGACAAACCACTGCAGTGAGAAGCCTGCGCACCCCAACAAAGAGTGGCCCCTGCTTGCTACAACTAGAGAAAGCCCACATGTAGCAATGAAGACCCAATGCCACCAAAAAAAAAAGCCAGTCACAGAAGACCACATATGGAATGATTCCATTTATATGAAATATCTGAAAAAGCAAATCCATAGAAACAGAAAATAGATTGATAGTTATTTAGGGATGGGGGAGGGGCAAGTAAAGTGGGTAGAAAGGAAGTGAACGGGAGTTTCTACTAATGGACACCAGGTTTCCTTTGGGGGTAATGGGTTACTCTAAAATTAGATTGTTATATTATCTAAAAATTAGTTTACACAATTGTTCTAAAATTAGCAGCACAACTCTGTAAATACACTAAAAACCACTGAATTGTATACCTAAAATAGGTTAATTTTATGATACGTAAACTACCTTAATAAAGTTGTTCTTAGGACTTCCCTGGTGGTGCAGTAGTTAGGAATCCTCCTGCCAATGCAGGGGACATGGGTTCAAGCCCTGGTCCAGGAAGATCCCACATGCTGCAGAGCAACTAAGCCCATGCACCACAACTACTGAGCCTGTGCTCGAGAGCCCAGGAGCCACAGCTACTGAGCCCACACACCACAACTACTGAAGCCCGCATGCCTAGAGCCCGTGCTCCACAACAAGAGAAGCCACCGCAATGAGAAGCTTGCGCACAGCAACAAAGAGTAGCCACTGTTCACCGCAACTAGAGAAAGCCCGTGTGCAGCAACGAAGACACAATGCAGCAAAAAATAAATAAATTTATTTATTTTAAAAAATAAGTAAATAAATTAACTTTTCAACTAATCCAATTCAGTTAAATACAATTTACAGTCAATGTTTGAGATATTTAATGCTTTCCATGGAAAGTTACTCAGTTATCAGAAAATCTTAGCCTTTTTCAAATCCCATGTAATTTAAGGAATGGTAGGGAGTGCTGTATGTTATAAGGGAAACAATTTTAAACATAAGAATAGCTTCAAAGTATAAAGTATAAATGGATTATGCCATCGCCACAGAATAAGGATAACGTAAAAATTATGTGCATTTGCTTTGTGGCAGTTTAGAGACGGTTTAGAGAAGATAAGGCATTTTTTAACCACACCCTAAATAATGGCAAAAAGAGAGCTGTCCATCAAAACAAGACTATGCCAGTAGCTCATCCTAACATTCATTTTAAGTCATTGTTTTGGGTTTTTACTTCCATTATATCTTTAGTTAGGTTTCAGATTCTCAAGTGTCAGTATTTATCAGTCTCAGGTGTACATGGTAACAATAATGTAACTGCTACTCAAAAGCTACAGAGGTTCAAAAATTGATAAAACTACAAAGGAACCCAAGGGTTAGGGGCCAAATGAGTGAGTCAATGTAACCTTGAACTCCAAGGTCCTACAGTGCATGGAGGGACTGTACCGCATCACATAAACTAACAAGGAGACTGCACTTGAGCTGGGTAAGAAACCCTGTTGGAGTTGCCTGAATGGGCAAAGAACTGAAGGGAGATGAGAGGAAATGAAGGGAAAAAGTAAGTAGCACAGGAGGGGTCTCCCCATAGATTTATATTCAGAAAACTGCTAGAGCATCACAGTTATGAAGACATTACTGCTGAGACTCATTCAGCAAGTCACACTGAGATTGCATTCAGAAATTACTGAGGACTTCCCTGGTGGCGCAGTGGTTAAGAATCCGCCTGCCATTGCAGGGGACACGGGTTTGATCCCTGGTTCAGGAAGATCCCACATGCTGCAGAGCAACTAAGCCCGTGCGCCACAACTACTGAGCCCACGCACCACAACTACTGAGCCCACGCACAACTACTACTGAAGCCTGCACGCCTAGAGCCTGTGCTCTGCAACAAAGAGAAGCCACTGCAATGAGAAGCCCACGCACAGCAACGAAGAGTAGCCCCCCTCAGCACGGCTAGATAAAGCCTGCGTGCAGCAACAAAGACCCAACGCAGCCAAAAATAAAAAAATAAATTTATTATAAAAAAGAAAGAAAGAAAGAAAAAGAAACCACTGAATGAAGCACACCAGTGACTACATTATAAAGTTGGTGAAGATTTCCTCCATGGCAGTACTCCATGTTCTCTCTATGTATTTGGGTAAAAACTTTCAAACCCAATGTAGAGAAAAACTGTATTTCCCTGAGAATTAATGACTTTCTTTCCTTTGAAATTATGAGTTTCATAATTCAAGTTTCCTCCTGCTCAGAGCCTATGATTGTTATGCCAATATAATTTAATTGCCTAAGATTCTGTTGTCAGACTATCAAATATTTCTTCCTATTTTGTATTTTTTCAAATCCTAATTTACATAATCTAATTTTATAATATTCTATGTATCTTAATAACTCATAGAAAATTCTTTGTAGAGCAGGGAAAGATATGAAAATACTGAAGGCCAGGGTGTCTAACAACACAATACATACTCTAGCGGAAACAATTCTCATAACAGCCTTTCATCTAATAATTACAAATTACTAAATATTGGTAACACTGATGTTATCAGGTAGCATTCCAAAATAGAAGTAGTCATAAATATTCATATTTTGAGGACCTGCCATATTTCTCTAGAGGAGAGAGGATCAAAGCATTATCTGTCCTATTAGAAAAAGCGGTTGGGGTTCCCTGGTGGCACAGTGGTTGAGAGTCCGCCTGCCGATGCAGGGGATACGGGTTCGTGCCCCGGTCCGGGAGGATCCCACGTGCCGCGGGGCGGCTGGGCCCGTGGGCCATGGCCGCTGAGCCTGTGCGTCCGGAGCCTGTGCTCCGCGACAGGAGAGGCCGCGGCGGTGAGAGGCCCGCGTACCGCAAAAAAAAAAAAAAAAAAAAGAGGTTAAGGGAAAAGAAGAATAGAAGACTATATTCTCTCCTCTGGATGAGAGGACATTAACATAGAAAATTAAAACACATAAAAACACATTTACATAGAAAACATGCCGAGAAGTCTTGCAAAAAGAAATCTGATTTCCACTTCTTGCAAAATTATTGCACCGAGCCTTTGTATTAAGGTTATTAACACCCCTAGTGTTACAAAGACCATATATTTTTGGAAAGTGACTGGAGAAACAATGTTTTAATCCTAGCAAGTGCAAAAGCTGGAGTCACTTTTCAGGAAATTTCTGAACTAACTTGTTCATCTGAAATGAACAATCTCAAGAAGGATGACTTTTCAACATTCTTTTTGAGTTTAATACTGAGGCAGAGGGACTGATGATCACATCTGGATTCTCAATTTCTGTTAGCTCTTCCTAAAGGCTGTACAAGCTGCTCTGTGCATGTGCATCTATCTCTTGGAGAAAGTTTAAGTAACCAACAAATATAAAAACACTTTGGAAGGAATAAAGAAATCTTCTAAGAATCTATTTCACTGAAATAGTAAGCAAATTTAGGTACTGTCAAAATAGTTTGGTAACTAAACTTAACTTACCCTAATTATGTCAAAGATTACTAAAAACAAACAAAAAAAACCCCCTACTACAGTTATCATAATATGCTCCAAATACATAGTAAAGTTACAGACTGCTTATTCAAAACATGAATTGCCCTCACAAAGCTTCATTTTAAATTTGAAAACTGAATCCTATAGTAGAAATTATTTTATAAGTAATCTTTTTGCTTGATTTAAAGTATAAAATGATAACTGATCTTCTTACATGTTTAGAAAACAGTGACATTTTTAAAAGTAATATTTTGATGAAAAATCTAGATGAAGAAGGAAGCAAAACACACTGTTAACCGTGGACATTTGTAACAGAAGTAACAGAAGACAACAATTTCCAGAGAGGCACATTTACAGAAGTTATTATTTTGTAAACTATTATGGCGTTCTGTTTTTTAAATGAGCTTTTGTCTTGTTTTGGAATAGGAATAGCATACAACATTGAAAGGTACAAATACAGAGCCAGCAGTGTGACTCCATCACACCCTTCCCCCTCCAGATCAGAACCTCTCTAGAAGCAATCCCATTCTAGCTTCGTGGTTATTATGGTTTGATTATTTTGAACTTAAATGGAAAATGTTTGCTAATAAAGCCATTTTGCTTTTTATTTTATTTTATTTATTTATTTATTTATTTATTTGCAGTACGCGGGCCTCTCTCACTGTTGTGGCCTCTACCGTTGTGGAGCACAGGCTCCGGACGCGCAGGCTCAGCGGCCATGGCTCACGGGCCCAGCCGCTCCACGGCACGTGGGATCTTCCCGGACCGGGGCATGAACCCGTGTGCCCTGCAACGGCAGGTGGACTCTCAACCACTGCGCCACCAGGGAAGCCCTGCTTTTGGTTTTTAAAAAGGCAGCTTAGGGACTTCTCTGGTGGCACAGTGGTTAAGAATCTGCCTGCCAATGCAGGGGACATGGCTTCCAGCCCTGGTCCGGGAAGATCCCACATGCCACGGAGCAACTAAGCCCGTGGGCCACAACTACTGAGCTTGCGCTTTAGAGCCAGTGAGCCACAACTACTGAGCCCACGCTCTAGAGCCAGCAAGCCACAACTACTGAAGCCCGTGAGCCTAGAGCCCGAGCTCCACAAGAGAAGACACCACAATGAGAAGCCCGCACACCACAACGAAGAGTAGCCCCCGTGCAGAAACAAAGACCCAAAGCAGCCAAAAGAAAAAAAAGGCAGCTTAAAAGACCACATAACACACAGTAAAGGAAATCAAAAGTCATTACTCTGTATTATTAGATAAAATTCATAGACAAATGTCAATTTTTCCTTTAAGCCTACTTCAAGGTAATGTCTTAAAGATATACCAAGGAAATGCTTAAATAGGGCAATGGAGGGCCTCCCTGGTGGCGCAGTGGTTAAGAGTCCGCCTGCCGATGCAGGGGATACGGGTTCGTGCCCCGGTCTGGGAGGATCCCATATGCCGCGGAGGGGCTGGGCCCGTGAGCCATGGCCGCTGGGCCTGCGCATCCGGAGCCTGTGCTCCGCAACGGGAGAGGCCACAACAGTGAGAGGCCCACATACCGCAAAAAGAAAAAAAAAAAAAATAGGGCAATGGAGGCAAAATAGGTTTATCAAGATTGGCACATGTGTTTTAGTTAAGTTCTGCTTTAACTAAAGTCATTAATGCTTAAGAATAAGGTGCTTAATTTAAAGATATATTGGGCACATAAATAGCAACAGGTGAAAGAAATGATCTCTAGGTTTTTGTGCTTTGAAATGTTCTGCAGGTAAGGGTATAGCAGGGTACGCATGGAAACAGATGATACAAGATTGGGAAATATTGATATTGTTGAAATTGGGTAATAGATATTCTCCCAAATTATGTTAGTTTGAAATTTTCTGTAATAGATTCTTTTAAAGTTATGCTTGAAAATAACATATATAATACCATCCCCATTTTGTAAGAAAAAAAATCCTTAGGAAAAAAATCCTTACACATTGAAATCAATCAAGTGTTTTGGGTAATGAAAATTTTTTTCCTTGAAGTTCACTGCACTTGATAATTTTCTACAATGCTAAAAAGAATTTTAAGCATGTTTTAAATTCCCTGAACTGCTCATCATATGAATAAGGTCTTTAGATGACTAACAAATGACTATTCCATGAAACTACACTGAATTCTCAGGGACTGATAGTATAGACTGAATTGCCCACAGCAGTTCCTGCTTACATCATTTAGCAATGTCATTCAAGCTAAAAAAACAAAAAAACAAAAAAACCCCAAAAAACAAAAAAAGAGTTGTTCCCACCAACAAAAATTATCTGGTGCTTCTCCATTATAACAACATTGCCTGATATTGCATTAATATTGCATTGTTACAATGTTCTAGTATAATTTCACTGCATGCTGAGTTCCAGTTTGCATTTGTGGCACTAAATGTTTAAGTTATAAAAATAATGTTTTTAAAATAAGAATTCTTTCTTTTTCTTAATCCTATCAGAAAGCTTTTGGGACTTCCCTGGTGGTCCAGTGGTAAAGAATCCACCTTTCAATGCAGGGGATGCAAGTTCGATCCCTGGTCAGGGAACTAAGATCCCACATGCGGCGGGGCAGCTAAGCCCGCATGCCACAACTACTGAGTTCCCGCACCTCAGAGAGAGAGCCTGCATGCCACAAACTACAGAGCCCATGTGCTCTGGAGCCTGCCTTGCAACGGAAGATCCCACATGTATAAAGGAAGAGCCCGCGTTCTGCAACTAAGACCTGATGCAGCCAAAAAATAAATAAATAAAATATATACTAAAAAAAGAAGAAAGCTTTCAATGAGTAAATTAGAAAGTAAATTTAACTTTACATTTGGTTTTCAAATGTTACCATTGTGAGAAACTAGTTAAAGTGTATATGGGATGCCTCTGTACTGTTTGTTACAACCGCTTGTGAACCTATACTTATCTCAATAACAAAAGGAAACTGGAATAAGAAAGCCAAGCATTCAAAATAGGAAATGCATCTCTCAGAGGCCTGCTATTCTTTTTGACTCAAGTGCAAAGAATTTCAGAATAGAATACAAAAGCACCACACAATACACCAAGCATTGCAGAATGCCTCAATATTACTAAATTATACGTATTCATTGCTTGGGTAGAAAGAATGTGATTTTACAAGTAATGGTTATCCGAAAAAATAAAAGTCCCCTCCCACACCTCCCAAACCTTTCTCATGGGCATGCAAATAAAGCATCACTCATTAAAAATGGCAGACATCCCTTGCCCTCTCTTTTGGTTCAAGGTGATATGTTATTATTTATAATGTCCTACAAAAGGTGAGGCAATGGATATACAAAAGACATTTATGTTAATCCATCTTTCTTTAAATTACATGACATTTCATTGAAGACTCAGCATGTTTCTTACCTGTGCTACAGCTTTGATGCAAAAGATAATATTCTTTTCTAAGAAAAATGAGAGGTCGGAACAAAAGGTAGGACTTTATGTAATGGGAGAGACAAGGTGTGATAAAACAGAGTTCTGAGTAATAAGCAGGGTGGGCACGAACAGTCCCTTCTAATTCTTTTGTACCTTGGGCTAAGCTCTGGGATACTGGGGTAACTGAAATTTTCTTCCAAGGGGTGAAAGGAAAAACCAATGTTCATAATCAGAAAATAGAACCACTTGCTTTAATTTCACTTGCTCTTCAAGATGCTGTTGTTACAGCCACACATTTAGACTGCTAAAAACTCATTTAACAATAAACAAAAAGAAAGCAATTCACTGGTTCACTGTTTTCTCCTTAAATGTTCCTCAGGTAACCCAAATCCTTATGAGGAAATACCCATCATGGGTTCTATCTCCAAATATACCAAGTTAGAGGAAATAAAATAAGAACAAATGTGTCCACTAGCTGAAGGAGCCCTTTGAAGTCAGACTTTGCACAAGGATGAACTCTGTCAGCTACTCTACACCAGAAAGGGTCCATATTTTATTAACCCTAATATTCCCAATATGTCACACACAGAGGTACTACCTAATAGTTTGCCCGGATAAATTCAAAGTTAAAAACAGTAAAACCAGTCACTTTTTTTGAGGGGCATACTTTTAAAAGTCTGCAAAATGTTAGCATATTAATGTTTTAAAGTAATGAGCATGTTGCATTAATCTGAAGTCAAACAGACATATTTCATTTAGAAAGTGGATAACACATTTTAAATCAACTATACTCCAATAAAAATTTTTTAAAAATTAAAAAAAATGTGCAGGGACAATATTGTGTAATAAACCATAATGAAAAAGAATATATAACTGAATCACTTTGCTGTACAGCAGAAATTAACACAATACTGTAAATCAATATACTTCAATGAAATATTAAAAAAGAGGGAATTTAATTTTTTTAACTTAAAAAGAGACAAACTCCAGAGCTTCTGATTTAATATCTTGTTTTAGCCTGAAGTATGCTATCTCACACTTTCCTACGTATCAGAGAATAGGCCAAAATATACTTAAACATTTATATTACAGAGCCTCAAATGCCTTACAGTCATGTGATATTAGAAATTAATGGCTTTCTCCCAAAAATGTAAAATATTTTATCGTTTTTGGAATTTGCTTTTTAAATTCTTACAGATTTTAAGTATGGTTAACAGCACATCCCCATGTTTGAACACTTTGTGTCAGTAATTTCACTAGAATTAGGGAAATGTAAATTAAGAGAGTGAACCATACAAGGAGTTATTTGGAAATATTAATTTAAATATAACACACATGACTTTTGATTTAAAAATCCCACTTCTGTGAAATTGTTCTACAGAAATAGAAGTATTTAAAGATCAATACGAGTTTTGTTTAACAGAAAAATAAAATTAAATGTCTATAAAAATAAAGGAATTGTTAAATTATGATATATTTTCACTCTTGGGATATCATATGGAAGTTACAAGAGTGAGGTAAAGATACAGATATTCCTTAGGGAAGAAGTCAATGACATACTGGCAAGTTAAAACAAACAGACAAAACAAACCAGTGGGCAGTACGTTAGTACGCCACATTATTTACAAGCACACAGATATGTGTATATTATCAAACTGATAGTAGTGGTTACTTTTGGACTTGGTGTTGTATAAAATGGGAGTCTACTTTTCCTCACTACTTCTATCCTCTTAGACTTAACAATGAGGACATTACAAACTTTAAAACTACTAGTAGAAAAAAATTAACACATAAGCAGGGGCCCAAAATTACAGGAGCTATTAAGCCATAAATGTCAGTTCCGCTTGCTTTTGGGGCTTCAAGACTCAAGTTCCCATCTCACTATGATGGAAAACTATTTCTAAGAGATTCCTTCTTTTAACAGTGTCCAGATAGCAAGGCAATGGTGGAACTGGATACTCTGCAAGTGTATTATAGGCACAAGAAATTGCACCAGGCGTCCAGTGGCACAAAGCATTCCACTCCTGACATTCTGATGGTGTAAGACAGGAAGACAGAGATCTTTCTTATAACCAGAGCCACTATCAGCAAGTGACTGTCACAGGGTCTAGAGAAGGTGGCAGATTGGGATTGGGCTGGGTGTCTGACATAGTACTCAACCATGAACAATTACTCATGCTTCTGAGCCCTTTTTCAAGCTTTCAAAAGATGGCCAGCTGATGATTATCATGGCTTTCTCCCTATTCTTCTTCCCCAGGAGAATAAAGAACATTTTCAAAAAACAAAACAAAACAAACAAAAAGAACATTTTCAATAGCATTAATGAATGTTTTTAAAATTTCTAAAAAAATTAAACAAATTTAATTAATAGTGGCTACCAGCTTCACTGCTACCAAGATTCCAAAGTTCTTGCTCCCTATTGGGAAACTGCAGATGGAGAGGGAATAAAAAATACAGTGTGACAGGGAATCCCCTGGCGGTCCAGTGGTTAGGACCCCGCACCTCTACTGCAGGGAGCCTGGGTTCGATCCCTGGTTGGGGAAGTAAGGTCCTGCAAGTCACGTAGCAAGGCCCAAAAAAACCAAAAAAAAAAAAAACCACACAGAGATCAGATAGGTAAGTTCCAGGCCACTTATCAAAAACCTCACATACACATTGATGGATGTACTTAAAACATTTATTTTAAATAGCTTGAGAAGGAAAAAACAAGGCCTGGTATACTTTAAAAATTTTTTGAGCAATACTGCTTGTGCCAAAGTAAAATTTTATTTTAATAAAGTGAACTGGTTAGTAGCTAAACAAAGACTTTTTTTTTTTGGCTTTGCAGCATGTGGGATCTTCCCCAACCAGGGATCGAACCTGGGCCCCCTCCAGTGGAGGTGCGGAGTCCTAAACAATGGACCACCAGGGAAGTCCAAACAAAGACTTAAAAAAATTTTTTTGTTGTTTTTTGAAAAGAAAATTGAGAACAAGAGGTTATTATATATCCAAGTTAGAATCACAGGCAATCAGACCTGGGAGGGACTCCAAAACCTTGGCTGATCTCATCATTTTGTAACAACCAGAAAGGTCAAGTGAATTGCCTCAGGTAGCAGAACAGATGAGACCAAAACTCGGGTCTCCCAATTTCCAGACTGACAAATTTCTCTCCATTATATCCTGTTGCCTCCAAGAAATTGAGGACAACTAAAAATAACCAGATTTAAAATATGTTGATTCTAATAAAGTACTCAATCTCATCCTGGACTTGTTAGTAAAGATTTAGAGAGGAAAGAATACGAGCCCTATAAAATTTAAAACAACAGTTTTTATTTATTTTGGGTTGACATGAATTCATGGTACTTAAAAATATAATTGTCCTCACCATGGATTTTCCCGTTTTGTAATTCATTCACATGACACTGCCACCCTATTAGAATGATTACTGTGCTACTCACTAACGACCCTAAAATAGAAGGAAAGATGGAAAGTTGTATACACACGTAACCTAAAATATCATGTTGTCAATAGATGGTTAAAAAATAAACATTTTGGTTTGTCTTGAAACAAACTTCTTGGTCAGAGATATGACCAGAAACTGTTGCCGGTCATGCTAACCTTCAACGTGGCAGACAACATTCTTCTGTGAACTCAGGCAGCAGCTATTAAAGGAGTCCTTTGTTTCTGTCCCTCATTTCCACTGCCATCAGAGCCTTACCTGGGATAGTACGCTGTGTAGTTCATGAAGAGCTGGGTGCCCGCTGGGTAGTATGCCGTGGAGGGCTGCAGTGCTCGTGGATTCAAGAGCACAGAGGGCTGATAAATGGCAGCTTCAGGAGGAATAACTGCTGCAGGAGCTGGAAATGTGTAGGAGGGAGGAGACAGGCCTAAATAAGCAAAGAGAGAGACCTTGAGATATATTTGTAGTACCTGACACGTGTGCTAGCACTAAGGCTACAAGGTCGCTGTTCCATATATACATTCGAAAGAAAGAGACCAGTTCTGTATACCATCCCAAGCATCTTCCTTTTGGTTATATAGATAACACCTAGAAGCAATCTCACACACTCCGTCAACCTAAAGAACGGTTCTTAGTCTGAAATTTGGAAAAACCAGTATCAAGTGGACTTTCAAGTCTTCGCAACCATTTCATGACATGTGATTTTTTCTTCCCCACTCCTAAGTGCCAGTTACCACAAACTAACTCTTTGAGGAAAGAAACATGGGACAGACTGACATTTAGTGTAACTTCAAACCAAAAGCTGGGTTTTTTTTTCCCCTATGAGCACTTTGCTGCTAGTTCATATTGTTATCTACTCTATAGTACAACATGAAGACAGTTATGATGAAACACTATTCACCAGGACCATGTGTTATGCCAAAGCATAGACGGTGCCAGAGTAAACTGACCTAAAAGGAGTAGATTAACTCTGGATCATGTATACTTCAAGGCAACCCGGAAGATGGGTTTTTGATGCTAATCTACATCTTCAGACTAGTCTAAAAAATAAAAAAATCCAACCTGGGAGATAACCCTGAAGAAATATATGTGCAAGTCTTCCTGAGAGTCAGATGATGAAAATCTGATTCAGATTAAATAGAAAATAGAAAGGATGGAATTCCTTTGTCTTCTGGTTATGCAACATCTTCAAGGCCCAGTAACTCACTTAAGTCAGGCCAGTTGCTGGTCACTAGCTTTAATGTGTAGGATGAACACAACTCTCCAAGCCATCTGCACCCAACAGAAGAGATAACTGAGAGGTTGCCTGAATTTGGAATTCCTGACTTTATTTTCAAACCTAGAACCACCTAATATATGTTGCAAATAGCTGAAGCCCACTGGATAATTTTCACAGGAAAATCTCTACTGTCTTTTGCTCTTCTTATGAGCTTCTATATGTCTATGGAGATGAGTGAGTCAGCTGAACATGGGTACATAAACCCAAGACCTGGGAATTCCCTGGTGGCCTAGTGGTTAGGATTCCAGGGCTTTTACTGCTATGGCCCAGGTTCAACGCCTGTCAGGGAACTGAGGTCCTGAAAGCTGTGAGGCACGGCCAGAAAAAACCCAAAAACAGACAAACAAAAAACCCCAAGACCAAGATATTGACTGCATATTCAATTTTTGGGTACCTTCTTCATACCCATCAAAAATTGCTACATGGTAGATACCTAATGTAGATAATTTTTAAATTATGATCCCTGGCCTAAATGAGTCCACAAAAAGGACAAACAGAACAAACCGAGGCACCTAAGTCATAAAGAGATTGTCACCTAAAGTGAGTTGGCAGGAAAAAAAAAAGTCCAGTAGAACAAGCATATTAACATGCATAAATTAGAATTCTGATTTTTTAATGAGTGAACTCTTCCACTAAGTTGACAAATGGCCGAATTTTAAATAAAATTTTTAGAAAGTATTAAGATATGGAAATATATTTTATGTAAAAATGCATTTAGATTTTTAAAAAAATTTTTATTTTTTTGGCTGCACATTGCGTAGCATGCGGGATCTTACTTCTCCAACGAGGGACTGAAACCGTGCCCCCTGCAGTGGAAGTGCAGAGTCTTAACCACTGGACCGCCAGGGAAATTATTATTATTTTAGGGCTTGTGAGGGGGAAAAGGGAAGAAGTAAAAGTCTTACGAAGTCTGTAATGATGACTTTTCCACCAGGAAGAGAGGAGTAAAAGGATATCACAGCAAAAGAATTTGGGTTATACATGATGGAGAAATTCCCTTATCTCATAATGCTTGACAGATTGTAAGGGAAATTGTAAAAGTTACTGATATTATCAGTGGTTTATGGACAGGAAACCTACAACTAAGATTGCATTAAGATATCCACTTAAGCCCAATCATGAATTTTTAAAACTTGATACTCATTAATGATCAACTCTTAGATATCCACCAATAGCAAGCAGCAGATAAATGGAACATTAGCAATTAGGAATTCCAAGGGAAATAAAGGATTAAGCCCTACTGAATGTCCTATGAATAATACTTTATCAAATAGGTTTATTGGTATAGATCCCTCTTTACTAGAAAGTGATGTCTTAACACTCCCCACTTTATTGGAATCAAGCACATAATCCAGTTTACTTTCTCAGTTATCTTTGGACTGTATTCCAAGTGCTACTTTCTTTAAACATACCCAGCACGCTTCCTAACAAGGTATGTCTTACTCAAAAGTGAAAACTTGGTCAGAAAATTCAAGTTTTAAACATCAGATTCCCAAATGTTCCTTAGTCACAAACCAGAACTTGGTCTCCCGACTAAAGGGCTTATTCCTCTCAAACAGGATTCCAGATGGCGTGCACCCAGGTGCCAATGAGCAAGAGCATGGCTTGATATTAAGCACTGATCCTGTGATCCAATGGTAACTTTGGCTAGTTTATTTACGCATTTGTATCTTTTTTTTTTTTTTTTTTTTTTTTTTTTTTTACTAACTTGCTCATTCCAGATATCCTGGAGAGCAAGAGGGATGCTCTTCAGGTTATCATCCTTCCCCCAAAATACTTACTGCTCAAAAAATTAAAAATGCAAAACGGGCATCAACTCGCCCTTCTTAAAAAAAAAACAAAACAAAAAAGCTTAATGTGTTGCAGGAAAAAAAAAAGGATCTGTCCATACTTATTTTACCTTTAAATGTTATGTATTTAATATGTAATATTTATTACGTATTAAAATATCTACATAGCCAGGTTGTCTCCCAGAGTCAGTGCTTATCTTGAGCACACTAAGCTTCAGAAATCAAGTGCTTATCACTGGAAAAGCAAGAATATAATTTGAAAGGAGGTATTTGTAGAATCTCTAATTATGGGTGTCCACAACCAAGGTCTTAAATGATTACCAGATACTACCGATTTCAGATGGGAAAGCCTTATGTAACCACCTCACCTGCCTTAGAAAGAACGAAGGGCACAGAAAGTTATGAAAGCAGCTTAAGCACCTACCAGCATATAGCGTAGAATAGCGCCAAGACCCAAGAAAAACTTACATGGTAACTTACATGGCGGTGGGGATAAGCCATTTCGATTTAAAGTGCCCCCCATTAACACAAAGTTCATCTCCTCAGCTGAACACTGAAAGACTTCAACATATCTGTCCTTCATGGTTTTTTTATGACACTTCTGTGCAGCCATAAATGCTCTGTCCGCAGACTTCATCTGGATAAAGGCATCTCCTGATGGGCGTCCCTGAGCACGTGGGGGAAGAATAAAAACAAAAGGAGACTGTCTCCTTCAACAAGGAAGTGGTTGCTTACAAAACATGCACAGTGACAATCACCCATAATACAGACATTTTAGCCATAACATCTGGGTGACAGTATGATCTACTGAAATCAGACTTATGTTTCATCACCTAATCAACAGAATTGCCCACAAAACCTTGAAGAAATAGTTTTGAGAGCTCATAGCTGAATGTGATCCTTTTTGATTTTTATCAATTAGAATTAGATTTATGGACTTTTGAAAGCATCTCCTTGTGACTGCAGTTTCAAAGTAGAGGCTTGTATACTGGGTTTTTCCTTTCTGAAAAATCCGATTAAATCTTACTCAATTGAGAAAAGCTAGTAACAGAACCAGTATTAGAGCTTTATGCATCCTCCGACATGAAACTGAACAAACCAGTGCTCTCTTTTGTCTTTCAAGTCTGTCTCTCACTGACCTGCCACATGGCTTCCCCTTCTCCCTGAAGCCTAGATTGGGAATGTGGCTTGTGGATAGGGAAGGAGGAGAGGAATTGGGAGATGCAAGGCACAGTGAAGGGTGGTGAGAGCTGCTATCATCAGCGTTGCTTGGGAGCCCTTCTCTCACCTCTTCCCCTGCATCTCTGTTTTAAACCTTGGCCGACAGATGGTTATAGACGTTTCCTCTGTTACTAATAGCTTGCTAAAAATCCTATTTAAAACAAAGCTGGTAGATTTCTGCTCCACAGAACCAGAATGCCTTAGTTTCATTTAGCATAGACATTTTATGGGAGAGAAAAAAGGCACAACCAGCTTATAAGACTCCTTTTTTATTTGATGGATTTCTTTAAAGTCTCTAAGGGACTAGTTATTGCAAATTATTACCATGCAAGTTACCATAAGAGTTACCATACCAGGGAAGTTAAGGACACCAGGGAAACCCAGTCCAAGATGGAAAACTAACATCTTCGAGGCAGCTAAGAGCTTGTCCATCATCAAAGAAGCATTTCTCCCAAGTGTAGTCACAATAGGTCACAGGGTCAATGAGAGGCAAATCTGTCTACTGTTGTTAATCACAGAGTAATAATAGCCCCTAGGTTATTAGAAGTGGTGACTCGGAGAGAACCCGAACAATTCCCTGGTGATGCTGAACTGTGGGGAATTTTATTCAAAACGAATCCCATCAGTGAAGCATGCCGAGAGGATTCCTAGTCAGATAAAATGCTGCGTAGCTTCATATTGACATGAGAGTTAGAATGAGCATGTGCTGGTGTGGAACACCAAACAGAGGCTCAATGTTTTCTGATTCCTTGTACCCAGTGGCATGCACTTTCCAGTGAGACAGGATTATGGTTATGAATGTGACCAAATCATCACACGAAAAGAGAAAGTGGGAAACTAGCAGTTTTGAAAAAAATGGTATTTTTAATACAAACCTATATTCAGACTATGATGCACAGAAAATATCTTATTTTCAAAAATTGATACAACTTCACTTTTAATAAAGAGTTCCAAAATGTTAATTAGAGCTACACGCTTTATGGGTTTTTAAAGTTCTATCCTGCTTATGATGGCACAAAATACTGGCAAATTGCCCAGCAATTAATATAATTAATTTTATTTAAAAAATGAGAGATACCAAGCCAGGAACTGCTTTTAATATGCTTAGAATATATATTGCATACTATAAGAAGCTGATTCGATTTTGATAGAGGATTCTCAACAATTAATTCACGAATACATCTGAGCGCCTTTTAAGATCACATAGTGTTCTAGGTGGTATAGATACAAGTTCTTTTTGAGTTTGTACTCTACTGAATGTAATTTGATATCTACTATATATATGTGAAATAAAATAAGTCATTTCTAAACAGTCTATGGATACAAAATACTTGGGAGCACAGACATGCTCATTGGTTTATATATTGTCTATGATTGCTTTCACACTACAGCAGCAGAGCTGCAGACTTCAGTAACTGCAACAGTAAAATGTTGTATCAGACTGGTAATGTATTTGTCTCCTACCCGATGCTACTGATAATTTGATGGATATATGTGATGATGGAATCAGAGCTGAATTTGAATTACCATACCAACGAAAGCATTCTTTCCCGAGTTCATCTTAAAGACAGACCCCTTGCACTTATAGTTAAACCTTTCCTTTAAGACTTACTATACAACTTATGAACATTTGTTACCTTTTTATTGGAAGGGTGTATTTAATGAGAATAAGCAAATCAGTTTTCCAGTAAGTGACTTTCTTACCTGATGATTCAATACCATGTGGACCCCATGAGTCCGAATATCGGTGGAAAATTCCCCCAGAAAGTCCAGGATATCCTCAATTGTGGCTGCATAGGGAAGACCTCGAAGGCGTATACAGTCTCTAATGTTTGTAGGGGGCACAAATTGCTGAGGTAGTACTGGAATAATGGGAGGGGTTGGAAGTGGAATGAGAGGGGCCGAGGAGAATCGATTCAGCACCTGTACTCAAAGCAAAATAGAAGTGGTTTAGAGCCCTGCTACTCCAATGTTGTCTGCAGACCAGTGCTGGCATCCCTGGAGAACTGCTAGAAATGCATAATCTCCGCTCCACCCTGACCTAGTTTATATGAATCTGCAGTTTAACAAGATCCCCAGGTGGTCCACAAGCATGTTAAAGTTTGAGAAGCACTCATGGAGAAAGTTGTTCATGCTTTTCAGCTGGGAAAGCATGATACCCACTTTTGTGAGCTGCCTGCTGAGGTATACACCACACACAACACAATGCACTTAGATTAAGGACTTATCCACCTGGACAGATGTCTCACTATCTGCCTTGAGACAAGTATCCTTAAAGTCTGTTGCCTTTATAAGAATTGGGACGTATTGTTAAATTGTGGACTTATGTACAACCTATTAGATTTCATTTCACTAGTGTTTCTCTCAATATTGTCTTCACATTCCACCTCCAAACCCAAGAAATATAAAGAAAATAAACCAGCAAGGAACCACAGTCAAACAGTGACTGTATTATATTAAAATATGTCACATTTATAATGATGTATAAAGCAGAAGGCAGAATGGCTGGGTAACAGAAAACTGAAAAAAATAAATTAGTGAAAATAAAAATAATCATGTGGATTTGAGACAGTGGCAAAACAGGGGATCTTGACTATCTTTTTTTTTTTTAATTTTTTTAAATTTTTGGCCACACTGCACAGCATGTGGGATCTTAATTCCCCGACCAGGGATCGAACCCGTGCCTCCCTGCATTGGAAGGCGGAGTCTTAACCACGGGACCGCCAGAGAAGACCCTTGACTACCTTTTAAATTCATGGAATCCCGCTATCTTGAGAATGGATGCGAGGTCAGGTACATTTTGGAGAAAGAATTGCTCCCAGGCAAAACTCATGTTACAAGGTTGTTGTCTACTTTTGTCTTAGTTTAGAATATGCCTACTAGTTGATAATACGAGGTCCTTGTGCAAATGCCGTGTGTGGAACCCCCAGGATTTCTGAACCATTTACCACTGCAGCCTTTATCAGCTCATAACTAAAAATATAAGACAATCAATGAACTCCCCCCAAATTGCGCTGATTTCCTCACTCACACCCTGTCCAATTGCTATCTGAATAAGAGGTGACAACAATCAAAGAGTAAACACAACACAGCCAAAGAGAAAGCAAGACTTTAAGAAACTATACGAACAATTCAGACACAGTACAAACATCAGGGGGAAGAACACGAATAGAAAATAAATGTTATGAACAAACTTGGGACAGGAAATGGTCTAGCACTTACAGTACCTGCCAAATAGGAGATCAGTAAAGTTACTGAATGAAGTGATTATTATTAATGAAAAGAAGACAGTGCAAAGTCTATGACTACTACAACACTTATTAAATAAATTATTAGAGACGGGAGGCTGGAAAGCGAAAGTTCACCCACACTCAAAACCACCTATGGCTGAGTCAAACAGAGAAAGGATACTCTACAACCAAGCCAATTAATGTACAGTAGCCAAGGCTCTGGGGTAGTCCATTCTAGGGCATGATTTCCATGAAACTGTTCTTCGAATTAAAGATCTAAAATAAAAATCTCATTTCCTCCCCTCTAGCTTGGGGTGTTTGAAGTCTTAAGCACGCTCAGCATATTTTAGAGATTCAGAATTCATGATACTCATTTTCAACAAAGTACAGAATTGTTTAAACTACAAGTATGCTCGCAGCTTAGGGTTCAAGAGTACCAGTACAGGGACCTCCCTGGTGGTCCAGTAGTAAAGAATCCGCCTTCCAATGCAGGAGACATGGGTTCGATCCCTGGTCAGGGAACTAAGATCCCACATGCCGCAGAGCAACTAAGCAGAGCAACTAAGCTTGTGCGCCACAACTACTGAGCCCATGTGCCACAAAATACAGAGCCCACACATTCTGGAGCCTGCACGCCATAACTAGAGAGAGAAAACCTGCAAGCCACAACTACAGAGAAGCCCAAGCACTGCAACCAAGAGCCTGTGAGACATCAACGAAGATCCCACAAGCCGTGATGAAGACCCGACGCAGCCAAAAAAAAAGAAAAAAAGAAAAAGCAATAAGAGTCAGTGTCTGAACTGCTTGCAAAAAAGACCAAAGGAATCATTGAAATGACTATGTTCTACTATGGAGCCAACTAAAATAAGCTGAAGAGCCATGTGAAACAGTCTATAGAATCTCAGGTGCAAAGGTAATACTAACTGACCCTTGAAGAGAAATGTTCAGCTGGTAAGTCAAGAAGAATAGCTGAAAGGCTTGACACCCTACAGATGGTTTTATGCTTGGATCTTAGTGTGTTTTCGGGAGCTGACTGTCCCATCTGTGCCTCAAAAACAGCGCTGAATTCTGAAAGGTAGTAACAGGACAAAAGGACAATTTGCACTGTCACCAGCAATATGGAACTGATCAAGCCTTTTGGGAAATAAATTTGGCAAGACATTAAAGCCTTAAAAGCTCACAGCCTAGATCCAGTTCTAAAGAAATCAATGAGAAATTGACAGCTAGGGACTTCCCTGGTGGCGTAGTGGTTAAGAATCCGCCTGCCAATGCAGAGGACACGGTTTGATCCCTGGTCTGGGAAGATCCCACATGCCGCGGAGCAACTAAGCCCGTGCACCACAACTACTGAGCCTGCTATCTAGATAGAGCCCGCAAGCCACAACTAATGAAGCCTGCGCACCTAGAGCCCATGCTCCGCAACAAGAAAAGCCACCGCAATGAGAGGCCCCGCGCACTGCGATGAAGAGTAGCCCCCGCTTGCCACAATTAGAGAAAGCCCGCGCACAGCAACGAAGACCAACGCAGACAAAAATAAAAATTAACTAATTAAAAAAAGAAGAAATTGACAGATAAGCATGTTTACCTAGAAATTTCTTATGATAGAAAAAAACCCAACCCAAATGTACAATAGAATTAATAAATAAATTATATGCCCCTGTAACATAGTATTAACTTAAAGATTAAAATTTTCAGACATGAGTAAACTTTTGAAACCAAATACAAAAGTATATCTACAGCAATATTCCAGTTATATAAAAACATAGTATTTTTTTGTGTGTGTATTAAGATAACAGTGGCTATCATTTGGTTACAGAATAGATATTTTTCATGCATTTATACTTTCTGTAATTTCCAAGTTTTATTTTAACACAATGAATAATGTATTATTTTCAGAAATAAAGACTAGGAACTGTATTCAATATCTTGTAATAACTTATAATGGAAAAGAATCTGAAAAAGAATATATATCTGTGTGTATAACTGAATCATTGCTGTATACCTGAAACATTGTAAATCAACTATACTTCAATTAAAGAATAAAATAATTTAAAAAAAACAAAGAATAGAAATAACGCAAAGCCACCAACATGCTCTTAAAAACCAACCTGCTGAACTTCAGCTGCTGTGCTCCTGAAGAGTTCAATGTATCTTTTACCCAACAAGTCCTTATGCTTCCTCAATGCGTTCTGTGCATATTCCTCACAAGCAAAGAGGACAAAAGCGTCCCCTGTTGGCCTACCATCTGGGTACGTAACAAAGAGGATGCCTTCCTTCCCCCCAGTGATGGGGCAATGCTGTCCAAAGAAAGCCACCACTTCATCAGCTGTGGCTGTGAACGGGAGCCCCCGCATGCGGACAATGACTTGGTTTTCCTTGGAGAGAAACTGGGCTACCTCGTTGGACGTACCTAGGGAACACAAATATCAGGAAACACAGGGAGAAATGGTTAAGACATCAACTTTACCAAATTTTAAAAAGTAAAATTTTTGGCAATGTCTTTAATTCATAAGTCCCACACTCCCATATGGATTCATAATAACATCCCAGGAATCAGAATTCTCTTCCCATAAATTTAAAACTTTCCCCCTACCATTTTCATAAGATACTCCTGTTAATATAGGAAGGTAGCCATACAGTTACATCACGGACCAACCACCATATTCTTCTCAAGGAGAGGCAACTAGTCATCGTGGTGGTTAAGGGCACAGGCCCTGGAACTAGAAATGTCTGGGTGCAACTGTGGCTTTACCATTTACCAAGCTATGACCTCAGCCAAGTTTAACCTCTGTATCTCAGTTTCCTCATCTGTAAAATGGGAGTAAAATTACCTACCTCATAAATTACTGGAATAAGTTATTACATAGAAAGCTCTTTAGTGATTTTTGGTATTATTTTCCTGATTACTTTTTATTAAGAAAGGTCCAAACATACTCGAGAGAATAATGAATATACTTAGCAGCCAGTTTCAACATTTATCAACACTCTGCCAGACATAAAGCATGTTGTACAGTGCTGCGCAAATACTCAAATATACATCCTTTACTAGTAACATTTTCCCTAAGCGCAAATTCTTATCATACTGCCCATATACCATGAAGTCCCAGGCACTGATGTGGACGTTAACTTTGCCATCTGCAATGTTATCTGCCATGGAACCTCAGGACCACAGCACCTCCAAATATACTTTATCCCCAACCAATATCAAACAATGGAAACACTATTAACCTTGAAGCTCTGAATTGGGAAGCCTTGGTTTATCTCAAGAAAAAAGTGCAAGAAATATACCAGCACATTGTATAAACAGGATATTGTTACTGCAAGTTTTACAGTTGCAAAGATTTTTATCAGGACTATATAATGAAGGGATATAAATGTTCTCTGTATTTAAGTGAAAATCACCTTAGTATATTTCTGCAATAGGTGTCAAAAGCCCCTTAAAAGGTCCACCCACATTCTTTGAATTAGCTATCCTATTTTTAGAGATTTATCCTAATGAGTGGCACATACAGAGATAAAAAATATTCACTGCAACATAGAGTGAAATGGATGTAAGCTCTAAATGCCCAATAGGATTGTTTTTTTAAAAAATTATGGTACATATAATACTGTACAGCATTTAACATTTAAGAAATTTGAGTAGCATAAGAAGATATTCATAATATACTAAAAGGAGAAAGGAAATTAAAGCAATATGAGCAGAAAAATAGGAACTTACAGAGTAGATACACATATAGAGAAACATCTGTTGGACAAACCACAGTTAACATTTTTTATGCATCTGTTATTTTTAGGTTTTAAAGTTAGAATCACTCAAGAATTAGATAGTGACTTTATCTGTTCCCACTTCTTTCTGACCATATTACTACAAACACCATATATTCTAAAATACTAGAAGCCAGAATGCTACCATGCTCCCGGCCACTGATGAGTAAAGGAAGTGAAGAGAAAAACTGGAAGCAGATATGCAACAATTCCATATATTCTGATATGGCCGTTTGAAAGTAGTTTTCAGACCATTTAATTTCTTTCATGAACTACTCTTTCCCTTTGTACACGACTTTATATGACCCTTTGACTTTTGCATAGCACTTTTTTTTTTTTTTTTTTTTGTATAGCACTATTTTTAATGGCTATTTAACTACAGTTGGTTGACTCAAGCCTTAGGGCAAGCGCTACACACTACACTGACACTACTGGATATTTCTTCCTCCTATTAAAAAAAAAAGTCAACTTTTATGTTTCATTGGGAATAAAATGACCCTATTTATCTACCTTTGCTATGTAAGTAAAGTTTTTAGATTCTTCTTATTATAGCCACGTTATGTAAAAGGTACTCACCGCCAGCAATTTTAAGAAAATCTTCACCTGTTGCTTTGTAAACCTAAGAAAAGAAAGGGAAATTAAATACAGTTTCTGAGCCTTCATTCAAGATGCCAGGGTTGGGCTTCCCTGGTGGCGCAGTGGTTGAGAGTCTGCCTGCCAATGCAGGGGGCACGGGTTCGTGCCCCGGTCCGGGAAGATCCCACATGCCGCGGAGCGGCTGGGCCCGTGAGCCATGGCCGCTGAGCCCGCACGTCCGGAGCCTGTGCTCCGCAACGGGAGAGGCCACAGCAGTGAGAGGCCCGCATACCGCAAAAAAAAAAAAAAAAAAAAAAAGATGCCAGGGTTGTCAGGGTGTCACATGTCAGGTTGTGAGGACATACCTCAATGTACCGGGTCCCCATGTGATGTTTGTGCCTCTGGAGCGCTAGGTCTCTGTGCTCCTCACTCACAAACCTAACCAGAGCTTCTCCGTTCCTTCGACCCTGGGCATTCAGACAAAGTGCTGCACCTCCCCTTTGAAATTAACAGAACAGGAAGCAATAGGAAAAAACAAACAAACAAACAGTGAGGAGAAAATGACAGAAAATCTATTATCCCTTTGGGATTGTTAAATAAAATAGAGATGAAGGAAAACCAACTTGGCAATATTGAGTCCTTTGAAGAATCTTGCAATATCTTGATCCGAAGACTGCCATGGCAAACCTCGTGCCCTGACTACCGTGTTGTCATCAATAAGTTCCATCTTGCTGCTGCGGATTCAAGCAAAACATCAGGTTGCATGATTAATGCTAGGCAGTCTGACCTATTACCCCCAGAAGACAACTGGCCTATTTACACTTGAGGTATTATTTATTTGGAGTTCAGACAGACTTGTAGTACTGCCCAACTTACTTCATAACCTCAAACATTATCTGGGCACAGTTGAAAGTATTCTTTAGGTGGTTTACTATACAGAGGCAACCGCCCATGCCAGTTCAACACAGCTTGCTCACCCAGCAAACCACCTATCAGCTGAGGTGCTGCTTCCTTGTTCTGAAAAGAACGCAGCAACAATTCAGAGGAAGTAAAGTTCTCCCAATACTCTCTTGGCCGGTAAGTTCCTACAGCCGAGAAGGATAGGTTTAAATTCATTCTCTGATCTGGCTAGTACACCAGTGGGGTTTAAATCCAGTTTGACAGCAAAACTTAAGATCCACCTAAAGCTGGTAATTAACCCACATGGGTAATGTGTGCACATGGTCAGAAGTCTGGCATTAAAATATCTCCCCTATCAAACAGGGAGGCATCACAGAGAGCGTTTATGGAAATGCTTGGGAGTTCCCACACCTTAATGAGTCATTTGTATATCACCTATTCTATATTTTGATACCTTCTGATGTTCTAATCCTCCCATATTTATATTTTCAGTACTCCTAGGACATTTCCTAATGAGTCACTTTCTCCACAGCTAAATAGGCCTCAACATCTCTCTTATGGGCAAACATGTCAGAAGTTTCTGTTCACTTCAGGCACCAAGCAATCTCATGCAATTCACTGCAGTGATTTACAAACTATAGGTCTACTTGTGATCACAAACAGAGATACCACCATTTCACACTTCTCCCCAGTTATTTCCTTTGCTTTAAAGTAGGAGCTGATAGAACATACTTAAAATTATCTCAGTAAAAACCTTGTGAACTCTTTTAAAGCCTATGATTTTTTCCTTTGGAAGTTTTCCAGTGAGGATGGGCAGTTCAGAGAGGCTAAAATCAGAATCGCAGACACAAACAACACAAACATATGATGTGCCTAAAGTCATAGTGACTAAGGATACAAATATTTCATTAAATGTAAATCCCAACATCCAAGCTTACTTTAAAATACAATCTTCTAGCTAGTGGGAAGCAGCCGCATAGCACCGGGAGATCAGATCGGTACTTTGTGACCGCCTGGAGGGGTGGGATAGGGAGGGTGGGAGACGCAAGAGGGAAGGGATATGGGAACAGATGTATATGTATAACTGATTCATTTTGTTATAAAGCAGAAACTAACACACCATTGTGAAGCAACTTTACTCCAAAAAAGTTGTAAAAATAAATAAATAAATAAAATAAAATAAAATACAATCTTCTTTAACAAATGACCTAATATTTAAAAATGGATACCCAAAAGGTTTAGTAAAGTTACTAAAATATAACAGGAGTTAAATATCACAATATGAATAAAAACACATTAAAAGGCTCAAATGGAATAGTATTCAAGTACTTACCAAGTGCCACTTTCAAATTTGTAATTTACTCTTTCTGGATCTGAAAACCTGTGATCTAAAATAAGAACATACAAGTCATCATTTTAGCTATCAGGGAGACAAAGCCGAGGGGGCGGGTGGTGGCGATTCAGAAGTATAGGCGAGGGAAAGTGGATGGGATCAGATACTAAGCGCGCATTGTTACAACACCAATACTTACTATAAGGGTCTGAAATCATTGCTAAAATTATATTTCCCATATCTTCAACTTGACAGGCTCCATACCGGGAGGCTGAACTATTCTTCTCAAAATTTAAACCTGGGAGATTAAGTTAAGGAAACATTTGGGGGAGGTAAAATGAGGTTGCTTTTACCCAAAATTAAACTCTCATGGAGCCAAGAAGCCAAGTAAAATGCATCTAGGTTGACAATTCTTTGAAATCTCAGAATAGCTGCTTCCCATCAGTCTGGACTTCACCCAGGCTTCCTGAAGTGTCCAATTGCCCTATTGGGCTAAGACGGCCAAATCAATCCTGTCCTGAGGATTACCAGGAATAATAATAATAACACCAGGAATAAAATGTTTATTGAGCAAATGCATGAATATTGAGCACTTTTAGCGTCAAACCATGAAGCATACAACAAAGTTAACAGAATTCCTATCCTGTCTTTACAACACACACAAGGCAATGACCATGCTGACTTAAAGATACAGTTACATCCTTCAAGATCACAAGGTATTAAATGACTTTTTTAAGCCTAATGTTCAAAACACTTCAGATTACTGAAGACATATCTATGACTCCATTTTTATCCAGAACTCCCTTCTAGAAGATTTTTGGAACCCCATAACACAGCCATCTTGGATGACAGCAAATACTTGTCCTTTTAGAGTACATGTGTAGGAACGGTTCAAACACTCAGAGCCAACAATGGCCAATGTAGCTTCTGATTAAGTAAGTACACTGTTTGGGTAAGCCAGGAAACATGGCTTTTAAAGAAATGCATGGCTCAAGTTGGGATTGAGGGTGCAACCAGAAGAGATTTCCATAAAGTTTTGCGTAAGTTTT
Organism: Mesoplodon densirostris; assembly: GCF_025265405.1. Classification (NCBI taxonomy): domain Eukaryota; kingdom Metazoa; phylum Chordata; class Mammalia; order Artiodactyla; family Ziphiidae; genus Mesoplodon; species Mesoplodon densirostris. The sequence goes on along the minus strand of NC_082673.1, from coordinate 52,709,326 downwards.
ATAATGTAGTACAATGCACATAACAAATAATACTATGGGACTCTATCTTTTCTTGAGTTTAAAATGAAAACAGCCATCTGAGTGGTGGTTATTAAGATGTTTGCCTTATTTTATAACAATGTTTCCTGACTGGTATTTTGTAAAATAAGGGTAAAAAATGAAGACAAATATTAAGAAAAAGTCGGTAGGTACTATTTTACTGCAAACAAAGAGGATACAATGTAAAAACAACTCAGAGATTTCTCCCCACCAAGAATTATAGCCAGTCTTCTGAATGAGTAATATTCTATTCTATTCTCAATTCAAAATTCCTTTCTATTTCATCCCCACAGCTTCCTCTTGTCTTTCTCCAGTAAAGAGACATGCTAAGCAAATTCATTTGTGGGTCGTCTCTCAACCGGTTACATTTCTCTGTAGTTAAATATGCTACATGTAGAAAGGCAGCCACATGTTCCTTGGCAAATTACTTAACCCCACTAAATTTCAGCTTATCTGTAAAGCCAAAACTGTGATAATCTTTACCTCCCTGGGCTCTTGTGAAGATTAAATGAGCCCAGGACACAACGCAGGCATTTAATACGTGATGCTCTCCCCGCTCTTCCTAGAACCCTCAGGTGACCAACTTTCATAACTTATGATAATCACACTTTAACAGGGTCACATTTATGACTAAAAAATCTGAACTCACCAGATGCCTATTTGTATGCTCACAGGATAATCATCAAGCTAAAATGGTGGATAATTTCTGCATTTCCCCCTGCAATCCCACCCTTTACATCAATCATCTAGAGATGAAATAAATGTGCTGCCCACTGAGGGATTAGAAAATCAATCCCAGGAGATGTTCAAGCAACAGAGCAATGACCACTGACTGGGGTCATTAAAATGATTTTCCTTGGGAAGCTGTACTATAAAGTATTTATTAATTCAGCGCCATTTTCAAAGGACATAATGATAGGACAGAAAAACTGGAGCCAAAGGATGAAGATGCTTTAGGGAGACAACAGCCCTAAGTTTTCTGGGGAGATGGGAGGGACTTTATGGATCCTTACAGAACTAAGAAAGAAGAGCTGTGACTAGCTATAGTTTATCATGTAAACTCTGTCACCAAATGTCTGGAACCCTGCAATTCTAATAACACTTTCAGCCTCGTAAGGGCGTACAATGAAGTAAAGAGAAACATATCCAAGAAATGGAGACCAATGCCATTGCATAAGCCAGTGTTCCTCAACCTCAGCATTAGCGGCACATAGGGCAGATAATTCTTTGTTGGGGGGTGGGGCAGTGTCCTGTGTACTATAGGATTTTTAGTAGCATGCTGACCCCTACCTACCTCCAGTAATAACAATTTAAAATGTCTCCTGGGCCTCCCTGGTGGCGCAGTGGTTGAGAGTCCGCCTGCCGATGCAGGGGACACGGGTTCGTGCCCCGGTCCGGGAAGATCCCACATGCCGCGGAGCGGCTGGGCCCGTGAGCCACGGCCGCTGGGCCTGCGCGTCCGGAGCCTGTGCTCCACAACGGGAGAGGCCACAACAGTGAGAGGTCCGCGTACCGCAAAAAAAAAAAAAAAAAAAAAAAATGTCTCCAGACATTGTCAAATGTCCCCAGGTGGGTAAAACCCAGCCCAGGTTGAGAACCGAAGGTATAAGCCGATATCTCCCAAGAGTGGCAACTTGACCCCTTACCATCTATTGATTCAGAGAAAACTTTTACATGTAGGAGACAATTAGTAGACAGAAATTTTGAAGAAATCTGACCAAGGAAACACTGCATAAGGACCAACCTGATGCTGTGGCAAAACCCCTGTCAGCAGAGACAAACACAAACACACACACACACACACAGACACGCACGCACACACGCACGCACGCACGCATACCCTACACGGTAAGGAACATGGATGAAAACACAGCAAGAGTCAACCCTTGATCCTCACCCTATTTTTGTGCAGCCCAGAGAAAAGTATAGCTTTTACATTTTTTAAAGGATTGTAAAGAATGAGCAGAGACTGTACGTGGCCTGCAAAAAACTAAAACATTGACTCTTTAGCCCTTTACTGAAAAAGTCTGCTCACTTCTGACCTAGAGGAATGAAAATTGCCGAAAATAGAGAATGCCACAGGAATGTTTGCCACATCGTAACCTTCTATCCCAAAACAGAATCTTGGGGGAAAATTAAGCTTTGAAGGAATTGGAAACTATATTCAATTCAAACCAGTTTTTTCTCCTCTATCAATGACAAGAGGCATAAGCCTTCTCACCTTTGCTCAGGTAACTCCCCTATAAAACGCTCTTATCTTCTTAATCGCTTAACCAGATTAGACCATGGATCACTCCCACTCAGCACCAAAGTCTTCCCTAACTGCTCTAGGTCACAACCATTAAGTTAAGAGTTGATTAGATACTATTCCTATAAAATATTACTCTCTTCAACTGTATTATGCATTTCCTGAGCACAGGTCTGCTTTCCTCTGATCTCTTTCCATCTACCACAGCACCTATTACTTCTAAGACTCTACTGACATAAATGATGACATTTACTACACACCATTTTGTGCCAAACACTGTCTATTTCCTCCTATTTTTGCAGTAGCCCTGCCAGGTAGATAACAATAAAACCAAACAGATGAAGAAACTAGGATTGAGAGAAGTTCTGTAACTCATTCAAGTTTCCCAGCTCTGATTTGACAATGTGTCTGTAATTCCCTGCACCAAGATAAGAAGCTTTGCTTAATTTGTTTTGTTTTGAGCAATAGTTTGTGAGAATCTTTCTAAATGTATGATATGAAAGCCAAGTGAAAAAGATAGCTAAAAAGCAACCATGTAAAGTATCCTGTCTGTGTAGAATAGATTTGTAGCTGAAGAATTATATTACTGAAGTCTACTTTTTAAATTAAGAATATGTTCTAGACATTTGGCTAACTTGGTCCCACGTAACACGTCCTAACATGTTTCCCTTCAAGTCATCACACACCAGGAAGATCAGCAGCTCTAAACTCCCAGCAACTTTTAAAAGTCACCCAACCTCCTGCATGCCCAAACCGCCCACCCACTCACTGTCTTCGGAAGATTCATTCAGTTTTTCATAATTCTTACCAGAATGTAGCATGAACAACAAATAAACGGGAGTGAGAAAAAACTTTTAGTATCAATTCTTTCTCCTATCAATTTATAATTATATATTAAATTACTTGCTGCACGTCCGATCTTGAGAGAAGGAAAGATGAGTCTGTGCCTCCTGATTTATGGTTGTCATGCAACATAGTCATTCTGCCCTTGAGGCAGCCACAACAGCACCAACAGGCTTAGCCAGCTTTGCAGATGAGAAACGCCACGAGGAAACAGGAAGAGTAAAGCCAGACATGGTGGGAACCAAGTGAGCATGTCAGGGTAGAACTGAGCAAATGGATGCATTGATACAGAACCTTCGCCTATAGTTGAACAGAAGGAACGTTTCCTTAGTGCCACAAGTCCATCAATATTAAGTTAGCCATTCAAAAGAAGCTACCTTTTCTGACTGTGGAAAATGGACACATTTGGTTTCAGAACACCTAGTAAATAACCTCTCTTTAAAACTAAGTTCTTAGTTTCTATCTAAAAGAAGCACACATAGGGGACTTCCCTGGTGGTCCAGTGGTTAAGAATCCACCTTCCAGTGCAGAGGATGCAGGTTCAACCCCTGGTTGGGGGACTAAGATCCCACAAGCCACGGGGCAACTGAGCCCACACGCCGCAACTACTGAGCCCTCGAGCCACAACTAGGGAGTCCTGTGCCACAACTACTGAGCCCACACACTCTGGAGCCCACGCACCATAACTAGAGAGAAGCCTGTACACCGCAACTAGAGAAGATCCCACATGCCACAACTAAGACCCGACGCAGCCAAAATAAATAAATAAAAAATTAAAAATAAATAAAAATAAAAGAAGCACACATATAAAATAAATACACTGTGGAAAATTAAGTTTAAACTATGTTAAAATTGCATCCCAATTCAAAATTCCAACTCAAAGCCATTTTTCATTGCCATTAAACACCGCCCCCCACCCACCAAGGACAACAAGTTTGTTTCTTCCCCTTCTACTCTGTTTACTCTTTTATAAGAGTAACACAACTGCCCATATTGCCAGACATTTTTCAATAAAATTCCTGTGCTAAAGGAACAAAGGAATAGCAAGCATAAAATGTCATGAGAAAAGTTGAAATCGTGCTCCAACTAAGAAATGAATTTCCTACAATTATGTGAAGGAAAAAACAGAAAGTGATAAATTACCCTTATAGGAGTTGTATGATTTAAAAAACAGGTTCTAGGGACTTTTCGGCGGTCCAGTGGTTAGGACTCCATGCTTCCACTGCAGGGGGAAGGGTATGACCCCTAGTAGGGGAACTAAGATCCCTCAAACCTGCCGCATGGCCAAATAAATAAATAAAATAAAAAACAGGTTCTATAAATAACCTGCTATATTTTAAAATGAGATTTGAAAGAAGCAAATCAAGAATGCCAGTGTAAAAGAATGTAACTAAGAGCCAAAGCAACAAAAACTTTCTTTATACCAGTAATAAATGCTGGGGAATCTAAAACCATAGTTTTGGGCTTCCCTGGTGGCGCAGTGGTTGAGAGTCCACCTGCCGATGCAGGGGACGCAGGTTCGTGCCCCGGTCCGGGAGGATCCCACGTGCCGCGGAGCGGCTGGGCCCATGAGCCATGGCTGCTGAGCCTGCGCGTCCGGAGCCTGTGCTCCGCAACGGGAGAGGCCACAACAGTGAGAGGCCCGCGTACTGCAAAAAAACAAAACAAAACAAAACAAAAAAAACATAGTTTTAACTCTATTCTTCAGAAGCTTACTCTTTCCAAGAGGGGGAAAAACAAACAACAAAAAAGCGAGATCCAGGGCTTCCCTGGTGGCGCAGTGGTTGAGAGTCTGCTTGCCGATGCAGGCGACACGGGTTCGTGCCCAGGTCCGGGAGGATCCCACATGCCGCGGAGCGGCTGGGCCCATGAGCCATGGCCGCTGAGCCTGTGCGTCCGGAGCCTGTGCTCCGCAACGGGAGAGGCCACAACAGTGAGAGGCCCGCGTACCGCAAGAAAAACAAACAAACAAACAAACAAACAAAAAAAGCGAGATCCATCCTACCAAATATGACTTCAGGAGGTATTATTGTTAACAAAGCGCAAAACTGACAAGTCAATTATACCTTCGAAGAAATAAGGTAAAAGTAGGAACTAATGCAAAAAAGAAAAAGATAAAAATTTCTACTTTAGAAAAATACATTTATATGGCATAAATAAATTAGGAAAGGGAGACTCCATGATAATGTCTTCCAAAGCCTTCTAAAACAAAAAAACTATCCTGAAATTCCCAAACTCGCATTTTAAAAGTAAATTATTTTATAATCAAGATAAACCACACAAAATTAACATAACAAGTCTGAGTGCTGGCCAAGAATATACAGTATTTCTAGTCACCTAACGTATTACAGCCCACATACCAGAGTATTCGCCAGTTTGGCTCACATCATACCGATGTGGTACCAAAGATAATTTCTTCTCCCCTCCAGCCAACAAGGTCAACTACTAACCCAACTTAACTGTACACTTGGTGATAGTTAAAATCCCTTTCATACGCAGAAAGGTGCCAAGGAGGATTCAGCATCTGCCTCCACTTTTTAAGAAGAGCAATGACGGTTTTGCGACTGCAAAGGCCCAGTTCAACTAGTCATAACAAATAAGTAGGTAGTTCAGAATGAACCACACTCGCACACACTATTTTTACAAATGGAGAAGCTAAACCCTGAAGCTTACCTGTACTAACATGTAGCTGATGTTTTAAAAGGTCTATAACCAGTTTCACGAAAGATTAGAAAAAATTTTTTTAGGTGTAAGATAGTTTAGATAAGGTCTTAAATCAATAAGGAAGTCCTTTCAGAGTCTTTGGCAGACGCTTTCTTCTTTGGAGACATGCTGCAACCCAGTCAACACTGGAGAGCACACAGTAGGGCAGGCAGTGGCTGAGTGGTTGCATGTACTAGCTCATCATTCCCTGCAATAGTTACGCCCATTTTAAGATGGGAAAACTGGGGCCGAGAGGTACAGTAAATTCATCCCCAGTAAATCTGACTCCAGAGCTCATGTTCTTAACCACTCTGCTACTAAGGCTATTATCTCCATCTTTAATATATGGGAAAAACTTGTCCTCGTCACTGTGTCAGTAGCATGCCCACAGAAACACATATCGTATACCCCCAACAAGAAGTGGTGAAACACAAACACAGGGAAAGACACACACACCCCTACTAACACTTGGATGGGTAGACAAGAGTGGTTTAGTGATTTTTTTTTTTTTGCCCTGTTAATGGAAAGCTGCACTAGTGAAACGGCATATGCTTATAATATCAAACAGCACATATGGATGCAGTACCCTACAACCAGATTGAAAGTTTACAAAATTAACTTCCCTTTTCTCCTGAATAGTTTAGTCTCAGGAAACATAGACTCTAAATTTATAAGGGAGATAATCTATTTAAATAGCCAACCCCACCCTCAGATAATCTTTATAAATTCTAGAATATTATCCCCTAGTTAACAAGCAGACTGTTTGCAGTCAGACTCAGGTTCAAATGTTGACACTTTTAACTTAAGGTAAAATCTCTAAGCCTCAGTTTCCCTAGCTATGAAAAGGGGGCAATACCTCCTCCACTGGGCTCTTGGGAGGCTATTGATGGGAAAAATAGTAAGCACCCAGTTGATAGATAGTTCTCTTCTTTCACCTGCTCTCTGGACAAGGCCATACTTCATTTAAATTGAGTTCTTAGTAAAGGCTTGGCAAAATGAAATAAACACAACGGTAGAGGTCTTGATTAAGGAGAATAAATCAGCTCATGAGTTACAAAGCTAACAAAAAATAGGTTAAGAAACCAGGAGGAAGTAATTCCATCCAATACTGTGGGGGAAATAGGTTTGTTTTTTTAAAAAAAACAGATAAGTCATTATACAAATAGCCTCATAATCAAAATGTACTTTCAGCAGGGGACAACTAGCATTAATTTCCCCAAGGGATCTATGATAAATTTCTTCCTTTAAACAAAAAAAAAATCACATCGGCCTCAATTCCTATCATCACACCCTCACCACCTCACATGATTAAGTAAAAAGCTTACAAAATGCCACCCACAGTTCACCTGCTAAATGAGGTCTTCTTTCCAGCTAGGACTGCATAACTCAAAGCAGGTAACAAAACTGCAGCTGGAATAACTCTGAGGATCAACACTAACACCAGAAATGGTTTTAGAACCATCACAAAGACAAAAGAGGAAAATATTTGCTAAAATAAGAACAAAGACTGCATTCAAGAAATGCCTAAACCTTTTTCTTTTATCAAAGTGGTCATACTGCTTCATTTACATAGCACCCACGGTTCACAAAGCTTTCACTGGGGACTACTTGAGATAAAAGTGAGGCTTGGAGAAGGCCAGTAACTTTCCCAAGGAAGCAAAGCTGCAAATTCTCTTACTTGTTCCTTTCTGAGGGTTGGCAAGAGCCTCTCTCCCTCCCCCGCTGGCTACCTGGTGGAACAGGTAATCCCTCTGGAGCAAATGACTCTCCATCTACTTGGCAAAACCATCAAGGATGCGTAATGAGTACCTTTATGTTTCCAAATCCAGTGCCATTTCCATATTAGAAAGGAAAATGTTTAGTGGTCTGAGAGAATTGGACAGCTCTTTAGTTCAGACATTGTAGAAATCCTCTGCATAGTCAAATATGGTATGATTGTCTTTGACCTGAGGAATTAGTTTGATGGCTTAGTCAGGGAAATAATGAATCCTCTGACTAAGAGTCATAAAGTAACTGATCACAGCAGCAACATATAACAAAAACCACAGATAGAAAGGCTTAATAACATTTCTTACCTGTTAAATGGGAAAGAAGTATGCAAATAAAACACGAATAAAAACATTTAAGATTAAAATCCACTTTGGGGGGAATTCCCTGGCAGTCTAGTGGTTAGGACTCCACTCTTGCACTGCAGGGGCCATGGGATCCTTCCCTGGTCAGGGAACTAAGATCCCCACATTCCATGCGGTGCGGCCAAAAACAAAAAAATAAAACAAAAACAAAAATCCACTTTTTGATTGGCAATAAAACTATAAAAGCTAAGACTTCCAATGTAAGTCCAAAGAAACTAGGCCAAAATTAGGTTATTTTAAAATAAACAGAAAAATTCCCTAATTTTTCAATGAATGCATTACTTAATGGTCATCAGATCCTTCCTCAAATGTCAGGTGTTATATGCCTGAAATGAAGCCCAGCTTAGCTTTATTCACAATTCACCTGTTTACTGTAGTCAAATATTCCTGATTTTCATCTCCATGGTACTTGGAAAAAAAACTGTCAACAAATAGTTATAGAGCTAGGATAAAAAGCAATGACAGAAAAAATAATCAGCATAGCATCTTACCCATTCACCTTAGGTCACCTTTAAGGTCAGATAATTCAAAAACTATATAAAAGTACATAGTACTTTTAAAAAGTATGTATGTGTTGTGTAGGTAATACAGCATAGAGCAAGTAAAAAGCCCAGGTTACCATACTGAAGATATTTACTAATAACCCCAAATCGTATATACATGAAGCTCTTAAGAAGAAACCACGGAGAAAAAAAAAAAAGGTAACCTTTAAACAAGCTCTCTGAACTGTGAACACATTGAGAAAACCAAAATACCTAAATATAAGAACCTCTTATTTGTAGCTATGGAAATTTTTACTAATATCTGACCTACAATTACTAGGGAAAGATTTTCTTTGCTAAAAGAGAAAACAGAGCAGTCAGGGATAAACGGTTCTTAATATACTCTTTCCTACTCAAGTTGTCTTTTGCTAAATTAAGATAACTTATTAAACTTTCCCTTCAATATCTACTAATACTTTGCCAGAATTTTTCATTCTCTATTTTGTACCAGCACATTAAATGGTTTAGCATTCGCTATAGATGGGATTGTGTCCCTCCCCAAAATTCATGTGTTTAAGCCCTAAACCCCAATGTGACTGTATCTGGGGATAGAGTATTTAGGAGGCAATTAAAGTTAAATGAGGCCGTAAGGAAGGGGCCCTAATCTGTTAGGCCTGTGGCCTTATAAAGAGAGGAAAAGAAAGATACCTCTCCCAACACTCCTGGCCACGCCACTCCCCCTACCCCCCATTTGAGACACAGGGAAGAGGCAGCTCTCTGAAAGACAGAAACAGCCCTCACCAGAAGTCAACCATGCTGCCACCCTGATCTTGGACTTCCCATACTCCAGAACTGTGAGAATATAAATATCTGTTGCTAATAAACCACCCAGTCTATGGTATCTGTTATGGCAGCCTGAGCTAATTCATACAGCATTTAAACCAGCAAAACACATAGCAAGTTTTTCTACTGTCCCAACCTTCTAATGAAACTCTTGTAAGAATTCACTCAAATGAGCTTATTCTACCCTTCTCCCAGCAATGCTGGGAGCTAAACCAGTAATTAACTAGTAGCTAAATCAGCTACACCAAAATTCTAGCTACCTATTTCCAAGAAGAAGGCAAATAAAATGGGTTTGATCTGTTTACAAATGGTTAGGAAAAATACCCAAACCATCTTTTTCATCAAGAAATTTTGAAATAAAACAAAAATCAAGCTTTAGCACCTGAAAATGGATGAGAAATTTTTAGAATAAACATCTATACCCCCATGTTCATGAATATAACTTGAATCTGACTTCATGATGATTCTCATAGTGGCTTTGGGCGAGTCCCCAACACTTCTATTACTCAGTGTTACATCTGATATGTTAGCACATGACTCTTATTAGTTAGCACTTTAAAGACTTACTGGATGAAAGATGATGGGTCATTCATGACAAGATTTGTGATTATAAAATTTACTTTTACAATACATAATGCATCAGATATATTTTCTTGGTAATGAAAGAATTTGGGGTAAAATCTCAGCTTCATTTTATCACCTCAAAAGATGGCTTGTAATAATTACTACAATCTACTTGTATTTGACAAACCCAGAGAAGGTTAAAAGGGGTGCCAATGAACAGCTGTTTGTCCAGAGTATACATCCAAACTTTAAAAAATTCTTATCCATTCAAAAGAAGATGAAATAAACCCTAAAACCAAGAAGTGGCCTTAGAATTGGCAAAGAATGTGGTCTTCACATTCATCAATTCGTCAACTGAAAAAACAAAACAAAACCACTCCCATAATCCAAAATTGAATTCTATTTTAGATGTGTTCACCTAACAAAAATCCATGTCTAAATCACTATTCAAATTCAGTAAATTATAACTACTTTGAAAGATGCCAGTAATTGCACCATTTTTCCTAGCACAGTAGACAAATTTTGGACAAGTCAATTTTCATACACTGTCAAAGTTAAAAATGTTTCAAAGTTTCTTGAATTGCCATTTTTTTCTGGAGCTGTCTTTTCAAATGATTCCTGGGTCATCACTTAAAGGATACACTCTGTCATTGCTGCAACATCCAGTTTATCAATATCAGGTGAACCAGGGCAACACTTCTTAAACTCTTTCCGAAGATCAAAAAAGGAATAGAAGCATTCAGGCAATAATACATTCTGAGGAAGGACAAGGTAGACACTGTTAACTAGATAAGTTTAGTTCAGTGATTCCTTAAAGATTAGGAACCTAAGAATTGAATCTAAGTATATTTTACCACAATTTAAAAAAATATTTTTAAATTAAACATTAGAATGTCTTCATTTTCTGTTACAGTATTACATCCTACATAAAAGTCTCATGGAAAAAAAATTCATCTTATTTTAAGGCAACAGATTATTCATTTGTTCTCCATTATGTATTCCATTCAAAACAGTTCTGAAGCTATAAAACATAGGGCTATTATATTTTCTGTTTGCTAACATTATGTACTTTGTCTAGCCATAATTATTTTAGACCATCTGTATTTTCATGCAGCAGTATTAGCCCTCAGTTTTCATATAGATGCATATGTTTACAATACATGTCTAGACATAGGATTCTATGTGTTTATCAAAATTTAGTTTTCTATTAAAACCTAGTAGTTTAAAATACTGGGTTCTAATAATACATCTTCTGTGTATTAAAATTAGATTAAGATAGTAAATTCCTGATTACCTGAAGAGGATTATTTTTATGCCAAATTATAGTCCCACATTAGTTTTCCTGACCATTATTATTTTGGCTAAACCTGAGAACTCAAATTACACTTAAAAAAATATATCACAAATCTCAACGGCAAAGGAGAAATTGTTACCAGTCGTTCTTAGCTATTAGCATCACTCTTGTGGTAATTAAACAAAGCTCAACTGTCAGAGCAAATATTATACTATTGTGTCACTTTTTTTCCTTAAAAAAAAAAAATCCTCATTGAATAATTTTCAAAGTTTAATTTTGTTACACTGAATTTCGATTTTTAAAAAAATTTCAAGATAATTTGTATTCACTTATGGGGAATTTGTACATTATAAAGTCAAGGAAATAAATACTTTTTAATGTTTGTGACCCATAATATTTAAGTAATAATGTCTCTATCTAAATTTCCTTTATTGGATTCTATTAGATGTGACCTGCTCATGCTATATCTGAAATAGGTATCACTACATCATGGTGACATTTTCCAAAACAGTTACCAAAAGAACTGTGAATCTTCAAGATTACCTACAAAAATGCTTATGTAAAAGCTGTTTATAATGACAATAACTCAAATGTCCAACAATAAATGTTTGGTTTCAATAGGTATATCCATTTAAAATATTGAATATTTTATTTACTGCTTATGAAGGATACTAATGTTATATTAAATTTAAAGTAGGCTAAAAGGTTTGTGTGGTATGAATGCTCCTTGTAAAAGTAAGGCTTTTCTACAAAACTCTGAAAGAATACATTCAACTATGTTCACATTCAAAAAACCACTTTAATGTTTTCTGACTGGAAGGATTATTTTCTTTTATCTTTTACCATTTCCTTATTTTTCTGTAATGAATAGAATTATTTTCATAATGACACTAAATTAATTGTTTTAGTTTTCTTTATCAAAATCCTAATAGAAGTGGCTCAGGAAAATGTCTCAATTTTTCTCTGGAGGTTTTCCCACATCCAAAGCAGTGTACCTAAAATAACAAAAACAGCCGTTTTCCTCTAGCCCAATAGGGAAGGATTAAGTTTTATCCCTTATATGAGTTTGAGGGGAAAAAAATTCTCATATATATCTATTTCTGGATTAAGGGTATAGCAATTTGTCTAGCATTTAATTAATAAAAAATACTCCCCCCTTTTAATCAAATAATTACTAAGGTTAATGTAAAAGGGAGTGTTTTCTTCAAGCCTCCAGATACAGGAACTTGAGTTTCTCCTTCAGACTTTTAAAACTGTCATTATACATTTAGTTCATTTCTTTCCTTTTCCCTATTGGAGTAAAAAGAAAGAAAATCTGCACTGACTACTCACTTACGACATCAATTGCCAGTCTAAACTTTTCATTGCAAGACTTACCTCACAAAGTTTCCTTAAAAATATTTTACTTCCATCTTTTCAAGTTCAGTATCTGCCTACCACAATAAAAAGTTACAGCTCTAATTAATTAAGTTGATAAGATCAACTATATTAGCAATGATTGATTACACTGGGTCTGCTGTCTGTGCTCACCATTTGTTCTCAGCCCCTCAGTATTCTTCCCAGAGAGAGAAATCACATCTACAGTAAGATTGTATTTTTCTCGTTTCATACTCTTTTCCAGAAAGATAAGTAAAGGTAAAAGATGGGGGTGACCCTATTGTTTTGATACAAAATTCAATCAGTTTTGAATGTTTACTTTAAGTCACACAAAGTACAGTATGCTATAATTAACATTTCACTAGTTATATGGTTAAGTCAGAGTACAAAACTTTTTAATGAAATTATTAGAACTTCAATTTAAAAGTTTTAATTGGATTTTTCTTTGCTCTTTCCTTTCTAGGATAAGGCACACAGACAGGAATATTACAATGTATTAAAATACAGTTCTACCTACTTGTTATTTTAAATGTCAAAAATTCAGCTAATATGCTTTGGAAGAGAGAATGTCAAGCATCTCAAAAACTTGATATAAACAAAAAGGAAACTTTTATTAAGTCACCAAAGGGTATCTATAAAATTACTGTAATCTCAAACATCTCTATGAAAGTGTTGTGACCTTTTTATTGTGGTAAAATATACATAACACAATTTTAACCATTTGTAACACAACATGTAACACAATGTTACATGTTACCATTTGTAACACAACATGTAAACACAACACATTTTAACCATTTGTAAGTGTACAATTCAGTGGCATTAAGTACATCCACACTGTGTGCAACAATCCCCACCATCCCTTTGTCATCTTCTCAAACTGAAATTCTGTACCCATGAAATACTAACTCCTCATATGCATATTTTTAAAATGGAGAAACTTGGATAAACCATTTTTTAAGCCTCCAGTCACCCCTAACGTCCAATCGTTTTTTCGAGAAGCCAGCACTCTTACCTTCTTGGAAGCCTCAGGATGCAGAATTTGCCTGACATGAAGCTGCCCATCAGTACAGAGACAGAAGGAGGTTCCTACCCCAATATTCAGTTCATTGCTCACTGACTGGTTAAACTGAAAAGAACAAAACACACCCAGGGATGCAATGGATGCAGGATTTACAAACTCTAAAAAGTGGCCCCCCTCGGTTAAAACCTGAGAAAACCGCGCTAACTGCTGTGAAGGACACCGCTGCTGGGGGCAACATTAGAAAGACTCCGTTCCCACAAACTGTGTAGCTTCCTTTATATAGGGTAGCTTTCCAGTCAATCCTCTGTTTGCGCACAGGAGAATTTAGTAAATGCATTCTTCCTCCCATTCAACACCCACCGCCTTCTATTTTTGTGATAAATCCATTCGAGACTTTTAAGTCAGAGGTCTCATTTCATCAGCAAGTTGCCTTCTGATTACATCATTTTCTGGTGCTACTTTTTTTTTATGTTAGGATGTTCTAGACTTAAGAAAGATGTCAGTTTCTGATACGAATGTGGGTAATGTGTATATAGACCACTAGAAAATCTAGTAATGCGTTTCCTGTAACACACCCCAGAAATGATAACTTTCCCCTATAATTCGCAACTCCTGTGCTAGGGCAGAAGCCGTGAGAGCGCCGGACACTCACCTGTGCACAGGTGTTTAGCGCCCCGCCCTATCCGCAATCCAGTACCCGTCGGCACCCTGGAGCAGCCGGTTTTTAGGTCACCTCAATCCCAGTAAGGGGATTCCACTACTTTCACGGTGACCCAAGGAGCAGCCTCACATGTCCGGGTCCGCAAACCCTCCCGGCGCTAGGACCAAGGCCACTAAAGAAGTACGCGGAACCGGAACCGGGCCTTTGGGAGTTCAGGAGCCTAAACCCAAGCAGGCACCTTCAGGTTCGCCCCCAGCTGGGGCCGCCTCCAGCATGCCACAGCTCGTCTACACCACAGCGCCCCCTGTCCCAGGGCTGAGCTGCAGACCCAAACCCGGCAGAGGGCTGGCGTGTCTGGGGTCTGGGTCTGGGTCTGGGTCTGGGCCTGGAGCTGGAGCGCTAGGATTCAAACTCCGCTCATCACTCGATTGGTAAAACTCGGCAGATTCTCTGGCCCCAGTAATAATTCAGGAAGCAATTCGAAAGCTATCAAGTTTTGACCCAAAGACCCTGGGAGCTGGGAGGCGAAAAGGAGCAGCGACCTCCTCGCAGAAGGTCCACCAGAGGCTGCAAGCCCGGCTCTCGCCCCTCGCTCCGGGGACACGCGTGGACCGCCCGGCGAGGGCGTGGGACCTGATAGAGTTGGGCTGGCTTGGAGGGACGCCCGGGTGGCTAAGATGGGGTGGGCGGCGCGGCCCAGGGCTGTCACCTGTCGGAGGGCTTGGTCCAGCTGCGGCGCCGAGGACAGGCTCTCGGCGTCGATCTTAGTCTCTTCTTTACAATCCTCCGTCAGCTCCAGCTGATCCGGTCTAACTAGTACTTCGTGCAACTGTCCCACCTCCGGGGGAGAAAATTAGGGGTCAATTTTCCCTTCCTCAGTTTGGGAACCTCTACCTTCGCTCTCCTTCCTTGCTCCTCTGCTGGGGGGGCCCACACCTCTCGACGGGTCTGGCCTCATAATCAAAGTTCACTTGTCGCCAGCGGCTCCAGTGGCCGAGAGGTCGTCGCAGCCCAGCCCCCAGCCCTACCCCCACCCGGATCAGGTCCGAAAGGCCCTGGAAGTGAGCACTTGGGCCCCCAGGGATCCCACCCCGCCTTCCCGGGGCGTCCCCCGTCCGGTAGAGAGCATGGCTTGCCGGCCCCCGGCCTCCCCACCTGGACCAGATTTTGGAGGACTGAAACGGTTCCAAGGCGGTTGGCCAAGAGGTTTGCTTTTATTCTGGATTCTCAAGGCCCCGGGTCCAGCCTCCCAAGTGGGCAAACAAGAGCACTTGTTTACCGACTCCCCAAACTTTTACAAGCTTTTGCCCCACTCCTATCACTTGGACAGAAACGTGGAGAAATACCTTCTTGTTGGCCAGATCCACGACTTTCCATAACAGTAGGATCAGCTCCTTCTCATCCGAGCCCAGCTTGGCCCCGGTGGCCCCAGCAGTGATTCCAAAAAGCACCACCAAGTAATCCGGAGACGCCGTCATGACGATAGGTGGGGAGGGGGAGAAGGGGGGTCGGGAGGCGGTGAGGTGAGGTGGAAGTGAGAACGAGGAAGCCTGTGCTAAAACCTCTTCTAAGAGAAAAAGAAAGAGCGACCACCCCCCCCCTCCTCGCCGCCGCTGGTGCAAAAGGCGGTAACCAACCACCCAAGCCCACACCTGGCCCGAGCTCCACACCCAGGGCAGGAAGGGGGGTGAGAAGGAGGGCGGAGAAGCCCTGCCCTTTTTGTATTCAATTGCCCGTGCGTCTATGCAAAAAGCCTGGAGCAGGGCTGCACCCGCGGGAGGCGCGCGCAATGGCTGAAAGCTTTTCTGTTTTGGGATGTGGCTCTACCTGCCCGCCCCTTCCCCCTCCCCCACGTGGTGCAGGTAGGAGACACCTGGCGGCGCCTGCCCATTGGCTCCTTCAAACCACGACGTGGCAGCGGTGGGGGAGGAGGCCGCCCGGGGGAAGGGGAGGAGGGGGCGGGAGACAATGGCTGGATGATTGGAGAGGGGAGGGCAAGAAGGGAGGAGGGGGAGACGCGAGGGGCGGGGAAGAGGCGGTTGCCACCCAGAGGGTAGCCAAGGCCGCACGGGAAAAGGGTGAGGGGTAAAGGGCGCGCAGGGACGGGTACCCATTTGGAAGTAGCCGAGCTGTGGGGGTCTTGGAGAAATGCCGGCTGTGGGGAGCGAAGCCGGAGGTCCTAAAGGGTCAAGCGGAAAGGCCTGGCGCGGGGAGGCGAAAGGAGGCCAGAGGTGTGGCTCGGGTGCAGAGCTACCCAGGGCGCGGCGCTCTGAGAGGGCGAACTGCGGAGGGAGGGACCGGCCAACGGCAGCCGGGAGGTGGCGGGAGCACTTGCCAAGCACCGGAAAAGCCTCTCCCGAGCCCAACACACCTTGAAGTGCAAACAGCAGGCGAAACCCTTCGGGCCCTCCCCCTCTCCGGGCGCCCGCTCCTCCAAACCCCGAGGTACTGCCCACCTTGGGGAGTGAAACCCCCCGCGCGCGGCTGAGCCGAACTCGCGGGGCTGGACGCCCAGCCACCAAATGACGCCCAAGGACACAGCTGCGGCGCGCAAAGCAGCAGGGGGTCCCCCGTGAGGAAGTTCAGGCACAATGAAACCCACGCCCTTTTCTCTCAACTACTCCTTTAATTGCTACTCCTTGTTTGGTCCTGGCTTCTAGCTCGAGACTGGAGCCTCCTCCGGGCAGGGGCCCACTTCCTTTGATTTGCCCTGGGCCCTAAATGAAATGTATCTACAGTACCTAATGTTTTCCTAAATCAGGCCAAAGCCAGATTTTTCCACAGGTCCCCGCTCTGATCTCCCGCCCTCTACCTCATACCTTCGCCTTTGTACTTCTGGGTCGATTTGGCCAAGTTCCCGAGCGGTCTCCCTACCTAGCGCAGTTAGTTCTGCCCAGGGGCCTGAGCGCCCACCCACCGCCCCCATCGCCCTGCCACCAAGTCGGACGGCAGTGTGGTGGGTCCTGTTGACATTTTCGAGAGAAAAGCTCTAGAGATGAAGTTTCTTCGGCTTTTATATTTGAAACTGATCTCTTCTTGGAAACACAATTCCGTCTGAAGTATTACTAATTCGGCTCCAGGTGTCCAGCCCTTTATTTCTGAGGTGAAAACGGGCAACCAGACACCTATCACGCCAGTAACCCACTCCAGGTGCAAATCTGAGAACCTTTCAGAACGCATGTCAGGGGAAGTTGGAGATGCGGCTTTCCTGACGCGGAGGAAGCGCGGACTGCGTGGGGAGGTGGCGGAAGGGTTTTAGGAGTCTGAGGCCGACGGCGCCACGCTTCCTGGCTGGAGAGGGTGCTGGTGACGACGGCCGCGGCACAGGTAGCGCAGCTCGCGTCCCCAGAGAGCGGGAGAAGGCCGGGCTCTACCAGGGCCAGGCAGCTTTGCAAGGGCCCTCGAGGGTGCTGGGTACCACCCTCGTCCTCAGCTGGAGTTCCAGCGTCGCGTGCTTTCGGCTCCTGGACTTCAGGGTGCTGGGGCCGGAAAGAGGCCCCCGCCGCCCCTCAGCTAGCTCGTAGCTGCAGCCCCGCCTAGTCCTCGTGTCTCCCAGCCACCCTCCCGGGCCCGCGGAACGAGGCAGGGAGGGACCTGGAAAAACCACCCAGATTGCATTGCAGTGGGCGAGGCCGCCGGAGGAGCCGTTTCCCCAGAGCCATCTCCCCGCGAGGCTTTCTCGGTGCGCAACTGATTCCCAGGTGCTCGGCTCTGCCGGGCGCCGGAGGTACCGCCGCGCAGGGACGCGAGACCAGGTGCGTGGTCCCCGCGGGGCGGTCAGGCCCCACACCGGGCGGGAGACTGCTGCTGAAAAAGTGGTTAGAACAGTTCAGGAAGTCCTGCCCCGCCGGTCCTTTCAGGTCTTTGGTGTTCGGATTAATCATTTGAGTAGCGCGTCTGGATAAACTCAGAACTTGATCAACAGCCAGGGGTTCAGCGGCGTTATCCACGTTAGAATCGAACCGCAGAGCCTTCCCTTTTCTCAGAGACTTGTTTTCTTCCTCTTTAAGAAGTCGGATTCCTGGTGTGCGATTTTTTTTAAATGTAAATTTGAATTTGTCCAACTAGATTGCAAGGACAGGGATTTTTGTTTTATTTTGTTCTCGAATGTATTCCGAGGGCTTGGAACAGAGCTTGCCATACACCAGGTACGCAAATATTTGTTGAATGATTTTAATGAGTAACACCCACCCATTTTTGCAGCTCTTTGTCTCCTGAGCTAGGGCATAGTTCATCACTGCAACGGTGAGGTTATGAAAATGGGAGTCTACAGGTAATTTAAGTCTCAAATGTTTTTTAGAAGAGTAGGTGCTAATTATACAATCATTATTATTGTCTGTTTTGCTAACAGACGAAACTACTTCTGTTAAAGAAATTAAACTCTTGTAAAATGCAGGGATGCTGAGAAAACTATGTAATACAAAGAGATCAGTTCCTAATACAAAGACGTTTTATTGTCCATCCCACCAGCTACAAACAGTTCTAATATAGCAGAAATAGTCTGTACGAGAGAGGAACCTTGAGAAGAGAGGCTCCTTTACCGATGGTCTTCACTTAAGACCACACCTAAAACTCTCAAAACAGAAGCGAATCTTTGTTTAAAGCAGAGACCCAAGTTGAAGGACAGGCAGCAAAATAACTGGCCTGTATTCTTAAAATTCTTAAAGTCATGAAAGACCTTGAAATTATTTTCTGAAGAACTATTCCAGATTAAAGGAATTTACAAGACATGAGAACTCAATGCAATACGGATCCTGGGCCAGAACAAACTTTTTTTTTTTTTCTTTGAAGGACATTATTGGGACAATAGGAAAAAATCGAATAAGGTCTGAACATTAAATAATAATATTGTATCACTGTTAATTTCCTAATTTTTGTACTATTACTGTGGTTCAGCAGAGAATGTCCTTTGCTTTAGGAAGTACCCAGTATTTAGTGATAACGGGAAATCCTTATCTACAACTTATTCTCAAATGATTCTGAAAAAAATATATACATATATACATACATATATATATACATACATGGAGAGAGAATGATACAGCAAATGTGTAAAATGTTAATGTCGTAGAATCTGAGTGAAAGAATTCTTTATACTATTCTTTGCAACTTAAAAAAAAAATTTTTTTTAAGCATCAGAGGACTTTTTGCTGCCACCGTCATTTGGTGTTTAACAAGGGTCTGTCTCATGACTTTCTAGGTTAACCTAATCCTCCATACTGTAGAATGAATCCATTTTCTTTGTCTTTTCCTTAGTGAAAGAAGGAGAAAGAAAAGGTCACTATTTTCTGTATAAAAATCGTTTCATATCCTTGAAAGTTTTCTTAAATAACTAGACTAAATTACTGCAAGCTCTTTAAAGTTTTCATCATGAATCTTACTATCCTGCTCTTTAATTATCTTCATTACGCTCCTTGGACCCTTCTCCTCTTACCACTTTTAGAGAGCAGCTCTTGAACTAGACAGAAGACAAATGTGCCCACCGTGGCCTGACTATTGACACAGTGGTACCTAGATGTCATATTCTTATTACTTGCAATGCAGCTCCCTTTTAAAGACTACAGTAGCAGCACTGCATTTGCTGGCTCCAGTTTTGTTTTGAGGTCTCTAGATCTTTCTTGGAGTTCTCACATGCAAGTACTCAGTTGTTCTTTTATACCTGTAAGAAAATAGCCTTCAAAAAGAAATCAAAGTATGAAAATGTTCTCGAATTAGTTAGTTGTGGTGGCTGTACAAACATGTGAATATACTAAAAACCACTGAATTGTACAGTTTAAAAAGTGAATATTATGGTATGTAAATTATATCTCAGTTTTTAAAAGAGCAAATCAAAGTAAAAGCCTCTATTCTGAGGCTACCACAAGCCATTGGTGTTTCCTAATTATTTGTATTGGATGAAGTTGTAAAACAGATCACATTTTATACTCCCTAGACTAATCCAATCTCTCTGAAGTGGAGAGGTAGGGGGAAATGATGGTCAGGGTAACTAAATACATTATATATAATTTTCTATGAATTACTCAGTGCATTACACATTTAAGCAAATTACTGGTCTGAACCTTTTATTATAGCAGTTATCATAGGTGATCTGTGTGGACAAAGTATGGGTTTAATAATCGGCCTTGCCATGTGCTACCTCGTGGCTGTGGGCATGTTCCTTAGCCTTACAAGGACTCAGTTTCTCACCTGTAAAAATGGGGATTATGATAATGTACACTTCATAGGTTTTCAGGGGAGAGGAAATGTATAAAGAAGTGTCTTCTTTAAAGAAAAAAACTTGAGAACCAGGAAGGTTACTACAAAATAGGAATCTCCCCATGGGGAGGGGTCTCTTCAGACAACAACCACAAAGGCTCTGGCCTTAGATTGGACTAAAGACACCATCAAGTGAGGATGAAACATTAAATAAGATTTTACTGACTGTCGGTGGTAGGAAAATGCACAGAAAAACTACACCTAGGGAAATGTGCCATGAGTCTGGGCAAGACATGTCTTCTCCTTGGGGACCACAGAACTGATCCATTTAAACTGGGCATCCAGGGAGAAGATGCCACCTAAGGAATTCCTCCCTCCTCACTCCCGGCCTCAAGTCCTTTGCTCAGGAGTACAGTCGGACCTCTATATCTGTGGCTATGCATCCACAGGCAGATTCAACCAACTGAGGATTGAAAATAAATAAGAAAGGTATTAGGCACTGGAAACACAATAAATAGGGAATAAATGTGAACACGGTCCTTGCCATTATTCACTGGGGGCACAAATAATCACAAAAACATGTATCACCGCCAACAGTGTTTAGTGTCCTTAAGGTACACAGTGCTCTGGGTTTGCACAAGGGGACATAAACACTATCAGGGAGACCAGAAAGAGGCTAGTGAGCAGCAGTATTTGAATTAAAATCCACAAGTAGTGAAATAAGCAGAGGTAGGAGCGGGTAAGGAAGAGGGAAAGCGCTGTCTCAGCAGCACAGTGTGTAGAGGCCTATGATGGGAGGGTGCTGGCTATGGAAATAAAGACTGAAGGTGCTTGAGGAGAAGGCAAGACCTTGGGCATCACCCTTGACTCCCCCGCCACCCCTCCACCGCCCATGTCTACGTTTTCACCAAGTCCCTTGGAGTCTCCCCACTCACTCCCGCTCCATTCCTCATGTGACCTTTCTGGGCCAAAACTACAGAATCTTTCCAATGGATGCAACCGTCCACTGTGTGCTCTAACCTTTCCCACACATCCAGTGGTTTCTAGGAATACTGGACTTCACAGACCTTTAAAATTAAACCAAAAAGCGGGGAACAGTGACTGCCATAGAAAGAATTTCAATTTTTTTTTTTAATGTTGAGCCTTCTTTTATTTATTTTTTTTATTTTTGGCTGTATTGGGTCTTGGTTTCTGTGCGAGGGCTTTCTCTAGTTGTGGCAAGCGGTTCATTGCGGTGCGTGGACCTCTCACTGTCGTGGCCTCTCTTGTTGCAGAGCACAAGCTCCAGACACGCAGGCTCAGTAGTTGTGGCTCACGGGCCCAGTTGCTCCGCGGCACGTGGGATCCTCCCAGACCAGGGCTTGAACCCGTGTCCCCTGCATTAGCAGGCAGACTCCCAACCACTGCGCCACCAGGGAAGCCCCAGAATTTCAATTTTTAAAAATTTGTTTTATTTTATTTTTGGCTGCGTTGGGTCTTCGTTGCTGCTGCATGCCGGCTTTCTCTAGTTGCGGTGAGCGAGGGCTGCTCTTCGTTGCAGTGCGCAGGCTTCTCATTGCGGTGGCTTCTCTTGTTGCAGAGCATGGGCTCTAGGTGCGTGGGCTTCAGTAGTTGTGGCACATGGGCTCAGTAGTTGCGGCTCGCGGGCTCTAGAGCGCAGGCTCAGTAGTTGTGGTGCACGGGCTTAGTTGCTACGTGGCATGTGGGATCTTCCCAGACCAGGGCTCGAACCTGTGTCCCCTGCATTGGCAGGCAGATTCTTAACCTCTGCGCCACCAGGGAAGCCCCTCAATTTTTAATTTTGCTAAGAAGTATTTTTTTTTTTTTTAAGCCGTGCTGTGCAGCTTGTGGGATCTTAGTTCCCCAATCAAACCCCAGCCCAAGGCAGTAAAAGCACCAAGTCTTAACCACTGGACTGCCAGAGAATTCCCAAGAAGGATATTTTAAAACAAAACAAAACCAATTACCATTTACTGTCCCCTTTATTTCACAAAAGAAAGGCTATTTTAACACCAAAAAGAAAGACTCATCTCAGAAAAAAGAACTGTTTTTATATTAGTTGTATGTATCAGCTTTATGAAAAGGTTGCCACATTGTCCTTTTTTAACTCATTCAGCCTCACATTGGGAAAATTATATGCCAGGGTTTCGGAGCCAGTGCCTTGATCCCTTCTGAAAATTATCAACAAATTGATTTTCCAAAACTCACTTGTTTTAAAATTAATATATATTTATTTAAGTCAAAGTAATATAAATCATCGTTTTATAAATCTAGTAGTTGCACATGGTTTATAATAAAGAACTGCACTCCCCCTGCACCCTGATTCCTGCTTCCCAGAGGCAGCTACTATCCACATTAAGCTGTTTTTCTGTTTTGGTAGTTACCTCCTCGTTTGTAAATAACATGTACTTACTAATACTAATCACCATTTTTTAAAGTCTAAAAGCCAACTTCAGTCGTGTTGCTCCCCTTTTCAAACTGAACTGGAGCTATGGAATAAAATATATACTCTTTGTATATCTGTAAAATCTCAAATCCATCTATGATGCTTCCCAGATAACGAAGCCCTTAGTGGTTACCACTATAGACTATATACTTAAAATGCTGCCCTGTATTATCTATTTCATGCAGACAATGACTTTCTTTTATTAAAATTCTAGACTCTCAATTATTGGTCACTGTCCTTATGGCTGGTTTCATTCCCATTGTTAAATTCTCTTTATATGCACTTTAACAACCAGTAGAACTTGCTCATGCTTAGAACTTGGGAAAGAAATTTGGTGAGGGTATCTATCAGTTTTGTTAAACTTAGGCAGAAGAATAAACACTTTTGAAATAGAAGAACTGCTCCTTTCTTGTCCAAATCGGTATCCCTGCTTTAGCTAGTAGGGGAAATACCTGATTTTAATCAGAATTCATTTCTGCAAACAATATTTTGAATCACATCTTCATTCTGAAAGGCAACACAAAAAATCACTTGGGGACTTCCCTGGTGGCGCAGTGGTTAAGAATCTGCCTGCTAATGCAGGGGACATGGGTTCGAGCCCTGGTCTGGGAAGATCCCACATGCTGTGGAGGAACTAAGCCCACGCGCCACAACTACTGAGCCCGAGTGCCACAACTACTGAAGCCCACATGCCTAGAGCCCGTGCTCTGCAGCAAAGAGAAGCCACTGCAATGAGAAGCCTGTGCACGGCAAGGAAGAGTAGCCCCCGCTCACTGCAACTAGAGAAAGCCTGCGTGCAGCAATGAAGACCCAACGCAGCCAAAAGTTAATTAATTAATTAATTAATTAAAAAAAAAAAAGAGGTAAGACATCTTTAAAAAAAAAAATCATTTGGACTTACTCCCTGGGAGGAAGTTGATGGGAGAGAGAAGAGAAAGGAGATCTTTCTCCTTACATATCTAAATAACAACTATTAAATAGCTTTTGTTTATTGAATCATCACTACATACCAAATGCCATTACAAGCATTATCTCATTTAATTCTCACAGGTAGTTAAAAGTACCGTTTTTTAACCCCCACTTTACAACCGAGGAAACCGGAGGTTAAGAATAACTTGGTGAGGGACTTCCTTGGTGGTCCAGTGGTAAAGAATCCGCCTTATAATGCGGGGGACACGGGTTTGATCCCTGGTCAAGGAACTAAGTTCCCACATGTGACGGGACAGCTAAGCCCCCATGCCACAACTACTGAGCTCACGTCCAGCAAACTACAGAGCCCATGTGCCCTGGAGCCTGCGCGCCACAACTAGAGAAGAGAAAACCCACACGCCACAACAGAAGATCCCACATGCCTCAGCGAAGATCCCTCGTGCAGCAACTAAGACCCAACACAGCCATAAATAAATAAATAAATAATAAATCTTAAAATTAAAAAAAGAATAACTTGGTGAAAACGACAAGTGGCACTGACACAGTTGGGACTTATACCTAGGGATTCTGACTCCAGAAACTGTGTTTAGCCACTATACTCTACTCAATGTGAACCACTTTTACACTGTAGAAATTTTTTTTAATGGAATAAGCAAGCTGTCACAAAGTAAAACCTATCTCCTTATGAGAGTTGAGCTTCAACACATACACATGACCAATAAGCCACAAAAGCAAAGCTACAGTAAACTGGCTTAATAGTTTAGTAATATCCCACCTTAAATTTTATAAAGTAATCTGCATTTTATACTTCAGCTTGTTTACAAGGTAATCATGAATTATAAAGTATCCTTGAGACCCATTAGAAGAATAACATTCTAGAATAATTATAAATAGCATGGTAGCTAAAATAAGTATCAAATGTGTCATCAAAGTTTACTGTTTTCATATTTGAAAGAGACTTTTGAAAATTTTATTCCTACATCCTTGTTTCACAAGAGGCCAAAGAAGTGACTTGCCCAACCAAGGTGACACAGCTAATTAGCAGCAGGACTGTACTTGGAGCTCAGGTCTCCTGGCTCCCAACCCAATGCTCTTTCCCTGTTGTGTCCATGACTACCCAGACAGCGTGCTCCCTCTGAGAATACAACAGGATTTCTAGATGGGACTCAGAGATGTCTGTGTAGCTGGTTTTGGTTACAATTACCTCTTTTGGTAGGGAAAAGACATTTTGGCTGAGAGCTCTTCATTGCAGCATAGGGGATGGAAATAAGACTTGGGAGTGCACCTCTGATGCTGACACAGTTCTTACTCTCCTGGAGTCTGATTCTGGAGCCAGTGCCTGACACACTGAGAATTCAGAAGAGTTTTGGTGGTGGGGCAGGAGGTAGGAGGTGGACTTTAGATGAGCCATTCTGTTTTTTTAACTGTCCAAAGAAAACTTTTTAAATTTTATTTATTTTTTTTACTTATTTATTTTTTGGCTGCGTTGGGTCTTCATTGCTGCACACGGGCTTTCTCTAGTTGTGGTGAGCAGGGGCTACTCTTTGTTGCAGTGCACGGGCTTCTCATTGCAGTGGCTTCTCTTGTTGCGGAGCACGGGCTCTAGGCACGTGGGCTTCAGTGGTTGTAGCACGCGGGCTCAGTAGTTGTGGCTTGCTGGCTCTAGAGCGCAGGTTCAGTAGTTGTGGCGCACGGGCTTAGTTGCCCCATGGCATGTGGGATCTTCCCGGACCAGGGCTCGAACCCATGTCCCCTGAGCTGGCAGATGGATTCTTAACCACTGCACCACCAGGGAAGCCCCAGAGAAATTTTAATGGGTGCATTCTTTTGATTTTAGTAAATCTCTCTGTAGAAGATACAGACACACAGGACATGATCTCTGCTGTTAAGGAGACTGAAATCTGATAAAACAGGCAAAGTTCAAAGAGCTTGGTGAGGTGTGGACCCCTTAAGAACATGGCCCTAGCCCAGAGAAAGCATAAGCATAAGGACGTTGCAGCAGATGATCTGCACAGGAATGCTTTTCTGAGCCCCTAGGTCACCAGTGTGGCTAACCCCTTTTCTATCCTCACTCTGTTACCTCCGCCAACTTGTACCTACTCTGTCAGCTCTCCATCTTCCTTATTGGACACTCAGGCTTCAACTACCTTCTTCCACGTGAAGTGTGATCTTTACTGACTGATAGTCTGCGAGCTAAATTTCCACCATCCTTTGGTCAGTGGCTCTGTTCTTTAGTAAAAAAAAAACGCTCAACTGACCTCCCTTACCTCCCCTGCTCTCAAAACAATGGCAGGAACAGCCACATAGGAGAAGTAGCAGATTACCTCTGGTGAGGGTCTGGATCACACATTCAGTGTCCTGCTTCATTG
Source organism: Mesoplodon densirostris (assembly GCF_025265405.1). Taxonomy (NCBI): domain Eukaryota; kingdom Metazoa; phylum Chordata; class Mammalia; order Artiodactyla; family Ziphiidae; genus Mesoplodon; species Mesoplodon densirostris. The sequence goes on along the minus strand of NC_082673.1, from coordinate 52,683,176 downwards.
TCTCCAGCCTGTCTTTCCAGCCCCTTTCCTCTCATTCTCCTTACCCTGAATATATCAGCTGTATAAATAAAACTCTTATTGTTTCCTCCTTTTCCAGTTTCCTTTCTTCTAGGCAGAGTTGGTCACTTGTTCATCCAACCTCCCACAACTGCTCAAACTTCATATCATATAGTATTTAAAGAACCTATCCACCCAGATGGCTCACAGGTGGTTCTACCAAATATGTAAAGAAGTGACTAATCCTTCACAAACTCTCCCGAAAAATGGAAGAGGAGGGAACACTTGCCCAACTCATTCTGTGAAGCCAGTATTACCCTAATACCAAAACCAGATAAAGAAATCACAAGAAAACAAAACTACAGACCAGTATCTCTTATGAATATAGAAAATGAATTGAAGCCAGCAACATATTAAACAGATTATACACCATGATCAAGTGGAATTTATCCCAGGAATGCAAGATTGGCTCAATATACAAAAAAATCAATGTAATACACCATACTCATAGAATAAAGGACAAGAATCACATGATCATCTCAATTAACAAGGAAAAAGCATTTGAAAGAATCCAACAGCCTTTTATGATAAAAACACTCAACAAACTAGGAATAGAAGAAAACTTCCTCAACCTGATAAAGAGCATCTATGAAAAAGCCACAGCTAACCTCATACTTAATGGTGAAAGACAGGATGCTTGCTCCTTAAGTTTAGGAACAAGAGTAGAATGTCTGCTCTTGCCATTTCTATTCAACAATATACTGGAAAGTTCTAGCCCAAGAAATTAGGAAAGAAAATAAAAGGCATCCAGATAGGAAAAGGAGAAATAAAACTATTCACAGATGACATGATATTGTAATAGAAAATCCTAAGGAATTGACATAAAAAAAATTGAACTAAAAAACTGTCAACAAGGACTCCCCTGGTGGTGCAGTGGTTAAGGATCTGCCTGCCAATTCAGGGGACACAGGTTCAAGCCCTGGCCAGGGAAGATCCCACATGCTGCGGAGCAACTAAGCCCATGCGCCACAGCTACTAAGTCTGCGCTCTAGAGCCCGCGAACCACAACTACTGAGCCCATGTGCCACAACTACTGAAGTCTGTGCCTAGACCCCGCAACAAGAGAAGCCATCACAATAAAAAACCTGAACACCAGAAAGACCCAATGCCGCCAAAACAACAACCCCCCCCCACAACATTGTAAATCAACTATATTTCAATAAGTTATTTTAAAAAAATTAAAAAACTGTCAACTAGGTTATAGCATATAAGATTAATATATAAAAATCAGTTGTATTTTTATAACAGTAGCCCTGAATGACCCAAAAATGAAATTAAAAAACAATTCCATTCACAATCTCATCACAAGGAATAAAATAATTAGAAATTAGTTTAACAAAAGTGTAAGATGAGTACACTGAAGACTATAAAACACTGCTGAAAGAAATTAAAGAAGACCTAAATAAATGGAAAGACATCCCATGTTTATAGACTGGAAGACTGAATGTTGTTAAGATAGCAGTACTTTTCAAATTGATTTATGGATTCAATCCCTATCAAAACCCCAGGGGCCTTTTTTGCAGAAAATGACAGGCTGATCCTATAATTCATATGGAAGGCCAAGGAACCAGAATAGTTAAAACAATCTTGAAAAAGAAGAAAATAGTTTGAGTACTCTCACTTCCTAACTTCAAAACTTACTACAAAGCTATAGTAATTAAGGCAATGTGGTATATGGTTAGACATATAGATCAATAGAATAGAATTGGGAATCAAGAAAGAAACTCTTAGTTTCCATATGATCCTGTAATCCCACTCCTGGGCATACATCTGGAGAAAATGATAATTTGAAAAGGTACATGCACACCTATGTTCATAGCAGCACTATTTACAATAGCCAAGACATGGAAACAACGTAAATGTCCATCGACAGATGAATGGATAAAGAAGATGTGGTACATATATATGATGGAACGCTACTCAGCCATAAAAAAGAATGATATAATGCCATTTGCAGCAACATGGATGGACCTAGAAATTATCATACTAAGTGAAGTAAGCCAGAGAAAGACAAATATCATGTGATATTGCTTATATGTGGAACCTAAAATATGACACAGGGCTTCGCTGCTGGCGCAGTGGTTAAGAATCTGCCTGCCAATGCAGGGAACATGAGTTCAAGCCCTGGTCTGGGAAGATCTCACAGGCCATGGTGCAATGAAGCCCGTGTGCCACAGCTACAAAGCCTGCACTCTAGAGCCCACGAGCCACAACTCCGGAGCCCATGCGCCACAACTACTGAAGCCCACATGCCTAGAGCTCGTGCTCCACAACAAGAGAAGCCACTACAATGAGAAGCCCGTGTACCACAACAAAGAATAGCCCCTGCTCACCACAACTAGAGAAGGCCTGCATGCAGCAACAAAGACCCAATGCAGCCAAAAATAAATAAATAAATAAATAAATAAATAAAGATAAAATAAAATATGACACAAATGAACTTATCTACAAAACAGAAACAGACTCACAAACACAGAGAACAGACTTGTGGTTGCCAAGGTGGGGAGGTGGGGGAGGGATGGATTGGGAGTTTGGGATTAGCAGATGCAACTCTTATATACAGAATGGGTGAACAACAAGGTCCTACTCTGTAGCACAGGGAACTATATTCAATATCCTGTGATAAACCATAATGGAAAATAATATGAAAAAGAATATACATATGTATAACTGAATCCTTTTGCTATACAGTAGAATTTAACACAACATTGTAAACTATACTTCAATAAAATAAAAAAAATTTTTTTAATCTTAAATTTATGGTCAGCTGATCTTCTACAAGGGTGTCAGGACCATTTAATAGGGAAAGAATAGTGTTTTTAAAAGTGGTTCTGAGACAGTGGGATAGCCATATGCAAAAGAATGAAGTTAGACCTCCTCCATTATACTGTACCCCAAACTAACTCAAAATGGATCATAGACCTAACTGTAAGAAATGTGGTATATTTATACCATGGAATATTATTCAGCTGTCAAAAGGAATGAAGTACTGATACTTGCTACAACCTGGGTGAAACTTGAAAACATTATGCTGAGTGAAAGAAGCCAGTCACAGAAGGCCATATATTGTATAATTCTATTTGCATGAAATGTCCAGGACAGGCAAATCCATAGAGACATAAAGTAGTTTAGTGGTTGCCAGGGGCTGGGAGGGAGAGGAGAATGGGGAATTTCTGCTAATGAACCTGGAGTTTCTTTTGGGGGTGATGAAATGTTCTAAATTTAGATAGTGATGTTGGTTTCACAACTCTGTGATATACTGAAAACTATGGAACTGTACACTGTAAAAGGATGAATTTTATGGTGTGTGAATTATATGTCAATAAAGCTGGTGTATAAAAAGTACCTATCATATAGCAATAAAATTGTGTGTTCATATATATTTCTTCCCCTGCCAGAATTAGACTATGAACTTACTTCATCCTTACATATTGGAGGTACTCAATGAACACAATAAATACTTGTTGATCCAGTGATTAATTCTTTGAAATCTTTGAAAGAAGTTTAAGACTTTAGCAGGAAGTTGGAAGGAAAGATGATTGGTGGCAGAGCAGAGGCATGAAGAAGGAAAAGCACCAGGTTGGAGCAGCCAGCAGTTCCCTAGGCTAGGAGCCACCGGAGAGGAAGCAGTCTAGTTACGGGTGGTAAGGGCGGTACTATCTGCTAAGTGTGTTCCATTTTTAATTATTGTTAAATATTGTTAACTGATGGTGTTTCACTAACTAAAAATATTTTCAGATAAAATGCTGATTCAAACCCTCTCCTAAAGCCTTTTCCTACCTCCTTAGATTAGAGAAAGGTACAAAGGAATTTGCTTCAATTGGAACAAAACAGAGAAGGAGAATAGTTTCATCTTCGTCTGCCACAACCAACTCTGTTCACTCTGGAAATCCTGCTTTCAAAGACAAGGTGGGGGACTTCCCTGGTGGCGCAGTGGTTAAGAATCCGCCTGCCAATGCAGGGGACATGGGTTCGATCCCTGGTCGGGGAACTAGATCCCACATGCATGCTGCAACTAAGAGTCCACATGCCGCAACTAAGGAGTTGGCCTGCAGCAACTAAGACCCCGAGTGCCACAACTAAGACACCGCGCAGCAAAAATAAATAAATAAATAGGAAAAAGACTTGTCTAAATTACAAAAAAAGAAAAAAAAAAAAAAGCCTAAGGTGGGAATTCCCTGGCGGTCCAGTGGTTAGGACTCTGCGCTTTCACTGCTGAGGGCACGGGTTCCCAAAAGCAGCCGGTTGTGGCCAAAAAAAAAAAAAAAAAAAAAAAAAGCCTCAGGTGATCAGCATGCTTCATTCACACAGTTTAAAGCCGGAAACCTACTGGTTGTACCTACTTGCCCAGCTTCATACCTCCCTTCTTTCATTCAACAAATATTTATCAAGCACTTTTTGCCATTGTGCCAGGCACTGGATATGGCAGTGAATAAGTAAAGTGTGCTCTCAATATATGTCACCGCGTCCAATGTTGAGTTGAAGCATTTTCACTGGGCTATTAGTAGCAACATTTTAGAAAGAGCTTAAAAACCAGGCTCTAGTGAATGAGTGAGAATCCTGTTTTGCGTTTTAATAGAAGAGAACTATGCAGTATTTAAGGATTTCATATGCAATATTCCATTTGTTACTCAAATCTATTAAAAAGGGTAGGTGAAGTATTATCTTCATTTTGCAGATGGGGCAAGTGAGATTTGGGTAGGTTAAATGATTCCTTCAATTCACACAGCTAGTACTCAGCAAAGTCGGCTTGGGAACCCCGCTGTTACCTCTAATTGGTTGCTTTTCCATTACCCCTTTCTGAGACAGTAAAGTCTGACTTCTTAGGGGGCAGCTGCCTCTGCCTATGTGTAAACAATAAGGCAACAGAGAACTGTTAGGTTTGCTCTTTTTTTAAAAAAAAAATGTATTTATTTTTCGCTGTGTCGGGTCTTCTTTGCTGCACACGGGCTTTCTCTAGTTTTGGCAAGCAGGGGCTACTCTTTGTTGCGGTGCACAGGCTTCTCATTGCGGTGGCTTCTCTTGTTGAGGAGCACGGGGTCTAGGCAGGTGGGCTTCAGTAGTTGTGGCACGCGGGCTCACTAGTTGTGGCTTATGAGCTCTAAAGCACAAGCTCAGTAGCTGTGGCGCACGGCCTTAGTTGTTCCGCGGCACGTGGGATGTTCCCGGACCAGGGCTCGAACCAGTGTTCCCTGCACTGGCAGGCGGATTCTTAACCACTGTGCCACCGGGGAAGTCCCTACGTTTGCTGTTTTTTAATTTTTAATAAATCACCACTGTGCTTATTATCAATTTTATAAACAGGCAGCAGTCATGAAGCCAAGTAATGAATGCAGCAGATGGCAACATTGTGAAAATATGTTTCCGCCAGACTTGTAAGTGCACAGTTAATGAGAACAGAAATCAAATCTGTAGACTGGGGCCTCCCTGGTGGCGCAAGTGGTTAAGAGTCCGCCTGCCGATGCAGGGGATACGGGTTCGTGCCCCGGTCTGGGAGGATCCCATATGCCGCGGAGCGGCTGGGCCCGTGAGCCATGGCCGCTGGGCCTGCGCATCCGGAGCCTGTGCTCCGCAACGGGAGAGGCCACAACAGTGAGAGGCCCACATACCGCAAAAAGAAAAAAAAAAAAAAAAAAAAATCTGTAGACTGTTAGTCTCTAGCAAAGTGCACAGTTCCTGACCCAAAGTTCTCTCCTGGAGATCTTTCTCGTTTACCTCAGCCATTGGCTTCTGTGCGAATGACTTCCAAAATCAATTCAACAAATGTTATGGGAGTGACAAAATGCCTGGTGCACTGAGAATATAAACAAGAATGAGGCCCATCCCAGCTTTCAGAGCCCCAGGTTTACATTAGGGAAGCAAATAATTAAAATACAATGTGAATACATGCTATAATGGGCAAGTGATATAATGATATGGAAATTTCCTTAATAAACAAAATTAGGAAACAATTACTTATGTGTAGGAAACACATAAGTATAAACTTAAGAATAATTCTGCATCTGAAATCTTAAACCTCAGACAACCTCCAAGCTTTCCAACTTCCTTAATGAAAATAACATTTTTATTGATCAGCTATTATGTACTAGACATTATGCTAGTTGCTTTACACATAGTGTATCTCATTTTATCTTCATAACCCTATGGTTATTTTTCGCTTCATAGAGGAATCTGAGGCTCAGAGAGGTTAGGTGACTTGTTCAAGGCCCCACAGCTGCTAAGGGAATAGAGTCAGTTTAGGCTCCCAAGTGCATCCTCTTAATCAAGACCATATAGGGCCTCTTTTCCTCCTAAGGCAACTGTTCTTTGATCTTACTGAGGCCTTGGCCTCCTTTTTCTCCCCATTCTCCTGGCCATCACCCTTCCTTCCTTTACTCTCTATCCTCTAGGCCCGCCAAACCACACAGGTACCCCAGCAGTGTATGGTCTGGCACCTCCTTTGTACACATTGTTCCCACTGCCTGGATGAGCCAAATCACAAAGCTACTAAACCCATTGGAAAGCTGGCAGAGTGAAAGATAAAAAGGAACCACAACAGTAGAGTATATTTGAAAAGTTAATATGTCACTCTCCTAATACTGAAAAATTTAAATTACAGAACTGGAAAATTCATGGTAGACTTTCATGTGAAAAGGTCTTACTGGTAGAACATGGGGAACACACTCTCCGCAAGTGTAGTTGGGAAATTCACAGAATTTTATCCTGTATTATAGGACAAAGATACAGTTAATACCTCAAGATAATATTTCTATATAGGACATTCTTAGACAATGACAAAACAACATTTAAATATGTTTTTAGTGCAGTGTTTTTTCAAATCAATACATTCATACATGTATGTGTAATGTGTGTGTGCACATGTGTATATACATATAGTCTCTTAAATAAAACCTAAGTAATAAAGTAAATCCAGATGAAAATATCAGTTTTCTTAAGAACAAAAATAAAAATGTAAGGTATAATACATATCAGATATTGTTAAGTCAGTATTTAGAAGAAAATCTCTTTGCTCTTAAATAATTTTTTAAAATATTCATAAAAAAATTTTTAAGAAAGAAGCTAATGATGAATTAAGTCTTTGCTAAAGATGATAAAAAGAAACAAAGTATCTGTTTCATTTACAACCCAGTTCAGCCATACCTTAACATTTTGCCATATTTCATATAAAATTAGGGATTTGAAAAATTAGTTTTGTTAATTTTTAAAAGAACTATATTGGTTTGCTTATCAATTCTATTTTTTGCCTTTATGTAATTGATGACAAACAGTATGGCTTGGAAAAAAATTTTGAAAACACTAGCTTAGTTAATAAAATAAAAGGAAAATTCAAATTAACAAAATCACAGACAGAAAAAAGTGGTATAATTCAGACATATGTTTTAATGACAGAAACGTTATTTTAAGCCGCAAGCTTATAAAATGTGCTAAAGAAATAGAAGAGGATACTGCCTATGATAGAGTAAGGTTAGCAAACTCAAGGTGGCCAAAGAGACTCCATGAAGATCTACACAGCAGAGAAAGCAGCAGGCACTTACCAGATGATTAGTAGAACAACAACAGACAAGCCACCATTTCATGCACTGTTCCTGGGAGTGTAAGTAGTGGAACTTTTCTGGAGTAACATTTAGAAATATCATGATTTTTTCTGGAGGGGGAGCAAATATTTGAACCTGCAATTGTACTTTAAATATTTACTAAATGTTTGAATATGGATGTTTCAAGGAGAGAAAGAGAGATTATTCATCACAAACATTTTTTAATGAAAATTCAAAGGATTTTTTAAATTGAAGTATAGTTGATTTACTTATCATAGAGTGTTTTTAAGAATAAAAATTTTGGAAATTTGATGTGGTATAAAAACAGCATAATTTTCTATGTATTGACATAAGTGATGGGCAAAATCTATTGACAGAAGAAAAAAACACAGGTTACAAAGGTATATATATATAATCCAATTTAAAATTTTTCGAAAGACTGGGAGGATGAAGTGTATGAAATTGTAATAGTGTTTATCTGTAATGAATAAGATTTGAATATTTCTCCTTTACTTAAAACATTTCTAATTGATTTTTTTTACAGTGACTAAAATTGGTAAAATCAGTGAAGATATTTGGGAAAAAATGGTCACTTGTCTCAAAAGACTCTGAGAAGACTTCTCCAAACTTTTAAAAACTGTACAAACCCCATATTACATTACATACGTTAAATTACATTACAGTTTGTTTTTGTTTTTGTTTTTAGTGGTACGCAGGCCTCTCACTGCTGTGGCCTCTCCCGTTGCGGAACACAGGCTCCAGACGCGCAGGCTCAGTGGCCCTGGCTCACGGGCCCAGCCGCTCCGCGGCATGTGGGATCTTCCCAGACCGGGGCACGAACCCGTGTCCCCTGCATCGGCAGGCGGACTCTCAACCACTGCGCCACCAGGGAAGCCCCACATTACAGTTTTAAAAAAGACTGGGGCTGGGAGTTCCCTGGTTGCCTAGTGGTTAGGCTTCTGTGAGTTCACTGCCATGGCCTGGGTTCAATCCCTGGTGAGGACATGAGATCCTGCAAGCATGTCGGGCAGCCAAAAAAAAAAAAAAAAGATGGGGGCATGTTTTACAATTTTACTTATTTTATGAGATTAATGTGTTATTTTTTATTAAGGTATGATTGATAAATAAAAGTTGTATATATTTAAGGGGTACCACATGATGTCTTGATATACGTATATACCAGGAAGACCTTGGAGATCTTGTGGATTCAGCTCCAGACCACCACAATAAAGTGAATATCACAGTATTCAAGTAGACTTTTATTAGGGCAAACATTTCTATAATCCTAAATATCTCATTAAAACAAACAGATGATCAAGTATCTTTGTTAAACAGTGACCCAAAATTAAGTAAAAATTAGTAAAGTTAACTGTAAATGAAGATACTGCAACATATAAACCACTGAATCATCAATGATTTTTTAATACCAGGACCTAATAACATTATTTTCCAAGTAAGTAATTTTTTTTTTAAGTATGGTACCTCTTTTTTTTTTTTTTAATTATTTCTTTCTTTATTTTTGGCTGCGTTGGGTCTTCGTTGCTACACGTGGGCTATCTCTAGTTGCGGCGAGCGGGGGTACTCTTCGTTGCGGTGCCTTCTCTTGTTGCAGAGCATGGGCTCTAGGTGCGCAGGCTCCAGAGCACAGGCTAAGTAGTTGTGGCGCGCGGGCTTAGTTGCTCTGCAGCATGTGGGATCTTCCCGGACCAGGGATCGAACTCATGTCTCCCGCATTGGCAGGCGGACTCCTGACCACTGCGCTACCAGGGAAGTCCCCCAAGCAAGTAATTATTAATGTGAAAACCATAATTAATACAGACAACACAGTTAAGAATATTTTTTGGTTTCCCAGTGCATGTAAAAGTTATCTTTGCACTCTCCTGTGGTCTATTATGTATGCAATAGCATTATGTCTAAAAAAATAATGTGCATACCTTAATTTAAAAAATACTTTATTACAGTGGTTAGTACTCTGTGCTTTTACTGCCAAGGGCCTAGGTTTCAATCCCTGGTCAGGGAAATAAGATCCCGCAAGCCACCGGCCAAAAAAAAAAAAAACTTTATTACTAAAAATGCTAGCCATCATCTGAGCCTTCAGCAGGTCATAGTAATAACATCAAAGATCACTGATCACAGATCACCATATCAAAAATAATAATAATGAAAAAGTTTGAAATAGTGGGAGAATTACCAGAATGTGACACAGAGGCAAATATTGGGAGAATTACCAGAAGTGAGCAAATGTTGTTGGAAAAATAATGCAGATAGACTTACTTGATGCAAGGTTTCCACAAACCTTCAATTTGTAAAATACACAATATCTGCCAGTTGTAATAGTTGAACAAGGTATGTCTGTCCATTGTGAAATGATACCACAGTCAAATTTTTTTTACTGGAGTATAATTGCTTTACAGTATTCTGTTAGTTTCTGCTGTACAGTGAATCAGCTATATGTATACCTATATTTCATCCCTCTTGGACCTCCCCCCCACCATCCCACCCATCTAGGTTGTCACAGAGCACCGAGCTGAGCTTCCTGTGCTTTATAGCTTGTTCCCACTAGCTATCTATTTTACACATGGTAGTGTATATATGTCCATCCTAATCTCCCTATTAGTCCCACCCTCCCCTTCCCACCCTGTGACCACATGTCTGTTCTCTATGTCTGTGTCTCTATTCCTGCCCTGCAAATAGGTTCATCTGTACCATTTTTCTAGATTCCACATATATGCGTTAATATACGATATCTGTTTTTCTCTTTCTGGCTTACTTCATTCTGTATGACATACTCTATGTCCATCCACATCTCTACAAGTGACCCAATTTTGTTCCTTTTTATGGTTGAGTAATATTCCATTGTATATATGTACCACTTCTTTATCCATTCATTGGTCATTGGACATTTACGTTATTTCCATGTCCTGGCTATTGTAAATAGTGCTGCAATGAACATTGGGGCACATGTGTCCTTTTGAATTATGGTTTTCTCAGGGTATATGCCCAGTAGTGGAATTGCTGGGTCATATGGTAGTTCTATTTTTAGTTTTTTATGGAACCTCCATACTGTTCTCCACAGTGGCTGTATCAATTTACATTCCCACCAACAGTGCAGAAGGGTTCCCTTTTCTCCACACCCTCTCCAGCATGTATTGTTTATAGATTTTTTGATGATGGTCATTCTAACTTGTGTGAGGTGATACCTCATTGTAGTTTTGATTTGCATTTCTCTACTGATTAGTGATGTTGAACATCCTTTCATGTGTTTGTTGGCAATCTGTATATCTTCTTTGGAGAAATGTCTATTTAGGTCTTCTGCCTATTTTTGGATTGGGTTGTTTGTTTTTTTGATATTGAGCTGCATGAGTTGTTTGTATATTTTGAAGATTAATCCTTAGTCTGTTGCTCCATTTGCAAATATTTTCTCCCATTCTGAGGGTTGTCTTTTTGTCTTGTTTATGGTTTCCTTTGCTGTGCAAAAGCTTTGAAGTTTCATTAGGTCCCATTTGTTTATTTTTGTTTTTATTTTCATTACTCTAGGAGGTGGGTCAAAAGACATCTTGCTGTGATTTACGTCAAAGAGTGTTTTTCCTGTATTTTCCTCTAAGAGTTTTATGGTGTCTGGCCTTACATTTAGGTCTTTAATCCATTTTTTTTTTTTTTTTTTTTTTTTTTTTTTTTTGCGGTACGTGGGCCTCTCACTGCTGTGGCCTCTCCCATTGCGGAGCACATGCTCCAGACACGCAGGCTCAGCGGCCATGGCTCATGGGCCCAGCCGCTCCGCGGCACGTGGGATCTTCCCGGACCGGGGCACGAACCCGTGTCCCCTGCATCGGCAGGCAGACTCTCAACCACTGCGCCACCAGGGAAGCCCTTTAATCCATTTTGAGTTTATTTTTGTGTATGGTGTTTGGGAGTGTTCTAATTTCATTCTTTTACATGTAGCTGTCCAGTTTTCCCAGCATCACTTATTGAAGAGACTGTCTTTTCTCCATTGTATGTTCTTGCCTCCTTTGTCATAAATTAGGAGAGCATACGTGCGTGGGTTTGTCTCTGGGCTTTCTATCCTGTTCCATTGATCTATATTGCTGTTTTTGTGCCAGTACCATACTGTCTTGATTACTGTAGCTTTGTAGTATAGCTTGAAGTCAGGGGAGCCTGATTCCTCCAGCTCTGTTTTTCTTTCTCAAGATTGCTTTGGCTATTTGGGGTCTTTTGTGTTTCCATACAAATTGTGAAATTTTTTGTTCGAATTCTGTGAAAAATGCCAATGGTAATTTGATAGGGGTTGCATTGAAGCTGTAGATTGCTTTGGGTAGTATAGTCATTTTCACAATATTGATTCTTCCAGTCCAAGAACATGGTATGTTTCTCCATCTGTTTATGTCATCTTTGATTTCTTTCATCAGTGTTTTATAGTTTTCAGAGTGCAGGTTTTGTGCCCTTAGGTAGGTTTATTACTAGGTATTTTATTCTTTTTGTTATAATGGTAAGTGGGACTGTTTCCTTAATTTCTCTTTCTGATTTTTCATTGTCAGTGCATAGGAATGCAAGAGATTTCTGTGCACTAATTTTGTATCCTGCAAACTTACCAAATTCAATTATTAGTTCTAGTAGTTTTCTGGTGGCATCTTTAGGTATTTCTGTGTACAGTATCATGTCATCTGAAAACATTGACAGTTTTACTTCTTCTCTGCCAATTGAGATTCCTTTTTATTTTCTGATTGCCATGGCTAGGACTTCCAATACTGTGTTGAATATAAGGGTGGTGAGAGTGGTCATCTTTCTCTGTTCCTGATCTTAGAGGAAATGCTTTCAGTTTTTCACCATTGAGAATGATGTTTGCTGTGGCCTTTATTATGTTGAGATAGGTTCCCTCTGTGCCCATTTTCTGGAGAGTTTTTATCATAAATGGGTGTTGAATTTTGTCAAAAGCTTTTTCTACATCTATTGTGATGATCATATAGTTTTTATCCTTCAATTTGTTAATATGGTGTATCACATTGATCGATTTGCGTATATTGAAGAATCCTTGCATTCCTGGGATAAATCCCACTTGATCATGGTGTATGATCCTTTTAATGTGTTGTTGGATTCTGTTTGCTAGTATTTTGTTGAGGATTTCTCCGTCTATGTTCATCAGTGATACTGGTCTGTAATTTTCTTTTTTTGTGATATCTTTGTTTGCTTTTGGTGTCAGGGTGATGGTGGCCTCCTAGAACGAATTTGGGAGTGTTCCTCCCTCTACAAGTTTTTGGAAGAGTTTGAGGATAGGTGTTAGCTCTTCTCTGAATGTTTGATAGAATTCACCTGTAAAGCCATCTGGTCCTGGACTTCTGTTTGTTGGAAGATTTTTAATTACAGTTTCAATTTCATTACTTGTAATTGGTCTGTTTACATTTTTTCTGGTCTGTGTATATTTTCTAATTCTTCCTGATTCAGTCTTGGAAAATTGTACTTTTCCAAGAATTTTTCCATTTCTTCAAGGTTGTCCATTTTATTGGCATATAGTTGTTTGTCTCTTATAATCCTTTGTATTTCTGTGGTGTCAGTTGTGATTTCTCCTTTTTCATTTCTAATTTTATTGATTTGCCTCCTCTCCCTTTTTTGCTTGATGAGTCTGGCTAAAGGTTTATCAATTTTGTTTATCTTCTCAAAGAACCAACTTTTAGTTTTATTGATCTTTGCTATTGTTTTCTTCCTTTCTATTTCATTTATTTCTGTTCTGATCTTTATGATTTCTTTCCTTCTACTGACTTTGGGTTTTCTTTGTTCTTCTTTCTCTAGTTGCTTTAGGTATAAGGTTAGATTATTTATTTGAGATTTTTCGTGTTTCTTGAGGTGAGATTGAATTGCTGTAAACTTCCCTCTTGGAACTGCTTTTGTTGTTTCCCATAGGTTTTGGGTGGTCATGGTTTCATTGTCATTTGTTTCTATGTATTTTTTTATTTCCTCTTTGAGTTCTTCAGTGATCTCTTGGTTATTTGGCAGCGCACTGTTTAGCCTCCATGTATTAGTGTTTTCTATAGTTTTTTTTCCCTGTAATTGATTTCTAATCTCATAGCATTGTGGTCAGAAAAGGTGCTTGATACGATTTCAGTTTTCTTAAATTTTCCAAAGCTTGATTTGTGACCCAGGACGTGATCTACCCCGGAGAATGTTCTATGTGCACTTGAGAAGAAAGTGTATTTTGCCACTTTCAGGTGGAATGTCCTATAAATATCAATTAAATCTATCTGGTCTATTGTGTCATTTAAAGCTTGTGTTTCCTTATTTATTTTCTGTTTGGATGATCTGTCCATTGGTGTAAGTGGGGTGTTAAAGTCCCCTACTATTATTGTGTTACTGTTGATTTCCCCTTTTATGGTTGTTAGCATTTGCCTTATATATTGAGGTGTTCCTATGTTGGGTGCATAAACATTTATAATTGTTATATCTTCTTTTTGGATTGATCCCTTGATCATTATGTAGTGTCCTTCTTTATCTCTTGTAACAGTCTTTATTTTGTGTGTGGGGGGGTGTTTTTTTTTTGTTTTTTTTTTTTGTGGTACACGGGCCTCTCACTGCTGTGGCCTCTCCCATTGCAGAGCACAGGCTCCACACACACAGGCCCAGCGGCCATGGCTCATGGGCCTAGCTGCTACGTGGCATGTGGGATCTTCCCAGACTGGGGCACCAACCTGTGTCCCCTGCACTGGCAGGCAGACTCTCAACCACTGCGCCACCAGGGAAGCCCAACAGTCTTTATTTTAAAGTCTATTTTATCTGATATGATTATTGCTACTCCAGCTTTCTTTTGATTTCCATTTGCATGGAATATCATTTTCCATTCCTTCACTCTCCGTCTGTATGTGTCCCTAGGTCTGAAGTGGGTCTGTTGTAGATAGCATATATATGGGTCTTGTTTTTCCATCCATTCACCCAGTCTTTGTCTTTTGGTTGGAGCATTTAATCCATTTACATTCAAGGTTATTATCAATATGTATGTTCCTATTACCATTTTCTTAATTGTTTTGGATTTATTTTTGTGGGTCTTTTTCTACTCTTGTGTTTCCTGCCTAGAGAAGTTCCTTTAGCATTTGTTGTAAAGCTGGTTTGGTGGTGCTGAATTCTCTTAGCTTTTGCTTGTCTGTAAAGCTTTTGATTTCTCTGTCAAATCTGAATGAGATCCTTGCCAGGTAGAGTAATCTAGGTTGTAGGTTTTTCTCTTTCATCGCTTCAAGTATATCCTGCCACTCCCTTCTGGCCTGCAGAGTTTTGCTGACAAATCAGCTGATAACCTTATGGAGATCCCCTTGTATGTTATTTTTTGCTTTTCCCTTGCTGCTTTTAATATTTTTTCTTTGAATTTAATTTTTGTTAGTTTGATTAGTATGTGTCTTGGTGTGTTTCTCCAGGGTTTATCCTGTATGGGACTCTCTGCGCTTCCTGGACTCGGGTGGCTATTTTCTTTCCCATGTTAAGGAAGTTTTTGACTATAATCTCTTTGAATATTTTCTCTGACCCTTTCTTTTCCTCTTCTTCCTCTGGGACCCCTATAATTTGAATGTTGGTGCATTTAGTGTTGCCCCAGAGGTCTCTGAGATTGTCTTCTATTCTTTTCATTTTTTTCTTTTTTCTGCTCCTTGGCAGTTATTTCCACCATTCTGTCTTCCCGCTCACTTATTTGTTCTTCTGCCTCAGTTATTCTGTTATTGATTCCTTCTCGTGTATTTTTCATTTCAGTTATTGTGTTGTTCATCTCTGTTTGTTTGTTCTTTAGTTCTTCTAGCTCTTTGTTAAACATTTCTTGTATTTTCTCAATCCATGACTCCATTCTATTTCCGGGATCCTGGATCATCAGTAATGATCACTGTCATTACTCTGAATTCTTTTCCAGGTGGGTTGCCTATTTCCACTTCATTTATTTAGTCCTGTAGGTTTTTGCCTTGCTCCTTCATCTGTGGCATATTTTTTTGTTGTCTCATTGGTTATTTGTTTGTTTGTTTGTTTTTGTTTTCTTGATGGGTGGAACTGTGTTCCTTTCTTACTGATTGTTTAGCCTGAGGCTTCCAGCACCAGAGTTTTTAGGCTGTTGGATGGAGCTGGGTCTTGGTGCTGAGATGAGGACCTCCAGGAGACCTCACTCCAGTGAATGTTTCCTGGGGTCTGAGATTCTCTGTTAGTCCAGTGGTTTGGACTCGGAGCTCCCACCACAGGAGCTCAGACCCAACCCCTGGCTCATGAACCAAGATCGTGCAAGCTGTGTGGGGTGGCAAAAAGAACAAAAAAGAAGAAAAAAAGGAGCAGAATAATAATAAAAAGTAAAAAATAAAATGAGAAAAAAATAATAAAAAGTAAAAAATAAAATAAGGTATGTTAGAAAAAATAAAAATATAGATGAAACAACATCTGCAAGGTAAAACAGAACCACCACAGCAAGAAAAAAATTAAAAAAAAAAAAAGCTGGAAAAGGCCTTGGCTGTGGTGGGAGGGGCTTAGGCAGGGGCGAGGTTTGGGGGGGCTATCCTTAGGATCCACAGGGCCGGAAAAGGCCCTGGGGTGTTGGGGGCGGGGCTTAGACTCAGTGCCACAGAGGGGTCCAGGAGTGCCTCCGGCCCCAGAGGGTGGAGGACCAGGCCCAGGACCCCAGCAGGCTCCCTGGACCTGAGTGGGCTGGGGAAGTACTAGGCACATTGCCCCCGATCCTCTGATCCTGGAGGGTCCCTCTCCATTGGCTCCTCCTCTTCTTCCCCCCACTCCTTCCTACACCCCTAGGACCAACGCAGCTGGGGAGGGCCCTGGAAGGCGGAAGACCTGGCCGGGGACCCCAGCAGGCTCCTGGGGCCTGAGTGGGCAGGGGAAACTAGTTGTGTCTCCCCTGATCCTGCAATCCCGGAGGGGCCCTCCCCATCCACCTCTCCTCTTCTTCCCGCTCTCCCTCCCTCCTATGCCCCTAGGACCCACGAGGCAGGAGGGGGCCTCAGAGTGGGGAGGACCCCGTCCAGGAACCCAGCAGGCTTCCCAGGGCCGACTCAGTGGGGGGAAATGCTAGCTGCGCTCCCCCCAATCCACTGAGCCTGGGAGGGTCCCTCCAGTTGTGGGAACCCCTCCACCTGTCGCAGCCACCCCTCAGGGGAGCCAGTCCCATCCAGCCTCCACTTCTCCTCCCCCCACTCCCCCCCCATGTCCTACCCGGTTGCTCAGGGGTTCCTCCTGTCTCCTTGTGCATCGAGGCCCCCCACCCTGTAGGTGCCCTAGTTGTGGGGAGACTCAAACTCTGTGTCCTCCCGCTCCGCCATCCTGACACCACAATCAAATTAACATATCCATCACCTCACATGTTACCACCATGCTTCGATATTCATGGGAGCGGGACTGGGGGTGGTAAGAACAGTTTGAGATCTAGTCTCTTAGCAAATTTCAAGTATAAATTATTAACTATTGTTACCATGCTGTAAATTAGGTTTTAAGAACTTACATATCTTGTAAACAAAAGTTTGTACCCTTTGAGTAACATGAGGTTAATGTGATTTTGATTCTAAAAACTTGACAAGAATAATAACCAGAAAGAAAAAACTTACATGTTAATCCTGTTTTTAACGTGGGTACAATGCAACTCTGTTACACAGAGTCAAGTCTCCCCACCCTGTCTAAGCAGGCTTGTACCACAGGCATCACACAAGGCAAAGAGCCCTGGAGCTTAATGAGTAAAAATAAATCAGATCATTATCTCAACAGCCTCTCAGAAGACAGGCAATAACAGTCACCATCTGAAAACTTAAGCATGATGTGGCTAATTTCTTAAAATGAAATGTGTACATGTATATAAAATGTGGCAAAACATTAAGATATGACAAATGTGGGTGAGGATATTCATGATGTAATATCATTATTTTTCCTGTACGCTTGAAATATTTCATAATACAAAAGTTTAGGGACTTCCCTGGTGGTCCAGTGCTTAGGACTCTGCATGCCCAATGCAGGGGGCCTGGGTTCGATCCCTGGTGAGGGAACTAGATCCTGCATGCCACAACTAAGACCCAGCACAGCCAAATAAATAAATATTAAAAACAAAAACAAAAGCTTTCACCTACTTTAAAATAAAAACGTTTAGGTGATTATAAATACATACACATATTTTTAAACTATATTTTCAAATCTTCCCTCTCATTAAGAAAACCTTTTCTTGGATGCTCCTCTAGATAAAGCCTTTATTCTTTCCTGCTCTTCAGCCACTGCTTCAGAAAACTTAGTATCTTTCTCCTCTTCCTTTCCTCTATGCCTCTTTCAACCCAGCAATAATCTTCTAGCTTTAGGTCCCCACAATTTGCTGAAACTTACTCTGGCAAAGGTCACCAATGGGAAGTTGCTAAATCCCACGGCTTCTGCTCTGTCGTTTCCTATATGGCACTTTGTCCCTTCATTTGATGCATCGCTTCCTTTTGCTTGGCTTTTGTTTTTTTAATTTATTTATTTTTGGCTGTGCTGGGTCTTCGTTGCTGCGTGCGGGTTTTGTCTAGTTGTGGCGAGCAGGGGCTACTCTTCATCGCGGTGCACAGGCTTCTCATCGTGCTGGCTTCTCTTTTTGCGGAGCACTGGCTCTAGGCATGTGGGTTTCAGTAGTTGCAGCACGTGGTCTCGGTAATTGTGGTTCGTGGGCTCTAGAGCACAGGCTCAGTAGTTGTGGTGCATGGACTTAGTTGTTCCGCAGCATGTGGGATCTTCCCAGACCAGGGCTCGAACCTGTGTCCCCTACCTTGGCAGGCAGATTCTTAACCACTGCACCACCAGGGAAGCCCTGCTTGGCTTTTAAGGGAACAGTCTATCCTGGTCTTCCTCCTACCTCTCCAGCAGGACCTTCTCTGTGGCCTTTGCAGGTTTCTCATCCTCTGAACACCTGTTTCCCTCCACCTTCGTTCTCTCCCTCATTGCCATGGCTCCAGCTCCACTCCCAAGTCTCAGGGCCTCAGGGCAAACATCTCTTCCCAGTTCAGAGAACCCCAATTCTATTACCCACCTTAGACAATTTATTTAGCTTATTGATTAATTCTTTGTCTCATCTGAAAATGAAGTACCTCTCCAAAAGACTTGAGAAATAAGGTTTGTGAAGCACTAATCACAGTATCTATTTTGATCAATAAATGTTAGCTACTTGATACCTCCACTCAGCTGTTCCAAACACATGAATACAATTGCATGTGTCCCCACCTAAACTAAACCCACTTCTCTTTCTAAACTCTCTTCTGGGAGTTAGAATCCTGCATCATGCTAGACTCTTCTTCTTCCATGTCACCCCTCAACCTCAGTGTATCACAAGGCCTACAGATTCTTGTTCCTTAAAATCTCATGCCCAGCACCTCCGCTCCCTGGCTGCCTCTTCTTGCCTTGTTCAGAACCTCTGAACAGAACACTGGCTCCAGGGTTGCCCTCTTAAATCCATCCTCCACCCCCTCCAGTGACCTCACTACAACTCTACTCAGACAAGGTCAGCCCGAGTCTAGACCCTACAGTGCTGCTGAGCTAACAAGGAAACTGAACAGAGAGAAGGACCCTTCCTGGTGGTAGTTCAATAGCTTCGAACTCAGCTCTCTTTCTCCCCAATGAAAGGCATTTTTATTAGCTCTAGATTGTTCCATCTAATAGTAATTCAATTTGTGATTAACTTCACACTCCCTATCAAAGTCTTTTCAATTGCAGATATTCCAGGGAGGGATCATAGAGTAAACCCAGGATGCTTTGCTGTGCAGAGTTTGTGCCAGAAAGCCACTGTATGTGACTCCCTGAGTGGGGCCATTGAAGAACAGCTGTGCAGAGCACAGGAGGTTTTGTCTAGCAAGGTGTAAAGAATTTGTAAGAACGTTTCCTTTCCTGATGGGACCACCTGTTGTAAATATATTAGGACTTAGGGCAAAGGTGCCCCTTCTGCCAGTTACCAGGTTAGATGTTGGACGCCCACTCGATGCCACCCACAGATCCCAGGCACTTATAACCACATCTCGCAACAACTCTGAACAACCTCATTCAACAGGTGAGGAAACCCAGGCTTAGAACCTTGTTCTGCTTCTGAAAGCAAATGGTTTGTGAATCTCTGGAGACCTAACCATGATTCCTGGGTGTGGGATTTTAAAACAAGTGCTTTTCCACCTTTCAACCCCCTCCCCACTTCCTTTAGGCTAGCTGTTCTCAACGTGTGGTCCTCGGACCAGCAGCATCACCATCACCTTAGGAATTTGTTAGAAATGCAAGTTCTCAGGCTCCACCCTTGGTGCGGCTGGAGGATAGAGAGGGAAGGAAGGAAGATGATAGCTGAGAGACTGGGAGAAACAAGAGGCCAAGGCCTGCAGTTCTCAGTACGATCAAAGAACAGTTGCATTAGGGGGAAAAGAGGGCCTACAGGGTCTTGATTAAGAGGATGCGCTTGGGAGTCCAAACTGGCTCTGTCCGTTGAGCATCTGTGGGGCCTTGAACAAGTCACCTAACCTCTCAGAGATGCAGGGACTCAGATTCCTGTCTTTTCTTCTTTTTTTTTTTTTGGCCGCGCCGAGCAGCGGCATGCAGGATCTTAGCTCCCGCCCAAGGATTGAACCCACGCTGCCCCCAACAGTGGAAGCACGGAGTCTTAACCACTGGACCGCTAGAGAAGTCCCTCAGATTCCTCATTTGTAAAATGAAAAATAATCATAGGGTTTTTGTAAGGATTAAATGAGATACACTACCTGTAAAGGAGTTAGTATAATGTCCGCACAAGATAGCTAGTCAATACAACCTCACAAAATAGCTAGTCAATAAAAATGTTATTTTCATTAAGGAAGCTAGAAAGCTTGGAGGTTGTCTGAAAGATTTAAGATTTCAGATGTAGAATCTGGGGATGGGGCCCAGTAAATTGTGTTATAACACACCCTCCAGGTGCTCCTGAAGCATGTTCTGAAGTCTTGAGAACCATGGGAGAATCACCTGGAGAGTCTGTAAAACTCCCAAACCCAGACTGCTCCACAGGCCTATTAAGCCAGAATCTCTGGGTGTGGAGTCAGCCCAGGCCTCGGTGTTTCCAGAGCTTCCCAGGTGATTCTGATGTGCAGCCAAGCCTGAGAACCCCTGCTTAGGCTCATGTTAATATAATTTAATAGCCATCATTTATTAAGCATTTATAATGTGCCAAGCATTGAGCTTCACATTACATTTATATATAATTCTCACAACAACTCTAGGACTTTAATTATTAGTATTCCCACTTTAAAGAAATGGATGATGAGGCTTA
This sequence comes from Mesoplodon densirostris, assembly GCF_025265405.1. Classification (NCBI taxonomy): domain Eukaryota; kingdom Metazoa; phylum Chordata; class Mammalia; order Artiodactyla; family Ziphiidae; genus Mesoplodon; species Mesoplodon densirostris. The sequence continues at coordinate 52,662,347 of NC_082673.1, read as the reverse complement.
ATAAAGTTTTGCATCTTGCCCACAGGCACCAAGTTAGCAGAGTCAGGATTCAAATTCAGGATTTTCTGATTCAAAATCTGGGCCACAGCTCCCTGCTCACTGCCAGATAATGCGGCACTCCTAGAGCTATCATTAGTGTATGAGCAAGTATGGTCAGTGGCAAGGTGAGAAGTGACTTCAGAGTAGGTGGTGCCTTGGCAGCTGCTAAAAAGGACCTAAAAAGAAGTATCCAGCTCTCCCTAAGGAAGAGCTCAGGCTTAGGACTCAGACAAACCCAGTTTCAGTGCTGGCTTTGCCCAAGGTCCTACTTTGTGGCTTGACCTCCCTGTCAGTTTCTTCTCCAATAATATGGAGATATTTTTATTTTGTAGAACTGCTGTGAAGAATGAATGAGGTAACCACCCATGAAAGTGCCTGGCACAGACTAAGAGCACAATAAACGTTTGTGTACCCCGCCCCCAATGAGCAATTTCTCCTCCACTTTGCTCCTGACCTGTGAGGGCCTAGGGGTTGGGGTTTGCTGTTGCTATGGGAATCAGCCTGGAGAACAGCCATTTCTCTTTCTTCAGTGTTTTCCACTAGTTGACTCTATTTCTGTTTTCTATGCTTCACTCAGTCCCTAAGGAGAGCCAGTTCTTCCTTCTCTCTGCCACTGTTTGAATCACCCCACCCAAACTTCTGCCTAGATGCATGAAATGAATCACCTCCCTTTTCTAGTCCGACCGTCATTCTGCACAGGTCAGATCCTTCCTCCTCTCCTGATGACCCACCCCCTTTTGTGGTCCAATGCCTACAGGTCCTGCCGGCCATTAAGGCCTAAGTGTAATTACAGAGTTTGCCGGCACAGCCCCGGGTTGATGGCACATGGTTTGATCATAACTTACTAGCCCTAGGAACACCCAGCCTCCGGGAAAGGCTCCAAATGAAGTGACCTTCTAATTTCACCTACATTTGCCAGGCTTTTATCAGCATTTCACCACTCCTGGCCAGAAAGGCTTGTTTCTTGAGACTTAGACAAAACTTAGAGACTTTGGAGAGGGAGTTCTGAGTGCATCCCTTTTGTCCTGTAGGTGAGAAAGCAAACTGCTCTAGGTCCAGTGGCCAGTTAGTGGTGTGGGCCAGGTGGTAACTCAGGTTTTCTTCCCCACAATAAAGCACACCTGTGTCAGGGAGCTGTTGCACAGTGGAGACCGCTCTGGACTGGAGCTGCAGTCCTGAGCTCATGGCAAGAACTGTACCAGCCTTCAGCCACTCTCTTGTGATTTTTTTGGTTAATATTTTAAAATTGTGTATTAGTTAAAATGTGATCTTAGGGGCTTCCCTGGTGGCGCAGTGGTTGAGAGTCCACCTGCCGATGCAGGGGACACGGGTTCGTGCCCTGGTCTGGGAAGATCCCACATGCCGCGGAGCGGCTGGGCCCGTGAGCCATGGCCGTTGAGCCTGCGCGTCCGGAGCCTGTGCTCCGCAACGGGAGAGGCCACAACAGTGAGAGGCCCACATACCGCAAAAAAAAAAAAAAAAAAAATGTGATCTTAGTAGAAAAATGTAACAAAGAAAAATCAAGAGAAAGAGACAGACAAGAAGTTGCAGTGGGGAGAAGGGTGAGAAAAGCAACTAAATTTATGTGACAAGAAGAGAAGAGAAATAAAAGGGCAGATAAAATCCAAGGCATGGAACAGGTGAGCATTCTGCTCCAGCCTGTTGGTCAGACCGACCCTCAGCTTCTGGTTTGGTCACACAAATAATCGCTTAGAAAGCAGCACTTTTCCCACCACCTACCCCGATTGCTGCACCCCACAGATCTAAGGGTGTGTTACTGTCCTCTCCTTTCTACCCTTACCACTGTCCCCTATCCATAGCTGAGCCCCCAAAGTCAGGGAAAACTCAGGGTGTATGTGTTGGAATAGCTAGCTCAGAAAAATTAGAATGTTGCAATGCTCGGTGTAAAATCTAACTTCTCCTGGCTCCCGGGAACTCCCTGGCGGTCCAGTGGTTAGGACTCGGCGCTTTCACAGCTGTGGCCCAGGTTCAATCCCTGGTCAGGGAACTAAGATCCCGCGAGGCGGGGCCAAAACCATACTTCCAAAAAAAAAAAATCTAAGTTCTTCTGGATCTCAATGTAGGAAACACTCTGGGAGTTTATTTTTTTTCTATTAAATTATTTTTTAAATTGAAGCACAGTTGATTTACAATTCTGTGTTTGTTTCAAGTGTACAGCAAAGTGATTCCATTATACATATGTATGTTTATATCTATATTCTTTTAAAAAATTCTTTTCCGTTATAGTTTATTACAAGATATTGAATATAGTTCCCTGTGCTACACAGTAAATCCTTGTTGTTGAGTTTAATTATTTAGGGAAACTGTTTCTTGCCTGATTTAACAATACCTTCCATGGTCAAATTTGGATATACCCCATCTCTAACTCACTCACTCCAAAGGCATTGAGTCAAACTAGGGATTCCAACAGCAAGGCCATATCTCATTCTGTCACACTTGGGGAAGGTAAATAATTCACTGACAAGAGCTAGGAGCCAGGGACACACCCTGACTCATTTTTTTTTAATTGAAGTTTTTATTGGGATAATTACAGATTCATATGCGGTTGTAAGAAATTAAACAGAAATACAGTGTACCCTTTACCTAGTTTCCTCCAATGGTAATATTTTTCAAAACCGAAGTGCAATATCATAACCAGGAGGTTGACATTGAAATAATCTATTATTCAGATTTCTCCAGTTTTACTCGTCCTCATTTGTGTGTGTGTGTGTGTATTTAGATCTATGCACTTTTATCACACGTGCAGGTTCAGGTATCCACCATCTCAGTTTAGATACTGACCAGTTCCACCATCACAAAGATCCCTTGTGTTGCTTTATTTCAGCCACACCCACCCCCTCCTGCCCTACCTCCTTCCACCATACCTAACCCCTGGCAACCACTAGTGTTTCTAAATGTTCATCATTTCAGACATTTTATATAAATGGAATCATAGAGTATGTAATCTTTTGGGTCTGGCTTTTTTCACTCAGCATAATTACCTGGAGAGTCATCCAAACTGTTGGATGTATCAATAGTTTGTTCCTTGTTCATTGCTGAGTTCATTCACTTTTTCACTCTGTGATTGTGAAAAAGTCACTTAAAAGTTTGTACTTTTCTACCTGAAGGCCCCCAGAAACTGCCTTAACCCTTCTAAGCCTCCATTTATTCATCTGTTTTTCTTTTTAAATGGTGGGAAGTTGTTAAGAGCGTAGTTTCTCCCAGGATTGGTATGAAGATCAGACGAAGTAATAGATATAGTGATGCACTGAGAACTGTGAAGTGATGCACATAGACGTTATAAAGGCCTCTTTGAGGGAAGCTCCTAGTTTGAATTTTGTTTTTACTGCTTCTTCCAGACATATCAAATTACTCCCGTTTTTGGATTTTCTTCCAGCCGGCTGAGCTCAAGGGGGACAGGAATTTAACTTCAGGCCTTCCTCCCTTGAGGAAATTGCTTACTTGAGCAGAGAGAGCGAGAGAAAAGTGGTGATGGTGGGGTGGGGGGGGCGGACAATGGGAGAGGAGGGAGAGAGAGAGGGAGAGAGATTTAGAGAAGGGAGAGAGAGAGCATGAATAGATTTCAGGGCTTTTTTTAAAAACAATTCTCAAACCCGTTCTGATGGCAATTTGTATAACACTGTCAAAACTGCTAAAAACTGGGGCTTCCCTGGTGGCGCAGTGGTTGAGAGTCCGCCTGCCGATGCAGGGGATACGGGTTCGTGCCCCGGTCCCGGAAGATCCCACATTCCGCGGAGCGGCTGGGCCCGTGAGCCATGGCCGTTGAGCCTGCGCGTCCGGAGCCTGTGCTCCGCAACGGGAGAGGCCACAACAGTGAGAGGCCCGCGTACAGCAAAAAAACACAAAAAACAAAAAACTGCTAAAAACAACGCCCCTATTAAGTACAAAAAAGTTTCAATGGCAGAAAAAAATACCTCTAATTCTATGTATGCAGTATAAAATCACAGTCGTGAGCAGACATATCCATGAAAAAAAAGCAGGATGCCTAAGCATGGTTACCTGTTTCTGAGTTTTTCTGTGAATATTCATTTTGTGTTTTGCTAAAGTTCATCAAAAGAAAAGTGACAGCAAGCTCTAAAGGTAGAAGAAATATTTAGGGGAGATAAACAAAATTTGAAAGTTCTACCAAAATGTTTATAGGTTAATAAACCTTTTTTTTTTTTTTTCAAACCAGGAGAAAGTGTTTATCCTGTTTTGGTGGGAATATTCCTGCCTCGCTCACCTTGTACTCTAATCAGCTAAATCAGAATTACCCGAGGAGCTTTTAAAACAATATAGGTTCAATTAGTAAAAACTAAGTTCAAAGCTAACGATAATAAAAATAATAATTTACAAATATATTCCAATTCCCACTCCTACTAAGTCAGTAGATCTGGGAGGGGACCAGGAAACTTGTGTATATATTCTTAAGCTCCTCGGATGATTCTGACATTCAGCCAGGTTGGGAACCTCTTCTGTTTGGGATTTGCCTTTGGTGCCCCCAGTAGACTTTTTTCTGACAGTTCTGGGTGTTCCTCTCTCCAGGAAGCTCTATCCTCAGAAAGTTTTCCTTTTATCACAAACTTGTTTCCAGTGGGTTTTCAAGCTCCTCACTCCCTGGAACTACCCTTGTCAAGGTCATCATCACTTCTTTCTCATCTTGCGCAACAGCTCGGCAGCGTTAGACACGGCGGCACGCCCTTTGGGCTTGAAACACGTCCAACTCTTGGTTTCCACATGTTGGGCTGTCCTACCTCTCAGATTCTTCCTTCTCAGCTCATTTGCTGTCTACCTCCCGGGCCTCACTCCTCCAGGTCGCGTGCCGGGAGCTCTGGCTGGGCTCCCTTTTCTGCCCTATCTGCACTCTTTTGCTAGGTGATCCCACTTAAGCAGGTGGCTTTAAATGCCATCCAGACGCTAGCACCTCTACTCTCCATATGCTAATGGCATGTACAGTTCCACCCCAACCTGCCTCCAGAGCTGCCTACTTGACATCTCCATTGGATATCTGTTAGGCATCTCAAACTCAACATGTCCAAAATAGAGCCCTGATCCCCCCAACCGACACCACAGCTGACTGGTTCTGCAGCCTTCCTCCTTTCGTTTAACAGCACTGTCACCCATGCAGTTGTTCAAGCTAAACATCTAGCCATCGTCTGTGCTTCTGCTGACCTCCCTCATTCACTTAGAAAATAGTCAATGCCCCTCCACCCCTCTCCAGCCCTCGGCTTCTTCTCTAGTTCAGCCGCCATCATATCTCATCGAAACTATTGCACTTGGTGCCTAATTGGTCTCTCTGCTTCCATTCTGCCCTCCTTAGAGCTGATGTCTCACTGAGCACTATTAAAAACGTAAATGAGGCTAGACCACTCTTCTGTTTATGACTCTCCAATGACTTTTCATTGCAAGTAGAATAAAATCCAACCCCTTATTTTGGAGCTTACAAAGTCTGAACCCTTGGACTGCTGTCCCCTCTTGCCTAGAAGGTTCTTCCCACAGATCTTTGCATCGTAGATTCCTTGGCACTCCTCAGACATCACCCTTGAGACTTTTCTGATCATCTTAACTGAAGATTCTCCCAACCTGCCTAGTCTTTCTCAGTATCTGATTCATTTTCTTCTTTGCCATTTCATGGTGTGAAATTTTTATTTATGTATCTGTTTACTTGTTTATTGCTGGTACAGCCCCACTAGAATGCAAGCTCTAGCCCCACAAAGCAGATGCTCAATTAACATTTGTCTAATAAATCACTCATTTGCACAATAGTACAGATGACTGACAAATACTCCCAAGTATTCCATTTTTGGGGGGCATTGCATCTTACCTGGGATCGAAGCTTTAAGGTCAAGAAGAAGCAAGCTAGGGACTTCACTGGGGGTGCAGTGGTTAAGAATACGCCTGCAAATGCAGGGGACACGGGTTTGAGCCTTGGTCCAGGAAGACCCCACGTGCTTCAGAGCAACTAAGCCTGTGCAGCACAACTACTGAGCCTGCTCTCTAGAGCCCATGAGCCACAACTACTTAGCCCGTGTGCCACAAGTACTGAAGCCCACATGCCCAGAGCCCACACTCCGCAACAAGAGAAGCCACAGCAATGAGAAGCCCATGCACTGAAAGGAAGAGTAGCCCCTGCTCTCTGCAGCAACAAAGAGAAAGCCCTTGCACAGCAACAAAGACCCAATGCAGCCAAAAATAAATAAATAAATTTATTTTTTTAAAAAAAAGAAGAAGCAAGCTAGTGAGATTTCAATCATCAATTTACTGACCGAGGAGAATTTCTTCACCACTGTCCTGAAAAATCCTACCTCGATTTTCATAGAGGCCACCCCCATTTTCTCTCTGTATTTGCTTCTGATTCCTTCTAACTTTCCTGGGAGGTTCCCTCTGAAAACTGTTCCTCTAGTTTCCCCCCACCCCCAATATGTATTTAAGTGTCCGGGCTTACGGATTCTTGCTTGCAGTAGCTACACCTCTGTACCCTTGTCGGAGGCAATGCCAGGTTCTGGAGGCTGGTTGGGCCCTTCTCACCCTGCATCTCAGTGGTTTTCAGTAGCCTACTGCCACCGCAGCATTATACTCCTGGTCCGTCCACACCCTCATTCCAACCTACCAGCTCTGCTGAGCCTATGTTTCCTGTGCCTTTTCTGGCCTGTAACTTTTCTTGCTTTTTCACTGGCTAGATGCCTAATTCGGCCTCCAGCCTCTCCATATCTGGAAACATTCCACCATTACTGCTGCTGCAACTCTGCCCCCTAGCAGCTGAAACCGAAAACACTCATTTCTGACGGCAATGGCAGCATTCCCTCTTTCTAAACTCCCTCCATCTTCAGCTTCCATTCCCAGAAGGACCCAGGCAGTGGAGAATCTCTCAACTCGGGGGGTTCAGGAGAACTGGCTTTCTCTGTGGGGTGGTGACGGCCAAGGTATTTCTGTATTCAGTTACACTCTCCCCCTCAACACCTCGATGGTATGTTTCCTTTTTTTCTCTCCACGTCCCTTATTCATGATACAGATGGCAGTTACTCCCAGGGCTGGAATGAGAATTTGGTATCCCTTCAAATAACAGATATTTTGCAAATGTTCAACATTTATTTAGTGAGGGTGGAGAGAAACTAGTTTTCTATTAATAAAAATGACTCGGACTAAAGGATTTATAACATGTACTTTTCCAAACTTCCTGGGAAGAATAGTTCTTGCCCTCCTGAGATAACTACTATTCTGACTTCTGTTACCGTAGATTAGATTTGCCTGTTGTTGAACTTCATATAAATGGAATCAGACAATATGTGATTTTTTTTTTTTTTTTTGGTCTGGCTTCTTTCACTCCTCACATTTTTGAGATTTACCCATGCTGTTGCATGGAATAGTTTTTTAAATTGCTGAATGCTATTCCATTGTATGGATATAACAGATTTGTTTATCCACTCCCCTACTTTTCTTTTTTTCTCCGTGCCACATGGCACGCAGGATCTTAGTTTCCCAACCAGGGATCAAACCCGTGGCCCCTGCAGTGGAAGCATGGAGTCCTAACCACTGGACTGCCAGAGAATTCTTCCATTCCTCTACTGATGGACATTTAGACTGTTTCCAGATCTCTTCAGGCTGTTATGAATAAAGCTACTCTGAACATTTGTATACAACTCTTTTCATGGATGTATGTTTTAATTTCTTTGGGGAAGTTACTAAGAAGCAGAATTGCTGGGTCATAGGGCATATATATAAGTTTATTAGAAACTGCCAGTTTTCCAAAGTAGATGTGTCATGTTACATTTTGGGAGACATATAAAACCACTTAAGTTTTTTTTTTTTAATAGCAGTGCCACACTTAAAAAAATAATTAATTTATTTTTGGCTGCGTTGGGTCTTCGTTGCTGCGCGTGGGCTTTCTCTAGTTGCGGCGAGTGGGGTCTACTCTTTTTTTTTTTTTTTTTTTCGGTACGCGGGCCTCTCACTGCTGTGGCCTCTCCCGTTGCGGAGCACAGGCTCCGGAAGCGCAGGCTCAGCGGCCATGGCTCACGGGCCCAGCCGCTCCGCGGCATGTGGGATCTTCCCAGACTGGGGCACAAACCCGTGTCCCCTGCATCGGCAGGCAGACTCTCAACCATTGCGCCACCAAGGAAGCCCTGGGGTCTACTCTTCGTTGCGGTGCACGGGCTTCTCATAGAGGTGACTTCTCTTGTTGCGGAGCACAAGCTCTAGGCACGAGGGCTTCAGTAGTTGTGGCCCGTGGGCTCAGTAGTTGTGGCTCACAGTCTCAGTCGTTGTGGCTCACGGGCTCTAGAGCTCAGGCTTAGTAGTTGTGGTGCACGGGCTTTGTTGCTTTGAAGCATGTGGGATTTTCCTGGACTAGGGCTCCAACCTGTGTCCCCTGCATTGGCGGGTGGATTCTTAACCACTGCGCCACCAGGGAAGCCCCTAAAGCCATTTAAAAGTTAAATAATATAATAACTTGCCCTCAGTAACTAGCCCTACACTATGCTTTATTCTGTATAAGAATTTCATTTTTGTGACCACTAGACTCCAGGAAACTGTCAGCTGGAAAATCTTGGGGCTGGAGCCTCCTTCTTTAGTTGTATCATACAAATCATACATTCAGGTCACAAAATTAAGATCAGTCAAGTAAACCTCAATAATAATAAAAAAAAAGATTCACCAATTCTAACAAGGTATGGCTTTTCATTTCTCTAAAAAAATACTGTTTATTTGTTATCAGTTCTGTGAAGATTTAGGCGGAAAACCAAGTTAACTGGTACAATACTTCAAATTTATTCTCGTGATGTGTTTAGTTCCCCTTACAAATCATTGCTTGGAAAATTCAGGGCATATAGATGTCTTTCTGTTATTATCATTATTGTTTTAGGAGAAGGGAATGGAAACATCTTTACTGCACCATCTAAAACCTAAAATCTTTTATAAAATCTAGTTATAGCAAATATTTTAAAAAGCAAAAAAAAATGTATTTTAATAAATTGTTACAAGACAAACACCCTGTAACCACCCTCCATGAAAGAAGACACCTGGCCAGTCACTCCAGAGCAATTCCTGTGCTAATCCCAGACACAAATCCTCCCCCTCTCCACAAATAACCACCATCCTGACTTCTATGTTCATTGTTACCTTCTTTTATTTGCAGTTTTATTATCCAACTATGAATCCCTAAACACTGTAGTTATGTGTTTGCTTTTGTTTTTTGTAAAATATGTCTTTTAGGTCTCTATAGACTCGCCTTTTTACTCTTTTTTCCCCTTGCAATTTATTTGCTGAAGAAACTGGATCATTTGTCCTAGAGGTTTCCCGGAGTCATGCTTTTGTTGACTGCAACCCTATAACACAGTTTATTTATCATTATACCCCGTCTGTCCTCTGTACTTCCCCCAAATTGATGGTTGAATCTAGAGGCTTTATCAGATTCAGGCTTGATTGGGGGGGAGCAGGGAGACTCCTTTTAGGTAGTGTTGTCTTGTTTCTCAAGAAGCACATGGTGTCCAGGTGGCTCTTTTTGTGTTGCTAGCAGCCACTGAGGCTCAGTTCATCAGGGGATGCAAAATGATGATATCCCAATTTCAGCATCCCTGCCACGTGTATTTTTTTAAAATATTTATTTATTTATTTATTTGGTTGTGCCAGTCTTAGTTGCAGCAAGTGGGCTCCTTAATTGAGGCATGCATGTGGGATCTAGTTCCCTGACCAGGGGTGGAACCTGGGCCCCCTGCATTGGAAGCGCAGAGCCTTAACCACTGTGTCACCAGAGAAGTCCCTCTACGTGTAGTTTTGAAATGCTTCTATAAGGAGAAACTTCTCTTCATCAGTAATTTGGCTATCTGGTGGTATATTCATGGGAAAGGAAGATGATTCTTGAGTCTTTCGCTTTATTTAACTGTTTTCAAAATGAAGAGTTGGTTCCCAATCATCTTCCCAAGATGACTGAACTTTTTTTTTTTTAAGTGTTTTTTTGATGTGGACCATTTTTAAAGTCTTTATTGAATTTGTTACAATATTGCTTCTTCTTCTTTTTTTTTTTTTTCGGTATGCGGGCCTCTCACTGTTGTGGCCTCTCCCGTTGTGGAGCACAGGCTCCAGATGCACAGGCCCCGCGGCCATGGCTCACGGGCCCAGCTGCTCCGCGGCACGTGGGATCCTCCCGGACCGGGGCACAAACCCGTGTCCCCCGCATCGGCAGGCGGACTCTCAACCACTGCGCCACCAGGGAAGCCCTGCTTCTTTTTTTTTAAACGTCGTTATTGGAGTATAATTGCTTTACAATGGTGTGTTAGTTTCTGCTGTATAACAAAGTGAATCAGCTGTACATATACATATATCCCCATATCTCTTCCCTCTTATTGCTTCTGTTTTATGTTTGGGTTTTTTGGCCACGAGGCATGTGGGATCTTAGCTCTCTGACCAGGGATCGAACCCACAACCCCTGCATTGGAAGGCAAAGTCTTAACCACTGGACCGCTAGGGAAGTCCCCTGAACTTTTATTATTTTAAAATTATGTTATTATTATTTATAATATTATAATAAAATATAACATATTTTATATGATGTTTACATTTATTGTTATTATTAACTTATTATTATTTTATTATTATTATGAAACACATGGATTTAAACATATTTTTATCTTTATTGATACTCAGACTGCCCCAGTTTCCAAGTCCTTCTAACATACATTTTTTTTTTTTTTTTTTTTTTTTTTTTTTTTTTGCGGTACGCGGGCCTCTTACCGTTGCGGCCTCTCCCGTTGCGGAGCACAGGCTCCGGACGCGCAGGCTCAGCGGCCATGGCTCACGGACCCAGCCGCTCCGCGGCACGTGGTATCCTCCCGGACCGGGGCACGAACCCGTGTCCCCTACATCGGCAGGTGGACTCAACCACTGCGCCACCAGGGAAGCCCCGATACTATCAGTTTTTGATAGATTTTTTTTTTCTGTCTGGTATGACATGATTTTCTAGGCTCATCTTACACAGTTACTACCGTCCTGGAATCAGCTTTTTCTCTCGAGAAGCATTTTTAAGACCACATTTGAGTATTAGAGTTACTAATTGCTTTTGAGTTTGTCATTTTTTCTGTTTTTTCTTTTTTTTTTTTTTTTTTTCTTCTTTTTGCGGTATGTGGGCCTCTCACTGTTGTGGCCTCTCCCGTTGCGGAGCACAGGCTCCGGATGCGCAGGCCCAGCGGCCATGGCTCACGGGCCCAGCCGCTCCGCGGCATATGGGATCCTCCCAGACCGGGGCACGAACCCGTATCCCCTGCATCGGCAGGCGGACTCTCAACCACTGCGCCACCAGGGAGGCCCTCTGTTTTTTCTTTATCTCCTTTCTTCCTTTCATTCATTTTGATAAATACTTCATGAGTCATACGATATTTTCAATTCTAATTCAGGACTACGACATTTTTATATAACCTTCTATATTACATCTGTGCCTTATTTTCTCCTCACCAAAAATCCTGGTTCTCAAGGAGATAATAGCACTAGAATATTATTCTCTTGGCTTTATTTCTCTTCTTAATTAAAAAAAATTGAAGGATAATTGACATTTAGTAAAACTCACTCATTGTAGGTGTACAATTTAATGAGTTTGGACAGATGCATGTAGATGTGTAGCCATGACTACAACCAAGATATAGAACATTGACACCTCAGACTTGATGTAAGCAGGGACTATAAAAGGGCATAAATAGTGGGAGGTGTGGTTCGCCGGGGCCATATTTGGAGACTTGCTACATATCAAGCTTCCATCTGGCACCCTCTTCTTTCCTTCTCATTCCACATACTCTCCCAGGTAATTTCATCTACTTCCACGTCTTTAATTACTGGTTCATGATGACTCACATCCGTGTATCATGAACTCTAGACCTGACATGCAGTCATAGCCTCCTGAACATGCCACATCATCTTCTCCTAAATCTGCTCCTCCCCTGCGTGCCTTATCTTAGTTGTTACCAATTACCCAGTGATTTATCCTTTATCTTAGACCATACTATTCTCCCTCAGCTCTCCTTCAGTTCCCACAGCAAATAGGTTTCAAGTCTGTCAAATACCTTTTGAAATATCTCTAGACTCAGTCCTTCCCACTATAATTTTTAGACTCAAACCCTTGCCATCTCTCACCTAAATAACCTTTTTGTTTGTGGAAACTCTTTCTCCTTCCAGGCTAATACTTCCCTCCTCTCCATCCCACCCCTCCTACCTTCACACTTCTTCCTTCTTCCCATCTCTTACCTTCTTTTAGTTTATTCTCAATACTCTGCAGAGTTCTAAATATAAATCCTGTCATATAATTCTACTGCCTACAATTTCTTGATTGACTAGTCACTGTTTATAGGATAAAATGCAAACATTTCTGCATCCTATACAAGGTCTTTTTCACATTCTAAAATATACTTGTAGTTTCCCCAAATAAGCCATGATTTTTCCTTCTTGCATAAAGTTCTCTTTTCTTGGTATGTCCTTCCACAATTCCCTATCCATAAATTCCTTCCTCTCCTTCAGGAGATAGAGTAAGAGCTTCCTTTTCTGTGAAGTCTGTCTTGATTTTCCCAGACAGACGTAGGGTTGCTCTCCTTATGCTCTCATTATATCTTTTATATAACTCAAGTATGTTTCTTTCTTTTTTTTTTTTCTGGCTGTGTTGGGTCTTTATTGCTGTGCGCGGGCTTTCTCTAGTTGTGGCAACTGGGGGCTACTCTTCGTCGCAGTGCACGGGCTTCTCATTGCAGTGGCTTCTCTTTGCTGTGGATCACAGGCTCTAGGTGCGTGGGCTTCAGGAGTTGCAGCACGCGGCTCAGTAGTTGTGGCTCGCGAGCTCTAGAGCGCAGGTTCAATAGTTGTGGCGCACGGGCTTAGTTGTTCCGCGGCATGTGGGATCTTTCCAGACCAGGGATTGAACCCGTGTCCCCTGCATTAGCAGGCGGATTCTTAACCACTGCGCCACCAGGGAAGTCCCAGTTATGTTTCTTTATATAATCCTCACCACGACCCCAACCCCATTCTGGAAACTATGCTTCTTCAGAATAAGAAACACCACTTTTTTAGTTGTACATTCTCATTGCTAACATAGGGACTGGCTGTATCTGTTAAGAGTCTTCTGCTATTAACAATGGAAGCCCGACTCTAATTAACCTAAACCAAAGGGAATTTACAGGAGGGATATCAGCTCATAGGAGGGATGGAGAGCCAGATTTGGAAATAGGAAGGGTCCAGGGCTGTTCTTAAGAAATAGGAAACAGAAGTGGACAGAACAGTCTTGTAGCTGGAGCAAACTGGATGAACTCCAACCATTTTCTGTCTCTTTGGCTAGGCAAAGTTCAAGAAAGGACTATCCAATTGTCCTAGCTATGCCCATCCCTAGCCATGAAAGCAGGGCCCCTGATGAAGTACCATGTAACTGATGAACTGGGATGAGGCAATTTCTCGAAAGGAAATAAGATGATTTTGGGAAGAGAAAACGGATACCTGGTAGCTAAAAAGACAACAAACATTCATTATACTAGCACATAGTAAGCACTCAATAAATATTTTTATATGAATCAATGACTGAATACTTGAAAATTTTATTTCCTGTCCTATTAAACAGCCATTCCCTGGATGCCTCAAATAACCTCTCACTTCCCCTTCTCACATTTGCAGGAGCTGCCACCTCCATTGGGATGGTCCTTTCTCTTCTGTTCTGCCTGGAAATGTGTTTGTTCCTCCAAGATTCACCTTAAATGAAACAACCTCTTGGAAACTTTCCACATCCCTTTTCTATCTTTCTCTATCGTGTGCCCTTATAGTCTACTCTCTTCCTCTGTCATATGCTTCATTGACTATGATTCTTTACATGTCAAGCTCCCATAGAGTTGATTCATGTTGCTTTGTAGCAAAAGTATTCTTACTGATACACAAAGACAGAAACATTTCCTGCTCTCCGACACCTTACATACTAGAATATAGTATCAAAATTCAACTTCTAGTGCTGTGGGTTTGGCCACTGAACTGCCATTTTTACCAGTTTGGTCATTGAACCACCAATTTTAAAATTTTCTATGGGAAGTCTTGTACTGAGCTCCTGAAACTTAACTAATAAACTATAGAAACATGATATTGTAAACTGTGACCCATCTGTTTATATTTTTCAATCAATACTTATTGGATTGTGATGGATCCATGGAAGAATAAAGCCTGGTTCCTGGATAGCTTTTATTGCTATCTTCAGGAATTCACATGTAGAGTCTATTGGGAGAGACAGATGTTTAAATAACTAATTATATCAGAAGGCAAAACATACATTCACAAACAGGCCACACAGCTCTTGTGAAGTCTTAAAAAAAAGTCACTTCTTTTAAGGACCAAGAATTATGTTTTACCTCATTTCTGTCTCTCATGATGTCTGCTAGTGTGTCCACAAAAGAGGCTCAATAAACAGTGTTTGATTGTTTCTCTGAATAGAGGAATTGAATGACAGTATAAAAAAGGAACCTCAGCAGAAATTAAGAAAAAGAAGATAAGTTGTAAATAAATATGTTCTTGAAATGACATATAGTAAAATAGATGAGATAATGCCTACTTGGCACACTTAAAAGGTCAGCCTGAGATTCCTGTTTATGCCTTATGTGTCATTTTATGTATAAACAAGATTTTCCCACTGCTGACTCATGAGGAAATTTTGTTTTACTAAATCACCTATATTATGTCCCAAAGCACAGTAGGTTTTCCCTGAAGGTCTCCAAAGATGTCCAGTTCCTTGTGCCTAGAAATGAAATTAGTTTGGGAGAGTAGCATAATAGATAAGTTTCATTTAGAATTTTTCTATTTTTCATTTAGTTTTTTCTTTTTCTATGACAAACGTTTCAAGAGAATAATTAAAATATTTTTCAGGAAGAATATTTTCACAAGTGTTGTTTTTAATTTTAAGATTAAAAAAAAAATCTCTTTTCAGATCACCAAGTTCCAGTGTGAAATGGAGGGAAAAAGTCTTTAAGAATAGGAGTCGATTATTGCAACCAAAATTATTATATACACTTTAAAATGTTTTACTAAAGGCTTCGAGATTAATCCTTTACGTTGAAATGGAAGGCTTTTATTAAAACGTAACAGTTCTAGAAAAAAATAGGAAATAAAAAATTTAAAAACTCTTTTAAAATATAAACTATGTTGTCAATCTTCAAAATGCTTTTGTGGGACAGGATGGTGTATGAGACATGCAAGTTTCGTAATTACCTGATTGCACACAACCAGACATCTATTTCTGAAAACTGGTGAAAGGAGTTTCATTGCAGATGCCTGGATAATTCTGTGATTATGTAATGCCCAGGTTAATTTCAGAAATCACTTAATTTCTGAAATTAAGAAATTTAATTGGGGTAGGGATGAAAGAAGTAACCAAAAAGGATCAAAATATAAAAGGGTCATGTCCAGATATGTTTTTTAATGCTCAAATCAGAAGCTTTGATCTTTACCCTTTTACTTTTCCAACCTGCCAAACTGGCTTTTCTGGAGGCAGGCTTGATCCAGATGAGTGGCAGTTGGTAATATTTCTGTTTGGGTAAAATCTCCCTTGAATTTTTGGTCTCTTACTCCTTCCCCTTAACTCTTTAATCTTTCTCCTTTTTTCTGCTTTTATCTCTTTGTCATGTGTGTGTGTGTGTGTGTTTTTTAACATCTTTATTGGAAGATAATTGCTTTACAATGTTGTGTTAGTTTCTGCTTTATAACAAAGTGAATCAGCTATACATATACATACATCCCCATGTCTCCTCCCTCTTGAGTCTCCCTCCCACCCTTCCTATCCCACCCCGCTAGGTGGACACAAAGCACCAAGCTGATCTCCCTGTACTGAGCTGATCTCCCTGTGCTATGCGGCTGCTTCCCACTAGCTACCTATTTTACATTTGGTAGTGTATATATGTCCATGCCACTCTCTCACTTCGTCCCTGCTTACCCTTCCCCCTCCCCGTGTCCTCAAGTCCATTCTCTATGTCTGCATCTTTATTCCTGTCCTGCACCTAGGTTCTTCACAAGCATTTTCTTCTTTTTTTAAGGTTCCATACATATATGTGTTAGCATACGGTATTTGTTTTTCTCTTTCTGACTTACTTCACTCTGTATGACAGTCTCTAGGTCCATCCACCTCATTACAAATAACTCAATATCGTTTCTTTTTATGGCTGAATAATATTCCATTGTATATATGTGCCACATCTTCTTTATCCATTCATCTGCTGATGGACACTTAGGTTGCTTCCGTGTCCTGGCTATTGTAAATAGAGCTGCAATGAACATTTTGGTACATGACTCTTTTTGAATTATGGTTTTCTCAGGGTATACGCCCAGTAGTGGGATTGCTGGGTCATATGTTAGTTCTATTTTTAGTTTTTTGAGGAATCTCCATACTGTTCTCCATAGTGGCTGTATCAATTTACATTCCCACCAACAGTGCAAGAGGGTTCCCTTTTCTCCACACCCTCTCCAGCATTATTGTTTGTAGATTTTTTTGATGATGTCCATTCTGACTGCTGTGAGGTGATACCTCACTGTAGTTTTGATTTGCATTTGTCTAATGATTAGTGATGTTGAGCATCTTTTCATGTGTTTGTTGGCAATCTGTATATCTTCTTTGGAGAAATGTCTATTTAGATCTTCTGCCCATTTTGGGTTTGGGTTGTTTGTTTTTTTGATATTGAGCTGCATGAGCTGCTTGTATATTTTGGAGATTAATCCTTTGTCACTAGTTTCATTTGCAAATATTTTCTCCTATTCTGAGGGTTGTCTTTTTGTCTTGTTTATGGTTTCCTTTGCTGTGCAAAAGCTTTGAAGCTTCATTAGGTCCCATTTCTTTATTTTTTTTTTAATTTCCCTTTCTCTAGGAGGTGGGTCAAAAAGGATCTTTCTGTGATTTATGTCATAGGGTGTTCTGCCTATGTTTTTCTCTAAGAGTTTTATAGTGTCTGGCCTTACATTTAGGTCTTTCATCCATTTTGAGCTTATTTTTGTGTATGGTGTTAGGGGGTGTTCTAATTTCATTCTTTTACATGTAACTGTCCAGTTTTCCTGGCACAACTTATTGAAGAGGCTGTCTTTTCTCCATGTATATTCTTGCCTCCTTTGTCAAAGATAAGGTGACCATGTGTGCGTGGGTTTATCTCTGTTCCACTGATCTGTATTTCTGTTTTTGTGCCAGTACCATATTGTCTCGATTACTGTAGCTTTGTAGTATAGTCTGAAGTCAGGGAGTCTGATTCCTCCAGCTCCGTTTTTCTTTCTCAAGATTGCTTTGGCTATTTGGGGTCTTTTGTGTTTCCATACAAACTGTGAATTTTTTTGTTCTAGTTCTGTGAAAAATGCCATTGGTAGTTTGATAGGGATTGCATTGAATCTGTATATTGCTTTGGGTAGTATAGTCATTTTCACAATATTGATTCTTCCAATCCAAGAACATGGTATATCTCTCCATCTGTTGGTATCATGTTTAATTTCTTTCATCAATGTCTTATAGTTTTCTGCATACAGGTCTTTCATCTCCCTAGATAGGTTTATTCCTAGGTATTTTATTCTTTTTGTTGCAATGGTAAAAGGGAGTGTTTCCATAATTTCTCTCTCAGATTTTTTCATCATTAGTGTATAGGAATGCAAGAGATTTCTGTGCATTAATTTTGTATCCTGCTACTTTACCAAATTCATTGATTAGCTCTAGTAGTTTTCTGGTAGCATCTTTAGGATTCTCTATGTATAGTATCATGTCATCTGCAAACAGTGACGTGTTTGTCACTGTTTCTTTTCTGATTTGGATTTCTTTTTTTCTGTGAGTGCTGTGGCTAAAACTTCCTAAAATATGTTGAATAATAGTGGTGAGAGTGGGCAACCTTGTCTTGTTCCTGATCTTAGTGGAAATGGTTTCAGTTTTTCACCATTGAGAATGATGTTGGCTGTGGGTTTGTCATATATGGCCTTTATTATGTTGTGGTAAGTTCCCTCTATGCCTACTTTCTGGAGAGTTTTTATCATAAATGGGTACTGAATTTTTTTTAAAGCTTTTTCTGCATCTATTGAGATGATCATATGGTTTTTCTCCTTCAATTTGTAAATATGGTTTATCATATTGATTGATTTGCATATACTGAAGAATCCTTGCATTCCTGGGATAAACTCCACTTGATCATAGTGTATGACCCTTTTAACGTGCTGTTGGATTCTGTATGCTAGTATTTTGTTGAGGAATTTTGTATCTATGTTCATCAGTGATATTGGCCTGTAGTTTTCTTTTTTTGTGTGTGGCATATTTGTCTGCTTTCGGTATCAGGGTGATGGTGGCCTCGTAGAATGAGTTTGGGGGTATTCCTCTCTCTTCTATATTTTGGAAGAGTTTGAGAAGGATAGGTGTTAGCTCTTCTCTCAATGTTTGATACAATTCATCTGTGAAGCCATCTGGACCTGGGCTTTTGTTTGTTGGAAGATTTTTAATCACGGTTTCAATTTCACTGCTTGTGATTGGTCTGTTTATATTTTCTATTTCTTCTTGGTGCAGTCTCAGAAGGTTGTGCTTTTCTAAGAATTTGGCCATTTCTTCCAGGTTGTCTATTTTATTGGCGTATAGTTGCTTGTAGTAATCTCTCATGATCCTTTATGTTTCTGCAGTGTCAGTTGTTACTTCTCCTTTTTCATTTTTAATTCTATTGATCTGAGTCTTCTCCCGTTTTTTCTTGATGAGTCTGGCTAATGGTTTATCAATTCTGTTTATCTTCTCAAAGAACCAGCTTTTAGTTTTATTGACCTTTGCTATCTTTTCCTTTATTTCTTTTTCATTTATTTCTGATCTGATCTTTATGATTTCTTTCCTTCTGCTAACTTTGGGGGTTTTTTTGTTCTTCTTTCTCTAATTGCTTTAAGTGTAAGGTTAGGTTGTTTATTTGAGATGTTTCTTGTTTCTTGAGGTAGGATTGTGTTGCTATAAACTCCCCTTTTAGAACTGCTTTTGCTGCATCCCATAGGTTTTAGATCGTCATGTTTTCATTTTCATTTGTTTCTAGGTATTTTTTGATTTCCTCTTTGATTTCTTCAGTGATCTCTTGGTTATTTAGTAGTATATTGCTTAGCCTCCATGTGTTTGTATTTTTTACATATTTTTTCCTGTAATTGATATCTGGTCTCACAGCATTGTTGTCAGAAAAGA
The DNA here is from genome assembly GCF_025265405.1 of Mesoplodon densirostris. NCBI lineage: Eukaryota > Metazoa > Chordata > Mammalia > Artiodactyla > Ziphiidae > Mesoplodon > Mesoplodon densirostris. Next base: position 52,643,152 of record NC_082673.1, on the reverse strand, counting down.
TACTTGATATGATTTCAATTTTCTTAATTTTACCAAGGCTTGATTTGTGACCCAAGATATGATCTGTCCTGGAGAATGTTCCTTGAGGACTTGAGAAGAAAGTGTAATCTGCTGTTTTTTGATAGAATGTCTTATAAATATCAATGAAGTCCATCTTGTTTAATATATCATTTAAAGCTTGTGTTTCCATATTTATTTTCATTTTGGATGATCTGTCCATTTGTGAAAGTGGGGTGCTAAAGTCCCCTACTAGGACTGTGTTACTGTCAATTTCCCCTTTTATGGCTGTTAACATTTGCCTTATGTATTGAGGTGATCCTATGTTGGGTGCATAAATACTTAAAATTGCTATATCTTCTTCTTGGATTGATCCCTTGATCATTATGTAGTGTCCTTCTTTGTCTCTTTTAATAGTCTGTATTTTAAAGTTTATTTTGTCTGATATGAGAATTGCTACTCCAGCTTTCTTTTGATTTCCATTTGCATGGAATATCTTTTTCCATCCCCTCACTTTCAGTCTGTATGTGTCCCTAGGTGTGAAGTGGGTCTCTGGTAGACAGCATATGTACAGGTCTTGTTTTTGTATCCATTCAGCCAGTCTATGTCTTTTGCTTGGAGCACTTAATCCATTTACATTTATGGTAGTTATCAATATGTATGTTCCTATTACCATTTTCTTAATTGTTTTGGGTTTGTTATTGTAGGTCTTTTCCTTCTCCTGTGTTTCCTGCCTAGAGAAGTTCCTTTAGCATTTGTTGTAGAGCTGGTTTGGTGGCGCTGAACTCTCTTAGCTTTTGCTTGTCTGTAAAGGTTTTAATTTCTCCATCGAATCTGAAGGAGATCCTTGCTGGGTACAATAATCTTGGTTGTAGGTTTTTTCCTTTCATCACTTTAAATATGTCCTGCCACTCCCTTCTGTGTTGCAGAGTTTCTGCTGAAAGATCAGCTGTTAACCTTATGGGGATTCCTTTGTATGTTAATTGCTGCTTTTCCCTTGCTGCTTTTAATATTTTTTCTTTGTATTTAATTTTTGATAGTTTGATTAATATGTGCCTTGGCATGTTTCTCCTTGGATTTATCCTGTATGGGACTCTCTACGCTTCCTGGACTTGATTGACTATTTCCTTACGCATATTAGGGAAGTTTTCAACTATAATCTCTTCAAATATTTTATCAGTCCCTTTTTTGTTTGTCTTCTTCTTCTGGGACCACTATAATCCAAATGTTGGTGCATTTTATGTTGTCCCAGATGTCTCTAAGATTGTCCTCAATTCTTTTCATTCTTTTTTCTTTATTCTGCTCTGCGGTAGTTATTTCCAATATTTTATCTTCCAGGTTACTTATCTGTTCTTCTGCCTCAGTTATTCTGCTATTGATTCCTTCTAGAGAATTTTAAATTTCATTTATTGTGTTGTTCATCATTGTTTGTTTGCTCTTTAGTTCTTCTAGGTCCTTTTAAAACGTTTCTTGTATGTTCTCCATTCTATTTCCAAGATTTTGTATATCTTTACTATCATTACTCTGAATTCTTTTTCAGGTAGACTGCCTATTTCCTCTTCATTTGTTTGGTCTGGTGGGTTTTTACCTTGCTCCTTCATCTGCTGTGTATTTCTCTGTTTTCTCATTTTGCTTAACTTATTGTGTTTGGCATCTCTGTTTCGCGGGTTGCATGTTCATAGTTCCCATTGTTTTTGGTGTCTGCTTCCAGTGGGTAAACTTGGTTCAGTGGGTTGTGTAGGCTTCATGGTGGAGGAGACTAGTGCCTGTGTTCTGGTGGATGAGGATGGATCTTGTCTTTCTGGTGGGCAGGTCCGCATCCAGTGATGTGTTTTGGGGTGTCTGTGACCTTAGTATGATTTTAGGCAGCTTCTCTTCTAATGGGTGGGTTTGTGTTCCTGTCTTGCTAGTTATTTGGCATAGGATGTCCAGCATTGTAGATTGCTGGTCGTTGAGTGGAGGTGGGTCTTAGCGTTGAGATGGAGATCTCTGGGAGAGCTTTTTGCATTTGATATTACGTGGGGCTGGGAGGTCCCTGGTGGACGAGTGGCCTGAACTCGGCTCTCCCACCTCAGAGGCTCAGGCCTGACACCCGGCCAGAGCACCAAGACCCTGTCATCCACAGCTCAGAAAAAAAGGGAGAAAAAGAAAGAAAGAAAAAATAAATAAAATAAAATAATTAAAGTAGAAAAAAATTATTTAAAAAAATTAAGTAAAAAAAAAAGAGAGAGAGAAAGAAAGAAGAGAGCAAGCAAACCAAAAAACAAATCCACCAATGATAAAAGTGCTAAAAATTATACTAAAAAACAAACAAACAGGGCTTCTCTGGTGGCACAGTGGTTGAGAGTCTACCTGCCGATGCAGCGGACACAGGTTCATGCCCCAGTCTTGTAAGATCCCACATGCCGCATAGTGGCTAGGCCTGTGAGCCATGGCCACTGAGCCTGTGCGTCCGGAGCCTGTGCTCCGCAACGGGAGAGGCCACAACAGTGAGAGGCCCACATACTGCAAAACAAAAAACAAACAACAACAACAAACAAACAAACAAAACCAAAATGGACAGTCAGAACCCTTGGAGAAATGGCAAAAGCAAAGCTATACAGACATAGTCACACAAGGAAGCATACACATACGCGCTCACAAAAAGAGAAAAATGAAAAAAAAATATGAAAGTAAAAAAGAAAGAGAGCAACCAAATCAGTAAACAAATCTACCAATGATAATAAGCTCTAAATAGTAAGCTAAGATAAACATAAAACCAGAAACAATTTAGATGCAGAAAGCAAACTCCAAGTCTACAGTTGCTCCCAAAGTCCACCGCCTCAAATCTGGGTTGATTCGTTGTCTAATCAGGTATTCCATAGATGCAGGGTACATCAAGTTGATTGAGGAGATTTAATCTGCTGTTCCTGAGGCTTCTGGGAGCGATTTCGCTTTCTCTTCATTGTTTGCACAGCTCCTGGGGTTGAGCTTTGGATTTGGGCCTGTCTCTGCATGTAGGTCACCTCAGGGCATCTGTTCCCCACCCAGAGAGGACGGGGTTAAAGGAGCGGCTGATCCAGGGGCTCTGGCTCACTCAGGCCGGGGGGAGGGAGGGGTATGGAATGCGGGATGAGCCTGTGGCAGCAGAGGCCGGCGTGATGTTGCACCAGCCTGAGGCATGCTGTGCGTTCTCCCGGGGAAGTTGTTCCTGGATCCTGGGACCCTGGCAGTGGTGGGCTGTACAGGCTCCCGGGAGGCGAGGTGTGCATAGTGACCTGTGCTTGCACACAGGCTTCTTGGTGGCTGTAGCAGCAGCCTTAGCATTTCATGCCTGTCTCAGGGGTCCATGCTGATAGCCACGGCTTGTGCCCATCTCTGGAGCTCATTTAGGTGGTGTACTGAATCCCCTCTCCTCACACATCCCAAAGCAATGGTCTCTTGCCTCTTAGGCAGGTCCAGACTTTTTCCCGGATGCCATCCCGGCTAGCTGTGCCACACTAGCCCCCTTCAGGATATGCTTACGCAGCCAACCCCAGTCCTCTCCCTGGGATCCGACCGAAGCCCGAGCCTCAGCTCCCGGCCCCCGCCCACCCTGGCGGGTGAGCAGACAAGCCTCTCAGGCTGGTGAGTGCTGGTCGGCACCAATCCTCTGTGCGGGAATCTCTCCGCTTTGCCCTCCGCACCCCTGTTGCTGTGCTTTCCTCTGTGGCTCTGAAGCTTCCCCTCCATGCACCACCCCCATCTCCACCAGTGAAGGGGCTTCCTAGTGTGTGGAAACTTTTCCTCCTTCACAGCTCCCTCCCAGAGGTGCAGGTCCCACCCCTATTCTTTTGTCTCTGTTTTTCCTTTTTTCTTTTGCCTTACCCAGGTATGTGGGGAGTTTCTTGCCTTTTGGGAAGTCTGAGGTCTTCTGACAGTGTTCAGTAGGTGTTCTGTAGGAGTTGTTCCACATGTAGATGTATTTCTGATGTATTTGTGGGGAGGAAGGTGATCTCCACATCTTACTTCTCCGCCATCTTGAAGGCGCCCCCTGTCGTGTGCAAAATTTGGCTTTGCTTGGTTTCCTCTGGGCTCTGATTGCCTCTCCAGTATTTCCCTCCGAAGCCCTCCTGCCCCCTCTAGTCCTGCTTTGCGGTGGCAATCTAGTCCCGTTCCTGTTTTCTGACACACTGTCCTGGAGATGGAACAGTAAACAGCAAACTTTGCTTTTCAACTGTCCTGGGTCAATTATTAATTATTGTGGCAAATCTTAACGAACAAGTATAATTGTTTGTTGGTAGTGTGCTTGCTAAGAATACACATGACATATAAAATGTGGGTGGTTCTCACACTCAGGAGGATAACTATGATAAAACAAAACAAAACAAAACAAAAACAGAAAATAACAAGTGTTGACAAAGGTATGGAGAAATTGGAACCCTTCCTTGTGCCCTGCTTGTGGGAATGTGAAATGGTGCAGCCTCTGAGGAAAACAGCTTAACTCTTTTCCTGAAAAAGTTAAACACAGAATTACCTTATGACCCAGTAATTCTACTCCTAGAATTATTGTTATTGCATACTCCAAAGAATTAAAAGCAGGGACTTGAACAGATACTTGTACATAGTACAAGTATGTACTTATACATATGTTCATAGTAACATTATTCACAATGGCTAAAAGGTGGAAACAACTCAAATGTCCCTCAACTGATGAACAGATAAACAAAATGTGGTATATACATACAATGAAATATTATTCAGTCGTAAAAAGGAATGAAATTCTGACACATGCTACAACATAGATAAACCTTGAAAACATTTGCTAAAGTGAAACAAGCTAGACACAAAAGGACAAATATTGTATGATTCTACTTACTTGAGGTACCTAAAGTATTTAAATTCATGGAGACAGAAAGTAAAAAAGAAGCTGCCAGGGGCTGGGGGTAAGGAGATATGAAGAGTTAGTGTTTAATGGGTAGAGAGTTTCAGTTTGGGATGACAACAAGTTATGGAAATGGATAGTGGTTTTGACTACACAACACTGCTAATGTACTTACCTGATGCCACTGAACTGTATAGTTAAAAATGATTACAATGGTATATTTTATGTTATGTAAAAGACTAGTACTTTTTCCCAATGAGAGCCATCTTTGGGCTTTCTGACCCAGCTGTGGATCTGCTCTGACTTGAAGGACCTAGAGGAGATTGAATCTGTCTTCTCCAACCTCTGCCTGGAGTCAAATTACCATCATTAAGTGGAGCACTTCCTAGAAAGCACTATTTAATAAGAATCAGAACTTTGGAAAAAGCCCAGAGCTGTGCATGATAACTGGCCTTGATATGGGACCTCTCTAGAGTTATACTGGAGAACATTAAATTGAAGAAAACCCAAAAAACAAAACCTCTTTCATCTACCAAAATAACACCTACTTATTATAGAAAATTTTAAAAATAATGGTAACCAGGAAAAAAAAATCATCTATAATCCCATCTTCCAAAGAGAGATAACTGTAACATGTAGTATACATATATATTTTCATTTACTTGTATTTCATCTATATTATACATATAAAACTGTTTTACAATCTCCTTTTTAAAAAAATTTGACAATTAAAAAATATCTTTTGATGGGAAACATTTAGATAAAATATTTAATGGTTATTTAACTAAATTTGTTCTATCACTTTTTTTAAACTTTGAAATAAACTTTTATTTTGGAATAATTTTAGATTTACAGAAAAGTTGAAAAGTACAGAGAGTTCCTGTATACCCTTCGTCCAGCTTCCATCTTCCATAACCTTGACACAGTTTTCAACATAAATTTATTTATTTATTTATTTATGGCTGCGTTGGGTCTTCGTTACCATGTGCGGGCTTTCTCTAGTTGCGGTGAGCAGGGATTACTTTTCCTTGCCGTGTGAGGGCTTCTCACTGCCGTGTCTTCTCTTGTTGCGGAGCACAGGCTCTAGGTGCATGGGCTTCAGTAGTCGTGGCACGCGGGCTCAGTAGTTGTGGCTGGAGGACTCTAGAGCACAGGTTCAGTAGTTGCGGCGCACGGGCTTAGTTGCTCGGAAGCATGTGGGATCTTCCCAGACCAGGGCTCAAACATGTGTCCCCCGCACTGGCAGGCGGATTCTCAACCAAACCACTGCGCCACGGGAGGTCCCGACACATTTTAAGAAATATCTATCTATCTATTTATTTATTTATTTATTTGGCTGCGCCGGGTCTTAGTTGCTGCATGCAGGATCTTTGTTGCCCAGTGCGGGATCTTTAGTGGCAGCATGTGGGATCTTTTAGTTTCGGCATGCAGGATCTAGTTCCCAGACCAGGGACTGAACCCAGGCTCCCTGCACTGGGAGCATGGAGTCTTAATCCCTGGACCACCAGGGAAGTCCCACCTTGACATATTTGTCAGAAATAATGAATTCATCACCATTCATTCACATGGTGAATCCATGTCACCTTTTCTCAGGTCTGACCATGAATCAAACTCATCTCTACAACTTTTTAAAAACTTAGATATCTGAGCCCAATTGCCTCATCTATTGAACCTAAATTTAAGAAGGCAGTGCCAAACATTTTTTGTTTGTATGAGTCCATGAGCTCAAACATTGGAGCATTAGGAGAGAATCCAGAAGACATGGTTAAAATAATTCAATAATTCACTAAATTGAAATGACTATCAGTTTTTTGATCAATTTGAGCACATTCCTTTTAGTAAATTCATCAATAGAGATATAAATAGAGGCATTTTTTCATGAAATCTATTAGATGATCATTATAAAATGACCTGTCACCTCTGCATCTTTACTTCTACCTGCTTGAATAATTCCTGCTGCCTGTCAGTGACCAAATGACTGCACTATTGTCTAGAACTTCTTTACATGAGATTATGCTCCCAGTTCCTCTTCTGTGAAGTGGCAGGGAGCACTCAGAATACATTGCACTTGTCATTTTATAGCTTAGTGTTGCTTTTAGCATGGCTAAAGCACTGTTACCCTTTCAGTATCCAGGGCCCCTTCCTTTTTTTTTTCAGCCACTTTTGAGAGCTCTGTCTGAAGTGTAAAAGATGCACACATCTGTGTGAAAAGCTAAGTTCACTTTGATTCTCTGCTACATGATCTACTGGGGCATGTCTGCATGCAGTAGTGGTTAGAATTTGGATCCTCATGACCTCACTTTTGCTTACAAAGCTCACTTTGTCACATGGGTCCCTTAACCATTTTGGTGGAGCAGTAAATAAATAGGAAAGGCTCCCAGGAATTATATTATATGAGGAAAACAGGACAGAGCTGCTTTATGCAAGTTGCTTCCCTAATTTAGGTACAAGTTTGGGTTGGAACAAGTCAAAGGCAAAGATTACAACTAAAGAAAAATACTGCAGAAGCTCTGGAGATAAAAGAGCTTCAACGGTTTTTTCTCCCCCTGGTGGCCATATAGAGTAAGTACAGCAACTTGCAGAATTAAACTCTGCCTTCCCTCCCTGGCCTTTGTTAAAGTTCCTTAAAATAGACATTCCTACCAAAGAGTTCTTCATGACAAGAGACAATAGAGATTTTTTTTTTTTTTTTTTCGTTACGCGGGCCTCTCACTGTTGTGGCCTCCCCCGCTGCGGAGCACAGGCTCCGGATGCGCAGGCTCAGCGGCCATGGCTCACGGGCCCAGCCGCTCCGCGGCATGTGGGATCCTCCCGGACCGGGGCACAAACCCGCGTCCCCTGCATCGGCAGGCGGACTCCCAACCACTGCGCCACCAGGGAAGCCCGACAATAGAGATTTTTAAAGCTTCTGTTTTTGAGTTCAAGAATTCTGTCCTAAAATGGGAATAATGTCAGCTACAAGGATATACTGTACAACACAGGGAATATAGCCAATATTTTATAATAACTATAAACAGAGTATAACTTTTAAAAATTGTGAATCAGTATATTGCACACCTGTAACTTATGTAATACTGTACATCAACTATACTTCAATTTAAAAAAGTTTAAAAAGTGGGAATAATATCAATACCTTAATTTGAAAACAGAAAGGACAATAATAAAAGACAAATTAGAGGTTCCAGTGAATAAAACGTAGTTAACAGTAGGGGCATTTAGGAAGAATGACAGTATTAATCAAACATGAAATATGAAGCAAGACGGAAACAGCAGTTCTGGAAGAAAAAAAGCTACTACGACATTTTCAAATATTCAACAGTTAGGTAAAACTGTACCTTTGTTATTCAGTCAAAGGGTATCTAACAGCGTCAATGTGTGTAACAGATTCGCAGGCAGAGAACATACTAGTTGCTCTTTTAAAATAAAAGCAATACCTACTTGTCTAGAATGTTATATCCCTCTGAACCAATGCACAGTCCAATTTCTCCCTCTTACACAGAAAAACAGACTGTTGAAAGACTCTGGCCAAACTCAAGTGCTGCAGCATGGCAATCTGGACAGGTGAAGAATGAGAGCAAAGGTTATTTTTTAACAGCTTTCTTTGCTAGATGGCTCTAGTCAAAGGGTGTGGCTTGGGCTGTGGCCAGGTGGGGACAGAAGTTGGCCATAGGTGAATACAGTCTCACCATGGTAAGTCCTCTGTGGGGAAATAAGTCAGCTTTATTCAGAGAATCTGTATCTCAAGGAAGCAATCCGGGGCTGCCACAGCATTCTCTCTCAGCACTGTCAGTGTTGGTTCCATGAAAGCATTTAGTCCGGCCTCAGAGCTTTCCCACACAGAGGTCCCTCACTGGTAACATCTTTCCCCACTCTTCACAGCACTGGTTCCCAATCCTTCAAGCCTCAGCTTGTTACCCTCTTACACATGGCTTCCCTGACCATCACACCTGCTCTCTATCAGGACCCTGTTTGTTCCCTTGCTAGCACTCTTCTTACTTTTTTATTGTATTCCTTGGTTTGCTTACTTGGTTAGCGCCTCTCTTCCCCCATAGACTTTGACCTCCACTAGGGCAGGGTCTGCATCCATTTCCATCAACATTTGTCTAGCACAACACATAACTCATAGTAAAAACTTTATAAATATATGTTGAAAGATTGGACAAATTTAACATTGGCTAAAGATAGGAATATAGGTTTTTATCTCCTGTGCTGACTCAGACCTATTGCTGTGAAGTGCTTGTGTTAGGAATCTGAGACCAAGTCTGTACTCAGTAAGCATTGAAAGATTGATCATTAATGACGGGCTGAATAATGGCTCCTCAAAAATGTCTACAGCTGAATCCCCAGAACCTGTGAATATGTTACCTGACATGGCAAAATGAGGTTTGCAGATGTGATTAAGTTAAGGATTTAGAGATGGAAAGATTATTCTGGATTATCTAGGTGGGCTCCATGTCATCACAGGGAGGAGAAGGAGATATGCCAATAGAAGCAGAGGTCAGAAAAAGAGAGAGTAGAAGATGCTATGCTGCTGGCTTTGAAGATGGATGAAGGTAATTCCTACAGCCAAGGAAAGGAAAAGGCAATCAAACAGATTTTCCCTTAGAGTTTCCAGAAGGAATGCAGCCCTGATGACCAATGTTAGACTTGTTACTTCTAGAGCTATAAGGTAATAAATTTGTGATGCTTTAAAGCACTGAGTTTGTGGCAGTTTTTTATACCAAATACAGGAAATTAATACACTCAGCATTGTCACAATATTTTCACAATATTCCTGAATAATTTACAATAAGCTTTCATGAGCAGGTACAAGCTGACTCCAACATACCACTGCAGCTAAGAATGACCAGTAACTTGGGACTTGCCTGGTGGTCCAGTGGTTAAGAATCCACCTGCCAATACAGGGGACAATGGCAGGGCCCCCTTTAGGTTTCCATATTGGGCAGTGAAGCCCTGCCTCTTGTTGGTCTTCAGATTGCTTCCAAATAGGAAGGATATTTAGAAGCTGGACAACCAAAACAAACAAATGTCCACTACAGAATTTGTCCATTTCTTCTTTGAAATAGTGGTCATATTATATTATATTTATTAAATATATTTGTATTTATTATATGTGTGTCTATTTCTCCACTAAACCATCAATTCCTTGTGGACAGTGACCTTATCTTTTCACCTCTATAATCATAGATCCTAGCATATTGGTTGGCACAAGATCTATATAAAAGAATATTTATTCAATTTCATAACTGTGGAAAATGTCCATATTTTGTTCTTTGTATGTCCCTCATATTTTCCCGAGTTATTAGTTAAAATTAATTAAATAGCATCAGACCTAAACCTCTGCCATTTGCCCTTTAACATTTTATAGGTGTCTATCCCTTGAATAAAACTCTAATATTACTTAAAAAAAGAATATTTATTCAACAGATCACTTAACCGATATAAACTATACTCTTATTTGACAGTATGTTATATTACCTGCTCAGTGGAATTTTAGATGTAGCTTTTCTTCTAAGCTAAAATATATTTATATATTTAAAATATGCATATACTTTCAGTTTTTAAATACTTTGACTCACAAGAAGTTGCAAAAACAGTACTACTGAGAGTTCCTATATGCATTCACCCAACTCCTCCCAGTGATAATCAATGTAAGTTTTTACATCCGTGGTTGAATATTTCTTGACCCTGCTGTCTTTTTAGTCACTTCTCATGTTGCCAGCTGATGTGAATGCAGGAAATTCATGCTAGTAATCCGTGTTTCCTCCACCATTTATTCCCATCTTCTAATTTCCTCCTTTTTCTTTCTTTCTGCCTCTTTCTGTTTGCTTTCTATGGTTATTCTCTTTAATGACTCCCCTTTTATTCTTCTTGTACTCCTTTAAACTATATTTAAAATGTCTTAATTCCAAAGATACTTGGAGGCATAATAAAATATGCATTAGTGTGTGTGCACATGCACACACACACACAGATAAACTGGTCATAAATTGGGGGTGAAAGGAAAGTTGGTGCTCAAGCACAGGAGTTTGTCTCATGTGTCCCTCTTCTCCCTGGAGTCCATCTACCAAGTCTACAGCCATCTCCAGTCTGGGCACTCTAAGGCCCCAAAAGTTCTTCCTCTACTTGCCGTGGATTAAATATTCTCCTTGATTACAGCCACATCTTCGGCAACTCCTGTCAGAGCAAGGTGGAGTTCGCTACATGGAGCAGTGTATTAGTCTGCTAGGGCGTCATAACAAAATACCATAGTTAAGGGGCTTCCCTTGTGGTGCAGTGGTTACGAATCCGCCTGCCAATGCAGGGGACACGGGTTCGAGCCCTGGTCTGGGAAGATCCCACATGCCGCGGAGCAACTAAGCCCATGCGCCACAACTACTGAGCCCGCGAGCCACAACTACTGAAGCCCGTGTGCCACAACTACTGAAGCCTGCATGCCTAGAGCCTGTGCTCCGCAACAAGAGAAGCCACCACAATGAGAAGCCTGTGCCCCACAACAAAGAGTAGCCCCCGCTCACTGCAACTAGAGAAAGCCCGCGTGCAGCAGCGAAGACCCAATGCAGGCAAAAATTAAATAAATGAATAAATAAATAAATTTAAAAAAATACCATAATTGAGTGTCTTAAACAACAGAAATTCATTACTCATAGAGAACTTACTCTTGAAATGAGTGCATATAGCTGATTCCATGTGTGACAGGAGACAACTATTTAACTGGAAATTCTCCCAGTTCACTCCTGTCTGGGAAGCCCAAGATTAAGGTGCCTGCCAATTCGGTCTTGGTGAGAGTTCTCTTCCTGGCTTGCAGATGGCTGTCTTGATATGTCCTCACATGTTCCTTCCTCGGTTTGTGCATGCAGAGGAGGGGGGTGGAGGGAGAGAGAGAGAGAGAGAGAGAGAGAGAATGTATCTTCCTCTTTTTTTCGTTTTTTTTTTGGCCATGTCACATGGCTTGCGGGATCTCAGTTTCCCAACCTGGGATTGAACCCAGGCTCAGGTAGTGAAATTGCCAAGTCTTAATCACTGGACCATCAGGGAATTCCCTGTGTCTTCCTCTTCTAATAAGGCCACCAATCCTATTAAATTAGGATGCCCACCCTTATGACCTCATTTAATCTTAATTAGCTCCTAAAAGCCCTAGCTCCAAATACAATTACATTGGGAGTTAGGGCTTCAACATACAAATTTGTCAGAGGGACACATAGTTCAGCCCATAGCAGGCAGAGTATGAGCTGGATAGTTGTGTGCTGTGCACTCCGGAGATTTTGTAGATCACATTCTCTAGCTGTATTTACTCCTTATTTCCCAACTGTTGTTCTTAAATCTTTGGTAAAGACTTTGTAGTGAACAGCAAGCAAGATAAGGATGTCCACTCTCACAGCTATTATTCAACATAGTTTTGGAACTCCTAGCCTTGGCAATCAGAGAAGAAAAAGAAATAAAAGGAATACAAATTGGAAAAGAAGTAAAACTGTCACTGTTTGCAGATGACATGATACTATACATAGAGAATCCTAAAAATGCCACCAGAAAACTACTAGGACTAATCAAGGAATATGGTAAAGTAGCAGGACACAAAATTAATGCACAGAAATCTCTTGCATTCCTATACACTAATGATGAAAAATCTGAGAGAGAAATTAAGGAAACACTCCCATTTACCATTGCAACAAAAAGAATAAAATACCTAGGAATAAACCTACCTAGGGAGACAAAAGACCTGTATGCAGAAAACTATAAGACACTGATGAAAGAAATTAAAGATGATACCAACAGATGGAGAGATGTACCATGTTCTTGGATTGGAAGAATCAATATTGTGAAAATGACTATACTACCCAAAGCAATCTACAGATTCAATGCAATCCCTATCAAATTACCAATGGCATTCTTTACAGAACTAGAACAAAAAATCTTAAAATTTGTATGGAGACACAAAAGACCCCGAATAGCCAAAGCAGTCTTGAGGGAAAAAAACGGAGCTGGAGGAGTCAGACTCCCTGACTTCAGACTATATTACAAAGCTACAGTAATCGAGACAATATGGTACTGGCACAAAAACAGAAACATAGATCAATGGAACAAGATAGAAAGCCCAGAGGTAAACCCACGCACCTATGGTCAACTAATCTAGGACAAAGGAGGCAAGGATATACAATGGAGAAAAGACAGTCTCTTCAATAAGTGGTACTGGGAAAACTGGACAGCTACGTGTAAAAGAACGAAATTAGAGCACTCCCTAACACCATACACAAAAATAAACCCAAAATGGATTAGAGACCTAAATGTAAGACTGGACACCATAAAACTCTTAGAGGAAAACATAGGAAGAACACTCTTTGACATAAATCACAGCGAGATCTTTTTTGATCCACCTCCTAGAGTAATGAAAATAAAAAACAAAAATAAACAAATGGGACTTCAAAGCTTTTGCACAGCAAAGGAAACCATAAACAAGATGAAAAGACAACCCTCTGAATGGGAGAAAATATTTGCAAACAGATCAACGGACAAAGGATTAATGTCCAAAATATATAAACAGCTCATGCAGCTCAATATCAAAAAAACAAACAACCCAATCCAAAAATGGGGGGAAGACCTAAACAGACATTTTTCCAAAGAAGACATACAGATGGCCAAGAAGCACATGAAAAGCTGCTGAACATCACTAATTACTAGAGAAATGCAAATCAAAACTACAATGAGGTATCACCTCACACCAGTTAGAATGGGCTGCATCAGAAAATCTACAAACAACAAATGCTGGAGAGGGTGTGGAGAAAAGGGAACCCTCTTGCACTGTTGGTGGGAATGTAAACTGATACAGCCACTGTGGAGAACAGTATGGAGGTTCCTTAAAAAACTAAAAAGAGATTTACCGTGTGATCCAGCAATTCCACTACTGGGAAGATACCCAGAGAAAACCACAATTCAAAAAGACACATGCACCCCAGTGTTCACTGCAGCACTATTTGCAATAGCCAGGTCATGGAAGCAACCTAAATGCTCATCGACAGATGAATGGATAAAGAAGATGTGGTACGTATATACAGTGGAATATTACTCAGCCATAAAAAGGAACGAAATTGGGTCATTTGTTGAGACGTGGATGGATCTAGAGACTGTCATACAGAGTGAAGTAAGTCAGAAAGAGAAAAACAAATATTGTATATTAATACATATATGTGGAACCTAGAAAAATGGTACAGATAAACCTGTTTGCAGGGCAGAAATAGAGACACAGATGTAGAGAACAAACGTATGGACACCAAGCAGGGAAAGCCGCGGGGTGGTGGTGGTGGTGGTGGTGTAATGAATTGGGTGATTGGGATTGACATGTATACACTGATGTGTATAAAACTGATGACTAATAAGAACCTGCTGTATAAAAAAAAATAGAAAAAAAACTGTTTATTAGGTTTATAGACGTGTGCAATTTAAAAAAACAAACAAACACTACTGTTACCTTGGGGGGAAAAAACTGGTAGGTACTTTATTACTATTATTACATTATTATTTAATTAATTAAATTTTTTTTTAAACTGACAGACACACACATATAAAGTTCAGTAGAAGAAATTTTTCGTTGTCTCTATTTCTCTTCTGGTCATTGCTATCATTCATTTAATTTCTTTGGTTTTTTTCCTTTTTTACTTACAGTAAATGCAGCAGTAAATCAGCAGTTGAATTCCATTACAATTGTTATGTTGGAAGAGGAAGAAGGCGGGAAAAAGTCAAACACTTTCTTAGCAGAAAAACACACACATACACACACACACACACGCCCCCCCCCAAAAAAAAAACTGAGCAGAAGAAAAAAAATGAAGAGCTGGGAAGTAAACACGAAGATTCCTCAAGCCCAACAGAGCTCACAGGAAAGCAAAAGAGCTGGTAGGGAGCAGAAGAAAGGCAGCAGATCGGTCCAGAAGCTAAGACCAATCCTGTTCCTAAGGGGGGTGGGGGAGGGGAGAAGAAGCCTGGAGAAATGGTTTCCCGCTCCCAAGGCAATGAAACATCTTCTTTCCTGCTCCACGAAGAAAGCAGCACAGAGAAAAACTTCATTTTTAAGAAATTTGAGGGTTTCCCTGGTGGCACAGTGGTTAAGAATCTGCCTGCCAATGCAAGGGACACGGGTTTTGAACCCTGGTCTGAGAAGATCCCACATGCCGCGGAGCAACTAAGCCTGTGCACCACAACTACTGAGCCTGAGCTCTAGAGCCCGCGAGCCACAACTATTGAGCTCACGTGCCACGACTACTGAAGCCTGCGCACCTAGAGCCCGTGCTCCGCAACAAGAGAAGCCCGCTCACTGCAATGAAGAGTCGCTCCCGCTCACCGCAACTAGAGAAAGCCCATGCACGGCAACGAAGACCCAACACAGCCAAAAATAAATAAATAAATAAATTTATTTAAAAAAAAAAAGAAATTTGAGAGCTATCCTAATTCTTCCACTTGTAAGGATGCACTGTGGGTGCCAGCAAAGGAAGGGGGAAATGTATGTGCGTTTCAGGGCCACGGGCACCAAGGCTGCCCCTGGAAAGGAAAGGAATTGAAGGCCTAAGTGGGGGAACCTAAGCTGGGTCCTTCAGAAGTTCAGCTTTATGGCTTTCTCCGTTGCTCTGGGACAGAAAGCAGTCTGTGGGCCAAGAAGGCAGAAAAGTTCCATCCTAAGTCACTGTGGTCTCTCCTACCTACTTCGCACAATTTTCTCAAAACTCTGGGCTAGAACAAAAGGAGTTCAGAGTTCTCTTTGGCCTTGATGGCTTCCCAAAGACATCCTAAAATACCTGACGAGGGATGTGAAGAGAGGCTAGAGATTTAGAAAGTCCTCCGCTGCTGTGAGACAGCTGTGGGGGACCTTCAGTGCCAGTTGTTCCCTGTCCACAGGAACACGTGTTATGATATCAGGGGCCACAGGTAGGCTTCTGTGGTGCTACCCCCAGTGGTACAAGGATTAAACCACTGGTTGCATGGTGGGTGGGTTTGGGCATAAGCCTGGAGGGACCAAACTAAAATTACTAACAAAGGAGAAAAGAAATAGGACTCATGGGAGGTGGGGGACAGAACAGACTGTACAGTGGAACTGAAGATCATACCTATTTATTTTATTTATTTATTTTTTTTATTTTACAAATTTAATCAGTTATACATATACATATGTTCCCATATCCCCTCCCTTTTGCGTCTCCCTCCCACCCTCCCTATCCCACCCCTCCAGGCGGTCACAAAGAACCGAGCTGATCTCCCGATCATACCTATTTAGAGGGAAGTAGAAAAAGCTTGGTAATCAGTGGATCAAACTTAATGTGAACCCTGGGAAAGGATAGAAAACCCCTCCCTCTTGCCTGACTCCTCTTCATCCCCCTACTGTGGTCTACACTGTCCTGAGATCCTTCTCCAGTTTCTCAGTTAATTCCCCAGGAAAGGCAAACCTCTACCCAAGAGCTGGGTTGGCAAGAATATAGGTGAAGTAAGAATCAGAATTGGAGGAAGCTGACAGTGGAGACTGGGTTGGGGTAGCTGCCGCCCATACTGTTTTCTACAGCCCCTCCCCGAACCTCAAATACACCTTGGGTTCCATTTAATTAAAAAGAAGGCAGGTAAATCAGTCAGAACCCTCATAAAACAACTATCACAACTGAACTACCATTAAAGAACAAAGTGCAGGGGGATTTACTGGCTGGGGCTAAGGCCATCTGCAAGCCAGAGGGGGAAAAATTGTTTATGTAGAAATCAGAGCATGGGTATCAGAAACTTGTCCCTCCTCCAATTAGATCACAGCAGCACCCAAGATTCAGGCAACCAGTGAAGATTCTTCGGAGGACTCTGGGGTCCAGAGTCTCCCTCACTATGGGGGAAAAGCTATCTAAGAGGTTGGGTGAGGGGAAACTAGGTCCTGGAAGAGACCCAGAGGCACAGATGACACTGCATCCCCACCTCTTTCACCTCTGCCCAGTTACTAACCACATGACTCCCACCTGGTGCCCAAGATTTTTCTTCCCATTCTCGCCTCTACTTAGAAACACCCTCCACATGGCCAACTCATGAATACTGCAGTGTTTTCAAATATGAGAAACTCCAACCAAATAAAAACAAAAACTCCCTCTTGCTCTGAGCTTTACCTTCCCCCGGGGACTTTAATGTCATTGAACAGAAAACCTCCTTCCTCAGTTCCTGGGTTCCCCACCTTCTCCATCCTGGGGAGAGGAGGAAAAGGGGATGCAGATTGACCAAAAGCAGAATGGGAAGGGGCAAGAGATGAAAAATATTTTCTGAAAAAATGGGGAGGAGGAGGAAAGATAAGTAGGTCACTGTCTTGTACCTATAATGCAAAGTAAAGAAAGTTTGTTTTAGAAGGTGAGTCCTGGGGGATCTGACTCCCAAGCCCCAGGGTAGGGGCTGGAGGCCAGTGGCAACAGCTGCCTGGTGTTGGTTGCTAGAGTGGTAAAAAGTGCCATGATGGAGCTGTTAGGAGGCAGGCCTTGGGAGCCAGGGCTTAGTGTGCTTCTACCGTAGGGGCTGTGTGCTGAGCGGTGGGGATGGAGGTTATTTCTTAGTTCTCACGCTAGCTCAACACTTGTTTGCTGCTAGCCACCTGCTCAGTTGCTACAACACTGGCTCTTATTCTGCTGGGACTGTTCTTGGAGATCCATACCCAGGCTTTGGCCTAAGGCACCCCCAGATTCTAGGGTCCATTCTGGCAGTTTCTTAGCTGTTGCCAGGAAGGAATAATTCATGTTCATAGCTGTCTTGGCTTAAGTCTCCATAAACAATAAGCTGTTTTCATCTTCATACATCTGGGCCTCTCCATATTCTACCCTGTGCTTGCTGCCTGGGTCAGCTTTGGTCCCTGACAGGGCACTAACCATGCTAGGACTGGCCTGTCACTGTAGTTCCTTTATTCATAGTCTAGTGAAATATAAAGACAAACGTATGGAGTGGCACTCAATAATTCAGGGACAAATTTGTCATTTGTGGGTTTTATATGCTGGTAAGATAAAAATTTCAGTCTTAGGGAATTCCCTGGCAGTACACTGGTTAGGACACAACACTTTCACTGCTGGGGCCCAGGTTCAATCCCTGGTTGGGGAATTAAGATCATGCAAGCTGTGTGATGTGACCAAAAACAAAACAAAACAAACAAAAAATATACATATATATATTTCAGTCTTAATAACCTTCTCAATTTTAAGACCGTTTGTATAGAGATAAATATTCTGTGAACTTTTCTGGCCAAAATAGCCTGTTATCCTGGTGAAGACACAGCCATATCAGAAAAAAAAAAGGGTATAATTTAATTTTTAAAAAGTCATGTTCTGGTTTTACTTGTAAATCAAAAAGAAAAAAGATTAGGACATGTTAGTACATGTTTTGGAAGATATAGCTACTTTCATTCAGTTTGATAATTTGATCAGTCACTAAAAAATCCTTTAAAATTTGTAGTTTTAATCTTTCTTTGGATTTTCTGGGTTTCTTTTTAAAAACAATTGGTGAATTTTTTAATTAACCAGAATTAATTATAGTTATTATATAAATTTATGCTTATGACACAGATGATAGTGATTGGGATGTATGCTAAGAGATAGTGTGCTTAAAAAAACTAAATGAATTAAATAATCAGAATTTTAGTATGTGAAACTGTTCACTAACTGATAAATAAGCCAGTGTTTTTCAAGCCTTTATATGTGTTCAAAATGTCAAATAGGTGGCAGGACTTTCCAAGCCTGTTAAACTTGTGATTAAAGTTATAAAATATTGTTAAAGGTGTTTTGTTTACAGTTATAAAATGTTGCAGTTTGTTCACAGTTATAAAGTATAGAGGATTGGTTGTGTTTATACTTGTAAAATGTTACATAAAGTTGTTTTGCTTACAGTTATAAAATGCTTTAGAATGTTGTTATGGTTATTGAGTGTAGAAGGTTGGTTGTGTGTACAGTTATAAAATGTTGTAGAAGGTTGTTTTGCTGACTATATCGTTATTAGAAATAGTCTACTTTAAAAATACTCTAGGTTATTACATTAGACAAAACTCTTTTTGTTGCAAGTCATAGCAACTCAGTTTGATAGACATTGACCTTCTTAGTTTCATGTGCTTGCAGCTTCTCTGTATCATAGGAGTGGGTAGTCATGGGAAGGGCTGTGGCTCTCCCAGGTTGAGTTATGGACTCAGCTCTGAAGCATTCACTTTGCCATGTGGACAGGTTAATCCAAAGGTATCCTTTAGGGCATGGGGTTCTATGATTGCACTCCCACCTGGACCATAAGGAGTGAGGAATGTGTGGTTACCAAAGGAAGGCATATTGGGCAGATAAGTCACATTTGTCCACTCAAGTTTCCTTTCAAAATGATTGTTATCTGTGAGCAGCCTTGTGGGGCCTACGTTTGGATTGTCCTCATTTGGAAAATGACAATACTGCTGGATTTACTCATTATTTTTATGAAATCATAAAAAGAATAAAGTTGTAATTTGCTTCATTATAGATCTCAGGGTTTGTGGTGAAACTGAAGAGACTTTCTTAGAGGATAACATTTATGTTTGGTAGGAAAGGTACCTCCGAAATTAATTATGTTCATTATCTTATTATTTAGAAATAGCTTATCTGACTTTTTAATTTTACTTTATTTTTGGCTGTGTCGGGTCTTAGTTGTGGCATGCAGGATCTTCATTGTGGCATGTGGGATCTTTTGTTATGGCACTCGGGCTCAGTAGTTGTGGTGCATGAGCTCCAGAGCACGTGCACTCTGTAGTTGCGGCATGTGGGCTAAGTTGCCCCATGGCATGTGGGATCTTAGTTGCCTGACCAGGGATTGAACCTGTGTCCCCTGCATTGGAAGGTGGATTCTTAACCATTGGACCACGAGGGAAGTCCCTTAACAGAAGAAAACCATAGTGAATTTACATAATGCTCCACTATTTAAAAATTCTTCTCTAGAGTTTGGTAGGTTGTGTTATTTTCTATAAAAATTTACTTGCAAAATTTCATTTCATTTAGCAAATGTAAAATTTAAAATTTAAGATGATCAATTCAGTTCTATTTTATTCAATAAACAATAGTTGAGGGTAAACTACAGGCCAGGTACTGTGCTGAAAGTTGGGAGTACAAAGATGAACCAGGGCACAGGGCAGAGCCAGGCACAGTCTCTGCCATCCAGGAGCCAATTGTGAGAGGGAAGAAACATACACATAATTTTTTTTCTTTTTTTTTTTTTTGCAGTACGCGGGCCTCTCACCGCTGCGGCCTCTCCCATTGCGGAGCACAGGCTCCGGACGCGCAGGCCCAGCGGCCATGGCCCACGGGCCCAGCCGCTCCGCGGCATGCAGGATCCTCCCGGACCGGGGCACGAACCCTCGTCCCGTGCATCGGCAGGCGGACTCCCAACCACTGCGCCACCAGGGAAGCCCACATAATTTTAATATAATATGCAGGGTACCATGTTAGAAGATTGCCCAGACATAGGGGAGAACTTAGAGTACCCAGCACATTCAGGAAAGGCTTCATGGAGGAAATGAGCTGAACCTTGAAGAAAGAACAAAATTGACCTGGAAGAAGACGCTGAGAAAGGCAAGCCTGGCAGAGGCTCAGGCCTTGAGCAACGGCTCAGAGGTGTAAATTAATATGACACATGCGCAGATAGCTCAAGGAGCTGGATACAGTTAGAACATAAATGTCAAGGCGAAGAGTGACAGCAGACAGAGAGAGGAGTGTCTTGACATTCTTGGCTATGATGCTAAAGAATTTGCGCTTAATGCAGGTTAGAGTTACATTTCAGATGGGCTGCTGTGCTGCAGTGTAGCCGATGGCTTAAAGAGGGGTAAGACTGGAGGGAGGGAGTCTAGTCAAAATACTAATGTGACAGTCCGGAGAAAAGATGATGAGGGATTGAACTGGGTGAGACAAAAAATATTTTTTATTCATCTTTGAATCTCTAGTGCCTGGTATAATTCCTGGTACATGGAATGAACTCAAATAATATTTACAAATTTAGCTACATTTTTTCTCTTCTGCATTCCAATGAAATCTCCACCTTTTGGCTTTAGAACCACATTTCTAGTTTCTATCATAATACAAACTGGAGTTCTAGAAGCTAACTCTACAAATACATCATGCAAGATTCAGCAAGAATATATATGCTGCTGAAGAAAACATGACCATAATTCATTCCACAAACATCACACTTCCCTTTGCTTTTCCTGGACCACAGCACTGTGGATAAGAATATAGATTTAGAAGGATTGTTTAAATGATCATTGCAATTAAAAAAACTAAAGCTAAATGGCCTATCAACTAAGCAATGATTTCTGCAGAAATAAGCAAATCTGCAGCTGTGTTGCCCATAAAAGACCATATACCTTGCTGGGCACTTGATTGATTTGTTGGAACATGTTTTAAAAAGTCTCTGAAACCAGAGTTTAGTCTGAAATTGGGCATTTCATATAAATACATTACCGAAGACTGAGGTATCACGATGAGGAGAACTAAACAAAGCTAGTGGGTGAGGGCAGGAAAGGAATAAAGAATCATATGAGGCCCCAAGCAGGTTAGATTATTAACCACTGGGAATCTGACACCATTCAAGCCCTTCACTGGATATCAAAGGGAATTTCATCTGTGCCCACATTTCTTTTACTTTTTGATAAAGAATCATAGTTTTCACATTTCTTTTACATTACTCACTTTTGGACTTTTTTTCTCCAATGCCCTCTAAATCCATGAGATATTTTGGAGAAAATTTACTAATGGTAATGGCATATTTAGCACCTACCCTTTTTTTTTTTTTTTTTTTTTTTTTTTTAATAAAGGGAACATTCTCACAAGATGTTTTACCAAGACATGTGTGAGATCTCTTCACTTTGTGAAATAGGGATGGGAGTGGAGCAAGGACAGTTTATTTTTTTTTAACATCTTTGTGTGTTAGTTTCTGCTTTATAACAAAGTGAATCAGTTACACATATACTTATGTTCCCATATCTCTTCCCTCTTGCGTCTCCCTCCCTCCCACCCTCCCTATCCCACCCCTCTAGGTGGTCACAAAGCACCGAGCTGATCTCCCTGTGCTATGCGGCTGCTTCCCACTAGCTATCTACCTTACGTTTGGTAGTGTATATAAGTCCATGCCACTCTCTCACTTTGTCACAGCTTACCATTCCCCCTCCCCATGTCCTCAAGTCCATTCTCTAGTAGGTCTGTGTCTTTATTCCCATTTTTCCCCTAGGTTCTTCATGATCATTAAGGACAGTTTTTAACAGGGAACATTTTCTGGGAATATTGGAAAGTCTGGGTGTCATTTTCCTGTAAAGCTCTTGAGATTTTAGAGTCTACAATTTACCCTGTGACAGTGTCCTTAACAGTTTGCTGTTCCCAGAGATAACTATTTAATACTGTTTCATTTCTTTCTAACCACAGTGTCACAAACGAGATAGAAAAGATTAAGAATGGCAATTATTGGCAGACAAAAGGCTCGTGAAATTGACACAATAATCTCATATTGCTAAAAAATTGTAAAACAGCATTAAATCTTCTGGTTGCAAAACCACTCCTGGTTCTGTAATTTCTGAAATTGTTTGTTCTTATAAATTTATTTATTTATTTATTTATTTTTGGCTGCGTTGGGTCTTTGTTGCTGCGTGCGGGCTTTCTCTAGTTGTGGTGAGCGGGGGCTGCTCTTCATTTTCATGCATGGGCTTCGCATTGCAGTACTTGTTGCAGAGCACAGGCTCTAGGTGCACAGGCTTCAGTAGTTGTGGCACACGGGCTTAGTTGCTCCGCGGCCTGTGGGATCTTCCCCGACCAGGGCTCGAACCCATGTCCCCTGCATTGACAGGAGGATTCTTAACCACTGCGCCACCAGGGAAGCCCTCTGTAATTGTTGAGTTGGTGACTAAGTAGAAAGAAGTTGCTGCCACCAAAGACAGAGTCGAGTCTGAAGACGTCAGACTTTTGCAATGACACAGTCTTTTTCAAAACATGTTCCATTGTTCCATGGCTGTTAATAGGTGTTGCTCAAAAAGAGGTTTCTTCAGTCAAAGAAGCTTGTGAAACAGTTGACTAAACAAAGTTCAACGGCCTCTCCGCCAAAGCATTTCTCAAAGCCTTCGCTAAACTAGTGAGCAAAGGGAACCTCTAAGAGGGGGTTACAGTATAAATTATGTGCCAGCTTTGTTTGATCAGAGGACTTTTTCTTTGAGGAGCAACCCACTGGACTAATATTAAGTATAACTGAGTTTGGGCTTTAGACCATAAACATGAGGTGGATTTTAAAATGTGGCTTTAAGATAGTTTATGTAGTGGACTTTTGTCAGTTGACTTCCCAGCAATATTCTCATCCTCTCCTTTCCTCCAATCCTCAGTTTCCTTTTTGGAATCCTAAGGTTCTGGGGAGACTGATTCTATTCTGAATCCAGGGATGACACATATAACCTAGGCTAAGCCTGGGAGTGTTCCATCCAATAGGCTACAGTGCTTGGTTGGGGGTAGGCAGTTGACAGAACCAGTCCAATCAGAATTTTTCCTGAAAATGCTGATGGGAGAACTGTGTTGGCTTCCTCCTGCTGGATGTGAGAAAGCAAGCTATCCCAGGAACTTTACAAAAAAGGCAGTGTACAAACAGCAAGAAACTGGTCCTCAGGGTTAGGCTTGGAGTTAGCCCTACCTTTGGGCATTTTGTATGTAAATTCCCTTTACTGTTAAACCAATTGAGCTTGGTTTTCTATTATTTGTGACAAAATTCCTGCTTCCTGGTAGAGTTTACTTACATTGTAAGACATATACTATAAGGGGTTATCACCTCTTTTAAGAAACCAAATATTGATTTAACCATTAAAAAATTTACTCCTTTGTCCCTCCAGGTGAATTTCAGTCTCACTTTCCTTTGTGATCTGTAATTGTTTACTGTTGCTATGACAAGGATGTTCCAAAAAAAGTGTATTGTTCCCATTTTTACACTCCTACACAAGTGTAATCAAAACTTCCTGCTCTAATTTCATCAAATCAGCATTTCTAGAACCCACTATGTACCAGGCAAAAAGGGTTCAAAGATATGACAGTTCTTGACTTTCAAGAAACTCACAGCCTAAGAGAGTTTTCCAAACTTTACAAATAATTTTACTTGAAATTGTGGGAAATAAATATAGAAACTGGAAGCATTATAAACAGTCTGTTTGGGCTTCCCTGGTGGCGCAGTGGTTGAGAGTCCGCCTGCCGATGCAGGGGACACGGGTTCGTGCCCCGGTCTGGAAAGATCCCACATGCCGCGGAGCGGCTGGGCCCGTGAGCCATGGCCGCTGAGCCTGCGCGTCCGGAGCCTGTGCTCCGCAACGGGAGAGGCCACAACAGTGAGAGGCCCGTGTACCGCAAAAAGGAAAAAAAAAAAAAAAAAAGAAAAAGAAAAAAAAAGAAACAGTCTGTTTTACAAAGAAGTTTCCACATTTAGCACAGCTAATCTCTTCCCATTATCCTTGCCCTTTCGAGATATTTTCAATCTAGCTCCAAAGAGTTGGCCCAAAGTAGACTGCCTGGGTCCCTCACCTCCTGGCTGCTCCCTTTTCTCTCCATGGAAGAAACCATCTTCATTTAATACCCAGAAGTAGCTTCCTAGGCATCTTGGTTTTATTTATTTTATTACTTTATTTTTTGAGGTAAAATTCAAAGAACATAAAATTAATCACTTTAAAGTGAACAGTTCAGTGACTTTTAGTTCATTTACAATGTTGTACAACCACTACATTTTCAACACCCCAAAACATTTTCATCACACCTCAAAAAACTCTGTACCCGGGAATTCCCTGGTGGTCCAGTGGTTAGGACCCATCTCTTTCACTGCAGGGGGCACAGGTTCGATCCCTGTTTGGGGAACTAAAATCCCAAAAGCCACGTGGTGTGGCCAAAAAAAGCAAAAAATCCAGAAAACACTCTGTACCCATTAAGCGGTCATTCCCCTTTCCCCCCTCCCCTCAGTCCTTGGCAACTACCAGGCTGCTTTCTAATTCTGTGGATTTACCTACTCTGGATAGTTAATATAAACGCAATCATGTGAGGTCTTATGTATGTGGCTTCTTTCACTTAGCATAATGTTGTCAAGATTCATTCATGTTGTGGCATATAGTAGTACTTCATTCCTTTTTATGGCCGAGTCATATTCCCTTGTATATATATACCATAATTTTTTTTTTGGCCATGCTGCGCAGCTTGCAGGATCTCAGTTCCCTGACCAGGGATTGAACCCAGACCATGGCAGTGAAAGCACTGAATCCTAACCACTAGACCACAAGGAAACTCCCCATAATTTGTTTATCAATACATCAATTGATAGATATTTGGATTGTTTCACTTTTGAGCAATTGTAAACAGGGCTGCTATGATCATGTGTATGCAAGTATTTGAGTCTCTGTTTTCATTTCTTTGGATATATACCTAGGAGTGGAATTTCTGGGTCATATGGTAATTCAGTGTTTAACTTTTCGAGGAATTGCCAAACTGTTTTCCACAGCAGATGCACCATTTATATTCTTACCAGCAACATATAAAGGTTCTAATTTCTCCACATCCTCACTTCATCTTACACTTATTTTTGTTTTTTTGATTATAGACATATTATTGAGTATGAAGTGGTATTTCGTTGTCGTTTTATTTGCATTTCTTAAGGATCAGTGATGTTGAGTATGTTTTCATGTGCCTGTTGACCATTTGCAGATCTCCAAATAAATGTCTTTGAAGCCTTTTGCTCACATTTTAATTGAACCGTTTGTTTTTTTGTTGTTGTTGAGCTTTAAAAGTTCTTTATATATTCTGGATAGTAGACCCATATCAGATATATGATTTGCAAATTACTTTCTCCCATTCTGTAGGCTGCCCTTTCACTTTCTTGATGGTGTCCTTTGGTTTATAGGCATTTGACCCTTCATTCAGCAAAACACATTAAGTATTTATCTTGGACTGCCCTCTTTGCTTCAAGCTTCTGACTGAAAAACAAACTTCCTCCTTCAGTATCTGACATCAGAAATGACCTCACCCTTCCTGGGAGACATGCAAGAATGTAGCTTCATCCCTATAGTATAATACTATCTTAATATAAGAAAGCACAATAATCACAACATTCACATAACAGGGAATTGCACATATATGGTAACACAGAGGTACCCTTTTTTCTTGTAGACATCCTCAGGGAATAGCCATAAGGGGTTGTGGGAAAATATTGACCTGGAATTCTGTCACCTTAAAGCTAGAAATCTTGAAAACTGTAGTGGGTCATGAGGTGATATTGTAGTAATATAACTTTCTAATACTTCATGAAGGTTTTAGATAAGGAAAGTTAGAGAAAAACTGGTCATTGTGGACCTAGCCCTGCCTGGGGAATATGGTGTGCTAACCGACTGACAACAATGTTATTACATGTTAAGATGTTTCAGTTTCAAATAACAGAAAATCTAACTCAGAAGGACTTAACAAAAAGGATACCGTAGTGTCTTATAAAACAGGAAGTCTGGAAGAATAGCTGTACCAAGGATCCTTAATTCAGGGACTTGATCCTATCATCAAGGGCCCAGTTTCTGTCTTTATGCTCTGCCCGCCTCGGGGTATTGTGTAGTCCCCTCGTGGTTGCAAGATGGTTACTGAAACTCCAGCAGCTCCAGGCATCACTCCACGTTAAAAACTGGAGTTAGAAAAGGAACTGTTTCATTCTTGGGTCTCTCTCTTTTTAAAAATTGTGGCAAAATATATATAACATAAAGTTCACCATCTTAACCACTTTTCTGAAGTACATTCACATTTTGTGAAACCATCATTACCAGTCATCTCCAGAACTTTTTCATCTTGCAAAACTGAAACTCTGTACCCATTAAACAGTAACTCCTTGCTCCCCACTCCCCCGAGTCCCTGGCAACCACCATTCTACTTTCTGTCTCTGTGAATTTTACTATTCTAGGTACCACATATAAGTGTAATCATACATTACTTGTACTTTTGTAATGGGCTTAGTATAATGTCCTAAAGATTCATCCACATTGTAGCATGCGTCAGATCTTCCTTCTTTTTTTAAGGCTGAATAATATTCTACTGCATGGATATTTGTTGATCCAGTCATCTATCTGTTAACAAACATTTATGTTGGTTCTACGTTTTGGCTATTGTAATAATGCTGCTGTGAACATGAGTGTATAAATTTATATTCGAGTCCCTGTTTTCAGTCTTTTTGGAAGTGGATTTGCTGGATCACATAGTAGTTCTATATTTAATGTTCTGATGACCCACTATACTGTTTTCCATAGCCTCTGCACCATTTTAATTCCTACAGTGTACAATGGTTCCAGTTTTTCTACATCCTTACCAACTCTGTTCTTTCTTCTTTTTTACACTATGCACCCTAATGAATGTGAGGTGATATCTCAGTGTGATTTCAATTTGCATTTCTGTGATGATTAGTAGCATTGAGCATCTTTTTCATGTGCTTATTGGCCATATTGTCTTCGGAGAAATGTCTAAAGCTCTTTCCCCATTTTTTGTTTTTGTTTTTTTTAAAATATTTTTAAAATTGAGATATAGCTGCTGTACAACATTATATAAGTTTCAGGAGGCTTTTCTGGTGGCGCAGTGGTTAAGAACCCGCCTGCCAATGCAGGGGACACAGGTTCAAGCCCTGGTCCAGGAGGATCCCACAGGTGGTGGAGCAACTAAGCCCGTGCACCACAACTACTGAGCCTGAGCTCTAGAGCCCGCAGGCCACAGCTACTGAAGCCCGCGCGCCTAGAACCCGTGCTCCGCAACAAGAGAAGCCACAGCAGTAAGTCTGCACTCCCCAACAAAGAGTAGCCCCCGCTTGCCGCAACTGGAGAAAGCCCGCGTGCAGCAACAAAGACCCAACACAGCATAAACAAACAAACAAACACATTTAACAACAACAACAAAGTTTCAGGTATACAACATAGTTATAATTTTTACAGGCTATACTCCATTTAGTTATTATAAAATATTGGCTATATTCCCTGTACTGTACAATATATCCTTGTAGCTTATTTATTTTATACATAGTAGTTTGGACTTCTTGATCCCCTATCCCTATATTGCCCTTCCTCTCTTCCCACTGGTAACCAGTAGATTATTCTCCTATATGTGTGTCCTTTTTGTTGTTGTTTTACTCACTAGTTTGCTTTATTTTTATTTTTTTATATATAAATTTATTTATTTGTTTGTTTATTTAATTTTGGCTGTGTTGGGTCTTCGTTGCTGCGCGTGGGCTTTCTCTAGTTGTGGCGAGCGGGGGCTACTCTTCATTAGGGTGCGTGGGCTTCTCATTGTCGTGGCTTCTCTTGTTGCGGAGCATGGACTCTAGGCGCACAGGCTTTGGTAGCTGTGGCACGTGGGCTCAGTAGCTGTGGCTTGCGGGCTCTAGAGCTCAGACTCAGTAGTTGTGGTGCAGACTTAGTTGCTCTGCGGCATGTGGGATCTTCCCGGACTAGGGCTTGAACCTGTGTCCCTTGCATTGGCAGGCAGATTCTTAATTACTGCGCCACCATGGAAGCCCTGTTTTATTTTTTAGATTCCACATATAAGTGATATCATATCTCTATCTGACTTATTTCACTAAGCATAATACCATTCAAGTCCATCCAGGTTGTTGCAAATGGCAAAATTTCATTCTTTTTTATGGCTGAGTAGTAGTCCATTGTGTATATATATATATATATGT